>NC_064626.1:1068754205-1071254205 GCF_023864275.1 Schistocerca cancellata
TCTGATCTGTACAGTTTATTGTTTCTAAAAGAATACAGGAAGTAACTTCTTTTCCTGTCAGTGCCAATCTCAGAACATTGTAATATGTGTCAAATTAGTTAGTATTATTTTTTATTCATTTAGTTGCATCGAGGTAAACACACTCAAAATTATTAGCAGAGATGGTGTATGTAACTAATTCCACTTTCTTTCTGTGTCTGTGGGATGCAGTGACAATAAATCTGTGAGTGAATATTAAACACACCTATCACAAGCTACAACCACAAATATTTTCAAATAGACACTGGTATACTAAGTATCAAACTAATAACCTAGAGAAGCACACTACATTTTGGTTTAGAAAATACTATTTGTAGCCTTTGCAACTTGGATGTTCCTTCCTTAACGGGTAAGAAGGGAGCAGGAGGTCACTAAAGTCATATCATCTTCATTCAATATCCTGAGTTAATTGAATGGCCTGGTTTCTTTGCAAAGTATTACTGGAGGTAAATTATGAGGCTGTATGTAAATTATTTTGTAGTCATCCCTCATATATTATCAACAAATAACATTAAGATGAAAATGATCTGGGAAATGAGAGTAAGCATTAAAATATATATATATATATATATATATATATATATATATATATATATATATATATATATATATATATATATATATATATATATATATAGATATATATTTCTGCTCCCGGGATTGGAATGACTCCTTACCCTCTCCCTTAAAACCAACATCCTTTTGTCTTTCCCTCCCATTCCCTCTTTCCTGATGAAGCAACGGTTTGTTGCGAAAGCTTGAATTTTGTGTGTATGTTTGTGTTTGTTTGTGTGTCTATCAACCTGCCAGCGCTTTTGTTTGCTAAGTCTCATTATCTTTGTGTGTGTATATATATATATATACCTACCAAACAAAAGCGCTGGCAGGTCGATAGACACACAAACATACACACAAAATTCTAGCTTTCGCAACCAACGGCTGCCTCGTCAGGAAAGAGGGAAGGAGAGGGAAAGACGAAAGGATTTGGGTTTTAACACACACACACACACACACACACACACACACACACACATATATATCCAGGTGGATGGATATGTGTGTGTGTGTGTGCGAGTGTATACCCTAGAATTTTGCGTGTATGTTTGTGTGTGTTTGTGTGTCTATCGACATGCCAGCGCTTTCGTTTGGTAAGTCACATCATCTTTGTTTTTAGATATATTTTTTTCCCACGTGGAATGTTTCCTTCTATTATATATACACTCCTGGAAATTGAAATAAGAACACCGTGAATTCATTGACCCAGGAAGGGGAAACTTTATTGACACGTTCCTGGGGTCAGATACATCACATGATCACACTGACAGAACCACAGGCACATAGACACAGGCAACAGAGCATGCACAATGTCGGCACCAGTACAGTGTATATCCACCTTTCGCAGCAATAAAGGCTGCTATTCTCCCATGGAGACGATCGTAGAGATGCTGGATGTAGTCCTGTGGAACGGCTTGCCATGCCATTTCCACCTGGCGCCTCAGTTGGACCAGCGTTCGTGCTGGACGTGCAGACCGCGTGAGACGACGCTTCATCCAGTCCCAAACATGCTCAATGGGGGACAGATCCGGAGATCTTGCTGGCCAGGGTAGTTGACTTACACCTTCTAGAGCACGTTGGGTGGCACGGGATACATGCGGACGTGCATTGTCCTGTTGGAACAGCAAGTTCCCTTGCCGGTCTACGAATGGTAGAACGATGGGTTCGATGACGGTTTGGATGTACCGTGCACTATTCAGTGTCCCCTCGACGATCACCAGTGGTGTACGGCCAGTGTAGGAGATCGCTCCCCACACCATGATGCCGGGTGTTGGCCCTGTGTGCCTCGGTCGTATGCAGTCCTGATTGTGGCGCTCACCTGCACGGCGCCAAACACGCATACGACCATCATTGGCACCAAGGCAGAAGCGACTCTCATCGCTGAAGACGACACGTCTCCATTCGTCCCTCCATTCACGCCTGTCGCGACACCACTGGAGGCGGACTGCACGATGTTGGTGCGTGAGCGGAAGACGGCCTAACGGTGTGCGGGACCGTAGCCCAGCTTCATGGAGACCGTTGCGAATGGTCCTCGCCGATACCCCAGGAGCAACAGTGTCCCTAATTTGCTGGGAAGTGGCGGTGCGGTCCCCTACGGCACTGCGTAGGATCCTACGGTCTTGGCGTGCATCCGTGCGTCGCTGCGGTCCGGTCCCAGGTCGACGGGCACATGCACCTTCCGCCGACCACTGGCGACAACATCGATGTACTGTGGAGACCTCACGCCCCACGTGTTGAGCAATTCGGCGGTACGTCCACCCGGCCTCCCGCATGCCCACTATACGCCCTCGCTCAAAGTCCGTCAACTGCACATACGGTTCACGTCCACGCTGTCGCGGCATGCTACCAGTGTTAAAGACTGCGATGGAGCTCCGTATGCCACGGCAAACTGGCTGACACTGACGGTGGTGGTGCACAAATGCTGCGCAGCTAGCGCCATTCGACGGCCAACACCGCGGTTCCTGGTGTGTCCGCTGTGCCGTGCGTGTGATCATTGCTTGTACAGCCCTCCTCGCAGTGTCCGGAGCAAGTATGGTGGGTCTGACACACCAGTGTCAATGTGTTCTTTTTTCCATTTCCAGGAGTGTGTGTGTATATATATATATATATATATATATATATATATATATATATATATATATATATATACACTCCTGGAAATGGAAAAAAGAACACATTGATACCGGTGTGTCAGACCCACCATACTTGCTCCCAACACTGCGAGAGGGCTGTACAAGCAATGATATATACACTCCTGGAAATGGAAAAAAGAACACATTGATACCGGTGTGTCAGACCCACCATACTTGCTCCCGACACTGCGAGAGGGCTGTACAAGCAATGATCACACGCACGGCACAGCGGACACACCAGGAACCGCGGTGTTGGCCGTCGAATGGCGCTAGCTGCGCAGCATTTGTGCACCGCCGCCGTCAGTGTCAGCCAGTTTGCCGTGGCATACGGAGCTCCATCGCAGTCTTTAACACTGGTAGCATGCCGCGACAGCGTGGACGTGAACCGTATGTGCAGTTGACGGACTTGGAGCGAGGGCGTATAGTGGGCATGCGGGAGGCCGGGTGGACGTACCGCCGAATTGCTCAACACGTGGGGCATGAGGTCTCCACAGTACATCGATGTTGTCACCAGTGGTCGGCGGAAGGTGCACGTGCCCGTCGACCTGGGACCGGACCGCAGCGACGCACGGATGCACGCCAAGACCGTAGGATCCTACGCAGTGCCGTAGGGGACCGCACCGCCACTTCCCAGCAAATTAGGGACACTGTTGCTCCTGGGGTATCGGCGAGGACCATTCACAACGGTCTCCATGAAGCTGGGCTACGGTCCCGCACACCGTTAGGCCGTCTTCCGCTCACGCACCAACATTGTGCAGTCCGCCTCCAGTGGTGTCGCGACAGGCGTGAATGGAGGGACGAATGGAGACGTGTCGTCTTCAGCGATGAGAGTCGCTTCTGCCTTGGTGCCAATGATGGTCGTATGCGTGTTTGGCGCCGTGCAGGTGAGCGCCACAATCAGGACTGCATACGACCGAGGCACACAGGGCCAACACCCGGCATCAGGGTGTGGGGAGCGATCTCCTACACTGGCCGTACACCACTGGTGATCGTCGAGGGGACACTGAATAGTGCACGGTACATCCAAACCGTCATCGAACCCATCGTTCTACCATTCCTAGACCGGCAAGGGAACGTGCTGTTCCAACAGGACAATGCACGTCCGCATGTATCCTGTGCCACCCAACGTGCTCTAGAAGGTGTAAGTCAACTACCCTGGCCAGCAAGATCTCCGGATCTGTCCCCCATTGAGCATGTTTGGGACTGGATGAAGCGTCATCTCACGCGGTCTGCATGTCCAGCACGAACGCTGGTCCAACTGAGGCGCCAGGTGGAAATGGAATGGCAAGCCGTTCCACAGGACTATATCCAGCGTCTCCATGGGAGAATAGCAGCCTGCATTGCTGCGAAAGGTGGATATACACTGTACTAGTGCCGACATTGTGCATGCTCTGTTGCCTGTGTCTATGTGCCTGTGGTTCTGTCAGTGTGATCATGTGATGTATCTGACCCCAGGAATGTGTCAATAAAGTTTCCCCTTCCTGGGACAATGAATTCACGGTGTTCTTATTTCAATTTCCAGGAGTGTATATACAGGGTTATTACATATGATTGAAGCGATTTCACAGCTCTACAATAACTTTATTATTTGAGATATTTTCACAATCCTTTGCACACACATACAAAAACTCAAAAAGTTTCTTTAGGTATTCACAAATTTTCGATATGTGCCCCTTTAGTGATTCGGCAGACATCAAGCCGATAATCCCTCCCACACTCGGCGCAGCATGTCCCCATCAATGAGTTCGAAAGCATCGTTGATGCGAGCTCGCAGTTCTGGCACGTTTCTTGGTAGAGGTGGTTTAAACACTGAATCTTTCACATAACCCCATAGAAAGAAATTGCATGGGGTTAAGTCGGGAGAGCGTGGAGGCCATGACATGAATTGCTGATCATTATCTCCACCACGACCGATTCATCGGTTTTCCAATCTCCTGTTTAAGAACTGCGGAACATCGTGATGGAAGTGCGGTGGAGCACCATCCTGTTGAAAAATGAAGTCGGTGGTGTCGGTCTCCAGTTGTGGCATGCGCCAATTTCCAGCATGTCCAGATACACGTGTTCAACCGTTTCTTCGCTCACTGCAGGCCGACCCGTTGATTTCCCCTTACAGAGGCATCCAAAAGCTTTAAACTGCGCATACCATCACCGAATGGAGTTATCAGTTGGTGGGTCTTTGTTGAACTTCGTCCTGAGTGTCGTTGCACTGTTATGACTGACTGATGTGAGTGCATTTCAAGCACGACATATGCTTTCTCGGCATATGTCGCCATTTTGTCTCACTGCGCTCTCAAGCGCCCTGACGGCAGAAAACTGTAGTGCGGCTTCAGCCGAACAAAACTTTATGAGTTTTTCTACATTCTGTAGTGTGTCGTGACCATATGTCAATGAATGGAGCTACAGTGAATTTATGAAATCGCTTCAATCATTTGTAATAGCCCTGTATATGGATGGATGCAAGCTTTCGCAACCAACGGTTGCTTCATCGGGAAAGAGGGAAGGAGATGGAAAGATGAAAGGATGTTGGTTTTAAGGGAGAGGGTAAGGAGTCATTCCGATCCCGAGAGCGGAAAGACTTACCTTAGGGGGAAAAAAGGACAGGTATACACTCGCACACACACACCGTCATCCAACCGCACACACACAGACACAAGCCTACAAACTAGAGGCAGCACTTTTTTATGTGCATCAGACAAGCCACATGCACCTCCTTGCACATCTGATCACTGATATCCCATTTGCAGTTTTCTCAGACACATTATACCCCACTGTCAGTGCTGGTGCTGCGCTACAACAGAATGTAAAGGAGCACTTATAGCCTTTGGGTTTCTTCTCCGAGAATGTCACAGAGAAGTACCATTCTTGGCCACAATTTTCTAAAAACAAAGATGATGTGACTTACCAAACAAAAGCGTTGGTATGTTGATATACACACAAATAAACACAAACACACACACAAAATTCAAGCTTTCGCAACCCCTGGTTGCTTCATCAGTAAAGAGGGAAGGAGAGGGAAAGACGAAAGGATGTGGGTTTTAAGGGAGAGGGTAAGGAGTCATTTCAATCCTGGGAGCAGAAAGACTTACCTTAGGGGGAAAAAAAGGACAGGTATACACTCACGCACACACACACACACACACACACACACACACACACACACACACACACACACACACACACACACACACATCCATCCACACGTATACAGACACAAGCAGACATTTGTAAAGGCAAAGAGTTTGGGCAGAGATGTCAGTCGAGGCGGAAGTACAGAGGCAAAGATTTTGTGGAATGACAGGTGAGGTATGAGTGGCGGCAACTTGAAATTAGCGAAGGTTGAGGCCTGGTGGGTAACGGGAAGAGAGGATATACTGAAGGGCAAGTTCCCATCTCTGGAGTTCTGACAGGTTGGTGTTAGTGGGAAGTATCCAGATAACCCGGACGGTTATAACATCTTCATGATGATAGGCATGAACCAAGAGGTTACGAAGGTGAGGTGGACGGTGGAAAGACACTCTTGGTGGAGTGGGGAGGATTTCATGAAGGATGGATCTCATTTCAGGTCAGGATTTGAGGAAGCCGTATACCTTCTGGAGAGCCACATTCAGAGTCTGATCCAGTCCCAGAAAGTATCCTGTCACTAGTGGGGCACTTTTGGGGTTCTTCTGTGGGTGGTTCTGGGTTTGAGGGGATGAGGAAGTGGCTCTGGTAATTTGCTTCTTTACCAGGTTGGGAGGGTAGTTGCGGGATGCAAAAGCTGTTATCAGGTTGTTGGAGTAATGGTTCAGGAATTCTAGACAGGAGCAGATTCGTTTGCCACGAAGACCTAGGCTGTAGGGAAGGGACCGTTCGATGTGGAATGGGTGGCAGCTGTCATAATGGAGGTACTGTTGCTTGTTGGTGGGTTTGATGTGGACGGATGTGTGAAGCTGGCCATTGCACAGATGGAGGTCAATGTCAAGGAAAGTGGTATGGGATTTGGAGTAGGACCAGGTGAATCTGATGGAACCAAAGGAGTTGAGGTTGGAGGGGAAATTCTGGAGTTCTTCTTCACTGTGAATCCAG
This sequence comes from Schistocerca cancellata, assembly GCF_023864275.1. Taxonomy (NCBI): domain Eukaryota; kingdom Metazoa; phylum Arthropoda; class Insecta; order Orthoptera; family Acrididae; genus Schistocerca; species Schistocerca cancellata. The sequence goes on from NC_064626.1 coordinate 1,068,760,997, forward strand.
ATCATGAAGATGTCGTAACTGTCTGGGTTATCTGGATACTTCCCACTAACACCAACCTGTCCGAACTCCGGAGATGGGAACTTACCCTCCAGTATATCTTCTCTTCCCATTACCCACCAGGCCTCAACCTTCGCTAATTTCAAGTTGCCGCCGCTCATACCTCACCTGTCATTCAACAACATCTTTGCCTCTGTACTTCCACCTCGACTGACATCTCTGCCCAAACTCTTTGCCTTTACAAATGTCTGCTTGTGTCTGTGTGTGTGCGGTTGGATGTGGGTGTGTGTGCGAGTGTATACCTCTCCTTTTTTCCCCCTAAGGTAAGTCTTTCTGCTCTCAGGATTGGAATGACTCCTTACCCTCTCCCTTAAAACCAACATCCTTTCGTCTTTCCCTCTCCTTCCATATTGATGACATCTTCATGATCTGGACTCACAGTGAAGAAGAACTCCAGAATTTCCTCTCCAACCTCAACTCCTTTGGTTCCATCAGATTCACCTGGTCCTACTCCAAATCCCATGCCACTTTCCTTGATGTTGACCTTCACCTGTCCAATGGCCAGCTTCACACGTCTGTCCACGTCAAACCCACCAACAAGCAACAGTACCTCCATTACGACAGCTGCCACCCATTCCACATCAAACGGTCCCTTCCCTACAGCCTAGGTCTCCGTGGCAAACGAATCTGCTCCAGTCCGGAATCCCTGAAGCATTACACCAACAACCTGACAACAGCTTTCGCATCCCGCAACTACCCTCCCGACCTGGTACAGAAGCAAATAAACAGAGCCACTTCCTCATCCTCTCAAACCCAGAACCTCCCACAGAAGAACCCCAAAAGTGCCCCACTTGTGACAGGATACTTTCCGGGACTGGATCAGATTCTGAATGTGGCTCTCCAGCAGGGATACGACTTCCTCAAATCCTGCCCTGAAATGAGATCCATCCTTCATGAAATCCTTCCCACTCCACCAAGAGTGTCTTTCCGCCGTCCACCTAACCTTCGTAACCTCTTAGTACATCCCTATGAAATCCCCAAACCACCTTCCCTACCCTCTGGCTCCTACCCTTGTAACCGCCCCCGGTGCAAAACCTGTCCCATGCACCCTCCCACCACCACCTACTCCAGTCCTGTAACCCGGAAGGTGTACACAATCAAAGGCAGAGCCACGTGTGAAAGCACCCACGTGATCTACCAACTGACCTGCCTACACTGTGATGCATTCTATGTGGGAATGACCAGCAACAAACTGTCCATTCGCATGAATGGACACAGGCAGACAGTATTTGTTGGTAATGAGGATCACCCTGTGGCTAAACATGCCTTGGTGCACGACCAGCACATCTTGGCGCAGTGTTACACCGTCCGGGTTATCTGGATACTTCCTACTAACACCAACCTATCCGAACTCCGGAGATGGGAACTTGCTCTTCAACATATCCTCTCTTCCCGTTATCCACCAGGCCTCAATCTCCGCTAACTTCAAGTTGCCGCCACTCATACCTCACCTGTCATTCAACAACATCTTTGCCTCTGCACTTCTGCCTCGACTGACATCTCTGCCCAAACTCTTTGTCTTTAAATATGTCTGCTTGTGTCTGTATATGTGTGGATGGATATGTGTGTGTGTGCGAGTATATACCCGTCCTTTTTTCCCCCTAAGGTAAGTCTTTCCGCTCCCGGGACTGGAGTGACTCCTTACCCTCTCCCCTGAGACCCACGTCCTTTCGTCTTTCCCTCTCCTTCCCTCTTTCCTGATGAGGCGGCAGGTTGTTGCGAAGGCTTGAATTTTGTGTGTGTGTTTGTGTTCGTTTGTGTGTCTGTCGGCCTGCCGGCGCTTTCGTTTGGTGGGTCACATCATCTTTGTTTTTGGGTGTGTTTTTCCTTCATGGAATGTTTCCTTCTATTATAACTATATATATATATATATAAACAAGTCTGTATTTGCAGTGAGAATGATTCTGATATATATATATATATATATATATATATATATATATATATATATATATATATATATATATATATGGAGAAGTGTATTTAGAAGGAAAGATGATGAGACTTGCCAAGCGGGAGCGCTGGCGGGTCGATGGACGCACGGGCGGGCACGGGCACGCACGCAGAATCTGGCTTTCGCGACCAACGGTTGCCTCGTCGGGGGGGAGGGGGGGAGAGAAGGGGGGGGGGGACGGGGGGATGTGGGTTTTGGGGGAGGGGGTGGGGAGTCGTTCCAGTCCCGGGGGCGGGGGGACTTGCCTTGGGGGGGGAGGGACGGGTATACACTCGCACACACGCACGTGTCCATCCGCACATGCAGGACACAGGCAGACATTTTCATAATAAATGTCTGCTTGTGTCTTGTATGTGTGGATGGGTGTGTGTGTGTGTGCGAGTGTATACCTGTCCTTTTTTCCCCCTAGGGTGGGTCTTTCCGTTCCCGGGATTGGGGTGACTCCTTGCCCTCTCCCTTAAAACCCATATCCTTTTGTCTTTCCTTCTCCTTCCCTCTTTCCTGACGAGGCAACCGTTGGTTGCGAAAGCTAGAATTTTGTGTGTATGTTTGTGTTCATTTGTGTGTCTGTCGACCTGCCAGCACTTTCATTTGGTAAGTCACATCATCTTTGTTTTTAGGTATATATATATATATATATATATATATATATATATATATATATATATATATATATATATAGAGAGAGAGAGAGAGAGAGAGAGAGAGAGAGAGGGAAACATTCCACGTGGGAAAAATATATCTAAAAACAAAGATGATGAGACTTACCAAACAAAAACGCTGGCAGGTCGATAGACACACAAACAAGCACAAACATACACACAAATTTCGAGCTTTCGCAACCCCTGGTTGCTTCGTCAGGAAAGAGGGAAGGAGAGGGAAAGATGAAAGGATGTGGGTTTTAAGGGAGAGGGTAAGGAGTGATTCCAATCCCGGGAGCGGAAAGACTTACCTTAGGGGGAAAAAAGGACGGGTATACACTCACACACACACACACACACACATATCCATCTACATGTACACAGACACAAGCAGACATTTGTAAAGGCAAAGAGTTTGGGCAGAGATATCAGTCGAAGTGGAAGTAAAGAGGCAAAGATGTTGTTGAAAGACAGGTGAGGTATGAGTGGCGGCAACTTGAAATTAGCGGAGGTTGAGGCCTGGCAGATAATGAGAAGAGAGGATATACTGAAGGGCAAGTTCCCATCTCTGGAGTTCTGACAGGTTGGTGTTAGTGGGAAGTATCCAGATAACCCGGACGGTGTAACACTGTGCCAAGATGTGCTGGCTGTGCACCAAGGCATGTTTAGCCATAGGGTGATCCTCATTACCAACAAACACTGTCTGCCTGTGTCCATTCATGCGAATGGACAGTTTGTTGCTGGTCATTCCCACATAGAATGCTTCACAGTGTAGGCAGGTCAGTTGGTAAATCACGTGGGTGCTTTCACACGTGGCTCTGCCTTTGATCGTGTACATCTTCCGGGTTACAGGACTGGAGTACATGGTGTTGGGAGGGTGCATGGGACAGGTTTTACACCGGGGGCGGTTACAAGGGTAGGAGCCAGAGGGTAGACCTACCATCTGGCTCCTACCCTTGTAACCGCCCCCGGTGTAATCAGGATTTTGGCAGCCACTTCATTTAATTTTCAAAACATATAGTGAGTCATCTAAGCTGTTAACTTGAATTACAGAATTTTTGGAACTCTTTGTGATGATATAATACTTTTTCACCCAGATAAATTATAAGGAAGACATCCTAAATGACAAATGCAAGGGCTATTCAGAAAGTTACTTCCAGCTGGTCATGAAATGGAAGCCATTGTGAAAATGTGATGAAGCTTTGCGCAGATGTGTTGAGCAGTGTCTCTAGTACATCTTTCGATCATGTCACATCACTCTTTTCAGTTCTGTGGATGTAAACATGGCTAGTAAATAGTGTCTCCCACCATGTATGAGGTCCTGGTGAGAAATATTTCCTGAAGTTACACAGCCCACATAACATAACTGTCATGCATTTTGTCCTTCAAGAAAATTCTCAGCCATATTCTGCAGGGGCAAGGAAGATGATGCTCCTGCAGCATTTTTGATGGGAAGTGTTTGGTCACCCATAATACAGCCTGTAAATGGTTCCCCCTGAGTTTATCTCTGCTCACATGAACCTCTGGCTGTGAAGACAACATTTTGGATTTTCACAGTGGCTTCCATTTCGTGGCTGATCGGAAGTTACTCTCTGAATCTTATCTTCCAAATAGAACAATAGTAATTTCACGCAGATCTGTAACATTGGGATTTTACTCTTGGCAATACTGAAAGTAATTTCAGAGAATTACTTTATTTAGAATTTCTCCATTTTGAACATCAAACTGATCCTTGTGTTATAAAAAACTTCATTAGTTCATACTCAAATAAGGACATTCATCATGTTAGTATAAGGAGTAGTCTAATAGAAAGAGGGAAGAGACGAAAAAAAAAGAAAAGAAATAAAATTTGGTTTATTTGAACTGGGGAATAGTTATATCATGGCTGTAAAACACTAAGAGGGAAACATTAAACGTGGGAAAAATATATCTAAAAACAAAGATGATGTAACTTACCAAACGAAAGTGCTGGCATGTTGATAGACACACAAACAAACACAAACATACACAAAAAATTCAAGCTTTCGCAACCAACAGTTGCTTCATCAGGAAAGAGGGAAGGAGAGGGAAAGACGAAAGGATGTGGGTTTTAAGGGAGAGGGTAAGGAGTCATTCCAATCCCGGGAGCGGAAAGACTTACCTTAGGGGGAAAAAAGGACGGGTATACACTCGCACACACACACATATCCATCCACACATATACAGACACAAGCAGACATATACAGAGGCAAAGAGTTTGGGCAGAGATGTCAGTCGAAGCGGAAGTACAGAGGAGAGATTTTGTTGAATGACAGGTGAGGTATGAGCGGCGGCAACTTGAAATTAGCGAAGGTTGAGGCCTGGTGGGTAACGGGAAGAGAGGATGTACTGAAGGCCAAGTTCCCATCTCTGGAGTTCTGACAGGTTGGTGTTAGTGGGAAGTATCCAGATAACCCGGACAGTTATGACATCTTCATGATCTGGATTCACAGTGAAGAAGAACTCCAGAATTTCCCCTCCAACCTCAACTCCTTTGGTTCCATCAGATTCACCTGGTCCTACTCCAAATCCCATGCCACTTTCCTTGACGTTGACCTCCATCTGTCCAATGGCCAGCTTCACACATCCGTCCACATCAAACCCACCAACAAGCAACAGTACCTCCATTATGGCAGCTGCCACCCATTCCACATCGAACGGTCCCTTCCCTACAGCCTAGGTCTTCGTGGCAAACGAATCTGCTCCAGTCCAAAATCCCTGAACGATTACACCAACTACCTGAAAACAGCCTTCACATCCCGCAACTACCCTCCCGACCTGGTACAGAAGCAAATTACCAGAGCCACTTCCTCATCCCCTCAAACCCATAACCTCCCACAGAAGAACCCCAAAAGTGCCCCACTTGTGACAGGATACTTTCTGGGACTGGATCAGACTCTGAATGTGGCTCTCCAGCAGGTATACAACTTCCTCAAATCCTGCCCTGAAATGAGATCCATCCTTCATGAACTCCTCCCCACTCCACCAAGAGTGTCTTTCCGCCATCCACCTAACCTTCGAAACCTCTTGGTTCATCCCTATGAAATCCCCAAACCACCTTCCCTACCCTCTGGCTCCTACCCTTGTGACCACCCCCGGTGTAAAACCTGTCCCATGCACCCTCCCACCACCACCTACTCCATTCCTGTAACCCGGAAGGTGTACACGATCAAAGGCAGAGCCACATGTGAAAGCACCCGCGTGATTTACCAACTGACCTGCGTACACTGTGAAGCTTTCTATGTGGGAATGACCAGCAACAAACTGTCCATTCACATGAATGGACACAGGCAGACAGTGTTTGTTGGTAATGAGGATCACCCTGTGACTAAACATGCCTCGGTGCATGGCCAGCACATCTTGGCACAGTGTTACACCGTCCGGGTTATCTGGTTACTTCCCACTAACACCAACCTGTCAGAACTCCAGAGATGGGAACTTGCCCTTCAGTATATCCTCTCTTCCCATTACCCACCAGGCCTCAACCTTCGCTAATTTCAAGTTGCCGCCACTCATACCTCACCTGTCATTCAACAATATCTTTGCCTCTGTACTTCCGCCTCGACTGACATCTCTGCCCAAACTCTTTGCCTTTACAAATGTCTGCTTGTGTTTGTGTACGTGTGGATGGATGTGTGTGTGTGTGTGTGTGTGTGCGTGAGTGTATACCTGTCCTTTTTTCCCCCTAAGGTAAGTCTTTCTGCTCCCAGGATTGAAATGACTCCTTACCCTCTCCCTTAAAATCCACATCCTTTCGTCTTTCCCTCTCCTTCCCTCTTTCCTGATGAAGCAACCAGGGGTTGCGAAAGCTTGAATTTTGTGTGTGTGTTTGTGTTTATTTGTGTGTATATCAACATACCAACGCTTTTGTTTGGTAAGTCACATCATCTTTGTTTTTAGAAAATTGTGGCCAAGAATGGTACTTCTCTGTGACATTCTCGGAGAAGAAACCCAAAGGCTATAAGTGCTCCTTTACATTCTGTTGTAGCGCAGCACCAGCACTGACAGTGGGGTATAATGTGTCTGAGAAAACTGCAAATGGGATATCAGTGATCAGGTGTGCAAGGAGGTGCCTGTGGCTTGTCTGATGCACATAAAAAAGTGCTGCCTGTAGTTTGTTAATTCAAGTAACAGGGATGAAACCATGGCTTATGGGATCAGCAAGAATGGCAGGGAGTGGTGCCTGGGCCTCAGCTGTTGGGGTTGAAAATGATGGCAGAAGTTCATGATCCCAAGATAATGATGTACTTCACACACACAGTTTCTGGAGCCAGGAAATACGTAAGTGTGATGATGTGCTCAGCTGGTGGATACATACCAGTCATGGAATCAATAAAATCCCAGAAATATCACTTCATTATCACCAATAATGGATTTAGCCAGATTTATGTTGATTATTCAGTCTTTAAACGTTTGGAAAACTAGCGGTAGATGAATACTTATCGAGCTCAGTAAAGTCTTTACTATGCACTTCATGACTATCTAGCCTTCATACTGTCCAACCTACTTCAATTATATCATAATAATACTTCTCCATGATAAACTGGGGTTTAATTCATTGTGAGTACTGCATTAAAAAAAAAAAAAAAAAAAAAAAAAAAAAAGCGCTTTAGGAAACAAGTGCTGGCTACAATGCTGTGTGGCCTTTCAAAATGTTTTATACATCTTTCATGCGTCTAGCACATCTGGAATAACATTTATCACAGTTATAAGGTACATACTGTACTGTTAATACTGAATAAATTACTGGAACCCTCTTCCACAAAATATTTAGAACCCCCTTTCAGCACCCACAAACAACAACAAACACACATAGAGAGCAGCTTTGTTGGCGAACCTGTGGTCTTTGTTTCTTCAGCTGCATATCAGATTCCCAAAGTACGTGCATTGTTAAACTGTTGTTTTGTGCACTTGTTTGTGTTTTAATTAAGAGTCCAAAATGAAAGAAAATGTTGCTGTGACTGTCAATCAGAAATTATGTGCTGTAATGTGACTGGATACTAGGGCGGCACCAAAACTATTGCTCTGAACTTGGGGGTAGGGAAAAGCACAATTGGAGCCTGGAAGAAGAATGTACAGAAACTGAAAATTGGTGTGCTTCCAACGCTTGTGGAAGTGGACTAAAACTAAGGAAGACAATGTTGAAAGGTAAGCATAAAGAAGTTGAGGAAGTTTTATTTTTGTGCCATGAACTTTTAAGAGGAAAAGATCTGTCCACTGATGGGTCAATAATGCAAGAAAAAGCACTCCAGTTTCAGCAGCAAATACAAAAAGAAGACTAGAATTTACTGCTGGTGATGGATGGTTGAATCAGCAGAAAAAACAATTCAGTATTCACCACATTACAATTAGCGGGGAGTCTTTATCCACTGACAAAAAGGCTGGGCCATTGTCTAAAGATTCTCTTTCAGTGTTAATTGATGAGGAGGAAATTTCTGGGGGACAGTTGTACCAATGCAGTGAGTGTGGTTTAAATTACAAGATGCTCCCTACAAAAATGCTTGCTTCAAAAAAGGAAACTGTGCCACCCAGATATAAGAATAGGAAGGAGGTACCACAATGGCTTGCAGTGATGCAACAGGCAACCACAAGTTTAGGCTTACATTAATAGGGAAATCATGAAAAACTGGAGTTTTAAAAATCCTGAAAAATAAGGAATTACTGTCCTTGTATTACACTAATCAAAAGAAAGTATGGATGAAATCACAAATCTTTAAAACCTGGTTCAAAAATGAATTCTTATCATCTGTAGAGAGGTATTTGAAAGATGGCAATTAGCTGAGGAAACCTCTGCTGCTTCTAGATAACACGTCTTCACATTATGCCAGTGACAAACTCACAGATGAAGGTATCAGAGCATTATTTTTACCACCAAATGTGACAGCTCTTTGTCATCTGATGGACCAGGACATCCTTGAAATGCTACAGAAGAAGTATCGCCATAGTCTCCTCTGTTTGTTGATATCTGAAATTTGATAATAATGAAGCATTTGTAATAATTCTGAAGAGCATTGAATGGCTAGATGTCATAAGATGGTTGGATGAAGTGTGGAAAGAGATTATGAACATAATACCTGTAAGGTCTTGGAAAATTCTTTTGGACCATGAAGGTGGACATTTTAGTTTTGAATCAATTTGTGAAACTGAAGTCAAAGATGAAAATGATGATGATACTGTGTTGCTCAAAAAATACTTGCAGAGTGGATGGCAAATGATGAAGTTGATGAACTAACCAACAACAATATTGTGGAAGTGGTGATGCAGGTGAAGTAAAACAAGAGGATGAGGCAAACTTAGATGACAGGCAGAATCTCATCTCACATTCAGAAGGGTTCAAGATGATTGACACAGTGTTGCACTACATTAGTGAGCAGGAAGCAATGCCTGTTGTAATCTGTTTGGGTAAGTAGAGGTGTATTGCATCACAGAAGAGGGCTAAAGGAGGAAAAGAGTCACCTATCAAAGACTATTTTTAATCCTCCAATTTGTAAGTTTCATCTTTTTTGTAAGGCCTGGTTTTTTACATGTTTGTAATCATACAGTCATAGTTTACACTACAGATCATTTTGTTTCCTGTAATACTTTTTGAAGGACACAATATGTACAGTACAAAACAAACACATAGCTAACTTGTATTATATAAGAAGTCAGAGAATGTTGGCAAAATTGGTTTTGGGTATAAAAGAAGAGTGTTTTGAAAGGTATGACTGGAGCTGAAAAAAGAAAGAACTTACAGAAGTTCGGCCTAACTGGCATTTTTATTATCCCGCTTAACATTTTTCCACATTAGGCCAGATAGTTGAGAGTCTACCATATTTAGCCACATGGCATCACCCAGATGGTGTGTTATTTCAGCAAGCCAGCTCCCTGCCATCTTCAGGCATTCCTGATTACTGGCTGTGATCTGCTGTGCACTGCCTTTATATCCAATTACCATCATTAGCGGCCTTTCATCAGCCTTATGGACCTAGTTCAGTGGTGGGGAAAGCCTGACCTTATTTGTTCAAGTGCATATGCCAACATTGGAAGCAGGATGAGGAAGAAATAGAAGACATGTTTGACAAAAATGGTAAAGGTCAATAAGAACAGTGATGATGAGAGATCAAAACAGCTTGTAGGGAAGATGTAGGCAGGGAAAAGTTGTTGGAGATTATGGACTAGGACAACAGAATAAAGGAGGAGACAAACTGATAGGGTTTTGTGAGAATCTTGGCTTTTGTAGTGCCAACAACTGGGCCACAAATCATAAAGAAAGACTGTATGGATCAAAAAGTGCTGGTGATAATGCCAGGAACCAGAGAGATTATGTTTTAACCAATCAAAGATTTAAAAACAGGATCAGGATGTCTAACTTCACTGGAGTAGATGCCAATACAGATCACAATTTGCTTGTAGCAGACATAAGATATATTCTGAAATGTGTTAAAAAGAAACAACTTGTAAAGAAGTGGAATCTGACAAAACTGAAAAACAAAGATGCTGAACTCTTTACAAATAGAGTGGAGGGAAACTTGGGAAGGGTGAGACTGGGTCTGGATATAACAGAAAAATGGGTTACCACCAGCACACAATGCTAGAAACTTTAGAGATAGAAGTTGGTAAAGTGAAAAAAAAGGAGAAATTGGAAGGAATGGGTCACACAGGAGTACTTTATTAGATAACATGGATGAGTGGACAAAATGGAAAAGTAACTCTTCAGAAGAAGGATGTTGGCAATATAGAAAACTGAACAATGAACTGAGGAGACTACTGACAAAGCAAAAGAAGATAGATGAAAGAGCAATGTGAGGAAACAGAACAGTTAGAAAGGCAAGGAAAAATACATCAAATGTTCAGAGCTGCAAAGTATATAACAATGAAAGAATGGTGAAAAATGAGCAAGAAAGGAATGCTAAACAAGCACCGAAAAGTAACAATGACTACTGAAAGAAACAAAGACGTATGGAAGGCATACATAGGAAATATACAGGGTGATTCAAAAAGAATACCACAACTTTAGGAATTTAAAATTCTGCAACGACAAAAGGCAGAGCTAAGCACTATCTGTCGGCGAATTAAGGGAGCTATAAAGTTTCATTTAGTTGTACATTTGTTCGCTTGAGGCGCTGTTGACTAGGCGTCAGTGTCAGTTGATGCTAAGATGGCGACCGCTCAACAGAAAGCTTTTTGTGTTATTGAGTACGGCAGAAGTGAATCGACGAGAATCCGCGGGAAACAACTCAGTGTGAACGTGACTCACCTAAGGTGAACGTTTTCTGTGCCATTTCAGCCAATAAAGTTTTTGGTCCCTTTTTCTTCGAAGGTGCTACTGTAACTGGACTACAGTATCTGGAGATGTTAGAGAATTAGCTGTTCCCTCAGCTCGAACAAGAAGCACAACAATTCATATTTCAGCAGGATGGAGCGCCACCACATTGGCACTTCTCTGTCCGTAACTTCCTGAACATCAACTACCCGAGGTGATGGATCGGCCGCCAGGCAGCCCGTGACAGAGCACTTCATCACTGGCCTCCAAGAAGCCCTGATCTTACCCCCTGCGATTTTTTCTTATGGGGGTATGTTAAGGATATGGTGTTTCGGCCACCTCTCCCAGCCACCATTGATGATTTGAAACGAGAAATAACAGCAGCTATCCAAACTGTTACGCCTGATATGCTACAGAGAGTGTGGAATGAGTTGGAGTATCGGGTTGATATTGCTCGAGTGTCTGGACGGGGCCATATTGAACATCTCTGAACTTGTTTTTGAGTGAAAAAAAAACTTTTTTAAATACTCTTTGTAATGATGTATAACAGAAGGTTATATTATGTTTCTTTCATTAAATACACATTTTTAAAGTTGTGGTATTCTTTTTGAATCACCCTGTATATAACTAGCTGCTGCCCACTGTTGTGCTCGCACATCGGTAGTTTTGTTATGATGTTTTGTAGTGAGTAAGTAAGCCATTATATGTGCCACAATATCAGCTGCCCTCATGAGTCTGCCTGTTCAGGTAAGCATAGCTTGTGACTGTATCAACACATGATGACACAGCCAGTGCCACGTCACTGGTGAGCAGAGGGGCATGTGCGTACTGCATACAATGTGTATATTATGTAACAAATTTAATTACTTTTTAATATGGTTTATTTTTGCTGATGTAAAAAAAAACTTATTCCATTCCTTACTTCACCTTCTTAATGGCCAATTTTTTTTTTACTACTGTTATTGTTCTTCCTGAGGGTTCAAGTTATCTCCATACCAAACTTGATTGAAATCAGTTCAGCAGTTTAGCTGTGAAAATGGAACCGGCAGAGTTACTTCCCATTTAATGATATTGGTATGGAAATATGGATAAACACATTGAGGATTGTCTGTGCATTGTATTCTAGCTATTACCCAGTTGTGCATGTCTATTTTCATGACCCACAGCTAATTTGCTGCAAATAATAATTTATAGCTGCGATCCTGCAGTCAAATTGTCTACACATTGGCTAGAATTGCAAATTAATAAAATACACAGAAATACAAAAAACTGAAACAATTAATTTAATAACAAGGGTTCTGTTCTAATGCCTGTAATTGATATAGATGACAGAGAATTATGTTAAATAATGTTTATTCAAGAAAGGACATCTCAAATAAATGGGAAGTGGTCCCACAATACACAGTTAAAACACATACAGAAAATACCCTTATCAAATGCAGTAAGTTATGTTGGGATTGATAGAGAATGGTAGCAAAATCCATAAACTAAATAGTCATCAAAGACTCATAAAAACTAAGTCCACCTCATGATCACAACACATGTAAGATTTGACTGTTCAAGACAGTTCAGAGTTCAGCATGATGATTCACAAATTAACACATGTGGAATGAAAAATAGTAACTCATATTCTGTCTATTCTCAGTTCAGTAAATCAAGCAGAATAAATTATGAGTCCTACTCTGGAGCACATACAGACTTCTCAAAATATGAAGTCCTCTCAAAAGTCATAGGATTGTAGTGGCCATTTACCACCCAAGTCATTTTATTTGAAGAAATTTTGGAGACTTGCACATCAATAATGATAAAAGAATATTGAGGTCAACACATGCACACCAAGTCCTGAGTGGAGAAATTCTGACCAAGATCTATTTCAAACCTGGACCCCACAATGAAGGGTCAGCAGTGCTAACCACAACACCATGAGCTATTGATTCATATCACTAGTTTTGTTACAATGAGTGATGGTGACAGCACAAAACTAAAATTGGACTTTCCAAAATTATTAAATAGCATTAAAGTGGTGAAGAAAGAACTTGTTGTTGTTGTTGTGATCTTCAGTCCTGAGACTGGTTTGATGCAGCTCTCCATGCTACTCTATCCTGTGCTTCTTCATCTCCCAGTACCTACTGCAACCTACATCCTTCTGAATCTGCTTAGTGTATTCATCTCTTGGTCTCCCTCTATGATTTTTACCCTCCACGCTGTCCTCCAATACTAAATTGGTAATCCCTTGATGCCTCAGAACATGTCCTACCAACCGATCCCTTCTTCTAGTCAAGTTGTACCACAAACTCCTCTTCTCCCCAATTCTATTCAGTACCTCCTCATTAGTTATGTGATCTACCCATCAAATCTTCAGCATTCTTCTATAGCACCACATTTCGAAAGCTTCTACTATCTTCTTGTCCAAACTATTTATCGTCCATGTTTCATTTCCATATATGGCTACACTCCATACAAATACTTTCAGAAACGACTTCCTGATGCTTAAATCAATACTTGATGTTAACAAATTTCTCTTCTTCAGACACACATTTTTTGCCATTGCCAGTCTACATTTTATATCCTCCCTACTTCGACCATCATCAGCTATTTTGCTCCCCAAATAGCAAAACTCATCTACTACTTTAAGTGTCTCATTTCCTAATCTAATTCCCTCAGCATCACCCTATTTAATTCGAGTACATTCCATTATCCTAATTTTGCTTTTGTTGATGTTCATCTTATAACTTCCTTCCAAGACACTGCTCATTCCGTGCAACTGCTCGTCCAAGTCCTTTGCTGTCTCTGACATAATTACAATGTCATCGGCGAACCTCAAAGTTTTTATTTCTTCCCCATGGATTTTAATACCTACTCTGAATTTTTCTTCTGTTTCCTTTACTGCTTGCTCAATATACAGATTGAATAACATCGGGGAGAGGCTACAACCCTGTCTCACTCCCTTCACAACCACTGCTTCCCTTTCATGTCCCTGGACTCTTATAACTGCCATCTGGTTTCTGTACAAATTGAAAATAGCCTTTCGCTCCCTGTATTTTACCACTGCCACTTTCAGAATTTGAAAGAGAGTATTCCAGTCAACAATGCCAAAAGCTTTCTCTAAGTCTACAAATGCTATAAACATAGGTTTGCCTTTCCTTAATATATCTTCTAAGATAAGTCATAAGATCAGTATTGCCTCACATGTTCCAATGTTTCAATGGAATTCACACTGATCTTCCCCGAGGTCGGCTTCTACCAGTTTTTCCATTCGTCTGTAAAGAATTGGTGTTAGTATTTTGCAGCTGTGACTTGTTAAACTGATAGTTCACTAATTTTCACATCTGTCAACACCTTCTTTCTTTGGGATTGGAATTATTATATTCTTCTTGAAGTCTGAGGGTATTTCGCCTGTCTCATACATATTGCTCACCAGATGGTAGAGTTTTGTCAGGACTGGCTCTCCCAAGGCCATCAGTAGTTCTAATTCAATGTTGTCTACTCCCGGGGCCTTGTTTCAACTCAGGTCTTTCAGTGCTCTATCAAACTTTTTACGCAATATCAGATCTCCCATTTCATCTACATCCTCTTCCATTTCTGTAATATTGTCCTCAAGTACATCGCTCTTGTATAGACCCTCTCTATACTCCTTCCACCTTTCTGCTTTCCCTTCTTTGCTTAGAACAGGGTTTCCATCTGAGCTCTTGATATTCATACAAGTGGTTCTCTTTTCTCCAAAGGTATCTTTAATTTTCCTGTAGGGAGTATCTATCTTACCCCCTTGAGAGATTATCCTCTACATCCTTACATTTGTCCTCTAGCCATCCCTGCTTAGCCATTTTGTAGTTCCTGTCAATCTCATTTTTGAGATGTTTGTATTCCTTTTTGCGAGCTTCATTTACTACATTTTTATATTTTCTCCTTTCATCAATTAAATTCAATATTTCTTCTGTTACCCAAGGATTTCTACTAGCCCTCGTCTTTTTACCTTCTTGATCCTCTGCTGCCTTCACTACTTCATCCCTCAAAGCTACCCATTCTTATTCTACTGTATTTCTTTCCCCCATTTCGCCTTTTTACCTTCTTGATCCTCTGCTGCCTTCACTACTTCATCCCTCAAAACTACCCATTCTTATTCTACTGTATTTCTTTCCACCATTTCGTCTTTTTACCTTCTTGATCCTCTGCTGCCTTCACTACTTCATCGCTCAAAGCTACCCATTCTTATTCTACTGTATTTCTTTCCCCCATTTATGTCAATTGTTCCCTTATGCTTTGCCTGAAACTCTGTACAACCTCTAGTTTAGTCAGTTTATCCAGGTCCCATCTCCTTAAATTGCCACCTTTTTGCAGTTTCTTGTTTTTATGTACAGTTCATAATCAATAGATTGTGGTCAGAGTCCACATCTTCCCCTGGAAATGTCTTACAGTTTAAAACCTGGTTCCTAAATCTCTATCTTACCATTATATAATCTATCGGATACCTTTTAGTATCTCCAGGCTACTTCCATGTATTAAACCTTCTTTCATGATTCTTGAACCAGTTGTTAACTATGATTAAGTTATTCTCTGTGCAAAATTCTACCAGGCAGCTTACTCTTTCATTTCTCTCTCCCCCCCCCCCCCCCCCCCCCCCCAATCCATATTCACCTACTATGTTTCTTTCTCTCCCTTTTCTTACTATCGAATTCCAGTCACCCATGACTATTAAATTTTTATCTCCCTTCACTATCTGAAAAATTTATTTTATCTCATCATACATTTCATCAATTTCTTTGTCATCTGCAGAGCTAGTTGGCATATAAACTTGTACTACTGTAGTAGGCATGGGCTTTGTGTCTATCTTGGCCACAATAATGTGTTCACTATGCTGTTTGTAGTAGCTTACCTGCACTCCTATTTTTTTAATTCATTATTAATCCTACTCTTGCATTACCCCTATTTGATTTTGTATTTATAACCCTGTAGTCACCTGACCAGAAGTCTTGTTCCTCCCGCCACCGAACATCACTGATTCCCACTATATCTAACTTTAATTTAACCATTTCCCTTTATAAATTTTCTAACCTACCTGCCTGATTAAGGGATCTGACATTCCACACTTCGATCCATAGAACGCCAGTTTTCTTTCTCCTGATAACGACGTCCTCTTGAGGAGTCCCCACCCGGAGATCCAAATGGGGGACTATTTTACCTCTGGAATATTTTACCCAAGAGGATGCCATCACCATTTAACCATACAGTAAAGCTGCATGCCCTCGGGAAAAATTACGGCTGTAGTTTCCCGTTGCTTTCAGCCGTTAACAGTACCAGCACAGCAATGCCGTTTTGGTTAGTGTCACAAGGCCAGATCAGTCAATCATCCAGACTGTTGCCCCTGAAACTACTGAAAAGGCTGCTTGTCCCTCTTCAGGAACCACACGTTTGTCTGGCCTCTCAACAGATACCCCTTCGTTGTGATTGCACCTACGGTATGGCTATCTGTATCGCTGAGGCACTCTAGCCTCCCTACCAATGGCAAGGTCCATGGTTCATGGGGGGAGGAGAAAGAACATAAATTATTTAAAGTTTGGTGCAGTGTAAATATTATATTTGTACATGTAAAAACATCAGCTCCCTTCACATGTCTGCACATTACCCACGGCTGTGCTTGCTTATCATAATCAAATGCCACCTCACTAAAATCCTCCCACATTTTACAAGCAAAGGCTCCATGTCTCTCTGTTTCCCATAAAGCATTTAAATGACGTCATCGTCGTGAGCCTTCAGACATCTCAGAAGCTATAAGAGATGCCTGATGCTAAGTGACTAAAAATGTGTTTGGTTTGTGACTGACATTGGTATGGAAGTATGGCTAAACATGTTGAGGATTGTACAAGCATTATATTCATTATGCTGAATCATACTCTGTAGAATACATCAAACAACATGTCCTTAGGTTAGTCAGGTTTAAGTAGTTCTAAGTTCTAGGGGACTGATGACCTCAGATGTTAAGTCCCATAGTGCTCACAGCCATTCTGAAGAGGGACCAGAGATGCAACTGGTTGTCTGAGGATGATCACTGCAAGTTTTTTGGAAGTGAGCAGAGAACTGTATGTTTGTTGTGTTGACTGTAAAAAGCGTTTGACAGAACTGACTGGTGCATGCTGCTGAAGATTCTGAAAGATAGTGGTATAAAGTGGACAGATATGGGATAGAAAGTGGTAGTTTGAGAAGAAGAAAATGAAACTGAAGAGATGGGTAGTGGATGAGGTGAGAGACAGGGTTGCTGTATGTCACCAGCACTTTTCAATAGATGTGCTTGAAAGCTGGCCAATAAAGCCTTGGAAAAATCAAAAAGGCTTGTATTGGGAGGAGAAACCATAAAAATCATTATGTACACTGATGCTTTGATTGTGCTAGTAGAAGTGGATGATGATGGTGATGATGATAAGGTTTTGAGGGCACATGACTGCAAGATCTTTGGTGCCCGTAGTAAAATGTAATGAGACAAGTGTGAAGGAATATCATAAAATTACTAACATGAAAACTGGGAACAAAACCGTAAAGGAAGTCCTGAAAATCTTAAACACACATACAAAAAGCGATGAAAATCACTTTGTCAAGTCCAAGACAAGGCAAATGAGGGAAAAAGCAGTGGAGGGAATAAAAGAAGACAGCAGATACCTACGGCTGGCTGATCACTGGAAGAAAAGGGTGTCAACCAGCCATTCTGCAACACACTAACACCTCCAGCCTAAAAGCTTAGGTCAGAGTCCCGACATATCACAAAATTTTAAGCTTCACCAAACTCGTCTCATCGTCAGAGAAAATAGAAGGCAGATACGCACCAAAATTTGCTTCTGCACATTTGTCATGAAATTAAATGCACTTGGTTAAAATGTGGCATACACTGACTTTTACACCACAGGTGTCACAGAAAGGAGGGTCCTCTCGCTGGAGCAAAAAGCCACACATGAGGGGACAGTTCTCAATGTGGAGGCTGGTCAGGGCCACCTCATTGCCTCAGATCAATCGGCATGAGGATCCCCAAGGCCAGACAGTTGGCTTCAATAACCACAGCATATTGTCCATGACTGCCTGCCACTTCTCCTCCCATAACTGCAGGGATCTATGAGGGCAGCCTGTGAGGGAATGGCACATTCTGTAACAGTGTGTTCCCAGTAGGACTCCTTCACAGCTTTGTAAGCCTGCTCATTACCCCAAATTCCCATGTGCGTGGCACCCAGCAGAGTGATACCTTCTTCCCCTGCCGCTTTGGGCAGCACAGTTGGTTCTGCAGCTGCACCAACTTCTCTCCTGAGTACATGTGCCGCAATGATTGCAGGGCACTAAGGGAATTGGAGTAGATGAGAAACTGTTTGCACTGAAGATACCTCACCTGCTCCAGTGCCTTCAGAAATGCATGGAGCTTTGCAGAAAATACAGTACGGGTATTGGGAAGGTGAATCCTGAAGACTTGGTCAGGGAAGACAATGGAACAGCCAAGGGTGTCGCCTTGTTAGGACCCACCTGTATACACAATGATAAAACCATGATATCTTGCTACAATGTTAAAAAAATAGAGACTGAAATATAAAACTGGGAGTGCAATTTTTCATAAAGTTTGTCAAATCTTAAGTAATCCTGGGTCCCTCTAGGAGGTACGGTGGAGATATGCTCCAACCTTGGTGTAAAGCGTTAAAAACAGCTCATCCACCTCCAACAGGAGACGCTCCACACAAATCCCATAGGGCCTAATCACTAGTTGCCGATTATGAAATAGCCTTTCCAACTGAGTCTGAGCAGTGGTAGGATACACAGGTGTATATGATGTGGGGGGTGTTTTATACAGCTGGTGCACAATGAGCAGCTGTCACCTGTTGTGAAGCAGCAGCCTCAGTCCAGAGGCACGGTAATGGGGCTTGTTTGGAACACCCCAATGGCTAGCCAGATTCCTTCATGGTGCACCTAGTCCAACATTTTTAAATAAGATGGTCTTGCACACCCATACACTGTACACCCATAATCAAGCTGAGATCGCACAATGGCTCTGTAAAATCAGAGCAGACAAGTCCTGTCTGCCCCAATGAATTGTGTCGAAGGCATATTAAAATACTGAGTGCTTTGAGGGGCCATATTTTCAAGTCCTTAAGATGTGGCAACCAAATGTGAGGCCCAGAAACCTCACCATGTCTTCAAAATCGAGAATAGTGTCCTTCATTCTCAATTCAGGGAAGTTTAAAATAGAGTGTGAATGTCAAAAAGAATACCCACAGATTTTTCAGTTGAAAACTTAAAACCTCTCTTCTCTGCCCATTCATCCAACAGTTGAAGAGTTAGCAGGGTGTATATGTGGACAAGAAAAAAAATTCCCGGATTTCTCAGTTAAAAATACACTTTCTTCCGGGTGAAAATACACTTTTTCCGTGTTAAGTGACAGTATACTTTTCCTCGGAACTGTAAAACTTTTCAATCCTTTGAATGGTTATTGTTTTATACACCAGTGTAGAATTTCCCACCCTTTACAAAACGAAACTCAGAAAAGGAAAAAAAAAAAAAAAAAAAACATTTCTTGGAAAGATCTTTCATGAGCAGCAACATGTACGCCGCATATTTTTGTATTACGAAAGTAAAAATTCTAATTCCACCAAACACAGCATATTACTTTCCAAAGCATTGAAATTGAGATTGCGATGCGCTTTTGTAAGCCAGTCCTAGCTCATTCACATGATACGCCAGCTGATGACACCGGATATTCAGAGCACAGGACACGTGATGTACCGGTAGTCAGCCAACAGCAATATCACTGTTAAGTAGCGCGTACACACAAATATATGAAAAGTTAATTGTTTAAATTAATATACATAGTGTTGCAACAAGAAAAGCACAGCTTTCACGCATAATATTGGTCTCGAAGATTAATAAGCTGAAATAAAGGTTAAGCTTTCACACATTATGTTGATTTTTTTTGCGCGTGTTACACTTTAAGATACATCATACAAGTGTGCCAGTAAAATTTTTAATAATGACATAAATGTCTTATCTGGTCTCAAAATTTTTCTTAATGGTCGTCCTCAAAGAGTTGATTTTTAAATGAGAGTCGAACACTCTGTGATTTAAGAAATTCATCGTACATTCTCGCACATAGTTCATCTTGTGTAAAAGGAAATTTACTTTGAAAGTAACGCTTTTCAAACAGCCATTCGCAATATTTTCCCCCAACCTGTTAGAAATAGGTTCATTTCAGCAGTTGTCAGAGAGTGCCAGATAACAGGCGTCACCTCGCTTGCGCAGCTACGATGACTCAGGAAGCCCTTATGTTCGTTATCTGTAAAACATTACAAGATGTTACATTATGTCGTAAGAGAAACAAGACATTGGAGAATACTCCAAGAGCATCGGAATTTCTTGAACCATACTACAAGTCATAATTTGGCTTAAAGTGCACATTCGTGTATCCAAATTTGGATGTAAATTTTCTTGGAGTACCATTACTGTATTATCTTATATTTGGTTCTTTATTATGGCATTATGCCACACTTGCTAGAAGATGAAAACACCCACTATTCATATGCAGTGAACAGTGGAAACTAGCCAATAGTGTGGAATTAAACACTTCGTTTTGAATAACTTGACTGCCTCAGAGGGAAAGATAAATAAAAGCCAAATTTCTTTAGGAAACCGACAAAATTAACTTCACTGTTCTGCAAGGCGATTAATGCTGGACTGTCAGAATGGTGGAAATAAAATCTGCAAATAGTAACACATTTTAGCTTTCTGTAATTATGTGAATGTATTTTAATTCACTTGTTAGCTCCCGGCCACAGAAAACCGTTTTGTTTACATCTGACATGAGAGAAATAAACAATGAGGAAACAGCGAAATCACTAAGCGTAAACACGGGGCATGTGGAGACTATCCACTTTCCCACTACAACTCAGACTGCTCTGTGCATCAGCTCCGGATCAGCGATATTTCCGAACCACTGTTATACTAGATAGTGGTGCCCCCTCTGTCCCCCTCCATAGTGTGTTTGAGGTAGGACACCAAAAATTTTACAAAATCATCTTTTCAAAAATATGTTCATTTTGTAGGGCACATCTTTCTGAAGAGTCTGATATATAAAACATATGTGTTCGAAGAAATGTAAGACGTGTTATTTGGTCTCAAGTGTGCCAAAGTGCAGTGCCATGTCTCTTCACACAGCATTCTTCTATCGCACATCACTGTATTTTGCTCTGTGGAACTCAAACGTGTAATATTTTGTAATGGATGCCATCAAACTATATTCAGGGCAGTGTAAATTAAAAGTCATGTGGTGACTCTCCTACTTCCAGTTGGCCAGTTTGACATCCAGCTCCTCGTAATTAATATTGGACGGGATTATTTGTAACTGGGAGAACTCTTCAGAAAATTTGCACTCTTCATTGCCTATTACCTCATAACTTGCTTTCTTGTGTGACATAAAATTAAATACGGAATACACAAAACCAGTAAAGACAGGAGACAAGCAAGACAGTACAAATTTCTTCAATCCCAGGTCCTAGCATTTTTTTTCTCTCTATCTTGCTACCACTTTACATAACATGCTTTCCTTTCTGGGAAAGAATCCTTTATCTCATCAAAGTTTGTCAAACGTTTTGCTACATGAAAAAACCAAATGTCATTGTCTACTACTGAAAAACTTGTTTACATAAATAATACCCCAGATTCGTGTGGTTTCTTGATCTGATTACGTGTATTTTGTGACTGTCTGCTAAATAAAATGAAATAGGCTGATCTACTATTGCAGCAAATTGTAACAAACACCAAACAAATGAGACTGTTTTGGCACAGATGCTCATTTTTATAATACAACAGAATATAATTTACGAAGTACCAATATCAAATGCCTATTAGGACTACTACAAGTAAAAAGCTTTATATTCAGAAATAGTTTCTCATTTCATTCATATGCTCCAGCTTCTCAAGCATGAGATCGAAAAGTAGTAGTTTGGAATTTTTGTATAAATTTGAAATCGTCATATTCTTCCATAATTTGTCTGATGTCCCCCTTTCTTCTCCTTCCTCGTTCTAACAAACCATCTTGTCATCATTAATTCTGTAACTATTGCTGTCAGTGTCAAAACTTATTCTCTGGTTAACTTAACTAACCTTGCCACATTCAACGTTTTAGTTATACAGCTTTTATTCTCCAGTTAGGTGTTATTAGGTCTTCATACAACACATTTTCCGCACTACTCCCCCTCTGGTAGTCTGAATCTATGGACTTCACTGGTAACTATAACAATGTGGATTATTCGCAAACCTGGTCAAAACATAAACAAACAGCGTTGGGCATTCACCCGTTCGGCTTTATAGCTCGTATAGCCCCGTCCCCTTCTTTCTGCAGGAAAGTTTATTCTAGATGCGATGGGGATTCCCCTGGCAAAGGCATGCACATATTCAAAAATCAACTTATGATTCATTCAGAAATAAACTTAGAACATGTTCAAAAACCAATATGGATGTGTTTCAAAATCATATGAATGATCGATAGACCAACGTGAGCTGGATACTAGGCGCTTTGTGAGAAAAGATTTTTTTTTGCTCAAGAATATGAATTTGCCTCCAGTGAATGTAGCAGCTTGTGCACGCCAGTAAAATTTTTCCAGGTAGCATCTTGCTGCCACTGCTTATACAGCTAACAGCCACAGTTCTGTAGCCAGTAGCGGGAGAGGGTGCTACACATGCGCGACTCAACTGTGCATATGCATGAGCCCACTCGCAACTGCTCA
Source organism: Schistocerca cancellata (assembly GCF_023864275.1). NCBI lineage: Eukaryota > Metazoa > Arthropoda > Insecta > Orthoptera > Acrididae > Schistocerca > Schistocerca cancellata. The sequence continues at coordinate 1,068,783,656 of NC_064626.1, forward strand.
AACGAATCTAATGTAAACAGTTGTGAAGCCGCACTCATCAGAGGCAATTTGTTGTTATGAGGCATTGCATAGTCTTCCCAAAGCCTTTGACACATTTTGCTGTTGGCAGTCACTTGTATGAGCACTGTGTTTTGTTGTTGTATACTCATGCTCATAAATTAAGGATAATTGGAGAATGTAGTTCAAATGGCTCTGAGCACTATGGGACTTAACTTCTGAGGTCATCAGTCCCCTAGAACTCAGAACTACTTAAACCTAAGTAACCTAAGGACATCACACGCATCCATGCCCGAGGCAGGATTCGAACCTGTGACCGTAGCGGTCGCGTGGTTCCAGACTGTAGCGCCTAGAACCGCTCGGTCACACCGGCCGGTGGAGAATGTGGTGCCACACAACATGGCACTTCACAAAACTGGCGCTAATACATAGGCACATAGGGAACACACACAACACAGATCTGTAAGTCCACGGTATTGGTGGTAAGTTTAGAAAACTGCCCCGAAACACATGCTACAAAATGCCACTGTTTCCTGCGCATGTACCCCGACATCAATATGGGATATGATCACCATGCACATGTACACAGGCTGCACAATGGGTTAGCATAGTCAGTATCAGGTGGTCGAGCAGCTGCTGGGGTATAGCCTCCCATTCTTGCACCAGTGCCCGTCGGAGCTCCTGAAGTGTCCAAGGGCTTGAAGACATGCAGCGATATGTCAACCGAGAGCATCCCAGATGTGCTCGATGGAATTTAGGTCTGGAGAACAGGCAGGTCACTCCCTTCATCTGATAGCTTCTGTTTCAAGGTACTCCTCCATGATGGTAGCATGGTGGGGCCGTGCATTATCATCCATCGGGAGGAAGGTGGGACCCACTGCACCCCTGAAAAGGCAGACAGACTGGTGCAAAATAAGTCCTGATACACCTGACCTGTTACAGTTCTTCTGTCAAAGACATGCAGGGGTGTACATGCATCAATCATAATCCCACCCCACACGATCAAACCACGACCTCCATACAGGTCCCTTTCAAGGACATGATGGGGTTGGTATCTGGTTCCTGGTTCACGCCAGATGAAAACCCAGTGAGAATCACTGTTCAGATTATACCTGGCCTTGTGAACATAACCTGGGACCACTGTTTCAATGACCATGTACTGTGTTCTTGACACCAGGCTTTACGGGCTCTCCTGTAGCCAAGGGTCAGTGGAATGCACCTTGAAGGTCTCCGGGTGAATAAATCATGTCTGTTCAGTCATCTGTAAACTGTGTGTATCGAGACAACTGTTCCAGTGGCTGCGGTAAGGTCCCGAGCAAGGCTACCTGCAGTACTCCACGGCCGCCTGAGGGCACTGATGGTGATGTATCGGTCTTCTTGTGGTGTTGTACACTGTGGACGTCCCATACTGTAGAGCCTGGACACACTTCCTGTCTACAGGAATCATTGCCATAATCTTGAGATCACACTTTGTGGCATATGGAGGGCCTGTGCTATGACCTGCTGTGTTTGACCAGCCTCCTATCGCCCTATTATTCTACCCCTCATAACATCATCAATATGTGTTCTTCGAGCCATTTTCAACACATAGTCACCATAAGCACGTCTGAAAATGTCTGCACACTTACTTGCTGCACTGTACTCTGACATGCACTAACACACCTCAGCGTATTTGGACTGCTGCCAGCGCCATTGTGCTATGACCGCAGGTCAAATGCACTGCACGGTCACACCCCGAGGTGATTTAAACCCTCAAACTGCCCACCAGGGCGTTGTTTCACCATGTATCAGCATTATTCTTAATTTATGAGCATGAGTGTATATGGCACATTTCCTTTGCAACTCAATTTTCATTTCTGTTTTTTTTTTTTTTTTTTTTTTTTTTTTTTTTTTTTTTTTTTTTTTTTTTTTTTTTTTTTCTCTCTCTCTCTCGTTCATGCTTTATTGCTGCAGCACTGTTCTGCAGTAGTGGGGTACAGTAATATCCTTTGTTGGAGTATTGTTTCTTACCAGACAAAATTACAAAAATTTATGTGAAAACTAAAACAAAAAATTCCCAGAATTCTAAAAAATTTCCAGGCTTTTCCCGGTTTTCTCCCAGATGAAAAAATTCCTGGGTTTTTCCCGAATCTCTCGGTTATCCCGAGTCGTGTACACTATGGTTAGGTGTGACTGACGAGTCACTTGCAAGGCTTGAAGAGGAACAAAAGACAGGCAAGTCTTCTCCAAACCAGGAAGACTCTAGGTCATGATGGAGAATACTGTTAGTGTATATAAAGAGTTTGGAATGAAACTTAACATTGGCAAGACGTAAGTGATGAAAATCAGAAAAGATAACAACACAATTAATGTATAATAAAATGGTATGGTATTAGAACAGGTTTATTCATTCCAAGATTTGCGAAGCTCGATAACTTCCAGAGGAAGATGTACAGAGGAAACGAGATGCAGAATCTCCTTGGGAAAGAGAGCCTTCGGGAGGTGAAAGCTTTTCTGCCAGCCAGTGGTACCCATTACACTTAGGAATCAGAGACAAAATTTAAGTAACACAACACCACAGATATCTATTCAGCATAATCCAATAACATCACTGATAGAATTGTCAACAGCAGATCTAACCGTACAATATCGCTGATCGTCTGACGTAATTGCTGTAATGGAATTTCAACTGGAAATTAAATTTATATCTGACCATAATTAATGAAGTGTCACCAGAAACACAACTGATTACTATGAAAATAACAATGAAAGAATATAGTCAGTAAAAAAAATAGCGACAGAATTGATGATACTGCATGGAAACCAGGACTTGAAAATGTATGTAAAATCATGTTATCCATAAGTAACTCATGTTGTACTACAAATTTTCCAAAATTTATAAAATGTTCTATTACAGATAACCTGATGATGGCTGTATAGCTGAAATAAGACTATATTTAAAATAAAAAAAACCATAGCAGCATATCTAGTTATACAAAAGTTGTTACATCCTTGAAAGACGTTTATTATGCAGCAGGCCCACAGGATTACAAACTGTTGGCACTTGGGAAGAGATTTGCCAAATGTTTTATGTGGAATGTGGTGTCTTCTGGTTGCAAAATACTGACTGACAGAAAGAACAAAAATATTTAGAAAGTTTTGAAATGTGAGAAAGTGAAATAGACACAGAATGAGGAATGAGGAGGTGCTGAGCAGGGCAGGAGTAGGGAAGAGCTTCTTGAGAATGGTACAGAAGAGAAAAACATCTTTGATGCAACATATATTTCACAGAAATTGTCTATTACAGACAACCATGGATGGAAGAGTAGAAGGAAAAAGAGGGATGGGAAGAAGAAGAAGATCTGAAATGTTAACAGATGTGAAGAGAGGAAGAAGTTAAAAGCAAATGAAGGAGGGTGCTTAGGACAGAGACATATGGAGGACATCCAGTTGATGCCGCCTGAGGACAGATTTACTGAAAGCAGAAGAAAGAAATCTTGTAGGTGATGATGTCCATGTGGCCAGATTGCCAGATTATGAACATATGAGCTACATAGCAGGCTGGGGGGGGGGGAAGAGAGCTTGTAGACTATTAACTCCAGGGCTCTTTTTTCCCCTCAAAGGCCTCCATAAACATATTGGCACCAGTGGTAATAGCGAGCAACCCATGCCACTCCATCTATTTGTCAATAGTAATTTCTGTTGAATAGAAAATAAGTTGATGCAACCACAAACTGAAACAGTTTCATTAGTGCTGGCCGTAACTTTTCTCCTGTGAGAGTTAGGGAGTCTCTTAGAGATACCTTGTAAAGAGAGATCACATTGAAGCACAACATGTGTTCTGGAGCTGCTGGATGCAACGCACAGAATTCTGTATCTTGTACTGGCATTTGTCCACAGAGAGGCCTAAGCATTGCTGTTGGGAGTTTTGCTAATTCATATGTTGCTGTGCCAGTGTTACTACCAAATGGGTGGAGTGATATGCCTTTTATTGTGGACTTTAGGTAGTCCATAATGTTTAGAAGGTCCTGCTACTTTTGGGCAAAGTCTCTTTACCATCTCCTTATCTTTGAAAGTGTGTTGAAGGAGCTCAGTGGTCTTCCTCTTCACTCGTTTAGTAGGAACATCACCTTTTCTCCTGTAGGCTTCACCGTCAAATATGCTGCATATTTTTTACGTGAATTCTGAACATGGTAGTTGGACCATAGAATTTCTTTTGGCTGTTGGGAGGATGACTGTCTTGGGGTCTTCTTCGAGGTGCTCTCTTCCTTGGAGGTGTATGGCTTTGGTGAAAAAGCCCTGGTAAGTTCACAGGATGTTTCACATCATACTTTCTCCATGGTGTCCCATGGAAGTGCAAGAGCAACTCAATCCACAGTGGTGATAAATTTCACTGTTGGTAGGATAATCAATGTCAATGCAATATTTAGACCCCATCTTCATACAGATAATGAAGTATTGTCAATTATGTTCACTGTAAAGTTGATGACATTGCCCTAAGGCTCTTCTTGTGTTGGTTTAACCACAAGGAAGCCATATTTAGTGGCTGTCAGCAAGTGACTTATTGCTATGCTCCATTGGCTTGAGACCACCTAATTGTGTCCATCCACATACGAGTCAGGAAAGAGTGTTGATTCCAGCTGCAGATGGAGTGAAAAGAGTTCACACATGGTCTCATCAAATCTGTGTCAAGTGTAGGGGATCCTCTCATTGACTAGAACTAGGCTGGCTGCTCTTGTAATCCAGTTGGCGACTGGAGTTCTGATGTGGTAAACAACCTTTGCTGAAGGTGGTATGATTCTGTCTTCTTGGCATCTCAGCAGAAAGACAAGGGGTGCTAAAAGGCATTTCTTCCTGTTACAAAGCTTGTCAAGCTTCTTGATTTTGCTGTGCATTCTCTCCCTTTAGAGTTATTTGATTTGGGATGTTGGATTTTCCTGGCATAGGAAGAATTTTGAATATTGTTGGGTATTCAGCTCCATGGCATTGTCCAGAAGAGTAAATATTTAGACCAGCAAAGTGTTGTCCCTCTGCTCCTGGTTGTGTATGTAGCTGCACCTGGCGTTGCTTTTGCAATGCGGCCATCTCTTCCGTACACTAGCACAGTTGATTACCCAGCAGTAGCAGCAGCAGCAGCTGCAGCTGTTGTATCATTTGTTCCTGGTGCTGTAATTCTTGTAATAGTTGTCCAATTTGGGGGAAGTGATAATTTAACTGTTCCATCATACTTCATTTGGGTCACCACTTTGTGGGTACTTAATAAATGGAACACTTCACATACACCAAGGTGACAAAAGTCATGGGATAGCGATATGCACATATACAGATGGCAGTGGTATCATGTAAACAAAGTATAAAAGGGCAGTGCATTGGTCAAGCTGTCACACATAGGTGGTTCATGTGAAAAGATTTCCAGTGTGATTGGGGCTGCACAATGAGAATTAACAGAGTGAACATAGAATGGTAGTTGGAGTTAGACACATAGGACATTACATTTCAGAAATCATTTGGGAATTCAGTATTCTGAGACCCACAGTATCAAGAGTGTACTGAGAATACCAAATTTCAGGCATTATTTCTCACCACAGACAATGCAGCTGCCGATGCCCATCACATAATTACCGAGAGTAGCAGCGTTTGAGTAGAGTTGTCAGTGCTAACAGACAAGCAACACTGCATGAAATAACCACTTAAATCAATGTGTGATGTGTGACAAACATATCCATTAGGACAGTGTGGCAAAATTTGGTTTCAGTGAGCTATAGCAGCAGATGACCAATGTGAGTACCTTTGCTAACAGCATGACATCACCTGTAGCACCTCTCCTGGGTTCATGACCATATCAGCTGGATCCTAGACGACAGGAAAACTAAGGCCAGGTCAGATGAGTCCCAAGTACATTTGGTAAGAGCTGATGGTATGGTTTGAGTGTGGTACAGACCCCATGAAGCCATGGATGCAGGTTGTCAACAAGGCATTGTTCAAGCTGTGGTGGCTCCATAATGACGTGGGCTGTGTTTAAGTGGAATGGACTGGGCCCTCTGCTCCAACTGAACTGATCACTGATTTCGAAATGGTTATGTTTGGCCACCTGCAGACAATTTGCAGCTATTCTTGGACTTTATGTTCCCAAAAAGTAATGGAATTTTTTATGGATAAAATTTTTTATGGATAACAGTGTACCATGTCACCAGGCCACAATTGTTCACCAATGGTTTCAATAACATGCTGGAAAATTTGAGCAAATGATTTGGCCACCCAGACTCCCTGACATGAATCCAGCCAAAAATTTATGGGATATTATTGAGAGCTGACTTCATGCACAAAATCGTGCACTGGCATTGCTTTCACAATTACGGACAGTTATAGAGGCAGCATGGCCTAACATTTCTGCAGGTGCCTTCTAATGACTTGTTGAGTTCCTGACATGTCGAGTTGCTGCACAGTGCCAGGTGAAAGGAGATCTGATAGAACATTAGGAGATATCCCATGACTTTTATCTACTCAGCATATGGATAAGACTCTTTATTGGTCTGTGCAGCAAACAAGATAAATACCTATTACCACATAATATAATAGTATCATCCTGCTGTTTCTTTTCTGTAAAGTGTGTGTGACTACCATGCACACTTCAATCCTTGCAACACAGCAGGCAGCAATGTATTGCCTCATGGAGAGCTCGGTCTTTTCTGTGTTGGTTGTTCACAATGTTGCCAATGGATAGGTGTGGAGTAATCTGCGAGCTGAGGTTGATACACACTCAAGTCTGGAATTATGAAAAAAAAGGAGTTATTCCCATATAAAAATGCTATGTCTACCTAAAATAACCACAACATGTCCATCCACCTGGATTTACGTTTTCTGTGATTTCCTAAACAGCTTCAGGCAAATGCAGGGATGGTTCACTTGAAATGGTGTGGCTGATTACTTCCCCACCCTTGCCTAATATGAGCTTGTGCTCCATCTCTAATGACCTCATTGTTGAGGGGATTCTAAGCAGGACTTTTACCCACATTCATATATTGAAGGACTTCTGGCTGATAATTTAAATACAAACATTCATATGATGAGAATGTGATTCTCAAAATGCATAGCTATGTATTAACATTGTCATCTGCATGTCATTTGTGAAATAGGTATAACAATTAATTTAATAACCTCTGTATCAGTAAAGTCCATAATATGGATGAGATTACAACACCAAAGAGTAGTGTTACCTATGCTCTTTTGTGGCATTTGTAGAAGTATTGGCAGAATTAATGCAAACTTTGTCTGAATATGAAAACAAATTTTGAAAAGAGAATATGCAGCGGAAAAAATATGGTAGAAATAATTGTAGCACAGCTGCTAAAATGACAGAAACCCTATGCCCAGGATGAGTGCCACATGTGTATCTACTGACCAGGGGCACAAAGTGACAGTTGCTCCCAATCAGCTGATCATTATCTGTTTTCTGTTTCTCCTGGTGAACAGAAGTTTGTATCAGGATTCCACAACTTTTCAACCTGAGTGTTAGTTTGTCATATAACTGTAAACAAAACTACTATTGTTCACTTTTTTACTGTCTTATTTGCTGTAATATCTATTATCTTCTCACAAGTATGAATCGTGGTGTGTTCAAATTCTGTCCTTTATCCTGCACAGCAGCTTTGAGGCAAACTCTTCATGGAATGCTTCCTGTTTTAACGTTTTCTCATTTTTCTGTCCTTTTTTTCTTTTTGTCTTAGATTCTTAGGAAGTAACTTTTTGGTTTTAGAAAACTGGTATTCTTAATTTCTTGTTTGGTTTACTCTTTTTAATCCAGAACTGTTGTTGTTATTGTTGTATTTATTGGTCATGTTATCTACAAAACAGTTTAAGCATAAAACATTGGGCAAGTCAAGTTATAAATATACAGCTGAAAGTCATTTCTAGGCATACATACTTAAGGTTACAATAATACACTTTATACATAAATATTTAGGAAACACACTTCATAAATTTAAATATTCTTCAATAGAGTAAAACCAGTGATGCTGTAAATATGACTTTACAGATCTTCCAAAGGTATTGACCTCAGTAATAGCTTTTGTGTTTTTGGGAAATTTGTTATAAAGTTTAATTCCCATCTGAAAAGTACGTTTTTGGACAGAACTGTGCTGATTTGGGTTATACATAGGTTTCTGTTTTGTCTGGTAAAGTGATCATGTATATCATAGTTTTTTGCAATCTGCAGTCCTTGCCTATTACATTTATTTTAAACAATGGAAGGATTTCCATAATGTATACTCATGGTAATGGAGAAATACCAGATTTCTTAAACAGAGGTTTACAAGAATCTCTAGGCTTGCACCCAAACAAGATTCTAATTGCACTTTTTTGTAGTTCAAAAGTGCTATTAGCTGTTTTAGAGTTTCCCCAGAAGGTGCTCCCATATCTGAAACAAGAATGAAAGTGTGCATGATATGCATTTATTACTGTTTTCTCACTACAGCATGATTTTAGTGAGCAAAGAAGGTAACATGGTTTGCTCAGTTCTATATTGAGACATTCAATATGCTTATTCCATTTGATGTTGCTTTGCAGCCAAAGTCCTAAGAATCTGGTTTCAGTACTGTTACCAACTAGTTCATCACTGACAGAGACCAATGGGATAAACATGTCCTTGTTAGGAGCATTGTGGAATTTTAGTGCAATGGTTTTTTAATTGTTTATTACAAGCTGATTATTCTGTGCCCAGCTGCTAAGTTGTTTCGTGACCACGTTTACTGACTGCTGTAACTGTTCATTGCTGTCTCCTTTTAGTAGGATTGTGGTGTCATCTGCAAATATGACTTTTTATGTGTATCAACATTTAAGTTTAGAACAATTATGTACAAAAGGAAAACAAGGGGTCCCATTACTGATCATTGGGGTACACCACATTTGACAGTTTTTAGTTTGATATTTGTGTGCCAACGTTGAATACCATATCTTTCAAGCTTTCATAGCAGAATTTTATGATCCACAATGTTAAAAGCTTTTGACAAGTCAATAAACACTGTTATTGATTCCTGTTTTTGGTCCATTAGGTTTAGGATGGAATTGATGCGCTCATAAATAGCAGTTGTTGTTGACCTCTTATTTCTGAATCCATGTTGTTCATTACATAGGATGCTGTTTTCATTTATAAATTTCATAAGTTTGTCATACATAACGTTTTCTAATACTTTAGAGATACAGGAGGAAAATGTGATGGGTCTGTAGTTATTTACATTATCTTTCTCATTTTTTTTATACACTGGAATAATTTTTGATGTTTTCAATCCATCAGGGAAAGTGCCTGCCTGAAGTGAGCAGCCACAAACGTGTGTGAGTATTTCAATTAGATTTGATGCACTCTTCTTTATTATTGCTGCAGGTATACCATCAATGTCTGCAGAGTTGGAATTCTTTTGTCCTTTTATTGCTTTAGCTACTTCACCTTGTGAAACAGAACTGATGTACATTAATCCTCTACATGCACTTATTTTATCTTCATTTGCCTGGGTGCTCTTAAAGTTTGAATGTAACATATTATCAGCAACACCTGTGAAAAAATTGTTAAATGTGTTTACTACTTCTAAGGGGTTTGCTACTTTTTTATTTGTTTGTCATAGTGTTATATTTTTCCAAGATTGTCTGTATTCTCGAAATTCTTTTTTTACAACACTCCACATAGCCTTTGATTTATTAGCTGAATTATAAATGTATTCATCATTGTAAATTATTTTTGTGTTTTGAATGTAACAATGAAAACTGCTAGATATACATGGCAGAGAAATTGGCAAAGAATGAGATCTTGGCTGAATCTATGTGCCAGGTAAAGGACCATTAGGATGTAGTTTTTGGGCAGTCTCCCACATCCATGCAAGTGAAAGCTAGGCTGACTCTCCTCTGCCCCAAGGACACACCCTCAAAGAGTTACAACAAAAACACACACAATCAAATATTTGTGGTTTGCAGACATACAGTTCATACTATAGTACTCCTCTTAAATCAAATTAATGTTGTGATATTAGGAATGTGATCCAGCTAAAAAAAGAAGTAACAGACCCATGATAGGAAAGAATCCTCAGACACTGACACTGCAATGACACCAGAATAGTGCGTGGAAGAAAGCACAGCTTGTGTTCAACATATTTACATCTGAATTTTAGGCTATGGGGATCGAGATGTTACGTACGATAATATCGAACCCAACGTAAAGTATTCGCTCGTTTGTAATGAATTAACTTTATTTTTATCTTGTCGGTACAAACACATCCGCTCGAATACAGAGTTCAGAACACACTGAGATCAACAGTTTTCAAAGAAGTTCATTCTCAAAGATGAGGTGGTCGACTCTTGCAGTTGATAACCACTACAGAGACCCCCGCCGGTAGTGCGGAGCAATGTTAATACATAGCTATGCATTTTGAGAATCACACTTTCATCATATGAATGTTTGTATTTAAATTATCAGCCAGAAGTCCTTCAATAGATGAATGTGGGTAAAAGTCCTGCTTAGCATCCCCTCAACAATGAGGTCATTAGAGATGGAGCACAAGCTCATATTAGGCAAGGGTGGGTAAGTAATCAGCCACACCATTTCGAGGGAACCATCCCTGCATTTGCCTTAAGCTGTTTAGGAAATCACAGAAAACGTAAATCCAGGTGGATTGACATGTTGTGGTTATTTTAGGTAGACATAGCATGATGAGAGGCGCGTGTGCACCCGGCCAGCTGATGGCGCAGGTGCACATGACCGATCGTGTCATGGCAGGCGCTAGTGCGAGGCGCAATCAGACCATTTCTCGATGTCTTGGTAGGCACAACCAGCAGAGGGAAGGAGGCGCAGAAGGCGTCCACAGGATGACCGTGCAATGCTGCTGATGGCACGGTGGAAGCAGAAGGTGGTGGCGTGTCAGTGGGGAGAACATCGTCGTGCCGAGGACGTGCGGCGCAGCAGGGTTTTGATCCAATCAAAGGCGCGGAGTGTGTCGAAGATTCGATGTGATGTATTGTCAAAGTATTTGCCGGGGAGCACCACGGTAAGTGCAATGTGTCCGGTAACAGTTTGTTATTGGTCGTATGACATAAAGGAGCAAGCATGCTGTGGCTTAACAGGTTGCGTAAGAGATGCCGGATGAGCAACACTTGCAGTAATGACGGAGTTATAGAGGCACTTGGTGTCACAGCAGGGGAGAAAACAGCAAGCTGCACATGACTGACCTTGGCGGATGATGACTTTGGTGTAGACGGAAGCGTCACCCCAGAATCCGTGGACGGTGAGTGTGTTACAGTGGTAGATGGCAGGATGTTCCGAGTAGAGTTGACAGTGTCGGTGTTTTGATGTGCGAAACAGCTGTGATTGAAGGTTGGGAGGCATGGCCGTGAGCCCTGTGTATGAGGCATGCCAAGAGGTGGTGGAAGGTGGATGTGGTTGGCGAAACCTTGGTCGGAGCAGGAAGGCGATGAGACGTAATGTGAAAGTGAAGAAGTTGAATTGGCGGATGAATTACTGGTCTGTGGTGGAGAGGCGACACAGTTCAAAGGAACTGGAGCTGCGTGTGTGCTGTCGCTGTTGGTGCTACAGTCAAGTCTTAAGGCTGCAAGCTGCTCACATGAAACTGCTGCATGGTCATGTGTCGGAACGGAAAGATGCTCACTCGTAGCAGAGACAGCAGATGTGGTGGTCATACATCGCAGAGGTAGTGAAGAGGGCAGCAAAGCAAGCGGCACTGGAATGTGGCTGGTTATGCCATGGTACAGAAACAAAGTGTCTGGAACTACCAAGGAAAGGTGGCAGTGGCGTAAATAAGTTGCTTGTATCACATCAGTAACATAGAATTTCCACTTGAGGTGGCATGATGATGACAGTTGTGACATCCATGTAGCGTGATCGTCAGGGTATTAGTTGTAGCTGGTAGTAACGGCGAAGGATCTTCAGCAGTCGGAGGCGGAACAATGACAGGAGCATCTTGTTGCATGTCGTGCTCGGTTGGTGTCGGCTGCAGCATGTGTAACTGATCTTGTACCAACAAGTTGTATCGCGCAATTTGCTCACATTGCTGTTGCAGTTGTTCAGGTGAAAATGTATGTCATGAAGCAGTCTGCTGTGAAATGAAATGATCGTACGGCATTGTTGGCTGGGAGACCCCATATAGGGTGTTCGGCCGCTGAAATTGCAAGTCCTTTTTAGCTGATGCCACTTCGGCGACTTGCAAGTCAATGATGATGAAATGATGATGAAAGACACGCAACATCCAGTCATCACGAAGCTGAGAAAATCCCTGACCCCTCCAGGAATCGAACCCGGGACCCCGTGCGCGGGAAGCGAGAATGCTACCGCAAGTCCGCTACCAAGTCTGCTGTGTATCACTGAGTAAGATGGGGTCGAAATCAGAATCAGTATCTATCAAAGGGTAACCTGGTGTACAAGACAAGGTTGGCCGCACAGTATTGACGTAACAGTTTGAGTATAAGAGATCGTATGTGCGATCGTGAATGTGAAACTCAGTACTCGGCGGCGGCAGAGTGAGAATACGTTCACTGCTGTATGAAGCATTGATATGGCTGAAATCGTCTTCTGGCGTGGGTGAACAAGTTGCGGACGTGATCAAGTTGCGGGCACAATCAAGTAATGAACCACCGGGTGGTAAGCATCCTTAGTGTCAGCAAGTTGTTAACAAGATGCGGGTGTAGTAGCCATTGCGGGATCGTATGTCACACAGCTGTTTGTTTTGACTGTGTCGAGGCCAGTGAGCCAGCAGGCGGCGGCTGTGACGTCACTGTTGGCAGCGGTCGAGCAGGGTCGGTGCGGCTCGGATGCTGCATAGAGGGAGGCATGGCACGTCCAGTGTTGCACTGAGAAACAGCCGGCATTGTCATTGGTGTAATTGGTGCATTGTCATTGATCGGTAGGATGTCCTTGATGAAATTGTTCGTGCGATGTTGGTGACAGGTGCTGAATTAAAGCGGTTTTCGCTCTGGTGTACTTGTCACTCAAATTGTCACACATAATGTCCATAATTATATAATGATAGTCCTTTAGGTGCCTGAAGAGTACGAGGTATTTTTCACTTTTGTCAGTGATGCCATAAGAGGAGAATATATACTCCGCAGCCATGAACCACATTGGAAGTTGGTCCGAGAGAAATGTTGGTAGCTGAATGGTGTAAATGAGGGACAAGTGTGGAGAAGTGGCAGAAAAGTTGGTGCGAACATTCGAACTCTGGAAGACGGCCTGTACGGAAACCAGGTTGAAGGAATTTGCACATGGTGTGGAAGATGCAGTAGCCGTGACAGGCATTGTGAGTTCGACGAGACATGCGATTTAGCTGTAGTTCGGAGTTCTTGTGAACTGGGATTTGCAACATAGTCCCCGTTTGTTACAGTCCATTGTTTGCCATGATTGTCTGGTGTCAAAGCACTGCACTGATGAATGTCACTGTAATAATTATCACACAAAAGCAAGTCAAAATTGACCAAATTAATCGGCAAAGGAGCACTGCACTGTCCAGAAGTGAAATTACCGAAGCATTGAGCGGGTTTCGACAGACGACATGTGTGCCTTGGTTGCATTGTCGATGTGTGAGAAGGTGATGAAAGTTAGCAAAAAGCATGATTCACACAAGAGTCGGGAATTTATACACTAATTACACTTCCTGTACACTGCATCCAGATGTGGAGCGATGCGAAGGCGATGGACATAGAAATCCGTCAAAGGGATGCTGCATTGTTTGTCCATGGCGATGTTCCAGTACACATTTCTGGAATCATAAGCAGCATTCATGAGCGTCGGGGTCACCAGTATGGGGATCGAGATGTTACGTATGGTAATATCAAACCCAACATAAAGTATTCACTCATTTGTAATGAATTAACTTTATTTTGATCATGTCAGTACAAACACATCCGCTCGAATACAGAGTTCAGAACACACTGAGTCACAGTTTTCAAAGAAGTTCATTCTCAAAGATGAGACGGTTGACCCTTGCAGTCGATAACCACCACAAGGCATTATCCAGACCAAGCTAACAAACAGGAAACAGTTATGAAAGAATGATATTTTAATGAAATCTACAATTCTAGTAGTAAAGTACATATCCTACTGACATATAATGACTTTTATAGACATACTGAGGAGATAAAAACATTAATTAATCTAAACTTTCAAAACACACACACTGAACACAAATAGCTGCAGTATCTTCTTTTTCTAAACAGCTGTGCATTTACTTTCCACGGGGTCTTATCTTTCTCTTTTTTTACGCTCCAATCGTTCCAGAACAGTATTTATCTTTTTGCCAAGTCTATCGATAAACTGTTCCATGTTCGCTACTCGCATCTTCAGCCTGCAAAATTCAAATGTTATCTTACACTATATGTCTAGCTGGAGACAAAAGAAAAAAATCTTTGGCCATTAATTTTATGTGTACTGAAAGTTGATAGTACATAAAACAGAAGAAGAATGCCTGTATGCTAGTTTAAAGAATTACTGGATCGGTCACTAATGGAATGTAAATACTTCAGAAGGATTGCCTAACATCTAGAATTAAATTATCATGTGCTAAGATAAGATAATTTTGTTTTATTTATTCGATATCTGGAAAATGCAAATGAGGTTAAAAGAATAAAGCAAAAATGATCAAGAATAACATTAGTAGGGAACAAATGAAAAATGTTAAATTGATTGTGAGGCAGATCATAAAAGGATACTTTTTGGGGCGGAAAGCACAGGAACTAATAGCCCAAGATGAAGATAAAAAAAGGTCCATAAAGAGTTGCCAATTTCTATGAAAATGATTCCATATACAAAATTAAACTACATTAAATTTCCTATAAATGAGGTCCTATTAATTTTACTTCTAGGACTAACAGTTTCCACATTGAACAGATGGAAAAATTTGTAGGCTATTAAAAATGGTATTTTAATGGTATAAAATTAATTTTTATTGTTAAATTCATTGGGTTAAGAACAAATTTTATAGGTGTGTTCTATGTATAAGTGCATTAGACATGTATTATGACATAAAATGTGTTCATGGAGTGTAACAAGGTGGAGGGGGTATGGGGAGTAGAAGAGGAAGGGAAGTTAGGTCACTAGATTGTGGTCACGCACTTCTCTCCTTCAAATGTCTGCAAAATGAAGGAAGATATAGTGCCCCCTGGTGCAGGGTGGGGTGGCTGTGAGACAGGATTGTGTGAGCCGGTGTTGCAGGTGAGTTGGGTGTTCAGATGGCTCTAAAGAAAGGCAGCTGTAAATGTAACAAGTACTTTTATTGCTGCATCTGCTCTGCTTGATACAACAGATCAGCAGCTGGCTCGCAGTTGAATTCCACTAGGCTAGCTGCCTGCATGCCCCACTATGCTGACATGTACTACACTGCACAGGCAGCCTTATTATATCCACTAACTGCACGGTATCTGTGCCAGCAGTGTATTTTCAACAATGGCATGCCTGCTACGGTCCTGGCAACACCTTTGATGCCTGTCACATGGATATGCCCACCCATTGATGGTGGATGTTGTGTCTGGCATGCACGAGTGCAACATGGAGCCCCCTGGGTAG
Organism: Schistocerca cancellata; assembly: GCF_023864275.1. NCBI lineage: Eukaryota > Metazoa > Arthropoda > Insecta > Orthoptera > Acrididae > Schistocerca > Schistocerca cancellata. The sequence continues at coordinate 1,068,799,185 of NC_064626.1, forward strand.
GAGCCAGCCATGCTGCTAGAGATGACCTGGAATGGTCGGCTGGTCATGCCACTCAGTCCAGGGAGGGACTTAGTGTGTAGCACTGATGCACTGCTATGGCCTTGAAGTGGTGACCTCTTCAGGCAAGTTTTTATGACCTTTTGTCCAGCACAGTCCCATCATCCTGGTTTGGCTGTGAGACACAGAATATTTCTATTACAAAAATGACCAGTGGTTACAGTATGAGTCACAACCTTAAGACACCATTGCCTTGTCCTTTCTACATTAATCTGTGCAACACTGTTGAGTTTAGTTTTTCAGCAAGCTAACCTATCTCACAACATTACACTGGCCATGTTGAATTATTTCAGTGACAACATCCCATGCCTGTTTGCTGTCAGCACTGATGCAATACACCATTCATGATCACACTAATATGCCCATTTTAGAACGTTACACTTCATTAACCACTCTATTAACCAGACGTGGTCCTCAGGTTGATATTAAAACTAGTTTCATATCACACTACCCATCCATCCAAAATACAGAGAAATTTTATAACTAAAACATCTGGTGATGTGCCCACATGGGTCAGATACTCCCATCTAATCTCATTTGCTGTGCTTCTTATGCTATTTGCTTATGAGTCTACTTATCACACTTGCTTTATGCTTCTGGCAATTTTACCTTTACCTTTACTTTAAAAAACACATTTCTCTCCAATACTACAATATTCCTCATACTCTTTCTAAATATTACTACCACCTTGGAATCTCTCCTCATATTTCTCAATCTCACAACATCTCTCAAGGATCCCTTGCCTTGCTCATTATTTCAAACACTATGAAACATATTTCCTGCTAGGCCTCTTGCCATGCACACACAACTTCTAACTCTCTGTTCCACACTTACAAATTACACTCTTTTTTCTTAATAAATTATCCTTAACACATCACCTTTAACAATACATGGTCTGACACTATTAAATTGTTACATTTGGCATCCCTTCTGTCTATCTGCTGATATTTTAACCCTCTGTTGAGGGACAACTTTCAGAACTTTGTCCTTGCAACAACAGTTACCCTTTCCCTTAGGCTCATGTTGTACCCTTCACCCACATCATACTCACTGTATACACAAGACTGTGACTGTGCTGTAAACAGATCACTGTACACATCAGCTGCTTGCCCTGCAAGACTGTGACCCGGTACTTGCACCCACACTACATTCTGAATCTCTGGCATACACTCTTTGATAGATTCAGCCCTGTTGACTTGGCTATCTGCTCTATGAACTCTTTATTTTCCCCCATTCTCCCTGCTTCTGAGGAAATATACATGCCTGTACCACCTCCTGCCACAACATCTGCAACATGACGATCAACAGCTTCTTGTGCATTCCCTTTAGTATCTAAAACAACAACATTGCCTACAGTTCCACTCTGCACAATGGAAAAATCAACATCACATGGAATTCCCTGTGCTTCCAGCCCAGGCTCTCCAGCCTCAACACAACACCCATTATCACCCAATGGGCAGATACTATTGCACTTAAATCACCCATTTTGCTGTCCCCATACTTAATCACTCTGGTACTGTCCACACTCAATCCTGCTACCTCAGACTGCACAACTCCACATAATAGTAGAGCTGATACTTCCACATTACTCTTCTTAACGTCACTGTATTTTTATTCTCAGGAATTTATACATCACTGCTTCCTTTAAATACTTTAATTTTCCCACTAAAATATTGTTCACCCAGTTGCCAAGAAGAAATAAAAAGAGAAAGAAAGTCTACACTCATCTCACCTATTGCTGAAAAAACTGCACCCGTGCAGTACTTGAGTCATCTTCTTCACCCATGGATGGTGGTTGTACATGTTGCTACTCCCCCAACTTTTGCCAATTGGCATGGTGATGAGCTTGAAGATCCCACTTCAGACACCAAACTATAGTGCCCCATGCTGCAAGGTGGGGTGGCTATGAGACAGGATGGTGCAAGTGGGTGTTGGAGGCAGATGGCTCCAGAGAAAGCCAGCTGCAAACATAACAGTTCTTTTATTGACACATCTGTGCTGCTTGATAAATGAGTCAGTAGCCAGCTGGCCACTGAATTCCGCTGAGCTGGCTCTCTGCATGCCCCCCTATGCTGACACAGTACTCCACTACACCAGTAGCCTCATCACATAAACAGGCCATGCAATGTCTATGCCAGTGGCATGTTCTTGATGATGGCACATCTGCTACAGTACTGGGTGAAGCATGGTTGTGTCATGGCAGGGGATTCCCATCACGTACAGATGCTCATCTGGTGAGGACAGATGGCAGCTAGTGTGTGCAGGATGTGACCCACTGCTCACTGGCATGAGTCAGGTGTGCTGCTAGAGATGATCTGGGATGGCCAGCTGTGCCATGGCACTAAGTCTGGGTAGGGCTTAGTGCATAGAGTTGTTGTCCTGCTGTGGCTTCCGACAGGTTGGGGTGAAACAAGCACTGTATAATTGTAAGAGGTACAGAGGTGAGCAAGTATGCTAGGGCTTATCCCAGTTCACTGCTATCAGTGCCTCAAGTTCATAATGCATCTGTGCTTGACATTCAAAGGACTGAACCATAATTTGAGAGTGAAATGAAAAATGAGGGTAAGGAGTCATTCCAGTCCCGGGAGCGGAAAGACTTACCTTATGGTATTTTAGGGTGAAGGCATGTTTGCGGAGGGAATGTAAATAAAACTTAATGGGGTCATTGTGGGGGTGTTGTGAGGGTGACATGGTATTAGAAGGTGGAAAGTTTAACATGAGGTTGATGTGAAAAAGAAAGATAGAAATATATGGGGAGAGATGAAGGCGAACTAGAAAGCAATTGGAGATCTGGTATGAAAAAAGGCGAAAAAGTGTTGGTTAAGTTGATCCTGTGGTGAACTTGGGTTGGTAGACAGCAATGTGCAAAAAGGTTAGGTGGTTGTGTTGCCACTAAATCACGTTAAAAGACGGAGAAATTCGGGAAAATTTCGAGAAAATTTACCCTCTCCCTTAAAACCCACATCCTTTCGTCTTTCCCTCTCCTTCCCTCTTTCCTGATGAGGCAACAGTTTGTTGCGAAAGCTTGAATTTTGTGTGTATGTTTGTGTTCGTTTGTGTGTCTGTTGACCTGCCAGCACTTTCATTTGGTAAGTCACATCATCTTTGTTTTTAGGTATATTTTTCCTTCATGGAATGTTTCCTTCTATTATAACTATATGTAGCCTTAGTTTCGTATAAAAACATTAACTATGTGACATCAAAAAGCTACCTCTACTAGTTTTCAAGTTATTTACTAAAAACCAAATCTGGAACAAAAACGTCCTTATTCATGGTAGATTAAGTGCCATTTGCATTTGTAATAGAAGGTTATAATTACAGCACTTTATTACAGTAATGCAATAATACAGCTGCACTAAGTTTAAAAACTGTATTGTAAACAATCATAATTACATGGAATCTTAAAGAGGCAGATCAGAGGTCGTGTTCTACTGTTGGCAAGGCTTGACTTGAGTTGAGCTAAAATCTTCTCAATAACTAAAGTAATCTTAACTCTGTTTATATAAAAATTAAGAAGACTGTAAACAGTTGAATGATAGAGCTATTAATTAATACTTGTCTGAGGAAGGAGCCATTTAGGTACTGCTACCTGTGCCTGGGGTTGTTGACAGCAGATGTTTTATTTGGTGGTCTGCTGTACCTGTATATAAATACAGCCAGAGAGGCAGGAGGAAATACGCTTCACAGTGAGATATTAATCTGTCCACATCAGTCAAATCCTGTGTGTACTGTGCATCGGATGATGTCAGAGTCGGTTAGCTACCAAAAGCATCTTCGGTAAAAGTAGGAAGTGAATTTATGAGGCCAGTACACTGTCCTGAATCACTTGGATTTCACAGAAGTAACTGTCTGTGTGCCCCTTGAACATTGACAAAACCGTGTGCCAAGTAGCAAGATTATTTTCCACTTCTAAGGCAAGCAGTTAACTTTGGTAATTAGAAGTCAGGGTGATAGACCATTTTACTTGGAACTTCCTGTAGAGGTCACCTCTGAACTGTTAATTGTTAATAGTACTATTTCTGATGGGGATGTTATTATTTTTTTTAGGGACTTTATTATATTTTGTATTTGTGAACTTTTACAGAATATGTCAATCCGTTAGAACTCAAAACTTTTATTTATAATAATAGTCCCCAATTCTGCTGAGTAAATAGCAAGTAGGATCATTTTCTTTCAGTGAGTACAAAAAGTAATGTGGACTTGCAGACTGGAAATTATGGTCAGTATGTTCTCCATCGCTTTCTGGATGACCACAGAAATAGTTTTTAGGATTTTTTGTAAACAGCAAAGGTAGGTGTAAGGCATGCACAGACAATTTAAGTGTCTTTCCATAAGGACATAGGAAAAGTATTGACCATAACAAAAGCATTGACCATTAGGATATTTACCTGCCACCCCACAATGCAACTTCTGATTGCAGGTCCATGTGGCATTCTCATCTGGCACAGCCCCATCCTCCTGGTTGGGCTGTGAGACTCAGAATATTTCTATCACAAAAATGACTATCACATGCACTCAGTAGCCGTGCACTTGTGTGTATGTGCCACTACCACTACCAATCAGGTATACTAAAACACCATTGCCACTGTCTGTGTGAGAAACCAGCCTTGCCTCTTGCTGCACTAGTCTGTGCAGTACTGTTGAGTAAATAGCAATTAGGAACATTTTCTTTCAGTATGTACAAAGAGTAATGTGGACTTGCAGACTGGAAATTATGGCCATGATGTTCTCCATTGCTTTCTGGCTGACCACAGAAATAGTTTTCAGGCTTGGTAAACAGCAAAGGTAGGTGTAAAGCATGCACAGATAACATTGCACTAGCCATGTTGAATTATTATAATGACAACATCCCATGCCCACCTGCTGTCAGCACTGCCGTAATACACTGCTCAGGTTCACACTAATATGCAATGATTTCCTAATCTGTCTACCGCACCATATCACAAGAAGCATCTGCAGTGTATTTCACGAAGTTATACCAGCTGACAATAGTGTGTCTTATGAATGACTGGCAATGCAGTCCGCAGATGTTCCCAGGGCTGTTTATTTTCCACAAAATTAGACAGGATGCAAATGTGAGTCACTAATAATACCGACACATGAAATGCATTTGACAGAAACCACATGTCTCTGCACACATAACATTCTTCAAAAAAAAAAAAAAAAAAAAAAAAAAAAAAAAAAAAAAAAAAAAAAAAAAAAAATAATCCCCCACTGTGACTGCTGCTCACTTTTCAGTTTACAGACAGACTATGCCTCCTCAGCATATCCTGGCCAGTACTCTTATGTGAGTAGGCAAGATAATTTCACTAAGACCATGTTTATATAGTGGAGTTATTTTCAGTTAATCGAGTACTTATTTGCAGTTGTTAAGTGAGCTATTATGTAAAAATATTCAACAGCTGGAGCTGCCATCTGTCTACCATGCTGAAGAACCTGTCCCCAGAGTAAAAAGCTGTCAATATATATTCCACAATGTTGATTTCATTGTCTCCACTATCATCAGCTGTAATACTTTTCACAGTGTGAGGGGTATCAAATGCATCACTCCTGCCTCAACTCTTTCAAATCTGAAGAGGCTGACAGTTTAAATTAGCTCACTCTGTAATTGAAGTGGTTCACCTAGGTGTTATGGAATTCGAGGCATCTGAACGTAAGTCAAGCAATGCATTACAGCAGATTACTGTTAAGACTTGAACATGATCAGTCATATTCCATCAGAAATATTCACATCGGCTTTGGAAGATGTACTGTGGATGTGTGGTAAGTTGTTCCACTCAGTGCAGCCCACTCTAAAAGTGCCAGTAGTTCCAGACTGGAGGAGATTTCTTTCATCTAAGAGTAACAAATTAATGGCGAGAGAAGTGCAGTAACTTTCTAGTCATTCATTAATTCACAACCAAATGACTACAACACAATTACACAGCTTTACAATATGCTATCAACAACAGACAGCTGCAAGGTACCACATTTACCAACACAAACCCTTTCTCACCAACACTACATAAGTCACTGAACATCTCACTTAAAAATTAAACACTTCTCAGCCATCATTTACAGGAATGTATTTTACATAAAAGCTCACTTAACAATGCAAATAAGTGTCCATTTAATAAACTGAAAATAACTTCACTGTATACATATGTGCTCAGTGAAGTTCTAGGGAAATGTAATCTGCCTGTAAAATGATAAGTAAGCAGAAACTCATGTTGGGGAAGTTGTCTTTTCCTGAAGAATGCTGCTGCTATATGGATTGACTAAGACTGAGGCTCTAGCACTGTAGAACAGTGCACAAAGATTTATGTAAATTATGCCCATAAGCATTTCTTGCATTAGTTCTATTACTAAATTGTGGAGATATTGATGTGTACAACCTCCGGTAGCTGGCAAGGACTGCAATATCTGTAACTTGATTAAAGATGGCAGTGCATTCCGAGCTGTGTCTGGGTATGGATGTGATTTTATATCATCACTCCTGTCTCATTACCGGTACATTCCTACCACCTCATAGTGAATTCTACCAAAGCGGTGACCCCAGGTACAACCGTGACACACAATACCTTGATTTTCATCACAAATGGCCTACACTCACTAACAATGCAGCCATATTTTGTTGGATTCTCAATGCCACCACCTCCATGCACCTCCACATCTTATTAATCTCATGTGAAACGCACTGACAGTATAATTACTGTGCTCAAAACCACTCAATTATAGAATGGGAGTGGGCCAGAACATTAAGTGATAAACCAACCACCGAATTAACAATCACCAAGCCATGACAATGGCCAAAGACAGACAACCTACAGCCAGATTTTGCACAATATTACCCTGTGAATTCACATTCCAATGCAGTGAATCAGTAACTGTGTCTAATAATGTTAAAGTTCACGAAACTACCACACCCTGCCACAACGAGTGTTTTTCTGGAGCATTTGCACATTCCATATCTTTATTCTCATGAAGTCATGAGTGCTATCAACATGGGATGTCAAATTGATTCCATATTTTTAGATTTCCAGAAGGCTTTTGACACTGTTACTCACAAGCGACTTCTAATCAGACTGTGTTCCCATGGAGTATTGTCTCAACTGTATGACTGCATTTGTGATTCCCTGTCCAAAAAGTTGCAGTACATAGTAATTAATGGAAAATTATTGAGTGACAGGGAAATGACATCTAGCATTCCCCAAGGAAGTGTTATAAGCACTCACTGTTCCTGAACTACATTAAGAGACAATCTGAACAACCCACTTAGATTGTTTGGATGATGTCTTATAAAGTTATCAAATGAGTAAAAGAAATTTCAAAACAATTTAAACAATATATCTGTATCATGTAAAAAAGTGGCAGTTGATTCTAAATAATGAAAAGTGTGAAGCCATCCACATGAGTACTAAAAGGGATCCACTGAATTTCAGTTACAGGATAAAATGCACAAACCTAAAGGCTATAAATTCAACTAAATACAATTAAAATAACTTAAATTGCAATGAGCACATAGATAATGTTGTGGGGAAAGCAAATCAAAGACTGTGATTTATTAACAGTACACTTATATAATGCAAAAGATCTTCTAAAGAGACTGCTTATACCACACTTGTCCAATAGAAAATGATATAAATAAGGTCTTTTGAAAAGTTATTAATTGGTTTTCTGCATATGGGCTTGCTCTGAACTTTAAAAAAACACAGTACATCCAATTTTCTGCTGCAAAAAGTATAATTCCTTCAATAAACATAACAGATCAAAAGAAGTCAGTAGCTAGGGTAGAGGAACTTTTGCAATCAGAATAATTGGCAATTTGGAGGATGTAGAAATTAGTAAGCTAACATACTTTGCATACTTCCAATCTCTGATGTCATACAGAATAATATTCTGGGGCAACTCAACACTTAGGCAAAAGGTATTCACTGCTCAAAAGAAAGTAGTTAGAATAATGTGTTGGTTCAGAGTCACACATCTTGTACGCATCTGTTTAAAAGGTTAGGAATTCTTACAACCGTTTCACAGTACATTTACTCAGTAATGAAATTTTTTCTCAACAACATGGACCAGTTTAAAATCAACAGCGACATTCATGATTACAATACCAGAAAAAAGAAAGACCTACACTATCCTTTACTTAACCTATCTTTGGCACAGAAAGGGGTAAAATATGCTGCTATAAAACTTTTTGATAAATTACCGGATGAAATAAAATGTCTGACAGACAGCAGTAACTGTTTCAAAAACATAACTAACGAACTAACTGAGTAATCATGCAGATGTAGATGTAGGTCCAATCCCCAAACAATTAGTTACTGTTCACATCAGTGTGTACTGACCCATCAAGTGGAACTAGTCACTAACTGTGGTATGTTTCACAAATTGTCCCTGTGTCCCACAGCATGTAATGCATCTGAACTTACTTCCACCCACATCACGCCTGCTGACACAGACTGTTGAGTGTGATGACATGCACTGGATTCCACATTCGTTACCTCAGCACAGTTTCCTGTGATTTCAAAATTGAACTGGCCAACTGTGATTACACTATCCTTTGGACCTTCGCATTCACACAACTTGTGTAGAACAGAACAACTGGCACTGTGGTTTGCCACTACTTATTGTATGTTCAGTTGCAACAACAACACCAAATATGTCACACTCCTCAGTAATCTCATGGAACATACTGACTTAATCAGTGAAGTCATCTTGTCACCACCCACCAAAAATAAATACAATACAGCTAATACAGTTCTGTTACAAAGACTATCAAAAATGACAGAGCAACAATTATAACAAGCCCTGTATGGTGAAATGCTGTCTGTGGATGTATTTTGGCCCTTTATCAGAATACTTGTACCATCAGCAAACATAACAGTTATTACAAATCTTCCAAAGTCTTCAGAAAATTGATTAGTTCTACCGTAACTTAGTATATGACATCATGTATTGCTTTATCTGTAGAGAATGCTTTAGGACACTAAATTGAGCAGTTGTTAAAAGCTTATTAGAAGAAAAGTTGATCAGTAATCTTTTATATGATACCTTATCAAACATTTCAGGAACAAGAGAAGGAGGGACAATAGAAGGAGGGACATTGGTCTATTATTAGAGGTCATTTGATTACCTTCAACTTCATGAATGGGTTTTACTACTGCCTATTTCAGTCTTTCAGGAAATACACTTACCTCATCCTCACAATCCCTATAAGATGGTTAGTGATAGTATTGGATTGTGTTATATCCCTAGATTAATCATTTAAACCTGTTTCTTGAAACTTTGTAATCATGATTTTATGGATAGTTTGAATCTATCTTCATTCGTCTGCCAGTTCAGTTTCTTCAGCATTTCTGTGACACTCTCCCATGGATCAAACAAACCTGTGACCATTCATGCTATTTAATAGGGGAGAGTTTACCATTATCAGATTAAAAAACTGTAACTGTCAAAGGAATTTGGAAGTTTTTAGTCTACTGACTTGAGTTTTTGTTGGAACTGTATTTAATCTTTAGTTAACATTCCAAAAGTTTCAAGAATGACCTGTCTTTATTAGTTCCTTTACTGTTGACAGAGACTTGGATAAGGAATTTTTTGTCTGACATTAGAACACCCTGGTGCACAGTGGGACTTTGCATGAGGCACAGTGAGGCAGATATATAAAACAAACAATGGAAAATCTAGGATGGAATAATGACAATATTATGAAAAGGACAGTTGCTACCGACCATATAGCTGAGATGCTAATCACCACAAAAAGACTGTCAAACAAAGCTTGTGGCTAAACAGGCCTTCATCAGAATACACACACACACACACACACACACACACACACACACACACACACACACACACACACACACACATGGTCATAGTCTATGGCTGCCAAGGCGAGACTGCTCGCAGCAGCGCATGATAAAAGAAGCAGACATGATGGTGGGGTAAGGAGGAAGCTGGGGAGAGGAGTGGAAGGGATAGTAGGGTAAAGACCATACAGGGATGAGGTGGGGAGAGGGTAGGGCAGCTACATGTAGTCATGAGGATAATGGAAGGGAGGGGGAGGGGGCAGAGGCAGCAGAAAAGAAGAGAAGTAAAAAGACTGTGGTGTGTTGGTAGAATAGAGGACTGTGTAGTGCTGGAACAGGAACAGTGAAGAAAACAGGTAGGTAAAGGAAACTAATAATGAGTAATGAATGTTGAGGCCAGGAGGGTTGTGGGAACCTAGGATACATAGTAGGGAGAGTTCCAGTGTGCACAATTCAGAAAAGCTAGTGTTGGTGCGAAGCATCCATACAGTACAGGCTGTGGAGCAGGCATTGAAAAGAAAAACTTTGTGTTGGGCAGCTTGCTCAGCAACTGGATGGTCCAGCTGTTTCTTAGCCACAGTTTGTCGGCACAGACAGCTTGTTGCTTGTCATATCCACAAAGAAGCACAGTGGTTGCAGCTTAGCTTGTAGATCACATGGCTGCAATATAGGTATCCCTACCTTTGATGAGGTAGGTGCTTGTGACCAGACTGGAGTAGGTGGTGGTGGGAGGACATGTCTTGTGTCTAGGTTTATTACAGGGATATGAGATATGAGGCAAGGGGCTGGGAACAGGGGTTGTGTAAGGATGGACAATGATATTGTGTAGGTTTGCTGGGTGGCAAAATACCACTGTGGGAGGAGTGGGAAGGATAGTGGGTAGAACATTCTTCATTTCAGGACATGACGAGAGGTAGTCAAAACTCTGGCAGAAAATGTGATTCATTTACTCCAGTCCTGGGTGGTAATGAGTCATGAGGGGAATGCTCTTCTGTGGCCAGACAGTGGGACTTTGGGAGGTGGTGGGTGACTGGAGAGATAAGGTACGGGAGATCTGTTTTTATACAAGGCTTGGGGGACACTTTCAGTCTGTGAAGGCCTCAGTGAAACCCTTGGTGTATTTTACGAGGGACTGCTCATCACTACAGAAGCAACAGCCACAGGTGGCTAGGTTGCATAAAAGGGACTTCTTGGTATGGAATGGGTGGCAGCTGTCAAAGTGGAGGTATTGCTGGTGTTTGGTAGGCTTGATATGGATGGAGGTATCTTTGAGGTGGAGGTCAACATTGAGAGAGGTGGCTTGCTGGGTTGAGGAAGATCAGGTGAAGCGATTGGGGGATAAGCTGTTGAGTTTCTGGAGGAATGTGTACAGGGTGTCCTCATCCTCAGTCCAGATCACGAAGATGTCATCAATGAATATTAACCAGTTGAGGTGTTTGAGATTCTGGATGGTTAGAAAGGATTCCTCTACATGGCCCATGAATAGGTTGCCATAGGATGGAGCCATGCAGGTGCCCATAGCCATGGGTGGCAACTGCTGAAGTGGAGGTATTGCTGGTGTTTGGTAGGTTTGATATGGATGGAGGTATCTTTGAGGTGGAGGTCAACATTGAGAGAGGTGGCTTGCTGGGTTAAGGAAGATCGGATGAAGCGATTGGGGGATAAGCTGTCAAGATTGTGGAGGAATGTGTATAGGGTGTTCTCATCCTCAGTCCAGATCATGAAGATGTCATCAATGAATGTTAACCAGTTGAGGTGTTTGAGATTCTAGGTGGTTAGAAAGGATTCCTCTACATGGCCCATGAATAGGTTGCCATAGGATGGTTCCATGCAGGTGCCCATAGCCATGCCCAAGATTTGTTTGTAGGTGATGTCTTCAAAGGAGAAGTAATTGTGGGTGGGGATATAGTTGGTCATGGCAACTAGGAAGGAGATTGTAGGTTTGGAATCCATTGGGAATTTTGAAAGGTGGTGTTCAGTAGTGGTGAGGCCATGGGCAATATGAATATTACTATAAAGGGAGGTGGCAGTAACGAGCATGCTGTAAAGAAACAGGAACTGTGGAGATTTGGTGGAGGAAATGGTTCATATCTTTTATATAGCAGGGTAGGTTGTGGATAAAAGGCTGAAGATGTTTGTCTATGAGAATGGAGATTCTCTCGGTGCAGGCACAATGGGGGCATCCTGGGTGGTTGGGTTTATGGACTTACAGAAGCACATAGAAGGAAGGAATGCAGGGTGTGGTAGGGGTGAGGAGAGGGATGGACTCTGGGGAGAGGTTCTGGGGTGGGCCTAAGGATTTGAGGAGAGACTGGAGAGCCTGCTGGATTTCTGGAATGGGGTCACTGTGGTAGGATTTTTAGGTGGATGAATCTGAAAGCTGGCAGAGTCCTTCTGCCAGGTGATACTTGTGGTTCACAATAACAGTGGTGGATCCTTTGTCAGCAGGTAGGATTATAAGGTCAGGGTCAGTTTTTAGGTGGTGGTTTGCTGTTCTTTCTGTGGATGTAAGGTTAGCTTGCATGTTGAGGGATTTGGGGAAAGATGGTGACGCAAGGTTTGAGGTTAAGAAATTCTGGAAAGTTAGCAGGGGGTGATTTGGGGGCAGTTGGGGTGGATCACAGCTGGATGGAGGATTAAACTGAGTCAGGCAGGCTCAACATCTGTCTTTGGTTGAATCTGATTGGTAGGGTTAGTGGCAAAAAAAGTGTCTCCACTATAGGGACCAGGAGAACAAGAGATGGTCTTTAATGAATATTGCATGATTGGGAGTGGGGCAGAACATGAGGCCTTTCATCATGATTTTCCCATTTGTTTTGGTGTATTTTTGCCAATTTGTGGATGTATTTCTACATTATTTTCGTATTTGTATGCATTTTTATCTTCCACCATGAATCCTTGCTCCTTCCATCTGCATCAGTCCTGAAATGTTTCCTTATCCTTACCCAGAACCCAGTCCCTCATACTGTTCCTGTGTTGTTGCTTGGCTTTTGGAATCTCCCAAATGACCTAAGAATCAAATTACCCATCTCCAGTTGCCACTCCTCCTTCCACAATGACCTCCATCTGTTCAGATCTCCAGTCCGTAACCCACACCAACAAAAATCTGCAAAACCATATCAATTAGGGTCAAATCTTCTTGCAGTACCTGCTCTTCATCCATAAAATTCTCCTGCTATGCAATCCCAAATTCCTGCCCTCCAGGAACTAGACCAGCATGCACAATGCCATCTAGAAAAACTCTCCACCCTGTTCACTTCCTACTCCTACCTTGTTCTACCACTATCCACCACCTCCACAACAACCTACAAACCTCCCCTGCATCCCCTCATAGCTGACAAACCCTGTCTTCACAGTTAATAAAATTTTCCAGGCTATTATGCCATGGTCAAACGGATTTCACCTTAAAACCCAACGTTTCGTCCCCTTCTGTGGAGGACAATTTCAAGGGGGATCGTAGCTTCTTTGAATGTCCAATTCACATCCTGGCTTGCTATAGACAGCAGCAAAATTCTCCTTCTGCATGGTTCCATGCAGAGGTGTGACATCACATTTTGAATATGCAAGGACAGTTGGCTATTGTTGACTGCTGTCATCCCCTGTTGCTATCACCCCATGGTGGAAGACTGCTATACATCTTCTTCAGCAATAGAATCCAGGTGAGATTCAATTTCATGCACTCCTCCTTCATATTGAAATTCCTTGGGTGTTTTACAGTCTCTATGGCCTCTCTGCATAGCCTTTCATGGTATCTGCTTGTGTCTGCCAGAACTTGAGGCCTATCAAAATGCCTTCTGGCTGCAAAGCATGTTCCGCAACAGCTGATCTGTCTATATCCTCTCTTCTACAATTGCCCTTGTGCTCTTCTAGTTGTTTATTGACTGATCTTTTTGTAGTACCCACATACACATCCCCACAACTACATGGAATCCTATAAATTCCTACTTTTTCCAGTGGTTGGCGAGCATCATTGGCTGATTTTAGGTGTTCCTGTATCTTCTGCGTGTGTTTGAAGATTACTGTGAAGTTTGACTTTTTCAAGATTTTTCCTTTATGATCAGTAACGTCCTTAATGAAAGGCAAGAAAACTTTTGATTTCACTGGCTCTTGAGCATCACTAATTTCTACATGGTCTTAATGCTCTCTTTACCTCAGTGAACAAATAACCATTCTTGAGATGTTTTAATTCTGCATCAAGCAGCTCTGGTTTACAGATTTTCCTTGTTCTATCTGCCAACGTTTTTATGATGCCTCACTTTTGTTGTGGGTGGTGATCCAAATCCCAGTGTAGGTAATGGTCTGTGTGCTTGGGTTTTCGGTAAACCATGTGACAACACTACCACCTTCTTTCTTGAAATCTAGTACATAAAGAAAACTTTAATATGTGAGCATAAAAAATAGATAATATCAGTGATACAGGTCTACCTTCATGTGGATCTTACCTATGATCCTCTGTGGAAACAGAGATGACCTGGCTTTTTTTTCAGTCACTACATACCCTTCTTTGCTCCAGTGACCTAATAAACTGCTGCAAGAAACAGTGCAAATTATTTTGCATAATGTATGTACAGTCTTACAGGTATCTCATCAGCCTTTCCACTACTAATAAATTTTTTGGCTTTTCTGTTCAATTATCATTTACCTCAATATCTGCAATTTTGGAATTAGTGTGTTGATTGAGAGGAGGGACCATATTACAATCTTCCACAGCGAAACAGTGTCAAAAGACTGAATTTAATATTTCCGCCTTCTCTCTTCATCCATTTTCGTACCAGCATGGACTGAATGGATGATTTTGAATCGCTTACAGGTTTTACTTAAAACTGAAATGTCTTAGGGTTTTTAGTCAGATTTGTTGGCAAATTGTTTCTTTCTAATTCACTGAACCCTTCTCTTGTTGCTCTTCTTATGTTCATTTTTGCTTCATTCAGCTTTTGTTTGTCAGCTAAGTTTGGACTTTTCTTAAATCTGTCATGAAGATCTCTTTGTTTGTGTGACAACTCTCTAACCAGGCTATTAAATCATGGTGTGTCTTTCCCATCCCTTAAAACCATGGTCAGAACATATTTGCTAAGATGTATTGAAAGATGCTTATCAATTTTGTCCGTTTGTGCTCCACATTCTCATCCTCAGCACTGTGGTGTTGGCTACTTGTATATTCTACAGCTTGTATCCTGTCACTTTTGCTTCGTAAAAATATTTTCCTAACATTCTTAACGGTTCTTATAACACCCATGGAAACTAATGCTAACCTTATGATCACTGACACCCTCCTCTGCTTTAACTAACTTGAAAAGTTCAGATCTCTTTGCTCCTAGGAGGTATAAGATGTTACCATTACAAGTTGGTTCTCTTTCTGCTCAAAGTAACTTTAATACAAAACAGAATAACATGACACAAATATATATCTCTGGCACCAGATTTGGTCACATGACTCTCCCATTCTATAGCTGTCAAGTTGAAGTCTCCCCCTATTATTATAGTGGCATGATCAGGAACCTTGTTCATGTAATTCTGCAAGTTCTCTGAAGTGCTCTGCCACTACAGCTCCTGACACAGGCAATATGGAAAAGCATCCAATTACCGTATTCAATGCATCTTTGATGCTTAACATCACACAGATTACTTCTAATCCAAAATTGGTAATAACCTCACTGGATGTTATCAAACTCTTTACTGCAATAAATATGTTGCAACTATTGGTGTCTAACCTATCCTTAAGCTAAACATTCTATTCTATATTTAATTGGATAGGTAAAAAATCTACTCACCAAGCAGTGGCAGAACACACACATAAGAGACTGTTGTGTTTGCCAGTCTTTTATGTGTGTGTTCTCCTGCCGCTTGGTGAGTAGATTTTTTATCTGTCCAACTAAATAATTTTATCAATAACTAATCTGTATCTAGGGTTTTGTTACTATTCTTTTTGGTTTCATACATTTTTCAGTTCCTAATATTGTGTGGGCGTTATTACCTTTAATAAGTGATACTAAGTCTTGGATTTCACCATAGAGGCTCCTGATGTCTGCTAATATCGTATTAACCTTCACTATTGTAGCGGCACCACAGTTTAAGATAGGGAAGTTAGATTTGGTGCAATATTTCAGAGCACACAAGTTACATCCAGGTGCGGGCCGGACTGCAGTAAGTTACGCTAACCAGCGGTTGCGAAATGGAATGGAGGCTACATGGCCGTCAAACCATTGAAAAGTGTAAACGCAGTGGTTTGCATGGATCAAGCTATAGGCAGAAGGGGCCCACTGGTGCAACTGGGGTGTGGGGCATATGTGACTCGGACCGACGCTTTAGTGAAACAGAGGCACGCAGCCGAGTATAAATAGGTGTTGTTTTCTAATGAGATTCATTCAAGTGTGGCAGCTCTCCTGGGGGACGTGTCACTCCACCGGGCTACACGCAGCAGCAGATGAGGCGACAGTGTTCCAGTCCACAGCGGGTTGTTGATTCGATCTTCTGAGGCTGGCGCGGGGTCCACAGCCAGCCAGGGCAGGCCACTCTTCGGCTCACTACCTCGGGCCGTCGTCTCGGCTCCTGGAACACGTGGAGACTTTCGAGGCGAGGGCCAGCCGATTCGGATGCCGGATTGAGAGCGGTCATTGCCACCATGTTCCCAGCTACGCCAGCCAAGGAAGAAGCAGCAGCGGGGCTGGCTTACAGATCCCGGCAGAGCAGCGCGGAGTCAATGGGGACGGTGGCCGCTACATCGGCTGCTGGTGCAGCCATCCTGACGTAATCAGAACTCTACAGCTGGCGAACAAGGCTGGCATGACACAGCGTTGCATTGAACAGGTCACTGGGGCAGTGGCCTCAGCATTGCAGGGCCTGTGATGTGTACCAAGGTCAATGAAGCACTGTAGTGGAAATGAATAAATAATTTCAAAAGCTTGCCAAGTTTTAATACGGGACCTCATGGCACCGATCCACTACATTTGGTGTCAATACACCACATTTGGCTTCTGATATGACAACATTTGGTGTCAGAATAGCGGACGATGTCTGTCCAGTACGACGTTCGAGCCCACCGCCTGCAGTACAGTCGCAAGATATGGTGAGTGCTGACAAAATTGTTCTTTTGAGTGTTGGATGTTTTCTTTCTTGTTGGTGTTTTGAGTGTGGTTTTCCAGAAGCCACATTTTAGATGTTTTGCGTATGCATACTATTTATTTTGTCAGAATAAGTGTTAGCGTATTTGTAACAGTAAGATGATGTTTTTCATGGCATTTGATTACCTTGTATTGGTTTATGATGTTACTGAGTATGATGATACAGAGTTTTAAGACGTCAGATTGTTCTTGTACTTAAATGTTTTTGTGGGGACTAACTGAGAACGAAAGCAACACAATAGCAGAGTCAAGGATGCAAGGTGTGTCAGAACCAGAAGCGCTGCGGATTTTGTTGGGAAAAGTAGCACAATTGACAACAGACAATATGCAGTTGAGAAATCAATTAACATCTAGAAGTGAGCGGAAAACTGCATCTGATCAGTCGTCATTGCTTAGGGAGCAGGAGACTGATCCAGCCGCTGTGAGCTTGATTATTCCGTTTTCTGGCAAGGCATCTGAGGATGTGCGTTCATTTGTGGAGGACTTGGAGATGTGAGCAGTGATGAATGGTTGGTCTGATGAACAGTTGTTACATGTAGCCAAGATTAGATTAACGGGTGAAGTGAAAACGTATGTAAGGTGTTCTGAGGCCTTAAGGAAGGCAGGACAGTTTAAGCAGTTAAAGGAAGGGCTTTTACAAAGGTACAAGAAACAGAATAGTGCTTGGTTCTTTAGGGAGACATTAAGTACAACGACAAAGAGACAGGGGGAGACAGTGGAGAAATTTGTGGACAGGATAAGGGAAACTAATGAGTATACTTACGAGTTGGGTCAGAGCGATGAAGCGAATAGCGTTCTGTTGCAGGAGGCTGAGCAGAGAGCATTTGATGTATTTTTGAGAGGGTTACCGATGCATGTTTCGTGGAAGGTGCGTGAAGGGGCTCCGAAAGATTTGTATTCGGCCATTCAGCTGGCAATTCAATGTGTGGAAATAGATGTGGCAACAGGGGTACACGAGAGGCAAACAGTATTTGCAGCAGGTATAAAACGTTATAAGTGGGGTCGTATGGGACATGTGCAGAGGCAGTGTACCCAGTCACTGAGGTACAGAGGAAGGGCTGGAAATCAGCAGTGTGGAGGATGGAGAAATGGAGATAGGAGAGGTGGACAAGCGTTAAATGGCAGAGGGGGCCCAAGACCCACCTAAGGGAGCTCCTGTTTAATTTCAATGCTATGAATACATATGCAGAGGTGGAATGTTCAGTGTTAGGATCCATAGGAACTAAAAATATGAAGATTTTGCTAGACACAGGGGTGCAAGTGTCAGTGGGCTAGACACAGGGGCGCAAGTGTCAGTGGCCACTAAGAATGTAATGGGATGAAGGAAGTTAGACCCACCATGTTATAGGTTGCGTGGAGTGGGGGATAAGGGGGTCATGCCTTTGGGGTCAGTGACAGTTGACTTTCGCATAGAGGAAGTCCAATTTAATGCATGCATGGAGTTGGCACGATGGGTGAGCGAGGCCATGACATGATCCTAGGAGTAGATTTCTTGCATCAACATCATGCCAAAATTGACCTTGGACAATGAACTGTGGAACTTGGTGGAATGTTATTTCCGCTAGGGGAAACTGTTGTCAATGCAGAGCTGTCGTGAGGGGCGTTCAACGTAATGAAGAAACCAATTGAACCATGTACATTAGCATTAAGGCTTAACTTGCATGAGTGTGTGTCTAATGGCACTGGGAAGTCGCTTTGGGTAAGTGTGGAGTCGAATCTACCTGTGGATGCAGTATGTGATATTGAACGATTGGAGGATAATGAAGTTTTAAGTCCATTGGGTTGTTTTGTGAAACGTAGTGTTGTATGCGTACAACAGGGGAACGACGGGCGAATATTTCCCGTGAATGTGGATAATTTTAGCGCTAAGATGCGAATTTGAAGAAAGGAGTTTTAGTAGCATATTTAGATGTGCCAGATGACAAAGACTGGTGTTCAAGAGGTAGGTGAAGCGATCAACCACTAACTGCCAATGTAGCTGCATTGTGTGAAAAAATTAAGCACTTGAAAGGAGAAGAAAGATAGCATATGGAAGAATTATTGTGGGAATTTAAGGATTTGTTTTTTCCACAAGGGCCATTATTAGCAACTCAATTAGTTCAACATAGGATACTAACAGGGAATGAAGCACCAGTTTACCATAAATGATACAGAATACTGAGGTATTTGCAGCTGATTGTGGAGGATTTCATTGATCAGCAGCTTGCAGACAGTATTCTAGAGAATAGTAATAGTTGCTGGGGTGCGGGCATTGTCGTTGTGCCTAAAAACTCTGCGGATGGAACTAAGAAACACAGGTTCTATTGTGACTACTGATACCTCAATAATAAGACAGTAATGGACGCATACCCCATTCCAAACATATCGGAGACTTTGGATCACTTAGGACAGTGCCAGTACTTTTCTACAATGGATTTGACAAGTGGTTATCATCAGTTAGAGGTGGCTCCAGGGGATAGCCCAAAAACTGCTTTCTCTACACCTGGAGGCCATTACCAGTACATTAGAATGCCATTCAGTTTGAAACACATTCCAACAATGTTTCAGAGGTTGCTAGACAGTGTCTTGAGGGGTTTGAAACCACGGCAGCGTCTTGTCTATTTGGATGACATTATAGTGTTTTCAAGTAGTATGGAACAACATAGACAGTAGTTAAGGGAAGTCTTTATGAGGTTAAGAGCAGCTCGTTTGATGTTGAGCCTGGAGAAGTGTCATTTCGCATTAGAAGAAGTAAAATATTTGGGTCATATTATCAGTAAGGACGGAGTGCGAACAGATCCAAGGTTGGTACAGGCTGTAAGGGATTTTCAGGAACCAAAAACAGTTAAGGAAGTGCAGTCATTCATCAGACTTAGCAATTTCTATCGAAAGTTCGTGAAGGGTTTTGCAGATTTAGCACAGCCTTTGACGTGATTGTTATGGAAGGGAGTGAAATTTGAGTGGACAGAAGAGTGTCAGAAAGCATTTGACAAACTGAAAGAAGTGTTAACATCAAGTCCGGTTCTTGTGCTTCCAGATTTTGAAAAGGAGTTTATACTAGCATGCGTTGCATCAAATCAAGCATTAGGGTGTGTTCTTAGTCAGGAAATTGATGGGAAAGAACATCCTGTAGCCTATGCATCTAGGCAGTTGAATACAGCAGAGAAGAATTACTTAACAACAGAGAGGGAGATGCTTAGCATAATCTATGGACTCACTTCTGACACCAAATGTTGTGGTATCAGACACCAAATGTAGTGGATGACAGGAGGTGCCATATTAAAACTCGGCCGAACTTTTCAAATGATTTATTCATTTCCACTACAGTGCTTCATTGACCTCGGTCCGCATCACAGGTCCCGCAATGCTGAGGCCACTGCCCCAGCAACCTGTGCAACACAATGCTGTGTCATGCCAGCCTTGTTCGCCAGCTGTAGAATTCTGATTATGTCAGGATGGCTGTGCCAGTAGCTGACTCAGTGGACACTGTCCCCATTGACTCCGCGCTGCTCTGCCAGGAGCCGTAAGCTGGCCCCACTGCTGCTTCTTCATCAACTGGCGAAGGTGGGAACGCGGCGGCAAAGACTGCCCGCAATCCAGCATCCGAATCTGCGGCCCCTCGCCTAGAAAGTCTCCATGTGTGTTGGCAGCCGAGACGACTGCCTGTGGTAGTGAGCCGAAGAGTGGCCTGTCCTGGCTGGCTGCAGATCATGCGTCAGCCTCAGATGGTTGAACCAATGACCTGCCGTGGACTGGGACGCTGTCACCCCATCTGCTGCTGCGTGTAGCCTGGAGGAGTGACATGCCCAGCCATCCAGGAGAGCTGCCACACTTGAATGAATCTCATTAGAAAACAACTTCTATTTATACTCAGCTGTGTGCCTCTGTTTCGCTAATGCATTGCTCCAAGTCTTGTAAACCCCCATGCCCTGGCTGCACCAGTGGGCCCCTTCTGCCTATAGCTTGCTCCATGCGAACCGCTGCGTTTACGCTTTTCAATGGTTTGACGGCAATGTGACCTCCATTCCACTTTGCAACCACTGGTTAGTGTAACTTACTGCAATCCGGCCTGCACCTGGCTGTAACTTGTGTGCTCTGAAATATTGCACAAAATCTAACTTCCCTATCTTAAACTGTGGTACCACTGCACTATTTATGATCTGTGAGGACTAACTTTCTCTGAGTATAATGTGGTCAATTGGTCTGTGACTTTGGCAGGCAATTCATCACTGATCACAGTGAGGCAGTTACATGAACCTAAAAATCTCTCAAGTGCACTCCACACATAACTCTGCTACCCTAGTACCGCTTCTTGCATCCCTCTTCTACTGCAGGATACCCTGCAGTTCTCTATCCAACTGCGAAGGTTGAAAAATTTACATTCACTGTCATTGCAAAATCATCCTAGCCTCTGGCTTAGACCTCACACTCTGCTCCAAACCAGTGGACTACAATCGACTCAGGGCATGATGCTAAAAATAATGTGCTTAGCTTGCACTCCCTGTGTCATGCTAGCTGTCTTCAGCAAATCAGCCAATCACAGAAAGCAACTGAGAATGGCCTCAGAACTCAACTGGTATGTGTTATTGTTGCTGACATGAGCCATGATTTGCAGCCAGTTGCACCCAGGCACATTTGATAGCCACCAGCAGAGTCTCCTCTAGGTCTCTGTCAATGACACCACCCAATATTATATACTGTGTTCTCCACATCAAAAAATTTTCAATCCAGCCACAAATCTCTCTTGATACCTCTATGATCATATCTTCAATAAGTGTATGTGTGGAACTGAGTCAAATGCCTCATGGAAGTCAAGGAACATAGCATTTATCAGACTGTCTTGATGCATGGCTTTCTGAACGTCATGCGAGAAAAGTGTGAATTGGGTTTCATATGATTCGTATTTTTGGAATTCATGCTGGTTGTCTTACAGATCATTCTGTTCAACATAGGCTTCCTTGTTACATTTGAGCTCAGAATATGTTCTAAGATTCAACAAAAAATGGATGCCAAGGATACTGGATGGTATTTTTATGGATCATTTCTGCTACCCTCCTTGTAAATAGGTGTGACTTCTGCTTTCTACCCACAAGGCTCTTCAGCAGATTATGGTTAAAATATGAGCTAACTCAGATGCAAATCTGGCATAGAATATGATAGGAATTACATTGGGCTCTGGAGCTTTGATCAGTTTCATTGGACACTAACTTGTTTATCACTCATATTTACAGTGGTGCAAGAATCTTCTTGGCTCCTGTCACTCTGCCTGGGTGAATTACTTTCAACTTTCACTACATTAACCTAGTGTTCCACAACAGTTGGCTTTGTGTATTGTTACTTGGTGCCACCAACAGTTGACACAGCTGTTTCTGTTCCAACAAGTTGGTTACTCTTTTGTGAATAATACCCAACTGTTCTGATGATGCTTTAATTGTACTCATAGTTCTATATTCTCTCGACCTAATAATACTTTCTGTTGTACCACTTCCTTTATTTTGCTGGTAATGGAGGTTACCTCCAGTTTCATTATATGTAAGAGATTCAAGATTTTGTATTTACTCTCTTCTTGTGCTGGAGTACCTAAAGCGTTTGTGTCCTTGGAGGTTCCCACTGACTGTCCTGTCACAGTGCAACTAATCACTCTCCTAGCTAAGTCTACTAACAGTTTATGATGGCGAAGAAAGTCTGCCCCTATAATTTGCACTGGTTCATTCCCAACAACAAAGTTGTATTTGCACTGGAGTCCAAAATCTACTGTCAAATGTCTTACTTCACAATGATAAAAACGTGTGTCATTAATAGCACATAGAAAAGTCTCTTTTGAATTGCAGTCCAGACAAGCTTGCCCTGATTGCAATGTGCTAATTGCTGACCTAGAGTCCACCAGGAACCTGTGGACTAGCTTTCAAACCCGCACAAAAATTCTGGGATCCACAGGCTGATAGAGAGTAAGATTATTTTGTTCCAGTAATTTTTGGGTTTGCAGCCAGATCCCATCAACATTCTGCCATGATATTTTGGCCCAGAGGCATCCAGCCATCCTCAGGTGAGTAGACGAAGTACTGAGGAGAGCTGATCCAGTCATGGTATTTATAGCAAATTCCACACATGTGAATTGTACTGACGGTTTACGGCGCATGTGTTAGGTGATGACATGCGCGAGGCAGCCAAGTTGTGTGTGCTGCTCTCAGTGGTGAAGAAAGAACAAACTAATCACTAAGTACTGACTGAGCATGTAAATTCCATTGTGACCAAATCATTTTAATAATAGGATTCCAATTTTTATCAAACTGAAAGCTGTTGTCACAATTAATTAAATTATCAGCAAGACGTGTTTCCATGGATTCTTCAATTACAAGTCACAGAAGCTGGACACCATTGCTAAAATTTTGGTATTATAGTATTCCATTGAATGTCCCATGGAAATTCAATGTTCTGCCACTGCTAATTTTAAAGGTTGCTGCAGACGGGTGTGTCTTTTATGTTCTTTACAGTGTTCCTGGACCATTGGTGTCATCTGACCTATCTGTTATATCCCTTAGTACCAGAAAGATTTTACTTATCATTTCTTACATTGTAAAACAGAATGGTACTGAAGGAAGCGGGCAACTAATCCAATTCCCGCAGTGTGAAATTCAGCTATTTGTTGCCACACTATGTTTCGTGTGTTAATTTTATTGTGTTTGTAATAATACTCTTGTGTACATTTTAGAACCAGTTAATTTGCATTACTTGGTCATGTTCTTGTGGAGTGTCATGGGTTCTACTGCCATGTGAAAACCACTTGCAATGCCAGAAAGCTGTTCGGAATTTCTTTTCATAGATGATGTATTCATCTTTTTTCTAAATGTTCTTTAAATTGATTTAAATGCTATAGGATGTGCCCACCTAAAGTTCAGGTAGGTGTTACTGTGAATTTGTGTAACATTGTTTCATGCACTGCTAAAAGCTTTTCAGAGTTGTTTGATTTTATTTAAAGCCTGTATCATTCAGATTACATAATTTTACTCTCAAATGCTCACTGATGTGAGGAATATTTGCACTGCTCTCAGTTCAGAAATTGGTAACTATACTCTTTGGTTTCCTTTTAAGTTTGCTGATTTATGTGAAATCTTGTATCTTGATAAACTGTAATTCAAATGTGCATTAATGAATTATGTTCAGTTGCCATTTGCCCAGGCCCTTCCTAGTAGAGGCCTGTTGAGGCATCTCAGTTATGCCAGATGCCACTAAGAATGGTAAAAATGACAGAAGAATAAGTACATCAAGTTCACAACATACTTCCACTGGCAGATAAGCCTTCTCAATTTACCAGTTAAGCATAACTCTAATACTAGCAGCAAACCACACTGATGTTACAAATGGGTCAACTCATGACTGCTAATGTATTCTTGGTATCAGTCATTAAACTTGATAATGAACTGTTGTGAAAACAGTTATCATACAAAAAGACTTATACTGTATGCACTGATGTTTGCTAATAACACTAGGATGCAAGGAAAAGACACAATAACTGAACCATTGACTCCACAGTAAATCCAAAACATCATAGGAAGAACCACTAACAGTGTTCACATAGATTATATGTCAATGAGATTGCTTTGTCAAAGGCCAATTCCAGTATTCTACAAAACAGTGAATTTAGGGATTAGTGCCTTTTTGATGAGCATGGGTATTTTTCTTGTGGGAGGCAGGTTAATGAATGTGGAGGTACTGTGGGATTAGTAACATTATTTTGTCATACCAGGTAAGCACCATTTGACACAAATCAAGGGAGAACATTGAGTTCTCTCTCATTATGTATTCAGAAACTAAATTTCTGAACAGAGGAGTGAGAGGCCTATTTGTGAACACATGTATACAGTTGGTGAAACTTACAAAGGTTGTTTTCTTGATTGAACTACATGCTAGCAAATATTAAGACCATATTAATTGTTTTTTGATGGTACACCAACAGAAACATTAACACATGTAATAAAGTGAATGTCTTTAAAATAAATTTATGGCAGAAACTTCCAGCACTTTTTTGCTGTCAGTAGCAGATACTCTAGGTCTGAACACTTTCTTAGAAGACAGCCCACAGTTCCTAACAAAAGCCATCAAAAAGAAGTTAGATAACTGAACGTTCTATTGGTTCTCAGTAGAACAACATCATAATAAACGAAAAGCACTAGTTTTCTTTTGTTCTACAGTATCACATTAATTGTGTTAAAAGGTTTTCAGCTTACAAGGCCACCTTCAGATATTTACTAAAGATGGCCTTGTAAGCTGAAAACTTGTTAACAGAATAAAAGTAATATTGTAGAACAAAAGTAAACTAGTACTTTTCATTTATCAAGTTCGATAAAATTCAGCGTGGTCCTAACCCTCCAAAAAAGTTCTCAATGTTGTCAACTCTATTAAAAACTAGCTTGCTTTTCTTGTGTAGATGTATGGCATGCATTGACTTTTTTTTATCTTATTTTTATGTTGCTCACAAAACGAAACTTTTCAAACTAATTAAGGCACAGAAGCTTGGTCTTTTATGAATGTACAAAGGGTGCTCAAAGAGTTTTGCACAGTCGTCTCTAATTTTTTTATTTTTTGCAGGAGGAGAATGAATTTCTTTGTGAACACACTTGGAACATTTAGCTATACATTGAGCCTACTCAATGTAGCCTCTATCAGCTGTGACGCATCTGACCCAATGCTCTTTCCATGATGTAAACGCACTTTGGTAAAATTCTGGGGATTGACTTTTACACCATCACTTGACGTAGGAAATAAGGTCTTCCTCACTATCAAATGTCTTACCTCACAGGTGGGCCTTCAGAGTTAAAAACCAGATGGAGCCAAGTCCGGACTGTAGGGAGGATGAGGAAAAATTTTACAACCCATTTTCCTGATTTTCTCCAGTGTCATAAGGGCTGTATGAGGTTTGGCATTGTCATGGTATAGTCTGATGAGCTGAACCTGAAGCTGTGGTCTGTTGGTCTTGATGGCATGTCGCAGCTTGCCCAATGACAAACAGTAATGGTCCCAGTTAATTGTGGAGTCAGGGTCCAAAAAGTTAAAGAAAATGACTCCACACTGATCCCAGAAGAAGGAGGCCACCACCTTTTAGCCTGCTGTTCGTGAAAGTATTGGTTTCTTCTTCCAAGGGGAACCCAGATGATGCCACTCCATGGATTGGTTTCATCCTGAGTAACAATGCCTTCAATACACTGTTTCCACTCTTCAGTAAAGGTCTTAATGAGACCCTCGCACACATTCTTCCTCATAGTTTTCATTTCTCTTGTTAATAATCTAGGCACCCAACGTGCACAGATTTTTCTGTACCCTAGTGACTGTACCAGTGATACCACACTACCCAATGACAAATGAGTCATTTCAGCAAGTTGTCATGTTGTCACACATCTGTCATTTTGGATGATTTGATCAATGGTCTCCTTATTCACATCACTCACTGCCGTCAATGGTCTACGGCATCATGGATTGTCCAGCAGAGAGAAATCACCTTCTTTAAACCTCTGCAACCACTGCTGGATACTGCTGTGATCCACTGTGTCTTCCACATAAACAGGGAGCAGCTTCCTATGAATCGATGTGGCAGAGTCATTGCCGGTCTTGAAGAGCAACTCCATCACTGACAGTAGTTGCAACCTGCCATCCACTTCACGGTTCATTATGGCTCACCTGTAATTAAAAGAAAATACTTTTATACACCAACTTATAGCTAACTGTTCCAAGTATGATCACAAAAAAATTCATTCTCCTCCTGCAAAAAAAAAAAAAAAAAAAAAAAAAATAAATAAATAAATAAATAAATAAATAAATAAAAAAAAAATAGGAGGCGAATGTGCAAAACTTTTTGAATTCCCTTTGTAATTATGACCAAAAAGCATTTCTGATAGCTGGAGCCCAAGGTTTTTATTAATAAGGCTTTTTGCATTCTTATGGAGATATTTCCTTAGAAACTTTCATTCCCTACCCCATATTTATTTATATTTAACCGAGAACTGAAATACCTGTTTTCATAGATTTAGCTTTAAATTTTTTTACATAATGAAATTTTCATCCTCTATTTCATCCCTTTAGGGGTTGAATTTCCAAAAACACTGAAACACATACGTTTTTTATTTCTACAAAAGCAGTCAAATACTAGATTTCATAGATGTAACTTTAAAATGCTTTAGTAGGTCTTTAATAATGATTTATTTTCAAAAAACTTTCACCCATAATTTTACCCCCTTAGTGGTTGAACTTCCAAAAAACTGAACACGTTTTTCTTTCATTTATCACTGAGAAACGAAATATCAGTTCTAGCTTAAAATTGCCTTTATAGTAACATACTTTCAAAAAGCCTTTCATCTCCTATTCCCCCTCCCCTCCCCTCATCTGCCCCCCTCCCCCATTTGGAGTGCAATTTTGAACAATCCCTTCTTAAACAATGCCTACAGTATAAGACCCACATCCTCTGCAGATTTCAAGTTTCTATCCTTGGCTAGGCAATGATGAATCAGTGAATCATTCTGGCCCTATTTCACCCATAATGAAACACACATTTTTTTGTTTCTAACCAAGAAGCCAACACCAATTTTCAAAGATTTAGCTTCAAAAATGCTTTTGCAATGAAATACTTTCATAAAATGTTTCACACTTATTTCCTCCCCGTACAGGTTGAATTTTCAAAAACCGTGACAAACATTTTTTTAAATTTCTAACAGAGAAGCTAAATATAAATTTTTATAGCTTTAGCTTAAACAATGCTTGCATAATGAAATATTTCCATAAAAACTTTCATCCCCAATTTCACCACCATACGGATTGTATTTCCAAAAACAGTGAGACACATTTTTTTTCTAACTCAGACCAAAATTCAAATTTTCATATTTATTTATTTATTTATATACTTGTTCCATAGATCTGTACATGTGAGCAAGTCACTCAGATGTGGAAAGTGTCAATGTACATAATAAAATACATAGAATAAAGACATTGTTATAGTATTAATAACAGTGCACAAAAGTCATACTTATTAGCTTAAAAACTAGTCAACATAAATGTGAAGATAGCAGTTTCATATTTAGGGCATTATTGCATCTATTTTAACCTTGAGCAGTAATCAAAACTTCCCACTTTGGGTTTAAAAGTGACCCAAAAATGGAAATGAGAAAAACAGGAATTTTTACATTAGGGCATTATTACATTAGTTTAACAGTCAACAGTGTCAAAAAATTTAAAAACATCTTTCCAATCTGGGTTTTACTTATTTCTCTGAAAGAATTCCTCTAGTGAATAAAGTGAGGTCTCAAGTAAATAATTTTTCAAGCTACGTTTAAATACTGATGTACTACTCCTTATACTTTTGATGCTGTTGGGTAGGGAATTGAAAATTTTCGTTCCAGCGTACTTTACCCCTTTCTGAATAAGTGTCAAGTTCTTTAACTCACAGTGGAAATCCTCTTTTCTTCTGGTGTTATGTTCATGATGTAGGCAATTCGTTTCATACAGAGTGGGGTTATTTATTATGAAGCACATCAGTGAATATATGTACTGAGATGTTGCTGTCAGTATTTCAAGTCATTTAAAAAGATTTCGACATGAGGTTCGTGGGGGTACACCACAAATGATTCTTATTGCTCTTTTTTGTGCTGTGAGGATTTTCTTTGCGGCAGGTGTCTTGCCCCAGAAGATGATGCCATAACACATGACTGAATGAAAATAGCCAAAGTAAGCTGACTTTGAGATGGTAATGTCATTGAAGCGTGACAAAATTCGTAAAGCAAATGTTGCCGACGTCAGCCGTTTTAGTGTTTGTAGAACGTGATGTTCCCAATTCAGCCTACTGTCCATGTATACGCCTAGGAATTTTGATAAGTACACTTGCTTTATCATCTGATCATTCTGTGTGATAACTTTTTTTTGGGGTTTTTGTGGGTTGTCTGGAACTGGATAAAATTGGTTTTTTTCAGGTTTATTGAAAGGGAGTTAATACTAAACCAACCCAGAACTTCTTTAAGGATATCATTGATCTCGGATTCTAAGTCAGTAGTTGACACATTATCCACCACAATGCTCATATCATCAGCGAACATTGTAAATTTACACTGCTTATTGATGGATAAAGGCAGGTCATTAACATATATGAGGAACAGCAAGGGCCAGAGCACTGATCCCTGTGGCACTCCATGCTGCACAATTCCCCACTCAGAGTCCACTATATATTATGATACACTATCTGAAACATCTAGAATAATCTTCTGCTTCCTATTTTCAAGGTACGATTTTAACCATTTCCCTACAGGTCCTGTAATTCCATAATGACAGGCCTTCTTGAAGAGTATCTGGTGATCTACACAGTCGAACGCCTTTGATAGGTCGCATAAGACACCAATTGGCAGCCTCTTGCTGTTTATAGACTCTAGAACATAATTTGTGAATGAGAAAATTGTGTTATCTATTGAAACTCTCTTTTGAAAACCAAACTGCTGACTGTTAATGATGTTCAGGTCACCAAGGTGTGCCACAATCCTGTTGTACAGAGCTTTTTCTAGGACTTTTGAAAATGTTGTTAATAGAGAGATAGGGCGATAGTTTGACACATTTGTAGCATCCCCTGCTTTGTACAGGGGCCTGACAACAGAGTATTTCATTCTGTCTCGAAACACTCCTTGTTGCATGGATGTGTTGCAGTGCTTGAAATATCGTCGATACCAGCAGAATGTTTATTTTTCAAAGACTGTATGATTTTTTTGATTTCATTGGCAGTAATGGGAAGCACACTTATTTGACTGAAAGGTTCTGGAAAATTATTTTTCATTGTACAGGCAGCTTTATCTACAGAATCATGGCAACCTATCTGTGTTGGGACAGTTAAAAAATGTTGGTTAAAGATTTCAGCAATTTCCTCACTATTAGTTATCTCTGAGTTGTCAACAGTTAAAACAATATTTTTGTCTTTGGTGTAGTTTACAGTCCCTGTTTCTCTCTTTATCACATTCCAGATTGTTTTAATTTTATTTTCAGAATTAGTAATTTCAGATGCTATACACATACTTTTAGAGTTTTTAATTACTTTGGCAAGAATTTTACAGTAGAGTTTATAATGTTTTAGCTGAGCAGGATTGTTAGAAGTCTTTGATGCTATGTAGAGTTGTCTTTTTCTCTGACAGGAAGCTATGATGCCCTTAGTGAGCCATGGTTTTTTTGCGGACCTAGCAGGTTGGACTCTGTATGACTTTTATGGAAATACACTTTCAAAGGTACCTGCTATCTCATTTGTGAATAAATTGTATTTTGAATTAGCAGTTTCTGCTAGATAAACAGGTGTCCAGTCAGTATGCTGAAGACATGATCTGAACGTTTGAATAGCTTCCTCACTTATTTTCCTTACTGTTTTCCATCTAAGTGAGGTGTCACTCAGAGGAATTCCCAAGCTGTTGAAAGTAACTCGTTGTCCGTCATGGTCAGACAGACCATTTATAACCATTTCAATATTAATATGGTTGACTTTACTCTGATCAACAAAAACGTTATCAATGAGAATACTGGAAGAGGTTGTGGTTCTGGTGGGCGAGCTAACCATGGGAACAAGGTTGTACGTGCACATGAGATTTTCAAACTCCACCTTGCAGGGAGAATTAACCAAGAAATCTATGTTAAAATCCCCAACAACTACCATGCCCCTATTTTTTCTACTTAAGTACAACAAAAGAGTATCTAATTGTTTAACAAACACTTTAAAATTACCCGATGGTGCCCTGTAGACTGCCACAACTGTTAATCTGGAGACAGTGTCTGGCACCTCTATAGCACATACTTCAAAATGTAGCTCAAAGCAGAATCTTTGTACATCTATTGCCATGAACAAGACATTGTTTTTTACATATACAGCTACTTCTCCTTTGTCCATATAGTTCCTGCAATAAGACGTTGCCAAAACATAGTTGGGAATAGGGACCACTTCAATACGAGCAGTGATGTGGTGTTCTGTTAGACACAGAATGTGGGCACTGTTTATACCTTTTGTGTCTTCTATATTTGCTGTGAACTGATCCAGCTTGCAGTATAGGCCTCTTATGTTCTGATGAAACACTGTTAACTTTTGTTTGTCTTTAATTGTATTGCTGTTTGAGTGAACTTTCGTTTGTGTATTAATTACTTGTTGCAGATTTTTGTTACTGGACCAAATCCTGCTAGAGTTGGCCCAGCTCACTAGTTTCCCTCGTTAGTTAGGGCTATGACTGGTCTGCTTTCATGATCGTTACTGTTTAGCTTTAACAATGCTTTCATAATGAAATGCTTTCACAAAAAATCTCACCCTCTATTTCAACCCCTTAGGGATTGAATTTCCAAAAACACTGAAACACGTATCTTTTCATTTGTAACTGAGAAGTCAAATACCAATGTTCATAGATCTAGCTTTAAAAATATTTTAATAGTTCTTTAATAATGATGTTCTCAAAAAAGCTTTCAACCACTATTTCACCCCCAATGGGGTTAAATTTTAAGAAATACTGAAACAAATATTCCTTTATTTCTGATCAAGAATCCAAATACCAATTTTCATGGGTCTAGCTCCAAAATAACCTTAATAGCAACATATTTTCAAAAACCCTTCATCCCCTATTTCACCCATTTAGGGATGGAATACTGAAAAATATCTTCTTAAGCTACATCTACAGTATAAAATCAACACCCTCTGCAGATTTCAAGTTTCTGTCCTCAGTGATTTGGGCAAGTGATGATGAGTCACTGAACGAGTAAGTCAGTCAATCAAGACACCGCAAGTTATAGATAAAGATAGATGTTCAAGTAGTTATGATGAAATCAGCAGAAAAATAATGAAATGTTGTTCAGCTGAATTTAATAATGTATTGAACAATGAAAAGTCTGGTCAAGCTTTAGTATATGTGTGTGTAAATTGTTGTTGGGTGAATGTGTGAGAGTTCTATTTCTGAGGAAGAACTCTGTCTGAAAGCTTGATTATTTCTAGTATTCTTTTCTTTGTGCTCATCTGTGGGGCAATGCCTCTTCTGTAGGGTGGGTAATAATGTATTGAATTACTTATGAAATGAATATTTTCACTGTTTTAATTTCCCAGAGAGACTTAAAAATACTGTTTCACATCACTTCAGAGGAAAGGAGACAAAATATTGGTGAAGAGTTACTGACTCGCCACATTACTGTAAGTATTCTCAAAAAATTTTGAGAATATTATGTACAACACATGTTATAAACATTAAATGCAGGAAAAACACTCAGTAGCAAATAGTTTGGATTTCAACTGGTTGGGATATATTTACTTTGACAGATGATATACTACAATGAATATTTTGTGACTTGATTAACACCTCTGATTGAACTGTTATATCCTAATGGAAAAGTTAAAATATTATGGAGTAGTGGACTCAACAGGCTTATGGTTTTTATCTTATCTTAGTGACAGAAAGCAATGTGTGCCAGTTACATCAAACGCGTAACAATAAGCACTCAGAATTTGAAGAAATCAATAATGGTGTACTAGACAGTATGGTTTAGAGTCTGCATGTTGTTCTTGATATACATAAATGATCTTTCACTTGCAGTTTCAGGAGATGCAAATTTTGTTCTTTTTGCAGGTGATAATCACAAAGGAATAAAAAATAGTACCAATGCATTTACTGGAAAGGCAGCTCATGAAATATACAAGAAATGTTAACAAATAGTTCTAGGCAAATGGATTATCATTAAATTTTGACAAGACTCAGAACAAATAGTTCAGTAACTTTCAAAGCACTCCATGCACCATAAAACAGGTTTTGTCAAACAATGAAATACATGACTTAGAAAGGGTAATGTTGTTGGGATTGTAGATAGATCACAACTTTAACTGGAAAACCCACTTCCTGGAATAAATTAAGTGCCTGAGATCAATTATGTTTGCAGTGTGCCTGATTACTAGTGATGGGATTTTAAGAAGCAAATTCTGGTCATAAAAGGGGGGAAATGTTCCGAAAATACACACAAAAAGGTGCAAAAAGGCACTGATAAAATTACATTATTTGGGTTTAAGCCAACTACATTAATATTCTTTGTCTCAGTTACAAGGTTCCATTATAGTGGATTACATACATCACTTCAATGTTTTTCACACTAAGTCACTGGCACTTTAAGCTCAATAACTCCTTACATATGAAGAAACTCCACTCACATCCACAAAAAGTAATGGAGCATATCTTGTCAGCATCCATAAAGGAAGTTCAGTAAAAGTTGCAAATGTTTCCAAATCTGGATTGTTCTTCAACTTTTTCTTTAGCAAATTCATCAAGAATGTCCCTAATGCTTGTTAACTTCTCCCACTGTTCCTCCTTCTCCACACCTCCTTCTTCCAAACTCTGAACCACATCAGGCAAAAATTTTCAAATCTAGGTCTTTATTGTTGACTAATTGTTAGGGCTGCTTGATGGCTTCTGTGTCCATTGAGTCCAGGGCACAACTAAAGTGTTCGATTTTATCAAAGTTTTCGAACAAGAAAATTGCACATCTTATCCAAGTACTGCAACTCACGATGACAAGAAACTGTGGAAGGTGGAGCCCTGTCATTTCACAATCAGTATATAGGAACCATTAAATTCATCCCAGCACTGCCTGCCTCCATAGCTGAGTGGTCAGCATGGCAGAATGTGATGTAAAGGGCCCACATTTAACTCCTGCTGGGTCAGAAATTTTATCTGTTCAGGGAGCGGGTGTTGTGTTGTCTTCATTATTGTATCATCTTCATGACACACACGTCACCAAAGTGGTTCCCACTAAAAAGACTTGCACCAGGCAATTGGTCTACCCAATGGGAGACCCTCGCCGCATGACATTTTATTTCATTTCATGCCAGCACTAACTGGATATAGGTTTCAACTATTGCATTATCACTGTTTAAATTTTATTTAACTTCACAGTTGCAGGTTAACCATTGTTACTGAGTTTGACTATTACTGCTGAGGTTGGCCATTGTTGCTCAGGGAATGAATTATTACTGATGCTTTCCACAAATGAGATTTTAATATTTATTGACCATTGTTGAATTGTGAAGGTGCTTATGCATAGAATAGATGTAGTAAGCTCACAAAAAGATGCAATAAACTGTGCTTATTTTGCTTTATTTACCGTCTCCAAATGCATCCATTGACCTGTCTGAAAATTTTTTTTTAAGAAGATGTTGCGTTTTAAAATCCATTCTTTACTTAGTGCTGCTACAGTTGGCTTAAAAATGAAGAAACTACTTTATTCTGCATACTTCCACTCACTAATCAGGTATGGAATCATTTTCTAGAGACAGTGTACAAGGACAGTTTTTTTAGAATACAAAAGTTTGTAATAATAATTGTGTCTGGTATTAATTCTAGAACATCCTACAGAGACCTCAAAACTGGGTATTTTGACAACTATTGCACAATATCTCATCACCAACATATCTCTTATTCCAAAGAAATAATGAAAAGGATTTATAAGACAAAGACCAAAAGTAACGACTACAAAGACTTCATAGGGCTAACATTATTACAGAACAGATACATGGATGCACATGTGTTCAGCAACCTACCAAAGCACATCAAATGTAATGTAGGTAATGTGGTTGAGTTTAAGACTGAATTGAAGAACTTTCTGTTTGGCAACTCCTTCTGCTGCACTGAAAAGAATCTTTGCAGGAACTCTTAAATTTAATGTCTTAGTTTAGTTCATAATTAGGAATTATCACTGTAATAAATGGATCTAAAGTTATTTTACTGTGTAGCACTTAAAATTAAATAAATGAAGTAAAACATCTTTGACTTCTTTCCATATCCCAGAGACCATTCTTTTAAACAACAGCTTGTTGGCACTTAACAATTTGGTTAAAATGACTGCACCAACATAAATGGAATATAGTGTCGTTATATTTCCTAGGCAACATACTTACTCTTCAAATTCATCCACAGACACACCAGAATCTTCTTCTGGTCCCACATCTGTAAACCAATATCATAATACGTCAGTATTAGGGTACATGAGATTTAACATAAATTAATGTCTCTAATACTAATGTCTGTATTAAGTTAAATATTATTTGAGGCTTGAAAAATTGTAAAAATTGAATCAAAAATGTAGGAAAACTTTAGAAATTCTCAATTAGGTAAGGAATAAATCACACCAGAATGGTACTTTATTATAGAGAAATTCTCTGATTCAAAATCAACAACACCTCTTTCATAAACTCATGGAAGCAAACCTCTCTCAGAAATAAATCAAACTATCAATTTTTGTAGCAAAATTGTTTAAAAAGTGTTTGAATAATACAGTAAAAGTTACATCATATTTTACAAACTGACAATTATTGGGGATAAGTGAGGTGTACCTACTGACAGAACCAACTTAGTAGGTCAAACTTTATATAATTTGAAGGGCGTGCCATACAAATTTGAATAGCTGTATGATGTTCAAATAATTTAAAATAATTTCAAACACATTTTACCCAGTAATGAATTACTTGCTCAATGATACTTCTATTTTTATTTTCAAACTGAATTTTGTTTAGCTACTGGGAATTACCAAACTGCCCCTATGACTATGCCTTAATTAAAATCTGAGTCATAACCAACCTTCGTCTTCCTTGTCCACCCATCCCATATCACGTAACATTCTGTGGGTGTCATGTTCAGTTACTATTCTTTCTCCTGTGATGTCATATTTTGCAAAAAACATTTCTATCTCCAAATCTGTAAATTTGCACCTTTAACAAAAATGAATGAAGCAAAAGTCAGAAATGAGGTAATTTACTGGAATTAATACAGATCGTACTGTTATTTTAACACACTCACTCTCGTAAAATTTCTCTTATATCATTATATGTAAGCTTCTTCTCTTTGTCCTTAGACTTTGACTCATATGTGCTGTATACACCAAACTTCTCCATCACATTTTTAAAGTGTTTTTTCAAAAAGTCAGTTAAATGTAAATCATCATCCATAACAGCTATCTCAGCTTTTACTTCTGAATATGAATATACAATAATGGCAATAAACATATTCTGAAAATATAAGACATTTGCTTCACAATTACATTCACCATGGCTGTTGAAACACTTATTCTTATAATTTTTTTAAGTAGCCTTACCAATAATATGAGGAAAACAAATACTACATATGCAATATAGTATATAGGAGCAAAAAACCAATCAGCTTTCTGAATTGATTCATAAATATTATATCCCACAATAGTCCGCAAAAGAGTCACCACAGATATTCCAATTCCTCTGAAATCCCTTGCCTGAAAGATAAATAAATATTTGTCTTAATTGGACATCCACATATTAGTGAAAGAGTCATCAACATTTATACCATTAGTCTATACTACTTGCTTCATTTCATAAATGGTCATTGCTGACAATTTGTGTCAATAAAGAAAAGTGGGAATAATTTTTGTACTCCTCCCTCCTCTCTCTCTCTCTCTCTCTCTCTCTCTCTCTCTCTCTCTCTCTCTTTCTCTCTCCAGAAAGCATGGTTTGTGGGTTATATGTGACATGTTAAAAATTGGTCCAAGAAGCATGCTCCATGGCGTAATGCACTGTCCATCAAAGGCAGTGATTCAGTTTCAAATACCTTTCCATCAGACAGTTTTAACTTGTCACAAATACTCATATACTCAAGTGACATACATTCCGCATAGAGTAAAAAGCATTTATTGTAACTTCTCTGATTTCCATACACTGTATTGCAAACACAATTAAAACTAAAAACAGTTCAAAGAAACAACTGCATTACTTCTAGTACAAAATATATTGTGCTCATAAATAATTCCTCCAAACCATTTCTGATCTGTAATCATCATCATCATCATCATCATCATCATCATCATCTTCTTCTTCTTCTTCTTCTTCTTCACCTCCACTCACCAGCAGAGTTGGCTTGGAACATATGCCTCTCCATCACTTCTG
Source organism: Schistocerca cancellata (assembly GCF_023864275.1). Lineage (NCBI taxonomy): Eukaryota > Metazoa > Arthropoda > Insecta > Orthoptera > Acrididae > Schistocerca > Schistocerca cancellata. The sequence continues at coordinate 1,068,836,063 of NC_064626.1, forward strand.
GTCATCCAACAACCTCTTTGCCATTACTATGGCCCAGTCTTTCCCTCAGTTCTGAATGCTTTCTTCCACTCCTCCTTGCCACTTGCTCCTTGGGATTCCCATTGATCTCTTATCTTTTTTTTCCTTCTTGTGCATCTTACTTTTTTCTGTCTTAGCTTGTAGCATGTTTTGTCTTTGTGTTATTTTCTTAACACTTTCATTTCCCTTCTTTCTCAGGTATTTTTATCCTACACCTATCCAACTTCTCAAAAATTTAATTTCAGTTTCATGCACTTCGCTTGTTTTCCCTTGACCTCATGGAGGTCCTATACACACTCTAAACACTGTCAGTAAATGGGGGGGGGGGGGGGGGTGTGTCTGGTGAAGATGTGGTAAACCCAGCAAAACCACCAACCTGGCCAAGAGCAGAGTTGTCCACCCAGTGGCAGAATATACGGCTGCAGAGCTCAACATTTCAGTGGCTGCTTCACAACCATGCCATGTGGATCCTTTTACCCAACGTCAGCTCTTCTGAACTATGCATTGTCATTTCAACAGATCACTCATTCCTGTAATCCTCATTACCTCAGTCTCCATTAGCCCTCTGCTCCATCTGTCTCCCCCGTCAGAACCCTACTTCACTCACCCTGTATCCACACCCTCGTCCCCATCCATCGTGAAGAGATCCTCAAGGATGGTGGACATGTCAACACATGGGAATATATAATACACAAATATTTTTTCAAAAAGAAGAGATATGCTATTGTTTCTTCCACTGATACCAAGTGGTTCCTATGAGTATAGAAAAAGTCAAAAGATCTAAAACAATTTTCATTTAAGAGATAAAAAGAACTTGCCACAAATGTGAAGACATACACCCTTGGACATAAAACTTGGCCGGCAGTTGTCTGTCACAAGGGTTATGCTTGCACCGATCATGACATGGGATAAATAATGTGTCCACATTGATAATTCTCTAAGTCCACCAGTCTACACAATCTGGCATCATTATAGGCCATGGCAATTCCTGGAGGAAGTCTTGTCTTTTGTTTCAGTTGTTATGCTACATATACGCCCACAGTCTAGCGGTAAACACCATCTTGCAGTCGAAACTGCTTGTTGCCTAAATGTTTATAGCACCTTTCATCTGAATGCTACCATTCTGAGTGTAATGGTAGCACAGCTACAATATATTTTACTTTCTGACAAGTCAGTAATGATAGTTATGTCCCATAACATTTTCATGGCAGATGTCTTAGCAGACTGTCTGCCTTCGGATGCCACATGCATGAGACCCCTCCAGGGCCCAGTTGGTGGCAGCTGGCAGTGACTGCTCAGAGGAGCTGCACTTCCTCACCCTGTGTCAAAAGCATCATCTACTGTTCATTGCTTTGGAGAGTATAAAACACTTTACTGGTGATGCTTCACAGAAATACCTACCATATGATTTGCATTTCAAGCTCAATAGCAATGGAGGCAGATGATCCATTTTTATATGGTGAGTAATGTATCACATGAATATGAAATACTCGAGTATGGCTCAAAATTAATTTTCTGTTTTCTGATTCAATAAGAATAGCTCACTACATTGTTTACTGTTATTATTACTGATTTATATTTAACTTATTTCCCTTTTAGAAGTGATGCTTCATGCAATTTTTTGTGAGGAATTTGTGCGCTTTTGTGAAGCCAAGTGAGTAAATGTATAGTAATGAATTTTACTGTTGTTGTTTTATTTCTTATGCTAAATGTATGTGATAAACTGTCTGAATACTTTGCAGTGCATTCTCTATGCAATGCAGGCACACTGCACATTTTGATGTCCATGTATGGATTCATGGAGAACTTAACATTGATCAAAAGTGATATTTAAGGTCCTGAATAAGATTTAAACCAACAAAAATGACTATTTTTGAAGCTATCCAGGGTGGATGAAAGTTGCTAATGCTGGTGTCAGCAAGCATCAACAAAGGGTGCCTAATTGCTATTACACAGATTTAGCACAAAGGAACTATATTCATTTATAACCATTCCCCTGGTTTGGGTCCTATGAGATGAACAAAACAAATTCATGTTGTTGATGGTTTAATCATAGTTCTTCAGAGACATCTGTACAAAGACAAAGCTTGGTATTCACAGAACAGACATCTGTGATCATTAACACGGCTTTCTGAGTTGAGCTTGTGAGAACACTCAATGTGTAGAGGTTTTCTTTAGATTTTGTTAAAGAATTTCTCCTGACAGTTCACAGCTCCATTTAATAAAATGGAAAAGGGGGACCTAGAGTGTACTGGTCTGCACTATAATTTAGAACTAAGAACTCACACCACCCTTGCATCACAATACGTGAGGGAAAGCACTGAGCTAATGAGAGGCTGCTGGAAGCCAGACTACCTCATCACATTTTTGGTCACTGAGCCTCAAACACAACATTGAAGATAAAAACAGCTGTTACTTACCCTGAAGTATGGCATAGAGTCCAAAAATTAAATTTTACGTCTCAGTGTCTCATCTTATGTGAGAATTATGTAGCGTAAGTGGAAAGAGAGTCCCAAGTGAATTTTGTGGCACAATTCAGAACTACATGCGTAAGTAAGTGCACTATCAGAGGATTGTCCAGTATTTGCAACAATGGTGCTACAACTTAGCTGTCCTAGGGGCAGCTATGTAGCAAAATGCTTGTCATACTCGTCGTAGACAGGTTCTCCAGGGGGAGATGCAATGCATTAGGTTTTTATGCAGCATGGCATTAAAATCCATGGAGAAGAAATAAAAACTTTGAGGTTCACCGATGACATTGTAATTCTGTCAGAGACAGCAAAGGACCTGGAAGAGCAGCTGAACAGAATGGACAGTGTCTTGAAAGGAGGATATAAGATGAACATCAACAAAAGCTAAACGAGGATAATGGAATGTAGTCGAATTAAATCAGGTGATGCTGAGGGAATTAGATTAGGAAATGAGACACTTAAAGTAGTAAATGAGTTTTGTTATTTGGGAAGAAAAATAACTGATGATGGTTGAAGTAGAGGGGATATAAAATGCAGACTGACAATGGCAAAAAAAGCGTTTCTGAAGAAGAGAAATTTGTTAACATTGAGTACTGATTTAAGTGTCAGGAAGTTGTTTCTGAAAGTATTTGTATGGAGTGTAGCCATGTATAGATGTGAAACATGGATGATAGATAGTTTAGACAAGAAGAGAATAGAAGCTTTCGAAATGTGGTGCTACAGAAGAATGCTGAAGATTAGATGGGTAGATCACATAACTAATGATGAAGTATTGAATAGAATTGGGGAGAAGAGGAGTTTGTGGCACAACTTGACAAAAAGAAGGGATTGGTTGGTAGGACATATTCTGAGGCTTCAAGGAATCACAAATCTAGCATTGGAGGGCAGCGTGGAGGGTAAAAATTGTAGAGGGAGACCAAGAGATGAATACACTAAGCAGATTCAGAAGGATGTAGGTTGCAGTAAGTACTGGGAGATGAAGAAGCTTGCACAGGGTAGGGTAGCTTGGAGCGCTGCATCAAATCAGTCTCAGGACTGAAGAGCACAACAACAACAACAACCTCCCAATACTTTCTAACGTCACCTTTCAGACTACCTGTATTTAAGACATTGAATTAGATGTAATCTAAAATTCCTCATTTTTGAAGCTTCCTGGTGTGGAAGAGGACTGTTAGAGCCAGTGTTATACAATTTCAGAGGAGGGATATCAAAGCTAGTGATATTAGCTTCCACTTATACAGCATACGGTGTATGAAATATTGAGCTATATAATTTTCCATCATGATTACTGTACAATTTCCACAAAACACACATGAATAAAACACTTATTCTGATAGTTTGAAATGAAAGCTTATTTCAGTGGAATAAAAAGTAACTGAAGATCAATCTTCTCCTACACATCACGAATCAGTAAGATATCAAACACACTGCACCTCACAATTAATTGTGTCTATATGCAGTCTTGTGCAACATACAAATAGAATTTCACAACTACTGCAAGAACACAGAAGTATGTTGGTGGGAACGGAAGCAAGAAAAAATACAGTTAACTAATTATTCGATGCTGACCAGTAATCAAATCATTTGAAGATTCAGAAGAGAAGAAACTGATAATTATGTTCATTAACATAGATACTAAAGTATAAATGTGGGCACTGTGCAATTCTGTATATACTTCAAATATTCAGATCCAGACTTCCAATGTAGCACATCGTCTCATCCTAGACTGGTTGTCCAGATCTGATCATGCAAAATTCCAGCTACAAAAATAGTAGCCACTAATGCAGTTGAGACTTTGCAAAATCGTAGGCATTATTTGCCAATTCTGTTGTCATGGTAGATATTTGTGAGTGTGGGACTGATTGAGCCTGCTAAATTTGTTTTACTTTTCCTTGTCAGCTTCATGAAATAATCTGAATAATTCCCACTTAAGATAACATACTGGGTTAGTAAAGTAAACCCTTTTGAATCCATGCATAACCTAACCCTACTCTCATCTTACACATTGCATGCTTCTGCCTAAGCTACAATTATGGCAATGAAAGAGTGTTTACTGCAGCAGTGCCTTGTCTGCTTAGTTGTAAAGGGCTCACTTTCTAGAATGGTAGCTGATTTTGAAATCAGTTCCAATTTTGCTGCAAATGCTGTATCTTATCACTGCCTTTCACTACTACTTTAATTGAGCCGCTAACTGACACTAGTAAGTGGTGAATCTTAATCCTCCATGTCATATATCTCCTGGCAACCTTCCAGGAGTAGCTACAGTTGTCTGATTCTTGAATATCATCTTAATCAGCAACAAAAGAAACAAAAGTCTCTGAAAAGATCTGAAGCAACTGCCAGTGGCAAGATTCTGTACCTTGTTCATCATATCGTGATCAGACAAGATAGATAAACCATGAAAGCACTGAACATGCTTGTTAGTGTGCATTTCCTATGGTAGAACTTGAGGTGAAAAATATATGAAAGAGCACAACTGCATACTTGCCTGTTTATTCTGTTTTGTTTCTTGTTCAATAGTAAAACTTTAAATTTTTCCTTGTGAATCCAAAAGTTGAATTTTTACTCTGTGGCAGTGATGTATTAGTCTATTACCCATAATGTCTTCATATTTTGGTGGTATTCCAGACATTTTAGCTGTGTATGACACAAGACTGGATGTAGACACAGTCATTTGAGGTCAACATTGCATAGTATCTTACCATTTCTTGACATTGTGGACATGATTGTCTTGCTCACATTTTTGGTTTTGTTAAAATAAGCTCTCACCAAAAGTCAAATGGAATAGCTGTGAAACTCATTTGTATTTTTCAGTGGCGTAATCTGGTGTTGGTTTGAAGCCATCCTTAAGACTGATGTCTGCTAGTGCAGCTCCACTGAGACCTGGTTGGAGCGTGCTATGGAAAGCAGTGAGGACATTGTGAGCTAACCATGAACTTCTTTGTATTGTCAGTGCAGTTGAGGAAAGGCAATATTGTTGATGATGTTTAGCATCTCATGATCATCACTTACTTTCAGCATTACTGCTGAGTGATCCTGCTAAATTCTCATAATATTCTCTTTTCATACTAATGAAATAATCTGAATAGTTATCGCGCTCGCATCTCGTGGTCGTGCGGTAGCATTCTCGCTTCCCACGCCCGGGTTCCCGGGTTCGATTTCCGGCGGGGTCAGGGATTTTCTCTGCCTCGTGATGGCTGGGTGTTGTGTGCTGTCCTTAGGTTAGTTAGGTTTAAGTAGTTCTAAGTTCTAGGGGACTGATGACCATAGATGTTAAGTCCCATAGTGCTCAGAGCCTTTGAATAGTTATCACATTTATACGAGATAGAAATCATAAACTTAATTTTTTGACCCTTGGAAAATAATTCCACACTTAAACTACAACTGAATTTGTATTTCATGTTGTGAACTGTCTGCATCAGCTATGATCAGAGTGAGGCAGAGGGCTAAATGTAACATTGTCACGTTTGCTCTGTGGCACCAAGCTTGTTTTATGATCTTGTGAACTGGTTAGTTGCTGGTTTAGCTCTCACTGGACCATCAATGTGTATCACTTCAGTTTTCCTCCTTTGTCTCTGAAGATAGCCAGAGTAAAATTCTGTAACAAAATGCTATGAAAACCTGTGCATTGCGCCAACTGATCAGCCTATTTTTATTTTTAATTGTCAGCCTTCTTATGTAATCCAGTAAGCTTCACTCAATTTAATTTGTTATTGTTACTACAATAATTATTATTATTGTTCATTCACTCACAAGAATTTTCCTATCCCTATTTGTTACTGATGCACAATACCAGTGAATCCGGAAAAATGGAATGTTGGTGTTTCACCATGCAGAATATGCACATTTACTTGGGGTCTCATTTCCAAGGAAACAGGAAAATCCCACTAATAAACAATAGCTATGAGAGGCTGATGATACAGGCAGAACTCCGCAACAATTATGTTGGTTTGACACTGTGATGACAGATAGATCCATATCACAGTCTATTAATCATCGATTGAATAGACAGTATTGACTCTGCTGTTGCTACAGATAGCTACAAATTTGTGACCATGAGGATGATTTTGTTCTTCTGATGTTCGAATGAGTTATGCCAATTGATAAATTATAATTTCTTCTTGCTTTTTATTTACACAGCTTAATATGAAAAATCTAGGTAATCAAGTGTGTGTTTCACTTGTGACATTCAATTTCAAATACAATTTGTAAGCCTTCTGGCAACCTTGATCTAATACCTCAAAGCAGCAGGCTTTGTGGTCTGCTTTAAGAGTACCAAGCAGCAGAACACAAATGAAGTCACTGGAATGATTCAAAGGAACTATCAGTGACATGGATTTGAATTCTTTTCAAAATTTAGGGACCAAACAAAAATGAACATTCAGAAAGCAATGAACAGGCTTGTTATTATGGATTACACACATAGATCTCATGATGGAAAACATATGAATGCACAGAATTACACATTGCCCACATTTACAGTATAGTATCTATGTTAATGAACATAATTTTCAGTTTCTTCTCTTCTCAAATGAACTGATTACTGAGTGGAACCAGACTGTGTTTCTTCTTGCTTTGATCCCCACCAAAATATTTCTGCATTCTCATGGTAGTTATGAAATTCTATCTGTACATGGCACAAGTATGCATGCAGACACATTCAATTTTGAGGCGCAATGCACTTCATATCTTACTGCTTTGTGATGTGTGAGGGAATGTTGATTTCCAATTACTTTTTATTCCATTGAAATAAGTGTTCATTGTGAACTATCAAAGTAAGAGTTTTATTTGTTTGTATTTAGGATAAATTGTACAGTAAACATTATTTAAAATTATATACCTCAATATTTCAGATGTTGTATGCTGCATGAGCAGAAACTGATGTCGCTGTCTTTGCTATCCCTGTGCTGAAATTGTATAACACTGGCTTTAAGAGTCCCCCCTCCCCTTCCATACCAGAATGCTTAAAAAATTTGGGAGTCTACAATAAATCTAATTGAATAGCTTATACACTATGTGATCAAAAGTATCCGGACACCCCGAAAAACATACGTTTTTCATATTAGGTGCATTGTGCTGCCACCTACTGCCAGGTACTCCATATAAGCAACCTCAGACATTAGACATCGTGAGAGAGCAGAATGTGGTGCTCTGCAGAACTCGTGGACTTTGAACATGGTCAGGTGATTGGGTGTTACTTGTGCCATGCATCTGTACACGAGATTTCCACACTCCTAAACATCCCTAGGTCGACTTTTTCCAATGTAACAGTGAAGTGGAAACATGAAGGGACACGTACAGCACAAAAGTGTACAGGCTGACCTCATCTGTTGACTGATAGAGACTGCTGACAGTTAAAGAGGGTCTTAATGTGCAATAGGCAGACATGGATACACAGGAATTCCAAACTGCATCAGGATCCACTGCAAGTACTATGACAGTTAGGCGGGTGGTGAGAATACTTGGGTTTCATGGTCAAGCAGCTGCTCATAAGCCACACATCAAGATGGTAAATGCCAAATGATGCCTTGCTTGGCGTAAGGAGCGTAAACATTGGATGATTGAAATGTGGAAAAATGTTGTGTGGAGTGACGAATCACGGTACACAGATGTAAGGAGTGTGAACATCAGATAATTGCACAGGGGAAAAATGTTGTGCGGAGTGATGAATCATGGTACACAATGTGGTGATCTGATGGTAGGGTGTGGGTATGGTGAATGCCTGGTGAATGTCATGTGCCAGTGTGTGTAGTGCCAGCAGTAAAATTCGGAAGCGGTGGTGTTATGGTGTGGTTGTGTTTTTCATGGAGGGGGCTTGCACCCCTTGTTGTTTTCACTATCACAGTACAGGCGTACATTGATGTTTTAAGCACCTTCTTGTTTCCCACTGTTGAAGAGCAATTCAGGGATGGTGATTGCATCTTTCAACACAATCAAGCACCTGTTCATAATGCATGGCCTGTGGCAGAGTGGCTACATGACAATAACATCCCTGTAACAGACTGGCCTGCACAGAGTCCTGACCTGAATCTTATAGAATACCTTTTGGATGTTTTGGAATGCCGACTTCATGCCAGGCCTCACCACCGACACCGATACCACTCCTCAGTGCTGCAGTCTCTGAAGAATGGGCTGCCATTCACCAAGAAACCTTCCAGCACCTGATTGACTGAACATATGCCTGCAAGAGTGGCAGCTGTTATCAGGGCTAAGGGTGGGTCAACAACATATTGAATTCCAGCAATACTGATAGAGGACGCCATGAACTTGTAAGTCATTTTCAGCCAGATGTCTGGATATTTTTGATCACATAGTGTATATAGATAGCATAAAAGGTGATGTCAGAAAGTATCAGGAGGCAATCCTTCATAAAAACCAAACACTTTCATGCTTCTCCTCTGAGAGCCCTTATAAGATGACCAAAACAAAGCTTTTCACTACATAGCTGCCCCTAGCACTTCTAAGACCTGGCAACATGATTGAAAATATTTGGCAACACTGTGACAGTGCATTTACCTCTGCATGTGGCCCCAAATTGTTCCCTTAAATTCACTTGGCATTCCCTTTCCACTTCAGTGACTTATGCTATGTGATCCTCATTTCAGATGGGTCATTGTAGCAGAAAATTTAATTTTTGGACTCTAGGAATGCCGTACTTCACATAAGTAACAACTGTTCTTATCCAGAATGAGATTTTCACTCTGCAGCGGAGTGTGCACTGATATGAAACTACCTGGCAGATTAAAACTGTGTGCCGGACCGAGACTCGAACTCAGGACCTTTGCCTTTTGTGGGCAAGTGCTCTACCAACTGAACTACCCAAGCACAGCTCATGCTCTGTCCTCACAGCTTTACTCCTGCCAGTAACTCATCTCCTACCTTCCAAACTTTACAGAAGCTCTCCTGCGAACCTTGCAGAACTAGAACTCCCGAAAGAAACAATATTGCAGAGATATGGCTTTGCCACAGCCTGGGGGATGTTTCCAGAATGAGATTTTCACTCTGAGTGGAGTGTGCGCTGATATGAAACTTCCCGGCAGATTAAAACTGTTTGCCAGACTGAGACTCGAACTTGGGACCTTTGCCTTTTGCGGGCAAGTGCTCCGGCACACAGTTTTAATCTGACAGGAAATTTCATATCAGTGCACACTCTGCTGCAGAGTGAAAATCTCATTCTGGAAACATTCCCCAGGCTGTGGCAAAGCCATGTCTCTGAAATATCCTTTCTCCAGGAGTGCTAATTCTGCAAGGTTCTCAGGAGTGCTTCTATAAAGTTTGGAAGGTAGGAGACGAGGTACTGGCAGAAGTAAAACTGTGAGGATGGAACGTGAGTCATGCTTAGGTAGCTCAGTTGATAGCGCACTTGCCCACGGTAAGGAAAGGTCCTGAGTTTGAATCTTGGACCGGCACAGAGTTTTAATCTGCCAGGAAGTTTCAAGTTTCAACTGTTCTTATCTTTATCATTGCTTTGTGAGGTTCAGAAACCAATATTGTGATGAGAGAATCCAGCTCCTAGCAGTGTTTGTAAAGGGACATCCTCCTCTAGCATTACTTTTCCTCAACAGTAGTAGTTGATACCAGAAATATATACAAGGTGTGATTAGAATGTTTTAAGAATGGGCTTGTAATTGTATAATGGTGGTACTTACATGCTACTGTGATGCTTCTCCTTCAAAATAGTCTTCTTCTGACTGAACACACCTACTCCATTGATGTTTCCACTTTTGTAAATATTCCTGGAATTTTTTTTCCTGAAGTGTGTTAAGGACACTCTCCTTATTTGCCTGGATGTCTGCAATCGAGTCAAATTGCTTCCCTTTCAGTGAAAATTTCGTTTTGGAAACAGGTAGAAGTCCGCAGAGGCCAAATCAGGGGAATATGGCAGTTGTGGAAGCACAGGAATTTTGAATTTGGTCAAAAATTCAATGATGGAGAAAGGCACAATGAGCTGGAGCATTGTCATGGTGTAGCACCCAGCTCCTGTCTTTCCACAATGCAGGCCTTTTCTTCTGCACCTTTTTGCGCAAACGCTCAAGAACACATTTGTAGTATTCCTAGTTAATTGTCTGTCCTCCAGGAGTAAATTGATGATGCACAATACTGGTAGAATCGAAAAAAATCACCAACATTGTTTTCACCTTCGACCAACTTTGCCTTGCTTTTTTCAGCCATGGTGAACCTGGAGTCTTCCACTGTGAAGACTGCACTTTGGTTTCAGGATCATATCCATATACCCACAATTCGTCATCTATAATTACCCTGTTTAACAAATCTGGGATGGCCGGATCATGGTTGATCTTCACATAATTCATGGCAATTTTTAAATTTATTGAACCAGACAGAAACATTTGACTGGCTCATACAATTATCTCCAAAAGTTGATTTAATAGTTCATAAGTCTCAGAAGCTGATTTCCCAGTTTTAAAATAAAATTTCACACAAACTCGTTGTTCTGTTTTTACATCCATTTTCACACAGACAGGATCTGGCAATAAGCCCTAACAGACTCACACTCAACCAGTTGCCACAATGAACTGAATAAAGGAAACACTGTTTCCTGTCAGAGGGCATTCAAGGACAAGGCAATGACTCACTCCCAACCCTCTGTGTACCTGCCTGCCAGACCAGTAAGTGGTAGTGGATCCATTCTTAAAACTTTCCAATCACACCTTGTACATATGGAAAATCCAGGATGAAATGTAACAATATCATGAAAAGGAAAGTTGCCACTCACCATATGGTGGAGATGCTGAGTCGCAGATAGGCACAACAAAAAGACTGTCACAAATCAAGCTTTTGGCCAGTTAAAGCCTTCATCAAAAATAGATGACAGATACACACACACACACACACACACACACACACACACTCATGCAAATGCAACCCACACACACAATACTGTAGTCTGAAGCAATGGTTGCCTGAGACTACAGTCATGTGTGTGGGGTTTGCGTGAGTGTGTGTGTGTGTGTGTGTGTGTGTGTGTGTGTGTGTGTGTGTGTGTGTGTACATATCTGTCATCTATTTTTGACGAAAGGCCTTACTGGCCGAAAGCTTTATTTGTGACAGTCTTTTTGTTGTGCCTGTCTGTGACACAGCATCTCTGCTGTAAGGTGAGTGGAAACTTTCCTTTTCATAATATTGTTACAGTATATACTTAGTGTTACATCATGAGAAATAATTTATAATGCAAACACCAGAGGTAAAAATACAATTTTGTGACATAAATTGTTATTATACATGAGTAGTTTTAATTCTTGTTTACTTCCTAACACTAATCTCTAATTCTAGTTTCTCTTAATATGGCACATAAAATTTATCACCCACAGGATGAACTTTTGCTCGCTGTTGCTCATGTACTCAGTCATACTACAGAATTCTTCTTCTATTAGAAACTTTTTTAGGGTTGTAGGAAACATCTTCTAAGTTTTGAAGTTTTCTAAGTCTCTCAGTAATGCATGTATTAAATTTAATAAGTATTTAGGTTACTTTTTAAAACCTGAAGTCTATGTGAAATATACCACAATTGTTTTCTGTTCCTTGTATTGTGAGGGGTGAATGGTCTCATTGGTCCCCACTTTTGTGGGGTCTCATAAAGTAGTTACAATTGTCTTGAGTTTATACAGTGATGAAAATGTCAAAATATTAAGATCTTTGAAAAAGTTTCTACAATGTTCTTTTTGATTCTTTTTTAATATAGTCTGAATGGCTTTCTTCTGTTAGTACAAATATTTGTTTCATTCCTGTGGAGGTTGAGTTCCCCCGTACTGTGATTCCATATTGCATGTATGATTCAAAAAGAGGTCTTGCAGTGCATACTGAGTCAGTTGTTTTATTACAAATATCATTGAGCTTAGCTTGTTGGAAATGGTATTTATCTACTGCTTCCAATTTAGCTTACTGTCTATTGTTATACCTAAAAACATACCTGAAGTTATTTCCTCCAGTTCTCTTTCACGTAGAGAAACATCTGCTTGTTGTTCTTTTTGTTTAGTGATGAAAACCATGTACATAGTTTTTTTTCAGGTTAAGAATTAACTCATTACCCATGAGCCACTGTTCTGTATTATTGACTTATATGAGAGTGTTTTTCTCAGGTGCTTCAGAACTGTTGGAAAGATTTAGCATAGTCATATCATTTGCAGACCATATCTTACTTTCATTTCCATATGTTCGTACATTATTTACAAATAAATTCAAGAGGATAGGTCCCACTGCAAAACCATATTTAATGTTTCTAACTTCTGATCTGTATGAATTGTTAATGGTTACATATTTGCTCCTGTTGCTGAGATATGATTTTATCCAGTCTGCTGCTTGACCTCAAATAGCATTGTTCTGTACTCTCCTTGGCAGGACTGCATGATTAATTTTCTCAAACAACTTGGATAAGTCAAGAACAAATCCAGAAACTGCCATCCTGTCAGCCAAGGCTTGTGCGATAAATTGTGTTGATGAGGTCTTAGCTCTAATCATGGTGTAGACCAGTGCACTCTAGGTTCCCATTTTCTGTGTTCTGTAAATTTCAATTCAGTAGCCTAAGCTGTGTCAGTGATCATAGATGTCTATTTTATGAATACCCAGCTTCTTCACTGCACAAACTTATCTGAAGAACTTTGAATCAACCGTCAACAACTCGAATTTGTGTGTGTTTTTTTTTTTTTTTTTTTTTTGTTATTTTTTTTTTCATCATTTAGGACCCACATGTAAGGAGAGCAGCTCCTCTATGCTTAATCTGTGTAATAGCAATTAGGCAGCCATGTACACATTTGCTGACACTATCAGTAGCAACTTCCACCAACTATGGGTAGCTTCAAAAATGGGCAATTTTGTTGGTTTAGATCTAATTCAGTGCCTTAAATATTACTCTTGATCAGTGTTAAGTCCTTCATGAACCCTTATGTGGACCACAAAATGTTCAGTGTGCCTGTGTTGTTATAGAGCATGCATTGCAAGGTGTTCAGAGGGCTTATCATATACATTTACCATAAAAAAATCAAACAATGACAGTAAAACTCATTACATCACAGTTTATGATTGTGGCTTCATGAAAATATACGGATTCTTGACGAAAAACTGCATGAAGCATTACTTCTAAAAGGAAAATAAATGAGATATAAAGTGTTAATAGCAGTATTAAACAATGTAGTGAGGTTTTCTGATTGAATAGTGAACTATAAAATTAATTTTAAGCCATAATCATGTCTTGTATATTAGTGAAATACACTCTAAGACAAAAAGAAAACAATGCTGCACCATGAGGGAATTATCTGAATGAGTCAGAAATTGGTAGATGTACTGTACATGTACAGACAAACAAATGATCACAATTTCAGAAAAATTGGACAATTTATCCAAGAGACAGGACTTCACAAATTGAGCAAATTAGTAAATTGTTGGTGTACCTCTAGCTCTTATGCAAGCAGTTATTCTGTTTGGCATTGAGAGATGTCGTCCTGAGGGATGTTGTACCAAATTCCACCTAAGTAGCACATCAGATCATCATAAACTCAAGCTCATCGGTGGGTTCTGCTCATAATACTTCAATTGTTCTCAGTTGGGGAGAGATTTGGGGACTTTCTTAGCCAAGGTAGGGTTTGGCAAGCATGAAGAAAAACAGTAGAAACTTTTGCCATGCACAGGTGTGCATTGTGTTGAATGTAAGCCCAGCATGGCTTGCCATGAAGGGGAACAACCTGTGGTGTAGAATATTCTCAGTGTAGCACTGCACTGTAAGAGTGTCACGATTAATAATAAATGGGGTCCCGGTATGAAATGAAGTGGTACCCCAGACCATCATTCCTGGTTCTCTGGCCGTATGGCAGCTGACAGTCAGGTTAGTATCCAACCACTGTCTGGTATTTCTGCATACATTCTTTGCTGGTCATTAGGGCTTTATTTGAAGTGGTACTCATCAATGAAGACAATTCTACTCCAGTCAATGAGATACCAGGCTAAAGGTGCCCAGCATCACTGCAAATGGGCTTGTTGGTGTACAGAGGTCAACAGCAGTCAGCACAAGGTGAGTTGTGAGCTCAGCCCTTGTTTCTGTGATCCACCTATTAGTGATCTTCAAGGTCACTGAAACACCAGTTGCACATCAGATTGATGACAATGATGAATCCAGGACTCCCTGGGTACATCTCTGAAGATTGCTCAGTCTTCTTATTCTGTCGTAGCTCTAGGTTGATCAATTCCTTCTTGACACTGTGATCAGGCAAGGTTCCCGTTTATGCCAATATTGTTGATAGTGGCATCACTCCTGTTCAAATGTCAAGCAATTTGCCAGTTACTCCAACTGGCCACTTTGAGCCCAACTACACGCCCTGTCTCAAATGCTGACATCTGCATGTGTTGTTCATGCACTTGTCTGAAATGCACAGTTAATGTCCAACTGAGTACACGGAGTGAACTTCACAAAGACTTTATGCCCTAGTATTGGCAGTCCCCTTTTCCTACTCCTACCAGCTGCATGGCGAAATTGTGTTGCAGCATCACACATTCACCCGTCAACCACCAGTTTTTATGGTTTTGCATTTTCCATCAATACTTGTATGAATATAAATTTGTGACCAGTTTGCTTTAGCCCTTCATGGTGTATCATTTTTTTGTCTTAGAGTCTACATTACTCATCATACATTTTTTTTAAATTTATTTGTTTATTTACATGTCAAGTTCTGTAGGACCAAATTGAGGAACAAATCTCCAAGGTCATGGAAAGTGTCAGTACATGAACTTACAACATAAAAGTAATAACAGATAAAAATAAATGTTCATGAACCTGAAAAAAAAGTCAGTCCATAAGTTTAAGTAAATGCTATCAGCAATACAATATGAATCAGCTTAAGTTTTCAAGGAACTCCTCGACAGAATAGAAGGAATGACCCATGAGGAAACTCTTCAGTTTCGATTTGAAAGCGCGTGGATTACTGCTAAGATTTTTGAATTTGAGTGGCAGCTTATTGAAAATGGATGCAGCAGTATACTGCACACCTTTTTGCACAAGAGTTAAGGAAGTCCGATCCAAATGGAGGTTTGATATCTGCCGAGTATTAACCGAGTGAAAGCTGCTTATTCTTGGAAATAAACTAATATTGGTAACAAGAAACAACAATAAGGAATATACATATTGAGAGGCCAATGTCAAAATACCCAGACTCGTGAACAGAGGTCAACAAGAGGTTTGTGAACTCACACCACTTATTGCCCGAACCGCCCATTTCTGAGCCAAAAATATACTTCGAGAATGGGAAGAGTTATCCCAAAACATAATACCATACGACATAAGTGAATGAAAATAAGCAAAGTAGACTAATTTATGTCTCGAAGTATCACTCACTTTTGATACCGTTTGAATAGTGAAAATGGCAGTATTAAGTCTTTGAACAAGATCCTGAATGTGGGCTTTCCACAACAGCTTACTATCTATCTGAACACCTATAAATTTGAACTGTTCAGTTTCACTAATCATATGCCCGTTCTGTGAGATTAAAACGTCAGATTTTGTTGAATGGTGTGTTAGAAACTGTAAAAACTGAGTCTTACTGTGATTTAACGTTAGTTTATTTTCTACAAGCCATGAACTGAGGTCATGTACTGCACTACTTGAAACCGAGTCAATGTTGCACACAACATCCTTTATTACCAAGCTAGTGTCATCATCAAACATAAATATTTTAGAGTTACCCATAATACTGGAGGGCATATCATTTATATAAATAAGGAACAGGAATGGCACCAACACTGATCCCTGGGGCACACCCCACTTGACAGTACCCCACTCAGATCCCACATCGCAGCCGTTATCAACATAGTGAATAATGACCTTTTGCTGCCTGTTGCTAAAGTAAGAGGTGAACCAATTGTGAGCTACTCCCCTTATTCCGTAATTGTCCAACTACTGGAGCAATATTGTGAGATCAACACAGTCAAATGCCTTTGTTAAATCAAAAAATACACCAAGCGTTCGAAACTTTTTGTTTAGCCTATCCAGTACCTTACAGAGAAAAGAAAATATAGCATTTTCAGTTGTCAAACGACTTCTAAAGCCAAACTGTACATTTGATAGCAAATTGTGTGATATAAAATAATCAATTAACCTTATATACACAGCTTTTTTGATAACTTTTGCAAACACTGCTGGCATAGAAATAGGTGTAAAATTATCTACATTATCCCTTTCTCCCTTTTTATAAAGCGGCTGTACTACTGAGTACTTTAATCACTCAGGAAACTAACCATTCCTAAATGAAAAATTACAAATATGGCTAAATACAGGGCTAACATGTGCAGCACAGTACTTTAATATTCTGCTAGACACTCCATCATAACCATGAGAGTCCTTAGTCTTCAGTGATTTAATTATTGACTCAATCCCCCTCTTGTCTGTATCACAGAGGAGTATTTCAGACGTCAATCTCAGAAAGGCATTTGCTAAGAAATTTATACGATTTCCTGTAGAAACTAAATTTTTATTTAATTCACCAGCAATGCTCAGAAAATGATTGTTAAATACTGTACATATATCTGATTTATCAGTAACAGAAATATTATTACTGTGAACTGACTTTATATCATCGACCTTGTGCTGCTGACCAGACACTTCCTTCACAACTGACCATATGGCTTTAATTTTATCCTGTGAATTAGCTATTCTATTTGCATACCACATACTTTTTGCCTTGATAATAACATTTTTAAGCACCTTACAATACTGTTTGTAATGGGCTACTGTAGCTTTATTGTGACTACTTCTAACACTTTGATATAATTCCCGCTTTGTTCTACATGATATCCTTATCTCACTAGTCAGCCAACCGGGCTGTCCATTACTGCTAGTACCCCGTTTAGAATGTTCTAATGGAAAGCAACTCTCAAAGAGCATGAGAAATGTGTTATGGAAAGCATTGTATTTATCATCTATATTATTGGCACTATAAACATCTTGCCACTCTTGTTCCTTGACAAGTTTTAAAAAACTCTCTATTGCTGTTGGATTAACTTTCCTACGTAGTTTGTAATTAAATATGACATTGGTTTGAGTACAAAAACCTTTTAGTTTTAAAATTTGTGTGTCATGGTCTGAAAGGCCATTCACCCTTTTACTAACAGAATGCCCATCTAGTAATGAAGAATGAATAAAAATATTGTCTATGACTGTGCTACTGTTCCCCTGCACCCTAGTTGGAAAAAACACAGTTTGCATCAGATCATATGAATTTAGGAGATCTACCAACATCCTTTTTCTTGCACAATCATGTACAAAATTAATATTGAAGTCACCACATATAACTACTTTCTGGTACTTCCTACAAAGTCAATCAAGAACCCTCTCTAGCTTAAGCAAAAATGCTCTGAAGTCAGAGTTGGGGCCCTATAAATAACAGAAATTAGAAGTTTAGTTTCACTAAATTCAACTAATGCTCCACAACGTTCAAATATCTGTTCAGTGCAGTGTCATGATATGTCTATGGACTCAAATGAAATACTGTTTTTTACGTACAGACCCATTCTCCCACCCTGCAAGGAACTCTTTGAGACACAGCCAGCTAATCTGTAGCCTGGTAAAGGAAGCCTCTGACTTATCAAATTATTTAAGTGGTGCTCTGATATACCAATAATTTCAGAGTTAATATCTATTAGCAGTTCACTAACTTTATCTCTAATACCCCTTATATTTTGATGAAATATGCTAATTCCTTCTCTACTTGGAAACATTACATACTCTGGAGGTGAGCCCTTAGTTAGAGGTTCTTCCTTTAAGCAGGTATACCTATCAGCTGACTTCAGTCTAAAAAAGGTGCAGCTCTAATACCAACTACTACAGGAATTTTTCCATGAGTGACACCACTACCACCACCACTACCCACTACACTGTCACCTATAAGCTTAGCCAGCCTCCCCTTCCCATACCTATTGAGGTGCAGGCCATGCCTAGTGAAACCCCATCTACTGATAGACCCAATTGGCACCACTGAGATGTGATCCATGCCCCCCGCCATCAGTGCCCTCCCCAGCCCTACATTAACGTGCCTAACAGCTGCGTTAAGGTAAGGCCGATCATGATGCTGAAACAGTCGCATGAAATGCACATTAGTGCCATCAGTTTGAGTAGCTATCTTAACCAAATCACCACTGACGTCATATTCCCCGTCCCTATCTAGACTGTTCCCTGCTCCACCCACTATCACTACCTGATCATCCTTGGTAAAATTCTTACATAACTCCCCTATGCTTTCAGTCACCTGAGCTAACCCTGCACTTGGCTTCACAATGCTGGTGACCTGGTACTCACTCCCCAACACTTCCTGCAACTGCTGGCCCACACCTCTTCTATGGGAACTACCTAGCAGCAGAACCTTCTTTCTGCTAGACTTTGCAACTAACCTAGGCCTCCTAACTGCTGCAAGTTACCTACATCTACAGCTACATGAGGCTCCTGTCCACTCAATTCTGACAGTTGGTCGTATCTATTGCATGTATGCAAAGTAAAACTGTCTGAATACCTCCTCTTCCTAGCTACCTTCTTGCCAACTGCTAGTTCCCATTCCCCACCACCCTTCACCCTCCTCAACCTATCTAGTTCCTCCTTTGCGCATTGTAACTGCACCTGAAGGGCACAGATCTTACGCTTCTGCTCCTCTATTAATTTGTTTCTACTACAGGCTCTACATTCCCAGGAGAAGGTCTCCCTAAAATGACCACTGGCTTCCCCACTGCATTCCCCCCCATGAAAATACTTTGAACAAATCCCACACCATAATCTACTACTCACAAACCTACAACAGGACCCACACTTTTCACTCATGGCAAAATTTTACAGTTACTGAAAAAAAAACTAAACATCTATGTTGCCAAAGTTCAGTTACACCAGTGTCATCTGTCTCCATTGCTCTCAAGTGTGAAATGCAAGTCATACTGTAGATCACTCATACTGTGGATCACTCAACAACAGTAAGCATTTTATACTTTTCAAAGCAATGAGTGGTAGCCAATGCCTTTGACACAGGGTCTCGGCTCTGCTATGGCAGCTGCAGCTGGGTGCTAGAAAGTGGGTCCTAGAGAGGTCTGACACACGCAGCATTCAAAGGCGTACAGTCTGCCAGGAAAACCACCACAAAAATATTACTGAACAGAACTGTCATTATTGATGTGTCAGAAAGTGCAATACATTGTACTGAACTTCACCTGCCATTTTCTATGCATCTCCCTGTTTTAACATTTCCAATATTACTTAAAGTCCACTTTATTTGCTCTAAGGACAAGTTTCCAGCCACATTGTTATTAAATGTAGTTACTGGGAACTGAAAATAAACAAGTCCATGAGCTAGAGGAAGTTTGCCTTAGACCCTCATTTAACTGCTGTTCAATCCTTACCTCTACAACTGAGTAAATGACAACAAATGTGGTAAGACTTCTGAGCTATTAGCTGCACATCCCTAGTTGGAATTTCAAGCTGCATTAAATCTGTGACCAGTGAATACTGTGTTTCCTAAAACAGCCACACTAATTCCTCTTAACACTGGAAATAACAGGTTCCTTCCAGCTTTGTCAATTGTATTAATTTCTCTCTCAATTGGATTTTGGTAGATGGCATAACTGGATACACTTCTTACTTTGGCAACACACATCACATCACATCACATCACATCACATCACTTGCCATTTTTTCTAACACAATTGTGAGTTCTTGACATTTCCTGATATTATTTCTCCCTGTTGATACTGTTCAATAGCTACTTCTTTTGCACACTGCCTCCAATTGGAATTATTACCTTTTGTGTCCCAAAGTTATCTAAGCACATAGGAACACACTTTTTTCCACTAAAGCTTTACTTGGAAGTGATCTAGCTCTTTGTTTCTGGTGAGCAAATTGACCAGAAAGATAGTTCCTACAGGCCCTTGGGTACTATCCAGAGAACTTCCCTGTTCCACCACAAATAGTTTCAGGGGAGTACACTATCAACACTATGATAATTGGTTTGGTGTAAACTCGGGGAACAGGACTTTTACCCTGGTAACTTATGCCTTAACAGTGCTGTCACAGCCAACTTGTTGCACTGAGTCAACAATTTAAAAAGTTGTGACCTAAAATCTACAACTCCCAAAAAGTAGCACAGGAAATCATTCCCAAGAATAACATCAAATCGGTCCTCTTTTACTAAGCACTTCTATGTCAAATTTATACTCTCCTTCACCAATCTCCATGCTGACATGACATGTTCCCAATGGATAAATAATTTCTGTATTCAATCCACTGATGTGGCACTGAGATGGTTTCAGTGCTGTTTATTGCCATGGGGGTTTATCTGAGTGCCCATGTCTATTAAAATCATTACCGGTTTTCCTTTTATGTTGCCTTTAACAATCATGTTTGTTGCCTCTGTTACTCCCTGAAATGTAATGAGGTTAATCAATTTTAATGGAAGCACTGAGCAGTGGCAACACCAGTTCCTTTTCCACCTCCTTGATCTCAAAATCCTCCATGACCCCTATTTAACATTATCCACAAATGGTCAAATTCAGCGCTTCAGTGACCAATCTCTCTACAGTGAGAACAACAGGGGTGTCCAAACCCTATCAGCTATGAGCACAGGGCATTTACAATGCCTACAATTGGTCTCTGCAGTGAAAATTTTATGGGAGCCATCCCCACAAGACATTTGACTAGACAAAATGGTTAGCTCCTTTTCTCTGCAGTGTCAGGTCTACAGCCTCTTGCAAAGATGGGGGTAATGTAAATTTTATTTCCACAGCTCTCACCTCTGCCTTTTCAAGAAGCACATCAATTCTCCCTTTACCTGACAGCACAAAATAGGTATGGCACAAAACTGAGTGTATGAAGTCGGCAAAAGCTTCAAAATCTTCCCTAGTCCACTGACAGAAGGTGGACAGCTTGCCTTGCTCAATACTTACATCCTTTTTGGCAGTATATCATTAGTTAATCCTTTGGCCAACACACCTAAACTGCTAAAACTGTGCAGCAATTCTACTGAGTTTATGTAGAACCTTGCATCTCCAGTTAACACCAGGTGCATGAAATACAACTGAAACCCATCAGGCCAACATTTGGTGGTAAGAAGTTAACAGTGAGAAAACTGCTGAACACACTAAATTGCAATACAGGAAAAAGGATTTCAGCACATGTCACAGAATCTTCAATAGTTGCTTGTTCACTTAAATCTACTGGTTGATGAGATAGCAACTCTTGTTTTGCTTGCAATTGTTCCAGTAGTAGTAAGTTCTTAATAGCAAGGGTCACTATCTAATTCAGCAGAAGTAGATCACCACTGCTCATCTGTGAAGTACTTTCTCCTTGTGAATGAGTAGTATGCATTTTTTTCCACTAAAGTCAGTGAGAGATGCACAGGAAAATTTTAATCATAAACATGAAGATATACTGTATTGTGATTTCTCTCTTGGGCTTGGCACCTAAAACACAGAATTATTGTTTTCTTCTCCAATGCTTTTCGCATCTCCAGCAGTTTAGAGCTATAAAATGGTGCTTTTGCATCACTTACAGTAGCTCTTTCGATGTTGAGATGAGGTTGAAGCAATGGGATGCTAACATCCCAGATACAAAGATGCTGGCCCTCATGGCTACTACATACTGTGTGGTTGGGTTGGCTTGTCTGTCAGCAGCATGAAGCATGATGAGGCTACTGGAGGTGATATTGTGGAATCTGCTGACCCCAATAGAACAGATATCAGTGGTGGCAGGAAGCAGGCAGGTAGTGGTGGACTGCGTACCAACTCATGGCTATGTCTGTTTCTCACTGGTCCTATGTAGCTTTTGATGCTTAATTCATGGTAAATGTTGCCACAAAAATTATGGCCTCCCATATAGGTTGTAAGTGAGGGGATCCCACTAATGGCACTGGTTTGTGCAGGTGCAGAAAGGTTCTGGCCAGAACATATGAGGATATAAGCATCTGAAGGGAGTTCTTTTTAAACAAAAGTGTTGATCTGGAAGCATATTCTTCAGTTCAGAGTTGGAAAGTGAGGCCATTAGCTAGCCAAGGTGCTCATGGAAACATGTTAGAACAAAGTCTGAACAATAAGGAGAGAGAAAATATGGTTCACATCATAGTTATTTGAAAGCTGGAGCCAGACAGAGGGCCCAATCTTGGACTAATGTTCCAGCAATGGGCTGCAGCCAACATGCAATTTCTCTCCCTCACTCTTGATTAAATATTCAAAGTTTTGCACAACAACTTGGTCAGTATGTTCTATGAGAACAAGCAACCTCTGTTCAAGCAGCTATTCTACTCAGCACATAGGCCACAACAAATTGTACTCAAACATTACAGAGAAAAATTAAGTGAGAAAAAAATTAGAAATAACAATAAAAATTTGCAGAACCCTGTTGATTGGCTAGGTGATCTGGACAAAAACAATCCAGAATGAGATTTCCACTCTGCAGCAGAGGAGAGCTTCTGTAAAGTTTGGAAGGTAGGAGACGAGATACCGGCAGAAGTAAAGCTGTGAGGACCGGGTGTGAGTTGTGCTTCGGTAGCTCAGATGGTAGAGCACTTGCCCGCGAAAGGCAAAGGTCCCGAGTTCGAATCTCAGTCCGGCACACAGTTTTAATCTGCCAGGAAGTTTCATTGAAAACAATAGTCGAGTTGTGCAAGAGCTGGAGCAGTGACTTTATTTCGAAGTATGACAGCTGTTTTTATCATAATATTCTCACCGACATATGAACTAATCAGTGTAAGTAAATTAGCACTAGCCATAATTTGTTGATAGTATTCTTTACAGAAGTTGTTTGATATTGCAGTTTCAGCCTTTTAATAGATAAGTTGACTTGTTCCACATCCCTGAAGGCTCTCCTTCATTATGGAATGTGAATGACTGACTAAATGAATGACTGAATGCATTACTGTCTCTCTCAACTCATTAAAATTTCACTTTTGAATCTTGTGATGTGTGACCTTCTTTAATTAAAATTCATAGTTTATGGACATGGTCAGAAAACTAAACAACCAATATATATTCATATAATATTTTTGTGAAAAGTACACTATTGCAACTTTTATCTTATCTGATTCTTGTAAACATATTTACTGTTTATTTCTGTAACTTATTGTTTTTGTAAGTGGTGTCATGCAGTACTGTTGTTTTCACACACTAATTTTATTGATTTGTTTGCCACCTAAGTGATGGGAACCAGAAAGCATGCTACTTTTGCTTTCACTGATCTTACCTCTAATGAACTTGCCACAAGACTTTCTTACACATTTATTCATTCACAGTGTTACAATAAAAAATGCCAACAACCATCTTACAGTATTTAACTGGCAGTCATATCTTGCTTCGGAGAGGCATGTGTAGGAAGCACATATATCCAGTGCAGCACAATAAAATTGATGATAACCAAACATTATTGACCCAAAAATGTTGAACTAATGTGATGAGAAAAATAAAGAGCCAAATTTGTAGTTGTATTTGTTGTTTTGCAAATATTTGCTTCTGGACCTATCTCAGACATTATGGCTGCAAGTCTGAATGGCATATAATTTCAGAACAAAAGAGTGTGCTGGGATTCCTGTATAATGGTAGCTGAATACTTTTATTTTACATCTTACCTTTGTTCCAAAAAGGCTATATCCCAGTTGGGCATATGCACAAATAGCAATGAAAAACAATAATCCAAAAGCAGCAAGATCTTTAGCACACTGAAAAGGAAAGATTATTTTGTTTTGTTAACTCAGTAATTAAAAATTATAATATTTACTAATCAGGAAATGGCATGTGAAGGCTTTACAGTACCCGTTTAAGTGCTTCATTCAGTTGAGCTGTTGTGTGGGTTATGTTAATATACTTCAATACTTTTATCCAGATGAAGAAAACAAGAAAGGCAGCTACAGCATTACACTGTTTTTCCCATAATGCTACATACTCTAAATTTGAGTATTCAGTTGTATTATCTATTAATTTTTCCACCACACCTCTTGTGATGACAAGTTTATGCAAGCTGTAGGCAATGGAGATGTATGACAGCTGTATAAAAAGAGAAATACATTATTTAGGCCTACGCCAATTCCCTGCATAATGAGGAAGTGAACATGCTTCTTTCTGTTAAAATAATCTAACAGAAAATGAATCAATTACAGAAGTTTTCTAAATTAAAATATTTCTCTTGTGAAATAATCAGTAAGAGAATATTATAAATACAATGCTACATTTGTTTGGTTATGAAGATTCAACAATAATGTAGCTCATGTAACTTATGAGTTTCACTGAAGAGGTAGGTAATAAAACAACTAAGTGATCACAGACAACTTACGCACGTCCCTTCAATCTCATCAGATATGTCATAGTATTTTTCATACAGTTTCTATTCAAGTGACTTAGATCCATATACTTCAAGTCTACGCATGGAGTGGTTTCACTGAGCTATAAATCTGTTTCAGTGTGAACAATCTGGTAGATTAATCTAGAGAGAAGAGCTAAGCTTTTGCTTGCTAATGTTCACAAATGTCTTTGCCAATAGAACAAATAATGGCTGCAACTATAAAATGATGTTTTGTCCTCTGTAGGCGCTGCGTTCATATAATAATGATGCCAAATCATAGTGATTTATGTGTGAATCTCAAAATAGTTTCTCCAGAATAGCTAAGCCAGTTTCTCCCTCTTCCTTGTTCATGTCAAACACCAATGACAGAACAAAATCAAACAGTGGAAAATCCAGGTTGAAATCTCAATAATATTATGAAAAGGATAGATTGCTACTCACTGTAAATATAGGACACTGAGTTGCAGACAGACACAATGAAAGTATTGTTTGGCAGTACTGTTGGCAGAATATCACTTTATTCCTTCAGTTGTTTCATTATATGCTATAGTGGCTTAGAGGAGGTTAAACAAAAAGCAAGGGAAAATTTTCCATCAGCTGGGGAATTAATTGCTCATGGATGGTACAGATGGTATCAACTGCTCACAGGATTGTGTACATGTGCAGCTAATCATACAAAAAGTGAAAGAAAATTGTATATATATGTTCCTGAACTGTTTAAACAGACAGGACTTGCTAAAGGGAAAGAGGTTGGGGGTTGTCTTGGGGGAAGAGACCAAACAGCTAGGTCATCGGTCTCATTGGATTATGGAAGGATGGGAAAGGAAGTCGGCCGTGCCCTTCCAAAGGAACCATCCCGGCATTTGCCTGGAGTGATTTAGGGAAATCACGGAAAACCTAAATCAGGATGGCCGGACGCGGGATTGAACCGTTGTAAGGGAAAAGAAATGTAAACTTTGTAGAAGAGTATAAGTAAAGTACAGCCATCCACAACCTGAAGGTTAGTTTGACCAACACAGTGCTTTACTAGATATGGTCCTGTTGTAGGTGATATGCCCATAACTTTTTCTAACTTTGGACCTGGCTTGTGTAAATAGATATTTAGTTAGTTCCATGTACTATAGTCATATTCACAGTAAATGTTGTGATGAGGAACATCTTGGGTAAAAAAACTGATTACAGAGACAGGGGCAATTATTTTTAGATGGCTATGTGTTGGTAATTTTCATGTTTATATTAGATTAATTACATACATTCAGGAATTCCTGTATAGTATAGAAGGAGTTGTTATGGAGAAACAATTATAATCTAAATTCAAATACACTACTGCCATCTGTCAGACATTTTCTTTCAATGGTCAGATTATCAAAGAGTTTTATAGCTGTGTATGACTCTGTGTATTGTGAGGCTGTGATTAATTCTCACGTTAAGTGGGTACTCTTTCATACAAGGAATATTTTTTCCCTAAGTGAGGAGTTACCCAAGAATATTAACCCACTGGACAGCACTGGATGAAAATCTTTCTTTTGCTGATGCCCTGTCCCGTGGTTTCACAGGGCATGGCTAGGATGGATTTGGCAAGGTGAATTTTAAGGGGTGGCTGGATGCTCGTCCTGCCGCCACCCCATACCCCCGGGCCGGAATTAGTGTACCCTGCTGCCCATGTCTAGTATAATTCATGGAATAGTCTGAACGTCTTCAGATATCTGCGAGTCGTGCAACTGAGGTGGAACATGGGGACCAGCCCAGTATTCATCTAGCGGGATGTGGAAAACCACCTAAAAACCACATCCAGGCTGGCCAGCACACTGGCCGACGTCGGTAATCCACCAGGCAGATTCGATCCAGGGCTGGCGCACCTACCCAAGTCCAGGAAGCAGCACATTAGCACTCTCAGCTAGCATGGTGGGTGATGAAAATATTCAAAATATATTAAATTAATGACTTGTATGTTCCCAAATTGGGCAATTGTTTTTAATGGAAAAGTAGCTGAACGTAAACATATTGGCAAATTTACTATATGACTTTTCCAGTTTAAGTTTTGTTCAATATGCACACCCAGGAACATATTTATTATTTTTTATTGGTAAACTACAGGGTGTTTATAAATGAATACCTGGGTTTTAACACTTTATAATATTTATTGTATTAAACTTACAGTTATAAATGATATGTCAAATGAAAGATCAGCTCACATGGTTTTACCAAGAACCTTATAAATGTTCAATGTGAGCACCATTTGTCACTTGGCACACATCAAGTCTATAGCCGAGTTCTTCCTAAACGTTGATAAGTGGGTCTTCAGTGATTGTAGCAACAGGTGCTTCTATCCAGTTTCTTAATTCAGGGAGGTCTGCTGCTAGTGGAGGCATGTACACACGATCCTTGATGAAGCCCCAAAGGAAAAAAATCACATGGCGTTAGGTCAGGTGAATGTGGAGGCCACGCAGAGCAAGCCCTGTCATTGGGCCCCTTGCGGTCTAATCAGCGCTTGGGTATAGTGAAGTTCAACCAATCGCATACTTCACTATGCCAGTGCTCACATTGAACATTTATAAGGTTCTTGGTAAAACTGTTTGAGTTGCTTTTTCATTCAACATATCATTTATAACTGTAAGTTTAATGCAATAGATATTATAGTGTTAAAACCCCGAAATTCATTTATAAATGCCCTGTACAGTCATAGAATGTGACAAAACTGGATGGGCTAAATGGTGTCTTTCCATTCTTTTTTTCAAATTTTAAAGCTAGTCCATTTGTGCAAAACTAGCTAAGAACTATAACAAAAACATCATTTACTATATTCCCTGTGGATGCTTCATTGGTCAGCTTGACAATAATGTTCACATCTTCTTCCAAAAAGGATTAATTTTTCTTCCTAATTCAAATAAAATGGAGGTCATTACAGTAACATATACATCAAGATCAGTTACAAGCCCATGATTGAACACTACGGAATGCCCACTGCATTTGGTCCCTGTAATGAATGTCTGCAGAAAATGTTTCAAGAGGGGGGCAAGAAACAAAATTGTGAGTTTTGCTATAAAAGATTTGATGAGTTTGAAAATGTATTATGCACCATGAATTAAATTTGAAAATAAGTAGATCCACACAAAACTTTTTGTATCTCAAAATACTGCTAGTTACCTATTTGGTTTTGTATAGATTACTTTGGTACAAAATGATAACTATATTTCAATTGTATATGCAAAGCATATTTTTTATGTTATTAATGAAAATGTGGATGCCATTTTTTTTCCTTTTATTCTTAAATCACCCATATATGACTAAATCCAGGGTAGGTATCCAATGACAAAGGTAAGAAAACAGCTAAAAAATATTGTCAAAAACATTTATTCATTCTCCCATAACATTAAGTTGAAATTAAAATTCAGAAATTGTGAAAAACCAGCCAACTTGAGATAGCATTTTGGAGGTTTCTTACATTCAACTAATCTTATTTTGGCTCTGGGCCACGTTTTACCTAATCAACCCCAAAAATTTGGCTTTCAAAACACATTTTGTTCACCTCCAGTTATGCCTGCCAACGCTAAAAAATGGAAATCATGAAAGCATTCCAGTAAATCCGGATAAGGAGGTCCTAATCTTGGAGAGCACGTTCTTTCCACATTGAAAATTCATTCTTTCTTCCTTTTCTTCTAGCGCAGAAAATTGTACTTTTTCCAATGATGTGTTTGTGATTAAGTAAAGATGTAAACATCTACAATATAGCATGACTGGTTCTTCTGATACACAACAATAGCTCTGTCATGTTAAATTGAATGCAGAACTACCAAGCCATTATGAGTTTTCTTTTTCCACAGACAAATGGCAAATTATTGTTGTGATTCTTCTGTGCATCAAGCTCATTACATTGAGCTCAGAACATGTTCTAACATTCTGCAATATACAGATGTCAATGATACAGAATGGTAGTTTTGTGGATCATTTGTGCTACTCTTTCTGTAGACGAGTGTAACCTGTGCTCTCTTCCAACTACTGGCCACATGTTTTTGTTCAAGGGATGTATGGTTTATTATGGGTAAAATGGGGATCCAGATCATTCCAAAATTCTATAAAGAATTTCTAAAAGCAAAATTTTACTGTCCAAAGGTGGCCAAACAGACAGTTAAATTAACCATTTTAAATTCTTAGGACAGAGGGTAGATGGAAGGCTTTGTTGAAAGTATTGAATTCAAGATGTTGTGCAGAAAATGAACCTCTGTCTTTGCAATAACAACGACCTCCACTGTGTTTGATACTACAACATGAGGCTTTGTTCACTATGCTTACTTTCACTCTATTATCTCATATCATGTTATACAGGATGCAACAGAAACAACTTACAGTTTTTAAACTTTCATTCATGGGACACTCACTAAGCACTGCTGTAATACCATGCACTATTATGGGCACTATTCTCTGGAGTTTACTTGAGCTGGAACACTGATCTGTGGAACACTGCATTGCGTTGGTACAGGAGTTTACAAGTTGACCTCCTTCAGTGCATAAACCAGAAAACATGAATCGTGTAGAGGATGCGATTTTGCATAGTCCTCAATGGTCAGCTTGGTGGCAAGCTGTCACATCTACATCTACATGGTTACTCTGCAATTCACACTCAAGTGCCTGGCAGAGGGTTCATCGAACCATTTTCATACTACTTCCTTATCATTCCACTTTCGAATGGCGCGTGGGAAAAAGGAACACCTAAATCTTTCCGTTCGAGCTCTGATTTCTGTTATTTTATTATGATGATCATTTCTCCCTACGTAGGTGGGTGTCAACAAAATATTTTCGCATTCGGAAGAGAAAGTTAGTGATTGAAATTTCGTAAATAGATCTCGCCGCAAAGAAAACTGCCTTTGTTTCAGTGACTGCCACCCCAACTCGCATATCATATCAGTGACACTCTCACCCCTATTGCGTGATAACATGAAATGAGCTGCCCTTCTTTGCACTTTTTCAATGTCCTCCATCAATCCTACCTAGTAAGATTCCCATACTGTGCAGCAATACTCCAGCAGAGGACGGACAGGTGTAACGTAGGCTGTCTGTTTAGTGGGTTTGCCGCATCTTCTAAGTGTTCTGCCAACAAAGTGCAGTCTTTGTTTGACCTTCCCCACAATATTATCTAAGAGGTCTTTCCAATTTCAGTTGCTCATAATTGTAATTCCTAGGTATTTAGTCGACCTGACAGCCCTCAGATCTGTGCGATTTATCGTATACCCTAAATTTATCAGATTTCATGGTACCCATGTGGATGACCTCATACTTTTCTTTGTTTAGTGCCAATTGCCACTTTTTGCACCATACAGAAATTCTCTCTAGATCATTTTGTAATTGGAACTGATCATCTGATGATTTTACTAGACGGTAAATTACAGCATCATCTGCAAACAATCTAAGGGGGCTGCTCAGATTATCACCTAGATCATTTATGTAAATCAGGAACAGAAGAGGGCCTATGACACTACCTTGCAGAAAGCCAGGTATTACTTCTGTTCTACTCGATGATTTACTGTCTATCACTACGAACTGTGACCTCTCTGAGAGGAAATCACGAATCCAGTCCCACAACTGAGACGATACTCCATATGTACACAATCTGATTAATAGTTGCTTGTGAGAAATGGTATCAAAAGCCTTCTGGAAATCTAGGAATATGGAATCAATCTGAGATCCCTTGTCAACAGCACTCATTACTTCATGGGAATAAAGAGTTAGCTGTGTTGCACAAGAACGATATTTTCCGAATCCATGTTGGTTACTTATCAATAAGTCATTTTCTTCAAGGTTATTTTAATGTTCGAGTACAGCATGTGCTCCAAAATTCCACTGCATGTTGAGGTTAGTGATATGGGTCTGTAATTCAATCGGTTACTCCTATTTCCTTTCTTGAATATTGGTGTGACCTGTGCTACTTTCCAGTCCTTAAGAACACACCTTTCGTCAAGTGAGTGGTTGTATATGATTGCTAAGGAAGGCGCTATTGTGTCTGCATGCCCTGAAAGGAACATGATTGGTATACCATCTGGACCAGGAGACTTGCCTTTCTTAAGTGATTTAAGTTGTTCCGCAACACCTAAGACATATACTTTTATGTCACACATGCTAACAGCTGTTCTGGTTTCGAATTCTGGAATATTTACTTCGTCTTCTTTCATGAAGGAATTACAGAAAACTATATTTAGTAACTGCGCTTTAGTGACACCATCACCGGTAACATTTCCATCGCTATTGCACAGTGACTGTATTTATTGTTTTTTGCCACTGGTGTACTTTACATACAACCAGATTCTTTTTGGGGTTATCTACCATATTTTGAGACAATGTTTCATTGTAGAAACTATTAAACGCATCTCGCATTGACACCTGCACTAAATTTCGAGCTTCTGTGAAACTTAGCCAGTCTTGGGGATTTTGCGATCTTCTGAATTTGGCAAGCTTTTTTCGTTGCTTCTGCAACAGTTTTCTGACATGTTTTGTGTACCGTGGTGGATCAGTTCCGTCTCTTATTAACTTATGTGGTATGAATCTATCTATTGCTGTCGATACTGTATCTTTGAATTTGACCCATATCTGGTCTACACTTACATAATTAGCTTGGAAGGAATGGAGATTCTCTCTTAGGAACGCATCAAGCGAATTTTTATCTGCTGTTTTAAATAGATATATTTTGCGTTTATTTATAGTGGTTTTAGTTGATATGGTTTTGAGCCTCGCTACAATGACCTTGTGTTCACTAATCCCTGTATCCGTCATGACACTCTCTATTAGATCAGGATTATTTGTGGCTAAGAGGTCAAGTGCGTTTTTGCAACCATTTACAATTCGTGAGAGCTCATGAACTAATTGTTCAAAGCAATTCTCAGAGAAAGCATTTAGAACAATTTCGGAAGATGTTTTCTGTTTACCACCGGCTTTGAACATGTATTTTCGCCAAAAAATCGAGGGTAGATTGAAGTCTCCACCAATTACAACTGTAAGAGTGGGGTACTTACTTGTAATGAGATTCAAGTTTTCTTTGAATCGTTCAGCTATTATATCATCTGAGTCAGGGAGGGGGCGGGGGTGGTAGAAGGAGCCAATTATTATTTTCGTATGGCTGTTGAGTATAACCTCTACCCATAGTAACTCGCAGGAACTTCTGCAAGGTTCGCAGGAGAGCTTCTGCGAAGTTTGGAAGGTAAGAGACGAGGTACTGGCAGAAGTACAGCTGTGAGGGCGGGGCGTGAGTCGTGCGTGGGTAGCTCAGTTGGTAGAGCACTTGCCCGCGAAAGGCAAAGGTCCGGAGTTCGAGTCTCGGTCCGGCACACAGTTTTAATCTGCCAGGAAGTTTCATATCA
Organism: Schistocerca cancellata; assembly: GCF_023864275.1. NCBI lineage: Eukaryota > Metazoa > Arthropoda > Insecta > Orthoptera > Acrididae > Schistocerca > Schistocerca cancellata. The sequence goes on from NC_064626.1 coordinate 1,068,868,198, forward strand.
GCGCACACTCCGCTGCAGAGTAAAAATCTCAATCCGGACACAAATTTTATTTGGCGAGAGAGAACTCCCAAACCTATCAGAGTTTGCGCTCTCATGTTTATCCCTTCCAAATTCAAATGCTCACTGCAAAAGTGTTTTTAGTAAGTTGAGTCGTTATGTCCCCAGTGAATGGAAGTTTGCTTGCCAGCCAGTGTGAGGGGAGAAACTGCTAATGCAAAAAATTTGTTTCTACTGAAAATACTCTCAGTATCATCAAGGCATCCACTTCCAGTTCTTCTGTTCCTGACCCTCCACAGGAAGAAGAAGAAGAATAAGAGAAGAAGAAGATGATGATGGTGGTGGTGGTGGTGATGAGGTATTCCATTTTTAAATCTTCTTCCCAGGTAAGAAAATAACGAAGTAATTTTTATGTAATTTTATGACCCATATTTAATTTTTATAAATCGTTTCCTAAGAAAAAAATAAAAAATCAGTAGCATTAAAATGTGTAGATGTTAACGTGAAACAATCGGACACGCCTATTTTTCTGTGGTACCAGTATAAAGCCCCGGCGGAGGCCAGCCACGAGTTCTTCCCAATGCACTGCGACAATCATAATAGCGCTCTAATTCCGTTATTTTTTTTTACGATAAGCAAGTAAGTTAAAAAACGCTTAGAAAAGAATTGGAATCATGCTTAAAGTTTGTTGGTAGACGCTAATGCTTTTATAATGAAATACTGGATAATGATAGTATAGATAGTTTGCATTCCATTTTATGCTTAAGCGCGTTTTTGACGCACCTAATTATTTCTGACATCATATCTCATGAACTATTTGCTGTACAGTGATATTATGCTGCAGGTACAAATCAGTGGTAGTATACGTAGACACTACATGCAAAATGTGTTGCCAATGGCATTTTTCGTAAAGATGTGAAAAATTAAAACATCACGCATGATGAAGTTTTACAGCACGCCACTGTAAGCAGAAGTTAGTTTTTGACACATCTAAATGTCTATCACGTCATACTTCTGTGAACTATGAGCTGTACAGTGATATAAGACTGCAGTTGCGTTCAGTGATATACAGGGTGTTTCAAAAATGACCGGTATATTTGAAACGGCAATAAAAACTAAACGAGTAGCGATAGAAACACACCGTTTGTTGCAATATGCTTGGGACAACAGTACATTTTCAGGCGGACAAACTTTCGAAATTACAGTAGTTACAATTTTCAACAACAGATGGCGCTGCAAGTGATGTGAAAGATATAGAAGACAACGCAGTCTGTGGGTGCGCCATTCTGTACATCGTCTTTCTGCTGTAAGCGTGTGCTGTTCACAACGTGCAAGTGTGCTGTAGACAACATGGTTTATTACTTAGGACAGAGGATTTTTCTGGTGTTGGAATTCCACCGCCTAGAACACAGTGTTGTTGCAACAAGACGAAGTTTTCAACGCAGGTTTAATGTAACCAAAGGACCGAAAAGCGATACAATAAAGGATCTGTTTGAAAAATTTCAACGGACTGGGAATGTGACGGATGAACGTGCTGGAAAGGTAGGGCGACCGTGTACTGCAACCACAGAGGGCAACGCGCAGCTAGTGCAGCAGGTGATCCAACAGCGGCCTCGGGTTTCCGTTCGCCGTGTTGCAGCTGCGGTCCAAATGACGCCAACGTCCACGTATCATCTCATGCGCCAGAGTTTACACCTCTATCCATACAAAATTCAAACGCGGCAACCCCTCAGCGCCGCTACCATTGCTGCATGAGAGACATTCGCTAACGATATAGTGCACAGGATTGATGACGGCGATATGCATGTGGGCAGCATTTGGTCAATAAACAGAACTGGCGCATATGGGGAACCGAAAAGCCCCATGTTGCAGTCCCATCGTCCCTGCATCCTCAAAAAGTACTGGTCTGGGCCGCCATTTCTTCCAAAGGAATCATTGGCCCATTTTTCAGATCCGAAACGATTACTGCATCACGCTATCTGGACATTCTTCGTGAATTTGTGGCGGTACAAACTGCCTTAGACGACACTGCGAACACCTCGTGGTTTATGCAAGATGGTGCCCGGCCACATCGCACGGCCGACGTCTTTAATTTCCTGAATGAATATTTCGATGATCGTGTGATTGCTTTGGGCTATCCGAAACATACAGGAGGCGGCGTGGATTGTCCTCCCTATTCGACAGACATGAACCCCTGTGACTTCTTTCTGTGGGGACACTTGAAAGATCAGGTGTACCGCCAGAATCCAGAAACAATTGAACAGCTGAAGCAGTACATCTCATCTGCATGTGAAGCCATTCCGCCAGACACGTTGTCAAAGGTTTCGGGTAATTTCATTCAGAGACTACGCCATATTATTGCTACGCATGGTGGATATGTGGAAAATATCGTTATATAGAGTTTCCTAGACCGCAGCGCCATCTGTTGTTGAAAATTGTAACTACTGTAATTTCGAAAGTTTGTCTGCCTGAAAATGTACTGTTGTCCCAAGCATATTGCAACAAACGGTGTATTTCTATCGCTGCTCGTTTTGTTTTTATTGCCGTTTCAAATATACCGGTCATTTTTGAAACACCTTGTATGTAGATACTGTCTGCAAAGTGTGTAGCGAATAGCATTAATAGACAAGAAGTAAAAGATGAAAACGCCATGGCAGATGCTGAAGTTTGATCACATGAACAGTGAAAATGTAGTAAGCGGTGAACTTTTTTCCTTCCATCTTTTTGTGGGAGCTGTCAGCGAGAAATAGTTTCGTAAAACTTTGAAGTTCTATGTGAAGTTCGTTTGAAGTCGGTATGTGTTATCATTTTAGAGCGCCATCTATCACAAAGCGAGAAAAGGCGTCCAACTAAAGCATTCATATTTCTTTACGTACTATACGAATATGTAATAAAATGGGGGTTCCTATTTAAAAAAAAAAAACGCAGTTGATATCCGTTTGACCTACGGCAGTACCATCTAGCGGGCCAACCATAGCGCCTTCTGATTTCCCCCTTCAAGCTGGACAAATTTCGTTCTTTGTAGTTTTTTCGTTTGACGCTTATTTCGTGAGATATTTGGCCCGGCCACGATCAATGGACCACCCTGTATATTCGAAAATCATAATAATCGTAAAACATGGAACTAGTAACTAATATGAAACTGAAAATATTGTAAACACGGCGTTCAAATGGTTCAAATGGCTCTGAGCACTATGGGACTTAGCATCTGAGGTCATCAGTCCACTAGAACTTAGAACTACTTAAACCTAACTAACCTAAGGACAACACACACATCCATGGCCGAGGCGGGATTCGAACCTGCGACCGTACCGGTCGCGCGGTTCCAGACTGAAGCGCCTAGAGCCGCTTGGCCACACCGGCCGGCAAACACGGTGAACAACCAAGTGTGAGCTATAAGTCAATCGTCTACACCGAAATTTTTGCATCTCATACATTTATGTGGCGCTAGAACGTCATTTGACGATTATCCTGGTTCAAAAATTTTTTCCAAATATTTGGCCACTGGTGATTCACAACATGCCATCGCTTTTTGATTCCGCATGGGAAGGACAACCGTCTCCAGCGTAGTCAAAGGTCGGTGTCAAGAACTGTACAGCGTTTTACAACCACAGTATTTATCTCAACCAGTAGAGGAAATCTGGAAGGAAATTGAGAAGGGGTTGATGGAACGGTGGCAATTTTGTAACTGAACTGGCAGTGTAGATGGGAAGCGTGTTAGAGCAAACTGTCCTAAAAGCAGTGGCTCAAATTATTTTCATTACAAAAACTTGTTTTCAATTGTCCTGCTCACAGTTATTGATCACGATTACAACTGCGTGATTATCGACGTGGGCAGCCACGACGGACATTGTGGCAGCACAAGTTTAACTACATTTTTACGCGAATTCATACATGGAAAATTTATTCTGCCTCTGCAGTCATTGCCTGTCATGAACATGCCTGTCCCTCATGTGCTGATGGGTGATGAAGGGCTTAAATTAGAAACCTAGCTGACAATCCCTTTCCCCAAATCAGCAGCCTTGGATGATCCTACAAAAGCAATTTTCAATAAACAAAAAGGCAGAAGCCATCGTGTTGTGGAAAATGCTATCAGTACACTCAATCAAGACTGATAAGTCTTTTTAAGACCTATAGACTTAACAATTTATACTCCAGAAGTTGTTGTCAAAGCAGCATATTTGTTGCTTAAATTGCACCACAATGGTACCACTAGACTGTGCAAGCACATTTTTATTTCCAACTGAACTGTATTGTACATTACAATATTCAACTAATTCTATAGGTCCTATTGTGCAACTGCACATTTATTTATAAACAAAGAAAACGTGTGTTCGGTATACACTTGCATCAATTGTCTTCCTTTTTGTCGCCTTGTGACCACCACATTTTTATAATCATAGTGTCGTATATCGTACAGAAGTACATTTGCATGCACCAGCTCGATCAGTCTTTCTGTTTCTGCCGCCATCTTGCGCACACTTGATGGCCACGGACGTAGTAGAAAATCATAACCTGCCAGTTGTGCACCGCAGACAACGGTGGTCTAGCAAAGGTGCCTGCCTTCTGTTTGTCCGGGACTATGCCGTGGCATAGCGCAGAAACACGGAATTGCTCGTCTGTAAGAACGAAGAGAGTCCCTAGCAGTCTAGGCATAAGATACCAGCACTTTCATCCATCGTCGACCCTGGATGTTGGGCACTGGGCCGTCATACGCTCGAAGACTCTGTAGGATGCACAGCACAATATTAGCACCCAGGAGGCGATGACTGAGAACATTGAAGCCCAGTTTGAAGAGGTCTCTCGCAGATTGTAGGGACCATGTCACCCTCCAGTTCAACGTGTTCGATGTAAACGACACTTCCATGACGTTGGGAAGCAGGTCGAGGATGGCACACCAGATGGACGGCGTGTCGTACCGAAGTACAGTTCTCATTGTGGCACCAATCGAGCCAGAGGTGGTCACCGAATATCTGGTCGCCGACTATCTGGGTGTCGACTATGCGGGCTTGGCTGCCTTTGACTGTGACGATGTCCTGCTTGCGGAGTCCTTCTTGTGTACGGAGTAGGAGCTCCACTGAGACGTCGAAGCCTCTTTGCGCGAGTCCGTGGACGTTTCACGTGGGACCCCCTCATTTGTCTGCAAGCCTGTCTTGACATGGTTGGCAGTCTCGACAACTCTGCAGCCCTCACGGCATTGGGTGTTGGCCATCCGCCCACGACTACACCACGCCTTGGACGGCAAGGCGTTTATACGGGCGCAGATGGCATGTATGTAGTCATAGACAGGAATCGACTGCTGTTGGCGACCCACTGGTACTGCCCCCGAATGGCGGCGGACGCCGAGAAGGCGTCTCCGTCGAAGGCAATTAAGGCGAGCTGCCCATGCCTCCTGTCTTCAGGAGGTTTCCTTCACACGGCAAGTGCCGCTCGAGCGTTGCAACCTCATGCTGTACCTTCCCCAAGCCCGCATCGTCCACAGTTGGCCCTATCTTCTGCAACGTCAGGAGTCGGGATCACTGGAGAGTAGGACCCACCCAGCGGGCCGATGGGATGCTAGGTCCCCCATGGGCCACAGGAGCGTGGATGTAGCCCAAGGAAGTATCTGCTGGGAGGCGGAACCACCTCCTGACAGCGGCTCGCACCGCGTTGTCTGCATTGTTCAGAGTGCGACTGAGGGCCAGCCCACGATACAGGCCTGGCAGCATCACGTGCAGAAGGGCTTAGAGGCGCTGTTGCGGCTTCAGGGGAGCCTGGGTGACGATGTCCAGCTGTTCCTGAAGAAGGCGGTGAGGATAGAAGAGGCACCGACCAGAAGAGGAGTACTGCAGCCAATGGGTTTGCCAATGGGTTATTGAATGCCTGAATGCTGATGCAATGAGCATGAAAATTATACTTAAAAAGATTTAGATGGAAACATTTTGCCACCCTGTTCAATGCACATGTTGCACCTCCCTAAATACGGCCCTGAGTACAACCGACCGTCATCAGAGATGAAGGCCTATAGTTTTGTGCATCTGTCTTTTTTACGACCCTTCTTGAAAACAGGAATAACCTGTGCTTTTTTTCCAATCATTAGGAACGCTTCGCTCCTTTAGAGACCTAGAAGGGGGCGAAATTCTTTAGTATATTCTGTGTAGACTAGAAATGGTATCCCGTAGGGTCCTGTGGCCTTTTCTCTGTTGAACGATTTTAGTTGCCTTTCTATTGCTTGATCACTTACTGTACTTCAAAATCTAATATTTTATAGGTCGTGCGACGATTGAAAGAAGGGACTGCAGTGCGATCTTCCTCTGTGAAGCACATTTGGAAAAGGCCTTTAGTATTTCGGCCTTTTATGAGCCATCCTGTGTTTGAATGCCATTATGGACCAGAGTATCTGGACAGACGGCGTCGATCCCTTTACTGATTTAACGTAATACCAAAACTTATTAGGATTGTCTGCCAAGTCGGTAGACAGAATTTTTCTTTCTAATTCGTTTAACGCTTCACACATAGCCCTCCTTACACTAATTTCGACTTCGTTTAATTTCTGTTTGTCTGCGAGGTTTGGGTATGAATATTTGCAGTGAATCTCTTTTTTCTTTCTTAGCAATTTCTAATATGGTTGTTGTACCACGGTGGGTCTATTCCATCCCTCGAAATTTTGCTCTGTACATACCTGCCTTGCACTAGGGCTTTGTCCATCGATGATGAACATTGTAAGTGCTGGAAATTAAATTTTCACGTTGACCTTTCACGTAACCTGAAATCTTTCTCTTATCGCTCTTCCTGAACAGCGAGATGTTCGATATTGTTCATGGGTGCATTAAGTGTTCCAACCTCTCGTCACGTGAGGGTACCTCTAGCATTGCGAACATGATCAGCTTGATGGTCCAGGTGTATTGCGTGCAGAAGCATAATGTTGCTCTCAAATCTTTGAACAAAGTACGAGGGTCACTCCAAAAGAAATGCACACTATTTTTCTTCAAATCCATCTTTTATTCTACATGTTTGAGTGTTTTACAGTGTGTAGATACATCCTTTAGGAACAATATTTTCATTTCTCCACATAATTACCATACCTCTCAAATGCCTTACGCCATCCTGGAACCAGCGCCTGTATACCTGCACAGTAAAAATCTGGACCAACCTGTTGGAGCCACTGTTTGGCAGCGTGCGCAAGGGAGTCATCATCTTCAAACCTTGTTCCACAAAGAGAGTCTTTCAGTTTCGCAAAGAGATGATAGTCACATGGAGCCAGGTCAGGACTGTAAGGCGGGTGTTTCAGTGTTGTCCATCCGAGTTTTTCGATCGCTTCCATGGTTTTTTGACTGGCATGTGGCCGTGCAACAGCAAAACATCCTGCTTTTGCCGATGTGGACGAACACGACTTAGTCGAACTTGAAGTTTCTTCCGTGCCGTCACATATGCATCAGAATTTATGGCAGTTCCACTTGGCATGATGTCCACAAGCAAGAATCCTTCAGAATCGAAAAACACCGTAGCCATAACTTTTCCAACAGAGGGTGTGGTTTCGAATTTTTTTTTTTTCTTGGGTGAATTTGCATGATGCCACTCCATTGGTTGCCTCTTCGTCTCTGGTGAAAAATGGTGGAGCCATGTTTCATCACATGTCATAATTCTTCCAAGACATTCATCTCCACCATTCTCGCACTGTTCCAAAAGTTCGCTGCATACCGTTTTTCTTGTTTCTTTGTGAGCCACTGTCAACATCCTGGGAACCCACCTGGCACAAGCCTTTTTTAACGCCAAATCTTTCAGTATTCTGCAAACACTTCCTTCCCCTGTCCCAATGTAGCGTGACAATTCGTTCACTGTGATGCGTCTGTCAGCAGTCATCAATTCGTTAACTCTCTGCACATTGTCTGGAGTGTGTGCAGTACGTGGCCTGCCGCTGCGAGGACAATCCTCAATATTGCCGTGCCCGCTTTCATCACGTAACCTGCTTGCCCACCGACTAACTGTACTGCGATCTACAGCAGCATCTCCATACACCTTTTTCAACCTCTTGTGGATGTTTCCCACTGTCTCATTTTCACAGCACAGGAATACTATGACAGCACGTTGCTTCTGACGAACGTCAAGTGTAGCAGCCAACTTGAAGACATGCTGTGACGGCGCCACTCACGCGAACAGGATGAACTAAGTTTGAAAACAAGCGGGAAGGATGTATCTGCACACTGTAAAACTTTCACACAAGCAGAATGAAAACTGTATTTTTACAAAAACAGTGTGCATTTCTTTTGGAGTGACCCTCATACATTTGCCAGTCAACGTTGTTGTGACACTGTAGTCGATCCACACATGCGTTTTTTCAAGGGTCCATGCGGCCCTGATTCCATTTTTAAGGAAACCAATGCGTGGCCGCGTCAGCGCAGGTGGAGCAGGCCTTAGAACGAGAAATTATTCGGCGGTTGAACTGGCCTGCCCTTTCCTCCCACTTAAGTCCCACGAAGTACGTATGAGATGTGTTGGTGAGACGTTGGCGCACAGCAACGACTACCCAACATTTGTCAACCGCGCTGGTGCAGAAATGAAACGGCCTACCACATGAGCTCGTTTACCAATGGTGCTAACGGCATGGGAGGATGTTGCAGAGCATGCATCGCCGTCCGTGGTGATCACACGCCCTATTAAGAACCATATCCCGCCTTTAATAATGGCCAGTGGATTATCATAAATCGCGGTGACTTGAGGGTGAAATTGTATTTGAATAAAAGTGCCGTTTCTGTTCGTCTCATTGTTTATTTCTTTCAGTCACCTTCTGTACTATACTATACTACCTTCTGTACTACAAAATACTATGTTATGTTCGAGTATAATGACTTTCCTGCAGACTAGAAACCTACTCTGTAGGAATCAGCATGGGTTTCGAAAAAGACGATCTTGTGAAACCCAGCTCGCACTATTTGTCCACGTGACTCAGAGGGCCATAGACTCGGGTTCCCAGGTTGATGCCGTGTTTCTTGACTTCCGCAAGGCGTTTAATCCAGTCCCCCACAATCGTTTAATGAACAAAGTAAGAGCATATGGACTATCAGACCAATTGTGCGATTGGATTGAAGAGTTCCTAGATAACAGAACACAGCATGTCATTCTCAATGGGAGAAGTCTTCTGAAGTAAGAGTGATTCACGTGTGCCGCAGGGGAGTGTCGTAGGACCGTTGCTATTCACGATATATATAAATGACCTTGTGGATAAGATAAGAAGTTAACTGAGGCTTTTTGCAGATGATGCTGTGGTGTATCGAGAGGTTGTAACAATGGAAAATTGTACTGAAATGCAGGAGGATCTGCAACGAACTGACGTATGGTGCAGGGATTGGCAATTGAATCTCAATGTAGACAAGTGTAATGTGCTGCGAATACACAGAAAGAAAGGTCCTTCATCATTTAGCTACAATATAGCAGGTCAGCAACTGGAAGCAATTAATTCCATAAATTATCTGGGAGTAGGCATTAGGAGTGATCTAAAATGGAGTGACATTGTAAATTTAATCGCTGGTAAAGCAGATGCCAGACTGGGATTCATTGGAAGAATCCTAAGGAAATGCAAGCCGAAAACAAAGGAAGTAGGTTACAGTACACCTGTTCGCCCACTGCTTGGATACTGCTCACCGGTGTGGGATCCGTACCAGATAGGGTTGATAGAAGAGATAGAGAAGATCCAATGGAGAGCAGAGCGCTTCGTTACGGGATCATTTAGTAATCGCGAAAGCGTTACGGAGATGATAGATAGACTCCAGTGGAAGACTTTGCAAGAGAGACGCCCAGTGGCCCGGTACGGGCTTTAGTTGAAGTTTCGAGAACATACCTGCAGCGAGGAGTCAAGCAGTATATTGCTCCCTCCTACGTATATCTCGCGAAGAGACCATGAGGATAAAATCAGAGAGATTAGAGCCCACACAGAGGCATAGCGACAATCTTTCTTTCCACGAACAATACGAGACTGGAATAGAAGGGAGAACCGATAGAGGTACTCAAGGTACCCTCCGCCACACACCGTCAGGTTGCTTGCGGAGTATAGATGTAGACGTAGATGTACATTTATGGCCCAAGTTGCGTCAACAAATGTTACTTGACAGCAACATATCATACGAAAATTGCTTTCATCTTGAAGTTTTCCACGCCAGTATGTACATACTGGATACAATTCGCTGCGGTAGATTGCAGATTGCACTACAAAATACTATATTAAAGTGTTATATGGAAATTGTTGTATTTCATAATCATTCGGTCTGTTGAGAAAATAATCATCATTTACAAGTTCGTGGTGAAACTTTTATGTAAAATATCAAACGAAGGAAGGTAGGTAATGGTTTAACATTCCACCAACCACGAGATCAGTGGAGAGCGTAAGCTCAGGTACCTTTTGAGAGAAATCGTACAATCAGAATAAGATTTGTTTGCATAAAGTGCTAGTAAGTGGTGGCGACTTTTGAATGATGTCAGCAGTCACTAAATGTTACACCAATAAGAAAGGGCAATCCATTTTGCATATACCTTACAGAACATTTGCTGCTTTTAGTGCAGATGAGCGAAAAAGCTGAGTAACACAAGAAATAAATGTTGTACGATGCTGTAACAGCTATTTGAATAATGTAACGTAATACGCAGTGAAGTAACATGACTTTTGAACATGTAAAAAAATAAAGGCAATATACAGGATGTTCGAAAAATAGAAGGCATAATTTCAAGTATGTATCATCTACTAAAAATGTTCATTACAACGTGTCTGTAAATATTTGGTTTCCGAATTATGGCCTTTAAAACAGTGGGATTCATTGAATCCACTGCAAACTAGTTGTGGAATTTTGTAATGCGATCACATGTGTACTGTGCTTCATCTGTGAATAATGCTTAAGCAGAAAAGTTCAGATCAGCAGCACGCTGCTGAAAGAACCACTGGTAGTACATAACTCATGCAGCTTAATCTGATGATGACCTGGCCTGTACATGTTGCAAATGGTTAGGATACAACTGTTGCTTTCGCAACAGTCCAGACAGTTGTACGAGGAATATTCACTTGCATCACTGACCTTCGTGTGCTGATGGAAGGAATCGTCCGTAGAATCCAGAATCTCATCTTCTGTGTATGGACTTGTAGATCTCGGTCGTCTCCTTTCCAAATCAGGAGATGGAAACTTCTCATGAGCACAAAGACGGCGACAGAGACATTCAAATGTTTGCCAATCTGAACATCTTCGCTGTGGCTACCTCTCTTTGCACAAACGATTAGGCAGTGCAGCGCTGCCTTACCGTACATGAAGTACACTTCTGCCAGCCCCTGATCTGAGTTCTTATCGAATGCCAAACTCAAAACTAAATGTAGTGTGTGCACAGAATGACGCGCCGGTAGATGCGCAATCGGCAGGGCAAGCGTGGGGAGAGCAGAGGTGTTGGGGGCAGGCGCTGAAGTGAAAATGCCGAGCGCAGGAGGGAAATGCCATTCTAAACTGAAGCCTATGCTCACAAATTTTTTTGTAAATATTAAGTGGGACCTCTCCCAGCCAACTTGTGCACGGTGACCATTCTTAAAGGAAAAGATCTGTCATCTCTACTTTGGTTGGTATCTAAAAAGAATTCCTTTGAAAATGCAACAAAAACAGCGATTTATTTTCGCCTGGCTTCTTAACCAGTGGTAACTTTCAGAGAAGCGTAATGAATGGCGAATTCTGAGTAAAACCTACATTTCTCTTGCTGCCATATTAAAATTTGTTTTTTTGAAAAAAAAAACCACACAATGGAGTTTATACAATGCAACCTCACTAACATGTTGTGCAGATGCAGTTGTGAGAGAAATTTGAAACCATGATTTATTAAGTGAGGAACTGAGGAACGGTAAAGTCAATAACTTACGAAAAGCACATCCTTGGTACAAAGCAAACTTATGCTGTTCCAAAACCCACCTAATTTCTCATTTCGCCATGTATCGATGGTCCTTAAAACCTACATACTTTCATCGAAATAGTCTGTAGTTACTGGAATAACTCAGTAATCAATGAAGTTTTGCATAGGAACTATATGGCTAAATATTCTCCTTTTTACGTGTTTTCATTTGCCAAGTTTTCATTTTGATATCTAAAACCGTTTACAAAATATGGGGAATGTTGTGGATATTTCATTTTCGCTGTATCGTTGGTGTGCATGTCGGCAAATGAGTGTGCTACATCACATCGATTTTCTTGAGACGTGATGAATAGGGACCTTCACCCAAGTATAGAGAAAAATTCAATACTTTAGCTAAATTTCATACGTAGCTACATGTGATGTAGAGTACACCGAAAGCAAAATCATAGCGAACCCTGTTTTTCATCGCAACTTTTTCGAATTTCACCTAATGTCTTATTTATATGCAAATATCACAGTAACTATGACCATTAACGAAAAGATGGACATGTCAACATCAAACTGACATAAAAAGCTATAAGTAACGAAAAAATAAATTTTTTTCGCCAAATAGTTTTTTTTTTTAAATCGTTTGTTCTGTCATTGCAGCACGCAGCTGACTGGCAGAAAGCGTGCAATGTGGCGGCTGCTAGAGCTTTGTTTCTGGTCAGGCAGTTAAAGTGCTGTCAACACAAAGTGAAATAGGGATAAGTCTACCAACAAATAACAAAACTGGAATGTGGGAGAATTGCTACAAACAGTTCAGTGAAAGAGTTATCCCAATCCAGACAGACACAAAGCCTGGACCCACAATAGTCAAACAACTACATTTGGCAATTAGCTCCACAAGATATAGAGACTGAAATAATGCAGGATGAGCTAAACTAAATCATTAAAATAGTTAAGAGAGACGAAAATTAATTTTTGTTGGTTCAAGATTCATAAAAGAGGGTTGTGTATGTGTAAGCAAGTTGGAAACACCAGAAGGTTTCAGATACATCACACACGTTTTTGCTGAAAATACCTTATTCTTATGTTTTTTAGCGTGGGAAATCCAAATATTATACTTAAAAAAACTGTATCACCCAACATTTCTTCACATTTTACAGTTAAATTTATTAAATGAAGCACTTTTTTAAAGAATTTAACAGCTTTTAAATAGTTAAAATAATTTAAAAAGGAGGTATAATGAATGTAGATGACGCTGGTAGCACTGTTGAAAAAGTTTGCTGCCAAAAAAGGTGGATTCTATTTTTGTGGTAGCAGGTGGTGTTTTGTTTACTGTCAACCTAACCTCACTCTCCTGTTTCCTGTTCATGTGATCAGTACAATGTCTAATCGTGGTTGTAAAAATTCTGCTGGCAGTTTTTGTTGTATTTGTGGTGAATTTGTGATTAAAAAACACCAGAGAAACATTGAAGACTTTGTGAAAAAGGTTTGTCTATCATACTTTGGATCTAAACTTGGTGATCAAGGTAAATCTTGGAAGCCACATAAAGTATGTTATGTGTGTGTTGAAAGATATGAGAAAATGGTCCAAAAAGGAGAAAAAAGCCTTTAGATTTGCTTTTCTCATGATATGGAGGGAGCCAAGAAATCATTCTGATGATTGCTACTTTTCAGTGTTGATATTACTGGTCATAATTCGAAAACCAAGAAGGTAATAAGCTACCTTAACCTTCCATCTGCCATCTGCATGGTGTAGATTTTCGGGTTCTTGAACCACCAGACAACTTAAATTCTATTCCAACAGAAGTATTTTATGATGTACAGCGTAATTTAAATGAACCATATGATGATGAATTCCATTGTAATACAGAAAGTCTAGATCCCAAATTGTTTACTCAGACAGAGCTTACGGATTTGGCTAGGCATCTGGGCTTAACGAAAGAAAAAGCTGAATTGCTTGGCTTTAGATTAACAGAAAAGAACTTATTGTCAGTTGGAACCTGCATATACATGTATAGAAAGACAGAGCAGCAATTAGTTTACTGCTCAGACATTCCCGATCTGATGAATGAGTTTGGTACTGTATATAAAAAGAAAGACTGGAGGTTGTTTATTGATTCATCCAAAACTAGTTTAAAGTTTGTTTTATTACACATTGGTAACATGTATGCATCTATACATGTTGGACATTCTGTACATATGAAAGCTACGAAAATCTAAAAATAGAGCTAAATAAAATAGGCTATTCTGCTCATGGTTGGATGATATGTTGCGATCTAAAAGTAACATTCATGTTCCTTGGTCAGCAAGGTGGCTTTACCAAATTTCCATGTTTCTCGTGTGAATGGAACAGTAGGGCTAGGGATCAACGCTGGTGCAGAAAGAACTGGCTTGTAAGGAAGTCCTTAAAACCTGGCGAGAAGAACATTGTATGCAAAAATCTTGTAAATCCAAAAAACGTACTCCTACCACCTCTACACATAAAGTTTGACCTAATGCAACAGTTTGTAAAGGCTTTGCCTAAAGACGGACCATGTTTTAAGTATCTCTACCAAACGTTTCCACACATTTCATAAGCTAAACTAAAAGAAAGCGTCTTTGTCGGACCTGACATTACAAAATTTATGTTTGATGTTAACTTTGAATCCACAATGACCTTAAATGAGAATGAAGTATGGGTATCATTCAAGCAAGCCATTACAAAGTTCTTAGGACATAAAAAAGACCCAGAATATGTTTCTGTTATAGTTACATTGTTAAAGAAGTTTAAAACTTTAGGATGTTTAATGAGCCTGAAAGTTCACTTTTTGAACAGTCACCTTGATTACTTCCCGGTCAATATGGGTGATGTTAGTGAGGAGCAAGGAGAGTGTTTTCACCAGAACATTAAAGTGATGGAGAAACGCTTCCAAGGCCGCTGGAACACCAACATTATGGGGGACTACTGTTTGTCACTTCACCAAGAAGTTAAGCAAGTGAATCATTGTAGAAAAAGCTACACAAGAAGCTTCAAAGGAAAAAGAGAAAGAAAATACAAACTAACTCCAGCTAACAAGTGAAACCTCTATTAACCCAACATATCATTGTTTTAAGTAGCTTACTGTACATACAAACCATGCTTATGTTGTAACAACGCATTTCATTAATTTCACCGTTTACCATATAGCATAGGACTTTTATACTATATAATAAAAAGCATATTGCTCGAAAACTATGGGTGATACAAAAAAACTAAGGCTAGATTTGGATTCAGCTCACAAAAATCTATACAGATCAGCTATCAACTTGCCCCCCTTCTTGCAGCGGTGTACCGTAGGTCTCTAGAAGAGCGTAGCGTTCCAAAGGATTGGAAAACGGCACAGGTCATCCCCGTTTTCAAGAAGGGACGTCGAGCAGATGTGCAGAACTATAGACCTATATCTCTAACGTCGATCAGTTGTAGAATTTTGGAACACGTATTGTGTTCGAGTATAATGACTTTTCTGCAGACTAGAAATCTACTCTTTAGGAATCAGCATGGGTTTCGAAAAAGACGGTCATGTGAAACCCAGCTTGCGCTATTCGTCCACGAGACTCAGAGGGCCATAGACACGGGTTCACAGGTAGATGCCGTGTTTCTTGACTTCCGCAAGGCGTTCGATACAGTTCCCCACAGTCGTTTAATGAACAAAGTAAGAGCATATGGACTATCAGACCAATTGTGTGATTGGATTGAGGAGTTCCTAGATAACAGGACGCAGCATGTCATTCTCAATGGAGAGAAGTCTTCCGAAGTAAGAGTGATTTCAGGTGTGCCGCAGGGGAGTGTCATAGGACCGTTGCTATTCACAATATACATAAATGACCTTGTGGATGACATCGGAAGTTCACTGAGGCTTTTTGCAGATGATGCTGTGGTGTATCGAGAGGTTGTAACAATGGAAAATTGTACTGAAATGCAGGAGGATCTGCAGCGAATTGACGCATGGTGCAGGGAATGGCAATTGAATCTCAATGTAGACAAGTGTAATGTGCTGCGAATACACAGAAAGATAGATCCTTTATCATTTAGCTACAAAATAGTAGGTCAGCAACTGGAAGCAGTTAATACCATAAATTATCTGGGAGTACGCATTAAGAGTGATTTAAAATGGAATGATCATATAATGTTGATCGTCGGTAAAGCAGATGCCAGACTGAGATTCATTGGAAGAATCCTAAGGAAATGCAATCCGAAAACAAAGGAAGTAGGTTACAGTACGCTTGTTCGCCCACTGCTTGAATACTGCTCAGCAGTGTGGGATCCGTACCAGATAGGGTTGATAGAAGATATAGAGAAGATCCAAAGGAGAGCAGCGCGCTTCGTTACAGGATCATGTAGTAATCGCGAAAGCGTTACGGAGATGATAGATAAACTCCAGTGGAAGACTCTGCAGGAGAGACGCTCAGTAGCTCGGTACGGGCTTTTGTCAAAGTTTCGAGAACATACCTTCACCGAAGAGTCAAGCAGTATATTGCTCCCTCCTACGTATATCTCGCGAAGAGACCATGAGGTTAAAATCAGAGAGATTAGAGCCCACACAGAGGCATACCGACAATCCTTCTTTCCACGAACAATACGAGACTGGAATAGAAGGGAGAACCGATAGAGGTACTCAAGGTACCGTCCGCCACACATCGTCAGGTGGCTTGCGGAGTATGGATGTAGATGTAGATGTAGATGTAGATGTAGATATCAAAGGAGAAAAGTTTTTAAAAAAATTTTCGTTGGCCTGTGCTATTTAATGACAAGGCAGAGATGTCGAAACAAGATTTTAAACGGTAAAACACATCAAGGCGCAGATGTGGACTCTGACCACAATGTTTTGATTATGGATTGTAGATTGAAACCGAAAAAATACTTCAAGATATGAGATTAAAGAATGGAAAATGGATAAGTTGAAAGAATCAGAGTTTGTTGAGAGTTAATGGGAGCATTAGGCAGCTACGGACTGAAAGAGGGGAAAGTGACTCAACAGAAGACGCATGTGTAGACTTGAGAGATGAATAGTGAGCGCAACAGGAACCATTGAGCAAAAGGACGAGGCCCAATAGAAATCCTTAGGTAAAACATGAGATTCAGAATTGAACTGAAGAAAAGAGAATATGTATATTATTGGTTCAAATGGCTCTGAGCACCATGGGACTTAACATCTGAGGTCATCAGTTCCCTAGAACTTAGAACTACTTAAACCTAACTAACCTAAGGACATCGCACACATCCATGCCCAAGGCAGGATTCGAACCTACAACCGTAGCAGTCGCACGGTTCTAAGCGCTTCAGCGCCTAGAACCGCTCGGCCACCAAGGCCGGCTCAAGCGAATTAGTCAAAAGGGAATACAGAGGTCTAAACGAAAGAGATTGAAATCTCGAAGTATGAATGACTATAGGAGAAATACAAAGGTATAGAAGCATGTACGATTAGCATTATGGGAAACATAAATGGTGAGTCTAGGACAATTACAGAAAACTGCTCTATGAATATTAGGAGCTCAGATGGCAAGCCAGTACCAAGCAAACAAAGGAAGACTTTAAGGTAGAAGGAATATGTAGATGGGCTACAAGGCAGCGAACGTGAACCAAGTGATTCAATTGTAAATTGTGCTCTATATAAAATTCTATCAGGCTGCTTGCCCCGTCATTATTACAGAAAAGAGAGTAAACGGAGGTAAGATGGTGGATATAATTCTATGAAAGAATTTGGCAGAGCGCTGGAAGGCGAGAGTTGAAACAAAGCACCTGCATTAGACGACACTCTCCCCGAGCTATTGAGATATTTGGAAGAACATGCCACTATGAAACTAATCCACATTGTATTCAAGATATATGAGACAAGCGAAATATCCTCATACTTTAAGAAAAATGTAATAATCCCCGTTACAAAGAAGGCAAGTGCCGACAGGTGTATTACCATATCATCAGTTCAATAAATCGTGATTGCAAATTATTAAGGCAAATTACTTACGGAAGTGTGGAAACACTGACGGAAGCCGACTTAGAAGATGATCAAATCGGGTACTGCAGAAATTTAGAACATACGAGGCAGTATCGACCCTACGGCTTATCTTGGAAGACAATGTTGACTGGAATAAACTCCTCGAAATTCTGAAGGTAACAGTGCCAAATATAGGTAACAAAACGATATCTTCAACTTGTACAGAAAGCTGATAACAGTTGTTAGAGTCGAATGTCTGTCTTCGTAGCTAAAGTGATCAGTATGTGTGACTGCTGTGCGGAGTACCTGGGTTCAACTCCCGGTACTTCTATGGTTTTGTCATTGGTGAAAGGACTGGAACGAGGTGCATTCAGCCTCGTGATTCAAACTAAGTAACTGGTTGAGTGGGAAGTTGTGGCTGCAGTGTCTGTCACCATGACCTTCCATGTCGCATCTGACTGACGCGGTGGCCAGTCGGCGCTGCAATACGCAGAGATGGTGGCTAAGAGTCTAAGTATATGACAGGAGGCAGTGATAGCCTCTACCCGTTGTATGTTGTATGTTAACCGGGGACCTAGAAACGATGGAGAGGTTCCGTCCCACCCGTAGCTGCAGTGGTCCACAACCCCACAATGACTATCGCAGTCCACTTCACCCCTCCGTCGTCCCACACTGAACCCAGGGTTATTGTGCGGTTCCTCCCCCAGTGGACCCCCCCCCACCCCCCCTCCCCAGGGAACGTCTCACACCAGACGAGTGTAACCACTATGTTTGCGTGGTAGAGTAATGGTGGTGTACGCGTACGTGGAGAACTTGTTTGCGCAGCAATCGCTGACATAGTGTAGCTGAGGCGGAATAAGGGGAACCAGCCCGCATTCGCAGAGGCAAAGGGAAAACCGCCTAAAAACCATCCACAGACTGGCCGACTCATCGTACCTCGACACAGTTCCGCTGGGTGGATTCGTGCCGGGGACCAGGTGCCCCTCCCCCCTCCGGAAAGCCGGACGGGCTCTCTACCCGTTCCTAAGAAAGGATTCTTAACAGACGGATGGACAACAAATGGCAAAAAAAATATTTTTGCTGATATAATAACAAATTACAAGTTTTGGGATTTTTACTTTCACTTGTACTGCGAAACGTTGCTGCTTGACAAATTTCATGTCTCTAGGTCAAGAGGAAGTAACTTAAAGGCTATGAAGATTGAGTTTGCAAATATCGAATTATACTACATAAATGATCATATATTTTGACTGCATTGACTTAGAAGCTTAAATGTCTAACACCGCCAAGGGACCGTAGACCACAGTATTGACATAAATTTCAACATGATACCTCTACTCGTCTCTCAGAAAAATGGGTCCTGACAGACAGACAGGCAAACAGACAGACAACAGTGTGATCCTATTACGTTTTCACCGATTCACTTACGGAACCCTATAAAGGTTTATTTCATGTAGTCGAATTAAATCGGGCAATGCAGAAGTAATTAGGTTCAAAAACGACACACTGAAAATACTAGGTGAATTCTGCTATTTAGGTAGCAAAATAACTGGCGATGGAAGAAGTAGAGAGGATCTAAAACGCAGACTGGTAATGACAAGAAACTTGTTTCTGAAAGAGAAACTTTCTGGCAAATTACACTACTGGCCATTAAAATTGCTACACCAAGAAGAAATGCAGATGATAAACGGGTACTCATTGGACAAATATATTATACTAGAACTGACATGTGATTACATTTTCACGCAATTTGGGTGCATATATTCTGAGAAATCAGTACCCAAAACAACCACCTCTGGCCGTAATAACGCCCTTGATACGCCTGGGCATTGAGTCAAACAGAGCTTGGATGGCGTGTACAGGTACAGTTGCCCATGCAGCTTCAACACGATACCACAGTTCATCAAGAGTAGTGACTAGCGTATTGTGACGAGCCAGTTGCTCGGCCACCATTGACCAGACGTTTTCAATTGGTGAGAGATCTGGAGAATGTGCTGGCCAGGGCAGCAGCCGAACATTTTCTGTACCCAGAAAGGCCCGTACAGGAACTGCAACATGCGGTCGTGCATTACCTTGCTGAAATGTAGGGTTTCGCAGGGATCGAATGAAGGGTAGAGCCACGGGTCGTAACACATCTGAAATGTAACGTCCACTGTTCAAAATGCCGTCAATGCGAACAAGGGGTGACCGAGACGCGTAACCAATGGCACCCCATACCATCTCGCCGGGTGATACGCCAATATACAAGCTTCCAATGTGCGTTTACCACGATGTCGCCGAACACGGATGGGACCATCATGATGCTGTAAACAGAACCTGGATTCACCCGAAAAAAATGACGTTTTGCCATTCGTGCCCCCAGGTTCGTCGTTGAGTACACCATCGCACGCGCTCCTGTCTGTGATGCAGCGTCAAGGGTAGCCGCAGCCATGGTCTCCGAGCTGATAGTCCATGCTGTTGCAAACGTCGTCGAACTGTTCGTGCAGATGGTTGTCGTCTTGCAAACGTCCCCATCTATTGACTCAGGGATCGAGACGTGGCTGCACGATCCGTTACAACCATGCGGATATGATGCCTGTCATCTCGACTGCTAGTGATACGAGGACGTTGGGATCCAGCACGGCGTCCCGTATTACCCTCCTGAACCAACCGATCCCATTTCTGCTAAGAGTCATTGGATCTCGACCAACGCGAGCAGCAATGTCGCCATATGATAAACCGAAATCGCGATAGGCTACAATCCGACCTTTATCAAAGTCGGAAACTTGATGGTACGCACTTCTCCTCGTTACACGAGGCATAACAACAACGTTTCACCAGGCAACGCCGGTCAACTGCTGTTTGTGTATGAGAAATCGGTTGAAAACTTTCCTCATGACAGCACGTTGTAGGTGTCGCCACCGGCGCCAACCTTGTGTGAATGCTCTGAAAAGCTAATCATTTGCATATCACGGCATCTTCTTCCTGTCGGTTAAATTTCGTGTGTGTAGCACATCTTCGTGGTGTAGCAATTTTAATGTCCAGTAGTGTAAAACTCTGTGCTGGACAAAGATTCGACCCTGGGGCCTTTGCCTTTCGCGGCTAAGAGGCCAAGTACCTTAGCGTCTGAACCATCCTGTCTGGCACAAAGTTTTAATCTGCCAGAGAGCTTCACATTTGTTAGCAGTGAATATAAATTTAAGTGTTAGTAAGTATTTGCTAAAAATATTTGTCTGGAATGTAACATACGGGAGTGAAAAGTCGACGTAAACAGCACAGGCAAGACGAGAAGAAGAAATATTTTGCATAGACGGTGTTGACTAGCTTTTACGAAGAAATTACACAGGTGTACGAATATTTTTTATTGTAGACAATCGATTCAATATCAGATCATCTTGGGGTCTCAAAAGCAACTCAGCTATGAATTATCTCACAGCTGCAATATCCTGTAACTTATAAACTGCTCCATTACTATTATCAACTATCTATTCGCAACCTCCATGTCTTGTCAGAATCAGAGATGGTTTGACAACCATCTATGACTGTAAGGTCTATCTCTGATGTTGCCAGGACATAGACAGTTAATAACGGTAATGGAACAGTCTACAAGTTACTTTTGGTGGCGTAACTGAGGAAATGCTTAGCTTTGTTGCTTTTGATGTTGCTTTGATGTTGGACCGAATCGATTGTGTTCAATAACAAAGTGTGGTACAGCTATGTATTTCATAATGCAGTTTTAAATAAGAGAATATAAGTTCTTGAACTGTAGTACTGCTTCAGAAAAATGCTGAAAATTGGAAGGATAGATCTTATTACGAGACACTGAATCGAGTTGGGGAGGAAAGAATTTTATGGCACGACTTGACTAAAAGAAGGGAGCGATCGATAGGGCACACTCTAATGCACTACTTCCGCATTTCTTCAGGCTGTTCTGCTGCAGCTGTGTTGTCTAGGGTTTACTCTGGAGCATTTCCTACTTCTCTCTGAGGGGTGGGTTTGTGTGTAACATCTTTATTTGCTTGTGTGTCTTGGGTGTGGGCGGGCACGAATTTTCTCCTGTCTTTGGTGAAGATTCCGTCTTTATTTCGGATTATTTACATTACCGTTGCAGCATGGCAATGGGTCGCGTGTAGCATTCCCTTGGCTGATGCGGCGCTCCAAGGTTTCGTATCAGGGTATTGGCGGAAGTTCCAGTCCTGGTGTAGAATCTTCGTGCTATCTATTGATGTCGTTGTGACACTTCCAGTTCATCTGCGGCCTCATGGATGTACCGGTGCGGGAACTGCGGGGGAACGTGGAAAACACGACGAAGTATCTTATTTAGCAGCGATTGAAGGCGCTGTAGATGTGTCTTTGCCGTGTTGCTCCATACCTCGCAGGCGTACATTCTGAATATCAGTAGACTGTTTGCTATCGAGAGATCCGAACCTTCGTTTATGAAGGGGTAAAGTGCCCCTATCCTTTGAGACACTTTCGCGTGGATGTCGTCGACGTGGAGCTTCCATGTAAGCTGCTTGTCCATAGTCACTCCGAGGTATTTAACGGAGTCCTTCCATTGCAGTTCAGTTTCATAGAGCCGAAGGTTCCAAAGATGAGGAATCCGGCGATGACCAGGTCGCCTCTTGGTGAAGATGATAGTTTGCGTTTTCTGCGGATTAAACCGGATACGCCACTTCGCCGCACAGTCTTCTAAGGCGTAGCAGGCACTCTGCAGGCGTGGGACGAGTACTTCGAGCCATCTTTCCCTGGTGTAAAGCATTGTGTCATCAGCGTAAATGGCTTTTTCGACGCGTGGTGGTGAGGGGAGGTCCGAAGTGAAGACGGAGTAAAGGACCGGCCCAAGCACTGAACCCTGTGGTACTCCTGCACGGATAGGTCGTGCCGTGGAAAGCGCATCACCGACTCTGACTGCGAAGGTGCGTTGTCTGAGGTAGGCAGCAACGAGTTTGACGTATTCCCTGGAGAATCCATTATGGCGCTTCCAGACGTGGCCCTGGTGCCTCACGCTATCGAATGCCTTCGTCACGTCGAGAAGTATAGCACCACAGAACTCTCCGTTGTTGAAGACCGTTGTGATGTATTCTGTCGCCCGGAGAATTTGCTGTATTGTGGAGTGTCCTGATCGGAAGCCAAATTACTTCGGAGGCAGGATTCGGCGGTGGTCCAGGATGGTTTGGAGCCGCTTCAGCAGGAGCCTTTCAAAGAGTTTGCTTAGGTGTGGCAGCAAACTGATTGGTCTGTAGCTCGTGGGTAGTTTCCTGTTCTTCCCATGTTTCGAGACAGCCACCACGATGGAATGCTTCCATGCCTCTGGGTACGTTGCCGTGGTGAAAACCCAATTGAATATAGCCGCCAATCGTACTATGGCGGTCCACGGGAGTTGTCGTAGCGTCCTTCTCGTGATGTCATCATAGCCGGGTGCTTTCTTGGTGGGCAATGCCCGGATGCCGTCTTCAACTTCAGCAGGTGTTACGGGAGGGATGGGGTCTTCATTTGCGCACATCTTCTTCTTCTTCACGGAGGACGTCTGCAACTTCGTCTTCGATTTCTGCAACCCGCTGGGGGTCTACTCCGTCATCCAGCGGTCTGAAGTTCGCTTCAAAAACATCCGCCAGCATGTTTGCTTTATCTTCCGATCTATATGCTGTGCGGTTGTCCATCGTCAGAGGCGGGATCCGGCTTTTTCTGTTGGTAAAGAACCTGATCGAGTCGAAGTTCATAGGGTCGGGCGTAAACGATCGGAGCTTCGCAGCCCACTGTTGATTGCGATGTTCGATAATGGCCGCCCTTATGTCTCTCCGTAGTTGATTGATGCGCCTTATAAGTTCCGTAGCTCGCGTGAGACGCCACTCACGACAAAGTCTGTTTCTGGTTCTTATAGAGTCCAAGATGTGCTGAGGCAGGCCCGGTGTTGGGAGATGAGGTGGCTTCAGTGGTGGTGTGGCCAGGTTCAGTGCGTCTGTGATGGATGCGGTTAGTTGGTCGACAGAGGCCTCGTTGATTTCGGCATTGTCGTGTATGACGTCGATGGAGAAGGCGACACAGTCACGAAATCGATCCAAGTTGGTGTGCTTCAGGTTGAGGCGTACTGTAGAAAGTTCCGGAGCAACCTGTAGCTGGAATAAGATCGGCAAGTGGTTGGAGTTCATCCCATGTATCACATCCGCCGTCATATGTTGTGGAATGCCCTTTGTAATTGCCACATCTAAGATGTCCAGTGTGCCATTAGTCGGGTAGCAAGTCGGCTCTTCGCGGCCATAGGCGTGTGCCTGAGATTCTTCCACGGCCTGCAGGAGAAGGCGCCCGCTCATGTTCGTATTCAGTGAGTTCCAGGCAGCGTGCTTGCTGTTCAGGTCGCCTGCTATGAGGAACTTTCCTGGAATCCTTAACAGTGTGCTGGCGTCTTCAAGGTCGAGTAGGCGACGGGTGCTGCAGTATACCGCAACGATCGTTACTGGGCCAGTCCTGGTTTCCACGACGATTGCCGTTGCTTCTATGGTCCTCGTGGTGGGCCCTGTACTTCATAATGTCGGATGGGGCGATGTACACTCCTGGAAATGGAAAAAAGAACACATTGACACCGGTGTGTCAGACCCACCATACTTGCTCCGGACACTGCGAGAGGGCTGTACAAGCAATGATCACACGCACGGCACAGCGGACACACCAGGAACCGCGGTGTTGGCCGTCGAATGGCGCTAGCTGCGCAGCATTTGTGCACCGCCGCCGTCAGTGTCAGCCAGTTTGCCGTGGCATACGGAGCTCCATCGCAGTCTTTAACACTGGTAGCATGCCGCGACAGCGTGGACGTGAACCGTATGTGCAGTTGACGGACTTTGAGCGAGGGCGTATAGTGGGCATGCGGGAGGCCGGGTGGACGTACCACCGAATTGCTCAACACGTGGGGCGTGAGGTCTCCACAGTACATCGATGTTGTCGCCAGTGGTCGGCGGAAGGTGCACGTGCCCATCGACCTGGGACCGGACCGCAGCGACGCACGGATGCACGCCAAGACCGTAGGATCCTACGCAATGCCGTAGGGGACCGCACCGCCACATCCCAGCAAATTAGGGACACTGTTGCTCTTGGGGTATCGGCGAGGACCATTCGCAACCGTCTCCATGAAGCTGGGCTACGGTCCCGCACACCGTTAGGCCGTCTTCCGCTCACGCCCCCAACATCGTGCAGCCCGCCTCCAGTGGTGTCGCGACAGGCGTGAATGGAGGGACGAATGGAGACGTGTCGTCTTCAGCGATGAGAGTCGCTTCTGCCTTGGTGCCAATGATGGTCGTATGCGTGTTTGGCGCCGTGCAGGTGAGCACCACAATCGGGACTGCATACGACCGAGGCACACAGGGCCAACACCTGGCATCATGGTGTGGGGAGCGATCTCCTACACTGGCCGTACACCACTGGTGATCGTCGAGGGGACACTGAATAGTGCACGGTACATCGAAACCGTCATCGAACCCATCGTTCTACCATTCCTAGACCGGCAAGGGAACTTGCTGTTCCAACAGGACAATGCGCGTCCGCATGTATCCCGTGCCACCCAACGTGCTCTAGAAGGTGTAAGTCAACTACCCTGGCCAGCAAGATCTCCGGATCTGTCCCCCATTGAGCATGTTTGGGACTGGATGAAGCGTCGTCTCACGCGGTCTGCACGTCCAGCACGAACGCTGGTCCAACTGAGGCGCCAGGTGGAAATGGCATGGCAAGCCGTTCCACAGGACTACATCCAGCATCTCTACGATCGTCTCCATGGGAGAATAGCAGCCTGCATTGCTGCGAAAGGTGGATATACACTGTACTAGTGCCGACATTGTGCATGCTCTGTTGCCTGTGTCTATGTGCCTGTGGTTCTGTCAGTGTGATCATGTGATGTATCTGACCCCAGGAATGTGTCAATAAAGTTTCCCCTTCCTGGGACAATGAATTCACGGTGTTCTTATTTCAATTTCCAGGAGTGTATATTGCAGTGCCACGTCAAAAAAAAATGGCTCTGAGCACTATGGGACTTATCATCTGTGGTCATCAGTCCCCTAGAACTACTTAAACCTAACTAACCGAAGGCCATCACACACATCCATGCCCGAGGCAGGATTCGAACCTGCGACTGTAGTAGTCGCGCGGTTCCGGACTGAGCGCCTAGAACCGCTAGACCACCGCGAGTGCCACCTCCATGAGTAAGTCTGACTGTGCGGTAGCAACAGTAGTTGGCTATTTTGCTTCTGATCCTCGGATTTAAGAACGTCTCATTTACGAGACAGACGTCGATATTATGATCGATAAGAAAATGCTGGAGTTCGGCCACATCATGAGTGAGGTTGTCGGCATTATACTGGAGGATGCGAAGGTCTTCCAGATGAAGGTCTCTAGGCATGATAGACGGTGGCTTCTCTGATTGCTTGGGCTCTGCTAAGCGACCCGTCAACAGTGGCGACGAAGGTAGCTGGAAGTTGGGCCAACGCCCTGGTGACGGCTGCCAGTGACGACGCGATGGTCGTCAATAACGTAAGTAAGTCCTTCAGTCTGCGAAGGTTGTGGTGCTGGAGGAGTCGACTGGCTTGAGGGTGGCGGTGCTGCTGGTCTGTGTGGGGCAGTCGACGTGGTCGAAGGCGGCTGCGTCTGCTGCATGGCTTCTGTAGCAGTCTCTCGTGAGCGAAGTCGAGCGGCTCTCCTCTCCATCAGCGTGGGCCACGTCCGTGCTTCAGCAGTCGTCGGGGGTGGCGGTGGTGGCAGTTGTTGCCAGCGCCGCTGGTTTCGCGTAGGCTTCGGTGGAGCAGGGGGAAGGCCCCGCTGGCGTCGGCTCTCTTCTTTGTGTCGGGCACAGGAGCGGAAGTTAGCAGGATGGCTACCGCCGCAGAGTCCACAGGTGGCAGGTTGGTCGCGACCCCTAGTGCACTGTCGGCTGTCGTGGTTCCCGCCGCACTTGACGCATAGCCAAGGCACGGTGCAGAGGCGGGCAACGTGGCGGAAGCCCTGGCACCGGAAACATTGAACCGGCCCCCTCGGCTTTCGAAGCTTCTCAACTTTAATGCCCAAATCGTACAATCTGGTCAGCTCAAATATTTTTCTGTGAGCCGGCGTGTCGGGGAGTATGACGACTCTGTGGCCCGTCTTCTCATTAGTGCCCGGCATTCGGTGGTGGTCAACTACCGATGCTGCAAACCCGGCGTCTTCGAGTGCGAGTTTCAATTCTTCATTTGACAGCGACGGCGGGATGCGTCGGATTAGTGTCTTCAAGGTCGCAGGTCGTACAGCTTGAAACGTGTACATCGGGACGCCCCTTCTCCCGAGCTCGTCGTGAACTTTCACGTAGTCTTCAGTCGAGTTGAGCTGCAATTTCAGTGTGTCGCCGTTTCCAGCTTGGCGCACGGTGAACGGCTGCGTACACGTTGCATGCAGCCAATTTCGGAAGTCAGTGTAAGATTCCTTATACAGCAGTACTATCGGCGGTATTCGTCGAGTCGTAACTGGCGGTGGTGCACGACCTTCTTCAGTCCGGCCCGGCGATGGTGGTGCGCCTTCCTGTTGCTGCTGTGGTGCGTTAACAGCACGCTGTTGCGCGTCCCTCCGACTCTGTTGCTCTTCGAGTGAACGGCCAGCTGCTTGCAGTGACGCCCCCTCCCCCTGCAGGCGCTGGTAGCGGTTGCTCACGTCCAGTTCTCTCGCTACAACTGTAAGGTTTTTCGCGCGGGCCTGCTTTTTCGGCGGTGGCAGCTCGAATCCCTCTTCTGTTGCATCGCGGCGCGATGCGTGACGTATAGATCTGTCTCGTATGCTTCGTCGGTACAGCGGGGACTGTCTCCTGTCTTCTCGGTCGTCCTCCGCTGTAGCGAGACGCGCTCCTGCCGTCGCAGCGGAAGGAGCTCTCAGCCGGTGATGGCCGGTGCAACGGTAGCTATTGGGGTTTAGGCCTCGCTGACCGCTCTGCTCTACAGAGAGTTCCCTTCCGAAGCGCCAGTTGCGCTCGGTGGATCGGCGGAAGGTTGAGCTTGCTCCCTTTCGTCGAAAAGCCGCGTAGCTCGCGGAGAAGCTCAATTGTCGCAAGAGTCACTGACTCACAGTAACTCGTAACTTCGGTTACAAACCTAGCGAGACTCTCTCGTTCTGTGTTAGGGTTGATCAGTGCCAGGGGCCCGTTCACGTCGGACCACCCCGCGTACTGTAGGCCACTTCTCTTCCCCCGCACCTCCTTTAGGTGCCGCGCCACTGCACCAACGGCGCACGCTAGGCCGTAGGGCATTCCCCCTCTTCAGTAGGACCTACTTGTTAGCCTTTTCAGAAAAAGCATAATTATCGTGCCTACCCACACCAAATAAAGCTCCTGCAAACACCAAGATGGCAGATTCCGCCGGTGTCTCCCCCGCCCTAACCCGCAGCAAGGCTGCAGCTAAAGAGGCGCGAGAGTCGGCTGTTCCCGTCGACGTCAGCGTCCCGCTTGCCGCCGTTGAGGAGGTGTTGGCCGACAAGGACCGGCAGATCGCTGCGCAAGCGCAGAAACTGCTGAGCCAGCGTCGATTGATAACCGACCTCTGCGGCCCAAGTGAGTCCCCCACGCGAACAAGCACACTGCACATAACACTACACTCACCTGCAACTGGTGACTCATGCACCACTGTCCCACTGCGGCAGCCGACTCCAACGGCGGAACCAGCAGCTGCAGATGAGGACACAGAACAACACTACACTGGGCCATGGCAGGTGGAGGGCCCACGACGCAAACAGAGAAACACCACGCAAACAAGCGAGCAACCACACTCGCAAGGTAGCCGAAAGGCGCTGCTACCTACACCAAAACCCTCACTTCCGGTTAGGAACACAAATACAACAACAAACACGACCCGACCTGCGGTCAGCAACACCACACAAGTACCAACCGCAGCTACGCCCGCACAACAGAAGACTGGTTTTCCCCCAGTCGTTATACAGAACTACGGGGACCTCAGCGTCCTCAACACAACATTCGCGGAAAGGCACTCACCTTGCACGCTACACACAAAGTACTCTGGGGATAGGGCCTCACTGTACGTATCAACCAACAATGAATACAAAGATCTCCTTATCTTCCTCAAAGAAAAGGGGATCGAACATTACACGTACAGGACCGCCGAAGAACGGACACAGCAGTAAGTGGTAAAGGGAGTGGACCCCAGTACCCCAAACAGCACAGTACAAGCGGCGCTCAACTTCCTTGGTTTCGACTGCAAAAGTGCTTCCAGGATGACAGGTTTCCGCTCCCACCACCGACTACCACACTACCTGGTCGAGATGGCCGACACGGCCGCCTCCCGCGGCCTTCTGCAGATGAAAAGCCTTCTGCGGATGGACGTAAGGGTAGAGATATACGAACCGCCACAGGTCCCACAACAATGTAACAACTGCCAGCGGTTCGGTCATTCGGCTCTCCGCTGTGGCCTGGCACCCCGTTGCCGCGGATGCGCTGGCAAACACGCATCCAACGCATGTACACTAATACATGAAAACATACGCCGTTGCGCCAACTGTGGCCAAGGCCATGCGGCCAACTACAGGGGCTGCGACGTATACAGGGAGGCGCAGAGGCGCAAAAACCAAAAGCCGAAGCCACCCAACGTCATAACACGTCCAAGGCCCGCACCTAACCCTGTCAGGAACGGAGTGTCGTTCGCCATGGCTACACGCCCTGGAGGAGCGGAGCAGGCCGCGGAACCTCTGCGCCCAGCACACGCACCTAACTCAACCGCTGCGACAACAACACAGTCGTCCCAGCCAACACACGACACTGCAACCACACCGGTACCAACACCAGCCCCCAAAAACAACACAACCCCACCCCCTGAAACCACTGCCTGCGAACCTACACATGACACACAAGAAAACACACTCACACAAAGAACCCCAGAACCGAAAACCCAGAGAAGGCGTAGGCGAACAGGAGGAAACAGGAGCGGGAACACGCGTGCACCACAACAAAATACCCAGCGACAACAAAACAATGACACACAGACACACAGTCAGCAAGCCAGCGACACCAGCACACACACTACTCCACCCCCCACCACGTCTGACACACAGGCACCTCAAAATGTTCCACATAACAACAACACAAGCGCCAGCCCACACATAACGCCAACACCCGCACCAGCGGCCGCCAACACCACAACCGAGCCACAGGCCGACACACACAACACCAAAACAACATTCGAGGGCATATTGGAAGCAATATTACCCCATCACACGACCGCTCAGATCTATAACAAGATCACGGTGGTCGTCACCACACTCCTCATGGAGCTCTTTACTGCTCAACCTGGGCAGCGCTGGGCCGCCATACAAACAGCGTTCACCACACTGTTTACACCCATACATGGATAACACGCCACACCCCGTCCCCATCGCAAACAACCAGACACTGACACAGATCCTGTTCTGGAATGCAGACGGGATCAACAACAAAAGGGCGGAATTTGCCGCGCTCATGGAGCGTAAGGGTATCCTTATCGCCCTGCTGAGCGAAACTAAGCTCAAACCACGCAACCAACTAAACTTCACCGGCTACTGCGTCTATCGTACCGACCGACCGGACGGCTCCGGTCATGGTGGAACAGCCATCATCATACACAAAGACATAGAACACACAAACATAGTGCTCCCTGAATTTGAAAAACTAGAGGCAACCGCCGTCAGGGTCAAGTTCAACGGAGCTTACACTACACTGGTGTCAGTATACAACAGCCCTAAAAACATTAAAACACGCGACATCAGCACAATACTCAACATATCACCGTGCGTAATAGCCGCTGGAGATCTTAACGCAAAACACCCGGACTGGAACTCACGAATACGAAACTCCAACGGCAAGAAACTATACGAACACGCACTAGGACGAAACTACATCACACTAGCGCCGACCGAACCGACGCACATTCCCTACCGGAGGGGACACAGGCCAGACGTGTTAGACATGGCCCTCATCAAGGGCATAACAACGACACTCAACGTTGCCGTTGAAAACGATCTGCCCTCAAATCACCAACCCGTTATACTGTACATGGAAGAAACACTGCAGCACATGGAACAACGTAGGATGTTAGACTACAGGCACGCGAATTGGACCCAGTTCAAGGAAACGCTTGACAGTCGCATCCCACCCACCCACGCGATTAACGAGACAGCCCAAATTGACGAGGCAGTTGAAACCCTCACCGGCGCCGTCCAGGACGCAATAGCCGACACCATCCATACCAATCCGCACGCCACAACAACACAGTGCTGCCCTGCCCCAGGAAATCCTGGGCCTAATCTCAATGAGGAACCGCCTCAGGAGACACTGGCAGCATACCAGGCGCCAGCACTTCAAACAGCACATTAACAGGCTCCAGGGTATAATCCGGGAAAAAATACAAACATTCAGGACACAACAGTGGGACCAGAAACTCGTAGGGCTGGACACCGCGCGACCTGGCGTGTGGCAGCTAGCCCGACACTTCACCAGGGAGAAACTGTACACCCCCGCGTTACAAGGACCCGACGGACCAGCATATTCTGCGGAAGAAAAAGCGGAACTGATGGCCCTCACACTCGCAGCGTCATTCACACCGAACCTGGATCCCTCAGACCCAGCGTTCACACTTGATACGGACCAGGAGGTCACACGCATCCTGGCCCAACCGGCGCGCTACAACATCCGACAAGCTAGCACAGCAGAAGTCAAATGGGCCATCATGCATATCACCGCTAGGAAGGCCCCTGGTCACGATGGCATTCAAAACCGTGTTCTCCAGGAGTTCACGGACAAAGCTGTAGACTACCTAACACACATCACGAATGCCATACTCAAGCACCAACACTTCCCCGCCTTTTGGAAGACGGCCAAGGTCCTGACGTTCAGGAAGCCGGGGAAAGACCACTCCCTCCCACAAAATTACCAACCCATCAGTCTGCTGAGCGCGCTCAGCAAGATCGTTGAGAAGGTAATACTAAAACGACTCACCAGGCACTGCATCACAAACGACACCCTGAGGCCGGAGCAATTCGGTTTCAGGAATCACCACTCAACAACACAACAACTCCTCCGCGTAGTTGAATACATAACACACGGATACAACACAAGCAAGGCAACTGGGGCGGTGTTCCTGGACATCGAAAAGGCTTTCGATCGTCTATGGCACAACGGCCTAATACGCAAACTTAGCGACGCAGGGTTCCCTGACGGGCTCGTACGTCTCATACACTCATACCTCACGGACAGGAGTTTCAACACCGACGTGCAGGGCAAACAATCGACACGACATGGTATACAGGCAGGAGTCCCCCAAGGAAGTATCCTGGGGCCCTTACTGTTTAACCTCTACATTAACGACCTCCCAGCTACACATAACACGACGGTAGCAATCTACGCGGATGACACTGCCATCCTTGCGCAAGACTGGAAGCCGTCTAACATTAACTCACGACTACAGACTGCACTCAGAACGGCGGTGCCTTGGCTGGTGAAATGGCGTGTTAGAGTAAACGTCGACAAGTGCGAGGCCGTTCTGTTCACTAGACGACCGAAGCAACTGCACAAACATCAGCACTGCAACCCAATAACACTACACACACGCCCAATACGTTTCCGCGAAAAGGTCAAATACTTCGGTGTCTGGCTGGACAGGAAACTACTCTGGGGAGACCACATTCAACACGTGACCAACAAAGCTAACGCGAGGCTCAAACAAATCTACCCTATGCTTAACAGGCGTAGCACACTGAACAAGAGGGTGTCTAGGTCCATGTACATGACACTTATTAGACCCCTGATGACGTACGCAGCCCCTGTCTGGGGATACGCTGCGCCAACTCGCCTGCGCCGTCTGCAGCTCATACAGAACAAAGTACTCAAAATCATAAGCAACGCTCCGCGCTACACACGCATCGCGGACCTTCACCGGGAATACCGGCTAGATACTATCTTGCAGGTATTCCAAAAACTCTCCACACGACTGTACAATAACACGAGACACTCACGCAACCCGTTTATCCTTTCTCTGGGTAACTACGACCACAACCATAGATGGAAGCATAACAGACCAAAGACATTACTGGCTAGGAACTAAACATTTATGGTCCATAGAACGCTAACACGACAGTACTGGCGAGCCCCTGCAACACAGTTACTACTGGAAACCCAGATGTGCGACCAGCCGAAAAACAGGCAACCGCAGGGAAGCCGTACTGTACACAGCACGCAAACCAGCCACGCACACCCCCTACACCGTCCGTGAGCCGATCTATGACCGATCGCCCACTAATCTACAGCGACCTTGAACTGTTGCAGGGACGCAGCAACTGCAGCAAGCGCCGCAACAAGCTCCAGCAACGACAAAGGTAACGATGCACGATACCTCGAACTAACATAACCGCACCTTGCATGCACTGTCGCAGATAGCAAGCCGCTACTGCCCTTACTACCCGCCCTACTGTCGCAGAGGTTTTTTTCCCTTGGCTCTTGCCTTGGCACCTTTTTTCCTCTGCCCTTACAACCGCTACCCTTCAATCGTTTTCGACCACTTCTATCTCCTGATGGACCATGTTAATGAGTAATCTTACTCAGACGCATGGATAACATCACAGCCCGCATCCTGTGACGCCTGATTCAAAAAATAACATGTTTACGGAGGTGACAGTAGAAATTTTGGTTTGGTCACCACGTTGGTGTGGGCGTGGAGGGGCCCCATCCTTGTGTGTCCGTTGTAGCGGCGCTCGAGTCCGAAGCGTAGTCGACATCGGCGTCCAGGATCGGCTCCGCGGTCGAGGTACTATTTCTTCCCTGTTCCGCGGGTTGGTTTGTCGTAGTTGTGCCGGCTGATGGCGGGGCGGCCGGCAGGGCAGGCCCTGCCGGACCGCGGCGGTTGCCGGATCGCTCGCGAAGCACGCGCGCGCACTCTCCACGTCCGTCCGCTGCGACATCCCAGTCGTGACTACTCTAATGCACAAACAAATACTTAGGGGTGATCATAATTAAACTTTGAAACGCTGTAGAAATAATACCACTGATCAGAATGGCGCCAAATTGCAACGGAATATTATCGGAGAAGGGGGAAAACGTATGGAAGAAGAGAAATAAATGGTGACAAAATCCAGCAATAGATGGTGCCGTACGCATCACAATTTAGTAGTGGTCGACTAGAAACGACAAATTAATCATACAACAATGCCTTAGGTGTACGTTTGATGCTAAACAAACTGTACTACTCATTGTGCATGGGCGTACATGTGTGATAATGTTACTTACGTAAGACCATGCATCACAGAAAGGTCATATCATATCGGATGGGAAAAATCGGTTTTTAATTGTCCTGAGGCCAAAAACCGCATAAAAAGCATCAATCATATCGGTTTTTAATTGTCCTGAGGCCAAAAACCGCATTAAAAGCATCAATCATATCGGTTTTTAATTGTCCTGAGGCCAAAAACCGCATTAAAAGCATCAATAAAAATCAAATCGGATTATTAATTTCCGTGTGACTGGCGTAAAAATATGTTCAGTATGTTGTCCACCGTTTTCTGCAACAAGTTGAAATCGAGAAACAGCATGTTCCACAACTGATCGAAGTGTTTCTGTGTTGCGCAATGCGTGCCTTCAATGCAGCTAAGTTTACAATCGGAACACTGAACACATCATCTTTCAGACGGGCCCACAGCCACAACTGTCACGGATTAAGATCAGGTGATCGAAACGGCCAGGCTGTAGAGAAATGGCGGCTGATAATTCTAGCATTTCCGAAATGACGCTTCAGCAGCTGCGTAACTGGATTTGCAATGTTTGGAGGTGCACCATCTTCTATAAAAATGATCCCATCCACACATCCACGCTGTTGGAGATCTGGAATGACGTGGTTGCACAAAAGACACTCATAGTGGTTACCAGTGCCAGTACATATAACAGGACCGGAAGCACCTGTCTCTTCGAAAAAATGTGGCCCTACGATAAATGATGCCGTAATCCTGCACCACACAGTGACCTTTTCGGGATGAAGTGGTACTGGTTGATTTGCGTGTGGATTTTCCGTTTCCCATATTCGACAGTTCTGTGTATTCACATATCTTATCAGATGGAAGTGGGCTTCGTCTGTCCACAAAATCTTCCACGACCAATCAGTCCACTTCCATGCGGGCAAGAAATTCTAAAGCAAAGATCTCTCTTGCTGGCAGGTCAACAGGAAGCAACTTGTGCACATGGGTAATTTTGAATGGATAGCAATGAAGGATGTTTCGAAGGATTTTATGCACCATGCTCGCGAATATGTCCAAAGTTCGGGCAATTCTCCGTGCACTACACGTTTGCAAACCACCTTTCGTCTCCTACTGCACTGTGGCCACTGCTTCCACTGACGTCGAATCAATTCATTTCCTCCCTCTACCAGATTGCACACCAAAAGAATCCATCCTTTCTAATTTCCGAACCATTTTCTCCAGACCCAAGACAGTCATTGGACCAACGCCTTTTTTCAAACCCTTCAGTGTCTGGAACTTCTGCAGAGCGACGTGTGCATAGCCATCATTCTTGTAATATAGCTCTACAAGCAGAGCGCGATCCTGCATTGAGACAGTCATGGCAAACATCGCAGACGCGAAAGTAGGAAAGCCGTGTACCCTGCGTGTTTATACCAACTTCAGTGGGTCGTGCGCGTGGCAGGTGTTCTCATTTACGTATTCTGACACATACAGCTCTATCTATTGGTCAACTTTCTCACTATTTTTTGTCTTCTGCCATACGTTTTCCCCCTTCTCTGATAATATTCCGTTCTAATTTGACGTCATTCTGACCAGTAGTGTTATTTCTAAAATGTTTTGAAAATTTAACGTTAATTATAGTCACCCTTTACTTTGGCAATTGCGGATTGCAAAGCGAAAGGGTTTGGGTTCGATCCCCGGCTGGTCGGAGATTTTCTCCGCTCGGGGACTGGGGGTTGTGTTGTCCTTAAATTCGTGTCGTAATAATTGACCTTCCGTTGTTGGGCTGGATGAAAGGGCATCTCCTAAAAGCCAATAAATTGAATAAAATTGGCAATCGAGCGAAGCGTGACTGGTTGAAATTGTAGAGTAAGTGCAGTTAGCGGATTCAAATGGGTGTACAGTCGAGTCGGTATAAAATGAACCTTGACAGCTCACAGAGCTGCTGCCAGATTTCATTTGCGTAGCGCTAACGGCTACAGGTGAAAACAACAGTCGTCTATATAGCTGTGACAACTCTGTGGCGTTGCCATAGAGGCGTTCACAAAATCACTTTAGGTGATTGGTTGAGGAATGCGCGCGAAGCTGCGGCGCCCAATCCATTGTAACTGTCAGGGATCAACTTGCATCGACTCAACCGCAGAGTGCAGTACCGGCAGTTGCTCAGACACGTATAAGCTTGCCCAGGTTAGACTAGTGTGAAGAACCGGCCGAAGTGGCCGAGCGGTTCTAGGAGCTACAGTCTGGAACCGCACGATCGCTACGGACGCAGGTTCGAATTCTGCCTCGGGCATGGATGTGTGTGCTGTCCTTAGGTTAGTTAGGTTTAAGTAGTTCTAAGTTCTTTTTTTTTTTTTTTTTTTTTAGTGTGAAGAGCTGCATCAAATCAGTCTCCGGGTTAAAGACCATAACAAGAACATTCAAATTCTGGCGTATCCCTCTTCCCTCCGCCTTGTTTACACTACTTAAGGTAACGTTTGTTAAGAATTAATACATACCAGTAAAATCACCAAATCTATGTAATTCCAGAAGTGAAAGAGGTATTGTAATTTGAAAAACATCATTTCTATCACTTCTTCCATAGTGAAGAAAAGGACAAAAAATATAAATAAAAATTCAAAGCCCATTACAGCGTAATCTAATGGTTCAACATAACGTATTAACTTCATGGTTGTGAAGTCCTGAGAGCTTAGGACACCACCCGTCGGCGGGAATTCAAAGAGCAGCCTGGAAACATAGTAAAATACAATTATCAAATTTTAGTAACAATTGTAATGTGTTAGGAAGGCTTGTGCGGTGTGAAGCCTCTTACTTTATTACGCAGAATAAATTGATGTTTGCGTTATATACGGTAAAATCCAAAAATACAGCTCGGGTTGATCGGTTAATCCATAGATTCTTTTTCAAACTTGCCACAATATTTACTGTCTCATTTGGTACAATGGACAGATCCTGGTAATAGCCTCCTCCGTGATAATTTGAAATAGTTCCCATGTAACTGATACCATCTAATTCTTCACTAGAGGTGTATCTCCAGCTGAAAATGCAGAATATGGAAATTGGGTTAGGAGAACAAGGACAGGCGACGGAATGGTTATGAGAAATAAGTACAGTGGCAGTAAAAACATGTAAAAGTGTTTTAAAGACAGACATTGTCACCTACGCTGTAGTGTTCCTCGGTCCGAATGGCTCCTTTTCTTCTGCAGCAGAAGAGTATGCATCGTAACAGGTAGAAAAAGTTCTGGTGAATATGGCTGGTACTTCACAAGAATCATTTCGAACCCTTAGCTGCAAAAAGAAAAGAAAATACCGTTGTGGGCCTTGATCTGCTTGAAAAAGAATAACGCGCTTAGACACTCCGTGAATATCATGTCAATTACGTTAGAGTGAAAGTAGCTTATTAAAAACAGTATCCTAGTTATTTTAACGATAATAGGATCTAATTTCTTTCCTTTATGACGTGTTCGCAACAGACAGTCCTCTCAGTCCTGTGGCTTGCGTACCCAATTACTGAAGTTCTACGTTTTAAAGTCACAATAGAGCAATATTAACAGACGGTTTGCAACAGACCACACAATGATTACATCCCCTGTTAATTGTACTGGCACTTACAAATACCTAGTACAAATATTTCACAACAACATGGATAATATTATACACTGAGGCATAGGCTGCCCTAACGTATCCGTCGCCGGGGTGCGAGCATTATCATGATGCCCTCCCTTCTCCTCCCCGCCAGATGGTGACTAGCGGGGCTTTTAATTCACTTCTACTATTCAAAAAGTTAGTGGCATAATTTCGTTTTAGGATTTAGGGACAACACATATTTCTGAATCTTCATTTATTATCTCACATACAAAACAAAAGCAGTATTGCTTATTCAATTTAAAAAGAGAACAGCAATAGAAATCTACAGAAAATCCACTTTCCGAGCTTTTGTTATCGCAAAATCCTTGACAATGCCACTGATTTCAACACTGATATCATGTTCAATGCTAATCAAAGATAAATAGGTCAGTCTACATT
This sequence comes from Schistocerca cancellata, assembly GCF_023864275.1. Classification (NCBI taxonomy): domain Eukaryota; kingdom Metazoa; phylum Arthropoda; class Insecta; order Orthoptera; family Acrididae; genus Schistocerca; species Schistocerca cancellata. Next base: position 1,068,906,198 of record NC_064626.1, read on the forward strand.
ACGACATCGTCGACCTGAGGTAATTTATTTATTATATTTAATTTAGAAAAAGATCTTTCACTTTGAGGTACTGTGACTGGTTATGTCTGATAAATTCTTACTAATTAAAGATAAATATGTTAGTCTACATTGCGACATCGTCGACCTGAGGTAATTTATTTATTATATTTAATTTAGAAAAATATCTTTCACTGTGAGGTACTGTGACTGGTTATGTCTGATAAATTCTAAGTGCTGTGGACAAATTCGGAAATACAGGAATTAAACTGTTGGAAAATAAGTAACTTAATATATCCAATGGAGTTGTACAATAATTTACGATTAACTGTAAAAGTTCTCTTTCATTAAACAGATCGTTTTCATCAATCTCAGAATGTAAGCTGCTACTCAATGTATTTTTTAAACTTGAACATACCTCCTCCTTTCTTCTGATTCTAATTTTCTCCAATGACATAAGTTCTGTAGACAGGTGAAAGCTGCGTGGTTTTCATTTAAAAGTTCGCAACGTTCGTCAAATTTTGTTATAACGGTGTACACCAAGTAATAGTAAAAATGTGTATTGAAATATGTTTCTGGGTCTACTATTGACTCATCTGCATCCTTATAGGTAAAATATTTTTTCCTGGGACGGGGACGAGTTGGTGCGCGAAATTTTGTCCCAACTTCAAGCTCTACAGTTACCATACTTCTTTTGAATTACTGATCATTTCTCTGGACGCGGATTCGGTCCGAATTGCGAGTAATTCGTTTCTAGCTTGTGATGTCATCTTGTCCGCTTCTGAAACAACAGAGGTTGATTTTTGCAAAGCTTTGCTGCCCAATATTAATTTTGGACAGTATGTCGTACAAGATAACTTTGGAGTAGATTAATTTAATCGACTTTAACTCTCCTATTAAGGAATTGGTCATGTTTCTACTTTCAGTATCTGTATTATCATCAGAGTAAATTTTATACATAGCATTACAGATCTTTCCCGGGTTGAAACGAAGTGCTTTCAATGCCTCGACTTTCCTTTCCTATCGGGTAGTGGACTACGGCTTTAAAGTAAAATCAGCTACTTCACTAATAAGTATTTGCCAATGTGCTGTGGACGTGGCCAAAAGCACACAGATTTCTTGAACTCTAGGAAAAAAAGCTGTTATTTCTATGAACTTGTAGCGTCATTCATTACTAAATTGAGACTCTTTGCCGCGCAATGTATATAAAATGAAATACACGTGGGTTAAGATCTAGTATTCTTTTCTGAAGACCCGTATTTTTACCTCTCATATTCGCGGCAATATCGTTACCCTGACAGCTAATATCTTGTAAATCAATGTTACATGTCGATAAGAAATCTAACAGAAATGTAATTAGCATCTGGAAAGTAGAACATGCGATAGCAAAAAATCCTAAAAAATGTTCCTTTACATCAGCTTTTTTTTTTTTTTTGTAAAAGAACTAAGAAAAACGAATCTAAACACTATTGAAATCCGTTCTTCGTGCGCTAGGTCGATTGTGCAATCTAAAATAATAGAAAAATATTTTGATGGTTTTGAGTTAAAAATAACAGTGCTTTTAATTCTTTCTCCTAATTAATAAATAATTCCATTTTGGATTGTATGATTGAGATAATGTTTAATTCAGGACTCAGCTTTTTGGAGCGAGCGACGTGCTTGTCTAACACATCATCGAAATTAGAAACACATTCAATTAGTTTTAAAAAATTTCCATTATCAAGCTGGAAAAGTTTTTCTGTCTTCCCCCTCAGCAGTAAACATCGTCGTGCTAAAAAGTAAATTAGATGAATTATTCTTTCTATTATAGCCATCCATCTTATTTTCTCGCGTTCAGTTTCAGACTGGGGCATGAAATCTACAGTCTTTCCTTTAAAAACATTAGGTTTCAAATCCAGGTGTTTTTTGATGCTCAACAGATTCCTACACTGTTTCTTTCTATTTTATACTTCTAGACAAGTGCTGACATTAAAACGTTTACAGTGAAAACAATAAATGGAATCACCTGATATTGAATATACATGACAATGTCTTTTAACGGTTTCGTTATTTGATAACCTCTTTGTATAGTTTTGGCTGGATAGGCAAATTTATTTATCTTTACTGGTCCATGATCTACTAAACACATCCTGAAGTTATCTGTTATCGCTCGAGGCTAAAATGCTGCGACATTCATGGCATGTAAACTGATCAGCTCTCCCGATGACATATTGCCACTTTCACAGAAATCAGTTCCAACTATTACCGGCGACGGTGAAGAAGTAACTTTTGATTGTCCTCTTTAACCAGATCTTTCAGATCTTCGGAAGCAGAAGACGGGCCTATTACAGAAATAAAAGCAAATAGATTCGGTAATATACTGTACAGACCTTTATTGTCACCAAACTGGTGTCTTGGTAAATTATTAAACACAAAAGAGGCACAGCCACACTTTGCGAGGTGCCGGGGCTAGCAGTGTATTTAACACTAAATTCTTCTAGAATCTTCATATGTAAATGATGCTCTAAGCCCCCCCTATTCTAACTCCGACTTTTGCTGTTGCACATGGATTAAGAAGAAACGCGAACTGACTGTAATCGACCCTGCAAGTGGAGTAGAAAAGAGTTTGGCACCTGCAATAATTTAATTTGATAGAAATTAATTAAATAAAGGAAAGTTTCATTAACGTAGTGAGAAATGAAAGGGTTGCTCTACCGATTAACAGAATGAAAGTTCCGTCCAAAATAACAATTTGATTTAGTATGACTAGACTCAAAATCATAAACAAAACACATGAAACATTTACAATACATCAAATTGGATACTCAAATAAATGCTGTGAAGGTGAAGTTGTCCATAAACTAGATTGTGACATTTATGATGAAGTGGTACATGAAGCCAATTCCTTGCAACTCAAATCTTAAGAGAAACACACAGCCAACCCAACATTAATTGGTGCTACAGTAGTGAGAACTCAGACAATGAACACCCAAGACAGAACAAAGAAAAGATGGGAACAGGCGCGCTCTGCTGAGCTCTGATTATCACAGAGCAAATTCGCTAATCTGCCGGAGCTGCAAACATACATTACCAAGCTGTCTTCTTAACTGCAAGGACACGATCTGGCGTACCGGAAGCGATGGCTGGTTGCTTCGACATCCCGTCGTGGTGATGATAATGTCGCGGGTATAGTCCGAAACAAATTATCCTGGTCTGGCTGGTCCAGACTAAAGACTTCCTGTCAATACAAATGCGCCTCTGAGGGCGACGAAGAAGGCTCACCACACAATCACTGACGGTACAGTGATTGATTTTAACAAGCGAAGTCACACAGTAACTCTGTTACAGTCAACTTGAGCCAAAACTGCTCAAGACAGACAACATAGGCCGCTTGTACGCAGAACGCTCAATTGCCAACTGTACTCGAAAAGTTACGTTGAAGTCGAAACTTCAGCAACTTCGTCAAACAGTTACTATCAAATAAAAGTATATTAGACAGCCAACGGAAGGCAGGCTGTCCAGAGCAGCGAGAGCTCAGTCTTGTGACCTGCTCCAACCGAAAGGCGAGAGCCAACTACCACAAGAGCACCTGTTTAAACCGAACACAGAACATTCCCGCCCCCACGACAGTGGCCGTGGTTAAACGTTCCAATCAGCAACTCGAAAACCGGCGGAAAATTCCACTCTATTGCCGAAGCACTATCATTCCACCAATGGAGGTTCTTGGCGCCAATTTCTGCGCCGGTTTTGCTACGTCACGGAGCTATGCTCTGAGCAAGCTAATCACAGTTATGATTTTGCAGAAAACGCGGGAATTTGCCCGCCAAGACTGCCTGGGTACACAAGTCATTCCCATGCCTCGCTGGTAGCCCGCCAGAAAGTGTTTTCGCTAAGTTTCTGCGAAATAACGGAACCTCTAGCCCAGCCGCTCCTTCATGCAGGCCCCTGCAGGCGTGTCTCCGCCGCTATTCTGACAATGTCGGCGTCTGGAAAGCATTCACTTGACTGCCTCACACCCATCGGCTTAACCCTTTCAAGATCAGCAGAGCCCGCCTGTCACCGGACCACGTGGGTGACGAGAGACGCTGCGTGGGAAGTCCGCGTGTGTAGGAATAGCAACTTTTCACCGCATGCAATTAGAGAGGAAAATGGAATTACTCAGAGTACGATAGAAATATGAGAGGGGGCTTCTGCCACCTCTCATAGCCCCTACGCCATTTTAGATTGTAATTAGTGAGCGGTTGGCTCACTTAGGAGCAAGGTAGTGAATCTATCGCCCAAAAACAATCTAGCAAACTAACTCCACATGCCGCACTCTATAAAAAAAATCACTGCAACTGAAAAATGCAGCTCATAGAGGGAGGATTATTTATGATGTAGCCAACTTCACCTTCTTAATATGGAACTCTAACACTCACATCACACATCCATACCCAGGGAGCCCCTTCCAAACACCGATTCACACAGACATTCACACTCTAAATATGGCCCGGGCACGTGAGCCAAATATGGAGCAGTTTATTCTTTACAATCAGAGTTGGAGTGCTCCGCAATTAAATGCCCAAGAAGTTACAACAATTTCAATCATTAAACTAACCTGAACTCAAACACACATGATAATATTTAAGTTAACAATCTCTTTGTGAGCTTTCAGAATCTAATTACAACCTCCGATTCATTCTGTCTCCCTGCAGCAAGAATAAATAACCTTTACAAAATGTTCCCTGAACTGATGGTCCATTCGCAATGACAGTGGTGGTATCTGCTTCAATTTATGGGGACTTCAGGCACACTGTTTGCATACACACAACAAAAAATTCAGAATACAAAAAAAACATGGTGTAGAGAACAATACAGTAATCTGTAATTTGTGCGCCCTACTCTATCACTTACATAAGAATTACAGTGCAAATTCACAAACACATACAAGGTATAACATACATTGCAAAAAAACACTAGAGAAAGAATTTTAAGAAAAAAAAAAACAAGGTTCATGGGGTGTCAAGTTGTGCTTGCACATTGCATAATGTTGCTGTGCTGAGAATGAGGCACTAAATCACATTGTAAGAAATATTCAAAGCACTTCATAAATTCGTTAGTTTCTCTGAGGGGGTTGGTATGTTGAGTCATATGCATTGATGCACGTGGTTCCATGTCTTGAGCATCAGAGGGGGGCTTTCGGGATGGGGCCACAGTACTGACATCACATAGGGCTAAACGTCGGGTGTTGTTGCTATGTTGTTGCAACAGCAATAGGGTGTGCTGGAGCATCTGCAGTACGCTGTTGAGATTGCAGCAAAACCCACGCATATGATCACGACAGTACGGTAGGAAGACATAGGCTCTCCTCATGTCGATTAAATGTCTCTGAGGTCGACTAGCTGGGATGCATCACTAGTCCAGGTCTTTTCTCTCCGTGGACAGTACTTTACGTTTCCCAATATTTCAGTTCGACGAGGGATGATGGCATGTGGAGTTACTCCACAAGTGTGGGAGGTGATCCAGTCAGGATCGAACTAGGAGCGACGATTGCTACAACTGCTCTCTAAGTGAGAGGAGAAGTTAGAAATGAGACAATTCATTTGTTAGAGTTTTTGGCACAATACTGTTTTGTGTATGCCGATCGGCCAATGCTAGTGAGTTGTAAAAACTCAAATAGGTGATTATATAGCGTCCTTTTCTGTCCTGAGGCACATGAGGCCCAGGTTGTGACACCTTATGTGATCTTCGTGTACTCACGACAACGTGGTCTGCCGCAGGGAATCCCTCCAAACGGCTGCCGCGTCCGGAGAGCTAGCTGGCTGTTGCGTGCTGGTCGCGTGTCAGTGTCAACGGTCAGCCACACTTCCGCTTGTGGCCCGAGGAGGGCTTTCTGCCGCCTAATGCCTCAGGTATACGGCCCAGTGACTGTCACCTTGTAGGACCGGACGCTGCCGCACCCTTCTCGTCAGGTGGCGCGCTGACGCTCCCCTTCTTGCAGATGACCTCTTGTTTTTTTTCTCCGGCTGGCCTCTGCATTGCCACGATTCCCGTCATCTGCACAGTTCTGACAAAAATCTTATGCCTAACTTTTTCCCATGACCTTCTATGTTATAATAAATTTACGTAACGATACATTGATGGTCTGTCATTTCAGACACTCTTATTTTAATTTTATAGTTATCAATCTATGGCTATCATTATAACAAAATCTTGGTATATCTAATCTAGACATGGAAATAATCTATCTTGATATTTGTATAGAGACCGAGCTCACTACTGTACATGGTGTGTGACGCTATATTGGATGAACAACTAAATGTGCGGGTCCACACTAATATTACTATTAATTATATAGATCGACAGTAGACATGCTCAAGAATTAACTACCAATTGCCAAAGATCTACATTCTATGTCTTTTGAATAAATTATGTTATTATGCCGGTCGAAGTTTTACTGTGCTATAAAGAACCTGCAACTATTCTACTTTCTCTCGCCCGTCGTCCCTCCATCTCGGGTCTGTGGTTTGGTGATCTGAAAAATAGCATCCCAACAGGCGCGCGCCAAACACTTGTGGTAGAAAACCCCCACAATATTAAGGACCTTGTTATTGTTAAATCCTAAAGTTTAACTTATCCTAGCATATGGTACTCTCTCTCTCTCTCTCTCTCTCTCTCTCTCTCTCTCTTTTTTTACAACACTCTTACATAATTCCTGTTACGCTGAGATGTCTCGCTGCTCGCCGCTATTGACGACAGTGATGTGCGCGCCGTACGACATGGCCTCCGAATTCTCACTACGCCTCACTGAAACTCCAGAGACTGGGTTAGCCATGGCTATACAAGGCAATAAATTTATAGTTGCAACTTCTTTTTCTATGTGGTGTGGTTTTCGCGATCAAAGCACACCTTTCCAGAGGCAATGTAATATGACCAAGCCAGGACTGGTTCCTGTCGAGGATTCCGTCGCCCACCACACACCAGCTACACAGTATGTCACGAATCTCCAAGTATAATTCCTTGGTTATTCATCTGTGACAGTCACAAGCAGCACGCTAAATCCCCAACCAGCACATTGGCATGGTGGGCTTTATGCCCGCATTTCTACCGTCTAGGGCACCATTGGAGTCAAATGCTCACAGGTTCACACCGACTTACAAGACAACGACGCTGGCGCATCACTGTAAAAACTATACTGCCCATATTCATCCTCGAAATCACGCAATAACCACAATCTTGCAGTGCTCTGACGCGTGCCTGCAAGCATTGGTATGAACGTCTCACGAACTGGTTTTGGCCGCTATGGAGCGTATCACGACTTCTCAGAACGCTTCTAAGAGCACGTTCTTGTATGCGCCCGTTTGTGCGACATCTCCTCACTCATCATTATCCCTTAACATGGACACCAGACAGGAAAAGACAAAAACATTGCTCATGGAAAGGTAGTGTCTCCTACTCCATCGACATTGGAAGTCGCGAACATAAACAAAAAAAGGATAGCAGCAGTAAATTCTTATGCGAGACAACGCAGCGTGTTAATACTTTAGCAATCTTAATCTATTAATGCAACGATTGTTGTTCCCCTATTCTACTATGTACACCACTTACACTACTACTATTCCACGAACTCCTTTATGTGAGAGATGTGGTGGAGTCCTATGGACTTCTTTCCTTTCAGCGTCTCCAATTCATAAGCATTGTGGTGAGCTGCTCTCCTTATACGGTACAGGCCGTTGTAAACAGAATAGAATTTTTGGCATTTCATTTTTTGTTTGTTAGAGAGTCGGAAAGACTTCACGAGCACCCTTTGTCCAATTTGGAAGTGTCGTAAACGAGCTCCCCTGTCGGCACGTCTCTTCCTGACCTCTGCTGCAGCCCGCATCCTCTTGAGAGCCAAATCCACTATGGCTCGGTGCTGCGTTCGCGCCCTTGGTGTGAAGTTTACGACCTTGGTTATCAAGTCCTTAGGAATCCGGTTTTTCAGTACTGTAATGGGTGCCAATTTTGTTACCCCATGGGGTGCCTCATTGATCACCTCCTGGAAGTCTTTAAGGAAAACGTCCCATGTCGTGTGCTGTTTGTTACAGTACAACCGGCACAAGTTTCCGAGTTCCTTAATAACCTGTCCTGCAGCATTCGAGCTCGGATGGTGTGAAGATATAAAAATGGGATCAATTTTACATCGACGCAATGTCTCCTTCCATGTTTTTTACTTAAACTGTGGCCCGTTATCTTGGCTAGTACTCTGCTACCAATTGTCTTCCACACCCGGTTTCCTTCATGTACATAGTCTTGGAACACCATGACACCCAGACCTGAGTATGAACTGTCCGTTACTATGCAAAGCTCTTCTGCTAAATTAGGGTGTGAGAGGATGGGTGCTTGTAATAATGCGAATTTTAATGCTTTCCATTTGGATTCGGCCGCTTCATCCCATTCCCAAGGAATCTTCTTTCCTGTAAGTTGATGCTACCTAGGACTGCTCTGAGTTTTGACATGTATAAAGCGGTTGTAAAAATTTATGATCCCTAAGAACCCCCTTAACTGCTTCTTTGTCGTAGGAATGGGAAACTTTTCAATCGCTTCGATCTTTTTCGGGATTTGGCGCAATGCCCTCACCCATGATGATATGTCCTAGAAATTTGACAGAGGACGTCCCAAAATTCGATTTTTCGATATTGATAGTCACTCCGTATTCCTTGAATGTCGCAAGGAGTTCACCGAGGACCGTATTGTGCTTTCCCCAAGATTTCTCCGCGATCAGCAAATCGTCCACATAGCTGGTGACATGATGTTTCAAATTATCGCTTATTATGCCGTCCAGCCCCCGAATGAATGCGGCAGACGAAATGTTCAAACCAAATGGTAGACGACGAAACCGGTAACATCTTCCAAATGCTAAATAGCTGTGTACTGTCTGCAATTTGGGTTGAGCTCGATCTGCCAGAAACTCGATTTTAGATCAACTGATGAGAAGATTGATATTCGATGGAAGTTTTGTAAGAGTTCCTCTAATCGTTCCGGTCTGTCTGTTTCGGGTTCTATTATGGTATTAATTTGTCGCGAGTCCAAGACTAAACGAATACTACCATCTGCCTTCTCGACTACTCTTAACGGGTTATTATAGGCTGAAGCCGTAGGTTCTTTTATTCCTTCACTCAGCATTCGCGTAATTTCAGCTGTTACTTTCTGTCGATATGCCAAGGGGATTGGGTAGGATGGCACACGAAACTGGTTGTGCGGACGTACACGGAATTCATATTGGAAGTTCTTTATTGATCCTGTCTTGGGAATTTTTTTTTTTTTTTAAATGGTTCAAATGGCTCTGACCACTATGGGACTTAACAGCTGTGGTCATCAGTCCCCTAGAACTTAGAACTACTTAAACCTAACTAACCTAAGGACATCACACACACATCCATGCCCGAGGCAGGATTCGAACCTGCGACCGTAGCAGTCGCGCGGTTCCGGACTGCGCGCCTAGAACCGCGAGGCCACCACGGCCGGCTGTCTTGGGAATGAAAACCTCCGCATGTTCTACTAGTAATTTATGAAGTTCTTTGCGGTGGTCGCACCTTATATTATTTATTGCTTCCACTTTTTCTCCTATTTTCTCCTTTATTTCTCCCAATATTCCTACTTCATTCTCATCCGTGTCCTCTCCCCTACCCGCAACTTCGACCTGTTCTTCCTTTCTGTCTTTCAGAAACGCATAGTTCATCCGTACACAGTTAGACGGTAGTTGAGCTGGGATCAGCTAGTCTTCGAACTTAATGTGGACGGGATTCCCTTTCATCAAAATCACTTCACCTCGTCCTAGATCAACTATCGCTTCATACTCATTTAGGAAGTCCGTTCCTATTATCATGACGATCGCCAGATTTGGCACGATCCAGAAGTTAGACACTATTTTGTGTCCTTGGCAGGAGAATTCCAGTCTTGTTTGTTGGGTGACCTTCGTACATTTACCCGCTAATGCCTCTTTTATTTTGGTTTTCTTAACCGATAGGACAGGCCAGTCCACCTCCTGAGAGCACCTCTTGTATGCTGCCTCAGATATTGCTGTTATGTAGCTTCCACTATCTATTATCGCATTCATACTCTTTTCAGCTATTGCTACTGTGATAAGAGGCTGCCGATGCGGTCGAGGAGTTGTTTTATGTCCTTCGAGCAGGATTTCTGATAAATCTTCGTAATTTATCATCCGTAGTTGGCCAGGTCCGAGATTACGTGCAAAATTCCGGCGGCCTGTGTTCGCACTAGTCTGGCGTCAATCCCTTGTTAAGCTCCCCCTCCTCTGACGTGCATTAGGATTTGCGGGTCTAGTTTCGATCTCCTGCCTCCACTGTTGTCCTTGGTTTCGCTCTCTCCAATTTCGGTCGCTTTGCCTTTCATTATTCCTCCTATCCCAGATTCCTTGTCTAGATTGACCCTGTTCCTTGACTTTCTGGTTTCCGTGTCTCTGGTTTCCATAACCTTGAATAGCGTAACCTTGACTTCCGTAACCCTGGTTTCCTAACTGACCAGTGCGATTATGCGATCTGTTGTCGTCTTCTCTTCCTAGCCCGTGGTATTTGTTACTTTGCCCCTTCTTCCTGTCCTTTGCGTCTTGTTTATCAACGACTACTTCGAGTTCGCGCAATAGACTCTTGAATGCTTCTGTGTCAGATCCACACTTCCCGACAAGTGTCTGTTGGTACCTAACTGGCAATTTGGAAAAGCAAAATTTAATGATTTCTCCGTTGCTATATGGATTATCTAAAAATTGATTCTTCTTGAGTAAATCATCAAGAAATTTGGTTGCGCTCCTATGCCCGGACACTTCCAGTTCAGGACAAAATATTATTTCCTCTTTAATCCTGTCTTGCGTTTCGTTTGACCAGTAGGTCCGCAGGAATGCATCAACAAATTCCTGATAAGTCCGACACGTCGCTGCCACACCCCGCATCTTTTCCGCGGCTTGGCCTTCGATGTATCCACACATGAATTCTAATTTTGCCTGGGTTGGCCATGATGCCGGTAATGAATTTGTAAACTGCATCACCCAGCTCTTCGGATGCATCGACCCTCCATTTTCTTTGAACTTATGGAATTTTAGTATCGACAGGAAGTATTGTGATCAAAATCCTGTCTGATCCTCGCACTGATGTTGTCAGTCGTTTCCGATACTTGCACGTCTGCTGAGTGTCCTGATCTACCTTGCTGATAACTATGATGTGCTACCTCTGTATCACAGTGGAAGTGGCACGCAGAATTCACTCTCCTTAAGTGGCTACAATTATTGGAGCTATTACTCGCTGTTCTGCGTGTGCATTGTTAGTTCCGCCCTCGGTCATTGGGCTAGAGCACGGCGGGCTTTTCCTCGGAGACACAATTCTGTGTACTCCATCATTGGTATCCGAACGGGCAGTGCTCGTGTGCCCGTTTTGCTCTAGTTTTGCTATCCAACTCTCTACTTTTTCCATTCGTTTCGTGGTGTTCGCAACCGCGATATTACCTTGGGTTTTTAAGAACGCTAGGGATTTTGAGTGGGATTGTGTTGTACGTCAGAAGCGCCCGCGACTTTCATTGCCACTATTGCTGCCGTTTTGGCCAGGCCTGCTACTTTTTGTGCAGGCATTGACATTTGTTTTACTTCTCCACATTCTTTCTTTATTGTTAGTAATTCCCCTCGAATTTCTCCTATATGCGAAATTATTGCCTGAGTGTCCTTCTTACGCTGTTCGTCAGCTTCTTCTTTCTCCTTCTTACGCTGTTCGTCAGCTTCTTCTTTCATTGATCGTAGGAAGCTCAGTATTGGGTTTATGTCATCTTTTTGATCCTCTTCAAACATGGGCGATGTAACTCTGGACACCTGGGCGCTAGAGCTCTGACGTGACCGAGATGGCCCCTGTCTGCTCTCGTTCGTTTGATTATAAACTTCTGCTACCGTCTCGACTTGTGTGCCTGTCTCTGTTTCATCCTCTACCTCACTATCATAATCACGGCCGCGACGTTGCTCTAAGATCGCGTCCAAATCACCTTCCTCATCAATGACACTGTCGTCCTGTCCTGCTAAAAATGTGCCCATCTCATCTCCGAACCTATCCCAGTCAGTAAATTGCCCCTTATCCATTATGCTATCCTCTTTTGTTTTAGCTTCGCTCGATAATAGTCGTGCCTTACTTTTCGTGATCATTCATGAAAAACAATTTTATCTAAAATGCACAATAAAAATAATCTACTCCATATATTTTTCCATGTAGACATAAAATTTCAACAACGCCGTTCCAACGCTATAATTACATGCACAGAAACTGCACACAAACCCGACAAAGTGTGATGTGGTACGGACACCACATCAAAGAAACACATAAAACAATGAACAAACAAACAAATATATACGCTGAAAACAAAAACAGTTATCATGCGCCGCTACTTAAAACTAATCACGGAACTACAAGAAAAAGAAGTTGGCTGTTAATCATTAAAAAAAAGTAGAGAAAAAAAATTTGGATGTTCCTACTAAGAATACTGTTTGCTTATCAGTGATTCACAGGAAAGATCCGAGGCTAAGGGTCGCCATTTTATGCGAGGTGCCGGGGCTAGCAGTGTATTTAACACTAAATTCTTCTAGAATCTTCATATGTAAATGATGCTCTAAGCCCCCCCTATTCTAACTCCGGCTTTTACTGTTGCACATGGATTAAGAAGAAACGCGAACTGACTGTAATCGACCCTGCAAGTGGAGTAGAAAAGAGTTTGGCACCTGCAATAATTTAATTTGATAGAAATTAATTAAATAAAGGAAAGTTTCATTAATGTAGTGAGAAATGAAAGGGTTGCTCTACCGATTAACAGAATGAAAGTTCTGTCCAAAATAACAATTTGATTTAGTATGACTAAACTCAAAATCATAAACAAAACACATGAAACATTTACAATACATCAAATTGGATACTCAAATAAATGCTGTGAAGGTGAAGTTGTCCATAAACTAGATTGTGACATTTATGATGAAGTGGTACATGGAGCCAATTCCTTGCAACTCAAATCTTAAGAGAAACACACAGCCGACCCAACATTAATTGGTGCTACAGTAGTGAGAACTCAGACAATGAACACCCAAGACAGAACTGCTGTATTCCAGCAGCAACGTACCTTATTGGCTGTATTAATTACATTGTCCTGTTCCAGACCTCACGCCAGCCTGCGTGAGCTTAACGCGTGCCTTTCGGCTACCAATCATAGTGGCTTGGCTGTCTTGCCAAGTCACAACAGGAAGCAATGGCTGGTTGCTTCGCCGTCCCGTCGTGGTGATGATAATGTCGCGGGTATAGTCCGAAACAAATTATCCTGGTCTGGCTGGTCCAGACTAAAGACTTCCTGTCAATACAAATGCACCTCTGAGGGCGACGAAGAAGGCTCGCCACACAATCACTGACGGTACAGTGATTGATTTTAACAAGCGAAGTCACACAGTAACTCTGATGCAGTCAACTTTAGCCAAAACTGCTCAAGACAGACAACATAGGCCGCTTGAACGCAGAACGCTCAATTACCAACTGTACTCGAAAAGTTACGTTGAAGTCGAAACTTCAGCAACTTCGTCAAACAGTTACAATCAAATAAAAGTATATTAGACAGCCAACGGAAGGCAGGCTGTCCAGAGCAGCGAGAGCTCAGTCTTGTGACCTACTCCAACCGAAAGGCGAGAGTCAACTACCACAAGAGCACCCGTATAAATCAAACACAGGACATTCACACCCCCACGACAGTGGCCGTGGTTAAACGTTCCAATCAGCAACTCGAAAACCGGCGGAAAATTGCACTTTATTGCTGAAGCACTATCATTCCACCAATGGAGATTCTTGGCGCCAATTTCTGCGCCGATTTTGCTACGTCACTGAGCTATCCCTGAGCAAGCCAATCACGGCTACGATTTTGCAGAAAACGCGGGAATTTGCCCGCCAAGACTGCCTGGGTACACAAGTCATTCCCACGCCTCGTTGGTAGCCCGCCAGAAAGTGTTTTCGCTAAGTTTCTGCGAAGTAACAGAACCTCTAGCCCAGCCGCTCCTTCATGCAGCCCCTGCAGGCGTGTCTCCGCCGCTATTCTGACAATGTTGGCGTCTGGAAAGCATTCACTCGATTCCCTCACACCCATCGGCTTAACCCTTTCAAGATCAGCAGTGCCCGCCTGTCACCGGACCACCCGGGTGACGAGAGACGCTGCGTGGGAAGCCCGCATGTGAAGGAATAGCAACTTTTCACACCATGCAATTAGAGAGGAAAATGGAATTACTCAGAGTAAGATAGAAATGTGAGAGGGGGCTTCTGCCACCTCTCAACTTAACTCCAAATAACTCAACAGTCGACATTAATCAGAATGTAGTCGATTAAATTATAGGGTAACTCACAGAAGTAAAGAAATCTTTCTATGAAACTAGTAACCTTCTTTCTCCAGTTTTCTTTTTCTGTTCTGTGCATCAGAAAGTACTCTAAATTGGTGATTCCTTGATGCCTCAGAACGTGTCCAATCAATCGATCCCTTCTTCTGGTCGAGTTATGACACAAATACCTCTTCTCTCCATTTCTATCCAGTACCTCCTCATTAGTTATGTGGTCTACCCATCTAATCTTCAGTATTCTTTTGTACCACCACATTTCGAAAGCTTCTATTCTCTTCTTGTCTAAACTGTTTATCGCCCATGTTTCACTTCCATACATGGCTACACAACATGTAAATACTTTCAGAAAAGACTTCCTGTCACTTAAATCTATACTCGATGTTAACAAATTTCTCTTATTCAGAAACGTTTTCCTCGCCATAGCCAGTCTACATCAGTTATTTTGCTCCCCAAATAGCAAAACTCATTTACTACTTCAAATGTCCCATTTCTTTATCTGATACCCTCAGCATCACCTGAGTTAATTCGACTACATTCTATTATCGTCGGTTTGCTTTAGTTGATGTCCATCTTTATCCTCCTTTCAAGACACTGTCCATTCCGTTCAGCTGCTCTTCCAGGTCCTTTGCGGTCTCTGACAGGATTACAGTGTCGTCGGAAAACCTCAAAGTTTTTATTTCTTCTACATGGATTCTAATTCCTACTCCATGTTACTCAGGACACGGATTTTTTTTCTTTTTCCCTCAGTATGCTGTGAAAAGATTGTCACCTGACTTGTGTGTCGCATACCATGTGTCGTCTCCACTTCGTGCTGCAAGAAGGACCTCCTTGAGTGATCTCCGAAGAGTGCCAACTAAACTTCTTCCACTTTGTTTCAGCTCATCTCCCACTTTCACGGAGGTGAAGAAGTTGTCAGTCATAACGTTCTGTAAGGGCGACGCGCCTGTAATCTGCTGTCGTGTAAGAGAACTGTTAGCAGTGCCCCAGACAGCAGTTTAGAAGGGGGCGGGAGGATTCCAAACAGTATAATATGTTATTCTGTAGCTTCCCAATGTCACTGCGTAGGTCTGCATGTCGCCAGTCCATAGAAAACGGAAAGCCGCGCTGTATAAAGTATCTTCCACCTCCGAATACTTCGTATTTCATGTTATTTGCCCCAAAGTATCACAATATACTCTAACATCTCGTGAGTAAAAATGACTCACATGGTACTACTGGTACAACAGGTAAATTTTTCATACTTCTAAGTGAACTAGGGGGATGAAATTTTGGTGCGTTATACAACCCCACAAGTGATGAAAAGTGACGGGAGCGTTTGGTCCTGCATTGATTATGGAGGGGGCTACAACCCTCGAAAAACCATCGTGGGTCAAAAATGACCCACAGGGTACTTCTAGTGTTAAGCGATCTTTCGATCTGTGACAGTGTAATTATGTGTTTCCTTACGCGATTGGAATGAAAAAGCGCCGCAGTTGTTTAAATATTCCACACGCTACATACGATTTCCTGACAAATTCTGTAAATAAACTATATTCCATACGCCAAATTGTATCCTTTAAATTGTTTTAATGAACAATATTACACACATTGAAACTTCCTGGTAGATCTTAACTGTGTGCCGGACCGAGACTCGAACTCGGGCCCATTGCCTTTCGCGTGCAAGTGCTCTACCGACTTGTTTTTTAATAGTGTACTCTAGTCTCTCTTCAGAATAGATTGAACAAACTAACAGTACATATATATATTCACAATGCAACAGTTCTTCAAGGTACAATTTAAACATATGCAAATGATTTTTAGTTTAACAAAAATATTAGAAAAAACATTAAATACAACAAAATATAACACAATCTGTCTTCTTTTTTTGTCGATGCATGAGAACGTGGATAAGAGTGTTGCATCATGCGACGGGTAGGCATGGCACACCCCAACTTTGAGGGGGGTCAAGAAAGACGCTGTGGAGATAATCGGCAAAAGTGTAAGACGGTTTTCGGGTGAGGGTGCTATGCGCAGTCACAACTTTGTACCAGAAGTCGAGGACTGTATGCGCACCACTCTGAAAAAGGTATTCTAAAGCCTGTCCTCGAGACCAGGCGAGTGTATGGTGCTTAGCAAGAGGGTAGTGAAATGTCTGGGGCAACAACAAGAACTCTGGGGCTACCGTCGTTGGCGGGGCACGGAGGTAAAAGCCCACGATTAGTTGAATGAGGAGCCAAACGTTTCGTTTTAGGGGGCACGTAAGACGGTGCTCGTCGGTGTCTTCCAGCTGACAGTCAGAGCAGAGTAGGGAGGTGGCCAGTCCTACGCTATAGACTAAAAATACCAGAGTGCAGACACAGACAACGGTAAAAAGGGCGCATGCACCCCTCCCCCCCCCCCCCAACCGTTCGCCAGTTAATGTCAGGGTGCTGCAGTTAATGTCAGGGTGCTGTAGCACCATGGGATGACAAGGGTTGGACAGCGTAAACAAACGATAATAGTACGGGGAGGACGGTTGACTGGAAGATCGGCCCGAACGTAGCTGAGTTCTATGAAACAACTGGCTACATGGTACAATAGCCCGCAGCTCGTGGTCGTGCGGTAGCGTTCTCGCTTCCCGCGCCCGGGTTCCCGGGTTCGATTCCCGGCGGGGTCAGGGATTTTCTCTGCCTCGTGATGGCTGGGTGTTGTGTGATGTCCTTAGGTTAGTTAGGTTTAAGTAGTTCTAAGTTCTAGGGGACTGATGACCATAGATGTTAAGTCCCATAGTGCTCAGAGCCATTTGAACCATTTGAACCATGGTACAATAATGGAGAAATAGGTGCCACACTGATCGGTGGATCGAGAGAAGGTGGTCGGAGGATATCTAAGAGACTGAGTGTTAAGAACGGGACCGGCCCCCGCCAGTGCCGCAACATAGTATGGACAAGGAGTGCAGAAGATCGTGCTCGCACGTTGACGAGTCCGAGGACACCTTTTGCAGGAGGCAGTGTTAGAGTGTTGTAGCGGACGTTGAAAAGTGCCCCTGCTGACACGAAATATCCAAAGGCTGATTGGTGCAGCGGCGAAGGTGTAACGGCATTGGTAGGATCTGGGCGACGTGTACCAATTTAGCGGCGACATACATGTTGACATAGGGCTTCGTTGGAGTTGGCTTAAGTTACGGTGCACTTGACCGCGAACACGGTGCCGAATCGACTGCAAAAGCCGCCGGTAGGCGAGGGCCACCGTGCGGTGTGTGGAGCCCGTATATTCGATACCCAAGTAACGAAGATTGGTGCTGACTGGGAGTGGGGTCGGCACCATAACCGGGAGGCCACGCCCAATGTGCATCATAGTCGATTTGCGGACATTTAGAATGCTACCCGAAATGTCCATACTGCTGGATCCATTGGATGGCGTCATTGAGTTGCGTGGAGGAGCAGATGAGAAAGAGGAGGTCGTCCGCATAAGCCCTGCAGTGAAAGGTGCAGTCACGTAAAGTGAGACCCTGCAGTCTAAAGGTAAGACCAGTGATGAGGGCTCAAGTGCAATGGCGTATAGTGAAGTAGACATAGGGCATCCTTGACGCACAGAGTGGCGTATAGGAATCGGTCCTACAAGCCCACTGATTTGTATAATCGAAACCGCGGGAAGTAGTAACCGGCGAATGGCATCGACAAAGAGTAATGGGAACCCCATACGTGTCGCCACCATGAGGAGGAATGGGTGTCGAACGCGGTGAAAGGCACTCGTGAAATCGTTGGATACCAGTGCTGCACAAGGCGACAAACTGCCGCCAGCGCGATGAGGTCACGGCATTCTCCTAGGGCTGTTTGTAGGGTGAAAGTCTGCTCTGGTGAAAGGACCGTAGGTAAGACGGTACGTATGGACGCTGCTATCAGGCGTGCATAGATTTTATAGTCTGCATTCATTAATGTAAGGGGGCGATATGCAGAGACATGAGACCCTCTCTAAGGCTTAGGCACAAGTAGAAGAATGCCAGTGACGAATAAAGGTGGAATTGGGAAGGACAGAGTAAAGAGTTCCTGAATCGTTTCCATCCAGCGAGGAAGCATTAACGTGGTGAACGCCCGGTAAAACTCCACGGGGAGACCATTCGGTCCTGTTGATTTGTCCTTGACCCCCTTGTTGATCGCATCTACCAACTCTTCTGCGGTGATTGCAGACATCATGGACGTTGACTCTACTACGGTGAGGGTCCGATCAGGGGGAGAATGGAGATCATCAGGAATTGGCGTTGCCATCGGTCCGTCGTCATACCACTACCGCTTGTGTTGTGTGGTGAACACCGTCGGAGGTAGTGATGTTGGGGACGAAAAGTCGACGTAGACGACGATGGTCGAATGCGGCATGGATTATGGATGGCGTTTCGTCGTGGAGGAGGTCCTGTCGTTGGGAACGCACCACGAACCCATACAGTCGTGCACACTGGAGAGAGAGGAGACGAGCTTTAGTACGCTGTCGTTCCCTATGGGTTTCAGGTGATGCAGGGAGCGCAACGAGTTCACGGAGGAAGGCGTAGTGAAAATTTGTGGTGTCTCGATGCCATGCTGCTGCTTCCTTGCCACCTTGCATGAAGACCTTTCTGATCGCGGGTTTGGCACATTTGAGCCACCAATGGAACGTGGATGTGTACTGCGGGAGGTGTCGTTCGCAAGACGCCCATGTAGTTGGTTCAAACGGCTCTGAGCACTATGGGAATCAACATCTGTGGTCATAAGTCCCCTAGAACTTAGAACTACTTAAACCTAACTAACCTAAGGACATCACACACATTCATGCCCGAGGCAGGATTCGAACCTGCGACCGTAGCGGTCACGCGGTTCCAGACTGAAGCGCCTTTAACCGCACGGCCACACCGGCCGGCCCGCGCCCATGTAGTGGCAATACATTGTCGGCAGTGTGGATCATTAAGGAGGGAGGCATTAAGCTTCCAGTAACCTCTGCTGCGCCATACTGACTGTGGCAAAGCCAGGGAGCAAATAACGGCCCAATGGTCCGAAAATGCAAGGGAGCATCTTTCTGCTTGGGAGACGTCGTTGCCAAGGTGGGCAGAGACATAAAACCGGTCCAGTCTACTCGCAGAATGTGCTGTATAATGGGTAAAACCGGGGTATTGCCATGAATTTTCTCCCAAACGTCTACGAGATGAAAATCTTCGATTAAGGTGAGCAGCGCCGGGGATGGCGAATAACCAGACATTTGGTCCTGCGGACGGAGGACGCAGTTGAAATCGCCTCCCATGATAAGGCGATCATAGTGCCCAGAAAACAGGGGCGCCACGTCATGTCCAAATGAAGTGGACCGCTGCAGACAGTTTGTGGAGCCAGACGGATAGTAGATATTGATGACGCGCATGTCGAAGATGGAACAGCCATGCCCCCACCAGAGGGAAGGATTGTCGTGTCCGGGATTCCTTCGCGTTTGTAGAAAGCCACACCACGCCCTGATTGATCACATGTGGACGTGTATGAGTCGTAGCCGTAGACCGGTGGTAGTGTGGCAACGCGAACTTGCTGAAGAAGGACGACGTCGACGTCAGAGGTCCGAAGCATGTCACATAAGAGCTGCAGATTGGGTGCAGTGCCGATCATGTTGATGTTCAGTGTGGCGAACCGGTACGTTTGTTTCAGTGGCGGTGGATGTGCATCTACCATCACCAAGGGGAGTACGAAAATGGCACCGACTGGAAGACCCGTCCCATCATCTGCAGTGCCTCTCTTTTGATGTTAACAGGCAGCCTCCTCCTGGGGAGGCAACTTATCCGGAGGAGGGGGCGTACCTTCCTCAACGTCGTCGGCCATTGCTCCTGGGCCGTGGGTCAGTCCAATGTCCATGAGAATGACATCGTGGTGAGAGAGATCTGGAGCTGTCGGAGGGGAGACAGGTGTCTCAACCTGCGCACCGATCATTTCATTGTGCGTGGCGACCTACTTGGTGTTCCCGTCCTGCGAAACGTCTTGTTCATTGTGAAAGCTGTCCGCCGACCGCTGTGTGGAAATGTCAGCTGGTTGGGTGTCGTCTTCGTCGTCTGGGGTGGCGACGCTTTGAGAGCCCGTGGGTGAACGGTGGCGGCGTTTGCGCCTACGTGGCGAGCGTTGTTTGAGCACGTGTTCCTCAGCGTCGGACGAAGGCAAGGAGGAGCGTCGACCTAGTTCGAAGGCGTCGGTGTGTACAATGAAATTGTCAAGCAGCTGTACTGGTCTCCTCAGCGTCCGGTGCGGGAGCCTGTTCGGCGGCAAGGTTGTCAGGTGGGACGTCTGCACCGTCCGTAGGTGAATGGGACGGTGGGACGTGCCGATCGGAGGGACCGGGCGACGGGCTGGACGAAACTGTAGATGTGGCAAGAGCCGCTGCGTTAAGTGGCTGGTAGGGTGGTCATCATTGGTGAAACGGACGCTTCCGACAGCGGGAGCTGCGCGACACGTCGTTGAATGCATTCAGACCGTAAATGACCTTCTTTCCCGCAGCCGGAACAGGTGCGAGGTTGGCCGTCGTACATTATAATGGCACGGCAGCCTCCGATACGTAGATAGGAAGGCGCGTTTTTCTGCAACTCGATGCGGACCTGTCTGAAACCGTTTAAAACATGATAGGTTTGAAATTGTACCCATCGTTCGGCGACATGTTCCAGAACGTTGCCATAGGGACGAAGCGCCGCGATGACGACGTCTGCAGGTAGTTCGAACGGCACTTCGGAGATCCTTATGGTTCGTGTGCCGAAACGGTAACGGACCCTATATTGCCGTCGCAGTGACAAAAACGCGGTCCACGTTTTGCCTCTTGAAGCACCTTGTCGCACGCCGCATCGTTGATCATTTTGACGTATACTATACTGCTAACTCTGGACAGGTGGATACCAATTAGATCCGTTGGTGGTATTTTAACTTCGTCGCGAATAAATCTTTCTACCTCCAGGACCTTGGGTAGGGCGAAGTCGGAACAAAAGTTGAAACGTAATGTCTTCTTCCGATAGTTGTGCGCCATGGTGGTCTAGAAAGAAAACGGTTTTTACAGCGGCCGAAGTAAACACAAACACACGGTGAGCGCCTCGCCCGCAGTTCCTTGGCGCGTGACCGCCTCACAGCACTGCCGGCGGTAGATGCCCGACTGAGCTACCCAAGCACGACTCACGACTCACGACCCGTCCTCACCGCTGTAATTCGGCCAGTGCCTCGTCTCAGACCTTCCAAACTTCACAGAAGCTTTCCTGCGAGAGCTCGCTCAGTTTTCCTCGGAGCTCGTCGGCAGAGTCCGGAACGTTCCGTAGTTTAACGCACTGCTGCCAACGAATGCGATTTGCAATGTGCAGCACTACAATGAACGGACGCGATAGTGTTAATGGTGATGATAGTGATGATGATGATGGTGATGACACTGAAATCTAGAGTCCAGAAGAAAGCAGTGCCTGCGGCTGACTTGTTAATGATTATATCTGTTCTGAGTATTAAAATAAATTTTTACGTGATTTTCAATGTAATTCATGTCTCACTCATTGAATAACTATGTCACACCGTGATTTACTTTTTTCTGTATTTCATATTCATTGATATAAAAAAGAACCGTAACTTAATATGAACTTGCACATATACGCTCTTTCAGCAAATGTGTTTACTTTCGTGCTGTTTACACCACAATGTAATTCATGTCTCACTCACTGAATAACTGTGTCACATCCTGATTTACTTTTTTCTATATTTCATATTCAAAAATGGTTCAAATGGCTCTGAGCACTATGGGACTTAACATCTATGGTCATCAGTCCCCTAGAACTTAGAACTACTTAAACCTAACTAACCTAAGGACATCACACACATCCATGCCCGAGGCAGGATTCGAACCTGCGACCGTAGCGGTCACGCGGTTCCAGACTGAAGCGCCTAGAACCGCACGGCCACACCGACCGGCATTTCATATTCATTGATACAAAAAAGAACCGTAACTTAATATAAACTTGCACAAATACGCTCTTTCAGAAAATGTGTTTACTTTCGTACTGTTTACACCACAATAAGCGAGGACTGCGTGCCCGTTGCCACTACTGCGAAGAAACCTTTCCACTGTCATGCATTGGCTTTTGCTTTCGTTCCTTCTTGCCGCGCTTCCCCCTCATCCCAGGAAACTAGAAAAACTTTACAAGGAATAGTGGTCCGTGACCATGCGTATTATAAGTTTTACTTCTAATTTGCGTGGAAATGACACACGCAAAACAAATTGTTACTCAGCAATTCAAAAACGGTTGAATGTAATACTCAAGGAGAATAGATCTAGTCTCCATGGTAATACATTAGACTCGTTATTTCGTAAATATGGCGCAGTGTTATCTAAAATTAGCGCTTCTGTTGGTAGATTTTTGTACTTTTTAGTTACAGTTTAAATTTCTAAAATTTTGACATAAACACAATATGCCTGTGACTTTCCTATTACTAAAAAATTAAAGGTTTTATTGTAATAATGAGATTAATCAATCTTTATTTTTTTGCAATTCATAACTACGTTTCGAATTTTGCACACCGAAGTACATGACAATGAGTACGAGAAAGTCCAATGGAAGTAAAATAATTTTTTTCTCATTGATATTAATTTTCGTTTCAATGGCCTTCAGTCACACAAAAATTGACGTAACACTTGCAATCGTATCCCTAAATAAATATGTCATCATTTAAAAAGAGAAGCAGTATTGTCTGTGGTTGGTTAGCCGAGAATCCGCCAGGAACAAATTCCATTCTTCGTATTTGTCGTCCCAGACTATTACAAAAGCGATACTCAGCAAAGAATAGATGGCCCTTCCGCCGATGCTTACCGACAATTACCGAACTGAAATCGTAGCGCTGCCAACATATGAAGTCTGACGATGCGTGATGCGGTATTATTTCAGTAGGTACTTAATAATGAAGTAGCCACACATTTTAACATGGACACATATGCAACGCTCTGTATCGAAATCAGGCGATCGTTAACGGCGCTCTGAGCTCACAGTACATCAACAGTTCAGCGCAGGTGTTTCCGGCACTGCCAATAGCCCGCCTCCGTATGTAATATCTACTTTTCCCGGTTCCATACGTGTAGTACTGTGTGGTATTGTGCTATCTACTTACCTACAATTATAAGGGATTGTGAGGAAGGCAGCGACCTTTCGTGTACTCTTACTCCACCAAGAAAAATACCCAGAGAAGGCAGCTAGACAAGAAAAAAGGAATGAACAATCATCGCAGCATCGCTCACAGAATTTTAGACACCAGCGGTTAAAGAATATGGCTTTTACGGACTGGCTTATGCCAGACACCAATGATTCAACTAAAGCTAAGTGTGCATTTTGCCCGGGAACATCGATGGTAGCTGAAATATCTAATTTGAAAACTCACGCCATTAGCAAAAAACATATAAACAACAAACCTGGTTCTAGCGTAAAAACGCAAACATTAACATCCCTTGGATTCCAAAAAGGTATAACTCCACAAAATAAAGAAAAAGCGCGTGCAGAAATTAAACTTGCTGTTTTTTTGTTTTATTTATTTATTTCATAACATTGCATTTTCGGTTGCTAACCACTGGATACCTTTATTAAAAGTGGTTGTGACGGACTCGAAATTAATTAAGAAATTAGAGCTCAAACGAACTAAAGTAAGGGCAGTGGTAAAGAACGTTCTTGAAGAAGATCAGAAAGCAGAATTAACCCAAAATCTACAAAAAATATAGTTTTGGTCATAAAGGACGAGATAACCGACATTTCGACGGTCAAAACAGCTTGCGTTGTGGTAAACTATTTTGATCAAGAAGCTCAAAAAATATGTAGCACATTTTGGGAGTTGCACAACGTTTTCAAGGAAAGAACCGATGCTGATGATATTCCCACAGGCAGTGCCGAGAGTTTATACAGATCTCTTATCGATTCATTCACCAGCTATAATGTCCCACTGAAAAATGTTATAGGCTTTGGTTCAGATGGATGTAACGTCATGATGCGTGAAAACGACCCGGTAAAAACTAGGTTACAACGCGATTTCAAAGGAATCACAATAGTGAAATGTGTTTGTCACTCAGCCCATTTGTGTGCTAGCGAAGCATGTAAACATTTACCTGAAAGTGTAGAGCAACTAGCTCGTGATATTTATAACTTTTTAAAGCACAGTGATAAACGCCAGTTTGATTTTCGTAACTTCCAGTCGTTTGTTGAAGTGGAGCCCCACAAAATTCTTAAGCCATCTCAGAGAAGATGGCTTTCATTGTCAGCAGCGAACGAGTTTTCATTAAGGTTAATTTGATAAAAACAGACATAAGAAACTGTGGAAAGTGTGAACGGGTCTCTTCTTGATACAGAGAGCGTGAAAGGGCTAACACGTATTGGAAACTGCGTCCATTTTGAACCGACAAAAGACATGCATAGCCGTACGACTAGCGAAAAATTATACGGCAAAATAAATAAGAACGATGTCAGTAAGGCTGAGGATGTAGCTGATATTATATCTGGAGACTAGAAAATACAACAAAAATTTTCAAAGTTGTATGGAAATGTAGGTTAGATGGTGCTCCGATTGAGTGATCTGTGGTGTTGTCGTGGCCTAAGTTGCATCTCTAATGGCAGACCAGGAACGAAAAACGCTTCGACGTCACTAAACATTTGCCAAAGCAACTAAGAGGTTTTTCTGGCTAATGAGAGGGGAGTATATTCCAGGCAGCTAACAACACAGTTACCTAAAGTGCCTTAAAGATCATCTAACTAATAATAATATGTCATGTACCTGTGTAATTTCATAAATTAATAAATTATCACCTAATTGTTATATCTCGTGGCGAAATTATTTATGAATGTGCGTTCTAATTTAACCTCAGCTATAATGCGCTTTTGCGAATCCATGTTTCTTCCGAGAGTGAAATAAAATTATATCATAGTTGTTAATCGATATTAAGTAAGCACTCACCGCATTTCACTACGTCTCATCTAACCGCCTCAACACCCGAGACGAGTAATGTGTTCAGAATTTGGGACTTGTAAATATGGCCACCGTAACATTTTATTAGTTTAATTCAAAATTTTTAAATTAACAAATGCCTGCTAAATTCACACTCATTTAATATGTCTTATTTTTGGTTATATGACTTTTTAAAAGGTTGATAAATGTACGAGGTTTGAAAGTCAAGGTACGAGATTTTTAGTTGTTTATGTACGAGGAAGAAAGTTCTATGGTTGGCAACCCTGACTCGATCTCCACCATATAGCCATGTCTACGCACCATTTGAATTTCATCTGTTTCCAGAACTAAAGGAAAGTGAAGAGATGTGGAAAGAAACTGTTATTAGTTGATTTAACGGTCAGGCGGCAGAGTTTTGTGATTCTGGAATCCAAAAACTGGTTCCACGACTTGACAAATAATTAAATATTCATGGTGACTTTGATGAAAAGTGAAAAAATGCGTATATTGGAGTTTGTGATGCAATTTACGTTCATAAATAAAGTTTCTCGTAGCCCATTACAAATCGGTTCTTAAGTTAAAAAAGACCTTCGTATTACAACCCCCTATGTGTCACTCACATAGGGATCGTGAATATAAGATTAGAATAATTACAGCACGCACAGAGGGTTTCAGACATGCGTTCTTCCCGCGCTCGCTATGTGAAAGGAATGGGAAGAGACCATAGTAACTGGTAATATGGGATGCAATATCTGCCATGCACCTGACGGTGGTTTGCAGAGTATATATGTAGCTGCCGTGAAACCATATATCTGCTTACTCACACACAAATTTATCCATGCATCATATAATAGAGACATCTACTTTCACCACATAAATTAACGATTATGTGCTCGTAACCTCACTGGCAAAACCTTTATACCGTACACTGAAGTAGCACATTCTGATACTCTAAAATAATTAACCATACTCTGAATAATGTTGTTCGGGAGAGAACCTTAATGTGATGTGTCCCTGAAGCTACATATTTATGTAATAAATAAGTCAAAGATTACTTACGGCATGTTTGTTAGCTTCTGACGCTAATCGGTGGTGAGAGGAGGAAAGTGGCATCACAAAGTTAAAGCGTTAGTAACTTTTGTAGCATGGCGTTTTTCCCTTCATCTCATGTAGTCGTGAAACCTGTCTGGTATTTCCAGCCAGTAACTGGGGACGGAGTATACAGACTGGCCACGTTCTCTTCGAGACAAACATAACTCATTTACACGCATCAGGCACCTCTTTAATAGCAACCGCCGCATTGTAACACTCGTATCCAAGCGCAAGGACATCGTGGCACCCATCATACCCCAAAAGGTTAAAATTTAAACTACTTCACACACAAAATAGATTATAATCTAAACTAACCGAACTTCCTGGACACAGCAAAAACTGGCGAATGAGATCAGACGCACTGTTACCGATCTGTCGGCCGACGATATCGGGCTACCTCTGGCGACGGCGTCTGACGACCGTTGTCGGCGCCACTGTGAACACAGCCCAAGCGTGTACATTTGTTTGTACGAGATAGATTTTAGGATTTGCTGTTCAGTTTTATTGTGACGCTGTGGAGGCCCACGTCTCTACCAAACTCATCCACCCTCACCGTCCTATGCTTCCTCCACAGGCCGTCCTTCTTCGCAGGCTCTAGCGCTCCTTCCTCCGCACCTGTGACTGGGATACACTCATCTGCCACTAGCAATTACAACGACACATCCAGAACCTCCTTACAAGAAATAAACGCCAGGACTGGCGCCAGACATGCACACGCCTCAACTCCACCCTCCCTATCAACTCCAATTACTGGCCAGCCTTCCAGCGCCTTACTGGTAGCCATCCCACCAGTCATTACCCTACTCTCCACGACAATCGTCCCTTCCCTGACAACCTCAGTAACGCTAACCATTTTGCTTCCCACCTCTCCGAGGTCTTCTCCATTCCTGACAATCCCCATTTTGATTACTCCCTCTTCCCCACCGTCCTTGACCGCACTGATACCTCTGTTCCACCGCTCGCTACTAGTTTCCAGTACTTGGTACAGTTACCCCTCTCAGACATCAACACTCCCATCACCGCACTCGACATAACACTCGTCCTCCTCTTCTCCAGATTCAACACCGCCCCTGGTCATGTTTGCATCACCTACCACTACCTAAAAGAATCCCCCCCCCCATCCTCCTGGCTGTCCTTGCTACCCTGTACAACGACCTCCTCTCCACTGGCTTTTACCCCAACCTGTGTAAGACATCCAATGTCCTGCTGTTCCCTAAACCCAGCAAACCCCCTCTGATACCTCTTCCTATCGTCCCATCTGCCTCACCTCTGTGTTCAGTAAGGTCTTCGAGACCATCCACTCCCACCGTATTCACCACCACCTTAACCAGCACCACCTCCTTCCCCTTACACAATGTGGCTTCCAGCCTTCATTCTCAGCCGACGACCAGCTCCTTAACCTTACCAGTCTTCTTTCCCTCCATCTTAACTCCCATCACCCCACTATCTTTATTTCCCTTGACCTCCAGAATGCCTATGACTATGTTTGGCATCCCAGGCTCCTCTTCAAACTGCAGACCTATGCTCTCCCCATCAATTTCGTCCTTCTCGTTGCTTCCTTCCTCTCCCGTCGTCCCTCCTATGTCACTATCCACAATTCCAACTCCTGTACCTTCTATCCCTCTGCTGGCATGCCCCATGGCTCCACGATTTCCCCTCTCCTCTTCCTCATGTACACTGCTGATATGCCCAAATCACTCCCACCTGTTCATCTCCTCCAATTTGCTGATGACACCACGTTATTGGTCCTTTGTCCTACCCTTCAATGGTCCCAACATAAGCTCCAAACCCACCTTGACCAGTTCACGACTTGGTGCAACCAGTGGTTCCTTCGTATCAACCCCTCTGAGACCCAGGCGATCATCATAGGCCACACCACCTGCTCCTTCTGTCTCCATGATTTCTACCTAACCATGTTCGGCTGTCTTATCCACCTCACTCCTACCCTCAAATACCTTAACCTCACCCGTGCCCTCCACCTACCTGGACTCACCATCTCCTTACAATCCAACACAAAGCCCACAACAGACTCTGCCTCCTGAAACTCCTGTCCGGCTGGACATGGGGAGTGCATCCCTCCACCATCCTTCACACCTACAAAGTCGTGGTCTGCCCCATCCTCTGTTATGCCAGTGTCACTTGGATTTCCGCCCCTCCCAGGTGCTATAAGGCCCTCCAACTCCTAGAATCCCATGCACTCTGCCTCGCCTTCTATATTCGTCTTCTGCCCCTCACGCGCATCCTCTACGACCTCATCCCCTTCCCCCACCTTCTCCTTGTCCTCGAACACATCTGCACCCTGTATATCATCTGCTGACTCGATCCCCCCCCCACCCCCTGGTGTCCACCTTCCTCTCCACCCCCAGCCCATTGTCGCGCCTTTACCTTTGTATTCCGCCCTCTCTCCATCTCCACACCCTTCACCTCCTTTCCCAATGCAACTTCCAGCACCTACCCCCCTCAGATGATGAGCTTCATCCTGACATCTACTTCTCCTACCAACTTTAACTCCACCTTTGTCCTCCCTCCTCTTCAGGGCTCCCTCTCCTCCCCCTCCCCCTCCTTTCCCCTGAGCAGCTTACCCCCTCCTACACCCCCTCCTTTTCCTATGCTCCCCTTCTGTGTCTCTGCACTCCCTCCTGCCTTGTCTTCCCTCTTCATCTCCCACCCTGCCCATCTCCTGCCTCTTGGCGCGCCCCTTTTCTCTTCCTCCCACCCCCATCCCCCTCCCCTCTTTTTCCCTCCTCTCTGACCTCCAGTCTCTCGGCAGGTCCCTACGAGCAGTTTTTATTCTTTGTGAGTGTTCTGTCGCTTCCAGTTGTCTTATTTTTTTTAAAGCGTCTCGTTCTGTGTATCTTCATACTGAGACGGACTTTTAACTTGTGTCTGACTCCTGTGATTTTAAGTGTGTAACAAATTGCCAGCTGTGTTCTTTTAACTTTATGTCGACTATTTAACTGCCCCCAATGCATGTCCCCATATCGGTGTATATTTTAACTCCCATCATCTCCATCTACCCTGTTCTTTACGTCCCCCTTTCATCCCCCTTTTTTTGTAATCGTTCCCCTTTCATGTTTTTTGTAAAACTGTTTGGCTGAAGAGCGCTGGACTGTGCTGCTGCCAGCCATCCCCTGCCCATGGGGCAGGGGGATGAAATTACAATAAAGAAAGAAAATTATGTTTTATTTCTCAGGCAGACGCGAGAAAAAGATAGTAATGCAAACTCCCGCCCACCATACCTCGCTCTCTTTTCGGAATCGTATACAAACGCTCCCCATCATCTTCTCCTGGAATGCGAAACACTTACTGCACATAAGAAGCGCGCCACTGTAATAAGTGTTTTTTTCTGTTTCCATAGCATTTCATTTGATAAATATATTATGGAATTATTAACAGAAATTTCCTAATACTACTGGTGCTAACGAACGAAGGTGTTTTTTTTTTCCACCAATCGCATGCTCCAGTTGCCGCCACTACGACACAGTTAGGTAAAATATAAACTATTTTACACTAAACATATGCGGTGAAACACTGATACGAACAACGTCCGCCATTCTGTCACTCTCTCCGTCAATCAAAATTTCTCGGAAAACACTTGAAACGCGATCTTTGACGAAAACGTCAAATAACTCCGTAGACTGTCAAATGTTTGGCATAGATAGTGAAACTTCCTGGCAGATTAAAACTGTGTGCCCGACCGAGACTCAAACTCGGGACCTTTGCCTTTCGCGGGCAAGTGCTCTACCATCTGAGCTACCGAAGCACGACTCACGCCCGGTACTCACAGCTTTACTTCTGCCAGTATCTCGTCTCCTACCTCCCAAACTTTACAGAAGCTCTCCTGCGAACCTTGCAGAAGTAGCACTCAGGAAAGAAAGGATATAGCGGAGACATGGCTTAGCCACAGCCTGGGGGATGTTTCCAGAATGAGATTTTCATTCTGCAGCGGAGTGTGCGCTGATATGAAACTTCCTGGCAGATTAAAACTGTGTGTCTCGGTCGGGCACACAGTCAATGTGGCTGCAAATACTCTGTGACTCGAGTTCAGATAGTCACGAACTGCAGACAGCGGCAAGAGACGGGGTTAAAATGATGCCCAAACTGCGATGTTTTCTCGGCAGCGTGTAGAGCTGACATCTGTTGGCGACACCGAGCAGCAGTGCAGCACGCATCAGCTGTGTATTGGATCTCGCAATAAGAAATTCAGCAGGAAAATACTGAAAGTAAGAGATATCTCCTTATCGATATCACTTTCTTATTTCCAGATGCTTATGGAAATTGGAATAAGTGTCCATATCTGCTGACAATTTGTGAAGAGAATACTTCACACCCAGCAACGCACTTGCTAAAGTATTTATTATATACCGCAACTTCAATTATGGAAACCTCCCATCACCACGCAAGACATCACACTCGTCCTCCACTCCAAACGCAACACCGTCCCTGGTCATGATGGCGTCACCTACCGTCACCTCACGGAATCCCCGCCATCCTTCCTGTCTGTCCTTGCTACCCTGTACACTGTCCTCCTCTCCCCTGGATTTTACCCTGACCTGTGGAAGACTTCCCGTGTCCTGCTGTTCCCTAAGCCTAACAAACCCCCCTCTGCTACCTCCTCCTATCGTCCCATCTGCCTCACCTCCGTGTTCAGTAAGGTCTTTGAGGCCATCCTCTCTCGCCGTATCCACCGCCACCTTAACCAGCACCGCCTCCTTCCTCTTACCCAATGTGGCTTCCGGCCTTCCATCTCTGCTGATGACCAGCTCCTTAACCTTACCAATCTTCTTTCCCTCCAACTTAACTCCTGTCGCTCTGCTATCTTTGTTTCCCTTGATCTCCAGAACGCCTATGACCATGTCTGGCATCCCGGGCTCCTTTTCAAACTCCAGACCTATGCTCTCCCCATCAACTTCGTCCATCTTGTTGCTTCCTTCCTCTCCCAGCGTCCCTCCTATGTGACTATCCACAACTCCAACTCCCGTACTTTCTACCCCTCTGCCGGCGTGCCCCAAGGTTCTGTCCTTCCCCCTCTCCTCTAACTCCTGTACACTGCTGATATGCCCAAACCTCCCCCTCCTGTCCATCTTCTCCAGTTCGCTGATGACACCACCTTCCTAGCCCTTTATCCTACCCTTCAACGGTCCCAACGTACCCTCCAAACCCACCTTGACCAATTCACTGCTTGGTGCAACCAGTGGTTCCTCCGTGTTAATCCCTCCAAGACCCAGGTGATCATCATAAGCTGCACCACCCGCTCCTTCCACCTCTATGATTTCTACCTCACCATTTATGGCCATCCTATCCACCTCACTCCTACCCTCAAATACCTTGGCCTCACACTCGACCGGCACCTCACCTGGACTCCCCATCTCCTTATCATCCAAAACAAAACTCACAACCGCCACCACCTCCTGAAACTCCTGAAACTCCTGTCCTGCCGGACGTGGGGTCTGCATCCTTCCACCATCCTTCACACCTACAAATCCATGATCTGCCCCATCCTTTGTTATGCCAGCATCGCTTGGATTTCCACTCCTCCCCGGTTCTATAAAGCCTTCCAAATCCTCGAACGCCATGCACTCCGCCTCGCCTTCTGCATCCGCCTTCCGTCCCCCACGCGCATCCTCTATGACCTCATCCCCTTCCCCCACCTTCTCCTTTTCCTTGAACACATCCGCACACTATATATTGTCCGCCGCCTTGATCCCCCTCACCCCCTGGTGTCTCCCTTCCTCTCCACTCCCAACCAGTTGCCGCACCTTTACCGTTGTGTCCCTCCCTCTCTCCATCTCCACACCCTCCATCTCCTTTCCCAACACAACTTCCATCGTCTACCCCTCCCGGATGATGAGCTTCGCCCTGACATCTACCCTTCCTACCAACTCTAACCCCCTCTTTCTGCCTCCTCCTCAGGGCTCCCTCTCCTCCCCCTCCCTCCTTCTGATGAGATTTCCCCTCCTACTCCCCCTTCATCTCTTGTGCCTTCTTTCAGTGTCTCTGCGCTCCCTCCTGCCCTGTCTTCCCTTTTCCTCTCCCGCCCCCTGTGTCTCCTGCCTCTTCGTGAACCCACGGTTGCCTCTCCTCTCTTCATCCCGCCGCTTCCCCAGCTGCCCCACGCTCTCCCCTCCTTTTCCATCCTCTCTGACCTTTCCCTCGGCAGGTCCCCCCTGGTAGTTTTATTCTTCGTCGTGTGTCCTCCAAGTTGGTATTAAGTGTGTTGTTTCGGAGTGTTTTTAATACTGTGGCCAACTTTTAACCTGTGCATGAGCATCCAGTGTCTTCTCTGTGTTTTAAGAATCGCCAACTGTTTTTTTTTAACTTTCTGGTGACTTTTTTAACTGTCCCCCATGAACGTCTACATGTCCATGTCTTTTTACCTCCATTTTTCTCCCCTCACTCTGTTTTATGTTCCCCTTTTTTATCTCTTCATGTATGTATTATTTTATTCATGTTTTAGTTGTCGTGTCACTCGGCCGAAGAGTGGCGGATTGTGCTGCTGACAGCCCTCCCCTGCCCATATGGGGCAGGGGAATGAAATCACAATAAAGAAAAAAAAACTATGGAAACTTCAAGGCGACCTCATGCCCATCCCCCAGCACTCCCATCCCGAATCCAACTCCACTCCCGGTGTTATCCTCTCCTCCCCCAACCTCCTTGGCCGCATAACGGTGGATGTCCTGGAGCCTATTGGTAGCGACCATCTCCTTGTCCTCCTCACTGTTTCAGACTGTCGTCGCCCCTGCCCCGACCCTCGTAATGACCCTCCCCCTAATTACGTCCATGACTATTCCCATGCCAACTGGAATGCCTACCGAGATACCCTCTCCACCCAGGTTGATAGCCACCCTTTCACTTACCGCCACCCCGATGATGTCACCCATGCCGCCTCCTTTCTCCAGCAAACCTTGTCTGAGGCCGTGGAGGCCCATGTCCCTACTGTCGCCATCCACCCCCACCGTCCTACCTTACCCCCACAGGCCGTCCTCCTCCTCCGTGAATCCCGCCATCTCTACCGTGCCTTTCTCCGCACGCGTGACCCGGACACACCACGACGCCACCGGCAACTTCAGCAACACATTCGTACTTTGCTCACGGCTAAGAAACGCCGGGACTGGCGACAGACATGCACCCGTTTAAATGCTACCCTACCTATCAACTCGTCCAAGTTCTGGTCAGCCTTCCGTCGCCTTACCGGAACTAAACCCTACCCCTACTATCCTCTTCTCCATGATGATCACCCTTTCCCTGACACCCTTAGTAAGGCCAATCACTTTGCCTCCTACCTCTTCGATGTATTTTCCATCCCCGATGATCCCCAGTTCGATTCCTCCCTCTTCCTGGATATCCGCGATTGAACTGACACCTCTGTTCCTCCCCTCGCTCCTGGTTTCCAGTACTTGGACAACATTGCACATACAGAACTCAATGCCCCTATCACTACAGAGGATCTCATTGCTACACTCCGCACAAAACGCAACACCGCTCCTGGTCACGATCGTGTCACCTTCGTGAAGCTCCTGTCTCTTTCCTCTCCACTCTGGCCAGGCTCTACAATGTAGTCCTGTCCACCGGTTACTACCCCGACCTGTGGAAAACCTCCCGTATCCTCATGTTCCTTAAACCTGGCAAACCGCCGCCCGCCGTCTCCTCCTACCGTCCCATCAGCCTTACCTCAGTCCTGGAATCTATCCTCACCCGACGCATCCACCAGCATCTCCACCAGCACCGCCTCCTTCCCGTTACCCAGTGTGGCTTTCGGCCGTCCTTCTCTTCCGACGACCTTCTCCTTCACCTCACTCATCTCCTTTCGGACCAGCTTAATTCCCGTCGCTCCGCAATCTTCCTCTCCCTGGACCTCGAAAGTGCTTATGACCGCGTATGGCATTCCGGTCTCCTATTCAAGCTCCAAACCTTCGCCCTTCCCATTAACTACGTCCGTCTGATCGGCTCCTTTCTCTCCCGCCGTCCTTCCTATGTTACCATCCATAACACAGATTCCTACACCTTTTTCCCCTCCGCCGGTGTGCCCCAAGGCTCCGTCCTCTCCCCCCTTCTGTACCTTTTGTACACGGCGGACGTGCCGCCGCCGTCACCCCCCATCCACCTTCTCCAGTTTGCCGATGACAACGCCTTCCTTGCCTTTGCCCCCACCCTGCAGCGCTCCCAACACCTTCTCCAATCCCATCTTGACCAGTTCACCGCTTGGTGCAACCAGTGGTTGCTCAAGGTCAATCCCTCGAAAACCCAGGCGATCATTGTAGGCAAAACCACTCCTTCCTTCCGCCTCCTTGATTTCTATCTCACCATCTATGGCCGTCCTATCGCCCTCACTCCCATCCTTAAGTACCTTGGCGTCACCCTCGACCGTCGCCTCTCCTGGACTCCCCACCTCTGGTCAATCCAAGCCAAGGCACGCTCCCGACTCAGTCTCCTCAAGCTCCTCTCCGGCCGTATGTGGGGTCTGGACCCCTCCACCATCCTCCACACCTATAAATCCCTCATCCGCCCTATCCTTTGTTATGCCCATCCGGCTTGGATCTCCGCCCCCCCTACCTTTTACAAATCCCTCCAAATCCTTGAACGCCATGCTCTCCACCTCGCCTATCGCATCCGTCTCCCCTCCCCCATGCGGATCGTGTACGATCTCATCCCCTTCCCCCACCTCCTCCTTTTCCTTGAAAGGATACGGATCCTGTACACCTCCCATAAACTCGATCCTGCTCACCCGCTAGTCTCCCCGATCCTCTCCCACCCCCGCCCGCTGCCACGCCTGTATTCCCACGTCCCACCTGGTCTCCATCTCTCCACCCTCCTTACCCTCTCCCAAGGTGGCTTCCGCCAGCTCCCCCTCCCTGATGATGTCCTCCTCCCCTCCATCTACCCCTCCTATCAACTTTGATCCTCCCACCCCTACTTCCTGTGTCCTTTCCTTTAGGCACCCTCCCTCCCTTCCCTTCCCTTCTCTTCTCTTTCCTTTCCCCCTCCCCCTCCCCTCTTCCCCGGGCTTCCCCTCCCCCTTCCTCCCTCCCCCTCTCTCCTCTGTCCATGGCATCTCTGCTCTCCCCTCTCCCATTCCCCTTCCCCTTCCTCCTCCTCCTCCTCTCTTGGCAGGTCCCCAGACCCGTACACGCTCAGTGAACATTCGCGCGCCGGAGATCATCGCCATCAGTGTTTCGTGTGTGTGCCTTCGTTTGTGTGTAGTGTTGTTCGCCGTCACGCCACCACCGTTCACGTGCCGTCGCCATCATCCATGTTATGTGCACCGTGTCGCCTAGTGTTAGTGATGTTTCAGGTCCAGCGTGAACGGTTCCATGTATTTTCGATTTTTAGTGTCTACATTTTTTGCCCACCGTTTTGACTGTCTTCTCTGCGCCACCTTTATGTACTACTTGTTGTCAAACTCAAGGCTGAAGAGCGGTGTATTGTGCTGCTGACAGCCCGCCTTTGTATAAGGTGTTTAAAATCACAATAAAGAAAAAAAAACTATGGAAACGTCCTTTCGCGTTATTAGTCCGAACTAAATTTTGAATGATGCGGACTACGTTGTCGGCATCTTAAAATTAAGTAAATTAAAAGATATGGCTGGAGTTTGACAATGGAATAGATCCTGTTTTGCAACGCCCTTCGCATTATAGTACCCTGAGTGTGTACCCTGAGTGTTTGCTGCATGAATATTCGCATAAAAGCAAATGAGGTGATTTTTTCTTAACAATGGAATAGGTTCTGTTTTGTAATCGTGATGCCTTCACATTATATCATCCTGAGTATTTGGTGCATAAATATTGTCATAAAAACAAATGAGGTGCGAGAGCGCCGGTCATACCGCAAAAAGTATGAAACTTTCACTTAGGCGTCTTGGCAGTTACGTATTTCCTGCAGCAAATGCACTGCTTTTGTGTTGTCACTTTCATACTTTCCAATTGGCTGGGGACAGGCTTTGTATGTTTGACATAACAGATTTTGCCAATGTAGTTTCCCTGTATTCTAGTTCCCAATTTTGATAGGTTTTATGTGGGATAATCTGTATATGCTCTTGAAAAGGTGCATCATGAGATATAATTTGTTGTGATTGCATTCTGGGAAGCGAGGCACCGAATTAATATTTATGAGTGTGCCACTCTCACTTTTCTTACTCACAGTTAAATTTTTCATTGTTTATCACACAGAGAAGGACTGCAAAGTGACTGTTAAAAAAATTACCGACTGGTGCGCATTACACAATTGTCAAGTATGGCAGTTTTTCATCTAACACTCACAAGTCAGGTGGATAAAGCTCATAATGTATACACTTGATAGAACTGGAAAACATGTTTAACATTTCAAGGTAACTGAAATCCAGACTAAAATTGAAAACAGTTCATACAGTGTAATGCCTTTGTGGTACGTACGTCATGGCTGATCTGGCTTTACACCACATACCGTTCTTGCTAAACAAGTTTTTATGACGTACAGGTATACGGAGTTCCCTCAAGTACTCACAGCAAGCAGATATGTTATCATTTTATCATAAACTTCCCCTTCCCGCGTCCGGCCATCCTGATTTAGGTTTTCCGTGATTTCCCTAAATCGCACCAGGCAAATGCCGGGATGGTTCCTTTGAAAGGGCACGGCCGACTTCCTTCCCCATCCTTCCCTAATCCGATGAGACCGATGACCTCGCTGTTTGGTCTCTTCCCCAAAAAACAATCCAACAACAACAATAAACTTCCCCAGGAAATCAGAAATGAAGTTAAGTTGCTGTTGAAATGCGATTTCTACAACAATATCTGAACGCCAAAAGCAAAAGGATCAAAGTATCATTGTTGATTTACCTGAGAACTATTTATGATACACAAGTCTTAAGATGTGTAATAACCAAACATATCACATGTACAAAATTAAACACACAAACATATACATACATAAATCAGATAATTATTCTCGAACACTTAAATAAATAACATACTCAAAAAATTAAACTCACTGAATGCTGAACAAAAACATAAGTATCTTCTGTGTGCAACAAATTTGAGAAAAATGTTCTTGTAAGGTAGCTACAAGTAAGATTTTGTGGACTAAACAAAATACAGTCAAATACAAATTCAGTGAACTTTGTCCAGATGAGAACAATATCAATTGAAATATCACTGTTTCACTTCTGAGTAGATCAGCTGTACCTATTCTAAGTTGTAGTTTAGAAATATCAGTTTTGATACTTTTTCACTTGGAAGACGGGATCGTCTATCTATTATTGTTTGCCCATGCTTTGAAAATATGCGCCTACTTGCGACAGAGGTGGCCATAATACAAAGACGTCGTTTCATTATTTCAAACAAAATGGGAAACAAAACATGATTTTCTTTCCACCACAGCAATAGATCTTGTGATCTGTGTATCAGTGGCATCTTCATATATTTATAAAGCTCGACTATACTTGCAGCAGGTGGATTGTCTACACTTTGGATCAAGCCTCCTACACCTTGGAAGATCTTGCCAAATGTTCTCACTGCTGGAGTTGGATGTGCTCACCACAACTGGTTTGGCTGGTGGTGGATTGTCTGTAGAGCACTGAGTGGGTTTCTATTGTATTGAACTGCACTGTTTGGACTATGTTCGCAAAAACAGTCACAGCACAATGAACATATTAAAGACATGAAATGCACCTACCAAAAAACCTTGAGTCAGCTCACAAGTCAAAAGCTGAATCACTATTATTTAACTTTTTTCACCTATCCCCTTGTGGTCCTTGAAGTAATTATGGCCTCCTTCGTTTCTTTTAATCGATGCCCAGTTTTTGGAAATCTTTTCTCCTTGAAGCGAGAACTCAATAATGTTGCTTCACAAACAATTGGTTTATCTGGAAAGTTTTGAACGAGGCGGGTACAGATTCCATCCTCAAGTTTAGCAGTTACTGTATTAATGGCTTCATTGCTGTAATCTGAGTTTTTCAGTCTCAGACAATGACTTTGTAAGCGTTTGCTTAATAAGACAAGGTTACATTTCTTTCACTGCTAATTTCTGTTGTGACTTGCTCGAAGTTAGATGATATTTCACAAGATTTTTCAATAACTGACCAGTCTTCATTGGAAAGTTTTGTTTGTGAATCCACACTGAGGATGGTGAGGGTGCTTTACAAAGGATCTCTGATTTTAAAAGCTTGTCAAACATTCGTACGTGGAATTCCATCTCGTAAGGCAATCTGTATTAAAATAGGAAAGCCCGTTTGCTTCTGAATATTGTGTAATTTCTCAAGTGCCTGAGGACGTCTTTTGAAAAATGCCGCTACTGACTTCACTTTGCCCTTGCGTCTGTAATTGGTTCAAGGCTTACTTGCACAATTAAATTTAGTGTATGTTAAAAACAAAGTACATGCTACCATTTGCACATCATCATTTTGCTGTTGCAAAATGGTAGATATCGAAATAGATGACAGAGGATAGAAAAACAATTAAAATCGCTCAAAAGAGGATAGGCAGCTGGACCTGATGGGATACCAGTTCGATTTTACACAGAGTACGCGAAAGAACTTGCCCCCCTTCTTGCAGCGGTGTACCGTAGGTCTCTAGAAGAGCGCAGCGTTCCAAAGGATTGGAAAAGGGCACAGGTCATCCCCGTTTTCAAGAAGGGACGTCGAACAGATGTGGGGAACTATAGACCTATATCTCTAACATCGATCAGTTATAGAATTTTGGAACACGTATTATGTTCGAGTATAATAACTTTTCTGGAGACCAGAAATCTACTCTGTAGGAATCTGTATGGGTTTCGAAAAAGACGATCGTGTGGAACCCAGCTCGCGCTATTCGTCCACGAGACTCAGAGGGCCATAGACACGGGTTCCTAGGTAGGTGCCGTGTTTCTTGACTTCCGCAAGACGTTCGATATAGTTCTCCACAGTCGTTTAATGAACAAAGTAAGAGAAAGTGGACTATCAGACCAATTGTGTGATTGGATTGAAGAGTTCCTAGATAACAGAACGCAGCATGTCATTCTCAATGGAGAGAAGTCTTCCGAAGTAAGAGTGATTTCAGGTGTGCCGCAGGGGAGTGTCGTAGGACCAGTTCGATTTTACAAAGAGTACGCGAAGGAACTTGCCCCCCTTCTTGCAGCGGTGTACCGTAGGTCTCTAGAAGAGCGTAGCGTTCCAAAGAATTGGAAAAGGACACAGGTCATCCCCGTTTTCAAGAAGGGACGTCTAACAGATGTGAGATGAGACGTACTGGAACAGAGCAACAAGGATTCGCAAAAACGCATTATACATTGAGGTTAAATGAGAATGCACATCAATGCATATCAAAAAATAATTTTCCCACGAGATACAACAATTGGGTGGCCGTGCGGTTCTAGGCGATTCAGTCCGGAACAGCGCGACTGCTACGGTCGCAGGTCAGAATCCTGCCTCGGGCATGGATGTGTGTGATGTCCTTAGGTTAGTTAGGTTTAAGTAGTTCTAAGTTCTAGGGGACTGATGACCTCAGATGTTAAGTCCCATAGTGCTCAGAGCCATTGAGGTACTTTAGTTAACTGTGTTGTTCGCTGACTGGATTATATTCCCCTCTCATTGGCGGGAAAAGTCTCTTCGTTGCTTTGGCGAATGTTTGGTGACGAAGCGTTTTTTGTTCCTGCTCTGCCATTAGAAAAGCGACTTAGGCCACGACACCGCCACAGATCACTTAACTGTGCCACCATCTAACCTACATTTGCATACAACTATGAATTTTTTAGTGGTATATTGTAGTCTTAGTTTATGTCTCCAAATACAATATCAGGTACGTCCTCAGTCTCACGGACAACGTTCTTATTTATGTAGCCGTATATTTTTTCCCTAGTCATACGTCTATACATATCTTTTGTCGGTTCAAAATGGACGCAATTTCCAATACGTGTTAGCCCTTTCACGCTCTCTGCATCAAGAAGTGACCCGTTCACACTTTCCACGGTTAGCCGGTTTCTTATGTCTGTTTTTATCAAAATAACCTTACAGAAAACTCGCTCGTAATCAGCATTTGTATGAGGTAGGGGCAGTGTGTAGTTAGAGCAATCTTTAACAAGTCAGTCACAGGCACTGCATTCTTCTAGACTCTAGATTTCAATGACATCATCATCATCATCATTAACACTTTCGCGTCCACTGCACACTGAACTTCTGTTCATTGTAGTGCTGCACACTACATATCGCATTCGTTGGCAGCAGTGCTTAAAACTACGGTACATTCCGGTCTCTTGCGACGAGCTCTGAGGAAGACTGAGGGAGCTGAGAGAACTAGGAAAAACTGCCTACTGGCTTCTGTCTCGGGTTTTTCGGCCGACGTTCATCTGATGATTTTACTGAGGTTTCGCCAGCACGAGCGGCTGGCATTTGCGGCAGCGAGCTCGGCTCCAGTTCACCACCGGCAATGGAGGGTGAAGCTTTGACAATGCCAGCGACCCGTGCTGGCCAAACGTCAGTAAAATCATCAGATGAACGTCGGCCGAAGAACTCGAGACAGAAGCCAATAGGCAGTTTGTCAACAAGTATCCACGAAAGCCTAAACTATTTCGAACTAGGAAAACTTCAAAAGGTACATTAGAATGAAAAAAATCCGCAAACATTCCTAAAACGTCTACTTTTCATGTTTCACACTCAGTGTAGCCATAGTGTAAAGACCCATTTACGCTATAAATTATTACCCACAGTAAAAAATCATGTTATAAAATTTCCTATGTCGGAATCTCGTGTCCTCGTAGATCGTACAGCAGACCACAAATCTCGCATTAGTGCGAGAAACCTCGTACGTTTGACAACCCTGATGCCACTACGGACGCCGATGCTCACGTGTCACGTGGACCGGAACCCGGAAGCAATGCAGGTTAGTCGCATGAAGCCCACCTCGGCGCCGGTTTCTGCTGTCTCCACCCTCTCCGTACAAAACTGGAGGCTGCATCCATTACAGAAGACGAGTATTTCCAGCATTCAATTTACGTAAAGGAAGGCCCAAATAAATACGAGGGTCACTCCAAAAGAAATGCACACTTTTTTAAAAAAAATCCGTCTTTTATTCTACATGTTTGAAAGTTTTACAGGGTGTAGATACATCCTTTAGGACAATATTTTCGTTTCTCCACATAATTTCCATCCCTGTCAACTGCCTTACTCCATCTTGGAACCAGCGCCTGTATGCCCGCACGGTAAAATTCTGGACCAACCTGTTGGAGCCACTGTTTGACAGCGTGCACTAGGGAGTCATCATCTTCAAACCTTGTCCCACGAAGAAAGTCTTTCAGTTTCCCAAAGAGATGATAGTCACATGGAGCCAGGTCAGGACTGTAAGGCAGGTTTTTCATTGTTGTCCATCCGAGTTTTGTGATCGTTTCGATGGTGTTTTGACTGTCATGTGGCCGTGCATTGTAGTGCAACAGCAAAACATCCTGCTTTAGCCGATGTGGTCGAACACGACTCAGTCGAGCATGAAGTTTCTTCAGTGTCATCACATATGGATCAGACTTTATGGTGGTTCCACTTGGCGTGATGTACACAAGCAAGAGTCCTTCAGAATCTAAAAACATCGGAGCCATAACTTTTCCTGCAGAAGGTGTGGTTTTGAATTTTTTTTTCTTGGGTGAATTTGCATGATGCCACTCCATTTATTGCCTCTTCGTCTCGGGTGAAAAATGATGGAGCCATCACCTGTCACAATTCTTCCAAGAAATTCATCTCCACCATTCTCGCACTATTCCAAAAGTTCGCTGCATACCGTTTTTCTTATTTCTTTGTGAGCCACTGTCAACATCCTGGGAACCCACCTGACACAAACCTTTTTTAACGCCAACATTTTCAGTATTTCGCAGACACTTCCTTCCCCTACCGCAACGTAGCGTGACAATTCGTTCACTGTGATGCGTCTGCCAGCAGTCACCAATTCGTTAACACTCTGCACATTGTCTGGAGTGTGCGCAGTACGAGGCCTGCCGCTCCGAGCACAATCCTCAAAATTGCCGTGCCCGCTTTCATCACGTAACCTGCTTGCCCACCGACTAACTGTACTGCTATCGACAGCAGCATCTCCATACACCTTTTTCAATCTCTTGTGGATTTTTTCCACTGTCTCGTTTTCGCAGCACAGGAATTCTAGACAGCACGTTGCTTCTGACGAACGTCAAGTGTAGCAGCCATCTTGAAGACATGCTGTGACGGCGCCACTCACGGGAGCAGGTTGAACTAAGTTTGAAAACAAGCGGGAAGGATCTATCTACACACTGTAAAACTTTCACACATGCAGAATGAAAACTGTATTTTTACAAAAATAGTGTGCATTTCTTTTGGAGTGACCCTCGTATATGCGCCACAGGTGTTTAGAAGCCTGAGAGTACAAATTAGTAACTAGCCGGGTGATAGATCGATCGTTCAGCATTCGGCATCCCCGTGGAACCGACGCCCGGATGCGGTGCACCCCTAGCAACCCCCGGTAGAGCTGCCTCTGCAATGAGATGACAAAAGTCATGGGATACCTTTTAATATAGTACTGGCCCTCCTTTCGCTTGACTTAGTGGAGTAACTCGACGTGCCATGCACTCAACAACTCGTTGCAAGTCCCCTGTAGAAATATTGATCCGTGCTGCCTCTACGGCCGCCCATAATGGTGAAAGCGTTGCTGGAGTAGAATTCCGTGCATGAACTGGCCTCTCGATATTGTCTCATAAATGTCCGATGGGATTCATGTTGGGCGATGTGGCTGGCCAGATCTTTAGCTCGAATTATCCAGAATGTTCTCCAAACCAAACACAAACAATTGTGGCCCGGTGACATGGCGCACTGTCATCCATAAAAATTCCATCATTGTTTTGGAACAGTCAATGATAGGTTCAAATTAAGCAGAGGACCCAGTCCATTCTAAGTAAACACAGCCCACACCATTATCGAGCCGCCAACAGCTTGCACAGTGCCTTGTCGACAACTTGAGTAAATTGAGACTCATCTGAGCAAGCCGCAGTTTTCCAGAAGTCTATGGTCCAACTGATATGGCCACAAGCCCAGGAGAGGTGCTGTAGGCGATGTCATGCTGTTAGCAAAGGCACTCCCGTCGATCGTCTGCTGACACAGCCCATTAACGCCAAATGTCACCGCACTGTCCCAACGGATGGATTCGTCGTATGTTCCATATTGATTTCTGCGATTATTTTACGCAGTGCTGCTTGTATGTTAACACCAGACTACTCTATGTAAGACAAGGTTGTTGTTTATCACCAACACTGTTCAATATATATCTGCAGGAAATTATTAGTGAAAGTTTTGATGGAAGGAGAGGAGTTTGTATACGGGCTCGGTGAGTGGAGTGACATGGTTGTGATGGCATAGAGTGTAAGAGAGATGGAACAAATGTTAGATGATCTAAACATAAAATTAGAAGAACATGGAATGAAGATTAACAAGAAGAAAACGAAAAGCGGCCGGCCGCGGTGGTCTAGCGGTTCTGGCGCTGCAGTCCGGAACCGCGGGACTGCTACGGTCGCAGGTTCGAATCCTGCCTCGGGCATGGGTGTGTGTGATGTCCTTAGGTTAGTTAGGTTTAAGTAGTTCTCAGTTCTAGGGGACTTATCACCTAAGATGTTGAGTCCCATAGTGCTCAGAGCCATTTGAACCATTGAAAACGAAAAGCATGGTAACTGGAGGAAAGGGGAGAAAATGCCTTATGAAAATAGGGGGAGAGGAAATGGAGCAAGTGAATAACTTCAATTTCTTGGGAGGTGTAATAATGGATGACATGTATTGCTCAACAGAAATTAGGAAAATAATTGCAATGGCAAAAGAAGGATTCAAGAAGAAACAGAAATTACTTTGTGGACCACTAAACAAAGATCTGAGGAAGAGACTTCCCAAAAGTTACATCTGAAGCATTGCACTATGTGGTGCAGAGACCTGGACATTAAGGAAGGAAGATGAAAGAAGGAGACACTAGAGATGTGGATTTGGAGAAGAATGGGAAAAGTGAATTGGGAAGACCGAGGAAGGAATGTAGAAGTATTAAGAAGAGTCGGAGAAGAAAGAAACATGCTGAAAGTCATCAGAAAGAGTAAATGGAACTGGATTGGACATTGTTTGAGGAGGGACTGTTTACTGAAGGAAGGAATAGAAGGAAAGATGGAGGGAAAAAGGGGAAGAGGAGAAAGAAGATATCAAATGCTGGACAGTATCAAAGGAGACAAATATTCAGAAATGAAGAGACTGTCCTTGA
Source organism: Schistocerca cancellata (assembly GCF_023864275.1). Lineage (NCBI taxonomy): Eukaryota > Metazoa > Arthropoda > Insecta > Orthoptera > Acrididae > Schistocerca > Schistocerca cancellata. The sequence continues at coordinate 1,068,950,720 of NC_064626.1, forward strand.
ACAGACAAAACTGGAAGAGCCTTAACCCTCGACAAGACCTGCCATAAGGCAGAATACCATACTACTACTACTCTATGCAAACGTCCCTGCTCTCGGTCGCTAAGCGAAACCCGTCGGCAACTGCGAGAGATAATGCCTGAAATTTGGTATTCTCGGCACACTCTTGACACTGTGGATCTCGGAATACTGAATTCCCTAACGATTTCTGAAATTGAATGTCCCAAACGTCTAGCTCCAACTACCGTTCCGCATTCACAGTCTGTTATTCCCGTCATGCGGCCATAATCACGTCGGAAACCTTTTCACATGAATAGCGTTGCCATCCGTCCCAATATATCGGGACCATCACCATTACGGACCTTCTCGTCCCGACAGCCAGTCAAGACCCAGCTTTCTACTGGTTTTGCAAAATACTGTAATGAGCTTGGCTCAAGTATTGAAGTAACATCACCTGTTACCACAACATACACTCTTGGAAATGGAAAAAAGAACACATTGACACCGGTGTGTCAGACCCACCATACTTGCTCCGGACACTGCGAGAGGGCTGTACAAGCAATGATCACACGCACGGCACAGCGGACACACCAGGAACCGCGGTGTTGGCCGTCGAATGGCGCTAGCTGCGCAGCATTTGTGCACCGCCGCCGTCAGTGTCAGCCAGTTTGCCGTGGCATACGGAGCTCCATCGCAGTCTTTAACACTGGTAGCATGCCGCGACAGCGTGGACGTGAACCGTATGTGCAGTTGACGGACTTTGAGCGAGGGCGTATAGTGGACATGCGGGAGGCCGGGTGGACGTACCGCCGAATTGCTCAACACGTGGGGCGTGAGGTCTCCACAGTACATCGATGTTGTCGCCAGTGGTCGGCGGAAGGTGCACGTGCCCGTCGTCCTGGGACCGGACCGCAGCGACGCACGGATGCACGCCAAGACCGTAGGATCCTACGCAGTGCCGTAGGGGACCGCACCGCCACTTCCCAGCAAATTAGGGACACTGTTGCTCCTGGGGAATCGGCGAGGACCATTCGCAACCGTCTCCATGAAGCTGGGCTACGGTCCCGCACACCGCCCCAACATCGTGCAGCCCGCCTCCAGTGGTGTCGCGACAGGCGTGAATGGAGGGACGAATGGAGACGTGTCGTCTTCAGCGATGAGAGTCGCTTCTGCCTTGGTGTCAATGATGGTCGTATGCGTGTTTGGCGCCGTGCAGGTGAGCGCCACAATCAGGACTGCATACGACCGAGGCACACAGGGCCAACACCCGGCATCACGGTGTGGGGAGCGATCTCCTACACTGGCCGTACACCACTGGTGATCGTCGAGGGGACACTGAATAGTGCACGGTACATCCAAACCGTCATCGAACCCATCGTTCTACCATTCCTAGACCGGCAAGGGAACTTGCTGTTCCAACAGGACAATGCACGTCCGCATGTATCCCGTGCCACCCAACGTGCTCTAGAAGGTGTAAGTCAACTACCCTGGCCAGCAAGATCTCCGGATCTGTCCCCCATTGAGCATGTTTGGGACTGGATGAAGCGTCGTCTCACGCGGTCTGCACGTCCAGCACGAACGCTGGTCCAACTGAGGCGCCAGGTGGAAATGGCATGGCAAGCCGTTCCACAGGACTACATCCAGCATCTCTACGATCGTCTCCATGGGAGAATAGCAGCCTGCATTGCTGCGAAAGGTGGATATACACTGTACTAGTGCCGACATTGTGCATGCTCTGTTGCCTGTGTCTATGTGCCTGTGGTTCTGTCAGTGTGATCATGTGATGTATCTGACCCCAGGAATGTGTCAATAAAGTTTCCCCTTCCTGGGACAATGAATTCACGGTGTTCTTATTTCAATTTCCAGGAGTGTATAAATGCAGCCCCAGTTAGTTTTCTTTGTGTCGACAAATGGTTCAGATTGTTCAAATGGCTCTGAGCACTATGGGACTCAACATATGAGGTCATCAGTCCCCTAGAACTTAGAACTACTTAAACCTAGCTAACCTAACGACATCATACACATTCATGCCCGAAGCAGCATTCTAACCTGCGACCGCAACGGTCGCGCGGTTCCACACTGAAGCGCCTAGAACCCCTCGGCCACATAGGCCGGCTAGTGTCGACAAGTGTACTTTGACACGGTCGTCTCACAGATGACGTTGCAAGCTGCGTATCCTGTATCAACGATGCAAGCACCTTCTAGATCTAGCGCCATCATTCGAGAAAATACCAGACTTCTCCAGTAGTACAGAGTTCGAACTATTTAAGCAGCCACACGCGGAAGACTCGGGCAGATCCCATTTCAATAGCGATCTGATAAGACGAGTCTTTCTAAACGTAATACGAACAACGGGTGCAAGTTGGTAATGTCTGAAGTGTTTACTGCAGGTCTATAAGCCGTGAAGTGTACTTCGATGACTAAAGTGTTACTGTCAACCGTATCGCATAATAAACTTACCTTATCATTGCTGCAAAAAGGTGGGAATTTGAGGAGATGGGACCTGGATAAACTGAAAGAACCAGAGGTTGTAGAGCACTTCAGGGAGAGCATTAGGGAACGATTGACTAGAATGGGGGAAAGAAATGCAGTAGGAGAAGAGTGGGTAGCTTTGAGAGATGAAATAGTGAAGGTAGCAGAGGATCAAGTAGGTAGAAAGACGAGGGCTAATAGAAATCCTTGGGTAACAGAAGAAATATTGAATTTAATTGATGAAAGGAGAAAATATAAAAATGCAGTTAATGAAGCAGGCAAAAAGGAATACAAACGACTCAAAAATGAGATCGACAGGAAGTGCAAAATGACTAAGCAGTGATGGCTAGAGGACAAATGTAAGGATGTAAAGGCGCATATCACTGGAGGTAAGATAGATAATGCCTACAGGAAAATTAAAGAGACCTTTGGAGAAAAGAGAACCACTTGCATGAATATCAAGAGCTCAGATGGAAGTCCAGTTCTAAGCAAAGAAGGGAAAGCAGAAAGGTGGAAGGAGTATATAGAGGGTCTACACAAGGGCGATGTTCTTGAAGACAATATTATAGAAATGGAAGAGAATGTAGACGAAGATGAAATAGGAGATATGATACTGCGTGAAGAGTTTGACAGAGCACTGAAAGATCTAAGTCGAAACAAGGCCCCGGGAGAAGACAACATTCCATTAGAACTACTGATAGCCTTGGGAGAGCCAACCCTGAAAAAACTCTACCATATAGTGAGCAAGATGTATGAGACTGGCGAAATACCCTCAGACTTCAAGAAGAATATAATAATCCCAATACCAAAGAATGCAGGTGTTGACAGATGTGAAAATTACCGAACTATTCGTTTAATAAGCCACGGCTGCAAAACACTAACACGAATTCTTTACAGACGGCCGGCCGAAGTGGCCATGCGGTTAAAGGCGCTGCAGTCTGGAACCGCAAGACCGCTACGGTCGCAGGTTCGAATCCTGCCTCGGGCATGGATGTTTGTGATGTCCTTAGGTTAGTTAGTTTTAACTAGTTCTAAGTTCTAGGGGACTAATGACCTCAGCAGTTGAGTCCCATAGTGCTCAGAGCCATTTGAACCATTTTTTTTTACAGACGAATGGAAAAAGTGGTAGAAGCCGACCACGGGGAAGATCAGTTTGGATTCTGTAGAAATGTTGTAACATGTGAGGCAGTACTGAACCTACGACTTATCTTAGAAAATAGATTAAGAAAAGGTAAACCTACGTATCTAGCATTTTTAGACTTAGAGAAAGCTTTTGACAATGTTGACTGGAATACTCTCTTTCAAATTCTGAAGGTGGCAGGGTTAAAATACAGGGAGCGAAAGGCTATTTACAATTTGTACAGAAACCAGGTCGCAGTTATAAGAATTGAGGGGCCTGAAAGGAAAGCTGTGATTGGGAAGGGAGTGAGATAGGGTTGTAGCCTCTCACCGATGTTATTCAATCTGTATATTGAGCAAGCAGTGAAGGAAACAAAAGAAAAATTCGGAGTAGGTATTAAAAACCACGGAGAAGAAATAAAAACTTTGAGGTTCGCCGATGACATTGTAATTCTGTCAGAGACAGCAAAGGACTTGGAAGAGCAGTTGAACGGAATGGACAGTGTCTTGAAAGGAGGATATAAGATGAACATCAACAAAAGCAAAACAAGGATAATGGAATGTAGTCGAGTTAACTATGGTGATGCTGAGGGAATTAGATTATGAAATGAAACACTTAAAGTAGTAAATGAGTTTTGCTATTTGGGGAGCAAAATAACCGATCGTGGTCGAAGTAGAGAGGATATAAAATTTAGACTGGCAATTGCAAGGAAAGCGTTTCTGAAGAAGAGAAATTTGTTAACATCAAGTATAGATTTAAGTGTCAGGAAGCATTTTCTGAAAGTATTTGTATGGAGTGTACCCATGTATGGAAGTGAAACGTGGACGATAAATAGTTTGGACAAGAAGAGAATAGAAGCTTTCGAAATGTGGTGCTACAGAAGAATGCTGAAGATTAGATGGGTAGATCTCATAACTAATGAGGAGGTATTGAATAGAATTGTGGAGAAGAGGAGTTTGTGGCACAACTTGACAAGAAGAAGGGATTGGTTGGCAGGACATGTTCTGAGGCGTCAAGGGATCACCAATTTAGTACTGGAGGGCAGAGTGGAGGGTAAAAATCATAGAGGGAGACCAAGAGATGAATACACTAAACAGATTCAGAAGGATGTAGGTTGCAGCAGGTACTGGGAGATGAAGAAGCTTGCACAGGATAGAGTAGCAGGAGATCTGCATCAGAGCAGTCTCTGGGCTGAAGACCACAACATCAACACAATTGCTTTTGAAAATGCGTAAGGATGGAAGAGAAAGTGTCACTTATCGGATGATTACACAAAAGAGTGGTCTTTTGTCAAGAAAGGACGTACGGACCAGAGAGCGATGTGTGAGATTTGTAGCTGTTTTATCTCAGTAACTCACGGAAGCAAGTCAGATGTAATACATAACATTTTTACGAAGAATGACACAAATAGATTTTCCTGTAGCATCGACATCTAAGCCTATTTCTATATTCATGATTAAAGAAGATACGCAGGAAGAATTTGCCACTGCTGCTGCAGAACTAACAACAGCTTATGAAGTTGTCAAGCGTCATTAAGTCCTTGAATTCTCTTGAATGCACCGTAAAATGGAACGCCACAGTGTATCCTGATTCCGAGGTCGCAAAGCAGTGTACAGAACAAAAGCTACAGCAATTGTAAAAAATATTCTTGCACCACACTCCTTTGTCCAAATGCACAAAACAATTGCAAGAAGTTTCATTTTACGGCACAGGCCCCGATGCATCAAACCACAACGCTGCAAAGACGTTTCCCTTAGTTGTTCAATACTTTACTGAAGCTGACGGAATCCAACAGAATCTGTTAAAGTTTGGTACGCTGAATAACGAAACACCGGAGACAGTTTCAAAGTCTTGTCTAGATACTTGAAGACAACTGCAAATTCCATTGGATAAATTAATCGAATTTTGTGGAAGCAGTACCAATAAATACCAACTTCGGAGGGCTTCATCGACGTGCCAGCGGAATGTATTTCACCAAATTAAAGAAGAACTAGGAAAAAATGTAAAAGGAATTGGATGCCCTGCCCATATTCTTCTCAGTGCTATATTAAACGGTGCTGGAGTGTTAACTGTCGGCACTGAAATAATCGTCAGGAAAATATTTAAATATTTTTCAATATACACGGGAAGGACAGAGAAACTGAAGTAGATCTGCTTATACGTTGACGTCAATCATCAGACTATTCTAGCACACTCAAAAACAAGATGGCTGTCGTTATGATCGCAGTTCTTAAGCTTTGGATTACATTAAAACAATTTTTTGACGTCGGAGACAGGCCACCTAAAATAATTTTATTTTTCAATAGCCCGATCAGTGAAATTTGCATCATGTTTCTGAAGTCAAACGTGGCTCTGTTTGAAAAAAATAATATAAAAGGCATGGGGAAGATTAAACTCTCAATAATTGAAATAATAAGTGTATTACTTGACATCCAAAGATGTCTGCTCAAAAGGGAAGCTGCCAATTTTATTGGCATGCAAACCAAGATGAATCTGAACAAATTAAAGAATGAGAACCTTAACTAATAAATAATTAATTTGATTTCGAAAGTTGAGGAAAAGACAATGGCTTTCTGCACCATAGCCTTTGATTACTTAAAGAAATGATCTATTCTTTAACAAATATCGAGTATTTGATTGTACGACGCTATCTGAAAGCCCAGATTGGGTGATGATTGAGAATACTAGTATATGTCTCAAGAAAAATGGTGTGAAGATTTCAGACGACAATTACTTTTAGGAATACATGTACCTGAAGAGATTTTTAGAAGTTAAGCGTGATTTGGTAGAATGGAAGTCTAAACATTCCACGGAAGGGAGGTATATTTACTTTCGTAAGGAACCCGAAAATCCTGAAGACAAATGCCAACTGCTAAAATTATACGAGGGTTTGTTTTCTATTCCCTCACAATGCTACTGTGGAAAGAGTATTTTCGCTGATGTCGACCCAGTCGACTATTGAAAGAAATCGACTATTGCCAGGGACTGTGGAATCAATCTTACAGTGCCAGTTTAACTACAAGCTGACACGCATGGAGGGTAAAAGGGAAGAAAGATTTGCTAAAAAAAGTGAAATCTTCCGAAAAATGTGGAGTACAAACTGCTTCTGTCGTAACAAGTTCAATGTACTTTAGTTCTAAACAAAAAGCAATTACATTAAATGAAATGTTTGCTTCATTTCTACACCTCAGTGTGTCCCGACGAGGTCTCAGCTAGATATGGCAACCCAACACATGAATTACCTGATTATAAATGACAGCTCCGTCTGTATACTGCTCTTTTATACCTTGTGTGCATACCGCTATTACATGGCTTTTGACACCTCAGTGTATATTACGTGATTTTCCAGCATTTCTGGGTTAGCACTTGTACAGCAGAGTACAGATTCCAGCAGCACCGCCAGCACATGTGGTAGATCAACTATTATCGAATGTTCAGAGAAAAGCTGTCTTTAGTGTGTTGAGAGATCAGGGTTTTTGCGTTTAACTACTGTTCACAGTTGTTTCATTCAGACTATACAAACAGTACAAACACGTGCATTGCACGGACGACTGTCTATAAGGCGAATTCCATTACGCGAAGAGTTTTATAATCTTTGCAGCCCCTTAGTTCCACTTATCCCTCTTGCCCTATGAATAGTTATTTCTCTCTGCGATAAATGAGTCTGTTTTGCTGTCCGCCTCCGATGGTTAACTGTTGTCGTTAACTACACCGTCGGTTCAAATGGTTCAAATGGCTCTGAGCACTATGGGAGTTAACATCTGAGGTCATCAGTCCCCTAGAACTCAGAACTACTTAAACCTAACTAACCTAAGAACATCACACACATCCATGCTCGAGGCAGGATTCGAACCTGCGACCATAGCGGTCGCGCGGTTCCAGACTGACGCGCCTAGAGCCGCTCGGCCACATAAACGGCTACACCGTCCGTCCAAAAATCTCCACGACTGATTTTATTCCTGGTGTATAAGCGACGTGAGTGAAATAATTGTGATCGCAGCTTGAACTAACAATTGTAAACAACGAATGTGCATTCGATTAGTTGTGAGCAGGCAGTATTACGTAGTGCACGTCGGCCGCAGTTATCCAACACTGTTGTATCACAAATGACAATGGGGCAACATCTCTAAATCAAGCGTTCCAGATATTCTCCATAATGTTTTTAAGAACAGAAATTGGTGTGTAAAGTTTGTCTTGCATTCCTTGACTCCTGAACAAACATGACGACGAGTGGGCGCTTACCGCAACATGACTGAAACGTAAAGTGTGGACAACCTTTTTTTGAAAAAAATCTTGGTGGGTGACAGGATTTGAAGTTATCAATACGAACCTACTGCAAAACGACAAAGTGCAGAAATCCACATGAAGGGTTACTTAATCAGTCTCGAAAGTGTTTGATATGACGGGCTCTTATAAAGGCAACCAGTTACCTACAATTCAGATCATTTTTTGTTAAATAACTGTTTTAAAAAGACAGCAGTTGACTTTAGTGTATGTATACATCTATACTTCGACAGTCGTTTTAGGATGTGTGGTGGTGGGTTACGCTCGAATTTTTTAATGTGCGTAGAACGAAGTAAGAAGTTGCCTGACTTCTTGGAAGGTACTTTCTCTGTATTTTATCGATAAATCTTTGCATGATGCACGACGCTCCCCTTACATGAGCGACGCCTGCCACTGAAATTTAAATGATCTGCAAAAAATTGGTATGAAACCTACCGGCCAAGTTACACTCAGAATTTAAAATTGTCTTAGCCACATAGATTATTGATTGGAACTAGGGCTTTTGATAAAATATCGAAAAATGGATATTTTTTACAAAAAATATTGACCCATATGGGCGATGTTTAATTCACCGACATATCGATATCGAAATAGCAGTGTCGAGTGCTGATATTTATATTTTATATTATACCCCCCGCCCATGAACCATGAACCTTGCCGTTGGTGGGGAGGCTTGCGTGCCTGAGCGATACAGATAGCAATGCCGTAGGTGCAACCACAATGGAGGAGTATCTGTTGAGAGGCCAGACAAACGTGTGGTTCCTGAAGAGGGGGAGCAGTAGTTGCAGGGGCAACAGTCTGGATGATTGACTGGTCTGGCCTTGTAACACTAACCAAATCGGCCTTGCTGTGCTGGTATTGCGAACGGTTGAAAGTAAGGGGAAACAGCAGTCATAATTTCTCCCGAGGGCATGCAGCTTTACTGTATGGTTAAATGATAATGGCGTCCTCTTGGGTAAAATATTTCAGAGGTAAAATAGTCCCCCATTTGGATCTCCAGGCAAGGCCTACTCAGGAGGACGTCGTTATCAGGGGAAACAAAAGCGGAATTCTTTGGATTGGAGCGTGGAATGTCAGATCCCTTAATCGGGTAGGGTATGTTAGAAAACTTAAAAAGGGAAATGGATAGGTTAAAGTTAGATATTGTGGGAATTAGTGAAGTTAGGTGGCAGGAGGAACAAGACTTCGATCAGGTGAATACAGAGTTATAAATACAAGATCAAATGCGGGTAATGCAGGAGTGGGCTTAGCAATGAATAACAAAGTAGGAGCGCGGGTGAGCTACTACGAACACCGCAGTGAACGGATTGCTGTAGCCAACATAGACACGAAGCCCATGCCTACCACAGTAGTACAAGTTTACATGCCAACTAGTTCGGCAGATGACGAAGAGATTGAAGAAATGTATGATGAGATAAAAGAAGTTATTCAAATAGTTAAGAGAGACGAGAATTTAATAGTCATGGGGGACTGGAATTCGATAGTAGGGCAAGGAAGAGAAGGAAAAGCAGTAGGTGAATGCGGAATGCGGTAATGAATGAAAGATGAAGCCACCTGGTAGCATTTTGCACAGAGCATAACTTAATCATGTCTAACACTTGGTTAAAAATCATGAAAGAAGGTTGTATACGTGGAAGAGGCGTGGAGACACTGGAAGGATTCAGTTAGATTATATAATGGTAAGACAGAGATTTAGGAACCAGGTTTTAAATTGTAAGAAATTTCCAGGGGCAGACGTGGACTCTGACCACAATCTATTGGTTATGAACTGTAGATTAAAGATGAAGAAACTGCAAAACGGTGGGAATTAAAGGGAAAAGAGGAGGGCTAGTAGAAATCCTTGGGTTACAGAAGAGATATTGAGTGTAATTGATGAAAGGAGGAAATATACTCGTAAAAATGCGGTAAATGAAGTAGCCAAAAATGAATACAAACGTCTCAAGATGAGATTGACAGGAAGTGCAAAATGGCTAAGTAGGGTTGGCTGGAGGACAAATGTAAGGATGTAGAGGCATATATCACTAGGGGTAAGATAGATACTGGCTACCGGAAAAGAGAACCTCTTGTATAAGCTCAGATGGAAAACCAGTTCTAAGCAATGAAGGGAAAGCACAGAGGTGGAAGGAGTATATAGAGGGTCTGTACAACGGCGATGTACTTGAGGGCGATATAAGATCACGTTAGATGAAAATGAAATGGGAGATATGATACTGTGTGAAGAATTTGACAGAGCACTGAAAGACCTAAGTCGAAACAAGGCCCCGAGAGTAGACAACATTCCATTTGAACTACTAATAGCCTTGGGAGAGCCAATCCTGACAAAATTCTACCATCTGGTGGGCAAGATGTATGAGACAGGCAAAATAACCTCAGACTTCAAGAAGAATATAATAATTCCAATCCCAAAGAAAGCAGGTGTGGACAGGTGTGAAAATTACTGAACAATCAGTTTAATAAGTCATGGCTGCAAAATACTAACACGAATTCTTTACAGGCGAATGGCCAGGGTGGCCGAGCGGTTCTAGGAGCTACAGTCTGGAGCCGCGCGACCGCTACGGTCACAGGTTCGAATCTTGCCTCGGGCATGGATGTGTGTGACGTTCTTAGGTTATTTAGGTTTAAGTAGTTCTAGGGGACTGATGACCTTAGAAGTTAAGTCCCATAGTGCTCAGAGCCATTTGAACCATTTTTGTTTTGAAAAACTGGTAGAAGCCGACCGCGGGGAGTATCAGTTTGTTCAGTAGAAGTGTTGGAAGACCTACGACTTGTCTTAGAAGATAGATTAAGGAAAGGCAAACCTACGTTTCTAGCATTTGTGGACTTAGAGAAGGCTTTTGACAATGTTGATTGGAATACTCTCTTTCAAATTCTGAAGGTGGCAGGAGTCAAATACAGGGAGCGAAAGGCAAGTTACAATTTGTACAGAAACCAGATGGCAGTTATACGAGTTGAGGGGCATGAAAGGGAAGCAGTGGTTGGGAAGGGAGTCAGGCAGGGTTGTAGCCAATGCCCGATGGTATTAAATCTGTATACTGAGCAAACAGTAAAGGAAACAAAAGAAAAATTCGGAGAAGGAATTAAAATCCATGGAGAGAAATAAAAACTTTGCGATCTGCAGATGACATTGTAATTCTGTCAGAGACAGCAAAGAACCTGGAAGAGCAATTGAATGGAATGGACAGTGTTTTGAAAGGAGGATATGAGATGAACATCAACAAAAGCAAAATGAAGATAATGGAATGTAGTCGAATTAAATCAGATGATGCTGAGGGAATTAGACTAGGAGGTGAGATACTTAAGGTAGTAGAGGAGTTTTTCTATTTGAGGAGCAAAATAACTGATGATAGTCGAAGTAGAGAGGATATAAAATGTAGACTGCCAATGGCAAGGAAAGCGTTCCTGAAGAAGAGAAATTTGTTAACATCGAGTGTAGATTTAAGTGTCAGAAAGTCATTTCTGAACGTATTTTTATGGAGTGTAGCCATGTAGTGATGTGAAACATGGATTATAAATGGTTTAGACAAGAAGAGAATAGAAGCTTCCGAAATGTGGTGCTTCAGAAGATTGCTGAAAATTCGATGGGTAGATCACATAACTAATGAGGAGGTCCTGAATAGAATAGGGGAGAAGAGGAATTTGTGGCACAAGTTGACTAGAAAAAGTGATGGGTTAGTAGAACATGTTCTGAGGCATCAAGGGATCACTAATTTAGTATTGGAGGGCAGCGTGGAGGGTAAACACCATAGAGGGAGACCAAGAGATGAGATGAATAAGCTTCCACAGGGTAGAGTAGCATGGAGGGCTGCATAAAACCAGTCTCTGGACTGAAGACGCAACAACATCATTTTCTTCGCAATTTTCGGTAAATATTTGAAATCGTTCTCTTGACATTGTAGTAGAAAGTAATTTTACTTTCACTGTGTGAAGAAGTCTTACTATTTTTTGAGCTTTCATTGCGTCTAATCTTTCTCTTTGATCGTATGAAGGAAGTATACGTGGTGCAAAGAAGTCCGATTGTACTGGTGGGATGGGGGAGGGGGTGGCAGTGTGAATGTAATAACAAGATTTCCGATGTGAAGAAATAGCATACCAGTTGCGACAAAAACAGTTTTTGAGGCAACTAGTGCGCTATTTCTTCTCATTGGATTTCTTCAAAAATAATTGTTGAAAATGATGATTAAAAATGTAAGGGACTCAGATTGGTCTTAGCTCTGGGCGGAAACGTGTGAGAGGAATCGCTAACGTAATCGGCGCTCGGCGCTACCACGAAAAACTGCAACGTTTAACTTCACCATGTAATTTTCACACAACTGCTACTTCGTTGACGTTTCAGAAATGAAAAATATAGAGAAGTCGACGTGAAGTTTTCCGGATAAATCGGATATGTGACGAAACAGAACGACTGCCCCATCGGACACCTTATATTGTGCCACTTACATGCAGTTACCGTTGTTAGAAAAGTGGTTATTGCCAAGCGTGAACGTGCATCGTTTTCCTTTCAATCCTCGCTCTAAGATGGATAAGAAGGCAGCTACCGCTGATGTACAGCGTATCTAATAATAAATCAATACCTAAGTATACAGCTCTAAAAACGGCAATATATTTACACTGTGCAGCCGATATTTGTGTAGGTAGGTAAGTAGATATTTTTGCCATCGACATATCAATATATTCCTTCGATGAAATGACGGTCGATAATATCATTATTTAAATATGGGTATATCGAATTCCCCGATATTTTTAAAAATAACAACAGTCCTAGTTGGAACTGCCTTTCGCGTTTTGATTATACATTTTCAAAGGCACTTATAAAAGTCTTAACATTAAAAACTCTGCATGTACTGAACGTATGGGTCCATAGAATCCAGTCATCTGTCGTGAGCAACAGACAGTGCAAACTAGTAATTATTAGTACATTATCGGTATTCATTTTCATTAGTCATAAAGTTTCTGTCTTCCATTGATTATTTTACAAATTTTAAGTGTTCATTGGACCCATCATGCGTTAAGCAGTCTTTGTTATCTGTTCGTTTACTTTACAGTATGGAGACCAAAGCTTTTTCAAATTTCGTAAGCATCGTTTTCATGCTGCTCGTCTTTGTTACCACACCGTAGAAGCAGTACACAGTATACTATAATCACTTTAACACAACAGAAACTCAAGTGACGCATGAGAAGCCCGCATTTACACGAAATGCGCGAACGTCATGGGTTTTTAATTACATAATTATAATTATATAATATCGTTTCTTCAAACCCTTTCACGCACTGTCACCCAAAAAGAGTTTTCATTACGCATTAACCATGGAGATCGGAAAATTACGAAATTGCCCAGACAATGTTGTTTTGAACATATTCGCCCAGTTAGCTAGGACACTGTTGTTAACTGCCTTGAATTCACATTGTTGCCCTTCGAAAATCAACAGTTTCGTTAATGACCGGCCTTGAACGACATTTTCCATATTTACGTCGTTGTGAATATTGTTTCTGAGGAATCGCATAGAATATATATCGCTAAGAAAGTGGCAAAAAAGACTCCTATTCATACTATCGTTGATCGTTTCAACTGACTGGTAACCAAGGCAATGTATGGCAGATTTGAAACTAATTAATTTTATGCAACATTGTTACCTGTCTGAGGCGCGGCACTCCAAGCACCTTATTTTCGTTTAACACCTTTCTGTCTTGCCCTGCTATTTCTGATTTCGTTGTGGTAATTACGGAACTCCGGTAGAGGCCTTCAATCATTGGGTTTTCCAGAAACTTTAAACATAAGAATTTCTTGATTAGCAACGATTAGTGAGTATTTGTAGCTACTGTTATGTTGAAAGGATTTTCCTTACCCCCCAAAAATGACGCATTGTTGACACACCATCAAATGTAACTATTCTTGTATTGTTCCCTACTGAAAATGGAGTCTGTAGAAACAGAAGTGACAAAAGCTCCGTGTAATAGTACGCTGACCGATTCACAGCACCGATCGTCACTAGAATTAGGAGGTAATTAAAGAATTGTTATTTATTCATAATACATATAAATATAAGCACACCGAACAAAGAATTAGTCACCCCGGAAGGCATCTCGTTAATGTTGTGTAACACCGAGCAAGAGAGCCCACGAGTTTCTTGAGTTAGTAGCTCCCAGCGGAAGCGTTTCATCGATGATTAGTCCCATAGAAATGCCATCCTGCGATGTTGATTGTTACCAAATAGTCCTGGTTTGTTTTATGGAATTAACATCGTGTGATTTAAATGGCCAGCCGAGGAGCAACAGGGTGCCCAAGTGTTCGTCAAACAAGAAACGCAACACGTTGAGCACTGCGTACATGACTGTTGTCATCTTGGGAGATGGAAATGTCCACAGCATATTCATCATGAAAATGTAGAAGAAAGGGCGGCACTTGGTCATCGAAAATATATCCTGGTTCATGAAACTTCCTGACAGATTAAAACTATGTGCCGGACCGGGACTCGAATTCGGGACCTTTGCCTTTCGCGGGCAAATGCTCTAGTTCTGCAAGGTTCGCAGAAGAGCTTCTGTGAAGTTTGGAAGGTAGGAAGCGAGGTACTGGCAGAATTGAAGCAGTGAGGACGAATCGTTGCGTCGTGCGTGGATAGATCAGTTGGTGGAGCACTTGCCCGCGGAAGGCAAAGGTCCCGAGTTTGAGTCCCGGTCGGGCACACAGTTTTAATCTGTCAGGAAGTTTCATATCAGCACACACTCCGCTGCAGAGTGAAAATCTGATTCTGGAAACATCCTGATTCATGTTCACGGTATTCTAAACGAGTGCACGAAAAACATTTTGTTTTAGATGGCGAGAGACGTCCGCCATTCCCGCACTAGCACGTTGACCACAAAAATTTCTACTTTCACCTCCGCATTTGTTAGTTATTCGAATCATGGAGATCACAGGAGGTGAAACTGTAATGCTGTCCATAAGTCTGGTTGAGAATACCGACTGATATGGGCCCATCAGAATATAATAGTGGACATAAACATACAAAGAAATCGTGGGTCCATAAGTCTGGTTGAGAATACCGACTGATATGGGCCCATCAGAAGATAATAGTGGACATAAAAATACGAAGAAATCGTGGGTTTAGGGGTAGGAAAAATGTGCCATGGAAGCGCCGTGGGAAAAAACCCTCTGCGACAGTGTAGATGGGTATTAAGGATAGTAGTCTTCTTGCATGCCATCTGTGACAAATCACGCAAGGATAGATTATGTTAGTAGCGGGTATCATACAGCTCGATACCAGTGTCACAGCATGCTGCTTGCCATAAAGAGGTCATTGCTCAAAGGTTTTAATAATGTTAGGCGAATTTGGACATTGAAATGAATAAATGGTAAAAAGTGAAAAAATGTGCCAGACCAAGAATCGAATCTAGATTTCCCGATTAACGCGAGCGGTCGCCTTCACAATTTCGGGTATCTGTGCATGCTTTCAATTCGACCCAAATTCCCAGCCTGTTGCACACTATTAGTGTAGCGACACCTACCCACGAACCCCTCACTTTCCATTTCAGGTCCTCACGGCAGATCGGGCTTGAGTGGATCTTTGGTCATCTCATCTTATATATCCGGGAGAACAGACGCCTTATGTGATCCAGCGGCCACACAAATACCATTCAAAGGTTTTCATGATACGCACACACACAAAGTGCAATGACCAAAGGTCCATTATTTCAGTGCAGATACACACCAAGCCAAATCTCTTGCGCAAGTCCGAAATGGCGAGTGAAGCGTTCGTGGTTAGGTGACGCAGCGCTAGTAGTGTGCAACATGTTGGGAATTCTGGTGAGATGGGAAGTGTGCTCTGATGGCCGAAGCGACCCCTCGCGCTACGCGGTAGGCCCGGTTCCGAATGTCGGTCTGGCACAAATTTCCACTTGTCATTGATTTATTTCAATTCCTAATTGCGGCTAATGTAAGTGAAAACCTTTGAATAGTATTTGTATGGCCTCTGGATCAAACAAGGTATCTGTTCTTTCGGCAATGCCAAAAGAACAGACGCAACAGACATATATCAATAGGGTGTTGATGACCAGTGGTCCTGTCTTTCAGTGCCTATGCACATCATGACCGATCTCTTACGGAAATCAGGAACTGTGAGTAAAGGGTTCAGGAGTAGTTTGTAATAGGTTGTAATTTGGGTCGGATGGCAAGTGTGTTTGGATGGCCGAGTTGGTTAAGGCGACTGCTCGACTTAAGTTAGAAATGCAAGTTTGTGTCCCGGTCCCGCACAAATTTTCAGATGTTACCATTGATTCACACCAATCCCCAAATGCACCTAACGCCATTAAAACCTTTGGGCAATGTATTGTACGGTCCCTGGATGAAATAAGGTGTCTGTCCGAATCTGTGCGGCAGTGTCAATAGGTGCTGTGCTCCCCCCCCCCTCTTTCCCCCATTGTTGTGTTGTATGAGTGGTGACTGGGCGCAGCAGAAGGCCCAGGTTTGGCTGACTTGGCAGCTTCGTAGCTGCGCTGATGGATCTCCTTGACCGCATAGTGGCACCACACTTCTGTCGTTGATGATGGCGATAGATGGTTGTGCGTTGGCGTTTATACGTTCCTCGTGTGGTGGACGACGTAGCTGTGCCGTGCGAGCCCTACCGTCACTAGTTCGACCTACTCCTTGTCCGATGCCACCACTGAGAAGCTGTCTTCCACGTTCTGTGTTAAGGCCATCGTGGTGCTTCCAAAACATCACAGAATCACATCTGGCCTGAACTACACCCTCCACACAAAGCGGCTTAAACGACTTATTGGGCAGTCAGTGCACTCGACATCTTACATTTGAGAAAAGTCTATTGAATCTTGTGCTCTAGCGGTAAAGTGCGTGTCTGGAAACCAGCAGGCCATGGGATCGAAACTCGGCCGGACTAAGGAAAATTTCAGGTTGTCTTAAATCTAGCCATCACGTCTCAACGATGAAGGTAGTCTCCAGGTACAACATGTAATTCGGATTCCACGTTAAAGAAAATTATAGGTCCCTTTCCCCAGTTAAATAAGCGTGATGGATAGGAACACACAAGTCGCTGAAGTGGTGTCCAATTGAAAGACTGGCATTTAGTCATTGGATTATTATTATTATTTGAAGCATGACTCTTTGGATGACACTACATGCCTCCAGTCAGCTATTGTACAGTGTCTGTGTTGTCGGACCCAATGAAGACGTACTGCTCGATGCACTTTTGTGAACAATGGCATTATGGTGGATAGCTGACCCTAGATGTCAATTGCATACAGTTTCCTTCGTAGTCTTTGGTTGAGACGGACTTGCATTCACTGAGAGGGTCAATTGCTGTGGAGTTTGAAACCGATTGCCATTGACAATGTGTGACACTCGTCTCCATTCTCTACTGGTTAAAATCTTTTTGGACCACTGCTGTGATGTCATCTTACATAGCTGTAAATGGTAGACAATGCCTTGTGGACTCGTTTGGTAGTCCGCTGTAATACATTAACGTACGGGCCCATTTCATTAACAGTGTGATCATGGACACGTTTAATCCGCAGATCGTGGTCTAGAGGCTATCGCTGCTGCTGCTTCTTCTGGATCACGGGGCCCTGGGTTCGATTCCCGGCGGAGATGGGGATTTTGTCCACCCAGGGACTGGGTGTTTGAGTTGTCCTTATCATTTCATCATCATTATTCGTGACAGTGGCTAAATTGGACTGTGTAAAAATTGGACTGTTTAAAAATTGGGACGTTGTTGGGCGCTTATGACCCCCCAGTTGAGTGCCCCACAAACTAAAACCTCACGGACACGTTTAAACACAATAGCATTTTTCTGCTATTCTGTCACGTCTCCACTTTGACCCGTGTTACTCCATTGATTACATACAACCGACTGGCACATACACGCCACTTCATTACCATGACGTTGAAGGGTCCTACGACTGTCTTGTGTCTGTTATAGACCGTCTACAGCACCCAAAAGCGAACAGTGTGTGCCGTTAAGGGGGTAACTAACATTTTGTCCAGTGAGCTTATTTCTACTATAAGATTTTTATTTACTAACATGAAACGAAAATATCTTATCTTGTGGTTAATTTGTCCAAATAAATAACACAGCTACAGGTAATCACAGCATTTCATCCAGTATCATAAACACTAGCAAGGGGAACACTCCAAAAATACTGAACAGGTAGTCAGATAATCAAATACAAACCGTCCCTCTGGAATAAAAGTAAACTCAGAGCAGCAGTAGTAGATTTACTGTTCTCGACATACGTAAACGAGTGTGTCTTGAGCGCGCCAATTGGTAAAAGAACTCCTGTTGTTCAGTTGTGAACGTTTGAGAATGGCCTAAGAGCCGAAATCGGTCACGTAAAACATTTGGTGCAACTACAGCTGCATTTAATAGAACAATAAAAATATGTAAATCATGTACAAAAGACGATACTGGAAATTTATAAAAATTAATATATGATGACAGAGTTTATATACAGATCATTGAATCAAAACTGATCACATGAAACACAACTACTTTGATAACTGAATATATTTGTAATTTATTAACTGCTAACACAAACTCCTTAACTAATAGAAGTAAACATTCTGTAATCAAAGACAACTGCTAGTGACTTACAGATTATAGAAACAGATATTACCGGTCTTTCACTAAATGAACGCCAAATGTAAAATATCTTGCTCCATATGGATAATAAACGAAACTGGAATCAACAACTGGCAGGGCGATAGCAGAATCCATTTCATATTGCTTTGCGTGCAGGAGCGTTATTCGTTTTTTGGGTAAAATGCTAGGTGATTTTGCATTCAATTACTACAGTTCAGTGTATGAAATAATTTTATGCATGTTGCAGCATCGTTCATGGCCACATTTATATGAGAAAATCCATCACTGGAATCATTGTAAAAAGTTAATAATTAAATGAATACGAGGGTCTTGAAATATCGTGAAAATTCTACATTTAAATGTCAAAGTTTTTGCTGTTTAATGGTATGAATGAATATAATAAAAGTCATTATGTTGTGCTCTGTGAAATACGCTTACCACAGTATAACATGTGAAACTGACTTCCCCTCGATTTTGCACACTTGTTCGATTTTTCAGGAACAAGGCTTGTATTATGGTGCATTTGTCTTCAAGAAATTGCATACAGACATAAGGCAGGAAATATGGAAATCAGAAGCCTAAAAAAATTAAAAGTATAGTTCAGAATGACCTACATCTGTTAAGTATTTTAATATGGTGGATTGGGGATTGTAAGTCTCAACTAATTCTACAAGCATCAATATTCCAGCAAAAACCGGCCTTCCTTTTCATTACTGCATATTGATTTCAAAGTTCTTTCAAATATATATTGTATTTTTATAACAGCTTTGTAAGCAATTGATATAATTATAGAAACAGTATATATTCCTATATCATTTCGATAAACAGAAATGCATTTTTCCCCTGGATAGGCAGCTTTTTGTGCGTTCACCTTGAAAAGAACAGGAGCGTTCCAACAGCCAACTGCGTACGTGATGCTCATCTGCTGCATTGTCCCTGGAACTAGTTTCCCTAACACCAACAGCAGGAGCTCAAGCACATGGAAGTACGTGAGTATAAAACAGCGTGAAGTTCGCCACTGGTTAAAATAGCTGTACATGTTAGCTTCTTGTGCAACCAGAGGTTCAAAAATGGCTCTGAGCACTATGGGACTTAACATCTATGGTCATCAGTCCCCTAGAACTGAGAACTACTTAAACCTAACTAACCTAAGGACAGCATACAACACCCAGCCATCACGAGGCAGAGAAAATCACTGACTCCGCAACCAGAGGTGATCGTCTTGTGTACCAAATGCCAGAGTGTACCATCTCATCAGGTGGTGTCCCACCATCATCATGATGAATGTTTGGATTAGATTAGCTTCAGTTCTCGTTCCATAGATCCAAATATGAAATGATTCTCGTGGGTGTGGAACAAGTCAGAAAGTATAACATAAAATATCAAACATTTGAATATAATACTCACTAATCTGTTTATTTGTCAGGAGATTGTCAGAATTGGTGAATACATTACAGGAAACTGGAACTGCAAGTATTTACAGAATTAATACACTGCCAGAATGAAACATAGTTATTCACTTTTAATAAATTTATCATACACAAAACACCTAATCTTGACTGTTGTGACCAAGTCCTGTCAGAACCGAAATCTAACAGACATTTTTACTTAAGCTGGTCTAGCAGTCGATGCTAAGATATTCATCTATAGAGTAGAACGAGTTGCCTATCAAAAAGTCTTTCAAACTCTGTTTAAACTGTCCATTATCTGAAGCCAGCTTGCTGGAAATTTATTGAAAATGTGTATTCCTGAATATTGGACTCCTTTTTAGACCAAGTGATTTTATGTCTTTATGTAGATCGTTCTCATTCCTTGGATTGATACTATGTATTGAGTTATGTACGTTGTTCTTATTCCTTGGATTGATACTATGTATTGAGCTATTGGTTTGAAATAGAGATATATTACTTGCAACAAATTCCATTAAGGAATAAATACATTCAGAAGCAGTGGTTAGAGTACAAAGTTCATTGAACAGGTTTCTACATGATGTTCTTAAATTGACACCACAAATGAGTCTCATTACATGCTTTTGCACTCTAAAAACCTTTGCTTAGTTTGATGAGTTACCACAGAATGCGATATCCATGTAACATAATTGAATGAAGCTAAGCAAAGTATGCAATTTTTTCATATTTGTATCTTCTACATCTGGCATAATTGTCACTGCAACTACAGACGTATTCAAGTGCTTCAGCAATTCTGTCATAAGCCCTTCACACCTGAATTTATTATCGAGTTGTAATCACAGAAATTTAGCACTTTTATACACATGTTGGGAGGAAATCTCTTACAGTTTCTGAACTGCAGATAGTGGGTGTATTCAAAGTTTAATGACAGTGAATTTGTTGTAAACCATTTATTATATTAGTCAAAATTTGACTAGCACCCATTTCTAAATCTGTACTTGACTTGCTACTTATTGAAATGTTTGTATCATCTGCAAACAAAACAAACTTTCCATCTGGTAATGTAACAGATGAGAGGTAATTAATGTACACAATAAAAAGCAGCAGAACCAAGATGGAAACTTGAGGAACACCACGTGTAATTAATTCCCTCTCAGGTGAAGACTGACTGCTTACTGCACAAGTACTTTGCAACGACATCCTTTGTTTCTTGTTAGTAAGTTAAGACTCATGCAGCACTTCTGGTGACACCATAATATTCTAATTTACATAAGAGAATTCTGTGATTCACACAGACAAAGGCATTTGATAGGTCACAGAAAATACCAGTAGCCTCTAATTTCTTATCTAATGAATTAACTACGTTCTCACTGTACGTATAAATAGCTTTCTCTATATCAGAACCCTTAATGAACCCAAACTGTGACTTGGAAAATATATTATTCGCAGACAGATGCTTAAGGAGACACTTGAATACAATCTTTTCAAATATTTTTGAAAAAGCCTACAAAAGTGAAATTTGTGATCTGAGGCTTGCCCGGCGAATGCGCTGTGTCCAAGGTTCTCGGGTGTTCAGCTGGGTCCGATCGTCGAAGTTCCACGATATCTCGGCGATAACCGTTCCGCCATCATCAGGTGGAGCTGATGGAAGCTTTTATTTTGTTGCCTGATGTAATTATCTTTTTCTCATAATAAAGCTGTGTAGATTTCTGGATTACTTTCTTCAATATTTTGCAGTATTCTTTGTCATGCATTACAATGCTAACAACAGAGCTGTTCCTAGATAGTAGATACAGCCTCCTTTTTGTCCCATATGATATCTGCATTCCTTGTGTAATCAATGGATTATTTTTAGACTTCTGTTTGATTTGAGTTACCTTTATGGGAACCCACCCCCCTCCCCATGAACCATCGACCTTGCCGTTGGTGGGGAGGCTTGCGCACCTCAGTGATACATATAGCCGTACTGTATGTGCAACCACAATGGAGGGGTAACTGTTGAGAGGCCAGACAAACGTGTGGTTCCTGAAGAGGGGCAGAAGCCTTTTCAGTAGTTGCGGGGACAACAGTTTGGATGACTGACTGATCTGGCCTTGTAACACTAACCAAAATGGGCTTGTGTGCTGGTACTGCGAATGGCTGAAAGCTAGGGGAAACTACGGCCGTAATTTTTCCCAAGGGCATGCAGCTTTACTGTATGGCTAAATTATCGTGGCGTCCACTTGGGTAAAATATTCCGGAGGTAAAATAGTCCCCCATTCGGAACTCCGGGAGGGGACTACTCAGGAGGACATTGTTATCGGGAGAAAGAAAACAGGTGTTCTACGGATCGGAGCGTGGAGTGTCAGATCTCTTAATCGGGCAGGTAGGTTAGAAAATTTAAAAAAGGATATGGATAGGTTAAAGTTAGACATAGTGGGTATTAGTGAAGTTCGGTGGCAGGAGGAACAAGACTTCTGGTCAGGTGAATACAGAGTTATAAAACAAAATCAAATAGGGGTAATGCAGGAGTAGGTTTAATAATGAATAGGAAAATAGGAATGCGGGTAAGCCACTACAAACAGCATAGTGAACGCATTATTGTCGCCAAGATAAATACGAAGACCACGCCTACCACAGTAGTACAAGTTTATATGCCAACTAGCTCCGCAGATGATGAAGAGATTGATGAAATGTATGATGAGATAAAAGAAATTATTCAGATAGTGAAGGGAGGCGAAAATTTAATATTCATGGGTGACTGGAACTCGACAGTAGGAAAAGGAAGAGAAGGAAACGTAGAAGTGAATTTGGAATGGGAGTAAGGAATGAAAGAGGAAGCCGCCTGGCAGAATTTTGCACGGAGCATAACTGAATCACAGCTAACACTTGGTTCAAGAATCATGAAAGAACATTGTACACATGGAAGAAGCCTGGAGATAATGGAAGGTATCAGATATATTATATAATGGTAAGACAGAGATTCAGGAAGCAGGTTTTAAATTGTAAGACATTTCCAGGGGCAGATGTGGACTCTGACTACAATCTATTGGTTAAGAACTGTAGATTAAATCTGAAGAAACTGCAAAAGGGTGGGAAATTGAGGATATAGGATCTGGATAAACTGAAAGAACCAGAGGTTGTAGAGAGCTTCAGGGAGAGCATTAGGGAACGATTGACAAGAATGGGGGAAAGAAATACAGTAGAAGAAGAATGGGTAGCTTTGAGAGACGAAATAGTGAAGGTAGCAGAGGATCAAGCAGCTAAAAAGACGAGGGCTAATAGAAATCCTTGGGTAACAGAAGAGATATTGAGTTTAATTGATGAAACGAGAAAATACAAAAATGCAGTAAGTGAAGCAGGCAAAAAGGAATACAAACGTCTCACAATTGAGATCAACAGGAAGTGTAAAATGGCTAAGCAGGGATGGCTAGAGGACAAATGTAAGGATGTAGAGGCTTATCTCACTAGGGGTAAGATGGATACTGCCTACAGGAAAATTAAAGAGACATTTGGAGAAAAGAGAACCACTTGCATGAATATCAAGAGCTCAGATGGAAACCCAGTACTAAGCAAAGAAGTGAAAGCAGAAAGGTGGAAGGAATATACAGAGAGTCTATACAAGGGCGATGTTCTTGAGGACAATATCATAGAAATGGAAGAGAATGTAGATGAAGATGAAATAGGAGATATGATACTACGTGAAGAGTTTGACAGAGCACTGAAAGACCTGAGTCGAAACAAGGCCCCAGGAGTAGATAACATTCCATTAGAACTACTGACGGCCTTGGGAGAGCCAGTCCTGACAAAACTCTACCAACTGGTGAGCAAGATGTATGAGACAGGAGAAATACCCTCAGAGTTCAAGAAGAATATAATAATTCCAATCCCAAAGAAAGCCGGTGTTGACAGATGTGAAAATTAGTGAACTATCAGTTTAATAAGCCACGGCTGCAAAATACTAACACGAATTCTTTACAGACGAATGGAAAAACTGGTAGAAGCCGACCTCGGGGAAGATCTGTTTGGATTCCGCAGAAATAGTGGAACACGTGAGGCAATACTGACCCTACGACTTATCTTAGAAAATGCTAAGGAAAGACAAACCTACGTTTCTAGAATTTGTAGACTTAGAGAAAGCTTTTGACAATGTTGACTGGAATACGCTCTTTCAAATTCTGAGGGTGGCAGAGGTAAAATACAGGGAGCGAAAGGCTATTTACTATTTGTACAGAAACCAGATGACAGTAATAAGAGTCGAGGGGCATGAAAGGGAAGCAGTGATTGGGAAGGGAGTGATACAGGATTGTAGCCTCTCCCCAATGTTATTCAATCTGTATACTGAGCAAGCAGTAAAGGAAACAAAAGAAAAATTCGGTGTAGGAATTAAAATCCATGGAGAAGAAATAAAAACTTTGAGGTTCGCCGACGACATTGTAATTCTGTCAGAGACAGCAAAGGGCCTGGAAGAGCAGTTGAACGGAATGGACAGTGTCTTGAAAGGGGGATATAACATCAACATCAGCATCAACATCAACAAAATCAAAACGAGGGTAATGGAATGTAGTCGAATTAAATCGGGTGATGCTGCTGGAATTAGATTAGGAAATGAGACACTTAAAGTAGTAAAGGAGTTTTGCTATTTGTGGAGCAAAATAACTGGGATGGTCGAAGTAGAGAGGATATAAAATGTAGACTGGCAATGGCAAGGAAACCGTTTCTGAAGAAGAGAAATTTGTTAACATCGAGTATAGATCTAAGTATCAGGAAGTCGTTTCTGAAAGTATTTCTATGGAGTGTAGCCATTTATGGAAGTGAAACGTGTACGATAAATAGTTTAGACAAGAAGAGAATAGAAGCTTTCGAAATGTGGTGCTACAGAAGAATGCTGAAGATTAAATGGGTAGAGCACATAACTAATGAGGAGGTATTGAATAGAATTGGAGAGAAGAGAAATTTGTGGCACAATTTGACTAGAAGAAGGGATCGGCTGGTAGGGCATATTCTGAGGCATCAAGGGATCACCAATTTAGTATTGGAGGGCAGCGTGGAGGGTAAAAATTGTAGAGGGAGACCAAAAGATGAATACACTAAACAGATTCAGAAAGATGTAGGTTGCAGTAGGTACTGGGAGATGAAGAAGCTTGCACAGGATAGAGTAGCATGGAGATCTGCGTCAGACCAGTCTCTGGACTGAAGACCACAACAACAACATTATGGGAAAATGGTTTTCGAAAGAGTAGGTACTGCTGTTGATGGGGAAGCTTGCGTGCCTCAGCGATGCAGATAGTCTTATTACACGTGCAACCACAACGGAGGGGGTTCCTGAAGAGGGGTAGCAGCCTTTTCAGTAGTTGATAGACAACAGTCTATATGATTGACTGAACCAGCCTTGTAACATCAGCCAAAACGGCCTTGCTGTGCTGGTGCTGCAAATGGCTGAAAGCAAGGGGAAACAGCAGCCATAATTTCTTCCGAGGGCATGAAGCTTTCCTGTATGGTTAAATGATGATGCGTCGTCTTGGGTAAAATACTCCAGAGGTACAATAGTCCCCCATCTGGTTCTCCAGGCGGGGACTACTCAGGAGGGCGTCGTTACCGGAAGAAACAAAACTGGCGTTCGATGCATCGGAGCATGGAATGTCGGACCCCTAAATCGGGCAGGTATGTTAGAAAATTTAAAAAGAGGAAAGGATAGATTAAAGTTAGATATAGTGGAAATTAATGAAACAGAAAGAACAGGACTTCTGGTCTGGTGAATAAAGGTTTATTAATACAAAATCAAATAGGGATAATGCAGGAGTAGATTTAATAATGAATAAAAGATAGGAATACTGATAAGATACTACGGACAGCATAGTGATTGCACTATAGTTGCCAAGACAGAAACGAAGCCCACACCTACCATAGTAGTACAAGTTTACATGCAAACTAGCAGATGATGAAGAGATGGAAGAAATGTATGACGAGATAAAAGAAATTATTGAAATAGTTAAGGGAGACGAAAATTTAATAGTCATAGGGGACTGGAAATCGATAGTAGGGAAGCAAAGAGAAGGAAAAGTAGTAGGTGAAAATGGAATGGGGGTAAGGAATGAAAGAGGAAGCCGCTTGGTAGAAATTTGCACAGAGCATAACTTAACCATCACTAACAGTTGGTTTAAGAATCATGAAAGAAGGTTCTGCACGTGGAAGAGAAATGGAGACACCAGAAGATTTCAGATGGCAAGAAAGAGATTTAGGAACAAGGTTTTAATTTGTAGACATTTCCAGGGTCAGATGTGAACTCTGACCACTACTTATTTGTTATGAAGTGGAGATTAAAACTGGAGAAAGGTAGGAATTTTAGGAGATGGGACCTGGATAGACTGAAAGAACTAGAGGTTGTAGGGAGTTTCAGAGGGAGCGTTAGGGAACGATTGACAAGAACAGGGGAAATTACTACAGTAGAAGAAAATGGGTAGCTTTGGAAGATGAAATAGAGAAGGTAGCAGAGGATCAAGCAGGTAAAAAGGCGTGGGCTAGTAGAAATCTTTGGGTAACAAAAGAGATATTGAGTTTAACTGATGAAAGGAGAAAATATAAAAATGCAGTAAATGAAGTAGGCGGAAAGAAATACGAACGTCTCAAAAATGAGATCGACAGGAAGAGCAAAACAGCTAAGGGGAAATGGCTGCAGGACAAATATAAGGATGTAGAGGTATATATCACTAGGGGTAAGATAGATGCTGCCTACAGAAACATTAAACAGACCTTCGGAGAAAAGAGAACCACTTGTATGAATATCAAGAGCTCAGGTGGTAAACCAGTCCTAAGCAAAGAAGGGCGATGTACTTGAGGGCAATATTATAGAAATGGAAGAGGACGTAGATGAAGATGAGATTGGAGATATGATTCTACATGAAGAATTTGTCAGAGCGCTGAAAGACCGAATTAAAAACAAGGCCCCGGGAATAGACAACATTTCTTTAAAGCTACTGATAGCCTTGGGAGTGCCATCCATGACCAAAATCTTCCATCTGGTGGGCAAATGTAGTGTTTCGGGATATTTGTAAACATTCCAACACACCATTGGATAGCCGTCGACAAGAGATGCTCGTGAATAAATTGAATAAGGATCAATGTAGTGGGAAAGCGAAACGGTGCGTTTTCCTTTCTTGTATGCAGTGTATTTGGAGCAGTGGTGGAGCTGGCGAGAAGAGGACCAGTAAAATTGGTATTACAACCACTGGTCGTCCGGGAATCATTTGCGCCATGGTGCAGCAGGTGCTTGAATCCGAGAGCCATGGAGTAAACGACCCACCAACAAGGGCCTAATGAACAATTGAACAGAGGTAGTGGTTTTATCGGTGTTTTTTTTTCTCAAGTCCTACAGTACGCATGCACGGACGTTTTGAATGTACTCTAGATAGTGGTATTACCAAAATAATTGTTAGTTGTGTTGTGAAATGTAACAGTGAAAATGTTGGTCAAAATATGCCCCTGTTTGTGAGAAGTGTGGCTATTTATTTAGTAATGCAGTAGAGAGAACTTGTGGAAGCATTCCAGAAATATTCACCGCAGTTCTATCGACAGGGAGGTGGCACGGAAGGATCCAGACCACCAAAAACCTACTCTGAGAAGTGAGGATACTACTTTCATCTGACGGTGTATTGGGGTCAGCAAAATATTGCCCTGTTATATCGGCCAGGGGCGCAACTTCCCGCTAGTGCTGGTATGAGACCCACCACAAATCTTACAAAATAAACAACAGCAACAAAAGAAGGAAAAATACACCCCATATGGCGACCCTGGTAAACGCGAACGGAGACTGCACCAGCAAGTAAGTGCAGAAAATTGATTTGAGTCAGAATTACAACTCCAAAGAATATAAGACCAACAGTGCCTTATAACGCACGTAACTAGAAATCAAAAATAATTAAGAGCTTCTTTTGAACGAATTGTCTGAGAAAGAATAGTAAACACAAAATGAATGGAAAAATAATTTACGGTCGGAAATCTGAAAAAGAAAGAAATAAGAAGAAGACAGTGGCAGCCGAAAGTGCACCCATATTACAAGCAATGAGTGCACGGAATAAGTTCAAAACTTGACAAAACTTGGATATTTAATGGGAGACGCGGCGGAATGGGGAAATGCTCAGGCTAAGAATTTGTGTCTTGGAAAGATTTTGAGGAAAGCTTTAAGAGGAAGTACTCGTCTCCAAGTACTCAGGAAAAATTAATCTTAAAGTTATTAGACCTTACTCCATACAATAATTCATGGGGCACATATAAAAAGCACATAGAACGACATTTGACAAAATCGGAGTACTTAGATGATCTAATAGATGAAATGCACTTAGTAAAAGTACTCATTAGACGTTTACCATACAACGCTCGACAAGGAATATTGTATAGAGAGTGGAAAACCGTAAACGAGTTATTAACGTTTATTGAAGGTTTGGACACTGAATACTGAAAGAAATGAAAATTTTCGGTGAATGGCCGAAATACGGGGAATAGGAATAACAAATCTTTTCCTAATTCCTTACTGCGGACTAAGGAATCCAATTATTGTAGAGTAAGCAGTAATGAAACTATTCACAGCAGGTATAACGGTCTAAATCACAATAACCATAGAGGGGAAGAAATCAGACTGATAACATAAACTCGCA
The DNA here is from genome assembly GCF_023864275.1 of Schistocerca cancellata. Taxonomy (NCBI): domain Eukaryota; kingdom Metazoa; phylum Arthropoda; class Insecta; order Orthoptera; family Acrididae; genus Schistocerca; species Schistocerca cancellata. Next base: position 1,068,979,221 of record NC_064626.1, read on the forward strand.
GATGTTTACACATCGAAACCAACAAATAAATATGCAACGAAATAATGAGGCAGAAGCAACTCAGCGTATTATTGAAGCAAGTTCCCGGTCATAGTGACGGAAAACGAGAACAATCCTGGGTCAAGGACGAGACTTTAGGATGTCACAGAACAATACTCGGCCCACAATGATCGCTTATTGTAAAATATCAGCTATTAACGACTGGTTATTAGTGGAAGAGGAAAATTTAGAAAAGGTGCAACGCCAACCATTTTTCATTGGGAGACTATGAAATAAAGGAGTATTCAATGAACTATGGATGAAGCCCGACCAACAGGCATTACATACATTGAGCAAAAATAATAGTGCATTGAGAATGGCTAGCTTCTAGCTGAAATCTAGATCTGCCAATAAAATTTAAAAAGGACAACTGATCACTGAAATCTATAATTTACAAATCATAAATTTTCTCATTCGAATGCGAAAATATTTTGTTGGCAGCCACCTACGTAGGGAGAAATGATCTTCATAATAAGATGGATCAGAACTCGCGCGGAAAGATTTAAGTGTTTGTTTTTCCTGCGCGCTGTTCGGAAGAGAAGCGGTAGAGAATAGCTAGAAGGTGGTTCGATGAACCCTCTCCGAGGCACCTAAGTGTGAATTGTGGAATAATCATGTATATGTAGATCAACAAAGAACTACAGCCTCCATAGACTTCGCTCCTGCCTCCGTCGAATACTAACACGTACTGGTAGATCTTTCTTCTTCTCACAAGGGGCATAAAACCAATTTCTCATAAACATTTCTGAGTAACAAACCAGCAACGTGATATTTCTATATATAAAATGTTAATGGCGTTACGCATTCCTAAATCATGCTGGTAGGCTGAAACGTTAATTATTTGCATATCCAGAGATATAGTAGACCTCACGCAGTTTGACGATCTTGCATACCGCCTTCATTATTTGTGGTTTTAATGGCCGTTAGTGTAGTAGGTTAGTGACGTCCAGAATATGACAAAAGCTAAGAGTTGAAAACAATTTCAGGTAACATAAAAAAGAATCAAAGAATCATGTCGTTGTGTAGATCAGAGGCAGACGAAGGCTTCTCGGGCCTTATCTATTGCGAGAAACAACCACCTGTCCCTCCCTCCCTGAAAATCCGATTGCCATCCGGTACGAGAAGTAAGTAAAACAATGCAACAATAAAAAATTGCTTCCTGAGCAGACAAACGTGCAAGTATAGGGGGCATAGAACTAATAGCGTAGCAGATACCACAAAAAGACGTGAAAGATAACAAAAGGGAATGACCCGGCCTGTAACTGTGGCAGACAGAGACTATGTCAGACAATTCGAATTTTAGTAATTGAAGCCTGTTTGTTCGGAACGTGCATTACAGCTCGTGAGAAATCGTGCAGAAGACGAAACGCAGCGCTTGAGCTATAGCCATTAGTTGGGAGAAAACTCTGTCTCACATTAATCTTTCAGATCTGAATTTTTCCCACGAAATCATATAGAATCTGTTGAAGATGGATGAATATACGGGTAGCTTCTCTGCTATCGCTGTTCACTCCATTAATTACGAAAAAAATAGATACAGCTATGCAGATAGCTACTCTTCGCGTGGGAACGAAGCAAAAAAAAAAAAAATCGAGAAGGAACGTACAGAGACAAAATTAAAGACAATAACAGTATTAATTTAATTCACCACAGTCAGGAGACGACCCTATCTTGAATGAATCCTTATGTTTTATTTCTTCTTTCCTTTGTTTTAGGTGGTAACTTGAATAGTCATCTTTCATGTCATTTGGCTCAGTCCCTCTCAGTTTCATTAACAGTACTAGATATCTGTTCGTCTGTAGGCAATTGAAGGGGTCGGAGAGATATAGTCATAAGCCACATCGAACTAGTTTTGAGATACAGCGAGTTTAAAGTTCCATAGAGGTCTGAAAATGTTTAATACAAAATAGAAACCTTATTTCTATTGCAAACACTTGCTTAATACTTGCGAAGCATGTTGTTAAATAGTCAACTCTCTGCATGCTGTAAGATATTAATTTTAGAATGATTCTAATTAAGAATTAGTCAACGGTGGCTTATGACTATATCTACCAAAAAATTGTTTAAAACATAATGTATGAATTTGTAAGGATTTATTTTAACTACTCTTACACAGCAAGCAGAATATATAATTTTTACACATTAATATATACATATCAGGTATCTGAGATGTATAAATTACTTTTTCATGTATACAGTTACATCAAGGAAGTTCCTCTACCTCATTATTGTACACGTTATTTCCAGTACATGACCGAAAGAAATCTTGATTTGCTGCAGGTATTATGGCATAAGAGAGAGTACATCATCAGTTTTTTTTCTGGTTAATTGGTAGTGGCTTTCTGTACTTTATTGGCAGCTGATATGCATTTGGTTCAACTAGCCTTCCTTTCTTTTTGACACGAATATCCACTGACATGAAAGCACCTATGTCTGAATAAGAGTGCTTTACACTTAGCTTGAAGGGATCTTCAGACTCAAACTTAAATTGAGTAGCTTCACTGAAATGGTGGGGATTTCTAGACGTGGATTCTGTACGTTTTGAGGTCAATGTCTTCAGGCTTTTCAAACGTCTGAAGTCTTCTCTTTCCATTTTAGTTACAATGAAATGTTTTGGACTCGCAGATTTTATTACTTTGCCCATTCATCTGGAGTGCACACTATTGGACGTCTTTTTCTTGCATACCGTTCAATGCAACCAAAATCACGATCGCAAGGTAGCATGGTGTGACCTACCACAGGGAAGTAATGCTGGACAGAATCAAATCTTTTGGTAGCAACAAGGGACCTTTCCAAAACAATAATAGTCCAAGTCTTTGTCTGACCCTTGCAGTTGTCTATGATTATGTGGAGATGTTTTGTCTGGGGATTAGTTATCTCCAAGTACTTCAGTAAGCAGCTCCCAACCTCACCTGAACCCCATCCTCCATCTTCCTCGCTCCACAGAAACATATAATCCTTATTTGATCCACAGTCGTGGATACCATAGTTGTATGCCCGTATTTTCCTCTTGTAAAATGCTGGACGTACTGTTAGTTTATGTGTGGGGAATGTTTGCTGCATGTCCATTGCTATCACATGATGCTCTTTCGAATTTTCTTTAGCCAGAGCAGTTAAAGACGCAATCATATTTTGTCCTCTGTCAGCCTTTTTGAGATGCAGTTCATATTGTTGTTTCTTTTCTGTGACTTCTTCTGCACATAGTTCTGGGTTATTTATTGCAATTAGAAATCCATCACATTTTGAACAGGTGTCACTTTTTGGTAGTTTGAAGCCTACGTTAAATTCAGATACGAAAATTTCTCTGAATTTACTTTCAGATACTGCAGGAACCTGCTTTTCTTTGCAGTATTGTGAGTATTTATCTCGAAAAAAGGAAGCAATTGTGAGATCACAATACAAATACACTTTATTGGGGTTCTGTTGCCTACTGTAATGACTGTTATATTTCGGTATGGCGTTGAGAAGTTCTCTAACACTTTGTACAGCTTCGTCTTGAAATTTATATGGGTAGTTTCCATGTTCTCCTGAAAGAAAAAAAGATAAGCTTATATCCTCTTCCTAACAGAAATATTTGTATAGTACTCAGTTTGAGTACATTCCTAACTTATAGCACAGAGTAACATACAAACCTCTCCCATCTTCTTTTGGCACTGCAAATACCTGCTTCATTTGATGTTGCAAATTTCTCACTTTTCGTGCATGTAAGCCATGAACCCTTAGGAAAGCTTCCTTGCAGATTATGACTTCTATTCCGCATACCCCCACATTATAAGAAAATGTAACATCCCTGGATGATATTTTCTTGGAAGACTTTTTTGGATAGCTTTGAAAGAAATTATGACAAATATAACAAAATGAAATAAATGTACAAAATATTAAACCATTTGTATTCAAATAGTGAACAAACCTCCGCTTTTTCGGTTCCATTTTCATACAGCTCATCAGGTAAGTATTCGGGGCATTAAAGTTTCTTATGTCCCAAAATGAATGAAAAATGTTTTCTTCCTCTGCAAGCAGTTTTGTGAAGCATTTATTTGAACAAGTACAGGGACTTCCTATAGTAGCAGCCTGAACAGTCTTGTGGGTTCTTAAAGACTTATACTGCTGACCAGCATTTCGTCGACGTTCTGCTTTATTTTTCTTCCACTGATCAATGTTTCGCTTTCTTTTCCGTGAAGCCTTTGATTCTTCGGGTGATTCTTCATTTATTCTACTTATTTCAAGGTATAATATGAAGAGCAAAATGGTCTAAGAATTTGCGTGAGGTATAGTCATAAGCCACACAAAACATTAAATTTCGCTAAAATCACATTAATGAGAAAATATTTTTTACACATCTTTTGCCTTTGAAACTACATTATTGCACCATTAAGCAGTAATATAAATGTGCCATCAAGTTTAATCATTAACACACAAGATGGCTGTCAAATGCGTTGCCAATGTTGAGAGAAACAAAGTCACAAGCCACAGGAAATTAATCACCAGAAATTAACCGTTTTATTTCCTTACCGAAACATCATCTGAGCTGGAACTGCTGGTGAATGGATGCCAAGATTCATCACTGTCAGGATCCAGAGGGTAAAGCTCTTCACTTCCACTACTGTCTGTGTCAAATATTCGTTGAAGACCCGAAGACGCTTCAGACGTTCCTGACCCACCTGCCATTTTGCCGTGGCTTGTGACTATGTATCTTCTGAAACTACCACCAAATGGGACATCATAGAACTGCACTCCGTCATAGTCTGCCATCTGTTGCAGTAACACGGAACTTTATCAACTCATTGTGAAGAAGACATTGTTAAGAATGCCGCAACATGAAAAACTCAATTTCGTGAAAGTTGTGGCTTATGACTATATCTCTCCGAGCCCTTCAATTGATAAACGGTACACTTCACATAAAGGTAAAACTCTTTATGGGTCCGCACAGCAACAACATAAATAGCTGTTATCACAACTTACTGCTGTACAGGGTGTGTCAGAAATAATTATCCGATTTTTAAAAATTCGTAACAATCATTTTATTTGAGACACGTGCATGAACAACGTACTGTTGGAAAAAGTAAACTCTTCAGTTTTACATGGTTCCCGCTAGGTAGCGGCTGTGTGAGCCCACTTCAATTTAGTAAAATTGGTGTTGGGACCCTAGAAAGCGTTTCGTGTTCTACGTTTTGCGCAGTTCGTGTCAGTATTAACTGTTCAGCGTGACTTTCGTGATCTCCTACAGTTCAGAGCATTAGCCGATGGCATGAACATTTCCGAGAAACAGGTTGTTTGTGTAAAGGCAAATCGCCGGGCCGTCCCCGAGTGTAATGACACAGACGTCGAACGGATCCGCCATAGTTTCGTAAGGAGTCCGCAGAAATCCGTTCGCCGTGCAGCTCGATAGCTCATCATGCTCGTCTGGCGTGTGTTGCGTCGACGTTTACTTATGAGTCCATACAAAATTGAGCTACTGCGAACTCTTCGTGAAGGTGACAAACAACATGTGGAGTTCTGTTATTTCGTTCATGGCAAGATGAATGATGACAGTTTTCTCCCATGCTTAGTGTTTAGAGACGAGGCAAAATTCTATTTAAATGGAAAGGTGAACCGTCATAATGTGAGAATATGGGGTACAGAACAGCCACTTGAAATAGTACGACATGAGAGAAACTCTCCAAAATTTAACGTGTTTTGTGCAGTTTCACGGGAAAAGGCGTACGGTCTATGTTTCTTTGCTGAGAACACTGTTACAGGAAGCACACATCTCGATATGCTTGAGAACTTTCTTTTCCTACAGTTGGAGACTGATTCGAAAGACTTCATTTACTAACAGGATGGGGTACCGCCACACTGGCATCAGGAAGTGCGGGAATTTTTAAATCAAAGGATTACTGAACGATGGATCGGTCACACTGGACCAAATGATTCAGCCTTACATTACTGGCCTCCAAGGTGACCGGACCTGGCTGTATGTGATTATTTCTTGTGGAGGTTCATAAAAGACTGTTTATGTGCCTTCGTTACTAACGACAATGAATGAACTAAGACATCACATAACAGCAGCTGTGGGTACTGTAACTCAAGACATGCTCGCTGCAGTGTGGGAACAATTGAATACCGCATTGACATTTGTCGTTCATCTGAAGGGCGGCATATAGAACACCTATGAAAAGGCATGAAAAAAAAATTGAGTTTCCCGTTCATCAAAAAACCAAATTCACTATATATGGTTATTAGTTTCAGAAGTATAGACGTGCAATGGGATGATTGTTCTTGATACACCTTGTATTATCGTGCCGCTAGTTACTGTCCGTAATGCATGCCCAACAACCACACACACTACGATCCGCGCACCGCGATAGGTACCAATATACTGTCCGCTGGAGAGCGGGTTTTTTACGGTACTGGTCGTCTGCAAAGTTCCTAACGGAGATGTGTGGAGCAACCTGCAAGCTGAGGTAGCTACAACACACTTTATTAAGGCAAAGAAAAAAGAATTAACTTATTTGAGCTACGACATGCCTGCCGCTCGAAACGGGATTGCACTTTCTGTACGTAAGTTTTCGTTAGAGATGAGAAAAACTGACTGGTTAAAAGCGATACCGGCATTTTAGTTCGGAATAGTCGGTATTTGTTTGATCTCAGTTATAATAGTTTTTTTATTTTTTTCCTAATAACTGGCTAAATACCGGTACATCAAATTGCCACAGCATCAGTGCTAAATTTTTTGGATTTTAAATAAAATCTTTTTTTTAAAAAAATGTGTAATGTTTGCTTGTAAAATTTCTGTTGTTTGGAAATACCACAACACTGTCAGTTAGAAACGATCAACAAACAAGTGACGTAAGAATCGGTACAGCATTGCTGAGACAATAATGTACCTGTTGCCGTGTGGTGTGGTACATTAAGACGATGCTTAAGCAAGTGTAGTATGCAAGACTTGTCCCCACCTGGTCTATTCGGTAGCTTCTCTATGTAGTCGCCGGATATCGATTGTATTGCAGAATGGCGCCATCCTTAGCCAGGAAGTTGGACAATGCTCCATTTGCAATAAAAGACTGGAAACAGGAGGTGGCGCAAGAAACTTACGATATCATACAACGAGAAAAATGTACAATGTTTCATAGAAGAGGAGATAAATTCGATATACTCACAATTCCATTGACGTACTATAAACAATAAAAATGAAACAATCAGAACTCGGTTTTCTTGAGCAGTTTTTACAGTCAGTTTAACTGCAGGTGAAAACAACCGGTATAGCAGGGAACCAACTCAGCTATCCCTGATTTCCGTCGTGGCTGGATACTGGTGTGCCCGCTGTTGTTGCAAGATGACTGCTGCCTCTGGGTGGGGGTGACCGGTCGGTTTCCAGGTGGGTGGCACTGCCTTAGATCCAGAGCCGCTGCCTGCGGTGGAAGCGGGTGCACTGCGTCCGGTGGTGGCCCGCATTTTGGTGGCATCTTCTACTCTCAGGTACGATGGAGACTACTGTGTCTACCCCTTTAATGCTAGAAGTGTCCCATCATTTCATCCAGAACTGTGTATGGGCCTTGGTAGGGCGGTCCCAGTGATCTGCGCAGTGTGCCGCGTCTTTGCCAGGTCTTTGAAAACAAAAGTAGCCTGATTTCCATGCATGTAGTTCCACACGGTCGCATGGCGTCCATTTATCTATGGAGGTCTCGCGGAAATCTTGAGTAGAGCGCGGGGGGCCAGGTTGCTGTTCAAAAAACTACCCTGGTAGGTGCAGAGGTTCGCTATACACCAGCTCCCCTGGGAAGCCTGCTGGTCTTTTTTTTTAATACACTGCGCAGTCCCAACAACACTACTAGGAGGACTCAGTCCACGAAACCGTCTTGTGGCAGATTATAATGGCTTTCAAGGAACGTTGTAGGTGCTTCACAATGCCGTTGCGGCTGCAGGATGTGGTGGAGTCCTTGTCATGTGTATCCCATACAGCAGGGCCACTGCACGAAATGTTTCCGCCTCCCACTGATGACCCTGGCCACTTGCTGGGGACAGCCAAAACGTGAAATTCAACCTCAGACGAAGATATGCGCCACATCCTCAGCAGTTTTTCTTTCCAGTGGAAACGCCTCTGGCCATCTGATGTGTCTGTGGATCACCGTGAGACAGTACCAGTAGCTATGCGTGATCAGGAGTGAACCTACCAACTACAGGTGTATATGAGAGAATCGTGCCTCTTGCGTGGTCGAAACTTCCGAAAAGAGCCCGTTCATACCATGTTTCTTTGCACTTCTAGCAGGAAATGCAGATATTAGTCCTTGTACGGCATCCTGTCTGTATACCAGACCACACAAAACGCTGCATTGGTAGCGCCCTCGTAGTGGAGATTTCCAGGTGGCTGAGTCTGTGTAGATAGTCGAAAACAAGTCGTCATAAAGGGGCAGGTGCATATAGCCGCTGTCGGCCTGCTGACTTGTCGTAGTGTATCAGCTCCTCAGTGCCTGGCTGTGGCACGCAATCCAGGTACAGGACTGTCTTGCCTTTCAGTAGGTCCTTAACTCTCGTCGTCATTTTGCGCTTCCTCCAGCTCGCCGAAGTCCACATACGTGGAAATGCTTTCCACTACAACCAAAGTGTCGGCAGTGACACCTATTGCGAAGTTGCGAAATAAAATTGTTTGATTTCCACTGGGGGACAATTATTTCGTGGCTGCGGAAATGCGAAAGTCCCTGGCTGATTGTGTATATATAGTTAACGCATGCTCTGCCACCACGAATCGGAGGTATGCAACTGCGCCATACGCCACTAAAAGTTCTGTGTAAAATGGTGGACACGAGCATTGCTTCTCTGTGATCTTGGAAAAGAAACCCAAAATCTACCAGTGGCCATTTACATTCTTTTGTAGCATGGCATGCAATGAGACTTTCGAGAGAATCACTAGTGGGGAATTGGCTGTTGGATGTACAAGGAGGTTGGCTTCAACGGGGCTGATCTGGCAGGCTTCAAATGCTGCCTGTAGGTCATCAGTCCGAGTAACAAGCGTCGAACCACGTACTTTGGGCTGGCAAGGAGAGCATGGAGTGGCGTCTTGGCCTCAGTAGCTCAGTAATGCATCATTTTTGTGGGCAGGTAAGATGTACGAGGGTCTTAAGTTTCGTAACTGTTTTTCACACAGATACTTCACTACCAGAAACAAATACACCATGGCATTATGAAATATTCACCTTGCTCATTTTTCGACATAGTCGCCACCGACATTGAGACATTAGTCGTAGCGTGCAATCAGTTTGAATAAACCACTCTGGTAAAACTTGGTGCCCTGTGATGCAAGGAATGGTCGCACAGCCTACTTCAGTTCAGCATTGTTTTCGAAGTGATATCAGGAGGATGCGGATTTCAATGCAGGGAAAAGTTGACAGTCTGATGGGGTAAGATTGGGGCTGTAGGCTGGGTTATCCCATCCCTCCCATCTGAAGTGATGAATGTGATCTTGTGTGAGCCTTGTTGTTTTGCATTGTCATCCAAGGACACATCACGTTCACTTAACAGCCCAGGTCTGTTTTATAGAATAGCAGACCTGAGTTTGGTGAGATTGTCACAGTAGTGTGCCACATTGATGGTGCCTTGATGGAAGAAATCAAGGAGAATCACACCTTTCGCATCACTGTGGCCATAATCTTTTCTTTGGAGGGTGACAGAAATTTTTCCTCAACGGTAAACTGGTTGCTTCCACGTTATTGAGGTGGCCTTGGTTTCTGAAGTAAAGTGGTGCAACCATGTCATATTGCCTGTGATGATCTGAACATGGACTCATTTCCCTCTTGCATGTACCACATCGAGTGATCAATGCTGATTCCAATTCTTGCACTCTTATGATCCAGGGTCAGGCTCCTCAGCACCAATATTGCAGACACGTTTTAGTAACCCAAATTATCACAAAGCATGTGATGGGCCTGAGCATGGCCAGTACACTGTGTGGATCCAAGTCGGACACCCTAACGAACCTTCCACTAACGCCATGTCCTGTACTCCAGCAATATTGTTTTCATTTGTGGCTATGGCGAGACGCTCACTTGGACCTTCATCCTCCAGACTCTGCCTTCCTTCTCTGAGCATGCAACACCAGCAACCAACCATGTCATCAGAAATGACCTCTTCACCATACACACGCTGTAGGCATTCAAGGATAACGGACACACTAGTCTTATGTGCCCATTCATACCGGACAATAGCACACACTTCCATTGGGGACCAAACTGTCAGTACACATTCGTCTGCCATCATGATGCGTACACAAATAACCTCGAGCACGCCAACCTGCTGCTATTCTCTCTTCTTGAGCTCCCTGTGTATTCGTCATTTCTCCTCTGCTGACACCCCTTCTGTCATTGAACCACCAAAGGGTGTGGATTCATATGGCATTCATTTGTGTCACTTGGGGAACCATGTTCTCTTTCAGAAGCAATGACAAACTTACTTTCAGACTGTCCGTTGCAAGTGCGGCAGTGCACTCACTCAAATGAAGCATACTAAATCCTAGGAACGACACATTGTTAGTACCGTTGACATATTTAGCTGGATTTTAGAGGATTCCACAGTCATCAAACCTTTGGAAAAACATGCGTTGGCTTGTTCGTGATGCCACCAACAAATCATTCACGCAAGCAAAGCAGAAGTGTAGTCCATGCAAAATTTCGTCAATAAAGCGGTGAAAAGTCTTTACTGCATTCTGTAGGTAATATAGCACATATGGGAATTCAAGTAGTCCAAAGGTCATAGTTATTGGAGTTTTATGTAGGTCCCCTGTTGCCATAGGTATTTTGTTATAGGGTTTTACTACGTCCGACGTCGAGAAAATGGTATGCTACACCATGTAAAATCCCCGATAGGGGGAATAGGATACCGGTCGACAATTTTCCGGGCATTGAGTCCTCTAAGTCGCCACTGGGGAGGCAGCCATCCGCTTTCTTTGGTACCTGATGAAGGGGAGAAAACCCAGTTGATTTCTGATGGTTATTCCATGCCTGCTTCAGGCGTTGCACCTAATTCTGCTTTTGCAGTGCGGAGTTTGTCGGGGGCCAGCTGTCCAGGTTACGAGAAAGCAGTAGTATCGGTCGTCGTCCTGATGTGATGCACTGTTGAGCAGCAGGGGGGTGACATCACTTAACTATGTCGCGTGAGTGATGGGAACTTGTTTAGTAGGCGCCGTTTTGTATGGGCTGGCATGCAACCTTCGATGATGTGCCGAGGTCCGATATGCTAGAGTTCCTCACATGCAGGGTGAGGTCATAGGAGGACAGGAAATTTATCTCGATGACAGAGTGGATCACATCTGCGATTGTAAATCGCCACTTGAATGACATCCATAAACCAGTGTTCAAATTTAAAGTCATGAGCGCATCTGTAGCTATGAGTGAACGATTTGGTGTTACTACGGAGGGGAAGCCACAATAGGATCACGGATTTTTCAAACTTTGTACACCTTTAGTAGGCCATTAAAACAATAAAATGTACAAGTAGTATGGTGCACTCCTCTGGCAATTCCGAGAAGATCGCAAAAGAAGTTTTATGCGTCTATTACGTAACTCATATATCTGTGCGTAGGTAGTGGACGTCAGAGTTTATGGTGGTCCAGTGGTTAGCGTTCGACCTCCGTGAGACGCGCGTGTATGAGGCTGTGGTTCGACTTCCACTCAAACCTTCACTTTTGAAGTACAAATGTAAAACCTATGATATTAAAAAATTTTGCACCTACACTGTTTATTCTTCTTACATAGTACCGTCTCACCGCCACGCCAAATGGGGCCTGCCTATGTGTCCGCAGCTCAAAGCGTCGAGATGAAAAGTAGTTCCATGTACGTTAACAGATGGCATGTATAAGGGATTTCGCGAATTATGTCAGGAACGAATTTTCAGGTAAACTCTATACGTTTCTTTTGACTTGCTTGTCGATAATTGTAAATATGTTTGTTCTAATAATTAAATTTAATTAAAATTGTAAGTAGTCAAAGAACAGGAAATTTGCCAAATCTGCATGCAATACACATGCTTTTTTAAATTCTATTACCTTCTAAATGTCATATAAATTAAACAGTATGAGCAGTGATGAAAAAAATATAGATTAAAAATTATGTTTAAACCGGAATCGAACCGTCGCCTCGTACACGGGCGTTTCACGTAGTTCGAACGCTAATCACTTTTTTTTTAATTTCATTTTGTTCGTTTTCGTTCGTTGCATCTGATCAGCGCGGACGTCGTAAGACACCCTTTTAAGGTCATTGTTGATCTATTAACTCAGTTCTTTTTTTACTACAGAGGGCGGCTAACCCTCTTCGTTTTTTTTGTTTTTCTTCGTTTTTTTTTTTTAATCTCATTTTGTTCGCTGTTCTTCGTTGCATCTGCTCAGGGCGGACGTCGTAATACATCCGTTTTTGTTCGTTGTTGATCCGTTAACTCAGTTTTTTTTTATTACAGAGGGAGCTAACTCTATGACCGAGCACTCTGAGCTACCTTGCCGGCATCACTTGAACACGATGAACTCTGACGCCAGTCTCCTATGTAGGGATACATCCGTTACGTAATTGACACGTAGAACTTCTCTTCCGATTTTCCAGAAACTGTCAAGAGTAGTGCACCTTACTAATTGCACATTATGTTGTTTTAATGGCCTACTAAAGGTATACAAAGTTTGAAGTATATACAGGGTGTTTCAAAAATGACCGGTATATTTGAAACGGCAATAAAAACTAAACGAGCAGCGATAGAAATACACCGTTTGTTGCAATATGCTTGGGACAACAGTACATTTTCAGGCGGACAAACTTTCGAAATTACAGTAGTTACAATTTTCAACAACAGATGGCGCTGCAAGTGATGTGAACGATATAGAAGACAACGCAGTCTGTGGGTGCGCCATTCTGTATGTCGTCTTTCTGCTGTAAGCGTGTGCTGTTCACAACGTGCAAGTGTGCTGTAGACAACATGGTTTATTCCTTAGAACAGAGGATTTTTCTGGTGTTGGAATTCCACCGCCTAGAACACAGTGTTGTGGCAACAAGACGAAGTTTTCAACGGAGGTTTAATGTAACCAAAGGACCGAAAAGCGATACAATAAAGGATCTGTTTGAAAAATTTCAACGGACTGGGAAAGTGACGGATGAACGTGCTGGAAAGGTAGGGCGACCGCGTACGGCAACCACAGAGGGCAACGCGCAGCTAGTGCAGCAGGTGATCCAACAGCGGCCTCGGGTTTCCGTTCGCCGTGTTGCAGCTGCGGTCCAAATGACACCAACGTCCACATATCGTCTCATGCGCCAGAGTTTACACCTCTATCCGTACAAAATTCAAACGCGGCAACCCCTCAGCGCCGCTACCATTGCTGCACGAGAGACATTCGCTAACGATATAGTGCACAGGATTGATGACGGCGATATGCACGTGGGCAGCATTTGGTTTGCTGACGAAGCTTATTTTTACCTGGACGGCTTCGTCAATAAACAGAACTGGCGCATATGGGGAACCGAAAAGCCCCATGTTGCAGTCCCATCGTCCCTGCATCCTCAAAAAGTACTGGTCTGGGCCGCCATTTCTTCCAAAGGAATCATTGGCCCATTTTTCAGATCCGAAACGATTACTGCATCACGCTATCTGGACATTCTTCGTGAATTTGTGGCGGTACAAACTGCCTTAGACGACACTGCGAACACCTCGTGGTTTATGCAAGATGGTGCCCGGCCACATCGCACGGCCGACGTCTTTAATTTCCTGAATGAATATTTCGATGATCGTGTGATTGCTTTGGGCTATCCGAAACATACAGGAGGCGGCGTGGATTGGCCTCCCTATTCGCCAGACATGAACCCCTGTGACTTCTTTCTGTGGGGACACTTGAAAGACCAGGTGTACCGCCAGAATCCAGAAACAATTGAACAGCTGAAGCAGTACATCTCATCTGCATGTGAAGCCATTCCGCCAGACACGTTGTCAAAGGTTTCGGGTAATTTCATTCAGAGACTACGCCATATTATTGCTACGCATGGTGGATATGTGGAAAATATCGTACTATAGAGTTTCCCAGACCGCAGCGCCATCTGTTGTTGAAAATTGTAACTACTGTAATTTCGAAAGTTTGTCTGCCTGAAAATGTACTGTTGTCCCAAGCATATTGCAACAAACGGTGTATTTCTATCGCTGCTCGTTTAGTTTTTATTGCCGTTTCAAATATACCGGCCATTTTTGAAACACCCTGTATGTGATCATAACGACGTGGCCCCCTCTTGCAAGTCAAAATCTGCGCGTTGTCGTGGTTGCCACAGCAGGCACCTGGGGAACACACGCAAGTCAGACCCGTTACCCAGAGAAACTGCACATTAGCCGTCCTGTCTGTTATTACTGAACGTCACGATGGTTGGTGTTGGTGCTGCTGGCGGATTTACCGGCTGAGCGTGGGAGCCGGCCGTTCGCGTTTCTCGCACAGGAACGCACCTAAGTGCACTGTCGCCAAAACGTCGGTGGTAAAAATGCTGATTCCTGTCAGACAAGGGCGACGAGTGCTGGCTGCGTGGTATTGTGCAGTCTCGTCGATTGTTGACCTGCCGCGCCAACTAGTCGAGACATGTAGGTGATGTGGTCTCGCCTGTCTCTGACGTGCGTTGTAGTAAACACCTGCAGAGCGGCGTCCTCGGATTTTTTGTCCACTATCTCTGCCAGCTCGCTCAAGTTCGCATCTTGCGCTACCGAAAGCAGCGCGCAATATATCTCCGGCAGGTCAGACGTTCTGCTCGAGGAACCAATTAGTTGTTGTAAACACATTTTCCAACATCACCAACGAAGAAGATACACATGGAAGGCCCCTGGAGACCTGAGGAGACAACAGATTGATTACATTCTAGTGAAAGCACGTTTTAGGAACCAGATAAAAGATTGCAGGAGCTATCCATCTGCAGACATAGGCAGTGATCATAACCTGGTCCTGATGAAGAGATCACTGAGATTCAAACGTTTGAAGAAGAAGCCAGTAAAACTTCAATGGGAACTAGAAAAACTGAAAACTGAGGGACTGGCAAAGTGCTCTACTCATGAAACAAACAACCTAGCTAAGAATTTTCAACATGGTGGAGTAAATGAAACTGGGATCAAATTAAATCTGGTATATACAAAGCAGCAGAAAAGATAGTTGGAAGAACTGAACCTAAAAACAAGAGGAAATGGATAACAGCAGATATTACTGAGCTTATAGAAAACAGGAGATTATACAAAAATGCAACTGATGAACAAGGAAAAGCTGAATACAGAAGACTAAGGAATTTAGTTAATAGAGAAGCTAGGAAAGCAAAAGAAAATTTTCTTGAAGAAATGTGCAGAGAAGTGGAAGAAAATATGCAAAACGGAAGAACTGATTTAGCTTACAGAACAGCAAATCAATTTTTGTTTAACAAACTTAAAAGAGCACTATCAGGCACAAGAGAAAATAAAGAGGGGAAAATACTGCTTGGTGAAGAGATGGAAAGAATACATAGAGGAGTTGTATGCCGGAACACCCCTTTCGGAGGAAGTAATAGGAAGAGAAGTGCAAGTAGACGAAGATGACAAGGGAGATGACATTCTGCATGAAGAATTTGACAGAGCTCTAAAAGAACTACGAGCCAACAAAGCAACGGGTATTGATGAAATCCCTGCAGAACTAATAAAGAAAGCCGGTGACAGCATGAAAATGATGCTGCTCAAACTTATTAGGTCCATCTATAACACAGGCGAGATACCGACAGACTTCCAGAAATGTATAATTGTTCCTATACCAAAGAAGGCAGCAGTTACAAAATGCGAACAGTACCGAACTGTAAGCCTAATATCACAGGCATCAAAAATTCTCATGAAAATAGTTCTGAAGAGAATTGAAGAGATGGTGGAGGATATGCTGTGTGAAGATCAGTTTGGTTTCAGAATGGGATTGGGAACAAGAGAAGCGATTCTGGCACTGGGACTCGTTATCGAAAAGCAATTACAGAAAAACAAAACAAACTTATATTGCCTTTGTAGAGATGGAAAAGGCATTTGTTAACGTTATCTGGCAAGAGATGTTCAGAGTGCTGAGGAAAAGTGGAATAAAGTACAAAGACATCCGTGTGATACTCAGTTTCTATAAGAATGAGGTGGCAGGAACTGTCACCAGGAACAAGAAGCAAATATTAGAAAAGGGGTAAGGCAAGGATGTGGTCTCTCTCCTCTTATATTCAATGCTTACATCCAGGAAGCTACAGACAAAGTTCGAGAAACTTCTGAGGTGGTGATCAAAATTAATGGGCAGAAGATAAGACATGCTACGTTATGCAGATGATATTGCTACAGTCACGGAGACAAAAGAAGATCTAGAGGAAGTTCTCAGAACAATGGAAAAAATTCTATGCAATCATTATGGAATGAGAATAAACAAGAACAAACTAAAGTGATGGTATGCAGTACAGGAGCAGAATATGAACCTCTGAGAATGAGAACTGGAAGAGAGGAGCTGGAAGTGATGGAGGAATTTACTTACCTGGGACGCAAAATCACAAGAGATGGTAGAATCCGGAAAGAAATTGCGAGCAGAATACAAAAGGCCAAAATTGCGTTTAATCGGAGAAGGAACTTACTCACCAGCAGCAACATCAGTCTGAAAATAAGGAAACGTCTCATGAAAGGTTTCGTTTGGGAGTGACCCTATACGGATGTGAAACTTGGACAACTGGAAGAGAAGAGAGAAGACGGCTAGAGGCCCTGGAGATGTGGTGCTATAGAAGGATGATGAAGATCAGCTGGAGAGACAAAGTAACAAATGAAGAGATGATTAGAAGAGTACAGGAAACCAGATCTCTGTGGAGGCACACCCAAACAAGAAGAGACAAACTTGTAGGACACATCCTACGACACAACACCATCATTGGAACAATAGCAGAAGGAGCTATTGAGGGAAGGAATCGGCGGGGGCGACCGCCGATATCATACATGCAACAGATCATGAATGACGTTGGATGTAACACCTACGTGGAAATAAGGAGGAATGCAGACAGAAGAGAGGAATGGCGCTCTGCTGCAAACCAACCTCAAGGTTGAAGAAGAAAGTCAGGCGTAGGAATGTGTCGGAGACGTCCGATACGGCCAAGGTGCGGAAGTGTGACGGCTTCCTGTTGGCAATTTCCTCCCTGTGCGACAATTTCCTAAGCTCTGCATGTTAGGGACGGAAAGCCTTTTAGTAACTTGTACTTTCCCGTGGCAGGTGGGTCTGTCATAACGTTGCTAACCTCACTGGCGGAGCGGCTATCTAGTAGTGCCATCACTTGTGCATATTTTATAGAGGCTTGCGTTATCCCGGTGGTGACAAAATGGTTTTCGATGTGTGTGAACGAAAATAACTGAAAATGTGCCCAAAAGGCTGGCGCTTTAAATGCCGCACGGTTAACCTGCACTGCTGGGACAGTTCCGGGGGTGGTGACAGATAATAACACTCGCCAGATTTCTGGCTGCATGGTTACGCCCGGGGCGCTTGTAGGGTGGTGCTGTCCTCGACGGGCAGCTAGTAAGTGACGACAGGGTACCTGGACACATGCTTTCCTAGCTGTGTGTGCCGGCCGGAGTGGCCGAGCGGTTCTAGGCGCTACAGTCTGGAACCGCGCTACCGCTACGGTCGCAGGTTCGAATCCTGTCTCGGGCACGGATGTGTCTGATGTCCTTAGGTTAGTTAGGTTTAAGTAGTTCTAAGTTATAGGGGACTGATGACCTTAGAAGTTAAGTCCCATAGTGCTGAGAGCCATTTGAACCTAGCTGTGTGACTGTGGCAGCTCTAGCAGTTTCATCGTGGGCTATCCCTTGCTTCTGGCCGTGTTGGTAGCTGCTGCTGCTTTCGCTGTTGGAGGCGGCCATATCTTCCACGTACTGCCGCTGCTGATCACACGGTAGCTGCTGCTGCTGTTGTTGTATCACTTGCTCCTGGTGCTTAGTTGTTTCTGTAGTTGTTCAAGTTGTTCTTGTTGCTGTTGTAACTGCTCCATGACACTTGCGTTGGCGTCACCACTTATTATGCACTTAAAAGGCCCTACGCCTCACTTAAAGGTGAAACTCTTTCTTTATCTGCACAACAACAACAACCTAATCACAAAATATGCTACCTTCGTCCCGCTCCTTAGCTTCCATAATGCGCGTCCCACAACCGCTCACACTCCCATCCTCGAGCGGCAACAGCTATCGATGTACTGTCTACTGGAGAGTGGGGTGTTTCTGGTGTTGCTCGTTCGCAGCATTGCCAAGGGATAGATGTGGAGTTACCTGTGATCTGAGTTAACTATGGTTCATTTGATTTCCAACGCGGTATTTTTTATTTTCTCACTGCCATATGGTAGGGCCTACTCTCTTGTATTTTTATAAATTCTTTCAGTTATCGGTAACTACTTATAACAGGAGATACGTGGGTCATTCATTAATTAAAGAGACAAACTGATGTAGAAAAAAAAAACTGTATTTTTTACAAAATTAGATTCTTACTACTTTTCAACAGAATCCCCACCAATATTAACTCACTTGTTTCAACAAAGAACTTGTTTTTTAATAATTGATGAAAGAAGTCTTTTTCTTGTTGTCTGAGCCACTTTCTCATAAATTCTTTGACAATATTGCTCTGCATACAATTTGTATTTGGATGTTTGCTTTTAAAGTCCCATATTTATATTCATGAATCGCACTACTCGTTTTAAGTAATGACTAATGCATTATGGCGGCTTAAACCATTTTAACCCTTCACCCGTGAAGCTGGTCCACGACCAAAACTGGTAGAATTTGGGTTTAAAATAAAAACAGCTGATGGTTCAAATATGCATTTTACACGCTATTAACGGCTGTTAGCTCTCGTATTCCAGTGATGCCAAGTACAAAACCCCTCCTACAAACTGTTACATTTCTGTGTCAGCTTGACTCTCTAATTACTGACTGTACCTCATGTAAACAAAATGGTAAAAATTACATAAAAGGAAGGAAGCTCAGAACTTAAGGACGATGAGGCCGTTAGAGATGGAAAATATACGCTCAATAAACAAAGTTTTGCATCACCTCGGTTCAGAGACTTCCGGAACCTGTACAGAAAATTGGAATAGAGATCAACATAAACATCGTTTCTGCCCTTTTAATTGCTCATGAAAACCACACAAGGAATGTTGTACCACCATACAGCGAGACCTTAATAGGTGGTGGTCCAGAGTACACACCGGTATCTCTGTTACCCAGTAGCACGTCCTCTTTCTTTGTTGCATGCCTGTATTCGTCGTGGCATACTATCCACAAGTTCATCAAGGCACTGTTGGTCCAGATTGTCCCATTCCTCAACGGCGATTCGGCGTAGATCCCTCAAGAGTGGTTGGTTGGTCACGTCGTCCATAAATAGCCCTTTTCAGACTATCCCAGGCATGTTTGGATATGGTTCATGTTTGAAGAACATGCTGGCCACTCTAGTCGAGCGAAGTCGTTATCCTGAAGGAAGTCATTCACAAGACGTGCACGACTGGGGCGCGAATTGTCGTCCATGAAGACGAATGCCTCGCCAATATTCTGCCGATATGGTTGAACTATTGGTCGGAGGATGGCATTCGCGTATCGTACAGCCGTTACGGCGCCTTCAATGGCCACCAACGACGTACGTCGGCCCCATATAATGCCACCCGAAACAGCAGGGAACCTCCACGTTGCTGCACTCGCTGGACAGTGTGACTAAGGCGTTCAGCCTGATCGGGTTGCCTCCAAACACGTTTCCGACGATTGTCTGGTTGAAGGCATAAGCGACACTCATCGATGAAGAGAACGTGATGCCAATCCTGAGCGGTCCATTCGGCATGTTGTTGGGCCCATGTGTACCGTGCTGCACGATGTCGTGGTTGCAAAGATAGACCTCGCCATGGACATCGGAAGTGAAGTTGCCCATCATGCAGCCTACTGCGCACAGTTTGAGTCGTAACACGACGTCCTGTGGCTGCACGCAAAGCATTATTCAACATGGTGGCGTTGCTCTCAGTGTTTCTCCGAGCCGTAATCCGTGGGTAGCGGTCATCCACTGCATTAGTAGCCCTTGGGTGGCCTGAGCGAGGCATGTCATCGACAGTTCCTGTCTGTATCTCCTCCATGTCCTAACAACATCGCTTTGGTTCACTCCGAGACGCCTGGGCACTTCACTTTTTGAGAGCCCTTACTGGCACAAAGTAACAATGCGGACGCGATCGAACCGCGGTATTGACTGTCTAGGCACGGTTGAACTACAGACAACATGAGCCGTATATCTCCTTCCTGGTGGAATGACTGGAACTGATCAGCTGTCGGATCCCCTCCATCTAATAGGCGCTAGTCATTCATGGTTGTTTACATCTTTGGGGGGGTTTAGTGACATCTCTGAACAGTCAAAGGGACTGTGTCTGTCACACAATATCCACAGTCAACATCTATCTTTAGGAGGTCCGGGAACCGGGGTGATGCAAACCTATTTTGACACGTGTACTTAAATTGGTAAAATATAGAGAAGTAAAATGGCAATGTTCTTTTGAAGTGAGCCATATAGACATTTGCCATTTGCCATTTAGGGAAACAACAGAAAGGATAAAGTTGAATTACAGGACGGTGCTGTGAACCACCATCCGCTAAAGTACAGCTCCAATGTCTTACTATTGCGCCACCTCACTTGGTAACTGGTCTAACGTGTATCTGGTAAACTAAATAGAGTTTGCAAACGAATGTACCAATGTATCGAAAAGGAAAGTTTTTGATCTGATTCTGACAGGGAGTCATGGGCTTTTAAAGAGAAAATATCATTCAAAAATGAAGGTCACTCAGCAAGTATAGGAGAGATGTGTGTTTGGAATTAGTAAGAGAATTAGGAAAATAATCATCTTGATCAGACATCAGGCTAGAGAGGAAGATGTAAATAAAAGAGAACTGAAGTGCGTAGTACATGTAGCCAGGTGAATGGTTAATACGTGGACCAAGACAGTGCTGATGGGAAAGAAGGGTTCATGATATTTTAAATTATGCAGGAGAATTATGGATGCAAATAGTTGAAGACTGTAATGCATGAAAAAGTCCAAAGGATACCTTTATCCAGAAGAGTAACCAAATGGCTGATGATGTCGGAGGCAACTCATACAGTTCCGTGTAGATGCATATGAAGCTCCGATATATTCCAGCTTCATATGTAAGTACAGATTAACTCTGAGCAGTGCAGAACGTTGTTGTGTCAACACCTTGCTTTTGGGGAAGACAGGCCAGTGTGCTGCCTGCATAAACCTGATGTATGGGCTGGAAAAGGGCTGAAACGACCTGATGTAAGCCTCCAGCCCATCGCAGTATCACCTCAAGCTCCACTATCCTGTCCCCTTGGTGGGTACAGAAAAGGCGCCTTATCATAATACAACCTGTCCAAGTGAGTATAAATACTGTCCACTCCAACCCAACAATATGTGTTTTCGGCTGCTGCCTGCAGGAGGAACTACCCGATTCCAGATGTCAACCCAATGTGGGCCATCCATCCTCTGCTAGCCACTGGGCTGTGCACTGCACCTTGATCTGATGCTGCTGAGGCTTGAACTGGTGTCTTACAGTCTGCCCTCAACTGACACAAAACGGTATCTCTGGGGCTCCTCGGTTCACTGTCTGTGCCCAGGTGCATCTGGCACCCAACCTACTGTGAGCTGTGGTCTGACAGTCACACTTGCACTCTGATGTGCACTCTGTGAATTTTGCTAAGGCAAGCTCAGCTGCTCAAGATCAACACACACCACCGAGATGCCATCTTCAGCAATTGTATGAGTTTTGGCTGAATAATATATGATGTTAGCCAACGGCATTGTCGCAATGGTAACACCGGTTCCCATCGGATCACTGAAGTTAAGCACTGTCGGGCTGGGATAGTGCTTGGATGGATGACCATCTGGTCTGCCGAGCACTGTAGGCAAGTGGGATGCACTCAGCCCTTGTGAGGCAAACTGAGGAGCTACTTGATTGAGAAGTAGCGGTTCCAGTCTCGAAAATTGACTGGGAGAGCCGTGTGCTGATCACATGACCCTCCAATCCGCATCCAGTGGCGCCTGTGGTCTGAGGATGACACGGCGGCCGGTCGGTCCTGTTGGGCCTTCATGGCCTGTTAGGGCAGAGTTTAATATATGATGTTGGTACCGCTGCAGTTCTGACTCCACGACCACCATGATAATGGTTCTTCACGTCTAATGCCCACCTCACTATCCTGAGACCCCATCCTGACATTTACAGTATCAATGCTTATCAAACCATCCTGGCACACGTAACAGTGTGTACACCTCAGTTTAATGATTTTGCCAAATAAAAAAACAATGACTTTGCTTAACAGCAGTGAAAGGCGTTATAGTAACTCCATCTTATGACAGCACAATATGTGAATTTTTTCTAATAATCCTTATAAAGCAAGTTTCTTGGCATTTGTTTTGTAGTTCTGTTATCTTCTTTTTCAGTTTATACATATGTGGGTTACGATGAGAGCACATTGCAACATCATTTTACTGTTTCTTTTCCTTCTAGGCTAAATGATCGTCTGAGACATTGATTTCACTCTTTGTATCTATGTTTTAGTTTTATGTCTTGCACATGATGTAATCATGTAAATATACACTCCTGGAAATTGAAATAAGAACACCGTGAATTCATTGTCCCAGGAAGAGGAAACTTTATTGACACATTCCTGGGGTCAGATACATCACATGATCACACTGACAGAACCACAGGCACATAGACACAGGCAACAGAGCATGCACAATGTCGGCACTAGTACAGTGTATATCCACCTTTCGCAGCAATGCAGGCTGCTATTCTCCCATGGAGACGATCGTAGAGATGCTGGATGTAGTCCTGTGGAACGGCTTGCCATGCCATTTCCACCTGGCGCCCCAGTTGGACCAGCGTTCGTGCTGGACGTGCAGACCGCGTGAGACGACGCTTCATCCAGTCCCAAACATGCTCAATGGGGGACAGATCCGGAGATCTTGCTGGCCAGGGTAGTTGACTTACACCTTCTAGAGCACGTTGGGTGGCACGGGATACATGCGGACGTGCATTGTCCTGTTGGAACAGCAAGTTCCCTTGCCGGTCTAGGAATGGTAGAACGATGGGTTCGATGACGGTTTGGATGTACCGTGCACTATTCAGTGTCCCCTCGACGATCACCAGTGGTGTACGGCCAGTGTAGGAGATCGCTCCCCACACCATGATGGCGGGTGTTGGCCCTGTGTGCCTCGGTCGTATGCAGTCCTGATTGTGGCGCTCACCTGCACGGCGCCAAACACGCATACGACCATCATTGGCACCAAGGCAGAAGCGACTCTCATCGCTGAAGACGACACGTCTCCATTCGTCCCTCCATTCACGCCTGTCGCGACACCACTGGAGGCGGGCTGCACGATGTTGGGGCGTGAGCGGAAGACGGCCTAACGGTGTGCGGGACCGTAGCCCAGCTTCATGGAGACGGTTGCGAATGGTCCTCGCCGATACCCCAGGAGCAACAGTGTCCCTAATTTGCTGGGAAGTGGCGGTGCGGTCCCCTACGGCACTGCGTAGGATCCTACGGTCTTGGCGTGCATCCGTGCGTCGCTGCGGTCCGGTCCCAGGTCGACGGGCACGTGCACCTTCCGCCGACCACTGGCGACAACATCGATGTACTGTGGAGACCTCACGCCCCACGTGTTGAGCAATTCGGCGGTACGTCCACCCGGCCTCCCGCATGCCCACTATACGCCCTCGCTCAAAGTCCGTCAACTGCACATACGGTTCACGTCCACGCTGTCGCGGCATGCTACCAGTGTTAAAGACTGCGATGGAGCTCCGTATGCCACGGCAAACTGGCTGACACTGACGGCGGCGGTGCACAAATGCTGCGCAGCTAGCGCCATTCGACGGCCAACACCGCGGTTCCTGGTGTGTCCGCTGTGCCGTGCGTGTGATCATTGCTTGTACAGCCCTCTCGCAGTGTCCGGAGCAAGTATGGTGGGTCTGACACACCGGTGTCAATGTGTTCTTTTTTCCATTTCCAGGAGTGTAAAAACAGTGGTGATGTATAGTATCACATTTAACTTATGCCCTAATAAAACAAATACTTACCAAAATGCACAGTCACTAAAAATGATAGGTAAATGAAGAATTCTCTGATTGTTGCTTTTACCTCAGCTTCTTTTCCTCGTTTTTTAGCTATTTGCCTTGTTGTCCATAAGTCTGGAAAATGAACAAATAACAAACAATTTTTAAAGAATCTTTTTTACTGTAAATCAGTAGCTGAATGTATCAGCAAAAATACATGAGGCACAGATGTTACTGTCATTTCTAAGAGGTGCAAGAAATAATGTTTGTGGTTAACATAAAGTCTCAATGGCTTCATAGCTTCATGTTATCCTGACAAAAATGTATCTCCCTTTAAATAAATCATACTCTACAATTTAAGTTGATTCAGCTGTGGGTTCTTGGTGACACATTGTATGTTCTATAAGTTAATAATTTTTTCTCTTGCTTTACAAAACTTAATTTTCAAATAGCTGAGGTTGGGTTGTAAGCCCATTTTCCAGTACAAACTTATTCCAGATGACACACAAGTAACTCCTTAATCTATCACTATAAAAGTAATCTCTGTTGACTATTTTAATTATGAAACAGTTGTGTTTGTAATGCACAACATCATGACATTAATTAAGATTACATTTTCTCTATTATTCAACGTGCACTGGAACAGAAAAACGTGTATGCAAATGAGTTCTTGTGTAGTTAGTTATTTATGAATGATGGCATGAAAGTTTAAAACTGTCATCAGCTTCTCTCCTGTGTAGTACTCGATCTCTTTTTTATAGACATCTTGCACCAAATCGTCAGCAATGACTGAAAGTCGCTCTCTTTGTTCCTTATCATGCATATTCTAATAGTTAGTTATAACAGGTTTATGGTTTTGGTTTGAAGCTGTTGCATGATATGGACATTTTGTAAGTATAGTATTATCATTCCCATATATTTCAGTTCACTAATCATGGAGACAATTTATTTTCTTGTGTAAGTAGTACACTCGACTTCTATTGAAAAAGCTTGATTACTAATCAACAAAAACAATTTTAATTCTATCTACAAGAATTTGTATTAGATTTATTGTAACAATAAATGTTATACTACTAGCCATCATCTACCAAAAAAAATTAATTAATGACTGAGCAAAAATATTATCATTCAAATATGGATCTGACCAAAAAGTTCAGCATGAATAACATTCCATGTTCGATTCTTCTGAATTGCAATAATTTTCATAAATTTTGATTTACAAATTGCATCAATTCTACCAATTGTTGTGAAACATCAATAAATAGAATCTGAACAATATCAGTAACCCTGTTTATCTTAGTCCTTTTAGGAGGACTATACCATGAATGAAATCATGGAGCTCTTCCATGTGCAGAAGAAAGGGTTTTAGTTAACTGCAACATTTAGGTTGCATCCAAAAGGTATGGAGTCAGCCAACTTTATATTGAATAAGAAGTGAATTATAGCAGTTAGTTTTGACCTGAGTGTCTGGTAACTACAGCCTTATTCTCTATTAACTGAAGAAAAAGAAAGGAGTATTACTGTTAATAATATAAATGAACTATTAAGTTCCAATTAAGGACATGTAAAGATTACGAAAGCTGCTAAATTTTTGTATCAGTGATGAAATTTGTTAACATTTCTAATATTCAAAATACATCAAATATAAGAATATTTCGTTAAAATCTTCAGTGTCACACCATAATTTAGGTATTGTAAGAAAAATAATATAATTAAAATAAATATTCAAAAGATAAATTTTAAACGATAAAACTTAAAATTTGAGTCATATCGTCCTTGAATATAACTAAATATAAGTAAATAAGCAATATAAATCATGACCACATAATAATTCACCTAACCCATAATCAAAAGACTCTGATGAATAATAACCCATTTTTAAAAGTAATTACTTAATAAACATTTTTGAAAGAAAAGGAATAATCATACAGAACCAGCAAAAGTAACAAAAGAGCTTACATTTAAAGAAAATAAATTGTGAGATAAACCAAATTTAGAAATAAGGTAACCTACATGAGAACCTTCAATGAGCATGGTAATAATTAAATACTTTAAATGATAAGGTAAAGGAATCATGTGAGTAGTAGGAAAAACTAAGCAAAATAAGAGTCTACCAAAAAAAAACACCAACAATTAATAAACCAATTGTGGCAATAGGAATATAATAACCTTCTTCATGAAACGAAAAGCTTCAATAAACATTATTATGTCTGGATGTTGTGTAATAAATGAAATAAAATGAATATGAAGCTATTAAACCAATAGGAAAGAAATTAAAAAAATTAACCAATTAAATCATATCAAACAAACCAGTTCAAGAATGTATACTTTGACTAAAAAACTCAGCTAAAAAAAGGCATTCCACATAAAGAAAATCTAGAAACATTAAAGCAAACAGAAGATAAAGGCATAAAATTCAGAATAGTGCCCATAAAACGAGATCTTCTGAATCCTTTAAATTACGGACTGCTGGGCTGCACATATAAATTATAATGCCTTATATAATGCATGCATCAATAAATGGAAAAAGCCTGGTTTTGGATAAACTTTTGCCAAAAGCCTTTTCATTAATCCAAGCTGACTTGACATAAAGCAAGTAAATTCTTGTTCATGTAAATTCAAAACTGCTTCAAGATCAGTTATAAATATAGTATACAGTTAGTTAATAATAAAAGTCAACAACAATTGTAAGTATCAAGCAAAACAAATTAATAAATAAACACTAGCAGTAACAATAGTAGATGAATGAACCAAAGCAGATACAGAAGTAAGAGACCTTATAGCTGCAGGAACTCAAGAAGAAAAAGGAATATGAGCTCTCATAGCTACAACTGTAAAGCAAGCAACACACTAATAAGCCTTGTTCCAAAAGAATTACAAATAACATCACAATAATAATAAATATAACTATATAATATATTTAGTATCCAAGCTGTAGAAATTGAAAAGCACAAGTACACAAAATTTTTCACCCTTCACCCAACTTTATTATTTCTGATTTAGATAATGCATTTTGGCTAATTGCCATCATCAGCTCTGTCATGAGACAAAAAGTATAAATATGAGATATAAAATTCCTTTGCTCGTTGTGATTACTACAAGAATATTTTTACCTTCACTGGGAAAGGAATAACCATAGGATACAAATTATTTCAGTAGATCACAAAATGAAAAGTACTCATAATTATACCATACACATATAGTAATGTACATGTATAATACATACCAAATACTGTAAAATGTCAGTACAAAACAAATCGACAAACAGCACATACTTATAAGGAGAGTAGGCGCATACTGGTGTTGACACAGTCACACACAAGAACATAAATTATTCAACTGCTATTTTCCTCATGCTAGATCTGACAATGGAAGTTAGCTGAAATGCATAATCTAAATCAGAAATAATAAAGTGTGACCACAAATAGAAAATTTTATATGTGTATGTGTTGCTATAGCTGCTGACCAAGACAAAGACATCCATTCTACTATTTCCAAATTAAAATACTAGCATCACCAATATGATTTGATAAAGCAGTTAATGTACCTGCACTATAAGATGTTACATTTGGATAATAAATGACAAAACAATATGTAACTAATCCTACCCCACCTCTACTAAGTACTATTCTAATAAAATGTGAACTAATAATTAAAATGTTTATTGCAAGAATAAACGTCAAATCAATAATAATAAAATGCTTTATCTTCTTTTTGTGAGATGTACATGTTTCTCTGTAATACATAGATAAAGAAGAAGTATATGCAACAAAAGATACAAACATAAGAGATAATCAATCTATAATATCCATTATTACCATCACAGAAACACTCAAATTAAAAAGTTCTCACTTAACAAAAACTCTATAATTAACCATCAAATAGTAAATATCTAAAATAAAGATTAAAATTCATGATAAATATAAAAAAATCATAACGAACAAATATAAATAATACTTGGCCTAAGATGAAAAACGTCTTACCACTGATCCCACATAACGATATTTTTTATCAAAATAATTAGGCAAAATTAATGAAACAACTTTTCATCTTTAAACAAAAATGATTTAAAGATAATGAATGTAAAAATAAAAGGTGATATTCATGCAAATATCTAATAGAACAAGTACACAAAGTAGCACAATTAGATCTATGTTGAGATTGAAAAACATAATATTATAATGCTTAAACAGACCTAACAAAAGACAAGAAAACTAATATCAGAAATCTAAAACAAGATCAAGAGTTCATTCTATTGATCAAACTTTCACCTAATAAATTTAAAGAATGAGGAGCTGCTATAACTGATCGTCTTACATTGAATCATCAAAGTGCCATACTAGATATAAGATTAAATGTGGCATTATTAATTAATAATCTTCACCAACCTAAAGGTTCATAAATAATATTTAATAAACCAGCAGAATGTAAAACATGACCAACCATTAAAGAAAGTGAATCTACACAACCCCATCAACTAATACATATTAACCTACCAATAACCATTATTATAGGCAAAACAGAAGATTATGTGAGGTGCTGGGTTGGAAAGATGTAAAGTTCACCTAATTTCCAAAGAATCTGTATCAGAAAACAGATATATATTACCCTGCTACTCTTCCTATTACGCAACAGATAAAAACTAATGCAGAAAAACTATTTGGCCCTCTTGTCAAAATTTAATAATACAATGAATAATTAATATCTGTCAAAATTTTCTGGTAAGAACTAGATATTAAATGTGGATGTTGTAAGCCTATAAATGATCGAGGAAATTTGGTATAACAATTATATTTATTCGCTTGAGCATTTTAAAATACTTCACCATATGACCCTATAACTGAATATAAAATACAAGCACATGAATTTAACAGCATCAGCTGCTGCCTAAGTAAAAATGGAGTCCTACGATATAATTATGTCACCTATTGCTCTGTGGTGAGTGTGAGCAAATTTGCTAAGAGAATGAACATGTAATCTATTACACAACAGTAATTGAATAGGGTGGCTCACAAATGGATATCAACACACAAATGGTGCCTGCTGTGGCGGCGGAGTGAATGTGTATGTTGTTGAGAGCATCAGAAGAAATAAACAACTCCCATACTTTGCCATTGCAGCAAATACTTTACCAACTGTGAGATCGGCTCATGAGTAGACAGCTTTGTGCACGTGGTTGTACTGCAATTGTGGTTGTGCACGGGATGATACACCAATCAAATTTCGTGCAGCACGCTGGACGATCCCACCAAAACGACACAAACAGTTCTGCTCCAGTGGAAGGCATTGCCGCTAAATTTTAGCAGCGCTCTTTCACGTCAGCCAACAACTTGTCTGGTCGTCCACTCAGCTTGCGTTTTTTAATGCGCGCACGGGAAGACAGATTCGTGAGAACTGTACCTCAGAAAAGCAAAAAAACGGCCTGTATATGTGGGCGCCAGACTGACGGGGCTCCCGGTGAAGTGGACATCTAAATCTGAGAAATCCGACCTCACAGTGAAACCACCGATCGCCCAACCGGCGGCCAGCGAATTGTTGTCGGCAGTAAAGCTACTGTATGAGGGGCCAGCGTGTTGTCTCTCATTTGTGCTAACTGCGTGTAACTTCCATACCGCCAGATACGATGGGGTGGCGCAGCAGGGTCCCTAGGGACCTCCTTTGTCGGCGACTCGCTATTCACAGTGTCTGATAATTCGAGGAAGAAGGCACTGCTTGACCTGCCACGACCGTCACAGCGCACTGCTGCCTGCAGAGACACCAGAAGTACCAACATCAGAAAATATAGGAAAGAAACAAGTGCTATGACCCAAGTAATTTGATGAGAGCAAACGAAATTAGAGCTATCATCATCGAATCACATGTTATTGTGTGACCTTACAAGACCTGCTCCCACTGGGAACATTTCGAGTGGATGTCAGTCACATTGAAAAAAAGAACAAAAATTGGAAGCCAACAAGTCAGTGAGTGAGGGCTTGTCGTCTTTCATGCCCCCCCCCCCCACCCCACTCAAAATAGATTATTTTTTTATATGATTGACTCACTCAAATTAGGGATAGTGTGATATTCATTCAAAATTAATCTGAACTAACAGGTAACAGACATTACTCTCAAGACTTTGACTTCCTTCCTTTCGATTTCGCGCAGATTGTGTCTCAGATATAAGCCCCAGCTCAAGAAGTAGACTCTTAAATGACTCGATGTTGTCCCACATATTCCTACCAGTAATGGCTGGTAATTACTTGATAGTTATGAGGAGCGGTCCTCTGGTTTGGAGCCGTGTGGAGGGTCTAAACCAGAGGCTCAGACGACTCTGCGACTATAATGGTTGCAAATTCATCGACCTCCGTTATTGGGTGGAGAACTGTAGGGCCCCCCTAGACAGGTCAGGCGTGCACTACACACCGGAAGCAGCTACTAGGGTAGCAGAGTACGTGTGGCGTGCACACGGGGGTTTTTTAGGTTAGAGGGACCCCCCCTTGGGCGAAACGATAAAATACCTGACGGCTTACCAGAGAGGACATTATCATCGTTGATAAAGAACGTCCGTCCTCAGAGACCAAAAACAGGAAAAGTTAACGTAATATTGGTAAACTGCAGGAGTATCCAGGGCAAGGTTCCTGAATTAGTATCTCTTATTGAAGGAAATAGTGCGCATATAGTACTAGGAACGGAAAGTTGGTTAAAACCGGAAGTGAACAGTAACGAAATCCTAGACACAGAATGGAATATATACCGCAAGGATAGGATAAACGCCAATGGTGGAGGAGTATTTATAGCAGTAAAGAATTCAATAATATCCAGTGAAGTTATTACCGAATGCGAATGTGAAATAATCTGGGTTAAGCTAAGTATCAAAGGTGGGTCAGATATGATAGTCGGATGCTTCTATAGACCACCTGCATCAGCAACCGTAGTAGTTGAGCGCCTCAGAGAGAACCTGCAGAACGTCGTGAAGAAGTTTCGTGATCATACTATTGTAATAGGGGGAGACTTCAATCTACCAGGTATAGAATGGGATAGTCACACAATCAGAACTGGAGCCAGGGACAGAGACTCTTGTGACATTATGCTGACTGCCTTGTCCGAGAATTACTTCGAGCAGATAGTTAGAGAACCAACTCGTGAAGCTAACGTTTTAGACCTCATAGCAACAAATAGACCGGAACTTTTCGACTCCGTGAATGTAGAAGAGGGTATCAGTGATCATAAGTCAGTGGTTGCATCAATGACTACAAGTGTAATAAGAAATGCCAAGAAAGGAAGGAAAATATATTTGCTTAACAAGAGTGATAGGGCACAAATCGCAGAATATCTGAGTGACCACCATCAAACGTTCATTTCTGAGGAAGAGGATGTGGAACAAAAATGGAAAAAATTCAGAAACATCGTCCAGTACGCCTTAGATAAGTTCGTACCGACTAAGGTCCAAAGCGAGGGGAAAGATCCACCGTGGTATAACAATCATGTACGAAAGGTACTACGGAAACAAAGAAAGCTTCATCATAGGTTTAAGAGTAGTCGAATCATAGCTGATAAGGAAAAGCTGAACGAAGCGAAAAAGAGCGTAAAGAGAGCAATGAGAGAAGCATTCAACGAATTCGAACATAAAACATTGGCAAACAATCTAAACAAGAACCCTAAAAAGTTTTGGTCATATGTAAAATCGGTAAGCGGATCTAAATCCCCTATTCAGTCACTCGTTGACCACGATGGCACCGAAACAGAGGACGACCGAAGAAAGGCAGAAATACTGAATTCAGTGTTCCGAAACTGTTTCACTGCGGAAAATCGTAACACGGTCCCTGACTTCAGCCGTCGCACGGACGCCAAAATGGAAAATATTGAAATAAACGATATCGGAATTGAAAAACAACTGCTATCACTTAGTAGCGGAAAAGCATCCGGACCAGACGAGATACCCTTAAGATTCTACAGTGATTATGCTAAAGAACTTGCCCCCTTTCTATCAGCAATTTATCGTAGATCGCTGGAAGAACGTAAAGTACCTAGCGACTGGAAGAAAGCGCAGGTCGTTCCCATTTTCAAGAAGGGTCATAAATCAGATGCGAATAATTATAGGCCTATTTCGCTTACGTCAATCTGTTGTAGAATAATGGAACATGTTTTGTGTTCTCGTATTATGACGTTCTTAGATAATACAAATCTCCTTCATCATAACCAACATGGATTCCGCAAACAGAGATCATGTGAAACTCAGCTCGCCCTATTTGCCCAAGAAATTCACAGTGCCGTAGACACTGGCGAGCAGATTGATGCCGTATTCCTGGACTTCAGAAAGGCATTTGATACGGTTCCGCACTTACGTTTAATGAAAAAAATACGAGCTTACGGAATATCTGACCAGGTTTGTGATTGGATTCAGGATTTCCTAGAAGAAAGAACACAACATGTCATTCTTAACGGTTCAAAATCTGCAGATGTAGAGGTAATTTCGGGAGTACCGCAAGGAAGCGTGATAGGACCTTTATTGTTTACAATATACATAAATGACTTAGTTGACAACATCGGTAGCTCCGTGAGGCTATTTGCAGATGACACGGTTGTCTACAAGAAAGTAGCAACATCAGAAGACTCGTACGTACTCCAGGAAGACCTGCAGAGGATTAATGCATGGTGCGACAGCTGGCAGCTTTCCCTAAACGTAGATAAATGTAATATAATGCGCATACATAGGGGCAGAAATCCATTCCAGTACGATTATGCCATAGGTGGTAAATCATTGGAAGCGGTAACGACCGTAAAATACTTAGGAGTTACTATCCGGAGCGATCTGAAGTGGAATGATCACATAAAACAAATAGTGGGAAAAGCAGGCGCCAGGTTGAGATTCATAGGAAGAATTCTAAGAAAATGTGACTCATCGACGAAAGAAGTAGCTTACAAAACGCTTGTTCGTCCGATTCTTGAGTATTGCTCATCAGTATGGGACCCTTACCAGGTTGGATTAATAGAAGAGATAGACATGATCCAGCGAAAAGCAGCGCGATTCGTCATGGGGACATTTAGTCAGCGCGAGAGCGTTACGGAGATGCTGAACAAGCTCCAGTGGCGGACACTTCAAGAAAGGCGTTACGCAATACGGAGAGGTTTATTATCGAAATTACGAGAGAGCACATTCCGGGAAGAGATGGGCAACATATTACTACCGCCCACATATATCTCGCGTAATGATCACAACGAAAAGATCCGAGAAATTAGAGCAAATACGGAGACTTACAAGCAGTCGTTCTTCCCACGCACAATTCGTGAATGGAACAGGGAAGGGGGGATCAGATAGTGGTACAATAAGTACCCTCCGCCACACACCGTAAGGTGGCTCGCGGAGTATAGATGTAGATGTAGAGCAAAATCTAATTATGTCGCTCTCACCATAGGGCACATCTAAGAACTGGTTCCTTTTAACGAGTCACTCAAATAACTTGGTAGAGCTCTTGTATCCCAATGATACAAGAACCGGAAAGATTTATTTTCTGTTTTGTTCTACTTGCATTTCTTACAACCAGCATATCCCGAGAAATGCGTCATTGAATTCTTGATATAAACGGCAGGTTGCCACTACTCCACGCATTCTTTCTGTTGTTGGGCTCTCAATATGTCCACGAATAAATTATAACTTGGCCCCCAATGGCCATGATGCAGGCAATGAATGACAAAAATGCGACAGCCAGATGTTGGGGTGAAGCGGATTTTTATTCCCGCAGAAATTCTGGAATTTTAGTACTGAGTGAAAATGCTTGTACTCAAACGCCAGTTCACTTCTCTGGCTCGTAGTTGATCCAGAATCATACATTCTAGTATTCTCCATATGCCCTGGGATTTCATGTCGAATACTTTGACCAGCAATTGCTGCATCACTGTGGTGGTACTGGAACTCGGCATTGCATCTCCTGTCTGGGCTACAATTATGCGAGAGATCGGTTTACATCTTGGAGGATGTGCCCTGTAGTCTTGTTACCTTGTGCCGACACTGTGCATGGTGAGTTTTATGTGCTACTTTGATTTCATCTGAATGTGAGGTGACCTTGTGGAACTCCTGTTACAGTTAAACAAGCCTTTCCTCCATCCTATCGAACCTTTGTGAGTTCCCCATAATTGCCTTCTGTCCCTCCATTGTGAGGAAGGTAATAGCACATGTATTGCTGTTTGCAGTACATCTGACTAGTCTGGCACGATTATTTGCCATGTCAGCTGTTTTCCTGGCACCTGCTGCTTCTACTCTTGCTACAGCAGCCTCCTTCTTCGCAACTAAAGGAGTGTGCCTCACTTTAATGCTTACTCGTCAATTTGTTCAGTAGATTAATCGTCTCTTGTGTGTGTTCCTTCAAATCTCTTTCCCTCTTCACAGTTCCTTTCTAATTCCTGCATTTCCTGCTCTCATTTCCTTTCTGCCTCCTCTCGTTTCCTTTCTGATTCCTGCACTTCCTGCTCACGTTTCATTACTACTTCCTCAGATTAAGTTTCTGATTCCTGCATTTCCTGCTCACATTTCCTTTTCAATTCGTGCATTTCTTACTAATGTTTCCTTTTTGATTCCTGCGTTTCGTACTTCCTATACACTTTCTGTATGTTTCAGCAGCATTCATTCCACTCAGAATTTGAAACAGTAAATTCGGTTCCTGCTTGTGCTGTGTCCCTCATTCTGGTGACACGACATGCATTTCATGTGCGCTACTGCTCCGACATGACAGAACTGTCTAATATTCTCTTTCGTTTATGTCATTACTGGTGTGGACACTAACATCAGTATGCATTTCACGTTAGACCGTGTCTTCTTCCTCACCCATACTGTGTATTTCGTCCGAATCATCACAATCTGTAAGTAAATTCTTTCTTTTTCACTGTTTTCCCTGCTCCATGGGAAATCATACCATCTCATCCTCCGACTCATTTCTATCACTGACCAGCACAAAGTCAATCATACTAGGTCCTTCTAAAACTGAGCTCTACTTTGTAACACTCTCGCCTTACTACGTGTTAACATACATGCAAAAAAAAAGTGCATGATATCTAGTAAATGACATGGAAAAAAGAAAAACTTAAACTTTTCCTGTCCGACAAACATGTCTTTATACAAATTCAGTACAAGTGATTGATATCCCCTCCAAAATTAGACAACAATGCTCTCGGTAACACCAATTATGAGCACAAAAAATGAAATGTGGTACAGAAACTAAATAGACTTGAACAAAAAACAGATAATTAGATGAAATTGGAAAGAAGACAAGTTAGTAAATTCGCGCTTACAGCTTATTCTACCATGAAAGTAAAAGGATCAAAAAAATTGCAAAATTTAATGAAATGAAATGACTGAATCTCAGTGTCAACCGAAACACACTGTTGATACCCCCCCCCCCTTGAGCTTCCACTTCTGCCACACAACAGATATAAACCAATACAGAAGAACCATTTGATCCTGCTAGTGGGTTGTTCAAGAGTTGGCACTCTTGTCTTAGTTTAATAACAACATGAACCAGGAGAGCTTCTGTACAGTTTGGAAGGTAGGAGACGAGGTACTGGCAGAAGTGAAGCTGTGAGGACGGGGCGTGATTCGTGCTTGGGTAGCTCAGTTGGTAGAGCACTTGCCCGCGAAAGGCAAAGGTCCCGAGATCGAGTCTCGGTCCGACACACAGTTTTAACTTGCCAGGAAGTTCCAATTATTTAAGTTTTTCTTGTTACCTTTCTTATGAAGAAGTTTAACAACTGTACATTTTAATCATTCTGGATAAATGTCCTGTACCAGTGATACATTGTATATTTCACTCGGACATTTTTTATTAAGTTATAAGAACTTTCCAAAATTATCTTTTAAATTCCATCAACATTACTTGAGCATTTGTTTTACAGTTTTTATAACTCTATTAATTTCAGTGAAAGATGATGGTGCTGTTTCCAGTTGCTTAAAGTTTTCAATAATGAGATTTTTAATATATTCTCCTTCTGCTTCAGCTGAACCATTTAGTCTTATTTTTGTTGCTACATTTAAAAAAGTGGTTGTTAAAAGTATTTGCAGTGTGTGAATTTTCAGTGACACCATTGTCATTTAGTTTAACTGACATGGTATCTTGTACACCGACTGGCTGTTCTGTATCCCATTTGACAATATGCTGTATAGTTTTTATCTTATTATCTGAGTCATTAATATTGGTTGAGATGTACATATATATGGACATTTTAATGGCTTTCCATAAAATAGTACAATATTTTTTGTAGTATACGAGTTATGTTGGATCTTGACTTACTCTGGCCTATATATAAATTTCCCTATTCCTCTTACATTAGATTTTAATTCCTTTAGTTATCATGGCCTACTGCTTTTTAGTTCCATTTTCTGGACAACTTTTTAGGAAAACCTCTTTGAAATATTACAGATTTATAATGGAATAAATTGAATTTGATATTATGTCACCTCTTTTAACTTATTCTTAAAACATTGTGTCCCATTCTCATTGCATTGCATCAACCTCCCACAGTGCTGCACGGTTCTATATTTCTTATTTCTATTAATTGTGCAACATGAGCAGATAGCCCATTGACTACTGGGTACACATTAATTCTTTCCGACCGACCGCTATCTACAAGAATATTATCAGTCACTGTTGTACTATATAGCTCCATACGAGTTCAGCGTAGTACCACCAAAATCTGTTACTACTGCGGCGATAATGTAGCTGCTTCTGGTGGAGGCGCTGCTGCTCTTGCTAGAGCAAATAATGATGATCCCATATGGATTGTATCTGGGGAAGAGTTGGCTCTCGATGTATGGCAAATTCTAAGTCAAGCTTCTCCACTCTGTTTGGCTTAACTAATCAGCTGTACATTGCTGCACAATCTCTACTTCAATTTACGATGGAAAACTTGATGTCTGACGCCATTCCAACATTAATGTGTTTCGATCCGCAAGTGGTCAAATAAAATTTACCTATGAAAAGCAACATCGCTTCGACAGCTAAGTAGATGGGCGAATTGATGGGATTTTTACACCCCAGCACCTCCCACACCAATTCTTGTCTACTAGTCACGAGACCCCACATCACTGTGGAGTGGGGGGGGGGGAGGAATACTGTTTTGAATCTCCTGGCTGAAAGTAGGTAAAGAACTATTTTTATAAGCAAGCGATCAGTAGCAGTGTGGCAGTGTTCCATAGATAATAAAGTGAGAGTAGTTTACTTCGATTCTTGGAAGGAAAGGGCATTTTACAGTACACGATTTTTTAAATATGCTACGTAATCTACAATATAGCTCCATGACCTAGAACTCCACACAGCACGAGTTTTGTAATAGCTGTAGCATTTGAGGACACTTCATCTATCAATGATTCCTGTATGGGATCACAATTATCGAAAGCGTTTCACTATATTGGGACTTTGCATTATGTATCACTTTGCTGCACAATGATGCTATCAAGTTACAATGAAAGTGTCATTTTAACATATCTAAATTGTTAAATTTTCTAACTAAGGAGGTGTCTTTGGGTGGAGAGTAACAACATGTGTACAAAACAGAGGCAAGTTGCTTATCCTAATATGCACGTATTATTACAGATCTCCGATCACAAACGAAAATAGCCGATCTCGTACTAAAATAAAAATTGCTTATATTGTTATTTACCAAAATGTACTGGTCATGCTACTGTTGTATCTTCATTATTCTGCAACAGTAAAAAAACATTCAAAGTTCACATATTGGTATTCCCAAAAATCTTGTTGCAGGGTGGCTTGGTTGTGGCTGATTCGCGAAGCCACTGTATCAATGTAAATGATGCAGTGGCTAATGTCAGAAGCTCCATGATGCTGGCCACAGACGATGCGGCTCACTATGAGAAGAAGACAACAACGCCGGAAGACTGTAGTGAACTGCAGGAAGACCTGTAGAGGATTGATGATCGGTATAGGAACTGGAGTTAACAGTGAATATATATAAATGTAGCTCAGTGCACATAAATAGTCCTAGAAATCCAGTACTGTAAGTTCCAATATTGACGACGAATCACTAGAAACAGTAACAATCGTAAAATACCTGGAAGTAGCTATGTGGAGTGACCTAAAGTGGAGTGACTACATAAAACAGTGTGCCACATTGAAGGAATCTTAAGGAATTGTAAGCCATCCATGAAAGAAGCAGCTTACAAAGCACTTATCTGACCGATTTTTTTGAATATTACTCATTCTTTTGCGACCTTCATGAGGCTGGATTAATAGGAGAGGTAGACAAAATCCAAAGTGGAGTAGCATGCATGGGGTCATTACAGAGATGCCAAATATACTCCAGTGGTAGGCACTGCAAGAGAGACGTTGTGCATCACAGTAAGTATATTGTAGAAAATCAGAGAGAGTGCACTCCAGGCAACATATTGCTTCCTCCGTAATATGTCTCGGAAAATGACCACAACGAGAAAATCCAAAGAATTAGAGGTTTACCGACACTCATTCTTTCCACATGCCATTCGCGAACGGAACAGG
Organism: Schistocerca cancellata; assembly: GCF_023864275.1. NCBI lineage: Eukaryota > Metazoa > Arthropoda > Insecta > Orthoptera > Acrididae > Schistocerca > Schistocerca cancellata. The sequence continues at coordinate 1,069,017,794 of NC_064626.1, forward strand.
GACAGAAGTTAAATGATTGATGTAGCACAAGTTTCATCTTCGGAATGAAATGTAATTAATGGGCAGGTTTATAAAATAGCTTTTTTCGTAATACTAGTCATGATTTTCTTTTTATTTATCATTTTTATGATAAGTTTTGGGAAATTATTTCGATTTTCTTGTGCATTGTTTATGTATTATTCCATTTATTCGTCATGTGTTCCACGTGTTTGGTGTGGCTTTGTTCTGTTGCCTGTACTGTATAAGTGGGACTCGTATTATGGCAGCCATACTATACATGGAGCTTCTAATGTTGCCCGTTGTAAACAGAAGAGAGGAGGATGGAAGCACTGATTAGGTGAGGGTAGTGAGGCAAATCGTTCATTCCCTTTTCTACGGAATCAGTGAGTTATATATGTAGTTTTAGAATTTTATTTTCTTGTTTTGACATCAATCTACATAGTCAGTTTTCTATCTGATGGAATGGTACTGTTGCATCGTGATGAGATTCCAAGAGAGTCCCTGAGAATATTACGCCACCCTACATCAAAACAAAATACTTAAAATGCCTGAGATGAGAAACCTGCTCTTGAATTGCATATGTGGGTGTTCGAATAAATGAAAGTCTTGACTGTTTAGGAAACACCTACTACCTAGTCCACAATAGCAGAGGAAACTGAAGATCATGGTGTCATGGCAGTAAGCAAAAATGTTTATTTTACTTGTAGCAGTTTTCAGGATTGGCAAAAGAGATCTGGTCGGCCGTCCAGTGAGCTTACATGTTTATTTTTTTCTTGCGGCAGTTGTCAAACAACTGACTTAAGACTATGTAAGCTTTCAATCCGTAATTAGTAAATAATTGTTTTAGTTAGTTTGCAGTATTTGTCACAGTAGAGAAATAATAGAAAACAGAACGTGTACACGACCTGTGTACCAAACAAATGGTCGCAGATCCCACAGCTATGTCTCAGCCTTGCCAACCACGATTTTCTTTGGCAGTGCACGTGTGTCAATTGGTTACTCCTAGCCGAAAACCTATACGCGGAATGGACGAAATAACTGCATAGTTTCCAGTAAACATTTCAGTTGACCAGGGGCTCGTTCACTGCAGGACAGATTTGTAAACAACAACAACTAATTTTAAATTAAACAATTTAACAGTGTAATTTATCGTGTACATGTACTATTTGCAATGATTTCTCTACTGTAACAAATGCTGCAAACTAACTAAAACAATTATTTACTAATTACGGATTGACAGCTTACATGGTCTTAAGTCAGTGATGTGACGAATGTTGCAAGAAAAAAATAAACATGTATGCTCACTGGACGGCTGGCCAGATCTTTTTTGCCAATCCTGAAAACTGCTATAAGTAAAATAAACATTTCTGCTCACTGTCATGACACCATCATCTTCAGTTTTCTCTGCTATTGTGAAGAAGGTATTGGGTGTTTCCTAAACAGTCAAGACTTTCATTTCTCAAAGTACACATGGTATTCCTATATACATCTCCCAGCACATTTTCTGACATTTTGTCGTTTACTTTTTTCACGTCTTTGCGGAAACTCGTTTAGAGCGAATTCAATTTTTCTAGATCATGGCGGGAACTGCTGTTTATTGTACAGTACTACCCTCACATGGTACAATACAGGTATACTACATTATGTATTGAGCGAGTGTCAATATTTTTAAAGCTCTGCAGTCCTTTTCAGGATTCAGTATTGTGCAATAAATATTGAGCATGTGAGGATTCATCAAGCCATGGAATCACTGTCAGCGTGGGAATGCTCTGAACATAACAAAGTGGTAGAATGCGTCTGCAGCTCATGATTGCTTACTAATATAATGCTCTGTAATCTATGATTATTTCATACATACTCCACATTAGACGTGTTGAGAGAAGACGAATTTTTAGAGACTTACACATAACAGTGATCAAAACCAGAACCTCACTGGAACCTTGCAGTACGTGGCTATGATGCAGCTGGCAGAGTCAGCATAATACGCTACTTGTTTCATTGTAGCAATATTCATCTCAGAAGGCTTGATGCAGGGCTGGGCAGTGCGAGTGTTGGCAATAACTGGTTCACGGACATGTATTATCTCCTCCTGGCGTTGGACACAATACGGCAATTCACGTGCATTTATGCACAAGTGCTGTCGGCAGATCACGCTGTTAAGAGTCAATACAGGCTGGACATCCAACTAGACACGACATGGTGTGTGCTTTTGCTCGCTGTAGGCTGAGCAGCGCAGTGCATTCAACAAGTTGTTACTTTTAGTCTATACTGGTCACGCTCGACCTTACATGGAGCCATCTGTCAGTGCATGGTCAGTAGAGCAGTAGAGGCCCTGAACATTATTTTCTTTGATACAGAGCTGATGATGCCTGTAACATGTTTTAACATCTTGGGCATCCATGTTTTAATTGTGCTGATGTCATAAGTTATATCGATAAAGAATGGGTGACATAAATGTATAGAGGTGGTCATCTTGGATAATAAATTATAGCAATAAAATTAGGGGTGACATAAAGATAGAGGCAGTCATCATAAATTATAGTGATAACGGTCTAAATATAAATGGGAAATCTGGCAATCATTCAGGTTGTGCCGGTATGTGAAATGTACAGGACAACAGCCCATTTCCAATTTTGAATCTGAGATTAATGGGACAACACCCCATCTCTAGTTTTGAATTTCCCGCCGTATATACCTAAGCGAATTGGGCTAGAAGGAAGGGGGAGATCTGGTAACAGTGCAATCTGAGAACGAACTCTCTTTGTTCCATTAGTTGTATCGATTCTTAATTATCACTCACTTCGTTACTTATATTCAGATGCCCATTCACTGCAGTTGTTTACTGTTATCAGATGGTTCAAATGGCTCTGAGCACTATGGGACTTAACTTCTGAGATCATCAGTCCCCTCGACTTAGAACTACTTAAACCTAACTAACGTAAGGACATCACACACACACACACACCCATGCCCGAGGAGGATTCGAACCTGCGACCGTAGCAGCTGCGCGGTTCCGGACTGAAGCGCCTAGAACCGCTCGGCCACAATGGCCGGCTTACTGTTATCCCTTGAGACTCTACACAGGCAAACGATTAGATGCAGTATGACATTTCAATGAAATTTCAACTTATCCTTAAGAGGAGGAAGTTACTACTTCATACCAGCATTTAGTCTCACATGAAAGCAGAGAAGCACAAATGGCTACATTTCCTTCAATTGCTAGTCACTAGGAATGGTGACACCTGTTGGTTGATAGTTACCTAACCTTACGAATCAACGTACAAACCAAAAGAGGAGCACGTTTAGTACACTTATATGTGAGCTGCAGCATCTCGGATGCAAGGTACAAAAAAAAAAAAGAATTACACTTGTGATGTATTCTGATGAGCAATGGATATTTCAAGGAGGACATCAAAAGTATGACACAGCTGAAAACCTGGAAATGACACCTATAAAGTAGAAATTTCGGGTAGGGTCTTCCCGTGTAGTCTATAGTTCCTCCATCTTTAGCATGGATTTAGACTGCAGTAACTGTGCTCAGATGCAAGCTAAGTTGGTGAGCCTTTGCTCACAGCTCAATGTGCGATGTGGTGCTGGCTTCAGTCATGCAGCTTGAGACTGTTGCCAGTGGGCATCACTGTGTGGGGGATCCAGGTGTGGGGATCAAGGGGATGCCCAGTGTGTCCCTCATGGCTCCCAATTGATCCACTGCGTGGCCGGCCTGATTATTGCCTGTACTAAGGTAGACTCCTGACCCACTGGCAAGTGGGAGGTCGTTCCAAAGAGTGGTAGGCAGCGAAAGACTTTCCGGAGGGGGGGGAGGGGAGGGGGAGGATGAGGCAACTGAACCCCTCCCCAGTTCATTTGGTAAACAGGTCTCAGACGCTATCTGTGGTTGACAAAGCTCATGATCCAGATGAAGTCGCTTATCCTGTTTCTGAGGAAGCCTCTCTGCCTGCATGTTCCAGGCATTCACAGGGGTGTGTGATTACTGGTAGTTGGGAGAGCCACTGTTAGGCTCGTAGTGGGGCGCCTTAGGGACATGTCAGCCAAGGACAGGGAGAAATCCAGTGAGCACTCTGCACTCATTAGGGGGAGTCATTCGAGATGTGGAACGGATCCTTCTGGATGCCATGAACAGCAAAATTTGCAGTCAACTGCAGCTGATGGTTGTGATGGCTCATGTCGGCACTAATGATGTGTGTCGCTTTGGATCGGAAGAGATTCTTTCTCGTTTCGGGTGGCTACCTGAAGTTGTAAAGACTGCTAGTCTTACTCGCTAGATGAAAGCAGAGCTCACCATCTGTAGCATCGTCGACAGAAGTAATTGTGGACCTTTGGTACAGAACCGAATGGAGGATGCTACACCAGCAGTGGGGTATGTATGGAGTGGACTTGTTGATCTTTTAGGTTAGAGGGTCTAGGGAAACTGCAGAAAGAGGTTCAGTCTGAAAGGGTGCTGGTCAAACGCATGACGATGGTAGATGGTTCAAATGGCTCTAAGCACTATGGGACTTAACATCTGAGGTCATCAGTGACCTAGACTTAGAACTACTTAAACCTAACTAACCTAGGGACATCACACACATCCATGCCCAAGGCAGGATTCGAACCTGTGACCGTAGCAGCAACGAGGTTCCGGACCAAAGCGACTAGAACCGCTCGGCCACACCGGCCGGCGACGATGGTAGACCTAGCAACAATTGGTACTGTAGTTGTAAAATGTAGATGTGTGGGGAAGAAACAGAGAACGAAGTGCCAATAGAGAGCACTGAAGCTCAAATCGTTATAGATGCTGAAGTCTGGCTAAACCCGGAGATAATTCCAGTCGAAATGTTTACAAAGGACATACTAGTGTTCAGGAAGGGTCGATTAAATAGAGTTGGCGGTGGTGTGTTTGCTACTGTTAAAAGTAGTTTATCTTATAGTGAAATTGAAGAAGACAGTTCCTGTAAGTTAAAATGGATTGAAGTTATACGATACAGTTCTTGAACAGTTCAAAGAAAACATGTGTCGCACTTCCAATAGGTACCGCACTTATAGAATTCTAGCTGGCGGTGACTTCAACCTATCCTCGATATTCTCGCGAAAATGCATATTTAAATTCGCTGGTGGCCACTGAACGTCGTCCGAAATCGCACTGAATGCTTTCTTTGAAAATTATTTTGAACAATTAGTCGAGGAGCCCACTCGAACTATAATGAATGACAAACTTACTTCACCTCTAAGCAACAATCAGTCCTGAGCAAATAGCATCATGGCGGATACAGGGATTAGTGACCACAAGGTCGTTGTAACAAGACTGAATAACGTAACATCCACCCTACCAAACATAAATGCAAAACATATCTGTTTAAAAAAGCAGATAATAATTCACTTGACGCCTTCCTTGGTGGCTTGAACTGGCAGAGGTTCAAATGGCTCTGAGCACTATGGGACTTAACTGCTGAGGTCATCAGTCCCCTAGAACTTAGAACTAATTAAACCTAACTAACCTAAGGACATCACACACATCCATGCCCGAGGCAGGATTCGAACCTGCGACCGTAGCGGTCGCGCCGTTTCAGACTGTAGCGCCTAGATCCGCTCAGCCACTATGGCCGGCGAACTGGTAGAGGATTAGTACACTTGCTGCAGTTTACAGTGACAAAGAAAATGTACTAAAAATAAATTTTGGCAAAAGTTATATTATAAAATACCTTGTTAGTACTAAAATACTTGCATCGTCAGACCTAGCGGGGTGGCGCAGTGGTTAGACACTGGATTCGCATTCGGGAGGACGACGGTTCAATCCCGCGTCCGGCCATCCTGATTTAGGTTTTCTGTGATTTCCCTATATCGCTCCAGGCAAATGCCGTGATGGTTCCTTTGAAAGGGCACGGCCGACTTCCTTCCTTAATTTGATGAGACCGATGACCTCGCTGTCTGGTTTCCTTCCCCAAATCAACGAACAACTTGCATCGTTCTTACTAGTTCCACTGCTCTTACTCTCTATCGTTTTTCTTTTTCTCACATTGTGTATTTGACGCATGTTCAGAAATTTTTGTTTGACATTTCTTTGACGTCGGCCTGACACATTGCAGTTATCACTTGTCAGCACATCGACATGCACCAATGAGCATTCGCCAGTTGTCACCAGCGCTGGTGGAATAATGAACGCCCTACCATAAGAACTTTATACATGCTTAGTGGCCAAAATGGAGCACGTTGCAGAACATGCATTACCTACTGTCCATGGTGGCCACATATCCTATTAACAAACATGCCCTTCCTTTTATGATGTCCAAAGGAATGTCAAAAATCGCGGTGACTTCAGTGTACTTTTGTCTTGTCTTTGAATAAAACTGTAATTTCTGTTCGTCTCATTGCGTATTTCCTTACCTTCTGCACTATATGAGGTGCATTCAAGTTCTAAGGCCTCCGATTTTTTTTCTCTGGACTGGAAAGAGATAGAAACATGCGCATTGTTTTAAAATGAGGCCGCGTTCATTGTCAATACGTCCCAGAGATGGCAGCACCATACGGCAGATGGAATTTTACCGCCAGTGGCGAGAATGAGAACTGTTTTAAATACTTAAAATGGCGACGTTTTCCTTACTTGAACATCGTGCAATCATTCGTTTTCTGAATTTGCGTGGTGTGAAACCAATTGAAATTCATCGACAGTTGAAGGAGACATGTGGTGATGGAGTTATGGATGTGTCGAAAGTGCGTTCATGGGTGCGACAGTTTAATGAAGGCAGAACATCGTGTGACAACAAACCGAAACAACCTCGGGCTCGCACAAGCCGGTCTGACGACATGATCGAGAAAGTGGAGAGAATTGTTTTGGGGGATCGCCGAATGACTGTTGAACAGATCGCCTCCAGAGTTGGCATTTCTGTGGGTTCTGTGCACACAATTCTGCATGACGACCTGAAAATGCGAAAAGTGTCATCCAGGTGGGTGCCACGAATGCTGACGGATGACCACATGGCTGCCCGTGTGGCATGTTGCCAAGCAATGTTGATGCACAACGACAGCATGAATGGGACTTTCTTTTCGTCGGTTGTGACAATGGATGAGACCTGGATGCCATTTTTCAATCCAGAAACAAAGCGCCAGTCAGCTCAATGGAAGCACACAGATTCACTGCCACCAAAAAAATTTCGGGTAACCGCCAGTGCTGAAAAAATGATGGTGTCCATGTTCTGGGACAGCGAGGGCGTAATACTTACCCATTGCGTTCCAAAGGGCACTACGGTAACAGGTGCATCCTACGAAAATGTTTTGAAGAACACATTCCTTCCGACACCAACAAAAACGTCCGGGAAAGGCTGCGCGTGTGCTGTTTCACCAAGATAACGCACCCGCACATCGAGCTAACGTTACGCAACAGTTTCTTCGTGATTACAACTTTGAAGTGATTCCTCATGCTCCCTACTCACCTGACCTGGCTCCTAGTGACTTTTAGCTTTTTCCAACAATGAAAGACACTCTCCGTGGCCGCACATTCACCAGCCGTGCTGCTATTGCCTCATCGATTTTCCAGTGGTCAAAACAGACTCCTAAAGAAGCCTTCGCCGCTGCCATGGAATCATGGCGTCAGCGTTGTGAAAAATGTGTACGTCTGCAGGGCGATTACGTCGAAAGCAACGCCAGTTTCATCGATTTCGGGTGAGTAGTTAATTAGAAAAAAAATCGGAGGCCTTAGAACTTGAATGCACCTCGTACTGTAGCAGTTCTTTCTACGTATGGTCCACGTTTCATCGAGCTATGTTACTTGGCATTGACACATCCTCAAAAAGCACTTTCATCTTAAAGTTTTGCACACCAGTGTACTTTTAATCATCTATACATTCCATAACCTCATAACCGACTACGAATCTTGAATTCTCCCTATTGTGAACGTGATAGTATTTCCTATGCTGATTTTAATCATACTTTCTTCGCCTTTTCTAAACACAGCGTTGACAGACAGGTTTTTATATAAGATTTTAGAGAAGCAGGCGTCCGTCTACCTCGTGTTTATACCAATATCCTTTACGGCTCTTACGTAATGCATAGAATGTCAGGTTTCAGGAAATGAATATTTCAGATATATTACTAACTGCACGTTGTCTATGGTCCTTGTTATTAGTATGACTTTATGGTGCTTATCTTTCCACTTGGCAAGTAAAATAAACTAAAAAAGTTAAAAAAACTGCCTTTGAATGACAATCCTGTGCACTATTAACTTTCCATTAAAAGGAATGCAGTGGGGAAGACATTTATACCTGTCCTCATGTCACGGAAAATAGTTTCGAGCAAACTACGGTCTACAATGTGTGCCGAAAGACGCATGAAATACGTACCAAGCAGTCGTAAATACCATTTTTTCTTCGGCCTCTGATTTTCGTCATGCGATATTTCTACATTAACAGCGCCAACCCCCTGTGGTGAGGCTTTGTGATGACGTTCTTGTCGTCGTTCCATTTTTCTGTCGACTGTGAAGTCAGTCGTGATTATATGTAGATACAAGTGGTATTCGAGGGTTTATTTACGTAGCTCTTCCCTTGAAATATTTCACAAAATAACATTAAACAGAAACACTGTCTTACATGGAATAAACACCCACTTTCGAGAAAATATCCAAAGATTATCTAAATGACAAGTTGGTGTAAGTTTCAGGGTAGTATAAACCAATACGCTCATCTTTCTTCTACTTTAACGTCTCATCGATGATAATTCGGATTGGCAAAATCTGATATTAGTCTACCTCATTACATGACGTTTATGTCTGACGGAAATTCACCAATATACAGGTTATTGCGTAGATACCGTGCAAATAATAGACAATGGTTTTCACAGCAGTGCGAGAAAGAAACCACAGTTCCCACTCACATTTATGTTCAGTATCACTTGTGGACAAGCGGATGTCCTTATCCAATCGTGAAAGAAGGAAACAAAGTTTCGGTACTGGCTTTTACGGTTGTTTATGCTTGCACGGAAAAGAAGTCGTATTTACAGAATCCAGAAATTACTCATAAGCCTAAGACACTACTAATTTACACTTTCACACTTCAAGCGAAACAAAATGTCATATACAGTGAAATAAAGAATGGTATCAGTACTTCCGGTCTGAGGAGAACGCTAGTTTCAAGAACCTTTTCAATGCAAACTGTCGCCGATGTCACAACTAATTATTTTTTGGGTAATTTCCAAGAATGATTGCCCATCGAAATCATGGGTTTCAAACGATACATATCGAACATGAGACCGTAAATCGATCATGCGACTCAGATGGAAGGCGTTATGATCAATTATTTGTGATCGTCATTTTTATCTGTTTTGTGTCGTTCCCAGGGGGGCGCAGAAAGCTATGCGCAGAAAGCAACGTGTTTTCTCAGTTGTGCGCATGACGTCACGGTGGAAGCAGCTGTGCCAAACAGTACACAGTTCGAATTGTGTGTGATTGTTTTTCTTGTGTTGTTTTGTGTTTGAAGGAGTATTTTGATTGAGTTCTTTCTTCTGAGGTACTCAGTCAACAGCGGAAACATTCGGAATTCGGGAGTGTTAACGGTTTTTGCTGTAATTGATATTTGATTCGGAACTGAAATAGTTAGCGATAGTGGACAGCGGAATCAACATTGTGTTCGCCAGCTCTATAGTTTATGGTTCGTCCTGTGAAATTCTTATTGGAGAATCTACAAGTGAGTGAGTAAATTAATTTTTACAATGCCAGGCTGTGCTGTAACGGGCTGTTTTTCCTACAACTGGAGCACAAAGGGAACTGACGTAATGTATCACAGTTTCCCGCGTAATGAAACATTACAAAAACTATGGTTGTCGAAATGTTGTAGGAAAGACAGTGTAAATGTTGCGCATGCAAGAATATGTTCTCGCCATTTCGCAGAAACAGATTACTTAAGGGATTTACAGTCTGAATTGCTTAATTTGCCCCGAAAAAGAATGCTCAAGCCAGATGCAGTTCCTTCGCGCAATTTGCCGTGCAGTAGTGCGACTGTCAATGTGTCACCCGCAACAGAAGACGGAACCAAACGGTATAAGAAACGAGAACTACATAAGAAATCTCTGGAAACTCTGGAAAAGCTGTCACCAAATAAGAAACATCATAATAAGAGCACATGTACAGATGACAGTTTTTTTTTCAGACACAGATAAAGTTACTTTGATGAATACTGTAGCGGCTTTAGAAAGAAGGGATGCTGTATTTACAAACAAGTGTGTGCAACTTCGAGCTGTTAAGTAAATTCATTTCAATGCGATTAAATGAATAGTTTCTGATTTATTTGAGCCGAGATTTCGAATTTCAAGTGTGTGTCAGTGTGGTTGTGATCTGACATTTTACCGATGTGTGAGGCATAAGCTGCGAAAGAATATAACTCATCAGTTTTAACTGTAATATTTTAGCAGCAGCAAAGGAGTTTAGACATTTCATTTCTGGTATAAAAAAAATCTTCCGCCAAAAACCTGACGTAAACGCGCATGCCGTGTCGTCTGCTTTTGAGCGCTTGCTTCCACGCTGACGTCACTAGGCCAGCCAATGGCAGAGCAGAGCGCTTACTGCCCAACCTTATTATTTAGTAACCTTGGTCGTTCCCTTAGTTGCTCTAAATTACATATCTCCGCGAATCATTTGAGTTGCTAGGGAAACCCAGGCGATTCATGTTGGTAGTGAGTGGGATGTCTGGTGTTCTTGACGTTCCTTCGGTGGATTCTCTCACATGGAAAAATGTAATTCCATGCTTATCCAGCGTAGAAAATTGTTCGACCTTTTGTCGCAAATATAGAGCACTACCGGACGTCGAAAGGAGCGACTGGACAGACTGTGGTGGTACAATGTGTGTAAGACGTCGTAAGAACAGTTTCCATGCTGAAATACCGTTACAATTTCAGTGCGGACAGTGCGGAAAACGAACGAGTATAAGGAAGAATACATGGTTCGACTCTTCCAAAATATCCATCCAGACCAGCGTAATGGCCTTTCACATGACGACAAAACCGACAACGAGTATGGTAAGTCGTCTCCTTTGTAATTACAAGAATTTTTGTAACGCTCTTTTTTGTCGTTGCTGTAGTGATCACCGTAAACATACTCATAACGCCCGCCACCAGATTCACATGATCGATTAACGGTCGCATGTTCGATATGTATCGTTTGAAACCCGCGACTTCGATAGGCAATCATTCTCGGAAATTACCACTTTTTGTTCCTAGAACTAAAAAATGTTTGTATTTACCGTAATCAGAAGATGTAACTAAACATATGGCTAGAATTACCAGTACGGCTGAAACAAATGATAAGGCGGTAGTTGAAGCAGAGACAATTGAACAGAGGTTGTCGGCTGCAAAATCCTGGAAGGTAAGACGTGTTTTTGGAAACTGTGTAATCCGTGGTCAGCTTCCAGTGAACCTGCGCCGGTTACAGAAGGTAGGAGCTCAGAGGCCATCTCATTTAGTATTTCTACTAGTCTTCTGTTAGGGCGGAAAACCCAAAAGACTACCACTACATCAAATCATAGACTTATATAGCATCGAACATGCACCAACAATACAGGCAGAAGGTGTCAAATCAGAGAGATATCGAGCAGAACAAAATTTAAACTCTTTTGAAAATAGTTTAGCGTGTGACTCTCATGAGAAATATTTGTAATATTTATGAAGTCATAAGTTCGCATACGAGCTATTTTGTATTTCGAACGCGGTAAAACTTCAACAGATGTCCAAAAAAATTGCATGACATAAATATGTGTATGCGACACTGAACTGTAGACAAGAAGTATATCTATCACTGAAATCATATATTCCATACGGTACGAAAATAATAAATTAAAAAAAAGAAAAACATACGTGAATTTCGGAATAACAGTTGGTAACACATTGAATATATAAGATGGCGGAATCAATGAGAGAATGGCATTAGATAAAAGTTAACATGACGATACGTTTTTTTAGTACGTAGATACGCGGCGGTATAATGAAATACCGGTAAATTGTGCAGGACATGATACTGAGCAAAACGTGCAGTTCATGTTTAGCTATGCTGTCAGGTACCAACCAAGGATCCTCTTAGGATGATTTGTAGGGGGAGGGGGAGACGTGGAAGTATGGACTGTTTTTTAAAATTTTCGAAGACGGTTGACGACTTGTAAGTAAGCATAAAAAATTTCCAGTTATGACCCTGTTAAAAACCTACGTACCAACATTTAAACCATTGTCTTGAAAGAACAACACCTGATTATATAGTTTCATTTCCCTGAGAGCTGGGGGGCGAGAGAAGGGTCGGCCCTTCCTTGTCTCCAGGTATTGGCGCCCTTCGTCCAAACCGCAAGTACCCCCACGGAAATCGCTATAAAAGGTGATTCTGCTACACTGTTGACCTCAAATGTTTCCAGAGCCGTTGTAATTCCGTTTTAACCGAGATTAACTGTAAGAAAGTTGTCACGAAACGACGTTTAGTTTCTTTACATTGTTGTATTAATTACAGAAATACCAGCATCAACTTCACGTTTTCAAATAGAACAATGGTAATTTCTGTTGCTAGTATCGTAATTGTTAAAGAAACAAATTCAAATGAGTTTCATTCTTCAAATTCCGAGAGACAATTTCGGAGAAATTACAGTATTTGGAAATTAGGAACACGAAACAGACTGCTGTCTTATACGGAAGTACGTGATTCTATACGCAAGTAAGAAAATACGTCTCATTGTATAAGGAGGAAACGATGTTGCACCGTCACGATACCCGTATAATACGGGAACAGAGGAAATGTAGCTTTCATTCTGTCTGTGTCGTTCATGTGTCGACTGCTGGTTGGTTAGAAAACACAAGTGGCATTCACAGAGTAGGAGAAACTTCTTAAGGGAGACAGCAGAAGAAACGCGAAGAGAGCTGTTGAGTTACATCTTCAATCCTTTACTCTCGACATGTGTGGTTTCTCAGACCGCCCTAAAATTTTTGTACTCGCTCTCCAAGGTCAGTTCTGGCGGAACGCTTCTGTGTCGTCGTCCCCCCCCCCCCCCCCTTTACCTCCTTAAATTGCCAACCCTACGACGTTTTGTTGTCGGTTGCATTTTCGCCTTCTCTGTTCGTTGCTGATACGTGTTACTGACACGTATGGGGTCTTCTAGACCCTCATGAACTACGTACCTGTTTTCTTCAGTATAGTACAAAACGTAGTCGTTGGAATGTGACGGTTTCAAAGGTCCTAAGCTTGATGAAATTGTTAATCAGTGGATGGAGGAAGATGTCAGTGATACAGGCCAGAAGCAGACGAACAAGACGGTGATATTGTAGTAGTCAGTGGCCACAGTTCTGCTGGCGGAGTATAATTCAGAGGAAGAACTTCAGCACACTCGGGATGAGGACCTTTCTGTTTATCTAATAAAATTTTTAAATTTCTGAGCAGTGACAAAGAAAAATGTACATCCCAGCATTGAACGTCAATTTCGCAGACATTCAAATGGTTCAAATGGCTCTGAGCACTATGGGACTTAACACCTGTGGTCATCAAAATGGCTCTGAGCACTATGGGACTCAACTGCTGAGGTCATTAGTCCCCTAGAACTTAGAACTAGTTAAACCTAACTAACCTAAGGACATCACAAACATCCATGCCCGAGGCAGGATTCGAACCTGCGACCGTAGCGCTCTTGCGGTTCCAGGCTGCAGCGCCTTTAACCGCACGGCCACTTCGACCGGCCTGTGGTCATCAGTCCCCTAGAACTACTTAAACCTAACTAACCCAAGGACATCACACACATCCATGCCCGAGGCAGGATTCGAACCTGGGACCGTAGCAGTCGCGCGCTACTGGACTGCGCGCCTAGAACCCCTAGACCACCGCGGCCGGCCGCAGACATTCTTTTTGTACCTACCGATGACACTTTTTATGTGAAGTTTAAACACTGGAATTTAGTTTTATGTAACAGGTTGCTTGCCTTAGAGATACTATAATTTTCAGAACGTAAAATTCACTTCTGTATCAGTTTGTTTACGTGTACTATTTAAAAAACCGCACAAAAGTATCTGATGCTGTTTGATAAAGAGTAAAATACTGCAGGCCTTTTTCAGTGCATTAAAACCGACAAGAATTATTTAAATAGTACTTAAATAATTGTAAAAATAAATGTTATCTAACTTAAATTAAAAATGTCAAATGATTTGCGTATCAAGACTTTGTTTAAATGTAAGGGTCCCAGAGAACCCACCTTGCAGTATATATTACAGAGAAGTCACCTCATGAGTTAAGGGTTAACTTTTCTTGCCTCAGTTTCGTGTAATATTGTGTTGCTAATCGTCACTTTTGATCTGTCTAATTACAATTGAAAAAATTGTTTTTCGCGCAGTATGCGTTTCGCCTTCACTATTTCAAAGCCATCACCAGTGCCAAGTTCCGTAAACGCTGCTCTAAATGTGCTCTTGTTCCGGTTTTAGAGCAGTACTATTCACTGCCATTCGAAATTTGATAGCTCTGGCCAGGCTTAGCGGCGGGTGCCTGCAAGAGCGCTGATGCAGCACTCGTGCCTATTATTCGTTTTATGACGATTGACTGCAGAATTTGAGCTCATAACCTGGTCACATTGTAATACGAACATCGATGTGTTGTACCTTGCAGAAACCGTGGAAATGTTAGCTTTTATTTAGTATAAGAATATTACATCTTAGTTGAAATGGGGGCGACATACGAAGAAGTAATATTTAAGACAGACCGTTCTTTTCTAGCTCTTTTCGGCGATTGTCAACTTAAAGGACGCATAAAAATCGGAGGGTAATTAGGCAAAAATTTCCTTTCCATAGTTTAAAGACTAGAGGACAAATGTAAGGATGGAGAGGCTTATCTCACTAGGGGTAAGATAGATACTGCCTACAGGAAAATTAAAGAGACCTTTGGAGAAAAGAGAGCCACTTGTATGAATATCAGGAGCTCAAATGGAAACCAGTTCTAAGCAAAGAATGCAAAGCAGAAAGGTGGAAGGAATATATAGAGGGTCTATACAAGGGCGATGTAATTGAGGACAATATTATGGAAATGGAAGAGGATGTAGATGAAGATGAAATGGGAGATATTATACTGCGTGAAGGGTTTGACAGAGCACTGAAAGATCTGAGTCGAAACAAGGCCCTGGGAGTAGACAGCATTCCATTAGAACTACTCATAGCCTTGGGGGGGCCAGCCCTCACAAAACTCTACCATCTGGTGAGCAAGATGTATGAGACAGGCGAAATACCCTCGGACTTGCAAGAAGAATATGATAATTCCAATCCCAAAGAAAGCAAGTGTTGACAGATGTGAAAATTACCGAACTATCAGTGTAATAAGTCACAGCTGCAAAATACTAAAGCGAATTCTTTACAGACGAATGGAAAAACTAGTAGAATCCGACCTCGTGGAAGGTCAGTTTGGATTCCATAGAAATGTTGGAACACGTGAGGCAATACTGACCTTACGACTTATCTTAGAAGAAAGATTAAGGAAAGACAAACCTACGTTTCGAGCATTTGTAGACTTAGAGAAAGCTTTTGACAATGTTGACTGGAGTACTCTCTTTCAAATTCTGAAGGTGGCAGGGGTAAAATACAGGGAGCGAAAGGCTATTTACAATTTGTACAGAAACCAGATGGCAGTTATAAGAGTCGAGGGGCATGAAAGGGAAGCAGTGGTTGGGAAGGGAGTGAGACAGGATTGAAGCCTCTCCCCGATGTTAATCAATCTGTATAGTGAGCAAGCCGTAAACGAAACAAAAGAAAAATTCGGAGTAGGTATTAAAATCCATGGAAAAGAAATAAAAACTTTGAGGTTCGCCGATGACATTGTAATTCTGTCAGAGGCAGCAAAGCACTTGGAAGAGCAGTTGAACGGAATGGACAGTATCTTGAATGGAGGATATAAGATGAACACCAACAAACGCAAAACGAGGATAATGGAATGTAGTCGAATTAAGTCGGGTGATGCTGAGGGAATTAGATTAGGAAATGAGACACTTAAAGTACGAGGTGCATTCAAGTTCTAAGGCCTCCGATTTTTTTTCTCCGGACTGGAAAGAGATAGAAACATGCGCATTGTTTTAAAATGAGGCCGCGTCCATTGTCAATACGTCCCAGAGATGGCAGCACCGTATGGCAGATGGAATTTTACCGCCAGTGGCGAGAATGAGAACTGTTTTAAATACTTAAAATAGCGACGTTTTCCTTACTTGAACAGCGTGCAATCATTCGTTTTCTGAATTTGTGTGGTGTGAAACCAATTGAAATTCATCAACAGTTGAAGGAGACATGTGGTGATGGAGTTATGGATGTGTTGAAAGTGCATTCGTGGGTGCGACAGTTTAATGAAGGCAGAACATCATGTGACAACAAACCGAAACAACCTCGGGCTCGCACAAGCCGGTCTGACGACATGATCGAGAAAGTGGAGAGAATTGGTTTGGGGGATCGCCGAATGACTGTTGAACAGATTGCCTCCAGAGTTGGCATTTCTGTGGGTTCTGTGCACACAATCCTGCATGACGGCCTGAAAATGCGAAAAGTGTCATCCAGGTGGGTGCCACGAATGCTGACGGACGACCACATGACTGCCCGTGTGGCATGTTGCCAAGCAATGTTAATGCGCAACGACAGCATGAATGGGACTTTCTTTTCGTCGGTTGTGACAATGGATGAGACGTGGATGCCATTTTTCAATCCAGAAACAAAGCACCAGTCAGCTCAATGGAAGCACACAGATTCACCGCCACCAAAAAAATTTCGGTTAACTGCCAATACTGAAAAAATGATGGTGTCCATGTTCTGGGACAGCGAGGGCGTAATCCTTACCCATTGCGTTCCAAAGGGCACTACGGTAACAGGTGCATCCTACGAAAATGTTTTGAAGAAAAAATTCCTTCCTGCACTGCAACAAAAAAATCCGGGAAGGGCTGCGCGTGTGCTGTTTCACCAAGACAACGCACCCGCACATCGAGCTAACGTTACGCAACAGTTTCTTCGTGATAACAACTTTGAAGTGATTCCTCATGCTCCCTACTCACCTGACCTGGCTCCTAGTGACTTTTGGCTTTTTCCAACAATGAAAGACACTTTCCGTGGCCGCACATTCACCAGCCGTGCTGCTATTGCCTCAGCGATTTTCCAGTGGTCAAAACAGACTCCTAAAGAAGCCTTCGCCGCTGCCATGGAATCATGGCGTCAGCGTTGTGAAAAAGTGTACGTCTGCAGGGCGATTACGGCGAGAAGTAACGCCAGTTTCATCGATTTCGGGTTAGTAGTTAATTAGAAAAAAAATCGGAGGCCTTAGAACTTGAATGCACCTCGTAGTAAAGGAGTTTTGCTATTTGGGTAGCAAAATAACTGATGATGGTCGAAGTAGAGAGGATATAAAATGTAGACTGGCAATGGCAAGGAAAGCGTTTCTGAAGAAGAGAAATTTGTTAACATCGAGTATAGATCTAAGTATCAGGAAGTCGTTTCTGAAAGTATTTCTATGGAGTGTAGCCATGTATGGAAGTGAAACGTGGACGATAAATAGTTTGGACAAGAAGAGAATAGAAGCTTTCGAAATGTGGTGCTACAGAAGAATGCTGAAGATTAGATGGGTAGATCACATAACTAATGAGGAGGTATTGAATAGAATTGGGGAGGAGTTTGTGGCACAACTTGACAAGAAGAAGGGACCGGTTGGTAGGAAATATTCTGAGGCATCAAGGGATCATAAATTTAGCATTGGAGGACAGCGTGGAGGGTAAAAATCGTCGAGGGAGGCAAGAGATGAATATACGAAGTAGATTCAGAAGGATGTAGGTTGCAGTAAGAATTGGGAGATAAGAAGCTTGCACAGGATAGATTAGCATGGAGAGCTGCATCAAACCAGTCTCAGGACTGAAGACCACAACAACAACAACAGTTTAAAGACATAGTGTTGTGCCATTTAAGGCGTATTTTCGTTATTTTCTGATTAATCTTTCACCGCTATGATGTCAAACACAAGTCTGCGCGCTTTTGCTTACCTTGTACCTATTGCGACGGAAAAGACACTGGTGTTAAGCTTGAAATTTTGTTGGTTACATCATATGTGTTTACTAATGAATACTGCTCGTGTTTGTTAGTTAAGAATTTGTAAAGCAATTGCGTTAGCAGCTACAATATACGTATGTGAGGCTGTGGTGGAGCATGGTAGTCACACCAGCTGGCCGCCACTGTTGTAATACGCCATAAGTGACTGTTCCATCACCGATGAACGGCAGCTTCATACTCGCATTCAGCATTACCGCGTTGCTTTTTGTTAGTAGAGGGAAATAATATTGGATGTTGCAAATAAATTCTCGAAATGGAAGCAGCTCACAATGAGTGAACATTTCATTTTAATTGAATCAACTGTGGATTCTCGGTGAAACATTATAAATTAACTAAAGAAATACCGTTTTTTGCCTTTTTTCACGAGTTTTATTATCAATGTTACTGCACAACCTAGATATCGGGTTATAAGCCCATTTTCAAGCACATTACTGATTCCCAAAGATGAGAATGCACGGGTAAACATGGTGACAAGGCAAAGATAATTATCTCAACTTCTTAAGGTATCAATCCACAACTGAATGTAAAATAACGTCAATGACCATTTTTAACATATTACATATGTAGTTACACTATTTAGCAATTACACTAAGCCGGCCATTGTGGCCGAACGGCTCTAGGCGCTTCAGTCCGGAACCGCGCGGCCGCCACGGTCTCAGGTTCGAATCCTGCCTCGGGCATGGATGTGTGTGATGTCCTTAGATTAGTTAGGTTTAAGTAGTTCTAAGTTCTAGGGGACTGATGACCTCAGTGTTAAGTCTCATTGTGCTCAGAGCCATTTGAACCAATTACGCTGTTGTGACAGGACTAAAATTAAGCACCAGCCAAGAACTTTTTGTCTACTGATGGACTGAGGTCCAAAGTTTTGCTTCTCTCCTAGGGTTGTGATCTCATCTAAAAGAGGTGAATAACTGAACTGTGTTCGATCGTTTAATAATAGGTGTGGGGATGTACACAACTTTCTTTTAATTTCTCAAATTTCTAATTGGTTGAGTTTAGCCCCCTTTTCCTCTGTGTGTAAGACCTGTACATCTATTATGTATTTTTGGTTATTGTTCAAGCAATGTTCCGCAAAGGCTGAATCAGATATCTTCAATCTCCAGGCTCTCTGTTATTCTTTAAGCCTGGTGCGGACTGACCTCCCCGTCTGTTCAATATAGCAAGACTAACAGAACTATAAAGTATCATTTATTTTCAAACTCTTGTTCTCTTTTCCTAACTTGTTCTTGACAAATGCCCAAATAATCAATGGCGCTCAGTTCGCGGTGCGCTACAGGCAATCTAGAAGTTTTATTTCCTTGTCCACTGATCGCAATAAACTTTCGAAAAGGTATTCCTGCACCCACATGTGCGGTCGTGCGTCTTCCAGTAGACCAGCTTCAATTCAATAATAAAACACTTTCTACATTTCGTTGGTGGATTTTGTCGTATTGGATTTATCATCGTGTGATATGGAGTCTGACCTAAAGCAATCGCAGATCTACTGGTAATTTTTCGAGGAGCTCCTAAACCACTATTCATAGTGTCTGGCATTCATTTCAGAATGATAATCTGCACCTCCTTTTCGCCGATAAAACATACGCAAGCATACCGCACGAACCCATCTGCGTTCCCAGTGTGGCGCACTATAATCCTCCTTCCAGAACCGGACGGTGTTTCAATTCCTCCTTTCCAGTCATTCCACTGTTTAACTTTTCCTCTAGAATTTTTTGATGCATACGGCATTTTTTGTTCCTGCCAACCAAACTTACTGGAATGATTTACACAACGCCAAATTTCATCAGTGTAATAAATAGTCCACCGAGTGTTGCGCGAGTGTCTTATTTCCCGCAATAACTGGTCCCTTTTTCTTGCTACCTGGTTATTTTTCATCAGCACAGGTTCTTTGTTGAACTTTTTGTATCTGAAGCCCAACTTTCGAATAACACGCCAAAGGGTTATTTCTCTCATATCAGAAAAATCTTCCGTTTCAGTCTTCAACTTTTCCAACACGGCTGCCACTGTTGGAAACTGCTTTTCCTCATAGAAATCGTGGATATTTCTTCTTAAACTCTTCCAATACAAACTTCTGTCGCCTGTCAGAACTCGTTTTTGGTGATGCAAGATATGAGACATTCAGAAGTTCTATTTACTGGCGGTGATACGGAACTGCTTGCACCCTATTCTTTTTCGGCTTCAAAGTAAGCACGCGCACTGATCACCGTAGATTTTCCACAACTTCGTAAATGATGCACGGTTTCACTCAAGTAGAAGTCAACTAATTATGTTACATGCGCTGTCCCGCACCGCTACACAGAGCCCGATTGTTTCTAAAACGACGGGAAGCCGCGATGTGAATACTACAACAATGAACAATGAAGTGGAAATACTCAAAAATGGTTCAAATGGCTCTGAGCACTATGCGACTTAACTTCTGAGGTCATCAGTCGCCTAGAACTTAGAACTGATTAAACCTAACTAACCTAAGGACATCACACACATCCATGCCCGAGGCAGGATTCGAACTTGCGACCGTAGCGGTCATTCGGTTCCAGACTGTAGCGCCTAGTACCGCACGGCCACTCCGGCCGGCAAATGGAAATACTGTTCGGAGGTGCGGCAACATAGCACACGCGACGCACAGAAACGCAAAAGCAAATAAATTAAAAATTTGATATTAGCGCTGTATGTAGATTTATGTGCATAAAAACATAACAGCCGTGAAAGGCAACAACAGAGCTTGCATATATACTTTCTGTCTTATATCACCATTAGGAAATTGCAGCAGTCTACGCCCACCATTATTAGAACATAACGACTAATTGGAAAGCAACGACAGTTCGTCTGGAAGTTGAGTATAGTTATATCTTTAAACTGTGCAAGGAAATTTTCCTCGCAATTGCGGTCTGCCTTCTATGACTCCTCAAATTTGACACTAGCCAAAAGAATAGTAGAAAAAGCGCACTTTCTCTTAATTTATTACCGCATATGCTGCCCCCTATTCAACTAAAATGTGATATTCATACACCAAATAAAAGTAGACATTTCCACAATTCCGACAAGGTATAAACATCGATGTTCGTCATGTGATGTGACCAGAATATGAGCTCAAAGTCAGGGATCAATCATTATGAAATGGGTAATAGTCTCCAGCAGCTCTTCTCTCTCTCTCTCTCTCTCTTTAACATTCGAAAATGGCAACACCGATCGTCTGTAGTTGCCTAATTCGACAGCCAGTTGAGCGTCAATAGCGAGAAGGCGTGTAGATTTTCGCAGTTTTTGTTCTCCTGCAGATGATGCAGTTATCTATAATGAAGTACTATCTGAAAGGAGCTGCATAATCATTCAGTCAGATCTTGAAAAGATTTCAACGTGGTGCAGAGATTGGCAACTTGCTCTAAATGTTCAGAAATACAAAATTTTACACTTCACAAAATGAAAAAAACGTAGTAACAAGGTCACTGTTGGAGTCGGCTAACTCATACCAATACCTGGGTGTAGCACTTTTTAGGAATATGAAAAGGAATGATCACTTAGGTTCAGTCTTGGGTAAAGCAGGTAGCAGGCTTTTGTTTATTGGTAGAATAATCACTTGTGCGATCGGTTCTAGAAATTTGCTCAAGTGTGTGGGACCGGTACAGGACAGGACTAACAGGAGATACTGAAAGGGTAGCACGAATGGTCACAGGTCTCTTTAATCCCTGGGAGAGTGTCACAGAGAACCGAACTGGAAGACTCTTGAACATAGACATAAACGATCCCGATAAAGTCTGTTTACAAAGTTTGAAGAACCGACTTAAATGATGTTTCTAGGAATATTCTACAATCCCCAATGTATCGCTAACGTAGGGATCGTGAGGGTAAGATTAAAATACACATGTCAAAAAAAGTTTTGCATCATCCTGGTTCCCAGAACTCCTGAAGATAGACGGTGACTGTGGATATTGCACAGACACAGTCCCTTTGACTGTTCAGAAATGTCACTAAACCCGCACAAAGATGTAACCAACCAAGCATGAGCAGCACCTATTAGACGGAGGGGTCCGACAGCCGATCAATTCCAGTCATTCCACCAGGAAGAAGGTACACGACTCGTGTTGTCTGTAGTTCAACCATGCCTAGACGGTCAATACCTCCGATCGATTGCGTCCGCATTGTTACTGTGTGCCAGCAAGGGCTCTCAACAAGTGAAGTGTCCAGGCGTCTCAGAGTGAACCCAAGCGATGTTGTTCGGACATGGAGGAGATACAAAGAGACAGGAACTGTCGATGACATGCCTCGCTCAGGCCACCCAAGTGCTACTACTGCAGTGGATGACCGCTATCTACGGATTATGGCTCGGAGGAATCCTGACAGCAACGCCACCATGTTGAATAATGCTTTTCGTGCAGCCACAGGACGTCATGTTAAGACTCAAACTGTGCGCAATAGGCTGCATGATGGGCAACTTCACTCCAGACGTCCATGACGTGGTCCATCTTTACAAACACGACACCATGCACCACAGTACATATGGGCCAAACTACATGCCGAATGGACCATCAGGTTTGGCATCACCTTCTCTTCGCCGATGAGTGTCGCATATGCCTTCAACCAGACAATCGTCGGGGACGTGTCTGGAGGTACCCCGGTCAGCCTGAACGCCTTAGACACACTGTCCAGCGAGTGCAGCAAGGTGGAGGTTCCCTGATGTTTTGGGGTGGGGCCGGCGTACGCCATTGGTGGTCATGGAAGGCGCCGTAACGGCTGTACGATACGTGAATGCCATCCTCCGACCGATAGTGCAAACATATCGGCAGCATATTGGCGAGGCGTTCGTCTTCATGGATAATTCCCGCCCACATCGTGCACATCTTGTGAATGACTTCCTTCAGGATGACGACATCAAAAATGATTCAAATGGCTCTAAGCACTATGGGACTTAACATTTGAGGTCATCAGTCCCCCTAGACTTAGAACTAAGTAAACTTAACTAACCTAAGGACATCACACACATCCATTCCCGAGGCATGATTCGAACCTGCGACCGTAGCAGCCGCGTGGTTCCAGGCTGAAGCGCCTAGAACCGCGCAGTCACCGCGGCCGGCGATGACGACATCGATCGACTAGAGTGGCCAACATGTTCTCCAGACGTGGACCCCATCGAACATGCCTGGGGTAGATTGAAAAGGGCTGTTTATGGACGACGTGACCTACCAACCATTCTGAGGGATCTACGCCGAATCGCCGTTTAGGAATGGGACAATCTGGGCCAACAGTGCCTTGATGAACTTGTGGATAGTATGCCACGACGAATACAGGCATACATCAGTGCAAGAGGACGTGCTACTGAGTATTAGAGGAACCGGTGTGTACAGCAATGTGTACCACCACCTCTGGAGGTCTCGCTGTATGGTGGTACAACATGGAATGTGTGGTTTTCACGAGCAATGAAAAAGGCGGAAATGATGTTTATGTTGATCTCTATTCCACTTTTCTGTACAGGTTCCAGAACTTTTGGAACCGAGGTGATGCAAAATTTTTTCTAATTACTGCGCGCATAGATGCATTCGAATAACCATTCTTGCCGCGCTCATCGTGAATCGAACAGGGAGAAACCTTAATAACTGGTACAGTTGGACGTACATTCTGCCATGCACCTCACGGTGGTTTGCAGAGTATGGATGTGGATGTAGAGTTATTAGTTTCGGGACTGTACTCGAAGTAAAAATCTGTATCTTGCGGTATTGACTGTCTAGTTCATTTTCTGAACGTAAGTGTTTGTGTAAGTTGAAAATAGAAAAGCAGGAAGAGAGAGAGATTTTCGCTGTGCCATATGGATCGGTTTCCAAACATCTCCAACAAGACGAGTTTCACTACAGGAAGAATGCGAGTGAAAAAGGCAACTGAGTAACAAAGGCAAAGCAAATCCATAATCCACATTGTCCATAAATCTTTATAAATTCTTGAAGACAACGATGATGAAGTGTTACCCTGTACGTGCTCCCTCGTTAGGAAAGATTTGCGGAAGTGAGACATATTCAGTAGCTACGATACCAAGAAATGCAGTAATATCTTACAGAGAAAAACAACCTTTGTTAGGAAAACCCCAACGTGCAATTCTCGAAGGAAAAATATTAAACAAAATAGCTCTTAACCAAACTAAAAGACTTTGCTAAAGACGTTGTAAGCGGACAGTCTATGAATTTTACGACAATGCCGAGTACCTAACATCAGAAAAACTGAGAAAAAATTTAATTGAACAAATGAATTTTACTGGATCTGCTAGACCTGTGAAATGGTTGTGAAATGATATAGATTTGAATACAAGCGTCAGAATGACGGTAGACTATCTTTACTTGACCGCAACGACATAGTGGCTTCCAGGATAAAATTTTTGCGCTCGATGAATTTGCAGGGGACATTCGACCTATATTTCATTTATATGAATATGGTGTCTGAAAGAACAGATACCATTGGTGATCTTGCAGCTCTCGAAGAATGAAATTACAGTGAAATCCAGACCTTTGTAGCTGCTTACAGGCGTTGATGAATATCAATTGGGACAGTTGAAAATTTGTGCCCTGACTAGCACTTTTTTTTTAAAGACATGATCCCACTGCCAAGCTGTCATTTCGAAAAAAAATATGTCCATTCAAGGAAAAATAATCAAGCATAAGAGATAGGCCTACTAGGTCAATAAGTTCATTCACCAATTATAAATCTGTTTTCTTATAGAAAATAAGATTATTCCGAACTAACTCTGAAGCTTCTATAATAGGAATGAACATTGGTGTATAAATTAGTGATATACAAAAACAAACACACACTGTCCGAGCACGCCATGAATGCCCAATAGTAACAACCGACTGCCGTGTCATCCTTTTCTTAAAATTTCTTTCACTCTACCAACTTCTTTTTTTTTTCCTACTTCGTGAGTAAAAAGTCTTAGATAATGACAAGGCAAATAAAAATCTCTGGTGTACTAAAATAAATTACGACTTTCTTCATAAAATTGAAAAAATATTTCTTGAAAACGTAAAGAAGTATACACTTTCAACCTCAGATCATGTATCATACCAATTTTTTTATATTTTATTTGTTATATATTTTTTATAATTGTTGAGATCACATAGGACGCCCTTCAGGCGAAAAATAATGATGTGTAATTAACATCAATAACAAAACATAAAGGGAATTAAAGAAATTAATGAAAACGTTCTCCTGACAGAACAAACAAAATGGCATCCGCTTCCCACCAACTTTTGTGTAGACGCATTCTGAATCCCAAGGCAGTCAGGCATGTTCCAGACCCGTCTTCACGAAGAATATTGCATTTTGCCGGTACATTGGACCGAGTTCTGGTATTACACAATCTCACTGAAATCACCTTCTCATACCTGGGACACCCCACCTGCGGGGAGGATCGAAGAAGGCACCACCCAAAAAGTTGGCATAGTACTGACGGTATTGCGGATGGTGCACGAGAAAAGTAAAGCGATCTTGCAGGAACGTCCAAAAATTAAGAACCCTCTTATCACCTTCATGGAACAAATAAGAGATCGAGAGCTCTTTTATCCAGATCACAGTGTTGGTCTACGTACGTGGGAAATGCGTCTCATCTGGGAACAGAAATGATTTTGGTGAAATAGCATGGGGAGCCGTACGCAGAAGAAAGGCAAGCATCTTCTGAATCAGCTACCACACCTCTGTAGAAGCTCCACACATCAGTCGATGTTCGTCAGTATCAGGCATGTGACAACGAGGACACAGTGGCGAATCTGTCATGTTTGTTGCATGTAGACGAGGTTGTGTCATGTATTTTCCATTAACGACCAGATACCAGGTCGCACGAGCGCTCGTGTCGAGGAGGACATGGTGCACAGAACGACAAAGCACAGGCCACGCAATCGTAGGATATCGGCTTTCCACAACATTCAGTGAATGATTTCTCATCATTCTGCGGTAAACATCACGACTTGTAGGTTTCCTGGTACTAGGCAAGTCGGCATGGACATAATGTATTCGATGAAAAAGGTAAGAGAGAGGAAGAAATTTGGGCTACTGCAACGGGTGTAATTCGAGAGGGTGGGGCCAGTTCGTCAATCAGGCTTCCCGATAATCTGGTTCGGTGGCGGGTCCACGATTTAATCATCGTACTTACGTAAAGGGCAGCTGCTCTCCCTTGGACGTTGACAAGGCCGAGGCCGCCATCTCGAGGAGGAAGTGTCAGCGTGTCGTAGCGGATTTTAAAGATAAGACCCTCGCTTACAAAGTAGCCGAACGCTGCCTGAAGTCTGTGTACCATTGCCTTTGGCATCGATAAAATCGGTGCTAAATGGGGTAGTGTTAACAAAATCCACCCGTTGTAACATGCCCAATCCTCTCAGGTGGTTGCCCCGAACGTTCTTGCGGATAGCTTGAAGCAGGCGTTTATAGTTAAACGTGATCGTGCGCATTATCACGGTGATCCCCAAACATTTGAGCTTGTCCACTAATGGCAATGGAGCCACACCCTCTGCAGGAAGACCTCTACCGACGAATATAGCATTAGATTTCGTCAGGTTCACATGGCTGCCCGCAGCAGTCCAGTACTGGTTGATCCATGTCAGTGCCTCTCTACTTCATCCTTCGACAGAACGAAGAACACCACATCATCTGCATAGTTTTGGCAGATGAAAGCATTCCCCCTCATCATTATCCCTGTCAGCTGGCTCCTCAAACCGTGTAACAGTGGCTCAAGGACGATGGCGAAAAGGAGCATCGAGAACGGACATCCTTGACGGACCGACCACATGACATTAATATGGCCCACCATGGCCATTGACTACCACTCGCGACGTGGCACCTCAGAGGAGCCGCAAGAGGGAAGGTCATCTGTCGGCCTATGTTCTCTAGAAAGTCATGACTCACTCTATCAAAGGCATGGTCGAAGTCCACTGTCACTATGGCACCGCGACTGCAGCAGGTCCTGGCCAGGGCTATGACGTCATGGTAATCTCTGAGTGCCATCTGAATGTTACTGTCAACACCAAAGCACGTTTGATCCAGAGAAATGACTTGAGGGATGATGCGCCGAAGGCGAGTCACAAGAATCCGGGTAAAAATCTGGAAGTGACAGTTTAACATGGTCAGCGGCCGATAATGTCCAACTCCTGGACCTCCCGATGCCTTGGGGACCGTGATAAGCAAGCCTTCTACCAATTCGGGTGGGAGGGGAAAGTCAGGGTTCATCAGTTCTTCATACATCGCAATTCAGTATGAGCTCATAATGTCGTGGAATGTGCAGTAAAACTCCAGCGGAAACCCTTTGGGACCTGCGGCTTTGTTCGCCACACCCTTATGAAGAGCATCAGTGACGTCGTCAACCGTAATTGTCGCTGTGAGAATCTCCACAGCAGCTCCGTCAAGGGTACATGTCAAGGAACGGAGGATATCAGTCGTTACCGCCATGTTCTGCTCCTCTGCTGCATAAAACTGTTTGTAGTGATCGATAAAGGCGTTTACGATGTCATTCTGGGACGTCAATCGACCATCATCCGGCGTGTCAAGGGCGTTGACCGGCTTACTCCGACACCGCTGCTTCTCTCGGACAGTATAATGCATGGACGGGAGTTCTCCTAGTACACAATCATGACATCTTGTGCGTACTATTGTGCCTTCAAGGCGGTGACTCTTAAGAGAAATTATCTTCACCTTAATCCGTTGAATTTCAACCTGTCTTTGAACAGAGGGGGCATGGTTTGAGAGTTCCCAGAGAACTGTGAAATAGTGTTACATGGTATGTCATTGCCACAGTATTTTTTCGTGACCGTAATTCATCATGGAACAAAGTAAAACAGGCTTAGTGCAATCGAGCCACCACTGGAGTGCTGAAGGATACGCTGGAAGGCGTCTCCCAAGGTTGCTCCTCGTCGTCTCTACGACCTGCCAGCATCCCAGATCCTTGAGATGGGTGACGTTCAGCTTCCACAGACCTAACCACGCCACACCTTTTGCCTCTGGAACGAAACTGTGCAAATGTAGGCGATGTGGTCGGAGAAGGCGGTAGGCCATAACTCAGTGTCAAGTGTTTCCTTTGGAAACGCAGACACAGTCAAGAGGACTTGCTGAATGACTAGTGACATACGTATATCCAGGCTGATCACCATGCATTCGGTCCCAAGTATCAGTGAGGTTCAGTTCATGCATGAGCAGCTTGAATTCCTGGCATGTGGTGAAATGGGGATGTTGGTCCTTCTGGGATGACACACAATTGAAGTCACCGCCAAGAATGATATGGTCGTAGCGGCCTACAATCAAAGGAGCGACCTGTTCTGAATAGAATCGCGACCGTTCCTGTCGCTTGACCGTGCCCGAGTGAGCGTAAACATCGTGGAAAGTCACAGCAAGACGCCTAGCCGATGGTAGGTAAATCAAGTCGTTTACCTCAATGCCTTCCCTTAAAAGAATAGCTGTCCCACCGCCTCCGTCAGCACACGGAGTGAGGTTTCCCTTAAAAGAATAGCTGTCCCACCGCCTCCGTCAGCACACGGAGTGAGGTAGGACACATAGCCATAGATATTAGGAAACGTCGCTAGGCGAACTTCCTGCAGAAGGGCAAAATCGAGGTCTGACGCCCTCAACATTTCATGGAGAAATTGTAGTTTGACAGGGGTGCCAATGGTGTTGACATTGATGGAGCCAACCCTGTAAGATCGTCGCAGAATTGGGGCTATTGGGATGCTCATGGAGGCACGAAGAGCAGCAGCGAACAGGAATGTTGTCCCAGCAGGCTGCACATCCCAATCCAGTAACCCTGTCGATTAACGGTGATGGACTGGAGCAGCAGCATTAGCTGCTGTCACAACGGTGGGTGTTTCGTCGTCTACACTGTCCGACCACGCAATGGTGTGTGGATGGTGTGCGTCCAGTGGAGTACCTGTGGAGTCCGAAGGTGGCGTCACGTCAGCGGTGGAAGAGTGGTGCTGGCGTCAACGTCTATAGGTACAGCGTCTGGTGCATGCAAAGTTGGTTGTACCTCCGACAGGGGGCAGACTGGTGCTTCCACCACAGAATCGTCCATCGGGGGAACATCTTGATAGCTTTGATCCTCATCGTCTTGAGACTGCATCCCACAGGGGTCAAACGGGTCGATCCGCCGTTTCCGACGTTTCTTCGGCGACCGTTGCTTGCGCATGTGATCATCAGTGTCCAAAGTCGCCTGGGGATCCAGATGGTCAGGCACAAAAGCCTCGATAACAACAACCATGGAGTCAAGGGCCATCCCCTGCGCTAGAGATTGCTCACCATTGCACATGATGGGAGGAGGAGGCAACAGCGTCGATCCTTCCGCAACAGCCTAAGGCTTCGCCAGAGACGACGATGTGTCAATAGTAGGAGCCAGTGGTGATCGCGGTCGGGGGTCGTTATGGGGAACTTCGACAAATGTCAGGGGTAGCGTCGTTGGAGTGGTCGTGGCCTGCAGGTCCCCAGGCTATAACAGTGTGATTCTGCATTGCAGACAGCTGGAACGGAGGAGTTCTTCTTTGCCACAGCCCGAGCATGTCCATCCGAGCTGGCCATCATAAATTATAATTTCATGGCAGCCACCAATATATAATTAGGACGGCACATGTTTGGTTAGCTCTATGCGGATCTGTTGTACTCCACTGAGAACTGGGTATGTAGTGAACTGAACCCACTTTTCGGCTGTATGACTAATCACCTTTCCATATGGGCGGAATGCAGATATCTCTACCTCTGAAGGCACCTCTAAAGGGAGTTCAAATACACAGATGGTCTGTAGTCCAAGTCCCGCATATTCCGCAGTTATGTCACCGATGTGTCCATCAGAGTGACGGAATTTAAGACCACTTCGAGTTGAAAAAAAAATGGTTCAAATGGCTCTGAGCACTATGGGACTTAACATCTGTGGTCATCAGTCCCCTAGAACGTAGAACTACTTAAACCTAACTAACCTAAGGACACCACACACAGCCATGCCCGAGGCAGGATTCGAACCTGCGACCGTAGCAGTCGCGCGGCTCCGGACTGAGCGCCTAGAACCGCTAGACCACCGCGGCCGGCCTTCGAGTTGAACTTAGAATTTTGTCACGTATGTCTTTGTTAACCAGTTTCACATATACCACACTGCCCACTATAGACAGGTGGATGCCAACAAGATCGTTGCAATCAATCCTGACTTCATCTCTGATAAACTGTTCAATTTCAAGTGTTTTCGGTAGGGCATATTCAGGTTAAAAGCTTATCTTCAGTGTCGATTTTCTGTAGGCTTAAGTCATTCTCTTTCGAAGGAAATATAGCGCGCTAATACGGCAGAATGACGTAAACAACTGCGAACGAGCTGCGCAGTGAGGACGTAAACAAGACGCCCGTGCCACTAGCGTGCTGTGAGGCCACTGGACTTGAAAACGGGATGTCCTGCTTACATAGCAGACGCTCTGTCCGACTGCGCCATCGAGAGCACAGAGGATAGTGCGACTGCAGGAACTTATCTCTGGCACGCTCCCTATGTGACCCATATTTCCAACTTATGAAATTACAATGAAATCCAGACCATTAGCTGCTTATAAGCGTTGATAAATATCAACAGGGACAGATGAAAATGTGTGCTTCGACCGGGACTCGAACCCGGGATCTCCTGCTTACATGGCAGACGCCATCGAGGACACAGGGGATAGTGTGACTGTAGGTACTTATCTCGGGCATGCTCCCAGTGAGACCCATATTTCCAATTTACTGTCCACACACTATATTGGTAGTGCCCGTGGCCTTTATACTCATTACTCACAACAGTCAATCTACCAATTCTGGTAGGGGTTTGAGCAATTTGAGTGCATCCACACTGAAGAATGTCGTTGGCTGGTAAGCCTTATCTATATGAAGATGTTATCTGTTCTTTCGGGCATGTCCAAAACAAC
Source organism: Schistocerca cancellata (assembly GCF_023864275.1). Lineage (NCBI taxonomy): Eukaryota > Metazoa > Arthropoda > Insecta > Orthoptera > Acrididae > Schistocerca > Schistocerca cancellata. Next base: position 1,069,048,726 of record NC_064626.1, read on the forward strand.
ATATACCATTGGTGGTCTTGCAGCTTTTGGAGAATGAAATTACAGTGAAATCCAGACCTTTGTAGTTAGTTACAGGCGTTGATGAATATCAACTAGGGCAGTTGAAAATGTGTGGCCTGAATGGGACTCGAACCCAGGATCTCGTACTTACGTGACAGACGCTCTATCTGACTGATGTAGTGTATGGACAATAAGTTGGAAATATGGGTCTCACGTGGAGCGTGCCAGAAATGAGTCCCTTCAGTCGCACTATTTTCTGTGTCCTTGATGGCTCAGTTGGATAGAGTGTTTGCCTTATAAGCAGGAGATCCCGGTTTCGAGTCCAGATCGGGGCACACATTTTCAACTCTCCGCGTTGATATTCATCATTGCCTGTAAGCAGCTAAAAAGGTACAGCTTTCATTTAATTCTATTCATCAGTCATATATTCCATTTGGATGAAATTTGGGTTACTCAAACCATTCACTAAAGTGCATCTGGCTGAGTTCAACCAAAGTGGAGACCTTAAGGTACCTGTTGGGAAATGGGCCAGATTAATCGTTGTCTTTGTTGGGTCAGCACAAAGACTGGTTTTCTTAAGGAAAGGAAATTAGATTGCAGATGTACCAAAAAAAAAGTAAGAAGGTTAGTGTTTGGAAGTGAACAAAGCTAAGTTTGACCAATTATGCATTTTCGTTAGCATGATAATTTCCTTGAAATTCGGATAGTTATATTTTTTACCGTGATATGAATTTTTGTCATGATTTACGTACATTTACATTTTATACAAACGTATAATACCTGATGTTATCCATTATAACTTTAAACACTGTAGTCTGCAAATCAAAAATTGAATGGCAAGGCCCTTAAAAAGTTTTTCAGTTGCTTACGAAACGGTGTGACTGACGTAGCTTAAATCATTATTTCACTGCAAAAACGTAATTATATTGCTTTTGACCAAAGGAAAAATTGTTACTACGAGTAACAAAGGTGCATGTGACTATCAAGTGCGTGTGACTCACGGTCTGGCAACAGCGCACTAACAGCATCCCGCCAATACGCCTGGCCAGAGCTAAAGAGGCAGCTGATGGGAACAACCGTAAATAACGCATCCCATTTACCGTTGCTTCCATCAGCCACCACATCTAGTGTCAACTTGATACGAACGTGCAATAAGAAATACACATTATTGGGCCACTGGGAATACTAAGTGACTGAGCTAACTTGATCATCAGCGGCAGCGGATTGTAAACATTTGATGCGCATGCGCATTATTGGAGACTATGTGATTGGTCCTTACTCTATTGAAGAACCCTTAACAGGTAGAGTCAGCGCAGGGTACAGTGGCCGATGCGCACTGACCTCTTTTCGTCCAAAGGGCTGGATGAGTTCATTCGTTTGTTCGGAAGAGGAGGCCGACAGTGTTTACCCCGTTTCGTCCGGTCAGCGATTACAGAATCGAGGCGCACGCCCAGCAATCTTTCTCAAACGTTTTCACAGAAACTATTCTGTATTAAAAAAATCGTTTTTGGCTTACTTGTAGCTTTATATGTCAACTTCATGATGATGTGCACATCATTCTATTAATGGTCATATTTATAGTGAAGCCGGCCGGTGTGGCCGAGCGGTTCTAGGCGCGGAACCACGCCGCTGCTATGGTCGCAGGTTCGAATCCTGCCTCGGGCATGGGTGTGTATGATGTCCTTAGGTTAGTTAGATTTAAGTAGTTCTAAGTCTAGGGGACTGATGACCTCAGATGTTAAGTCCCATAGTGCTTAGAACCATTTGAACCATTTGAGTTATAGTGATATTTGCATGGGAATAAGACACTGTGCGAAATTCGAAAACTTTGCAATGAAAACTAGGAGCCCTTATGATTTTGCGTTTGGTGCATATTACATAATATGTTGCTGCATATGAAATTTAGCTACTGTATTGAATTTTTCTTTAGAATGGGCAGAGGTCTCTATCTCTCATCAATCTTAAGAAAATGGATCTGATGTTGCACTCTTACTTTGTGATCGCGCACTCCAAAAGGCCTGAGTAAAATATATACAACATTTCTCATATTTCATAGATGGTTTGAGATAGAGATGGACCAACTCAAATGGTTCAAATGGCTCTGAGCACTATAGGACTTAACATCTATGGTCATCAGTCCCCTAGAACTTCGAACTACTTAAACCTAACTAACCTAAGGACATCACACAACACCCAGTCATCACGAGGCAGAGAAAATCCCTGACCCCGCCGGGAATCGAACCCGGGACGCTGGGCGTGGGAAGCGAGAACGCTACCGCACGACCACGAGCTGCGGACGGACCAACTCAGGTTTACAGCAAACTGAGTTAACAAATTTGAAAGTTTGTGTAAACCAAGCTCAAATCGAGTGGGCATGAAAAAACTGAGATAACATTCAATGCCATTCTCTCTTTCTTATCGCATGGATGTTTGTGATGTCCTTAGGTTGGTTAGGTTTAAGTAGTTCTAAGTTCTAGGGGACTGATGACCTCAGAAGATAAGTCCCATAGTGCTCAGAGCCATTTGAACCATTTTCTTTCTTATTTGTGCAGATTACGATTAAGTGCAGTGAACCAACCTGAGCTTCCTCCTTTCCCAATGGGTGACTATATACTTATACACCAATCAGCCAGAACATTACGACCACCTACCTCACAGCCTTTGGCACGGATAGCAGCAGTGATGCATCATGGCGTCAGAGCAAAGAGGCCTTGGTAGGTCGCTAGAGGGAGTTAGCACGACATCAGCACACACAAGTCACCTAATTCCTGTAAATTCCACGGAGGGGGCTATGAGCTCTGATGCCATATTCAATCACATCCCAGACATGTTTGATCAGGTTCAGATCTGGAAAGCTTGGGGGCCAGCACATCAACTGGAACTCTCCACTGCGTTCCTTGAACCACTCTAACAAACTCCTGGTCTTGTGACTTGGCACATTATCATTTTGAAAAATGCCACTGCCATCAGGAAACATGATTGTCATGAAGGGGTGTACATGGTTTACAAGCAGTGTACGACACTCCTTGGCCGTCGTAGTGCTTTGCATGACCTCCACTGGACCTATGGATGCTCATATGAATGTTGCCCAGAGCATAATTGAGCTGCCGCCAGCTTGCCTCCATCCCACAATACAGGTGTCAAAGAGCTGTTCCCCTGGAAGACGACAGATTTGTGATCTCCCATCAGCATAATGAAGAAGGTATCGCAATTCAGTAGGCTATGCAATGCTCTGCCACTGTGTTGATGTCCAGTGCCATTGGTCATGTGCTCGTCTCAGTTGTAATTGCCAGTGTCATGGTGTTAACATTGGCACATGCATGAATCGTCAGCTGCAGAGGCCCATCATTAGCTATGTTTGGTGTACTGTGTGTTCAGACACACGTATACTCTGTCCAACTCTGGTGTTAGTTTCACTACAGTTCGCCACCTGTCTTGTTTTACCAGTCTGCACAGCCTACAACATCTGACATCTGTAATGAGAGGTGCCCACCAAACCCCATGATGTCTGGACTTGGTTTCACCTTGGTTTTACCATGTATTGAAGACACCACAGCACTCCTCAAACACCAGACAAATCGTACAGTGCCTGAAATGCTTGTGCTGAGGCTCTGGGCCATCACAATCTGCCCTTGGTCAAACTCAGATAGATTGCACGCCTTCCCCATATGGATAGCTGGCTCACTGATACTACATGCACCGTGCATGTGCCTGACTAGTAGTCATTCCTCGTCAGGTGACGCTGCTATCGCCTGGACGAGTTTATACCTATAGCAGGCCGGTGGTCATAATGTTCTGACTCGTCAGTGTATAGTCACGAGTGTAATGGAAGTTAAAAAGGGTGCAATTTTTGATATTTCGACTTGAAATTTTGAAAATACTTACGAAAAACCTGGAACAAGCTGTGCAGACTTTGATGGTTGTTGGGCGATCGTAAGGTCGCCAAATTGCTGTTCACGATTATGACTGCATAACGCTCTATACAGAGCAATATTGGGGTTTTTGTTTGAAATTTTGAAAGTAGACTTGTGAAACATCCGAAATTCGCAGGATAAATTTTGACAGCCAGTATTGGATCGCGAGATAGCCAAAAGCCTGTTCAGGAACGTGATTCCATACCGCGCTACAGGCCGCAATCTCGAGTCTTTTGACATGAAATTTTGAAGATGGTAACTCTCCCGGAATTTGCTGTAATGGTTTTTCGGCGATCTGACGATCTTAAGGTAGCTAAATGCCTCGTCACGAACTTTAATAGATGCCACACTACAGGCTGATTTGAAAATACACTCATGCCTTGTCATGTGCATGAACGAGTGCTGTGCTATAGGGTGCGATTCAGAAATACACTCATGGAACCCCTGGAATGTGCTGTAAGGATTCTGACGATGATCGGTTAATCTTCAGGTAGATAGCGAAATACCACGCCTCGAACGTGAATGGTATTAAGTTACCCCTTCGCTACCGTTAACTCGTCTAGCTTGAAGGGGGAAACCAGATGGCGCTATGGTTGGCCCGCTAGATGGCACTACCATAGGTCAAACGGATAACAACTGCGTTTTTTAAAATTGGAACTCCCATTTTTATTACATATTCGTGTAGTACGTAAAAAAATATGAATGTTTCAGTCGGACCACTTTTTTTGCTTTGTGATAGATGGCGCTGTAATAGTCACAAACGTATAAATGCGTGGTATCACGCAACATTCCGTCAGTGCGGACGGTATTTGCTTCGTGATACATTACCCGTGTTAAAATGGACCGTTTACCAATTGCGGAAAAGGTCGATATCGTGTTGATGTGTGGCTATTGTGATCAAAATTCCCAACGGGCATGTGCTATTTATGCTGCTCGGTATCCTGGATCATCCAAGTGTCCGGACCGTTCGCCGGATACTTACGTTATTTAAGGAAACAGGAAGTGTTCAGCCACATGTGAAACGTCAACCACGACCTGCAACAAATGAGGATGACCAACTAAGTGTTTTAGCTGCTGTCGCGGCTAATCCGCACATCAGTAGCAGACAAATTGCGCTAGGATCGGGAATCTCAAAAACGTCGGGGTTGAGAATGCTACATCAACATCGATTGCACCCGTAGCATATTTCTATGCACCAGGAATTGCATTGCGACGACTTTGAACGTCGTGTACAGTTCTGCCACTGGGCACAAGAGAAATTACGGGACGATGACAGATCTTTTGCACGCGTTCTATTTAGCGACGAAGCGTCATTCACCAACAGCGGTAACGTAAACCGGCATAATATGCATTGCTGGGCAACGGAAAATCCACGATGGCTGCGACAAGTGGAACATCAGCGACCTTGGCGGGTTAATGCATGGTGCGGCATTATGGGAGGAAGGTTAATAGGCCCCCATTTTATCGATGGCAATCTAAATCGTGCAATGTATGCTGATTTCCTACATAACGTTCTACCGATGTTACTGTGAGATGTTTCACTGCATGACAGAATGGCGTTGTACTTCCAACATGATGGATGTCCAGCACATAGATCGTGTGCGGTTGAAGCGGTATTGAATATCATATTTCATGACTGGTGGATTGGTCATCGAAGCACCACACCATGGCCCGCAAGTTCACCGGACCTGACGTCCCCAGATTTCTTTCTGTGGGGAAAGCTGAAGGATATTTGCTATCGTGATCCACTGACAACGCCTGACAACATGCGTCAGCGCATTGTCAATGCATGTGCGAACATTACGGAAGACGAACTACTCGCTGTTGAGAGGAATGTCGTTACACGTATTGCCAAATGCATTGAGGTTGACGGACATCATTTTGAGCATTTATTGCATTAATGTGGTATTTACAGGTAATCACGCTGTAACAGCATGCGTTTTCAGAAATGATAAGTTCACAAAGGTACATGTATTGTGGGGTGGCAGGTGGATTAATAGAATAAATGTTTTGTATTTGTGCTGTTTGCCGTTCTCAACACTGGCTCTCTAACTACAATATTGGCAACCAGAAAGTGATTGGCAAAACGTGAAGCCTGTAATTAGAATTCCTAGTGCCCACTTCATCTGAGAAATACATTTATAGCTACAGCTTATAGCTCTGAGGAATTAGGAGATTGTCTGGGATTCATAATCAAGAACCATTCTCTAAAATGTTCACTATATTCTGAAAGTCACAGACCAAAAGAATCCACACAATCCAACTACCAGAGCAGTTCAGAGTCTAATGCGCTGATGCCACTATAAATGTTCAAATTAAATGTTTAAATGAATGCTCTCCATAATTTGATGATAATGTTCATCAAACGCCACGCTAATAATGGTAGAATGTTTGTCCTACGGCAGCACGTGAAAATATGACATACGCAAACTAAAGATAGATCATTAACGTCATCCCAAAATTAACACTTCACTCGAAAACGATTTCATGGTTACGCGTATCCCGAGTAACTTATTACTGCATCCAAGGCTGTTTATATCAACGATACCGACGCGACGTGACTCCCGGCACAGGTGGTACGCTAATCAGCATCTGGAGAGAACTGGGGCCCTCCTTTTCTCGCACAGCATTCTTACATATAAAGACACGGTGCGGACGGCTAAGGGAACGCCTGATCAAATCTGCTCTCCTGACTAGCCGCTGGGCTGGTAATGCACCACTTCGAATAAGTCATTGCTTCCTTTGCTGATGGCCGATGAAGCTTTCAATTTAATTGTGCAATCAGCACACAAGTAAGTAATAATAATTAAAGTCTGACGTGGCTAAGTCAAATATTTTGGGCGAGAGAATTAATTTAATTACACTACACGCAGTAGACGAGCTCTGAACTTGCTCTTTGGAGATACGCTATAGCTATAGTTTTATAGTTATTCTGTTGAAACTTCTCACATTTTTATGATTATAGCGGATCTCCCTTCTACTTAAATTTCAACATCCTAGCTTTATTTATTCGCCTACTTAATCTATCTTGCTTCCTTAATTTCTAAGACAAAAACCAGAAAATCATGAATTTCAACTAAAATTTTAATTTGTGAGATCCAGCATACTGTTTCTACTAAAGTATTATGCAAAAGGAATTGAAATATAAATTTTTAAGTTTCTAGCTCTCTTCTGTTGCGCCAATGATTTTTTACAGAAAAACATCCAAATTTCGAAAATGGTTAAATTTATTGAACTGATATCCAACACATATTGAGTTTGTATTACTCCTGACATGCTAGAAACGTTTCAGGTTATTTACTTCATTTTAAAGTATTGCGCAATATTTATGACGTCAGAGCTAGTTACAGCGGACTAGGCTGGCACACAATGGAAAGACTGGTGTGAATTTTATAAGGCGTGATTATGCTGCTTCCCTACATCATCCTCTACTTAATTTTTTTGAATGGAAATGAAAAAAAAATTAATTACAAAAAGGGAAGCAAGAGTACAGCTTAACTCCATATGAAAATTAAAATTGAAATGATAACATATAGAAATATTAAAAGAAAACTTATTACCTACTTCAATTATTTAAATTGCTGGCATGTTCACTGCCTCTTAAGCAATATTATCACTCAAAATTTAAGCAAACTCAATGAAACACTTTGGCATACGTATTGCCTTAGACAGACAAACACATAAAAATATGAAAAATTATGAAAATCTTAAATCCATTAAATTGTCTGCAAATATTTTTACATACACATATTCAAAGAAAATAACACAGTTATTCATGATACATAAACAGATAATTATATCTTAGCAGTCTTTTCTAAACATGAAAGAAAATTTCACAAATCATGACAATTTCATTTTTACACATGTGGTTGTAGCTGCTGTGGCTGGCGTTCTACACATCCATTCACATGGGTAGAGGAGGGGAAGTTGCTATGCTGTGCGTCCTTCACGTCCACTCTAACTTACATGGGGAAAGGGGAGGGGTCACTATGAGTGGTGTCCAAGTCACTCCACGCTTTCACGCAACTACCAGGCTGCCATTATCTGGTTCGTCCTGTAGAACAAACAAAAAGAGTGCCTCAGACTCTGTTCATTTAAAATCTAAGGGTGGGTCACAATGAAATGGGGATATATATATATACATTTTATCTTTCGATATGTTGCTGGAACAAAGTTAACAGAACTTTTTCAATTTTACTCTCGCGGTTACTTAACTGTCATAAAATCGATGATCCAATGGCTCAAAACGCCGTTAGTCACGTACTAGAGAAAATTTATGCTCAAGGCATACAATCATGAATCCTATTTAATCTCAATTTATTATTTCTGGGCCAGAACACTGAAACAATGCTCGGTACATTCTTGATACATTTGTATTTTATTTACTTAGCTGACTCATCTTCGATTACCTTATTCTTAGAGATAGTATGAGTATATTTGATTAGTAGTTGTCTTCTCAGCTTCTTTGTACATGTGAGTAACTTGTGGTAATAGTACAGTTCTGAGTGTTCGAAACACACTACGTTTAGTTGTCTACTAAATCCACTTATTGGTCTTCTGCTGCTGTGTCAGTTCCACATCTGCAATTATGTACTTACTTACTTTGCTAGTGTATGAACTTAAGTAATACTCACTCCATTAAAATTTAAAGCATAGGATAGCTCATTTATTTCATATCTATAGTGTATTGCAGCTGATCGGTTTGCTCATGTGGCAATCCATTTCCACTCGATCGGACGCTGAAACCACAGGTAGTCTCTCTCGACCTACCACTAAAGTGCATTAAGTAATTATGGACGAGTGTAATGCTAAATTCCTTAAACCTATAGGACACCATGAGCTGCTCTGTCTCATCTAACTTAAGGGTTCCTATGGTCGCATTCACGCCTCCAACTCATAACCTCAATACGTGTAGGTGTGTCCTGTCACACACTACACCAAATAACGGCCAGCTCCAACCTTATAAATATTTCAAGGACGTGTCCATGTCTCAACCACAAACACTGTTCAATTCTATTACATTGCCATTCCTTGCTACACAAGGTGAGTTAATTCTTACAACTTATCTGCATATTTTTCATAACACTAAGCAATCTCTTTTACTATTAATTAGTTAGCTCTACAGCATACAACAGGTTTCACTGCCACTTCAGATCCTGCTTGTATACGAATTTGTATATCTTTTTAAATTACTGTTGGTGGACCATTTCCAATAAAAAAACAACTTTGTACTTATAATATTACCAGGGTTCTATACATACTTGCTACTCAAATACCTTTGTATCTTAATTACATCATACTTCTCTGTTGTTTATGACACTTTAGGTTTGTCACATTAGGTATTTTCTTCACTAATAAGTGGATAAAATGGTTACATAACTCATGGCTTGATAGCCATGATGGACAATTTTGTATTGCAAAGAAGGAGTCAAAACTTTGGTGGATAGGAAAGATGAAGATAGAATGAGACCTGAAATGGGAAAGAAGATCTCACCCAGCTGGGACAGCACAGCTGCCACACTGTGCAGAGGTTACAGAACAACCTCCTCCCTACAGAATTCATTAGCTTAATGCTGGCTTGATAGTCATACCGGAAGATTTTAGTATTTGAGAGTAAGAGCCGAAATTTTGGTAGATAGGAAAGATGAAGAATGAGTGAGACCTGAAAAGGAAAGAAGATCTCACACAGCTGGGACTGCACAGCTGCCACACTGTGTAGAGGTTACAGAACAACCTCCTCCCTACAGAATTCATTAACTTACTTTTACTAACATTAACACCTTCGTCCCAATGTCTCCTATTTTTCAAAACTCGTTTAGGCAGCTCCCAAGTTTCATCATTAGTTACTACATGTTTATCAATAAAAGGTACCGTAATTACTCCGGTTATCAGCAAGACCAATTTTAACTAGCTTCTTTCAAAGTCAACAACACTCTGATATTTCGACAAGAAATCTATGCCAATTAAAACCTCAATACTGAGATTGTTTACAATTAAGCATGGATGATCAATTAAATTACCACCAATATCAAAGGGCAGTAAAGCTTCTTGCTTTTTTTTTTGACACCTTGCCAGTAGCACCAATTATTCTTAGTCCTGATACCCTCATTACTGTAAGCTTGTCTTTACCAGGTAATGCATCAAAGAAGGACTGAGATATCGCACTCACCTCACTTCCACTATCTAAGAGACAACGTACATTGATACCCAACATATTCACTATTATTATAGGGTGGCTTATTCTAGGTTGTACAGGTTGTTCCTCAAACTCATCCAATAGTTCCTTTTGGATTTGTCTCCAACTAAAGTGATCGACATCTGTCTTCATTACATTTAGGTCAAAGTGTGTAGGGGTTTCCTAAACTACATTTTCAGCTGCCTTTCCCAGTCGGTCTATTAATTTCGACAAATCGAAACTCCGCACGACTTCATTACATTTAGTTTGCTGAACATGACCCAAATTACTGTAGTCTGAGCGATTCTTCGCCTCCAGACCGAGCATAACACTAGTTACAGCTAAACCACTTTCACTATTATCGTCGGGTTCCTTCTCCAGTGACAACTGGTCACAGCTACTGGGTTCATCGACCCCCAACAGGCTATCCTCTACATTCTCACTTACCTCCTGTCCTAAATCTATTAGTACAGTATCAACATCCTGCACAGGCACTCTAGATAAGATCACATCGTCCTCATCGTAAATATAAGCATGAATTTCTTCTGCTTCTTCACCTCACAATTCAGTATTTTGTAGCTCTTCCCTACCGTTACACTGCTGCGCCTTCTCTTTCTCTTCCCACTTAGAAAGCGTCTCTAACACGGTATCTATCAAATACTGTGAGTGGTTTAATATTTCTGCAGTATCATTGGATGCTACCAACCCATCACCCGAATCCTCAGTTTGAGTATTCTGATCTGTCATACTAATTACTGTAATTACTGGCTTAGGAAAAGCAACCACCTGGTGAGCGCCAGTATCCTCATAGACGGGAACTAGTTTTCCAGCCTCGGCCTACTACTGTTACCTTTATTTGCATTGTAGTTAGCTGGCACAGCATTGCTTTCAACTTTATTGTTTACTTGCACATTTTTGTTAGGAACAAAATTACTATCATTTGGATGCCATTGTTGGTTCTGGTAATTATTTCTCCAATTCCTACCTTTCTTAGGATGGCGAACACCTACTGTTCTGATGTTTACATTGCCATTCTGCTCGTTCTTAAAATTACTACTAGTGTTATTAGCATTTCTGTTATTACGTGCTTGCTCCTCATTGGCGGCCACACGCTCTACACGTTCCAAATATTCAATGAAACGATCCAGATTGTCTTTAGGGGCAGATATAATTCTAGTTTGCCAATACAGTGGCAGTTTGGTTATCATTTCAGGTTTTAGCTTTTCGGCCAAATGTGACAAACGTGAGATCCATGACCTGGCAAACTCTTTAATAGATTTCTTGCCTGCATTGAAGCGTTTTCCACTCCAAAATTCTCTCAACACTTCATTTTGCTTATTGCTAGACCAATACTCATTAATGAAAGCTGTTTTAAATTCCGCTAATGTTTTACACTTCAACATAACATCAGCTGACCAACGCATGGCGTCACCCGCTAAATGGCTTCTAATAATTGAGATTTTCTCTCGTTCAGACCATGTTGGTGGAATTACATCTTCAAAATCGTTCCAGAAATCTAGCAGGTGGGTATTTTTATCTGGATCGAACCGCAAGAACTGCCGACACCCGATAAAAGCGGCGTTTGCAGCTACAACTTGTTGCATACTGCCATTACCAGAAGTTACTGAAGCTACTTTACTCTCAATGTTAGCAATGTTAGAACTAATATTTACTACTCTCATTTCAACATTATCTACTCTTTGCACAATATGAGTAGTATCAGTTTTGATTGCGCCTACTTCTGCTTGACATATGTTTACTTTTATATTAACATCTTTAAACCTATCTGAGCACAGTTCAGATTCTGCCTCGATCTTTTCTGTTAACTTGTGCTCCAACTTCGCATCTTCCATTTGGAAGTCTGTGCGAACCTCAGCAACTTCGGATTTTACTGTTTTATACATTTCAGATAACTGTTGAGCAACCTTTTTCTTCTTAATATCCTCATGGTTGTAATAAATTTTATAATTTAAACTGTCCAGATCCTCTTTCAACGTATTGCAGCCAGTCTTGAAGGAAGTTTCTAATTCAGCTTTATTGGATTCTAATTTATTGTCCATTGCCTCAAACCGTTTATTAAAATTGGTTTGGCTGGCCACAACCTGTTATTTACCTCAATTATATCAGATTTTAACTCAGCTGTCATTCTAGCATTACTGGCTGACATTTTTGCGTTACTGGCAGCTATTGCTTGTAATATTACATTTAAATCAATAGCCCCAGTATCTTTGGGTTGCTCACTAGCTGCCTTTTTATCACACTCAGGTGACGAAAAACTAGCTCCAACACCAGAATCATCAAAACTAAATGAAACTTCTGATTGATCAGTCACATCTAACTTCTCCTTTTTAACTCTACCATCTCTGATGACTGTTTCATTTTTAATTCATCAGAGAAACTATCATCCAATAATTTAACACTTTCTGATTTATGCTTTACTACATGGGTCTCTACTATTGAATAGTTGCCCTTTTTTACACTACTGTCAGGAGACACTAGTTCGGATTTCACTTCTACATTACAATTTTCATGCATATTTACACTTGAACCGTTGTCTGGATTTACTGTTCCTTCAACAGACATAGGTCCTGAGTTAGGTTTAACTTCTGTTTCTTTTTGCGGTTCCATCGCCGACAGTCTTTTAGTGCAGGTTAGTAAAAGTTTTAACAGCTTTTCACTTAACTTAGTTCCTTCTGCACGACGTATGGCGTTGCCGGCGCGGCGTACCAGGATTACTGATGTGATGCGGCGTGTTGAACTGCAGATGGCACCTCGAAAACTGCTGTGTTGTGGGCGTAGCCCGCAACAGCAGACGTGGCTCCGGTCGCTCCGACGGATGACTGCGGTGCGGCGAGACTGACTTCTCGCGATCCCAGCAGTGCAGCTAGACTCAGCGCCAGCTCCGTCAATCCAGATGCGTTGTTAATCCAATTGCGTCGTCCACATGCACACATAACACTGTCTGTCACTGTTCCATTGCTCAGTTGCGTGTCGCATTTCACTTCTGAATCCGAATATTTAAAAATCACTTTCACTTTTACTCAGTTTGTTTCTGGCCGGGTGGGGCGGCGGGTGGATTAATAGAATAAATGTTTTTTATTTATGCTGTTTGCCATTCTGAACACTGGCTCTCTAACTACAATATCGGCAACCAGAAAGTGATTAGCAAAACATGAAGCCTGTAATTAGAATTCCTAGTGCCCACTTCATCTGAGAAATACATTTATACCTACAGCTTATAGCTCTGAGGAAATAGGAGATTAGAATTAGACCAAAAGAATCCACACAATCCAACTACCAGAGCAGTTCAGAGTCTAATGCGCTGATGCCACTATAAATGTTCAAATTAAATGTTTAAATGAATGCTCTCCATAATTTGATGATAATGTTCATCAAACGCCACGCTAATAATGGTAGAATGTTTGTCCTACGGCAGCACGTGAAAATATGACATACGCAAACTAAAGATAGATCATTAACGTCATCCCAAAATTAACACTTCACTCGAAAACGATTTCATGGTTACGCGTATCCCGAGTAACTTATTACTGCATCCAAGGCTGTTTATATCAACGATACCGACGCGACGTGACTCCCGGCACAGGTGGTGCGCTAATCAGCATCTGGAGAGAACTGGGGCCCTCCTTTTCTTGCGCAGCATTCTTACATATAAAGACGCGGTGCGGACGGCTAAGGGAACGCCTGATCAAATCTGCTCTCCCGACTAGCTGCTGGGCTAGTAATGCACCACTTCGAATAAGTCATTGCTTCCTTTGCTGATGGCCGATGAAGCTTTTATTTTAATTGTGCAATCAGAACACAAGTAAGTAATAATAATAAAAGTCTGACGTTGCTAAGTCAAATATTTTGGGCGAGAGAATTAATTTAATTACACTACACGCAGTAGACGAGCTCTGAACTTGCTCTTTGGAGATACGCTATAGCTATAGTTTTATAGTTATTCTGTTGAAACTTCTCACATTTTTATGATTATAGCGGATCTCCCTTCTACTTAAATTTCAACATCCTAGCTTTATTTATTCGCCTACTTAATCTATCTTGCTTCCTTAATTTCTAAGACAAAAACCAGAAAATCATGAATTTCAACTAAAATTTTAATTTGTGAGATCCAGATTACTGTTTCTACTAAATTATTATGCAAAAGGAATTGAAATATAAATTTTTAAGTTTCTAGCTCTTTTCTGTTGCGCCAATGATTTTTACAGAAAAACATCCAACTTTCGAAAATGGTTAAATTTATTGAACTGATATCCAACACATATTGATTTTGTATTACTCCTGACATGCTAGAAACGTTTCAGGTTATTTACTTCATTTTAAAGTATTGCGCAATATTTATGACGTCAGAGCTAGTTACAGCAGACTAGGCTGGCACACAATGGAAAGACTGATGTGAATTTTATATGGCGTGAGTATGCTGCTTCCCTACAGTATCACATTGGAACAACCGAAATTAAATATTCAGACGTACCTATGTTCTATATTTTAATTTTAAAAATCTACCTGTTACCAACTGTTTGTCTAAAATTGTGAGCCATATGTTTGTGACTATTGCAGTGCCATCTATCACAAAACGAAAAAAGTGGTCCAACTAAAACATTCATATTTCTTTACGTACTACACGAATATGTAATAGAAAATGGGGGTTCCTGTTAAAAAAAACGCAGTTGATATCCGTTTGACCTATGGCAGCGCCATCTAGCGGGCCCACCATAGCGCCATCTGGTTTCCCCCTTCAAGCTAGACAAGTTTCGTTCTTTGTAGTTTTTTGTTATACGCTTATTTCGTGAGATATTTGGCCTGGTAACGATCAATGGACCATCCTGTATATACCGAGTTAGCACGACGCTAATGTTTTGTGTACTCACTTGTAAATAATATTTAACAGAAGCTTTACGAATCTCGTTCAAACAAAATAAATCACAGTAAGCTATTCCATTTTAAAGATCACAGTCAGCGATGTCCTGTTCTGTAGGTATAGACTCAACTCAGTTCAATTCGGGTTCGATCAGCACAATGGCAGTCAATTCCAACCTCACACGACAACATCAGTAGCGTCTTTGTGTAAACACAACTCAAGTTGGTAACAGTCTAACTCGGGTCGGCTTTAAATCCTCTCAATGTGAGTTAACCCATATTGGTAGCTCGAATTGACCCATTTCTAGTTTGAGATATCAAAATGAAATCCTGTCAAATGATAGCACACAGAGTATTTTGTCACATAATTATCATGCGAAATTTCATTATCCAATTTGTTATTCCACTAACTGCAGACTTTTTATATGGAAGAATGTGATTTTTAAGGGCCATCGTTAGCTGGTGAAATGAGGAAAGGTATTGTTTTGGGAACACATAAGTGAAGACATTACACGTTTATTTTCGTACCAATGATGTGCATTTTCATAGCTATTGACCTTACTTTTCTTTAGCTCCTCAATAAACTTTATAACTAATGTTTCAGACTCCTTTTGCCACATCTGCGCAACATGTCAGTGAGGTGCCACTGTGTAAACTAAGGTGGCAAAAGAAGCAAATTTTAAATGGCAAGAAGGGAAATGTGTAGGTTTTACTCAAAATTCGTCACTAATGTTGCTTCAATAAAATTTACAAATGGTAAACAAGCCAGGCGAAAATAAGTCGCTGCTTTTGTTGCATGTCCAGCCTAATTTTTTTTAGATACTAACCAAAGCAGAGGTGAAAGATCTTTTTGAATAGTCACCACGAAAGTTTTTGAGTGGAGTGTTCCCACTTAATATTTACAAAAAATGTGATCATATGCTTCAGTTTAGAATGGCATTTCTCCTCCAGCGCTCGGCATTTCCCTTACAGCGCCTGTCCGTAACTCCCCACTACTACCGCACTCCCTATGTGTGCTCTGTTGATTGTGCATTTTACCAGCTACGTTGCTCTACACAACTATTTCCAGGTCGCTGGGTAGGATGTGGACATTTAAGCAGTTGGCATACAGTTTTGCATGATTTGATGCTACTGGACTTTATATTCTGGGGTAAAGTTAAAGATGAAGTCTGTTTCAATGATGGAGGTAAAGATAATGGGAGATGGAGCTACAGACTTACGATGTACATTGTTTGAAGCATGCGCCGCCATGTTAGATGTCCCAAAACATTAGCAGACTGAAACTTCCTGGCAGATTAAAACTGTGTGCTGGACCGAGACTCGAACTCGGGATCTTTGCCTTTTGCAGGCAAGTGCTCTACCAACTGAGCTACCCAATCACGACTCACACCCCGTCCTCACAGTTTTACTTCTGCCAGTACCTCGTCTCCTACCTTCCAAACTTTACAGAAGCTCTCCTGCGAAACTTGCAGAACTAGCACTCCTGAAAGAAAGGAAGTCGTGGTGATGATAATGTCGTGAGTATAGCCCGAAACAAATTATCCTGATCTGGTTGTTCCAGACTAACGAATTCCTAGCAATACAAATGCACCTCTGAGGGAGACAAAGAAGGCCCCCCACACCATCACTGACGGTACAGTGATTGATTTTAACAAGCGAAGTCACACAGTAACTCTGGTACAGTCAACTTAGCTAAAACTGCTCAAGACGGACAACATAGGCCACTTGTACACAGAACGCTCAATTGCCAACTGTACTCGGAAAGTTACGTTGAAGTCGAAACTTCAGCCACTTCGTCAAACAGTTACAATTAAATTAAAGTATACTAGATAGCCAACGGAAGGCAGGCTGTCCAGAGCAGCGAGAGCTCAGTCTTGTAACCTACTGCGACCGAAAGGCGAGAGCCGACTCTCTCAAGAGCACCCATACAAGCCGAACACAGAACATTCCCGCCCCCACGACAGTGGCCATGGTTTAACGTTCCAATGAGCAACTCGAAAACCGGCGGAAAATTCCACTCTGTTGCTGAAGCACTACCATTCCACCAATGGAGATTCCTGGCGCCAATTTCTGCGCCGATTTTGCTACGTCACGGAGCTATGCCCTGAGCAAGCCAATCAAAGTTACGATTTAGCAGAAAACGCGGGAATTTGTCCGCCAAGACTGCCTGGAAATACAAGTCATTCCCACGCCTCGCTGGTAGCCCGCCAGAAAGTGTTTTCACGAAGTTTCTGCGAAGTAACGGAATCTCTAGCCCAGCCGCCCCTTCTGGCCCTTCTGGGCGTGTCGCTCCCGCTCTTATGACAATGTTGGAGTCTGGAAAGCATGCACTCGACTCCCTCACACCCGTCGGCTTAACCCTTTCAAGCTCAGCAGAACTCGCCTGTCACCGGACCACCCGCGTGACGAGAGACGCTGCGTGGGAAGTCGGTGTGCGAAGGAATAGCAACTTTTCACCACATGCAGTTAGAGAGGAAAATCGAATTACTCAGAGTAAGATAGGAATATGAGAGGGGGCTCATGCCACCTCTCATAAGAAAACCATAGAAAAAACCAGATGGAGGTACATCTTATGTTTTTTCCTGTGGCTGTAAGGTGTTAATAATCTGGTGTGTCAAACACCATTGTGGGCATTGCATGGCATCAGCAAAAGACATCTTATTACTCTTAAAAAGGCACTGGCTACTGCAGGTAAAGCACATGTGAACAGCAGAGGGAAGCATAACACTAGAGCAAACAAACTTAAAGGAGAAACCGCACCTAAAGTGCATCAATCTATACAGTCACTCAGAGTCTGTTAACAACATTATAGCATTCATGATAGCAAACGGTTCTATTTACTAGAAGAACTTAATATTCGAAAGCTACACCTGTTACATTCAGACAATAATAACCCTGTGTCATAGCAACAGTATCGATCGGTTTTATGTGACGAATTACGACATAAGTTTTGGGTACCCCAGAACTGCAACGACTTCGTGGTGTGACTTATTTAGAGCCAACTATTGTAAACTTGATTTACAGCTAAACAATGAGAAACGAGCAACTCAAGTACAAACTTTGAATTCACAGAAACATCTAACAACTTACAATATACTACGTTAGAGTAAAGCAGATTTGTTTTACATGATTAAATTTTCCGGACTCTTGAAGTCCAGAAATCCGATTCCTAATACCACAGCCAATGAAACATATAAATTCTCTTGTCCTGTTCTAATCTTTACGGTTTCTGAGTAGAAAAAGAGAAATTTTTGCCTTTATCAGATGGATATTTTTACAGTTGCTCGATTCAGCAGATGAACAATTCTAGAGTTAGCTCACTCTGCCTGGCAAATTATTTATATATGTTGAGCTCAAGAGTGGTGATACAACTGATATTTTGTTGCCAGTGGTGCTTGGATTTCCGCCACACCAAGTTCTGTCACTCCCTGCAAGTGCTTGAAGTGCAAGTTCTCTCCACTTAATTACTAGTGCTCAAGAAGGAGATTAACAAAATGAGTGACACAAAGGTTATGGCTAATGCCACCACACTGCGACTGGCTGTGCTGCTACCACCTTTCAGGCTACAGAATCCACTTGTGGTTTGTACAGGTGAAGGCTAGCTTTTTCTATTCTGGAAATTCGGTGGACGCTACGAAATTTCCACTGGTACTAAGACAGTTAGATCACCATTATGCTTTGTCCGCCGCTCGTGGTCTCGCGGTAGCGTTCTCGCTTCCCGAGCACGGGGTCCCGGGTTCGATTCCCGGCAGGGTCAGGGATTTTCACCTGCCTCGAGATGACTGGGTGTTTGTGTTGTCCTCATCATTTCATCATCATCCAGGAAAGTGGCGAAATTGGACTGAGCAAAGATTGGATAATTGTACGGGCGCTGATAACCACGCAGTTGAGCGCCCCACAAACAAAACATCATCATCACACACCATTATGCTTTGGACGTACAAGATGTAAACACCTCAACATCCAAGACTAACTACTATGAATGGGTTAAAGTAGAACTGATCTGGCGAGTGTCAGTATTGCAGGAAGAGCGAATCCGACAGGTTCTCTCACAAGAAAATATTGGAGACAGAAAGCCTTCACAATATTCGCTGCACCTACAGAGCAAAGTGGGCACAGGGACCGTACTGGACAACTTCCTGCATATGCTACGGAGCATTCGTTTACCACAATCTGTGAAAGCAATCACAGCATCTCAAGCTGATATATTCCTGGACATAGTAGCTCAAAAAAATGGCTCTGAGCACTTTGGGACTTAACATCTATGGTCATCAGTCCCCTAGAACCTAGAACTACTTAAACCTAACTAACCTAAGGACATCACACAACACCCAGTCATCACGAGGCAGAGAAAATCCCTGACCCCGGACATAGTAGCGTAATTGGATAAAATCCAGGACGCAACGACGCTAAATCGTGTCATCATAGTCACCGCGCAGTGTGTCAGCATGACGCTAACTGTTTTGCATGCGGATTATGACACTTTGGCGGTGAAGGAAGATCTAGTAATGCAGCAGATCAGCGAACTATTATCTCGTCATGACTCAAACAACGACAGAGACTGAAACTGGTACCGCCAACGCTCGCCCATCATATTATCAACGACCGATTCTGAAACTGGGCCTGAGCAGCAAAGTATCTGTCGACATTACGGAAAAATCGCTGAGAAAGGACACAGATACACAACACCCTGAGCTTACCGAAATGTCAACAGCAATTGCAATAGGCGCCTCCTCCTACTGCTGATCACTGTTTACCCTCCTGTTTGTTTCTGATTGACAGTCCAGCTGAAGGTATGTAATAGACTCTGGTTCCGATTTCTGTATTTGCCCACAGACCGTATTGCACTATAGGCTACCACGTGCATAATTATGCCTGACCACTGTGAACAACTTGGCACTCTGTGGCTAGAATTAGATCTGGTCTGTGTTGAGCTTTCACGTGGGATTTCACCATTGCACACATCGCCAAAGCTGTTATTGTAGCTATTATAACCTACTGCTGGACATCAAGAACATGCACCACGTTGATAACATCACTGGCCTGACAGCACCTGGGTTTCACTGGGATGCAGCCCACACACTGCTAAACTGATTCAAATCATGGATGGAGAGTATGCCACACAGTTGCCAGGATTTACAGCCCTGACTTGACCACTTGGTGTACCTAAGGAGATAATGCACGACACTGTTCATTATATCAAGGCAACCAATGGGCCCTCAAATCTTCTAGATCACGATGTTTGGCTTCAGCCTAATTGGTGATCGTAAAGCCAAAGTTTGTATGATCCATGATGGAGTAATGCACCCATCCAACAATCACTGATCCTCGCCATTAATCTAGTTCCGAAGAAGTGTGGTGTATGGCATCTGTGTGGCGATTATAGTGCTCTTAACTCCAGAACAGTCCCAGACAGATATCCTGTGCCATTGCTGCATTGATTTCAATGACATGTTGAGTGGTGCCAATATCTTCATTCTATTACTCTGTGGTAAAACATCAAGAAGATAACCATTACAGAAGAGGATATCCTGGAGACAGCTGTAATAACTCCTTTTGGACTCTTTGAGAGTATGTTTATGACATTTGGTCTCCAGAACGCCACACAAACCTGGCAAAGGTTTATTGGTTTGGTGTTAGAAGATCTTTCATTTTCTTCGCCTATCTTAGTGACATTGTGATTTTTTTGGCCTTGTTAGAGCAGCATGGTCAACATCTAACAGAGAGTTCAAATGGCTGGAACGACATGGTGTGGTCCTCAGCACAGTTAAATGTATCTTCAGCCAAGCACAAGTGGATTTTCTGGGACAAAGAATATCACCAGCATGATCGCTACTTCTACCTGAGAAGGTGGAAGCTATCTTGCAGATCACACAGCCTAGCACCGCCAAGGAATTGCGCCTATTTCTGGACATGTTGAATTTATACTGCCACAACTTGCCGCACTTGGCTAAGTTACAAGAGCCATTAACTGCAGCGGTTTCTTGTCCAAAGAATAAAGGAAAGGTATGAACTTGTCATCTGAAGCAGCCAAAAAGTGTGTCACAGAAGCTGCATTGCTTATTCAACCCGAGCCCCTTATCACTGCTAATTAATGCTAATCAGTGATGTGTGACGATGCATGGCAGCCACTAGTGTGCTTATGCAAGCTGCCACTCTTGCAGCGGAAATGGAGAATGTATGACAAGAAAATTCTAGCTATATACGAGGCCATTAAATACCTCAGGTGTCAGCTGGAAGCCAGAGACTTTATCGTCTATACTGAGCACAAACTGTTAATGTAACCCTTTTGTCAGAACAACATGAAATTTCCGCCAAAGCAGCTCAACCAAATTATGTTCATCTCACAGTTTAGCACTGATGTTTGACACATTTCTGATACTAAAAATGCGGTGGCCAACCGTCTCTCTTGGGTCGGAAGCATCTGCAGCACAATTGATTACACTAACCTTGCCAAAGCACAAAAAATAGATCAGGAACTACTAACAGTAGTACCATCAGCGTTAGACCTACAGCTAATTGAGATTCCCGGAACCGATTTTAATGTTTACTGCGATATGTCCACCTCAAGACCTCATTCTCTCCTATCAACTACATTCACAAGACACACATTCGCGATTTTACAAGAATTTTGTCACCATGGCATACAATCAACAACCAATCTGCTGACAGTACGTTATGTGTTGCGGGGGATGCAAAAAGACTGCTGTGAATGGGCGAGGTGTCGCATTAAGTCAGCACAGCAAGATTCACCAACACATGTGCACACTCCCATAGGGAACTTCTCAAACACGACTTCCTGCTTCTCCTATGTTCACATTAACGTCGTTGGGCCATTACCACTATCCAGTGGCCAAAGCTATTTACCTACTGCTATAGACCATTTCTTTTGCTGACAAGAAGCTGCGCCAGCAGACAGTATTTCAATGGAAATTTAGCCTTCATTTTTGTGCTGCACTGGATATCACGATTCAGCTGTCCACTGAACATCACGATGGACCATGGGCGGCAATTTGATTCCGTTCTGTTCGCCCAACTCTAAATATTGCGTCACAGTCAACCACGAAACGTTGACCTACCAACCGACCAGCGACGAGATGACTGAGAGAGATGCCACCACTCACTTAAGGCAGCAGTGATGTGCCACGGCACAAAGTGGACTAAGGCCCTTCCCTGGTACTGCTGGGCCTCAGGACTTAGATGTTTCATTGGTTGAACTAGCGTATGGCGATACATTGCTTCTACCAAGTGAATTTGTGGACTCAACACTCTGCCACCTCTGGATGAAGATCAACAGACTTTGTCCAACTCAGAGACTATGTAACCAAGATCCGTCCTCCCCATCCCTTCAGACACGGAACACCAGCAGAAAACACAAGACCCGGCAACGTTTTCATTTTCCGGCCCTCTGTCTGGATTGCGCTCCGCTTCCACAGGGGTGGACTACTGACGCAGCGACCGTCTGCCGTTAAGTAGTGTTGTGTCATACGCGCCGTGTGCGTGTGCTTGCACAAATGTTGCACTGTCAAACATTTCGCATCAAACACCAGAGGCTTTGTGTTTTATATTTGTGTTATGGTTTTGTTTATTCTCAGAGTTATGCTTTCTATGTTTTGTATCTTCCCTGCCTATCTGTTCGTGCATAATTATGGTATAACTTGTAGGTACTTTTGCTTGCAGATTAATGTTGAGTTGTTAGCTTGTATTCTCAGAACCTGCTATTTTTCTTCGCCGTCTCTCCTGTGACCGCCGGGCGTTGTGACCGAGCGGTTCTAGGCGCTTCAGTCTGGAACCGCGCGATCGCTACGATCGCAGGTTCGAATCCTGTCTCGGGATGGATCTGTGTGATGTCCTTACGTTAGTTAGGTTTAAATAGTTCTAAGTTCTAGGGGACTGATGACCTCGATGTTAAGTCCCTGGTTGCACGGGAGATTTTACCGTGTAGCCCAGTTTGCCGTTTTGACATACATGCAGGATTAAATTGTCGAACGACAATCTACTCGTCTTGTACCGACATCTCCGTTTTTCATTTTGTAAAATACAAATCCCATAGCATACATCTATAACAACCATTAGAAATGACCTGCATGGAGCTGTTGTTGCCTCTATTACAAGGTTTCCCTGCCGTCATCGACCTGTCGGTCTTGGTTTATTAGTACAGTAAATAACTCATCAGTATTACGCAGCCTCATGTCATGAATAGCTTGACCATCAATATCATCGTATTTTGTATATTTAAATCTCATGTAAACCTCAATTAATATTGTAAATATTCGTAAATATTCTTTTTTTTTAATTGTGTAGGCTGATGTGCATTGATACGGTTGCTAAGTGTCCGTCGCTGTGTGGGAAGAATGAAATAGCAAAAATTTGGTATTCCGTTTTTAATTCTTGCCCTGAGAAGCATTGGGCTTACAAAATAAGGCATTGAGATCTATGAACCAATAATTCAAATCACATGAGGTTTAGAAATTGCTAAATTTCATCTCGGTGCTGCGACTTTGTTCTCATACGCAACATGTTACAATCTTTGCCACAGCATTATCTTTGCATATTACCTTAATTGTAAACAATCATAGTTGTCTAATGATGCTTGTTTTTAGTTGTAATGTCATTCGGTGAAGTTTATTTTTATTTTGTGGATCATGTGGAAGTGCCATAAATGTGGAAAACCCGTGTACTTTGGTGAGTGGAGCTCTGCATCACACCAATTTTGTACAAAATTTTGTGTGTTTGACAAGTACATTAGCGTCTTCGGCGACCTGTCAGTTATCCTACCTGTCAGACTATGTAACACTCGTACAATTGTGCGTCAGTTGCACAGATTGCTTCTTTGACTCGAATTTATGACTTTTGAATGAAATCATATAAATCTATATTTAAAATAGGTCTTTCTGCCATGGCTGCCGTAAGTTCACTACGCCCACGTAATGTTTTCTGCCACTTGCCGTACCGATGTCTTGCCAAAGTAGGCCAGCTGACTGCAGAAAGGAATCTTGAGCTATGGTGTAGCGGTTCTCCTAAGCAATTTACTATGAATGTACGAATAAAGATCTAAGATAGGTGTTGAACACAGCTGATATTCCTTATCTCAGTTTTGAGTTCTTCTCAACATTTCGGCAGTCATAAGGGCGTTTTAATAACCTCAAAAGTCGTAAATATCTTTAATTAAAAGAAAAAGAATTTTTAATATAGTCCCTTTACATTTATTATTATGTTAAAATTCTTCACTTCCTTATACTGATAGTTATAAGTAGCTTACAGAACGAAAAATGATCAGTAACTGATCGGTATTACAAAGAAGAATGGTTTCCTCTCACAGTATACAAGCAGTGTTGAGTTTCACGATTTTTCTGCCAGTAATGTGAAATTATTTCATAGCTAATTACGTTCGTGCACTGAGATGTTGATGAAATTTCGAGGCCTGTTGACCTTAAACAGTTTGAGTGTCATATGCGTGGATCATTTATTTCATAGCTTTTGCAAGAGGAATGATATGATATCGCACTTTGGAACTTCATTTCTAACAATTTCCTTTTCTGACGATTATATGACTGATTACTAAGTTTAGCTAAAAATGTTGCCTCTTTAGAATACCAATGCTTTTATATTTATTTCGTAATGTTCAGTGTTACACAGCTACACTTTCTGGGCAGTTTTGAGAAATTGTATTGAGTACTGTCTTTTAATGCTTCCCTATAATAATAGCAGTGAAACTCTTGTAGGGGATTCCTTGGTATGCTCTGCTTGTGTTGAAGGCCAAAACCTACACTTTTGTTTGGTTTGTGGTATGTGCATTAGATCTGGTGGCTTTTGTTGTGATTCCTTTTATTTCTTCCTTCATCAAATGGTAATTATTGGGTCAGCATGTCTAGATTGCCAACACATAAGATTTTATGCTAGCAAGAGTAATTCATAGCCATCAGCACCCCTACCTCCTGCTCATTATTACTGATTTGTAGTTAACACATTGTTATGTCATATTTATTATTGTTGTTATTATTTGCAGAACATGATTTTGTATGCATTTTCAACTTCTCGAAGCGTAATGAATAATCCATTAAATTTTGGGCATGAGTTTGTATATTACTGTGTGTAGAACAAAAGACAGCAGACAATTAGGGGAACACTCATACTTTTGGAGTTTAGTCCAAAATTACAATTGTTCAGAAAAGGCTGTCTTCTTTGGCAGCTTTTTAGTGATTATATCTAGTCCTTTTATCTCCAGTGGGAGTAGTCATTAGCCAATTAGTATTCAGTTAATACATTGAAAGTTCTGTACAGACATGTTGTATGCAGTGTAAGAAATGTTGGATCATTTTAGTGCTTGAAAAAATTATCCTATTGTAGAGGAGAAGTAGGGATGACCAGTTTGAAACCACCTGGATTTTTGTAAGTGCTTTCTGAGAAGGCACAGGTAATCCAATGTGTGAAAGAAGTGCTGTATTGGTTATTTGTTTGTGGTCCTTGTCATTTAGCAATCATTGAAGAGATTGAAGGTATTCATAAGAGAGCTACACAGCCTGTGATTCAATCCAGTTCAGTTTATTAGCATAATAATACAGGATTTGTTATAGGTGATACTACATTTATTTATCGCACCCATTTATACATTCCTTTATCCAGTGATGATATGGATATGTCATTATAATAAAATAACAATACGTAGCTCCAAAATATGCATAAACATAGAATACAACATGTAAGTATGCTTTAAGAGTATAGGACAGGTGGTAGGCAATGACTTTGGTTAAAGAGCCATACGAACATTTGCCTGAAGTGACTTAGGAAACCTTAAATCAGGATGGCCAGACAGACCAAGCTCCGTCCTCCCAAATATAAGGTCAGCATCTTAACACCAGTTGGTTCCTAATGTTTTACAGTGTTCTTTGATATAGGAAACACTTTTATGATTAGGCCTATATATTAATAAATAAAATGTTCTTATGTGCTACATGAAGCCATACATTTAACAACAATCAAAATATAAATTAGCATAATAAAAGAAGTTTTATTATATTTTCGCAAATACAGTAATTTTTAAAATAAGCACTTCAGTTCCCTATGATGAAGCAAATAAGCCACTCTGCTTTGAATACTGAGGCTTCATGTATTCCTTGATACCACAACACGATTGCTAATTAACATTTTTTGAGTTTTTTTTAATGTGGAACTCTGATAGTTTTGTATTTCCTCTGGTAATGCACTGTATAGAATATTTGCCTAATAAATAACACTTTTGTAGTAAATGGTTTTTGTGTTTATTTCTATGTGAACATCAAGTCTTTTTCTTGTTTCATCATCATGCACTTGACTGTTCACCAGAAAATTCCTGATGTGTCTTCAGAAACCATATTAGATACATGATAGGGTCATAATTTTAAATTCAATAAAAAAAAAAAAGGTCAGGCTCCAGTGCTGAGATATGGTGGCCATGAGTGTAATGGTGTGAAGATGTGTGTTTTCTATTTTGGGAGTAGTACTTTCTCTGAGAGCTAAATATTTTAGTAGTCTTGACTTGGTAGTCTTGACTTGGTAGTCTTGACTTGGTAGTCTTGACTCGGTAGTCTTGACTCGGTGCCTCCTATATGTTGAGAGTAGCAGTCGATCATTTCCTGTCATGTTGAAAAGGATACTGAACCATGGCATGTACCAGCAGGACAATGCAAAGTGTCACACAGCTGGCAGTGTAGGTGCATTGTTTGAAGAGCAGCAGGATGAGTTAACCATTCACTCCAGGCCACCAAACTCCTTGGATTTAAACTTGAGAATATGTGTGACAACCTTGATTGGGGTGTTTGTCCCATGGATACCTAGTCGAGAAACCTAGCACAGCTGGCCATGGCACTGGAGTTGGCGTGGCCCCACGTTTCTTTCTGTACCTTCCAGAACCTCATTGACTCTCTTCATACATGGTTCACTTTGGTTCACACTTTAAAATGTGGTTATTCAGGCTTTTGAAAGGTGGTCACATTAATATGACTGGACAATGTATATCTGTACATTCTATCTGATCCCATATCAACCAAATGGATGGTATTTGAACCAGCTGTGTACCACTCCACAAATCTGATAGCAATATAGTTTCCCTAGCCTCAGTTTATGGTCAGTGACATCAAATGTCTTACATGGATCTAAGCAGACCACAATTTAAATCATTGTTATCTATGAAATTTATGACCATTTGTAAAAAGTGATAGATAGCTATGTCATATGACTTATTTTTCTCAAAATCTATGTTCTTCATTAACCAGTAATTGGCTTTTATTTTTTTGTTTTTCTGGTATGATTCCTATAATAAACAAAACATAAATGGTACTGGCAAGATGGAAATCTGTGTTTCTTACACTGTTGTTTTATGACTTGCCTGGAATCTAACCACTGCCCCATGACATTTTATTTTTTATTTTAAGTGTGATTATAGCATCTTGTACCTTCAATACAGTTGTAGGATAGAGTGAGTCATTTGTGTTGGAACTACATTTATTTTGAACTTTGTTTATTGCTATATTTATGTAATAATTGTTGAATGTCTTGGCTATCTACAGTGAGTCCTTACCTTCAATTCTACTAATAACTTTTTGGTCTATATTCTTATCTACTATGTTACTTCCCAGGTTGATTTTTTTTTATTACTATCTTTCCTGATATATGAATCATTATCAAGCTTTCCAGCTGCTGTTTTAACTTTCTTATACAGTTTTCTGTAAATTTCACATTTAATTTCAACATGTCAGTATTACTGGCACGTTTGTTTATTTTTTGTTATGGTGTCACCTGATTTTCTTATTCACTGGGGTACCCAAGTGTTTGCATTAATTTTAGTTTAGACCAGTGTATTGAATTGAAATTGGAGCATCATAACAGTCCTTATAACATTTCAAGAAATGATCTTTTTTTTATCTACATCACAGCCTGATTCCATGGTCTAATTTATATTTTTCAGTCTGTGATTAAAAATCCATATGCTGCTATTATTACTAAATTTTCTCTCTCCCTATTTATCACTGATCACTGGATTCTTATTGCATATAATATTTAAACTCAGTGTGACTGCCCTATAGTCAGAGAACTCAGTGTCTGTTATTACAGTGATATACTATCATTTGTTCTCGTTGACATATAATTCATCAATTGTTGTTTCAGACCCATTTATTCATGTAGCGTCTTCATGTACAGTTCCTGTCATAAGACAAGAACCAGTTGATCGGTTGTTCAATACAGATAGTTTTATGATTAAAATGTCGAAGAACAGTTGTATCCTGCAGCTGATATTTAAGTTAATTTAGCGGCATTTCAAGGCTTTGCAGGAAAATAGTAAAATTACCTGATAATGACACACACACACACACACACACACACACACACACACACACACACACATGATCATTTTAAGTAACTCAAAGATTCACTATCCAAAACATTTTTCCTCACATTTTTATATTTAATTTCTTTGGAATGAAGTCATGCCCTTACATATATGCATGTTCCACCTCTTTTATCAATAATTATGCAAAACTTACTTATCATTTAAAACTCTTGAATCATAGTAGTACATGATTGTATCTATTTTAGCCAGTGTTTGTTTATATATGTGACTTCAAAGAGTGCAGAAGAGTGGACAGAATTTCAGGGTACTCTCTTGCTCTTGGGATGGAAACTGCCACTAAAGGTGGATGAATCAGCAATGGCCAGTGGCCTGAGCATGCAGAAGACAGTGGAAACCATTGCATTAAAGGTGTGTAAAGTGTATCCGCAAGTCACGTGGCCTGTAATTGAAAAAGTGTGATGATGATCCCTCTATTGGCAGAAGGTTCTGGATTAGTCCCCCATTCTGATCTCCAGGAAGAGACTGCCAAGGGGGAGGTGACCATGAGAAGAAGATTGAATAACCAATGAAAGGGCAACATTCTATGGTGTGTGAGAAATTTGAATGTGGTAAGGAAGCTGGAAGACATGAAAAGCGAAATGCTAAGGCTCAGTCTTAATATAGTGGGGGATCAGGGAAGTGAAATGGAAAGATGATGAGCATTTCTGGTCTGATGAATATCAACAGCAGGAGAAACTGATATAACAAGAGCTGGCTTCATTATGAGTAAGAAGGTGTGGCAAACTGCACGTCGTTGTGAGCAGTTCAGTGGTAGGGTTGTTCTCAGCTGATTCAACAGCAAATCATTGCTGACAACAATAGTTCAGGTACTTATGCTGAAGTCACAAGCAGAATATGATGTGATACAGAAAGTGTGTGAGGCTATTAAATGGATAATTCAGTATCTAAAGGGGGATAAAACTCCAATAATCTTCGGAGACTGGGATACTGTTCTAGAGGAAGGAATAGAAGAGAATATGAGCTTCGTAGTAGGGATGAGAGAGGAGAAAAACTGAGTTCTGCAGTAGATTTCAGTTAGTAATAGCAAGTTCACTGTTAAAAATGACAAAAGCCTGAAGTATATGTGGAAAAGGCCCAGAGACACGAGAAGATTACAACTGGATTAAATCATCATCAGGCAGGGGTTCTGAAATCAGATGTTCATTTTACTGAGCGAGGTGGCGCAGTGGTTAGACACTGGACTCGCATTCGGAAGGATGATGGTTCAATCCCACATCCGGCCATCCTGATTTAGGTTTTCCGTGATTTCCCTAAATCGCTTCAGGCAAGTGCCGCGATGGTTCCTCTGAAAGGGTGTGGCCGACTTCCTTCCCCATCCCTCCCAAATCCGATGAGACTGATGACCTCGCTGTCTGGTCTCCTTCCCCAAACAACCCAACCCAGATATTCATTTATGAAGCATACCCATGAGCAGAATTAGACTCAGATCACAATTTACTAATGATAAAGAGTAGGCTGAAGTTTAAGAGAATCGTATGGAAGAATCAGTGTACAAGGAAATGGCATACTGAAGTACTAAGAAAGGATGAGATGCATTTGAAGTCTTGAGTTCGCCAATCTGTCCGCACTGGTGGCAAGCCCAGTAACTGTTCGCACTGAGGTTGAACATTCACCCAAGGTCAAGTGGGAGGCCACTTCAGGGTGTGGCAGGCGGCAAAAGACCTCCCAGGGGTTGCACATAGGGCCTCTCCAGTTAGTCTGACAAACAGCTTCCAGGTGGTGTCTGTGTCTGACACTGTCCCTCAGCCAGATGCAGTTGCTTGTCCTGTTTCAGAGGGAAACTCTCAGCCTGCAAGATCTGGGCTATCAGGAGGTTGGGATTATTGGTAGGTGGCAGCTGCAGCATAGGTACATTGTGAGGCCCCTTAGGAAGATTGCTGCCAAGGAGTAAGAAAGCCGATGTGTACTCTGGGTGCATGCTGGGTGGAGTCATTCCAGGTGTGGAAACGGTCCTTCCAGATGCCATGAAGATCACAGGGCGCAGCCAACTGCAGTTGGTGGCTCACGTCGGTACTAATGATGTGTCTTACTTTGGATCAGAAGAGATTCTCTCTGGTTTCAAGCAGCTATCAGAACTGCTGGCTGCCAGTCTTGGTTGCAAGATGAAACCAGGGCTCACAATTTGCAGCATAGTAAACAGGACCAATTGCGAAACTCTGCTACAGAGCCGAAGAGCCGAGTGGAGGGTCTGAGTCAGAGGCTCAGATGGTTCTGTGACCGTGTGGGCTGCAAATTCCTTGACTTGCGCCATGGGGTGGTTGGTTTTTGGGTTCCACTGAATTTATCAGAAGTTGACTACTAGTAGGAGGCGGCTGCATGGGTAGCAAGGGCTGTGTGGTGTGGACTGAGTGTTTTTTTTTAAATTAGAGGGTCTCAGGGAAATACAAAAAGGGCTTCAGTCTCAGAGGGTGCTGGGTGAATATAGGAAGAACACAGATATAGAAACCATTGGTATAACAGTTGTAAATTGTCATAGTTGTTTTGGGAAAGTACCAGTGCTCCAAACGCTAATAGAAAGCAGCAATGCTCAAATCGTTATAGGCACTAGTTGGTGGCTAAAGCCAGAGATAAGTCCAGCTTAAAATTTTATGAAGAATTTAACAGTGTTCCGAAAGGATAGGGTAAGCACAGTTGGTGATGGCGTGTTCATTGATGTTAGAAGTAGTTAATGTTGTAGCGATATTGAAGCAGATAGTTCCTGTGAGTCAGTATAGGCAGCAGTCATTCTTTACAACCATAATAAAATAGTAATTTGACCTTTTTACTGACCTCCCGACCCAGATGACGCAGTTGCTGAAAGATTCAAAGAAAACTTCAGTTTAATTTCAAACATACACCCAACACATACAGTTATAGTTGGTGGTGACTTTAATTTAACTTGGTATGTTAGCAAAAATACATGTATAAATCTGGAGGTACGCATAAAACATCATCTAAAATTGTGCTAAATGCGTTGTATGGAAATTATTTTGAGCAGTTAATTCATGAACACATGCGAATATTAAACTGTTGTGAAAACACACTTGAGCTCTTAGCAACAAATAATCCTGAGCTAATAATGAGCATCAAACCAGATACAGGATTAGTGGGATTAGTGAACATAGGGACTGTCATAGCGAGATTGAATACTGTAACTCCCAAAACCTCCATAAATAAACTAAAAATATACCTTTTCAAAAAAACAGATAAAACATCACTTTACACCATCCCAAGAGACAGTCCCCTCTCCTTCAAAATTAACAGTGTAAGTGTTGATCAGATATGGCTTGAATTCAGAGAAATAGTATTGACAGCAATTGAAAGATTTTTATCAAATAAATTAACAAACGATGGAGCTTATCCCCCTTGGTACACAAAATGGGTCAGAACACTGTTGCAGAAACAATGAAAAAAGCTTGCCAAATTCAAACGAATGCAAAATCTCCAAGATAGGCAATCTTTTACAGAAGCTTGAAATTTAGCACAGACATCAATGCAAGATGCTTATAGTAGTTTTCACAGTGAAACTTTGTCTCAAAACCTGGCAGAAAATCCAAAGAGATTCTAGTCATATGTAAAGTATGCTAGTGGCAAACCACAGTCAATGCCTTCTCTGCATGCTCTATACACACATAAAGTACTCAGCACTTTTGACAAGGCATTTCATATTGATTCCATATTTCTAGATTTCCAAAAGGCTGTTGACACTGTACCACAAAGCAGCATTTAGTGAAATGGCATGCTTTTGGAATATCGTCTCAATTATGTGACTGGATTCGTGATTTCCTGTCAGAGAGGTCACAGTTTGTAGTAACTGACAGAAAGTTCTCGAGTAAAACAGAAGTGATTTCTGGCATTACGCAAGGTAGTGTTACAGGCCATCTGCTGTTCCTAATCTATATAAACGATTTAGCAGACAATCTGAACAGCCGTCTTAGGTTGTTTGCAGATTATACTGTTGTTTATTGTCTAGTAAACTCATCTGAAAATCACAATGAATTGCAAAACAATTTAGAAAAGATATCTGAATGGTGTGACAATGGGCAGTTGACCCTAAATAATGAAAATTGTGAGGTAATTCACGTGAGTACTAAAAGGAAGCTGTTAAACTTCAGTTACACATTAAATCAGTCAAATCTAAAGGCCGTTCATTCAACTAAATATCTAGGAATTGCTATTATAAACAATTTAAATTGCAAAGAACACATAGAAAATGTTGTGGGGGAAGGCAAACCAAAGACTCCATTTTATTGGCAGAACACTTCGAAAATGTAACAGATCTACTAAAGCGACTGCCCCCACTACACTTGTCCATCCTCTTTTGGAGTACTCCTGCACAGTTTGAGGGTTCTTACCAGATAGGATTTACAGGATACATTGAGAAAGTTCAAAGAAGTGCAGCATGTTTTCTATTATGCGAAATAGGGGATAGAGTATCACTGACATGATTCAGGATTTGGGGTGGACACCATTAAAGCAAAGGTGCTTTTTTTTTTGCAGCAGAATCAAAAATTTCAATCACCAATTTTCTCCTTGGAATGTGAAAATATTTTATTTGTGCCAGTTTACATAGGGAGAAATGACCATCATAATAAAATAAAGGAATTCAGAGCTGTCACAGAAAGATATAGGTGTTTGTTTCTCCCACATGCTGTTTGAGATTGGAATAATAGAGAATTGTTGTGAAGATGGTTTGATGAACCCTTTGCCAAGCACTTAAGTGTGACTTACAGTATGTTTGTGTAGATGTATAAATTTATCAAATGTGAGGCTATTATGATAAGGAGCAATGCAGTAAGCAGTTCAGTTGACAAGAAGTGAACATTTCTAAAAACAGCAGTCACCGGTGTTGGAACAACAAATGTAGGCACAAGAAAAGTAACTACAAAGAAACCTTGGGTAACAGAAGTAGTACTTCAATTTACCTATGAAAGAATGATGTACAAAAATGTTCAGGGAAAGACAGGGATGTAGCAGTATAAATCACTTAGGAATGAAATAAATAGGTAGTGCGGGGAAGCCAAGGCAAAATAACAGTAAAAAAAAGACAAGAAACAGAAAAAGAATGCAAGAAACAGAAAGAGAAATATTCGTCAGAAGGACTATTCAGCATATAGAAAATTCAAAACAATCAGTGTTGAAATACAAAGAATGGGTGGCTCCGTTAAGAGTCCAATGGGGATTCCACTGTTAAATGCAGAGGAAAGAGTGGATGGATGGAAAGAGTACTCTGAAGGCCCCTATGATAACAGGAAATGACAGGGAAGAGAGAGGGTGTCCAGCATTAGAGTCAGAATTTGAAAGAGCTTTGGAAGTCTTAAGATCAAATAAGGTGGAAAGTATAGATACCATTCCATCAGAATTTCTAAAATCATTGGGAGAAATGGCACCAAAACAAAGTTAGTATGTAGAATCTATGAGACTGGTGGCATACCATCAGGGTTTCTGAAAAATATCATCAATACACTTCTGAAGATAGCAAAAGCTGATAAGTGCAAGAACTATTGCTCAATCAGCTTACCATGTCATGCGTCCATGTTGCTGATGAGAATAATATACAGAAGAACGGAAAAGAAAATCGAGGCTCTCTTAGATGACAATCAGTTTGGCCTTGGGTAAGTTAAAGGCACCAGAGAAGCAGTCCTGACATTGTGCTTGATGAAGGAAGCAAGAGTGAGTGAAAATCAAGACACTTTTGCAGCACTTGTTGACCTGCAAGAAATTTATGATCAAAATTGGTGGTCAGTGAGTAGATGAAATTAAGGAATTCTGGTAACTTGGAAGCAAAACATCCTATGACAGATGAAGCAAGGCAAAAAGATCTTACCAGTCCAAGAGAAGACCCCTAATATTAAACATAGGTCTTAATTTAAGGAAGAAATTTTTGAGAGTATACATTTGGACCTCATCATTGTATAATATATATAATTTTTCCCGAGGGCATGCAGCTTTACTGTGTGGTTAAATGATGATGGCGTCCTCTTGGGTAAAATATTCCGGGGCTAAAATAGTCCCCCATTCGGATCTCTGGGCGGGGACTACTCAAGAGGATGTTGTTATCAGGATAAAGAAAACTGGCGTTCTACTGATTGGAGCGTGGAATGTCAGATCCCTTAATCGGGCAGGTAGATTAGAGAATTTAAAAAGGGAAATGGATAGGTTAAAGTTAGATATAGTGGGAATTAGTGAAGTTCGGTGGCAGGAGGAACAAGACTTCTGGTCAGGTGACTACAGGGTTATAAAGACAAAATCAAATAGGGGTAATGCAGGTGTAGGCTTAATAATGATTAGGAAAATAGGAATGCGGGTAAGCTACTACAAACAGCATAGTGACCGCATTATTGTGGCCAAGATAGATACAAAGCCCATGCCTACCACAGCAGTACAAGTTTATATGCCAACTAGCTCTGCAGATGACGAAGAAATTGAAGAAATGTATGATAAAATAAAACAAATTATTCAGTGAAGGGAGACAAAAATTTAATAGTCATGGGTGACTGGAATTTGGCAGTAGGAAAAGGGAGAGATGGAAACGTAGTAGGTGAATATGGATTGGGGGTAAGAAATGAAAGAGGAAGCCGCTGGTAGAATTTTGTACAGAACTCAACTTAATCATAGTTAACACTTGGTTCAAGAGTCATGAAAGAAGGTTGTATACATGGAAGAAGCCTGGAGATACTGATAGGTTTCAGATAGATTATATAATTGTAAGACAGAGATTCAGGAACCAGGTTTTAAATTGTAAGACATTTCCAGGGGCAAATATGGACTCTGACCACAATCTATTGGTTATGAACTGTAGAGAAAAACTGAAGAAACTGAAAAAAGGTGGGAATTTAAGGAAATGGGACCTGGATAAACTGACTAAACCAGAGGTTGTACAGAGTTTCAGGGAGAGCATAGGGGAACAATTGACAAGAATGGGTGAAAGAAATACAGTAGAAGAAGAATGGGTAGCTTTCAGGGATGAAGTAGTGAAGACAGCAGAGGATCAAGTAGGTAAAAAGACGAGGGCTAGTAGAAATCCTTGGGTAACAGAAGAAATATTGAATTTAATTGATGAAAGGAGAAAATATAGAAATGCAGTAAATGAAGCAGTCAAAAAGGAATACAAACGTCTCAAAAATAGATCGACAGGAAGTGCAAAATGACTAAGCAGGTATGGCTAGAGGACAAATGTAAGGATGTAGGGGCATATCTCACTAGGGATAAGATAGATACAGCCTGCAGGAAAATCAAAGAGACCTTTGGAGAAAAGAGAACCACTTGTATGAATATCAAGAGCTCAGATGGAAATCCAGTTCTAAGCAAAGAAGGGAAAGCAGAAAGGTGGAAGGAGTATATAGAGCGTCTATACAAGGGCAACGTACTGGAGGACAATATTATGGAAATAGAAGAAGATGTAAATGAAGATGAAATGGGAGATATGACACTGCGTGAAGAGTTTGACAGAGCACTGAAAGACCTGAGTTGAAACAAGGCCCCGGGAGTAGACAACATTCCATTAGAACTACTGACAGCCTTGGGAGAGCCAGTCCTGACAAAACTCTACCACCTGGTGAGCAAGATGTATGAGACAGGCGAAATACCCTCTGACTTCAAGAAGAATATAATTATTCCAATCCGAAAGAAAGCGGGTGTTGACAGATGTGAAAATTACCGAACAATCAGTTTAATAAGTCACAGCTGCAAAATACTAACCTGGATTCTTTACAGACAAATGGAAAAAGTGGTAGAAGCCAACCTTGGGGAAGATCAGTTTGGATTCTGTAGAAATATTTGAACACGTGAGGCAATACTGACCCTATGACTTATCTTAGAAGCTAGATTAAGGAAAGGCAAACCTACATTCCTAGCATTTGTAGACTTAGAGAAAGATTTTGACAATGTCGAGTGGAATACTCACTTTCAAATTCTGAAGGTGGCAGGGGTGAAATACACAGAGCGAAAGGCTATTTACAATTTGTACAGAAACCAGATGGCAGTTATAAGAGTCGAGGGGCATGAAAGGGAAGCAGTGGTTGGGAAAGGAGTGAGACAGGGTTGTGGCCTAGTTATAAGAGTCAATGTTATTCAATCTGTATATTGAGCAAGCAGTGAAGGAAACAAAAGAAAAATTCAGAGTAGGTATTAAAATCCATGGAGAAGAAATAAAAACTTTGAGGTTCACCGATGACATTGTAATTCTGTCAGAGACAGCAAAGGACTTGGAAGAGCAGTTGAACGGAATGGACAGTGTCTTGAAAGGAGGATATAAGATGAACATCAACAAAAGCAAAACGAGGATAATGGAATGTAGTCGAATTAAGTCGGGTGAATGCTGAGGTAATTAGATTAGGAAATGAGACACATAAAGTAGTAAAGGAGTTTTGCTATTTGGGGAGCAAAATAACTGACGATGGTCGAAGTAGAGGGATATAAAATGTAGACTGGCAATGGCAAGGAAACCGTTTCTGAAGAAGAGAAATTTGTTAACTTCGAGTATAGATTTAAATGTCAGGAAATCGTTTCTGAAAGTATTTGTATGGAGTGTAGCCACGTATGGAAGTGAAACATGGATGATAAATAGTTTGGACAAGAAGAGAATAGAAGCTTTCGAAATGTGGTGCTACAGAAGAATGTTGAAGATTAGATTGGTAGATCACATAACTAATGAGGAGGTATTGAATAGGATTGTGGAGAAGAGAAGTTTGTGGCACAACTTGACTAGAAGAAGGGATCGGCTGGTAGGACATGTTATGAGGCATCAAGGGATCACCAATTTCGTATTGGAGGGCAGCGTGGAGGGTAAAAATTGTAGAGGGAGACCAAGAGATGAATACACTAAGCAGATTAGAAGGATGTAGGTTGCAGTAGGTACTGGGAGATGAAGAAGCTTGCACAGGATAGAAGAGCATGGAGAGTTGCATCAAACCAGTCTCAGGACTGAAGACCATAACAACAACATTGTATGGTTGTGGATCATGGACAACAGGAAAACTGTTACACTAGGGAATTAAAGCATTTGAGATGTGGTGCTACAGAAAAATATTAAAAATTAGGTGGACTGATTAAGTAAGGGATGAGGAGATTCTCAGCAGAATCAGCGAAGAATGGGACATATGGAAAACACTGACAAGACAAGGGGACTGGATTATAGGACACATGTCAAGGCTCCGGGGAATAACTTCCATTGTACCAGAGGGAGCTATAGAGGGCAAAAACTGTAGAGAAAGAACAGAGATTGGAGTACATATAACAAATAACTTATGACATAGGTTGCATTGCTACTCTGAGATAAGAAAGTTGACACAGGAGAGGAATTTGTGGCAGGCCACATCAAATTAGTTAGAAGACTGATGATAAAAAAAAATAAAAAAAAAACACAAAAAAAACCTTTAATTCCTGTTAAATTATCAGTTAGAGCCACTGAACTGGCTACCTAAGCCCTGTACATTTTGTTAGGTAACTGTTAACAGATTTTTGTGTGCTGACTTTGGTGCATTATTTACCATTCTGTTTGCATGATGCTGTTTGGCAATACAAACTTGCAGAGGTAGGTTTATGGAACTATTTTCCTTGTGGATTGAAGGCTAACACTTCCATCACGTATAATACATATTGTGCAAGGCTCAAGGGTTTCCAGAGCTGTGTAGGTAATAGCTTTCTCCACACTGCTTCTA
Organism: Schistocerca cancellata; assembly: GCF_023864275.1. Lineage (NCBI taxonomy): Eukaryota > Metazoa > Arthropoda > Insecta > Orthoptera > Acrididae > Schistocerca > Schistocerca cancellata. The sequence continues at coordinate 1,069,086,724 of NC_064626.1, forward strand.
TGAATGGAACAGGAAAAGAAACACAGGCATTAATAAGGAGAAAATAATGGTATGGAGGCTTTCATGGATAGTAGAATATTGGGCTGGCTCTCAGAACTAGATGAAGAAGTGCATTTTTTGTTCCTTTCAAAAGAACGGCTATGTTTTTCAATATATGAGGTGTGAATTTCATTTACATCTGTTTCTCTGTCTTCATCAAGATTTTTATGCAATTGGGTAATTTTTCCATCCTTCCTTTGTTACTCAGTGAGAATGTCTTAAAATTAATTGCCATAGCCTCCAAACAAATCCAAGTTTTACTTTCATCTTCCCTACAACAGACTGCATATGTGCATTGCATTGTACATAGTTTCATCACATTGCCCCTAATGATGTAAATGATATCACAAGGTCCAGAAGCTTACTGTCAATCAAGCAGTTGGATACAATAGGAGTTTTTCTATTCATAATTTCTATTATCTTATTTATTGGTATAAAGAGAGTTAGCAAGGGAAAACACGATCTTCTGACACTATCTGATATATTGGAAACTGAAAACTGGTGGACAACTAATGTTACAGTTGTTTTTTGGGCATTTGCCATCCAGCTCAGTAAGGTGGGTCCTACCTGTCGAAGATTCTTTCAGCCAACTAAATGTTTTTGAAGAAACATAATATGATTGTTTCTTCATTGTCAGTCAACAGGGAAGTATTGTGTCAAAGTCCATTTGGAACTTTAGGAAGACTGAATCTACCTGTTTACTGTAATACACTATCTACAAAAAATTGTGTGAAAAAATGAAATTAGTTTCATATGTTTAGTTTTTCCTTAATATGCCCCTGTTCTTGAAAAGTACCTTCTTTTTCCTTCATGAATGCCAGAATGTTTGAGTTTACAGTGTGGTCTGGATGAAGTGTAATTGTGTCTTGTTGTTAAGTGGGTATACACTGGACTACAAATGCATTTGGTCACCAGTCAGTCCAACTCCTTTTTATTCTATTGTTGCTTCTTTCAACTCTGACAATGATTTGTTAACGTGAAGCTGCGCCATCATTCAGATTGTGCATTCAACTATACGTCAGTGGAAGGCAAAGGCACACTAGAGTAGAGTCAGCAGAAGAAGATCCCTGACAACTGGCAGCACTGTAAGAGCTTTTCTACTGCCAAGTGTGTATGGTTGCAGATGAAAACAGTAGTCGCCTTTAGAGTTGCAACAAGGCTGAGGTGTTGCCATGGAGATGTACAAAAATTCATGTGAAGTAATTGGTTAAGGTAGATGCCTGAAGCAGCTGCACCAAGCCCACTGCAACTGTCAGGGATCTTCTTTTGCCGACTTGACTATGCCTCCAATAGGATTATGCACGATAAAACACTATGGTGGTCAGTCTGGCGTTCAAATTCATGACAACTTTATCTTTTTATGTATGATCCTACAATGAATGAACATTGGTGGTGGTGATCCAGTTATAAATGGAGGTGGTCAGCACTTGTTTCCACTTCTGTGGGACTATTTACTGCCTGAGGAGTTCTGGATAAATAGCTAAGAAACTAGTCACAAAATGAAGTGAAATCTAATAGAAGTTTTCTCCGGGCCTAGTCCCTCATTCAGTTTGAGTAGTCTTAAGTTACTTTTCAACATTTGGAATGTTTATTTCAGCATGTCTCATTTGTGGATGTGTGTGTGGTGGTTAAACATACATGTGGTGATGGGATCATTGTGTACACTATTTGGTATGTATTTTTCCAAAGGAAAATTTGTTTAGTGTTTTAGCTGTGACCACAGTCTTCTACATTTATTAGATCTGATGTGAATATTAATTCATCCTTTTAGAAAAAATGTTAGTGGCTGGTTAGCAGCTGTACCAAAGAGATATACTTTCCTACTTTTTCTTTTTGGTGACATTCATTGCCATAACAGCATCATGTGAGTCTTAATGTGTAGGCAGCACTGATGATACAAACCACTTCCCAGGTATGTTGCTGGGATTTTGTGCCTTCTTGGCGCAATATTTCAGTATTATCAGGTACGTACTGACATACTGAGTTACACAGGGAAAATGCTTCTCATATGGATGTGCTGATCATATGGATGATCAGTGTAGTTCTATACCTTTGAATTTGGGCTGTCATTGAAGATTCTACAATATTTGTGTCTTAATGAGCCAGATGGTAGAAACATCCAGCAAGTAATTGTAGTTCACAATATGCAACAAGCAGAATTAGTTCTTTTTGCGGATGACGCTAGTATTTAATCAGTCCAAGTATACATACAGCAACAGAAGACATGATAAACATACCATTGAGTGGTTTTCTGTGAATGTTGTTACCCTCAATTTTAAAGTTTAAATATTCAGTTTTACACACCTAGAGGTACTACAACAGTGATAAGTGTAAGGAAATAGTAAATGGGGTAGAAACTTTGAAATTCTTAACTGTATATGTTGATGAGCCCCCCCCCCCCCCCCCCCTGTGAACCATGGACCTTGCCATTGGTGGGGAGGATTGCGTGCCTCAGCGATACAGATAGCCGTACCGTAGGTGCAACAACAACGGAGGGGTATCTGTTGAGAGGCCAGACAAACACGGGGTTCCTGAAGAGGGGCAGCTGCCTTTTCAGTAGTTGAAGGGGCAACAGTCTGGATGATTGACTGATCTGACCTTGTAACACTAACCAAAACGCCCTTGCTGCGCTGGTACTGCAAACGGCTGAAAGCAAGGGGAAACTAGAGCCGTAATTTTTCCCGAGAGCATGCAGCTTTACTGTATGGTGAAATGATGATGGCATCCTCTTGGGTAAAATATTCCGGAGGTAAAATAGTTCCCCATTCGGATCTCCGGGCGGGGACTACTCAAGAGGATGTTGTTATCAGGATAAAGGAAACTGGCGTTCTACTGATCGGAGCATGGAATGTCAGATCGCTTAATCGGGCAGGTAGGTTAGAAAATTTAAAAAGGGAAATGGATAGGTTAAAGTTAGATATAGTGGGAATTAGTGAAGTTCGGTGGCAGGAGGAACAAGACTTTTGGTCAGGCGAATACAGGATTATAAATACAAAATCAAATAGGGGTAATGCAGGAGTGGGTTTAATAATGAATAAAAAAATAGGAGTGCGGGTAAGCTACTACAAACAGCATAGTGAACGCATTAAGTGGCCAAGATAGACACGAAGCCCACACCTACTACAGTAGTACAAGTTTATATGCCAACTAGCTCTGCAGATGATGAAGAAATTGAAGAAATCTATGATGAAATCAAAGAAATTGTTCAGATAGTGAAGGGAGACAAAAATTTAATAGTCATGGGTTACTGGAATTCGGCAGTAGGAAAGGGGAGAGAAGGAAACGTAGTAGGTGAATATGGATTGGGGCTAAGAAATGAAAGAGGAAGCCGCCTGGTAGAATTTTGCACAGAACTCAACTTAATCATAGTTAACACTTGGTTCAAGAATCATAAAAGAAGGTTGTATACATGGAAGAAGCCTGGAGATACTGACAGGTTTCAGATAGACTATATAATGGTAAGACAGAGATTTAGGAACCAGGTTTTAAATTGTAAGACATTTCCAGGGGCAGATGTGGACTCTGACCAAAATCTGTTGGTTATGAACTGTCGATTAAAACTGAAGAAGGTGCAAAAAGGTGTCAATTTAAGGAGATGGGACCTGGATAAACTGACTAAACCAGAGGTTGTACAGAGTTTTAGAGAGAGCATAAAGCAACAATTGACAGGAATGGGGGAAAGAAATACAGTAGAAGAAGAATGGGTAGCTTTGAGGGATGAAGTAGTGAAGGCAGCAGAGGATCAAGTAGGTGAAAAGATGAGGGCTAGTAGAACTCCATGGATAACAGAAGAAATATTGAATTTAATTGATGAAAGGAGAAAATATAAAAATGCAGTAAATGAAGCAGACAAAAAGGAATACAAACCTCTCAAAAATGAGATCGACAGGAAGTGCAAAATGACTAAGCAGTGATGGCTAGAGGACAAATGTAAGGATGTAGAGGCTTATCTCACTAGGGGTGAGATAGATACTGCCTACAGGAAAATTAAAGAGACCTTTGGAGAAAAGAGAGCCACTTGTATGAATATCAAGAGCTCAGATGGAAACCCAGTTCTAAGCAAAGAAGGGAAAGCAGAAAGGTGGAAGGAGTATATAGAGGGTCTATACAAGGGCGATGTACTTGAGGACAATATTATGGAAATGGAAGACGATGTAGATGAAGATGAAATGGGAGATATGATAGTGCATGAAGAGTTTGACAGAGCACTCAAAGACCTGAGTCGAAACAAGGCCTCGGGAGTAGACAACATTCCATTAGAACTACTGACAGCCTTGGGAGAGCCAGTCCTGACAAAACTCTACCATCTGGTGAGCAAGATGTATGAGACAGGCGAAATACCCTCAGACTTCAAGAAGAATATAATCATTCCAATCCCAAAGAAAGCAGGTGTTGACAAATCTGAAAATTACCGAACAATCAGTTTAATAATGCGAATTCTTTACAGACGAATGGAAAAACTAATAGAAGCCGACCTCGGGGAAGATCAGTTTGGATTCTGTAGAAATATTTGAACACGTGAGGCAATACTGACCCTATGACTTATCTTAGAAGCTAGATTAAGGAAAGGCAAACCTACATTCCTAGCATTTGTAGACTTAGAGAAAGATTTTGACAATGTCGAGTGGAATACTCTCTTTCAAATTCTGAAGGTGGCAGGGGTAAAATACAGGGAGCGAAAGGCTATTTACAATTTGTACAGAAACGAGATGGCAGTTATAAGAGTCGAGGGACATGGAAGGGAAGCAGTGGTTGGGAAAGGAGTGAGACAGGGTTGTAGCCTATCCCTGATGTTATTCAATCTGTATATTGAGCAAGCAGTGAAGAAAGAAAGAAAGAAAGAAAGAAAGAAAGAAAAAGAAATTCGGAGTTGGAATTAAAATCCGTTGAGAAGAAATAAAAACTTTGAGGTTCGCCGATGACATTGTAATTCTGTCGGAGGCAGCGATGGACCTTGAAGAGCAGCTGAACGGAATGAACAGTGTCTTGAAAGGAGGATATAAGATGAACATCAACAAAAGCAAAACAAGTCTGCAGCTCGTGGTCGTGCGGTAGCGTTCTCGCTTCCCACGCCCGGGTTCCCGGGTTCGATTCCCGGCGGGGTCAGGGATTTTCTCTGCCTCGTGATGACTGGGTGTTGTGTGCTGTCCTTAGGTTAGTTAGGTTTAAGGAGTTCTAAGTTCTAGGGGACTGATGACCATAGCTGTTAAGTCCCGTAGTGGTCAGAGGCAAAAGCAAAACGAGGATAATGGAATGTAGTCGAATTAAGTCGCTTATGCTGAGGGAATTAGATTAGGAAATGAGACACTTAAAGCAGTAAATGAGTTTTGCTATTTAGGGAGAAAAATAACTGATGATGGTCGAAGTAGAGAGGATATAAAATGTAGACTGGCAATGGCAAGGAAACCGTTTCTGAAGAGAAATTTGTTAACATCGAGTATAGATTTAAGTGTCAGGAAGTCATTTCTGAAAGTATTTGTATGGAGTGTAGCCATGTATGGAAGTGAAACATGGACGATAAATAGTTTGGACAAGAAGAGAATAGAAGCTTTCGAAATGTGGTGCTACAGAAGAATGCTGAAGATTAGATGGGTAGATCACATAACTAATGAGGAGGTATTGAATAGAATTGGGGAGAAGAGGAGTTTGTGGCACAACTTGACAAGGAGAAGGGACCGGTTGGTAGGAAATGTTCTGAGGCATCAAGAGACCACAAATTTAGCATTGGAGGGCAGCGTGGAGGGTAAAAATTGTAGAGGGAGACCAAGAGATGAATACGCCAAGCAGATTCAGAAGGATGTAGGTTGCAGTAGGTACTGGGAGATGAAGAAGCTTGCACAGGATAGAGTAGCATGGAGAACTGCATCAAACCAGTCTCAGGACTGAAGACCACAACAACAACATGTTGACGAGAATTTAAACTTGAAAAAGCACGTTTTGGAACTCCTAAAACAATATAGTCAGTCACATTTGCTCTTAAAGTAATTGCAAATCTTGGGAAGAGACAAATTGGTAAGGTCAAGTATTTAGCATATTTTTATTCAGTAAACTCATATAGGCTAATGATGTGGGGTAACTCATCTTTAAGAAAAGAGGTCTTCATTGCTCAAAAACATGGTCAAGTGTAATATGTGGTGCTCATCCACAATCGTCTTACAGATACCTGTTTAAGAAATTAGGCTGTTGAGGACTGCTTCACAGTATATTTACTTGCTCATGAAGTTTGTTGTAAATAATCCACTACTCATTCCACATAATTACAATTTGTTGTGCAAATGATCCATGGAACATGAAATCAACCAAACTAAAAAAACTACTGCTAGTTGCTGTTGTCAGTATCAAGTTTCAGCTGAATTTATTTTGGCCTTTGTTAAACCTAATATCTTGTGCTTGTTGATGTAAACATTCCATTTCCAGAGAAGTCTAATCAATTTGATGTATGTTCCACATGCTGAAAATTTTCCCTACTTTGTACTTTGTGGTTCAGTGTAAGAGCAACTGCTTTCTCGGAGGGAGATGAGCTGAGAGAATTTGTTATGAATGCTCTAGTAATGAATAGCTAGTATTCTATTATACTCAGTCTTCATATTTGGCAGATTTTAATAACCATTTTCTGAGCTATTGAGCTTTTGTCTGGTATCTCATGCCTAGAACAAAATAAAAAAAGTATATATACGTATATAATGACATCCAAGCAGTCATCTCCTAAAGTGCACACTAAACATTTCTAGGGTTATGTGATACATTTCCGCTCTATAACACGGGTTAAGAAATCTACAGCGTAGCTTGCTGAAAAATTGATGAAGCCTTGGGTTTACTCTCTGTGCTGATCTCCAGGCATAAGAAATCTTTTTGATTCTTTGGAACAGTGTGGCAAGTTGATTGCTTTGCTGAGACACCATGAATGAGATTAGTTTTTTTTCTTCAAATAATTTTTGGGTGTGCAGCCGATTCCTGTCGACATTGTGCCATGATATTTCAGCCCGCAGATGTGCAGCCTCCTTCACATGAGTAGACAACTACTGAAGAGTCTAGGTGCATTCACGGTTTTTATGCTGAATCTCGCATGTGCGAAATGTGCTGGCATCTTTTGGCAAATGTGTCAGGTGATGACATGCATGAGACAGTACATTTGTGTGTACTGCCCTCTGTGGTGGAAGTGAAAGATGAATCTAATCATTGAGTATCAAATGACCCTGTCATTTTAGCTCTAAAAATAAAGTGAGACTTTGGCAACAAGTGCATGTAGTGTTGCACTAGTGTTGTCCTTCATTTCTGTTACTAACAGCTTGAAGTTATCAGGTCCGGTGAACAGTGGAATGGAGTATCTCGGACCAGCCTTAAAAAAAAAAAAACTTCCGTAAAATGGAAATGACACTCACGTCTCCCAAAGAAGTAGCATCCATCATAAAATTCTTAAAATCTAAGTATTCTAATGGGGGTGATAACATATCAATGAAGTTAGTTGAGTTCTGTCTTAAGTTATTTGTGTAATCAGTCTCTTACCAGCGGAATACTTCCAGACTGCCTAAAATATGTTGAAGTTAAGCCTCTTGACAAGAAGGGGGTAAAGATATACCATCAGACTATCGACCAATTTCACTTTTGCAGTCTTTCTCAAAAATATTTGAAAAGGTTGTGTTCAATTGTCTCCTTAAGCATCTGACTGCAAGTAATATATCACCCAAGTTACAGTTCGGATTTCTTAAGAGCTCTGGTATAGATAAAGCTATTTACACTTACAGTAAGAATGTACTTAATTCATTAGATAATAATAAGTAAATTAGGATATTATGGTGTCACCAACAGTGCTGCGAAATGATTTGAGTCTTCTCTAACTAACAGGAAAAAAAGCGTGTTGCTGCAAAATACCCGTGCAGTAAGCAGTCAGTCTTCATCTGATTGCGAGTTTAATTACATGTGGTGTTCCTCAAGGTTCTGTGTTGGGTCCATTGCTTTTTCTTGTGTACTTTAATGACCTCTCATCTGTTACATTGCCAGATGCTAGGTTTGTTTCGTTTACAGATGATACAAACATTGCAATAAGTAGCAAGTCAAAGTACAGATTTAGAAATAGCTGCTAATCAAATTTTCAATGACATTAATAAATGGTTTGAAGCTATTTCACTGTCATTAAACTTTGAAAAGGTGCACCCTATGCAGTTCAGAACCTTTATGAGATTTCCTTCCAGCATGTGTATAACATATAAAGACATGCAGGCCGAAGAGGTAGACAGTGTTAAATTTCTGGGATTACAACTTGATAACAAATTCAGTTGGCAAGGGCATACCACATAATTGATTAAGCGCCTAAACAAGTCTTTATTTGCAGTGAGACTGTCAGATGTAGGAGATGTAAATATATAAAAAAACTTGCATAATTTTCTTACTTTCGTTCTATTATGTCATACGGGATCATATTCTGGGGTAACTCATCAAACCGTGCAAAAGTTTTTAGCGTGCAAGAGCATGTAATAAGAACCATTTGTGGTGTAAATTCAAGAACATCATGTAGAAACCTGTTCAAGAAACTTTGTATTCTAACCACTGCTTCTCAGTATATTTATTCCTTAATGGAATTTGTTGCAAGTAATTATGTATCTATTTCCAGCCAATAGCTCAATACATAGTGTCAATACTAGGAATAAGAACAATCTACATGAAGACCTAAAATCACTTACCTTGGTCCAAAAAGGGGTCCAATATTCAGGAACACACATTTTCAACAAATTGATAACCACCATTAAAAACTTGGTTTCAGATAAAGCACGGTTCAAACAGAGTTTGAAAGACTTTTTCATTGGCAACTCCTTCTACTCTATAGATGAATATCTTAACAGAGATGGTTAGGCCAGCATAAGTAAAAATGTATGTTAGATTTCAGTTTTGACAGCAATTGGTAATAACAGTCAAGATTAGGTATTTTGTGTATGATGAACGTTGTGCTTAAAAATTTTTCATTCTGACAGCGTATTCATTCTGTAAATATTAGCTGTTTCAGTTTATTATATTATATTCACCTAATTTGACAACCTCCTGACAAATGATCAGAGTAGTAAGTATTATAGTCAAATGTTTATGTTTTTTTTTATGTTATACTGTTCGCCCCTGGTAGCTGAGTGGTCAGCTTGACGGAATGTCATACCTAATGGTCCGGGTTCGATTCCCGGCTGGGTCGGATATTTTCTCTGCTCGGGGAGTGGGTGTTATGTTGTCCTTATCATCATCATTTCATCCCCATTGACCCGCATGTCACTGAAGTGGTGTCAACTCGAAAGACTTGCACCAGGCGAATGGTCTTCTCAACGGGAGGCCCTAGCCACACTGCATTTCCATTTTTTATGTTATACTCTCTGACATGTTCCACATTCACGAGAATCCTCTCATTTTTTGGGTCTATGGAACGAAGACTGAATCTAATCTAACTTAAATCTAATCTAATCTGTAACTGGATAGTTTTAATTATAAGATTCCAATTTTATGCAGTTGAAAGCTGTTGTCGCAGTTTATAAAATTATCGGCAAGATGTATTTCCACCGATTCTTTGATTACTGAATCCCAAAAACTGGAAACTGGATCTAAAATTTTTGTTCTATTGTATTCTATTGATTGTCCCAGTGTTCAGCTGCTGCAGATTTTGACGGTTGCCGGAGACGGATGTATCTTTTGTGTCCTGTATAATGCTCCAGGACAGATCGTGTTGTCTGGCCACCACACTCACAGGGTATTTTGTAAACATCCACTTTTTTCAGTTGTAAGTCATCTTTAATGGATCTAACCAGGGCAAAGCTCTTCGTTGTTGGATAGAAGATAACTTTCATTTTATTTTTCCTAAGCAATCTGCCTATTTTGAAAGACACATTCCCGGCATATGGAAAGAACACATTTGATTTATAGTCATCATCAGTATCTTCAGTTCATTGTTTCTTGTTATTATAGCTGTGCATGACGTCTCTTATTTGGCATGAAGTGTAGTCATTCTCTTTAAAAATCTTTGCCAATTGTTCTAATTCTGCATGGAGGTTTTCGTTGTGTGATATTACATGCACCCGTATCTTAAGGTATTAAGAACACTCGTGGTTTGTGCAGTGTGATTACAGATCTCTGTGTGTGTGTGTGTGTGTGTGTGTGTGTGTGTGTGTGTGTGTTTTCTGTACACAGAATGTCCCAATGACCAGTCGTTCTTATGGCATACTAGCACGTCTAGAAAGGGTAAAGTCCCATCTTTTTCAATCTCCATCATAAACATAATGGTCTCATGTAATGAGTTTAAGTGACAAAGGAATTTCTCTAGTTATTGTATGCTATGAGGCCATGCAACAAAAGTATGAGCTACCAAATGCCAGATAACTGTGGGCTTTGAAACAGCAGACTCAAGTGCTTTCTCCTCATAGTCCTCCATACAACGTCCTAGAGGTTCTAATCTTTTTATGGAGGACATTGAGGAGAAAACACTTGAGTGTGCTGTTTTAAAGCCCATGGTTATCTGGCATTATGTAGATGATACTTTGGCTGTATGACCTCATAGCAGACAAGAACTGGAGAAATTCAGTGTCACTTAAACTCATTACATGAGAACATTAAGATTATGATGGAGACTCAGAAAGATGAGGCTGTACCCTTTCTAGACATGCTGGTACATTGCAAGAATTATGGGTCATTGGGACATTCTGCGTTCAAAAAACCCACACACACAGATCTATATCTCCAGGCATCTAGCTGCCATCACCCTGCACAAACTGCCAGTGTTCTCAGTACCTTAATACATCAGGTGCATGTAATATTGGGTAATGAAAACCTCCACGCAGAATTAGAATAGTTGGAGAAGGTTTTTAAAGAGAATGCCTACACTTAACACCAAATAAGGAAGGCCATGCACAGCTATAACAACAAGAAGCAATGAACTGAGGACACCGATGACAACTATAAATCAACTGTGTTCCTTCCATATGCTGGGAATGTGTTTTCTAAATTAGGCAGATTGCTTAGGAAAAAAAAAATCAATGTTACTTTTCATCTACTAGTGAAGAGCCTGGCCATGGTTGAATCCAGAAGACGACTTACATTTGAAAAAGACGAGCGTTTACGCAATTCCCTGTGAGTGTGGTGCTGCATATATAGGCCAGACGACACGAACTATCCAGGAGCATTGTACAGAACATGAAAGATACACCTGTCTTCAGCAACTGTCAAAACCAGCAGTAGCAGAACACTGTATTTCCATGTGACACTCAGTGGAATACAATAGAACAAAAATTTTAGCTCCAGTTTCCAGTTTTTGGGATTTAGTAATCAAACAATTGGTGGAAATATGTCTAGCCGATAACCTTATAAATTGCGACATCAGCTTTCAACTGGTTAAAAATTGGGTTTCTATAATTAAATTTATCCATGGTCATTCGATACTCAGTAGTTAGATCGTCTTTCGCTTCCACCACCGAGGACAGCACACACAACTCTACTGTCCCGCGCGTGCCATCATCTGATGCATGTGCCGAAAGAGACCAGCATATTTTGCATGCGTGAGATTTGGCATAAATACTGTGAATGCACCTGGACTCTTCAGTGGTTGTTTACTTACCTGAAGGTGGCCACATGTCTCTGGGCCAAAATATCATGGCAGAATGTTGATGTGTTCCAGCTGCAAACCCGAAAATTATTAGTAGAAGGTCAAGTACTCTGAGAAAATTTCAGAAGTTATTGGATTAGTTTTCTTCAGTACTTTCACCAGTCTCTGAAAGGAAATGAGTCTTCCCAGTCAAGAGACATTCTTGGTGCATATATGGGTGAAAATTTCCAGCTATCTGTAATCTGTGCTTTTGATTGCTACTGGTATGACCTGCTCCACTGGCAGTGATTCCTTGTAAAATTCATATTGAGTGCCCATTGGATTAATTTCCCCCTTGTTACACTATTTCTCTTTTAGTTGCATGTTAGTTGCGATACACGTAAGGTTTAGCAGAAGCTGTTTCTTGCATGATGCTATAAATAGTACTGTGTACTGTGTCTTGTCCATAAAAACAATTTCTAATTTCAACAGCTGAACGGAAGCAATCATTGGGATATGACTGGCATCCAGAGTGCCTGAGATGTGAAGAATGTGGCAAGCGCTTAAATCCAGGTCAGCATGCTGAGGTAAGTTTCTTAAAATGAATTGGGATGTTTTGCACAGTGTGATTTTATTTGATTAGTTACACTTTAGACGTTTTAGAACTGTATGGCATATGAAACTGATGCATAGAGATAAATAACTTACAATCATTTCCATGTTTTATACAGTTAGTCTCTTAGTGCTTCTCATGTTTATTTTTATAGAGGAACTTCAAATAACTTGTAAGTTAATACTTATAAGTGTAATAAGTGTAAGATTCCACAGGTGTGTAAGTGTAAGATGTAATTTTTTTAAGATTGCTGTATGTCTAATTCTTGGTGAATATGCTAAATTAAATATCTTACTTTGCAGTTTGGAATGGTATAAATAATTTCTGAACTGATTTTTCCTAGTAGTTAAGCTGTAAATGTTTCACAAATGAGGCACATATACTTCAGAACAAGTTTGCTCTCATGGCTCATTTAACAACAAAGTTACAGCACAGTTGCAATAATACAAGACATCTGAAAGACTATTCCATTGCTGAAGAAAACAGAATTCTGACAGTGGTCGGAAGGCACTTGCAGTGAACTCTCTGACCATGTACGTAACAGAGAGGAAGTGGGCAGAAAAAGAAAGTGAAGTGGAATGTCAGGGAGTAGCAAGGATTAATTTGGCCACTGTCAGAGATTTAAAAGCATTCAAATTAAAATTCTATGGATAAGCAGAGAATATGTGGGAAACACATCAAGAAATAAGTTATTGGAACACTATACAAGAATCAGAGTATGAAGAAAATACTGTAGGAAAAAGTAGGACTTACAGATTTGATTTCAACAAAATCCTTCTGAGATAAGAAATTGTAAAGGTAAAGGGCAAGTACTGTTGGGAATTCTCTCTGAGAAAATTAGAATGACATAAAAAGCAGTACATGCAGTTAATTAAAAGAAATGATGGTTTGTATGCAGATTACGAAGTTTTGAGTCATGTGATGTGAATGCTATGTAACATAAACAGATGGGGAAGTGATGAGAGATAGATCAACTGTAATGAGCAGTGATATAGAAGCAGAAAGGGAATGGGGAAACTGTAAAATACAAACATCATGTGGCAAAGGAGGAGAGAGAGAAAAGTATGAGTCACGAATGAGAGGTTTATTGTTGTCGTGGGAAAGTGTTGGCTGTTCTGGGTGAAGAAACTATCAAAAAATTAAAGGAATAAATATTTTGAGTGATAAAGGTAAGAGCTTTTATGAGTAAAAAATTACAAGAAAGCTAAAAATGTCATTTAGAAAAATATTCTCTCAGTGACAGTGAGAACACTCAAACACTGTGAAATTAACCTGTGGAATCGTTTTCAATTAGGAACTAAAATACAATGTGTAACTTGAATATTCATGCCAAATAATCACAACAGTGATAGATAAATGCTGGTGAGTGTAAATAAGCCAGTTCATCACTGTGGTCTGCCCTTTTTGTGTAAACTTAATTTTTTTTATATCTAAAAACAAAGATGATGAGACCCACCAAACAAAAGTGCTGGCAGGTTGACAGACACACAAACAAACACAAACATACACACAAAATTCAAGCTTTTGCAAGCTCCTTCCCTCTTTCCTGACGAAGCAACTGTTTGTTGCGAAAGCTTGAATTTTGTGTGTATGTTTGTGTTTGTTTGTGTGTCTGTCGACCTGCCAGTGCTTTTATTTGGTGGGTCTCATCATCTTAATTTTTTTTATTATGACGAAGTTGATTGCCTAATCATTCAGAACCATCTTGACTGTTTTTCACATTTTCGTGAGATTCCTTGTTTCTGCAGGAGGAAAAATGTTACTGATAAGTGGAAATACATAAATTTCAGCCTTTTTTGATTAATTATTGGTTGCAATAATTTATGACTTTCTTCACATAATTTTGTTTTTGACATTCCTTATGGTGAGCATCTTGTGTTCAGCATAAAGGAGTACCATACTGCCATGTGCCCTGTTATGGAGCTTTATTTGGACCACAACTGTTTGGGCATGGAACTCGTGTGGAATCTCATACAAGTTTTGGAAAGGTAGAGAATCGATCTGGTGGACCAAATCTACCCAGGTAATTTACTTCTTATACAGTAAGTTGCAGGAATGTTTCCATTTTGATATTTCCAAGAATGTTTTGTAATATCTTCATGTTACAGGTCACACATAGAATCCAAATTGAAAATATTTAATCAATTTTATGATGGAAAAAGTGGTGAAATAAGAAGTAGAGAGGTATGTATATATATAGTCATTTTAACTGTGTGTCTAAATATTGTTGCACAAGCTTTATTTTTTTTTGCTGACATAAGCAGTCACAGTGTGTGGTTCCCTTATAGCTTCAGCTGTAGTAGACATTCATCCTTGGTGTAGTAGATGTCAGCAGTTGGTAGATACTAGGAAATAAACAATTAAAAATAGATGTTGAGTTAAATGTTAGGCTTATTCCTTATATCAATAACTGAATGTGAAAATGAAGGGAATTTGTTTTCAGGTGCTGTATTTATACAATCTTCTGATGAACACCTTTTGTCATGATAAATGTTGTGAATTTTATAGGCAGCTTGTGAGCTTCTCCTTGTGTGCCTCTTCACGAGCCTGAGTTTTTCTAATTTTATCTGTGTCATTGTGATTTTGTTATTATGTTCTTTGACTTGTTTGATGGTGTATCCTTAGAATTTGAACAGAAATGCTTTTCATGTTAGACATCAGGCAGTGTTCCCATTTTCAGTTTGGATAAATGATTCTGTGTCAAATAACATAACCTTGAACTTTCTGCCTTCCATTAATGCTGTTTATTAACAGAGGAAAGGTACTTGGATGGCCCGTTTGCAGGTGAGCTACTCTTTATAAGATTTCTCCCAGTTAGCTTTTTTGATATTCAAATTTTTGCTGTCATTTTGTGTTATTACATTTGTATATTTTGACAGATTGGAATGTCTGTGTAAAAGAGAGAGAACAGATTGATGTTAATGATGTAGACCTATATTTTACATGTTTCTGCCGTATGAGCCTTCTTAAAAGTGGAGATGACCTGCATTTTTTTCAGTTACTAGGTATCCTTCATTCTCCAGCAAACTGGTAAATTGCTGCTAGAAGGGGAGCAAGTTCTTTTCCATAATATCTGTAGAATATTACTGGTATTTCATCTGGTCATGATGCCTTTTCACTACAAAGCGATTGTAGTTGTTTTTCTATTCCATGATCTGTCGTTTTGAAGTTCGTGTTGTAAAGGAGGGACCATACTACGATCTTCTGCAGTGAAATAATTACGAAAGACCAAATTCAGCATTTTGGCATTCTCTCTGTTATCTTCCATATCAGTACCAGTATGGTCACTGAGTAACTGAATAGATGATTTTGAACCACTTACCGATTTTACATAAGACCAAAACCTCTTACAGTTTTTGGCCAGATCCCTTTACAAAATTTTACTTTCAAATCCATTGGGCACTTCTCTCATTGCTCTCCTTACTCTCATTTTCGCTTTGTTCAACTTTTGTTTGTCAGCTAGGTTTTGACTTCTCTATCATGTGTGATGAAGCTCTATTTGTTTACATAACAATTTTCTTACACAGCTAATGAACCATGATGGGCCTTTTCCATCCCATAACATTGCTCAGAACATATTTATCTAAGGTAAACAGTGCTTTTGAATTTTTTCCATTTGTACTTCACATCTTTGTCTTCATACTCTGCAATTTGTATCCTGTGACTCCTGCTGAGCAGAAACTTTTTCTACCTTTCTTAACATTCCTTGTAATACTCATGGTCATAGATACTATCATAACCTTATGGTCACTGATATCCTCCTCTGCATTAATTAATTCATAAGTTCTGGCCTGTTTATTGCTAATAGGTCTAAGATGTTACTTTCTTGAGTTGGCTCTGTGTCTATCTGTTTGAAGTAATTTTCGTACAAGACATTCAGAATAATGTCACATGAATCCCGTCTCTGACACCAGTTTTGATAGCATTACTTGTACATTCTGTACCTGGCGAGTTGGTCTCTCCCTATTACAACAACATGAGCAGGAAACTTGTTCACAAAATAATGCAAGTTCTCTCTGAAGTGCTCTGCTGTTACAGGTCATAATCCAGGTGGTTTATAAAAGTATTTTGACCCATTTTTTATGTTTACCTTCGCTCAGATTGATTCTTCTTTGGAATCCTTGATAACCTCTCCAATGCTATTGAGTTCTTTATTGGAATAAAGTGCCGCTGCTATTGGCGACTATCCTATCCATACAATAAATATTCCATTCTGAATTTAGAATTTCATTCCCATTCACTTCTGACTTCAACTAATTGTCTGTTACTAATATTATCTGGGCATAACTTTCAATAAGGAATACTAATTCTGGGACTTTACGATAGATTCTCCTGAATTTTATAAATATTGTGTCAACCTTTTCTATTTCTAATCTGTAGGGCAAGGGTATTTTGAGAAGAATGTGGCTGATGTATCTTCACCATGCGGTTCATCTCTGATCCCAAGAGACAATTCCTCTAACCTAAAAAAAAAAAAAAAAAACACACCTCCCATGCTCATGCCACATATGCCACTAGCCTAGTAGCCGCTTCCTGATGTGGTGCATGAGAGACCTCTTACCTCTTAAGGGGAACTCACAGCTCTCCAACCGATAGCATAAGTTGAGAAATTTGCAGCCAGTGGTGTCACAGTATCATCTGAGCCTCTGGTTTAAACCTTCCACCTTGCTCAAATCAGAGACCATGATTCACCCTGAATACAATGCAACAAATAGCAAGCTTAACCTGCACCATGCATGTGATGTTAACTGTCTTCACCAAATCAGCCATCCACCTGCAGGAACTGAGGATGACCTCAGAACCCAAGTGACAGACATCATTTGTGCTTGCATGAGCCATGATTTGCAGCCACTGCAATCATTGCACTCAATAACTGCAAACAGAGACTCCTCCATGTCACGGAGGAGACCTCTCAACAAACACACCAAGTGCACACTGGCATTCATTCCCGACCTGTGTAAATTTCAGTGGGGGGCTCCATTATCCACCTAATGTTGCAGCTGCCAATGACTAGCATACCCGCCCTCTGCACTTGTCTGGAATGGGTAGGAAAATCACCCACTGGCCCAACAGGACAGGCATCCTGTGTTGGCTTGGAACAGTGGGTACTGCCTTGTAACTTCTGGTAAAGGCTGGCTCACGGTAAGCCAGTACCTTAGTCAAGTAGCAAGTGATTTAGTAACTCCACTTGATGGCTAAATGTCAAGTAAACAAGTGCGCATTCACATGTGATTTACTGCAGACAACCATGTAGGTGGGGCAACCACAGCTGTGAGTATTCATCTTGGGTGTTAATACCGTATTTACTCGAATCTAAGCCGCACTTTTTTTCCGGTTTTTGTAATCCAAAAAACCGCCTGCGGCTTAGAATCGAGTGCAAAGCACGCTGAAGTTCTGAAAAATGTTGATAGGTGCCGCCACAACTAACTTCTGCCGTCGAATATATGTAGCGCTACACAGGCATCCTTTGTAGACACAAAGATAAATACTGGCGCCAAAACCTCTGCGTCAATAAATAAAATTTTTAAAAAAAATTGGAAGACGAGCTTTTTTTCTCCGCCCGAGTTTCGACCACTGCATTTTCATACATTATCCAACGAAGTAAATACAAATTCCGTATTGTTCATCTTCGAATTTCAATGTACTACGAAAATCCGACTGGTAATACTGGGATTTTTGTCAATATGGCCAACTCTACGTTCTGAATTTTTTCCTACCTGTGAGAAGAGATGGTTGCTAATAGGAACCTGATGAAATGTGAATCACATGCAGTATTCTCTTCACCATAAGAATAATACGAATATAAACATTTTGCCATGTATTCTTTCGTGTTTGCTTCTATCTCATTTAAATCCTGTCTGCCAAATAAACTACGAAACTAGAGTGAGACAACAGCAAACGCGGCAGAATATACATATCGTGTCATGTTTATATTCGTATTACTCTTATGCCTAATAGTGATATAGTCAGAAATGAAGCACGGCAACGGACTAGATTTTTAAATCTAAGATGACTAATTTCTGTGCAGCATTTGATGTACTAAAGAAGCGGCCGCAAAGATTTTCAAACGGAGAAAAATTTTCGCCAAACTCTCATTCAGAACATGTTCTATCATACGCAGTCTATTATTTGGTTCTTGTTGATCATTATCAAAGAAAGCAGCAGTGTAAGTAACAACAAATAGCAGTCTCTTGCCATTGTTTCGCTAATGAGACGATTCCTCTTTTTTTTTAATTGTAGGCGGCGGTAGCGCGCACAAAAGCAAGCCATGCCGCGAGCAGCGACAGGCCGTAAACACGCACTATCAGAATGCGACAAACAAAGCATGACACAGTATAGTAATGCATTTTCAGCTTGGAGTGACTGACGTGAACACCTATAACATAGAAAACGGCACTTATCAGATCAAAGCAAAATAAGCAATCGATTCAAACCAGACGAAGCACGTGAAAAAGGAAGGTATCCGTATAAATACGGACGGAGCGCCTGACGCATAGCAATGGCTACCTGGTAAAGCTTAACTGCTAAGCTTCCGACTCGAACCAAACTACTGTAGCTGTATCGTCATTCATTCGACCTAAATTGTGTCTCATATTACAATGGACCAACTTTGTTTCGATTTGGAGGTGCGGCCTAAAACTTCTCTCTCCCCTTGAATTTCGAGTCTCAAATTTCAGGCGCGGCTTAGATTTGGGAATTTTTTTTTCCTTTATTTCGAGTCTCATTTTTCAGGTGCGGCTTAGATTCGAGTGCGGCTTACATTCGAGTAAATACGGTAACCACTTCAGCTGTATTTAGTCCTTTATCACTGATCATGCCAGTTTCATGGCACTAAAAGCCACATCTTCAGGTGAACATATGATTAAGACATTGGAACAGAAAAACTCGGAATCGTTTTACCCAACATTCATTGTCCATCAAAACAAAACACCGCCAAAAGATGGTATGTCATAGATTAAAAACTGCCTGATTCCAATGTAGTGGATGGGTCCAAAATGAGTCGTACCATAGTGATCACTTCTCCGATCTATACGGAACCGCGTACAACGGATGCGGGCGTGTGCTCTGTCATACTACTGTGCTATAGATCAGAGGCCACAGATGCAGGCCAGTGACAACAGAATCATCCTATTGGTTACATTGAGTTAGGTTTCCATGGGATCTGAGATAGTAATTGAAGCACCATGACAGCAGTGAACTACATGTACATTATTGCAGACCACCTGCATCCCTTCGAGCTTGAAATCTTCTACAATGGCAGTGATAGCTTCCAGCAGGATAACTGTCCATTTACAATGACAGAATCATGCTACTGTGGTTTTGAGAAGCATAATAGCAAACTCACATTGATGTCTTGGCCAGCCAATGCCCCCGATCTGCATACCCACAAACCACCATCCTATAACTTTCAGTAATCGTGTGACCTGTTTGTAGATATCTTGTGCCACATACCTCTGGTCTAGTAGAATCCATGCCAAGCAGAATTGCTGCTGTATTATGTTTGAAAAGTGGACCAGAATGCTATTTAACAATTGTTCATAATGTTTTGGCTCAACAGTGTATGCTGTCATCAAATCCTGTTTGGATACAATGGAAAATCCAGGACAGAGTGGGATGGGGGTAAGGTGGAGGCTATGGCAGGAGAGGGGAGGGGGGGAGGGATAGTATGGTGGAGGTGGCAGACAGTGAAGTGCTGCAGATCAGACAGACGGTAGGAGAGAGGTGGAGTTGGGTGGGGCGGAAAGTAGCGGAAAAGTAGAGAAATAAAAAGACAAGGTGTGGTGGTGGAATGACGGCTGTGTAGTGCTGGAATGGGAACAGCAAAGGGGCTGGATGGGTGAGGACAGTGACTAACGAAGGTTGAGGCCAGGAGGGCTACGGAAACGTGGGATGTATTGCAGGGAAAGTTCCCACCTGTGCAATTCAGCTGGTGTTGTTGAGGAGGATCCATACAGCACAGGCTGTGAAGCAGTCATTGAAATGAAGGATGTTGTGTTTGGCAGTGTGTTCAGCTAGAGGGAGGCCCACTTGTTTCTTGCCCACAGTTTGTTGGTGGCCATTTATGAGGACAGACAGCTTGTTGGTTGTCATGCCTACGTAATATGCAGCAGGTGGCGGTTGGAGGATGTATGGGACAGGTCTTGCATCTAGGTATATTACAGACATATAAGGCATGGGAGATTTGTTATTGTACAAGGTTGGGAGGCTAATTATGGTCTTACTGAAGCCTTCACTGACCGTAAAACAAACCTCCCGTGCCTTATCTTTCCAGTCTCCCACCACCTCCCAAAGTCCCACTATTTGGCCACAGAAGAGCATTGCCTTCGTAACTCAGTACCACCCAGGACTGTAGCAATTGAATTACTTTATCCGGCAGGGTTTCGACTACCTCTCGTTGTGTCTGAAATGAGAAATGTCCTGCCCATTATCCTTCCCACCTCTCCCACAGTGGTATTCTGCTGTCCAACGAACCGACACAATATACTCATCCATCCTTACACAACTACTGCTCCCAATTCCTTACCTTATGGCTCTTACCCCTGTAATAGAGCTAGATGCAGGACTTGTCCCATAAATCCTCAAACCACCACCTACTCCAGTCCGGTCACTGGCACCACTTATCCAATCAAATGCAGGGCTACTTATGGAACCAGTCATGTAGTCTACAAGCTAAGCTGCAACCACTGTGCTGCATTCTATGTAGGCATGAGAACCAACAAGCTGTCTGTACTCATGAATGGCCACCAACAAACTGTGGCCAAGAAACAAGTGGACCACCCTCTTGCTGAACATGCTGCCAAACATGACATCCTTCATTTCAGTGATTGCTTCGCAGCCTGTGCCATATGGATCCTCCCAACCAATACCAGTTTTTCTGAACTGCACAGGTGGGAACTTTCCCTGTAATACATCTTACGTTCCTGTAACACTCCTGGCCTCAACCTCCATTAGTGACTGTCCTCACCCATCCAGCCCCTTCCCTGTTCCTATTCCAGCACTACACAGCCGTCATTCCAACACTTCACCTGGTCTTTTTATTTCTCTCCTTTTCCATTACCTCCCCGCCCCCCTTCCGCTCAGCCTCCTCCTTACCCCCACCCAGTCGCCACTCCCATCACTCCCATCATGCACTGGTGCTGCTGCTCGCAGTGTGGTTTCAGTTGCCTGAGACTGCAGTTGTGTGTGTGTGTGTGTGTGTGTGTGTGTGTGTGTGTGTGTGTCTAGTGTTGACGAAGGCCTTAATGGCCAAAAGCTTTAATTGTGAGAGTCTTTTTATTGTGCCTATCTGTGGCTCAGCATCTCCGCTATATAGTGAGTAGCAACTTTCCTTCTTGTACTTGTTACATTCCACCCTGTTTAGATACAGTTGGGTGTGCTCTTGTGCCCCCAGAGCCAGTAGCAGTGGCAATGATTGTAGCTGGAGCATATGTTGCTCATCCACAAGAAACAGATGACTGAAAACTGAAAGTGAAAAGAAGAAAGGCAATAATGCATACTACTAAGTAGACAGTATTCACATGTGTGTAGTATTGCACCAGTTGTAAGTGAGCTGGTGTGGGGTGTAGCTGCTTGCCTGACTACTATTCAGTTTATGGGATTGGACCGACTAAACTATTTTACTTACTAACTTTACTAAATGATGTCTTTCAGACACTTTTAGTTACTAAATCACTCGTCACTTGACTAAATTACTGGCCTAGTGTGAACCAGCCTTAAGGCATAAAGAGCCAGCATTGGTGCAAGTTCCCACTTTCACCTTTTGCCTTTTGCCCAGATACATGCAAACCTACTATCATATACCATTCACTATTTAGTGCAGATGGTTTGGTTAGATGTTGTTTATTCAAAGTTACATCATCAACAACAACTAGGTCACCAGGGGATTCCAACAGCACCAAAAATATTGAAGGTCTTGTGTCTAGTGCCCTGATGTCACCACAGGTGTCAGCAGCAGACAGAAGCCTGTTGACCAAGCACAATGCAGCTTCTAGCTGTTTGTGGTCAGCGGCCAATTCCCCTTTGTTCCACACACAGCATCAAACAGGGTCCCATCTATATCGCACTGTGTAACTCACTGTAGCCTAAGAACAAAATCCACCAGGTCTTAAAATGGATTTAAATTTCTCTGCTGACAGCAGGTGTATCAACAGTTACTTATCACTAGAGACTTGGCTTTCACAAAAGCTACTGTAGGAATAAATACACAAGCTCTAAATATAAATAAACACTAGTAAATTAGGAAAAAACACACATTATGTTCACTTCCCATCAGAAGCTCATTTAAGAAAAAAAGATAATAAACTGGCTGTCGCAGCTGGACGTCCCTTCTGCCTGGATGGCTGACCTCAGACTGCACCATGTCATGAACTCTTGTTTCCTATTACTCACAAGTACTATTATGATTGCCTGTTTTAGCCCCACTAGATGAATTAGATACCTTGACAACAATAGTGGTTTTGTAGCCATTGTGACCAGTAAGGCAACAAGAATGAAAAACTTTATCTTAATATAACTCTCCCTCTCCCTCTCCCTCTGTATCATACCATAGCATAGTGAATAGCATTGTCTATCTTTCACCTGGCAGTGTGACACCCATACTAACAACAGAATAGTATATGTACAAGTTAAGCAACTCCATTACTCCGGAGACCCACTGAGTTGTTGTTCAAAGAGAGACTAGTTCCGTTGCATTATTGCTATAGAATGTAACAGATGTTCCTTTAAGATATTTTCAAATTAAATTAAATTTTAAATAAAACCATATATGGCTATTTCAGTTAAAATGGGAAGTATTCTGGAAAAAGTGAATGGCAAATAAGCTAAGAGAAAACTCTTTAGATGCAAAGATTGATAAATTACAGAAAATATATTAAGTGCATTAATACGGAAAAGCTGGTTCAGCTGATTTTTTAAATATAATAGATGATGAATGGTTATACTTCCTTTGCCATAGCCCACAGAACTAAATTCACTTTCATTATTCATTGCTAAGTTCCAGGTGTGTTAATTGACTGCTGGCACCTACAATATAAAATAACTGTTCAAGTTATGTACAGGCAAAAGTCTTTACGTACAGACAAAAGTCTTTACGTACAGACTTGAATTATCTTTCCAGATCTTTTTTTCCAATATGTTTGTTGTTTTCTCACATCTTTTGATTAAGACTTTGAACCATTGTAGTGTAGATCCTGCATATCCTACTGCTAACCAAGCAACTTCTTCTTGCCATTGTAGAGTACAGCTGTTTACAAGTCCTTTTGTTTAGGCTTCCTGTGAGCCCAGACTTGGGCTACTTGAGTAATTCTGAATGTACACTGAATGTCTGTATGGTATTATTTTCGTGGGCAATATTTATTCTGTCCTTGGTCTAAATTCTATTGCACTCATTTGACAATTGTTTTGATAAAAAGCAGATACGAGTACTTATGACTGTGAAATGTTTACTTTTCCCACAGGTAAATGGTCGACTTGTTTTAGAAGGTGCCCTGCGAATACATTGGGGAGTGTTAGGAATGATTCATCTCAAGGAAGATGATGATCAGCGCACTGTTGTAACTATAAGAAAACGTAATTCTTGCCGAAGTGATGGTTTTAATGGAGTTGATTTTGAGGTAATAACATATTTGTGTTTACATTTGTCTGGTGACCTGTTTGTTTAAGGGGCAGTAACTGGCTTTAAGAATCTATCAAAGTGAAGATACAGAATGATTTGTTCCTACAGTAAACCTGCCAAAAGGCTTGCATTCACAAATTTGAAACCAAGCATTTATCAGTACCAGTAAATAGTAAAGTGAATAGGATGTGAAAGGCAATAAGGAAGAAGGAGATCTGATACTTTGCAACAGAGCCAAGAGATGTGATGTAACATCTCTTTTTTTACTGAAACACAGATTTTTGCATATAGAAGTATTGACTCCCTTATTACTTAAGAATATTCTATAGTTCACTTGAAATGGTCATTCTTGCTAGTAGTATGGTATTCTGCCTTACGGCAGGTCTTGTCATGGATTAAGCCTCTTCAACTTTTGTCTGCTCCTAGCCAGTCTTTTCATTTCTGAATATTTGTCTCCTTTGATATTGTCCAGCATTTGATTTCTTCTTTTTCCTCTTCCCCTTTTTCCCTCCACCATTCCTTCTATTCCTTTCTTCAATAAACAGTCCCTCCTCAAACAAAGTCCAATCCAGTTCCGTTTTCTCTTTCTGATGACTTTCATTATGTTTCTTTCTTCTCCAACTCTTCTTAATACTTCTTCATTCTTTACTCGGTCTTCCCATTTCACGTTTTCCATATCCACATCTCTAGTGCCTCCAATCTTCTTTCATCTTCCTTCCTCAATGTCCAGGTCTCTGCACCGTATAGTGCAATGCTCCAGATGTAACATTTGGCAAGTCGTTTCCTCAGATCTTTGGTTAGTGGTCCACAAAGTAATTTCTGTTTCCTCTTGAGTACTTCTTTTGCCATTGGAATTCTTTTCCTAATTTCTGTTGAGCAATACATATCATCCATTATTACACTTCCCAAGTAATTGAAGTTATTTGTGTGCTCTACTTCCTCTCCCCCCTATTTTCATACAGCATTTTCTCCCCTTTCCTCCAATTACCATGCCTTTTGTTTTCTTCTTGTTAATCTCCATTCCATATTCTTCTGATTTTGTGTTTAGATCACCTAACATTTGTTCCATCTCTCTTGTACTCTCTGCCATCACAACCATGTCGTCTGCAAATCTTATACACTCCACTCTCCAACCCCCTATACAGACTCCTCTCCTTCCATCAAAACTTTCAATAATAATTTCCTCCAGATATATATTGAACAGTGTTGGTGATAAACAACAGCTTTGTCTTACACTTCTTCCCAGTTCAATTTCTTCACTCGTCAAACCTCCTATACGTACTCTTGCTCTCTGGTTCCAATATAAATTTCTAATTAGCCGTCTATCTCTCCAGACAACCCCATGTTTCCTTAGGGTTTTTATCAGTTTGTCCCATCTGACACAGTCAAAAGCCTTCTCAAGATCAGTGAACACAACATACACCTTCCTTTTCTTCTCCATGTACCTCTCCCCTATCACTCTCCGTAGCCCAATGGCGTTTCTAGTTCCCACTCCTCACATGAAACCAAATTGTTCATATCCTATTACGCAATTCAGCTTTCCATATAGTCTTCTGTTGAGCGTCCTCAGCAAGACTTTGGCTACATGCGATATGAGGCTCACTGTTCTGTTTCTCACACTTCTTGCTGTTCTTTTTCTTTTCTATAGGCATTAAGATACTTGGCCTTTTTCCTGTCATGTATATTTCATTATACGATTCAATCAACTCCCTTTTCCCTCCTTTCTCCAATGACTTTAACAGTTCCACAGGAATCTCACCAATCCCCATTGCCCTTCCATTTTTCATCTCCTTCATAGATTCTTCAATCTCACTAGTTAGTATTGCATTTCCTTTGCCATCATCTGCAACTTTATCTTCTTCTTACATCCCAAGGTCTTCTTCACTTTATCAACTGTCTGCAGCGTATAGCCATTCTATATATTCTTTCATCTTCTCATTGCTTATTCTTGCTAATTAGGATATTTCTTACATGTAATTATAGGCATTGTGGTTCCTCATTTTAGCATTATGATTGTTTTTTGCTGTGAATTAATGGTATTTTGATTCAAGATGTTTGATTCATATGTTGGTCAAACAAGAATTACCTTTAAAACAAATACTATACCTATTTACACCATTTGAACAGAGAGCTATTAATTTTTATTGGGATTTAAATTTCTTCATCCATAGAAAAGAATGTAGGTGTAAACTGTTGTTATCACATAACTTTTAGATTTTTTTCTGATCATTAAAGTTTTGACATTTTTATGGCTTTAATTAAAGATAAAGGCTGCTGGCTGTGAGCTTCATTGATAAATCATTGAATTGTGGCTGGATTTCACAATGTGTCATATAAATCTCCAGTAAGAACAAAGTATAAACTTGGACTACCATTGAAAGCAGTGTTTTTGCTGATGTGTGTTGCTGTCTGCAATTTATTGGACACTGTGCCCTGAATTTCTTGTGGAGGTGTGAACTCAGCAGTGTACTTTTTGATCCATCCACTTGCTTGTTGTCATTTTCTTTCTTTTATTAAAAAATAATTACAGTAAAACCCCCTTTTTACACTTTTCAGCAGACTGACCCAAAAAGTGTAAAATGCAGGAAAGTGTAAAATACAGGAAAGCATAGGAAACACAAGAAGTGAAAGTGAAGAAAGTACTGTTACTGTCATTCTCTTTATATTGTTCAAAATATGAAATTAAAATGATTTAAATTACGCCGTTTAGAAAAATCTGAAGTAATTAATTGTTTTTGTTCTTTCTAACAGCAGTTAACTCTACTCTTTCATGAACCCACATTAAAATGGTATTTTTGTTCTAATGTGAGACTTAATATTGATAATCATGATAAAGTTTTGTCAAATGAAACTTGTAACACAGCATTGGTAAAACGCTAAAAAATTGGCGGTCTTCATAAACAGAGAACAATAGATAAGAAATATACAGCTTGTTGTCAACATCACTTGGTCGTATGTTACGGAGCATCTTGAGGAGGAATGTTTGTGTGTGACTTAAGGTTGTACCAACCTAAGACAGCGTGCCTAGTACAGATTAGCGTATTTCATGTGGAAGTAATGACAATTCGTGAAAGCCCATTATAGGCACCACTTCAAAAGCAGTGTTCATTTGTATAAATGACTGTGAAATTAATGTGAAGCTATTGTAATACAATCCAGTGAGTAGAAGAAAGGTTTCTACTAGAGTCACTGCCATCGAATCGTGAGTATCATTAAGGCAGTGACTCAACATACTTTCCAAACCTTCCAAACACTGCGAACCTATAATACAGGTGGCTGTGACCTAACAAGCCAACAGTGAAAATGCTGCATTACATGATCAGTAAATCTATCTATAGCCTGCATTTTCTGCTTCATTCCAAGGCTGACTTTGAGCAGAAATGTTGTTGTTGTTGTGGTCTTCAGTCAAGAGACTGGTTTGATGCAGCTCTCCATGCTACTGGATCCTGTGCAAGCCTCTTCATCTTTGAGTAAATACTGCAGCGTACATCCTTCTGAACCTGCTTGGTGTATTCATCTTTAGGTCTCTTTCTACAATTTTTACCCTCCACACTTCTCTCCAATACTAAATTGGTGATCCCTTGATGCCTCACAATGTGTCGTACCAACTGATCCCATCTCCTAGTCAAGTTGTGCGACAAATTCTTCTCCCCAATTCTATTCAGTACCTCCTCATTAGTTATGTGATCTACCCACCTAATCTTCAGCATTCTTCTGTAGCACCACATTTTGAAAGCTTCTATACTCTTCTTGTCTAAACCATCTATTGTTCATGTTTCACTTCCATACATAGCTACACTCCATAGAAATACTTGCAGAAAAGACTTTCTGACACTTAACCCTATATTAGATGTTATCGGATTTCCCTTTCCATCCCATAGCCAGTCTACATTTTATATCCTCTCTTTTCAACCATCATCAGTTATTTTGATTCCGAAATAGCAAAACCATCTACTACTTTGTCTCATTTCCTAATCTAATTCCCTCAGCATCACCTGATTTAATTTGACTATGTTCCATTATCCTTGTTTTGCTTTTGTTGATGTTCATCTTATATCCTCCTTTCAAGACACTGTCCATTCTGTTCAACTGCTCTTCTAGGTTCTTTGCTGTCTTTGATAGAATTACAATGTCATTGGCAAACCTCGAAGTTTTTATTTCTTCTCCATGGATTTTAATTCCTATTCCACATTTTTTTTCCCTTTACTGTTTGCTCAATATACAGATTGAATAATCAGGGTCAGGCTACAACACTGCCTCACTCCTTTCTCAACCACTACTTCCCTTTCATGCCTCTCGACTCTTATAACAAGCATCTGCTGTCTGTACAAATTGTACCAGTAGTTAGTCTCTCGTCCCTGTATATTACCACTGCCACCTTCAGAATTGGAAAGACAGTGTTCCAGTCAGCATTGTCAAAAGCTTTCTCTACGTCTACAAATGCTAGAAACGTAGGTTTGTCTTTCCTTAATCTATCTTCTAAGATAAGTCATAGGGTGAGTATTGCCTCGTGTGTTCCAACATTTCTACAGAATCCAAACTGATCTTCCTTTAGGTCGGCTTCTACCAGTTATTCCATTTGTCTGTAAAGAATTTGTGTTGGTATTTTGCAGCCTTGATTTATTAAACTGGTAGTTCAGTGATTTTCACACCTGTCAGCATCTGCTTTCTTTGAGATTAGTATTATTATATTCTTCTTGAAGTCTGAGGGTATTTCATCTGTCTCATACATCTTGCTCACCAGATGGTAGAGTTTTGTCATGGCTGGCTCTCCCAAGGCTATCAGTTACTCCAGTGGAATGTTGTCTACTCCCAGGGTCTTGCTTCGACTTAGGTCTTTCAGTCCTCTGCCAAATTCTTCACACAGTATCATATATCCCATTTCATTTTCATCTATGTTCTCTTCCATTTCCATAATATTCCCTCAAGTACATCTCCCTTGTATAGACGCTCTATATACTCCTTCCACCTTTCTGCTTTCACTTCTTTGCTTTGCTCAGGACTCCTGATATTCATACAGGTGGTTCTCTTTTCTCCAAAGGTCTCCTTAATTTTCCTGTAGACGGTATATATCTTACACCTAGTGATATACACGTCTACATCCTTACATTTGTCATCTAGCCATCCCTGCTTAGTCATTGTGCACTTCCTTTCGATCTCATTTTTGAGACGTTTGTATTCCTTTTCACCTGCTTCATTTACTGCATGTTTATATTTTCTCCTGTCATCAGTTAAATTAAATTTCTCTTCTGTTACCCAAGGATTTCTACTAGCCCTCCCGTTTTTACCTACTTGATCCTCTGCTGCCTTCACTTTTTCATCTTCAAAGCTACCCATTCTTCGTCTACTGTGCTTCTTTCCCCTGTTCTCGTCAACCGTTCCTTAATACCCTCTCTGAAACTCTCTACAACCTCTGGTTCTTTCAGTTTATCCATGTCCCATCTCCTTAAAACTCTACCTTTTTGCAGTTTCTTCAGTTTTAATTTACAGTTCATAACCAGTAAAGTGTGCTCGGAGTCCACATCTCCCCCTGGAAATGTCTTACAGTTTAAGACCTGGTTCCTAAATCTCTGTCTTACCGTTATATAATCTATCTGAAAGTATCTGGTGTCTCCAGGCCTCTTCCATGTATACAAGCTTCTTTCTTGATTCTTAAACCAAGTGTTAGCTATGATTAAGTTATGCTCTGTGCAAAATTCTACCAGGCGGCTTCCTCTTTCATTCCTTACCCCCAGTAAATATTCACCTACTACTTTTCCTTCTCTTCCTTTTCATTCTATCGAATTCCAATCCCCCATGACTATTAAATTTTCATCTTGCTTAACTAACTGAATATGAAGCACTTTTTGCATAAATCTGTATAAAAATCAATGGTATATGTCAGTAAACCATCAAAGAAAACTTAAAATGCGAGAAATGTTGTCACACAGAATCATTAATGATGGGAAAGCATTGTATTGAGAGAACTGGACTTCTATTGGGACCAACAAAAATAAACATAAAAACAGGAAAACATAAAATGTGGGAATGTAAAAGTGGGGTTACAAACTAATCAAACAATGGAAAATCTTGCCTGAGACAGTCGTGTGTGTGAGTTGCATTTGTGCGCATACGTGTGTGTGTGTGTGTGTGTGTGTGTGTGTGTGTGTGTGTGTGTCTATTGTTAACGAAGGCCAGTGGCCGAAAGTTCTGATTGTCAGAGGGTTTTTGTTGTGCTTATCTGCTTCTCAGCATTTCCGCTACATAATGTTGTTTACAAACTAATGTCAGCCGATGAACCCAAGACAGAAGCCGACAGACAGTTTGTCAACAAGTGGCAATGGATGCGTTAACAATTTTTTATTGTAAGTCTTACATTGTGAAGAAGTGGCATTCTTGTGTATGGATGTGAGTTAGTGCTAAGCAATCTGTTTCATCACAGCATATCATTTATCTTTTCACACATTCAAGCTGAATAGGTTTGTGATCAGCTGCGAGCATACACTTGGACTTAAGACATTATATTGAAGTAACTTGTGCAAGTAATTTAGTAGATTTCTAAAATAGCTACACACACTTTTCTGATGCAGATTTTTCCCATACCATGAATCACAAGGGTTGTGAATTCACTGTAAGCCTGTCACTATGTTTTTCCTACTGTTCCAAACTTGAAAAAGGCTCTCGCATGATGTTGCAAGACTAGAAATTCCACAAGAATGGATCATGTAAACTGTATTGAAATCTCTAACCCATAATGGTGTATTTTCTGAAAAAAGAAATAATTTAAATAAGATGCTGAATCAGGACTTGCTTTATAGATCTCTTATCTGATATTGATGATACTCCACTAAATTATCTGATTTATCAAGCCTTCACATTGATCAAAAATATTTTATCTTTTGTGGTAACTGAGTTCTATGTAATCATTTACAAAAAGTTTCATACAGAATGTGAAATAACCAATAGCAACCTCTACAAAAACAACCTCATTGTATGGTACATTGTGTGGCTGTTGAGAGATAATACTGTATCATTGGGTTAACTTTGCTTTTCATCAGTTGGCCAAATGAGAAATGCTTTATGAGTGAAATAAGACACTTTATCAATGTATGAGGTAATATTATGCTAGTATTACATATAAATGGATAAGATAATTCACCTGATATCAGATATTTTAATTCAATGAGTTATATATAAGAAACTATCAGCCTCGATTGCAGTAATGAAACCAACCTTTACCTAGGTTTCAGCCCAAATAATTGAGCCTTCTTCAGAAGGTATACCTGAATCTATAATTTGTCTAAGAGGGCATGGTCTAGAAATAAATCTAAAACAGCCTAGACCATGCCCTCTTAGACAAATTATAGATTCAATTATATCTTCTGAAAAAGGCTCAATTATTTGGGCAGAAACCGAGGTAAAGGTTGGTTTCATTACCACAATCGAGACTGATAGTTTCTTATATATCAGATTATCATGATTGCTGACTGTACTGCAATGTTGAAAGTACAAAAATATCTTGGTTTCATTGCAATGCCTATTAAATATGATACTAGCTGACACTAACCTATTACCAAGTTTTATGACCATGGTTTGTCTGGGGAAACTGAGTATCCTTTGACAGGGCCCCTGAAAACATGCTATGTCCCTTACCACTGTGTCAAGGATCCCACGGATTTTGTTCATTATTAATGAGCTCCTCCTACTGTTTAACTGTAGTAGACTTAACATACTAGGTATACATAGTGTGTACAAAGCACTTTGGTACAGAGGGAGAGATCAGTGTAGACTCTTCCAGTCCATGTGTTTTCTGACTACACCCTAAACTTCCCTTCTCCTGGTAAAAATGTGTAGAAGTAGGTCACACAGCTCTCTTACATCAGTCCGTAGTTACACAGACGGAGTGTCTGTGGTGCCTGGTGTGGGCTGTGTGACCAGCTGACCAAATAAAAAAATCACATTACTGCCTGCAGCATTGCTCCATCTTCTAGACTAGTATTGTTCTACATGTGGCTGTTGATCCCCAGGACAGTCACAAAGTCTTGCTTGGAGATGAAGAGGGGGTTCCAGATTGCAAGAGGAAGTAGTTGCAATACGGCTGATAACATATGTTTCATGATAATCATTTGCCATGGTTTAAATGTTACATGGAAGTGACAAAGCCTTGGAAAGCACATTGTAAAGTTATGATATTTATTTGTAGTAATGAATATGACTTTAATTTAAACCTATTGAACACTTCAAATATGCAAAGACTTGCGGCAGTGAGAAGTGACACAGTGTCTACCGAACTCATCCTACATCTGTGGAACGAATCTGGGGCAGCGAGAGACATTAAACCGTGTACAGATTGTATTCAAGAGTTCACCTCTGAAAGATTTGTGGGGAGAGGGGAAGGACCACATTAACTTCCAGGTGGGAATGGCAGTGCAGGGGCAGCATCTTGTGCCATCCTTACAACTTAGTTTTCATGTCGATCATTGGCTGTGATAAAATCACATGGAACTAGAACAGATCATGAAAGTGCATTTAAAAGTTGCTCAGGTTAGTTATGATTGGCAGCAGTCAGAGGAGGTGCGAAGTACTGCAATTCCTACCAAGCGAATATAGGATGCTTGAGCTCACCTCAGATTGTAATTAATACATTGTGTGTTGACATTCTTTCTATTTTCATATCTCACTGATTTCATTGGGATTCCCACAAAATAGCCATTGCTTGTCTCCTGATTCATATCTCATTCCTTTTGTGCTATTAATTGTGATTATGTGAAGTCATAAATTTGATAGTGCTTTTTAAAAAGAGTTGAAAAATAGCTTCTAAAATCTAATATAACAATTTGTAATTAAATGTACCAAATACCCTCATAATTAATTAAAAAGAAATGTTGTTTTCTTTTGAATCTGGATGAAAGTAAATAAAACAACCAGACCAGTGCATGTCCGAACAGTAGAGGTCCCATAATACAAAAACATAGGCCTAATAAAAGTCAAATTTATTTTATATAAAAATTACGTAATTCTGAATTGAATAGCACACAGAATTTTTAATAATAAATACCCTGTGTTAATGGTGAATAAACGCAAAACCTGAAAACTGTTTTTAGGAACCAATTGATAACTAAATGAACAAGATCCAGCAAAGTAATTTTCAGAAATTGTGCATAAGGAGGAATGTCATAGAACAGCATTTGGCTTACTGCTCAACTGTAGCTAGGTCAGAAAGTAGTCTTTGGAATGGTTACCAAAAGCTAAAAGCAAAGGCACTGGACAGACTCGTTATACGAAACATTGCTCATTGAGTGATTCAACCTTTCACAAAATTACGTTGTGTGTTGCTCATTACGTGATGTTTGACTTTACTTTGTTCACTGTAATAATAATGCTGATGTAAACATTACGATATTTATTCTTCCGCATTTCCTGTTGTTTCACTGTTCTTTCTCTCCTGTGATACATAAGCCACATTTTCAAAAATCTTCCAGAAAGTAATGTACTCAAGAGTGGTTAGCCATCTCAGCAGTAATAGGATACTTAGTACCGTATTTACTCGAATCTAAGCCGCACTTTTTTTCCGGTTTTTGTAATCCAAAAAACCGCCTGCGGCTTAGAATCGAGTGCAAAGTAAGCGGAAGTTCTGAAAAATGTTGGTAGGTGCCGCCACAACTAACTTCTGCCATCGAATATATGTAGCGCAGGCAGAAAGATAAATATTAGAGCCAAAACCTCTGTGTCAGTAAATAAATTTAAAAAGAGATGGAAGACGAGTTTTTTTCTCCGCCCCGAGTTTCGACCATTGCATTTTCAGACATTATCCAACGAAGTAAATACAAATGCCGTATTGTTCATCTTCGAATGTGGCAGCATTTCAATGTACTACGAAAATCCGACTGGCAAAACTGTTTGGGATGTTTGTCAATATGGCCTACTCTACGTTCTGAATTTTTTTCCTACATGTGAAAAGAGATGGTCGCAAATAGGAACTTTTATGAATTGTTAATCACATGCAGTATTCTATTCACCATAGGAATAATACGAATATAAACATTTTGCCATGTATTCTTTCGTGTTTGCTGCTACCTCATTTAAATTCTGTCTGCCTAATAAACTACGAAACTATAGTGAGACAACAGCAAACGTGGAAGAATATACATATATGTTTATATTCATATTATTCTTATGCCTAGTAGTGATACAGTCAGAAATGAAGCACGGCAATTGACTAGATTTTTAAATCTAAGACGACTGTAATTTCTGTGCAGAATGTAATGTACGAAAGAGGCGTCTGCAAAGATTTTCAAACGGAGAAAAATTTTCGCTAAACTCTCGTTCAGAACATCTTCTATCATAAGCAATCTATTATTTGGTTCTTGCTGATCATTATCAAAGAAAGCAGCAAAGAAAACAAAGAGCAGTCTCTTGCCATTGTTTCGCTGATGAGACGATTCCCTTTTTTTTATAAAAAAAAAAGAAAAAAAAAAGCGGCGGTAGCGCGCACAAAAGCAAGCCATGCCGCGAGCGGCGGCAGGTCATAGACACTCATTATCAGAATGCGACAAACAATGCATGACACAGTAAAATAATGCATTTTCAGCTTAGAGTGACGTAAACACCTATAACAAAGAGAACGGCACTTATCAGATCAAAGAAAAATAAGCAATCAATTCAAACCAGACGAAGCACGTGAAAAAGGAAGGGTACCCGTATAAATACGGACGGAGCGCCTGACGCATAGCAATGGCTACCTGGTAAAGCTTAACTGCTAAGCTTACGACTCGAACCAAACTACTGAAGCTGTACCGTCATTCATTCAACCTAAATTGTGTCTCATATTACTATGGACCAACTTTGTTTTGATTTGGAGGTGCGGCCTAAAACTTTTCTCTCCCCTTGAATTTCGAGTCTCAAATTTCAGGTGCGGCTTAGAATCGGGAAAATTTTTTTTCCTTGATTTCGAGTCTCATTTTTCGGGTGCGGCTTAGATTCGAGTGCGGCTTAGATTCGAGTAAATACGGTAAATCACAGTTCGGATTTCAAAAATGTTGTTCCACTGAGACAACAGTATACAATTTCACGGTCCACATAATAGAGTCATTAAATAGCAAAATGTCACCAATAGGAATTTTGTGTGACTTGTCCAAAGCATTTGATTGTGTGAACCATGACATTATGTTACAGAAATTACAATTCTATGATATAAATGAAATAGCATATGAGTGGTTTGAGTCATACCTACAGAACAGGAAGCAAAAAGTTTCCTTATATGGGTTAAGTGATTTAAATAAGTTTGCCACTTCATCTAACTGGGGTGAAATTACATTAGGTGTTCCTCAGGGTTCAATCATGGGTCCCCTTCTGTTCTTGATGCATGTGAATGACCTCCCTTCCTGTCTGAAACAGGAAGCTGAACTGACACTGTTTGCTGGTGATACAAGCATCATTATTAATCCAGTAAAAGAAATGCCAATTGAAAATGATACAAATAAGGTCTTCGGAAAAGTCATGAATTGGTTTTCTGCAAATGGGCTTGCTCTAAACTTTGAAACAACACACTACATCCAATTTTCTGCTGCAAAGAGTACAGTTCCTTCAATAAATATAAAACATCAACAGAAGTAGTAGAAAGGGTAGAGCATACTAAGTTTTTGGGTGTACATATAGATGAGAATCTTAATTGGAAAATTCATATTTTTGATCTTCTAAAGCGACTAGTTCAGCAACTTTTGCAATCAGAATAATTGCTAATTTTGAGGATACAGAAATTAGAAAGCTAACATACTTTGCATGCTTTCACTCTCTGATGTCATATGGAATAATATTTTGGGTTAACTCAACATTTAGACAAAAAGTATTCTCTGCTCAAAAGAAAGTGGTTAGAATAATGTGTGGAGTTCATAGTCGCACATCTTATAGGCATATTTTTAAAAGATTGAGAATTCTTACAACAGCCGCACAGTACATTTACTCATTAATGAAATTTGTTCTCAACAACATGGACCAGTTTAAAAACAACAGTGACAGTCATGATTATAATACCGGTCTTTCTGACTTACGCTATCCTTTACTCAATCTATTTTTGGCACAGAAAGTGGTAAAATATGCTGCTATAAAAATTTTCGACAAATTACCAGGTGAAATAAAATGTCTGACAGCAGTAATAGCTTCAAAAATAAATTGAAATCATATCTCCTTGACAAGTTCTTCTATAGCTCAATCTTTAACTCTGTATTGTTATATATATATATATATATATATATATATATATATATATATATATATATATATATATATATATATATATATATATATATATAAAAAAACAAAGATGATGTGACTTACCAAATGAAAGTGCTGGCAGGTCGACAGACACACAAACATACACACAAAATTCAAGCTTTCGCAACAAACTGTTGCCTCATCAGGAAAGAGGGAAGGAGAGGGAAAGACGAAAGGATGTGGGTTTTAAGGGAGAGGGTAAGGAGTCATTCCAGTCCCGGGAGCGGAAAGACTTACCTTAGGGGGGAAAAAAGGATGGGTATACACTTGCACACACACACACACACACACACACATATCCATCCACACATATACAGACACAAGCTGATGTCTGCTTGTGTCTGTACACGTGTGGATGGATATGTGTGTGTGTGTACAGACACAAGCAGACATCAGCTTGTGTCTGTATATGTGTGGATGGATATGTGTGTGTGTGTGTGTGTGTGTGTGCAAGGGTATACCCATCCTTTTTTCCCCCCTAAGGTAAGTCTTTCCGCTCCCGGGACTGGAATGACTCCTTACCCTCTCCCTTAAAACCCACATCCTTTCGTCTTTCCCTCTCCTTCCCTCTTTCCTGATGAGGCAACAGTTTGTTGCGAAAGCTTGAATTTTGTGTGTATGTTTGTGTTCGTTTGTGTGTCTGTCGACCTGCCAGCACTTTCATTTGGTAAGTCACATCATCTTTGTTTTTAGATATATTTTTCCTTCGTGGAATGTTTCCTTCTATTATAACTATATATATATATATATATATATATATATATATATATATATATATATATATACCTAAAAACAAAGATGATGTGACTTACCAAATGAAAGTACTGGCAGGTCGACAGACACACAAACGAACACAAACATACACACAAAATTCAAGCTTTCGCAACAAACTGTTGCCTCATCAGGAAAGAGGGAAGGAGAGGGAAAGACGAAAGGATGTGGGTTTTAAGGGAGAGGGTAAGGAGTCATTCCAGTCCCGGGAGCGGAAAGACTTACCTTATGGGGAAAAAAGGACGGGTATACACTCGCGCACACACACACATATCCATCCACACATATCCATCCACACATATACAGACACAAGCAGACATATTTAAAGACAAAGAGTTTGGGCAGAGATGTCAGTCGAGGCAGAAGTGCAGAGGCAAAGATGTTGTTGAATGACAGGTGAGGTATGAGTGGCGGCAACTTGAAATTAGCGGAGATTGAGGCCTGGTGGATAATGGGAAGAGAGGATATATTGAAGAGCATAAAGACCATAAATATGTCTGCTTGTGTCTGTATATGTGTGGATGGATATGTGTGTGTGTGCGAGTGTATACCCGTCCTTTTTTCCCCCTAAGGTAAGTCTTTCCGCTCCCGGGACTGGAATGACTCCTTACCCTCTCCCTTAAAACCCACATCCTTTCGTCTTTTCCTCTCCTTCCCTCTTTCCTGATGAGGCAACAGTTTGTTGCGAAAGCTTGAATTTTGTGTGTATGTTTGTGTTCGTTTGTGTGTCTGTCGACCTGCCAGCACTTTCATTTGGTAAGTCACATCATCTTTGTTTTTAAGTATATTTTTCCTTCGTGGAATGTTTCCTTCTATTATATATATATATATATATATATATATATATATATATATATATATATATATCTTCGTGGAATGTTTCCTTCTATTATAACTAATATATATATATATATATATATATATATATATATATATATGAATATAATAGAGGGAAACATTCCACGTGGGAAAAATATATCTAAAAAGAAAGATGATGAGACTTACCAAACAAAAGCGCTGGCAGGTCGATAGACACACAAACAAACACAAACATACACACAAAATTCTAGCTTTCGCAACCAATGGTTGCCTCGTCAGGAAAGAGGGAAGGAGAGGGAAAGACAAAAGGATTTGGGTTTTAAGAGAGAGGGTAAGGAGTCGTTCCAATCCCGGGAGCGGAAAGACTTACCTTAGGGGGAAAAAAGGACAGGTATACACTCGCGCGCACACACACACACATATCCATCCGCATATACACAGACACAAGCAGACATTTGTAAAGGCAAAGAGTTTGGGCAGAGATGTCAGTCGGGGCGGAAGTACAGAGGCAAAGATGATGTTGAAAGACAGGTGAGGTATGAGCGGCGGCAAATTGAAATTAGAAATTAGCGGAGATTGAGGCCTGGCGGATAGCGAGAAGAGAGGATACCCTGAAGGTAAAGTTCCCATCTCCGGAGTTCTGACAGGTTGGTGTTAGTGGGAAGTATCCAGATAACCCGGACGGTGTAACACTGTGCCAAGATGTGCTGGCCGTGCACCAAGGCATGTTTAGCCACAGGGTGATCCTCATTACCAACAAACACTGTCTGCCTGTGTCCATTCATGCGAATGGACAGTTTGTTGCTAGTCATTCCCACATAGAATGCGTCACAGTGTAGGCAGGTCAGTTGGTAAATCACGTGGGTGCTTTCACACGTGGCTCTGCCTTTGATCGTGTACACCTTCCGGGTTACAGGACTGGAGTAGGTGGTGGTGGGAGGGTGCATGGGACTGGTTTTACACCGGGGGCGGTTACAAGGGTAGGAGCCAGAGGGTAGGGAAGGTGGTTTGGGGATTTCATAGGGATGAACTAAGAGGTTACGAAGGTTAGGTGGACGGCGGAAAGACACTCTTGGTGGAGTGGGGAGGATTTCATGAAGGATGGATCTCATTTCAGGGCAGGATTTGAGGAAGGCGTATCCCTGCTGGAGAGCCACATTCAGAGTCTGATCCAATCCCGGAAAGTATCCTGTCACAAGTGGGGCACTTTTGTGGTTCTTCTGTGGGAGGTTCTGGGTTTGAGAGGATGAGGAAGTGGCTCTGGTTATTTGCTTCTGTACCAGGTTGGGAGGGTAGTTGCGGGATGCGAAAGCTGTTGTCAGGTTGTTGGTGTAATGCTTCAGGGATTCCAGACTGGAGCAGATTCGTTTGCCACGAAGACCTAGGCTGTAGGGAAGGGACCGTTTGATGTGGAATGGGTGGCAGCTGTCATAATGGAGGTACTGTTGCTTGTTGGTGGGTTTGATGTGGACGGACGTGTGAAGCTGGCCATTGGACAGGTGGAGGTCAACATAAAGGAAAGTGGCATGGGATTTGGAGTAGGACCAGGTGAATCTGATGGAACCAAAGGAGTTGAGGTTGGAGAGGAAATTCTGGAGTTCTTCTTCACTGTGAGTCCAGATCATGAAGATGTCATCAATAAATCTGTACCAAACTTTGGGTTGGCAGGCCTGGGTAACCAAGAAGGCTTCCTCTAAGCGACCCATGAATAGGTTGGCATACGAGGGGGCCATCCTGGTACCCATGGCTGTTCCCTTTAATTGTTGGTATGTCTGGCCTTCAAAAGTGAAGAAGTTGTGGGTCAGGATGAAGCTGGCTAAGGTAATGAGGAAAGAGGTTTTAGGTAGGGTGGCAGGTGATCGGCGTGAAAGGAAGTGCTCCATCGCAGCGAGGTCCTGGACGTGCGGGATATTTGTGTATAAGGAAGTGGCATCAATGGTTACAAAGATGGTGGCCGGGGGTAACGGATTGGGTAAGGATTCCAGGCGTTCGAGAAAGTGG
Organism: Schistocerca cancellata; assembly: GCF_023864275.1. Taxonomy (NCBI): domain Eukaryota; kingdom Metazoa; phylum Arthropoda; class Insecta; order Orthoptera; family Acrididae; genus Schistocerca; species Schistocerca cancellata. The sequence continues at coordinate 1,069,126,381 of NC_064626.1, forward strand.
TTGGTGTCTTTGATGAAAGATGGGAGACTGCATGTAATGGGTTGAAGGTGTTGATGTACATAGGCAGAGATACGTTCTGTGGGGGCTTGGTAACCAGCTACAATGGGGCAGCCGGGATGATTGGGTTTGTGAATTTTAGGAAGAAGGTAGAAGGTAGGGGTGCGGGGTGTCGGTGGGGCCAGGAGGTTGATGGAGTCAGGTGAAAGGTTTTGTAGGGGGCCTAAGTTTCTGAGGATTCCTTGAAGCTCCGCCTGGACATCATGAATGGGATTACCTTGGCAAACTTTGTATGTGGTGTTGTCTGAAAGCTGACGCAGTCCCTCAGCCACATACTCCCGACGATCAAGTACCACGGTCGTGGAACCCTTGTCCGGCGGAAGGATGACGGTGGACCGGTCAGCCTTCAGATCATGGATAGCCTGGGCTTCAGCAGTGGTGATGTTCATATGTGCATTTCTTGTCCACTTGACACATTCCACATTATAACAGCTATCGTACCGTGCAATTGATCAATGGAACATGCAACCAACTAACTTACTAACTAACTAACATAATCAAGAGTAAAGTCAATAAATGGTTTTCATTCAAAGGGTGACATCAGCCATATCTGTTGTGGGTGCCACTTAGCCAGGTAAAAGTAAGGAAGGGTTGTAGGTCCTACTCTACAATAAAAATACAAGACCTTCATTGAGAAGGGTGGTCCTGTTTATTAATAATAATTTGTCAAGTAGTGGTTCTATTTTTGAGACACAGCTGACCAATTATTTTATAATTGAAGCCTATTTCTCTTTTTCGTTTTCATGTTCACCATTGATGAAAACACTAATTCATGTTGGTACAAAATGGCAAATGGCACTAATAATTTCAAAGCCTCCCTTGCCAGCCATGGATATTAATCTATTCTCTTCATCCATAAGACGTCAGTCTTTTGCAAATTTAATTCCATTTTAAGCTTGCCGTCAGCAGCAAATCTATAAGTGTTTCTTTCATCCTCATGATCTGTTCAGCTATTGTAGTGACATACCCAAACATGGTTTAGTAACCATCTGTGCCCATTGTAAGCTTCAGAGTTCAGTTCTGAAAAGTAACTTAATAGTTTATCTTCAAAATTATGCAAGTTCTGTATCATGCAAGGAGTGTGAGAAGTTACTATGACCAATTGCTCCATTGCAATTTCTTCCACAGTTTTCTGAACACTGGGGAAAGGTTCAGACATCTCCTCTATTAAAGATGTTGAGCACAAATGAAGTTTTGCAAGAAATCCTTTGACTTTTATCCTTAGCAATTATAATGCAGTTATAATGCAGTTATAATGCCTCCCTTGGAGGCTCTTGTTTAAAATATTTAATTGATTAAAAATATCAATAAGAAATGCTAATTTTAATAGCCAAACAGGATCACAAAAATTACTTGCATAGCCAGATTTAGAATCTTGTAAGAACATTAACAATTCAGCTTTTAGTTCCAGGACTCGTGTCTATATTTTTCCTTTGGAAACCATCCTACACATGTGTGATCAAGGAGATTTTGATGGCGCGAACCCATGTCTTCACAAATGATTCTAAACAGTCAAGTTAGCAATTCTTTACCTTTAATAGAGTTCACAACTTTGATTCCCTCTTTACGCACAAAATTGTAAATCAAAAGATAAAACCATGGCTACCAGAACGTGTTGATGAAGAAAGCAGTGTATCCATGAAACATTTGCGATTATTTATTTTAATTTTGTAACGAGATCACTGTTGTTGCCAGTCGTAGCTTTAGCACCATCACTAAAAATGGTTATACGTTGTGTCCAATCAGTCTCATAGCTGTGAGTGCTTTCTAAAAACATATCATACACACAGTAGCCAGTAGTGTTTGTAGGAAGTGCTTTGCAAAATAAAATGTCTCCCTTGTGCACGTCTTCAAAGTGTACATATACCATAAACTGCACACAGGCTCAAATATCAATAAATTCATCAAATTGAGAAGCAAAGTGTGGGCTACTCTTTAATTTCTTGACTAATTGTTCCCGAATGTCACCTTCCATATCATTTATATTGCGTACATTGGTATTATCAGGAAGTGCTATGCTTTCTAGCGTGTTTGCCTGTTGCTTACCTAACATAATTTCAACCATATCCAAAACTGCTTACAAAATAAAATTCTTGGCATCTGTATGTGTCTTCCCTGCTTTAGTGAGTCAGTGTGCGATGCAGTAACTAGCTAATGACAGTTTTCTATTTGATACTGGATACCTAAAATCAGTTGAAATATTATTAAATCACAAAAACAAATAAATGTTCAGTAACTTAATATTTTTATCAACAAATAACAATACTATTTTATTACCTAAATAATAATAGTTTGCTGCTGGTGAAGGGGTTTCAGTTTCCTTTCGAAGAAATCCAGCAGCTTATCAGCTTCCTTGGATTGTTTAGTTGAGAGAATACACACAAACTATAACAGTGTCATACTCGTTAAGTGAATTTACTTCACTGTAAATTATACACTTGGGTTTGTAATATAAATGGATATATAAAAAATCTACTCACCGAGCAGTGGGAGGAGAACACAAAAAGTTTAACTTTTACAAGCTTTTGAAGCCAATGGCTCCTTCTTCTGGCAGGAGAGTTGAAGGGGAAGGAAGAGGGGTGAAGGAAAAGGGCTGGAGAGGGGAGACTTACTGGATGGGATGACAAGGAAAGAGTCTTTCCTTGTCATTCCATATAGTAACTGACACACGGTTCTGGGTGATTTTTCTGAAGAGTTTTTAGTGCAGTGAAGGTACCTTGTGAGCTGTAAAATATTACAAGCCATAATACTAAGCAAGGACACAGGCAACGGATGCAAGGGGTGCCAAGTGGTGCAGGCAATTATACCTGTTGACCACTCTGTCTAGGGTCCTGGAGTGCCTATTGTGCGATCATTTGCAGGCACACAGGAAGATCTTGGGAAGCTAATATGGCTTCTGAAAAGGCAGATCTAATGATGGCACAATCAATAGATCACTTGGAATTTTTTATGGCTCCAGAAGTAAATACATAACAGCGATCATGAGCGACATCACAGGTGCATTCGACTGTGTATGGTGGCCCGAGATGTTTAAGCATCTCAGGGATCTTCGGTTCCCAAGGCATGTACAATAGCTTCATAGATTATTGTTGTGGATGTACTGTTGAATGGTACACAGGGAAACAAGTAGTTAGAAAGATAACAAAAGGGTGCTTGCAAGACACTGCAATGGTCCTGTCTTATCATGCGTAACTGTTGAACCCCTCACATATATCCTCAGTGGGGAGAATACTGTTAATAGCATAGCGCCATATGCAGGTGACATCTTGGTGGTGGTATTCATGACTTTTCAGGCAAAGCTGAATTGAAGGGTTGTTGGTGTGCTCAGGCAGATGCAGCGATGACGTGTCACTGATCTCATTTGTACTGAGATTGCAGTACATGTGGGGTGCTTATTTGCTTCCACCGCCCTGAGTGGAATGCATAAGTTCTAACAAATGTTCGCCAACCTACAGTCTTCTATAGTTGTTATTCCCTGCACAGAAAACAGCACTTAGATTGTGAATCTGTATTCTTGAGGCTGTAAGAAACTCTTAGCGAGGAACTGTTATTTCAGCAGTAATTAAATTTCCAATCAGTTTGTTTACATGGGATGCCACCCACTTTTTATTAGCAGAGCTTGAGAAACTGCACAATTGCATTCCACTTTAGAGTCACAAATGATTTCTATATTTCAACAAATTAATGAACTGCATATTTCCATAATTAGTATCACACTGTTTTCAACTGTATGTCCAAATAACCACACATTGCTAATAAGGTCTTAAGTAACGCCGACTGCAGCAGACAACATGCTGTCCTTCGAGGCTTCCCAACCAGCTCTATTGACAAACCATAGATTACTAACAAAGATTTAACTAACACTGACCATGACAGACAACATGTCTGTCCTCTGACACTGCCAAACCAGCTCTGATTTACACACTATACATTGCAACTAAGCCTTAACTGATATGGTGGCAAACAGGTCTGTCCTCTGACACTGCCAAACTAGCTCTGATCTTACAGCCATAAGTACATCGCCCGCCAACCAATTTAGGCACTATCTGAAGCTTACCGAAGTGCTTCATTTGCCTTTTCATTTAGCAGTTGTTTCTTATTCTGCTTGTTACTAATATTTGTGAAATAATGGAATGATGGCACACTATTGAGAGATGCTTTAATTTGAAATTCAAGTAAATATAATGTTTAGTTTGTTTAGTATTAATCATAGAAGATTGTCATTTTGGCACGCAACTTCCTAAAGCAGCAGCCAATCATGGGGAAGGTCCAAAATTTAGGTGGTCTTTCTCATGATATCCTTACCTGACAAACCATCGGTACCTCACACCACATTACATTGTCTTGCAACTGCTGCCTTCTCAACTGCTCTAAGAAAGGCTTCAGGTTCCTGAATATGATGGCTGTAAAGCCAGAAATATTACACCCAACTGCAGACTGTTAATGAAGGTGCGAGCAGATGGAATAGGTTCCCAGGTATGTCAGTGGCTCGAAGACTCCTTAAGTAACAGAACACAGTGTGTTGTTCTTGCAGCGATTATTCTACAGAGACCAGGGTATCATCAGTTGTGCCCCAGAGAAGTGTGATAGGGCACTATTATTTTCTATATACATAAATGATCTGGCAGAAAAGGTGGGCAGCAATCTATGGTTATATGCTGATGATGCTGTGGTGTGTAGGAATGTGTTAAAGATCAAAGTTTCTAATTAGTGTGGTGAATGGTAACTGGCTCTAAATGTAGAAAAATGTAAGTTAATGTGGGTGAGTAGGAAAAACAGATACAGCATTAGTGGTGTCCTGCTTGACACAGTTGTGTCATTTAAATATCTGAGTGTAACGTTGTGATATGAGATGGAATGAAGATTGTGGTAGGGAAGGCGAATGGTTGACTTCGGTTTATTGGAAGAATTTAAGAAAAGTGTGGTTCACCTGTAAAGCAGACCACATATATTATGCTAGTGCGACCTACTCTTGAGTACTGTTCTAGTGTTTAGGATCTGCATCAGGTCGGATTAAAGGAAGACATCGAAGCAATTCAGAGGCAGGCTGCTAGATTTGTTAGTGGCAGATTCAAACAACACACGAATGCTACATAGGTGCTTCGGGAAATCAAATGCGAATCACTGGAGGGAAAGCGACATTTTTTTTGCAAAATGCTCTTGAGGAAATGTAGAGAACTGGTATTTGAAGCTGTGACTGCTGCCAACATACATTTCACAAAAGGACTGTGAAGATAACATAAAAGAAATTAGGGCTCATATGGAGGCATATAGACAGCTGTTTTCCCCCTTGCTCTATATATGAGTGGAACAGGAAGGGAAACAACTAATAGTGGTACAGGGTATCACTACTAGCATGCTTCATACTGAGGCTGACAGGGTATTTACATAGATGTGGATGTAAATATAGAAATAGACCAAACACAGTAGAAAAAGATATAAGTATCATAAAAATCAATAAAAACAGACCCACCTTACTTTTCAGGAAAACTACCACACACGCAAAGCACAACCACATGTGAAACAGCTACGTAATGACCAGATAAATGTTGGAACCAGACGCAATCATTGAACAAATCATGTGAAAAATGAAAAAAAAAAATTATAAAATGAGAAGCCTTGTCTTTTATCATCTACCCACCCGGAAAGCTGTGTGTGTTAAATTGTCACTTTTGGGATGGGGAGATGCACCATTCATGGATCATATCTGCCTGGCGGATTAATGATGGGTTAATATGCTGACCAGGCAGGATGTGGTTTTTAGGCAGTTTCCCACATCCCAAACATACAATAGTGGTGCTATGTAGTGTTATGTTTCTCATCAAGAAGTATGTAGTGCTGCAATGCAGTGTGGAATTATGCAAAAAACAATAATGCAAAATTAGGGAACACCTCAAATATGGGCAAGCATATATGTCCTGATGTGATCAAAAATGAGACATAAAATACCATCAGTAAATTAACATCTTTTATAATGAACTGTTTTTAGAAAATTGGAAGTATCATTCATTATAGGCCACTGATGATGTTTTATATCAATAAAATGAAACATGTTTAGTGACAAAAATATGCATTTCCTAGTAGTAACACAGGCGAATTTAAAATAACTTAAACAAATACCACAGAACGGAATATTATATGAAGTTAATTTAGGATCAGACTACATTATGACTGTTGCAAACAAGTTAAGAAAACATTGTTTACATATGCTGAAATCTTAATAAATATTATGTTCTTGTTTAATTCTACATTTTGTTTTTACCCCCACACTTCCTCTTTTTTTTTATGAGAAGTGAATTTTCTAATACTTTTTGCTGTCTCACTTATATTGATTTTGCTGATCATTTTTTGTTATTTTTTTATTTCCTTTTGTCTTAGGTGGACTTCGAAAGTTTTGATGATGATATTTACAATCATTTGGCTGATGTGACAGATGAGAACAAAGAACAAGAAACATCCTGTGATGAACTGTCATCCCCTGACAGTAGTAATGTAAATCATGAATTAAAGCATGGTGCTCAAACTTTACCACCAAAACTTGATGTCAAACAAATTGATTGGGATGAGCTTGATGACCTCCTGCAGGTATGCACTTCAGATAAATTAAGAAATTTTGGGTCTAGTGTTGTTTGATTTGTAGTGATAAATTTTTGTTTATTACAGGTGGAGCGGAAAAGAGATGAGTCTGAGAAGATATATCAAACAATGCCAGTCAGTCTCCCAAGTGTTTCTACACAGTCAAGTGTAGATTTCTCAGATGAAACAACACATGGGAACACATTCTCTACACAGTCCAGCGTTGACACAGTTGACAGCTTCACTAGTGAAGAAACTGGATCCGCAACAGATTCCGCAGGTGTAGACAGCACAGCTGCTACTCGTGGCAGCAATAGCAGCCATACTAACAGTGGTGATGGAGATGCAAATGGAGATCGATCCAGTTTAGATAAAATACCAGCAGACCTCGCAAGTCTGGATAAGTTTCCTAGCCTTGAAAAAAATCTGAACAGGTCTATGAGTGGTCCAGACTGTCTGGAAAGACATTGGGATCAGGGATGTAAAATGGATGCAACCACACCAGTAATTCCTGAAGCAAATAATGATGATGTTTTTAGCAGTACAGGTGGAGACGCTAAAAATCAGAGTGAAAGTACCCCTGATGTTGTCTTAAGAAGAGCAGCTAAAACAGGGTCAACAGCAATCCGGCGCCGTCCGGGAATGCGGTCCCGCACTAAATTGAAGAGAAGGTGCTCAATTAATGGCCACTTCTACAACCGAGAAACAAGCTTTTTCACTCCACCTCATGGCAGCCAGATGAGTGTCTGGGTCACATCTCTTGTTAATACACAGGAAGTTATTAATTTGTTACTCGAGAAATACAAAGTGGACAGCAAGCCAAGTAATTTTGCACTCTTTGTAGTCAGGGATAATGGTGGTAAGTGACATAATTTCTGCAATATTTCTGTTTGCACCACATTACATTAAGAATTACATTTACTTGCATTTAGTGCATTTTCCCACCCAAAACCTGTTGTCATTAGTATTCTAAGAGAGAAAGGATATTGCTTTAAATCTGCATCTTGAGGCTGTGCTGAATCAGTTATGTAGTTTTCTCCAGGATAATTATTTATTATTACTATACATCTCTTATTGAGGTGAGGCTATAGGGACTATTAATGTCACATGATAGTTTTCTAAAATCAACAGGACTTGATATTTTGGCAATCCATCTGTCTGCCATCTTTAAGAGAGATGCTGCTGCTGACGAATCTTGTTGAAAACTGATGCCGAGGGTGGAAACTATTATCCTGTATAGGACCCTGTACTCAGGGTGTGTATGACCCTGGACAAGTGGGAGATCTGGGAAAAACCCGGGAATTTTTTAGAATTCTGGAAATTTTTCATTGTTTTAGTTTTCAGTTAAATTTTTGTAACTTAGAGTGCTAAGAACCAACACTCTAACAAAGGATATTACTGTATCTCGCGACTGCAGCAATAAAACATGAACAAGAGAAAAAAATAATAATAATAAAACTTAAGTTACAAAGGAAATGCATCATATACAACAACAAAACACAGTGCTCATACAAGTGTCTGCTAACAGCAAAATGTGTCAAAGGTCTTAGGAAGACTATGCAATGCTTAATAATAACAAATTGCCTCCAGTGAGTGTGACGTCACAACTGTTTACATTAGATTGGCAATTTCAGGGGGGAGGGGCACCAAATTCATATTCTTGAGGGGAAACAACCTTTTCTCACAAAGCACCTAGCGTCCAGTGCACGTTGGTTTATCGATTATTCATATGATTTTGAAACGCATCCCTGTTGGTTTTTGAATATTTTTGAACACATTCTAAGCTGATTTCTGAATGAATCATAAGTTGAATTTTGAATGCATGCATAGTGTATGTGATGTCTCTGCCAGGAGAATCCCTGTTGCATCTAGAAATAAACCTTCCTGCAGACAAAAGTGGACGGGGCTATACAAGCTGAGTGTAATAAAGCCGAGCGGGTGAATCCCAATTGTTGTTGTGTGGTTGGCTGGGTTTGCGAATGATCAGCATTATTATAATTACTAGTGAAATCCATAGATTCAGACTACCAGAGTGGAAATAAATGACTAACAGGAATAACAGGTAAGAAAGATCGCATATTGGCTTCTTGGTGTACCCAAGAAAGTGAAATTTTGACAGAAAATTTTTGGCCAGACTGCTACACTAGTAAGGGCCATTCGTACAGTCCCCAGCTAGCAGCCGCTTAAGCTCTGTTCCGGGAGTAGTGCAGAAAACGTGTACGACCACGTAATAATGACTAACCAGAGAATGAATGTGGCATAACTAAACAGGTGATTGTGGCAGGGTTAATGAAGTTAACCGGAGAATAAGTTTTGACACTGGCAGGAATAGTTGCAGAATTAGTGATGACGAGATTGTTTGTTAGAATGAGGAAGGAGAAGAAACGGGGACATCATACAAAATATGGAAGAATATGATGATTCCACATGTATCTAAAGATTTCATACTACTGCTTTTCAATTTCATGCTTTAGAAGCTGGAGCTTATGAATGAAATGGGAAACGATTTCCTAACATAAAACTTTTTGCTTGTGGGAGGTGTAATAGGCATTTCATATTGGTACTTCGTGAATTATATTCTCTCATGTTATAAAAATGACCATTTGTGTCGAAACAGTCACGTTTATTTGGTGTGTGTTACAATTGCTGCTATATTAGGCAGGCCTATTTCGTGTTATGTTGCCGACAGTGACAAAATACACATAATCAGATTGAGAAACCACACGAGTCTTGGATGCTATTGTATTAACAGCTTTTCAGTTTTAGACAGCGACATTTCATTTTTTCATGTAGCAAAACGTTTGACGAACTGTGATGTAATAGATTCTTTCCCAGAAAGGAAAGCACGCCATGTAAAGCTGTAGCAAGATTAGTGAGAAAAAAATGCTAGGACTAAAGGATTGAAGAAGTGTGTACTGTCTTGCTTATCTCTTGTCATTACTGATTTTATTTATCCTATATTCAATTTTATGTCACGCAAAACAAGAAGTTATTAGCTATTAGACAATAAAGAGTGCAAAAAGAAAAAGAGGGCTAGGATGCCAAACCTGCCAACTGGGACCTGGAGAGGCACCACAGGACATTTTAATTTCCACTGTTCTGAATATAGTTTGATGGCATCCATTACAAAATATTACACGTTTGAATTCCACAGAGTGAAATACAGTGATGTGTGATGGAAGACTGCTGTGTGAAGAGGCACGGCACTACACTTTGGCACACTTAAGACCAAATAATGTGTCTTACATTTCCTCGAACACATATCATTTATGTATAAAACTCTTCAGGAAGATATGTGCTACGAAATGAGCAACTTTTTGAAAATTCAATTTTTTTTTTTTAATTTTTTTCGTCCTACCTTAAGCTCTCATGGGAGGGAGGACGGTGGGGTGGGGGGGGGGGGCTGTGCCACTATCTATATCGTACTTGACAGTACTCGACACAACTTGGCTGCAGTCCCATGTGAAACAGAACTCTAATGAGGTTCCAGCAAATGCGAAAGAATACATCAGGTTTATTCGTATGATGAACGGATTATGGTATTGCCCCGGTTCGGAAATATCGTAGATATCGGGCTGATGCACAGAGCAGTCTGAGTTGTAGTGGGGAGGTAGATAGTCTCCACATGACCCGTGTTTACGTTTAGTGATTTTTCTGTTTCCTTTTCATTTATTGCTCTCACATCAAATGAAAACAAAACGCATTTCTGTGGCCGGGAGCTATCGAGTGAATGAAAATACATTCACATAATTACGGAAGGCTAAAATACAATATTAGTTTCAGATTTTATTTTATTTGCACCTTTCTAACAGTCAAGTATCACCTTGCAAAACAATGAAGTTATTTTTGTCAGTTTGCTGAAGAAATGTGGCTTTTATTAATGTTTTCCGCTGAGGCAATCAATTTATTTGAAACGAAGTGTTTAATTCCACACTATTGGCTAGTTTCATCTGTTCGCTGTATTTCAAGTGCACATTTTCATCTTCTAGCACGTATGGCATTATGCCATGATAAAGAACCAGACATAAGAGAATACAGCACTGGTACTCCAAGAAAATTTACATCTGACTCTGGACATAAGAATGTGCACTTTAAGGCGAATTATGCATTTTAGTATGGTTCACGAAATTCCGATGCTCTTGAGATATTCTCTAATGTCTTGTTTCTTTTATGACATAATGTAAGATCTTTTAGTATTTTACACGTACGAACGTACAGGCTTCCTGTGTAATCATGGCTGCGCAAGCGCAGTGATGCCCGTTATCTGGCGCTCTCTGGCAACTGCTGAAATGAACCTATTTCTAACAGGTTGTGGGAAAGTATTGCGAATGGTTCTTTGAAAAGCGTTACTTTCAAAGTAAATTTCCTTTTACACAAGATGAACTATGTGCGAGAATGTACAATTAATTTCTTAAATCACAGAGCATTTGACTCTCATTTAAAAATCAACTCTTTGAGGACAACCATTTAGAATAATTTCGAGCTCAAAAGATCAGACATTAATGTCATCGTTAATAAATTTACTGGCACATTTGTGTGATGTAACTTGAAGTGTAACATTCGCAAAAAAGATCAATATTATATTTGAAAGCATAGCTTCTCTTGCAGCTTATTAATCTTTGAGACCAATATTATACACTCCTGGAAATTGAAATAAGAACACCGTGAATTCATTGTCCCAGGAAGGGGAAACTTTATTGACACATTCCTGGGGTCAGATACATCACATGATCACACTGACAGAACCACAGGCACATAGACACAGGCAACAGAGCATGCACAATGTCGGCACTAGTACAGTGTATATCCACCTTTCGCAGCAATGCAGGCTGCTATTCTCCCATGGAGATGATCGTAGAGATGCTGGATGTAGTCCTGTGGAACGGCTTGCCATGCCATTTCCACCTGGCGCCTCAGTTGGACCAGCGTTCGTGCTGGACGTGCAGACCGCGTGAGACGACGCTTCATCCAGTCCCAAACATGCTCAATGGGGGACAGATCCGGAGATCTTGCTGGCCAGGGTAGTTGACTTACAACTTCTAGAGCACGTTGGGTGGCACGGGATACATGCGGACGTGCATTGTCCTGTTGGAACAGCAAGTTCCCTTGCCGGTCTAGGAATGGTAGAACGATGGGTTCGATGACGGTTTGGATGTACCGTGCACTATTCAGTGTCCCCTCGACGATCACCAGTGGTGTACGGCCAGTGTAGGAGATCGCTCCCCACACCATGATGCCGGGTGTTGGCCCTGTGTGCCTCGGTCGTATGCAGTCCTGATTGTGGCGCTCACCTGCACGGCGCCAAACACGCATACGACCATCATTGGCACCAAGGCAGAAGCGACTCTCATCGCTGAAGACGACACGTCTCCATTCGTCCCTCCATTCACGCCTGTCGCGACACCACTGGAGGCGGGCTGCACGATGTTGGGGCGTGAGCGGAAGACGGCCTAACGGTGTGCGGGACCGTAGCCCAGCTTCATGGAGACGGTTGCGAATGGTCCTCGCCGATACCCCAGGAGCAACAGTGTCCCCTAATTTGCTGGGAAGTGGCGGTGCGGTCCCCTACGGCACTGCGTAGGATCCTACGGTCTTGGCGTGCATCCGTGCGTCGCTGCGGTCCGGTCCCAGATCGACGGGCACGTGCACCTTCCGCCTACCACTGGCGACAACATCGATGTACTGTGGAGACCTCACGCCCCACGTGTTGAGCAATTCGGCGGTACGTCCACCCGGCCTCCCGCATGCCCACTATACGCCCTCGCTCAAAGTCCGTCAACTGCACATACGGTTCACGTCCACGCTGTCGCGGCATGCTACCAGTGTTGAAGACTGCGATGGAGCTCCGTATGCCACGGCAAACTGGCTGACACTGATGGCGGCGGTGCACAAATGCTGCGCAGCTAGCGCCATTCGACGGCCAACACCGCGGTTCCTGGTGTGTCCGCTGTGCCGTGCGTCTGATCATTGCTTGTACAGCCCTCTCGCAGTGTCCAGAGCAAGTATGGTGGGTCTGACACACCGGTGTCAATGTGTTCTTTTTTCCATTTCCAGGAGTGTATGTGAAAGGTTTTCTTTTCTTGTCGCAACATTATGTAAACTAATTTAAACCATTAAATTTTCCTATTTGTGCGTTTGTGCTACTTAACAGTGATGTTGCTATTGGCTGACTACTTCACGTGCCCTATGCTCTGTCACTTAACACAGAGAAAGTAAATTTCCACCCGAGAGAAAGTGTATTTTTAACCAGGAAATCCAGGAAAAATCTGGGAATCTTTTTCCCTTGTCCGCATATACACCCTGTGTACTGTACAGGGTGCATGCACCACCCATCACTGGTGTTGCTCCTAAGGGTGGGCTTCTGGCGCTGTCTGCACTAGACACCAGCAGCAAAAATATAATGCAGTCAAAGGCTATTCTCAAACATTTGAGGTAGTCTCACCAAAGAACTTTGTGCGTTAATGCGGGATAATACAGGGTTCCTCATTCTGTTAATAGGAAAACCTTTGTCTTGTAGTGATCCATGCCATTCATGGAAGAACATGTATCACGTACTTGAGATACAGAGCTCAGAGTAGAGATGTGCGTGATCGCAGTTAGTTTGTAAACACATGCTGTGAGAAAGTATTACTCAGCAAGTGTGAGTCTATTTTCTTTAGAGCATTTGTAATCTCCATGGAGCAAGGAGGAATGAAGGAGCTCTGGTACTATGGAAGATTTCCAGCACAAAGGAAGACAGATATGATGTATATAAGCGATTGCTGTTATATACTATTCACAGAATGTTAATGAGAGGTCTTTGAGACAGCAATATTAGTTGGTTTCCATGTAACAAGTAACCTTTTTCTGAAAGGTTGTGACAGTATACAGGGTTAATTGAAACCAATCTACACTTCATTTAAGTAGAGAAGCAGTGTTGTGTTTTATAGCCACTTCTCTTATAGAAATCTGCGCAAAGAAAGAAGTTCGATGCCGAGGAAGAACAGGGTACAGCATAGCTGGACCCTGAGGTAAATCATGAGAGTTGCAAGGCTGAATGTCTACACCAATCTAATAAGGGAGTGTTAAGGTGGCAGTGTAAGGTGTAGCTGCGTTTAGTAATAGGTTGGGAACAAACATTGCTCAAGCAGTTAAAATATCATCACATCAAAACATCACCACACTAGCGCAATACAGCTGTCATCAGCCAATAATAAACACTCCAGTCTCTGTTAATCGGCTGTTGCCAGCCTTATTCAGTTGACTCAAAATTAACACTGCCCCAAAAACTGGATGTACCAGCAACTGTCAGGATCTCATCAGATTTCATCCTGTGTCCCTTGTTTAAAGAATACTCTGCTGCCATCAATTTTCAGGCTCTCATAACCTCTTGCGACTGATTGATTGATTGATTTTTTATTGGTCCAGTTTTATCATATAGTACAAATTGTACAATTGGTATTGGACAGGTCAAAGATAAGTTACAATAATACATAGTATTAGCAAAATAGTAGGCAAATTAAAATTAGGTACCTATTACAATTAATTTTGTTACTTATTCAGAAATTCTCTGACAGAATAGAAACAGTGCTTTATTAGAAATGCCTTTAGTTTAGCTTTAAATATTGGAGTAGTATTTTTTATTTCCTCTGGTATCTTATTGTGTAGTATTACGCCAATGTTAATTATGCTCCTCTGATAGGTGGTTGTTCTGTGATACTTTTGATGTATATTTGATTCCCTTCTGGTACTATAGTTGTGTACATTTTTGTTCTGTAGCAGTTTGCCTGTTTTCAGCAGGTAGTCCCTAGTGAACAAGATAGTTTCATAAATGAATAAACTTGGAACATTTAGAACACCAAGCTCAGTAAAATGGGATTTACAGGACTCCATCTTTTTAAGGCCACAAATTATTCTTAAAGCTCTTTTTTGCATTCTAAAAACCTTTACACTGTGAGTTGAGTATCCCTAGAAAATGATCCCATATCAGATTAGTGAGTGGAACTGTGCATAGTATGCCTGCAGTACTGTTGTTTTGCTTGTTGCAGCCTTTAAAATTCTTAAGCCATAGCACACAGATGATAGTTTTTACACTAGTTACTTATATGTGTGTCCCACTTTAGGTCTTGCTGAACCCAAAGACCCAAGACTTTTGTGACACTTACATTTTCTAGGGGATCATTTTTTAATTGGGCTTGAATAGACATTTGATTAGTTGGAGGAATTAAATGAAAATCGACACACACAGTTTTTTCAGTATTTATAATGAGTTTGTTTTATGTGAACCACTCAAAGTCTTTTCATAGAACTTTCTGCTGTGGACCGCAAAGTTTCTGGACTGGATCCAGTGAGCAATATGCTGGTGTCACCAGCAAACGGGATAGTTTTTGTGGGACTCATATATTCAACTAAGTCGTCCACATAAATCAAGAAGAGCAGTGGACCTAAGATTGAGCCCTGTGGTACACCATATTTTATTGGTAATTCCCTAGAAAGAAGGGAGTTGTTTCTTGTTTTATTCATTTTTTCAGAAGAACCTTTTTTTAGCAGTGGTAAAACTTTTGCTATTTTAAAAATATCTGGAAATACACCAGTTTGTAAAGAGAGGTTGAAAATTTTTACCAAGGGGTTTGCTATGTGGTGAGCACATGCTTTTAATATGAAATCAGGTACGTCATCAAGACCACTTGACAATGATGCATCTGCTCTAAACTCTGTAATTCACTCAACAGTCTTTAGTGCCACCAGCCCAAGTGTGATACATCTTTTGTATTGGTGTCTTCTATGGGTGGTACAATGAGCCAGTCTTGGAGCGGCACTGGTGGTGAGTAGCCTATGTGCTGTCCATGGTAAAAGGGCCCATGTAGGACTATGGTTTCTAGTCTTGTATCAGTTTTCAGTGAGACTCAGCAGTAACAGTAGTGTCTCTCCTCAAGATGGGCTGCAGATGGACCCCTGAAATATCAAATCATGTTGATTTTAGGATCCGGCAGCAAACCTGGAGGAGACTACCAAGAATTATTAAGCCAGGAAAGCCTATGCAAGCTTTTTAATGATAAAGTTACAATTTGGTAATAATATGGGAAATTTCCTTTTAATGATAGATGTTGCTAGCTTTTGAAAGAAGTTATATTTATTTTCGGGAGCAAACTACTCGCAAAACAGTACAAACGTATAGCTGGGCTGTTATAGCAAATGTGAGAGTTGTGGATATTGAGACAGCCAAGTCTATAGAGATGGCAGGATGGGCTACCTGATGGAAGTTATATCATCTCTGGATTTGGAGGATACTACAGTCATCCACACGAAATTTGGTGCATAGGGATTGCTTTTGTGTGTGGGGGGAGGGGGGATAGTTAGTGATGAATCTAACTCAGCCCATGTAGTGTAATCATGTCGGCAGCGGTGCTTTAGGCTTTGTAGCAGTGTTATATCATTCCCATTGGCTGCTAGAAAGAGCATTGTTGGAGCCCTGCTAAATGCAGAGACCTGAGGCCAGTAGTAGCAGCCGTTAGATGAGGTTGGAAATCTAGGGCAGTAGTGATGGCAGTGGAAGTGTCAGTAACTGATGTCTGTGTATGTAAAGTTGGGTCTGGTGGTGACTAGGCTGGCCTCTGTAAGGTTAAATTTGAGTACCCAAATTTAATATGAAAATTGATTGTAGTCATAATATGGAAAAGGCCCAGCTCTGTAAACATTGTGCCATCAATTTTTTAGTTGGGGTTTGATTCCAAACAAGGCTATTAATGGGGTAGGATCTGTCTCCAGGAAAAGCTTTGTCCCATGAATGTGTTCTCAGTGTAAGGTCCTACAATAATTATTGCTAGTGCTTCTTTTTCATTTGTGAATAATTTTGTTATGTTGCCATAAACATCTTTGATGCATAAGTTAAAGGATGGACTGGACTGTCATTGTTGTTGTGTGAGAATGGCTCCCATGGTGCAGTCTGTTTCTGTTTTCCATGGAAGTATGTGGTGAGACATTATGGCACTTGTAGTGCCACCTTGAGCTGCTGTTTGGTGTGGTCACTTGGAGCAAAAAATAAAGTTACCCCTTTTTTTTCTACAGCTGATTCAGTGATTAAGCTACATCTGAGACACTAGGAGTGAAGTGTGCCAAGTAGATAGATGACATCACCCAATAATGACTGTAACTCTCTCAAGACTGAAAGCCATAGAAAAATATCTATTTTCTGTACATGCTGGTGGGCATTGTACCAATTTTGTTGAGTTAAACCATAAATACTTGCTGAGCTGAATTTTTTTTATTTTTAATTTTTTTTAAAGATTACATTTTATTACAGTTGCTTGCTCCATGCTACATTAAACATGCAAATTTTACAAATATCCTTTCTGTATAGTTCCTGTAGTAATGATTTAATTTAAATTATATGCACAAAATGGTATAGCCTACATTAGTTGTTTCTAAAATCTTTGGAAAGCCCCTCGAGTTCTTGCTACAGCAAAAGGCAAACACTTACAGCTGTATACTTGAAAAGACATGTTGATTATCACCACTTTATGTAATTCATCATCAAGTGACAATTGTAAATATGGATCAGTAAGTCTCTCTGTGAAAAGTAGTAGGTGCATTTGAGACTGCTAAAAAGAACCTCAGTTGAGGAAGGAGATATGAATTGATCACATACTCAAAATTTATTATAGTTTCAGAGCCACCATAGAGACATATTCTACCATCACCATTACAAGTGACTGCTAAAAGTGTGGCTTTGGCACTGGCAATAATTGGTTATATGACACAAGGTCCACTAATGAGTCCAACCAGTTGTGATAATTTCCCTAATAGTGTGAGGGACTGTCTTTTTTTTTTTTTTTTTTTTTTTGAGGGGGGGGGGGGGGGGGGGGGAGGACACATGCAAGGTTGTTGAGGGAAACAAAGATGTGTGTCCGAAATGAGGATGTCCAACCCACTCCACAAGCAAATAAACTTTTTTGGAAGAGATCTTCCAGAGCTTACAAAGGTATGGTATCTGATACTGAATTCACATTTTACTGAACTGAGAAATTGAACACAATAAAACAAAGTTCAGAAATATTATTAACAGTATGAGTGAACCATTAAAGATGCTTTCCTATGTGAAATCAGTATTGTAAATTTCCTTTTAATAAAAACTTGCTGGTGACTATAGTTTAATAATCTGAGGTGCCAAGCTTCAAATTTTGGCACTCCTTGGTGTACAAATGTTTTTAAATTTACTGAATATACAGAAGAAGCTGAATCCACTTCAAATGTTATTGCCAGTGATTTAATTTGGGTAAAGCAATGAACAGATAATGTGGAATCCCAGATGCTGTTGTAAATAATTGAAACCAAATATTAGTTTGACCCTTAGTACATTGTGGCCAACTTTGTGACAAGCAAACATTCCATCCATCATACTTAGTATCAAGTGACATTGGTAATGCTGGAGAAGGTCAATGTGATTTAAGATTTGTTCCCCTCTGTGCCTATGGAAGACACAGAAGGCAAAATCTGCCTTTTGTCAACTCTGATGTAGTGGCAGGGGCTGTGTAGGACATTGGAACATATTCAACACAGCAATCTGCAGTTGGGTTGGCAGTGTCTGCTGCTGTAGGAATTCTAACCTAACAATACTGACATGTTTCTGTGCAAAGTGTGCTGTCAAGAAGCCACAACTCTCTGTGAATGGTAAGGAACTGAGGCAGCTATTGGCTTCAATTTCCATAAAAAGTGTAACGTACCAGAAGACCATTGGAGAAAAGAAGCACATTGTTAATCTGATGTTGTTAATTGGAAGGTTATACATTGAAGGCAGACCTACCACTCCTCTGATGCTATAGTAAAGGGAACATGTGCCAACATAGCATGAAGTGATGACCGTGTTTTCAGTGATAATAAGAACTCCTGATGTTGCTTGTTCTTGTAATTGTCACTGCATCATTTATATAGGGTGTTAACTAATATGTGGGAAACCTCTGGGAAGTGTATAAGCTAAAACAATTTCACATGCACATTTGGTCATTTTTTTAAAAATTTTCTTAGTTACAGACACTTTTGTACTGTTACATATTTGCTTCATTTCAGTCTTTTTGTTTTAAAGATTCCAGCTTGGTCCTATTGGTATTTTTTCTTTCTTATGTTGTCTTCTGATGGCTAAATGAAATGCTCAAAATGTGTACCATTAGTGTTGTCAGTAGCTTCTAAATGCCATATCATGGATCGTCATACTTGCTCCTGTATTCCAGGTGTCTCCTGTGTCTACTGAAATTGTTCTTGAACGTAGTGGACAGAGATTGCCAATATTCGCAGTAGGTCTTGAATATAATATGTTCTTTAAATGCTGGAAATTTGAAAACAAAATGACAAACAAAGTAAACATGTAACAATTAAAAAGTATCTGTAATGAAGAAAATTAAAATAATTGACCATATGTATATAGGAATTTTCTTTTGTTCTTTTCCCCCCAGAGGTTTCCCACATATTAGTTAACACTCTGTAATTGCAAGCTGAAGACGGCCAAGGATGCATTGGGTCAATTTGGATGTCTTGTCACAACTGTTGCTGGTCTGCAGTATGCAATTGTTAGCACAATTGGGTTGCATTTGGGAGGGCAGTGGTTCAAACTCACTTCCGTTGATCCTGATTTAGGTTTTTGGTTGATTTCCCTAACTCACTTAGGCAAAAGCTGGGATGGTTTCTTCAAAAGTGCACGGCTGCTGTCCTCCTCTATCCTTTCCTAATCTGAGCTTGTGCTCCATCTCTAATGACCTCATTGTCGATGGGACATTAAACACTAATCTCCTCCTCCTTCTCCAGTGTACAATTTATGTATGGAACACAATTGTTCACAAACCATTACAAAAATATGGCAAGACCATCGTAGCACAAATCACTGTTCTCTATATGAAGAGAGCTAAGTTGGTAGCTGTGGGTGGTATGCCATAATGTAGCCAGGCAGTCATAGCACTGCACTGCCCACAATTCCTAAGGAGGAACCATTAGTTTACAGTTGGTTCCTCATTGTAGAACTGGGCTGACATAGCTGTGGCCACAGTTTCATAATGGAAGTGAATGAAACTTGTATTTTTAGGCAGATTGGCAAATATGAGCAGAGTAACATGTAACAGTGGCAGTAATAAAGTAATAACTGTATTAAGCAGACATGTGACTGAGTACAGTGGCATACAGAAGTGGCATACAATGATGGGACAGTGTTCAAGTGATCTCCTGGAGTGTGCAGGATAGTAATGTGACTTCATTTGGGTGGCTGCTTCTGGGTTCTTGCTGTCAAAAAGAGAGAATCTCTCTGCCAGGTAGAAGATTATGTTGTCTGGCATGTCATTGCTGAATTCAGATGTACTAGTCTATTTATTTTAAGTTTAATTGATTTTTTATTCAGTATTTGGTCATGACTATTGTTCTTTATTTCAATTGACCAGGTCTTCCATTGTGCATGGCTGCATTGAGGATGATATACAGCTGCCAGACTGTTGCTATAACCACACACTGTAAATTCTTTAAGTGACCCTGTCTTTTACATTATATTATGATTTTTATTTAACAATAAATAAATATGAAAAAACTAAAGGTACCTTACATACTAAGAGATGCAATATACAGTATATGTCATTGTATCAAATATTATATATTGCATCTCTCATTATGTAAGGTACCTCTAGTTATTTCTCATTCTGCTATAATAATGTACTTTAAATTCTTTAAGTGTTCGTGTCTTTTATTCTATAAGGTATTTCCACTTCACAAAAAATAATAAGAAAAAACTTAATGTACCTTACATACTGAGAGATGCAATATACAATACATGTCATTGTGTAACATACTGTATATTGCATATCTCAGTATGTGGGTACCTCTAGTTAGTTCTTATTTATTTCTTGTGAACTGGCGAATAATGGGACTAGGAAATTGAAAGATACAAACTGGTGCATTGTCATGCATTATTGTTGTTTATTATATCATTATTCTGGGTCGCAGTCACTGATGTTATCCGGAAATTGAATCTTTGTAATAATGAAAGAATAATGCTTTAGTTAGTATTTATCAACTACATTTTGATAAATGTCACATATTTGTTTTTCTGTTTGTGTGTGTTTGTAAGTTGCTCTGCCAGACTGCAGATATGTACTTTTCATATTAAGTGTCTGTAAGGCAAGCAGACCAATAATATCTGCTACAGGCAGATCAATTCAGGACTTGGATAGAACTTGTTAGTGAGTCACTTGAACATATTTGCATCACTTTTTTTATGACTCGATAGTATCTCATAATCTTCATGATGTTACGCAGATTTAGATATTCTCAGTTAAAGAGCGAAGAAAGGAGGTTGAAAGAGATAATTAGTGATGAAAAATAGTTGAAGAAATTTCTTTTCTTGTTTGTTTAAGAAAGGCGACGTTTACGTGAAGATGAATACCCTTTGTTGGTACGAGTTATGTTGGGTCCCCATGAAGATGTTGCAAAGCTATTTTTAATGGATAAACAGAACACAGAAGAAATCAGCAATGAAGTGGCTCAGTTTCTAAATCTCAGCATTACAGAATGCCGTGCTATTCTTATGCGTTATCAGGAAGAGGAAGAACGAGAAACAAAACGCATCAAAGCTAAGTAAGAGACACACATTCACCCTCATTTTAAAATTATTATTGTTATTAGTGTGCTATTTGACAGCTATGAGTCATGTTGATCTATTTATAACTTTTTGAGTACAATTTAAACTTTTCCAGATATCGGGAGATGCGTAGACGAATAAGGCAAAGAATGGATGATCTTAAGGTAAGGTTATGATATTTTGATTTTTCTTTCTTGGTTTGGACTGGGTGGATAGCAGCTGTGAGGAAGATCTGCACATATACTCCACTTCGCTGCAAGTTTATTTTTTCTGTGTAAATTGTTGTTAAAAAGTCAGCAATATAGTAGAACTAAAAGAAGAAATGTACTGTTAGGTGTGCTTGGTTTGAAATAAGTGCTA
The DNA here is from genome assembly GCF_023864275.1 of Schistocerca cancellata. Lineage (NCBI taxonomy): Eukaryota > Metazoa > Arthropoda > Insecta > Orthoptera > Acrididae > Schistocerca > Schistocerca cancellata. The sequence goes on from NC_064626.1 coordinate 1,069,147,964, forward strand.
TCTGCAAGCTGAACACTGTGTTAGTTTTGAGGGGCTTCAGTAGAAAATTTGTGAAACCTCTCTGCAACAGAAAGCAATTTCAGCATATAGTGTCATGTTTCCACAGAGCAATAGTTTTGGTTCTGGAAGCTGTTCAGTGTGGTGTATTACTGATTACAATAAGTTTGTATTAGTGTCTGAAATAACTTCATGAGGTCTGATTATGTTATTTTCTGATAGATCTGCATGTCTTGAAGTGTTATGTTTGTATTGTTATGAGATATTGATTAATTACTTGTAATGCTTTATGTAACTTGCATTTGAAGCTGGATTTATATGTAAGGCAGCATTCTACTCAGTTCTGCATATAAGGAGCAAATGATTATGAATTAACTAATGTAACATAACTAACACCATCTGAGAAGAAAAAAAAGTAACATTGCTCTGGCAGTTTTAGTTTTATGGGCACATGAGTATTGCTGTAACTGTTTTCTTTCGTTGGTGTCATCTGTGAAGAAGTGGGTAAAAGGCACCATTTTCATGTACAGAAACATTATTTCACTCCCAGATCTGTGATGTAAGCGAATTACCTTACATCCTTTATTTACTTAGATTTCCTCATGTTGTACTACCAAAAATGTTTGATGGACACAAAGCAATCAGGAGATTATTTGCCCTTTGCATGAAGTTAAATTTCTCATGATGTGAGGGAAGGAGGTGAGAGTTGTTGGACTCATAAATTATTAGATACACACACTCCTCAGAAAGTCCGCAGCTCGTGGTCTAGTGGCGAGCGTTGCTGCCTCTGGATCATGGGGTCTCTGGTCTGATTCCTGGCCGGGTTGGGGGTTTTCGCTGCTCGGGGACTGGGTGTTTGTGTTATCCTTATTGTTTCAAGTGGGGCTTTGTACGGACGTTGATGACTGCGTAGTTGAGCGCCCTACAAACCAAACATCATCATCAACTCCTCATAAAATAATTATATATCACTGCACAGTGTACAGTGTTTTTCAGTTCACCCCCTCCCCCCTTTTCCTCTCTTCCCAGAAGTCACTATATCCTTTGTTCTTTCATCACATAAGTCTTGGCATTAGGATGCTCCTTGTAACACAGAACATTTGAAAATATTTTCAGCAGTACGAGTCTTACATTTTTCATACACTTTTTGTGAAATACTACCTCGTAATTAAATGCAGATGCTTTCATTTATAAATGAGATTTTGCTTTTAGCATGAACACTTGCAGCACAACAAGCATTGCACTGACAATGGAAAATGTTTTCCTACTTCAGAGCCAACTGAAATTTTGTAGCTAGTTAACCTATGACTGTGTCAATGGTGTTTTGTGAGATATATGGTGGAGAACGTTTGGAGGAACTGCAGTTTATTATTTCTTAAGTGTCTCCTTTACAAACAAGAAATAAAGACCTGCAAGATTTAATGATTAATAGTGAAAATCTTACATACTCTGCATGTTAGTACTAAAATCACTTTGTTTATGTGTCAGTTAATACCTTTGTATTTTGCTTGTGTCTGGTCATGATGCCATATTTTGTTCTTTTAGTGTGTATTTATTTTCTTATACACTTCTTATTTTCTTACACTATTGAAACTAACATGAAACTCTTAACACAGTTTGTTATGGATGAGAGTACAGGATACATACACTCATAAAATGTATCTTTTTCACTGTTTCTATGCAGAGTTAATCATGGAGTTAGTGCTGTTTGGTCATTTTGTCACATGGCTTATTTGTATGTCACAAATCTATTTATTTGTAGTGTAAGATGAATAAAAACACGAAGGATTTAAGATATGGTTTTAGGTAAAGACTGTTCTGAGCATTGTGCTGACACATTTTGGTCTAAAGTAATATGGAGGGAAATGTGTTAGACTATTCAAAAAAATTGCCCAAATAGCTATCTTTGCTTTCATATACATTTGTACCCATACCAGAAAAACACGTATTTGTTAACAGAGATGCTGCAGGCATTTCTGTATTTGAAAAAGACATTTTTATATTTTCTTTTTTAAATTTATTCATTGTAATGACTGGGCAAAAGGATTATCAGACCTAGAGCATTACTTTGATAAATCTACGTGATTAAACCTTTTTGGTTTTTTTAGTACTGTACCATATTGTGTGCAGATAACACCTTATGTTTCATCTAACTGGTGTGATGATGATTGTTCACATTGCCAGAGGTTGTATGTTCTTGCTACCCTGTGAGATGTTCATGTGCAGCAATCAGATCAGACCACATTTCCAACAGGCTTGTCACCATATTAACAAGAAATAGTTTATCAGGGCTCCAAAAGGGTTTTCATGGTTTAATCTACCATGGATAACTACTGGAAAGAAGTTTGGCAATAATACTCTTTTCGTGATGAATCATTAACTGAAATTTTACGTCATAGAATATGAGAGAATCACACTTTATATTTCAATATAAACTGCACGTTCATCTTTGCCCAAGACTTCTATAGAAGGTGTGTTTCTTGGTACATTAATATTTCACATGCAAATAAATTTATTACGTGACTGGAAACCGACTAGAATGCTGCTGAATAGTTTTTAACTTTATGGATTTAGAATTGCACACTATTTTGAATCTTTTTCAGTACTAGTGGAAATATACTCAAATTTATGTTGGAGGCTATGTGAAAGAAAAAGAAACATTATTTGAGACAATATTACATTTTATTATGAAGAAATACTGATTGAAAATTGGTTAATAACATCATTAATATTGTCATTAATTTCATTGAGAAGCCTCTATTTATTGCAAGTTAGTCTTTTTTATATGTAGTACAATGTTTTATATTGTATGGTCAAAGATGAAACTGCAGATCTCACTCTCATGGGAACTGTCAATTCAGCTTTTTTGTATTTTGGGACAGTAATTCCAGTCATCTAGTAGTGTATAGTTACAAGTCTGTAAGGCTTAGCTGAAATACTTAGTTCCTTTCATATAATCATAAGTAATAATTATTTGCATACATTTTTGAGCTGTTTGTGCATTATCTGTTTTTAGATATATACGGTATTCATATGTTATTGTTATGTAAGGGGCATGTTTTAGACAGGCCATTTGTTAATACTCTAGGCTGTTTGTTAAAAACTCCTTCAGCCATCAGAAGAAATAAACATTTTTGTGTATCTTTTTCTGTTTCAAATGGTGCTGTGTGTGTATATGTCGAGATAGTTAACTCTCTTTTTTTTTTTTTTTTTTCAAAGTATAACTTTTCGATGTCTAATAAGATACCAGAAAGTCCTGAGTGTAATGCAAAGAATGGAAAGGGTAAATGTAACCACTCACTATATTTTGGAGACAGTGAGCAGTTGAGTTGCAAGGCACACTTGCAGAGAGAGTTGCCTGAGCACTGGATTTTTACATCTGTGTGTGTGTGTGTGTGTGTGTGTGTGTGTGTGTGTGTGTGTCAGTCAGAGAAAGAGCATTGTCTGGAAGCTTCAATTTTATTTATGTCTGCTGCTCAACACTTCAGCGACACAGTGAGTGGTTACCTTTATTTTTAGATGTATCATTCATTTATTTTCTCCTGAGAGAGAGAGAGAGAGAGAGAGAGAGAGAGAGAGTGCACATGTAATAACAATAAGATAATAGATAAAATTTGTAAAAGGACCATTGTGTGTTACAAATTAGATGCTTGCAGAGGATAATGTAGAGTGTAATGTGCATATATGAAAGCATCATTTTACAGAACTATTTTATTTCACTTAATTTTTGATACTGAAGCATACATGCTGTTGTTGTTTGAAGCATTAAATTATTAATGATAAAAAATTTGAAAATAACTGAAAAGTCTAAGATCTTGTTGAAACTTCAAATTTTTGATTGACCTGTTATGGATACTAACATACATTACATATATTTTAGAGACTTGTAATTTCACTTACAGTGAAAATTTAAATTTTTATGTAAAACAGGGATCTTTTGCATTTACCTTGTCTTACAGCATTTCATGGGACAGTGAAAGATTTGGGTGTAGAAACAGTGATTCTGTTTTGTGTGTCACCATACACTCCCCATTACTGTTAAATCATTATGTATATAGTTGAGAAGTACACACACATTGAAGTATCACTTGTTACAGAACTGTAATACTGCTGTTGATATATATGGGTGAAGAACTGTTCGTTCAAAAGAATGAAAAAGAGTAAACTTGTTGAAATTCATGAAGCAGTTTTTTATGATTCACAAATTAAAGAAAATATGGATATTAATTAAGCTTTAATATACATTTAAAACAGATTGCTGTGAGAAGCAAATTTTGCATTTCATTTATAGAGCTAGAAGCGATGTAATAATATTGTCATACTTTTAAATTTTCAGTGTAAGTGAAAACAGTTATTTGTAAATATATCTCAGACAGAAGAAGAAATGTCTGGTTCAAAGCAACATAATACTAAAGTAATTGCATTCTGTACCTTGCAGTTATGTTAACATTTGTAAAAGCATGTTATCTGTTGAGTAACTGACTGATGTAATGACTTAAGTGTGAATGAGATGACTATTTCTCATCTGTTGTGTTGTGTGCTGGATTGTACAGCAGCAGGATCTGTTTGAATTATGATTGTGCTGCTTCACTTGTTTCTGAAATCACACGATTGCATTTAACACAAAGGAACTGGATAGTGCTTGCTGGAGTCATGGACTGAAGTTGTTAATTATATTAATGTAGGAATGAAGGAGAATAAGAGTGTGTGCGTGATTTGTCACATTTTACTGTTTTTGTTTTTGTAAGAGGTACAGTACTGATTACTAACAAATATGCAGTACAACAAATTCAGTACATGGAATTGAATCTCTGTTTAATCATGCAAGTATATTAAGAGTAATACCTTGCATATGAAGTTTACAGTGACAGCTGTCATTTGTTTAGAAATACATGTGCTATTGAAGGAATAATGTGGACTGTTATTAGTGAGTAATCAATTTACAGCCTATTGTGTTCCGTAGCATATGGAATGTGCTTTTGTCTGTAGTATTAGAAAACTGAGTGGTTGCATATAGAATTCTTTGTGCTGTTACTTCAATAAATGTGTGTCATATTTTGAATGAAAATATCTAATCCGTTTAATTTGTCCCCTTGGTTAGATATCTTGCAATATAGCCTGATAAAATTAAGAGAGAAGAGTTTTTTCCCCAGGGTCTTATTTACAGAGGATAAATAACTTGCTTTTTTCCCTGTAAAATTGTTTCAGTGGTATTTACATTTATGTAAAGTGAAGCAAAGGCACCCACTCACCTATAGCTCTGAGTGATGTGTCGCACATAGGAACATACAACAAAAAACAGTATTTTCACTAACTTTGGAACTTTTGCCCTGCTCTAATAGAAGTACACTCATTCACACACAGACTCATTCAGACATCCAAAGATACGCACCCACCTCCATTGCGAGACTGCGTGTTTCTATGTACCACACATCAATCAGGTGAGTGGTTGTTTTTCCTTTATTTTAAGTCTTATTCCATTCAGGAATTTCCATTGAATTTTTGTTTTTGATGTACATAATTGTAAACAGTTTCGTCTTTGTGAATTATGAATGTAATGTGCATTAATTATTTTGTGTGGTATTTACTAAGATATAGATTGACGTATGTTGTAACCAAATATATCTTGCAATTATCTGTTTTTCTTATAAATCATCTGTCTGCCATTCCATTTCTATGATAGACTTTTCTGTATGAAAGCAAAGCAAGAATTGCACTGCCAGCCAAACTGCAGTTTTCTAAGAAAAATGTAATCATTGTACAAATCTGTTGAGTTACGTATTAAAGAAGCAATGTGCCCATGACTGCATAAAAACTTTACCTGCATTTAATTTATCAGTGTACATTTTATACCGCATTGTATAAATGTCTTTTCTTGTAGTATTAATTTTGATTTTGCAGTAAAGGTAACAGAAAATAATGTATATTTTTCTTTATTAATCTTCCTTGTGTGTGTGGGGTCTGTTTTTGACAAAGGCCTTGTTGGCCAAAAGCTCACTTTCTGACAGTCTTTTTATGGGCCTGTCTGCGACTCAGCATCTCCACTATTTGATGAGTAGCAGCTACCCTTCTTGTAATAATTAAACAGACAGAAACATGAAGATATGGAGAAGCTTTCATCATGCTTTTTGTCAATATTAGGCAGCTTACAGATCACTGGTGCACATGCACTAGCTCTTTCATTGATGCGAAAGATATCTGGCACATTAAGAGTCATTTCATCACAAGTTCTTTGATACCACTGTTACAAGATATCTAATTCAGGTAAACGTACAAATACATTGGGGGCTCTGTTCGCGTTACAAAAGTAGTATACATTATCACCCCAATGAAGACCACTTTCAGTATCACCATACACCTTGTGTTATTTTACTGGATGATGCATTGATACACACCTTGTGTTATTTTACTGGACGATGCATTGATGCAAATAGAAGAATTTTACTAAACTGATTGAAGCTACAGAAGCCTACGAATATTTTGTAAATAGTTACTAGGATAATTTTGTTTCATTTGTCATGAAGAGCAATAGGTAGTTTCATCAGCAATGATAGAGAAAATCATTACCATATTGCATTTCCTAAAACCAAACACAGGGTGTCTGAAGTGATAGAAATCAGAAAACTCAACATAAAGAAAATATTGAGGTATTTCTACAGGTTTATCACAGCTGAACTATTCCAGTAGTATAAATGAAGCATTATTTCAAGTAAAAGGTTGTTCTTTTTGGGCAACAGCTTTTGTGTCATAGGGGACTGTTGATCATTTAGCTTCCCATATAGCCATTGGCTGTGTGATCGTAAAAGCTTAGAGCAAAATTTTTTTGTGGTATCCTACTTTTAGTAATGAACAGAAGACTCCAAATCATCACTTGATGTCGGGTTCTTCAAGGTTATCTGGCTGGTTACCCACAATATCGTGGTTACTTCCTTCTCGCCATTCCCCCTCGAAGAAATAACCAGTGGTTCCAAAAGTTAGAAGTGCTGTTATGTGTTTTATGTTTCTGTTGATTGCATTGGGGGTTTAACCTCCTCAAGGTATGCACTGGCCAAGATACAAAGACTGCAATCTTCATGTACATATTTAGAATTTACATACTTTAGCCTACAAAAATATGGAAACTGACCAGCAAAGTGACAGATTTCCAAAGTCAGAAAATATTATGACCCTAATTAATGCAAAGTAAATGTGCAGATGATTTTGTTTGTTTGAGGAAGATATAGTGATGGACCACGGAATGCGATCAAATATTGTAACATTGACAATAAGGGAGATCAACAAGGCTATTAGCTCTACTCATTACCATTAGTGACTGTGTTTGATTTTTCTTTATCAGTATGTTCTTGCGATGTATGTCAAGAATAGTTAGATTGGAAACTATGTGTAGTCTCTCCCACTATATGTTTCAATTTCCATACTTAAAATTTGACAAGATACCATATGACATTCAAAACGTAGATCAGTAAACTGTTGAGTGTTCTTACTTCTTATTATCAGTTTGCATGGCTAATGTGCAAACACTGTATCTATGTGTAGAGGAATGACTAAATATGTTTCTGCATCATCTCTGTATGTCGTCATCATTATGAGCCATTTATCACCCATTCTTGGGCCTTAGTCTCTTCCAAACTTCACTACTAATGCAATACTTCCCACTAACACCAGCTTTTCTGAATTGAGCAGGTGGGAACTTTCCCTGCAATTCATCCTATGTTCCCGTAACACTCCTGGTCTCAACCTTCGTTAGTCACTGTCCTCGCCCATCCAGCCCCCTTCCTTTTCCCATTCCAGCACTACACAGACATCATTTCACCGCCACACCCAGTCTTTTAATTTCTTTTCATTCTTCTCCTTTCTGCTACTTACCCCCTTCGCCCTCTGCACCTTCTCTCCTGCCCTCAGTCTGAACTGCAACACTTCACTATCTGCCACTTCCACCATACTATCCATCCCCCTCCCCGCCCCAGCCTCCCCTTTACCTCCACCCAGTTGCCACTCCCACTGCTGCTCACAGTGTGGCTTCAGTTGTCGGAGACTGCAGACGTGTGTGTGTGTGTGTGTGTGTGTGTGTGTGTGTGTGTGTGTGTGTGTACTGCTGACAAAGCCTTTAATGGACAAAAGCTTTAATTGTGTGAATCTTTTTGTTGTGCCTATCGCAACTCAGAATCTCCGCTATATGACGACTAACAACTTTCCTTCTCTAGTATTGTTACATTCCATCTTGGAATTTTCATTGTTTGAAAGTAACCTTTAATTGTGAAAAAAGTAAATAACTTACAGAAATGTTGGATACAGCACTGAATGCAGTATGTCTTCAAGTTTTATTTACAAATGTTCAGTGTAGTCACCTCTTGTGAAAAAACAGACGTCCCATCTGTAATCAGTTTCCCCCGCCAAACCCTTTGAAGCAGAGAGGGAGAGGGAGAGGGACAAGGACAGGGACAGGGAGAGAGAGAGAAATTTGCCATACTACCATTTGACTATGTATTACTGTATTTATCTCCTGTACTATCTAGATTTTGGGTTTTATGCCATTATCAAGTATAGTGCCAAAGCCTGCCTTAACAGATGATATAATAATGGTCTAACAACTTTTAGCATTGTACGTGATAGTGTCATAAAAGCTGAAATCCAGATGGTAAAGAAAGTAAATATAGTAATACACAGTCAAATAGAGGTCTACTCTTTCAAAATTTTGCATGACTGTGGCTCAACACCATTAGAAACTTTTGAGCAGAGGAATAAACAGTTTGTATTTAATGTAACCCCTTACAAAGAAGTCCACTGTCGTTAAATCCGTTGATCACGGCGGTCAGGATATTGTTCCACCATGTCCAGTCCAAGTTGGCACATTCCTACAAAGATAAGTGGCAACTCACGATGATAATGTGGTGGCATGCCGTCTTGCTGGAAAATAAATTCTGTGCACATATCCTGTTGTAATTGAGGCATTAGATAATGTTTAAGCATGTACAGGTACAATATGCCAGTTACAGATGACTTTGTAAAAAAAAAGAAAGTACCATAAATCTTGTTAAATCTTACAGTACAAAAGACATTTACCTTAGGCAAGTCATGTTCAGTTACGTGATGTGGTTTCTGCTTACCCCATATCCAAATGTTATGCCAATTCACTTTACTGTGAAACAGAATACAGTTTTATTAAGAAAATCATTTTCAGTCTGGATTTTGTTAAACATTTCTAGACAAACCTCGGCTTGCTTTTCTTTATCACTTTCTCTTAAAGCTTGCAACAGGTCCAATTTGTATGTTTTTAATACAGACATTTCCATAATACCTTCCACATTGTAACACTGGGCATATTCATTTCTCATTGATTTATCTGGAGCGTGAATGTAAGACTGCTGAACTTGTTCAATTGCTGCTTGAGAGACTACGGCCAACCCTGCCTCAACATCTTATGTGATACACAGCCAGTGTCAGTGAAACAATTGTACCAATTAGTAACAGTTTGCATTTGAGGTGGTAGCTTGCAATATGTATTCCTGAACTTTCTCTGAACTGTTGTAGTGGATTTACATTCATGATAAATAGAACAACACTGTGCACGCTCTGCACTGCTATACAACTCTGTGATGACTGTTGAAATAACTCATTCATACATTCCACCTAACAGGAACATTGGGAACTAACAGTGTTAGGTGGGAATAAAATTTGAAGGTGTACAGCATTCAATGCTGTATCAGGTATTTCTGTAAGTTATTTATCCTTACCACAATTAACCGTTACTTTTGTATAATAATGTACAGAAAGTTCTATATGAAGATGGTATCTGTTATTTTGGACATGTCCAAAAGAACAGACAGATACCGTCTTCATATACAGGGTGTCCCAGCTATCTTGTCCACCCAAAATATCTCTGGAACAATAACAGCTATTGGAAAACGACTTTCACCGGTATCAATGTAGGGCTGGAGCCCATGAATGTACATATTTGGAAATATTCTAAAACGAAAGCATATGTGTTTTTTTTAACACAAACTTATGTTTTTTTAAATGGACCTCCTATATGTTTACTTCAGCAATCCATAGCATGACAAAGCACATACACAATGGCGTTGATTGTATCGCAATATTCCCAATACATCCCGAGATATTGAGATGCAAAGTTGACGCTTGAAACACCCGACATGCGCTGCTAGCGCACGTCCTGAGGCTCAGGCGTGAACCCCATGCTGCCCGTAATTGCGATGTGATTGACATGTGTAATCACACCTCCATACTCATCAAGAGGTCCGAAACGAATAATACGGTCTGCTGCCATCAACTCTCATAAGCACATAATGGTTTCCCTCTTGCACATTTTACGTATCTACGTACACAATATGAACCAGTACCGATCAGTGTACACCCGTCAGGTTGTCTTATTTATCCTGCACACCCAAAATAACGTTTATCTAATGTGTTATATGACCCATTGTGCCTGTCGCGCAGGGTGTGGGTCTACCTAGTCAAGTGTCTAACGTAGTTCCCACTACTGGCACAGTTACCACTTCGCCTTGTTTATGATTTGCGACCCATGCAAACTCCTGTACTCCACCACCCTCCGAGCATCCCATTTGTTGTTGCTTTGGCGTGCAGTACACCGCATGCCAGTGTAGTCATGCATCAGAGTAATCTAGTGACGGCACGGAGGTAATACTGTACAGTATAATGTACACACATGAAGATATGGTAGAAATGCTGCTGATCTATGGAGAATGTACATTGACGGGAAATGCGTTATGAGATTTCTTGTTTGTTGATAGTACTGTTAGCGAACATTATGATTATTAATATGTCTGTTTTCTACCCTACTCTACGTACCTGTACTGTACCCTGTTGTAGGTGGACAAAATGCCGTTCAGGCAGAACGACTGTACAGAAGACGATTCCCTGACAAGCCATCGCCTTCGTGCTGGATGTTTGGTCAGCTCACATCTCGTCTACGTGAAACGGGAAGCTTAAATCCAAGACCTCGACATCGTCCTAGAACACGCACAGATGAACGTGCTGAAGTTGCTGTGCTTGCTACCATAGCTGTGAATCCTCAAATCAGCACACGTCAAATTGAACGTGAAGTTGGTGTGTCGAAATCAAGTGCACAGCATATTCTTAAACGTCATAAATTTCATCCTTACCATGTCCATTTACACCAGGATCTTCATGGAAATGACTTCCGCAATAGGGTAACATTTTGTCGGTGGGCTCAGCAAAAACTTCTGACTAATCCAAATTTTTTTGCAGATGTTCTCTTTACCGACGAGGCATCATTCTCCAACAAAGGAATTGTCAATATGAGGAATATGCATTATTGGTCTGCAGACAATCCAAAATGGCTCCGTCAGGTAGAGCATCAACATCCGTTGAAAGTTAATGTTTGGTGTGGGATTATTGGAGATACCATTATTGGACCTTTCTTTAGAAATGGCATCCAAAATGGCAGACAATACTCCAGATTTATACGACACAATCTTCCTGTTGTCTTGGACACCGTACCTCTGAACCGGAGAATGGTCATGTGGTATCAGCATGACAGATGCCCTGCACATAACGCCTTACAAGCATGACGACTTCTGAACTGTAAGTTCCCTGGTAGGTGGATTGGACGAGGTGGCCCAGTTAGGTGGTCTGCCCGATCTCCGGACCTTACACCGCTGGATTATTTTCTTTGGGGAGTAGTGAAGGATGCTGTTTACCAACGTGAACCAACAACACCAGAGGACATGAAGCAACGCATTATTGATGCTTGTACAGCCATCAAAGAGGAAACAGTTGCACGAAGTAGGGCATCCTTCATCCGCAGAGTGACCCTATGTATGCAAGCCAATGGGCATCACTTTGAGCATGAGATGTGAACACTATGTTTAGTATGTAGTGCTGGTATCACAGTGGAAGTTTCTACAAAGGGCCATTTTACCCACTGATGTTAAGAAACATTTGTTTGCAACAATTTGTCATTTAACGCATTAGATAAACATAACATTGATAATTATGTGATGATAAAACTAATTGGTTAAACATGTTTACATTCATCTTCTATGTCCTACCTGAACTTCCCAAATCAAAACATTTTTACCTAAACAACGGTAAAACTTTTAGTCCACGTTTCACTAAAACCATCAACATGAATTTTACTATTATGAGTGAATGATTAACTGTCACTTGCGCTAGATCTACAGTAAAGTAAAGTTTTAACGTTGAACGGCATTACCTTCTTAGTAACAGATTAATGATAAGCTAAGTTAACTTTGTGACTAACGTTGCGGTACACAGATATGTTACAGAACCGCATCAGCCCTAGCCTATGGGATAAATACCTGCTGGAATGTACGACGTTAATGCAGGATGGCAGCAGACCGTATTATTCGTTTCGGACCTCTTGATAAGTATTGAAGTGTGATTACACATGTCAAACACATCGCGATTACGGGCAGCATGGGGTTCACGCCTGAGCCTCAGGACGTGCGCTAGCAGCGCATGTCGGGTGTTTCAAGTGTCAACATCGCCTCTTAATATCTTGGGATGTAATGGGAATATTTCAATGCAATCAACGCCATTGTGTATGTGCTTTGTCATGCTATGGATTGCTGAAGAAAAAATATAGGAGGTCCATTTAAAAAAACATAAGTTTGTGTTAAAAAACACATATGCTTTCGTTTTAGAATGTTTCCAAATATGTACATTCATGGGCCCCAGCCCTACATTGATACCGGTGAAAGTCGTTTTCCAATAGCTGTTATTGTTCCAGAGATATTTTGGGTGGACAAGATAGCTGGGACACCCTGTAGATAAAGCTTACTGGCCAATGATCTTCTTTAGAGTGGATGCACTCATTGCTCAAACTCTTACGGGAATCGGTAGGTTGACTGCTGCGAGTAATGAGTATAGTTGGCAGGGGCACTGCAAATATAGTGTGTGGACAGTAAGTTGGTAATGTGGGTCTCATGGCGAGGGTGCCAGATATGAGTCCCTGCAGTCGCATTATCCACTATGTCATCAATGGCTGAGTCAGATAGTGTTTCTGTCATGTAAGCAGGAGATCCCCGGTTCGAGTCCCACTCGGGGCACACATTTTCAACTGTCACTGTTGATATTTATCAATGCCTGTAAGCAGTTAATGGTCTGGATTTCATTGTAATTTCATTACAGAAAGTTCTGGTTGAAAATTATGAATTATGTAGGAATAAAGGAGACGACACCAAAGGCAGAAGCACTGCGTCGTTGATAGGCACACAAACAAAAGGTATGGAGTTTGGCTACCTTGTGGATTACACTTCCTTCTTATAGCTGTAGGAAAGACTCTCTCTCTCTCTCTCTCTCTCTCTCTCTCTCTCTCTCATTTGCACACAGCTGTCTCCCTACATTGTGCTAAGTTAACTGCCAGCTCACTACTGGTCCATGGTGGGTGTACTGGGATGAGGTAGGGGTGTGGGGTGGGGGAAGTGAGGAATGGAGAGAGGTGAGAGGCAGGGAGGGGGTTGGCGGGGGGGGGGGGGGAGCATCTAACAGCTCGTGGGTGAGAGGGGACCCATCTGGCAGGTAGAGGTGGCAAATGGCAGATGACTGGGCACCTGTTTTCATAGGCTTGAGTGTGAAATAAGAGCACACAGATAGCTGATGTGGGAACACAAATTGGGCGGGGGTACTGGAGCGCGTCCCCCCCCCCCCCCCCCCACACACACACACACTGTTGAGTGGTGAGTGGCGGGCGGTGGTGGGGGGGGGGGGGGGGAGCCAGTTACCTTAGGTGTAGGTCTGAAAGGTTACAGGAGTGAAAGATATGCTGTAAGGATAAATCCCCCCTGTGCAGCTCAGTAAAGCTGGTGGGGTGGCAGGGGTTGTGAAGCAGCCATTGAAATCTTGCGTGTTATTCTCTGCAGCATGTTGTGTCACTGAGTGGTCCACCTTGTTTTTGGCAGTGGCCATTAATTCTAGGTGACAGCTGCTTGGTTGTCACACCAATGTAAAACACTGTGCAGTGGTTGCAGCAGAACTGGTATATAACAGTGCTGCCTTACAGGTGGCTCAGCCTCTGATGGGGTGGGATAACCCCATGATGGGCTAGAGTAGGTGGTGCTGGATGGGCGGATTGGGCAGGTCTTGTATCTGGGTGTTCTACAGGGGTATGATCCCTGTGGCAGGGGATTGGGGTTATTTGGGATCCCAAACAGGGTGTTTATAAATATGCCACTACCATCCATGGTAGTGGCATATTTATAAACACCCTGTTTTAATAAAGCACACACCTCCCTGTTGAACCCGTCTGTCCATTCTAAACCATTCTGATTTTTTGTCAACAATTATAACACAGTTCTTTGCTACTCACCATATAGAGTATATTTTTAGTCTTAGGAAGGCTAGACAGGCACAACAGAAAGGTTGCTTTACATTTGCGCTTTTGGCCAAAAAGCCTTCTTCTAAAGTAAAAAATACACATTTTCACACAACTCACACACTTGGTCAAGACATAGGTCTCTGAGGCCTGAGACAGTGGTCGTGTGTGTGTGTGTGTGTGTGTGTGTGTGTGTGTGTGTGTGTGTGTGCGCACGCGCATGTGCATGCATGTGTATGTGCGCTGCTTGAGGAGGAGGTGTTTTAAGCCAAAAGCTCAACTGTATAGCAGTCTTTTTATCATGCCTGTCTGCAAACTCAACGGCTCCTCTACATCGTGAGTAGCAATCTATCCTTTTAAAATAATATTTTCGTTATTAATTTTCCATTGTTTGATAACACAATTCAGGCATTTGTTGTGCATGTTTCTGTTTCTGAGTTGGATTTCTTTAGACAGTTGCAGTCTATTCAGACCTTGCCATCTTTCTTCACTTCTGTCCCTGTCATAAGCCTTTCTTATACCAATGAATGCAATTATGATGTCTTTCCCAAATTCCAATTTCCTTGTTTACAACCTGTCTGACTGTAAATATGACATCTATAGGTGATCTTCCAGGTCACAGCCTTATTATTATTCTTCAATTAATTGTGCCAGCTTATTTCTTGAAGTGTCTGTCCACTGGTTATTTTTAGTGGCTGTAAGAATACAAATTTTATACTTTTGTAATATTATTTGAATGCATAATCATCAGTCACAAGAATCAGTCACAACTCCTTCTACTCCATAGAGGAATTTTTGAATATAAATTAAGAAAAAAAAATTTTAAAAAAATTAAAAAGTTGTTATATTAACTTAATTATGTCATGTATTGGAAAATTTGACTCGTTCCACATCATTACGAAATATCGTATTCATGATCCATGGAACTAGTATTAATCTAATCTAATCTAATCTATTGAGAGGTATACACACAGTCATTTGAAGTGGAACCGTTATATAAATCTAATTCTGGAGAATACAGCTGCTGGGTCAGTGTTTTTCAAACTGGTGGTATGTTGTCAAGCAATATCTCCAATGTATTCCCTCTCCCAGGTGTGAAATGTGACAGTATGGTAAGTGACAATGTCCATATTGTATATCAGTGTGGTTCCTTTCAGAGTATGTCCATACTTGTCTACATCTACATCCATACTCCACAAGCCACTGTACAGTGCATGGCGGAGGGTACACATACCACTACTAATAATTTTCTTTCCTGTTCCACTCGCGCCAATAGAGCAAAGGAGAAACAACTGTCTACATGCCTCTGTACCAGCTCTGATTTCTCTTATCTTCATGGTCCTTATGCGAAATGTACATTGGCGGCAGTGGAAACGTTCTGCTGTCAGCTTCAAATGTCAGTTTTCTAAATTTTCTTGATGTTTCCCTCAAACAGAACATCACCTACCCTCCAGGGATTCCCTTTTGAGTTGCCAAAGCATCTCTGTAACTCTTCCATGTTGTTTGTACGTACCAGTAACAAATCTAGCAGACCACTTCTGAATCACTTTGATGTCTTCCTTTAATCTGATCTGGTCCAGATCCCAAACACGAGAGCAGTACTCAAGAATGGGCAATACTTCTGACCTATGTTGACAAGCCGAAACATTATGACCACTGATCGCTTGAGGTTGTAGGCTGCCTAATGGCACTGATGGTACATGACATGGTAAGAGAGGTATATGGGTGGAGCAGAGATGAATGGGGAATCATTGTAGCAACAATAGTGACGCAAATGCAAAAACTCACTGACTTAAGCAACTTTGACAAAAGCCAAATTGTTGTGGCCCTTCGCCTTGGAGGGAGCATCTCTGGAATGCCAAAGCTGGTTGACCATTTGCATGCTACTGTCATGAGCATATATGGAAAATAGTTGACGAATGCTGAAACCACGAGTTGGTGTCAAGAAGTTGCACATCCATACCTCATTACGGAACACAGGGACTGGATGCTTGCCACTCTCTAAAGCAGGATAAGTGGCGATCTGTGGCAGATCTGATGACAGAATATGGTGCTGTTGTAGGCACTAGTGATTTGCAGCACAGTATTCAGTGCACAGTGTTGAACATGATGTTCCGCAGCAGAGGAGCTGTACGTGTTCCCATGTTGATCCAACATCATCATCAGTTATGCTGTCATCCAGGCATATGACTGCTCGTAACATGCATGGATGCAGGCAGGTGGGAGAGTATTATGTTATGGGGGACATTCACCTGGGCTTCCATGGGACCTGCAGTGGTATTTGATGGCACCATGACACTTGTGAACTTCGTGAACATTAACCCCTTATGCCTGAAGTCTTACCCAAATGCGATGGCATCGTGCAGCAGGATAACTGTCCATGTCACAAGGCCAGAATTGTGCTGCAGTGGTTTGAGGAGCAGGATAGTAAAATCATGTTAATGTCTTTGCCATCAAATTTGGCTTATCTGAATTGAGTGAAACCCATCTGGGACGATATCGGGCACTAGCTCTGTGCCCACAAACCTGTAAATTATGGGTAGTGTGTGATCTGTGTGTTGTCATGTGGCGCGACAAACTTATCAAATACTTGTCGAATCCACGCCGTGCAGAATCACTGCTGAATTGTGCTGCAGAAGTAAACAAGGACACTTTTAGGTCGCTGTCATAACGTTTTGGCTCATCAGTGTATATGCTGTCTCCTGTACAGATGAACCACACTATCCTAAAATTCTCCCAGTAAACTGGAGTCAACTACTTGTCTTCCTTACTACAATCCTTACATGCTTTGTTCCATTTCAGATCGCTTTGCTGTGTTATGCCTAGTTGTTCAGTCAATGTGGCTGTATCAAGCGACACACTACCAATGCTATATTTGAACATTATGGAATTGTTTTTCTGACTCATCTGCATTAACTTACATTTTGAACAAGCTGTCATTAACCGCACCAACTAGAAATTCTGTCTAGTCAGCTTGTATCCTCTTACTGCCACTCAATGATGACACTTTCCTGTACACCACTGCATCATGAGCAAATAGCCATAGATTGCTGCTCACCCTGCCCATCAAATCATTTATGTATATAGAAAATTACTGTGGTCTTATCATACTTCCCTGGAGCCGTACTGACAACAGCCTCATCTCTGATGAACACCCACTGTCAAGGACAATATTGTGGGTTGTGTCTGAGAAATCTTCCAGCCACCCACATATCTGGGAACCTGTTTCATACGCTCATACCTTCATTAACAGTCTGTGGTGGGGCATGGTGTCAAATGCTTTTTGGAAATCCAGGAATATGAACTGTGCCTACTTAACAATCTTATACAATCACTCACTCAATGGAAGATCCATAGCTGAAGACCGAAGACCAGGAAGTTGCACAGGTCACACCAATACTTAAGAAAGGAAATGAAAGTAATTCACTGAATTGCAGATTCATATCACTGACATTAATTTACAGTAGGATTTTGAAACAAATACTATATTTGAACATTATAAATTACCTTGAAGAAAATGATTTATTAAAACCTAGTGCTTATTCAGAAAATATTGTTCTTGTGAACACAACTAACTCTTTATTCATTCAAAGTAAGAATGCTGTTAACAAGGGCTCTCAAATTGATTCCATATTTCGAGATTTCCAGAAGGTTTTTGACACCGTTTCTAATGAGCAGAACTGTGTATGTGCGGATGGATATGTGTGTGTGTGTGCAAGTGTATACCTGTCCTTTTTTCCCCCTAAGGTAAGTCTTTCCGCTCCCGGGATTGGAATGACTCCTTACCCTCTCCCTTAAAACCCACATCCTTTCGTCTTTCCCTCTCCTTCCCTCTTTCCTGATGAAGCAACCGTTGGTTGCGAAAGCTTGAATTTTGTGTGTATGTTTGTTTTTGTTTGTGTGTCTAACATGCCAGTGCTTTCGTTTGGTAAGTCACATCATCTTTGTTTTTAGATAGACCATATGAAAGCTCAGATTTCATAGTTTGCTACCATGTAACTGAAAAAATTTCATATATAGTAACATCACTCGTCCACAAATTGTTGGTGATTTTCATTTCTAGCCATCTTTTTGGCATCCTTTTATAGGATTATTAGGATTATTGATTTGCTATGAAATTCTTTTTACCATTATAATTCAATTGTGTTATTTGTATCAAGATACCTGCATTTTGCCAGCATTGTACTACCAGTTGTTGTGTTGGACATCTCACAAACCATCCCAAAGTTTCAAATCACCCCCTGTTTACATACATACATTCCAAGCTGACAGAGACGTTCATGTTACACTGCTGGGGTACTGCATCTGGCAGGAAAACTACAGTGGAGTGTGTTACTTAACAACAGTGTCAAGGGCATTGCAGAAATGGTATTCTTCTCTCTAGCGAGAGTGTACATTGCAATAAACATTTGTAATAAGTTAAAATTGAATGCTGGGGTAAGACTCAAACATGAATCCCTGTTTTTTTGCACACATTGCACTATCAGCCGCAGTATCTGATGTACCTAACAAACTGAAATGTTTCAAATTGTCATTTGTTTCTCTATATACAATATCAGTCCATCAGCATTCCAGGAAAGTATTTATGATTTGTACAGAGCATGTGGCCTCATTGTGGCTAGTGAGCTTACTTTTCTGTTACAGTGTTGTAGAGAGTGCCTATATTATTGTGATCACTGGTATTGGCAGTGAGTTTACAGAAAACCTTAGTATAATTTCAATAGACTCAGAGCAAGGGAGGGGAGCACAAGACAATATTTACAGACTGTACTGACCCTCTTTCATAGAATATATCATGACCCATTAAGGCTTAAAGTGTTACTGAATGCAAACTGAAACTACAAATTATTGCCAAAGTTTCATTGAACCTCAATAATACATTAAAATGAACTCCACCTGTAAATGACGGGATATTAAAGCCTAACCTTCCTTCCTTTCTTCTTTCCTTCCTTCGTTTTTGACCTTCTTAAGTGAGAAAAGCAGGTAAACCACAGCTATCTTCTGTGATCAAAAGTCAAAGTGGGCAACAGAATACAGGAAATCTCTATTGGCCATGTCGAAGACACAATCAGCTATGTCTCAAATGTCTGAAAATGTTCATAGTAACAGAACCTTTACTACTAAGAACCAAGATCTTAAACTTGTGTATGTATTTTTAAACTTGTGTATGTATTTAGAGCCAGAAAATAGATATCAGATAATTAGTGATTGTGTGTTCCAGGTCATCAATGAACAGCAAATCAGTACTTTCACAGCATTAAAAAAATAGATTGGCACAAAAATATGATTTGGAAGCATAAAATTAATCTCAATTATGAATAATATAGTTTAGTTGGCACGTAAGTTTATTGCTGTTTTTGTTCAGTGGCACAACAATGTTGTGAGTAAGTTTTTCATTTGTTTCTTGGAGTTTTGTCCTCAGGAATAAGCCTTGAATTTCAGAGCTGAATAAGATAGCGTGTCATGGGGAAAATAAGTGAAGAAAAAAAGATAGTGGAGAAAACCTAAAACCTATAGCTGTTTATGGGAAGAATGTTGAAAGAGAATGTGTCAGTCATTAAGAGGTTTGCACCAGATAGAGTACCATGGAGAGCCACATCAAATCAGTCTTTGGACTGAAGCCCACAACAACGAGAAGTCATTTCAAACAAGATCAGTTGATATGAGCTACTTCACGTGCTCAGGAAGGTCACCATTCTTTAAATGGAGACCATCTATACTCTTTAATCCAGGGAGATCCGTGACGCTTAAGTCAGGAACTAGCAAAAGTGATGCATTATAGTGAGGCAACCATCATGTCCATGGAAAGGTTTAAAAATGTGCTGAACAGGTATGCTGTCATGAGGTGATCATTAGTATAACACTGACTGATCATTATCAGTTTGGTTGAATAACATTAATGATTCTTATGCCATTTATGAAAAACTGTGTCCTCAGCACAGCACTGGTTGTTTTTCAAACTAAATTTAAAAACTTTAGCTAAAAAAAATAAAATAAAAAGATAATGTATTGAGATAAGAAGTCATGGAAGTACTTGAGCACAGAGAGAGTCACAGGTAATGAAGCAGAATGTATCACTGATAAATATCTATGTTATTCACGTAAAAAAAAAAAAAAAAAAAAAAAAAAAAACACCTTACATTGCAGCCTGATAAAGCTATAAACTTTGTGAATTTTGTAGTATAAATATAAGATTAAAATTTTATTTGGATTAATAGAATCAGATCAGTGTAAATAAACAATATTTATGAAGTTTCTATGAGTGGAAGGAGAACTGGGATATTTTTAACATTGAGTTGGGGAGTTGCTGTCTGTTGGAACATAAAATTCATTTCCAGATTTTGTTGATCTTGATTACTAGATAATACTGAGGGTCTAATTATCAAATGACCACAATCCATCCACATGTAGTGAGTGAGTGTTCAGAAAATAGAAGTGTTTGGTGTTTCATATCCTATACTGCTGCAGTGGGGGCAGCTTTTGAGGTTGTCATCTACAGCATATATGTGGATTAAGTGGGTGCCATTTTTGATTCTTGTGGTTTGTAGCAGTTGTGACCATTTACAATTATCCCCAGTGCCAAATGGTATGTCACCTATGTTTCTTCAAACAATGTTTAGAAATCATTGCTTGTGTATGACTTTCAAATTTATGTGCCCAATTAAAGAGGATGAGTGGTTTAAACTCACTGGCTTTACGGTTTATGGGAACCCTTATTTTTTCTAAAAAGGCTATGCTGTTTTAGATTGAAAGAGAACATAAGTTGACACTGTTTAGAGAGAATTTTGATAATGGTAGTTGTTAAGTCTGTGAAGTACTAGAGAAGAGACAAGTACACTCGCCAGCATGAGCTGGGTTCCACATTCCAGGAAGACAAAACCCCATCACAGGTTGCCTAAAGAATCTCATATTTACCAAGATAAGCTGGTGTTTGAAGGATAGGGGAAAGTACTTCCAGTGTCAGTCACAGAGGTCATCATCCAGTATGAGAATGTCAGTCCAACAGGTAATACTATGTCATCAGTCATAAACTTTCACATATCCCATAAAAAGCAACAGAATCAGCTCCACTTGAAAATAAAAAAAAGCTTGAAGCTGACTGATAATGTGAAATTTTTTGGAATATATCTTCAGGATGATCTCAAATGTAACACACACATTCAGTCTCTAACAGGTAAACTCACCTATTTGCTACATGCTGCAGATATTGAACTCAAGCTGTAATAGAGAAACAGTACTGCAGGCATATTGTGCACACTTCCAATCTGTAATCAGATATGGAATCATATTCTAGGGAAATTCACCATTTAGCCAAACTATACTCAAAACACAAAAATGAGGTTAGAATCACCTGCAACAAAAAGAGAGAAGATGCATGTTGTTCTCTTTTCCAAACACTAAAGATCCTCAACCTGCACCTTTATTACATGAAGCAATAGTCTTCATAAGAGAATATTTAACAACTACCAATGCTTACAAACAAAACAGCTCTGTACATAATCATGAAACAAGAAATTGCAGTATTCATATCTATCATGTCAGAATATCTGCCTACCACTAAGAAACATAAATAATGTAGAAGGACCACCTGTTCATAAGGGGCAGAAAGTGTAACTTTTTAAAAATTATTATTGAGAAAAGTTTATTTCCTTGAAAGGTTTGTATTTGTTGAGAGCTAAGAAGGTATAGAGACCAGTTACAGCTGGCCCACAATTTCAGCATGTGTTGCTGAGCTAGCATTGCTCTTACGGTAGGATTTCTGAAGAAGGTCTGCCTTAAGGTGGACTGTGTTCATGACTCTCAGCCAATATGGGTATGTAGAAGGGTCACATGGTGCCTGAAATGCTGCCATGCCAGGGACCAGAGCGGTGGCTTCTTTCTCTTTCTTGGTGGCCCTTGACTAGCTAGCATGTATCTTTTCTGCTCTTCTAAGCCTATTCTGGATTCTCAGTCAGAATGACTACCCTTTTAAGAAGGGAGTCGAGCTCCCAGTGCCACATGTAGTCCTAGTCACTGTCTTTGTTGAATAAACCTTGATGGGTAGATCTGAAATAAAATACCTATAATTATTTTGACTACGCGGAAGCCCACAACAGCCTCCATTCCTGCCTTCCTGACAAACACCCCCATGCACAATCTGGTGTCAGAATAGTGATCTGAACTCGCCTCTGATCCAGAAAACTGGTCACTTCTTGTGGTTAGATGCCACAGTTAACTCATGCTAGTTTGCTCGGGTGCAAAGTGCAGCTTCTGGTACACCTGTAGTTTCTTCTGTCTGATGTTATCCAATGTGGCGTGTGTCCTTGCTGCACTGCAGATTACGCAGTGTAGCCCGCATGGTGCGAACACATGTGTGGTGCGCATCTTTCCTGAGCTGTGCTGCATCCAGCTGAGCTGTCTTGTCACTAGTCCCAGCTGCCACCTATCCCCGGCTGGCTCCTGCCCGATACATCAACATTGCCATCATGTTTCCTGATGTCGGGCTGCATTTGCTGCTCCTGTTGGCCATTCCTGTCATCACTGTGAGGGCCCAAGGCGTTGACACCAGGCTCATCACCACCTTACTGCTGCTCTTGCTGACACATTACTTAGCCTTTGACAACTCCTCCATCTCACCACAGCCTTCGCCACTGCTTCCCTCAATGTGAGGTGTTAATGTAAATGTCAATGCAATGTGTCCCTAATTTTCTTCACCGCCTGCACTGTGGGCCTCTGCCGCAGGAACTTGTCGCTGGTTAATCTACTGTAGTATAGGTTACTGTTGAGATGCTTCTTTTGTAACATTGTTGGCCTTCAGAAATCATGGCCATAATATTGTAACCATGCCTCCCAAAATGAAAATAAAAAATGGGTTGCAAAACTCGTCCAAGAGCCTGCAGTTAAGCCCAGCCATAACTTTCCAAAGGCAAGTAGAGAGAGTGTTAGCAAGAAATCAAAGATTGGAAGAGAGAATAACTAAACTGCGAGAAGAAAACAAGGAAGTCTCCAATTAAAATGACCAGCTATGTAGTCAGCCCACTGCATTAAAACCAGATTTCAATGAAAAATTGTGGTTAGGGATACAGACCAATTTAGAAAAAGAGGACAAGTTTGTAACAAAGAGTAAAGAATTGAAGAAGCAACTCGAGTGACTGTAGCATCAAATGTCTTGCCCCTCCAAGAGTAGATAAAGAAAGATGAGGGAACAACTCCGAAAAAAGTAGATTTCAATGTTCAAGTGTCCATTGGGAAGGATGTGGCAGACAGGTCTGTCCATACCTTTGCATTTACACGTCCAAACGAGGTCAGTGAGGCAGATAGAGAAACAAGCAGTTAAGACGCATTATTAGAGAGTTATGGACCTTGCAATGCAGCAGAGAGAACTAAAACAGGAATCAACACTTCTTGCTCCATATGTAACCAATACTTTTCCGGCAGCTGCTTTTATCCTCCCATATGGGTAAACCTAATGAAAACACCCATTAATTTTTGCAGAATATCTGCAACTTGGGTTGTTTCTGTGATTGGAAAGATGACTTTTTACTGTTTGTAACAAAATTTAAATTAGCAGGAGATGTTCATATATATATGGACTCCATTGATATGCTCCAAAATGCGAGGAGATTTGAAGTATTAGCAAAGGGATTGACAGAGAGATTCTCAGATAAACATGGAACCAGTTACTACCATGATAAGTTGTTCACTTTGAGGCAAAAGCTGGAAGTGTTTGCAGACCACATAGTATCCTGCAAAACCTACATCCTTGGGACTGATGCAGATCTGAGATGAGGTGTTACAAGAGGAATCTGAGACAATGGCTATATGTGTGTTTATATGTGGAATTGATCTACATGTGGGTGTTCAAGCTAAGGTGGTCTCCCCCAATTCCCTGCATGAAGCAGTGGTGTTAGCCTTTCTGTGGGAAGAGGCGTACCAGTTTGTTTCATCTGTTAGTGTTATGGAATGCAAACATTTCTTAAAACACAAGAGAATGGACAGAAATACAACCAACTGTGGCCCTGTTATTGATTATTACTGTGTACACAACTTTGTATGTAACTAATATTTTCCTGTAAGAGCACATCCACTGAGTGCTCCTCTAAGATACACTGGACAGAGTGCTACAACATTGAGGACCTTGCATGGGGTAACATTTCTGCACCCTATGGCTACTCGCAGAGGCCTAATTCTTCCTGCAGGCCACCACAGCTGCACCACCTTTGCCTCACCCATACCACTCTGCTGCCACCATTGCACACCCTGTCTCTTCACACTGATCAGATCATTCCTCTCTAAACAAGGTAAGATGTGGCGACTCCATGATATTGTGATTAATATATTCTGTGCCATGACATGGGGGACTCAAACTGAGATTAGAAACAAGAACATTTTAACTCAATGTAAAACTTTTGTTAACCTACACATTATAAAGCTTTATCAATTCTCCACTCATTTTTTAATAATAATACCTGTTATCAAATTTAACTGATTGTAAACTGCCCCAGTTACTGAAAAATTTATAAAACAGGTAATCTCCTCCTCCCCCCCCCCCCCCCCAGTTCATAAGGGTTCTCAGCTTGCCTCTCCAAAGGGGCCCTTAATGTTCCATTGTTCACAGTACACAGTTCTGTTGTCATAAACCAACTCCTTCAAAAGAAGGAGGAGCATAGAAGGGATCACCTGCTCAGAAGTGGTAGAAAGCATAAATATTTAAAATTTTTTTATTGAGAACTGTTCATTTCTTTGAAAGTTTTCAGTACTTGCCAAGAGCTAAGAAGCTGTAGAAACCTGTTCCAGCTGGCCCACAATTTGAGCATGCATTGCTGAGATATCATTGCTCTGACACTAGGATTGCTGAAGAAGAGATGCCTTAAGGTGGACCTTGTTCATGATTCTCAGCCAGTAGGGGTGCATAGAAAGGTCATGTGGTGCCTGAAATGCAGTCATGCCAGGGAGTGGAGCATTGACTTCCTTCTGTTTCTTGGTGGCCCTTGACTAGCTAGCACATATCCTTCTTGCTCTCCTAAGCCTATTTTCGATTCTCAGTCAAAATGACTGAGCAGGGGGTTAACCCCCAATGCCACATGTCCCCCAGCCATTGTCTTGGTTGAATAAACCCTAATGGGTAGATCTGAGCTAAAATACCTGTACTTATTTCAACTACCCCGAAGCCCATAACAGCCATCATTCCTGCCTTCCTGACAAACACCCCCACGCACAATAGCAAATGTGTAGTAAAGTGTATAAATGTGAGTAAATGTGATCATATGCATGAATTTTCTAACTGTATTGTCTATAGGAATCTTTTGGGGATATCAACTATATTTTTAGTAAATGTTACTAAGATTGAAGGTGTAATCATGATTAATTTCTATATTGTCTTTGTGTATAAACGTGTTCATATGTTTGAATTGTCTAACTGCATTGTCTGTATGAATCATTTCTGAAATATCAATACCCATGGAGTAAATGTTCCTTAGAGTGAATGTGAAATCATGATTAATATCTGTATTGTCCTTGGGTGAAAAATTTGTAATGTTTATCTCTGCATTACATTTTGACTTGTCCTGTATCTACACAAGGTGTCACAGGAGGGAAAAATAATCAATCAATCAATAATGAAATATAACCCCTGGGGTTCTGTTATATTTATAATCACTGAAAAATGTGCTTGTGTAACATGGACAATGACGTTAGTGAAATTACTGTATGTTTGTTGTGTATGTAATTTTAGACTTGATGACAGTAATGGACATGGATTACACTCATAATAACGATTTGTGATGAATGCTATATGATGTTTTATCTGTTGTTACAACCGTAATAGAACTCCAGAGGCTTTATTTTATTTTTGATAACATCATAATGTCTGTGATATGTATGTTTGATTGACATTTTGTTACATTTTACGTTGATTCGTATGTTTGAAACCAATAGAAAAAAATCTTTTATGTCCACTCAGCTGCTAATCTTGCTGACTATTACCCTCTTTCAGCTATGATTCATGAGCATTAAGATGTTGATTGCCATGTGATTGCTGACTGACACAGATAATGTTCATGCCTGCTGGCGGCCACCCACTCAATTCTGGCTAACGTAGTATGTAGTGCAGTATTCTGCATTAATTTGTATTTTTTGATTGAGTTCACCCCTGTATGCAGGAAACTGGGTAGAATATTTTGCTCAACACATTGAAATTTTGTTGATATAAATGGTTTGAATTCTGTCAAAAAGTTGCATTAATAAGTGTCCTTTATTTATTGGTGGTGACTAGTTTCAGACGTTATGTCCATTTTAAAACCACACTATAAAAACAAATTTATAGTAGATGTTACAATAATTATACAATTGAGGCATGATTATGGGCAATATTTATTCTTATATGGAAGGTTACATGAAAGGTAAGTAATTAAAATACAGTTAAATGTGCATTATTGGAAGTAGCTGCAGCAGGCAATCAAGAACAGCAATACAGGTAGTTCGACACACAATACACAAATTATGTTGAGCAGTATAGAGAAAATTAATACTTGAAGACACCAACAGTTACCAGGTAAAAGTGCCAGAGGCTGCTAGTAGCAGTGTGTGCAATGGACCAAAATGTTTATGTAAACAAATGTTCTACTGTAATGATAACATTGCAAATTACTCAGTGACAAATAAAATAACTTAAAACCACTTTTTGGTCTTAATCAACTCAAAATCTATTAAAATAATACTGAACCATGTAAAAATATGGTGCTACATACAGCATAATTGGCAAGTTATGTAACAGTGAAAATTGCCAACGGGCAAAACAAATTTAAAAATTACGATATAGAATAAAATGAAATACAGATATCTCCATAGTATTCATAAAAGACCCTAAAGCACCCTAGATGATGTAACATGTTGTCATAGTAAAATATTGTACAATATCATGTTCATAGTTGTGGATGTAGATTGCAGCTTGCACAGGATAGAGTAGCATGGAGAGCTGCATCAAACCAGTCTCAGGACTAAAGACGACAACAACAACAACAACAACAGTTATGGATAGTATATTTCTTGTCATTTAATGAAAGAATTAATATGAAATTAAATATAATTATTAAAATGATGAAATATCTACAGAGTATCAGAAAAGGGACCTTATAACATACCCTGAGGCAGAACATATAACTAAATTTAATGTACAAAAATGTCTTTAATTACAAACAATAAAACTTCTTATAGGGGGGTAAGCCATCCATAGCACAATCAACCTTCACACATCAGTGAAGACAGCACACCTACGTGCACAACAAACATCTCACAACACAGCACACAGAAACAACAGGCTACAAAATCTGCTCATGCTAAAGTTGTTCAGTATTCTACTGTGAAAATTATGTAAGTTTATCATATACAGTATTGGATAAACAAAAGCAGTGAACGAGAGGCTTGCTAAATATGCTACCTCCATCTGTGCCAAGGTACACAAAACATGGAATACTCTTCATAGCATTAGGAAGCAGGCAGCAACATGCAAATATACAAGAACTAGATATCAGCTCAAAAACATACATATATAGTAAATATGAACATAATTGTAGACTTGCTATGCAGCACCATATTTGCTTAATATCATAGTAGTCCCATGAGTTTGGACTAATATCGGGTTTTTGCATGTTTGTGGTTGTTATTGTTGCAAGTAATGTCCCATATTTTTATACCTTGGGACAGATGGACGTGGGGACTGATGACCATAGATGTTAAGACCCATAGTGCTCAGAGCCATTTGAACCAACAGATGGACGTAACATGTTAAGCACACCTGCTGCACACTGCTTTAGTGTATCAGAAAATGTATAGGACATACTTATATCAGGGTGCACATAAAGTCCGGAAACACTTTCAATTATTTATTGCACAAGAGCCAAACATTGTACAGCTATTATACATGTGTCATTTTGAAGAGAAATGATGAAAGTTTTTTTTATGTATACCACCACAGCATAGTCTGCTAATGTGCCGATAGTCAGCACTAGTCGCAAACATGGCAAGTTAAGTGCGGAGCGAGTGTTCTGTATGTTGGAGTTTGACAAAAACAAGTGTGCTGCACCTGTTCAGTGGATGTTTAGAACCAAGTATGGTACAAGGGAGGCCATTTACCAATGGCACAACAAATTCGTTACGGTGGGTTGCTTGTGCCCTGCAAAGAGAAGCGGATGTCCCAGTGTGAGTGAAGTGAATGTGGAGTGTGTACAGGAGACATTCGTAAGGAGTCCAAAGAATCGGTGTGTCATGCATCCTGTGAACTCAAAATGGCTCCAATGACAGTGTGGAACGTCCTGCAACAGAAGCTGTCTATGAAACCATTCAAATTGGAGCTAGCGCAGAAACTGAATGACGACGACAAAGACAAGCATTTTGAGTTTTGTTCGCAGTTGCAACAATTGAATGAGGATGGGGATGGCATTGTTGACCGCTTAATTTTTAGCGACAAAGCCACTTTTCCACTAAAGGGAAAGTGAACAGGCATAATTGTCAAATCTGGGGGTACAAAGCATCCACATAAATGCATTGAATCTGAACGTGATTCCCCAAAGGTAAATGTTTTTTGTGCCTTGTCACATCGAAAACTGTACGGGCCATTCTTCTTCACCGAGAGCACTGTCACTGGATATTTCTACTTGGACATGTTGCAGCAATAGCTGATGCCTCAAATGCAATCGGACTCTCTGTTCATCTTTCAGCAGGATGGGGCTCCACCTCATTTTCATCGTGAATTTCGTGGTTACCTGAGCAAGGAGCTGCCGCATCGATGAATCGGCTGTGCTACAGAAGGGGACAGCTGTTTCATGAAATGGCCTCCCCGATCACCAGATCTCACTCTGTGTGACTTTTTTCTGTGGGGCCACATTAAAGATCTCGTGTATGTACTGCCTCTACCACTTGATGTAGCAGAGCTCTGGGAGAAAATATGGGTAGTGACTGCCATGCTGGGATGGATATGGCAAGAATTCAATTACCGTATTGACATCTGCTGGGTCACTCATGGTTTGCACATTGAATGTTTGTAAAAAACTTTCAGAGTTTCTCTTCAAAGTGCAATATGTATGACATCTGTACAATGTTTAGTTCTTGCGCAATAAATAATCGAAAGTGTTCCCGAACTTGATATACACCCTGTACTTTTATCTGTAGAATAGTGAGCAACTTTAGCATGAGCATATTTTGTAATCTATGGTTTCTGAAAGTCTTGTCATGAGAGATGTTTTGTGTCTGTAGGCATACTATTTCACTGATATGTAAAGGCTGATTGTGGTGTGGATGACCTTAGCATGCTTACTCCCCATAAGAAGTTTTATTATTTGTAATTAAAGGCACATTTTTGTACATTTAATGTAGTTATATGTTCTGCATCAGAGGACGTTATAAGGCCCCTTTTTTAATACTCTGTAGATATTTCATCATTTTAATAATTATATTTTATTTAATATTGATTCTTTCATTAGATGACAAGAAATATACTATCTGTTAGTACTGACACAGTTTTGTACAATATTTTACTATGACTTGATGTTGCATCATCTAGGACACTATAGAGTTTTTTATGAATACTATGGAAATATTTGTATTTTATTTTATTCTATATTGTAATTTTTAAGATGGTTTTGCCCGTTGGCAGTTTGAGCTGTATCCTTCTTATGTAACTTGCAAATTATACTGTAAGTGGTGCCATATTTTCACGTGGTTTGGTATTATTTTACTGTAGTTTGAGCTGATGAAGACCAAAAAGTGGTTTTAAGTTATTTTATTTGCCACTGAATAATTTGAAATGTTGTCATTACAATAGAAGAACATTTGTTTACATAATAAAAATTTTGGTCCACTGTGCACACTGCTATTAGCAGCCTCTGGCACTTATACATGGTTAACTTTCGGTGTCTTCGAGCATTAGTTTTCTCTGTACTGCTCAGCATAATTTGTGTATTGTGTGTTGAACTACCTGTATTGCCATTATGGTTTGTCTGCTGTGGTTACTTCCAAGAATGTGTATATGACTGTATATTAATTACTTGTGAAGATGGTATGTAACCTTTCAATAACATGAACTAAAGCCTATATTCATGCCTCATTTGTATAATTATTGTAACGTGTACTGTTACTTTGTTTTTATAGGAGGGTTTAAAAATGGACATGATGTGTGTAACTAGACACTACCAATAAATAAATGATACTTCTTAATGTGGCTTGTGGCGGAATTCCATACATTTATGTCAATAAACAATAATTACCTGCAGCTTGCTGGAGATCTCTAAAAAAAGAGGCTTTTAACTTTATTTTTGCTACTTTACACCACATCAAAAGATATGCTGTGCTAAACAAAGTGGAGGGTGTGGCTGTCGGTGAGCACACGGCATCAGGCATGATCATTTGCTGTGTCTGCCATTGAGCTCACAGCAGTAAAAATGTTTTAAAGAAGGTCTTTTTTAAGTGTGGGATGGAGTTATAACAGCCTTTTGGCAACAATAAAATAGCACTGAGCTGAAGATTTGATTGTTGCATTTTGTCACAAATGGTAGTACATCACTTACACATTAAACTTTCGTGGTGGGGCTTCTCCAATTATTTCATTATCACAGACGATTCTTGCCACGTAATGTCACTTACTCCACTGAAGACTTTTTGGTAGTTTCCTCGAATCGCCACTGGCGATCTCGCCTCTCTTCATCATCTTTTTCTGAGGAATGTGAGCTGCTGGAGGAAATTTCGTTCCCAACAGCTTGTAGTGGAGGTCCATAAGTGTCGATGTTGTTGTGTGCGCTACCTTTCTTGTCGCGTGGTTGTAATGGGGTGCTAGCAACGGTGCTAGTGGGTGAAACCACTCGTGTTACCGACGAGTTGCTGGCTGTGGAGTTGGAGAGGGCGGCTGCAGCTGGCTGTAGCAGGTCGTCGCCCAGGTAGAAGGGCGGCGGGCAGCGGTACAGCCGGTTCAGTTTGGCGACGTCGCCGCGGCTGAAGCGCTCGCGCTGGCCCATGACGGCGACGGCGGCCGGGTCGCGCGGCTCCAGCGTCAGGCTGGAGCCGTCCCTGGAGAAGGCGCGCGCCCGGTAGTGCATCACGCTGCCGTAGTCGTAGGGCAGCCCCAGCGTGCGCGTCTGCGACGCCGGTCGCTTCTTGAAGTTGAACTCTCGACCTGCGGGCATCCAAGTGTTAGGCTGATGCGTAAGTTCGTGGCGCTTTTGTTTTGCATGTTGGTTCCTGTTGCATTGGGTTTATTTATCGATAGCCATTTTTTGACTGTAGTTCACTGTCGCTATTTTAGGTTACATATTGTCATTTTGTTATTTGGAGATGGTGAGTGGAGTTGTGGACGCTGGAAAATGGAGTGCAAAATGGTGAAATCGGAACACTTCCTACATATTCTTCTGTTTGATTGCAGTAGAGGGGTGACAGCAGCGAAGATAGCGAGAAACATCTTCGCCATGTTTGGGGATAATGCCACTGGACAGAGCACGGCAAGATAATGGTTTTCTCATTTTAAGGTGGATCATTGTGACGTGGAGTAGATTGACTGTTTACGTTCAAGAAGACCTTCGGGGTTCGTTGAAGATCTTTCGAACGCATTAATCCACAATGGTGTACGTCAGTTACTCGAGAACTGACAAATGTGATGAACTGTGATTATTGCACCATCGTGCGAAATCTGCATGACGAGCAAGAAGAGATGCACTCGATGAGCCGGGCGCGGTGGCCGAGCGGTTCTAGGCGCTTCAGTCCTGAACCGCGCGACTGCTACGGTCGCAGGTTCGAATCCTGCCTCGGGCATAGATGTGTGTGATGTCCTTAGGTTAGTTAGGTTTAAGTAGTTCCAGGTTTTAGGGGACTGATGACCTCAGATGTTTTATCCCAGTGCTCAGAGCCATTTGAACCATTTGATTTGCACTTGCTGATTGTTGTGGTTTGTGGCTTAGAGCATGTGGTACCCATAAACCCGATTTTTGAAGAGGTGCATCTCTTCTTGCTTGTCATCAACCGACTCTTGAACAACACCAACCAGTCCTATCCTGTATCGCTACTGGTAACGAGAAATTGTGTCTTTATGCTGACATAAGGAAAACAAAAAGAAAGGTTGAACCCAAAGAAAGCAACAGTTTCCGCCTCTCCCGCTCCCCGAACAAAGACCTGCGCACATCCACAGAGTATAATGTTATGCACCTGGTGGAACAGCGACGGTGTTGTGTTCCACGAATTGCTTCCCAGAGGTGTAACCATCACTGTTGACATTTATTGTCAGCAACTGAGACGTCTTGCAGACGCATACCAAGAAAAACAACCAGATAGATTGCGTGAACTGTTGCTACTCTGCGATAACGCCCTCCTGCGTTCTACTAGGCACAAAAAACGCTATACGGTAGTTGGGTTGGGAAGTCAGTCTGCATCCACCTTATTCACCTGATCTTGCGCCTGCAGATTTCCATCTCTTCTGCTATCTATCGAACAATCTTCAAGGATCTTCCTTTCCGGATGAAAATGCGCTCTGAACATGGCTCGACGAGATCTTCTCAAAACCACATGATTTCTACAGTTGCGGAATCGAAAAATTAATCTAGCGTTGGCAGATTGTTGTAAACAGTGAAAGAGAATATATTATTGATTACTAAAATCTGTTTGTGTATCTGTTGTGTTTGTTAAACTCATGGAACAACATTACAAACTAATGCACCAACCCAGCACTTTGAATGGCGTGGAGGGATCTTCACTAGATGTAGAAGCACTATTTTATGATGGTCAGAACACTTCGCTAATGCCTCCTCCCCATCAAATCCCTCGTATATGACAACATTGAAAATTACTCAGTGGCAAATAAAATAATTTAAAATCACTTTTTGGTCTTCATTAGCTCAAACTCCACTAAATAATACCAAACCATGTGAAAATATGGCACCACTTACAGTATAATTTGCAAGTTACATAACAAGGATACAGATCAAATTGCCAATGGGCAAAACCATCTTAAAAATTACAATATAGAATAAAATAAAATACAAAATATCTCTGAGCACTATGGGACTTAACGTCTCAGGTCATCAGTCCCCTAGAACTTAGAACTACTTAAACCTAACTAACCCAAGGACATCACAAACTTCCAAGCCCGAGGCCGGATTGGAACATGCGACCGTAGTGGTCGCGCGGTTCCATACTGTAGCGCCTAGAACCGCTCGGCGACTCCTGCCGGCAATAAAATACAATTATCTCGTTATAAACACGGTTTTATCAACTCTCGTAATGTGATAACTTAGTCGTAAGCCTTTGTTGGGATGGAGATCCCGAAGCTTAATACAATTGTGCCGCCCAATTGGTAAGGTTTTCCTTCCTCGCGTACAATCTCACTTTTCCTTCTAAAAGTCTGAAGAGTTAAATAACAACGATGAGTTTTGTATAATGAATAAATCTCTCACTCTACAGCGGAGTTTGCGCTGTCTTGAGTCTTCATGATAGATTAAAACTGTGGTGGATTGAAATCGAACATGGAACCTTGCCCTTCACGCGCAATGTTTTCAAAACACATAATGTCCACTGGTGGACAAACTTGAGTTTGATAAGAAATCATGTATTTACAGACACTCTACACGCTCCTACAATCAGATCCCATCAAAATGCATTTTACACATGCAAAATAAGCTTTCAGAAGTAGCAAATATAACAAATAGCATTTTGTTCTCTAGTAGGAATGAATCAGACTGACTCAATTTACTTCATTTTCTTTTTTTATTAAGCAGTGTTGTTTGTCATGTCACACCAGTGGACTGATGTGAAAAGTTTTAACTGACTAACAACGGCCAGTTGGTATTCGTTTTCAGAGTTACAGCTTTTTTTTCATTCTGATTTAGAAATATCGAAGTCAGATGTAAAAACTTAGTTCTGTTGAGGTGTAGAGTATAATAAAGTTTGGATGTGTGACAGAGATTAAATGAATCGTGGAACAAGATGAATAAAGATGAAATAACAAAGGGAACCCAACAAACCGCATTTAGCCCATCACAAAAGTCCTCATATCTTGAAAATAAAGAAAAAACAATTATCTCGTTTAAAACAAATTTTTATCAACATCTCTACCTGAGCATATTGCCTAAAAATTCGAAAACTTTAGTAAAATACTTTTTGCGGCATAAGTTTTTCGTTTCTTCTGAAAATTTTGCTTTCGTAGTATCACGCGTTTTGAAAAGTTGCTCCTCTTTTTTTATGTACAGGGTGAGGCGGCAAAGACAGGCCACCACGAATACGTACAGAACGAATAAACATATCGAGCTGCGGTTGCCGCCAAGTTGTAGCGGTCAATATGGCGAATTTCCTTACGTTCGCAAGTAATTTTTATCCTTTGTAGTCGCCGAATTACAATACCGACTTTGTTTTATTTCTAGTGGAACGATAAACTTTTTCTGTGGCATTTGAAAGAAGCTGATAGGAGAACTTCAGCGACATAACATTATGGGACTCGATCAAATAGTATCAAGGTAATAGCGCCGCAACCACTGTCCCGCCATCAAGAGAAGAGGTTTCACAAAAGCCTGCCCTGTCATACCTAATGAAGGGTTATAATGCTAAAGGGGCAAACACGTGTAAGTAACAAATGTGTGTCTAGTTTATTCCAAATAAACTTCATTCAAACAACGTGAACTCCACATTAATACATTCTCATTGACTTCAGGAAAGCAATTTATCACTTGGCGTGATACAGCAATAACAAATAAACACTGACTTTGCTAAATAAATTTGCCCTGAATTGCTAAACGGGCTAAGTTCACCAAACAAGTTTTGTAATACTTTACCTCTAGTGGTATGTTACAGTTCAGTCTTGGCGCAGTTCACTGGAAAAGGGTTTGTCTACCTCTGGTAGATGTTCCAACATACTTTTGAGGTTTCTCTTCTCCGAAGACAGTCCTTTTGCACCAGTGACCTCACTGAATTAGGTCGTTTTAAAATATTCATTGCCGGCCGCTGTGGCCGAGCGGTTCTAGGCGCTTCAGCCCGGAACCGCGCTGCTGCTACGGTCGCAGGTTCGAATCCTGCCTCGGGCGTGGATGTGTGTGATGTCCTTAGATTAGTTAGGTGTAAGTAGTTCTAAGTCTAGGCGACTGATGACCTCAGATGTTAAGCCCCATAGTGCTTAGAGCCATTTGAAAGATTTATTTCGCCGCCATTATTTTTTTCTTTCAAAACTCATTTCCCTCCCCGCTGTTTCACCAAATGTCTTTTTTATCTTTTCAATCCATGAGACAGAACTTATATTAACCTTAGTTGTGTTAAGGATCATGTAAGCTACTTGCTGAAAGTCCACAGAGTAACTGCGTTTAACTTGAACAACTTTGAATGCTTGCTCATTGCGAGATGTTGCTACGGTGTTCATTACATCGTCAGTAACAAAATGCTTCCTTACCTCTCTCTTTTCTCAATAACTGACCTCTTTTAGAGTAACCAGTTTTTCTGTTATTTCTCTTTGCTGCATTATTCGCATTGTTTTCACTGTCCATTGTACCGCCAATGAAAACATGCAAGAGACCAGCTACAAAACAGCAGGAGCAAGCGGAAGTGTGATGTCGCTATTTCATCTATTTTGAGTACTTCAAAGTTTCCCTTTATGTGCGACTGTGTTTTGATGAAATGTAACCTCTTAATTTTATCAAAGTGATTCAACCATCTTAAAAGATGTATTTTGTAAGGATTAAACGTACTGACTGTCTACAACTACTCTGAGCGCCAGTCATTGTATGCAAGCCTCATCCCATTGCTCCCCTGTGTGTCCACGTGACGCTCTTGCCCTGAAGCTGCGGCGGTATGTCTGTGTATTCTGTTTAGATGTGTATACCCGTCTTTCGTGTGCGTGGTGCTACCATTGCATTAATCTGGCCTGCTATTACGACTCCATTAAGATATGTTTCGTTCAATTTCATTATTTATTTAACGTTCTATACCATCGTTACAAGATATTATATTAGTTATTTTTGACTGGGCCTCAGCGGGTTTATCGGGTTTGATACGTGCTTCAGTGTAGCACAGGGCCGTTTTATGATTTTTAAAATGTTGCAAATCAAAACTAAGGTTAGTAACAATTCCTTATCCACATTTAGAATCGTTCATGCTAGGACCATACGATAATTTTTGCTTCTTTTTGTTAGCCCTATAGGTAATCTGAAGATGCCCCATAAAGGCGCAATGCGTTATTACTAAAAGAATAGATTGCATCCAAGACTGTTTTCAATTCGAAGGTCATTTTCTGCGTACAAAAATACTCTATCAGATAAACGCATGAAGTTGAGTGAACAAAATTTGGAGAAATTGGTTGTTGTGTATTGTTTTGGGAGGAAATAGATATATAGTATCGAAGTTCGGTACCGCATATTTACATTGTTTTGCTGCCTCAATATGCACGTTTAGTGATATGATACTGTCTGACTGCAAGCATGTTTTACGATTAGATAGAGCATGAGAAGCCAGGTTCACGTGATATGTTGTGTAAAGCAACATTACGTGGGCTTCTTTTACAACTAGGTGACAAAACCTGTCACTTAACTGGCCTAGGTCAAATGTTGTTGAAAACGAAATGTGGAGGGTAGGAAGAAGGACTAAATGCGAAAACTTTTTGTAGAAACAGTAACAGTGCAGCAAGTAAATACAAAGAACCTGAAATAGTTGGCTTTGTAACTAGGAAAGAATGCCACAAGCAAGAATAGCAAGTAAAGTATTTGATGAAAACAGAAAATAGAGAAGGAAGATAAGCAATGGGCAGGTTGAGGAAACGCTTACTAGAAGTCAAAGAAATAATTTAATGAGAATGGGTCTCAAAGGTGCACAAGGGTGGAAGCAAGCAGACAAGAAGGAAGCAAATTCGTACTGGTGACATGAGTACTAAGCGGAGTGCATTACACGTAAGACCAAGAATAAATCCCAAAAATCACATATCACGTAGGAAGATAGCTTCACATCTTAAAATCCAGCTTGGTGCTAGCAGGTGAGACAAAGGGTTCCGAATCTGAAATAGAATGCACGTATAAACAGAACTGCCTCAGCGTAGAACCAGTTCAATCTGTGAAGCTATGTAATCACTAATCAAGCCGACTGTATTGTTGAAATAAAGAATGAAATTATCCTTTCGTTTAAAGGAATCTGTACCACACATTAACATGCAAAATATTCCCAGCTGCTCGTCAACTGTTATTTACAGGTCGCATTTGAGACAGAAACCGTAACTTAACCCCAATAACTACCATATTTCACTTGACAGTATGGCCTACGAGCAGCGCGGTCACTAAGTACCTGGCTGGATGCGCTCCCAGTGCACGGTGACGTGGCGGTCGCGGTCGGCGCGCGTGTGCTCGTGCCAGAAGCCGAGCGTGTGCAGCAGCTCGTGCTGGACCGTGCCGCGGCGGGCGCAGCCCGGCTGTCGCAGGTACACCGACATCGCGCCTGCCCCTGCCATGTAGCCTACTGGAGACGCACATCTGTAACACAGCACAGCCGGACAGTCAGGCGCTCACGCTACGGAACAACTGCACAGAGTTACAGGGAAAAGCCAAATACAAAGAAAATTTTAAAAAAAGAAACTTTTCATTGGGGAAACTGTACTGCAAGCAACATAAGTTCTCTAAATAATCGCCTTCAATCTCTTTGCACTTGTTCCATCTCCTGACAAGCTTCCTGGAAGAAACTTTGTAAGATTGTGCACATCCACTATTGCACTACCTCCACAACCTCGTCATCTAACCTAAAATTAGATTCACCAAACTGCTCGTCATCGCACCAACAAGGTAAAAACCACTTAGAGCTAGACAAGCACTAGTGGGAGAGTATAATCTTTACTCTGTTTATGATGACAGGAAAGAGAGAGAGAGAGAGAGACGGGGGGGGGGGGAGAAGGGAAAGGGTGAAACTCGTTTTTGGCCCATAGCATGCTCCCCTGGAACAGCAACGAGCTTAACGTCCCCATTCAATGCATAAATGTCCATCGAAGGTGTCACATGCCTACATGCCTCACTCCGTGCGTGAGACATTGTGTGGTCAGGGCACACTTCCTTTTTTTATTTTTATTTTTTTTTTAATTTTTTATTTTTTGAGTCATCACCCATCTGACGTGTTCCTTTCCTGTGCCAACCTCACGACCTCAGAGCAGGACTTGTACCGCATCCTCAATTACTTATGAATGTTGTGAGCGTGGGGTTGATCTGCTACTCTGTTATTCTGCGCAACGGATTAATCTGAGATTTACCCTTTACCCTGTGGCTCCTGCAAGATGCAATTTCCACCCCCACACTACTACAGAAGTCAGACAGACGCTCCTAACGTTCTAAAGAGAAATGCCTGAAAAACTTCCAGCAATAAATATCTTGTGGAGTCGTCTACTGTAAGGAAATGACACAAAAATTCACAAAATTTCTTACGTAACTAGTGGGACACTTGGGTACTGGAGTAGTGCTAGTTAGTGTAAGAAAAACTTGAAACTAACGAAAATTATAATTTATTTTACAAAAATTCTGAGAAATCACAATGGCACTTTTAGTTATGTATTGAACAAGTTATATCTGGGTTCTTTTCAGAATGTGAAGTTACCTCTCAAGGATAGGATTCGCTAATGAAATTTCTATACCAAGTTTAAGGTTGTTATTGACTTGGCAGAATGGCTGAGAGGTGCGCCTACTCAACTTGAATAATTATCCGTTAGAATGTTGCTAGGTACGGTCGAGGCTGTTGCGTGTGAAATGCAGTTGCAGTGAAGTGTACTGTTGTGGAGGAAGTATGGGGCTCGCAACAGCTGTAGCTCACAATACCGTAAGCTGTGATGACTGCTGTCTGCGCCGCTCGCTGCTGACAAATAAAATAACTCTCGTTCTATCTGGATTGACCTTCGCCAATCAAACTCTCACGCCTTGATGAAGTCAAGGATTCCTATTCGCTCCTAGTCTAACTATTGGCGTGGTACACCGGTCAGATAACCAGTCCACCGCGATGCCACTCAAAAATTCGCTCACAGGCGTTTCACTATAACTCTGTCTGTTCACACCGCACAATAAGTGTGTCGGCCAACACAGTGAACAACGCTTAATCGCAAGGACTCAATATAGAGTCGCATTTCGATTCGCTCTCGACAGAGGTGCTCTCCCAGTGAAGTACTGAGGAGAGACTTGTTCCTCACTTCGAGAGCGACAACAGAACGGCGCCTCTCCATGCCAGACGTTAAGGGGTATATCTTTCGGTCTCTTCCATTACTCCTTCAGCTCAAAGCGTCAGAAATATCGTCTGCCAATCAGCATTGCTCTTCTAAAACGGGAGAATGTCGTTTAGTTTACGGCGACCAATATGGAAACCTGTAGTATCGGCGTTTGGCGTTTGCTGTCTCTCTGTGAAAACCTCTGAAACTGCGTGCTATGTGTAAAGAATGCGTAGGCTGGTCGCTCCCACACAATGTAGCGGAATTTGCTTAACCCTGGGTCGTTCCTCCTTTCCCTCGGGCGAACGCTGTCTGTTCCACGGGCGACCGACGTAGACGGGTTGGGACTGGCCTTCTGGCGTGTGGTTGCCTCTCTCGAACTAAAAGCTCCTGTGACCGTCGTGTCTGGAATGTATGTGTGTACGCCAGCCTTGAGTGTTTCAACCACGGTGAGCACTTGCGATTTATTAGTTATTTGCATATCGTTTACATGAATTCATACAACATTGACTTTATCTTATCGAGTTTGGGTTCGAATGAAGCGTCTTGATGTGCGGAATATGATTGTGAGGGCGGAATATGTAAACAATGAAGGTCAGGAGACCACGACGTCTTACAATGTATTCCAGTCTCTTTCATTTCCTCATGTCTTGACAACTCTTTCTATTCATTGTTTTCGACATGTTTGATTCTTCGGCGAGTCTTTGGAGAACCTTTCTTTATCAGCTCACTTACTTTACAACATCATTATGTGAACCTACATTCCAAACTCTTCGATCCTGTTCTTTTCCCGTTTTCCGACAGTCTGTGATTCATTTCCATAGAATGCTATGCTCCAAACATAAGAAGGGGAGAGGAAAGGTTTCCGAAGGTGCGGTTTTCTTCAGGAAAATGGCCGCCCACTTAACGTTGGGAACATAGTCCAGTACATTCAAGACTTCGATATTCAGCGGCTGTAGCAGCTGAGGATCTATTAGATGACGATCAGTTTGGCCTACGGAAAGGTTACGGCACCAGAGGGGAAACTCTGACGTTGCTATTGATTATGGCAGCAAGGCTGAAGAAAAATCAAGACACGTTCAAAGGATTTGTCGATCTACAAAAAGCGTTGAACAGTGTAAAATGGTAATATTTGTTCGAAATTCTGAGGGAAATACGAGTAAGCTATGAGGAAAAATGGATAATTTGCAGTATAAACTAGAATAAAGAGGGGACAATAAGTATAAAAGAAGAAAAATTGAGCTATTCGGATTAAAATTGGTGTGAGGCAGAGCCGTAGACTTTCGCCCCTATTCTTCAATCTACATATCGAAAAGCAATGATGGAAATAAAATACCAGAGTGGGATTAAAATTCAAGGTGAAAGGATATCAATGATAAGATTCGTTGTTGATTCTGCTATCCTCAGCGAAACTGAAGGAACATTGCAGAAAGTATTGAATGAAATCGACAGTCTACCGAGTACAGAAAATGGATTGCATCGATCCCAGGAACTTTTTTCAATTTTAGCGATTCCAACTGTTTCTCAGCACCACTGACTCTAATATCTACATCACTCATCTTTTCAGTGGTGAGAGAATTAAGCTGGACTTTCGTTTGTAAAGAAACATTTGGAAACCGCATTAAGTTTTTCTGCTTTTGCTTTGCTACTGTCAGTTTCAGTGCCGTCCCGTCCGTGAGTGTCTGGACACTAACTTTGGTAACATTAACAGCCGGTACATATGATCAAAATTTCTTTCAGTTTTGTGAGAGAGCCTTCGAAAATACTCTGCTATGAAAGCTTCGCGCCTTAACAGTCTAATGCGTTTCATTCAGCTTCTACCTACACCGATGTCCAAAATTAAAGCAACAAACGGAAATTTTGTAAGGTTGCGTTTATTTTGCCACAAAACATTACAAACAGATGATAGTAAAGTAGAAACAGTGTAAAGAATACAGAGCATAATCAACTGCAACATGCATAACAGTAGACAAAAATCTTCTTCGTTTTTTCTAACTTAACGGATTTGCACACACATTCTAAAAACTGATTAATGTGCTCAGAATGGGGTGTGACCATCTCTGGCACCAATACATGCCTGACAACGATGGAATATGCTGTGAATAATGCCATCTATCTCATGTTGAGGCAATAACGCCCATTCTCCCTGCAGAGCTGCTCACAAGTTTTGGACAGTGGTTGGTGAATGCTGACGTAATGCAAGCCTTCTCCCTATGTATCCCATACATGCTCTATGGGCTTCAAATCGGGAGAACGAGCAGGCCACGCCATGCGTGCAATATCGTCCGTTTCTAAAAAAAAAACATCGAGCATTTTCGTCCATCGATACGAAGTCTGAGCTCACAGCATCTTGCAACAACCGTGCACGAGATCCCAGGATCTCCTTACGGAACCTGACAGCAGTTAAATCTTGCTGATTCACTCGTACATTTTCATGAAGAGGATTTCGAGTGGTCAACAGAATCCCTGCCCACACTATTAGAGATCCTCCTCAATATCGGTTCTTTTCACAATGTTTGGGTCCAGAAATCGTGTTCCATATGCCCTTCGACTCGAATCTGTCGAGAATCGCTCTCCAGATCAAATCGGGACACGTATGTGAAAAGAACGTTGACCCACTGTTCGACCGTCGAGGTGGTATGCTGACTGCTCCTCTCTAGACGTTCCCTTCTGTGAAGACACGTCAGAGGTAACAGACAGTAGGTCTTCAACAATAAAGGCCACTCTGCTGAAGCCTTCTGTACCCCACTCACCTCGGTACAACACGTCCAGGGGATGCTGCGAGGTCAGATTCCAGTTGCAGTGCAGTACTAGGGAGGTACCGTAGTGATCATACAACCAAATAACAGTCCACTCTTTCTGATGTCACACGTGACTGGCGCTGTCCTGGTCTCCGGGATACAGTTTCGGTCTCTATAAACAGTCGCCTCATCCGAGCAACAGCAGAACGAACCACAATAAACCATCGGGCCACGTCAGTTTGCAACTGCCCTTCTTCCATTCCTCCTATGGCCCTCCACAGCAGAGAGTCTGTAGGCGTCTTCTCTGTGCCATACTGCACCGTCTGTGACTGTGTACACAGTGATTGTGGATGTGGGACTACCCGCCAGACACCACCCTGCTTGATAGGTGTCCTGACGTCATTGCTGGCGTGGTTGTCCGTTGATCGGAATGCCATCTTCCGTGCAGAACACGATTGTACGGTCATCTGCTGACAGTTTGTATGATTATATCGTGAATTAAACACAGAACGGGGAAATAGCAGTTTGTTGCTTTCATTTTGGACACCAGCGTTCCTCTAGTCCCATGCTTTGTTTTACAGCTATTATGCAGTATTCTGTGTTTCTTCCGAAGCTGCTTTACCGAGCGAGGTGGCGCAGTGGTTAGACACTGGACTCGCATTCGGGAGGACGACGGTTCAATCCCGCGTCCGGCCATCCTGATTTAGGTTTTCCGTGATTTTCCTAAATCACTCCAGGCAAATGCCGGGATGGTTCCTCTCAAAGGGCACGGCCGACTTCCTTCCCCATCCTTCCCTAATCCGATGAGACCGATGACTTCGCTGTCTGGTCTCCTTCCCCAAACAACCCAACCCCGAAGCTGCTTTACAGAGACTGTATTCCATGGTGATTCCAAGTATTCTTCTAAACCTGAGCTTCAATTCCCGCAAACACGGCTCTTTATTGTACATCCATACCTGCACTAACCGCAATCTTACAGTGGAGGTCGCTCATTCTGCTTCTTTCGAACTCCTTCACGTGATACAGCGTCCTCTGATCACGACGACGTGTACTGTCTCTCGGAATTTCATTTGACGACAGCTTGGTCCAACACTGTCCGTTCCAGTTGTACAAGCGACGACGCTGATACGCTTTCGTGTGCCTAATCTCTCTGCGATGTTAATCACGTATTACTAAACAAGTGTTCTGTTCATTAGCGTTTTGTTTTTACGTTTTATAATTTTCACAATAGTTTGTTAATTTCTTTCTCCATAAGATAGTATTCATATTTCAAGAGGGAGAAAGTCATTAACCGATTGTAGTATAATGAACTGAAGGTTTTGACGCATTTGACGCATCAACACGTAACATAAATCGAATCGAAATAAAAACGACTGTATCTGTCGTTTATATGCAGAGCCACCATGAAACACCGTCGCCACACACAGACATTACCATTGATCGTATCCTCTGAAATCAAAGGGTAGAAATATTAGGGTTTAACGTCACGCCGACATCGATATTACTGGAGACGGTGCACAAGGCCGGATTGTTTCAAGTAGGGGGAAGGAAATCGGCGGTGCCCCTTTTCAAAGGAACCATCCGGGAACTATGTAGGGAAATAATGGAAAACCTAAGT
The DNA here is from genome assembly GCF_023864275.1 of Schistocerca cancellata. Classification (NCBI taxonomy): domain Eukaryota; kingdom Metazoa; phylum Arthropoda; class Insecta; order Orthoptera; family Acrididae; genus Schistocerca; species Schistocerca cancellata. The sequence goes on from NC_064626.1 coordinate 1,069,191,808, forward strand.
CAGAGTGGTTGGAGACGGATTTGAACCGTCCTCCTTCCGAATGCGAAACCAGTGTACTAAGCGCTGCTCCACCTAGCTTGATACCTGCAATCGGCAACGACTTAGATACACTGCACATGCCAAGCAAATCAGCAACCCATCTCTTCAACCACATAAAGAATTACATTGACACAGAGACTAGGCTTTCATACTTTTTCTGTGGGACAAATTGCCCCAGGATTCAGTTAAAAATAGGTCCTATCCCCCAGTTCCGAACAGGGTTTCCGGGAGATTTATCTCGATTGTAAGGTAAATTCCGGGAATGCAAAGCACCTCTCAGATATTCCCAATTAGAACTCCTTCTACCGCACTATCAGCTAGTCTGGTTTTAAGATGAAAAACAAACTATAACTCGTAACTCTACAACCGATCAAAACTGAAACAGCCTAATTTACCTTTAGGGATAGTGAATGAAAAGTACTGAAAAGAAAATGTCGTCGAACGCTCACTACAGCATTTTAATTTTTTTAATTAAAATAATTTTCTCTGGCTACTTTATTTTGAGACTGGACGATCTAATAAATTCGTTCTGACTGGGTATTCGGTTTCTGATAAGGATATTACGCGAGTTATTGTAGAATTATATAGACGCGAATTAGTAGTATTGTGCTTAATACGCAGGGCTTGCCCGATATGAAAGGCACATGTCGCCGTATGCGATTTTAGCATGCAAGCTCAAAGTCGCGTGCGTTAATCGACCATTTGTAACGAGAAGTATCCGGCGTTCAAGCGTCATTGTCCAGGCCGCATATCCATTTCGCTTCGCTAAGCAACACCCCGGTGCGATCGAAACATGGTTCACAGTGAACAGCTGAACTGTTTTCAGAATTTGTTGACAGGAACTGTACTGATACGAAACATAGTCTCTATTTCATATTGGGATTGTTTTAAGTGAAAGTAAGAACCGGCATGTGGTAACTTGTGATACAAAATACACCAAGTACATAAAAGAGGTCTGATTATAGGTATACAGGTCGGTCAGAAACAGTCCGGAAGGCCTGTAAGGGTGTTGATGGGGATGTTATTCTGAGAAATAACTGATAAGAAAGGAATTCAGTACGTTGCGCCGTTTCAGAGTTGATTAACATTGAAGTTAGCGAAACAGACCGTTGCGCGTGCAAAATATCAAATTATTAGTGTTCACCATTATCTGATATCACTAAACTTCATTCTGTCCCTTTCGTGTAGAGGTAACGCATTACTAATGTCACGTAAACAGAGGAAATGGTGAAACTGCCTGCTCCTTATAGTTCTTGTATCGAGGCATGAATTTTGAATTCTTGCAACGAAATCACACAACGAAATCACATTAGTCGGGGAACAATTGGTGTAGCATGATTGGTCTACTGTAATCTGTTCCTGTGAAATTGGAAGGGTGAGTTACGAAATACTAAACAGACTGAAGTTGATGTACCATGATGAGATTAACAGTGAACAATCTCTGATATTCATCTAGGCTAGGTAACATAACTGGATACATAGGGCGATTAAGAGGAGCGATAATAGTGTGCCGCACTTGTTATGGCCTTAAATATTATACTGCACGAGAACAGGTAAGACCTGTGTGTGGAACATAAATATTTCTTGTGGTGGAGAGTCGTCGACAGATTCAGAAGTAACTTCAAGCGTGCCGCGCGGAAGTGAGTTGGGACGCTTGCTGCTCTCGCTGCGTATTAACGATGCGACAGCAAATTTTAATAGTGACCACAGATCTTGATATGGTGCAAAGATTGGCAGTCTACTTTAAATGTTCAGAAATGTAAAATGCACCTCACAAGCCGCAAAAGCGTAGTGTCCTATGAGTACAGTACAGGGAATTATAAATCACACAGGGTTAAACTCATAGAAATACCTTAGTGTAACAGTTTATGGAGTTGTGAAATGGAATGACCACATAGGTTTAGTGATAGTCATTGCAGCTGGCAGACTTGATTGACAGGTGGCACACTAAAAAAAAAAAAGAAAAAAAGACGCACCAACAAGGCTTTATTATGACGAAAATCGGTGGATGTGGTGTACATAGTACAGACAAACAAACAAGTACAATTTCAGAAAAATTGGATGATTTATTCAAAAGAAACAGCTTCACAAACTGAGCAAATCAGTGACGCATTGGTCCACCTCTGGTCGTTATGCAAGCTCTTGCCGCGCGAAGTGGCTGCGCGGTTAGAGGCGTCATGTCACGGATTGCGCGGCCCATCCCGCCGGTGGTTCTTTCCTCCCTCGAGCATGGGTGCGTGTGTTGTTCTTAGCATGAGTTAGTTTAAGTAGTGTGTAAGTCTATGGACCGATAACCTCAGCAGTTTGGTCCCTTAGGCATTCAGACACATTTGAACATTTTTTTGCAAGTTGTTATTCGACTAGACACTGATTGATAAGAGTTTTTTGGATATCTTTCTGGGGGAAATCGCACCAAAATGTCCAATTGCGCGATACATCAACAAAATCCCGCGCAGGTTGGAGTGCCCTGCCCATATTCTCCAGCGCTTAACTGGGTAGAGATCCGGTAACCTTACTGGCCAAGGTAGGGTCTGAGGACGAAGACACGCAGTAGAAACTCTCGCCATGCGTGGGGGAATTATCTTGCTGAAATGTAAGCCTGGTATGGGGTGCCATGAAGGGCAACAAAACGGTGCGTAGAATCGTCGACATACCTCTGTGCTTTAAGAGTGCCGCGGATGACAACCAAAGGGACCGTGCTATGAAAAGAAATGACACTCCAAGAACATCACTCCTGGTTCCCGGGCCGTATCCCACTGCTGTCTGGGGGCGTCCATAGACAAATATCCGCAAGTCATCGGGGCTCAATATGAAGCGCGGCTCATAACCAAAGACAATTCTATTCCAGTCAATGAGATTCCAGGCTGAAGACATGTCTGGAGACGCCCCATTCGGTGGGATACCAACCTGACTGTCATCCACTATACGGCACGACAACAAGGAATGTTGGTCTGGGGCGCCATTTCTTTTCATAGCACAACCCCTTTGCTTGTTATCCGCAGCACTCTTACAGAGCAGCGAAAATGGCTCTGAGCACCATGGGACATCTGAGGTCATCAGTCCCCTAGAACTTAGAACTACTTGAACCTAACTAACCTAAGGACGACACACACATCCATGCCCGAGGCAGGATTTGAACCTGCGACCGTAGCGGTCGCGTGGTTCCAGACTGAAGCGTCTAGAACCGCTCGGCCACTCCGGCTGGCCTTACAGAGCAGCATTAAGCCGACGATGTTCTTCGCCCCGTTTTGTTTCCCTCTATGGCAAGCCATCCTGGGCTTACATATCAGCAAGGTTACGGCCGAGTTTCTACTACTTGCCTTCGTGCTTGGCAAACACTCCCTTGGTCTGCACGGTCGCCAGGTGTCTCCCGAATTGAGAACGTTTGGAGCATAATGGGCGGGGCCCTCCAACCATCTCGGGAATCTGTCGATCTAAGGCGCCAATTAGACAGAATTTGGTACGATATTTCTCAGGAGGACATCCAATAACTTTAATCAGTCAATGACGAGCCGAATAACTGCTTGTATAAGGGCCAGAGATGGACCAACGCGCTATCGATTTGTTCTGTTTGTGGAGCTCCTTCTCTTGAATAACTCATCCAGTTTTTCTGAAATTTTAATCATTTGTTTGTCTATGTGTGTACATCACATTTACCGGTTTCCATCCCATTCGTATAATTCCTTCGCGGTGCGTCGTTTTCTTTTTTGTCTTACAAGGGAAGGCCACGACGTTTGGAACGCGGATTTACTGCAAACTTCGTACACTCGTAGTACTCCATGAGGACAACAAAATGTGTAAGCAGTAGCGCGTACTTCTCAAGTGTTACTGAGAAAATCGCAAGATACTTTCGGTCGTCAAATATATATCTGTGCGTGGCCATTTGTACCATGAAGCTGCGGCAGCCGAGTGGTTAGCGTTCAAGGCCCGTAATCACTGGATCGAGTCCCGTTCGTCTTTTTTTTATTTTCAACACAGTCATTTTCTTTACTATTTATATTACAATTGATATAATGGGGAAAATACGTGTAATCGGATGAACTTTTATTAAATTTACAACGTTATTTGGCAGTCTACTAATTTTTATTATCACAAATAATCTAATATTCATAACTATCGACTAGTAAACGACCAAACGCATAAAGTGATACTGAAAATGATGCTTGACCGTGATTTGAGAAATCAAATGGCTCTGAGCACTATGGGACTTAACATCTGAGGTCATCAGTCCCCTAGAACTTAGAACTACTTAAACCTAACTAACCTAAAGACATCACACACATCCATGCCCGAGGCAGGATTCGAACCTGCGACCGTAGCGATCGCGCGGCTCTAGACTGTAGCGCCTGGAACCGCACGGCCACAGCGGCCGGCGATTTGAGAAATCCAATATACCTGGAAGGAGCCCGAAACGACTTGTTACCTCCAAGTTTTGACCGGCACAGACGGCTTTCGAAAGATGTACAATTAATCGTCGCTTTCGACATTACGAGTACAAGTTGCAGGAAGGTATTTTTCGTAAAAACATGGAAAACATAAAGTTAAACGGCACCAGCTGCATTGAATAAATGCTATGTTTCCGCATACTCAAGGTCTTTTGACGTTTTCCGTGGCAAAACAAACCTCGCTAACATTTTCAAAAACCTCTCTTTCAGACGATAATTTGGAAGCAAACCATGCATAACGCAGTATTTCCTTAAAAATAGGCGCTGATAACTGGTTTTTCAGTATCGAGTGTATTTTAATAGCGTCTTCCGAGAAGCAATTTCTCGTTCTCTTTCGATTAAATACGAACAGTTTTGAAGACACGGACAAGCATACATTTTTAGTATCACTTCATGCGCTTGGTCGTTTACTAGTCGATAGTTATGAATATTATATTATTTGTGATAATAAAAATTAGTAGACTGCCAAATAACATTGTAATTTTAATAAAAGTTCATCCGATTACATGTATTTTTCCCATTATATCAACTGTAATATAAATAGTAAAGAAAAAAATACATTTTAGTATCACTTCATGCGCTTGGTCGTTTACTAGTCGATAGTTATGAATATTATATTATTTGTGATAATAAAAATTAGTAGACTGCCAAATAACATTGCAATTTTAATAAAAGTTTATCCGATTACACGTATTTTTCCCATTATATCAATTGTAATATAAACAGTAAAGAAAATGACTGTGTTGAAAATAAATAAATAAAAACAAACTGACGAACGGAACTGATCTAGCGGCTTGAACGCCAACCATTTAAAAAAAAATTAAAAAAAGATTTTTTTGTGTATTGTTCGTTGATTTTTTTCAGGGCGGACGTTCGATGACACCCGTTCAGCTTGTTTGTTGATCCGTTCGCTCAGTTTTTTTTTATTACAAAGGGTAACTAACGCTCTGACCGAACACGCTGAGCTACCGTGCCGGCACCACTCTGCTGTAACCGCTTCATGGTAAAATTGGCCGCGCACAGATACATATTTGACGACTGAAGTTATCTTGCGATTTCCTCAGTAACGCTTGAGAAGTACGCGCTACTGCTTACACATTTTGTTGTCCTCATGGAGTACTACGAGTGTACGAAGTTTGCAGTAAATCCGCGTTCCAAACGTCGTGGCCTCCCATTGTTAGTGTGTGTACTGGGGAAGTGCAATCAGTCTAGAAAGGAGATTGTTTCCGGGACGCTCTTGCGACTCATCCTAGTATATTGATCAAGTGAATGGCCTTACAGCAAACAGGACTACTGAACTACAGTCCTGGAAATGGAAAAAAGAACACATTGACACCGGTGTGTCAGACCCACCATACTTGCTCCGGACACTGCGAGAGGGCTGTACAAGCAATGATCACACGCACGGCACAGCGGACACACCAGGAACCGCGGTGTTGGCCGTCGAATGGCGCTAGCTGCGCAGCATTTGTGCACCGCCGCCGTCAGTGTCAGCCAGTTTGCCGTGGCATACGGAGCTCCATCGCAGTCTTTAACACTGGTAGCATGCCGCGACAGCGTGGACGTGAACCGTATGTGCAGTTGACGGACTTTGAGCGAGGGCGTATAGTGGGCATGCGGGAGGCCGGGTGGACGTACCGCCGAATTGCTCAACACGTGGGGCGTGAGGTCTCCACAGTACATCGATGTTGTCGCCAGTGGTCGGCGGAAGGTGCACGTGCCCGTCGACCTGGGACCGGACCGCAGCGACGCACGGATGCACGCCAAGACCGTAGGATCCTACGCAGTGCCGTAGGGGACCGCACCGCCACTTCCCAGCAAATTAGGGACACTGTTGCTCTTGGGGTATCGGCGAGGACCATTCGCAACCGTCTCCATGAAGCTGGGCTACGGTCCCGCACACCGTTAGGCCGTCTTCCGCTCACGTCCCAACATCGTGCAGCCCGCCTCCAGTGGTGTCGCGACAGGCGTGAATGGTGGGACGAATGGAGACGTGTCGTCTTCAGCGATGAGAGTCGCTTCTGCCTTGGTGCCAATGATGGTCGTATGCGTGTTTGGCGCCGTGCAGGTGAGCGCCACAATCAGGACTGCATACGACCGAGGCACACAGGGCCAACACCCGGCATCATGGTGTAGGGAGCGATCTCCTACACTGGCCATACACCACTGGTGATCGTCGAGGGGACACTGAATAGTGCACGGTACATCCAAACCGTCATCGAACCCATCGTTCTACCATTCCTAGACTGGCAAGGGAACTTGCTGTTCCAACAGGACAATGCACGTCCGCATGTATCCCGTGCCACCCAACGTGCTCTAGAAGGTGTAAGTCAACTACCCTGGCCAGCAAGATCTCCGGATCTGCCCCCCATTGAGCATGTTTGGGACTGGATGAAGCGTCGTCTCACGCGGTCTGCACGTCCAGCACGAACGCTGGTCCAACTGAGGCGCCAGGTGGAAATGGCATGGCAAGCCGTTCCACAGGACTACATCCAGCATCTCTACGATCGTCTCCATGGGAGAATAGCAGCCTGCATTGCTGCGAAAGGTGGATATACACTGTACTAGTGCCGACATTGTGCATGCTCTGTTGCCTGTGTCTATGTGCCTGTGGTTCTGTCAGTGTGATCATGTGATGTATCTGACCCCAGGAATGTGTCAATAAAGTTTCCCCTTCCTGGGACAATGAATTCACGGTGTTCTTATTTCAATTTCCAGGAGTGTAATATGAAGAAGGGCAATACCGGTTGGTGACAGGTTGGTTTGACTTGTGGAGAGTGAAAACACGAGGCGATCGCAGCTGTAGGTTGACCCCTATCTGGATAGTAGGTGCGCCAGCAGCGGTCGTGGCGACTCACCCGCGCCCGGCGTTCCTCAGCAGCAGGTAGGTGCGCTGCGTGGTGCGCCGCCGGAAGCGGACACACGTCTCCTTCTGCAGGTCTGCGATGGCGGCCTCCAGCGCCTTGCGCTGCGCTGCGGTGAACTCTGACGACACCTCGTAGTAGAGCGTCGCGTTCGGCCACAGCTGGCTGTCGTCTGCCACCAGGTTGCGTTCCTGCACAACAAGGCCACAAAAACAGCCGTCGGAGATGTCGCAGTAGCGGCAGCAAGTTACGAGCGCGCCGTATAAAAAAAGGAGTAAAAGACAGGGAGTGGAGTCTATTTGCAACTTATATAGAAACAAGTCGGCTGTTATAGGAGTAGAGTGGCGTGAAAGGGAAGCAGTGGTCAAGAAGGAAGTGAGACAGGGTTGTAGCCTTCGACCATAAATATAATAGACTGGCCCTGACGTCATTTTCGTGGCTCCAACATCTCTGGGCTAAAGTCACGTGAATGTTGGCAAAACTTGGTTGTTTCGTGTTGCGCTTATGGCTGTACTCAGCGTTTTGTCGGGGGAAATGGCATTACATTTCACGTGTGGTTCTATGATAGTGCAGATGCGTTTATTGAAATCTGCTGACGTGACTTTTATATGTTTTTTACACTTGAAATAGAGTATCACGTAAATTAAAGTGTTGAGAGTGATGCCTGTAAAGTCAGACTCATATTACATTTTGGAAAGTATCTGTGATAATTCGGTTACAGAAGTAAGTATAACTATTTCTCGTTCCTACGCATAGGTTCCCTAAAGATGAAAATCGAAGGCAGCTTTGGATACAGGCCCTGAAACGGAAAAACTTTAAGCCATCTGCACATATGCGCCTTTTTGTATATATAAGTGAAATTATAATATAATAACCTATGGTCGACACATGAAGAGAATTTTTTTCTACCTTCTAATACTATTAAATAAATGTAGGATCCAAAATTATTTTCTGAAACTTCAAAGTCTCACCTTTCATGTAAAATATAATTTTTTTAAACTAATAGTTTAAACTTTTGTAAAAATAGTAGGAACTGAACCTTTGAAGTGCGCCTAAAATTGATACTCTAAAATGGACCTGCTCCTAAAGTCGACAATTTTGGCACCTATAGTTGACATAATTCCCATATCCCATTTTCTTTTATAAGTGACTAGAGCTCAAAACGCGGCGAATCCAATGTTTAAAGCTTTTACACGAGCCCACTCTTACTGTTTAAAAGAATTTAACGACATTTTACTTTAATTGATCGTTTATAGTAATTTCGTCCCGCTGCCCACCAGAGGGGCGTTTGATGTATTTGTTAGATTTTATAAATGGTACTGTGAACAAAAATCAGGTCAAATGTAGTTCTGACATAATTTTTCGCAAATAAAAAAGTAATTTTTGTTGGAAGCGTTTGACAGTCAACTGAGAAATGTGGGTAAAATACGATACAAACATAGGACGGCAAACCGCTGATTTGAAATCCCGCCACGTTTTGCCAACAGTCACGTGGTTTATGTTGGAGCCACACCAGCCCTATAGCTTCTGCACAGCAAGGCCAGTCTACTAGTATCTATGGTCGAAGGTTGTAGCCTATTTCCGATGTTTTCAATCTGTACCCTGAGCAGGCAGTAAAGATAAATTTGTAGTAGAAAACCTTGAGATTTGTCAATGACATTGTAACTCTGCCAGAGATAAGAAGACTTTGAAGAGCAGTTGAACGGAATGGACAATGTCTTCGAAAGAGGACATAATACGAACAACAACAAAAACAAGACGGAGATAAAGAAATGTAATCGAATTAAATCGGATTATCTAAGGGAATTACATTAGGAAACGAGACACTTGGTCCATTAGTAAGGTTTTGCCGTTTGGGCAGTAAAATAACTGTTGATGCCGAAGTGAAGAGGATATAAAACATAGACTGGCAATGGCAAGAAAAACGTTTCTGAAGAACAGATGGCCGAGCGGTTCTAGGCGCTTCAGTCCGGAACCGCGCTGCTGCTACGGTCACAGGTTCGAATCCTGCCTCAGGCATGGATGTGTGTGATGTCCTTAGGTTAGTTAGGTTTAAGTAGTTCTAAGTCTAGGGAACTGATGACTTCAGATGTTAAGTCCCATATTGCTTAGAGCCATTTGAACCATTTTTGAAGAAAAGAAATTTGTTAACTTTGCATAGATTAGATTAGTACTTGTTCCATAGATCATGAATACGACACTGAGTAATGATGTGGAACGTGTCAGGTTAATAAAAGGTGTCTATACAAGATATTACATAACACAAAATATTACATGACACTTAATATTTTTAATTTTTGTTGTGGGGGTTAGGGAAATTACCCACTTATTATATCCAAAAATTCATCTAATGAGTAGAAGGAGTTGCCATTAAGAAATTCTATTAATTTCCTTTTAAATGCTATGTGGCTATCTGTCAAACCTTTGATGCTATTATGTAAGTGACCAAAGACTTTCATGGCAGCATAATTTAGCCCCTTCTGAGCCAAAGTTAGATTTAACCTTGAATAGTGAAGAAGGGAGACGAAAATTTAATAGTCATGGGTGACTGGAATTCGTCAGTAGGAAAAGGGAGAGAAGGAAACATAGTAGGTGAATATGGATTGGGGGGAAGGAATGAAAGAGGAAGCCGCCTGGTAGAATTTTGCACAGAGCACAACTTAATTATAGCTAACACTTGGTTTAGGAATCATGATAGAAGGTTGTATACATGGAAGAATCGTGGAGATACTAAAAGGTATCAGATAGATTATATAATGGTAAGACAGAGATTTAGGAACCAGGTTTTAAATTGTAAGACATTTCCAGGGGCAGATGTGGATTCTGACCACAATCTATTGGTCATGAACTGCAGATTGAAACTGAAGAAACTGAAAAAAGGTGGGAATTTAAGGAGATGGGACCTGGATAAACTGAAAGAACCATAGGTTGTAGAGAGTTTCAGGGAGAGCATAAGGGAACAATTGACAGGAATGGGGGAAAGAAATACAGTAGAAGAAGAATGGGTAGCTCTGAGGGATGAAGTAGTGAAGGCAGCAGAGGATCAAGTAGGTAAAAAGACGAGGGCTAATAGAAATCCTTGGGTAACAGAAGAATTATTGAATTTAATTGATGAAAGGAGAAAATATAAAAACGCAGTAAATGAAGCAGGCAAAAAGGAATACAAACGTCTCAAAAATGAGATCGACAGGAAGTGCAAAATGGCTAAGCAGGGATGGCTAGAGGACAAATGCAAGGATGTAGAGGCTTGTCTCATTAGGGGTAAGATTGATACTGCCTACAGGAAAATTAAAGAGACCTTTGGAGAGAAGAGAACCACTTGTATGAATATCAAGAGCTCAGATGGCAACCCAGTTCTAAGCAAAGAAGGGAAGGCAGAAAGGTGGAAGGAGTATATAGAGGGTTTATACAAGGGCGATGTACTTGAGGACAATATTATGGAAATGGAAGAGGATGTAGATGAAGACGAAATGGGAGATAAGATACTGCGTGAAGAGTTTGACAGAGCACTGAAAGACCTGAGTCGAAACAAGGCCCCGGGAGTAGACAACATTCCATTTGAACTACTGATGGCCTCGGGGGAGCCAGTCATGACAAAACTCTACCATCTGGTGAGCACGATGTATGAGACAGGCGAAATACCCTCAGACTTCAAGAAGAATATAATAATTCCAATCCCAAAGAAAGCAGGTGTTGACAGATGTGAAAATTACCGAACTATCAGTTTAATAAGTCACAGCTGCAAAATACTAACGCGAATTCTTTACAGACGAATGGAAAAACTGGTAGAAGCCGACCTCGGGGAAGATCAGTTTGGATTCCGTAGAAATGTTGGAACACGTGAGGCAATACTGACCTTACGACTTATCTTAGAAGAAAGATTAAGAAAAGGCAAACCTACGTTTCTTGCATTTGTAGACTTAGAGAAAGCTTTTGACAACGTTAACTGGAATACTCTCTTTCAAATTCTGAAGGTGGCAGGGGTAAAATACAGGGAGCGAAAGGCTATTTACAGTTTGTACAGAAACCAGATGGCAGTTATAAGAGTCGAGGGGCATGAAAGGGAAGCAGTGGTTGGGAAAGGAGTAAGACAGGGTTGTAGCCTCTCCCCGATGTTATTCAATCTGTATATTGAGCAAGCAGTAAAGGAAACAAAAGAAAAATTCGGAGTAGGTATTAATATTCATGGAGAAGAAGTAAAAACGTTGAGGTCCGCCGATGACATTGTAATTCTGTCAGAGACAGCAAAGGACTTGGAAGAGCAGTTGAATGGAATGGACAGTGTCTTGAAAGGAGGATATAAGATGAACATCAACAAAAGCAAAACGAGGATAATGGAATGTAGTCGAATTAAGTCGGGTGATGCTGAGGGTATTAGATTAGGAAATGAGACACTTAAAGTAGTAAAGGAGTTTTGCTATTTAGGGAGTAAAATAACCGATGATGGTCGAAGTAGAGAGGATATAAAATGTAGACTGGCAATGGCAAGGAAAGCGTTTCTCAAGAAGAGGAATTTGTTAACATCGAGTATAGATTTAAGTGTCAGGAAGTCGTTTCTGAAAGTATTTGTATGGAGTGTAGCCATGTATGGAAGTGAAACATGGACGATAACTAGTTTGGATAAGAAGAGTATAGAAGCTTTTGAAATGTGGTGCTACAGAAGAATGCTGAAGATAAGGTGGGTAGATCACATAACTAATGAGGAGGTATTGAATAGGATTGGGGAGAAGAGAAGTTTGTGGCACAACTTGACTAGAAGAAGGGATCGGTTGGTAGGACATGTTTTGAGGCATCAAGGGATCACAAATTTAGCATTGGAGGGCAGTGTGGAGGGTAAAAATCGTAGAGGGAGACCAAGAGATGAATACACTAAGCAGATTCAGAAGGATGTAGGTTGCAGTAGATACTGGGAGATGAAGAAGCTTGCACAGGATAGAGTAGCATGGAGAGCTGCATCAAACCAGTCTCAGGACTGAAGACCACAACAACAACAACAACAGTGAAGATCATCCTTTCTCCTAGTGTTGTAGCCATGTACACTGGTATTACTTTTGAATTCGTTCGGATTGTTAATAACAAATTTCATAAGTGAATGTATATATTGTGAGGCTACAGTGAAGATCTCTAGCTCTTTAAATAAGTGTCTGCAGGATGATCTTGGATGAGCTCCAGCAATTATTCTGATTACACGCTTTTGTGCAATGGACACTCTTTTACTCAATGATGAGTTACCCCAGAATATGATCCCATAGGAAAGCAGAGAATGAAAATAGGCATGGTAAGCTAATTTACTCAGATGTATATCGCCAAAATTTGCAATGACCCTAATAGCAAAGTTTAATGAGAGCCCATTTGCAGAGAACCACTTAATGATTTTCCGAAAAACATCATTTACAATTTCACCAGTTAATTCTTGTCTGTTGGGTGTGATAGCTATACTTGTATCATTGGCAAAAAGTACTACCTTTGCTTCTTCGTGAATATAGAATGACAAGTCATTAATATATATCAAGAACAGCAGAGGACCCAAGACCGAACCTTGCGGCAACCCTTTCTTGATTGTTCCCCAGTTCGAGAAATCGCCAGTTTTTTGCATTTTACGTGAACTGCTTATTTCAACTGCATATAGACTTAAGTGTTACGATTTTTTTGTGAAGGTATTTTTCTGGAGCGTAAGTATGTACGGGAGTGAAACAAGGACGTCAAACAGTTTAGGCAAGAAGGAACAGAAGATTTTGAAATGTGGTGCTACAGAAGAATGCTGAAGTTCATATGGGTAGATAGCGTAACTAATACGGAGATATGGAATGGATTTCCTTTACTTCATGTCTGTGGCCACAAATTTTTTGTTATCAGACTAACAGTTCCGGTCTATAATGACCATCTTCAGGTCTGTTTTATAAAAACATGTCCTAATATACTGGAGCCGTAATGGCATCGTCAAACGTTATTCTCTATATACACAGGGTGGGCAGCAATCTGCGGTTGTATGCAGCTAATGCCGTGGTGTAAGGGAAGGTGTTGAAGTTGAGTGACTGTAGGAGGATACAAGTTGACTTAGACAAAATTTATAGTTGTTGTGAAGAACGGCAGCTAGCTCTAAATATAGGAAAATGTGAGTTATTGCGAGTAAGTAGGAAAAACAAACCCGTAATATTCGGATACAGAATTAGTAGAGTCACGTCGTTTAAATTTTTGTGCGTAGCGAAGCGATTTGAAATGGGACGAGGATGTGAGGACTGTGGTAGGGAAGGCGAATGATAGTCTTCAGTTTATTGGGAGAATTTCAGGGAAGTGTGGTATGAATATAAGACGCTAGTGCGACTCATTCTTGAGTACTGCATCCGTGTCAGATCAGATTACAAGAAGACATCCAGGCAAATGTTACGGTGATGCTTCGCGAACTCAGATGGGAATCCCTGGAAGGAAGGCGACGTTCTTCTCGAGGAACACTATTGCGAAAATTTAGAGAACTGGCGTTTGACTGCAAAACAATTCTGCTGCTGCAAACATACATTTCGCGTAAAGAGCACGAGGATAAGATCCGAGAAATTAGGGTTCATAGGAGGCTTACGGACAGTTCGCTTTTCCCTCGCTCTATCTGCGAGTGGAACAGGAAAGGAAATAACTAGTAGTGATACAGCGTACATTCCGCCAGGCACAGTACTGTGGCTTGCGGAGTGTGTATGTAGATACAGAAGTAGACAATGCTCTCAGTTCGGCGAGACAGAGATTCTACAGTTTTCTTCAAGTATGTCTTAGCGAAGATCTGCATGAAAGGGGGACTGAGAGTGCCTCTGATGACGTCATAGCCTCGCATGCTACCCTAGCTGTTCGTCGTGCGATTTCCAGTTGTAAGTGGGCTGCTTCTGTGTTGGCAGCACTGTGTAGCGCTTTGCATTGGATCTCTGACTGCGCTTTCTTTGTAAGAGACTCTGTGGCTGGTTGGACTCGTTGTTGGAAGTTAATCGCCAGTAATGTTGGCAGTTGGAAGTTAGTCGCCATCAGTGATGGAAGTACTGTTGGGCAGTTTGAGGTGAACAGCCATCGGTGATGGATGTTAGATGTGAGAAGTTAGCATTGATGGAGGGTAGAGGTCTGAAGTGGTAGCGTAGGCTAACGATCTGTACATGTTTGAATTGGAGACTGAATAATATTCATGATTATGTTAGTCGCCATCAGTGATGGAAGTACTGTTGGGCAGTTTGAGGTGAACAGCCATCGGTGATGGATGTTAGATGTGAGAAGTTAGCATTGATGGAGGGTAGAGGTCTGAAGTGGTAGCGTAGGCTAACGATCTGTACATGTTTGACTTGGAGACTGAATAATGTTCATGATTATATATCTTTGTACTAGATGTCAATGACGATTTATATTCGGTCTCAACTGGATTTCACATTATTAAGGTAAAAAAAAAAAACAAATTATTTGGTTTGCAACAAAATCTTTCCTTTGCTAACCACATGCCTATTAGTAGTTACTGGTTTTAGTAGTTGGAATCTTTTATTTAGCTGGTAGTATTGACGCTCGCTGTATTGCAGTACTTCGCGTAATGAAGATTTTTGTGAGGTAAGTGCTTAATGAAATACGTAGGTTTTTGTTAGGATTTCTTTTTAGTCAGGGCCATTCTTCTGAATTAATTATTTGAAGTCAGGTTATTTTTTTTTTTTTTTTTTTGAGAGTCAGATTGCGTTGCGTTAGGATATTGTGGGTCTCCGTCATTCAGCAATTTAAGTACAGGGTTATTACAAATGATTGAAGCGATTTCACAGCTCTACAATAACTTTATTATTTGAGATATTTTCACAATGCTTTGCACACACATACAAAAACTCAAAAAGTTTTTTTAGGCATTCACAAATGTTCGATATGTGCCCCTTTAGTGATTCGGCAGACATCAAGACGATAATCAAGTTCCTCCCACACTCGGCGCAGCATGTCCCCATCAATGAGTCCGAAAGCATCGTTGATGCTAGCTCGCAGTTCTGGCACGTTTCTTGGTAGAGGAGGTTTAAAACACTGAATCTTTCACATAACCCTATGAGATTTCCTTCTGTGGGGTTAAGTCGGGAGAGCGTGGAGGCCATGACATGAATTGCTGATCATGATCTCCACCACGACCGGTCCATCGGTTTTCCAATCTCCTGTTTAAGAAATGCCAAACGTCATGATGGAAGTGCGGTGGAGCACCATCCTGTTGAAAGATGAAGTCGGCGCTGTCGGTCTCCAGTTGTGGCATGAGCCAATTTTCCGCGGGCTACGCGTGAAACTTGCCCGCACGCGTTCAACCGTTTCTTCGCTCACTGCAGGCCGACCCGTTGATTTCCCCTTACAGAGGCATCCAGAAGCTTTAAACTGCCTATACCATCGCCGAATGGAGTTAGCAGTTGGTGGATCTTTGTTGAACTTCGTCCTGAAGTGTCGTCGCACTGTTATGACTGACTGATGTGAGTGCATTTCAAGCACGACATACGCTTTCTCGGCTCCTGTCGCCATTTTGTCTCACTTCGCTCTCGAGCGCTCTGACGGCAGAAACCTGAAGTGCGGCTTCAGCCGAACAAAACTTTATGAGGTACTGGCAGAAGTAAAGCTGTGAGTACCGGGCGTGAGTCGTGCTTCGGTAGCTCAGTTGGTAGAGCACTTGCCCGCGAAAGGCAAAGGTCCCGAGTTCGAGTCTCGGTCGGGCACACAGTTTTAATCTGCCAGGAAGTTTCAAAACTTTATGAGTTTTTCTACGTATCTGTAGTGTGTCGTGACCATATGTCAATGAATGGAGCTACATTGAATTTATGAAATCGCTTCAATCATTTGTAATAGCCCTGTACAGACTAACACATGTAAATAAAGAACTTTCACAGTACGAACTTTTGCACAAACACATAAACCGTCATGTATTCTGTTTTTCACAGAGGTTACATTACAGCAATGGTTCCCAAAGTTCTTTACCGTTAACTCCGAAATTAACACTTCTTTTTTTAAAGTGACGAATTGTTTGTAATACGAGAGACATTCAATAAGTAATGAACTCTTGTTGCCTTCGACCAATTTACATTGAAAAATACGAAATTTGTTGAGGACACCGTGGAATATTCCGTTTCAGTGCCTACAGTTTCATGAAGTTCCGATAAGTGGCGGACCTATACATACCTGCAAAATGGCGTCCATAATGGAGGTGCGTTCCAAGCAGAGAGCTGTCATTGAGTGTCCTCTAGAGAAAAACCAGAGCATTCCAAGTATTCATAAGCGCTTGCAGAATGTCTATGGAGACCTAGCAGTGAACAAAAGCACGGCGAGTCGTTGTGTGAGGCATCTGTGCTCATCCAACAAGATCGCGCAAACTTATCCGTTCTCCCGTGTGAAACCTTCCCGACTTTTCTATATCTCTTTTGTTGCGCTACCTTCCCTTCTACAATAACCTATGAAACCTTCCCTTAGGATTTCTATCTCTTGCTTAATAATAACAAATGAAATCTTCCCTTTGAAATTAATTCTCTTTCTCCATAACAATAAGTGCAATCTTCGCATACAAATTTAAATGCTGCTTATTAAAAGTGATTTTCTGATTATTTCGACGAAACATAGAATGTGTCGTCGTCGTGGCCCTCAGTCGTTACCTGCAATAACCCAAAACTGTTCCTTACCTTTTTTACTGTTACTGGATCGCCATCGGACTGCTACATCGAACTGCGACATGAATATACTTACTCTGTTTTACTATCCTCTATTAGCTGCTGGTGGGCTTTCATAATAAGTGGCTGTATTTATTACCAAAGCTGACGTTATTCTTTAATAGCAAACCTGACGTTATTCTATAATTAATTTGACTGAAGTTACGTAATTCATAGTTAAACATTTTCTTGACAACAATAAAGTTTTGAAAAGTTTTACGTTGATGGTTTTTGGGATGGATTATTATTAGAAATGCAATATTGCTGGCAAATGTTAATTATATTCTGAATGAAATGATTTTACCTACTTTCAAATGGGACTTACTTTTTACAATAATTTTACAACTAGCATTGCGAAAACATACCTTCAGTAGTCTTGAGTTTCTCAAAAAAATAATTCAATAATATTAGTTCCTCTTATGATAATAGTTAGCTGATGTCTCTTTACATCCGTTTATAATCTCTTGTAAATCATAGCTGGTGGCTCTCTCGCCAACAATGCTTTCTGGTGCAGACAATCCCTGCTACCATTACAAAATGCATCAATGCGCCGTCTTTCCCGCTCTTTTCTTAAAATGTATCCATACGCGGTCTCACCCATCCTTTTTAAAATTATATTCAATGTGCGGTCTCTCCTGCCAACAATACTTTGGTGCAGACATTCCCTGCTACCACAATTATTTCCAATATGACAAATATTAATTATTCCTACTTAATCCTATTAGTCAACGGCCTTGCCGCAGTGGATACACCGGTCCCCATGAGATCACCTGTAGTAACCACAACCAACAGCGGGAACACCTTGGGCTGCGGATCGGAGTCGCCAGGCGGGGAAGCCGCCGGCGGTGAAGCACGCACCACCGGGTAAACACAGGACGAGTCGGACGACAGACCAACGACAACTGACAACAACCGACCACGACCGACTATGGGCGACACAACAAGGAAGAGATAAACAACAGAGGCTTGTGGAAACCACAACACTAAACACCAAACGTAAATCCACTCGGAACCAGAGCCAGGCAAATGTCAACGACGAGCAACGACCAGAAAGCAGTACCGCCGAGATAGAAACGAAATCCAGAGCGAGTACAAGGCTGGCTGGACTAGGGCAGAGCGGGTCCCTATATACGAAACCGGAAGGAGCGGCAATTGGCCGCTGCCTGCACGTGGCTTAGTGGTGGCGCCCTTGCTGCGCGAGAGCCGCTGCACGGAATAGCCGCCGCGGAGGCGGAGCCCTCAATGGGCTGACCACGTCCATTTGTTCTGCCGCGTGTTCGACTTCCGCGGCGGAAGGTACTAGATCCCTCCCCCCGCCCCCCCAAAATTGGTGCATAGGGGCGGAAATGCCCCGAGCGATGCCGAGGCGGGCGGAATGAGGGCATGGGCTGTGAGACGTCCGGAGGGACCACTGGGGGAGGGGAGGGCAGACTGTCTGCGGCATCCATCAAGGTGTCACCAGAGGGCAGGGGGTCAGTGGGCGTCTCTATATCCCGACGAGGAGGAAGGGGTGTCTGCAGAGCCGGCGAGGAGATGGAGGTTGAAGGGAAGGGCTCCACCTCGAGGGACGTGTCCGCACCAGGAAGCAGGGAAGGCGGTGGGGGAGGAATCAAGGCAGGGGCCCAAGGGCGGAGTTGGTTATGGTGGCGACGCTCGAGCCCTCTGTGTGTCTGTGTGGTCGTCACTCGCCGCCCATGAGCCACTGTTACCGTAGCGGGCGTTCATGCAGGTAAGCTGCCATAGGAGCGGGCCCACACGGCCATGCCTGGGGTGTAGCGCCGGGAGGGGCGAGAGCGGGGCCCAGAAGGGGATGGTGTCAGCAGGTGGAGGAGGGTCCGAGGTTGTCACCCGTGAAGGAGTTCGGCAGGACTATGACCGGCCACCGGTGTAGTGCGGTAGGTGCTTAGAAACAAGGTGAGGGGCGAGGTGGTGGCCGACGGCCCCACTGATTTCATCATCTGCTGTTTGAAAGTGTGGACCAGGCGTTCCGCCGCGCCATTGGATGAAGGATGGAAGGGGGGAAAGCGAATGTGTTTGATACCGTTAGCAGAGCAGAAGGTCAGGAACGAGGACGCCATGAATTGGAGCCCGTTATCTGTGACCAATGTCTGAGGAAGGCCTTCAATGGCCAACACCTGGGCCAAGGCGATGAGGGTGGCGTCAGTGGTGGTGGACGCCATGCGAACCACATATGGGTATTTGGAATAGGCATCAATGATGAGGAGCCACATGGAGCCTAAGAAGGGGCCTGAAAAATCGAGATGGATCCTGTCCCAGGGTTGGCTGGGTGTTGGCCAGGGCGCGAAAGATTGTGGAGGATTAGCCTGATGACGCGCACACACTGTGCAACCACGGACCAGGTGCTCAATGTCTCCATCGATCCCTGGCCAATAGACATGTCGTCGAGCCGACGCCTTCATGCGAGACATCCCCTAGTGTCCGCGGTGTAATAAGTGCAGGACGCAGTGGCGTAAGTCAGGAGGGGTGATCACCCGATGGGCGTCCGAGTCTGTGGACAATAGGACGCCCTCCATCACCGAAAGTCTGTGTGAGACGTGACGCCACAGGCTGAAGTCAGTTTTCAAACGTCAGGTAAGGTAGGGAGGCCAACCATGGGTCACATTGCGGAAGACTTGCCGCAGAATGGGGTCCCTGCGCATGGAAGCGGCGATTTGCGTGGCTGTAAGAGGAAATCCACCGAGAGTCTCCCGGCGGGCAGAGTCGATGTGGAAGCACAGGACTTCCTGCTGGTCGAACGCCGGATCGGGTCCTGCTTGGACACGTGACAAGGCATCTGCATTAGTGTGTTGACTGGTGGGCTTATAGCGGATAGTGTAAGTGTAATTACGCAAGAACAACGCCCAGCGCTGAAGACGCTGAGCCGTCCGTTCTGGGAGGTGCGAATGGGGTCTGAAAAGCGACACTAAGGGCTTGTGATCCGTGAGGAGGGTGAACTGCGCCCCAAACAGGTAAATGTGAAATTTCTGAACTGCAAAAATAATGGCAAGAGCCTCCTTTTCGATCTGAGAGTAATTCCTTCGCACAGGGGTTAACGTCTTGGATGCATATGCCACAGGTTGTTCCGACCCATCCTCATTCCTGTGTACCAGGACTGCCCCAATCCCGTACGCTGAGGCATCAGCCGCCACCACCAAGGGACGATCAGGAGAGAAAGGCATCAGGCAAGGGGCAGATTTCAGCATCGTCTTCAGGTGGGTGAAAGCCTGATCGCAGGCAGAAGTCCACATGTAAGGTACCCCTTTGCGACGCAGGCGATTTAGGCGATGTGCGATGTGGGCGGCTTGGGATAAGAACTTTAAGTAATAATTGACTTTCCCCCAAAATACCTGGAGTTCGGATAAGTTTTGTGGATGGGGAAGGGCATCGATGGCTGCGACATTGCGGTCCGAAGGGCGAATACCATCTTTACTGAGCCAATGTCCTAAGTTCTCCACTTACGGTTGAAAAAACTGCACTTCTACAGTCGACAACGTAAACCCGCAGCCTGCAGGGCGTGAAATAAGGTACTGAGGTTGCCCAAATGTTCCTGGCGCGTGCGCCCTGTGACTAAGATATCATCGAGGAAATTGACACAAGCTGGTATTGGTTGCATAAGTTGCTCAAGATACCGCTGGAAAATCGCAGGGGCAGAGGAAATGCCAAATGGAAGACGCTTGTATTTATAGAGACCGAAAGGCGTGTTGATGATGACGATGGCCTGTGATTCCTCATCCAACGGCAATTGGTGATAGGCTTCTGCCAGATCAGTCTTAGAGAAGTACTCGCCACCTGCCAGTTTAGCGAGAAGGTCTTCCTGTCGAGGAATGGGATAAGTTTCGACCAAAGACTGAGCATTGTCCGTAGCCCCAAAATCCCCACAAAGACGAAGGGATCCATTGGGTTTCTTGATGACCACTAAGGGCGTTGCCCAGGCACTCGATTGTACTGGCTCGATAACCCCCGCAGCCTGGAACTGATCGAGTTCCTGCTTGACGGCCGCACACAAAGCTACCGGGATAGGGCGAGCCCGACAAAAGCGAGGCCGTGCGTTCGGCAGTAAAGTGATGTGTGCCTGGAAATCGGAAGTGCAGCCCAGGTCTGCCGAAAACAGGGAGGAAAAGGACGCGCACAGATCGTCTAGGTCCTGAAATGGAACCGTAGTTGAAACGAACTGCACTTCGTCTTGAATGGAAAAGCCAAACCGTGTAAACGCATCTAGTCCAAAAATGTCCGAAGCCGACGGATGGTCCACCACAAATAGGATAAGGGGCCGGGGAACATTTTTGTAGATGGCCATGACAGAAAACTGCCCACAGAGAGGGCGACCAACCTCCGAGAGGGATGGGACAATTCTAGAGACCCGAGACGTGCATACATTGTCAGATTGACCAAAGAAACTGTGGCCCCCGTATCGACCTGCAAAACGGACGTCCTCGTTAAAGGTGCATAGGGTGAGGAATAACTTTTGAGCCAATGTGTTGGTCCGAGGGGCGACTGCATGTAAAGCATGGACGGCCTCCTGTTGGTCCGCAGGGGCGGGACGGGGGCGGGTAGAGCAGCTACGACAGACAGATCGAAGGTGGCCCTCTTTCTTACAGAGCGAACAGGTCTTCCAGCGATGGGGACAGTCAGCTCGAGTGTGTGCCGAGAAGCCAACGTCGAGGGGCGACCGATGGTTCGGACGCCATAGAGACGTCAGACATCGAGGCATCTCGACAGCGGTGTGCTCTGGAGAATGCGCCCCATCGACGGTGATAAGGAGTGGAGCTGGAAGTGGACTCGACCGCTGCCACCTGGGGCTTCAGACGATGCAGGCCCGTTTCCCAATCCTCTTTTGCGTCGTTGAATGGTGGGAAAGACGGCGGACGTGGGAACGTGTCTGAAAGCGGGGCACCTGGGGAAAGAGGTGGAAGGGAATCCCGCTTATTGACCCTGTCCGAGAGCAACTACAGTGAGGTCTGTAAGACCTCCAACTGCTGCTGCTGCTGTCGCATGAGCTGCTGCTGTTGCTCTAAGAGAGTGAGTAATTTCTCTTCCATACTCCTATGTTCTGTTTACCTCATCGCCAAATGTAGTAACCACAACCAACAGCAGGAACGCCTTGGGCTGTGGATCGGAGCCGCCAGGCAGGGAAGCCGCCGGCGGGGGAGCATGCACCACTGGGTTCAAATGGTTCAAGTGGCTCTGAGCACTATGGGATTCAACTGCTGTGGTCATCAGTCCCCTAGAACTTAGAACTACTTAAACCTAACTAACCTAAGGACATCACACACACCCATGCCCGAGGCAGGATTCGAACCTGCGACCGTAGCAGCAGCGCGGCTCCGGACTGGAGCGCCTAGAACCGCACGGCCACCGCGGTCGGCGCACCACCGGGTAAACACAGGAGAGTCGGACGACAGACCAACGACAACTGACAACAACTGACCACGGCTGACTATGAGCGACGCAACAAGGAAGAGATAAACAATGGAGGCTTGTGGAAACCACCAAACACCAAACGTAAATCCACTCGGAACCAGAGCCAGGCAAATGTCAACAACGAGCAATGACCAGAACGCAGTACCGCCGAGATAGAAACGAAATCCAGAGCGAGTACCAGACTGGCTGGACTAGGGCTTTTTTTTTCTTTCTTTATTGTGATTTCATTCCCCTGCCCCATATGGGCAGGGGAGGGCTGTCAGCGGCACAATCCGCCACTCTTCAGCTGAGTGACACGACAACTAAAACAAGAATAAAATGATACATACATAAGGAGATAACAAAAGGGGAACATAAAACAGGGTAAGGGGAGAAAATGGAGGTAAAAATACACTGAAATGTAGACGTTCATGGGGGACAGTTAAAAAGTCACCAGAAAGTTAAAAAAACACAGTTGGCGATTCTTAAAACACAGAGAAGACACTGAATGCGCATGCACAGGTTAAAAGTTGGCGACAGTGTTAAAAACACTCCGAAGCAACACACTTAAAACCTACTTGGAGCACACACGACGAAGAATAAAACTACCAGGTGGGACCTGCTGAGGGAAAGGTCAGAGAGGATGGAAAAGGAGGGGTGAGCATTGGGCAGCTGGGGAAGTGGCAGGATGAAGAGAGGAGGGGCAACCGTGGGTTCATGAAGAGGCAGGAGACACATGGGGCAGGAGAGGAAAAGGGAAGACAGGGCAGGCGGGAGTGCAGAGACACTGAAAGGAGGCACAAGAGATGGAGGGGGAGTAAGAGGGGAAAGCCGCTCAGAAGGAGGGAGTGGGAGGAGAGGGAGCCCTGAGGAGGAGGCAGGAAGAGGGGGTTAGAGTTGGTAGGAAGGGTAGAAGTCAGGGCGAAGCTCATCATCCGGGAGGGGTAGACAGTGGAAGTTGTGATGGGAAAGGAGATGGAGGGTGTGGAGATGGAGAGAGGGAGGGACACAACACTAAAGGCGCGGCAGCTGGTTCAGGGTGGAGAGGAAGGGAGACACCAGGGGGTGAGGGGGATCAAGGCGGCGGACAATATATACTGTGTGGATGTGTTCAAGGAAAAGGAGAAGGTGGGGCTGGACTAGGGCAGAGCGGCTCCCTATATACGAAACCGGAGGGAGCGGCTATTGGCCACTGTCTGCACGTGGCTTAGCGGTGGCGCCCTCGCTGCGTGGAATAGCCGCTGCGGAGGCGGAGCCCTCTATGGGCTGACCACGCCCATTTGTTCTGCTGCGTGTTCGACTTCCGCGACGGAAGGTACTAGGTCACCGAAGTTAAGCGCTGTCGGGCGTGGTCGGCACTTGGATGGGTGACCGTCCAGCCTCCATGCACTGTTGCCACTTTTCGGGGTGCACTCAGCCTCGTGATGCCAATTGAGGAGCTACTCGACCGAATAGTAGCGGCTTTGGTCAAGAATACCATCATAACGACTGGGAGAGCGGTGTGCTGACCCCACGCCCCTCCTATCCGCATCCTCCTCTGAGAATGACACGGCGGTCGGATGGTCCCGGTAGGCCACTCGTGGCCTGAAGACCGAGTGCTTTAATCCTATTAATAAAATATAAACATCTTTCATAAATTGTGCTGTGACAATAGACAATAGAAATATACACATCTTACACGTTCCGGCTGGCCGCACACTGCTGTGACTCCTGCAGTGTTGGAACATGCAGACACTCTTATTCGTGATGATCGACGGATCACTATTAAACACCTCGCTTCTCAGCTGGACCGTCTCTTTTGACAGTGGTGACACACTCGCCCACCTGTTGGTGTACGCAAAGTTTTGTGCCCGCTGAATTCCCCACCATCTTGCAGAAGACCATACAGTTCATCTGTTTGGCTCAATGAAGGTGTCCCCTGCAGGAAGCAGTATGTGGATGATGGGGGAGTTACTGATGCAGCAAGACGTTGGCTCCAACGCAGACCACGTGGGCATACATGCCTTCTCACTAAGATGGTGTAAGAGCTTCGCATCGAACGGAGATTATGTTGAAAAAGTAGATTTTGTAGGCAAAAGAGTGGCGAATAATGTGGTGCACTGGAATCCTGAATAAAACCAAACTGCTTTCAGAAAAACTGTGTTGCATTACCTCTTCACCAAATCAGGATACAATTAGTCAATGGGGTGCCTAGTTTACTTATTTCTACCAATATTTTTTGTATTTGTTTTTGTGTCCGTCATTGTACATCGTAAGTCACTTTTGTTTGCATTGCTAGCGTCGTGGATGGTCTATTTGCACTCCTGTAAGTTTTGGCGAAAGGAATCTGAATTCTTAAAAAGTTCTTACTGTAAGTTCTTACTATAATAATAGTTAGCAATCACAAATCCCTCACTAAATTAATGCCTGTTCTGTTTCACGAAAATCTATTTGTAGTGTGTTGCCTTCTCGAGGTCCAAGAACTGTGCTTTAGCTGGAGTTTCACTATCTGAAAATATTCCTTGGCCTTAGAACCAAGATATTTATTTACGCCCATTTTGAAAATCACGTAAAAGAATTTGTAATAGAATTTATTACATATGACGAGTGATAACTATTATCACTGGATGAATATCAAAAGAAAGAAATAGAAGAGTAAAAATGGTCTAGAGTGCTCTTGGGTAAGTTAAATAAGATTTCAAAATGAAGTTTTCAATGTGTATGAAACGGGACCTTTACAAACTGTTCGTATAGCCACTTTTTACCCCCCGCAGTGAGGCATGGTCTTTTAACACGAACACCATTCGAAATTTGAGGGGCCGACCGCTGTGTTCGACCGGTTCTAGGCGCTTCAGTACGGAACCACGAGGCTGCTACGGTCGCAGGTTCGAATCTTCCCTCGGGCATGGATGTGTGTGATGTCCTTAGGTTAGTTAGGTTTCAGTAGTTCTAAGTCTAGGGGACTCATGACCTCAGATGTTAAGTCCCATAGTGCTTAGAGCCATTTGAACCATTTTTTTGAAATTTGAGGATAACTCAGCGACCAATGGAGAGAAGCATCTTGCAAGTTACTAGGACTGACCGGAATGCAAATAAATGGATTAGGGAACAGACTAAAATGGAAGACATAACTACACTACTGGCCATTAAAATTGCTACACCAAGAAGAAATGCAGATGATAAACGGGTATTCATTGGACACATATATTATACTATAACTGGCATGTGATTACGTTTTCACGCAATTTGGATGCATAGATCCTCAGAAATCAGTACCCAGAACAACCAGCTCTGGCAATAATAACGGCCTTGAAACGCCTGTGCATTGAGTCAAACAGACCTTGGATGGCGTGTACAGGTACAGCTGCCCATGCAGCTTCAACACGATACCACAGTTCATCAAGAGTAGTGACTGACGTATTGTGACGAGCCAGTTGCTCTGCCACCATTGACCAGACGTTTTCAATTGGTGAGAGATCTGGAGAATGTGATGGCCAGGGCAGCAGTCGAACATTTTCTGTATCCAGAAAGGCCCGTACAGGACCTGCTACATCCGGACGTGCACTATCCCGCTGAAATGTAGGGTTTCGCAGGGATCGAATGAAGGGTAGAGCCACGGGTCGTAACACATCTGAAATGTAACGTCCACTGTTCAAAGTGCCGTCAATGCGAACACGAGGTGACCGAGACGTTAACCAATAGCACCCCATACCATCACGCCGGGTGATACGCCAGTATGGCGATGACGAATACACGCTTCCAATGTGCGTTCACTGCGATGTCGCCAACCACGGATGCGACCATCATGATGCTGTAAACAGAACCTGGATTCATCCGAAAAAATGACGTTTTGCCATTCGTGCACCCAGGTTCGTCGTTGAGTACACGATCGCAGGCGCCCCTGTCTGTGATGCAGCGTCAAGGGTAACCGCAGCCATGGTCTCCGAATTGATAGTCCATGCCTATGCAAACGTCGTCGAACTGTTCGTGCAGATGGTTGTTGTCTTGCAAACGTCCCCATCTGTTGACTCAGGGGTCGAGACGTGACTGCACGACCCGTTACAGCCATGTGTATAAGGTGCCTGTCATCTCGACTGCTAGTGATACGAGGCCGTTGGGATCCAGCACGGCGTTCCGTATTACCCTCCTGAACCCACCGATTCCATATTCTGCTAAGAGTCATTGGACCTCGACCAACGCGAGCAGCAATGTCGCGATACGATAAACCGCAATCGCGATAGGCTACAATCCGACCTTTATCAAAATCGGAAACGCGATGGTACGCATTTCTCCTTGCACGAGGCATCACAACAACGTTTCTCGGTTGGAAACTTTCCTCATGTCAGCACGTTGTAGGTGTCGCCACCGGCGCCAACCTTGTGTGAATGCTCTGAAAAGCTAATAATTTGCATATGACAGCATCTTCTTCCTGTCGGTTAAATTTCGCGTCTGTAGCACGTCATCTTCGTGGTGTAGCAATTTTAATAGCCAGTAGTGTATTAAAGTGAGGGTAAAAAGTGTAGTGAGCTGAATATTGGCCAGAAAGATGATTAACAGATGGCCAAAGGAAGTTCTTATCTGGATTCCAAGATATAAAAGAAGACTGTGAAGACAAACAAACGGAAGGTAGGCAGACGACATTACGAGATACGAGGAACAACCGAAATTCGCACCACTGAATATCGAAATGCATGGAAATTTCTAGACGAGACTTTTTCATCAGTGGACGGCTGATGATGACACGAGGGGCGTTCAATAAGTAACGCAACACTTTTTTTCTGGAGGCAGGTTGGTTTTATTTAGGATTCCAGTACATCGTATTATTCCCCACTCTTTTGGCTAAAACACTCTATTTTTCAGCCCGCATCTCGTGGTCGTGCGGTAGCGTTCTCGCTTCCCACGCCCGGGTTCCCGGGTTCGATTCCCGGCGGGGTCAGGGATTTTCTCTGCCTCGTGATGGCTGGGTGTTGTGTGCTGTCCTTAGGTTAGTTAGGTTTAAGTAGTTCTAAGTTCTAGGGGACTTATGACCACAGCAGTTGAGTCCCATAGTGCTCAGAGCCATTTTTCTATTTTTCAACATAATCTTCTTATAATTCGGCAGTCTTACGTCTCGTTATTGAGAGGGCTTGAATGCCTGGAGGATATACCTATAATGGCCGACGACGGAGTCAACATCTTGCTGCATCAGTAACCTCCCCATCATCCACGTACTGCTTCCCGATGACCGCATCCTTCAATGGGCCAAACAGATGGAAGTTGGAAGGTGCGAGATCCGGGCTGTAGGATGGATACGAAGATGCAGTCCATGAAGTTTTGTAAGCTCCACTCTGGTGCGCTCAAGTGTGTGAGCTCTTGATTTGTTATGGAGCAGGAGAATTTCGCTTGCATTTTTATGGCGACGAACATGCTGAAGTCGTTTCTTCAATTTTTCTGAAATTAGCACAAATAAACTTCAGAACTGTACGTTTCATCATGAGGAAGGATATCAAACAGAATAACCCCTGCAGACTCCCAGGAGATAGTCGCCACGAATATCAGCTTTGAACTCCGTGGAATGCCGTTTTGTTCCGCTTAGTAATGGTGAACCCATGTTTCATAGCCTGTGACGATGTCCGATAAAAATTGTCACGATCTGCCTCGTAAGGCGCAAGCAGTTCCGTACAGATGATCCTTCGTTGCATTTTATAGTCTACTGTTAGGCAGCGAGTAACGCAGTGGACATGCACATTTGAGAACCTCAAATGTGGTGAGTACCCTAACGAATGTGGCTGCTCTACCGACAGAGACGTCCAGTTGAGCAACGAGGTGTTTGGTAGTGATCCGCCGACCACCCTGAATGAGAGTGTCCACAGAATTCAAGATTACACGAGTCACAGCTGTGTGCGGCCGTCAACACACGTCAGATCGGACAGGTTTACGTGATTGGAAAAGAGCACAGGTATTCCCAGTTTTCAAGAGGGGTCGTCGAGCAGATGCGCAAAACTATAACCCTATATCTCTGCCATCGGTCTGTTGTAGAATTTTAGAACATGTTTTTTGCTCGCGTATCATGTCATTTCTGGAAACCCAGAATCTACTCTGTAGGAATAAACATGGATTCTGGAAACGGCGATCGTGTGAGACCCAACTCGCTTTGTTTGTTCATGAGACCCGGAAAATACACTCCTGGAAATTGAAATAAGAACACCGTGAATTCATTGTCCCAGGAAGGAGAAACTTTATTGACACATTCCTGGGGTCAGATACATCACATGATCACACTGACAGAACCACAGGCACATAGACACAGGCAACAGAGCATGCACAATGTCGGCACTAGTACAGTGTATATCCACCTTTCGCAGCAATGCAGGCTGCTATTCTCCCATGGAGACGATCGTAGAGATGCTGGATGTAGTCCTGTGGAACGGCTTGCCATGCCATTTCCACCTGGCGCCTCAGTTGGACCAGCGTTCGTGCTGGACGTGCAGACCGCGTGAGACGACGCTTCATCCAGTCCCAAACATGCTCAATGGGGGACAGATCCGGAGATCTTGCTGGCCAGGGTAGTTGACTTACACCTTCTAGAGCACGTTGGGTCGCACGGGATACATGCGGACGTGCATTGTCCTGTTGGAACAGCAAGTTCCCTTGCCGGTCTAGGAATGGTAGAACGATGGGTTCGATGACGGTTTGGATGTACCGTGCACTATTCAGTGTCCCCTCGACGATCACCAGTGGTGTACGGCCAGTGTAGGAGATCGCTCCCCACACCATGATGCCGGGTGTTGGCCCTGTGTGCCTCGGTCGTATGCAGTCCTGATTGTGGCGCTCACCGGCACGGCGCCAAACACGCATACGACCATCATTGGCACCAAGGCAGAAGCGACTCTCATCGCTGAAGACGACACGTCTCCATTCGTCCCTCCATTCACGCCTGTCGCGACACCACTGGAGGCGGGCTGCACGATGTTGGGGCGTGAGCGGAAGACGGCCTAACGGTGTGCGGGACCGTAGCCCAGCTTCATGGAGACGGTTGCGAATGGTCCTCGCCGATACCCCAGGAGCAACAGTGTCCCTAATTTGCTGGGAAGTGGCGGTGCGGTCCCCTACGGCACTGCGTAGGATCCTACGGTCTTGGCGTGCATCCGTGCGTCGCTGCGGTCCGGTCCCAGGTCGACGGGCACGTGCACCTTCCGCCGACCACTGGCGACAACATCGATGTACTGTGGAGACCTCACGCCCCACGTGTTGAGCAATTCGGCGGTACGTCCACCCGGCCTCCCGCATGCCCACTATACGCCCTCGCTCAAAGTCCGTCAACTGCACATACGGTTCACGTCCACGCTGTCGCGGCATGCTACCAGTGTTAAAGACTGCGATGGAGCTCCGTATGCCACGGCAAACTGGCTTACACTGACGGCGGCGGTGCACAAATGCTGCGCAGCTAGCGCCATTCGACGGCCAACACCGCGGTTCCTGGTGTGTCCGCTGTGCCGTGCGTGTGATCATTGCTTGTACAGCCCTCTCGCAGTGTCCGGAGCAAGTATGGTGGGTCTGACACACCGGTGTCAATGTGTTCTTTTTTCCATTTCCAGGAGTGTTTTAGATACAGGCTCCCAGGTAGATGCCATTTTCCTTGACTTCCGGAAGGCGTTTGATACAGTTACGCACTGTCGCCTCATAAACAAAGTAAGAGCCTACGGAATATCAGACCAGCTGTGTGGCTGGATTGAAGAGTTTTTAGCAAACAGAACACAGCGTGTTGTTCTCAATGGAGAGACGTCTACAGACGTTAAAGTAACCTCTGGCGTGCCACAGGGGAGTGTTATGGGACCATTGCTTTTCACAATATGTATAAATGACCTAGTAGATAGTGTCGGAAGTTCCATGCGGCTTTTCGCGGATGATGCTGTAGTATACAGAGAAGTTGCAGCATTAGAAAATTGCAGTGAAATGCAGGAAGAGCTGCAGCGGATAGGCACTTGGTGCAGGGAGTGGCAACTGTCCATTAACATAGACAAATGCAATGTATTGCGAATACATACAAAGAAGGATCCTTTCTTGTATGATTATGTGATACTGGAACAAACACTGTAAGCAGTTACTTCTGTAAAATATCTGGGAGTATGCGTACGACATGATTTGAAGTGGAGTGATCATATAAAATTAATTGTTGGTAAGGATGGTGCCAGGTTGAGATTCATTGGGAGAGTCCTTAGAAAATGTAGTCCATCAACAAAGGAGGTGGCTTACAAAACACTCGTTCGACCTATACTTGAGTATTGCTCATCAGTGTGGGATCCGTACGAGGTTGGGTTGACAGAGGAGATAGAGAAGATCCAAAGAACAGCGGCGCGTTTCGTCACAGGGTTCTTCGGTAAGCGTGATAGCGTTACGGAGATGTTTAGCAAACTCAAGTGGCAGACACTGCAAGAGAGGCGCTCTGCATCGCGGTGTAGTTTGCTGTCCAGGTTTCGAGAGAGTGCGTTTCTGGATGAGGTATCGAATATATTGCTACCCCCCGCTTATACCTCCCGAGGAGATCACGAATGTAAAATTAGAGAGATTCGAGCGCGCACGGAGGCTCGCGAACCGTACGCGACCTGAACGGGAAATGGAGGTAATGACAGTGGCACGTAAAGTGCCCTCCGCCACACACCGTTGGGTGGCTTGCGGAGTATAAATGTAGATGTAGATGTAGACGTTGTTGCGATGACGACAGACGCCACGCCCAACGATTCACCGTGCTTTTGTTCACTGCCAGGTCTCCGTAAACATTATGCAAACGCCTATGAATATCTGCGATGCTTTGATTTCCATCAAAAGAAACTCGATGACAGCTCTCTGCTTGGAACGCACCTCCGTTACAGACGCTATATTTAATGCCGCGTATAGCGCCGTTGCCTATCGGAGCTTCATGAAACTGCTGGAGATTAAGCGGGAATATTCCACGACGTCCCACAACAAATTCTGCAATTTTTCAACCGAAACTGGCCGAGAGCAAAATGTGTTGCATTACTTATTGAATTCCCCTCGTAAATTAAAGTTTATAATAATGATATTTTTTAAAACGATAATGGTCACCAAATCTTCACAAAACTCATTTTGTTTTTGCCCTTCATGAAGTTGCATTTTACCCTTCTATAGGTAATTACCCTCAGGTTGGAAACCATTGCGATAGAGGAACTAAGAAGAGTGAATAAAAACTAAAATCTTCAGTAAAGTTACTTTAAACGCAACTTACCTTCGAAGTGATTACTTCCTTCATTTTCGAGCTTACGTGAAACATGCAGCCCTGGAGCTTGTTATAACATCAAAAATACAGCTAATATATCACGTGTTACAGAAAAACAAAGGTTCGGAAGGGGAAAATGGTAAGTAAAAATCATCACTACACAGGAGCATGCGTTTATTTTGAAAATCTAAGTTTTTTACCATCTACTGTTGTTTACAGAGTGATGGTTTTTTATTTGAGAATAATTTATTGTTTGTGCACATATTACGCAAAATGTGACGTGTTTTGAATTGATTTCATCCATATCTTTACCACAAGTACATGTCTCAAAAAACCGAATATGATCATTTGCCATTTACAAAAGTGCTTAAACACTTCTGTGTGATTTGCACATCATAGGAACAAAAGTCATCTGGTAAAATATTTGAACTATTTTACATCCTTAACAATAATTTGAAATATTAAATCTCATGGATACTGTAAGATGCCTCTGCACAATGAGTAGGTACAAGTTAATGCCCCGCTTGCAGTGAACTCACCACCACTAGCAATATGTGCTGTACATTTATCGTACCCCTTAATGAATTTAATAAACAATGCGATACGTAACCTCATCTGTAGAACAGTACACGTAAATTATTCCGAGAAGTTTCTTGCATGTTTATGAACGAACTCCAAGTACCTAAAGTGCACTTGTGTATGAAGCGTTTTCTCAGAAATCAACTTCAGGTATTTTATACAGCAGCCCTTAAAGAACACTTATTTTTAATGCTCGTTATTTTCATTTTTTTCTAGTCTCTAATATCTACAAAACTGACACATTGTAACATGCACCACGCATTTGTCTATAATGACAAGTATGCTGTCTAGAGCATCTGTCTGTAACCTCTCTGATAAAAATTATTTACAGCCCACAAATGAGCTGAAAACATATTCAATTAAATAAATGGTTCTTGTTGTGGTATGCAGTAAATAAAAGAAATATATGCATTACAAAGTATTTGGTATTCACATAAAAAACATCGATATACACAACTTTTCAGGTATTTTTAAGATTTAGACTTTACACCACATAAAGATAAGCTGTGCAGTTTATTTTTAAGAACATAATTGTTTTATATATGCACAGATCAAGCAATGTCAATTGTTCAGACTCTACAGCCCATAGGTCAAGTTATAGTCCGTAGGGTTACGGAGTTGCGCGAATATTAATTGCTACCTTTCACCTGCTATTCCGAATAGACCCAGACATTTTGTTTGTGTGATTAGGATCGAGTGATTTAGGCGTCGACGTGCGATATGGCGCCTGAGTGTGCACCAAACCAAGGAGGATGCGTGCATCCCTGTTAACATGGTTGTTACCTTGGAAAACTGGTGTTTCCACAGTAAATTCTTCACAAAGATGTAAAAGAAAGGACCACATTTGCCGACCGACACTCTTGAAAAAAAGAATATGATTCAAGTTCATGGTAAGTAACCTCAATGAGTTGACATATGTCGTGGTACGACAAAAAAATAAAAAAAATTAAAAAAAACAAACAATATCACAGAACTACTTCCAGTCCGAACTACAGCCTCCACGCATTACGTATTAAATGGTTTATTTGGCCGTCCATGACCTCGATGCTTTGCATTCCTTTGAAACAGGTGAAATCAGGAGTCGTCATACCGCACTATATGTCTACAGTCAGCTGCTGTCCAGTTTCTGTGCTGTTCGGACCATTGAAAGTATCCATCGGCGAGTAACTGCCTTTTGCTAGCGGACAAAATGCCCAGAATGAGATTTTCACTCTGCAGCGGGAGTGTGCGCTGATATGAAACTTCCTGGCAGATTAAAATTGTGTACCCGACCGAGACTCGAACTCGGGACCTTTGCCTTTCGCGGCCAAAGGGCCCGAGTTCGAGTCTCGGTCGGGACCACAGTTTTGATCTGCCAGGAAGTTTCAGACAAAATGCCCATTGCGTACAATTACCTTCGCAATGTTCAGTCGCAAAATGGATGAGGTGGGCTTGTGTTCACTGACAATTGTGCTTAGCACATCACACTTGGTTTTCCAGAAGGGTTGTTCTACTGAGAATGCTATTTATATATTCACTCATGAAATTTTACAGGCCTTAAATAATAATGTATCACCAGTTGCCTTTTTTGTGATCTTTCTAAGGGATTTAATTGTGGAGATCATGTTTCTCTCTTAGAAAGAAAAACAAGTCTCATGGAATTTATGGATTTATCCACAGCTGGTTTGAATCATAGTTAACAAATAGAATGCAGAAGGTTGTGCTGAATAATTCAGACAGTGTCAGAAACGCAGCAAATTTTTGTGACTGAGGGGGAAAATTCACAAAGGGAGTCCCACAGGTTTAATTTTGGGTCCACTCCCATTCCTTGTATATGTGAGTGATCTTCCACTTAACATTCAACAAGAAAAACGATACTAGTGTTATAAAAATACCATTAGAGAGAGAACAAAAGAAGAGTTGGCAAATGATATTTTCCAAAGAATTACTAAGTGGTTCTCTGAAAATGGACTCCCCCTAAATTTAGAAAAAAAAGAACACACTACATTCAGTTCTATACAACAAATAGAGTCAAAACAATAATTTCTGTAGCAGTTTAACAGTATAACCAATGTGTAACGTCGCTGCAACAAATGTGTAACGTTGCTACAGCCAATATGGCCTATGTTCGTCTGCAAAAATGGACTCGATAAGCAACCTGAGCTAGCAGTAAACGGAATCTAACCTGCATAACACTGCGTGCTTGTTGTATGAGTGTCAGTTTCACTGTCATTTAAGCACTCAAGAGACCGTTACACGAAACACTTAAAACTAACATTTGGATAAGCTACCTGACTGCGTATTGGAATATGAAAAACTACTGGAACAAATGAACCTGTAACAATGAATACCTATGCTATCGGTGTTTCTGAACAAGAATTTACAAGTGATACAGAATCTGACTTGTGCAACGGAATTTACTAGATTAGAGTACATGACATGTTGTGGTGTGTCAGTGTCTCTGTTTTCGCCCTAATTTTTGTACTCATCTTTTAGATGACTGCCTTTCTCCATGTGGTTTACAGAAATTCGCAGCAGCGGCGTCTAAAGCTTATTGTTACTAAGAATGAATTTAATAAAAAGGAGTTCGTTTGTGTCCTGTCAACTACTAAATAACTTGTGAGAAGGGATTTCACAAATTAAGTCTATTTAAAACTTCAGAATCATCATGACAATGATGTAGGTATCAATAATTGCTGAGTGCCAGATTAACAAATTATTTCAATATCAAAGTTATGTTAGCAGTTAATAACCACAGCATATTTATTAATTCAATGTGGAGAATAATTATTATTATTTGGAGGATAAGGAGGCTTCTTCAACTGACAAGCAAAACATGGGATTATTGCAAACTCGGACTAACAATCACGAGCCTCACCCTGCAATTGCTTTCGCCCTATGCTTGCGAATTTTACCTTGAATTCCATCTTCAAGCGTAGTTAAGTCATCTAAATCTCTCCTGGTTATACAAGTTAAATCAGGCCTTTCGTGTGACAAGATCTGCCATCACCGAGGTGAGGGCAGCGTGGCATATCTTCTGTCTCCGACCTCCCGCCGACACCACTACTTCCACTGTCGAAGACAGACCTCGTCTCGCAACAGTACTTAGAATCGCGCTCTCATGTTTCGCCAACAGATTGTTACTATCGATATCTGAGAACTTACACAACGCAAAGAATAGCGTCAAGTTGGCTATATTGTTTTCAATGTAATGGAGAGTTCTGACATACTCTTTACAACAGGAATCAGTAAATAGGGTAGAACGCTCCAAATTTTTGGGTGTACATACTGATGAAAACCTTAAGTGGAAGGAGCATATTTCTCAGCTTCGCAAATAATTAAGTTCAGCTACTTCTGCTCTTCGTATAACTGTTAATGTTGAAAACAAACGCATCAACCTGCCTACATATTTTGGATGTTTCCACTCAGTAATGTCTTACAGAATAATTTTCTGCGATAGCTCATTACTTACAAAGTGCTGACCGCATAAAAACGAGCAGTAAGAATAACGTGTTGTGTTCATCCAAGGACGACATGTAGGTACCTCTTCAAGGAGGTAGGCATTTTAACTTCACCGTCACAACACATATATTCGCTAACGAAATTTATCATAAATAATGCACCACAATCTGAGAAGAACAGTGATGTCCACGCCTACAACACTAGAGTGGAAAGTGACCTTTCTTTTACCCATTGTTAAAGCTGTCAGTGGCTCAGAAAGGAGATCAGTATGCAGCAAGAAAAATTTTTGTTCATTTGCCCAATTATATAAAATGTGTGACAGGTAACAAAGCATGTTTAAATCTAGTTTAAAAACGTTTCTGCTGGACAGTGCCTTCTATTCCAGTGACGAATTTCTACCTAAATACTGGTAGCCAGTAAAACTAAAATTTAATATAGTTGCGTGAGGACTGAAAATAATAATGTGTTCATTGATGTTAAAAATAATCATGTATATATATGCTGTGAACGGAAGCGTTCCACGTCATTTCAACAAAAAGAATCGTTCAAATGATCTGTGGAACATGCAATTAACAGCAGCAGCTCCTGTCGACTTCGGAACCGACACTTATCTCCGCTTTCTGTCGATTACACTCTCTTTACAATCGCTGTTCATAGACCGTGTTACTTAGCTGTGCGCAGGCCGCGGTGGCCGAGCGGTTCTAGGCGCTTCAGTCCGGAACCGCGCGACTGATACGGTCGCAGGTTCGAATCCTGCCTCGGGCATGGATGTGTGTGATTTCCTTGGGTTAGTTACGTTTAAGTAGTTCTAAATTCTAGGGGACGTATGACCTCAGATGTTACGTCAAATACTGCTCAGAGCCAAGTGTGTGAACTTAGCTGTGCGTACTAACCCCTTATAGACACGTTGGACAGTTAACGCTGATAAACAAATCGGGTTACTTTGTTCAAGGTGTTGCCATGGGCACGTCGAAATACCAACCACCTTCCTCCCGCTCTCTTAGGTCCCGACGCCGACGCAGCATGGACTGTTTACTTGTGTCTGATGACTGCTGTATTTAGCTAGTGTGGCGATATATTGACTGCTAGAGCAATGTCTGTTCTAGACGTATTACTCCATGCAGCTACACCTAACACCGTCGCCTTAAAACTCCTCTATTGACTGGTTTAGATATTCATCCTTGCAACTCTTGTGATTTACCTCAGGGTCCAGCTACACTGTGCTCTGTTATTCCTCGGCATCGAACTGCTTTCTTCTGTGCAGATTTCTATAAGAGAAATGGTTATAATACAAAGCACTGCTTCTCTACTTAAATAGAGTGTAGACTGGTTCCAATTAACTCTGAATATTGTCACAAACTTTCACAAAAGATTACACGTTACATTGGAACCAACTAATATTACTGTCTAACAAAAATCGCTTGTATACATCATATTCGTCTTCCTTGGTGCCGGATATCTTCGATTCATTCCTCCTTGCTCCACGGAGATTGCAAATGCTCTCCAGCAGGCAGACTCCGCACCTGTTGAGTGGTACCCTCCCAGACTATGTGACCTGGGATCATGTGATCATGCACATCTCTATTCTGAGCTCTATATTTCAAGTACAGTCGTGGACAAAACGAGCGAGACCCCTCGCCTTTTCGTTATTCTGATCCGCTCAGCTTTAAAGTCTGCTACACAGTATAACAGGCAAGGCGACGAAGTGCTACCAACATACTATGCACAGGCGTGAAATTGAAAAAGTATCCGAAATTTGTCAGACTGTTTT
The DNA here is from genome assembly GCF_023864275.1 of Schistocerca cancellata. NCBI lineage: Eukaryota > Metazoa > Arthropoda > Insecta > Orthoptera > Acrididae > Schistocerca > Schistocerca cancellata. The sequence continues at coordinate 1,069,229,211 of NC_064626.1, forward strand.
CAATCATGTGTAAGACTATATCAATTCTGATTAGTGTCTTAACCACAACACCTAAATATAACATATAAATGAAAGAAGAAACGCTAATTAGTATGAACTGTACTAATAAAAATGAATTTCAGCTTATTGAGATAACATAACTGTTTTAGTGAGACAAAGTATCCCACATCGTCATGAATTAGCAAAATATCATGCTCATTCGGCCGCGAAATGGTCTGTGTCAACCTTCAGACCAGTCATACTTGACTACCGTTGCTGACCTGCCATGAAAGTATGCAAATTTAGCAATGCGTGAAGATTCATAGCGAAATTCAGTTAAAAACCATTCAGTGCCACACTTAAGTCAATTCAATTATGGACAGAAGCGGAAAAAGTAGGCAGTAACAAGTATGAAATCCTGCAAGAGTTTCATATCGACATTCACGGAGCGCCGGTACAGAATACAGGCAGCAATAAAACGTATTGGGGGTGCGAGAATTTCTTAAAATTCCTTTACTGATTATCTATCTGCCTCCATCGAGATTAGAACCGAAAACAAACCAGACCTCCCTTGCAGTAGTAAACACTACGCTAGCAGACAACCCAGCCAACCGCCCATTATTATTACCCCAGACATGAATAAACTGGAAATATCGCAATGAAAATGGCAAAATTATCTGCAGTTTCTGTTGCACAGAGCTTTATGGACTCAAAAACATGAATTGTCTAACTTTATGTCACCGCTTATGTGACAATCATTCGGGGTGTTTATCGAAATAACAAAAAACTGTTATTAGCGAATAAATATAGTAGGATAATTCTGCACCACCCCAGGAAATAAACGGCGACGTATCCAAAATGTTTCGAATTCTCCATTAGACGTGCCACAGCCAGAAAACGTTCATTAGCCGAAGTGATCCTTAAGGTAGCTAGCAATGGGAATGATCGCACATCTAAAACGCTGTGGCATTAATAGTGGGATTTGAATTACCACGTGTATAGGCAAATGGATTTTATTTGCATTCCTGTAAACGTGATTTGGATCGAAAGCGTAGCTACGATTAATACGCTGATGTATCGACTGCAATGGAACATTTCGAATAAATTTTCGCGAAAGGTTAAAAATGACTAGAACAACTATGCTACCAAACTGCTTCAGTTCCCAAGACCTAGAACTACTTCAATGTAACGAACCTAACACACATCCATGCCCGGGGAAGGATTCGAACTGACGGTGCAAGGAGCCGCGCGGTCCGCGATATGACGCCGGCTGACCCGCGCCGACAAGCTGTTAATATCATCTGGTGTTGCTAAAAAGTTATTCACTTCTGGTGAATGATTTTCTGCGCAGTTCATTTAAGAAAGAATAATTAAAATATGTTTGATGTTACGGAAGAGGAAGAACGCCTAATTCATTTCCCCTTGTCTTTGTTCATGATGTTAGATTCGCAATCTGAGCATACGTACTATCCATAACCACACTTTAGATCCAACTCATAGTCACACATATGCGAATATAACACATTGCCTTATACTTGTGGTATTTTTTTTCACGAAGTTGTGGTAGACGATGCTGTGGCGTCTTTGAAGCGCGAGTTTTTCCAGCGCTAGCTGTCTCAGCATATCAGCTGAACGAACTTGCATAGTATGTTGGTAGCACTTCGTCGCCTTGCCTGTTATGCTGTGTAGCAGACTTTAAGGCTGTGCGGATCAGCATAACGAAAAGGCGAGGGGTCTCGCTCGTTTTGTCCACGACTGTACATGATACATACTCTTCCATGAATGGCAAGGATCACTACAAGCTTCCTCAGCATTCGTGACGTACGTCATCGACGTCAGTCGCATGACCGTCTGGTACTAGTTCTACACTGCCTACAGCGCTCCAAAGAAGTATCCAGCTTAGTTTTATTCATCCGTGGATCGTTAGTTCAAGGTATTTCACATGTCTTGATATTACAATACAGGAACCAAAAAGACACATTCATATTCACTGATGAGCCAAAACATTTGACCGATGCCCACCGCGAGAGTGATTGCTACCTGGTGGCTTTGCGAACGTAACACTTAATGAAAGCATACACCGAAGTGAAAAAGTCGTGGGATAGCGATATGCACACATACAGATAGTGGTAGTACCGCTTACACAAGGTACAGGGTTATTACAAATGATTGAAGCGATTTCACAGCTCTACAATAACTTTATTATTTGAGATATTTTCACAATGCTTTGCACACACATACAAAAACTCAAAAAGTTTTTTTAGGCATTCACAAATGTTCGATATGTGCCCCTTTAGTTATTCGGCAGACATAAAACCGATAATCAAGTTCCTCTCACACTCGGCGCAGCATGTCCCCATCAATGAGTTCGAAAGCATTGTTGATGCGAGCTCGCAGTTCTGGCACGTTTCTTGGTAGAGGAGGGTTAAACACTGAATCTTTCACATCACTATGCGTGAAACTTGCCCACACGCGTTCAACCGTTTCTTCGCTCACTGCAGGCCGACCCGTTGATTTCCCCTTACAGAGGCATCCAGAAGCTTTAAACTGCGCATACCATCGCCGAATGGAGTTAGCAGTTGGTGGATCTTTGTTGAACTTCGTCCTGAAGTGTCGTTGCACTTTTATGACTGACTGATGTGAGTGCATTTCAAGCACGACATACGCTTTCTCGGCTCCTGTCGCCATTTTGTCACACTGCGCTCTCGAGCGCTCCGGCGGCAGAAACCTGAAGTGCGGCTTCAGTCGAACAAAACTTTATGAGTTTTTCTACGTATCTGTAGTGTGTCGTGACCATATGTCAATGAATGGAGCTACAGTGAATTTACGAAATCGCTTCAATCATTTGTAATAGCCCTGTATTAAAGGGTAAAGTGCACTGATGGAGTTGTCATTTGCACTCAGGTGATTTATGGTATAAAGTTTCCGACGTGATATTGGCCGAACGCCTGGAATTAATAGACTTTGAATGCTGAAAGGTAGTTGGACCTAGAAGTATGGGATACTCCATATCGGAAATCTTTAGGGAATTCAGCGTTTCAAGATCCATAGCGTCAAGAGTGTGTCAAGAATACTTAAGTTCAGGCAATACCTCTCACTACGAACAACGCAGTGGCCGACAGCCTTCATTTAACGACCGAGAGTACGGGCGTTTGCATTGAGCTGTCAGTGCTAACAGACTGCGTGAAAGGCAGATATCGATCTGGCACGTACGACGAACTTATCCGTTAGGGCTATGGCAGCAGATGGCCGACACGAGTGCCTTTGCTAACAGCTCGGCTCGTCTGTAGCGCCTCTCCCGCGCTCGTGAGTGTATTGGTTGGACCCTAGGCGACCGGGAAACCGTGGACTGGTCAGAAGGTTCCCCATTTCAGGTGATAAGAGCTGACGGCAGTGTTCGAGTGTGGCGCAGGCCCTACGAAGCCATGGACCCCAGTTGTCAACAAGGCACTGCGCAGGCTGATGGTGGCTCCGTAATGATGCGGGCTGTGTTTACATGGAATGGACTGGGTTTTCTGGTCCAACTGCACCAATCATTGACTGTAAGTGGTTATATTCGGCTACTTGAGGACCGTTTGCAGCCATTCATGGACTTCAAGTTGTAAGTAGGCTGTTTAGGTTTTCTTATTGGTAACGACACGTAGCGCTTTGTATGAAAATCACTGGCTGTGCTGTATGCAGTCTGTGGCTAGTTTGCATTGTTGTCTGCCATTGTAGTGTTGGGCAGCTGGATGTGAACAGCGTGTAGCGTTGCGCAGTTGGAGGTGAGCCGCCAGCAGTGGTGGATGTGGGGAGAGAAATGGCGGAGTTTTGAAATTTGTAAGACTGGATGTCATGAACTGCTATATATATATATATATTATGATTTTTCAACACTATTAAGGTAAATACATTGTTTGTTCTCTATTAATATCTTTCATTTGCTAACTAAGCCTATCAGTAGTTAGTGCCTTCAGTAGTTTGAATCTTTTATTTAGCTGGCAGTAGTGGCGCTCGCTGTATTGCAGTAGCTTGAGTAACGAAGATTTTTGTGAGGTAAGTGATTTGTGAGAGGTATAGTTTAATGTTAGTCAGGGACATTCTTTTGTAGGGATTATTGAAAGTCAGATTGCGTTGCGCAAAAAATATTGTGTGTCAGTATAAGCACAGTCATGTATAATTGTTCAAAGGGGACGTTTCATATGTCGACCCTGCCAGGATACCTCACTGGAATCTTCTGATTTTTTCTTGTAGTTTGTGTAATTAGTGTAGCTTTTGTTTATTGCTAGCGCGTAATTATGGAGAGAATTTCCTTTGCAGTTGTAGTTTTTCATTGTTGTACACAGTTGTGGCATGCATGTAGATTTGCACAAAGTATTTCGCAGCTGTGCTTGCAAAAAAGAACACAATATTGTAAATACTGTAGTCTCAGGTTTTGGGTCCTCACCGTTTTCTCAAATGAGTCAAGACACATTTTCTGCTTGTCAAAACGTGAATGTTGCCGGTGAAAACGCACTGTAAAAAAGCATAGAGAAACACATTCCAGACACTAATACATTATTATTGTAATTAATGCAACAAATGGAATAAAATCAGAGACATACACAGCAAAAGCTTCAAAAGTTAGACACAATGCAATAACACCAGAAACAAACACAGCAACAGTTAGACACAATGGAACAAAATCTTCGGAAGTTAGACACCACACTTGAACAAACACGTGAAGATTTAACTACTGAGTTACATAACATTGAATCGAAATGTCAAAAAGTCTGTAATGACGTAAAAACACAAATTTGTGAGCATTTCCAACCTATTTTTTCGCGTCATGAAAATGCATTACAGAATCGCGAAGCAGCCATAAAAGAACTGCAAACTATTGTTCATGAAAATCACGACACCTTGCAAGCTAAAATTGACTGAGTTGCATCTACCGATTCGGTTACGCAACTTGCAAAAACTCAGGAAAACTTAAAGGACACAGAAGATACGATTTCAACACAAATGGACACTCTGAAACTTGGTTCAGAAAAACACACAGAGGAAATAATTTCACTAACGGATAAAGTAGCCGAACTTTCGGATCAGTTCACTAACTTCTCTACAAAGGCAGATGATGATCTGAATGACACAAGACCTGTAGCCTTCACGGACACTGAAGAGTATGAACAAATTAGAAAATTCAAACAAAATCAAAATCAAATCAATACACAGTACAAAAGAGAAATCCGGGAAGTACAAGATCAGTCGGCACAAGTAATACAAGAATTACATATTTCAGACGACACTCGCGCTCCAGCACGGGAAGAGGGATATAAAAATACGGAGCAACCACAAAATAATAACACAGGACACTTCGGAAATTATGAAAGAAATTGGCAAGGCGCATTTAATTTTGAGATGGAACTGCCGAAACGAAGTAACAATGAGCGATGTGCGACTCGCTGACACGATGATTTTGACTATAACCTGTTCATTACTACACGTAAATTCAAAACATTTAACAATTCTGGCAACGACATTCATCCACGAGCATGGCTTCATCAATTCTCTCATTGTTTTCCTCCCAACTGGTCATTGCAGCACAGATTAGAATTTATGTGTGGCTACTTAGAGAATGAACCAGCTGTAAGAATGCGATTGGTCATTCACGATTGTCACAGTGAAGGAGAATTTTATCATGCCTTCCTCTCAGCATATTGGTCTCAAGCTATACAAGACCGAGTAAAACATAGCATCATAATGATGATACATTTCGAACAATCTGAATTCTCCAGTCTTGTGAAATATTTTGAAGAAATGTTGCACAAGAATCAGTACCTGTCAAACCCATACAGTCCCTCAGAACTCATCCGCATTTGCTTAATGAAATTGCCTGATCATTTAAGAAATATTATTTTGGCAGGACGTTGCAAAGACGACATTGAAGTTTTTCAGGGACTCTTACAAGAATTAGAAATTGACACTGACAATCGCGGAACGCGAAAACAGGAACACAACAATTACAGGTCACATCCATCACAATTCCGTGATGAAAGAAATAATATCTGGACACGACAAGGCTATTCTCACAACTCAAATCGTGACCAAAACAGACACCACCCTTATGACAACCGTTGGCAGAATAATAGTTACAGAGACCTATCGCATTTCCGTAGTAATGAATATGACAGAGACAATCACAGAAACCGACAATTTGGCAACCAGAACTATTATTATCATGGGAGACAGAATAATTTCAGACGCAACGGTCCACCGTGCAGTGATAATTCAGGGAGAAATTCTCCACCGCTTAACCAACAAGAAAGAAACTACAGGAACTACCGACATGACGACAGACGATATAATCATAACGACAGACGTGAATTTCATCAGAACTGGCGGGATTCTAAGAGGGCTGGGCCCTCTCGGCAAGGCGAATTTGTAGAAGTTAGGTCTCCTAATCCCAGTAACGACGCGCGCCAACAAAGAAACAGACAATGACTCGCACCGCAGGCAGCCACGTGCGCCGGCTGGCTCAGCGAAAAATAACATATAACATTGACGCTAACCTTGAGCAAAATTCCAGTATTCTTTACTGACGTATACCGCATGACAACTGCATTCAAGTTCAAACTCTGAGTACTATGAAGAGTAAAGGATTGCACCACACTTCACATGTAAAACCGCTTACTGAGGGATAATCTGGTTTTTTTAACTTAGTCTTTGCCATAAAACTTTTCACTTCACGCTACTAGCACAATTTGTCACACTGAGAAACTGTTAACAGGCAACAATGTTTGAAGTTAAATATCCAGTCAAGAACCAAGAGAACTTATTTAAACAGAAATTACGAATGCATTGGTATAGTGAGCAGACGACACAGTGTTGTTATTTGTACATTCTTGCTTGTTAGTTCCACTATCACGCAACGACTATATGGATCACATACTTAGAACATATTCCGGCAACGCTAATGAGATTTTAATGCAACATTTTGGTTTAGTTGAAAAGACATTCTTTATTTGAAGTACTTTCTGTGGAATTAAAGATGACTTAGCATTTGGTTTCTTTGACAGCTACACGATTATATCACGATGCTACTAATATGTGACACAATTTACATTGTTGCTTTTGCGGTGTATCTGTTTTATATCCGCACAGTTTTTCTGTATTATTCTGGAAAGTAAAACATGTTTTAGTAGTAGCATTTGTGGTATAGCTACAATGTGACAGCCTTTTTCGTAGCACAACAATATGTTACAGTATAGTACTTTCTTGATCACGGTAAGGTACGTAATACCTGCGATATCTATACGCAAAGCATTTTACTTTCGTTTATGATGAGGTAAGTACTTTGACTTCAGCAGAACTTTGCTTACAGAGGACGATGACTACGACACTTCCACAGAATTATCTTACAGCAAGACGCACAGTTTAGCGCTACAGTACACGTATTTGAGTGATTAATTTTGTACTTAAATCATTTATTTTTAAAGATATTTGAAGTACAATGATACAAATGCTTTCCGTGATACATTTCATTCCATCGCTGTAATTTGTAACACCTGAGGGTATAATTACATTAATCCTCAGGGGGGCACACGCTTACTTTGTGTACCATGTGTTTGGCAAGCACAAGGAGCCCTAGCTGATATGGTATTTGCTTACACAACTTTACACATCGGTACCATATTTCTGTAACACAGAATTACACAGCTATCTGATCATTTAACTGAGAGAGACAAACCTTTTTTTTACTACATCAGTGACACATGTTTACACAATTACACAGTTGAATAACTTCACACTTATGAAACTGTATTTCGTCTGTACTTTGTGAACTGTTCATATTTTTTCGGAACCATTGTGATACTATCAGAGCTTTGAATGATGTATTTGGTATGGGATCATGATTTTTAAAGTACAGGGTGAGGCAGTGAAATGGCACGATTTCGATAGTGGTTGTCGGGCGCGGAGGGGGGTTGCGAGAGTGGGGGAAGTGACCTTGGGCGTCTAGAGTGGTGGAAGTTTCAGTAGCCATGGAGCGTTGGTCGAGTGCGCAACGTGCATATGCCGTAAAGGCATATTACAAAAACGCGGATAGTGTGGTTGGTGCTCAACGCGCCTTTCGTCGTGAATTCAACCTGCCGCCATGGGCTCCCGTGCCATCAAGGAAAGCCATTCTCCTTTGGGTTAAAACCTTTGAAGCTACTGCTAGCACAACAAAGAAAAGAGGCGGCAGCACAAAAACAATCCGGACACCCGAGAACATTAATCGTGTGTGCGAAGCGTTGGGACGAAGTCCGCGAAAATCCGCGAGACGGCACAGCGCAGAACTTGGTCTCAGCAATCAATCAGTAAGACGGATTTTGAAGAGTGACCTTCACTATCATCCATACAAAATTCAGGTAGTGCAAGCCCTTAAACGTAATGACTACAATAACCGTATACGCTTTTGCCAGTCAATGCTTAACGTTATTGAACGAAATGAAGAAAGAGTGCATAACTTATGGATGAGTGATGAAGCCCACTTTCATCTTAGTGGGTACGTAAATAAGCAAAACTTCAGATATTGGTCCTCAGATAACCCGCACGAACTTCATGAAAAACCTCTCCATTCTGAAAAAGTAACAGTCTGGTGCGCAATGTCATCTTGTGGAATCGTGGGGCCCTATTTTTTTGAAGATGAAGATGGCAACACAGTGACGGTAAACTCTGGACGTTATGCTGACATGTTGACCATTTTTGGTCTGCCTGGAATTGATCGACATGATCCAGATGCTGAAACACTCTTCCAGCAAGATGGTGCAACAAGCCATACTGCTAATGTCTCAATGGAATTGCTCAGACTTGCATTTCCACGACGTCTAATCAGCAGGAATGGCGATTTCCCCTGGCCTGCCCGTTCACCAGATCTGACGGCACCAGACTTTTTTCTTTGGGGCTACCTCAAGTGCAAAGTCTTCCAGGAAAATCCACCAAGAACAAAAGAAGACCTGAAGGAGCGAATTCGACAGGAAATTAACAACATTCCAAACAGATGCTACGAAACGTCATGGGACAATATCATCTCAGGCTTAGACAATGTGTGCAAAACCAAGGACGACACCACACTGACACCATATTTAAAAAATGATTGTTTTTAAGTTAAATCTTTAATTTCCACTCTTGTACTTGAGATCCATGTTCAACTATTATGATTTTACTTGTAAATAAATCTTTGGTGGTTTTACAAAATCGTGCCGTTTCACTGCCTCACCCTGTACATTTGAGGTAGATGACACTATTGGAATGAGCAGAGAATTTTTTTTATGTTTTGAAATTATTGGAGGAAGCTATGCCGATTTTGAGAATTGACTGAGATGTTATGATATTATTACGATGACGATGTATATTATGCTGTTGAGATATGTTTATGATCAATAAGCTGATGCTATATGAGGAATTTGATTATGCTATGTATTTATTATGATGAAATATTGAAGAAGTGTTGACAAATATGTATATGTATAATAAGGTAAGGAATAATGAGTAGTGGTTAGGGACTCTGGTTTGCGAAAAAGGATGTTGGAAACCGAGAATCGTACTTTAAGAGTTATGAAATGTGTGTATATGCGAGAATGTATCACTATGCTGGCGAAAATTTTTTGGACATGATTATACTTAAAGGATTTTGTTTCTACACATTTGTAACGCAAATTCTCAACCTGTGAATTTTTTTATATGAGACTGCCACTGTAGCAGAAACTGGTGTCGTAAATAATTCAGTAAGAAAGTTAAGTGACCACCTTCACGTAATGAGTCGTGGACACCCAGCTGTGCGATAGTCGTCTGGGAAAAAGCCATTAGTGTGTGCCTTTCAGAGGCACAGGTGGAGAAAAAAAGAGACCATTAACCTCACTATTGACATTCCTTTGTAGAAAGCATCGCAAATATGACACGCTCATTACTTGAAAACATATGATTACTCGTACTTTGTGCTACTTACTGAAATGCTTATGAATTGATGGGAAATATTTGTACATCTGCACACCTGATTATGACAAGTGTCTTTCTACGAGAATTGAGAGAATTTCTACTAACTTATGAAATGCCTCATGACTACTGAATGATTATTTTATGCTTTACTTTGTACATAGTTGCTTATTTCATTTAATATCTGGTTTCCAGCTGTGTTGCAGCATTAGTTTTATAAAATAAAATTAAATGCATTTGCTAATGTGAACACTTTCTGTCAACAGATCTAGTCAATAATAATTTTATGATCCACAGTCTTCGAAAAAGGAGCACTTGGAAAGGAAAGAACAATAAGAAGGGACTAATAACAGGAATTGCATACGGAATTTTCTTTTCAACTACTTGGTAATTTTTTTGGTAGAATAACTTCTTGTGGTGCACCACTTTAATTACATAAACATTGAGATGTGAATATACATTTCCCTTATCTGCATTGTTGTTTTTAGTGTACTATTTTTTCTGCATGTGAGTTTGTCATGTTTAGATATAAGTTATTGCATTTGCTGATGCCGTTTGCCAGGCATAGTGCTACTAAATGTCACTTTGTATTACTCTGTTAAGCCAGTTTTACTACTGATTTATTTTTCTTGTTCCTGACATTGGCTCATATTAGTTGTAATGTTGCATTTGCTTGGTAATTTACATTTACTGTAGCTTGCTTTGACAATTTCCCTTTTTTGTCATTGCTGTTTGTGTTAATTGTTTTGTGCTGCTGCAGTGCCTCGTCCCTTAGTTTAACATCTGAGCTCAGTAGATTTAAGTTAGATTAAGATGGGGTAGGCCATATAAGAGAACAAGTTGTGATGAATTGGAAGAAATGCCTTGAGAAGCTATAAGAAACTGGTTTGGCCAAAAAAGTATTTTGAAAGAAAATATGAACCAAAAAAGTAGGGTTTAGGGACAACAGGTTTAGGTAGGATTTTCTTGGAAATAAATGATGAGATAAGATAATAGAAAATAAATAATGAGGTAAGAAATATGTGAACATATAAATACAGAAAGCATGCTTGGATAGGATTTTTTTGTTGGAAACAAATGTTGAAATAAGAGGAAAGATCTACGGAATGAAGTTTTTGGTTGGACTGCAGTACCAAATGTCACACTGAAAACAAACCCTGTCCTGTATTTTTGTGTTATTACACTATTTATATTTGTGTTTTTCCTTTCTTTATGTGTTTAGCTGATATGAGTTATGTTGTGGAATTTTTCTAATAATATGTTATTTACTTTGTAAAGATGCTTAGACATTATTTATTCTGTTTTAATGCTCATGTGTGAAGTTGATGTTTCAAAAGTTATTCTGATCTTTTATGTATGTAATTATGTCATAATTCCTGTAACACTTATTTATATGTATATTTCGATTCTTTTGTAAAGCTTGTACTACAAATGTTATCTGTATTGTTATGTTCTTTAATAATGTATTTTGTACCTTTGTAATTGTATTCTTATGTTATAAAATTGTAATTGACACCAGTTCATCAAATTAAGTAACTTGTAAGTTACATTTCACTGCACACGTTTTTGTTGGTCATAGTATATGGACAATATGTGAGAAGTAGGGACTGATAGTGTTAGCACGTGTGTTAATAATTCAGCAAGGGACTGGATAACAGCATTGCTGGTTCTAAGGACAATTCCAAAAACTTTGTGAGTGCACAAGTGGTGGATATGGACTTGCTATATTCTCCGCAAGACTCTTCGATGGTGATTGTGCACCTGCACAGCCGCAACAGATGGCTGCTGGCCGTCTCTACAAGGACTACAGTGGGTCCGCACCTTTGATGACCCACCAATACCATTATCTCTACAAGGACTACAGTGGGTCTGCACCTTTGATGACCCACCATTACCATTATTTCTACAAGGACTGCAGTGGGTCTGCACCTCTGATGACCCACCAATACCATTATTTCTACAAGGACTGTAGTGGGTCTGCACCTCTGATGGCCCACCAATACCATAATCTCTACCAGGACTACAGTGGGTCTACTCTGTGATGACCTACCTACCAATATTCTTCAAAACTTCGAATGACTCTGCTGTGGGTTTGCTCTGTTGTGGCCCATTACCTGTCTGCATGTCAAGAGTCAGCACTGTCTTTCCGTTGGAAGGATAACACTAATTCTTCAAGACTGCATGGAAATCCACTACTTCCGTGTGCATTTTCTTTTACTGCTCAGACTTTGAGAAAAACACTGCAATTTTACTGTGATGAATGATCAGGACTGTCTTTATGGACTGTGAGAAAATTTTAACTTTTGACCAACATTGTATCAATAAGTGTGTGCATTTGATATCTTTGTTATTGTAATTACGAAAAATTTTTTCAAATCATTATTGGCCACTGCCCAAAACAATTTGTAAAATTTTTTGTGGGGAGCATGGGGGCTATGTAAGTAGGCTGTTTAGGTTTTCTTATTGGTAACGCCACGTAGCGCTCTGTATGAAAATCACTGGCTGTGCTGTGTGCAGTCTGTGGCTAGTTTGCATTGTTGTCTGCCATTGTAGTGTTGGGCAGCTGGATGTGAATAGCGTGTAGCGTTGCGCAGTTGGAGGTGAGCCGCCAGCAGTGGTGGATGTGGGGAGAGAAATGGCGGAGGTTTGAAATTTGTAAGACTTGATGTCATGAACTGCTATATATATTATGATTTTTCAACACTATTAAGGTTAATACATTGTTTGTTCTCTATTAATATCTTTCATTTGCTAACTAAGCCTATCAGTAGTTAGTGCCTTCAGTAGTTTGAATCTTTTATTTAGCTGGCAGTAGTGGCGCTCGCTGTATTGCAGTAGCTTGAGTAACGAAGATTTTTGTGAGGTAAGTGATTTGTGAAAGGTATAGTTTAATGTTAGTCAGGGCCATTCTTTTGTAGGGATTATTGAAAGTCAGATTGCGTTGCGCTAAAAATATTGTGTGTCAATATAAGCACAGTCATGTATAGTTGTTCAAAGGGGACGTTTCAAAGTTCCCAAACAACGATGTCATGTTACCGGGCCGCAGTTGTTCTCGATTGGTTTGAAGAATATTCTGGACAGTTCGAGCGAATGATTTGGTCACTCAGATCGCTCGACACAAATCCTATCGAACTTTTAGGGGACATAATCGAGAGGTTAGTTCGTTCACAACATCTTGCACTGGCAATGCTTCCGAAGTTATGGACGGCTATAGAGGTTGTAAGGCTCAGTATTTCTGCAGGGGACTTCCAACGTTGACTCCATTCCACGTCCAGTTGCTGTAATAACCCCAGACTGACACGATACAGAGAAGTATTCCATGACTTCTTCACCTCATTGTATAAGTGAGGCAGGGACGAATGGTAGGCCTTTCTAGCGGCAATACGGGCTACAGATGGGGCACTGCACTGACAAAAGAGATTTTCAGAAAGTACAGGTTGTTACGGCCATGCACCTGGGAACGAGCATCTCGGAAATGCAATACCTGGTCGGCTGCTTGCGTACTTCTGTCGTCATCTTCTATGTAAAGTGTTTGAGGAATGGCGAAACCAGGAGTACGCGATAAGACGTTGGTCCTTGTGACGTTTCTGCCACATTTTCCGCCCACATTACTTTTTATGTTACTTCCCCTCGCAATCAGTCAGACAAGGATACTTAGTAGCAGCAAGGTAGGAAGAGAGTACTATGCACTGAATTATGCAGCAGATGGTTTCACAGCATGGGAACGTGCCTGCTACCGGTGACTGAATCATGCTGGAGTACCGTATAGACAACTGGGAACCGCATACTGAGCGTGGCGACAAGCAGTACTACGTATGTTGTTAGTTAATATTTATTATTTGAGCACCGATACGCTCCTCTGACCATACCGTCAACATTAATTGCACTGATTGAAGGTTAATAATAATTTCTTACAGACAGTTGTTGCTACACACTAGTGAAATCAAGGACACAGTAAAACTTCTGCTCACACACACCTTTATTCTCACACGTCCATTTTACAGTTATAGTTGAAATATATCCGCTGCAGAGGGCAGCACAATGTACAGACTTAACAGAACACCAACAGATGGCGTAGGAGTCTTCATTCCCCGACATCCTCCCCACCCTGGTCCATCTCGAGGGGGATGACCAGCTGGACCGGTCGACAGATCTTCATACCATCTGGCTGGCGGAGGATGATGCACCGTATTTTACTGTCTCTGCCATGCCACACTTCTTCTACCACAGCCCTCTTCCACAAGCGCCGTGGTTTGCTGTCTTCTTGGAGCAGAACAACCTCTCCAATTCTCGGTTTCCTTTGCGAAGGGTATCCCTTCACCTCATGATATTGTCTTAGCAGCAGGATGTATTCTGTCTTCCACCTGCGCCAGATGTCGTCGTTGACCTTTTGTCTGAGCCGGAACTCCTTGGCAAGGTCCTTTCTAGTTGCTGGCTCTGGCCCACATGGAATTGTTACTAATTTCCCACCATTTAGAAAGTGGGCTGGCGTCAATGCAGTGTCACTGTCTCCTTGAGTGATGGGTCGTGAGTTTATTGCGGCTTCTATGCTGATCAAGGTTGTGTTTAAGCTCCCTTCATCCACCTGGGAGCGACCAAGAACTTTCCTCAGGCAGCACTTGACTGAGCCTATCATGTGTTCCCACCAGCCTCCCCCTCGCAGCTTGTTTTGTAAGGAGCGAAGACGTGCTTCAGCAGTTGTGTGGTTGCAGGAGAGAGGCATATCCTTCTTTCGAGGCAGATATGCAACTCTGCGGCCATATTCCACACAGTATGATTCTCGGAATTCCTGATAAATAGGGTGGTCCATGGGTTTTAATGCTCGCTCTTGATGTCCTGTTATCTCGATTGTCTCCAGGTCCCAAAATCGGCGCACTGACTCATCAGATATATCACTGCAGCTTCCCTGAATAAAGTTGACAGTTGCTAGAACATATCCAAAGATTGTTGGGAGAAGAACCAATGATGGTGATACCTTGATTGGTTGTTCCAAAGTCACGATTCTCCAGTAATAATCAGCTCCAATCAGGATCTCAATAGGTAGATCTTCACTGTCTCCTTTAGGATCTGCGAGTGGTGTACCACCCCTCAAGGCCATATCTCCTACATCTTGTGGCACTGTTGGTTGCTGTGAAAAATTATTTGTGCTTTCAAAGGCTGTTATTGATATGTGGGAATTAGTGGAGCACCCCATCATATTAAACTGCACCTCCTTCCTTGAGAGTGGTGAACTGTAACTGGATTCGAAAGTAGTTATCTCGAGAGTAGTGCTTCCAATGACACTTAGTTGGAGAGATTCGATCAGTGAATGGTGAATGAAACTCGATTGACTCCCTGTGTCCAGGATGGCACGTGTCTGTTTGCTCTTACCAGTGGGTCCTGTGATACTCACACGAGCAGTCTGCAGGTATGTGAAGTTAGAAGTCATAGTTTCAATTTTATTTACTGTTGTGGTATGGCTACTACAGATAGAAATGTGATGCTCCCCCTTACATTTCGCACAGGACGCTTTTCCCCATTTGAAACACTGATTTCTGTTGTGGCCACGTCTCAGGCATAGAAAGCAACGGTTCATTGTCTTGAGGGCGTCGATTCTTGCCTGCAAGCTTGCAATCTTTTGGCAGTCTTGGCCCCAGTACCCTCTTTCGCCGCAATACACACAGAAGGGCTCTGAATTCTGTTGTTTCTTCTTGTCCCTCTTCGTTTTAACCTTTACATGGAAGGCAGATGCTGTTGGTACGTAATTTTCGCGTGGTACAGTATCTCCACGAATTTTGCGTGTGTTGATAGCTCCTTCCACCTCTTCATTTAAGAACTCCATAAGGTGGGTGAGGTTCCCTTCTTCAATCTTTTGCCTTCGGGCATGAACAAGCCAATTTTTGCAAATTTTTTCAGGAAAGGCTCGAAGAAGTTTGGGTGCAAGCACTCTCCCATAAGAGTCCACATTTTCTCCTAGAGCTCGTAGTGCTTGGATGCGCTTATGGCACTCAATGTAGGTGGAATTGAGAGCCTCTGGACTGCCTGAAGTCTAAGTGTTAAGATTCTCCAAGAAATCCAGGGGACTTTGGATAATTCTGTTCTTATCCCCATATTTGGATTTCAAAATTTGCTTAGTCTGCTCAAATGTATCAGCTGTAACAGCAATGCCATCGACCAAGTCCTTAGGTTCCCCATCAAGGTAACCACGGAGGAATACATGCTTGTTCATTGTTGACACCATCGGATTCTCGTCTATGGAAGCTGTGAATTGCTCCCAAAACCGAGGCCAAGCTTCTATGTCCCCTGAAAATGGGTGCAGTTTGATAGTAGGCAATTTTATGTCCATACAGACGTGTTGTTGAGCCGCTGACGTCGCGTTTCTGTCTCCTGAGCGCGCTCCTCCTAGAAGGCCTTTCGCCTTTCGGAGGGCCCGTTTGCATTTATCAGTATATTCCTCACAAGCTTCCGTGTCGGCTTCGTATTCAGAGTCATCCAGCAAGTCCTGTATTGTATCGTTGAGTCGGGTCAACTCTTCTACTGTTTCCTGAAGGCGTTCCTGGAAGTGTTCTACTTCTTCTGCAGCTGTATAACCATCGAAGGCGTTTATTTGGCTGACGAAACGCGTCGCATTCGATCGCAAGGTCGTCCGCTTCCGGCGCAGCCTCCCCAAGTTCGTAGCTACTGCTTCTGCCATGGTGAGTTGGTGGTTTTGCCTTCTGTCGCGAGAGTGCGTTCAAGGTCAAGACACCCCGTCAGTTGGATGCTATCGCTAAGGGATGGCGCTATCCTGGAGTGTGAACCGTTAGCAGCCCCCTAGTGGTTTTTGTAGTTCTCAACAGATGACGCGACCGTGCAATTTTCAACTTCCGCGACCTTTAGTAGTGGTCGCTGTTGCTAACAGATGGCGCTGCAGTCTACCAATACTTTAGCAAGTCCCATTTGTGCCTTGCAAATAATACGCCAACTGCCCTCTATTGCTCTGCCACCAACAAACATGCACCAAGTAACATCACATACAAATCAGTCACCCCGCAGTGTCCTTTGCTACAGTTTCAGAGCAATGCCGCAACTTATCTGTGTGAGCTGAACGTGGCGTGACGTGACCGGATTTTGAGATTGAAGTCGCTCAAAACCTTCTCCGCCGGCGTCGAGTCCTCTTTAATGTGTAGTAGCACTCTATCTCTTCATGTTTTCCCGGGTTTCGGCACCAAAATGTTGCTACACACTAGTGAAATCAAGGACACAGTAAAACTTCTGCTCACACACACCTTTATTCTCACACGTCCATTTTACAGTTATAGTTGAAATATATCCGCTGCAGAGGGCAGCACAATGTACAGACTTAACAGAACACCAACAGATGGCGTAGGAGTCTTCATTCCCCGACAACAGTAAATAAAAAAACGTAGATGAGAAGAACATTTTAACTTAATTGTTATCGGTAGAGGGGGATGGATCAATCAGAAGATTGTAAGAGGTCCATGATTAAAGAATTTGTTGCTAGCGCAGTCGAGCAGATGTAATTTCGATGGATTGCTCACGCGCTGCCTGCGATTTGTAAGGTATCAGAGAATCTCAGACCGCCGGCCGTATTTGCCGTGCGGTTCTAGGCGCTACAGTCTGGAACCGCGAGACCGCTACGGTCGCAGGTTCTAATCCTGCCTCGGGCATGGATGTGTGTGATGTCCTTAGGTTAGTTAGGTTTAAGTAGTTCTAAGTTCTAGGGGACTGATGACCTCAGAAGTTGAGTCCCATAGTGCTCAGAGCCATTTGAACCATTTTTTTTGAATCTCAGACCAGAGAGCAGTGTTGTATGCAGTAGCAGTAAGTAGTTGCTTGCTAGCAGTCTGGTGTATCGTGTTGGCTGGGCCGGTCCTGGTGGAGCGATGGCGGAGCCTGAGCGTTGTAGTATAAGGTAAAAGCAGCCTCGCGCATATGTAGTATTGTTATATCAAGTCCCATGTAAATGTTTAAAAAAATCTCTTAATAATAATCTTTCTCATAAAAAGTAACTTTTGACAATCATTCATTACAATTTAAAAAATTTACTAATTTCTCCAATCCTTGGTCATCCCGATTATTGAAAGGAAAAATCAGTTGTTTCTTTTTATACATGACAAATCTATCGGGCAGCATTGCACAGAGCTGCGCCAGAAAAATTTCTTATAGGAGCAGATATATACGCGTTATCCGGCGACCTAATGGAGGTAAGATTTTTCAATTTATTCAGAATGAATTTTCAGGGCCATGGCGCAGCACTGCTGACGTCCTAAATTTACGTTTAAATACACAGTCAATTACTGAAAGGTTATAAGTGAGCGACAGTTTTATCGAGAGGTTAGTCACATTGTATTATTGGTAGGTTACGGAATTTATCTGTTGGTAGGTTACGCTAAATGTCAATGTTATGGTTATATTTTTTTACTGTTGAGAGGTTTCGGAACTTTTACTGTTGGGAGGTTACACTAAATGTGAATATTATTAATAGTTATTTTATTTTGTGGGGAGGCTACACTTGTCGACAACCGGCCAGGATCGTATTTTTGTGAATTTCTGAGAGGTATTCAGTTATATATCTGCTCTTATTTACTTAATATTAAATTTAGTTTGCACCTGGCGCAACGCATTTACTAATTTGTCACTCTTTCTTTCACAGATCATCGGCAATTTATTGCTCTTTGTTGTAATTGTATTTGTTCCATTTTTGCTTTGTCTTTGTTTCATTTTGTGCTTAACTTTGATTTGTGAAAATGCCGCGAAAAACTGCTAACAGTACATCGCGATGTGCAATGAGTGAGAAAGCCGACTCGAATAATTTGACAGATAATACTAGCGACACTCAGTGTAATAGTGATAATCCTCTAATTACAGATAATAAGTGCGTGCCGATCACTAGTATTGATTTAAATCCTAATGATGTGCAAACAAATTCATTTATGTCCACAGTAAATTTAACAATTGATGACGCGGCACGTTCCGATACAATGAACGCTGCCCAGTTTGACACACCTGATTTGCAAAATTTGCATAGTGAACAGATAAATTTTTCTCACGAAGATGAACAATGTAGTCAGAATACGTCAGATTTATTTGATTCCGATGCAGTGACCCACGGTGCACATCCAATTAGCAAACCTTTTCGTGAATCAGACAATGACCAAATGATTTCACAAAACGTGACAAATACAGATACACCATCACACAGTACAGAGAATAGAGTCGGTAATTTTGGCATGGATCAAGTTGTAGCATTATTGCTACAATTCAATGAAAAACAAGACAACAATTACACACAACTTAATGAAAAACTAGACAACAATCTCAAACAGTCGAATGAAAAACAAGACAATAATTACAAACAACTTAATGAAAATCTCAAACAGATTAATGAAAAATTTGACACCTTTACTGAACAGCTTACTGAACAGATTACAGCCGCTGCCGAGCAATGTAACGAAACTAAAAAACAGTTACGTGAGGAAATTAATGCTAGTGCTAGGAATAGTAGTGAAGAAATTAGATCTGTTGCACAAGAAATATGTAATACACATGCAGCCACAACAAATTTACTTAGAGATGAAATTAGTGCAGTTGCTAAACAATGTTCTGAAAACGCAACACAGTTACGCGACGAGTTTAAATTAATGTCATCAGAACTTTCACGCACACTGGATGCGAAAGTAGACACGAAATTTGAACAACAAAACAGCCAAATTGACGAACGTTTTAATCATCATCTACAAAACAGTGAAACGCGTTACCGTAAATTTATACAGGAACAGAACAAAGTAAAGAAACAAGTCATGGAAACAATTACTGCACAGAGACAGGAAGATAAGCGTAAATTGTTTACGAAAGCAAAAACATACGTAGACAACAACATTATTGCAGTATCAGACGAAATCAATACTATCAAACAGTTGAACACCGAACTGCATGATGAAATCTCTGATCTTAAAACAAAAACACACACAGAGTAGACTTTCAGACAGTGACCAGCAGACTTGAACAATTGGAATTAATACAGGATCCCGATGCCTCCTCCTCCTCCTCCTGCCATTAAAGCAGACGTTAAGAAATTGAACAAAACCACCCGTAAAATCCAAAAACAAATCAATGTTTGTGACACTAAAAATGACGATCATGTAAAAGCACAGACTGAAAAATTTGATGAATTGGCCAGTCGTATTGACGTTATGGAAAATAACAATGATACCAAATCAGACGATACGTCACTAATTTCTTTCAATCAAACATCCGAATTCCAAAATTTACAGCAGACAATCAGTGAGATACGTTCGTCCAATAATACATTGCGTGGAAAAGTGTCGTCTTTACAGCAAGAGATAGAGATGAGAAATGTCTCAGCCTGTAACACGACACAGCATACGCCACTCTCCGAACATTTATCACACACACACAGCCAATATCATTTAGGTCATTTACAGAGAGTACGTGACTTAGATTCAGAACAGTCACAGACAAACAGATTAGCATACAATCCTGAACCTGTTCAGACATTCAGAGACGAAAATTTTGATTACAAGCACTTTCTATCCCTTAGGAAATTTAAAGTATTTAAAAATGACAGAACACAGATTCACCCCTTGGATTGGATACAACAATTCAGCTTTGCTTTTCCACCAACTTGGCCCGTCACACACAAACTTGAAGTTATTTGCTACTCGGTAGAAGAATTTCAGAATGCTATTCTGTCAGCGTGTTGGTCGAAGACGACACAGCGCGGAATCAAGGATCAATTAATTAGTTTACCGAATTATGAGCACTCAAATTTTCCCACTGTCACGCAATTTTTTGAACGCATGGTCCAACAAAACCAGTACTTAAGTGAGCCATACAGTGAATCTGCACTTATCCAATTGTGTATTTCTAAATTACTCGTTAAGAGTATCACTTTTAACAGGACAGCAGAAAGAAAATATTTCGGCATTTAGAGATCTGTTACAGCTTTTGGAAGTTCAGCAGTCAGACTATTCTTTCATAAACAAAAATTTTTCACATCATAACCAAGGCTGACAAGCATACGGCAATTACGATCAGCCACGCTATTTTAATAGCAAAGGTGATAGACGCTCCAGGACTGACAACCATCAGAATTTTAATAACAGACAAAATTTTAATTATCAGTATCATCAAAATTATCAGCAACAGCAAACACATTTTGGCAACAATAGAGGCTTTTCCCCACAACAGCATCAAAACCACCCGGTTAACATACCTATCCAACAATGTAGTCTGCAAGGTCAACCAAGCTTTAATGTTTCGCCGCCTACACGTATAGCACCAGCTCCACCAAATAGTAATGTACAGCAACAAGGAAATCACTACGTGCAGAAGACACATCCTTTAAATTCCTATCGCAACGCGCCGTATAGCAATGACTATCATGACAGACGGAAAAGTGATGAGCACAATTTTCAGCGTAACAGTCGGTCTTACCAGCAGCAGAATCAACCACAACAACAGATTATCATGAATGAACCAGACAGTAGGTATCATCCAGAACCTAATACGTCAGGACGAAGTAACAGGGCAGTACAAATAGTCGAAATGCCACAGCATCTTCCTGCAAATAACAGCGCGTCAGATAGAATTTAACTAGATACAGTACAGATTGAACCTTCCAGCAACGTAAGCAATACTTTTGATACACAGACTCTTGTTCACGAAAATGTTATTACCTTTGACGACATCCGAGACACACTTTTGCATGAAAAACCAGTTATTCAAAATACCATTTCCCACCCTGCCACTGAAGTAAAGATTGGATCATACACATTTTCAGCAGTAATCGATTCTGGATCACCTGTCAGTAATAAATGAAGAAACATTCAACGAATGTAACAAAGAGAATACCTATCCTACGTTACCACTAGGCAGAACTAAAGTAAAAGGAGCAGTATCTAGTGAAGGAGTAGATGTAAAGTTACAGTCACACATATCATTTAGTATTGCAGGTCATACGTTTCACTCAAATTTTTGGATTGTTCCCTTATTGACAACAGCCGTTATTTTAGGTACGAAATTTCTGGTACAACTCGACGCAATTATTGACTTTCAAAATTCCTATTTAATGTTCAAGGATGAAAATGTACAACTGGCATTAGAATTTCAGCTCTCTTTATCTGCAGAAGAACAAATAATTAATCGGACAGAGGTCTTTTCTGCATCACGTGACATAAACTGTCATTCCACATTGTTCACAGATACGTATGTTCACAACTACAATACACCAGACGAAGCCGACTATGACGTTATGCAAATGATTTATGATAAAGTTAAACAGAGCAGTGCAAATA
Source organism: Schistocerca cancellata (assembly GCF_023864275.1). Classification (NCBI taxonomy): domain Eukaryota; kingdom Metazoa; phylum Arthropoda; class Insecta; order Orthoptera; family Acrididae; genus Schistocerca; species Schistocerca cancellata. The sequence continues at coordinate 1,069,251,425 of NC_064626.1, forward strand.
CAGACGACGAACGTACAGAGCTACGCAAAATTCTTTTACAGCAAGCTCCAGTTTTTGACAACTTCCTTGGTACTATGTCCGGTTTTATGTATGAATTTCAAGTTAAACAGCACGACACGTTTAAAGCCAAACATTATCCCATTCCATATATTCACAGAGAACAAGTTAGGAAAGAATTGCAAGCTATGCTTGACCAAGGAATTATTGAACCGGCAGTCAGTCCGTACATAAACCCGCTCCATATTGTTAAGAAAAAGGATGGCTCACTTCGGCTCGTACTTGATTCGCGTCACATCAATGACATTATTATTAATGAAACAGATCGCCCTCAAACACTAGAAGAACTTATACAGAAATTTCATGGTACTGCTGTTCATTCCACATTAGATTTGAAATCGGGATTTTGGCAAATTCAGCTCCATCCGAACTGCAGAAAGTACACAGCATTTCTCTGTTTTGATGACTGTTACCAGTTTTGCAAATTACCGTTCGGTTTAACTATTTCTTCAGCAGCATTTATTCGCGGTTTGAATACTATACTTCCGACAGAACTGAAAGACAGAATCACAACATATGTAGACGACATCCTTATCGCAGAAGCTAACTGGTCTGAACACAATCTGATTCTGGAACAACTGTTGCAAACTTTTCGTGCACAAGGACTCACAGTTAATCTCAGCAAATCGCACTTTGGCCAAACTTCTGTAAAATTCCTTGGACATGTAATTTCAGCAGAAGGCATTGCGCCTGACCCGGAAAAACTTCAAGCTTTACGTGACATTACTGTTCCAACGACAAAGAAACAACTGCGCAGCTTTTTGGGATTAATTAATTTTTTCCGCAAATTTATTCATTACACTGCTTTTGACACCCAAGACTATGCCAGCTGACGGGTAAAAACGCTATTTGGTCCTGGGATAGCCAAGCACAGTCTGAGTTTGTTAATTTGAAACATGCCTTGTTGAATGCACCACTTTTATCACACCCAGATCCTACCAGAAATTTTTCCGTTGCCACCGACAGTTCTAACACCGCTTTAGGCGTACACATTTTTCAGGAAATTGAAGAAGACGGTACTACAGTAATTAAAAACATCGCCTTTGCGAGTCGCATTCTGTCACCTGCTGAACGCAATTATTCTGTTACAGAACTTGAAACATTATGTGTTGTATGGGCATTTACGAGATTTAGGCATTTTCTTTATGGAAGACATACGACCGTTTACACAGATCATAGAGCTATACAGTTTTTACTTTCCGCAAAATTTACACACGAGAGGTTAAGCAGATGGAAACTTTATTTACAGGAATTTAATTTTACAATTGTTCACATTCCCGGTACACAAAATATTGCAGCAGACGCACTATCCTGTTCTCTCAGCAACAATCAGCAAGACATCGCAACCAACTTCTGCCAAGCAAATTCTAGCGTCATATATATTCAACAAGTCGCATTTGAAAATTTCATTTCGTCATCATTACGAGACATTGTACAAGAGCAGAGCAAAGACAACGTGTGGAAAGAAATTAAACGCCTTTGGCAAGATAAGAATAATGTTACCATTAGAAACCATTATACTGTACGCAATAATATTGTTTCGCCGCTCTCACCCTGACAGCAACAACTGGTTATTATGTATTCCTGACAAGCTTGCTAACAAATTAATTTGGTATACTCATTTAAGTTACGCACATTATGGATCCAGAAAATGTTTTCTTATACTGAGACAGAACTGTTATTTTGCGAACATGGAGAAACTTATTCGACGAGTTTTAGCGTCATGTAAAATCTGCCAGAAAGCTAAATCAGACACGACATCACATATTCCTCCGTTACATCCCATTGTACCCATTAAATTGAGACTCATGGCCACTGTAGACATTTTTGGTCCGGATTCCCAGAGCTAATAGAGGTTTTTGTTACATCTTTGTCGCTGTTGAACTCACTTCGAAATTTGTTACCTTCACTCCGTTACGCAAAGCTACTGCTAAATCTGTTTCGAAAGCATTTGTAAAACATTTTCTATTTCATGTAGGGCATGTATTGAAAGTAATTTCCGACAGTGGACCACAGTTTCGATCTGCGATATGGACACGTATGTTACGAGCTAGAAACATTTCTCCGATCTATATATCCAAGTATCATGCTTGCCGCAGAGCGTCGGAGAAGACAGCAGAAACAGGTTTGTACACGCCGTGACTTTCACATTGGACAGAAGATATTAGTACGCACGCATTATTTATCCAACAGAGGAGATTGCAGGCTGCAAACTGTTACTGTAACTCACTACGAGTCTTCTAACAAGTATCAGCGAAGTAATACGCGTCAGGACGGTCAAGTGCAATATGATGCCGATAATTACTCGCCGCAATGCCTCGGAAAACGTTTCTGTGTAACAGCCACTTGAAATTTTGTGTCACGTGCGAGCTATGGAACAGGCGCTTGGACGATATAGAGTAACGAGTTACCGAAAATCATTTGTCTTGTTGAACAGTGCGTTGGTGAATGTCCGTGTGAAGTTTTCAACATCTTGTAATACTGTAAGCAATTAGACCGTGTCCCGTTGCAGTATTCTGAACACAGTTAGCTGCCTTGGAATTTGATTTAATGAATGAACTTGCATTTCTTGACAACCACCAAACTTCAATGGAGAAAAAACAAGTTGCATCAAATGTTTTGATAACTTCATGTCGTAGTTCTGGATTTTCTTCCACACTGCGAGTTCAGTTTAGCACAGTTTGTTGTTTGCATGTCGACTGTTGCGCCTACAGGGAGAAGAAGCCAATCGAAACGAGATCTACGTAACAACTTTAGAAGACGCGAGGTAAGCAACAGCGCATTTTACACTACTGGCCATTAAAATTGCTACACCACGAAGATGACGTGCTACAGACGCGAAATTTAACCGACAGGAAGAAGATGCTGTCATATGCAAATTATTAGCTTTTCAGAGCATTCACACAAGGTTGGCGCCGGTGGTGACACCTATAACGTGCTGACATGAGGAAAGTTACCAACCGATTTCTTATACACAAACAGCAGTTGACCGGCGTTGCCAGGTGAAACGTTGTTGTGACCCCTCGTGTAAGGAGCAGAAATGCGTACCATCACGTTTCCAACTTTGATAAAGGTCGTTTTGTAGCCTACCGCGATTGCAGTTTATCGTATCGCGACATTGCTGCTCGCGTTGGTCGAGATCCAATGACTGTTAGCAGAATACGGAATCGGTGGGTTCAGGAGGGTAACAAGGAACGCCGTGTTGGATCCCAACGGTCTCGTATCACTAGCCGTCGAGATGACAGGCATCTTATCCGCATGGCTGTAACGGATCGTGCAGCCACGTCTCAATCCCTGAGTAAACAGATGGGGACGTTTGCAAGACGACAATCATCTGCACGAACAGTTCGACGACGTTTGCATCAGCATGGACTATCAATTCGGAGAGCATGGGTGCGGTTACCCTTGACGCTGCATCACAGACAGGGGCGCCTGCGATGGTGTACTCAACGACGAACCTGGGTGCACGAATGGCAAAACGTCATTTCTCATTCTCCAGATCTCTCACCAATTGAAAACGTCTGGTCAATGGTGGCCGAGCAACTGGCTCGTCACAATACGCCAGTCACTACTCTTGATGAACTGTGGTATCGTGTTGAAGCTACATGGGCAGCTGTACCTGTACACGCCATCCAATCTCTGTTTGACTCAATGCCCAGGCGTATCATGGCCGTTATTACGGCCAGAGATGGTTGTTCTGGGTACTGATGTCTCAGAATCTATACACCCAAATTGCGTGAAAATGTAATCACATGTCAGTTCTAGTATAATATATTTGTCCAGTGAATACCCGTTTATCATCTGCATTTCTTCTTGGTGTAGCAATTTTAATGGCCAGTAGTGTATGAAACCCACCGGGTAACGGATGTATAGGCGAACATATTGTTCCGGCCTAACCATAAGCGCCGGAATGAAGACGAAGAACGTAACAACAGAGAAGGTGATGAAACGACGTCGGCCAATGGGGCGCTGATTAGGTCCGCGCCACGACAGGAGCGACACCTGCAAGAAGTGAATATAAGCGCCGCTCCTGCCAGCCTCGGCCGGACATTAGTGAACAAGATTCGCAGAGTATTGGCACGGTCTAGCAGAGAGTGCTGCGATATCAGATATCCATTGTGTATAGCAAGAACTCGGATTTATGTTGCATGTCGCCTATCGCTTGCGACACCTTTGTACATTAAAGTCAAGTATTGTCAATCTGCTTTGTTGTTCTTGTGATCTTCAGTCCAGAGAGTGGTTTGATGCAGCTCTCAATGCTATTCTATCCTGTGCAAGCTTCATCTCCCAGTAACTGCTGCAACCTACATCCTTCTGAATCTGCTTAGTATATTCATCTCCTGGTCTCCGTCTACTATTTTTACCCTCCACGCTGCCCTCTAATACTAAATTGGTGACCCCTTGATGCCTCAGAACGTGTCCTACCAACCGATCCCTTTTTCTAGTCAAGTTGTGCCACAAATTTCTCTTCTCCCCAATTCTGTTCAATACTGTGCTTTATAGAAATAAAACTACTAATGTTATTAACTTGAATTGTTGTATAGCATTCCGTGAACGCAGCAACCCTATACGAGACGTTTGGGCCAGACCCAACAATTATAATATCGATCATCCAACGTCACCAATTCTCTCTCACACTATCTTTTGTTTACGTTTCACTTGGATTCCCTAACCGGGGAATCGGTCAGCGGACTGTCCTTGATCGGTGTGGGAGGAAGTGTTAATGGTCAGTGGACATTCGCCAGACAGTGATTAAAGAGGGGAAATTTTAAATCAGTGCATTAAAAAACTGATTTTGAATAATAGCAGGAAACATTTTTTGAACTGTGGTTGTACGAAAAGTGATGACTGAACAAGTTATTTTTAACATCATTAAGTTTTGAAGGTAAATGAACTGAAGTTGATACTTAGAAATATGGCGCGTTAGAACTGTTATAATAGAACAATTGGCAACGCAAACGGAACTGGAAGAGTGAAGATGTGGACATCGGATGGCGAGCGCATTTTGGAGTGCGGCAACGACGGAAGCGTGATACAGGCGGCTGACAACGCAGATCGACAGCGGCATCATTGTCACCTCGACTTACGTTGGAATGTAGAGGGCGGCCGTGGCAGCATGTCCGAACATCAGCGGCAGCACTCACCGGCTTCTTGCAGAGATCTCGCCAGGAACGCAGTTTTCGAACACCGCAGGCTCAACTACGTGATGGTGAGACGGTGACGCTTGACATTGCTGTTGTTAATGTAAGTTGTACTTACAACGTTATTAGAGATAGGGACCCTTTAATTCTAAGTAATATTAACTTAGGAGTTTTGTAATTTTAAATTTGCTTACTTTGTGAATCAGTAATAGAGTTAAATGGCTTCTTCTAATGAAAATGTGGATAACGAAGTCATCACTCAATTGAATTTTGATAGTAATGGAGAGAATAATAATGAATTAGTTAATGTGGGTAATGAGATCACTGGCCAGGCAGATGTTTGTAGTGCTGGAAACAATGTTAATGAGTTACTCAATAATGATGATAGTAATTTACTAACATCGTGTACATATCATGATATAGTATATCATGACACTGTTGGAGTAAATTAGGAACAAGAAATTGATGATAGTGGAAATCAGGTTGACACAACAGAATTATCAAATAATCAAGAACTGATGATGAGGTTAGCGCTGGAACACCAGAAGAACATAGTCTTTGGAATATTATGCATACACAAGACAGACATCTGAAGCAAATCATAGGAATAATATGAGGTTGATTAGAAGAATTAATAATATTCATGAGTCTAATAAAATTTTGGGTAGGAAAATTGACCAAACTAATAATGAATCAAAACAAATTAATGATAATTTTATCAAGGAAATTAGACAAACTAGTGAGTTAAGACAAACTAGAAATGATCTATCAGAAAAAAAATTGATGAGCGAGTTAATCTGCTGACCAAATCTTGTGAAGAATTAAAAAAGGAAGTTAGTTTCAAATTGTCTAAATTTAAAGCTCAAACGAAAGGTATGAGGGGAATGTTTAGCACAGAAAATCAAATGACAAATCAGGATTGATCAGATGAACAACTCATTGGAGGAAACAAGAGGGGAATCGTCAGAAACGATTAGTGCAATGAAAATAAAATCAAATAACGTGATCAAATTAGTGAGCTAACGTCTAGTGTTAATCATTTAACGAAAAAGACAGGTAATAATGCTTAGTATTGACATAACAGCCTAACGTACTTCAATGCTGGCATTACGCAAATAAATAAAAAAGTAGGTGACAACAGCCATTAAGTAAGTAATGCCAAATCTCAGTGTAATCACAGAGCAGATGAAATTGATGAAAAGATAAAAGAAATTGAATAATCTTTAACTAAAAATATTGATGTTAATAAGCAGGAATTAAATCAATACGGTGCTCAAGTTGAAAATAGTATTAGAGAACGGTTATAGGCTTGATATTTGCAGAAAAGGAATCTGATTGGAATAGGAAAATGCGATGCAGCTGATGACAGTTTTTTTGCAGATATGCACATTCTATCAGTTTTCAACAAGGGGTTTAATTCATCAAATGGTTCAAATGGCTCTGAGCACTATGGGACTTAACAGCTATGGTCATCAGTCCCCTAGAACTTAGAACTACTTAAACCTAACTAACCTAAGGACATCACACAACACCCAGTCATCACGAGGCAGAGAAAATCCCTGACCCCGCCGGGAATCGAACCCGGGAACCCGGGCGTGGGAAGCGAGAACGCTACCGCACGACCACGAGCTGCGGACTTTAATTCATCCTGTTGCATTTGTGAAACAAATGCATTACCTAAAGCATGGGATGATAGAAAGAAAACTGGATGTGTCATTAGTAGGTTGGAAGGCGAAGCACTGTCACGCAGAATCAGAATGGGTATTTCTTGTAGTACATATGAAGAATTTAGAAGTGCTTTTCTTAAACAAGGTTGGTCAAACACTCCGCATTATAATGTATGCAGTGATATTTTTATGGGAAGGAATTTTGTTGGCAGTGAGTGTCAATGCTATAAAGAGTTCTTCCAAAATTACTGGGAGAGAAACGTATATTTAGATGATTCTCTGAAGGAAAGGGATTTAATTTCCGTTGTATTGGTCAAATTACCAGTAAGTGTGAAAGAAAAGTTATTAGGAATTCTAAAAGATGGTGCTGACGATATATTGCATGTTCTTGAACTGCTGGATTCCTTGTCTGGCTTAAGTCAACACAGGTGAGGATGGAGAGTTAATGGGTGAAGAAGAAATAGGCAAGATAATAGACAAAGAGACAATAGTAGGGAAGATCACAGGGGACCATCTGCTGGAGGTGAAGGTGCATGGAACCGTGGAAGTTTCCGCAATACTAATGGACAGTATCAAAGACAGGCAGGAGAGGACATAAAAAGCACAAGGCCAGAAAATTCAGGTGTTAGGACGTAAAAGGTCATGTCACCATGTCAAGGAAGGAAAATTAATTAGGAGTTCTCATGAGGACCAGCAGAGAACTGATTTTGAACAAGTGGTGGCCAACGTTAATTATTTGGGAATCGAGGAGAGGGGTGACATTAAGGACGATTTGACATCTGAAGAGGAGGAGGAGGTCAATGAAAACTATCAGCTCACATTAAAGGTACAATTATATGGTACAGAAGTATTAGCTATTCTTGATTCAGGGACTGACATTTGAGCGATCAATGAGGAGCTATATTTGATGTTAAAGAAGGGGAGTGATATTCTAGAATTTCAAGTACAAGGGGTAAGAATTATTGGAGTCACTGGTACTAAAAGTAAATCAATAAAGAACCAAGTGACGTTGCTAATTGAAATTAAAGATAGGAGGTTTAATGTAAATGTAATGATCGTTCTTGAATTGTGTGTAGAATTAATTTTGTGGATGAATTGCCTACTGGGGACTTGCGCTGTGGTGGATTTGGCAAGAGAAACTGTTAGGTAAATGCACATAGAGAGGAAGATGAATTATTATTTAGGGGATGTGTGATCCTGAGCGATAAACAAAGTGAGATTCGTGTTAAAGCACTAAAGTATAAATTTAATGATTACTCTGAGGAAATTGGAAATGGACTAATAAAAGATGTAATTGGCTCAAATAGAGCAATTGAGGAGGCAATTAGTTGTACAATGTTTGATCAGGAAGAACTGTTACCAAATAGTGAGATGAGAATAGTGGATATTACATTCGTAGGTTGATGTCAAATTTAATGGCATCTCGAGAAGATATTGATGTCATAATTACTGAAAAAGCAGGGCAACTGGAAAGTATACAATTTGATGGAACAGAGTCACTGAGAAGCTTGATGAGGAAACACGTAAAAACATTTTCAGATGGACCTGGTCTAAGGAGGGACCATGTCTTCTGATAAAAAGTAAAATAGCATAGTCAATTTAAACTGAGACCATATGTTATCCCTATAGCAAAACGGAAAGCGGTAAACAAAGAAATTAAATGTGTGTTGGATTGTAATGCCGCTGAAATATCACTAACTCAGTGCTATAGTCCATTGGTACACGTTTTAAAGAAAAATGGATTTGTAAGAATAACCATGGATGCGAGAGCAATAAACAAAGTTATTTTATTCCACAAATTGATAGACCGAAATCTAGAAATATTAAAGATGCTGCTTCATAAGTTTAATATTCAGATTTTGACAAGTATTGATTTGACGGTCAGTTCCTGGTGGATATCACTGGCTGAAAAATGCAATTTTTTTTACATGGGTCGGTGTTCTCATGTTAATCTGGTACCCTTTGGGCTAAATATTTTTGTATCAGCATTTATCCAAATGTTAGATGGTGTACTAGGAGAGGAATTACTATCAAAGGTGACACGTTATGTGGATGATGCGCTGATATGAAAGTGCAGCCAGAACATTTCAAGTCATAAACACCTCAGATGGATATGAATGAAAGGCAATTAGTTTCATGAGTAGAATGCTGAATAAATGGGAAAGCAATGTTCTGTAACAGAAAAAAGGATTTGGGCATTACGTGGACATTTGATAAATTTAGATATTATTTGGTGGACAGGAAGGTTACATTTTACACACATCATAAAACTTTGTCATTTTTACAAACTGTAGGTTGACTCATGATCGACTTACAATGTGGGCTGTATTGACACGAGAGTATAATGTTGAAATTAGATCCCGACCTGGAAAGGAAAATGTTGTGGCAGACGCTGTATCCTGTTAACCAACTGGTATGGATGATGTTGATTTTAAAGATAATGGAGAAAAAGATGTCAATGTATTGGTGTTAAAAAAATATTACGTCTGAAAGCTATGTGCAAAAGTGTTTTAAAAATGTGAGAGGAGAGAGCAGAATAATGACATTGTTCTAAGAATTGTTAAGGCTAAATGGGGGATTACATAATTAAGGACAGGGTGTTGTTCATCAACTCAGAATCAAATGATTGAACAATATCACTTAGAATTTTATGTAAGTCACTCGCCTTGGGTATGGTCATTATAATCATAAAAAATATGCAAACAAACTTAAGAAACCATGGAAAAGAGGGCGAGGAAAGTATTGGAGAAATGTGATTTGTGCCAGAAAAGTAAAGATTCAAATCAACAGATGAAAGGGCTTATGGATAGCGTTGTTCAGAGTTTAGTGTTAGAAACAGTTGCTGCGGAATTCTATGGATGTCTTCTGACAACTATGGGGGAATATAAGTATGTGTTAGTAGCTTTGGATGTTGTGTATAAGTCATTAAATTTCCACCAAGGAGACAAATGTCACTGGATGAGATCAGAGAGTTGGCACTAAATAGGTTAAAAGAAGAAGTGGAAAAGAGGAAAGTACAACAAATGAAAGAAGGCCAGAGAAAGAGATGATTTGTTGTTCAAAACAAGGACTAAGTCTTGAAAAGTAAATAATGAAATAAAGAAATTTTATGAAATATGTCAGGGCCATACAAAAATTGTTGGTATAGCTCATCCTAATGTGATGGAATTAGCGACATTTGTAACAAAGTTGTCAAGAGGTGTCTACAATAACGTAGACCTCTAGCACTTTTGTAAGTAGAGCGTTACTCGTTTTACTATTACGCTAGGAGGCTGACTGACTCACGAGTCAATACTGCAAAAAAGGTCAATAAGAAATGTAAATAATGGAAAGACATGCGTTAAGTTCATTTTTTTAATGCCATGTTTTTATAATGTGACATGGATCACACTTTTTGTTTATCTTATCTCGGACTGTGAAACCCAGCCTAGTAGCTAACAGCAGCTCTGAGAAGAGCTTAATGTGGCTTAGGCCATTGAACTGACTGTGCATCAGCTGGCATGGCAAGATCGCCTGTAGGAACGGCATAGTGGAAAGTAGATGACGCATTGATGTATGACGTGCGTCGAGCCCTAAGATGTTGATTTGAATCTTTAGTTTTCTGGCAAAAACTTTCCTCACACTCTTTTCCATGTTAATAAATACACATGTTTCCTTAAGTTTGTTTGGATTCTTTTTGGGATTATAATTATGGTAAACAAAACAGCTGGTTCACGGAAAATGTCATGAATGAAATTAATATCATTAAATACGAAATATATACATACATTAGTATGATATCTTTCTCTTTTATAAAATATGCAATTGTATAATTGTTTCAAGAACAGTATTACGTAAAATATATCTATTATATGTATCAAATATTTGTATTGTTTGATGTATGTTGCATGTAACCAAATTGTACATGACACAAACCACATGTAAATCAACAGAAGACTCTGGGAACAGCGACAAGAGATGTAATCAGTAAATATGCTGTAAGGGGTCGTGAGTCGTAAAATAAATAAGATTTTTATTATCTCAAATGTATACAAACTGTAAATTAAATCTGTATTTCAAACCAAGGAACCAATACTCTTTCTAATTAAATATTTATCTATTTGTAATTTCGACAATAGGGAGAAGCACCTTAAATAATGAGAATAAAATACTAAGGTTCTAAAATGTGGCTGTGCAAATAACGCTGTAGTAGAGTTGAAAGTAACTTTATTTAAATTATTATTTTTTCTAAAAATCCATGACATCTTTAAAAAAATAATTTTGGTTGGGGGATGTGTGGCATTTCTGCCACATTTTTCGCCAACATTACAGTTTTAGTTTACTTCTACTCGCTACCAATCAGACAAGGGCAGTCAGTAGCAGCAAGGTAGGGAGGGAGCACCGTGCACTTAGTTTTTCGGCAGATGGTTTCAGAGCGTGGGAACGCAGCTCGTAGCTGTGGATGTCTCATGCTGGAGTACCGTATAGACAGCCACACATACTGAACGTGGCGCGAAGCAGCACAATGTTGTTAGTTAATATTTATTAATTGAACACTACAATGTTCCTCTAACCATACCGCCAACAGCAGTTGCAATGATAGAAAGTCAATAATAATTTCATAAAGTCATTAACTAAAGTAAACACGTAAATGAGAAGAACACTTTATCTTAGTCGTTATTGGTGGAAGAGAAGGCCAGTCAGAAATGTACACCTGAATAAGCATGCTCCAAAGTGTTACTGTAACTCACTGTGAGTCTTCTACCGGGTACGAGCGAGGGACGGACAAGTGGTATACGATGCCGATAATTATTCGTTGCAGTTAACAGCGTCTCTGAAAATGTATGTGTGCAGCAAAGAACAACAAGTGTTATATAACGTGCGAATGATGCAACAAGCGCTTTGGACGATATATTGTAACGAGATACCGGAAATCGTTTGCTGTGTTGAACAGTGCGTTGGTGAATGGCTGCGTTAAGCTGTAAACATGTTGTAATACTGGGTTTAGGAAAAGTAAAGGGACGAGAGAGGCAATTCTGACGTTACGGCTAATAATGGAAGCAAGGCTAAAGAAAAATCAAGACACTTTCATAGGATTTGTCGACCAGGAAAAAGCGTTCGACAATATAAAATGGTGCAAGCTGTTCGAGATTCTGAGAAAAGTAGGGGTAAGCTATAGGGAGAGACGGGTCATATACAATATGTACAACAACCAAGAGGGAATAATAAGAGTGGACGATCAAGAACGAAGTGCTCGTATTAAGAAGGGTGTAAGACAAGGCTGTAGCCTTTCGCCCCTACTCTTCAATCTGTACATCGAGGAAGCAATGATGGAAATAAAAGAAAGGTTCAGGATTGGAATTAAAATACAAGGTGAAAGGATATCAATGATACGATTCGCTGATGACATTGCTATCCTGAGTGAAAGTGAAGAAGAATTAAATGATCTGCTGAACGGAATGAACAGTCTAATGAGTACACAGTATGGTTTGAGAGTAAATCGGAAAAGACGAAGGTAATAAGAAGTAGTAAAAATGAGAACAGCGAGAAACTTAACATCAGGATTGATGTTCACGAAGTCAATGAAGTTAACGAATTCTGCTACCTAGGCAGTAAAATAACCAATGACGGACGGAGCAAGGAGGACATCAAAAGCAGACTCGCTATGGCAAAAAAGGCATTTCTGGCCAAGAGAAGTCTACTAATATCAAATACCGGCCTTAATTTGAGGAAGAAATTTCTGTGGATGTACGTCTGGAGTACAGCATTGTATGGTAGTGAAACATGGACTGTGGGAAAACCGGAACAGAAGAGAATCGAAGCATTTGAGATGTGGTGCTATAGACGAATGTTGAAAATTAGGTGGACTGATAAGGTAAGGAATGAGGAGGTTCTACGCAGAATCGGAGAGGAAAGGAATATGTGGAAAACACTGATAAGGAGATGGGACAGGATGATAGGACATCTGCTAAGACATGAGGGAATGACTTCCATGGTACTAGAGGGAGCTGTAGAGGGCAAAAACTGTAGAGGAAGACAGAGATTGGAATACGTCAAGCAAATAATTGAGGACGTAGGTTGCAAGTGCTACTCTGAGATGAAGAGGTTAGCACAGGAAAGGAATTCGTGGCGGGCCGCATCAAACCAGTCAGTAGACTGATGACAAAAAAATATATATATATACAGTGAATCATTAGATTATGCCTGGTAGCGGTGCTCTGAATATAGTTAGCTGTCGCAGTATTTGTTATAATGAATGAACATTATCAGCCTCTTACTTGCGTTTCTTGATTACCGCTGAACGTTAATGAATAAAAACCAAGTGGCATCCTATGTTTCGGTAATTTCATTTTGTAGCACAGGGCTTTTTTCCACACTGCCACTTCAGTTTAGCACCGTTTGTTGTTCGCACGTCGGATCCTATATAGAGAAGAAGCCAAATGGGACGAGATTTACGAGACAGCTTTGAAGGCGCGAGGTAAGCGAACCAAAGGCAGTAGTGCTAGGAAAGTGAAAGGGGATACCCTCATAAACTGTAGTACTGATGGAACCTGGCATTTCTGCAAGATGGGTAGGACATTTTATGAAACCCGCCGTGCAACGGATAGTTAGGCAAACGTTGTATCGATAATCCACCGACGCTACTTCTCTCTTACACACTGTTTTTGTTAAAACGTTAGGGCCACGCCTCATCACGGAATGAGATCAGAAGCTTGCCTATTTTGTCAAGCAGGATGGGCCCCGCCCGTGGCATTTATGATCACCCAATTACAACTGCAGAGGACACAGAATCATCGATATCGGACAGTGAATCGATGGAAATGTGTCGCCTAGTAAGACGGATCAAGATTCTTGTAGCACCTGGTTGATAGCCCATGTCCGGACACGCTCGCATCCAGACGAATGACAGCTCGAAACATTCACTGCGTCACGGACACAGGACAACAGGGGAAGTATTATGCTACGGGGTACATTCACCTGCGCTTCCATGAGACCTAAGGCAGTCATCGAAGGCACCATGACAACTCTGGAGATATGGCAGATATGATGACCCAATGGCATCATCAATCACGATTGCAGTCGACACGGGATCATCGAAATTTCACCGTTGATCAAAGGATGAATCGCGTTTCTTGTTGCCCCAGATCGATCGCGAAGGTCTTTTATACTAATTCAACATTTGACATTTTATGGTCTGAACATTTCCTTTGAAAAACGCGGCGTAATCAGTCGTCCACAAAACTACGTTAAAAATCGTTCACTTTCACCCTCAGACACAGGGCACAAAATCGTCTGCTTGTGCTCTCTATGGCCTTCTCTCTTTTCTCCGTTCTACCAGTGCTAAGTCTCATTTGTTAGTCTGCATTTTCTTTCTAAGTGAGTTTGATAAGTTGCACACCAAAATGAGATTGCTTAATTTCCTCTCAGCGCAGGTGAATCGAACTGAACAAGAAAAACAAGGTCAGCAAAGTTAGCTTGAAAAAAAGTATGAGAAAACGTTCCACCCAGAGAGTTACAGAAACAGAAAATAACTATTGTGATTTATAACTTCTGAGGTGGGATTGTTTTGAGATTTGCAGCCAATCACTTGTTGGATCCCACGCAGCGAGACCAGGTAAGATCACTGCATAGAACACCTGAAGAAGACGACCAGGTACGTCGCAAAAACATTGGGCTTAAAATGGATTCGTCAACATGGCTGGAACACGAAAAAAAAAGTATCAGAGGGAATAGTTCCTCCTCACTGCTAGGAGGAGCGATGCGCTTGAAGCCCCGTTTATTAGCCAGCATCAGTGACCTTGGGTCACCCTGCTGCCTCGTGAGGCAAGTTACACCTCGGTCACGCGTGTGCGACTTAAACATGTCGACATTGCCTCTGCCCTAAGTATGAAACGATAATCAGATACCAGAAATAATGGAAGCAAATATAACGTGTGATATATAAAATTCACAGACGCAACATCGATCAGATATCTGTAAGGCGTAAAGAGTCAAAAGACAAATTTTGTTTTGCAAAAGAGCAAAAGTGTTATTCGTAAGTTAGAATTTGTTCGGATACTGAAAAGCTTGAGGGAAAGGGTAAACGGATTTCAGGTAGGCAACGAGCTATGACGAAGTTCTTATATTCGAAGACTTTCATCGTAGTAATATTCGCTTCTGTAGATGCAGAGGTATGTGATTGTAACCCTTATGGTGGAAGAAAGTGTGATCGCCAGTATTAATCACCAAAGGAAGGAAAGGTGGTGGTGTCAAGTTCCTGATCTCAAAACTTTGCCCCAAAGTCCTGCGCTAAATTCAAAATCTCCCATGACTGAGAGCATGTGACACTCACAATGTTGATATATCCAATGAATGAAGATATTAAATTCATCGGCCACTTTGGTGCTATTCGAGAAGAGTTGGCTGTACGGGTGTACCTGTTTTCGCCGTGTGCCTCTTCCTCCTCGCAGTTGTCAACAATATAAGCGCATTATTGAACTCTACACACGCTTATCATAGCAACCCACATGAACAGTACTGAACGCTACAAACGCTCATCATAGAAACCTACATGAACAGTCACACTTAATGTACAACTGTAACACTTCGTAAAGGGAAAGTGACTTTGTGCGCGAAGAAGAAAATTTTTTCCAGCTATGTGGCTGAACCTGCATCTCGGGGTACGACTTTCTCGCTATATTCACTCCTTGGCATTTAATATTCATGTTTATAGAGAAAATACAAGCAGTCAAAGATAAGAAAATGGATACAGGGTAAACGAAATATCAGTCACTACAAGAAGCGAACTAGCGCTCGTCACAGAGCCTGGAAGTTTGCGCAAATCTGCAAAGTAACTTGCGCTATCGAGGCAATAGGTACGTGATGCTTACGCTAGTCTCGACGGAAACGTGTGTCATTGAGGCAAGAGACACAT
Source organism: Schistocerca cancellata (assembly GCF_023864275.1). NCBI lineage: Eukaryota > Metazoa > Arthropoda > Insecta > Orthoptera > Acrididae > Schistocerca > Schistocerca cancellata. The sequence goes on from NC_064626.1 coordinate 1,069,267,183, forward strand.
TGTCAATGGTGTGCTGTCCTCCGAAGGAGTTAAATGAAGTGCATCAGTTTGTTATAAGAAATGCTGCTTATTCAAGTACAGTATGTTGCTGTTTAAACGTCAAGCTATCGATTCGTTAGAAATGCATTAATCATTCTCAGCAGTACAATGCCGTTTACTAACGAAAAATTTGTTGACACGCTGTTAATTTATGGCGAATTTCCTTAAAATGCAACAAGAACATCGGAACTATATGCTAATGAAACAGGAAGTGGAGTAAATGATATTTGTACTAGAAACACCCTCTGCCACTCACTTACATCTAAACTTACACTCTGCAAGCCACTGTGAAGTGCATGGCAGTAGGTACTTCCCATTGCACTACATATCTGGGTATCTTCTCGTTCCATTCAGGTGTGGAGCGCGGAAAGAATGACTGGCTGAATTCCCTTTTCATGCGCCGTAATTATTTTAATCTTGATTTCGCGGTTCCACACAGGACCCACATATACAGGGTTGTACTACATTCCTGGATTAATCAAAACTGATTTTTGACATTTCTTAAAGTGGGCTTTCGTGGGATAGTTGGCATCATTCTTCAAATGTCTGGCAGTCGAGGTTTCCTGTGACGCTCTCCCGAGATTCAAACAGGTCGTTCACAAATCGTGCTGCGCTCCTTTGTATAATCTGCAGTACCCACTGTTACTCCTATTTGGTACGGATCACACGCACTTGAACAATATTCAATGACGCGTCGCACGAGTCTTTCGTAAGTAATCTTCTTTTTATACTTCTAGCATTTTCTTGTCGTCCTACCAGTGGATCCACGTCCGGCATGACCTACGACTGAGCGTATGTGGACAAACTGTTTCATATGACTGAGCGAGGAGGCGCAGCGGTTTGCACACTGGACTCGCAATCGGGAGGAAGACGGTTCAAAACCACCTCCGTCCATCCAGAGTTAGGTTTCCCGTGATTTTTCTACATCGCTCCAGGCAAATGCAGGGATAGATTCTTCGAAAGGGAACGGTCGATTTCTTTCTCCTTTCTTGAAAAGACCCGAGTTTGTGCTCCGTCTCTAATGAGCTCGTTATCGACGGGATGTTAAGCCGTAATTTTCCTTCCCTTCGTTTCTCATCCCCATATATTGTTACACACAGGTTATTTGTGTAAGTTGACTGATGCCACTCGTTCCTCTTTTATATTGTAATTACAGGATACTGTTCGTACGTTTTTATGTTTTTGTGTCCCAATCTGAAAAAAATAAATAAATAAATAAAAATGGAACCCTTATAGCCGGCCGAAGTGGCCGTGCGGTTAAAGGCGCTGCAGTCTGGAACCGCAAGGCCGCTACGGTCGCAGGTTCGAATCCCGCCTCGGGCATGGACGTTTGTGATGTCCTTAGGTTAGTTAGGTTTAACTAGTTCTAAGTTCTAGGGGACTAATGACCTCAGCAGTTGAGTCCCATAGTGCTCAGAGCCATTTTTTGGAACCCTTATAGGATCGCTTTATTGTCTGTTTCTCTGTCTGTCTGTCTTGACTTTTAAGAACCCGTCTTCTCAGCCACGGGTAGACGCTTTAAGCTCAAATTTAGTCAGATATTAAGTTATATGGTTCCTTGACGGTGTCAAAATTTTAAGCTTCCAAGTCAATTCAGTCAAAAGATACGGCTATTTATGTCACATATTTTGATGCTCGAGAACTCACTCATCAAAACTTGTAGGCTTCTTTCTGTTGATCTAGAATCATGAAATTTGGCAAGAATCATCTTTTCACACTACAAGTAAAGGAAAAAATACGACATTTTTAAATATGTAATTATATAACAAGAAAAAATATTTTATTTTTATTTTTTTATCCGTCTGTCTGTTAGTTTATCCCTCTATGAAGATCCTTTCTCTCTGAAACAGGCTGGAGCATCAAGTTAAAATTTATGTCACGTGCTAAGGTCTATGGGCCTTGGCCGTTAAAAAAATTAAGCTTCTAAGTTAATGCTCTGAAAAGATTCGTCCATTTACGTCCCAGATTCTGAAACTCGCAAACTTGCTTATCAGAACCGGTAGGGTACTTTCCGTTGATCTAGAATCATGATATTTAGCAAAAAGTAAGGATTCACAGAGAAGTAAAGTAAAAAATCTGAAACTTGTTAAATTATAATTGTATCACATGGAAAATATCTTTTTGTTATTTGAATATACATTGCATTAATTGCAGCAGACGAATATTACTGCATGCAAACATAAAATATAAGTTGCAGTCATGTTTTAGTAAGTAAATAAAAATGTTTTGTCAGAATCTTCTCTCTCTAGATAAATGAACTGAAGTCTGCTGCTCACTTCTTTTTGTACGTCTGGGCCAATCTAAGGAACTGCTGTAGAGATTTTGATACGGTCTTCGAATTCCATGAACGTATATGATGCCAGTATCGATAACGATAACAGGCAAATATCATTGATATTCTCGATTTCCAGAGTGGGTTGACTATCTATAATATTAAGTTTGCACCCTAACACCAGTGCGCTAGTCCTACCCGCTCTTGACCAATTTTTTGTTTTGTTTTGTCAAATGTACTATTGCATTTTTCTGAAAATTTAAGACAAATTGTAAATTTTTACACCACTTTGAAATCTTATGAAGATGTGGCTGCGTATTTGTCTGGATTTTTTTCTTCTATAACTTCATCACACGAACGGTGGTCGTAATGCTTTAATTAGAACCTCAAAAAAATAAATAAGCTTAGCTGATTTTTTGTTTATTTGCAGGTACATTTCTGCAGTCCTGATACACTGAAATGACAGCGTCACGGTACCGCAGCTCCACACTACGGTAAGAGAAAACAAAACATCACAGCCCACTGATAAAGCGGAGTCCGGGTGAGGTGCAATCAAACAGTTTTAATTATCAACCCGAAAAAATTACGTAATTGCTGAAGTAATTTTACTTTCTCGAAGTGATACTTAAAACTTCATTAGCATTCCTTTTAGATATCTATACGATCTGCAAAATGCCCGAGGTTATTATTAACATCGTCTTCTAGACCATTAGTACACAAGATGAATAGAAAGGGTTCCAAAAGATTTCTCTTGGTCGCGCCTGAAGTTACCTCGACATCTGCCACCAACTCTCCACCAAATAGAAACACGCTGAGGTGACAACTCACGGGATAGCGACATGCACATATACAGATGGTGGTAGTATCGCGTACACAAGGTATAAAAGGACAGTGCATTGGCGCAGCTCAGGGTGATTCATGTGAAAAGCTTTCCGACGTGATTATGTTCGCATGACGGAATCAACAGACTCTGAACGCGCAGTGGTAGTTGGAGCTAGACGCCTGGGACATTCCATTCCTGAAATCGTTAGGGAATCCATTGTTCCGAGATCCACGGTGTCACGAATGTGCCGAGAATATCACGTTTCAAATTTTCTCTCACCACGGACCACGCAGAGGCTGACGGCCTTCACTTAACGACCCGGTGCAGCGGCGTTTTCCTAGAGTTGTCAGTGCTAACAGACAAGGAACACCGCATGAAATAACCGCATAAATCAATGTAGGACGTACCAAGAGCGTATGCGTTAGGACAGTGCGGCGAAATTTGGGGTTAATAAGCTATGGCAGTAGGCTGAGGCGAGTGCCTTTGCTAACAGCACGACATCGTCTGCATCGCCTCTCCTGGGCTCGTGACCATATCGGTCTGACCCTAGGCGACTGGAAAACCGTGGCCACGTCAGATGAGATGGTTCAAATGGCTCTAAGAACTACGGGACTTAACATCTGAGGTCATCAGTCCCCCAGACTTAGAACTACTTAAACCTAACTAACCTAAAGACATCACACACATCCATGCCCGAGGCAGGATTCGAACCTGCGACCGTAGCAGCAGCGCGGTTCCGGACTGAAGTGCCTAGAACTGCTCGGTCACAGAGGCCGGCTCGTCAGATGAGTCCCGATTTCAGTTGGTAAGAGATGACGGTAGGTTTAGAACGTGGCGCAGACCCCACTAAGCCATGGACCCAAGATGTCAACAAGTCACTGTCCAACCTGGTGGTGGCTCCATAATGGTTGGGCTGTGTTCACATCGAATGGATTGGGTCCTCCGGGCCAACTGAACCAATCATTGACTGGAAATGGTATGGTTATGTTCGGCTATTTCAAAATGGTTCAAATGGCTCTGAGCACTATGGGACTTAACATCTGAGGTCATCAGTCCCCTAGAACTTAGAACTACTTAAACCTAACTAACCTAAGGACATCACAAACATCCATGCCCGAGTCAGGATTCGAACCTGCGGGCCACAAAGGGCCGCCTCGGCTATTTGGAGACGATTTTCAGCCATTCATGGACCTCATGTTCCCTAAAAACGTTGGAATTTTTATTGATGACAATGCGGTATGTCACCGGACAACAATTGTTCGCAGTTGGTATGAAGATCATTCTGGATAATTCGAGCGAATGATTTGACCACGCAGATTGCCCGACATGAATCACATCGAACATTTATGAGACATAATAAAGAGGTCAGTTAGTGGAAAAATTTCTGCATCGACGACACGTCTGCAATTATGGTCAGGTATAGACGCAGAATGGTTCAATATTTCTTCAGGGGACTTCCAACTACTTTTTGAGTCCATTACACGTCGAGTTTCTGCACTACGCCAGGCAAAAGGAGGTTCCGACACGATATTATTCGGTATCCCATGTCTTTTGTCACCTCACCGTTTTATGCGTTCTCTAGACTACGAAATTTTCAATCCAGTCACAAATTTTCTTCTATACGCCATACGATTGTATTTTCATTAATAAGTGCTAGTGTGGTACTGAGTGAAATGTTTTTCGGAAGTCCAGAAATATTGCATCCAATTGACTGCCTTGATCGATAGCTTTCAGGAGATCATGTGAGAAAAACGCGAATTTGTTTTCACAGGAGTGATTTTTTCGGAAAATATGCTGTTGAGCATGCGAGAGGTCGCTCTTCTCGACGTATCTCATGATGTTTGGCTCAGAATATTTTCTAGCATTTTATAGCATACCTCATCAGTCCAGAAAGTTCTGAGACCAGATTAATAAAAACACAGAAAAGTTAAGATGGTCATTTAACATTTGAGGTGTTCTACATAGTCTCCCCTCACTTGAGTGCAGCGCACAGAACGTTCATACAACCACGTGAAACTGTCACAAAAGACAGTCCATGGGATGATGTTAAATTCGCGCGCCGCACTGGCTTGAATGTCGGTAATGTTGTTAAAGCGTTGACGTATGATTTGCGTTTCTGCACTTTGCTGTTTCGTGGTAGGTTCGTGTTGGTAACACCAACTCTCCTGACCGTAAAGATTTTTTCCAAGAGAATTGTCCACATTTTGCATTTCAGTCAACTCGCGACAGGCATTATCGTGTCGTTGTTTTTGGTCAGGAGTGAAGGTGTCCGGGACAAACTCTGCACACAGTTTTCCCTTCTTCAAATCATTCTGGAGTACGAAGTGTGTGAGAAAAGTAATGGTACTGACAACACTGCACGCGACCTGGCAACGCTGTGTTGTTCTACTTGTTGGGACTGGTACGTTCATCCCTTCCAGATGTACAGTCAGAGTTTCAGCTCCGTACAACCGCCACGTGAAGTTGTGTTTTCTTTGTGTGCTTCTAAAATGGAACAGCGGAATTTAGAGCAACGTTATGCCATCAAGTTTTGCGTTAAACTTGGAGTATTAGCGAGTGTGAGCTTTGAAAGGTTGAAACAGGCGTATGAACATTTCTTATCAAGAGCACAAGTTTTTCGCTGGCACAATCATGTTTGGAAGGCCGAGAACACGATCAAGATGAACCTCGCTCGGGGAGAGCTTCAACTTCAAAACCCAACAGCGTCAAACGTGCGAACACTCTTGTGAGATCAAACCGGTATTTGCCAATACCATCATAGTATTATACGAAGAAATGCTTTAAAGGCTCAGGAAAGGGTCAATTTAGTGAGAGCAGACACTGCAGTCAAGTGTATGCTTCATCAGGGCAAAGCCACGGTCACTTCCATCACGGAATTTTTGACCTCAAAAGGCATTCCTGTTGTTCCACAGCCCCCTTATTCATCTAATCTGACTTTTTGTGACTTTTTTCTTGTCCCGAAATTGAAAGATGTCTTAAGAGTACATCATTTTCGTAATATGGAGAACATTCAAAAGAATGTGACCGACATGTTAAAGGCCGTACCAGTTGTAGCCTTTCAGTGCTGCAACGATGACTGGGAACAATGACTCCGCCGAAGGGAACTACTTTGAAAGGGGCAATATTGTTTGAAAAAAATAATTTACTTACGCATCTCATATGTTGACATAAAAGTTTTTTTACTGTACTTTATATTATGACGCAGTACTATACTCAGAAAACTTTTATGTACCAGTCTGGCCGCGGTAGCCTACTCAGTTATATTCTGGAGTGTGTCTAAACACTTGATTCAGAGATGTTACATCATTACGGTTTGTGACACATTAACTTTGAAACACTACAGTCGTTCGACCACTACAATCCCGGTTCACAACTGACTGGTCTAAACATATGCTTTCACAGTTATTAGTTCAAACTGCCACCGTAGTTACAGCGCTGACGTCTCTTATCCGCCATGAATAAAATAAGTCTCGTAACTTTCTGGACGGACGGTGTATGGATGTCAATGGAAGTGGAAGACACTGTAGGTTCAAACACGTTTTCCTTCGGAAATGATATATACGATACTGCAGTCCCTATGTTGTTCAACATTACGATGCAATGTTCCTTCAGACATGCATGCATATTTGAAGGAACAGGCGCTGCGGCGACTAGAGCTGTTATGAAGTAAGTAAAATGTAATCGCCGTTGAGAATATGGACAACCATCAGTTTATAATGGGGCGACGACAATAAAAATTTATGCGTGACTGAGGACGCTCCACAATCAGAACCAAAGTTCCATATGTCGTCAACCATATGTCTATGACCTGCATTCGTACATTCATTATGTACACCGGTGCACAAAATTAAAGCAACAACCGGACATTTTGCTAGGATGTATTTAGTTTGCTACAGAACAGTATAAACAAATGATAGCAAACAGAAACAATGTAAAGAATTCAGAGCGTAAACAACTACAACATGCAAAACAGTAGACGAACATGTTCTTCGTTTTTTACAACTTAACAGACATGCACAAAAATTCAGACAACTGGTTAATGTGCGCACTAGAGGGTGTGACCACCTCTGGCAGCAATAGCGGCCCGACAACGACGGAAATGCTGTGAATAACGTTATCAATATCATGTTGAGGCAATAACGCCCATTCTTCCTGCGGAACTGCTCGAAATTCTTGGAGAGTGGTTGGTGGATGTTCATGTGATGTAACCCGTCTAACTAGTGCATCCCAGACACGCTCTATGCGATTCAAATCGGGAGAGCTAGCAGCAATGGCTTGTGTGCAGTATCATCCGATTCTAAGAAAACATCAACCATTCGTGCTAAATGAGGTCGAGTATTGTCGTCCATCAATACGACGTCTGGGTGCACAGCACCTCGCAACAACCGTACATGAGGTCCCAAGACCTCGTCACAGTACCTGACAACAGTTAAACCGTTCTGATTCACCCATACAATTTCATGAAGAGGTGTTCGTGTGGTCAATAGCATCCCTGCGCACACCAACACCTAACCTCCTCGATATCTGTCTCTTTCCGGAATGTTCGGGTCTCGAAATCGTGTTCCACATTCCAATCAGATGCGAATCCGTCGACAAGCATCCTGCAGACCAATTCGGGACTCATCTGTGAAAAGAACATTGGCCCACTTTTCGACTGCTCAGGTGGCATGTTGACGACTCCACCCTAGAGGTATCCTTCTGTGAAGACGCGTCAGAGGCACACGTAGAGCAGGTCTCCGACAAAAGAAGGCACTCTGTTGAAGCCTTCTCTACACCGTTTCCCCCGATGCAACACGTCCAGTGGATGCTGTGGGGTTTAAATGGTTCAAATGGCTCTGAGCACTATGCGACTTAACGTCTGAGGTCATCAGTCCCCTATAACTTAGAACTACTTGAACTTAACTAACCTAAGGACATCACACACATCCATTCCCGAGGCAGGATTCGAACTTGCGACCGTAGCGGTCGTGCGGATCCAGACTGAAGCGCCTAGACCCGCTCGGCCACATCGGCCGGCTGCTGCGAGGTCCGATGCTAGTTGCTGCGCAATACTAAGGCGGTACCGCCGTGTCCTTACAGCCAAATAACAGTCCTCTCTTTCTGATGTCACCCATGGTCGGCCCTGCTCTGGTCTTCGGGGTACAGTTTCGGTCTCTATAAACTGTCGCCACATCCGAGACACAACAGAACGATTCACGTTAAGCTATCTAACCACATGAGTTTGCGACTGTCCTACTTCCATTCTTCCTACGGCTCTTCACTACAGAGAGTCTGGTAGACGTGTTCTCTGTGTCATATTGCACCATCTGTGACTGTGTACACAGTGATTTTGGATCTGGGACTACCTGGCAAACACTGGTCTGATAGGTGCTCTGTGTTTTGACCGAAATGCCACCATCCGTGCAGAACACGATCGTATGGACATCTGTTGGCAGTCTGTATGATTATATCGTGAATTGGACACAGGACGGGCAAACAGCGGTTTGTTGCTTTAATTTTGGATTCCAATGTATATTGCCAAACAGAGAAGAATTTTAATCGAAAGTCACTTACCGACTGTCGGCGAAGAAACATTGCATCGTAATTCTGAACAACACAGGCACTGCAATTTCTTATTTATTCGCCGACACTGGGCAAGCGACTATCAATCAAAATTTCTCCCCTGTACGGGAATATAAAGAACGGATGCACGAGTGCTGGTTGTAGACACATAGTTGGCGACATATGGAACTTTGGTTCTGACCGTGAGTTGTGTTCGGATAGCCTAATGTAAAGCGACAGCTCGCGATAAGAGGGAAATCCGGGTTCGAGTCCTAGTCTGGCCAAATCAAATGGTTCAAATCGCTCTGAGCACTTTGGGACTTAACATCTGAGGTCATCAGTGCCCTACTTAAACCTAACTTAACCAAAGAACATCACACACATCGATGCCCGAGCCAGGATGCGAAACTGCGACCGTAACAGCAGCGCGGTTCCGGACTAAGACGCCTAGAACCTCTCTGCCACAGCGGCCGTCTGTCTGGCACAAATGTTCATTGTCATCACTCCATTATACAGCTGATCGTTGTCCATATTCGCAACTGCGAATATATTTCATGTTGTTGTTGTCTTCAGTCCTGAGACTGGTTTGATGCAGCTCTCCATGCTACTCTATCCTGTGCAAGCTTCTTCATCTCCCAGTACCTACTGCAGCCTACGTCCTTCTGAATTTGCTTAGTGTATTCATCTCTTGGTCTCCCTCTACGATTTTTACCCTCCACGCTGCCCAACAGTACTAAACTGGTGATCCCGTGATGCCTCAGAACATGTCCTACCAACCGATCCCTTCTTCTAGTCAAGTTGTGCCACAAACTCCTCTTCTCCCCAATTCTGTTCAATACCTCCTCATTAGTTATGTGATCTACCCATCTTATCTTCAGCATTCTTCTGTAGCACCACATTTCGAAAGCTTCTATTCTCTTCTTGTCCAAACTATTTACCGTCCATGTTTCACTTCCATACATGGCTACACTCCATACAAATACTTTCAGAAACGACTTTCTGGCTCTTAAATCAATACTCGATGTTAACAAATTTCTCTTCTTCAGAAAGGCATTCCTTGCCATTGACAGTCTACATTTTATGTCCTCTCTACTTCGACCATCATCAGTTATTTTGCTCCCCAAATAGCAAAACTCCTTTACTACTTTAAGTGTCTCATTCCCTAATCTCATTCCCTCAGCATCACCCGACTTAATTCGACGACATCCCATTATCCTCGTTTTGCTTTTGTTGATGTTCATCTTATACCCTCCTTTCAAGACACTGTCCATTCCCTTCAACTGCTCTTCCAAGTCCTTTGCTGTCTCTGACAGAATTACAATGTCGTCGGCGAACCTCATGTATGAAAATGATAAGATATTGTCTAATGAACTAGCTATCGACGACATTCCGGTTCGAAAATGAAAATAACATAAACAGCAAGAGTCCCAACACGTTTACCTGGCACACGACTGAAGATACATACTTCTACATCTGTCGGCGACTCCCTATCCAGTGTAACATCCTCGAACCACCGCAGTGTGGGGTGTCTGGCGGCAAGTGCCGGAAGCTGAGAGCAGCGCGTTGCGACTGACCTGGCGGCCACGGAGGACGCTGGCCACCTGCGAGGGCTGCAGGATGATGTCTCCCTCGAAGAAGCCGGCCTGCTCCGGGTCCCCCAGGGGCGCGGCGCTGCCCTGCAGGCCCCACAGCCAGACGCAGATGCAAAGGCAGAGCCACACACAGAGGCAGCGGCAGAGGCGGACGCCTCCCGCGGCCATCGCCGGCCGCTCACTGCGGCCCTCCAGGACCATTAAGCTATCGGCGCCCATGACACGCCGGGCGTTAATGCGTCCGCGACACCCGTATCTGGGCCGGCAGAGCTAGGCCGCTTGCGCAAAGCCCGCCGGCCACGCCGCATCGTCCGGCCCTAGCGCGCTGCTGCCGCGTGGTTCTAGTTGAAGTGCGGCTACTCGCGGACATCCAGTGTGGACTGTAATTACCGTACGACACGGAAACTTGGCAGATATTCAAGTGCTTTAATGTGGGGGAAAAAATTAGTTCCAATTTTGGCCACCAGGTGGAAATCTGGCGCTGTTCAGCATCTCGTCGACGTCTCCGGTGCCCATATTGAACAAACAGCATCGCGTCGACGTCTCCGGTGCTCACATTGAACAAAGTGTGTAAATAGTGGTTAATAGTAACATCAACATTATGCCTTTCGCTCTTGTTTGACCATTTCTGCTCATGTCTCCTTTCTAATCCCTTACATGTGGAAACATTTTGCATTCACAGCGCCAGGTTTGCACTTGGTGTCGAAAATTAGAACTAATTTTTTTCCGGCGTAAATCGGTATTGGTTGGTTGGTTGATTTGTGGGTGGCGACCAAACAGCGAGATCATCAGCCCAACAGATTAGGGAAGGATGGAGAATGAAGTCGATCGTGCCCTTTCAAAGCAACCATCCTGGCATTTGCCTGAAGCGATTTAGGGAAATCACGGTATACCTAAGTCAGAATGGCCGGACGCGGGTTTGAACCGTCGTCCTCCCGAGTGCGACTTCAGTGTGCTAACCATCGCGCCACCTCGCTCGGTAATTCGGTTTTAACGCGTTAGAATATATACCAAGTTTCGCTGCCATACGATAACTACAGTCCACAGTGGGCCTCCGAGATTGGCTGCATTTTAATTATAACCATCTGGTACGGCCGGCCGCGGTGGCCGAGCGGTTCTAGGCGTTTCAGTCCGGAACCGCGCGACTGCTACGGTCGCAGGCTCGAATCCTGCCTCCAACATGGATGTCTGTGATGTCCTTAGGTTAGTTAGGTTTAAGTAGTTCTAAGTTCTAGGGAACTGATGACCTCAGATATTAAGTCCCATAGTGCTCAGAGCCATTTGAACCATCTGGTATGTCAGTGCTTCACTGACGAGAGTGTCGTTTACCAGTTTATGAGCAATAGCAACAGGAGACGTACCTCCAGAATTTCCGAAGAAGAAGCACACTGGGCAAAATATTAGTCACTCGTAGGAGAGATCACGCTATTACCGTCAAGCAATACGTCATGCTTGATAATAACCTCAGTTTGGCGAGGAAGGCACTCCATAAGTTACTACAGATATGTCATATACGCAGAGTATAGAAGTAAGTTGAGGGGCCTTTCCTTTGGCGAAGGACCGGAGGGCGTGTGCCAGGGCACCCCCCCCTCCTCCCCCCTCCCCCACCCAGCTTGCCACCCCCCCCTCCTTCACCTTCTTTGCGTATCTACAGCGCCTAGTGCAGCACCAGTCGCTTTGCTGTTTTCTCTGTGTGTGCTTCTTTACTCACTACCCCGTCTCGCCTTCCTATCGGGTTTGATTTAGATTTTTTAGTTTTCAAGTTAACAATTAATTGTTCATCCAACAGTTGTGACGGCCTAATGCAGAACTATGTTTACGTGTAGATAGGACCAAAGACGAATGACAGTGCTCGACAGCACACCACTGACGCACCTGACTCGGCATTGTACAATCACGTTATAGTCATAGTGTCTTACTACTTCTGCGTATTCTTGGTGTCTGCTGAAATGGATTGCCATCGCGCAAATATACGTTATCGAAGAGTGTGATGAGATGGAAAAATGTTGATAAATAATGTACCTCAGTTCTGTCGAGAAGAAGAACGGAAAGGTTTGCTTCACTTTAAAAAATTTAAAAATGGGGTAACATTGCGTTCATACGAGGGTTATTCGGAAAGTAATAAACGATCGGCAGCGAAATGGAAAACACAGTGAAAATCCGATGACGTTTTGCACAGGTGTTTTGGGCAGTGTCTCTAGTATGCCCGTCGATCGCATTACGTCGTTCTTTTTAGTTCTGAGCACACAGGGAGCACATAAAGATACCTAGAACAATTGTGTCTCCCGCCAAGTGCGAGGGCCTGGTGAGAAATTTCGCCTGAAGCTATGCAACCAAACTTACATAACTGTCGTGCGTTTTCTTCTTCAAGACAATTCTCAGCTGCATCCTGCAGGGGCAATGAAGATGCTCCTGCATCGTTTTCAATTTGAAATGTTGGAAATGTTCGATTACCCACAATACAGCCCGTAAGTGTCTCCCTCTGAGTTTCATCTCTGCTCACATGAACCGCTGGCTATGAAGACAACATTTTGGCACAGACAACGAGCTGTACGCCAGTGTAGAGAATTGGCGGAAAGTGTTGGCGGCTGCCTTCTATAACGAGGGTATTGGAAAGTTGGTACAACGCCACGACAAACGTCTAAGTCGGATCGGCGACTATGGAGATAAGTAGCTAACTTGTTGTAGCTAACTGTTGCAAATAAAACAGTTTTTAATTTCACTGTGGTTTCCATTTCACGACTTATCGTTCCTTACTTCCCGAATAGCCCTCGTACTTTCTTGGAACAAAGAGAGGAAACCAGAAAGTGCGAAGAAACTTAAAATTGTGATCTCATCCCCAATTCCAGTTATTATATAGTAAAACAACAGTTTTATTTTAATTTCATATGCTTCTCTGTAGGTGAATGTGTTAATAGCAGTTACATTAAACGTTCGCTTTAGTTAGTAGACAGTAACACAAGTTTTTTTTCATTTCCTACGCTTTCCTGTAAAAGATATTAAAAGCATAAGTACCGTTGCCTCCTAAACGCAGAGCTGCAGTGTTCAACTGCAAAACAAGTTTTACTTTCCTATTGTTCATTTCGTTTGTTTTTCTGTAGAAGAGTGTTAACGGAATGTATGTTTGTTGCCGGCCGGGGTGGCCGAGCGGTTCTAGGCGCTACAGTCTGGAACCGCGCGACCGCTACGGTCGCAGGTTCGAATCCTGCATCGGGCATGGATGTTTGTGATGTCCTTAGGTTAGTTAGGTTTAAGTAGTTCTAAGTTCTAGGGGACTTATGACCTCAGCAGTTGAGTCCCATAGTGCTCAGAGCCATTTGAACCATTTTTTTTTGTATGTTTGTTCTGTCTGCTGCACTTATACCAAGTACAGTTCATTTTGGCTGAGCTCAGTTATATCACTCGTGCGTCATTCAAAACAACCAGTACAAGCAGAACACGTGAACAGTTCGTAGGGCGTTCAGTTAAAACGGCAGCTGTAAAGTAAACAGGCTATACATAAAGAAGCGAATAAATTCAGTAACAGAGGTAACGTCATAAGCAAAATAATGTAGGTACCATTGTTTTCTGAAACCAGGCAGCATACCGTAAAAAAACATACAGTCAGTGTCATGAGCCGATGACGCCCAGTGTCTTTTCATTTCATTAAGTTTTTTCTTTCATTTCGACATTTGGTTTGTATCGGCAGCATATGGAGAAAAGAAACACGAAACAGGTCCGCAATTCACTTAGTAGGCGGCAATAGCCGCGAGTGTGGCGAGAAGCTGCCAACCCCCTCGCGGATAGAAAGAGGTATCACTCTACTTTGGCCATTAAAAACAACTTCCGTATGTTTACATTTCGTACGCAGCATTCTGTGTCCTAAAACCCACCAAACGTAAACACGGCAGCGACACATTTTTCACTGCAAACTTTTCAAAATATGTGCGGTGTTGTAATTTACTTGGAAGTACCACAATAACTATGGGCCATACAGAAAAGAAAACAAGTTCATTATCAGGCTGCAATGTGTGGGCATAAAATGTGGAAAAATAATATTTTACTACCTAAGAGTTTCCTCACAATCGAATGAGAAATACTGCATAGCGGAGAACACACACCAATCCCAAAATAGTGGTTTTTATATTTTTACGTGCACTAAAAGTTGTACTGAAAAACTAAGTACAAAGACGAATGTAGCTTTGCTTCATCTGCAGTAAACGATTTTTTTAGGCAGGTTGGATTATATGAAATTTCACTCCCTGTATGTCATTGTCTTCTTCTTCTGACAAGGTGTCTGTATATTATTGATTAAATAATAAATTTCATTTAACAGTGAGCTGTGGATACAACTCATTGGCACTATACATTGTGCTCGTTACTAGCGCTTTGTCTGTGATAAGAATTGCACTCGATGTTGTATCTTAAATATGGAAATATGTTACTGTGTCAACAGGATGAATAGTTCATTGATTGTAATCATTACACGCAAATGTCTTTTATATAACATTATTATGCCAAAAACATTTATGTTACAAAGATCACTTTTACGATATACAATTTAATGGATTGCCATGCTTTACAACGTAGCGTCACGTAGACTAGTTCTCCTCATGCCATACCCTATGAAGTTCGTTTGTTGATAGTAAGCACAACATGTTGCCAAAACAGAATTTATCTCTGACTTCTTCCGCTGACTATATTGTAGATCGTCGTTTATTTCAATCTTTGATATTATACCCTATGGTATTCTTATGTTACGTGTGTCTTTGATGACTTTTACATTTTAACTGTCAGCAGTTTTTATGCAACCTGTTATATATTGGATTCTAACATACTTGTGTGACTTATAACATTTGCCAAATTACGTGTAATTTACATGCCACTGTAGAACATCGTTGTATTGCTGTGATGATGATTCTTTTATGAGTAGCACGTTTTCTTGGCCCATCTCATGTATGCCTCCGGAAGTACGGACAATAATTTTTATGTATATAAGTGCAGTTCTTAAATTTTTCTTTCTTTTCATCTGGCTACACTACATACGTTTTCTGCTTTTGGTTATTTAGTTTTCCAGTGATGATGGTAATAAAAACCGAAACCGGTCGAGAATAAAGTTGGATGTGTACAGCTGGTGGCTATAAAAATACTTTAAAAAAAAGTTCTATAGGATTAAGATAAACCAAAAAGCTTCATGGACCATGACCATACGACCTGGAACATTTCACAGCATCCTGGTTCTTGTTCACGGTAACGTGAATGAGTGGGTCCGTGTTATGGTTCGAATAACACCCCTAAAATACCACAGAAACACCTTCCGTCAGATCTACGTCCTCCGCACATCGTGAGTTAAGCGCTCTCAACGCTTTGCATTATTTGGAGAGACAAAATCGCGACTCGTCTGACAACACTACATAGCCCCTGTCTGCTCTTCTTCAGTGCATGTTTTGTTTGGCACATTGAAGACAGGTAGCGTTATATGTCGCTGTGAACAGTGGCCTTTTGCCAGCGACCCGTCTCCAAATCTCCACACCACGACCGAGCGAGGCGGCGCAGTGGCTAGCACATTGGACTCTCATTCCCGCGTCCGGCCATCCTGATTTAGGTTTTCCGTGATTTCCCTAAATCCCTCCAGACAAATGCCGGGACGGCTCCTTTCCCTACTAATCAGATGAGACAAATGTCCTCGCTCTCTGGTCTCCTCTCCCTAACAACCCAACCCCCCCCCCCCCTCCTCCACACCATGCAGTTTCCTTCTCAATATTTGCTAGGAAACTGGTTGAGATAGGCACGTATTCTCTGACAGCAATGATTCCTCTCGGTTTCGAAACTGATTGTTACTGATATGGAGTGACAGTCGTTTCCAGTCCCTTTCGGTTAGAATATTTTTACGCTCACTGGTCTTACACCACGTTGCATGATCGAGTGATACGTGTCTGTAAACACGTTGGAGAGCGCACGTCCATCCACTAATCGATAGGGCAATTACATTCAAGGTGTTGTCATGGGAAGGTTCAAATGGTTCAAATGGCTCTGAGCACTATGGGACTTAACTGCTGAGGTCATCAGTCCCCTAGAACTTAGAACTATTTCAACCTAACTATCCTAAGGACATCACACACATCCATGCCCGAGGCAGGATTCGAACCTGCGACCGAAGCGGTCGCGCGGTTCCAGACTGTAGCGCCTAGAACCGCTTGGCCACCTCGGCCGGCTCATGGGAAGGTCCACACACGCTAGCTGCTTCCTCCCATTCCCAAACGTATCTTCTTCGGCCCATCTCACTTCACTGATACCATATAGCCAACTGGCACATAACACCGCTTCATTGCCATCACTCACATAACAGTCTGGTACCAGTTCTGCATCAATTACAGCACTCGAAAGTGACCAGCGTACTCTTTTAAGGGAGTGAATAAGTCCCTCAGGCTATTTATTTATTTTCAGACTCCAGATACACATACAAATGGAAGAACATCTGGATGTGGATAGTAATAATGGAACAATATTGACTGTAATACACTCTAAGAAAAGAAAACAGCACACCACGAAGGAATTATCAGAATGGGACACAAATCGGTAGATGTGATGTACACGTACAAGTAAACAAACGATTACAATTTTTAAAAAAAATGGATGATTTATTGAAGAGAAAGAGCTTTGCAAATTGAGCAAGTCAAGAACGTGTTGGCCCTTGTGCAAGCAGTTGTATTGCTTGGTATTGATTGATTGAGTTGTTGGACGTCCTCATGAGGGATATCATACCATATTTTGTCCAACTGGCGTGTTAGATCGTCAAAATTCCATGCTGGTTGGAGGGCCCGACAACCAGGAGTCATTGTCTGCATTGCCATTTTTTTTCACAGAAGGATCCCTTTGCCTGTCATCCGCAGAATCCTTAGAACACAGCGGTAGGTCGGTGATATTCTACACATCGTTTTGTTGCTCTTCGTAGCAAGCCATCCTGGGTTTATATTTCAGCAAGATAATGGTCGCCCGCAAACGGCGAGAGTTTCTACTTGCCAAGCCTTACTTTGGCCATCTAGGTCGCCGGATCTCTACCCAGTTGAGAATGTTTGGACCATTTTGGACATGGGTCCTCCAACAAATTCGAGATTTTGATGATCTAACGTGCCAATTGGATAGAATTTAGCTCCATATCCCTCACGAGGAGCTCCAACATCTCTGTCAGTCAATGAGAAGCCGAATAACTTCTTGTATAACAGCCAGAGGTGGACCAACGTGTTATTGACTTGCTCAATTTGTGAAGCTCATTCGCTTGAATAAATCATCCAATTTTTCTGAAATTATAAGCATTTTTTTGTCTGTCCTGTACATCACATCTACCGATTTTCGTCCCATTCGGATAATTCCTTTGTGGGGCGTCATTTTTTTCTCTTAGAATGCAATATGACCTCATGGCCGATCAATTTCAAATGTCTAAATAGGGAAGGTTAGGTCAACAGACTGAGCCACGCATGTTCATTGCATATACGGTACTGGCCATTAAAATTGCTGCACCACAAAGATGACGTGCTACAGACGCCAAATTTATCCGACAGGAAGAGGATGCTGTGATATGCAAATGATTAGCTTTTCAGAGCATTCACATAAGGTTGGCGCCGGTGGCGACACCTACAACGTGCTGACATGAGGAAAGTTTCCAACCGATTTCTCATACACAAACAGCAGTAGACCAGCGTTTCCTGGTGAAACGTTGTTTTGATGCCTTGTGCAAGGAGGAGAAATGCGTACCATCACGTTTCCGACTTTGATAAAGGTCGGATTGTAGCCTATCGCGATTGCGCTTTATCGTATCGCGACATTGCTGCTCGCGTTGGTCGAGATCCAATGACTGTTAGCAGAATATGGAATCGGTGGGTTCAGGAGGGTAATACGGAACGCCGTGCTGGAACCCAACGGCGTCGTATCACTAGCAGTTGAGATGATAGGCATCTTATCCGCATGGCTGTAACGGATCGTGCAGCCACGTCTCGATCCCTGAGTCAACAGATGGGGACGTTTGCAAGACAACAACCATCTGCACGAACAGTTCGACGACGTTTGCAGCAGCATGGACTATCAGCTCGGAGACCATGGCTGCGGTTACCCTTGACGGTGCATCACAGACAGGAGCGCCTGCGATGGTGTACTCAACGACGAACCTGGGTGCACGAATGGCAAAACGTCATTTTTTCGGATGAATCCAGGTTCTGTTTACAGCATCATGATGGTCGCATCCGTGTTTGGCGACATCGCGGTGAATGCACATTGGAAGCGGGTATTTGTCATCGCCTTACTGGTGTATCACCTGGCGTGATGGTCTGGGGTGCCGTTAGTTACACGTTTCGGTCACATCTTGTTCGCATTGACGGCACTTTGAACAGTGGAGGATACATTTTAGATGTGTTACGACCCGTGGCTCTACCCTTCATTCGATCCCTGCGAAACCCTACATTTTAGCAGGATAATCACGACCACATGTTGCAGGTCCTGCACGGGCCTTTCTGGATACAGAAAATGTTCGACTGCTGCCCTGGCCAGCACATTCCCCAGATCTCTCATCAATTGAAAACATCTGATCAATGGTGGCCGAGCAACTGGCTCGTCACAATACGCCAGTCACTACTCTTGATGAACTGTGGTATCGTGTTGAAGCTGCATGGGGAGCTGTACCTGTACACGTCATCGAAGTTCTGTTAGACTCAATGCCCAGGCGTATCAAGGCCGTCATTACGGCCAGAGCTGGTTGTTCTGGGTACTGATTTCTCAGGATCTATGCACCCAAATTGTGTGAAAATGTAATCACATTTCAGTTCTAGTATAATATATTTGTCCAATGAATACCCGTTTATCATCTGCATTTCTTCTTGGTGTAGCAACTTTAATGGCCAGTAGTGTAACTTGGCTACAAGGTTGGTTACTTAAACGTTCTGCAAATCAGATAAATCAGATTATGAAATTGTTACAAGTGAGAATGATGATAGGATTCAGTCAATGTTCATTTATGTCCACTACTCTTTCATTGCGCAAAGTAAGTTGTACCGAATCTTCAATACGTTTCTTTCCTTTTAAAATTGCAGTGAGATAGCGTTGCAAATAATTTATTTGGGCTAAACTTTATACAGGTGAGGACATTTTTCAGGGCATTTACATGAATAAAAATGTCGTGTGACTAGGGCCTCTCGTCGGGTAGACCGTTCGCCGGGTGCAAGTCTTTCGATTTGACGCCACTTCAGCGACTTGCACGTCGACGGGGATGAAATGATGATGATTAGGACAACACAGCACCCAGTCCCTGAGCAGAGAAAATCTCCGACCCAGCCGGAAATGGAACCCGGGCCCTTAGGATTGACATTCTGTCGCGCTGACCAATTTTTTTTTGGGGGGGGGGGGGAGGGGGGACGTCTCCCATTACCCCTTATAGCCCACCCTTGCGCTCGCCATAATCTCCTTCGTCGGCGTCGGCTTCTTACGCCGTGTACAAAACCGTAAACCACTCAGCTACCTGGGGCGGATAGGGTAGTTACATGAAATTCGAAGACTTTTAAAAGAATGTAGGCAGCTTACAATTTCCGTACAATGCTGAGCTGAAATTAGAGTGTTGAGAATCTCTTCTAGTTAGTAATGTCAATCTTTGACTTCTTTTGGCGAGGAATACTGTCTGTAGCTGCGCTAATTTGCTTTCTGTGTAGTTATTACCTCGTCTGTCTTTCGTTATTTTGCTGCCTGGTATTAGAATTCCTTCACTTTATCAACCAAATGGTCATCAGTTTTTATGCTATGTTTATCCCTACTCTCATTTCTACTACTCCTCAACATCTTCCGTTTTGTCTGATATACTTTCAATCAATAATCTGCGCTCGTTACACTATTAATTCCGTTAAACAGATTCTGTGATTCTTCCCCACTGTCGCTGAGGATAGCAATGCCATCAGCGAATCTTATCGCTGCTATTCCGTCACTTTTTTTTTAGTCCCAATTCTGAACCTTTCATTTATTTTCTTCGTTGCTTTTCCGATGTTCAGGTTGAACAATAGAGCAGAAAGACCGTATCACCGTCTTACACCCTTTTTAATCCGAGCACTTCTTTCTTGGTCTTCCATTCTATTGTTCCCTCTTGGTTATTGTACCAATCGTATATCAACCGTCATCACCTACAGCTTGTAGCAATTTTTTTTGATGATTTTAAACTTCTTTCATCATTTTACTTTGACAAACGCATTTTTTGGCTCGACTAATCCCGTGAATGTATATTTATTTTACTTAGGCTTTGCCTCCATTAACAAAGGCAAACTCAGACTGGCCTCTGTTTTGCCTTTTCCTTCCCTAAAGCCAAACCAATTATCATCTTGTGTATCTACATTTACAGATGTACGAGGGCCGTTCAGTATGTTATGCAACACATTTTTATCTCGGCCAATTTCGCCTGGAGAAATGCCCAATCTGTTATGGGACATCGTGAAATATTCCCGCTTCAGACTCTAAAGTTTTATGAAGTTTCGATAGGTTGGTTGGTTGGTTGATTTAGGGGATGGGACCAAACAGCTTGGTCGTCGGTCCCATCGGATTAGGCAAGGATGGAGGAGGAAGTCGACTGTGCACTTTCAAAGGAACCGTCCCAGCATTTGCCTGAAGTGATTAAGGGAGGCCGCACGAAGTGACCGCGCTGTTTAAGGCGCCCCGACACGGATTGCGCGGCCCCTCCCGCCGGAGGTTCGAGTCCTCCATCGGGCATGGGTGTGTGTGTTGTTCTTAGCATAAGCTAGTTTAAAAGTTAGTTTCAGTAGTGTGTAAGTCTAGGGACTGATGACCTCAGCAGTTTGGTCCCTTAGAAATTCATACACATTTTTTTTTTTTTTGATTTAGGGAAATGACGGAATACCTAAATCAGGATTACCGGACGCGAGTTTGAACTGGCGTCCTCCCGAATGCCAGTCAATCGTATTAACAACTGCGCCACCTCGCTTGGTCGTTCCGATAGATTGCTGTACACAGACCCAAAATGGCGTCTTGATAGGAAATGCTGTTATGAGTTTTGTATTCATTATTGGTAACGCGTAAATTCAGTTCAGATGTTGCACCGTGATCGTGAACAGAGCTGTTATTTTTGTTGGCATAATTTATTGGTAAATGTACGCATATGGCACAGATAAAATCCTCAATGTCTTTACAATGAGCCCGATTACTATTTTTCGGTTATTCTTCTTGTTCTTACGTCACTGGTGATGTGAATTCGTTTATGCCGCCTAATTAAACATTAACTGCGGGAGGTCAGTAATAAAAAAGCAGAGTACAGTTGTTTGAGTTTGAGGTTTCTGAGTTTGATTCTACTGTCTTCCGACGCCCGGCAATCTCCGCAGTAGCACACCTTAACACTTGGCTGGTCGAAATCCCTCGCCTCATTTGCATCTACGGCTTGGCGTTGGCCCCGCCGCGGAAGTAAGCGTCAGAAGATTAACGTGTCTGCTGCGCCGGTAATTTGTATCTGCATTTGTAACAGAGAGCCAGGCCAATGACCTTAGTGGCAACACAGAAAAGGGAATAGCCGCAGGTACTTTTCCGCGCTGGTAAAGGAACGGGAATCTCTGAAAGAAAATTACGTCTGAAGTCGATCGTTACCAACACCTGCAGGTTTCGCTAATAGCACTGTTTGTAGTGTTAAGTTAAACAAATCTTTGCGGGTCTACTGGCCCGGCTGTTACTGACAGAAAGCTTTTTTATTTATGGTTTAACCTTCGATCTATCACAGTTCCTTATCTTAAGGGATTTGGCTAACTGTACCACGTTGCCAACAGCTTGGTACAAATATAAAAACATCTACACCGAGAAATCACAATACAAAGAACTTAAACGAGGAATCAGTATTATTTTACCGTATCCTCATAGGCACAATACATGGAGCTAAATAATCTTAATATGATATCAATTTTTGAAATCAAAACATAAAATAACTCAAAAGGGATTGGGGAACTTACACCTGGATATTAGAGAGTAGTTATAACCACAGATTGAGTACCATATTTTATAAACACACTATTTCGTACAAAGTCAAAAGGACTTTGCATTTTAAGTTGAAACGTCGCCTTAGAAAAATTAGGAATGACTGTGCTGGTAAACCTCTACGTTATTTGATTTTCAAACAGCTGAGCAAAACTGAACATACTCAGACATTTCTCTCTTTACTTATTCTGATCAACACTAAACTCACACATAATTTTTTTTTTTTTTTTAGCGCAACGCAATCTGACTTCCAATAATCCCTACAAAAAAACGGCCCTGACTAATAATAACCTATACCTTACATGAATCACTTACCCCACAAAAAATCTTCGTTACTCAAACTACTGCGATACAGTGACCGCCAATACTGCCAGCTAAATAAAATATTCTAACTACTTAAGGCACTAACTACTGATAGGCATAGTTAGCAAATGAAAGATTTTGATGGAGAACAAACAATGTATTTACCTTAATAGTGTTCAAAAGTCATAATATATTTATCAATTCATGATATCCAGTCTTACAAATTTCCTTTTTCTGACAGACACACGTCTAGATCGTCCGCTCTCAAAACTCTGCCATCTCTCTCCCCACATCCACCATTGCTGGCGGCTCACTTCCAACTGCGCAACGCTACGCGCTGTTCATATCCAACTGCCCAACACTACAATAGCGAATATTCCAATAATGTCAACCAGCCACAGATTACACACAGCACAGTCAGTGATTTTCATACAGAGCGCTACGTGGAGTTACCAACGTAAAAACCTAAACAGCCTACTTACAAAGTATCTACATGACACAAGAAAACTGGAGCTCTTGTTGAAATGGGCACCTTCATTTTCGCAAGGTTTTGCTGTAAGCGGTTTCGCTGTGCTCCGAAGAAGCTGGCAGTCGTAGGAAGGCTTAATCCTTTATGATGCTTGTCAAATGTGTAACTGCGAAGGAACTGAACCATTCTGGCTACGCATTGAAAGGTCTCTGTTGGATTCCTTTCACGTTAATTTCTTAAATCTGTTGTCATTTACGGCAAAAATTCCTCTTCTAAATTTACAGTGGTGGTTCTGACTATCTGGGAGGAGACTGAGCAGTGAAACGTGTTACTTTTACACACAAACAAGAACGATCTTTCACACTACTACACTTTAAAACACAGTTTATATGTAATTCATGTCACACAGTCTCATACGGAACCTACACCCGCTTTCTTTTATATACTGTATATGATAAGATACTGTCATCCCCCTTCCCTTCTGTGTGAAAGAATGAATGAGCAAATGTATTTCTAGTTGCATGCTTGATGGTAGCAGACAAGCCTGTCTGCTAGAGAACAGTAAGACCAACGTCGGAACAGGTAGCTACGCTTTCTAAAAGCAAAGAGGTTTCTATTCTTAGTA
Organism: Schistocerca cancellata; assembly: GCF_023864275.1. Lineage (NCBI taxonomy): Eukaryota > Metazoa > Arthropoda > Insecta > Orthoptera > Acrididae > Schistocerca > Schistocerca cancellata. Next base: position 1,069,290,829 of record NC_064626.1, read on the forward strand.
TGGTCCTGTCCGTCCCTTGTCATGTTGGTATAGGAAGCTGCCTCTCTGGTCACTTCCGTTTGTATTTGTGAGGCACCCCTCAGGAGGGACCCACGGCAGTCTGCCTGCGGCGAGCGTATGAAGTGGTAAGATCTCCGGCTAAGCGCGTGTCTGCTAAGTCTGTAGGACAATGGATTTCTTAAGTTCAGCCTAACTGAAAAATTTAATCACCTTTATTTCAGGTTTAGCTCTAAAATATCTAATGTTATCTCAAATTGCAACGGAGTGTAATTCGAGTGTAATGTTCAGAATATCTTCCGGTAGTTGCTTTGTCACTACTTTGTGAGTCAAAGTAGTGACAAACCACGTGTTGATCAGTAACTCTAACTAAGATCACCAATCTTAAATGCGAAAGTGAGTGAGATTATAACGTCGCGTCTTGACAATATTTTTCAATATAGCAACTTTTCTTTACGTTCAACCCACGTGGGGTGTACTTTGTGAGACCAGTACCACGTGCTTATACAATTGTTTGACCCATCAGGTTAATAATAAGACGATAGTAACCAGTTCGAGGTTTTTCTTTTGTAAATTGCGTTTCGATGTAATTTATTTTAATTATCAAAATTATTGTGGAGTTACACTCTTTGTGTAAACCAAGTTGACCACGTGAAGCATGTGGTGTAAGCATCAAAGTAGCCCTCAGCTATTCTTTTCGGGAAGATTTCACAGAGAGTTAGTATGAATTTAGTATACCAGTGTGTGGTAATTTCATGACGGACAGGATTGCGCTACGAACGTAACTTCTTTGGGTGAAAATTGAATCGGTTGGTTGTGGTTAATTTCCTCTTGGATATGTTTCAACGTTCTTCATGTGTTATTTTATAAATGCAGTGTTGTATGTAGTCTCCCAATCTTGGCTCCCTATTTGATGTGTTCCGTAACATTACAAACTCACATTTTCACAATCCTAAATAAGGCACCAGTTTAGTCATGAATCAAGTTTGATATGCTGAAATTTCAACGGAACAATCATCAATGTTAAAATAAATGTCCAAATATAAAATGATTTATTTCTTTTTATTTAAATTGTCTTTATCACTGGTTATCGTAACATGAGTATTAAAAGATTATAATTAATGTTAGTCTGGTTGGGAATTTGGTAAGCTAGACTGGATACCTGGTGAAACAGTTGCGCAGTAATGCAAGGTTAACTTCCTCAGATAGCTCACAGCTTTTAACCCACTTTTATGGTCTAGAATTTCAGCACCGCTTTCAGAACAAATTAATGCAACAACATTACGGCATTCTTACCAGGGTAGTCATCAGACTTCTGCTCACCTGAAATTTTAGAAACCATGGGCAGTTTCTAATTACCGGTTGGATCGCAGCGTTGTGTTGTCCTTTGTGGCCAATCGAAACGCGGCATGTCTCTGTCCATTATCCATATCTTGAAATTGGGGGACGGTAGATTGACGTTTCTTTTAGTGCCAAAAACACTGTTGACGTATAAACCAGTACTACGTGACTTGTAACTAACTGAAGAGATTATCATTCCTCTTCGTTTATTTTACAACAATTCTCGTATAATTTCTAGAATCTGGACAATCATTTTACTATCTCACTTCGAATTTTCAGTAGATTGTAGTACGTTTTCTGTAGCGGACGCTATAGGCACTGTTTGGAACTTCGAACGACGACCAAATACCTAACATTGTATCGTTACAGTTACTGTTACCAATGATGATCGACAGTTTGCTGCTTATTCAGCTAGGAAGCGAAAAGAACTGTCACTGAGAATGGCGGCTCACTTATTACCACTCTGCACTCGCATTCGTGCAGCGTGCAGTTCAAACTCATCTACATTGTGAGTGTGTGGGTTTTATTTTGTCAAGTTGCGCAGTGGATTGATCCAACAAGTACCCTTTGGCTCCTACAAGAAACAATTTCCACCTCACACTACTACAAAAGTCAGACAGACGCTCCTAATGTACCAACAAGAACTGCTCGAAAAACATTCAGCAACAAATATCTGCTGGAGTCGTCCGCTGTAAGGAGAAACAAAAATATTCTATATATTCTTACGTAACAAGTGGAATGGTTGGGTATGGGAGTATTGCTAGTTAGTGTAAGAAAAATATTAAACGAACGAAAAATATTATTTATTACAAAAATTCGAGGAATAAGGTGAAACTTTTTCTTATAAAATAATAATAAATTTCCGGTTTTTTTCGGAACAGTAGATTGCCTCTTATGGATAGGAATGTTATTATCTTACAAAGTATGGAAAAGTTCTTTTCCCCCTTTTCTTTAAGAATGTTATTTACTTGTCAGAATGTCTGAGAGCCGCACCTACACAACTTGAATAACTTTTATGTCGCGTGAGAAATGTAATGGAGTGTAATGCTATGGAGGACAGATGGGGCTCGCATATGCTTTAGCGCACAATACCGTGAGCTGCGACGATTGCTGCCTGCATCTCTCATTGCTGACAAATTACACAACTTTCTCTTTCTATCTGGATAGACCTTCGCCACTCAAACTCTCCCTACACCTTGATGAAGTCAAGGACTCCTATCCACCCCTAGTCTAACTATTGGTGTGGTACACCGGTCAGGTAACCAGTCCACCACGATGCCACTCAATACTCGCTCGCAGGCATTTAACTAGTACTCTGTCCGTGTTCACACCACACAGTAAGTGTGGCGGTCAACACAGTGAACAACGCTAAATCGCGAGTGACTCAATATAGAGTGTCACTCCGATTTGCTCTCGACGAAGGTGCTCTCCCAGTGAAGTACTGAGGAGAGACTTAGTTCCTCACTCTTTGCATACAAATACGAGCGCATTCGCTCCCGTTACGTGGTCCCACTCCAAGAGCGGCAACGGAACAGCCCCTTTTTCTGGAAAAGTTGCAAGGGTATATCATTCGCTGCCTTCCCTCACTACTCTGACTCTTTACATTAGAAATATTCCACCAATCAGTGTTGTTCTTTTAAACGGGACAATGACCTTTCGTTTAAGTCGACCAATGCGGAAATCTGTAGCATCTCAGTTAGGCATATTCTGTCCTCCTGTGAGAACACTGTAACTACGCAGACAGTCCGTGAAAAAATGTGTCTTCTGGGCGCTCCCACGCAATGTAGCGGAATTTGCTTTTAAGCCGAACACGGGGGTCGTTATCCCTTCGTTCCAGCAAAAGCTGTCTTCTCTCTGGGCAGTCGCTTCGGCTGAAGTAGGTATGTTGTTGACCCAGCGGGCTGGTTTCCTCTTTAGAACGAAAATTCCTGTGGCCGTCATGTTGTATACGCCAGCCTCGACTTTTTTCAACCTCGGTGAGCACTTACAATTTACTTATTAAATTTGTTACATGAATTAATACAAAACGGACTCTACCTTATCGAGTTTGGGTTCGAATGAAGCATCTTGATGTGCAGAGTACGATTGTGAGGACGGTATATGTAAGAAATGAAGGTCAGGAGACCACGCCACCTTACAACATCTACATCAGTAGCCCACAAGCGGAGGATACTTCTGGCACCACTAATTGATTCTCCCCACCCCCTTCCCCTTCCTCTTCCATTTGCGAATAGTGCGTGAGAAGAACAGCTGCCGGTAAGCCTATGTATTAGCTCTGATTTCTCGAATTTTCTCGTCGTGGTAATTTCACGAGAAGTATTTGGGAGAAAGCAATATGTTGTACGACTCTTCCTGGAAAGTACACTCTCAAAATTTCAACTATAAACGCCTATCTTGTCGCGTCTACCACTGGAGTTTGTTGAGCGTCTCTGTAACTTTCTTGCACTGACCAGACTATCCCGTGACGAAACGTGGCGTTCTTCGTTGATTGCGCTCTATCTCTTCTACCAGTCCTACCTTGTAAGGGTCCCATATTGAGGAACAATACTCAAGAAACGGTCGGACAAGCGCCTTGTAAGCCACTTCTCTGGTGAACGTCCGCAGCTCGTGGTCGTGCGGTAGCATTCTCGCTTCCCACACCCGGGTTCCCGGGTTCGATTCCCGGCGGGGTCAGGGATTTCTCTGCATCGTGATGACTGGGTGTTGTGTGATGTCCTTAGGTTAGTTAGGTTTAAGTAGTTCTAAGTTCTAGGGGACTGATGACCATAGATGTTAAGTCCCATAGTGCTTCGATCCCTGCGAAACCCTACATTTCAGCAGGATAATGCACGACCGAATGTTGCAGGTCCTGTACGGGGCTTTCTGGATACAAAATATGTTCGATTGCTGCCCTGGCCAGCACATTCTCCAGATCTCTCACCAATTGACAACGTCTGGGCAATGGGGGCTGAGCAACTGGCTCGTCGCAATATGCCAGTCACTACTCTTGATGAACTGTGGTATCGTGTTGAAGCTGCATGGGCAGCTGTACCTGTACACGCCATCCAAACTCTGTTTGACTCAATACCCAGGCGTATCAAGGCCGTTATTACGGCCAGAGGTGGTTGTTCTGCGTTCTGATTTCTCAGGATCTATGCACCCAAATTGCGTGAAAATGTAATTACATTACAGTTCTAGTATAATATATTTGTCCAATGAATACCCGCTTATCATCTGCATTTCTTCTTGGTGTAGCAATTTTAATGGCCAGTAGTGTATTTTATGGCAGTCTCCGTTCCCAGCAATTCATACTCGAGTTAACCATTATCCCTCTGTGAGTGTATCATCCTTGAACGGTCGCAGAGAAATGCATAAAGACTTGGACAAAATTACCATTTGATGGAATGAATGGCAGTTTCGTTTAACTGCGGATAAATGCAAGGTAATGCTGATGTGTCGATAGCAGATGTGGCCAATAAAGACAGTGAGTCATAAACAAAAAGATAACACGTTAACAAGTTTGTTTACAATAGGTACACTTAATAACTGATATATAGATAACTTTAAATTGCTGTAGGTTCTTCTGCAACGCAGAGCTTTATTCGACGAGGGTAAAGTGATCCCTGAAATTTTCTCGGCGTAAGGAGTATTCAAAGAAGTTTCGGGATTGCATCCGAATTACGTCGAGTTCTTGCCACGATATTTCGGCTGACAACCTTTCAATCATCTTCTGGTTAGTGTGCAATACACTCACCTCAAGACGGCTAATGGTTGTCAGCCGAAATATCATGGAAACACAGTCACCATAAGGTGGATGACTGGTTTTCAGCCGAAATATCGTAACAATCCCGAAGCTTCACGTAATGAGGGTAATGTTCTTGATATAAACAGCCTTGAATACTATTACTATCCGATCAGACACTGACAAGCAATAAACTGAGATGGAAAAAGTCATGAGATACCTTCCAAAATCGTGTCGGGCCTGCTGTTGCCTCGCGTAGTGCACCATCTCGACGTGACATGGACTCAACTAGTAGTTGGAATTCCTTTGCAGAAATATTTAGTCATTCTGCCTCCACAGCCGTCCATAACTGCCAAAGTATTGCCGGTACAGGATTTGTGCACGAACTGACCTCTCGACGATGCCCCATAAATTTTCGATGGGATTCATGGCGGGCAATCTGGATGGCCAAATCTTTTGCTCGAATTGTCCAGAATGTTCTTTAAACTAATCGTGAACAACATGTCGGGTGACATGGCGCATTAACATCCGTACAGATTCCATTGTTTGGGAACACGAAGTCTATGAACGGCTGCAAATGGTCTCGAAGTAGTGAACATAACAATTTACAGCCAATGATTGGTTCGGTTGAGTTAGAGGACGCAGTCAGTTCCATGTAAACACAGCCCACACAATTATGGAGTCATAACCAGCTTGCACGGAGCCTTGTTGACAACTCGGGTCCATGGGTTTGTGTGGGCTGCGACACGCTCGAACACTACCATCAGCCCTCACAGTTTCAGATTGAGGTGACAAAAGTCATGGGATAGCGATATGCACATCCGATTAATATTATTATTATTATTATTATTATTAAAAAGGCAGTGAAGGCTTACTTAGATAGCGCAGAGTAACGGTTCGATAAAAAACGTAACAGATGTAAATAATAGCAATGAAACAACTCTGGAATTTCACATCGCATTTACACGATATAACATTCTTTTTCTTTACCCGCAAATCTTACATCAGAGCTCTGCAATGGTCAATTTTAAAATCTTATCATCTTTCTGAGCACAATTTCTCACTTTTATAAAGGAAGCCTAATTCAGTTTTTCAGGAAAGCACGTGATAAGTTCTGGCACAGAGAATGGAAACCGACCATCAGCGATATAGACCCGATGTGAGGTACCAGTGCGTGCGTAGTGTTACATCACGAAATAATGTATGTTTAGTATGGGCAATGAATGCAATTAGTTTTGAAAATTGAGTGATCAGTGTATACAAGCGTTTTACATTATTAAATAACTTGTTTACTGAACAGTACTGTACAGCCGGCCGGTGTGGCCATGCGGTTCTAGGCGCTACAGTCTGGAACCGCGCGACCGCTACGGTCGCAGGTTCGAATACTGCCTCGGGCATGGATGTGTGTGATGTCCTTACGTTAGTTAAGTTTAAGTAGTTATAAGTTCTAGGGGACTGATGACCTCAGATGTTAAGTCGCATAGTGCATATCTGAGATGCCTTAAACGTGGTGTTGAGAAGAGAAGAGATCTCCACCACCTCGTACTCTCTCGGATTTATGGATAGCCCTGCATGATTGTGTCAGTTCCCTCCAGCATTGTTTGATACATTAGACGAGTCCATACCACGTCGTGTTGTGGCTCTTCTGCGTGCTCGCAGGTGTACCAGTTTCTTTGGATCTTCAGCACTGTCGCAGTGGCATTCAGTATTACACAATATGTTGAGAGTTGATAAATGTTTTTTCTCTAATAAGCAACTGTTTCGGAGAAAATAGGTCGAATGATTGGTACAGTCAATCACTGTATTTCGTGGTCTGTATTAAGTTTGTCTTACTACTGTAGTTTATTTATTTATTTACATATGTTTTTGCGTGTAGTCATCACATAATGACTTTAGTAAACGTATTATGTAAAAGACGAATGCATATCATATTTCTGTAACAAAGGATTAATAAATATGACATGTACGTATAAAAGTTACTAAAATATAGTTTACATATACAGGATACCCCAAACAACACTGACAACGCTTAGTATGTTGTGCGGGAATGCACAGTAATCGGTTTTCAAGAAGGAACCAATATCTGGGATCACAATGCATGGGCGCTGGAGAGCGCCGAAATCTGAGATCGGTGTGCGTTCCACATTACGTGAATAAACCCAACGTGACTTCCACACTGCGCTGTCCACGTTAAAAATGGGATTCGAACTGCGTACCTCCTACGTCAGTGTAGACCGTACATCGGCGATGCTGAGCCTCACGCACATGAGCCAATCGCTCCGTGGACTCGAGCAATAACATCCTCCGCTCACGTTACCGGTGTGCTATACACCATACTCTTCATATTATCCCACAGAGAATATTCCAGAGGTGTCAGATCTGGGGACCATGCTGACCATGGAATTGGTCTACCGCCGCCGATCGATCGATTCGGATATGCGACGCTGAGGTGATTCCGCACAGCGACATCAAAGTCGTATTATAGCCACATGCTCATCTGAAAATTTAGTGGCTCTACATCCAATACGGCAGGCAAAACATTTCTAATAAATGTGAGGTAGATTGGTACTGTAAATCTGTTTGGCATTCGATGTGGGCCAGTGACATACTCAGGGATTATCCCAGCCCAGATATTAATACCGACCATGTATTGGTGATTTTCAATCACCTAAGCACGCGGATTTTCGTCCGTCCAAACATGCATTTTGTGTTAGTTTAATATGGCGTCTCTAGTAAAAGTGCATTCATCCATGAAGAGCACCAAGCTCGGGAATTGTGTCTAGAATACGCATTATTGTCAATATCACAGCGCAAACTGTACCCGTTGTGGATGGTCTTCCTCTTGTAATGCGTGGACTTTCTGCAGATGGTATGGATGGAGCCGGTGTTGATGCACAAGAAGCCACACGGCACTTTTACGCCTGAGCCACTTGCTGAGTACTGGTAGCTGGGTCATATTCGAACACTGTCAGCATGTCCTCCTTCAACTGTAGTGTTAGGACAGAGGTGGATGAGACCTGTGAGAGCATAAACAGTAGACTGGGGATAGTATTCGCAAGTATCAAGTACGAAGTGCTACTACTTTACTGTACAGTACACACACCTCAGGCAGAAAATATCAAGGTGCAGCTTCCCGGCTTTTCTGAGGCATCTCTTGACATGTGTGAACGTACTATGAAGTGTGATATGTATGTTTGGACAACGTTTCGTATAGAATCTTGCAGCAGCTCTTCTACTGCAATTCGCTTTGCCGTATGCAAGTACCATGTCGGTCATTCCGCAGCTGTGTACTGGTACATGTCTCACTACAGTCAAAAACGTTACTGCACTGGCAGACCACCCAAGGGCCGGCCGGTGTGGCCGAGCGGTACCGGTCCTAGGCGCTTCAGACTGGAACCGCGCGACCCCTACGGTCGCAGGTTCGAATCCTGCCTCGGGCATGGATGTGTGTGATGTCATTAGGTTATTTAGGTTTAAGTAGTTCTGAGTTCTAGGGGACTGATGACCTCAGATGTTTAGTCCCTTAGTGGTCAGAGCCATCTGAACCATTTGAACCGCCCGCGGTCCGTAGTAGAATGCGCACAAGGGTTGTGTGGAGCAATGTAGCACATGCGCAGGAATATTATTAGGTTTCGACTGATCCCGGCGGTGGTTCGAGTCCTCCCTCGGGCATGGGTGTGTGTGTTTGTCCTTAGGATAATTTAGGCTAAGTAGTGTGTAAGCTTAGGGACTGATGACCTTAGCAGTTAAGTCCCATAAGATTTCACACACATTTTTTTGTTATTAGGTTCAGGTGGTCCATCCGCAGTACACAGATGGCTAAAAGGTTGCATACCTTCCGTAGTCAGACACCGAAACGAAACGAAACACGCTGTCACAACCGTTCGTTCACAGACTTCGACGCTCTCCAGCACCCAAGCCGTGCGCTTGCAGATATGGGTTCCTTCTTGAAAACCGGTCAATTTATCTTTCTGCGCAACATATTAAGCACTGTCGGTGTTGTTTTGGGACACCCTATGTACAAGTATTTTGACAATGTATCAAATGCTTAGTAATGTAATAGTTTCTAAGCTTATTTGCAAATGTTTATATATGCTTCAAACTTACAATTTCTTTTGACCAAAACAGGATACTTCATACTATGCCGTAGGAAGCTGTGTGAGTGGAAAGTGGCTGGGTGTTGTTTGGGCGATAATGTTTGACAAAATTTAAATCAATTAATTTATCGGTATTAACAACTTCGGGAGCATACACATGAAGGAACAATCAAAGGAATCAGCGCTCAGTTTTAAAGATCCCTGATAGAAGAAAACACACTATAATATAAACTTGCAATACTTACAATAAGTCGGAGCAACAAAGAACACCAAAAGAAACCGCTCTAATAACTACCACAAAACAAATAAGTAGGAATGCTGGGAAGATTATGGCTCACTTCTCAACCCTGAGTTCGAATCTAGAAGTCCTGGCCCTGTGAGGGCATCTTTGCCAAGATGTCATCAATAACTTTATAACGTGAAGACGTCTCGCGAGGTCAATAACCTTGAATGCATGACGTTATAAAGATGGCCGGAAATTTAAAAATTAAAGATTGCAGATTTTATTTTCTTATGTGCATCCGAGGAAGGCATTTGACACACTGCCACCCAGAATCCAAGAAATCCTCAGGAAGTGTCATACAGGGCATCAATGAAACCACCCTTTTCCTCGGGGCGTTGATTCCCACACATTTCGCGCGACATCGTGGATCAGCAATCCCACTGAAAATGATCGCTTTCCTTTGAACTGCAGAGCAACAACAGTTTTTGCCCTGATGTACAGTGTGGAACCACTAGAGACCATTAAAAACCATTCAACTAAGTTTGAAAGTGATCCGAAGCAGCAAAGGATCCTTGCGTTTTCTCAAAGCTCCTGTACCGAGCATTTCTGTGGCGTGATCACAGAGGAATGTGACATTGACACATGGTTGAATAGATCGGCAAAGGATCGGTCTAAGCCGGCCGGAGTGGCCGAGCTCTTCTAGTCGCTTCAGTCTGGAAGCGCGGGACCGCTACGGTCGCAGGTTCGAATCCTGCCTCGGGCATAGATGTGTGTGATGTTCTTAGGTTAGTTAGGCTTAAGTACTTCTAAGTTCTAGGGGACTGATGACCTCAGAAGTTAAGTCCCATAGTCGTCAGAGCCATTTGAACAATTTTTTTTGATCGGTCTAAGACCGCCCCCCCCCCCTCCATTTCGGCAACAACTTTGGTGCTACATACACATATTTGGTGAGCATTTTGAAAATGTACATATGAAGAGACAAACTGTGAAGAGAGTCCTAGGAGCTTGCACACAGGCAACCCCTTGCAACCCTTCCACAAGCCTACAAGCAGACAGAAGAGCAGTAACGTAGGTAGTCTGTTTACAGGCGCCTACGACTCTCATCACAGTTTGTCTCTTCATATGTTCATTCTTAACGTGCTCAGTGAAGGTGGGCATGTGGCACCGACATAGTTGTTGAACTGGGTGTCTTAGAGGGACCCTTTATCATTTTATTCATGCACGTGTCAATGTCGCACCCTTCCGTGATCACACCACAATTTATCACGGAATAGGGGGGTCTGAAAAAGTGGCGGCCGGAGTGGCCGAGCGGTTCTAGGTGCTTCAGTCCGGAACCGTGCGACTGCTACGGTCGCAGGTTCGAATCCTGCCTCAGGCATGGATGTGTGTGATGTCCTTAGGTTAGTTAGGTTTAAGTAGTTCTAAGTTCTAGGGGACTGATGACCTCAGAAGTTGAGTCATATAGTGCTCAGAGCCATTTGAACCATCTGGAAGAGCATAAGTATCCCTTGCCACTTCAGATCGCCCTGTTTGCCTTGTCACAGTTGACGAGCGTCACTGGAAAATAATTAATCCGAGGTTCCATTGTGTCCTGCACCATCTTGCTTTCTTTCTTTTGCTGATGCCTTGTCCCGCGCTTTCACAGGGTCGGCGTGGTTAGGACGGATTTGGCAAGGTTAATTTTTAAGAGGTGGCCAGATCCCTTCCTGCCGCCACCCCATACCCCCTGGGACGGAATTGGTGTACCCCAGCTGTCTGCGTCTAGTGTAATCCATGGAATAGTGCGAACGTGTTCAGATGTCTGCGAGTCGTGTAACTGAGGCGGAAAGTGGGGACCAGTCCGGTATTCACCTAGCAGGATGTGGAAAACCGCCTAAAAACCACATTCACTGGGCAGATTCGATCCGGGGCTGGCGCGTCTACCCGAGTCCAGGAAGCAGCGCGTTAGCGCTCTCGGCTATCCTGGCGGGTCCGTGTCCTGCACCATCTATGGTACAGAAATCGAACTCTGCACATATGCAAGTAATAGTTTATGTAATTTTTGGATAAATGCTTTTTGAATATGGTGCAAAAAGAAAATTACTGAGAGTCTGGATACCGTTCAGCAACCTGTGAAGTTCTCTCTCTCTCTCTCTCTCTCTCTCTGTGTGTGTGTGTGTGTGTGTGTGTGTGTATGCTTAAGAAATATTTTTTGATAAATGATAGAATACATATGAGCATGTCGGGTATTGGGAAAATATCTGCAACTGTGATTGGATGTAAAATATGTCTCACCAGAGCCATCTTGCACCGTGACTGAAAAACTTTCCTGCCGGCACCATCATGCACTATGAGTGGCTCAAATATTTCCCTCCATCCGCAACGGTACATTTAATTATTTAATTTCCCAAGATGTTAATTTTTAAATTTTGCACATTCTTGATGGCGTCTGGCGTTCAAGATCATTGTACATATGTGACGTCAGTAAGTACAAGGTAATTGATGAAGACATAGCAAAAAATGCCCTCACCAAGTCATGAAGCCATAACCTCTATATTCCGAGCCCATGGGTTAGGTGTGTGCCGAAAGCCTTATAACATTCCTTCTCAAATAATCAGCCCTCTTAATTTATCCGACCTTACAATAATGAGATATGAAATAATATACCAAAAATGATACACCCTGATAGGAGAATAAGAGAACACCCAATAATGAAACTTCCCAAAAAATACTCAATCCTCACGTATACCCCCATCAATGCCGACCTCTCAGGACACTAAACAGGCAATACAAGAGAACAGACATCAGCAGCAACACACCAATCCTAGTTACTCTCTGCTGGACACGACAAATATGGGCAATAAAACAATAAATGCGAAGGTTTCACTGAACACAGTGGAACCAACATAGCTTCTTCAGTACGAACATACCGGGGTCTGCAGTGGCCTCGTTGTGCTTAACAAACATGTCCACCTGGTGACTTAATTTGGCCCGCCCAGACACAGTTGTCTACCCTACAAAACAGCATTCGTCACACTGAATACACTTTCTTGTAACTGTCGTAGCTGATAACACCACAACTAACATCACTTGACCCTTGCTGTGCTGCGTTCTCCGGACCCATCAAGTTAGGCACCGTCCGCTGCTCGAGACTGGAACGGGTCTCGTGTTGACCTCAAGCCACCGCAAGCATCGACTGTAAGTCCACCAGTCTGCCTCACTCCTGTGATCCAAGCTTCTGGCTACGCACGTCCAACATGCCGCTGCCTCTCATCAAGTCCCTAGCAGAGTTGCTTCTTGGGTGGCCATCTCGATACTCCCTCTGCTCCACTGAGGCTCTCCACTGACCTCTGCTCCACCCGTAGACCAAACGCACTGGACACGCCCCACCAGTGTGTGGGAAAACAAATGTGCCGTAATTCACGGCACAGTACCTACAGCTGATTTTATTCCTTCTTTCACATATTAAAATAATCTTCAGGCTGCAGGGTGACTCCATGATGATAATACAAACTTTCATGGACGATGGTGAAGGGTAAATATATCAGTTTGCGGTAAGTGAGCCTGGTCAGGAAACAACTGAGTCGGAAGTGATGAGCGAAAATCGTTCTTTAAAATGAAAATAAACAGTTTCGACCGCAATAAACCTTTACTTTTATGGTTATGGCTTCGGTCAGTTACTCACCATCTTCAGACCCCATACACTATGTGTTCAAAAGTATCGGGACACCTGGCTTGAATGACTTACAATTTCGTGGCACCCTCCATCGGTAATGCTGGAACTCAATATGGTGCTGGCCCACCCTTAGCCTTGATGACAGCTTCCACTCTCGCAGGCATACGTTCAATCAGGAGCTGGAAGGTTTTTTGGGGAATGGCAGCCCATTCTTCACGGAGTGCCGCACTGTGGAGAGGTGACGACGTCGCTCGGTGAGGACTGGCACGAAGTCGGCGTTCCAAAACATCCCAAAGGTGTTCTATAGGATTGAGGTCAGGGCTCTGTGCAGGCCAGCACATTACAAGGATGTCATTTTCGTGTAACCACTCCGCCACAGGCCGTGCATTACGAACAGGTGCTCGATCGTGTTGAAAGATGCAGTCTCCATCCGCGAATTGCTCTTCATCAGTGGGAAGCAAGAAGGTGCTTGAAACATCAATGTAAGACTGTGCTGTGATAGTGCTACACAAAACAACAAGGTGTGCAAGCCCCTCCATGAGAAACACGACCACACCTAACACCACCGCCTCCGAATTTTACTTCTGGCACTACACACACTGGCAGATGACGTACACCGGGTGTTCACCATACCCACACCCTGCCATCGGATCGCCATATTGTGTACCGTGATTCGTCACTCCACGCAACGGTTTTCCACTGTTCAGTCGTCCAATGTTTACGCTCCTTACACCAAGCGAGACGTCGTTTGGCATTTACCGGCGTGATGTGTGGCTTATGAGCAGCTGCTCGACCATGAAATCCAAGTTTTGCCACCTCCTGCTAAATGTCATAGTACTTGCTGTGGATCCTAATGCAGTTTGGAATTCCTGTGTGATGGTCCGGATAGATGTCTGCCTATTACACATTACGACCTACTTCTACTGTCGGCGGTCTGTCAGTCAACAAACGAGGTCGGCCTGTACGCTTTTGTGCTGTACGTTTCCACTTAATTACCACATCGGAAACAGTGGACCTAGGGATGGTTAGGAGTATGGAAATCTCGCGTACAGACGTATGACACAAGTGACACCCAATCACCTGACCACGTTCGAAGTCCGTGAGTTCCGCGGAGCGCCCCATTCTGTTCTCTCGCGATGTCTAATGTCTATGACATCCCTGATACGGAGTACCTGGCAGTAGGTGGCAGCACAATGCACTTAGTATGAAAAACGTATGTTTCTGGGGGTGTCTGGATACTTTTGATCACATAGTGTACCATGTTGATACCCGGTGGCGGTGAACGTAGCAGGGGTTATGAAGTCTACGAACAGCTGCTGAACAGTTGACGTACGTGGAGTTCGTAACCCCTGCTTCGTTCACAGCCACCACCTACCATAATGGTATGAGGTCTGAAGATGGGCAGTAACTGACTGAAACCGGTAACCACAAGAATAAAGACAATCTTGTAGGGAGGTCAACCACAGCTATGAGTAGCCGTCTTGGGTATTAATAACTGCTCCAGCTGTATTTAGTCCTTTATTGTTGGATCACTAACGGTTTCGTAGCACTACAAGCCACATCTTCAGGTGAACAGATAACTTTTCCGCTCTATTGTGTTAGTCATTTGTTCACCTGAAGATGTGGCTTTTAATGGCACGAAACCGGTAGTGACCCAATAATAAGGACTAAATACAGCTGAAGCTGTTATTAATACTCAAGACAAAAATAAAGGTTTCTTGCGGTCGAGACTGTTTATATTAATTTTAAAGTACTAAGAAAAACCGCTATTCTCTAAATTTTCTAAAAAATTCCTGAAAGTCGTTATGATACCTCTGGCAGTGGAATACAAGTACTGGAACTGTAGTTGGTAAGACCGTAGGCTAGGCAACTTTTAGGGGTGATAGTATGGAGTAAAACAAGAATGTCTAGTAAGCATAGTCTTTATAATGCATACCTAAAGAGTTACGGGAACTTGATCAATAGGAGAGATGCATTTCATAGTAGCGAAGATGAATGAGGGCTCACATCTCTTAAGATATACATTTTCGAGCCGAAGTTTTCTAGACTTTTTCTTGTTTTGTTCTACGCTACCACCTCTGAAAGTTGTCTAGCCCAAAATCTTAGCAAAAACAGTTCCAGAGTATCAGTACATGTATTCCACTGATAGAGGTATCAGAATGATTTCTCGCTAATAACTTTCGACTCGGTCTTTTCCGGAGCAGGATCCCTTACTTCAAATTAATACATTTACCCTTCTCCATCTCACCTGAAATTCTGTAAAATCATCACAGAATCGCCCTGTATAATAACCTTCAATTTCTGCTGTAGAGTAAAATTTGTTTTAAAAGTGTAGGGAAGCTACCTTAAGGAACTTAGAATTCTTCCAGTGAATACAGAGATTTATTTACAAGAAAATAATTTAATTCTGTTTTAAACGCATCCCCGTTGTGTGGTCTTATATACTCTGGCAATTCGTTGTACCACTTAGTGGCCTTGAAGGAAGAAGCAATCAAGATTTGGTTTAACGTTCCGTCGACATCGAGGTCATTAGAGACAGTGCGCAAGTTCGGATCGTGTCAAGGCTAGGGAAGGAAATCGGCCGTGCCCTTTCAAAGGAACCATTCCGGAATTTGCCTTGAGCGATTTAGGGAAATCAAGGAAGACCTGAATCTCGATGACCGGCTTGGGTTTGCACCGTAGTCCTCCCGTATGCTAGTCCAGTGTGCTAACCACTGCGCCACCTCGCTCGGTTTGGTCAGCGACATTCAGACTGTGACTTAATTTTAATTTTGTTCTTTGTCCGTAATACACTATGTGATCAAACATACGTTTTTGATATTAGTTGCATTGTGCTGCCACCTACTACCAGGTACTCCATATCAGCGACCTCAGTGGTCATTAGACATCGAGAGAGGGCAGAATGGGGCGCTCCGCGGAACTCACGCACTTCGAACGTGGCCAGGTGACTGGGGGTCGCTTGTGTCACACGTCTGTACGCGAGATTTACACACTCCTAAATATCCCTAGGTCCACTGTTTCCGATGTGATTGTGAAGTGGAAACGTGAAGGGACACGTACAGCGCAAAAGCGTACAGGCCGCCTCGTCAGTTGACTGACAGAGACCGCCGACAGTTGAAGACGGTCGTAATGTTAATAAGCAGACATCTATCCAGGCCATCACACATGAATTCCAAACCGTATCAGGATCCACTGCAAGAACAACAATTAGGTGGGAGGTGAGAAAACTTGTATTTCATGGTCGAGAGGCTGATCATAAGCCAAACATCGCGCCGGTAAATGCCAAACGCTGCCTCGCTTGGTGTAAGGAGCGTAAACAATGGATGATTGAACAGTGGAAAACGTTGTGTGGAGTGAGGAATCACGGTACACAATGTGGAGATCCGATGGCAGGGTATGGGTATGACGAATGCCCGGTGAACGTCATCTGCCAGAGTGTGTAGTGTCAACAGTAGAATTAGGAGGCGGTGGTGTTATGGTGTGGTCGTATTTTTCATGGCTGGGGCTTGCACCCCTTTGTGTTTTGCGTGGCACTATCACAGCACAGACCTACATTGATGTTTTAAGCACCTTCTTGCTTCCCACCGTTGAAGAGCAATTCGGGGATGGCGATTACATCTTTCAACACGATCGAGCAACTGTTCATAATGCACGGCCAGTGGCGGAGTGGTTACACGACAATAACATCCCTGCACAGAGTCCTGACCTGAATCCTGTAGAATATCTTTGGAATGTTTTGGAACGCCGACTTAGTGCCAGGCCTCGCCGAGTTACATCGATACCTCTCCTCGGTGCAGCACTCCGTGAAGAATGGGCTGCCAGTCCCCAAAAAACCTTCCAGTACCAGATTGAACGTATGCCTGCGAGAGTGGAAGCTGCCATCAAGGCTAAGGGTGGGCTAACACCATACTGAATTCCAGCATTACCGATCGAGGGCGGCACGAACTCGTAAGTCATTTTCAGCCAGGTGTCAGGATACTTTTGATTACATACTGTAGCTCTGCTTATTTCTTGTTCTGGAATTATGGCATTTCAAAACATTTTGGTATGTCGCCCTGGCGGTTTACAATAAAAGTGATATATCGTTATATACAGGGTGTTCCAGGAGGAAAGGTCAATATTCAGAGATATGACAGGAACGACCATTTGAAGCAAAAAACTTCGTGTGGGCAGATGCCCTATTCCAAATGGTTTCCGGAACAGAACATATGTAATGTACATTGTTATTTATTTTCTGTGTTATTCAGTACATTGTCAAGTTAACATATGTACAACAGCTAGTAAAGATTACAACATGATTTTACAAATAATCAATTGAAAACTACGTATTTGTATCACTTTCACCTGTAAGCATTATGGTACAGTTCACTTTATAGCTGTTGTAAGTTCACAATAAATGTTCGAATACTCCGGCGGCAACTTCACTGCATTTGTGCACCCTTGTGAGAATATGCTGGGTTGTCTAAGTGCGTCTGCACGTCTGCGGGCAGCAGCGTCCGTCATGCTACCCAGCAGTTCATCTCACGTGTTCACCTTTCGTTTGTAAACCTCAGACTTCATCGAAGCCCATAAATAAAAATCTGTTGGTGTAAAGTCTGGTGATCTTCGTGTCAGTTAAATGAATTACCACGAATAATCCAGCGATTAGGATAAGTGCAGTTGAAATTTTCCCCCACACGTGTGGTAAAATGTCTTCATTTCGGAAACCATCCGGAATAGGGCATATGTCGATACGTAGCTTTTTGCTGCAAGTGAGTGTACCTGTCATAGCCTTGAATATTTACCATTCCTCCAGGGACAGCCCATATAAAAGAAGAATACAGCCAGACATTTATTTTGGATAAGAGCACCAAGACAGGTCTCCAGGCACTCTAGACAATGTATAACCGCTCTCTTGTTTAGCGTCAGTATTTTGTTCAGATGCACATGAGCAGCAGATTCACATACAGTAGTTCTATCCCATAATTCGTAAATAGGAAAATTGTTCCATAATATACTGCTTTCAGTGTAGGTAGAAAATTATTCAGTAAATCGACGTTTTTGTTAGCATGCTAGCAGAAGTCTGATTCTTTATCGTGCACTAGCTGCTGCCTCCTAGTTGGCAATTAAATACTCTCTCAGGCTGCGTAGTAGGTCATCGATTAGTTGCTGCAAACACTCACGTACGACCGTGTGACACACGCGAAGCTCACGTGATCTTAACACAGTGTTTTACTGTAGCGTTAGCGTAAAGACTGTTCTCATCCGAGCCGCCCGAGCGCTGTGAAACTAAAGCAGATCATTTCTCAGTAGTGCGAAACGCAGACACTGAATCGTTCTCTAGCTGACAGAGCTGGCGCACATCCTGTTCGAATTTCTCGGTCAGGGCACATGGGTGGATTCGGGATATGTTGTCGTATACAGTTCGCTATGGACTTACCAGCTATATGTGACCACTGACACAAACATCGAGTTTACTATATTTCAGTTTGTTCTTGATTGCGTCAATGTCGCGGGGCAAGGGGGTCATTAGCGCCAGTCCACTAATTCTTAAAGCTGCCTGTCAGATGAATGATACAATAAAATATACAATGGAACTACGTTTTTCCGGCCTTACTAATCCGGATCTCCAGTTCTTCGGTCTAATTTATTTATTTATATATTTTAGGATAGCTGTAGTCGACGATGAAAATACATAAGGCAGGGCTTCCATTGACGTGACGTAGCAAGTGACGCGTCACTTGTCGGGTCAGATACATCGCAGGGCGTGGCATTCGTGTAACTCGACTCCAGTAATAATAATAAACCATTATAGCTGCTTCTTAAGAGAAGGAATATGGGATCCAGCATTCAGTCTTGAGGAACAGCATTGTAAATTTCCCTTGTCTACAGGTGATGAATTGTGAAGTACAATTTCCTGCATTGATTTTTTTAGATATGTAGCGAACCTTATGTCACATATACTATTAATTACATAAAACGCAGTTCAGACCAGAGAAAATATCGACTAGAGCTGCCATATTGTTTAAACATTGTAGAATTTGCCGAGTAGGATTGTAGACAGCATTGTCAGTTGAGTAAAGCTTCTGAAAACCAAATATTTATTTGCTGTATACTGTTGTTATCAAAATGGGACACTACTCTAGAGCACTGCCCTTTTTCAAATACTTTAGAAAATTATGCCAATAGTGAAACAGGTTAGTAATTATTATTCATCACTCCTATGATTTTTCTTAGCAAGGGGCTTAATTACTGCATATTTTAATATTTCTAGAATGATAGCCTGACTCAGTGATGCTTTAACTATTTGAGAGGCGACGGTACTTATTTCATGACGAGAACTTTTCAGAATTTGACTTTAAATATCGTCAGACTTTTCATTTTAAATTTATTATCTGTTTTCAACAAGATAACACAAGACCACACGTTACCTGTGCTATGACCTACCTCGATACAAGGAGTGTTAGACTGTTGTCCTGGTCAGCACGTTCCCCATACCTGTCACCCGTTGATAATTTTGGTCTCGGATTACAATGGGATTGTGACGTGCCACCTCTCACACGCCACTGCGACTGATGAAGCAGCATGGAATGACGTAGTTCCACTCGATGCTCACCTGGGGTAGAACCATTGTTTCTGCCAGAGGTAGTAGGTCTGTGTACTAAATTCCGCAAACTGTATACTTCCTAGTCACCAATAAATTTCGTAATATATTCTTCCTACTATAGTCTGCCCTCGTAGCCGGGTGGTGTCGACACAGTAGTTCGGTAGCTCAGCTTGTACAGGTCTGGCTGCTCCATATATATAAAACCAGAGTGAAGTATTCAACGATGAACTTGAGGAAAGGGTGTCATGTGATGACATATCACGTCGTGGGGAACAATTTTTGCTATAAACAAAATGTTGGCTAATGCTTCCCGGCGACGCTGGTCGTTTGAGACTTGTTATGCCTCTGAGCTGCGGCAGGGCGTAGACACTCCGCTACGTTTGTGTGCAGTGTGTATTGCCTATCATCCAGTCATCTGCACTGTGCGAAAGACGGACCTCTAGATATGACAGTGGCTCAACCACAGAACAGAAAATTCGGCAGCAATCCATGCGCCAAAATTTAGAGCGCATGCGCAAAGTCTGCCCTACTGAAAACTAGCAAATAGCTGTGTCTGAAGCCAAAGGCGAACGGATAGGTTTTGTTTATTTTATTAACTGTGCATTTTAGGTGTTGGGCGTACCTAAAAGTTAACTGTTGTTTGGTGAACTGTTAGAGTTAGAAATGTATAGTGAGCAGTAGTACGAGAAAACGCCACATGGGAAAGTAATGACTGTCTCACACGAAGCTGCTTATAGCAACACTTGAGTAAAAACGAATCCTCCGATTTCCTTGTTATAAACTATGAAAGTTCATTAAAATGTAAAAATACTGCATGTAAATGAAGCAAAGCTACCTCAACTCCTAGAGTTAATTTTTCGGTAGAGATTATCGTTTGCCTTCAAAAAATCAAAAACGATTTGTTTCGCATTTGCGCCTTATTCTTCGCTACTGTATATAATACTTTTCGTTCGATTCTGGGGAAGCTAGTGGGGGCACAAAATTCATTTCTTTCGTATCTTATAGTTTCATATCACAGCTCGATGAGGAAGCGTTTATTTTTTTCTGTATTGGTCATAGTTACTGTGATAATTTCCTAGTGTTCTGCAGCATAAAATCTGAGGGGCTCGCAGTGAAAACTGTGGTCGCTGGCTACTTCACATTTGGTTCATTTTAGGTGATGCGAGGGTTGAATGAAAAGTAATTCCTCCACCTTCGTTAATTGGGTTTGGATGGGAATATTTTAATAATAATCCTTAGAATGTGATCTTTAATTACCAATATTCACTCTTCCACATAATCACCAGCCAATTGAACAAATTTCTGCCAACGATGAACAAGTTTTCTGAAGCCGTCACGGCCGGCCGGTGTGGCCGCGCGGTTCTAGGCGGTTCAGTCTGGAACCGCGTGACCGCTACGGTCGCAGGTTCGAATCCTGCCTCGGGCATGGACGTGTGTGATGTCCTTAGGTTAGTTAGGTTTAAGTAGTTCTAAGTTCTAGGGGACTGATGACCACAGATGTTAAGTCCTATAGTGCTCAGAGCCATTTGAACCATTTTTTTGAAGCCGTCACGAAAGAAGTCGACACTCTGTGTCCGCAACCACAGTCTCACAGTTCTCTCAACCTCTTCATCAGACGCATAATGATGTCCCCGCAGATCGTCTTTTATTATCGGGAACAGATGGAAGTCAGACGTTGATAAATCCGGACTGTATGGAGGATGCCGTACGATGGTGAGATTCAGACTCTGAAGTTCTGCTGTGGTGGTACGTGAAGTGTGTGGTTTGGCATTGTCATGCTGCAGGAAAACATTTCCCTTTTCCTTTCGAACCCTTATTAGCCGTCGTTTCAGAGTTCGCAGCGTTGTGATGTAAAGCTCTGAATGTATTGTTGTTCCACGATTAAGGAGATCAACATGGATAACACCATCTGCGTCCCAGAACACTGTGCCCATGATTTTTCCAGCTAAGGGCTGCGCCTTGAATTTCTTTTTCTGGGGCGAGTCTCTGTGTCGATATTCCACGGACTGACGTTTCGTCTCCGAGTCGTAATGGTGTATCCACGTTTCGTCTCCTGCCACAGTTGAATGGAGAAAGGCGTCACCTTCATTCTTGTAAGGCGAGAGGAGTTCCTGGCAAATTTCAAGTCTGTGCGCTTTCATTTCAGGAGTTAGCATCCAGGGTACCCATCGTGCACAGATCTTCCGATATCCAAGCAAAGCAATAATGTGACCCACACGTTCTTGTGAAATGCCGATTGTGCTTGCAATTTCTCTCTGAGTAATACGACGATCATCCTGTGTCAATCTGTCGACATTTTGCTTGTGAAACTCGGTGGTTGCTGTCACAGGACGTCCAACTCTTTGTTTGTCACGCAGGTCAGATGTTCCCGCCTCACCGTCTTTAAACTTACTCGCCGAACGACGCACAGTACTCACATCAATACAGTCACCATTCTCTGATGAATCGTCTTTGGAGTGACACCTTCTGTTGTCAAAAATTCAATGACTGCACGTTGCTTCAATATCACTGACCGACCGTCTGCGCAGGGTTCCATACTCTACACTGTAACAACACAACCGTTCAATGCTAAGGCTACACAGCAGCCGGCCGATGTGGCCGAGCGGTTCTAAGCGCTTCAGTTTGGAACCGCGCGACTGCTCCGGTCGCAGGTTCGAATCCTGCCTCGGGCATGGATGTGTGTGATGTCCTTAGGTTAGTTAGGTTTAAGTAGTTCTAAGTTCTAGGGGACTGATGACCTCAGATGTTAAGTCCCATAGTGCTCAGAGCCATTTTTTTTTTGCTACCCAGCAACTGGAGCTGTAGGGAAGAGGCTACGATACAAGCCAGTACCTGCCGCATACCAATGCTGCCAACTGTTGACGAGTTACGAAGGTGGACGCATTACTTTTCAGTCAACCCTCGTACGTTACTTTGTCCTAAACCTGGTTAAAATATCGAAATTGTTGTTAAGGTTGGAAAGTTGAAGTATTTCATTTGAGCGTGGTGCCTGACGGTTACACGTGCAAGTGGTCTGCAGCTCAGTCCTGAACAGTTCGTGCAAGAAGACGCGTGTTTCTCAGATCAGTGATCGCGATTTATTTTTGTACTTACTGCTCGAAGAAAATGATGGAGAAGACATTCCACATCAATAGTTACATAAGGGAAAAGCTGAGACACATCTCATATTTAGAACAAAACTTGACAGAAGTTTCTTTGCGATACTTATCAGTTGTCATTTATTAAACAAATATGATTTATATTAGATAATATGTTAGGCTGAACTTACAGGCCTGGGCCTAATTCGAAACATGAGTATAAATTAAACTTTAATACCGCCTACTGTCTACGTTTAAAGTAATACCTATGTTAATTCGAAATAAATTCCTGACTGCAAATATCTTGGCATCACCTGTATAAGGTACAGAAATACTACCTTTTCTGACATGAAAATCTGTGCCGGATCGGGACTCGAAGTCCTATTTCCCGCCTATCGCGACTGGTTAAGGCGACCAACCGGTGCACGCCAATTTGTTCCGAAATAATTTCGGACGCCTGTCAGTCGTTATTAATGACTGCTCATCCAGACAAGTAACTAAATAATAGCTGCATGTTACTTTCAGGTTAAAAATATGAATGAAATTTTTGATGCAAACATTGAAACTCCTGCAGTGTGTCCCATAAGCGCTGTTTCTGTTGGAAGTGTAGTTGATTTATGAGCTCAAAGTCTCAGAAAAGAAAAATTAAGAAATAAAATAAAATTACTGCAAAGGAAAAACCGGTATTTTCAAAGCAAAGTAGCTTCATTGTCATATGAAGCTAAAAGCAGTGGCATTCACAGCTTTCACATGTGAACAATAATGAATTTAAGGGCTTATGTGATAATATTTAACTAAAAATTTATCACAACTTGTTTCATTAGCGTTTACTTCCGTAAAAGTTTTCATTTAGCCGGTTAGATTAGTTCCGTTTGGTAAGAAGGTCCATTTCGAGCCGTTTCGCATTTACTCGGTATCAATAGGGCGACGAGCACAACGCTTGACTTCATGCAAATCAAAGGAGCCGACCTCTGCTTTCCTTTCTGTATATTCGCCGTTCTGTGTCTCGATGTTGAACTGAATGGGCAGGTGCAGCCAGGCACACTCGTCGTTATTGTTACAGTAGAACAAGTCTGACCACGGCAAGAGAGGCTCGCCATAATGTGCACCGAGCACATCTTAACCCCTTCACGTCTGCGTCTGCCAGCTGAGAACATGAAATGGACTGCCTGCAGTATTCTAAACTATGTGATCAAAAATACCCGGACACCTGGCTGAAAATGACTTGCAAGTTCGTAGCGCCCTCCATCGTTTATTCTGGAATTCAATATAGTGTTGGCCCAAACTTAGCCTTGATGATAGCCATTCTTCACGGAGTGCTGCACTGAGGAGAGGTATAGATGTCGGTCGGTGAAACCTGGCACGAAGTCGGCGTTCCAAAACATCTCAAAGGTGTTCCATAGGATTCAGGTCAGGACTCTGTGCAGGCCAGTCCATTACAGGGACGTCATTATCGCGTAACCACTTCGCCACAGGCCGTGCATTAGGAACAGGTGCTCGATCGTGCTGAAGGATGCAATCGCCATCCCCGAACTGCTCTTCGACAGTGGGAAGCAAGAGGTTGCTGAAAACATCGATGTAGGGCTGTGCTGTGATAGTGCCACACAAAACAACAAGGGGTGCAAGTCCCAGCCATGAAAACCACGACCACACCATAACACCACCGACTCAGAATTTAACTGTTGGCACTACACATGCTGGTACATGACGTTCACCGGTCATTCGCCATACCCACACCCTGCCACAGGATCACCACATTGTGTACCGTGATTCGTCACTTTGTAAGTAGGCTGTTTATGTTTTCTTTATGTAAGTAGGCTGTTTATGTTTTCTTATTGGCAACGTTACGTAGCGCTCTATATGAAAATCACTGGCTGTGCTGTGTGCAGTCTGTGGCTAGTTTGCATTGTTGTCTGCCATTGTAGTGTTTGGCAGCGGCAGCTGGATGTGAACAGCGCGTAGCGTTGGGCAGTTGGAGGTGAGCCGCCAGCAGTGGTGGATGTGGGGAGAGAAATGGCGGAGTTTTGAAATTTGTGAAAATGGATGTCATGAATATGTATATATTATGACTTTTTCAACACTATTAAGGTAAATACATTGTTTGTTCTCTATTAAAATCTTTCATTTGCTAACTATGCCTATCAGTAGTTAGTGCCTTCCGTAGTTTGAATCTTTTATTTAGCTGGCAGTAGTGGCGCTCGCTGTTTTGCAGTAGTTCGAGTAACGAAGATTTTTGGTGAGGTAAGTGATTTGTGAAAGGTATAGGTTAATGTTAGTCAGGGCTATTCTTTTGTAGGGATTTTTGAAAGTCAGATTGCGTTGCGCTAAAAATATTGTGTGTCAGTTTAAGCACAGTCGTGTATAAATTGTTCTAAGGGGACGTTTCAACTTCACACAACGTTTGTCCACTGTTCAATCGTCCAATGTTTACGCTCCTTACACCAAGCGAGGCGTCGTTTGGCATTTACCGGCGTGATGTGTGGCTTATGAGCAGCCGATCGACCATGAAATCGAAGTTTTCTCACCCTCCGCCTAACTTTCATAGTACTTACAAGGGATCCTGATGCAGTTTGGAATTCCTGTGTGATGGTCTGGATAGTTGTCTGCCTATTACTCATTACGACCCTCTTCAACTGTCGGAGGTCTCTGTCAGACAACAGACGAGGTCGGCCTGTACGCCTTTGTGCTGTATGTGTCCCTTCACGTTTCCACTTCACTATCAAATAGGAAACAATGGACCTAGGGATGTTTAGGAGTATGGAAATCTCGCCTATAGACGTATTACACAAGTGACATCCAATCACCTGACTACATTCGAAATCCGTGAGTTCCGCGGAGCGTCCCATTCTGCTCTCTCACGATGTCTAATGACTAGTGAGGTCGCTGATATGGAGTACCTGGCAGTAGGTGGCAGCACAATGCACCTAATATGAAAAACGTTTGTTTTTGAGGGTGTCCGGTTACTTTTGATCACATAGTGTATGTCGTCTCGCACCAGTAGTCGACTAGTAGCAGCTGGTCTAAGCAATTACCGTCTCATACGTAGACTCCCGTTAACACTACAAATCAAACGGCACCTTGCAAGGCGAGCACTCAAGAACGAATTTCATGCGAGAGTGGGTATAGCAAGTATCACAGTCTTCGAGAGTCTGGACCCGAATTTTGGGCGAGCAGGTTGCAAATAGAGGTCCCAGTTAAGGAGGAGCACGTAGCAAACAGATACTGCTTTATGTTATTGAGGTTCTTCTAGATCGCTTCACGTACACATTGGATTTTTCTAAAATAGTCCGCGGCTGCTGAATATGATGGATTTGTGTACCAGGAAAAAGTGTCTGTTAGAATGAAATAGGCGAGGGTCTCGAGGTTATGTAGCACTTTATTACGGAATGGAAAAAAAGAGCTCTATACGATGATACTAAGAATTATACAAGTCTTTAAAGTCAGTACCGCCATTTATTTACAGTGTTACACATACACTTACACAATTATGATTTCGGCTTCAAAGTGCCATTATCAAGTGTTTTCTGAAAGCAGGTTAGACAATAACAGTGAAATACATAACAAGTGATATAACCCTATAACAATCCATATTTGTAGTGCTTACTTACAAGTGTTATAAATTGCCTAAGAAGGCATACTGTCGTATTAAAATACACTGTTAGACACATTGTCTGAGAGTCGATATTTCTGGCAGAGCCTACTGCTTACACAATCTTGACTGAATGGCAGTTGGCTAAGTGTCAAATTGTCTCGGTTAAATAAATTTCTGATACAAGCAGGTGACCTTTTTTAGTCTTTGGACTCAGTGTCCGGTAGGATATAAAAGGTTAGGTGCAATTTATTTTCATTGGTAGTTGTTACATCTTTGCAGTACCTGTTTATCTTAGTATACAATGGAGTTGCCTGCTCATAAACATAAACAGTAACAAACCTCTCGATAATATTCGCTGCATCCAGAAATATAACGCACAAAGCTGTATATTTACCTACTAAAATGTACTTTATACAATGTCAATGACTAGCTGGACTTTTATATTAATGGATAATCTCCACATCAACGAAAATGGGAATGCACTTCAAAATCTAGAGAGGAAAACTGACATAAAAACCACATTCGATTTTCCACGGAAACGTATATAATTCATTGGCTCCACTGAATACTTTGCCAAGTCTATCTCTTTCACTAAAACACCAACCTTCCTAATAAGTAGACCGCTACGGACGCAGGTTCGAATCCTGCCTCGGACATGGATGTGTGTGATGTCCTTAGGTTAGTTAGGTTTAAGTAGTTCTAAGTTCTAGGGGACTGATGACCTCAGATGTTAAGTCCTATAGTGCTCTGAGCCATTTTTTCCTAATAACTACTTGGCTTCACAACTTAGTTTGAGAAGTCTGCCTATTAACAGTGTGCGCACAGTCACTAAAAGGTAACACACTTTTACCTTTCCAGTTCTCTCAGCTTTCCGCAAGGGAAGAAAATACTTCGTAGATCCCTAAGTCTCTGGAATCAGCACCTCCATTCCAGAAAAATCACGGCTCCAACACCTGTGCGGGCTACCGTTCGACTAATCGATTCCCCTAGCTTGCAACCACACCACAAAGTTCTTTAACAATTATCCATTTCAGCCAATCAGAATCAGGAGCAGAATGCTGATATTTTGATTGGTCATTTCCTATTCCCTCGCTAGAGCTTCTTTAAGATGTGATTGCTATCAGGAACTATCAGTTTTTGTCTGAGTTTTGAGAAACGTAGGCCTTGACGAGCAATATACTTGCTCTTAAAATCAGCCTACTCGGTTCCGACGACCACATTTAGGAGAATTAGGGAAAGACCGGCCCACCATCTCCAGGCCGATCATAAACCCCTTTGCCGCTGGAGCCGGAAGCTGGCCGGAACGATTACAATAACGAACAGGACTGGCACAAACAGGGAGGCAGGAAATGTTATGTTACAGAAGGAAGTGTGAATCGACGAAGAAAATACCAGCTAATAGACGACATTAAGATAAATCTGTGATACAGGTAAATGTTGGACAAAAGAACAGCCGGCCGCGGTGGTCTAGTGGTTCAAGGCGCGCAGTCCGAAACCGCGGGACTGCTACGGTCGCAGGTTCGAATCCTGCCTCGGGCTTGGATGTGTGTGATGTCCTTAGGATAGTTAGGCTTAAGTAGTTCTAAGTTCTAGGGGACTGATGACCACAGAAGTTAAGTCCCATAGTGCTCAGAGCCATTTGAACCATTTTGAACAAAAGAACAGAATGGCTTGGAGCTTGGACTAATAAATATTCCTTGCAGGAGTGGTAAGCCCCTTCAGATTTGTTGCATCTGGTGTTTATGGCTAGGTTCTCGCTTTAGTTTTCAGAGATTCACTCTTCTAGTTACTTGACTGAAGGTACTGTTCTTATGGTGGCGTCTTCTAGTGGAATCGTCGAGGGGTCTCCCTTGATGTTGGTCATGAATTCAGTTTCCTGGATGTTGAGTAACAGGCTGGTCTTTAGAGCTACACTGTAAAGACTCTGTAATTTATGTCACTATTATTATTATTCTTGCAGCGATGGACTTGCGCTTAGAGCACGTAATGTTTTTCCAGCCGAAATAGCGTCCCAGTCCTATCGCTATACCTCGACAGCTGCACTCCTGGAATGATTGATTATCAGGCTGGTCTTTAGTGCTACACTGTAAAGACTCTGTGATTTATGTCACTATTATTATTATTCTTGCAGCGATGCACTTGCGCCTACAGCACGTAATGTTCAAAAATGGTTCAAATGGCTCTGAGCACTGTGGGACTCAACTTCTGAGGTCATTAGTCCCCTAGAACTTAGAACTAGTTAAACCTAACTAATCTAAGGACATCACACACATCCATGCCCGAGGCAGGATTCGAACCTGCGACCGTAGTGGTCTCGCGGTTCCAGACTGCAGCGCCTAGAACCGCACGGCCACTTCGGCCGGCCACGTAATGTTTTTCCAGCCGAAATAGCGTCCCAGTCCTGTCGCTATACCTCGACAGCTGCACTCCTGGATGTTGATTACCAGGCTGGTCTTTAGTGCTACACTGTAAAGACTCTGTACTATGTCACTATTATTATTATTCTTGCAGCCATGCACTTGCGCCTAGGGCACGTAATGTTTTTCCAGCCGAAATAGCGTACCAGTTCTATCGATATACCTCGGCAGCTGCACTTAACTAGGATGTACTGCGCTTGTTGACTAACATGTGAGCTGCGAAGCGTCAGTTCCCGTCAGAACACCGAAGTTAAGCGCTGTCGGGCACCGCTAGCACTTGGGCGGGTGACCGTCGAGGTCTGACGAGCTCTGTCGCCAAGCGAGGTGCACTCAGCACTTCTGAGGCCAGTTGAGGAGCTACCTGATTGAGAAGTAGCGGCTCTGATGACGGAAAACTGGCAACGGCCGAGGTGCTGACAACATGCCCGTCCATATCCGCATCCGTCTCTAATGACCACGATTTCAACGGGACGTTAAACACTGATCTTCCTTTCTTCCTTCATATCAGCATCCAGTGCAACTAATGTCTGAGGATGATACGGCGGTCGGTCGGTACTTTCGGGCCTTCCGAGGCCTGTTCGGACGGACGTTAGTACGAGGTTCAAAAATGGCTCAAATGGCTCTGAGCACTATGGGACTCAACATCTTAGGTCATAAGTCCCCTAGAACTTAGAACTACTTAAACCTAACTAACCTAAGGACATCACACACACCCATGCCCGAGGCAGGATTCGAACCTGCGACCGTAGCAGTCCTGCGGTTCCGGATTGCAGTGCCAGAACCGCACGGCCACCGCGGCCGGCCGTACGAGGGTCACTCCAAAAGAAATGCACACTATTTTTGTAAAAATACAGTTTTCATTCTGCACGTGTGAAAGTTTTACAGTGTGTAGATAGATCCCTCCCGCTTGTTTTCAAACTTAGTTCAACCCGTTCCCGTGAGTGGCGTCGTCACAGCATGTCTTCAAGATGGCTGCTACACTTGGCGTTCGTCAGAAGCAACGTGCTGTCATAGAATTCCTGTGCTGTGTAAACGAGACAGTGGGAAACATCCACAAGAGGTTGAAAAAGGTGTATGGAGATGCTGCTGTCGATCGGAGTACAGTTAGTCGGTGGGCAAGCAAGTTACGTGATGAAAGCGGGCACGGCAATATTGAGGATGGTCCTCGCAGCGGCAGGCCTCGTACTGGACACACTCCAGACAATGTGCAGAGAGTTAACGAATTGGTGACTGCTGACAGACGCAGCACAGTGAACGGTTATGTGACGACACTGAAGAAACTTCAAGCTCGACTGAGTCGAGTTCGACCACATCGATAAAAGCAGGATGTTTTGCTCTTGCACGACAATGCACTGCCACATGTCAGTAAAAAAACCGTGAAAGCGGTTACAAAACTCGGATGGACAACACTGAAACACCCGCCTTACAGTCCTGACCTGGTTCCATGTGACTCTCATCTCTTTGGGGAACTGAAAGACTCTCTTCGTGGAACAAGGTTTGAAGATGATGACTCCCTTGTGCACGCTGCCAAACAGTGGCTCCAACAGGTCGGTCCAGAATTTTACCGTGCGAGTATACAGGCGCTGGTTCGAAGATGGCGCAAGGCAGTTGAAAGCGATAGAAATTATGTGAAGAAATGAAAATATTGTTCCTAAAGGATGTATCTACACACTGTAAAACTTTCAAACATGTAGAATACAAGATAGATTAAAAAAAAAAGTGGGCATTTCTTTTGGAGTGACCATCGTAAGTTTTTAGAGGTTACTGCCCTTATGTTCACTCAAGTGGACCGGAACAAACAGAGCGCCATAATCTCGACTGCAGGAGCGGCAAGGGAAAGCACAGTGGAGGCGGCAGTCCGTGACGCGGATAGGGGACCCCCTGGCGCAGGTGCGTGCGGCCGCGTGCTCGTGAATCACCGCCCCCCGCTGCCCCCACCCCCTCTGCCGCCCCCTTCGTTTGTTCCCACCCGCCCCCGCGTCGCTCTACCCTGGCGTCGGCGTCGGCGCGCAGGCGGCGTCCGTAGCAACCCTGGGCCTCGGGCCGGCGCCGACGCCGCCTAGCTGACCAGCGTCCAGACGCCACTGCCGCCGTGGCCGTCCGCGGACTGGGATGCCGAGCTGGCCGCACCATGGCCACGCCTGCTGCACGGTGCGTACCTGCTCCGCTTTCTCTCCACGCACTCTGTTGTCACACTCAGGGGCCCAGCACTGCACGCATGCGACTGTAAACACGCTCACGATCTATTAAACATGTAGTCTCCGGCCTTTGCAGTCACGACCGCCTATAAAATATCCAACAGCTCTGGGAGTAACTATCAGTGACACACAATAAGTTAACAGCAATGTAAGCGAATTAGAGAGCAAAAGCAACCTGTTATGTGTCACCAGTAAACAAACACTCAATTCCTCAAAGTATCGTACTCTCATGTGTAAAACAGCTTAAAACATCTGATTACTTTAAAGTGAATTAATTTGTTGAATATTTGACGTTACGCATGTAACAGAGAAAAAACTTTAGAAAAGTTTCATAATTTTGTTGGAGGTCGCTAAGTGTTCTCAGTATCAAACAATGAACGAATATAGCCCGTGTAATTTGCGCTCTGATTTGAACGAAGACAAATTTTTCATGCATCTCAGTGTTTATGACATGATATCTCCTGAAATATGCGACGTACAATGATGTAATTTTGAAGGCACAGTCAGTGATATAGATACTGTCTGCAAAGTGTGTTGCAAATAGAGTTCGTTGTAAAAAACGTAATAAATTAAAACATGTACTGCATAATAGGCGAAAATGTAATAAGTGATAAATCTTTTTCACTTTATTACTTCGGGAGGGGCGTCAGCGAGAAAAAGTTTCGACAAAACTTTACTTTCGTGTAAAATTTGCTGCAAGTCGCTAAGCGCTCCCATTCGTGAATATATTCTGGATAATTTGTGCGTCGAGAGTTCCGCTGCCTCAAACCATATACACAGTTTCTAACTGTAACACTTCTTTTAATGTGTTAAACCTTTAACACAAGATTATACATTTTAATGAGCAGATTTTTTAAATTCATTCAATAATTATATGAAACAATGAAAATCAAATTTTTGTTGCCCCTGCAAGCCTTTAGATAAGCAGTCTCCAATTGTTTCCGAATGATCGTTCATTGGGTTAGTCGTTTAGTAATATAGATTAGAGAGTACTCCGATCACGTAGTGTACACTAGGAAGAGAAATAGTAGTTTCTCCTCGACACAGTCTTTTTCTTACGTGTTTTAATTCTATTTGTTATATCCGTACTACGAAAAGTCCTAGCTTTACGAACTGGTGCTTTTCCTGTGCAGCATGAACCAATTTTGTTATCCATTCATTCATTTTCACAGCAATACTTTGTGTTTCATTCTTCTTTTCGAGGAACTTCTAAGTCGCTTTCGTAGCTTCTCCAAGTGCTGTGTGAAATGTAGCAGCGCAACTAATACTCAATTGGTGTCGCAAAGCTTTCCAGCACTTTCCTGGAACGATTATGATCACCGATATTGAGTCTCACGTACTGCCCAGCTTAAATATGACGCAGAGACTAAAACAGTTCCAATAGTGACCTTTTTTTTCCAAGGCGAGATATCGTGTCATCCCTCTATGATCATTACAGGATTGTAATTTTTTTTTAACGGTTCATAAAATTTGTCTTACGAGAAGTTCCTAGCAGAGGTTTAGTGATTACGATAATTAACAGCATTTTCGCAAACCTTTTCCCACCTGTGCTGAATAAATCAGTGTTTACTGTTTTCAATAATTTCGTTCAAAAATTACCCTCTCGTAAGCTCAGTGATTTCTATAAAGAACGTTCCGACGACTTCTCGACACTTGCTGTGTACTCGGGAATACTTTATTGGGAGCACTGATACTTTTCTAATGGTGTGCACTATCATTATTTTTAGCATAGAAAGTCTGAAATAGCCGCATGGAAAGCTGACCAAAATTCAAAAGTTATTAGTAGAAGAGTGATAAGTCAGTTCTACAGGTATCTAGGAAACGATTGTTCTGGCTTCCAGCCAAGAGCACTTCACGTACTTAAAAACACGATTAATTTAAATAAGTTAGTAAAACTGAGAATACACACTAATTTATGGTTAGTAAAATCTACTTATCGCTTCATTACATGATATACGCACCTAATACATGTCAGAATCATGGAGGTGATTGCTTACTTGTTTACTTTACGTTTCTACTTTGCCAGAGAGCAGATGTAATTGCTGTAACCATTAGTTTTGTTTTGAAAATTGACAAAGGAAACTGTAATTTTTGAAAAGTTGGTGTTTGGTACAATATTCAGAACTTTGTGTATGAAATAGCCAGCGCGATTAACTATTAATTCAGATCGATGTCGTAACGTGGCGGAACACCACAACGGGGAAATTACTGCCCATCGCATTGTCATCGATCCTTAAAGGATCTGTAATCCCAGTAAACCTCAAATGCTATAATGACATGTAATGTTGTACGCTCAAGCATTTTCTGACGTAAGCATATGGTTGCAATTATCCAATTAACAGCGTTTGCACTCCACTCTGTCTGCCGATGTGAACTTATGCAGGATCTTTTCCTTAACAATTACTTTTAGACAACAATTTTGACCAACGAATTTACTCGTGATGCCTGAATCGTTCTATGTCTACGCATCATATATGGGATTTACGGTAAGGGTCAGCGCCCCTCTTCGCTTTATTGTCTAATGAACTCCTAGGGCAGTCAGAAGACACAATTTCAGTAAACCTGTGGTAAGCACCAAGAACAAACCCACATAACGAACTGTATACTATTCACTATTTCGGGTAGCGCAATAACCGAGGCATTGCTGAAGTATGCGAGAGATCTTATTGAAGCCTTTCCTTTATTCCATAAATTCCTCCTGATGAATGGCGGGATAGTTGCGATTATTTTCCACGTCTGTCGACACTGCCTTCGCTGATGTTGTTGAGATGTGACAACAAACGTTGAATAGTAAGAATACCGACTTTATTTTTAAATTCCCGAACCAAGATGGCGTAGCGTAATGTGAATTTGTTTGCCTACCGCTGCGTCATCCATCCCGACACTCATTGCCTATTTCAGTGGTGATTATGGAAGAAGTTTCAGTGGTGATGTACAGTCTAAGATTTCCCAGCAGGACTGTTCCGTCAGAATGGGATGTTTGGACATTCTAATGTAACTGACTGTAAATAATGAAAAGTGTGAGGTCATTCACACGAACACCAAAAAGAATCAGTTGAATTTCGGTCACACGATAAATCACATAAATCTAAAGGCTATCAGTTCAAATAAATACCAAGAGATTACAACTGCGAACAACGTAAACTGGAACGATGACAAAGAAAATGTTGTGGGAAAAATGAACAAAAGGCTGCATTTTATTGGCAGGAAACTTAGAAGATGTGTAACCTCTAGGCCTGCTACAGAGATTGCCTTCACTAGGCTCGTACGTCCTCTTGTGAAGTATTGTTCCGCTGTATGGGATCCTTACCAGATACTACTGACGGAGGATATCAAAAAATTCTTGAGTTTCTCCCGGCGTATTTGATAATCAAAATATCCACGGGTGTACTGCCGGTCTACAGTGCCCGTTGGACACTGTAGACCGGCAGTACACCCGTGGATATTTTTATATCGAAAAAGTTCAAAGAAAAGGGGGATCGTTTTGTATTTTTGCGAAACAGGAGTGAGAGTGTCACCGACATGATACACGAATTGTGTGAGGCATTTTTCGTTGCGGGTTGATCTTTTTACGAAATTACAATCACCAATTTTCTCCTTCGAATGCAAAAACATTGTTTTGAATCCCAAATATATAGGGAGAAATAATCAACGGAATAAAATATGCGAAATCAAAGCTCACACGCAAAGATGTATGTTCGTTTTTCTTGCGCGCTTTTCCGGAATGCAACGGTAGGGAAACAATCTGAGACAGTTCAATGAACCCTCTGCTAAACAAGACAGTCTTTTGACTGGTTTGATGTTACTCGCAGTCCCTTCATCACAGGGTAGCACCTAAACCCTACACCTCAATTTTTCCCTGCTTATACGTATTCTAATCATTGACTTTCCTTACAATTTTTGCTCACTACGGCTCCCTCTAGTACCATGGGAGTTATTTACTGGTGTCGTTACACATTTCTTATAATACTATCCCTTCTTCTAGGTTTTTTCCACATATTTCTCTCCTCGACGAATCTATGGAGAATCTCCTCATTCTTTACCTCATCAGTCCACCTGATTTTCAACATTCTTCTGCAGCGACACATCTCAAACGTTTCATTTCTATTCTGTTTCGGTTTTCTCACAGTCCTCGTTTCACTTCCATACAACGCTGTTCTCAATTTACTTCTCAAATTAAAACTTGTATTTCGTCCTAGTAGACTATTTTGGGGAGGAATGCCCTCTTTACCTGTACTAATGTGCTTCATACTCGTTCTTGCTTTGTCCGCCGTGCATGTTTTGCTTCCTAGTACACAGAATACCTTCACTTCTCCCATTCAGTGATACTCTATTTTGTTGTTGTTGTTGTGGTCTTCAGTCCTGAGACTGGTTTGATGCAGCTCTCCATGCTACTCTATCCTGTGCAAGCTTCTTCATCTCCCAGTACCTACTGCAACCTACATCCTTCTGAATCTGCTTAGTGTATTCATCTCTTGGTCTCCCTCTACGATTTTTACCCTCCACACTGCCCTCCAATGCTAAATTTGTGATCCCTTGATGCCTCAATACATGTCCTACCAATCGATCCCTTCTTCTAGTCAAGTTGTGCCACAAACTCCTCTTCTCCCCAATCCTATTCAATACCTCCTCATTAGTTACGTGATCTACCCACCTTATCTTCAGCATTCTTCTGTAGCACCACATTTCGAAAGCTTCTATTCTCTTCTTGTCCAAACTAGTTATCGTCCATGTTTCACTTCCATACATGGCTACACTCCATACAAATACTTTCAGAAACCACTTCCTGACACTTAAATCTATACTCGATGTTAACAAATTCCTCTTCTTGAGAAACGCTTTCCTTGCCATTGCCAGTCTACATTTTATATCCTCTCTACTTCGACCATCATCGGTTATTTTACTCCCCAAATAGCAAAACTCCTTTACTACTTTAAGTGTCTCATTTCCTAATCTAATTCCCTCAGCATCACCCGACTTAATTTGACTACATTCCATTATCCTCGTTTTGCTTTTGTTGATGTTCATCTTATATCCTCCTTTCAAGACACTGTCCATTCCGTTCAACTGCTCTTCCAAGTCCTTTGCTGTCTCTGACAGAATTACAATGTCATCGGCGAACCTCAAAGTTTTTACTTCTTCTCCATGAATTTTAATACCTACTCCGAATTTTTCTTTTGTTTCCTTTACTGCTTGCTCAATATACAGATTGAATAACATCGGGGAGAGGCTACAACCCTGTCTTACTCCTTTCCCAACCAATGCTTCCCTTTCATGCCCCTCGACTCTTATAACTGCCATCTGGTTTCCGTACAAACTGTAAATAGCCTTTCGCTCCCTGTATTTTACCCCTGCCACCTTCAGAATTTGAAAGAGAGTATTCCAGTTAACATTGTCAAAAGCTTTCTCTAAGTCTACAAATGCTAGAAACGTAGGTTTGCCTTTTCTTAATCTTTCTTCTAAGATAAGTCGTAAGGTCAGTATTGCCTCACGTGTTCCAACATTTCTACGGAATCCAAACTGATCTTCCCCGAGGTCGGCTTCTACCAGTTTTTCCATTCGTCTGTAAAGAATTCGCGTTAGTATTTTGCAGCTGTGACTTATTAAACTGATAGTTCGGTAATTTTCACATCTGTCAACACCTGCTTTCTTTGGGATTGGATTTATTATATTCTTCTTGAAGTCTGAGGGTATTTCGCCTGTCTCATACATCGTGCTCACCAGATGGTAGAGTTTTTTCATGACTGGCTCTCCCGAGGCCATCAGTAGTTCAAATGGAATGTTGTCTACTCCCGGGGCCTTGTTTCGACTCAGGTCTTTCAGTGCTCTGTCAAACTCTTCACGCAGTATCTTATCTCCCATTTCGTCTTCATCTACATCCTCTTCCATTTCCATAATATTGTCCTCAAGTACATCACCCTTGTATAAACCCTCTATATACTCCTTCCACCTTTCTGCCTTCCCTTCTTTGCTTAGAACTGGGTTGCCATCTGAGCTCTTGATATTCATACAAGTGGTTCTCTTCTCTCCAAAGGTCTCTTTAATTTTCCTGTAGGCAGTATCTATCTTACCCCTAGTGAGACAAGCCTCTACATCCTTACATTTGTCCTCTAGCCATCCCTGCTTAGCCATTTTGCACTTCCTGTCGATATCATTTTTGAGACGTTTGTATTCCTTTTTGCCTGCTTCATTTACTGCATTTTTATATTTTCTCCTTTCATCAATTAAATTCAATATTTCTTCTGTTACCCAAGGATTTCTATTAGCCCTCGTCTTTTTACCTACTTGATCCTCTGCTGCCTTCACTACTTCATCCCTCAGAGCTACCCATTCTTCTTCTACTGTATTTCTTTCCCCCATTCCTGTCAATTGTTCCCTTATGCTCTCCCTGAAACTCTGTACAACCTCTGGTTCTTTCAGTTTATCCAGGTCCCATCTCCTTAAATTCTCACCTTTTTGCAGTTTCTTCAGTTTTAATCTGCAGTTCATAACCAATAGATTGTGGCCAGAATCCACATCTGCCCCAGGAAATGTCTTACAGTTTAAAACCTGGTTCCTAAATCTCTGTCTTACCATTATATAATCTATCTGATACCTTTTAGTATCTCCAGGATTCTTCCAGGTATACAACCTTCTTTTATGATTCTTGAACCAAGTGTTGGCTATGATTAAGTTATGCTCTGTGCAAAATTCTACAAGGCGGCTTCCTCTTTCATTCCTTCCCTCCAATCCATATTCACCTACTATGTTTCCTTCTCTCCCTTTTCCTACTGACGAATTCCAGTCACCCATGACTATTAAATTTTCGTCTCCCTTCAGTACCTGAATAATTTCTTTTATCTCGTCATACATTTCATCTATTTCTTCATCATCTGCAGAGGTAGTTGGCATATAAACTTGTACTACTGTAGTAGGCATGGGCTTTGTGTCTATCTTGGCCACAATAATGCGTTCACTATGCTGTTTGTAGTAGCTAACCCACACTCCTATTTTTTTATTCATTATTAAACCTACTCCTGCATTACCCCTATTTGATTTTGTATTTATAACCCTGTAATCACCTGACCAAAAGTCTTGTTCCTCCTGCCACCGAACTTCACTAATTCCCACTATATCTAACTTTAACCTATCCATTTCCCTTTTAAAATTTTCTAACCTACCAGCCCGATTAAGGGATCTGACATTCCACTCTCCGATCCGTAGAACGCCAGTTTTCTTTCTCCTGATAACGACGTCCTCCTGAGTAGTCCCCGCCCGGAGATCCGAATGGGGGACTATTTTACCTCCGGAATATTTTACCCAAGAGGACGCCATCATCATTTAATCATACAGTAGAGCTGCATGTCCTCGGGAAAAATTACGGCCGTAGTTTCCCCTTGCTTTCAGCCGTTCGCAGTACCAGCACAGCAAGGCCGTTTTGGTTAATGTTACAAGGCCAGATCAGTCAATCATCCAGACTGTTGCCCCTGCAACTACTGAAAAGGCTGCTGCCCCTCTTCAGGAACCACATGTTTGTCTGGCCTCTCAACAGATACCCCTCCGTTGTGGTTGCACCTACGGTACAGCCATCTGTATCGCTGAGGCACGCAAGCCTCCCCACCAACGACAAGGTCCATGGTTCATGGGGGGAGGTACTCTATTTTACGCTTTTGTATTTCGACATAACTGTCGTCAAAGAGTCCGACTGAATACAATTTATATTGTTTATTTGACACCACTAACGGTCGTCAAGCCACAGTCACTAAAACAATAATTTTTTTAAAAGGGTACATTACTAGTTTCCACGCACTGGGTCGTCACTTTTAAATGTATCACTAACCTTGTTTTGTGCTAACCCCAAATGAGAGTACATCGTCTTTGTAAGATGTCATTAGCAGAACACACTACGATTGCGTGCTGCGCTCTAGTTTTGGGCTTGCTGCGCGTTATAACGTTACGACATGAGATCCTTTGTTTGCAAAATAATCCTTGCACCACTGCAGGACATAATGCAAGAGTATATAATACCTTTCATCCCGAAGCAGTTTTCATCCACACTGCATTATGGCGTGAAATGGCTGGTCAACCAAAAATTGGCATGACGTCTTTTGACCCATTTCTGCTGCCTTTGCTTCAGTTTACTGGTTTCAGTGTAATTTTCGTAATTTTTTAAAGAAGTGTGGTTGCAATTATTAATGCAGTTTTCCAAATTTGTGATTACATTCGAAAATGACGACTCAGTGCGTCGAAACTAGTAATGTAACCTCTTAAAAAATTTATTGTTTTAGTGACTGTGGCTGGATGACCGTTTGTGGTCTCAAATGAACATTTTAATTTAAGTTTGCACCTAATCACATATCTACTGCTCCTCAATATTTTCGACTTTTTTTGCTTTACTATTCACATTCTATGTTAAGTAGATCATTTCATTCAGCAGCTCCTTCCAATATTTCCTTCATTGTTTCTTCGATGGGCAGTTTCGTGAGTAATGGAGACAGACCGCATTCCAGTTGCTTTTACCCAAGCTAATCTCTTTTGGTGTTCCACATTTGTCGTTCGCCCCCACTCAGTTCTTGCAAATATTGTCTATTACCCACCTTTCCCTACAGAGTAGATCTGTCTCCTTCGAATTACGTAGTATTGCACCACAACATGATTAGGGCTTTCTCCAAGCCGACAAATATATTCATCAGCAAGAGTGACGTTAGAACAGCCTCTCTGTTGCCTTTATCTTTTCTAAAGCCAACCTGATCGTCTTCTAACGCATCCTCAGTTTCCTTTTTTTTTCGCTCTATATTTTTCTGCTCAGCTGGTTGGAATTCCTCGCATTCAACTGCAGTTGCCATCTTTGGGATTATGTGGATGCTGTTTTTCTGGAAGTCCGATGGTATGTTTCCAGTCTCATAGACACTTAGCATTAACCTGAGTAATCGTTTGGTTGCACTTCTTCCAATTATTTAACAAATCCTGTCTGCCTTGATTCATCACCAATCTTCCAAATCTCTTTCAAATTCTGACTCCAATACTAGATTTCCCTGTGTACTCCAAACCGAACCTCATTTTTTCTTTAAGCACGTCAGCAAACATTCCCCCCCCCCCAATCCCCTTCCCTCCCTCATCCCTTACCAGCCGCCCCCCCCCCCCCACCGCTACCGCCCACACACTCGTCTGCTTGCCTGTAAAATTCTCATTTTTTGTGTGTGTGCTGAATCTGTCCTGTCGACGACCATTTAGATTTCTTCACATTCCCTGCATCCATATCACTTTAGACTTCTCGCACTTCCTATTTGATTTCATTACTATACTCCTTCATTTTCCTTAACATTTTTATGTCTCCGTCTCTCGTAGTTCAGAGAAGTATTTCATCAGTTAGGCTTAATTATCCTCATTTTTAAGTACTGGGCTTATATTATCGTGATTGACAAACTGCCTGTCTCGGGTTCTTTGGCCGACATTCGTCTAATGATTTTTCTGATATTTCCCAACACGAGTGGCTGGCATTGTCAAAGCTTCACTCTCCACTTCTAGTAGTTGGCTGGAGTCGAGCTCGCGGCCGCAAGTTATATGTACCTCGCGCGCCAACGTCCAACGGCATTTCCGTGGTTATTTCCGGTGCGGATCTTCCTTTGCCACCTGCAACAGTCGTTCGCTGCAACACGGGAATCCAGGATCAGTTCACCTTGAGGCTTTCTTCTTTCTTGTTGAAACTATCCTCATGTTTGTGTATTTCAATATCTTCTCTGAACAAGCGGGTGTGATAGCTCTCCTCTACAGCCAGAACTTGCGTGTCGGCGAATTTTACTATGTGGTCGGCCTCACACAGAGCGTACTCCGTCACAGCTGATTTCTCCACCTGCCCCAACCTGGAGTTCGGCTTATGTTCTGTTCAAATGGTTCAAATGGCTCTGAGCACTATGGGACTTAACTTCTAAGGTCATCAGTCCCCTAGAGCTTAGAACTACTTAAACCTAACGAACCTAAGAACATCACACACATCCATGCCCGAGGCAGGATTCGAACCTGCGACCGTAGCGGTCGCGCGGTACCAGACTGTAGCGCCTAGAACCTTTCGGCCACCCCAGCCGGCGCTTAAGTTCTGTGATACTGGCGTTCACTGAAGGTCCAGTCATTCCAAGATAAACTTTTCCGCATGTGCATGGTATGTGGTATATTCGCAACATTGCAAGTGGGTCCCTTTTCTCCGATCTGAGACACTCTTTGACCTTCTTTGTCGGTTAGTAAATAGTCTTTACCCCGTGTCTGCGCAATATACGGCCTATTCTGTCTGTCACTCTGGGAATATATGGCAGAAAGGTCATATCCGACATTTCTTTTTCCCGATTTGTCACTTCACCTAGTGTTTGGGTCTGTTTTACTTCTAATATAACTTCTTGAGTACCCATTGCTCCTCAGAACACTTTCCAGGTGTTGCATTTCGCGTCTGAGTTGCTTCGAGTCACATATTTGTCTTGCTCCCGTTACGGCGTATTAATCGTGCCTCTTTCTGGCTCATGTGGTGATTCGACAGTATGTGGAGGTATTGATCTGTGTGTGTCGGTTTTAGATTCACACTCTGTGTCCCACGTTTTCGCCATCCCTTGTGCCCAGCACATGAGGAGATGGTAGTTTTTTGTCCTTTTCCACTTCCGTAGTAAATTTTACATTGGCATGGAGGCTGTTTAAGTGTTTAGGAAGTCATCGACCTATTCGTTACTATGGCTCCACACAACGAAGGTATCATCGACACATCTGTACCAAACGTTAGATTTAGAAGGTGCCATGTCCAGTGCCTGTGCTTCGAAATGTTCCATGAAGAAGTTGGCCACCACTGGATTAAGAGGACTACCCACAGCGACGCATTCAAGCTGCTTGTAGAAGTTGCCATTCCACGTGAAATAGCTCATGATGAGACGTACATGAAAGAGCTTGGTGCTGTCTTGCGAGAAAATGGAACCGATGTGCTCCACAGAGTCACTGAGGACCACTTTGGTAAACAAAGAAACAACATCAAAGCTGATCCTAGCCTCGCGGGAAAACTGCAGCGTAGGATTCCTCGAAGAATAAAAAAACAGGTCATTACGGGTGACGTGCACTCACAAAAAAGGAGCCAAGATGGTGAAAGGGATGTCTTATATGCTAACAGGACTGATGTGAAGCGAGGGCTGTT
The DNA here is from genome assembly GCF_023864275.1 of Schistocerca cancellata. Classification (NCBI taxonomy): domain Eukaryota; kingdom Metazoa; phylum Arthropoda; class Insecta; order Orthoptera; family Acrididae; genus Schistocerca; species Schistocerca cancellata. The sequence goes on from NC_064626.1 coordinate 1,069,332,879, forward strand.
CCATTACACAAAAACGTGATAAACAACGACTTCGAGGCAGCTTGGTAGAATGGTTAAGGGACGAACATGAAAATTCTCTCATTGGCTTTCTGTTGTCTTTCTCTCTCTCTATCTCTCTGTCTCGCTCGCCATTTCTCTCTTTTCCTGCCGTTTATAGCTGCGTATGGGGGAAACGGTTTTCATGATTTGTCAAATTTATTTTTATTCTCACTTTTGTTGCCGGACACTCTTGATCGATACAGTCGTGTGAGGCATCTGTCTGTCAAACGTGTAAACTTTGTTCTTTTGTTGTATTTTAACTGTTTATGTATCGTATTTTCGGATCAACGGCCGTTAGTTCGCCGCGGGGTATCTCACAAGGCAGGGCGCTTACGCGCTATGTTACACTAGGAGATCAAGTGGCCTACAACTGTATCAGCTCGTAAACGCAGCAGGAAGCGGTACACGTCTGACGCCAGACACCAACTCTGAATCACGCTCACGTTCACCGTCTGAAACGCAGTAGTGCCGTGATCGTAATTTTAAGAACTAAATATTTTAACAAATAATGGGATGTCTGGCGTCAAAGGTAGCACATATTGCCGGCCGGGGTGGCCGAGCGGTTCTAGGCGCTACAGTCTGGAACCGCGCGACCACTACGGTCGCAGGCTCGAATTCTGCCTCGGGCTTGGATGTGTGTGATGTCCTTAGGTTCGTTAGGTTTAAGTAGTTCTAAGCTCTAGGGGACTGATGACCTCAGATGTTAAGTCCCATAGTGCTTAAAGCCATTTGAACCATTTGCACATATTCTGTACGCCATCCTGGAATTTTGCCTAGGGTCTTCACTGTTCTCCTAACTAATTCAGGACGGGAGAGGTTCCTGACTCCATTCAGCACTCTGTACTGAATACCCTGTTCTGGAATCAGTTGAATGAACGTTTCTGAAAAAACGGAATACATCACGTGACTGAAAAAAAAGGCGTGAGTTGTTACAGTCTGTAAGAAGAGACATTGTAAAAAGTAAAGAACGTTTTATCTGACAAGCCACGCAATTTTCCCACCACCCCCATCGCTGTCACCGCGCCATAGACCCTCTTAATCGTAAACAGTGAACAGCAACGGTCGTTTACTATTTATTTGTGCGACTTTAAAATGTGCAAGATTAATTATCCCAACATATGTGAGGTTTGTAGCGTAATACAGTTTCTGAATGCAAAAAATATGTCGTCTCTATCGAAATTTACAGACAGTTAAAGGAAACGATGGTGGAAAAGTGATAAATGAATCCTTAATTATAAAATAGCAGACGAAAGAATATACATGATGAAGAACGAGCTGATCGACCATCAGTTGTGGCTGACGAACTCAAATCAAGGACTGAGGAGGAACAACTGAAATTCGTCATAAATAATCCACCAAAGTTTGAGGAGAATAATATTTCCCATACCTACAACAGTGGAGGAAACGTGTTCTTTATTACACGTTATTGAAGCTGTCAGTGGCACAGAAAGGAGTTCAATATGCAGTAACAAAACTGTTTGATCATTTGCTCGACAACACAAAATGTCTGACAGTTAGCAAAGCAAGTTTTAAAAAAAAATAGTTTAAGGGTAGTTGCATGGGTAGGACTGAAAAATGTGTTCATTAAAGTTAACAATAGACATGTACACATATCCTATAAACTGACTCGTTCCACGTCATTTCGACAAAAGAATCGTTCAAATGACATGCGGAACATGTAACTAACTAATTAACTAACATGACAGAAACTTCACTATTGGTGGACTGAGCTTGTGCTTGCCTTTCCAGCTGGCGAGGAATTTTTTAACAACATTGTTACTGGTGACGAGACCAGCATTTCACATCAAAGTTCAGAAATAACTGTTGGTCAATGGAAAGGAATCATTCATGATCCCAACAAAACAAATAAAGCCACACAAACTCCGAGCACCTAAAAGGACATGGCTACAGCGTTTTGGGATCGAAAGGGCGCCCAACTCATCAACTATATGCCTAGAAGAGAAGCTATCAATGCAGTAGCCAACAAAACCTCACTGACTACGACGCGCCGTTAGAAATAAACGGCGTGGAATGTTGTTCAGTTGCAGTGTGCTTCTTAACGATAATGCTAGCCCGAATTTGTTACGTTAAGGAAAGATACTTTTGCAATTTAATGGGGTAGTTATTGAATATCTGTCTTAGAGCCTGGACTTGGTCCCGAGTGATTACTATATTTTATCCTAATTGAAGGATGTTTCGGACAGAAAGTACTACGGAAATGACAAAGAACTGCAAGAAGACGTTAGTGGCCGATGGATGGTTTACATCACTCACAGGTAAGTGACAATGTGACGACAGGAACTGACTGAAAATAAAAAATAAATTTGACAAACCGTGGAAACAGCACCGGCCGGAGTGGCCGTGCGGTTCTAGGCTCTACAGTCTGGAACCGAGCGACCGCTACGGTCGCAGGTTCGAATCCTGCCTCGGGCATGGATGTGTGTGATGTCCTTAGATTAGTTAGGTTTAATTAGTTATAAGTTCTGGCGACTGATGACCTCAGAAGTTAAGTCGCATAGTGCTCAGAGCCATTTTTTCGTGGAAACAGCAGTCGCCATACGAAGAATATGGCAGCAAAACAGGTTAAGTCTCCTCTTTCAATATTAATCAATTAATATTACGTCCAACCGCCAATTACGCAGACAGTACCTTTTCGTTTACTACTCTTATTTTGTCAGTAAAAATGTAGCAACAATCCAGCGTTGTTATTCCACTCAAACATAATTCGCTCTATATCTGGTTACTACAAGATAATGTTAATTAGTAATTTAGGAGGAGAATTTTTCTTATATAAAATCTTTTCTTTTAAGGAAATACTTTTACCGTACATCCAACTGCGTAATTGCTTTTCCCCTGTTATCGGAACTAATTACTCCTCAAATAATGATCTGACTGAAACATCCAATGTATATCCTCCTTTCAATTAAGTAACTACTTTGTCTGCTTGCTACCGCCACTTTTAACCTATTACACACTGTAGTAGATCTCTCCCACTTCCGGCACTGGCGTCTCATTGAGTATTCCAAATAGACTAGTTACAAAAAGGAGTGGATACTAGGAACAGCCCGTTTTTTCAAATAAAAAGTAATGGTGGTCCTCACTGCCTACAGCTACAAAAGGTCAGCTCGCATACTGGTAAGTAAAACTGCTTCTGTATCAGTATTGCTAACGTTATACAATACCGCTAACTTCTGCATGATACTTGCTTTCCGAAAAGCCTTGGCAGGCATCCTCAACTTGAATATGGCACCTGTATCTTTTGTGAAAGACGCCTACGACCGTTTTGCACGAGCAAATATCACTGGAAAAAATCTGATTATTGTTTAAATTTAAGTTGAAAGTTTGAATAACTTAACTGGAATGGTAATGGAAATAAGACGTTGCTGTGAGACAAAGAATTTTATATAACAACAACGTTTTCTTAAATAAAATCATGAAAATAACTCCTGGTATGGTTATATAGAATGATGGCCCGTCATCAGTGATAGCAAAAGAAAAATAGCAATTTCATGCAACCTGACTATCTGTCCTAACTAAGATGACTATAGGAGCCATCACGCAGAGCGTCTATACTCGCCAGAGTCTCAGCAGGGAATGCCTAACCGTCTCTCCTCGTCCGGGGTCCACACACGGTGGCCGGAAGGGCTCAGAGAGTCCGCACAGCGGCTATTTGCCAACCTAACGGGGCCTGCTAACGCGCGAGGAACTTATGCCTCTCTAGTCCAGTGCAGTCGCACTCTACTTGATACAATGGTTGGCTAAACTGCATCTCCACATGAACCCACAGCAGACAGCCCACGCGTACGTCAGCAGACGACCCGCATTCACATTTGCAGACTATACTAAGAGTGATAATATAACATAATTCCGGATTAAAATTCCCTGAGTATCGGAAGGGCACTCAGGTGTGCTTTGAGCATGTGACTCTTGTAACAATAATGTAGCGGCTCACATGGAGCCGCTACACTTCATACTATACTTCTTACAAATTTTATACGAACTTCATAGAATACTACTACCCGCATATCTGGAAAATACTGACTGTAGAATCTGTTTCACCATCAAAATAAACAGAGTCTATTCCAGCACACAAAAGAACCTACCACCACAATACCAGAAACACAGCCCCATTCTCACTGGACGCTGTGGTTCTTACAAATAGGTACTAATTCCAAATAACGCTCGAAACAATCACCGATCAAACGACTTTCTCTCCAACACGTCTCCAGATTCGTTCGGGACGTACTGTACTTCGAGATCGAGTAATGACCACTAGTTTTCCCATAACATAGTATTTATTGATCCGGAATAAATATTATATAATGTATATTATAAATGATATAACAGTGAAAATGCAGTACGTGATAAACGTTTTCCCGTTCATCGTTTAGTGGGGGTCAGCGAGAAAAAGTTTCCAAAAAGTTTGAAATTATCTGTAGAGAATGTCTGGAGTGGCTAGTGCTCTCATTATCAAATACTGGATGAGTATAGTCTGGGTAATTTTTGTGTTGTGAGTTACAGTGCCTCAGGAGATACACACAGATTTTTACTGTAATACTTGACTTGCTGCTTTAAACCTGTAACATAAGATTATAGCTATTAATGAACAGACTATGACAGCATTTTAAATTGTTCAGTTTTATCAGTAATTGCATGAGATATCGAAAATCAAATTTTTGTTGCCCCTGGAAGCTGTTAGATAGGCAACCTGCCACTGGATTTTCGTCGCAAGTTAGACTTTTAGTATTATACACTACGAAACACAATTAGAGGGTCACTTTTTCGAAACCCGTTAACTGCTCCAATTGCGACGCAGAAGCTCGAAATTTGGCGCAAAGGTGTCTACAACCTATCTATGTAATGGTACAAAAGTGTGGCGCCCCGCGACGTCACCCTCGGACTGGACGAAGCTCGATGTGTCGTCACATGCGGAAAAAATTTTTAAAAAATGCCAGACCTCAGAACTTCTTTTGAGATGTAAGGTGGGTTAATGATGTCACATTGGCACCGAATTTCACCAAAATTCTGCCCAACGCCACCGTGAATGCGTCACAGGATGGGAAGGTCATCACACCCCCTCTTAAACATATTTCCCCTTCTCTTGTCCGCCCCCGATAGCTTGAGTGGTCAGCGCGACAGAATGTCAATCCTAAGGGTCCGGTTTCGATTCCCGGCTGGGTCGGAGATTTTCTCCGCTCAGGGACTGGATGTTGTGTTGTCCTAATCATCATCATTTCAGCCCAATCGACGAGAAAGTCGCGGAACTGGCGTCTAATCGAAAGACTTGCACCCGGCGAATTGTCTACCCGACGGGGGGCCCTAGTTACACATTTACATTTTTACCCCTTCTCTTGACGCCTCTCCGTTGGAGATCAAAATCGCGCCGCCCAGCGTTCAAATCATACGGTTTTTATGGACGGCCGAGAAAAACATTTCAGACAAACCGTCGCTCAGAATCGACTCCGAAATGCCTCAGCATCAATGAAACCACCTATATCCTTCGGTCATTGATTCCCACATATTTCGTGGTCGTAAACGACAGTTCGCAGTGCGATGAGTAGCAGGACGACGTTCTCGACAACCTTCGATGCTCATGACACCCCCCAGACGACTCAACCGTCCTCTGAGGACATCAAGGTTCTGCAGCCCCACTGAACACGATTGCAACCTTACGGAGTGTAGCGCGACCGCCATTTTTGCTCTGGTGTACAGGGTGGGAGCACCAGGGACCGTTCTGAACCATTCGACGAAATTTGAACGGAATCCGAAGCAGCTCTCTGGCGACCTGCTGTGGCGGTATCATTGGAAGGGGGAGATAGACAAATGTGTGAATGAAAGTGTCTCTCAGGGTTTGGCAACGCCATTTTTGCCATCGGCCCACCTTTTTTGAGCATTTTAAAAATGTACAGTCCGTGACAGGGTCATAGGCACCTGGAAGCAGGATAGACTGCTGCCCCAGCCCCTGCTAGCGGGCGTGCAGAATAGGAGAGGCGTCAGGGGGTCGCTGCCTACGGGAGCCTACGATTCTATCGCTGATAGTCTTTGAGCTCAACCAAAGTGCGTGGGTGACACTAAGGGTATTGCCGAACTAGGGGACTTTAGAAGGACCCTTTGCCGATTTATTCACGCATATGTCAATGTCGTACAACCCTGTGACCACGCCACAAGAGGGCGCGTAACAGGAGGGCTGATAAAGCGTAAGCACCTTTTGTTGCTTTGGACCACGTTCAGACTTTGTCGAATGGTTTTTGATCACTTCCTAGTGGCTACACTCCATACACCAGAGCAAATATTGCGATCATACTGCGCTCCGAGTGGTGTAACTATGTTCAAACGGATTGCTGGCCTACGATGTCGTTAGATAAGGGTTGAATCGTCCGGAGGTGTCAACGCTGTCACAGATTGTCAAGAACGTCATCCTGTTGCTCATGGCACTGCGAGCTGTCCTTTTCGATCGCGAAACGTGTGGGAATCAATGGCCCATGGAGAGGGGTGGTTTCGTTGACGCCGTTCATGCGACACCCTTGCCTTTTCGTGTTGATTCTGACGGACGGTGGGTATGACATGATTTCCTCGACCACTCAGAAGAAAACCGCGTGAGTTCATCGCCGGGCATCGTGGTTCTGACGTCCACCAGAGGTCTCAAGAGAAGGGGCGAAACGCGGTTAAGAGGGGGTGTGACGACCTTTCCATCGCGTGGTACGTCCACGGTACCGATGGACAGAATTTTGGTGACACGTGGTGCCAGTGTGACATCATTAACCCACCTTACGCCTCATATGAACTTCTGCTCACCTTTTGCTCACTTGTGTGACACCTTGCTGTTTGAAGCATCCCCGACCCAGAGGGTGACGCTGCAGGGGCGCACGCTTTTTCATCATTGCGGAGAAAGATTGTAGGCATCTTTCAGCCAAATTTCAGACTTCTACGCCGCAATGGGTCATAATTAAAGGCTTTCGAAAAAGTGTCCCTTTTATTGTGTTACGCAAATGTAGATACTTCGCTGACCAACACACCGAGTCGACTCAAAACAAAAAATTCATCTATCCTGAAAACCATCATTTTCGTGAATACGAACTGTAAAGACACAAAGAAACAGTGTATTTGCTTTTTATAACAATGCTCACGTATAGTAGCTGTCAGTTGCGTTTACAGCGACCTGCTACGAAACCGTAGTCGTTCATCAGCATCCACCGCGCTTATTCCAGAATTATTATATTATTCATTAGCTTTGATAAGTAGGGAACTCCTTCCTTCCCCATAAACTTCGACAAAATTATAATAATGTTTTCATATTAATTCACGATGTGTAAAAATTCAAAATTCACATAGTTTCAACTAAAAAAACTTTTCATTAAAATTCAGCCTAACATTTATCTGTACCTCAGGTGGTGCGGTACTTGTCTTAGGTGATGCATTATACTTGTTTTGGTCAGTCACATGTACCAGCGATTGGACCGGAGATAATGCAGCAGTTCGATGTTCAACAACAACAAACAATGAGCACTGCTCCTTATGAGCTACAGAAGTCACCTTCCCACACATGTACCTCCGCAACCGTATTTGACAGGGCATATTTATTAGCGTGGGCGCAATAACACGACCGTGGAACAATACAGGAATGGCAGGAGGTGGCTTAGTCTGGACATCGTGGTATACGTTGAGTACGCCAGAAACTGAATCAGGTGTAGTATCTCTCTTTCCAAATGAACAGTATTCACACACAGCTGGTGATTCCCGCAAGGGGAATATTTACATGAGATTAAATGGCATACGTCTGACGTTGTCGTTCATCATCGAATGGTATAGAAACCTCCCGTCCGATCATTTTTAACGGAGTGTTTCTCGGTAATGAGAGTGGTTGTGTGCAGTCCAACTCCTGTTGGGGTACCATCTATTATTAAGAAGCGTGGACGCCGACTCTCTTGGTAACTACACCAGGAGATCGCCGACCACTCCAGGGGAGCTACGAAAATGGCCACACAATCCCCACAGAGGAGGCGGAAGTAAGTTCCTTTTCGCGCAGCCACCTCAGACAGCAAAACAAGCTAATCCGTCGTCTTCTCAACGCCACTGTCGCTGGACTCTGCTTAGAGTAATGCTCTAGTCTATTGGACTTGCTGAATTCATCGTCTCGCCTTGCTGTACTGCCACGGGACTTCGCAGTGCTCGACGGCAGGTGATACACTGTGAAACATTTCCTCAGGCCGGCCGCTGTGGCCGAGCGGTTCTAGGCCCTTCAGTCCTGCTACGGTCGCAGGTTAGAATCCTGCCTCGGGCAAGGATGTGTGTGATGTCCTTAGGTTAGTTAGGTTAATTTCTCAGTTACGATTTTTCCTCCATTAAAGCAGCCTAAGGCAGTGCTGCTACCTACATAGGTATAAACTTATCTTTCATTTCGCCTTCGTGAATACCCCAAATTTTTCAATTTTGCTTAGAAGAAGAGGATTATTTTTTAGTTTCACTAACTGGTACATCTGATGATTTCATTAAAAAAATGCTTAAGTTAGCTATATATATATATATATATATATATATATTCAGCCCTTTTTTTTTTAAATAGAATTCACCTCTCAATGTCTCAACGATGTGGAAATTCATCAGAAACGACACGTGGTTCGGATTCCGTATTCAAATGTAGGTCCGTTTTCCCCAATTGGATATCTGGGGTAGGTCAGGAACAAGCAAGTCACCGAAGTGGTGTCCTATTGAAAGACTTGCGCCAGACCACTGAGCAACGCGAAATAATAATTATTGTTATTAATTCTTCTGCTGAGGCGAATTGGTTTGACGTGTCACATTTGTAGAGTGCTGCGTGAAGTCCTTATATCGACAGCAGGAGTATCGGGGACTGCATCAGTGCTCTGTTTTTGTAGACCCCAGTCCTCGCTGATCAATAATTCCATCACGAACACACCGCTATGTTTGTTGACACACGTAGGTTGCTACCGGCAGTACAGACTTTCCTATACTTACAGTAGGAATGTTGGAGCCACTCAAGGCCAGCTATACTTTTACTGAGCTGCTATTAAAAGACAACTGAGCTGCTATTAAAAGGCAAGATGACCAATATCAGAACGTTTGTTAACTACGTAGCGCGCTATCTAATCATAATCAGAGCGAAGAAAGGTTCATTCGCTCTCTGTCCTATTCCCTCTTACGGCAGTTAGCTCTGCACATATCGTGGAAGACAAGTGCTTCGCTAGCGACAACAGTTTCCTTTTCCTTTTGCTTGCAGTGATCACTGCGTTTCTCTTTTAATAGTTATTGTGTAACCGTTACACAGCGGCATATGACTTAAAAGGGATGACAATATGTGACGCGCTTGCCCTCTTACTCACCTCTGGTAAGTCGAACTGTTCCAATCGCCTTTTCGGCAGGAACGATCTTTCTCCAACATAACAGCTGTATTGGATTCAAATGCCCATGAGTACAAATAAATTTGTACGAAAAGTTCCGAGAAACTGGGTCCTTGTGAACCTCCCAGAAGATGCTTCTGCAACGGCAGAAAACGATGGCATCAAAAGTTGCAAATGAGACTGTATGACGAAACACCATGCAACAAGATGTATAATTATAATTTACGATATTGGGGTGCCTATTTAGTACGGGATTTACATTTTGTGTACGAGTGTAGGATGTAGACATGCAGACGACGGTATATGAAAGTTTGGGCCTGGCCGTGAGTCGTGCGTGGAGCGGGCAAGGCAACTGCTCCCATGAAGCTTCGGCACAAGTTTTCGTTGTCGTCATTCCAGTATGTAGCCGAAGTTGCAAACATTTTATTTAATTATAATTTCATTTAGATCAGTTTTCATTTCTCCACAGCCACCGATAACCTAACGTCTAGTACTTACATACTTTAGGCGCTAATTTTGCATGTAACCTTTATTTGGATTGCTAAAATGATGCACATCCTAGCAAACCTATAGGAATGGTGCTGCATCACTCAACAATTTGAACACAGTTCATAGTAAATGCACTGAGTGTCGGCGCCCGTATCAGCATACCAGGCACATTTTAATCACTGTCATATCATCCTGTATCTGAGATAATAAACTGGGTGAAAAATTTCATATCAATATTTATTATATGTGAGCTCTGATTATCTGACATGACTAAATACATTTTGCCTAATCGTGGGGTTATTATAATCTAACATTCTGCGTGGTGTCTGTTTGTTCTAAGTCGTGTCTCCCTACAACTTTCGCGCAACGACGCTCTGAGCGTGTTTTTTAGGGAATTGACTAGTTTGAACCTGGTACCTGTTGCTGGTAAGGAGATGTCAGACCACACATGACATGTAGAGTTCAGAAGAGTTCAGTGAGACTAGCGATGATATAATCAAATACTTAATGATTTCAGCGTCAGCTCCACTGCACTCCCTGTAAAAGAATCTTAATTCTAACTGGGTTATGCGCTCTCTTGCGGCATCGTGTGCATTCATTACCTTGCCGTTGGTTAGGCAGCGTCAGGGGGCGGCGGACGGCGCAGCTCTGCACACCCTCGCTGTCTTGGAAGCAACTCTTTCTAACTTCTCCTTACTAAAATTTACCGAAGTTGGTTTTAGAAAAGCTATGTGGCTGTGTTTTCAACTGACCAATCAGGGTCTCAATGTTAACCTTAAGCTCCGCCTACAAAAATTCTGTCTATCCAATGAGAAATGTTATACTTTTCGTGGTGGGGCAAAGTTTTTAACGTTTGCAACATAACAGAGACGCGTATAATCTCATGCTAAAACTTTCAGCTGGTGTGGTCCTTTTAGTGTTATCGTAAGATCTATACTGTTCTTTTGGAGGGCTCTATATTTTAATATGGGTTGGGGGGTGGTCCTGGTGGTCGGCTGGCGACGTGGGTGTCCATCCCCTATCGTAGGGCCTCCTAGCCTACACGACTCTGCTCTCGGTTTCTGTTCTCGTTTCTTCCCTCGGAACTGCGTCTGTTTCACGGTGGGAAGGTATGACATGCATTTAGGCGTTCTTGTGTTAGTCTGTGGTATTCCATTTGCTCACTCGTTGATCGTATTACTTTGGTTAATTTAATATCAGGATTTATTCGGAGCTATGTGACATACTGCCGGATTTGCTATCATGTCAGGGTTTTCATGGAAGGTGTTGGATTTGCCTGACACCTTACAATAATGTCATTTGCTTTAGGAACTATCTGGCGGATTAAAACTGTGTGTGAGGCCGGGATCTCTGCACACATCACTGAGTGGTAAATACCACAGTTGGCTACAGGCTGTCGATTACCGAAAATGTCCTCATACCACCGTGATTGTGGAACAGAGAGTTCTTATGCCTATGTCTGCACACTACCTCACTGAGTAGCTGCAAAGTGAAACTGTTCAAAATTCCTTCAGTAAAGAAAGTGACATATGTTAGCCTTGGCCAGAGGTCACCTACTTACAGACAAACTCAGGGCACTTTCTCATAAGGACTCGGCTATCAGGCTACTAACGAAAAAATGATCTTTAAGGAATACGAGCGCAAAAGCTTTTCTTCGCCCGTCAGTAGTGAAGATATCAACTCCGACCAGCTCCAGCTGTGTTCTATTCTGTACACGTCTCTAGATGGATCTCTTCGGCGGCAAAAGTGGACTTAGTGTCAGAGAATTTAAGTGCAAAAGACGTCAACATAGAGAGTGCAAAAGTAATTCCACTGTTAAACGCAGAGGAAAGAGAGAGTGTGTAAAACTGACGAGGGGAACACGTCAAGTGCGGTAACCAGATTTGGCAGAAACTTTGTTCAGTGGAAGAGGTGCCAAAATAAGATAAAACGTGTCTCGGCTTATCTGTAGATATTCAATTGTTTCTGAAAAAGTGACGATCAAAGTTTTCGACGTACTTTAGGTGCCTTTTAGCGAGTAAATAAATCAACCGAAGCGGCGGCACTGTTTTGTGGAATCCGATATATGTCCGTAGAAGATTACTACACGAATGACTCCTGTGTATGTTGAAATAACGTGTCGTTATTCCTCTACTGATTTCATAGCTGGTGAACGAATTTAAATAAATAAATAAGTAAATAAATGAGGAAGCTATATGAAATAGTTTTTGATAAAATTAATGTAGTATGTCTTGATTAATAATCAACTGCAACCCCCTATTCTCGGTAAAGTGATCCGTTACGTTTAGTCTGCCGCGAAATTACTGTCAACGTGTGAAACCATCTCCAATGTTCGCGACGTTTCTTTGCCGAGTGAGATTCATACCAAGAAATGTCACTGTGGCAGACGTGTATTCGTGTAATGCTTGTCGCGTTCGGATTTTCTATTTTTCGAACGTTTCTACGAGCCGACATGGATAGATAAATGACAAATAAGTAAATAAATAAAAACAATAATCAGATTTCGAACACGGGGCGCAAAACTGACAGTCCGTAACGGCCGGCCGCGGTGGTCTAGCGGTTCTGGCGCTGCAGTCCGGAACCGCGGGACTGCTACGGTCGCAGGTTCGAATCCTGCCTCTGGCATGGGTGTGTGTGATGTCCTTAGGTTAGTTAGGTTTAAGTAGTTCTAAGTTCTAGGGGACTTATGACCTAAGATGTTGAGTCCCATAGTGCTCAGAGCCATTTTGAAGTCCGCAACGCTATCCACTGTGCCACCATTTCGGCTGAGATTGTCGTTCACTGCAAGGCATGTTACGTGCCTCGAAAACTTTGACTGTCGTTTTCTCTTAAGAATCTACGGATAAGCCGAGACTCGTGTTCGCTTATTTTGACTCCTCTTCCACTGAGCGAAATTTCTGGGAAACCGGGTTATGGCACTTGTCGTGATTTCCTCGTGAGTACATTGTCGACCTCTCCAGAGGAAGGGGCAAGACGGTAGGGCAGAATCCAGTCAGAGTTAGAATGAGCCTTGGAAGCCTTGTGATCAAACAGCGATGGATAACATTCCTTTGTAATGTATAAAATCATCGAGAGAAGTGACAACCAATCCATTGTATAACTTAGTGAACAGAATATACAGTGTATGGGACTGGAGACAACCCTTCAGAGCTTCTAGAGAATATTGTCCACTTATTGTCCACAGATGATAGGTAAGAAAAGCATCGGACTATGCGACAGATTCGAAAATTTCAAGCGAAAATGTCACTAGCTGCAGCGGGCCCACCCCTTCCTAAACTGATTAATAAATTAATGGGATGTTTCCCACTGCGACACATCACTGCGTGAGACACGCTGACCCTGAAAGTTGTTCTCTGGGAAGGAGGGCTACATTGAACACTTCCCAAGTAACTGCTCTACTAGTTTTCCCCTGTTTCTTCCCTAGCTCAGTTGAAGGGAGTTTGCTTAGCACATTTCTTTTAAAGTTGCCTTAATGTCCTCATCGGATGTCTCCTCCACAGGCCGCAGATCGTAACTAACATTCAAGAGACAGTGAAATACGGAATGGTTTATAGGAGCATTTCGTCGTAACTACAATGAAAGTTTTGAAATACCAGGGTGCCACCTGATTTATTGCTCCAGTCTCCAAATCAGGAAACGAGTTCTTATAATGAACACTATTTGAGAGCCAATCTAAAACCAGTGTATACGTTAAGATTCACGGGGTGTAGTTACAACTTATCGAGCCTCATGATAATTCACTTAAAAAATCTCTACACGATTTCGACAACAGTACGACACCGTACATAAACGTTTTTCTGAAGTAGGTTTAAACTTGAAATCACATTACGCGGACGTAATAATAGCACGTGGCACAAAAGTGTTGCCTGCCTGATATCTAGTCGTAGGCTGGATTTTACAAAATTTTCGAAGGCAGAATTCTACTTTAGTTCACATTTGATACCATAATATAATCACTCACAGCTACAACATGTTGCCAGTGTGAATAGACTGCCTACTGACAGTTATCGAGGCTGAATGAAGCTTTACATCGCTTTTAAGGAAATGAGAACTTATAAAGCACACATACTGCCAGCATGAAAGCTACTTACGAGCTGCCTAGTGAGGTCTGCCTACTGTTTCGAACTTGCCTCTCAGGGCCCCCTTGCGATTGCTCGATCTAATTTACCAACCATTTGCAAAATCAAATAAAATCTCTGATTAAGTTTTATTGTCAGTTTAGGCAAACTGTAATTAGAAAACTGTCAGTGTGGATAAGGTTTTCAGAACTGTTAGAACCGTGTACAAACATTTAAACATTAAATATACAGTAGGTAGCAAAAGTTACGTGTCTTGGCGCTAAGCCTAGTATGTGAATCACTGCTCTCCCTACACTCTCCAGCACAACACAGCATCGTTCTCATGCTTCTTGTCCACCTGTTACTTGTGGAGTGGGATGGGCTAACGACCTTGCTCTCTCACTAACTCACAGCAGCGCGAGCTTTCATATACTCTTAGATAGAACGTTGACTCAGATGTGGCATAAAGGCCACATATGCCCAAAACAAAACGGTTTTAAGACTTTTTATCCACAAATTACAAAAAATTAAAAATAAAATAACCTCCAATCTCATTTAGGCTTTATCGATACTGTTGCATTAAAGGTTCCATACTGTCTTCACTTACCAAGGTTCAAAACTGCATTTTTATTTTAAATTTTAATGTGACCGTCCGTTCTGTCGGATAACATTCATAACCAGTACACATACACTCCTGGAAATTGAAATAAGAACACCGTGAATTCATTGTCCCAGGAAGGGGAAACTTAATTGACACATTCCTGGGGTCAGATACATCACATGATCACACTGACAGAACCACAGGCACATAGACACAGACAACAGAGCATGCACAATGTCGGCACTAGTACAGTGTATATCCACCTTTCGCAGCAATGCAGGCTGCTATTCTCCCATGGAGACGATCGTAGAGATGCTGGATGTAGTCCTGTGGAACGGCTTGCCATGCCATTTCCACCTGGCGCCTCAGTTGGACCAGCGTTCGTGCTGGACGTGCAGACCGCGTGAGACGACGCTTCATCCAGTCCCAAACATGCTCAATGGGGGACAGATCCGGAGATCTTGCTGGCCAGGGTAGTTGACTTACACCTTCTAGAGCACGTTGGGTGGCACGGGATACATGCGGACGTGCATTGTCCTGTTGGAACAGCAAGTTCCCTTGCCGGTCTAGGAATGGTAGAACGATGGGTTCGATGACGGTTTGGATGTACCGTGCACTATTCAGTGTCCCCTCAACGATCACCAGTGGTGTACGGCCAGTGTAGGAGATCGCTCCCCACACCATGATGCCGGGTGTTGGCCCTGTGTGCCTCGGTCGTATGCAGTCCTGATTGTGGCGCTCACCTGCACGGCGCCAAACACGCATACGACCATCATTGGCACCAAGGCAGAAGCGACTCTCATCGCTGAAGACGACACGTCTCCATTCGTCTCTCCATTCACGCCTGTCGCGACACCACTGGAGGCGGGCTGCACGATGTTGGGGCGTGAGCGGAAGACGGCCTAACGGTGTGCGGGACCGTAGCCCAGCTTCATGGAGACGGTTGCGAATGGTCCTCGCCGATACCCCAGGAGCAACAGTATCCCTAATTTGCTGGGAAGTGGCGGTGCGGTCCCCTACGGCACTGCGTAGGATCCTACGGTCTTGGCGTGCATCCGTGCGTCGCTGCGGTCCGGTCCCAGGTCGACGGGCACGTGCACCTTCCGCCGACCACTGGCGACAACATCGATGTACTGTGGAGACCTCACGCCCCACGTGTTGAGCAATTCGGCGGTACGTCCACCCGGCTTCCCGCATGCCCACTATACGCCCTCGCTCAAAGTCCGTCAACTGCACATACGGTTCACGTCCACGCTGTCGCGGCATGCGACCAGTGTTAAAGACTGTGATGGAGCTCCGTATGCCACGGCAAACTGGCTGACACTGACGGCGGCGGTGCACAAATGCTGCGCAGCTAGCGCCATTCGACGGCCAACACCGCGGTTCCTGGTGTGTCCGCTGTGCCGTGCGTTTGATCATTGCTTGTACAGCCCTCTCGCAGTGTCCGGAGCAAGTATGGTGGGTCTGACACACCGGTGTCAATGTGTTCTTTTTTCCATTTCCAGGAGTGTAATAATCAGTGTTAATGATCTGGCTGTGCTATTTTTTTATGATTATAATCACCGATTTTTTCCGACAGTCATATGATTTCTACATACAAAGTGTAATAAATTTCATTAATGTCACTTCACAGCCACATTATTTGTCAATTTGTGGATTTTTTTGTTGTACTTGTAGAATCAGCTAGTGTCTCACGGGCTGGTCATGACATTCAGATGCATGTAGTATCCCTTCTCAATTCCTCTAGGGATGGGAAGGACCGACCGGTTAAAACCAATACCGTGACTTCATTACTGAAGAACCGGTATTTTTCGATATTTGTTTGGTCTTGGTTATAACACCTTTTTCCATTTTTTACTAGTAACCAGGTAAAAAAACCGACATATCAATTTAAGAGCTAAAGTTTTTGGTTTTTAAATAAAACGTTTTTAAAAAACGAGTGACGCTTGTGCGTAAAATTTCCATTGCTTTGAAATATTGGGTGTTACAGAAATTGGGAAAAGCAACCAGCATTATTGTAGTAACAATTTCTGCAGTTGGAAAGTAGCAAAAACAGAAGATATAAGAATCGGTAGTGCATTTCAGAGACAATAATGTACCTGTTGGCGTGTGGCCTATTAGATGTTATGTGTGTATGTGCAGTGTGCAAGACTTGCCCCAACTGGTCTATAGGTAGATACTCGCAGTCGTACTCGGATATCAGTTGGCCTGCAGAATGGTACTATCCGTAGGTTGGAAGTATTTAACGAAGCGCGGTAACAATGTAGTACAATGCTCTGTTTGCTTTAAAAGTTTAGAAGTGAGAGCAGGCGCATCAAGCTTGCGATATCATATTAGGAAGAAACACAACAATTTCACAAGCTGCGACATCGTCGCGAAAAAACAGAGTACCGCAGCGTACGAGGGGGCCCTCTGCCGGTCACGCTCCTACAACCACTTCCCGCCTGTGCGGAATTCTGGCGTTAGCGCTAACAGAGGGCGCTGATTATGTGCAGAACTATATTTTCTTTCATTTGTGGCTCCTTTTTTATGGTTATTTAATATTACCCGGTGCAATATCAATGGTGTTTAATATTTATGTCATTGTCTAGAATATTGGCACTAGAGCATATGTCAACCACACTGTTTTTTAACTCTTCGTCTTTTTGACAATATTACTTTTGTCGTGTTCTTCTTTTTATTGCTTTATACGAGATTACTGTAACACCTTTTATACTTTATAAGCTTATTACAGACTTTAAATATTGTATCCCCCTTTTATTTTCGCTGTTTCAATTAATTATTGAAGACTAGTGTATGCCGACATTAGCGACATCTGGTCAACTTACAACACAAGCATCTTGTGGCTACTGTACGGCAGCTTGTTTTAAACAGTAGTGCTACTGACTACATGACTCGTGCATGTGATGTGATTTGTATGTATTTGACGATGCTGGTGCTGATTCCGCATTTAACATTTGACGATGCCACTATGGCTGCAGTACATCAGGACTTTGTTTTTATGATACAGGTATGCCTCTTCATACTTAAAGCGCACAAATGTAAATTTTGTCAGTACTACTTTTCAATATCCTCTATATATTGTTCTTAAGCTGTATATAGTTCGCGAGTGTATTTATATTTTTCCCATTTTTGCTGCAGATCTGATGATGGTCATTAAAGACTGAAACCGGTAATCTGTTAAACAAAAAAGATTGTGAACATAGACGTAAATTAAAGAAACTTAAAACACAACATTGTTCCTTTGATTGGGAGAATAACTGAACCCATAATTTTGTGGTAGCTTCAGGGTGAAAAATTGATACCATCCAAAAGGGAATAATGCAAGGAAGTCATCAAATTGTAACCTTTCGCTCTCGCTGACGCCGCACCTGTCTCCTTCACCTTCGCAATTTTTGCTGGAGACAATGAGACCCATTTCTGCCGCAGTCTCAACTTAATATCGATCGTTGTCTCCTCTCTTTCACCTTCATTAGAATTCATCAATCTTTATTCGAAGTCTAGGTTTGTCGCTGGAAGTAAAAGTGGGTTATTTCAGAAACTGGCTATTTTGAGCGGTTTTAATAGTCTTGTTAAAATGGAAAGGAAAAGAATTGGAGTAGCCGAAAACCGGTTGTTTCAGCAATAAGCCTCAGACCCTACATTTCTCTTGAAAATCATGATACATTAAACATACGTTAAACAAGACATATTAAACGAATATGGTAATATCTTATTCCTGAAAAACATGAAACGTCCCCTTTGAACATTTATACATGACTGTGCTTAAACTGACACACAATATTTTTAGCGCAACGCAATCTGACTTTCAAAAATCCCTACAAAAGAATGGCCCTTACTAACATTAACCTATACCTTTCACAAATCACTTACCTCACAAAAATCTTCGTTACTCAAGCTACAGCAATACAGCGAGCGCCACTACTGCCAGCTAAATAACAGATTCCAACTACGGAAGGCACTAACTACTAGTAGGCATAGTTAGCAAATGAAAGATTTTAATAGAGAACAAACAATGTATTTACCTTAATAGTCATCAAAAGTCATAATATATACAGCAGTTCATGACATCCATTTTTACAAATTTCAAAACTCCGCCATTTCTTTCCCCACATCCACCACTGCTGGCGGCTCACCTGCAACTGCGCAACGCTACGCACTGTTCACATCCAGCTGCCGCTGCCCAACACTACAATGGCAGACAACAATGCAAACTAGCCACAGACTGCACACAGCACAGCCAGTGATTTTCATACAGAGAGCGCTACGTGGTGGCGGCGTTACCAATATAAGAACCTAAACAGCCTACTTAGAAACACAATTATAATTTGTATATTACTTAATTATTTATTTTCTTATTCAGTGAGAGAATAGTCGCTGGTTTGTTGATGAACAGTACATGGAATCTTACGGCTATGTGACGCATGCTAGCCGGCGATGCGTCATCCAGGTCACTGGTGCGTCCTTGAGGGCACAACTGATGGCTGTCAGCGCACCGCCTCCAGTGAGACGACACATTAGCCCGCGCCACACATCCAGAGGTGCCACTGAGCTCTCAGCTGATTCGACATTTCCTTCCCTTTGAAAATTCTGTTCTGGTATTTCCTTAATCTGTATGTAGAAGGAGACAACATTCGTGACCAACGCCATACAGCATTAGCAAAACATTGAAATGACTTTGCAGTAACACTATACAGCGTTAGTCTAAATGATTCATCGAGTTTCAGAGCGCTATTTGTTTACAAGTATACGATATACAAAGACGGGGGATACTTGAAAAGATAGGTACACTCCAAAGTTTCTAGTACAATCTACAGATGTTCAATGTGTGCGCCCTTGGTCACCCAGTACACATCCAAGCAGCATGCCAGATTTGTAGATATCATCACTTGCATGATCCGTTGATGTCAGAGAAACCGTGATGTGTTCCTACAGTTCTTGTAGCGTTATTGGCATTCGGGTACATAAGCTTTGTCCTTAACGTAACTCAGAAACTAATCGCATGGAGTGCGGCGTGAGATCTTGACGATATGAGGAGCAATGGTCACAAAGGAACATCAACTAGACCAGCGCGCCCTGTACAGCGGTGTGGCAGTTCTCTGTCGAGAAAGGCACGAACAGTTGTGCTCTAGTGAAGTAGAGTCCAACGCTGTTGAAAGGCGGAAGTCGAGAAATCAGCAGTCAGTTGTAGCAACAACCACAACCACAACTGCATCATACCGAGGTACACGGAACCTATCATCGTCTACTCGATGGAGAAAAAAGGGCCCTTACACCTTTGCCTTGGATATAGCACAGAAGACATTCACTTTTGGCTAATCCTTTTCCAATTCCACATAGACTTTTTTATTTTTTATTTATTTATTTATTGTTCCGTGCGACCAAATTAAGGAGAAGTCTCCATGGTTATGGAACGAGTCAATACATGAAATTATAACACGATAGTAGAAACAAATAAAATGTAATACAAGAAACGTATTCAGGCGACAATTCGTAAGTTTAAATAAAGAAAATCAACAATGTAACACTGGAATTTGCTTAATTTTTCAGCTCTTCCAGGATCTCCTCGACAGAATAGAAGGAGTGAGCCATGAGGAAAGTCTTCAGTTTAGACTTAAATGCGTTTGGGCTACTGCTAAGATTTTTGAGTTGTTGTGTAGCTTATTGAAAATGGATGCAGCAGAATAGTGCACTCCTTTCTGCGCAAGAGTCAAGAAAGTGCATTCCACATGCAGATTTGATTTCTGCCTAGTATTAACTGAGCGAAAGCTGCTAACTCTTGGGAATAAGCTAATATTGCTAACAACAAACGACATTAAAGAAAATATATACTGTGAGGGAAATGTCAGAATTCCCAGACTACTTAATAGGGGTCGACAAGAGGGTCTCGAACTTACACCACATATAGCTCGAACAGCCCATTTTTGAGCCACAAATACCCTTTTTGAATCAGAAGAATTACTCCAAAAATAATACCATATGACATAAGCGTATGAAAATATGCGAAGTAGACTACTTTTCGTGTTGAACTGTCACTTATTTCAGATACTGTTCTAATGGTAAATAAAGCAGCATTTGGTTTCTGAACAAGATCCTGAACATGGGCTTTCCACAACAGCTTACTATCTATCCGAACGCCTAGGAACTTGAACTGTTCCGTCTCACTTATAATATGCCCATTCTGTCTGATCAAAATATCAGTTCTTGTTGAATTGTGAGTGAGAAACTGTAAAAACTGAGTCTTACTGTGATTTAGCATCAAATTATTTTCCACAAGCCACGAACTTATTTCATGAACTACATTACTTGATAATGTTTCAATATTACACACAAGGTCCTTCACTACCAAGCTGGTGTCATCAGCAAACAGAATTTTGCAGATTTTTGAATCACCTGTAATACTAGAAGGCATATCATTTATATAAATAACAGTTCAGTACCTCGCATTCTCACATTGGGACAATTCACTTCCCCGACGGATGGATAGTTGCCTCGTCGCTGAATATGAATGTTTCCGCAAAGTCATCATCACCTTCCATAGCTTGTTGCACTCAGTTACAAATCTCCAACTAGTTGGCGTAATCATCTGTAGTCAGGTGTTGCAACAGTTGTAAACAGTAGAGTCTGAAACCCAAACTTGGGACATGCTTCTTTAGCTTCAGCAGTAGTCCATCTAAACCACACTGTCTCATATGCTGCTGACAGATCAACAAAGGCCACCGATGTCTTCAGTTTCTTCTAGAATCGAGCCTCAATATAGGAAGTCAAGGCTAGAACCTGTTCACAGCAGCTACGCTGGCTTCTGAACCCAGCCTGATATGTTGGAGTTGTATTATTTATTATTACTTGAATTCTGTTAAGGATAAGTCGTTCGAGTAGTTTTAAGCACATGCTCAGAGCGCATTGAGCTGTAACTTGAGGAGTCATCTACTGGCTTTCCGGATTTGAGGATTACTAATGTATGAGCAATCTTGAACTACTGAGGTACTTTTCCAGTCTTGAGTACATCGTTGTAGAACCTCTTCAGCCACCTCCTTTTTCCATGTTCCCCAACATGTTTTATAAATTCAGGGAATATTACGTCCAGTCTTGCTTCTTTCCTCATTTTCAATGCTTTGATACGCTCATTTATATCTCTTTCGTCAAAAGAATCTGATAAGGTGATGTTACGATGAAGGTAGATATTGGTTTCATTCACTTCATTCTTTATCTTTTCCTTGATGGTTGAGTCTACAGGGACCCTTTAACCTCTTGATTCTCTGTTGTGACGGGATTATCTTCAGTTGCTGATCGCAAAAATTGGTTGTAGTGTCAAGTTTCATTAATAGCGTCCAGGTCTCTCTGTTTGAATGAGTAAAATCTAAACTCTCGCTTTATTTAGCTCTTCTAGTTTTCTTTTACCAGTATTAGGGTTTTCATCCTGTTGGTATTCTGCTTACAAGTTTTCTGCTGCGTCACCCAGGCAAGGAATGTAATGTTTTTGAGCCCCCGTGGTACTGCACGTTTGGCTGCATGGCTGCACCAATGATGGCTCACACAAATCTCTTGCAGTTTTCTACTTTTGGAGCCATCCAACATAAGTTTCTGTCGACCTCCTGAATACCCTATACCGATCTCAGTTACCTTTCCTGAAATTCCTTCTTGGCTAGTTAATGGAAATTATGACAGATATCTCAATCCCTACGTGGGGCGGTGATGGCTTCTTGGGAAGCTTTTTAGAACTTTTCTAGTGTGACTCAAAGGAAGTGTGTTTTCATCAGTAGAAGGAAAGCACAGGTTAGGATTGGTATGAATGTGCCATATAGCAGACGGAAAGGTTTTCAATTCATTAGAGCCATAACTAAGATAGAGTTTTTCCTTCTGTCAATTCTACTAGTTTCTCTCCATTTTCATCACTGTTTTTATAACTCCAGGTTGTGTGTGATGGCTATGGAAGTCACCCAAGTATGTACACGGGTGCGATACAGATGAAAGGAAGGGAGTGGGCCACTGAACGATAGGTACTTTTTAGACTCAAACCGTAGTTAAATTCCACTCAGCTCTGGAGTGATCACTTAGATGGTACTGATCTCTTGGCAACTAACTCCCTTAAAATCGGGGAGGCTATTTCTTACACATGTGACAGAACCATGTACCATTAATGGCAGGTATCATATCGCTTTGTATCCTGCAGCCTTACTTTTATTAGATTATCTTCATTTATATGGGATTGTTGAAGAGCTTTGATATCGGTGTTGTGGTCAATGGACAGTTTGCTCCGGTAGTCACATTTGACTTTTGATAGTCCTTCTACATTGATAGGTAAAATATGGATTCTTGGCCCAAAATTCTTCGTCATCTTTGTGTAGCTCTGACATGAGCTCAAGTTACAGTTCGTTTTCGTGTGCTGTTGTCTTGAATAGCCATGAGAAATCTTCGACCTAGTATGGCTACTGATGGTGTAGACTTTTCGCTGTCCTGCCTTAGCAGTCCGTTGCCTGGAGTACATCATCTTGTAGGTTGACTACACATCGCATTATGTTTAAAGTTTGATGGAAGTCGCTCAGTGTTCGCATTATGAGATACTGGATGAGTATAATCTAAGCAATTTGCGCTTAAGAAAAGTAAATTTTTGATGCATCTTAAAATTTATGGCGCCATATCACCTGAATTATGTGTCGATCAGTGGTATAACTTTGAAGACACGTGCACATACTCTCTGCAAAATGTATTGCGAACATAGTTAGTGGCAAAGAACTAATAAATTAAAACTTCTTGCCTGATGTTAACGGCTTACTGTACGTACTGTGAAACATGTAGTAAGCGATAAACTTTCTTTCCTTTCATCATTTTGTCGGAGGAATCAGCAGCGAAAAGTTTCGGAGAGATTTGAAATTACCTACATTAGAATAAGGCATCTGAACACGAAAGCTGAAACAGAAAACATAAAAAAAACTTGCTGCGAAGAAGAAACTTCAGTGGGCTGGGTCTTCATCTTCTTGAACTACAGTGAGCAGCTACGAATGCAGTAGGATATCCTAACTTTTAATGCCGGCTGGGGTTGCCAAGCGGTTGTAGGCGCTACAGTCTGGAACCGCGCGACCGCTACGGTCGCAGGTTCGAATCCTGCCTCGGGCATGGATGTGTGTGATGTCCTTAGGTTAGTTAGGTTTAATTAGTTCTAGGGGACTGATGGCCTCAGAAGTTAAGTCCCATAGTGCTCAGAGCCATTTGAACCATTTTTGAACCGCCACTGAGAAGTTGACCACGGCGACAGCAAACGCACATTCGTTTTTCATTACATACTACATGAGTTCAACTTAATAACTATGGACACGTCCGTAACTCAAGCAACACGGACAAATATGGAACATGTCCAAGCAACTTGTACAAATATAAAACACGTTCATACAATACCTACAAGAAGCTCTGTTCTAAACCCTAAATTACCAAACCTGCGTAAAACTTACGACTCCAGTAGCGTGTAAAACTGGACATTTTTCTACTTAATTTGGTATGTAACATACCACTGGAGATCTAATAATTGTAATAAACTACTGCATAACCTATTCATTACGACCCCATTTTAATAAAATTGGAGTAGTAAACTTTATGTTGGTTTAGTAGCATGTAACATATTTGCCCCTTAATGGTCTACAGTTGAAACCAACCAAAATGCACAATGGCTCTCCTGAAGCCACACGCTGATCAACAGAAAAGTAATACCAAAATCGCAATGGAAACACTCAAGACAAGTTGAGAGGAACACACGGCGGCGACAATTAAGCACGCCCTGCCCCGTCCATCAACAAGATCGGAACAAATTAAAATACAGCTATTCAAGTTTAATACCTTGTCTGACACGGCTCTCACAAAACCAGAGTCCTCAGATAACACCACTGAGTGGCCATCTAACACACATTGGACCTTCAGTCTTAATTTAATTGGTCGAGACTCCGCACAATACTCACACGAGACTTTTAGGTCGGCCTCTCGTAAGACATGCAGACTTATTTCTACGTCGATTAAATCACTACTGTTACGTCGCTGAGATATGGAATCAATCAGATTTCGAACAGAAGCTACAAGACATCACCGCAAACTAACACAAGACACAAGGCAGATAAACTATAAGCCACTCACCTCTCACATCACTGGGGTGTCAAAACTCGCAAATCACATGTGTGCCTAATCACCGATCATATTTGACAGTCGAACCACTCACAATGGAGGTATAACGATTCCCAGCGGAACCACTCACAAAGTAACTACATTCGTTTCCCGAGCAGGTGATACAAGATGCATTGAAGAGCCAAAGAAACTGGTACACCTGCCTAATATCGTGTATGACCCCGCGAGCACGCAGAAGAGCCGAAACATGACGTGGCGCGGACTCAACTAATGAATGAAGTAGTGCTGGAGGGCATTGATACCATGAATCCTGCAGGGCTGTTCATACATCCGTAAGAGTGCGAAGGAGTGGAGATCTTTTCTGGACAGCACGTTGCAAAGCATTCCAGATATGCACAATAATATTCATGCCTGTGGAGCTAGGTGGCCAGAGGAAGTGTTTAAACTCAGAAGAGTGTTCCTGGAGCCACTCTGTAGCAATTATGGAAGTGTGAGGTGTTGCATTGTCCTGCTGAAATTGCCCAAGTCCGTCGGAATGCACGATGGACGTAAATATATGCAGGTGATCAGGTACGATGCTTTCTTACGCATCACGTGTCAGAGTCGTATCAGGGGTACCATATCACTCCAACTGCACGCGCCCCACACCATTACAGAGCCTACATCAGCTTGAACAGTCCCCTGCTGACAAGCAGGGTCCATAGATTCATAAAGTTGTCTCCATACCCGTGCACGTCCATGTGCTCGATACAATTTGAAACGAGAATCCTCCGACCAGGCAACATGTTTCCAGTCATCAACAGTCCAATGTCGGTGGTGACGGGCCCAGATGAGGCGTAAAGTGATGAAGGGTGTGGGAGTGGTCCTTCGGCTTCGAATGCACATATCGATGATGTTTCGTTGAATGGTTCGCACGCTTATACTTGTTGATGGCTCAGCTTTGAAATCGGGAACAATTTGCAGAAGGATTGCACTTCTGTCACGTTGAATGATTCTCTTCAGTCTTCATTGGCCCCGTTCTTGCTGGATCTTTTTCCGGTCGCAGCGATGTCGGAGATTTGATATTGCAACGGGTTCCTGATATTCACAGTACTCCCGTGAAATGGTCGTAAGTGAAAATCGCCACTTGGTCGTTACCTCGCAGATTCTGTGTCCCATCGCTCGTACGCCGATTATAACACCACGTTCAAACTCAATTAAATCTTGATAACCCGCCATTGTAGCAGGAGTAACCGATCTAACAACTG
Organism: Schistocerca cancellata; assembly: GCF_023864275.1. Taxonomy (NCBI): domain Eukaryota; kingdom Metazoa; phylum Arthropoda; class Insecta; order Orthoptera; family Acrididae; genus Schistocerca; species Schistocerca cancellata. The sequence goes on from NC_064626.1 coordinate 1,069,358,782, forward strand.
CGCCAGACATTTGTTGCCTTATATAGGCGTTGCCGACCGTAGCGCCGTATTCTGCCTGTGTACGTATTTCTGTATTTGAATGTCCATGCCTATACCAGGTTAGGAACACATACGGGATTGGCTTTCGTATGGCCAGACCCATTCGACCGCCCGACAAGATAAATCGGTCTTCAAGCGCCTACACACGTTCAATTTATCTGACGGCCGACAGATTCATCCCGATAAATTGCTACGTGTGTAGTGCCCTTAATCATAAGCACACGCCGTTTTCTAAACCACTAATAATAGAGCCAGTGCATTTGAGACTGCGTGATTCATGACTGATTAGAAACACAAAGACGCACTAAACTGATTGTGAAACCACGGAGACTTCAGGTTGCCGACACTCGACAAAATGAATAACCACGGTTGAACATCTGAGCAAAGTAGTTAGAACTCGTCAACTACTTAAAGGAACACTAAACAGGATGCGAGTTTACTATACTGCCTATAACGGCACGATGGAAAGCCTGTCACATACACACCTGAATACATGACTACGCACCTCGGCAATACGAGGAGGAAAATTTATCGCCACAACCGTATGACGCGGCCCATACAGCTAACTAGTTCTGCTCTGTAGGGAAAGGCCTTGTAAAATTAACTAGACTCCCCAAGGGCGCTACAGTAGCGGGATACTTTAAATCTTAGGCTGGACACCTTTGCAGTGGTAAGATTCTGTTAAGTAGAAGTCTATTGTGGCTTTTAAGCACAGGTCACACATTACGTATTTATCGGTGGATAATCACTGGATTTTTTTAGTCGTAAGTGTACTATCTACATATTCCAGTTAACGCCAAAAAGCTGGTGAAGAGTTACACATCGTTTAATTGCACAAATGCACACATCAAAAACCATTTTGTATCACCCGGTTCCCCGAACTCCTGAAGATAGACCTTGACTGCGGATATTGTTATCACAGACACAGTACCTTTGACTGTTCAGAGATGTCGCTAAACCCGCCCAAAAAGACGTAACCAACCATGCATGAGCAGAGCCTATTAGACGGAAGGGGTCCGACAACCGATCAGTTCCAGTCATTCCACCAGGAAGGAGGTACACGTCTCGTGTTGTCTGTAGTTCAAATATGCCTAGACGGTCAATACCGCGGTTCGATCACGTCCTCATTGTTACTTTGTGCCAGGAAGGGCTCTCTGCACGAGAGGTGTCCAGGCGTCGCGGAGTGAACCAAAGCGATATTATTCGGACATGGAGGAGATACAGAGAGACAGAAACTGTCGATGACATGCCTCGCTCAGACCGCCCAAGGGCTACCTATGGATTATGGCTCGGAGGAACCCTGACAGCAACGCCACCATGTTGAATAATGCTTTTCGTGCAGCCACAGGACTCAAACTGTGCGCAATAGGCTGCATGGTGGGCAACTTTCCTCCCGATGTCCATGACGAGGTCCATCTTTGCAACCACGACACCATGCAGCGCGGTACAGATGGGCCCAACCACATGCCGAATGGACCGCTCAGGATTCGCATCACGTTCTCTTCACCGTTGAGTGTCGCTTATGCCTTCAACCAGACAATCGTCGAAGTCGTGTTTGGAGGCAACCCGGTCAGGCTGAACGCCTTAGACCCACTGTCCAGCGTGTGCATCGTGGTGGAGGTTCCCTGCTGTTTTGGGGTGGCAGTATGAGGGGCCAACGTACGCCGCTGGTGGTCACGGTAGGCGCCGTAACGGCTGTACAATACGTGAATGCCATCCTCCAACCGATAGTGCAATCATATCGGCAGCATATTGGCGAGGCATTCGTCTTCATGGACGACAATTCGCGCCCCCATCGTGCACATCTTGTGAATGACTTCCTTCAGGATAACGACATCGCTCGACTAGAGTGGCCAGCGTGTTCTCCAGACATGAACCCTATCGCACATGCCTAGGATAGATTGAAAAGGGCTGTTTATGGACGACGTGACCCACCAAACACTCTGAGGGATCTACGCCGAATCGCCGTTGAGGAGTGGGACAATCAGGACCAACAGTGCCTTGATGAACTTGTGGATGCATCATGCATGCATCAATGCAAGAGGACGTGCTACAGGTTATTAGAGGTACCGGTGTCTATAGCACCACCTCTGAAAGTCTCGCTGTATGGTGGTACAACATGCAACGTGTGATTTTCGTTCCGGTACTCTGGGAACCGAGGTGATGTAACACTTTTTTATGTGTGTAAATTCGATAAAGGGACCAATATCACAAGTTCGAGGATGTCTTTAGATGTTTTCTGTTTTAATACAGTTGCTTGATAAATGTGTCTTCAGGGTGACCATATAAGAAACGTGCATTTAATTGTAGGTTCCTAGTTTCAAAACCACAACTTTTAGAAAAATGGTTAAATGCTGTCAGGAGTTAAGGTGTCCGACTGACAGAAAATGATTTTCTACATTTAGAACATTTTGAGGGAAGTTGTATCCTTGCGAACTATGTAAACTGCAGAAAGTTGAATGATAGTGTTGTGCCATCTATCTTCCGTCTTCCGACCCATATACAGTAGAATGTAAATTATTTTTGTAAACCATAACGCCTATCATATTTCGTTTTAACTATTGAAATTTAAAGAGAACTGAAGTTCAAACAAGAGAAGATTTCGCGCGTAAGTTTACCACCACAATGGCCGCTATTCAGTCTGTTCGCTGTTCACCGTAGACCACTAACGGGATTGTGGGGTCTTAAGTGTAGCACATCCCGCGAATGAAGAAGCATCGCTTGCAGTTGCACGCGAGATGTCGCGTAAACAGTCGCCAGCGAGCCTCACACTGGCGGACAGCGCCGGGCATGGAGGCTGGCGGGATTTTTAAAAATCCGCGCAAGGCAGGACAGCACGGCACAGTGAGAAGTTCAAGATCATACAGCGACCTTTCAGTGTCGTCACAGTACCTACCCGGTTTAGATCTGCCAGTGAAATACACTACCGGAGAAGAAAATTAGTACGCCCTGTTAGAGGTTTCCAGTTCACTCAAGATTCATTGTTGCAAAAGTGCTTATGGAGTATATGAAATGATCAGTAGCACAAACGGTTCTGAGGTTCCAGGTATCGACCCATGCTGCAACACCCATATCAGTATCTGTTGTAGACTGCACAAGCGGGATTGCAGGCGCTGACTCTAGCATCCAGTCGATCGTACAGATGGTGAATACCGCTCTGGGGTACGTTATACCACGCCTGCTCGTCCTGTTCACGCAGCTGTGTAAGAGTTGTTGGTTGACAAGTAGCACGGTGACTCCTCGTCCCATCATATCGCATACGTGCTCGATTGGAGAGAAGTTCGGAGATCGTGCTGGCCAGGGAAGTTGCTGCACGTCTTGCTGAGTACGTTGAGTTTCACAGGCAGTGTGTGGGAGAGCATTATTCTGTTAGAGCAACGCATCACCCTCCTGTTGTAAAACTGGCAAAAGAAAGAGTCTAACAACATTTTGCACATACCGACCGCTGGTTAGCGTCCCCTCCAGAAACACCGAAAGTGAACGAGAGTTGTAGCTTATGACACCCCAGACCTTAAAGCTTGGGGTGGGTCCAGTGAAACGTCCCCATAGAAAAATTATACAAGACTGTGCTTAAACTGACACACAATATTTTTAGCGCAACGCAATCTGACTTTCAAAAATCCCTACAAAAGAATGGCCCTGACTAACATTAACCTATACGTTTCACAAATCTCTTACCTCACCAAAAATCTTCGTTACTCGAACTACTGCAATACAGTGAGAGCCACTACTGCCAGCTAAATAAAAGATTCAAACTATGGAAGGCACTAACTACTGATAGGCATAGTTAGCAAATGAAAGATGTTAATAGAGAACAACCAATGTATTTACCTTAACAGTCATAATATATATAGCAGTTCATGACATCCAGTGTTACAAATTTCAAAACTCCCCCATCTCTCTCCCCACATCCACCACTGCTGGCGGCTCACCTCCAACTGCGCAACGCTACGCGCTGTTCACGTCCAGCTGCCCAACACTACAATGGCAGACAAGAATGCAAACTAGCCACAGACTGCACACAGCACAGCCAGTGATTTTCATACAGAGAGCGCTACGTGGCGGCGGCGTTACCAATATAAGAACCTAATCAGCCTACTTACACCAGTGTGTCTTGGACGAATGCACTCTACGAGACAGAGAAGAGCAGTACGCACAACAACCATCGTTTGTGTGCAGGCAGAAACTGCTTTCATCGCTGAAGACCACGGCGTGCCATTCCAGTTTCCAAGTGATCCTCTTCCAGTCGAGTCCTGCACGTCAATGCTTGAATGGAAGACGGGCTAAGGGAGTGCGTGCCGGAACCCCGCTGCTAATAACTGCTTCGCAACAGTTTCGTGTTGACAAGTCTGGGCTCACAGGCCCTCTTTTTGTGCTGTGGTAGATGTACGATCTGCCACTGCTTTCCTTACGATAGGGCGATCCTGGTGGGCGCCTGTTGTCAGGTAACGGGCGAATTGTGGCGCCCTGAAAATACTCTAAGTTGGCGTGGGCGCACAGGACGCTCGTAAAAGCCGGGATGGCAAACGTTAGCCGGACGAGAGGGGTAGACCCAGTGCATGGTCCAGTCGTTAAGGTAATACCTGCAGATTTTATTTAATTGCGATCTTTCATTTATAAATTTATATGTTACATTCATAATTCGCAATTGCCGAGTGATAGAAACCTTCGACCATTCCGATTCACGTGTGTATCGTATACTGTCGACTCAGCAGTATTTGGCCTGTAATGCGGCAACTACGTATCCCAGCCCCCTAGACAACGAAACCAGCCAAAACTTTTAATATTGCAACGCTGAGACGGAGGGAGCATAGTCATTTGAAAGACTGCACTGTGCTGCGTGGACATCCAGAAACTCGTCTACGGGTGTGAGAATGTTCACGGGACCACTGCACAACTGATGCAGCACGTCCAACTTGTTTGGTAACTCTCCGGAAGGACCATCTCAACAGCCTGAAAGACCACAATCTGACCCCTTGCAAACTCGCTCAGTTGGCTGCAGTAAGCACGAGTGCGCCTCCGTGGCATGTTTACCTGTTTGCTTCACACGTCTGCCCCACCCTGAGCCTTTTAGCTGTGAGCATTCACTATCAAAGAGTAGACACAGATGGTGCTCTGGCAGCTATTCCACTACGCTATCTGTTGGCAGATGACGTTGCAACTGTTATCAGTACATCTTCTCTCCCCCAGATGTTAAATGCCGTCATCGGATCAAATACAACATCATCTTTCCAGTTGTACTAATTTTTTTCCAGCAGTGTATATTGACCACAACTTCCATTAACGATGCGTGTCATCATCATCATCATCATCATCATCATCATCATCATTTAAGACTGATTATGCCTTTCAGCGTTCAGTCTGGAGCATAGCCCCCCTTATACAGTTCCTCCATGATCCCCTATTCAGTGCTAACATTGGTGCCTCTTCTGATGTTAAACCTATTACTTCAAAATCATTCGTAACCGAATCCAGGTACCTTCTCCTCGGTCTGCCCCGACTCCTCCTACCCTCTACTGCTGAATCCATGAGTCTCTTGGGTAACCTTGCTTCTCCCATGCGTGTAACATGACCCCACCATCTAAGCCTGTTCGCCCTGACTGCTACATCTATAGAGTTCATTCCCAGTTTTTCTTTGATTTCCTCATTGTGGACACCCTCCTGCCATTGTTCCCATCTACTAGTACCTGCAATCATCCTAGCTACTTTCATATCCGTAACCTCAACCTTGTTGATAAGGTAACCTGAATCCACCCAGCTTTCGCTCCCATACAACAAAGTTGGTCGAAAGATTGAACGGTGCACAGATAACTTAGTCTTGCTACTGACTTCCTTCTTGCAGAAGAGAGTAGATCGTAGCTCAGCGCTCACTGCATTAGCTTTGCTACACCTCACTTCCAGTTCTTTCACTATGTTGCCATCCTGTGAGAATATGCATCCCAAGTACTTGAAACCGTCCACCTGTTCTAACTTTGTTCCTCCTATTTGGCACTCAATCCGTTTATATTTCTTTCCCACTGACATTACTTTCATTTTGGAGATGCTAATCTTCATACCATAGTCCTTACATTTCTGATCTAGCTCTGAAATATTACTTTGCAAACTTTCAATCGAATCTGCCATCACAACTAAGTCATCCGCATATGCAAGACTGCTTATTTTGTGTTCACATATCTTAATCTCACCCAGCCAGTCTACTCTTTTCAACATATGATCCATAAATAATATGAACAACAGTGGAGACAGGCTGCAGCCTTGTCTTACCCCTGAAACTACTCTGAACCATGAACTCAATTTACCGTCAACTCTAACTGCTGCCTGACTATCTATGTAAAGACCTTTAATTGCTTGCAAAAGTTTGCCTCCTATTCCATAATCTTGTAGAACAGACAATAACTTCCTCCTAGGAACCCGATCATATGCCTTTTCTAGATCTATAAAGCATAGATACAATTCCCTGTTCCACTCATAACACTTCTCCATTATTTGCCGTAAGCTAAAGATCTGGTCCTGACAACCTCTAAGAGGCCTAAACCCACACTGATTTTCATCCAATTGGTCCTCAACTAATACTCGCACTTTCCTTTCAACAATACCTGAGAAGATTTTACCCACAACGCTGATTAAAGAGATACCTCTGTAGTTGTTACAATCTTTTCTGTTTCCATGTTTAAAGATTGGTGTGATTACTGCTTTTGTCCAGTCTGATGGAACCTGTCCCGACTCCCAGGCCATTTCAATTATCCTGTGTAGCCATTTAAGACCTGGCATTCCACTGTATTTGATGAGTTCCGACTTAATTTCATCCACCCCAGCCGCTTTATTGCACTGCAATCTATTGACCATTTTTTCCACTTCCTCAAATGTGATCCTATTTCCATCATCATTCCTATCCCATTCTACCTCGAAATCTGAAACATTACTGATCGCATTTTCACCTACGTTGAGCAACTCTTCAAAATACTTCCTCCATCTGCCCAAGGCATCCACAGGATTCACCAGCAGTTTTCCTGACCTGTCCAAAATACTTGTCAATTCCTTCTTACCTCCCTTTCGAAGACTGCTAATTACACTCCAGAATGGTTTTCCAGCAGCTTGACCCATAGTCTCCAACCTGTTTCCAAAGTCTTCCCACGATTTCTTCTTGGATGCTGCAATTATCTGTTTGGCTTTGTTTCTTTCTTCAACATAACTTTCTCTGTCTACCTGGGTTCTGGTATGTAGCCATTTTTGATACGCCTTCTTTTTCCTTTTGCAGGCTTCCTTGACTGTATCATTCCACCAAGCTGTTTGCTTCATCCTACTTTTACACACTACTGTTCCAAGACATTCTTTAGCCACTTCTAGTAGTGTGTCCCTGTACCTTGTCCATTCCTTTTCCAATGACTGTAACTGACTACATTCAACTAACTGGTACCTTTCTGAGATCGCTGTTATATACTTGTGCCTGATTTCCTTATCCTGAAGTTTCTCCACACCTATCCTCCTACATATGGACCTGACCTCCTGCACTTTCGGCCTCACAATCCCAATTTCACTGCAGATTAAATAATGATCAGTGTCATCAAAGAATCCCCTGAATACATGTGTGTCCCTCACAGCCTTCCTGAATTCCTGATCTGTTATTATATAGTCAATGACAGATCTGGTTCCCCTGCCTTCCCAAGTATACAGGTGAATGTTCTTATGTTTAAAAAAGGAGTTTGTGTTTACTAAGCCCATACTGGCACAGAAATCCAAGAGTTGTTTCCCGTTCCTGTTGGCCTCCATATCCTCTCCAAATTTACCCATAACCTTTTCATACCCTTCTGTTCGATTTCCAATCCTGGCGTTAAAATCACCCATGAGCAGAACACTGTCCTTGTCCTTCACTCTAACAACTACATCACTGAGTGCCTCATAAAAGCTATCCATCCTATCTTGATCTGTCCCTTCACAATGCGAATATACTGACACAATCCTAATTTTCTTGCGAGACACTGTCAAATCTATCCACATCAGTCGTTGCGTGTCGATGCGTGTAATTTGTTAATATTTGGCCTACTTGTGTTGTCTACACCATCAACGCCCGCTGACCTATGGACTCCAATATGAGAAAACGTCTCACATCTTCGTTGAATATATGAGGAACAAACAGAGCTCTCCCTTTCCCAATAGAAAAACACAAAAAGTTTTTTTTTAGATATATTTCTGGTATGAATGGAGAAATAGCGTGGGCAGGAAACCTTGTCCACTCGTAAGACTTGCGAATGCGCGGTATTTTCGTCTCAGCTGGGAGCTAATTCCTGGAACAGTAAAGATCACAGCTCTGATACGGTACTCGCGCCCCGCAGATGACTAGCCAGGTTCCCCCCGCGGCGTAATCTCGGCTTGCAGCAGCAGCGGCGCACTCACTTACGTATGCCGCGCACCAAGTCACGGCACGCCTTAACACCCTCACAATGGAATATGTAATGGCGACATTTCGCGCGCGGTGACGGAGATCGATGGGCAGAACGGCGCACCCTAAACACGGTAGCTGGGCAACCGGCCGGCCGGACACTGGTCAGCTCTTCCACAAACCTGCTGTTCAATAACTCGCCCTGTCGTGTCCTGCGCTTTCCGCGAAATTCCCATTACGCCCTTCAGCGACCTACTGTCGTAGCTCGCGCTGGTGGCACTGGCATGACCACATTATTTGCTGTCTAGATCCACTGACGGTAGGAGAGTGCTGTGTTTCTGAATACTTTTCCGACTTACGCCTCCAGCCAGCTTTCTAATAAAATTTTAAACTTACTTATTCCATTTTGAAATAATAGCATTCACTTTATGCGTGTTGCAGTCATTTTCTAAAATTAAGCTCTAAGAGAAAAACAGAAAAGAACGACGCACCACGAAGGAATTGTTCGAACGAGACGGAAATCGTTAGCTGTAATGTAGATGCCGAGATAAAAAAATGATTACAAGTTCACAAAAATTGGATGAGTTACTCAAAAGGAAGCGCTCCACAAATTGAACAAGTCAATAACGTGTTGCTCCACTTCTGGCCCTTATGCAACAATTAGTGTGCTTCACATTGTCCTCCCTCTGGGTGCAACCATGCTCTGAAGTGTGTTGTGCTACCCTCAGGTAACTGGAGAAAAGACTTCAGAGTATTCGTCGCCACAAAAATGCAAAAGAACTTCTCGTTCTCCATGACAACGCAAGGCCTCACAAAAGACTGTGCATCCAGCAGGAGCCCAAAAAACTTCATTGGACTGTTCTTCCTCGTCCATCCTACAACACGGATCTCGTACCTTCCGACTTCTGTCTGTTAGGCCCAATGAAGGATGCACACCACGGGAAGCCCTACGTGGATGATGGGTAGGTTACTGATGCAGCAAGACTTTGGCTCTGACGTCGGCCACTGGAGTGGTACCATGACGGCATTCAGGCCCTCCAGTAACGTGGCATAAGGCCGTTACATTGAACGGAGATTTCTTGCAAATGAGAGTTTTGTAGCTAAAAGAGTGGGAAGTAGTACGGTGTATTAGAATCCTGACTAAGACCAACCTACTTTCAGGAAAAATGTGTTGCATTACTTATTGAACGCCCTTCGTATAAAAACTCTGCCCGGAGATTACACGAATGACTCTCTGAGTGGATCACTACAAGCACTGCAATTCAGGTATACAGCATGTTCCAAAGAATTAGGAACAGGCACAGCATGCGCGACATTGCCAAATTCGAGGTACGGCGCATCTATTAACAGGCCGTGGCCCACATGCCAAACATATAAACACAGTGAAATGCAGTAACATACCAATCTGTGAATGTGAAGAAGGAGGTTCCGCAGATCGGGTTGTTTTCAGTTATCTCCATTTCCATGTAGAGGTGGAATGAAGGCAATTAGATTGTTATATGAAAGCAATTGGAAAGTATGAAATCTTATGGACTACAGACAATTTAATTATACACGTTAAAGAAACAAATTCTCACTTGCCTTTAAGATCAAGTGGACGCTTTGTATATCACAGTAACGCTAACGCATACGAAGAACTATGTAAAAAACTAACAAGAAGAGAGCGGTAGTCACGACTAAAATGCAGTTAAGAGAAACTATAGATTACTAGCAACCAGTCTCGGCTTCGCACGTGTAGTAATAAGTACCCACGGCCAGACGACTTTTCTGTCGTAGCGGTAATTATATACACAAACCTTCCGCATGAATCCATCTATTAGTGAAAACGGTAACAAAATGCCTACATTAGTCCTTGGCATTAGCCTTCACACACGGACAGAATAACGCGGCGTGGAAGTTTAAATTATGTGTATGTGTACGCAAAATGAATCGAACGCCCTCCCGGGTACGCGTATACACTCGATGATTGCCGAGGCACGAATATACCAGTGTAGAAGCATGTAATAATAATAGGTCTAAATGTAGATATAGCTGTAGTTAGTCGGCAAACCTCGAGCTATTCTGAGGCAGCCAGTAACATCTGTAGTAATCCAAACTTAAAGCTAGTCACTTAGGACTTTGAGTATATTCCTTTTATTTTATGTAGTTTTATATAATCTTATTTTCAACATTCCGTTTTGTTATTATTCTCGGCCATAATGGCTACGTTTGTGAACCATGACTGTGTGGGACAATTATTAATTTCTAATTTCTGCTACCAGTCACTTTTTTATTTTATGTTAATCTAACATAATACAGCACGTTTCGAGCATGTTCTGTTCATCTTCAGGCGTTTATGCATACATACATACATATATACAGAGAAATGTTACTTAAAAATAAAGTCTTAAACAAGATTAATCTAGAACTCTTTGGCCATTGTTTGTTACTGCAGCGGCTGTTGTGGCATTTGGCGGAGAGGAGGGGGGCAGTGGATGGCTAGAAATCGAAATTAGTGATGTCTTCTGCTGCTTTTCTTCCTGTGGTTGACTATGTATGATATCACAGCGATTTCATCATCGCTGTGATATCAGACATCACTGACACTAGTTGAAACGGCGCACAAAACATGGATGATGGCGACGGTATACGTGAACAGTGGCGGCGTGACGGCGAACAAACACTAAACACAAACGAAGGCACACACACGAGACACGGATGGCAAATGACCTCCGGCGCGCGAATGTTCACTGTGCGTGTGCGAGTCCGGGGACCTGCCAAGAGAGGAGGAGGAGGAAGGGGAGTGGGAGAGCGAGAGGGGAGGGCAGAGATGCCACGGGCAGGGGAGATAGGGGGAGGGAGGAAGGGGGAGGGGAAGCCCGGGGGAAGAGGTGTGGAGGGAGGGGACAGGGGAAAAGGAAAGAAAGGGGAAGAAAAGGGAGGGAGGGTGCCTAAAGGAAAGTACACCAGAAGTGGGGGGTGGGGCAGGGTCAAAGTTGATAGGAGGGGTAGATGGAGGGGAGGAGGACATCATCAGGGAGGGGGAGCTGGTGGAAGCCACCTTGGGAGAGGGTAAGGAGGGTTGAGAGATGGAGGCCGGGTGGGACGTGGGAGTACAGGCGTGGCAGTGGGCGGGGGTGGGGGAGGATCGGGGAGACTAGTGGGTGAGGAGGATCGAGTTTACGGGAGGTGTACAGGATCCGTATCCTTTCAAGGGAAAGGAGGAGGTGGGGGAAGGGGAGGAGATCGTACAGGATCCGTGTAGGGGAGGCGGATGCGATAGGCGAGGCGGAGAGCATGGCGTTCAAGGATTTGGAGGGATTTGTAAAAGGTAGGGGGGGCGGAGATCCAAGCCGAATGGGCATAACAAAGGATAGGGCGGATGAGGGATTTATACGTTTGGAGGATGGTGGAGGGGTCCAGACCCCACGTACGGCCGGAAAGGAGCTTGAGGAGACTGAGTCGGGAGCGTGCCTTGGTTTGGATTGTCCGGAGGTGGGGAGTCCAGGAGAGGCGACGGTCGAGGGTGACACCAAGGTACTTAAGGGTGGGAGAGAGGGCGATAGGACGGCCATAGATGGTGAGATAGAAATCAAGGAGGCGGAAGGAAGGGGTGGTTTTGCCTACAATGATCGCCTGGGTTTTGGAGGGATTGACCTTGAGCAACCACTGGTTGCACCAAGTGATGAACCGGTCAAAATGGGATTGGAGAAGGTGTTGGGGGCGGTGCAGGGTGGGGGCAAGGGCAAGGAAGGCGGTGTCATCGGCAAACTGGAGAAGGTGGACGGGGGGTGACGGCTGCGGCATGTCCGCCGTGTACAAAAGGTACAGAAGGGGGGAGAGGACGGAGCCTTGGGGCACACCGGCGGAGGGGAAAAAGGTGTAGGAATCTGTGTTATGGATGGTGACATAGGAAGGACGGCGGGAGAAAAAAGGAGCCGATCAGACGGACGTAGTTGATGGGAAGGGCGAAGGTTTGGCGCTTGAAGAGGAGACCGGAATGCCATATGTGGTCATACGTGACATTATTAACAACATACATTTTAAAGAGGTACTGATGTGTAAGTAGGGTCGAGAACCTTTTAGAACACTCTTCGCAATATCAACGTACTTTCAATAACATGTACTACCGATTTTATCACCACCACCAAAAGAAAATTAAAAATGCAAATATCATTCACTGTTGTTGTCTTTTACACACAATATACTTTTTAAAGAGATCTTGATGCGTAACTAAGGCCCTGAACATGGAAATACTGAATACCACGTTCAGAGAGAAAAGTTACATCTACTGAAAATTAAATTTTTGGGTAAGGTTTAAGTAAAAACTGTAAAACATATACGAAATGGGGTAGAAGAATTCGTTAAAAACCATAAATATTTTTACAGAATTTTGAAATATAAAGTAACTGTGTAGATTATAATACTTCCAAAGGGTGGGCAACCCCCTCCCCACCCCCCTGTGTATTGCGAGAGTTAAAGTACATTATATTTATTGCAAGTTAACATGATTGCTGAATATGTATGACCTGTTTGGAGTTCCTAGATAATACGTCCAAGATTTATAGCAGTAGGTAGAATTGAACTGAAAACAATCAAAAAAATGGTTCAAATGGCTCTGAGCACTATGGGACTTGACATCTGTGGTCATCAGTCCCCTAGAACTTAGAACTACTTAAACATAAGGACATCACACACATCCATGCCCGAGGCAGGATTCGAACCTGCGACCGTAGCGCTCAGTCGGTAAAAATAATCATCGTCATCATCATCATCGTCATTGCACAGCATATGACCTAGTGCTACCACGAATAGAGCGAGCAGCCACCAAAGTCGCTGTGGACCGCTGCATAGATAACTTTTCTATTTTCTACGGACGCTTATTTCAAAGACACGTGACATTAATGCTTCCATCGAGTCCAAGAAAAGTTTCACCGTCAGTCACCAGCTTTATTGTGAATGTTATTGCGGCAAACGGAGATTATGCTGAACGTGAATGTAGAGATGCTGTTCCTCTCTTCTTTGTTCTTTGTTATATAGGAGCAGCCACTGAATTTTTGCGCAGATTCTATAACATTAAATCTATCTTTCTCAGCGCTCTAGTCGTTGTAAGAAGTCCGTTCTTTTTCATGATTTAGAACATTTACTTTTACTGATATGTGCTCTTCCTGTCGTCACAATCTTCAGTTGGTATAAGGGAGGTAAGACCTGTGCACCATCTGTATGTGAATCGTGTAAATTTTCTTCTGTGTATTATCGTATTTTAACTGATTGTGTACCGTATTTTGCCGGCCGGTGTGACCGAGCGGTGGTAGGCGCTTCAGTCTGGAACCGCGCGACCGCTAAAGTCGCAGGTTCGAATCCTGCCTCGGGCATGGATGTGTGTGATGTCCTTAGGTTAGTTAGGTTTAAGTAGTTCTAAATTCTAGGGGACTGATGTCCCCAGATGTCAAGTCCCATAGTGCTCAGAGCCATTTGAACCATTTGATTTCGTGTACCGTATTTTCTAAGACAGAGATTGGGGATCAACCCGGCGTTTGTCTAAACGAGCATAGAAAACCGCCTAAAAACCATACTGAAGCTGGGTTGCCAGGTATGCGGAATTCAGCCCCGTGTTCGTTGTTCGGTACTGAAGTACGAATGGTCCGGCATTTTAAAATTCCGTTGATATCACTAATCTGTTTATTGATTAGCAAAATCCTCTAGAATTACATAATATTATGGTCACATTAAAAGAGAAAACTGGATAGCGTAAGAACGATTGTTTCTTCGGAGGAAAAGCTAAACAAAAAATGTTAAATCTAAATGAGGGTGAGCAAAATAAATTCATGAATGAAGCTCTCAAATCCTACTAAAGAGCCGAGTGTTATCTTAAAAGTGATCTGCTTACGAAAACTCTCCTTCTAAGATTTTCAGTTACGTAAATGTAGGAAAAGCGACTCCTACATATGAAAAATGTGTACAAGTGGGTATTGAAGAAGATATTGATAATGATAGTTTATATGCAGAGATCCGTATATTAAATAATATTTTTGAACAATTACAAAGTACAGGATCTACGTCCACACAAATGTCTTCAAGAAAAAAGTTTTAAACGGAGAAGAAACGCCTAAAATAAAAAAAATTGTCAAAAAGATAATGGCGCTTTCATGCCTGTGTGGAATGAGTCTTCAGTCACATGAATCACTTATGGCCCGACGCTAGAAACAAATCGACTGTGGTAAAAGTAGAATTACGCATTCGTTGGAATTTGAAATTTACAACATACAACTACTTTTATCAAAACATTAAAGGTAACAAAACTCTGTTAAAAGCTGTAACTGGCAATAATAAGTATAATTTTTAATGTGTACTAAGTGTTTTATTGGGTTCACCCTCAGCTCAGCAAATCCTTTCACCAGGCACTGTTCGGTAACTATGTTATTGTAATCTAGCAACCCTGCTCTCAGGTGTTCCAGGCCAATGTTCGTTAATCAACCTCGCGTATTCGATCGGGATCTGGCCAACCTCCCTGTACCACAAGCTAGCTGGTTAATCATTGACGTACGCGAACAGATCAATTCTGTAGCGTTAAACATACCTCTTAATGACATAACTCTATAAGCAAGGCGCTACACGGTCTGTAGATCATTTAGAATAGCGTTACGTCTTCTCAAGCTACGCGGAGCGCCAGTCGGAATCCCGAGGCCCCAGCCACGTGTGGCAGTGGTAATTACGTTAATGAACATCAGAGGCCTCCGTATGAGATGTAGGGCGCCGGGAACTGTGCTGTCCCGCCCTCCCCCGCGCTATTGTGCCCTCAGAGTGAATGGCGCCGATGTCGTCATTCTGCCACGACGTCGCCTTCGATGTTTCATATTAATTTCGCGATATTCGCGTTACCCGATACTGAAACAACTACACAAGCTGTCCATGATTGCTTCCGTGTTAGGAACTCCGCTGAAACTTCAAAGAAATCAGGACGTTTAGTCGGAAAGCTTCAGAGGAATTCACATATTTACGATTTAGCTCTAATAGGAAAATTTTAATTACAGCAAAAACTGTTATTTACCTTTTTAAATTTATTGCCTTCCGGACATTGCCCTTACGGCCATTCACCAAGTATGAAACATCTCTCTGGAAGTACGCAATGTATTTTAACACAGAACAACTTAGCATGAAATTTCAGCAAAGGATGTATACAATCGGTTGCAAAACGTTTATTGTAATAAGCCTTAGCCAGGTTTCAATACCACTAAGGGTATATTCTTCAGAAGGAATAGAGTCACATTACGTTAAAATTATGAGAATACATTATGAGCTAAAACGCTCAAGTCAAACAGAAGAAAGTATGGTAGTCGCCTTCTTAGCAGGCCAGACGCAGTCACAAAAGGGAGATCGGAGCTTACTGAGACGATAAAACCTAAGATGCAATACCGTCAGTTGAAAGTAATTGTTGCAATTATTTTTGTCTCACCAAGGTTGTTTTGTCAGATTAAAGACCACTACTACTTCATCTCTTCATTTACTTTTTTTTTATAACAGTTGCAGCTAGTCTTTCCAGCGATTCATAATTTGGGCCCTGGTGATGGTACAGCGGAATTCGTCGATAGTAGTA
Source organism: Schistocerca cancellata (assembly GCF_023864275.1). Taxonomy (NCBI): domain Eukaryota; kingdom Metazoa; phylum Arthropoda; class Insecta; order Orthoptera; family Acrididae; genus Schistocerca; species Schistocerca cancellata. Next base: position 1,069,374,777 of record NC_064626.1, read on the forward strand.
TTTCACACTAAGCTCCACCCAAACATCGGCTTCTTCATTGCCTCTAATTCCTCTGTGCCCATTCATCCAGAATATGATGTATGTTTTATTCATCATTCTTTCCGCCTTCATCCCCAATTTTTTGGTGGATATATCGCAATCTCCCTCTTCCTCTACAATTTTTACCCTCCACAGCTGCCTCTAGTACCACGAAGCTATTCCCTGATGTCTTAACAGATGTCCTATCGTCCTGTCCCTTCTTGTCAGTGCTTTCCATATGGTCCTTTTCTCACCGATTATGAAGAACCTGCTCGTTCCTTACCTTATCAGTCCACCCAATTTTCAACATTCTTCTGTAGCACATCTCGAATGCTTCGATTCTCTTCTGTTCCGGCTTTCCCATAGTCCGTGTTTCACTACCAGACAATGCTGTGCTCAAAACGTACATTCTCAGAAATCTCTTCCTCAAATTAAAGACTTTGTTTGATACTAGCAGACTTCTCTTGAGCAGGAATGCCCTTTTTGGCAGAGCTAGACTGCTTTTTGTGTCCTCCTCGCTCCTTGCTCCCTCCGCTTTGCTGCCTAGGTAGAAAATTCCTTAACGTCATCTGCCTCGTGGTCGCCAATTCCAATGTTGAGTTTTTCGGTATTCTCATTTCTGCTACTTATCATTATCTTGACCTTTCTTTGCTTTACTCCCAATGTATATTCTTTACTCATTAGACTGCTCATTCTATTCAGTAGATCCTGCCATTCTTCTTCACTTTCACTGAGGACAGCAGTGTCATCAGCTAATCTTATCACTGATATTCTTTCACCTTGAATTTTAATTCCATTCTTGACCCTTGCTCCATTGATCGTAGGTGGACGAAACTAAAATGAGCTCTAACATGGAAATTAAACGTTTCCGGACGCACGTCCACATAACATCTTTTCTTTATTTGTGTGTGAGGCATGTTTCCTGAAAGTTTGGCCGTACCTTTTTGTAACACCCTGTATACAGATCGAACAATAGAGACGAAAGATTACGTTGCCGTCTTACAGCGTTTTCAATCCGAGCACTTCGTCCTTCGTCTCCCCCTCTAGATTCTTGAACATGTTACACATTACCCCTCTTTCCCTACACCTTACCCTTATTTTTCTTTTCAAAATTCCGAACATCTCGCACCATTTCACACTGTCGAACGCTTTTTCCAGGTCGACAAATCCTTTGACCGTGTTTTGATTATTTTTGTGGTCTTGCTTCCATTGTCAGCCGAAATGTCAGAACTGCCTTTCTAGTGCCTTTGTCTTTCATGCAGCCAAACTGATCGTCATGTAATGGATCGTTAATTTTCTTTTCCACTCTTCTGCTTATTGTTGTTGTCAGCAACTTCGATGCATGAAAGGTTAAGCTGACTCTTCGATAATTCTCGCACTTTTTGGCTCTTGAAATTTTCGGAATTTTTCTGAAAGTCTCATACATTGTACACAGCACCGTAAACAGTCTCTTTGTTGCCTCTACTCCCAATGATTTTAGTAATTCCGATGGAATCTTGTCTATCTTTCTGTCTTATTTGATCTTAAGTCTTCCAAATTTGTTTTATATTTTGACTCAAGTACTGGAACCACTAACACTTCCCTACCGAGTCCTGTGTCTTCTTCTGTCACATCATCAGACAAATCCTCTACCTCACAGAGGCCTTCAAAGTACACTTTTCACCTACCCGCTCTCTCCTCTGCATCTGACAGTGGAATTCCCTTTGCACTCTTAGTGCTATCGCCCTTGTTAGACTTTTCTATATGCTGAGTCAGTCCTTCCGACAATCACTTCTTTTTCGGTTTCTCACGGGTACTATGGTGCTTTAATTGCATCAGCGCCGACTATGAGTGTAGTGATAATGGAAAAAAAGCGGAAAACAGGTTCTTTTTCTCCGTAGGGTCTATCTCAGTAGTTTCCTTCAATGATTTACGGAATCCATGGAGATCCTAACTATAAAATCACACTGCCCTGGTTCAGAAGTAACAAAAAAGACCTCCAACGCTTACAAATCAAACCAAAAGACGCATGTGGTAGGGATCTCTTCCTCAAGAAGATACTGACGAGCAACCAAAAACAAGATGCTGTGCCCTTGGACGGAAGAAGAGTAAGCACGCCCGCTTACAAACAATGAAGCAAATCAGGGCTTGAAAGGAAGCAAAGATCACCGGCAAATGCAACAGTCCTTAACGTGACCACAAATGGCATCAGCGAAATATTAAAAGAGCAGAATTTTTTTCTGTTTTATTGCATGAAGCTTATGTTACAATTCTGTATATAGCGATGCGTTTAAGGCGTTTTCCGCTCATATTTAGGTACTAAATGTTTACAGTTTCCGATTATACAAAGCTACAAGCTGCTTAACCTACAGCTACTTATTATTAATAAAATGAAGACTATAAGGTGCAATAATAAGAGTTTCACCTTCTTGTTCCCTTCCTCACTGCCAACCCCATCAGCAGAAAAATTACTTTATATTTCATACTCTCACAGTATAGCTTGTTAGCTTTAGGTACAGCATGACTGAAGTCGAATGACAAAATCTAAAATCGTCGCTACGCATTAAAATGAAATATAACGTTAACACAATGTGGTTGATAGCAAAAAAATAGAAATTAATATTTCGCATCAATCACAGGTATCATACTTATCAAGCATGGTCACAGTAAATAAAAAGAGGTGCTTCAGAAAACGGCCTATCTGTCAAACACTGATTAATATTAGCCGGCCAGAGTGGCCGAGCGGTTCTAGGCGCTACAGTCTAGATCCGCGCGACCGCTACGGTCGCAGGTTCGAATCATGCCTCGGGCATGGATGTGTGTGATGTCCTTAGGTTAGTTAGGTTTAAGTAGTTCTAAGTTCTAGAGGACTGATGGCCTCAAAAGTTAAGTCCCTTAGTGCTCAGAGCCATTTGAACCATTTGAACTGATTAATATTGACAGAGTAGTTTGGAAAAAATGAAAGGAAAAATGACAGGAACCTCTTCCCCCTCCCAAAAAAAGGAGGAAACTGCAAAGAATTTACGTAGCTTGGAATCATAATATAGCTAAAGGAACGTATGGGAGAGGTAAAACAAGAGCTACCGAGCTATTGTAGATTATATTCTTTCATACGGGTTAGAATGTTAGCGTCTTTAGAATGGATGAAAGACGAATAATGCAGCAAAAACTTTCCTACGAGGAGTGTGTACATTAACTGTCGAAACAAGAAGAGAGCTAAGTAAAGTGCGAAGAAATGGTATGAACTGTATTCACACAAATTAATTGTAACACTGCGCACACTTCATGAAGAAAACTGGTCAAAATGCGACTTGCAAAAAATGAGCCACTCCAGAGGCAAAGAAGGAGAAGTGATATTGCGCACACGCAATGGAAAAAAAGTGGTCAAAGTGGGAGTTGCAAAGTAAACCACTGGAGACGAGAAAAAGGAGGAGGACAGAAATACTTTTGACATGATTGATCCTTATTTTGCCTTTCTTTTACTAACCAGGTTTTCCTGACCAGCACATCGTGGTCTTTTCCATTCCAGTTACTGATTTTGAATTGTACTCTGGAATGAATGCTGTGTATCGATTTTTCATAGGGGCTTACCTAAGATATTCTTGGAATCACACACTTCTTCGACAGTAAAATCGATCTGAATAACTAAACACTAATGTTGTCTTCGTAAAAATGTATCGGCAAATGAAAGTCCTTGGACCTCACCAAAATGCAAATTCTCTGTTATTCTGTCCTATGGACCACAATTGTTGGGCATCGCTAACTATTTTCTATGAAAACAATGCTACAATTAAGATCCCCTGCGATTACTTATGTACCCTCCGCTGGTACGTAATATTCTGAAGTGAATTTTTTGTAATGGCAGGTGATGAGTCTATGGCCAACAGCAGCCCTAAGCTGGAAGCTGATAATGAAGTGGTCGTCAAGTATCTCAACTTCTGACATGATCTCAAAAAATTTATCCAACCCGATTACCAACTTCTCTGATACCTCCAGTATTTGACTATACGCCTAACCTGGTTCGCAATATTTTACATACCATCATTTAAACTCTTGTAGCTTGTAAACGTCACGCTTAAGACTGCGTTGATTCAGATACCTCAATCTTTCGCGAGGTAAATGTAACATCACCTAGTGTTTCTTTTGGAGCAGCTGCCTCCATACTTTAAAGACTCATTCCCAAAAATGCATGTATTAAGTAACGTGTAAACTTAACCCCTCATCACTGTAATATTATCTGATGCGAAATCAAGATCCACTGTTGATGGTGCAGATGTGCTGAAACGTGTTTGGGTGAAGCATTGGGCACGGCCGACTTCCTTCCCTAATCCGATGAGACCGATGACCTCGCTGTTTGGTCTCTTCCCCCAAACAATCCAAAATCCCAACCACCCGCCCTGCGTAGGAGGGGTTACCTCTGTATTTCCTAATGTGCATGGTGAAGCATTCAACGAAAAATTGTCTTTTTGCAACATAAATGTAGGCGTATGTGAGATTTTGGGAGGATTGGGATCACACCCTGTCTGCAGAGTTACATATGATGCTCGCACCGAATGAATCTAAGGGCAACCGAAGATTTCCCGCTCTGAGGTGGTAACGTCATGTTTTTATTTCCAGTATGGGTTACAAACTTTTGAATTGCATCATCACAGTCTTTCACGACGTCCTGACTGAATAAAATCTTCAATCCACGTCATTTCGAATAAATTCCTCGAGTTTTCGACATCTGTCTCCGTTATTGTCATCAGGAGTAACAACTATTGACTGCCGGAGTTAACACCGTATACCGTTTGTATAGGCGAGACAGCGGCATCTGACACCTTCCATAGGACTCCCGAAATAACGTATGACAGAGTAGGACGGGGTCGATTTTCTCAAACATCTTCGCAAAGCCTATATAAACCCTGTAAATTCCAAGATCACAATACGTCTCCTCCTCCCTCCACCACACACTCTCCATATCCTGTCCCAAGGAACCTCCGACGGGATCCTCTTCCCGACCCAGAAATCCATCTTGACATCACTCATTCCACCAGTTGTAGCAAATGTTCTTTCCTTGTGTCCAGTACCTCGCCTGTGCAAGCTTCCACCCAACATCATGGCCCTATATGACTACTGAAATGTTAGTATTGTCCTACTGCCTCTCATTCCTCCAGCCTTCCTTCCTGTGGACACAACATTTACTGAGATCTGACATCGACGGACTTTTAACATCATGATCGTCTACACCATCATCGTAGCAACAGCAACACAGTCGTCATCTACGTTTTAAAGTGACTCATGAAAATAAATCAATTTTAATGATTTTTAATACTATTATTTTAATCTTATTAATTGTAAAAAGATTGTAATTTTAATATAATTTGGCTTAAGATCAACTACACAGCTACTGCCAGGCCACCTTCCCTCTTCCATGTGAGAGGAATAAAACAAGCAGCAAAGAAAAAAGAACAGCTCCGACAGTCACTAATTTTACTGCTGATGAAGATGGTGAGCAGAGCTGTCAAAAGACTGAGGATTATGTTCGAAATAACGCAGCTTAGAAAGCAAGATTTTCTTCAGACTGACACTGCCTGACAAAAAAGTGAAGCACTCAGAAAGGAAAGAGGAAAGGAAATGGAGCTTCACAGTTTGAGAGGGTAAGTCATCTTCTTTCAGTGATTATAAAATAGATTAAAATCTGCAAAGAACTGTATGAGCCCACTTATCAGTATGACATTGCAGCCCTTTTGGCCTGGATGGATGCACTGATTCGGTTGGGAAGGGTGTCATGAAGTTGTTTTCTGAGACAAGATGGGCCAAAACCATTGTAAATGTTATTTGATATTCTGGATATTCGCACCGAGACGTAATTGTCGTTCTAGCTGGTCCCACACGTGTTTCATTAGAAACATATGGGAGGATCTTGCTGTTGTACCTCAGTATCAGGCCAGAGAACTCGTAGTAACATTTCCCAAGTATGGAAGAGGATTTTCCTGTTGAAAAATGGCGCCACAATACTGTCGCATGAGAGGTAACATGATACAGGATGTGCGTGACGTACAAGTTGTGCCGTCATAATTCTCTCAAACACAACTAGCAGTGACCTGAAGTCGTGCCTAATGGTTCCTCATATCATGATGCCAGGAGTAGCACCGCTGTGTCTCTTCAAAACAGTGGAAGAACGGGACCGCTCCTCAGTTCGCCAACATACTCGCGTAGGCTGGCTCATCTAAGTTAGTGCAGAACCGCGATTCATCACGGAAAACAAAGTGACGCCATTCAACAGGAGTCCATACCTGGCGATCACGGAGCCGCTCCAAACGCAGTCTACGCATGGGACGTTAGTTTCTTAGCCCGGATGTTACTAGTCTCCAAACAGAGGTACAGGAAGATGCAGAATGTTTCAGGGAATCCATAACTGGTTCTTGGATGGCAGGCGTAGAACTGAATAGGTTGCGATGAACTTAGTACACAATACGGCGATCCTTCCCCCACTTGTCAGACGTTGTCGACTGGAACCTTGAAGACGAGTGGACGACTAAATGGACACCCACGCTGAGGTACCTTTCAACCTATGTCAGGTTCTGATAAAGCTGTCACACATGCGGCATCTCCGTGTCCTTCACTTTGCTCATTCAACACCTGACGCTGTTCATGCCCCTTGCATACCCTACCAGGCGTGGTAACAACACTTAACACGGACAACACTAATGCACGCAGGTCGCCATTCTACCTGCCACAGAGAATTGCTATTCTAACAGTTTACATACCCATTATTGGTGTGCACATGCCCGAAGTTATATTGACATCCGATCATGTCCTTTTGTTCCTTCACTTTTTTCCTCAGAAATTGTGTGAATACTAGTTGTAATTTGTAAACACACAGTCGACAGATTGAAGGAAATTGGACAGACCATTGAGTCTTGATCTTTGGGCATTGATCTTTGAATTTAAGGGAAGTAGCATGTACAGGGTTTGTCAAGATTTTCGAGGAAAACAGTCCGCCCTACCATGCAGGCGTCGTTTTGACAGTCGTCTGAAAGGTTCCAGACGCTGTTGCGTCGATTACACAAGCAAAACAGTTTGCTCATACCAGCAGTCAGTAGTTTCACTCCTGATGACGATGGCGGAGACAGCCGCCGAAAACTCGATGGTTTGATCCGAAATGACGCTCCTTGAAAACCGAAAAAATGACATTCAGTCATGAGGATGGACTTTTTAAGTCTGGATTTTAACACACACTGTACATCGAAACGTGACCTCGTCGACATCTCAAATAGGGAAATGAGAAGAGTCTGTGTTGTCCTTACATACCGGGTGATCAAAATGTCAGTATAAATTTGAAAACTTAATAAACCACGAAATAATCTAGATAGAGGGGTAAAAATTTACACACATGCTTGGAATGACATGGGGTTTTATTAGAACAAAAAAAAACAAAGTTCACAAAATGTTCGACAGATGGCGCTGGACAGCAAAACGTCAGTGACTGCGCACGACAATCGTGTATAAAAGGAGCTGTAAAGAGAGAGAGAATCAGATGCGCCAGCAGTCGCAGCATGTTGACGTTACCTGAAAAGGCGCTTTTAGTGAAGCTGTATTATCAGAATGGGGAATGTGCTAGTTCAACGTTACGATCCTATCGCCATAGGAAGGGGATTCCAACGGGTAAAGGTCCGTTGATAAATGGAGCTGTGGCGAGAATGATTTAGAAGTTGGAAGCCACGGGTTGTTTAGACGATAGACCCCGTAGTGGCCGACCGAGCACAAGGCGTAATGCTACTGAGACAGTTCAGGAAGAAATGGAGACTGTAGCGGGTTCGTCTATGCACGGGGAAGTCAGCGCTCGTGCAGTCGCACGTCGCACCGGCATTCCATACACTACTGTTTGGTTGGCACTTACCCGTGCCCTCCGATGCTATCCGTACAAAATCCATCGGCATCATGAACTATTACCTGGCGATTAAGGGAAGCGGAGGGCATTTGCGGTGTGGGCGTTTCAAAAGATGGCGGAAGATGGCGATTGGTTGAGTAACGTGTTGTGGACCGACGAAGCTCATTTCACGCTCCGAGGGTCTGTCAACGCCCACAACTGCAGAATTTGGGCTACCGAAAATCCTAGAACTGTCGTGGAAACTCGATTGCACGACGAGAAAGTCGCGGTATGGTTGGATTTACCACATCTACCGTTATCGGGCCTTTTTTCTTCGAGGAAATGCGTGATTCCGGTTTTGTAACTGCTACCGTGACGGGTGAGGGGTACGCCGATATGTTACAGAATCGCATCATCCCCAGCCTGGCTGATAAACACCTGCTGGAACGTACGATGTTTATGCAGGATGGCGCTCCACCCCATATTGCTAGACGCGTGAAAGATCTCTTGCGCGCGTCGTTTGGTGATGATCGTGTGCTCAGCCGCCACTTTCGTCATGCTTGGTCTCCCAGCTCCCAAGACCTCAGTCCGTGCGATTATTGGCTTTGGAGTTACCTGAAGTCGCGAGTGTATCGTGATCGACCGACATCTCTAGGGATACTGAATGACAACATCCGACGCCAATGCCTCACCATAACTCCGGACATGCTTTACAGTGCTGTTCGCAACATTATTTCTCGACTACAGCTATTGTTGAGCAATGATGGTGGACATATTGAGCACTTCCTGTAAAGAACGTCATCTTTGCTTTGTCTTACTTTGTTACGCTAATTATTGCTATTCTGATCAGATGAAGCGCCATCTGTCGGACATTTTTTGAACTGTTGTATTTTTTTCGTTCTAATAAAACACCATGTCATTCCGAGCATGTATGTCAATTTGTACGTCTCCATCTACATTACTCCGTGATTTATTCAGTTTTCAAATTTATACTGACTTTTTGATCACCCGGTACATTCGACGTGAGCAAATTGTGTAATACGGTGAAGATAATTCAGAAGTAATGACGTACTGTACGATTGCGATGTCGTGGCTGAGGATAGAGAGGTGGGAAGTCCAATCAGGGTCTTGCCCAGTCAGCCACTCGCGTTGGTGACGTAGGCTAGAGCACGCGCTTCCTGACCGGGCAGTCTGGTGTTTGCTGGCGTGACGTGACGTGCTGGCGCGCCAGCGGTCTGAAGGACGACCCCGGCTGACTGGCAGTCTGGCTCGGCCTCTAACGAGCGGCCCGGTCTCTTCGATCTCCACGAAACGCGCTCCACCTGCTAATTGCATGCATATGAATGCGCATGCCAAGGCAGCCGCAGCCGAATAACAAGTAGGCTGCCGCGGAATTATCTGCACCAGTGAGGCGCCAGATGGTGACCTCCTGCTCAAGCTGAAGGGCGGAACTTTTCTTTCAACTGTGGGGATGCCTGCAATGACTATCTTGAACGTTTCAACGCTTTGATGTGTGGTCAGAATACGATTTGATGCGCGGGAAGAATATTCCCATAGGCAAGCTCCGTTCGGCATAGACGCTCTGGCTGTTGATCGAACATTGTGCCAGATACAGGGGTTGGACAGAAATGTGGAATCACCGCGAGAAATGCATGCTTGAACATAAATGCATATGCTATCCAAACCTGTAGGTTGCGCTGCTGTATTTGACCACGAACAGCAACTGTGCAACGTTGTCAATACAGGGCTATTACAAATGATTGAAGCGATTTCATAAATTCGCTGTAGCTCCATTCATTGACATATGGTCACGACACACTACAGATGTGTAGAAAAACTCATGAAGTTTTGTTCGGCTGAAGCTGCACTTCAAGTTTCTGCCGCCAGAGCGCTCGAGAGCGCAGTGAGACAAAATGGCGACAGGAGCCGAGAAAGCGTATGTCGTGCTTGAAATGCACTCACATCAGTCAGTCATAAAAGTGCAACGACACTTCAGGACGAAGTTCAACAAAGATCCACCAACTGCTAACTCCATTCGGCGATGGTATGCGCAGTTTAAAGCTTCTGGATGCCTCTGTAAGGGGAAATCAATGGGTCGGCCTGCAGTGAGCGAAGAAACGGTTGAACGCGTGCGGGCAAGTTTCACGCGTAGCCCGCGGAAGTCGACGAATAAAGCAAGCAGGGAGCTAAACGTACCACAGCCGACGGTTTGGAGAATCTTACGGAAAAGGCTAAAGCGGAAGCCTTACCGTTTACAATTGCTACAAGCCCTGACACCCGATGACAAAGTCAAACGCTTTGAATTTTCGGCGCGGTTGCAACAGCTCATGGAAGAGGATGCGTTCAGTGCGAAACTTGTTTTCAGTGATGAAGCAACATTTTTTCTTAATGGTGAAGTGAACAGACACAATGTGCGAATCTGGGCGGTAGAGAATCCTCATGTATTCGTGTAGCAAATTCGCAATTCACCAAAAGTTAACGAGTTTTGTGCAATCTCACGGTTTAAAGTTTACGGCCCCTTTTTCTTCTGCGAAAAAAACGTTGCAGGACACGTGTATCTGGACATGCTGGAAAATTGGCTCATGCCACAACTGCAGATCGACAGCGCCGACTTCATCTTTCAACAAGATGATGCTCCACCGCACTTCCATCATGATGTTCGGCATCTCTTAAACAGGAGATTGGAAAACCGATGGATCGGTCGTGGTGGAGATCATGATCACCAATTCATGTCATGGCCTCCACGCTCTCCCGACTTAACCCCACGCGATTTCCTTCTGTGGGGTTATGTGAAAGATTCAGTGTTCAAACCTCCTCTACCAAGAAACATGCCAGAACTGCGAGCTCGCATCAACGATGCTTTCGAACTCATTGATGGGGACATGCTGCGCCGAGTGTGGGAGGAACTTGATTATCGGCTTTATGTCTGCCGAATCACTAAAGGGGCACATATCGAACATTTGTGAATGCCTAAAAAAAACTTGTTGAGTTTTTGTATGTGTGTGCAAAGCATTGTGAAAATATCTCAAATAATAAAGTTATTGTAGAGCTGTGAAAATCAGACAGTCTTCTGTGTAGTTCTGAGTGTATTATGTCGGAGCAGTGAATTCGAACGTGTGCAAATTGCTGATGCTTCCACAAGCAAGGGAGCCGAAGTTTTTCATGTTGCAAGAGGCGCCGTATACAAGGTTTGCACCGCATCCAGGGAAAGCGGAAAAACATCATTCACTAAATTACTACTTGGACGAAAGTGTGTGCTGGGTGATCGTGATGGATGTCATTGAAGAGAGTTGTGACGAAAAATAAGTGAACGACAGCTGCAGATATAACTGAAGAACTGAATGTTGCGCTCGTGAACCACGTCAGCAGCGAAATAACACGAAGGGAAGCTACTTAAGCAGGGGATTCCAGAGGTGTCTGGAATTCCAAAACCACTCATCGGTGATGCAAATCCCAGTAACAGTAAAATTGAAACCTGGTAGTCAAGGGAAGGTAGGATTCAGTTACGATTGTGGACGGGGCCGTAATCAGTTACTATTGGTTGCGTTTTACAGTTGCACACAATTTATTTTAAACCAGTAATTCTAGACTCGACAATAAATAAAAATACCACAAGTTATTAATGAAGGAATAAACAACTGTTTATATAATAGTGTTTCAAGTGAGTTACAATTTAGCAAATCACCATTAAATACAGATACGACAGGTAATGTTTTAAAAGCAAGCCACTGTGATCTGATCAGAAGGCCTTACACGCCAGGAATGGCAATAAATTAAGAATTGTTTAAGAACTCGCTGTAATTTACAACTTACATGATTGAAATATTAAAGGTAAGTCGCCACAAACACAGCAGAAGGCATCAGACGCCAGGAATGGCAGTAAATAAGGGTTTAAGTCTTACTGCTAAAATACAAATATCAAATTAGATGGCTCTGAGCACTATGGGACTTAACATCTATGGTCATCAGTCCCCTAGAACTTAGAACTACTTAAACCTAACTAACCTAAGGACATCACACAACACCCAGCCATCATGAGGCAGAGAAAATCCCTGACCCCGTCGGGAATCGAACCCGGGAACCCGGGCGTGGGAAGCGAGAACTCTACCGCACGACCACGAGCTGCGGGCTATCAAATTAGAATTTTAAGGCAAATGACCACAATCACGGCTGAAGGCCTTACACGCCAGGAACGGCAGTAACAAAAAAAATTAGAAACCTGCTGTAAAGCAGCAAATACAATAGCAAAGGTTAATTTAAAAAAACAAGCAACTGATCACCAATCGGGCGAAATAAGATGATGGTAAACTTTGTAACACAACCCTTAACATCCACTGAACACTACACTGCAAGATTTATTGCAGAATGCGACCAGAAATATTAACTAGATATATATAACCTTTAATGTAGGCATTGCAAGATATTGTAATAAATAATACAACAATAAAAGTTCCTTAAAGGGTTCTGAGGCAGATTATACCCGCCGAAGGCGTGGGCTGAAGGAACGTTACCTTCTTTTAGAACACACATGTCTTACAATAATCAAGGGGCCATAGACGGTATTCCAGGAATCGACCTCTGAGAAATTCCAGCAACAAATACTTTCGCGAGCGATGAGATAGACAGCCAAGAGTTGCATTCACTTCACAAGATGGTAACTCAGACTAGTGGCAGTCTAACGAATGACTAATGATAATCTTGCTGAAGCTACCTGACGTCCGATAAACCAAATGCAGCGACGGAACAATTGCCAAAGCCGCAACCGGCGGTCTGCACTACGTCCCCAAAATACTGTGTTTAGAGTGCCTGGAACGAGGAAGGAACCACTACCACCAGAGTAGAAGAATCACCCACCGGCCTACAATCAAGAAAGCTGTCAAAACTACACGCCTTACCAGACAGCAGCGGCAAGGTGAGGAAACGTACACTGCCGTTACATACACTAACCCCCAGGGCAGATAACTGGGTCGTTAGCGACCACCAGGCAAGAAAAATTACCGCTGGTTGAACTTAACAAATTGTAACGAGTTCGACGCAGTAAACAGTAATAATAAGTCAAGGAAAGCTAATCAGATCCGGCTTCCCCAAGCACTCCACTCACTGCTCTTCGCCTCGGCGACTCTACGAGTTGCAACACGAACCCAAGTCACTGGAGAATCGCGAGAGATCACAATGGAGGAGGTCTCTCTACTTGCATTGAAATGCACTCATCTTAAAGCTTGCTGGATCCGGTTTACGACGAGGTCGTGCACCCTCGTGACCACAGCCCTTCCATCTGGCAGTCCATGCGAGCCGCCAGCGCTCCCGGCGTGTTCTGGCACTGCGCGGACCTGGCTCCTCCAGTGTCCCCGACCGAACTGGCACACTGACACGACCCAGAAAGACAACGACGTCGCCCCGAAGATAGGGCAACAGTTAAAACGTACCGATAACCGCCGCTGCTGCCACTAGCGGACAGGACACGCTTGCGAAATCGAGTGGCGCCAGTCAACACGAGAAGAAGACAAACAACCGCAACCGTGCCAACTAAATGATACCGTCAGGGCTCCAAGAGAGGGCGGAAACCTACCAACAGCACCAACGCGAGCTGCAGCATGGCTAAAGAATGTGGTGCTGAAGCCGTGAAACCTAGACTATGGTGTAATGGAACGTCATTTGGTCGGATGGGTCTTGTTTCACACTGTTTCGAACTTCTGGTAGAGTTTACGTCCCAAAAGTGAAACATGGCAGGGACTCGGTGATGGTTTGCGCACCTGTATCGTGGTAATCCATGGGGCCCATGGTTACTCTGCAAGGTCACATACTGCCAACTATTATGTGAACATTTTGGCTGATCAGCTCTGTTTCATAGAACAATGTTCCTTCCCCAATGGTGATGCTGTGTTCCAGGACAACAGAACCCCTGTACACACAGCTCGCTTCATTCAGAGCTGGTTTTTTGAGCACGAGGATGGGTTCTTGCATCTCCCCTGGCCACCACGGAGCCTTTGTAGTGTACTTTGGAGAGAAAGTTGCGTGATAGCTATCCATCTCCATCGTCGTTACCTCAACTTGCAATTAATTTATAATAAGAATGATGTAAGATTCCCTTGAAAACCATACAGAGTTGTATTTCTCAGTTCCGAGACCACAAGAAACTGCTCTGAATGTCAACGGGTTTCGTACATTGTATTAAGCATGGTGTTCAGAAGAAACGGAACATCTTGAACGACTAGAGATAGGTCGTTCATATTCAAAGGACGTGTACATTAGTATCTTCTACAGAAATGATTAGCATTTGATCCATGTCCACCAGCGGGTTCAAAGTGAACACTGATATCGCGGCGCAACAAAAAAATGGTTCAAATGGCTCTGAACACTATGGGACTTAACTTCTGAGGTCATGAGTCCCCTAGAACTTAGAACTACTTAAACCTAACTAACCTAAGGACATCACACACATCCATGCCCGAGGCAGGATTCGAAACTGCGATCGTAGAGGTCGCGCGGTTCCAGACTGTAGCGCCTAGAACCGCTCAGCCACGCCGACCGGCGCGGCGCAACACCGCAAACCCATAAAATACGGACCGAGCGAGGTGGCGCAGTCGTTAGACACTGGACTCGCATTCGGGAGGACGACGGTTCAATCCCGCCTCCAGCCATCCTGATTTAGGTTTTCCGTGATTTCCCTAAATCGCTCCAGGCAAATGCTGGGATGGCTCCTTTCAAAGGGCACGGCCGACTTCCTTCCCTAATCCGATGAGACCGATGACCTCGCTGTCTGGTCTCCTTCCCCAAACAACCCAACCCCAACCCATAAATTATGACTGCTGCTCTCGTTGCCGCTATAAAGCGAAAGTAATGTATCAGTGTGACTCGAGCAGAAGTGCAGGATGCCTCAGAGACGTATCTGTGAACCGTACCGTCAAGTCCGTGAGTTTGAATGAGAGCGCGTTATTGGCCTGAGAGAATGTGAAGCATCCGTCCGGGAAATTGCTGCTCGTGTGGGGCGAAATGTTTCGGCGATGCAACGGGTGTGTGCATAATGGTTCTCGGAAGGCCGTAGAACATGACGAGACGCGTCACGTCCAGTGATCTCTATACAACCTGGATGTAGAAGTCTGGTCTCCGAGTATACAACTGCAGCGTGTCTGCAAATACACATGCTTTACATCGTCCGCCATATTGTAGTTTGGCAAACAAATTTCCATCGGTCTGCATGTGACAAAGAATTGCAGATTGATTTCTTGATTTGAACTTTATGCCACCATATGATGTAATAGGCTGATGAGGGAGCAGAATTGAAAAGTATTTTCTTTTCTTGTTCTGGTGACATTTCCTAGCAGCCATGGTGTAGTTTGGCAAGAAACGAAATATGAGCATCTATGGCTGGTACGATCAGACAGCTGAAGTTCAACATCAAGGTAGTATAGAGATCACTCGCCACGTCGCACCACTCAGACCATCGCCCGAGAAGGTCGACACCTCAGCCGAATGGCACTGCAGGGCAGACCTGCATCCGCCTCGGCTCTGACGCAGCAGTAATATAACACATCGTACACTATCAGCGATGACAGTCGGTCGCCGTTTACTATCACGTGTGTTAAATGAGCGTAGTCCACTCATCCGCCTACCATTAACGAATGTGCAGAAATATGCCAGACGCCAATGGCGCTTGTAACTATGTCACTAGAGGTAGGAATGGCAGTAGATAGTGTTTTCAGACGAATCCAGGTTCTGTTCGTTTGAAAATGACGGCCACATTTTGGTTCGCCGCAGACAGGGGACTGCGTTTGCACAAGACATACAGCGCCATCTCAAAGCCTTATGGTGCGGGGTACCATTGGGTACAACCACAAATGACACTTGGTGCGTGTCCAGGTCAGGTGAGAAGTGTAACCTACGTGAATGACATCCTGCGACGCGTAGCCATATCCTTTCTGCACAACATTCCAGACGCCATTTTCCAGCAAGACAGAGCACGATCACATGTTGCTGCACGTACACGTACTGCCGGCCGTTGTGGCCGAGCGGTTCTAGGCGCTTCAGTCTGGAACCGCGCGACCACTACGGTCGCAGGTTCGAATCCTGTCTCGGGCATAGATGTGTGTGATGTCCTTAGGTTAGCTAGGTTTAAGTAGTTCTAAGTTCTAGGGGACTGATGACTTCAGATGTTAAGTCCCATAGTGCTCAGAGCCATTTGAACCATTTGAACACCTACTTTCTTGGTCTCAGAGGAAGTCAGTCTTTTGCTCTGGTCGCCAGACCACCTGACTTGTCGCCAATCGAGAATGTGTGGATATGGTGAAGCGACGGGTGCAGCACTGTGACCCAATGCCAACCACCACAGATGAACTTTGGAACGAGGTGAATGCAGATATACCCCAGGATGCCATTCGCGTCTTATACGCGTCCATGCCACGCGTGAAACAAGTTATCAGGGCCCTTAGTGTACTCTGTGCCTGTTTGGCAACAGGACACAACATGAACCGAGGTAACTGAAATGCTAATCATATCTGCAGAACATACTAATGTACATGTCGTGTGGATATGAACGTCCTGTCTCTAGTCGTTCAAGGTGTTCTATTTTTTTCTAAACATGGGTGTATTTCCATATTCTTCTCCACCCTCTGTAACATCTCGCTTTTAGGCGTGGTGGTGGTGGTGGTGGTGGCGGTGGTGTCTTTTGTTTTGTTATTTTGCTAGAGATGTTAGAAAAGGTCTTGGGAAAAAGTCTGAAAAAAGAGTTGCTGCATTTAGCACTTCAGACTTCGCGTCAATACCATCTGTTCACAGAGGCGTGCACGAACTCTAACTGAAACTGAACAAAATACATGTTTAGATGTGTAACACCAAAGCTGCTATTTATTAACCACCTGATCAGTTGCAGGCTATTCCCATTTTCGCAACCCACAGTGGACATTTCTGTTTACATCATCACACTTAAATGTGTCCCAAATCTTTATTATCCGACTTGATGTGATCCAGTTGACAATGATATATTACGCACATACGAGAAATTGTTCTTATTGGATTACATTGCGTATCACGGCGATTTATTTACGATAACAGTATATTGTTCACATACCTATCAAAAGTTATGATTTGACGGGAAAAGACAAATCCGATAATTCTGTGTCTCAGTAACTGCATACGCCACTCCTGTTATCACATCGTCCAGAGGTTCTTGATGAAGATGGTGCGGAGCTTGAGAACTCCAACGCCGATTGTTCTGGGCTATTCAGACTAGTCTGAAGCGCTAACTGACGTAACGAGTTTTTCCCCAAGACAGCTATTAACTCGTCCACACTACCTGATCGAAAGTATCCATACCCTTATCAGTGGACATTAATATGGGGTGTGTCCACCCTTCGCCTTTATGATGGCCTGAACTCTTCTGGGTTCAATTTCAATAAGGTGACTGAATGTCTGTGGAGCAATAGTAGCCAATTTCTTCCTCAAGAGCCAAAACGTGAGAAGGTAGTGGTCTTGGACGCTGGTGTCCGAAACGACATCGACGTTCCAAGCTGTCCCAAAGGTGTCCAGTTGGGTTCAGTTCGGTCCCCTAGGCAGAACGGTCTATCATGAATGTTATCGTCTACAAACAATTGCCTCACAGATGCTGTTTTATGACAGAGTGCATTGTCGTGCTGGTACAAACGATCATCGTCTCAGAAATGTTCCTCTAACGTTCGCAATACACAATGGAATAAAATGTGTTCATATCCGTCCGCAATTACAGTTTTCTTAAGCGTAATAACGGGACCACACCGCAATTACAGTTTTCTTAAGCGTAATAACGGGACCACACCCTAACCCCAGAAAACACCCCAGTACTATTCAATTCACGATTGACTAATACTGAGATAAGAGAACTGCAGAAGAGCAAAATTAAGAATCGAGAAAAAATGCGACTGGCCTATTCGATTCTACACGCATTATGCGAAAGAACTTGCTTCCTTCTAGAAGCACTTTACCGTAGTTTGTTGCAACGACCATGGGTTCCAAACGACTGAAAAAAGGAGCAGATCATCCCAATTTCCAATTAGGTTCGTCGGATGAGTGCACTTAAGTATAGCCCTATATCGCTGTTTATTTTAGAACTATAGAGAATGTTTTACGGTCACTCATTACGACGTTTTTAAGCAAAGAGGATTTCTTCTATATGAGTCAAAGTGGATCTTGCAAACAGAGATGTATAACACTGCTTAGAATATGAGCTTACGCAGTATTGGACCAGCCATGTGACTGGATTCAGGACTTCCTAGCAGATATGACTTAACGCGATAGAAAGTGAAGACTGCTGTATTTTTCTGTCTTTGAACTTTTACCTGCTAGTTTTTAAATGTGCATTTGCACAACGGATTTTTTTTATCCGTTCAAATGATATAATAAGACTGCAATTAAATTTTAATGAAAGAATCTACGCCATGAAAAGTTTAATCATGATAGCTGGAACTGCCGTCTTTATTTTGAAACAGTGCTGTGCTATATCTTCTGCTTTAAAAAAGTATTGTGCTCCCCATGTGTACCCCTAATGCGCTCTGTGTTACCTTCAAGACGACGGTAACTTCGCTTGAGTGCATCGATATTTTCTTGATGTTGATTTTTAGGTAAATGATAAATTGAAACATGGGAGCTACAATTACTACTATAACTTATCATTTCCACTGTGTTTTAAGGCATCAACTTTTACCACACATTATTGTGATTGATTTCACGATGGCCGGCCGGAGTGGCCGAGCGGTTCTAGGCGCTACAGTCTGGTGCTGCGCGACCGCTACGGTTGCAGGTTCGAATCCTTCCTCGGGCATGGATGTGTGTGATGTCCTTAGGTTAGTTAGGTTTAAGTAGTTCTAAGTTCTAGGGGACTGATGACCTCAGAAGTTAAGTTCCATAGTGCTCAGAGCCATTTGAACCATTTTTGAATTTCACGATGTTCAGCACAGATAACAAAAACTTATTCGATGATTCTCTTATTCAACAATAGCATCTACCTCGTGTCCTCAGTACTCTTCCAAAATATGTTAATTATTCAGTATTTTCAGCAGCACTTCTTGACGTCCTAGGAGTCACATCCAGCGATTTGGCGTCTCTACGTCGTACGCTACACGCTTTTCACCGATTGCACCGTTTGCGACGATTGCAATACTCTTCCAAACAAATCCCTTTCCTTATCAGTGCTTTTTATCATCAAACTGCTACATAAAAATGTGGCCGAGTTCGAGGCGAATATAAATATTCATTTACCTATAATTTTTAAAATTATTGTCAGTTAATAAAAATGTTAGGTAACATCGAAGGTCCCCGAAGACGTGGCCATCTTACACGTTGCTCTTAAGGGGACGAAATCGAATGATTTAATTTCGGAGGTACCGCAAGGGAGTTTTAGAGGGTCATAATTGTTCACCATACACAGGGTGTAACAAAAGGTATAGCCAAACTTTCGCAAAACATTCCTCACACATATAGGAAGTAAATGCAGTATGTTATATGGAAATAGATCCGGAAACGCTGTATTTCCATATTAGAGCTGATTTTCTACTTCTGTTCATAATCACATTAATCACTGGAAACACACAGAAGATTCCAGCATGTCGTGAAACATTTTCTTGCATAAAACGTTGAAAATACACTTTTTGTTAAAATGTACAGTAAATTGTAATGCTTAGGTTCACCACCAGCGTTTAATGTTCCAATTGATTGAAGGTAATGGTGACATCTGACAAACTTCACTACTTGTGTTGACATGCGGTTAGGTTCAATGCGTGCGTTGACGAGCGACTAACATCAACGTAGCATCAACTGTTTAGTGTTCATCACGGACTTCGTTTCCGGGACACTGCAATGGAAGTGTATTCAAATACGCAGTTTGCAGATGTCCATTTGCTGTACGGATTAGCAGGCGGTACAGTGTGAGGAGGTACTATCAGCATCTGGTTTTCCTGCGCGGGTAGAAGTCTGCGAATGGTACCAACCATCACTTTAGTGTAAATGTACTGTTCACAGATGAGGATTCGTTTTAATGTGATCTGATTGTAAATTTCCATAATAAGCACGTATGGGCTATCGAGATTTCCCACTAAATGGTGCAATCTCGTTATAAACAAATATATTCTGTAATTTGGGCCGGCATTTTTGGAGACTTTGTTATGACCTCATGTTTTTCCACTCCGGCTCAGAGGAGAAACTTACCATTCTTTCTTAGGGAATACTGTACATGTTGTAGTAGAATATGTGCCTCTACGAGTACGATAAAACACGTACTTCATGCACGCTGTAGCTCCTCCTCAGTCGAGTGTTAATGTTCGTAGGCTTCTAAATATCAGAGGCAGTGGTGGTTAAGTTCCTTGGCCTCAGCATGTCATGTAGGGAAGTGTTTCATACTGTGCTGACAAATTCTTGTCCTCTGTGCTTCCCATGCTTGATGCGATGAAGACCTGTGGGAACGGAGCTGTAACGGAATTAAAGCGTTTACGTACCCATGTACATATAATATACTTTCTTTCTCTACATGTGAGGAACGTTTCCAGAAAGTTTGGACATATCTTACACCCTGAATATAAAAGATCTCGTATAGCGGATATGGTCTGATGTTGGGTGACGCTATCTGCGGGCGGTGCTGTTATATTTAGGAAAGTTGTTACGCCAAAAAACTAGGGAAGTGCAGGGCAACCCACAGAGAATCTACGAGTTGTTTTGGCATGGCAGTTGCCCACAACTTAAATGAAAGTATTGCACATAAATAGATGGATACATCTCTTACTGTACGGTTACAGTATTGGAGATACATTCTCGTGTCGTGGAGAGGGAGCTGAAAAAAGGACGATTACATGCGGCTGTGGATCAGTGTGGAGAACTCGGGATTTGTCAGCAGCTGTTAAAAGCCCGAACAAGGAAGGCAACAAGCGACTACTATTAGGTTTTTGTAAGTTAAGGAACTTGGCAGGTTACATGCAAGGGATGCAAATAAAATGCGTGGAGAAGGTGAAGTTTTGTAGAAAGACAGTCTTAGACACTTTACTGAACTACATACATCACATAATCCTATCCCATTGTACGGAGCGGCACAGAGACTGATCTTGAAACCTCTGGAGGCTCAACAGTTTCGGTCGCTGCGACGCCCACTATAAATACCCTCCAGTGATGCGCGATTACTGTGTCGCATATCAGAGTCCACATACTTGTTTCGCTCTGAGAATGTTCTACCGCACTCTCCAATCATATGTATGCTGTCGCATTTGGACCTCGTGATTTCCGTCATGTCTCTGTTACTAGGTACCCGGCGGCCGCTGGCGTCCAGTAAACATCACTCGGGTGCCGTAAGACTAATAATTTCCAGTTCCCTTTATGCATCCGCTGTCTGTAGAGCCTCCTGTCTCGCGGGCGCCACAGATTACTTGAGTTGTAAACTACCGTAGGCTGCTGTAGACTCTCGTAAGTAAGTGCAGACTACGGTAATTTTCCTAGTAACCTTGGTAAGTTAAGATCGTACGCGCGTTAGCTGTACGTTAGGTGTGTTGCATACCTGTCAGGCATTACCTCATATCGATCGCTTTGTTTACGTATGCGATAAGTATCTTGCTTAATTCCCCTTGAAACCCGAAGCGGTGAACCGGCCAGAAACTGACTAAGGCAATATAAAGGGCCGCGTAACCTACGTAACATTATTGTTCTACAGAGTTATCCTCCTGTCTGTTACTTACCAATAAACAATTTTATTGCAAAACTGGAATTGTCAACGTTTAATTCAGGTTTTATTCGAAAATTGTTGATTTGAATTTGAAGGAAAGGGAACACATCAACTATAGCTTCAGTGCTTCGTCGGGGTTTTATAAAGCATGTTTCTGTTATTCACAATCAATTTTGAACTTACAAATAATAACAGCAAACCCTTCCTTTTGATCATGATGAAGGTAACCCTAATAATTATATAGATATTTTAAGCTTGTCTGTGTAAACTGTACTAGCATCAAAAGTAATTGCTTCGGTTACGTAAAAGCACAGAAGTTACACGATGAATTATTTTTTATTACCTGTAAAATGCAATTTATATTGCATAAGGATATAAAATACACAATGGACTAATGGTGAATGATGCGTGGCTCTAATTATGTGCATAGGTAACAAACAAACAAAAAACAAAGAGAAATAATCGGCTTACAGTTCTTCTCTTACGCATTCATTTATGATTCTTTCTGTACCAGGGCAACCAACACTACTGGTAATCCTGCCGTTTACTAGGTCGCCTATGTACTGTACCAGGGCCAAACATCAAGAAACCATTGTTTGCTCTGATCTTAAGGATTTGGGAGTATGAAATGATTCCACAAGACTGGAAAGATGCTTGTATTTCCAAGATCTATAAAGGCAAGGGTGACATATCAGACTGCAGCTCCCACAGGGGCATTTCTCTTCCCTCAGCAGCGGGAAAAGTCCTTGCCCACATAATTAACACCCGGTTAACACACTTTGCAGAAAAACTGCTACCAGAGACCCAGTGTGGCTTTCGCCCAAACAGAGGCACAGTGGATGCCATATTTGTTGTCAAACAAATGCAAGAGAAAAGCTTAGAGC
Source organism: Schistocerca cancellata (assembly GCF_023864275.1). Lineage (NCBI taxonomy): Eukaryota > Metazoa > Arthropoda > Insecta > Orthoptera > Acrididae > Schistocerca > Schistocerca cancellata. The sequence continues at coordinate 1,069,397,185 of NC_064626.1, forward strand.
AACATCGGCCTTTGTTCATGTGCTTTGTAGACCTGGAAAAAGCTTTTGATCGTGTCCCTCGGGAAGCTCTCTGGATCATATTAAAGAACACTGGGTGCCCTGACAAAATTGTCAGTTTGATTCGGCAGTTTCATGAAAACATGATGGCAAAAATCCGCCATGAGGACAAGCTCTCAGAACAGTTTCCCGTGACATGTGGTGTAAAACAAGGCTGTGTTCTGGCTCCCACACTCTTCTCACTTTACTTCGCAGTTGTTATGAGAGACGCGACCAAAGCCTGTGGTAATCAAATTAGTCTCGACACAAGGACAGACAAAAGTGTCTTCAACATCTCTCGCCTCAGAACAAAAAGTCGCGTAACCAAACTATCCATCTTAGAGATTCACTACGCGGATGATGTATGCATGATGGCTAATTCTTGCGAAACTCTTCAGACTTAGATAAATCTGCTAAATGCCTCCTGCAGAAGATTTGGCTTAGCCATTAGCATCACTAAGACGCAAGTTCTCAAACAGCCACTTAGAGGTCTTAATGCAGATGACTCCAGTATTGAGATAAATAACAAACCCTTGCAAAATGTGTCAAATTTCAAATACCTGGGAAGCCAAATTAGAAGTGACAACAGCCTGACAACGGAAATCGCAGCGCGTATAGCCAGCGCAGCCTCAGCCTTCGGTAAGCTTAGTGACCGAGTATGGAAATCACATGATCTCAAACTACAAACAAAAATTGCAGTCTACAAAGCAGTAGTATTATCCACCTTACTCTATGCCTCGGAAACCTGGTGCTGTTACAAAGCTGACATTAAGAAGCTAGATAAATTTCATCTTCGATGTCTGAGATCAATTCTGCGCATCAAATGGGAAGACCGTGTCCCAAACACGGAGATTTTGCGCCGCGTGAAACTGGCTGGTATTGAAGCTTTAATAATGAAATATCAACTGAGATGGAGTGGTCACATAGTACGCATGGATGACAATAGGCTACCTAAAGCGGTGTTCTACTCGCAGCTCTCGTGCGGGAAGAGGAGGAAAGGTGGTCAACACCTGCGATATAAAGACACCATTAAACGCCACCTTGCAGCCTGTGGCATTCCAAGCAACCGTTGGGAGGAGCTAGCATTGCGCCGATCGGAGTGGCGATCAACTGTACATAAGAGCATCGAACAATTCGAGCAAAAGCGTCTAATGAACCTGGATGCTAAAAGAGAGCTCCGAAAATCTCAGCTCAAGCCTGTCTACACGTATACTTACAACTCTGCTGGTCAACTTCACTGTGCTTCATGCAACAGGATATTCAAAGCGAAATTCGGGTTCGCGAGCCACTTCCGAGCCTACCACAACAAGGACAGAGAAGACTGACGGAGTCGCTGTCGCCGGACACGGCGAGGAGGACATCATCATCATCATGACTGTACCAGAACTACCGTATCATATTTTTGGTAGAGCGCAACTCTACTGATTACACAACCCCATCTTGTAGTAAGCTGCAGCTTCAAGAACATGAATAAGACACTCACAAAAGATTCCAAGTATTGTTATCTATATATGACAACATCACCGGAAACATCTGCAAGTACCTGACTACTCTTCAATTCACACTTAAATGCCTGCCAGAAACAATAATCGTAAAATACCTAGGAATATCCGTCTGAAGCGACCATGTACACCTAGTTGCAAGAAATCTGAAATTTGTCTCGTGTCAGATAAAATGGATAGCTCACTAAGAATTTAATTTCTTTTGTTCGCCTTTATGCACAAGTTTCCGCCTTTATTCAGTTTCGACTTTACTTTTCCGGCACCTGAGTGCTGATGGTCCCTGATGTTCTTTTCGACCTAAGTTAGTTTCTGTATTTATTGGATTTTTTGCTCTTCCTTACTCTGATGCAAGTACTCTTGATCATCATGCCCTATCTCCTTCAATGATACCTCCGTGCAAGTTCGTGAACCTGTAAGACCTATTTTTTACCTATTTTTGTATCAGTATCGATATTTCTATGTCAATTTGTAGTATTGCTTATGTATAAGGTTCTATTTGTCATGGAAATTCTTAGACTTCGTACACATATTTCAATTATGTGAACTTTTGAACTATGTTGTTTAAATTATGCTTGTGGATTTAAATAACTGTTGGAATGATTTTTATGTAATGTACTGTAAATGACTTGGTCCATAGTTAGTGAATATAGGGTTGAATGTAAAAGATGTGGGGAAGCCCCGCAGCTATGGAAGTAGCCTGACAGAGTGGAAAAGGTGTGGTTGGCACGCAAGTGGCAACTCGTCTTTTGTGAGGAGTCTGGGCTGAGCAGTGCTGTGGTTAACATCATCTACTAGTTTCATGAGCGTCGGTAATTGGTTTTATAAACTGTTACACCTAGTTCATTTAAGGTACTTATTGTTGAGAGGTATATGTTACTGTTTACTATCTCATGGGCCACTTGTTTGTTAGTAGCACGTTCATCTGCAAAGTTAGGTTACTGTGTTGTAGTATGAACAGATATAAGGAAAGATTTCAGTGTGTGGGCCAAGGAAGCTTTATCATTTTGCGTGTGGATAAAAATAAGAAAATATTCTACTGCCCAGCCCGTGTTGCGCACTCGGACACCATTATGTTACAATACCCTTACTATACGAGTCGTGGACAAGCGGCAGGAAGCTTTTTCCAAATATATTTAATCCAGACAGAAATCATCCAGAACAAAATGGAAGAGCTAAAACAAGATCGCTTATAACAATCCGCCATGCAATATTAAGTCTGCTTGAAATCAGGTATAGTGTTGAAATACACGAATGTTAGTTATAAATCTCCCGCTACCAGTTGCACACTATCCACCGGTCGGCCAACAGAACAAATAGCGACGTCTATTATACATCTGAGCAACTGTGTACACTTAATAAATAATAAGGGAATGCGGCTCTGAGAATCAGTCTTCGTGGAGCTTTCTGAATCGAAATATAGTAAGTTCCTTATTATTCATCTAGCCTAATTAAACACATTAACCCCTCAGCCGCGATTACAAAACTTTTCGACGTGGAACTGAAGAAGGAAATGCTATGAAGGGATTTAAGTGTGCGTGAATTTTCCCCTTCAGTCCCAACGAAACACCATCACACAAATTCCTTCCTCAGTTCACATCCTTGAATCACGAATCCTGTTACGACAGAATCAGAAGCAAACCCAGGTACTCACCCAAGAAATTCAGGAAGTCGCAGCTCAGCAACGTCATAATTTTCTTCTGTCTTGTCAGTCCCAACGGAAACCAACGGTACTACACGTGCGAGGAGAGAGAAAAATTCAACTTACCATCTGATATCACCAGTAGTATCTCATTCGTATACGGGCAAAAAGAAAATTGTATTTTGAAATCACCCAAAGGAAGAAGGTCAAAGAGGTCCAAGCGAAACCTTCAAATCCTGAAGAGGATTCGTCTTCATCATCACATGAAGCTGAGTCGCAAGAAGAAAACTTACCTTGTGGTTTCTGCAACATCAAATATTACGACCGAAATAGGTAAGCGCAAGCTATGGTTTCACAAAATTTCGTGGGCGCTGCTGGTTGTAACCAGTTCATCTGTAGGAAATGCATGTAACAACTACTGGAACAGCTAAAAAGTGTATCTCTCATATTTTGTATAACTGTGTCCCTTATCGTGTATAGGCGTATGACAGTTTACAATGATTATCGTAGCCGCATTTACAATTCACACAGCCCCACAAATTTTTAATCTTTCCGTTGTGTTCTAGTCGTGAAAATATGCACGAACGGTGTTATCTTACAATATTTCTTCGAGTTAATGAATCTTTCTTCTTAAAAAATTCTTTTTTGGCATACTTTTTTCTTTACCTCTACAACCTGAAGTAGTGAACTTTTTATCTTTTCATGGTCGTTCTGGTTCGGTAGACTTTCGTCGTTAACTTTCTGCATCCTGTTCGTCGTCTCTTGCCAAACTTCATTATTTTTGATTCTTCTTAATTATTTTTATGAGACTAGTTCTCTCTTACAGAAGCGTTCACTATCTGAAAATGTTTTGAAATTCACTAGCAGACTCGTGTTGTCTGTGAAATGAGTGATTTTACAGGATTCGTTACCACTCTTCGTTTCGACCCTTCTGATTCCTAAGGACGTATCTATTGCTTGTCCGATAAAGACTGTCCCAAGAGGAAAGGCTAAAATGAAGGCAGATGGCCAAATTGGTCGTTTCAAGCAAAAATGTTAACATGCTCGTGTGCTGTATTCCGAATGGTTTTGAATTACTGAGTGTTTTGTGTACATAGCAAAATATTTGGCAATGGCCGAAGTTGAGAATATATAAAATGCCTACTGAAAATACTTTATCATATACAAATTAAAAAGTGCTTGGAAGTCGTTACTGAAAGTATTTGTTCGGGGTATCATTGTACGCAGTCAAATGTGGTCGATTAATATTAAATACAAGAAGAGAAGATTTCGAAATAACGTGTTTCAGAAGAATGCGGACGATCAGATGGGTAGATCGGATAGCTAATGAAGAGGAGCTGAATTGCACTGGTAGAGAAAAGAAACTTATTTCACAACTTTAGAAGAAAGAAAGCAGTCAATTAACAGCACTCATCCTGAGGCGTCAAGCAATAATCAGTTTGCTAATGGATGGGAATATGGGGAGTAAAACTTGTAAAGTTGGTACAGTATGCAGATTCAAGAGGATGTTGGTAGCTGTATTAAAGCAGAGATGAAGAGGCTGGCATAGGACAGACTAACGCGGAGAGCTACATCAAACCAACCTTCAGACGGAAGTACCCAATAACAACAACAGGCCACAAGAGTCTCCAAACAATTAAAAACTAATACAGTTCTATTATTGTGTATGGGGTTTCTAGAAACCAGAACTCTTCAGAAGGGAGCCCCAGAATCGAGACGAACTGCTGGGTCGAATATTTGAGTATGCTGCACTTAAAAAACAACATAGGCATGCAATACGGGAAAGTACGTAACAAAAACGTACGAAGCTGTAGTGAAGGTGACAGTGAACTTTTGGAGAATTTATTGTGGTTTGTTTAAAATTAATTATATGGCTGGTCCAATACAATTAATTTTAGAATTAATTGTAAATTTATTGCGTCCTACCAAAAATGTACAATGAACTTTTGCAAACTAGAATCTGGTACCGATTAATATTAAGTAACACATAAAGTAAGCCTTAATCGTTCCTATTGAAACACCACCATCTCCAAGCGCCTTTCTTTCCTAAAACCGATACATGGGACGAGATAATTAAAAACACTGATGTTGTGAGCCGATCAAAACGGATGGAACAACCTCTAAAACTGCCGAACGTTACTTCACGCAGCCCGTGAGCAGGGTAGAAGGTTTCGTGTCGGTCATGGACTTGCAAAATGGAGCCCGGGAACGCAGGGCGCTTTCATAACCTATTCAGCTCTCAGTTTACATCAATGTCATGATGATAACGGTTATGCACACAATCAGAAAAATAAACTTGTTATTACGTACCAACATAGATCCTAACACCAATCATGCTCTTGTAGATGGTATAGTTTACTTTCAAGTGCTGGTCAAGGGGCTTCCTTGTTTAAATCTTTTCAGGCACGTATTGGGTGCTCCTACATCTTTATGCCCTTCGTGCCCTAACTCAACAGAACTTGCTATGTGCTCTCCAGTTTGCACAGATTCGAATCCAGCTGGCTCATATCGTTGGTAACTACCTCATAAACACAAAATGGGAGCTTAACTTTTTTATGTCAAGATCGTTAACATTATGTTTGCAGAATACCTAACTTGTTTCATCGTGTATATCGATTCTGTTATTGGTATTCCATAATTTCTTTCTTTTAATACACGTTTATTTGCGTATTTTATTTAAGTGGTGTTGAGTATATCTTCAGTACACGATTTGTTTAATTGAAGTTAAAAGCAGTGCTAAATAAAACATAAGTGACGCTATAAACGGTAACTTACTACAGTCACTGTTTTTAACTTTAAATAAAAATGGCGTACTGAAGATTTATTATTGGTCTAGACAAACAAATTTAATATAGTACTTCAAAATGACATAATACCGAAATTGTGGAAAAGTATGAAAATCAATTAAAAACTAACAGCAGCAGGCAGAGTCAATTCATTTAAGAAATACTTGGCATCTGTGGACTCGAGTTCAGTTTTGTACGAAATTAGGTTTCTTTTCCTCCAGCTGAATCCTAACATAACAAAAAAGCCATAACATTTTTTTTTACAAGTAACTATTTATCTGTTTTAACGATTTGTATCTCATATACGTTTATACGTATATATTAATGCTACGAACTTGAAATTTAGTTTTAAGTCGGACTGATTAGTACACATCGTAGCTGGCATGATAGGCTCTTTGGCGCTTCTTCTTTTTGCACAAGAACCTAGTGGATCCGAAACAAAATCCTATTACTACCTCTACATATTAAGTAGGGCCAAATGAAAACTATTGTGAAAGTCTTGTTCAAAGACTGAAAGGAGGCACTCTCTCAAGAAGAAGTTTCTTCATCAGCTAGAATCCAAATTAAGAGAGTGCTGGTTTCTCGAACCTGACATTTGAAAAATGTTACATCTTTAAGTGTGCCCTGTAGAGCGGACGTCATAGCCAAATCATCGACTACTTCAGAAAATTTTACGTTGGCGTGTCTCTTGATCCACATAATTTTTTCCCACATTCCGAGATTTTTTTGCTGTGGTCACTTTTATAATATCCATTAGTCATAGATCAGTTGTTTTATGTTATTGTGTCTCTTGATGTATGAGGAGGGTTCAGTAAGTAATGGAACACGCTTTTCCTAAAAGCAGATTGGTTTTATTCAGTATTCCAATACACCATATTATTCACCACCCTTTTGGCTAGAAAATCCTAATTTCGAACACAATCACCGTTCAAAGCAACGGCCTCACGCCACCTTACTGGGAGGGCCTACATGCGTGCGTGGGGAACCTCTCTCCTCGCCGACGTCGGAGTCAACGTCTCGCTGCATCAGTTACCTTCCCATCAACATGCTACTTCCCGTGGAGTGCGTCCTTCAGTTGGCCAAATAGATCGAAACTCTTTATGGTCTTCTGTTTGGTGACGAGGAACTCAGCAGGCACAAACCTTTGAGTACTCCAATTGGTGAACGAGTGCGTCAGCACTACCGACAGAGGCGTCCAGTTGAGCAGCGAAGTGTTAGATCGCGATCCGTCGATAATTTCGAGTAAGAGTGTCCGCACGCTCCGACATTGCAGGAGTCACAGCTGAGTGCGGCCAGCCGGTACGAAAGAGATCGGACAGGTTTGCGTGCGTACCTTGCTGTGGAGATGACAGACGGCACGCCCGACAACTCACTTTGCTTTTGCTGACTGCCAAGTCTCTATAGACATTTTGCAAGAGCCTGTGAGTATCTGCGATGTTCTGGTTTATCGCCAAAAGAAAATCGGCGACAGCTGTCTTCTAGAAACACACTTCCTTTACAGACGCCGTTTTGAAGGCCACCTATTGGAACTTCATGAAGCTGTAGGCGGTGAAGCGGGAATGCAATGTCCCACAGGACGGCCAGGGTGGCCGGGCGGTTCTAGGCGCTACATTCTGGAACCGAGCGACCGCTACAGTCGCAGGTTCGAAACCTGCCTCGGGCATCGATGTGTGTGATGTCCTTATGTTAGTTAGGTTTAACTAGTTCTAAGTTCTAGGGGACTGATGACCTCAGAAGTTAAGTCCCATAGTGCTCAGAGCCATTTGAACCATTTGAACAATGTCCCACAACAAACTTCCCAAATTTTCAAGTGAAACTGGCCGAGAAAAAAATATGTTGCATTACTTACTGAACGCCCCCGTACATGTATTTTTCCTTCTTTCTGCGTTTTTCGGTTTTCCATTGTGGCTTTCGTAATGCTAGTTATCGGTGGATCCGTTGAAATCAAAATACAGGGTGTTTATAAATGAATATCGGGGTTTTAACGCTTTGTAATATTTATTACATTAAACTTACAGTTATAAATGATATGTCAAATGAAAGAGCAACTCAAACAGTTTTACCAAGAACCTTATAAATGTTCAATGTGACCACCATTTGTCACACGGCACACATCAAGTCTATAGCCGAGTTCTTCTCAAACGTTCATAAGTGTGTCTTCAGTGATGAATCGACCTTTCACCTTAGTGGACATGTTAACAGTCACAATGTGCGCATCTGGGGCTCAGAAAATCCTCACGAGGTGGTACAGATGCAACGAGATTCCCCTAAAATGACTGTTTTTTGTGTCGTATCCCGGCGGAAAGTTTATGGGCCTTTCTTTTTTGGTGAACCTACTGTAACTAGCACTTCTTACCTTGATAACTAGAGCTATGGCTCTTCCCCAGTTGGAAGAAGTTGAGCCAGAGAACTTCATTTTCCAGCAACATGGTGCGCCACCTCACTGGCATAGCAAAATACGCGATTGGTTGAACTTCACTGTACCCAAGCGCTGGATAGGCCGCAAAGGGCCCAATGACAGGGCTTGCTTTGCACGGCCTCCACGTTCACCCGACCTAACGCCATGCGATTTTTTCCTTTCGGGCTTCATCAAGGATCGTGTGTACGTGCCTCCGCTACCGGCAGACCTCCCTGAATTAAGAAACCGGATTGAAGCAGCTGTTGCTACAATCACTGAAGACACACTTATCAACATTTGGGAAGAACTCGGCTATAGACTTTATGTGTGCCGTGTGACAAATGGTACTCACATTGAACATTTATAAGATTCTTGGTAAAACTGTGAGTTGCTCTTTCATTTGACATACCATTTATAACTGTAAGTTTAATGCAATAATTACAAATGATTGAAGCGATTTCATAAATTCACCGTAGCTCCATTCACTGGCATATGGTCACGGCACACTACAGATACGTAGAAAAACTCATAAAGTTTTGTTCGGCTGAAGCCGCACTTCAGGTTTCTGCCGCCAGAGCGCTCGAGAGCGCAGTGAGACAAAATGGCGACAGGAGCCGAGAAAGCGTATGTCGTGCTTGAAATGCACTCACATCAGTCAGTCATAACAGTGCAACCACACTTCAGGACGAAGTTCAACAAAGATCCACCAACTGCTAACTCCATTCGGCGATGGTATGCGCAGTTTAAAGCTTCTGTATGCCTCTGTAAGGGGAAATCAATGGGTCGGCCTGCAGTGAGCGAAGAAACGGTTGAACGCGTGCGGGCAAGTTTCACGCGTAGCCTGCGGAAAATTGGCTCATGCCAGAACTGGATACCGACAGCGCCGACTTCATCTTTCAACAGGATGGTGCTCCACCGCACTTCCATCATGATGTTCGGCATTTCTTAAACAGGAGATTGGAAAACCGATGGATCGGTCGTGGTGGAGATCATGATCATAAATTCATGTCATGGCCTCCACGCTGTCCCGACTCAACCCCATGCGATTTCTTTCTGTGGTGTTATGTGAAAGATTCAGTGTTTAAACCTTCTCTACCAAGAAACGTGCCAGAAATGCGAGCTCGCATCAACGATGCTTTCGAACTCATTGATGGGGACATGCTGCGCCGAGTGTGGGAGGAACTTGATTATCGGCTTGATGTCTGCCGAATCACTAAAGGGTCACATATCGAACATTTGTGAATGCCTAAAAAAACTTTTTGAGTTTTTGTATGTGTGTACAAAGCATTGTGAAAATATCTCAAATAATAAAGTTATTGTAGAGCTGTGAAATCGCTTCAATCATTTGTAATAACCTTGTATTATAAAGCGTTCATATTCATTTATAAACACCCTGTATTTTTTGTTATATTGTTCTGTGTATACCGTAAAATTGCAGCTGTAGTAGAGGTTTCGGCAGAAAAACCACCAATCTTAGTCGTTTGTAACAAGAGCTATGACACAGGAACGAAACAGCCTCTCTGCCACTTGATGAAGTGATGGATGGAGTGCCTGAGTTTCGGTAGCACCGGTATGACTGCTCGTCATCCACGCTTGCGTAGCGTGCTCGACGAGAATGCAGGACTCTGGGTCAGTGGCGCACGGGCGGCTGGCGTGGCGTGATGGGGGCGGCAGCTGTGTGTGCCTCAGGGCCACGGAAGCGCTTGCCCACCTGCTCATCCGCGTCCGAGTGCCTTCAAGTTTAAGGACAGCCAGCGTGTCAACCACAACATCTCGTGGGTAAGCAAGACTGCGTCCACTTAAACTCAGTAAAAATGCGAACCACTGTAGGGGACATCTTGCTCTTGATCTGTCTGTTATTCTTGTAACTCGTTCAATTTTGACATTCGAACATCGATATAGGATTAACATTATAGAGTACTGCCAATATACAGGGTGTTACAAAAAAGGTACGGCCAAACTTTCAGGAAACATTCCTCACACACAAGTAAAGAAAAGATGTTATGTGGACATGTGTCCGCAAACGCTTAATTTCCATGTTACAGCTCATTTTAGTTTCGTCAGTATGTACTGTACTTCCTCGATTCACACCAGTTGGCCTGATTGAAGAAAGGTAATGTTGACTTAGGTGCTTGTGTTGACATGCGACTCATTGCTCTACAGTACAAGCATCAAATACATCAGTACGCAGCATCAACAGGTTAGTGTTCATCACGAAAGTGGTTTTGCAGTCAGTGCAATGTTTACAAATGCGGAGTTGGCAGATGCCCATTTGATGTATGGATTAGCACGGGGCAATAGCCGTGGCGCGGTACGTTTGTATCGAGACAGATTTTCTGAATGAAGGTGTCCCGACAGGAAGACGTTCGAAGCAATTGATCGGCGTCTTAGGGAGCACGGAACATTCCAGCCTATGACTCGCGACTGGGGAAGACCTAGAACGACGAGAACACCTGCAATGGACGAGGCAATTGTTCGTGCAGTTGACGATAGCCCTAATGTCAGCGTCAGAGAAGTGGTAACGTTGACCACGTCACTGTATGGAGAGTGCTACGGGAGAACCAGTTGTTTCCGTACCATGTACAGCGTGTGCAGGCACTATCAGCAGCTGATTGGCCTCCACGGGTACACTTCTGCGAATGGTTCATCCAACAATGTGTCAATCCTCATGTTCTCTTTACGGATGAGGCTTCATTCCAACGTGATCAAATTGTAAATTTTCACAATCAACATGTGTGGGCTGACGAGAATCCGCACGCAATTGTGCAATCACGTCATCAACACAGATTTTCTGTGAACGTTTGGGCAGGCATTGTTGGTGATGTCTTGATTGGGCCCCATGTTCTTCCATCTACGCTCAATGGAGCACGTTATCATGATTTCATACGGGATACTCTACCTGTGCTGCTAGAACATGTGCCTTTACAAGTACGACACAACATGTGGTTCATGCACGATGGAGCTCCTGCTTCTCAACAACAGATTCGGTGACCGATGGATTGGTAGAGGCGGGCCAATTCCATGGCCTCCACGCTCTCCTGACCTCAACCCTCTTGACTTCCATTTATGGGGGCATTTGAAAGCTCTTGTCTACGCAACCCCGGTACCAAATGTAGAGACCCTTCGTGCTCGTATTGTGGATGGCTGTGATACAATACGCCATTCTCCAGGGCTGCATCAGTGCATCAGGCATTCCATGCGACGGAGGGTGGATGCATGGATCCTCGCTAACGGAGGACATTTTGAACATTTCCTGTAGCAAAGTGTTTGAAGTCACGCTGGTACGTTCTGTTGGTGTGTGTTTCCATTCCATGATTAAAGTGATTTGAAGAGAAGTAATAAAATGAGCTCTAACATGGAAAGTAAGTGTTTCCGGACACATGTCCACATAACATATTTTCTTTCTTTGTGTGTGAGGAATGTTTCCTGAAAGTTTGGCCGTACCTTCTTGTAACACCCTGTATAACTATTATAAAATGATATAGTGACTTAACATATCGCATAGTTCTCCTTATTAGTTCCTAATAGCTTTGGCATTGAAAATCATTATACCGAATTCCCTGTTCTGACGAGAAGCGTCCCGATGGACCACACTACCTTGGCTGTAAATTTTAAAAACCTCAAATGTTGAACGAACACAAATTATGGTAACTAAAACGGCGGAGTATCTCCAAGGCTGTATTGCTGTTGCAGTTCAACACCCCCACTGGAAAAACATTCTAGCTGCTGCTTTTGCAGTGTAACAGTTATCGAACCATAAGAAAAAAAATTAAATTAGTTACTAACTGCGGCGTGCAAACTCTTTATTCAACATAAAAACGTCACTACAGATATTCGGATTTAAGTTATGAGCCGGCCTGTGTCCGTCCGGTTCTAGGCGCTTCAGTCTGGAGCCGTGTGACAGCTACGGACGCAGGTTCGAAATCTGCCTCGGGCATGGATGTGTGTGATGTCCTTAGGTTAGTTAGGTTTAATTAGTTCTAAGTTGTAGGCGACTGATGACCTCAGAAGTTAAGTCGCATAGTGCTCAGAGCCATTTGAACCATTTAAGTTATGACATGTTCGATATGCCTGCCATCAGTGGCGATGATATGGCGCAGACGAAAAGCGAAATTCTGCATGACCCTCTGAAGTGTCGGAACATCGATGCTGTTGATGACTTCATAAAAGGCTGTTTTCAGCTCAGAAATGGTTATGGGGTTATTGCTGTACACCTTGTCTTTAATATAGCCCCACGACGAGGAGTCGAAGAATATGGCGGCCAATCGAGGCCCATGCCAGTGACTTCTGGGTACCCCAGAGCCAGAATGCGTCCCAAGACTGCTCCTCCAAGACATCGAACACTCTCCCGTTTCGAAGGGGTCGAGCTACGCCTTGCATGAACCACATATTGTCGAAATCAGGGTCACTTTTGATAATGAGGATGAAATCAACTTTCAAAACCTTCATGTACTGTTCGGTAATAACCGTTCCATCAAGGAATATCGCACCGATTATTCCGTGACTGGACACTATACACCACACAGGCACCTGTTGAGGGTGAAGAGACATCTCGATAGCGAAATGCGGATTCTCAGTCCCCCAGATGCGCCAATTTTGCTTATTGACGACCCCATCCAAATGAAAGGGAGCTTCGTCGCTAAAACAAGCCATCCATCCGCATACTAATTCCCATCGTGCCCCGCGGCCAACCGTGCAGTTTGAACGTCCTAACGCAAACCGTTCAGAAGTTATGACAATTTTATTTCAAATAGTTCAATAACTTTCACCTGTACATTTAGAAGTTACCCAGGATATCCCTCCTAAGAGTCGCCAGACGCATGTTCTTTGATGTTTCAGCAGATATTTGCCATTTCGTTTCTCAAAGGTGTAGCTGGAGCCAGCCAAATGAAATACTGCTCATCACTTCTTTTACCCAGTGATTTGTTTCCCATTACGACCAAAATATTTTTTAAGCAGAATTTTGCGCGCGCATTCGATAGGACAGTCCAAATTTAATCCAGTGCTTTATTCGTTTTATCGATATATATTAACAGGAACATTAAAACACGAAGAAGAACCAGTATATTCCAGTCAACTGGTGATCAAAACAGCCGTTTTCGTAAAAAAATTGTAAAAGTTCTCTCAACGGTTCTTTTTGTCATCAGCGGTGCTGAATCCGTATTTCATGTTTGCTGGCTTGTGGAAAGTCGGCTTCACGACGAAAACCGCAAAAAACACATTTTTCAGTTCTTCGCTTATATCTTGCGAACTATACGTTTTTCGAAGACGACTGTTCCATGAAAAGTTAAAGGAGACAAAATTTTCTACAAAATACACTAGTCAGGTCTGATTTTCTGACGAGCGCAACACGCCCTAGAGCGCGCTGGAAAGCAGCCAGGCCGGCTGGTGTGGCCGAGCGGTTCTAGGCGCTTCAGTCTGGAACCGCCAGACCGCTACGGTCGCAGGTTCGAATCCCGCCTCGGACATGGATGTGTGTGATGTCCTTAAGTTAGTTAGGTTTAAGAAGTTCTAAGTTCTAGGGGACTGATGACCTCATATGTTAAGTCCCATAGTGCTCAGAGCCATTTGAACCATTTGAAAGCAGCCAGTTTTTGACCCTTCCCTGAAAACGTCACATACGCCCATTCCCTCCCCCCCCCCCAACCATACACCCACAGGTCGAAAAAAAACCACGCCACGTGAAAATACATTAAACTTCCTGTAAGGGACGTCTGCAACATTCAATTCTCTCATAAAGGCTGGGGGGGGCGGGGAGCGAGCAAGCGAAGCGAAAATTACGTAAAATGCCTTCTGTTCCCCACAGTAAAACGACCGCTCCCACCTGTCTGTCTCACAGCGGCTCTATACTTTCGAGGTATTACAGTTAAAAGAGGATGTATAGAATGAATTGATGGAAAAGCATGTTTGATGAAAACATTAACAAACTATGTTTACAACGTTAGGTGAATGACAGAAAACAAAAAGATGAATATGAAATACACTGCTGGCCATTAAAATTGCTGCACCAAGAAGAAATGCAGATGATCAACGGGTATTCATTGGACAAATTTATTATACTAGAACTGAAATGTGATTACATTTTCACGCAATTTGAGTGCATAGATCCTGAGAAATCAGTACCAAGAACAACCACCTCTGGCCGTAATAACGGCCTTCATACGCCTGGGCATTGAGTCAAACAGTGCTTGGATGGCGTGTACAGGTACAGTTGCCCATGCAGCTTCAACACGATGCCACAGTTCATCAAGAGTAGTGACTGGCGTATTGTGACGAGCCAGTTGTTCGGCCACCATTGACCAGACGTTTTCAGTTGGTGAGAGATCTGGAGAATGTGCTGGCCAGGGCAGCAGTCGAACATTTTCTGTATCCAGAAAGGCCCGTACAGGACCTGCAACATGTGGTCGTGCATTATCCTGCTGAAATGTAGGGTTTCGCAGTGATCGTTTTGCCATTCGTGCACCCAGGTTTGTCGTTGAGTACACCATCGCAGACGCTCCTGTGTGTGATGCAGCGTCAAGGGTAACCGCAGTCATTGTTTCCGAGCTGATAGTCCATGCTGCTGCAAACGTCGTCGAAGTGTTCGTTCAGATGATTGTTGTCTTGCAAACGACCCCATCTTTTGACTCAGGGATCGAGACATGGCTGCACGATCTGTTACAGCCATGCGGATACGATGCCTGTCATCTTGACTGTTAGTGACAAGAGGCCGTTGGGATCTAGCACGGCGTTCCGTACTACTCTCCTGAACCCATCGATTCCATATTCTGGTAACAGTCATCGGATCTCTACCAACGCGATACGATAAACCGCAATCGTGATAGGCTAAAATCCGACCTTTATCAAAGTCGGAAACGTGATGGTAAGCATTCCTCCTCCTTACACGAGGCATCACAACACCGTTTCACCAGGCAATGCCGGTCAACTGCTGCTTGTGTATGAGAAATCGGTTGGAAACTTTCCTCATGTCAGCACGTTGTAGGTGTCGCCACCGGCGCCAACCTTGTGTGAATGCTCTGAAAAGCTAATCATTTGCATATCACAGCATCTTCTTCCTGTCGGTTAAATTTCGCGTCTGTAGCACGTCATCTTCGTGGTGTAGCAATTTTAATAGCCAGTAGTGTATGTATGTTGTAATGTACAAGGGTCCTGAAATGAGTGAATGCCAAGCCCGAGATCTAGTCATCTCTTCGAGTAGGTTCTCCATCCAGAAAAGAAAGAAGGCATTTAGGGACAGAATATGGATACACAAGCCAGTTAAGTTCTAAACTTATAGAGGATATTCGCGAAAAGTAAATCTAGCTGCTGCGCCATGGCTCAAAAACGTATAGAAACACCGAGGAAAAAAAGACTTCCGCAATTTTGTTACGGAAAAACCATCATGTGACTTGACTATAACTCCAGGAGCGACAGCATCTCCCTGGTCCGCGCCGACTGCTACCGCCATGCAGCAGCGCTTCTCAGTCACTGCTGGAGAACTGGTTACTCTTTTTGTTTTACTGTCCCTGTTAATACATATCGTCATAACAAATACCGCACTAGACTAATATGGGACGGCTGTATCGAATGAGCATGTAAAATTCCTCTTTAAAAATAACTTTGTTTGTAACGGGAAACGAACCGACGATCTCAGTGGACACTGACACTGACTCCAGCAACATATTGCAAAAGCGAAACTGCAGATATCTGCCAAACATCAGAGAGAACGCGACTGAGAGGTCTTATGAGGCACACATTATATGTACAAGGTGTTTCGCCATTGACGTTACAGTCTTCCAGGGCTGTAGAGGGGACTTACAAGATAAAGTTTTGTCAAGAAACCAATGCCCGCAAATTAAGCGTTTAAATGTAATGTAAGTTTGAAGACTGGATAACTTTCGAATCTCGCGCTTCCCTCTACGCACGCGGCAGAGAGAATGAGTCCTAACTTGTTTGCTCTACAGGAGCCTTATGGTATGGGGAATGTTAGGAGTACTCGCCCTCGAGTTCTTTTGTTCGTGACGAAAGATGGTGATGACGAAGTCCCATATTCCGTGGCCGAGCGTAGGGGAAAGATGTTGGAGACCCGTACCGCCGTTCTAGGCAAGGTCGTTTCCCATTGCCTTCGTCCGACCGTAATGCGGATGAATGATGATGATGAAGACGACACGTTGTTGTTGTTGTGTTGTTGTGGTCTTCAGTCCTGAGACTGGTTTGATGCAGCTCTCCATGCTACTCTATCCTCATCTCCCAGTATCTACTGCAACCTACATCCTTCTGAATTTGCTTAGTGTGTTCATCTCTTGGTCTCCCTCTACGATTTCTACCCTCCACACTGCCCTCCAATGCTAAATTTGTGATCCCTTGATGCCTCAAAACATGTCCTACCAACCGATCCCTTCTTCTAGTCAAGTTGTGCCACAAACTTCTCTTCTCCCCAATCCTATTCAATACCTCCTCATTAGTTACGTGATCTACCCACCTTATCTTCAGCATTCTTCTGTAGCACCACATTTCGAAAGCTTCTATTCTCTTCTTGTCCAAACTAGTTATCGTCCATGTTTCACTTCCATACATGGCTACACTCCATACAAATACTTTCAGAAACGACTTCCTGACACTTAAATCTATACTCGATGTTAACAAATTCCTCTTCTTGAGAAATGCTTTCCTTGCCATTGCTAGTCTACATTTTATATCCTCTCTACTTCGACCATCATCAGTTATTTTACTCCCTAAATAGCAAAACTCCTTTACTACTTTAAGTTTCTCATTTCCTAATTAATTCCCTCAGCATCACCCGACTTAATCTGACTACATTCCATTATCCTCGTTTTGCTTTTGTTGATGTTCATCTTATATCCTCCTTTCAAGACACTGTCCATTCCGTTCAACTGCTCTTCCAAGTCCTTTGCTGTCTCTGACAGAATTACAATGTCATCGGCGAACCTCAAAGTTTTTACTTCTTCTCCATGAATTTTAATACCTACTCCGAATTTTTCTTTTGTGTCCTTTACTGCTTGCTCAATATACAGATTGAATAACATCGGGGAGAGGCTACAACCCTGTCTTACTCCTTTCCCAACCACTGCTTCCCTTTCATGCCCCTCGACTCTTATAACTGCCATCTGGTTTCTGTACAAACTGTAAATAGCCTTTCGCTCCCTGTATTTTACCCCTGCCACCTTCAGAATTTGAAAGAGAGTATTCCAGTTAACATTGTCAAAAGCTTTCTCTAAGTCTACAAATGCTAGAAACGTAGGTTTGCCTTTTCTTAATCTTTCTTCTAAGATAAGTCGTAAGGTCAGTATTGCCTCACGTGTTCCAACATTTCTACGGAATCCAAACTGATCTTCCCCGAGGTCGGCTTCTACCAGTTTTTCCATTCGTCTGTAAAGAATTCGCATTAGTATTTTGCAGCTGTGACTTATTAAACTGATAGTTCGGTAATTTTCACATCTGTCAACACCTGCTTTCTTTGGGATTGGAATTATTATGTTCTTCTTGAAGTCTGAGGGTATTTCACCTGTTTCATACATCTTGCTGACCAGATGGTAGAGTTTTGTCAGGACTGGCTCTCCCGAGGCCATCAGTAGTTCAAATGGAATGTTGTCTACTCCCGGGGCCTTGTTTCGACTCAGGTCTTTCAGTGCTCTGTCAAACTCTTCACGCAGTATCTTATCTCCCATTTCGTCTTCATCTACATCCTCTTCCATTTCCATAATATTGTCCTCAAGAACATCGCCCTTGTATAAACCCTCTATATACTCCTTCCACCTTTCTGCCTTCCCTTCTTTGCTTAGAACTGGGTTGCCATCTGAGCTCTTGATATTCATACAAGTGGTTCTCTTCTCTCCAAAGGTCTCTTTAATTTTCCTGTAGGCAGTATCTATCTTACCCATAGTGAGACAAGCCTCTACACACGACGACACAACAATACCAAATTATCTCGAGGCAGGAAAAATCCCTGACCCTGCTGGGAATCGAAGCCGGGACCCCGTGCTCGGGAAGCGCGAACGCTACCGCGAGACCACGAGCAGCGGACAGTGACGAAAGAAGTCCTCTTCAAAATAGAGAGTCTGGCACGTCCGTGGAGCACCACAACAGTCAACCCTCCTACGAGGGCTGCCTTTTTTTTCCCGACCTCCGATCGGTCACGAACTTAAAACCTAATCCCGGTGAAGGTTTGCGCAGACGTGTTGCACAGTGTCTCTGATATGCCCGTCTATCGCATCGCTTCGAACCTTTAGAGTTCCGAGCGCACAGTGATCATGTAAAGATCCCTCGAAAATAGTGTCCCCCATCAAGTGTGAAGTCCTTGGTTGGTTGGTTGGTTGTTTGGGGAAGGAGACCAGACAGCGTGGTCATCGGTCTCATCGAATTAGGGAAGGATGGGGAAGGAAGTCGGCCGTGCCCTTTCAGAGGAACCATCCCGGCATTTGCCTGGAGTGATTTAGGGAAATCACGGGAAACCTAAATCAGGATTGCCGGACGCGGGATTGAACCGTCGTCCTCCCGAATGCGAGTCCAGTGTGTAACCACTGCGCCACCGCGCTCGGTGTGAGGTCCTACTGAGGGTTTAGCCTGATTTCATGCAGGACACATAGCAACTGTAATGCGTTTCCTTCTTCGTGACAATTCTCGGTCGCATACAGCAGGTGCAACAAAAAACTTCCTGCAGCGTTTTCGATGGGAAGTGTTTAATCACGGACTTGGCTCCCTTTAATATACATCTCCTTTGCCTCACTATCTCGTTTGGTATAAGAGTTAGGAAAATTAAAATAGTCTACTACAAAAACTTGTGCTCCTCTGTGTGCCATCGTTTCCTAAAAATCTCGGTTTGATGTCTTGAACCATACACGAAGTAAAAGGAGTGTTATGTCTTAGGCGACTCACACACAGCGTGTAAAAGGACTACCGTAAAAATTTATAGAGTTATTAGAGGAGATAAAAAGATATACTTTTGTTATGTGACACAGATATCACAGGCGCATCTTTCCTCACGGTAGTCCTTGAAGGGTTTGGTGCTAAACTTCCTTAGAGTAATGTTCGCAGTTATTTCAACTGATTTGTAAGCAACAGGTTAATACTCCAATCTGATTTCCAGCAGTTAGATCTTACTGCTAGCAAGGGCAAGTTTCCCTTAGGGTTTTTTTTTGTCCCGTCAGTCTTCTGACTGCATTGAGGCGGACCACTACGAGTTCCTCTTTTGCGCGAAACTCTTCGTCTCAAAGAAGCACTTGCACCATACATCCTAAATTATTTTCTGGATATGTTGCACTCTATGTGTTCCCCTATATAGTTTTTACTTTCTACAGTTTCCTCTAGGACCATGCAGTTTATTCCCTGATGCCTTAACACACGTCCCATCAACCTGTCCCTTCTTCTTTTTCGTGTTTTCCAGACTTTCCTTTCTTCACCTATTCTGCAGAGAACCTCCTCAGTTAAAATCCTGCCAGTATTGTGGAAAAGGGCCACCACTATGGCACTGCAGTGTTCTCGTCCGGAGTGTCATCGTGTTAAGACGTGTGTCACCGTATGTACATCCTAAGTACTTTGACAGCTATGGTCCCTAAATACTAAAAGAAGCGTGCGCCTTTTTATGGTGAATATGAACCTGCTGAATGACAATTACTTGAGATACAAGGCTGACCTGGTGGTCAAGCATCTGCAGCAAGTGTCAGGAGTATCCTTCCAAGCCCCACACAAATCCGATTGAACGTAATGTATGGGGCCCTGTTGGCTGAAGTTTCACAGAAGCAGTGCCCACCACGCAGTATTGTCCATGTTCAAAAGACGCTTGTCCACCAGTGAAAGGTGCTACGGCAAACCATGATGGAGGGCTTCATACGTTTTAGGTGAAACAGTCGTGCATTTTACGTTGCCACTAGAGGTCCCACAACCCATATTGACGTTCTGTGTTAAACCAGCGGAGGGATGGAAAGTCCCACCCGCCGGTGTTTCGGAATATTTTGTACCCCTATACTGTGTCAACTGTCGCAAAGTTGACAGGGTATCTTTTGTGTGATCCATTTTGCCAAATGTAATTCTCTGATGTCCAGCTCTATTTATTAATGTTTATTTATCGCATGCCACAATTCAGAAATGCACTGCCGCAGAAAAATGCAACGCCCTTCAGAACAACCTCATTTCACTGACAAGTGAAGTGATACCTAGTTCATCACCATAGGAGTAGATGATAACAAATTCAGACCAAATGAAACACACACGTCATAATAAAGGATGCCCAAACAGTCGTATCAGTACGCGGCGTGAGGGGCACGTTGCGTCGCTACAGCCGTATGTGGATGTGCATTGTCCTGCTGAAAAAACACATCGCTTTCCTGACAAAGAAACTACTGTAGCAGGGGATAAGAAGCTGTACAATGTAGCGGAATTTGGTTAATTTACTCAGCAGGAACACCTGATGTGACCGCGAGTTGTAACTGATGCTCCCCCTCCCCCTCCCCGTCCCCCAGACACACATCGTGAAGGCTCTGATAGGAACTGTATGTCATGGGCGAAATTCACTCTAAAATAGGCAGCTCGTCAGCTCTTCACGATACACTTTTTCCTCCAACACACGCATAGAGATGGAACCTAGTCTCATCGCTGAATACAACAGAGTACCATTCCACTCTCTACGCAACTCTACCACAACACCACCGAGCGAGGTAGCGCAGTGGTTAGCACAATGGACTCGCTTTCGGGAGAACGACGGTTCAGTCCCGCGTCCGGCCGTCCTGATATAGGTTTTCCGTGATTTCCCTAAATCGCTTCAGGCAAATGACGGGATGGTTCCTTTGAAAGGGCGCGCCCGACTTCCTTCCCCATCCTTCCCTAATCCGATGAGACCGAAGACCTCGCAGTTTAGTCTCCTTCCCAAATCAACCCAACCCAACTCTACCACAACATCAGAATAGCCATGCTTAATGGTGGCGTGGTGTTAGTGATGGCCCGGACAGAGGCACACGTAATAGTAATACCGCTGCAAATAGACAGTTCCCAGTGGCCCCTGATGGTTAGCACAGCGAATTTTGAAGTTAGTACTAACAAAATTCCTGCCCACATGTTGCCAAAGTTGTTTCGTCTACGGTGCAGAAGGTTTGCTGGTAAGTCCTTACACGTCTTCCATACTGTCCCGATCTCTCCCCATGAGACTGCCACATTTTTTGAGTCCTGAAGAAAGACAATCGTGGCCGCTGATTTGCTTCAGATTAAGAGATGCACGCCTGGATACAATCATTGTATGGAAGACAACCGCCAACTTTTTTCCATGAAGGCATTGACCGACTCAGCTCACAGTGGGATAAATGTACTATCTGTTATGACGATTACTTTATGAAACATAAACAGTTTACTTGATTTTTTCCATCGTACTCGTTTTTATTTGACTGCCTTTTATTGTCATTCAGTTATGGGGAACAGGCTGTTTCATAGGCAAATCGATAGGTTTTTATGTGGCATCCAGTAAAGCAATTCCTCTGTAGCTATTGGACACAACGGAACTATTCTTCTTAAATATGGGGAATATAATTCCGGTTTTCCAGTCTGCATATACGGTTCCCGTCTTCCAAATTGTTTCTGTTAAAGACCGTAGTTCTAATTCAGTTTCTGGTCCTCTACTTCGTAATAACTCAGCGAGTAACTGGTCTCCACTGAAAGCCTTTTCATTCTTAGTTTCTCTATTGCCTGATGTGTTTCTTTTACTGATGGTGTCGTGAGTTCTATAGTAACTGTATCAGGTCCTTCGAATTTAAAATAAGACTGTGGATCATTGCAGTAGAGTAGTTATGAAAAGTACATCATCCATCTTTTTTCCATGCCACTCTTGTTGGTCAGTATTTTCCATCATACTCGTTTTCATTTGACTGCCTTTTATTGTTATTCAGTTATGGGGATCAGCCTGCTTCATAGGCTAATCGATAGGATTTTATGTGGCATCCAGAAAAACAATTCTTCTGTAGCTATTGGACACAACGGAACCAATCTTCTTAAGTATGAGGAATATAATTCCTGTTTTCCAGTTTGAAGATACGGTTTCCGTCTCCCAAATTGTTTCTATTTGTGGATTTCTCAAAATATTTTTTTAAAAATGCCTTATCCTGTGGACACCTAAGTTGTTAAATAATCAGTTGCAGTTTGTCATCATCAGAAAATCTTTTCGATGTCCTACTATAAGCCACATGGTGTAGTGTTGTGTGATGTGGCAGACTGTCTGTCTTTCGGCGCCACATTCATAGGTGGGGAAGGTACCAGGCTATGTTCTACTTACCAGTACACCTGATACGTTGGTCCTAGTTTGGTTACGGGTTGACCATGTTTCAAGCGGAAGTTCGAGGCCGGCTGGGCTGGCTGGGATTTCTTATTGGACTGCTTGGAACCATACCTCCTCCACTCATTACTGAGTTGAAATCAGCTGTGCAGCCTGTTCCTTCATGTGTCACTGATATCCATATTTATTGATAGTTGTGAGTTTTGAAGAAGCATGCTGTACTCTCTGAGAAGTCCACTGGATCTCCGTATAAATAGAGGTGGAATATGGCTCAGTAGCTTGGTAGCCAGTGATTTATGTGGATACAGAGTGTGTCTCAGTTGAATGTCGACCATTTGTACATGCGTGCTGTACAACCATTAAGGAGCATAATATTCTGTGGTAGCGTAAACCAATCTCGAGGTACAAGACCGAAGAGTGACAGCAAAGGATACCGACAAAATGACATTTTTTTCTTGTGTTTGTGCGTGTATGACGGAATTTCTAGTTTTGAGTTTTCTCAGCAATATTAGTTAGGTCTCGTTTAAAGGACAGTTCTATCAAGTGTGACTATTTATTAACCCTATATTACTAAACCCTCGTAAAATTTACGGTGGCAGCTGGTACCAATTTGCGATTCGCGCCAATCTGATATTGTCAGTAAGGTGTGAAACAGGACATTTCGTACTTATTTTGTATGAGTCATACCATTGGTGACCTTATAATTGTAATTAACTAGTGCATAAACTATAAATTATGACCTCCGTTCAATAAAATATGAAGTTGTAAAATTTAGAGTGGTTTAGTAACAATGGAACATTTTCATCCCCTTTTAGTGTTCAGGGGTTAAAAACACGTTCCAATCAGGTATCTTTATTTTTCTATTTTTGTACAATATGTTATCGGTTTCAGAATTACATAACTCCCTCTTAACAGCAGTGACACAAAATGGATTTTATGTAATCTGACGCCAAAGTTTTTTAAAACAATGAAGTACCCGGAAGGCAGGTAGAACAAGACTGTATTTGTATTGCTCTTCTTTAGTGTTGTTACCAGGATATATAAAGGGCAGGACAGACACACAATCAAAAAAAAGTTTGCATCACCCCAGTTCCCAGAACGCCTGAAGATAGACGTTGACTGATGATACTGTATCACAGACACAGTCCCATTCGCTGTTCAGAGATGTCACTAAACCCACCCAAAGATGTAAACAACCATGCATGAGCAGCGCCTTTTAGACAGAGGGAGTCCGACAGCTGATCGATTCCAGTCATTCCACCAGGAAGGAGGTACATGGCTCGTGTTGTCTGTAGTTTAACTATACCTAGACGGTCAATACCGCGGTTCGATTGCGTCCGCATTGTTACTCTGTGCCAGGAAGGGCTCTCAACAAGGGAAGTGTCCAGGCGTCTCGGAGTGAACCAAAACGGTGTTGTTCGAACGTGGAGGAGATACAGAGAGATAGGAACTGTCGATGACATGCCTCGCTCAGACCGCCCGAGGGCTACTACTACAGTGGATGACCGCTACCTACGGATTATGGCTCGAAGGAACCCTGACAGCAACGCCACCATGTTGAATAATGCTTTTCGTGCAGCCACAGGACGTCGTGTTGCGACTCAGACTGTGCGCAATAGGCTGCATGATGCGCAACTTCACTCCCAACGGCCATGGCGCGGTCCATCTATGCAACCGCGACACCATGCAGCGCGGTACAAATGGGCCCAACGACATACGGAATGGACCGCTCAGGATTGGTATCACCTTCTCTTCACCGATGAGTGTCGCATATGCCTTCAACCAGAGACTCGTCGAGACGTGTTTGGAGGCAACCCGGTCAGGCTGAACGCCTTAGACACACTGTTCAGCGAGTGCAGCAAGGTGGAGGTTCCCTGATGTTTTGGGGTTTCACTATGTGGGGACGATGTACGCCGCTGGTGGTCATGGAAGGCGCCGTAACGGCTGTACGATACGTGAATGCCATCCTTCTACCGATAGTGCAACCGTATCGGCAACATACTGGCAAGGAATTCGTCTTCATGGACGACAATTCGCGCCCACATCTTGCACATCTTGTGAATGACTTCCTTCAGGATACGGCATCGCTCAACTAGAGTGGCCGGCATATTCTCCAGACATGAACCATGTCGAACATGCCTGAGATAGACTGAAAAGGGCTATTTATGGACGACGTGACCCACCAACCACTCTGAGGGATCTTCACCGAATCGCCGTTGAGAAGTGGGACAATCTGGACCAACAGTGCCTTGATGACCTTGTGAATAGTATGCCACGACGTATACAGGCATATATCAATGCAAAAGGACGTGCTACTAGGTATTACAGGTACCGCTGTGTACAGGTACAGCAATCTGGGCCTCCACCTCTAAAGGTCTCGCCGTATGGCGGTACAACATGCAATTTGTGGTTTGCATGAGCAACAAAAAGGGCGGAAATGATGTTGTGTCTATCTTTATTCCAATTTTCTGTACAGTTTCCGCAACTCTCGGAACCGAGGTGATTCAAAACTTTTTTTAACATGTTTATAAAGGGGCGTGAACAGCGCTAGAAGTGGAATATCAATATGAAGGAATCACAGATGCCATGTACTCATCTGAGACACCGTTGTCAGCACCTGACACAATTTGAATGCAGCTCCGTTGTGGGTCTCTAAATAGCCGGCTAGTGGAATCGTGCAATAAGCAGATAAGCGGAGCTTTCAGATCGGACAGGCACGCTCCACCGTAAGGGAGGATCGCCGTATTGTGCACCAAGAACATTACAAACCCTTCATATCTGCGCCTGCCATCCGAGAACAACTAATGGGCTCCCTGCAACAATATGCGTCAATCTGCACCAACGGTCGGAGACTAGTTACTGCCGGATAACGAATTACCGCCCCATGCACCACGACACAAACGGCTGCTTTTTGGGCCGTGACCGGAAAGCATGGACTACTATTTATGGTGTTGCATTGGATTCAGCAATGAATCTTGATTTCTCTACTACCCCGGATGATCGTCGTTGGCGAGTGTGGCAGCCATCCGGGCAAAGGTCGCATTCTTCCAATGTTTTGGAGGACACAGTGGTGTTAATCCTGGCGTGATGGCGCAGGGGGCAGTCGAGTGACTTCAGGTCACGGCTAGTAGCGTTTGAGGACACAATGGTACACAGGCACATCCTGCGTCCTCATGTGTTACCTCTTGACATACAGTATCATGGTGCCATTTTTGAACAGGACAACGCTCGTCCACACAAGGAATGTGTCTTATGAACCGCCTGTGTGATGCTGAGTACTCCCGTGATCAGCTAGTTCCCAGATCTGTCCCAGATAGAACATGTCTGAGACCACCGCAGAAGTCATCTCCGTCCCAGGGACGGAGGAAGGGGCAGTAGCCAGAATACCAAGGATTAGTTACAACTGTTGTGGTCCAGCCCGTCTCAGGATGGGACAGAACAGCTCTATGGATACCAAACATTGTTGGATGTAAGGACCGCCAGTTATGCAAAACACCGTTTTTTCGAAGTTCCCAAACATGTTTCAGCACGTCTGTGCCATCATCAGTGGGTTTCTGTTTCATCTAATCTTCACACTCAGTTTGCATGGTTTTTCAGGGTCACTTGAGTATTATTTGTTACAGGTAGCTTGTCATGTTTTAGTGTGGCAAGTCCTATTATTCTCAACATCCTGGTGAATTGTTGTGAAGCACACGTAAACAGAACACGTATTTTCACATAATAAGGTCGTAAAAGCACTTTGCGCTTCACTGAAACACACTGTAGGAGTGGTTGTTGTGTCTCCCAGCCCAGTCAGTCGGCACAGAGGTGCTGAAACATGTTTGGGAACTTGGAAAAAACATCCAACAATTTTAACTGCAAAAACGGTAAACATAAGGAGCTGCAAATCCAAATGATGAATATCTATGGATACCTTTCATGATCGAATCAGTGCATGCACCCAGATCAGACGTGGTGCAACGTTATGCTGATAAGAGGGCTCTTACTGCTCCGTTTTTGTAATCACAACAATAACATCACATACCCTGTGAACCGGTGAAGTTTTATTTTGTTTTCTCTTCCCTTCTGGGTGTTTCAACCTTTTGCCACGTAGTGTGTGTCACAACTTGACAGCAGAGGCATAGGATGGATCTTACATCACCACAGTTTTAATATTCCCAAGTATGCTGCTACAAATCATTTTAGGAGAACTGGTGAAGATGTGAACAATGAAACAGGTTGTGAATAAAGAAGTATTAATTATCAACTTTTAGTGGTTGAACTGTGAAGTTCCATGAATACTTACGAGCTACAGGGCGCCAGCTCCACAAAATGTATTGGTTGCAAATTGTTAATTCCAGCAGAGTGGATTTATAGACTTTTAGAATATTAAAACATAGGTGAATTTGTAATGGGCAATATTGTTTGAAGTTACCACAAGATTGCAAGTGGCGGTGTATAGATGCCGACAAAGCACGCATACTGGGAGAAAGATGCAATTTAGAACCCGTCATTAACACTGCTAAGGGGATGCGAATTAAGTAACGATCGTACTGTAGGAATACGTTTCCAAAAATCTTCTTGCTCTTAAACGGTAGGCTGATAAATTATCTGATTGATTCCCAATAAAAATCAATCTATAATAATTTTTCTTCTTCAGGTCCAGCAGCATAATGAATGTCTGATAACGACATGATTATTACAGTAGATTCACCAAACAGCTGCTTATAATAAGTAATATTTATTCACGACAGACTGTTTCGGCTTTATCGCCATTTCAAGTACGCCTTGATTCATGTGACGTCCATATTACGTCGTAAGGGAACCGTCTTCTTACTGTCATTCTTTTAAGAAGTTGGTAAATGATCAGTATGTGAAAATAAAATGTTAATTACGAAGTGAGACTAGTTTGACAGTACCACTTTTACGACGCTATATGTTTACATACATCGATAATACACCGAACAACCAGAACGTTATGCCGGCCGCGGTGGCCGTGCGGTTCTGGCGCTGCAGTCCGGAACCGCGGGACTGCTATGGTCGCAGGTTCGAATCCTGCCTCGGGCATGGGTGTGTGTGATGTCCTTAGGTTAGTTAGGTTTAAGTAGTTCTAAGTTCTAGGGGACTTATGACCTAAGATGTTGAGTCCCATAGTGCTCAGAGCCATTTTTTAGCCAGAACGTTATGACCACCGAGCTACTATCGGTATAAACCGTCCAGGCGATAGCAGCGCCACCTGTCGAGAAATGACTTCATTCAGACACACGCACGTTGCACGTAGAATCAGTGAGCGTTCTGTCCGTGTGTGGAATGGGGAAGGCGCGCCGTGTATCTGAATTTGACCGAGGGTAGATTGCGAAGACCCGGATGCTCGGTACGAGCATTTCGGAAACTGCATGACTTGTCGGGCATTCGAGGAGTGCTGTGGCAGTGTCTTCAACACGTGACGAAACCAAGGTGAAACCACGACCAGACGTCGTAGGGTTGGGCGGCCACAGCTCATTACAGATGTCGGACGTCGTAGGCTGGGCAGACTGGTAAAACAGGACAGGCGGCGAACTGTGGCGGTACTAACATCAGACTTTAATGCTCTGAACACACAGTGCGCGGAACACTCCTAACGATGAGCCTCCTCAACCGACGACCCACGCATGCGCCAATGTTGACGCTACGACATCGGCAACTAGGATTGAAATGAGCACGTGACCTTCGGCACTGAAGGTTGGTACAGTGGCAGAGCGTTGGATGGCCTGATGAATCCCGATATCTTCTTCATTATGCCGATGGGAGGGTGCGTGTTCGTCGTATTCCAGGGGAACAGCTCCTTGACACCTGTACTGCGGGACGGAGCCAAGCTGGCGGGGTTCCTTTATGCTCTGCGGAACATTCACGAGGGCATCCATGGGTCCATGATGACCAAAGAGTATCGTACACTGGTTACAGACCACGTACACTCCTTCTTGACGATTATGTTTCCGGACAGCAGTGGCATTTTTCAACAAGATAATGCGGCGTGTTGCAAGACCACTAGCGTGATGGAGTGGTTCGTCGAACACAGTGGCGAGTGCCAGTTGATGTGCTGGGCCCCAACTGGCCATATATGAAGCCTATCGAACACATCTGGCATGTGACTGAATGTGGCTTATAATAAGTAATATTTATTCACGACAGATTGTGTCGGCTTTATCGCCATTTCAAGTACGCCTTGATTGATGTGACGTCCATATTACGTCGTAAGGGAACCGTCTTCTTACTGTCATTGTTTTAAGAAGTTGGTAAATGATCAGTATATGAAAATAAAATGTTAATTACGAAGTGAGACTAGTTTGACAGTACCACTCTTACGACGCAGAGCCCATCGCCCCCTCCCTGGAATTTACGGAAATTAGGTGACTTGTGTGTGTGTGTAGATGTGATGAGTGTTTTTATTCGGTTATAATAGACTGGAAAGAGGGAGATTAACATCTGTGACGTTTTCCTTCTCCGAGGAACAGAACGATCGACAGCTGTTGAAAAGTTCGCCAGGTGTTCGTAATAGATATTATATCTCCTTCTGTGAAATATAGATGTACATTTCCAAGACAGAGCAGCCCTTTGGACAATTTTTATTACACTTTACCACCCAAACACTAACAGTCGTCTTTAAGTAATAGTGTCTTATTTACTTGCAGTTGTCCTCTCCGTGGTATCAGACTTCTTCTCCTGAATTTGTAATACGTACTTGTTTTGAAATAAGTTAAAATAAACACCAATTCTTCGATAAAAATCACTATATTTCAGTATTTTCTCCAGCTTCCTTAAACACGTCTGAATACTGCCTATCCAGGAGGAAAGATGCTTCAGAAAAATGAATGTCACAATCCTCAGTTGTTTTCTCACGAAGTATGCTTCCTTCACATTCAGAGGCGTACACTGCATGTTGTCAATTACTCCGGTGAGCAACGAGAAAAAAGAGCAGTATTTCTTGCCAGTCAATATAAGGACAATAACAAGAAAAAATTGAGAATTATCACTCATCTGACGTATAGGATACACTACAATTTCGTGGCACGTTGGGTAATTTCATTTCCTGTAGCCCTTTTTGCTGTATTTGAAGCACAATACAAATAGTTTTTACTTTCCTTAAGAAAAAATCTTCAATAGTTTTAGTATTTGCAGAGGGTCGTGAACTGTATATAAAGTAAGACTGGACCTGTACTCCTGTATTTTTTTCTTTAATTTAGTAAGTTTCTGAGAAATTCACATAGGGGTGCGACAGAAGAGTACTTTCATCTTCGGAGAGTTTTAATCGAATTTCAAGATACGTCGTGAATAAGCAACAAACCATGCTTCTTATCTCTGTCATTTATTTCTGTAGCAAAATACCACTATAAAGTGCTTTGTTTATAAGTAGCGTGGCTAGAGAAGCATTTTATCCCATATTTAAGGTGATTAATTCGTCTGAGTAATGGGGTCACACGATATCGAGTACAGTGACTAACGGGACCTTGAAGATTTCTGAGGGAATGAAAATAGGTCACTTAATCTACACGTAAACTATGCAGATAAAAGATGAATTTTCTTCTAGTCTCTCCTTGAGAGTAACTCGAGTCAATAAAGCAGTTATTTTGCAAAATGTTTGATCCCTAAACATCATCCAGCCGTTTCTTGAGTCATTATCACGGTAACTGTTATGTTCGCTAATTATAATTATGTCATCACTTAACCTGTTTTTATCCATATATTATTCATACGTACCCTCATCATTTATCTCTCTCCCCACGTTGGAAATGTCTTAACCTACTACTCTGGTGGAGATACAAGATTTTACTAATCAATGGTAGTGAAGCTATCAGTAAATAAGTATATACTATCTTTTATATTTAAGTGAACCAGACGGATAACCGATTTTGGAAAAGTATTGCAGTAACTTTCTTTTTATATAACTGTTCCATAAAAATATATTATTGAAAACAATATTGTTCCCGCCTAATGTCTCTTTACAAATAAAAAAAATTGTTTGGTAGAGGGTATGGAATATGGTCCACTCAGTTTGCTGAAGTAAACTGCTGAAGAACTTGAACAGTTTCCTTTAGTCCTCCAGTCGAGCGATGTCTTTATCCTGAAGGAAGTCATTCACAAGATGTGCACGATGGGGGCGCGAATCGTCGTTTATGAAGATGAATTCCTCGTCAATATGCTGCCGATATGGTTGAACTATCGGTCGGAGGATGGAATTCATGTATCGTAGAGCCGTTACGGCGCCTTCCATGACCACCAGCGGCGTACGTCGGCCCCACAAATGCCACCGCAAAACAGCAGGGAACCTGCACCTTGCTGCACTCGACGGACAGTGTGTCTAAGGCGTTCAGCCTGACCGGGTTGCCTCCAAACACGTCCCCGAAAGTTGTCTGGTTGTAGGTACATGCAACACTCACCGGTGAAGAGAACGTGATGCCAATCCTGAGCTGTCCATTCGGCATGTCGTTGGGCCCATCTGTACCGCGCTGCATGGTGTCGTGATTGCAAAGATGGACCTCACCATAGAGATCGGGAGTGACGTTGCGCGTCATGCAGCCTATTGCGCACAGTTTGAGTCATAACAAGACGTCATTTGGCTGCACGAAAAGCATTATTCAATATGGTGGCGTTGCTGTCAGGGTTCCTCCGAGCCATAATCCGTAGGTAGCGGTCATCCACTGCAGTAGTAGCCCTTGGGCGGCCTGAGCGAGGCATGTCATCGACAGTTCCTGTCTCTCCGTATCTCTTCCATCTCCGAACAACATCGCTTTGGTTCACTCCGATACACCTGGACACTTCCCTTGTTGAGAGCCCTTCCCGGCACAAAGTAACATTGCGGACGCGATCGAACCGCGCTATTGACCGTCTAGGCATGGTTGAACTACAGACAACACGTGCCGTGTACCTTCTCCCTGGTGGAATGACTGGAACTGATCGGCTATCGGACCCCCTCCGTCTAATAGGCGCTGCTCATGCATATTCGTCCGCAGCTCGTGGTCGTGCGGTAGCGTTCTCGCTTCCCGCGCCCGGGTTCCCTAGTTCGATTCCCGGCGGGATCAGGGATTTTCTCTGCCTCGTGATGACTGGGTGTTGTGTGATGTCCTTAGGTTACTTAGGTTTAAGTAGTTCTAAGTTCTAGGGGACTGATGACCATAGATGTTAAGTCCCATAGTGCTCAGAGCCATTTGAACCATGCATATTTGTTTACATCTTTGAGCGGGGTTTGTGACATCTCTGAACAGTCAAAGGGACTGTGTCTGTGACACTACATCCACAGTCAACGTCTATCTTCAGGAGTTCTGGGAACCAGGGTTATGCAAAAGTTTTTCTGATGTGTGTAGGTAATTGTTTTTCCCTCTTTCTCTTTGGAAGTGGAACGGGAAGGGAAACGACAGGCAGTAGTACAGGTACGCTCCGCCACGCACTGGAGTGAAGTATGTATGTACAGGGTTATTACAAATGATTGAAGCGATTTCACAGCTCTACAATAACTTTATTATTTGAGATATTTTCACAATGCTTAGCACACACATACAAAAACTCAAAAAGTTTTTTAGGCATTCACAAATGTTCGATATGTGCCTCTTAGGTGATTCGGCAGACATCAAGCCGATAATCAAGTTCCTCCCATACTCGGCGCAGCATGTCCCCATCAATGAGTTCCAAAGCATCGTTGATGCGAGCTCGCAGTTCTGGCACGTTTCTCGGTAGAGGAGGTTTAAACACTGAATCTTTCACATAACCCCACAGAAAGAAATCGCGTGGGGTTAAGTCGGGAGAGCGTGGAGGCCATGACATGAATTGCTGATCATGATCTCCACCACGACCGATCCATCGGTTTTCCAACCTCCTGTTTAAGAAATGCCGAACTGGCATTCTCCTTTAGCCTTTTCCGTAAGATTTTCCAAACCGTCGGCTGTGGTACGTTTAGCTCCCTGCTTGCTTTATTCGTCGACTTCCGCGGGCTACGCGTGAAACCTGCCCGCACGCGTTCAACCGTTTCTTCGCTCACTGCAGGCCGACCCGTTGATTTCCCCTTACAGAGGCATCCAGAAGCTTTAAACTGCGAATACCATCGCCGAATGGAGTTAGCAGTTGGTGGATCTTTGTTGAACTTCGACCTGAAGTGTCGTTGCACTGTTATGACTGACTGATGTGAGTGCATTTCAAGCACGACATACGCTTTCTCGGCTCCTGTCGCCATTTTGTCTCACTGCGCTCTCGAGCGCTCTGGCAGCAGAAACCTGAAGTGCGGCTTCAGCCGAACAAAACTTTACGAGTTTTTCTACGTATCTGTAGTGTTTCGTGACCATATGTCAATGAATGGAGCTACAGTGAATTTATGAAATCGCTTCAATCATTTGTAATAGCCCTGTAGATGTAGACGTATTAGCTTGGTGTCTCCTGGTTTTTGTCAGGCGTGCTTGTACAATAAGGTGGCAGTTTTGGTGTTGTGCTGTAGCCGCCTGCGGGGCAACACGGCACCCTGCGGTTGCCCCGGAAGCCAGCGGGGCAGGCGTGCTTAGCTTAGCGTGGTGGGTCGTGGGTCGATGGTGGTCAGTGTCCGGCCACCGTGCTGCTCGTTTCGATCGGCCCGAGGCCGGGCAGAGCAATCGCCCCGCACGTCACCCGCTTTAGCCACGGTGACACAATGGGAGCGCAGGTATTTCTAGCGGCCGCTCGCCCAGCCGCCGTCACAAGCTGTTAGTGCCATTCACGAACTCGTTTTGCAGCACATTACCATTTTGTGGATTACGAGGAACATTCAGTTGAAAAAACGCAGAATTTGTTGTAGGGCCTCGTGAATTATTCCTGCTTCAGCCCCTATTGTTTAATGAAGTTCCAGTAGGTAGCGGCCTTGTCTTCCAAATGACGTCTGTAACGGAGGTGCGTTCCAAGCACTGACCTGCCATTGAGTCTCTTTTGGCGGAAAACCTGAGCATCACAGGATTCATAGGCGCTTACAGAAGGTCAACAGCTACGGTCTCAGGTTCGAATCATGCCTCGGGCATGGATGTGTGTGCTGTCCTTACGTTAGTTAGGTTTAAGTATTTCTAAGTTCTACGGGACTGATGACCTCAGCTGTTAAGTCCCATGGTGCTCAGAGTCATTTGAACCATTTGAAGGTCTACGGAAACCTGGCCTTCAGCAAAAGCGCGATGAGTCGTTGGGCGAGGCATCTGTCATCACCGCAACAAGATCACGCAAACCTGTCCTATCTCCCGCGCGCCTGCCGGCCACATAGCTGTGGCTCCTGCAGGTCGGAACTCGCGGACACTCTCGGTCGAGATGATCGACGGATCACGATCGAACACGACGCTGCTCAACTGGACGTCTCTGTTGGTAGCGCTGACACACTCGGTCACCAGTTGGGGTACTCAAAGATGAGCGCGCTGGATTCGTCACCGCCTAACAGTAAAACATAAAGAGCTGGATCTTTCTGCCCTCGTGGAGGATGCACTCCGCGGGTAACAGTACGTGGATGGTGTGGAGGTTATCCATGCAGCAAGAGCTTGGCTCCTACTACACTACTGCCCTTTAAAATTACTACACCAAGAAGAAATGCAGATGATAAACGGGTATTGATTGGACAAATATATTATACTACAACTGACATGTGATTACATTTTCAAGCTATTTGGGTGAATAGATCCTGAGAAATCAATAGCCAGAACAACCACCTCTGGCCGTAATAACGGCCTTGATACGCCTGGGCATTGAGTCAAAAAGAGCTTGGATGGCGTGTACAGGTACAGCAGCCCATGCAGCTTCAACACGATACCACAGTTCATCAAGAGTAGTGACTGGCGTATTGTGACGAGCCAGTTGCTCGGTCACCATTGACCAAACGTTTTCAATTGGTGAGAGATCTGGAGAATGTGCTGTCCAGGACAGCAGTCGAACGTTTTCTGTATCCAGAAAGGCCCGTACAGGGCCTACAACATGCGGTCGTGCATTATCCTGCTGAAATGTAGGGTTTCTCAGGGATCGAATAAGGGGTAGAGCCACGGGTCGTAACACATCTGAAATGTAACGTCCACTGTTCAAAGTGCCGTCAATGCGAACAAGAGATGACCGCGCCGTGTAACCAATGGCACCCCATACCATCACGCCGGGTAATACTCCAGTATGGCGATGACGAATACACGCTTCCAATGTGCGTTTACCACGATGTCGCCAAACACGGATGCGACCATCATGATGCTGTAAACAGAACCTGGATTCATCCGAAAAAAATGACGTTTTGCCATTCGTGCATCCAGGTTCGTCGTTGAGTACACCATCGCAGGCGCTCCTGTCTGTAATCCAGCGTCAAGGGTAACCGCAGCCATGGTCTCCGAGCTGATAGTCCATGCTGCTGCAAACGTCGTCGAAGTGTTCGTGCAATTGGTTGTTGTCTGGCAAACGTCCCCATCTGTTGACTCAGGGATCGAGACGTGGCTCCACGATCCGTTACAGCAATGCGGATAAGATGCCTGCCATCTCGACTGATAGTGATACGAGGCCGTTGGTATCAAGCACGGCGTTCCGTATTACCCTCCTGAACCCACCGATTCCATATTCTGCTAACAGTCATTGGATCTCGACCAACGCGAGGAGCAATGTCGCGATACGATAAACCGCAATCGCGATAGGCTACAATCCGACCTTTATCAAAGTCGGAAACGTGGTGGTACGCATTTCTCCTCCTTACACGAGGCATCACAACAACGTTTCACCAGGCAACGCCGGTCAACTGCTGTTTGTGTATGAGAAATCGCTTGGGAACTTTCATGTCAGCACGTTGTAGGTGTCGCCACCGGCGCCAGCCTTCTGTGAATGCTCTGAAAAGCTGATAATTTTCATATCACGGCATCTTCTTCCTGTCGGTTAAATTTCGCGTCTGTAGCACGTCATCTTTGTGGTGCAGCAATTTTAATGGCCAGTAGTGTATATTGGAATCCTAAGTAAACCGACTTCTTTCCAGAAAAAAATTTTCTTGCGGTACTTATTGAACGCCCCTTCTATATTCGTATTTCTCTAAGCACGTCCAACGTTACTTGACGCTAGTCCAGGGGTTTAGGTTGGAAAAGGAGAAGCAGAAGATGAACTTCATCTCCTCTGGCCTCCCAGGACTCCACACCTCACGCCTTGTGACGTCTGTCTGTGGTGTTACGTAAAACACCGCGTTTTTTATCCCCCCCCCCCTCCCCCATGCCTGACAGTTTTGAATGTCTGCGACATTGCATTGTTGAAGCTGTGAATTCCATAACGAGAGACCAGCTGCTTTGTGTATGGCAGGAAATGAGACACCGTTTTGATATCTGTCGTGTAACACTTAATGCTTATACAGGGTGTTACAAAAAGTTACGGCCAAACTTTCAGGAATCATTCCTCACACACACAAAGAAAGGAAATATGTTATGTGGACATGTGTCCGGAAACGCTTACTTTCCATGTTAGAGCTCATTTTATTACTTCTCTTCAAATCACATTAATCATGGAATGGAAACACACACCAACAGAACGTACCAGCGTGACTTCAAACACTTTGTTACAGGAAATGTTCAAAATGTCCTCCGTTAGCGAGGATACATGCATCCACCCTCCGTCGCATGGAATGCCTGATGCGCTGATGCACCCCTGGAGAATGGCGTATTGTATCACAGCCGTCCACAATACGAGCACGAAGAGTCTCTACATTTGGTACCCGGGTTGCGTAGACAAGAGCTTTCAAATGCCCCCATAAATGAAAGTCAAGAGGGTTGAGGTCAGGAGAGCGTGGAGGCCATGGAATTAGTCCGCCTCTACTAATCCATCGGTCACCGAATCTGTTGTTGAGAAGCGTACGAACACTTCGACTGAAATGTGCAGGAGCTCCATCGTGCATGAACCACATGTTGTGTCGTACTTGTAAAGGCACATGTTCTAGCAGCACAGGTAGAGTATACCGTATGAAATCATGATAACGTGCTCCATTGAGCGTAGGTGGAGAACATGGGGCCCAATCAAGACATCACCAACAATGCCTGCCCAAACGTTCACAGAAAATCTGTGTTGATGACGTGATTGCACAATTGCGTGCGGATTCTCGTCAGCCCACACATGTTGATTGTTAAAATTTACAATTTGATCACGTTGGAATGAAGGCTCATCCGTAAAGTGAACATTTGCACTGAAATGAGGATTGACACATTGTTGGATGAACCAGTTGCAGAAGTGTACCCGTGGAGGCCAATCAGCTGATGATAGTGCCTGCACACGCTGTACATGGTACGGAAACAACTGGTTCTCCCGTAGCACTCTCCATACAGTGACGTGGTCAACGTTACCTTGTACAGCAGCAACTTCTCTGACGCTGACATTAGGGTTATCGACAACTGCACGAAGAATTGCCTCGTCCATTGCAGGTGTCCTCGTCGTTCTAGGTCTTCCTCAGTCGCGAGTCATAGGCTGGTATGTTCCATGCTCCCTAAGACGCCGATCAATTGCTTCGAACGTCTTCCTGTCGGGACACCTTCGTTCTGGAAATCTGTCTAGATACAAACGTACCGCGCCACAGCTATTGCCCCGTGCTAACCCATACATCAAATGGGCATCTGCCAACTCCGCATTTGTAAACATAGCACTGACTGCAAAACCACGTTCGTGATGAACACTAACCTGTTGATGCTGCGTACTGATGTGTTTGATGCTAGTACTGTAGAGCAATGCGTCGCATGTCAACACAAGCAATGAAGTCAGCATTACCTTCCTTCAATTGGGCCAACTGGCGGTGAATCGAGGAAGTACAGTACATACTGACGAAACTAAAATGAGCTCTAACATGGAAATTAAGCGTTTCCGGACACATGTCCACATAACATCTTTTCTTTATTTGTGTGTGAGGAATATTTCCTGAAAGTTTGGCCGTACCTTTTTGTACCATCCTGTATACGGGAAACTATCAGCCTCGATTTCGGCAATGAAATCAACCTTTACCTAGGTTCAAATGGCTCTGAGCACTATGGGACTTAACTTCTGAGGTCACCAGTCCCCAAGAACTTAGAACTACTTAAACTTAGCTAACCTAAGGACATTACACACATCCATGCCCTAGGCAGGATCGTACCTGCGACCGTAGCGGTCGCGCGGTTCCAGATTGTAGCGTCTAGAACCGCTCGGCCACCCCGGCCGGTTTAACCTAGGTTTTCAGCGCAAATAACTGAGCCTTCTTCAGAAACTGTACATGAATCTTTAATTTGTCTAAGAGAGCATGGTCTAGAAATAAAACTAAATCATCCTGAGTAGACATAGTCACATTTTAAAAATGCGTTACATAAGTACTAAGTCAACACCAAGACTTGACTTAAGCTCTCTGGCGTGCGCCTCGTCTCCATGGACGCCGTGCGGTGGGCCTCGGGAGCTCACGTGAAACTAAGTAGGGCTAGATAACGCGCTGCAAATCAACATGGCGGGGAACATAGCGCATGTCTGAGACCATGACTGTCAAAGATAAAAGACCAACGCAGTTATTTCTTAAAACAAATAACTTGTAGAAAGGTTGAAAATCTTAAACATAAAGCCTCTGCACCAGACAACTTCATCCTTGTCCATTTATGGCATGCACATGAGCAGATTAGTAGCTATCTTTTATTTATTTTTAGGTCTTCCCTGTGAAGAACATGCCGTTTTCCCATGTCAAGTGTCCATAACATTTTCCTACGTGTGTTTTCGGGTCAAGCACGTTTTGTCATATCATATCTACGATGGTTGTTTTTTAAGTGAGGGCCGTTTTTATTTTTAAAAAAAGATACAAATACTTTTGTAAAAAAACTTTTATTTTCTGATTCTACACACTTTTACCTATTTTTCTACATAATAGCCTTGTTTATTTGAGCACTTGCCATACCGTACAACTCAGTTTTTAATTCCCTCTTCAAAGAATTCGGCCGCCTGCTCCGACAGCCAAGAGTTCACGGCCGCTTTCACTTCATCGTCGTCATTGAAGCGCTGCCCGCCGAGATGGTGTTTCAGGTACCGGAAAAGGTGAAAACTGCTAGGAGCGAGGTCGGGGCTGTATGGTGCATGGTCCAAAACTTCCCAGCCAAAAGAATCAATCAAATCCCGAGTCTTTTGAGGGGTGTGAGGCCTAGCGTTATCGTGCAGGAGCAAAACTCCTTTTGTCAGCATGCCGCGCCTTTTGTTTTGAATTGCTCTGCGGAGCTTCTTTAGAGTTCCACATTAGGCATCTGAGTTGACTGTCGTTCGTCGTGGCATAAAGTCCACTAGCAAAACACCCGGTCCCAGAACACAGTTGCCATAATCTTGCGCTTTGACAGCGTCTGTTTGGCTTTGACCTTGACGGGTGAGGTTGTGTGTCGCCATTCCATCGATTGTCGCTTGCTTTCGGGAGTGATATGGGATACCCATGTTTCATCTCCAGTGACAATTTGACTCAACATGTCATCCTCTTCTTCCTCGTAACGAATCAAAAAGTCCAATGAAGTGGCAAATCTCTTCCCTTTGTGGTCCTCTGTGAGGAGTCTGGGTACCCACCGAGGACACAGTTTCTTAAAGTTTAGGTTTTCAGACACAATTTTGTACAAAACCGATCTTGAAACTTGCGGAAATTCCAAAGAAAGAGTGGAAATTATGAATCTTCTGTCCTCACGAATCTTTGTTTCGACTGCAGCCACCAAATCATCAGTGATCACAGAGGGTCGGCCTGAGCGTTCTTCGTCATGGACGTTTTGACGGCCATTTTTAAACTCTCTAACCCATTGACGCACTTTACCTTCACTCATTGCATTCAAGCCATAAACTTCTGTTAACTGACGATGAATTTCTGCAGCTGATAGGCTTCTTGCGGTCAAAAAACGTATCACTGACCGTATCTCACACGCGGCGGGCCATTCAATAATTGTAAACATTATAAAGTAGCACAGCGATGCGTACACGTCAGCTACAGAGCTGCAACTTCCATCAGTGTGAACTAGAGATGGGGGATCCCCTCTTGAACTAATTCATAGAGTTGAATCTTTCAAAGGAGTGAACAATCAGTGATTCAGAAAAAAAGAACGGTAGCTCCAAACGTTTCCCACGGCAGAGAGAGAGAGAGAGAGAGAGAGAGAGAGAGAGAGAGACAGAGAGACGGAGCATATCAGCAGCGCCTCTGCTGGTCAGAGCACAGTGCACGCCACACAACACAGCCTGCGCCGGCCTCTGCCCTGCTTCTACCTTGGCTGCCTGCATTGTGCAGTGCCCCATTGGATTTTGTGTTTCACATATGCCGTGCCGTCTCTGTGCGTCGTCTGCCGCATGCAGTGTCTGGCGCAGCTTAAGTTCGCATCGCACTCTGTCGGCGATCGTTTCAGTCGCACGTCCTGCCCTCTGGGCAGTTGATGCCAGCAACAGGACAGAGAGCCACCTAGCGGATAACATAGGAACTACTTGCAACAACCTGCTCGCAAGGGAACGGACGATTTGTCTCGGAGCGGGTGAGTTCACCGCTCCACCCACCCTCGGAACTCGCCCGCTCAACGCTCACCCCACCGTCTCGACTCTAGCCAGAGCGTTGAGCAAAGTGACTCAGGTGTCACTCTGGTCTCTGCGGTCTCAGCTCACGCAGTAATACAGCTCGCGGCTCGACCTGCTCGACTCAGCGCCTCTGCATCGGAGTTCGTCCCTACTGGATATTGTTCTTCGTAGTAATACCGCTACGTATATTACATTATTATGTTATGTATACATCAATTGTTTTTATTTTATTTTTATTTGTTTAAACTGATTAGATTAGGTTCCTGATGACTCCTCTTACTATAGGATTTTTATTATGGACACTCGAATTTACGCTTTAATTACGAGCGAACCGATAAATGTATCGCAAAATGTGATACACCAATATTTTTCTTGTTTTATTCTGCGTAAGACTATATGCAGCACTTTCGTTTTACAGTCAAATTTATATTTTTTTTTCTTATTCTGGTACGGATTTTGCGATTTTAGGCGTCTTCGGAAGGAAACGTTCACTTTAAAAATATATGGCTTGCGATGTATTTGTATGAGGTTAATGAAATTTTAATACATTATAGCCAAATATATTTTTAATGTAAATCTCAAGTTACAACATTTTCCGATCACCCAAAAAACCACGATAGTGCAAAATAAATCAATAATCAAAAACTTTGTCATATCGTGGAAATTTCAATAAACAATACAAAATTCTTACTCATTATCTGTGTTACTTCAAAATAGGATCAAATAAGATCAAAATACAGGTATAGTACTGGAATAAACCAAGTTTAAAGGGCAATGTGTCTTCCATTTATTTTCTATTGTAAATGAGTGGTGAGTCATGAAAAAGAGCTAATTCATTTCAGGGAGTGAACAGTTCTGATCCAATCTCTGAAAAGAACAGTTTTGCCCATCTTTAGTGTGAATGGGAAGGATGCCGGCAAGTGGCGCGGTGGCTTGTTGCGGCGTCCGTGCGAACTACGGGACTATACGCGCGAACGGCCCTTACTTAAAAAACAACCATCGTATTTAATAATAGCCTTTACTTAAAAGGCAATAATTCTCTTTTGTAGCACGTGGTGAAATTGACCTCTGTCGCTCGATAGAGTATAAGGCCGATGAAAGGGCGTTTTACGTCCGTTCACGCAATTACCATATTTTTTACACGTAAAACATAATTTGACCTATGCTGGTCATTTGCTATTACATGGCGATGAAGTGGAGTTGTGCATTCATTCACACATTATTTTTAGTAATAATATAAAATTAATATTGATAATATTCTTCTTTCAATGCGTGTC
Source organism: Schistocerca cancellata (assembly GCF_023864275.1). Taxonomy (NCBI): domain Eukaryota; kingdom Metazoa; phylum Arthropoda; class Insecta; order Orthoptera; family Acrididae; genus Schistocerca; species Schistocerca cancellata. Next base: position 1,069,438,555 of record NC_064626.1, read on the forward strand.
AGCAGTAAGAAGTATATCTATATCAACTGATAAAAACACCTACTCGACCATCTGTGTACAGGTTAACGGAGATTATTGCATTATGACGTTTACATAATACAGTTTCGCTGTTTATGTCCTACGTCATCTTTCATTAATAACGATGGCTGCGTTATGCAGCATTCGTTGTGAAAGGGCCGATATATTCTAATTGTGAATGTCGGGATGTGTGTTCGACCTTACATAAATACATGCATGATTCGTTACATTTTAGCCATAACCTGGTGCAGAGGCTTTATGTTTAATATTTTCAGCCTTTCTATAAGTTATTTGTTTTAAGAAATAACTGCGTTGGTCAGTCATGGACTCAGACATGCGCAGTGTTCCCCGCCATGTTGATTTGCAGCGCGTTATCTAGCCCTACTTAGTTTCACGTGAGCTCCCGAGCCCCACCGCACGGCGTCCATGGAGACGAGGCGCACGCCACAGCTTAAGTCTTGGTGCTGACTTAGTACTTATGTAACGCATTTTTAAAATGTGACTACGTCTAATCAGGCTGTTTTAATTTTATTTCTTGACCATGCCCTCTTAGACAAATTATAGATTCAGGTATATCTTCTGAAGAAGGCTCAGTTATTTGGGCTGAAACCTAGGTAAAGGTTAGTTTCATTACCGCAATCGAGGCTGATAGTTTCCCATATATTAGATTATCACGATTGCTTACTGGGCTGCAATGTTGAAAGTACAAACATAATACTCACATTGAGTGCACAAAAATTTCAACTTCTCTCTTTCCAGGAACGTTGGAATTGTGTTTCTATCTTTTGTATTTTAGAAGCAATAAATGTTTGAAATCTGCTCCTTCTTTTTCAATAGCCCTGTAGAATGTCGAATCAAAGCAAGTTTCAGCGGTCTAAATTTCCATTGTTATCGTATTTGAGCAACCAGTTTAGGTGCTACATTACGGCATATTCAGGCCCTCCGACCGACGTGTAGGAAGATTCCCACCCCTGGACCAAATTTTGATTAGACATTCTACCAGCGAAATTTTCACGTCCAATTCTGAATAGTGAGACCACCCTTCTTCGGTATTTTTCATCTATCACAACTGTCCGTCCTCCAGGTTTTAATACATTACCTGACAAAAACAGTGAATCGCCCAGCAGATATGGTTGAATGCCAGTATGACTTCGTACATGTAAACGGTTAGAGTTGACAGGTCAACGGTTGCCTTAGCATTGTCCGTTTTTAATAGTATGTATTAGCGTTATTCGTGATTAGGGTTGTTATCGGGCCTGGCAGGGTATATGTGGGGCGTGAACAGCACCAGATGTTGAGTGATGACTGAAGGACACGTTGATGGCGTGTAGTCACGTGAAAGAGCGTTATTAGCATCTGACACGAGTTTGAAAAGGGCCTCATTTTGGGTTCCCATTTAGCTGGCTAGTCGAATCATGCAATATTCAGATTTGTGGGGTATTCGGATTTGACAGTGGCCCAAAGTTTGACTGCATGGAAACGTGAGTGCAGGAATACTTGTCGCCAAGGTTCCCATCTACACTCATGCTCATAAATTAAGGAAAATGCTGATACATGGTGAAACAACGCTCTGGTCGGCGGTTTGCGGGTTTAAATCACGTCGGGGTATGACCATGCGGTGCATTTGACCTGCGGCCGTCGCAAGGTGGCGCTGGCAGCAGTCCACATACGCACAGGTGTGTTGGTGCATGTCAGAGTACGGTGCAGCGAGTAAGTGTTCAGAGGTTTTCATACGTGCTAATGGTGACTGTGATTTGAAAATGGCTCAAAGAAATATTGATGACGTTATGAGGGGAAGAATACGAGGGCGACTGGAGGCTGGTGAAACACAGCAGGTCGTAGCACGGGCCCTCCGTGTGCCACAAAGTGTGATCTCAAGATCATGGCAACAATTCCAGCAGACAGGAAACGTGTCCAGGCGCTACAGTACAGGACGTCCACAGTGTACAACGCCACAAGAAGACCGATATCTCACCATCAGAGCCCGCAGACGGCCACGGAGTACTGCAGGTAGCCTTGCTCGGGACCTTACCGCAGCCACTGGAACAGCTGTCTCCAGACACAGAGTCTACAGACGACTGAACAGACATGGTTTATTCGCCCGGAGACCTGCAAGGTGCACTCAACTGACCCCTGGTCACAGGAGTGCCCATAAAGCCTGGTGTCAAGAACACAGTACATTGTCATTGGCCGGCCGGTGTAGCCGTGCGGTTCTAGGCGCTGCAGTCTGGAACCGCGTGACCGCTACGGTCACAGGTTCGAATGCTGCCTCGGGCATAGATGTGTGAGCTGTCCTTAGGTTTGTTAGATTTAAGTAGTTCTAAGTTCTAGGGGACTGATAACTGCAGATGTTAACTCCCATAGTGCTCAGAGCCATTTGAACCATGGTCATTGGATCAGTGGTCCCAGGTTATGTCCACGGACGAGTCCAGGTATAGTCCGAACAGTGATTCTCGCCCGGTTTTCATCTGGTTCAAATGGTTCAAATGGCTCTGAGCACTATGCGACTTAACTTCTAAGGTCATCAGTCGCCTAGAACTTAGAACTAATTAAACCTAACTAACCTAAGGACATCACACACATCCATGCCCGAGGCAGGATTCGAACTTGCGACCGTAGCGGTCGCGCGGTTCCAGACTGTAGCGCCTTTAACCGCTTGGCCACCACGGCCGGCTTTTCATCTGGAGTGAACCAGATACCAACCCCTTAATGTTCTTGAAAGGGACTGGTATGGAGGTCGTGGTTTGATGGTGTGGGTTGGGAATATGATTGACGCACGTACACCTCTGCTCGTCTTTGACAGAGGAACTATAACAGGTCAGTTGTATCGGGGCGTCATTTTGCACCAGTATGTCCGCCTTTCAGGGGTGCAGTGGGTCCCACCTTACTCCTGATGGATGCGCACGGTCCCACCGAGCTGCCATCGTGGAGGAGTACCTTAAACAGAGGATATCAAGCGAATGGAGTGGCCTGCCTGTTCTCTAGATCTAAACCCCATCGAGAACATCTGGAATGCTCTCGATCGACTTATCGCTGCACGTCTTCAAATCCCTAGGACACTTCAGGAGCTCCGACAGACACTGGTGAAAGAATGGGAGGCTATATCCCAGCAGCTGCTCGGCCACCTGATCCAGAGTATGCCAACCCGTTGCGCGGCCTGTGTACGTGTGCGTGGTGATCATATCCCATATTGATGTCGGGGTACATGCGCAGGAAACAGTGGCGTTTTGTAGGACGTGTGTTTCGGGGCGGTTTTCTCAACTTATTACCAATACTGTGGACTTACAGATCTGTGTCGTGTGTGTTCCCTATGTGCCCATGCTATTAGCGCCAGTTCTGTGTACTGTCACGTTGTGTGGCACCTGATTCTGCAGTTATCCTTAATTTATGAGCATGAGTATACCATGTCTAACCACGATAAGGCAGGATCGCCATATTGTGCACGAACAACATCGGAATCCCTTCACATCTGCTTCTGCCATCCGAGAACAAGTAAGGGACTCCCTGCAACAATCTACACTCCTGGAAATGGAAAAAAGAACACATTGACACCGGTGTGTCAGACCCACCATACTCCGGACACTGCGAGAGGGCTGTACAAGCAATGATCACACGCACGGCACAGCGGACACACCAGGAACCGCGGTGTTGGCCGTCGAATGGCGCTAGCTGCGCAGCATTTGTGCACCGCCGCCGTCAGTGTCAGCCAGTTTGCCGTGGCATACGGAGCTCCATCGCAGTCTTTTACACTGGTAGCATGCCGCGACAGCGTGGACGTGAACCGTATGTGCAGTTGACGGACTTTGAGCGAGGGCGTATAATGGGCATGCGGGAGGCCGGGTGGACGTACCGCCGAATTGCTCAACACGTGGGGCGTGAGGTCTCCACAGTACATCGATGTTGTCGCCAGTGGTCGGCGGAAGGTGCACGTGCCCGTCGACCTGGGACCGGACCGCAGCGACGCACGGATGCACGCCAAGACCGTAGGATCCTACGCAGTGCCGTAGGGGACCGCACCGCCACTTCCCAGCAAATTAGGGACACTGTTGCTCCTGGGGTATCGGCGAGGACCATTCGCAACCGTCTCCATGAAGCTGGGCTACGGTCCCGCACACCGTTAGGCCGTCTTCCGCTCACGCCCCAACATCGTGCAGCCCGCCTCCAGTGGTGTCGCGACAGGCGTGAATGGAGGGACGAATGGAGACGTGTCGTCTTCAGCGATGAGAGTCGCTTCTGCCTTGGTGCCAATGATGGTCGTATGCGTGTTTGGCGCCGTGCAGGTGAGCGCCACAATCAGGACTGCATACGACCGAGGCACACAGGGCCAACACCCGGCATCATGGTGTGGGGAGCGATCTCCTACACTGGCCGTACACCACTGGTGATCGTCGAGGGGACACTGAATAGTGCACGGTACATCCAAACCGTCATCGAACCCATCGTTCTACCATTCCTAGACCGGCAAGGGAACTTGCTGTTCCAACAGGACAATGCACGTCCGCATGTATCCCGTGCCACCCAACGTGCTCTAGAAGGTGTAAGTCAACTACCCTGGCCAGCAAGATCTCCGGATCTGTCCCCCATTGAGCATGTTTGGGACTGGATGAAGCGTCGTCTCACGCGGTCTGCACGTCCAGCACGAACGCTGGTCCAACTGAGGCGCCAGGTGGAAATGGCATGGCAAGCCGTTCCACAGGACTACATCCAGCATCTCTACGATCGTCTCCATGGGAGAATAGCAGCCTGCATTGCTGCGAAAGGTGGATATACACTGTACTAGTGCCGACATTGTGCATGCTCTGTTGCCTGTGTCTATGTGCCTGTGGTTCTGTCAGTGTGATCATGTGATGTATCTGACCCGAGGAATGTGTCAATAAAGTTTCCCCTTCCTGGGACAATGAATTCACGGTGTTCTTATTTCAATTTACAGGAGTGTATGTCATCCTGCGCCATTTTTCGGAGGATAGCAGCTTCCCGTCTAGGGAAATGCTGTCCCTTGTGCAGGCTGCCGTTAACACGGCTGTGTTTGGAATGGTGCCTGACCAGGAAGCACAGATTGCTGATGTATACCGTCGCATCGTGTCCAGCGATGAATCGCGGTTCTGCATTGCCCCGGATGACCGTCGCCGGCGAGTATGGCAGTGAAATTGGGAAAGGTTCTATTCTTACAATGCTGCGGAGAAGTACAACGGTGTTGCTCCTAGCGTCACGGTGTGGGGAACCATCGGGCACAGTTTCAGGTCGCGGATGGCAGTGACTGCAGAAACTCTGACGGCATAAAAGTACGTCACCCACATCCTGTATCCTCATGTGTCTCCTCTTGTGCGACAGTATTGCGGTGCCATATTTCATCAGGACAATGCTCGTACACACAAGCCAGATCTCTCTACGAAGTGTCTCTGTGATGTTGAGGTACTCCAGTGGCAAGAAAGATTTCCAGTTTTGTCCCCGACAGAAAATTTGTGATATCAGATCGGACATCACCTCCATGTCAGTACCAGTACCCAAGATATCAAGGACCAGTTGCGTCAGCTGTGGTCCAACTTGCCTAGTGAGAGGGTGCAACGGCTTTAAGAAACGCTTTCCAAGCTAATCAGCGTATGCGTCACGGCCGAAGGGGTCAACGTCAAGCTGATAAGTTTGCTGGTTCTTTGTAAATTTAACTCGATTTTGTAATCACTGGATGACTTCACATACCGTCTCAATCAGTGATTTCCTTTTTTTTTTTTCGTTTCCTTCTCCCTTTGTGGGTGCCCACCTTTTTGTGAGGCAGTGTAAATCCTGACGGGACGTTGAACTGCTGACTTCTAAGTACATCTAAATATACACTCCACAAACCACTGTACAGAGCACGGTGGAGAATACTTCCTACTACTCTTAACGGTTTTGTTTCCAAATCCATTCGTTTTTCGAGGGAAAGAGTAATGACTGTCTATATGCCTCGGAATCTGCGGTAATCTCTTAATCTTTCTCATTAACCCTATACGAGATTTGCAATAGTTGCAACAAAATGGCGGTCTTCTTTGAAAGTGGATGCTGTATATTTACGCAATTGGGTTTCACGCGAAGTATGCCGTCCTCCCGAGGATTCTCTTTTACATCCCTCGAGCATCCCTGGCGGAGTGGTTACACGACAATAACATCCCTGTAATGGACTGACCTGCATAGAGTCCTGACATGAATCCTATAGAACACCTTTGGGATGTTTTGGAACGCCGACGTCGTGCCAGGCCTCACCGACCGCCATCGATACCTCTCCTCAGTGAAGCACTCCGTGAAGAATGGGCTGCCATTCCCCAAGAAACCTTCCACCACCTGATTGAACGTATGCCTGCGAGAATGGAAGCTGTCATCAAGGCTCAAAATGAGCCAACACCGTATTGAATTCCAGCATTACCGATGGATGCCGCCACGAACTTGTAAGTCATTTTCAGCCAGGTCTCCAGATACTTTTGATCACACAGTGTATGTTCCAAAATCCTGCTGCATATCGTCGTTAATGATATAGGCGTAGGACAAGGTGGCCGAGCGGTTCTAGGCGCTACAGTCTGGAACCGCGCGACCGCTACGGTCGCAGGTTCGAATCCTGCCTCGGGCATGGATGTGTGTGATGTCCTTAGGTTAGTTAGGTTTAAGTAGTTCTAAGTTCTAGGGGACTGATGACCTCAGAAGTTAAGTCCCATAGTGCTCAGAGCCGTTTGAACCATTTTTTGATATAGGCGTAATTTAGTGAATTACTCCTACTACCTTTCTTGAATATTGGTTTGACCTGTGCGACTTTCCAGTCTTTGGGTACGGATCTTTCGTCGAGCGAGCGGTTGTATATGATTGTTAAATATGGAGCTATTTCATCACCATACGCTGAAAGGAACCTATTTGGTATACAGTCTGGACCAGAAGACTTGCTTTTATTAAGTGATTTTAGTTGCTTCACTACTCCGAGGATGTATGATTCTATGTTACTCATGTTGGGAACTGTTCTTGATTCGAATTGTGTATCTTGATCTCTTAAGACTTCCGCGCCCTCTTGATTTATAGACAGTAATTTTCAGAGGTAAATGGCGCGTAATGCGCTCGTTTCTGTATATTGTGCGTATTTAATTCTATTTTTATGCTACAGAGCTTGAGATCCTCTTGAACATTGCTTTTGCATGGACAGTCTGATAATCTACATTCTTTCACTATCGTAACAGAAAATACGTTGTGTCAAAATCGTATTTACAAATAATTGCTCATATCTTCACAGCGAGGCATAGAAAGTTCTATGCTAGGATTTACAAAGAAGTACACAAAAGGGAGAGCATATCAGTTATGGACGTCAACGATATGCTGGAGAGAACAACCACTATCTTATGGCAATGGGCCGGCCGTGTTACCAGAATAAATTATGATCTATGGACAAAGGCGGCGTTGGAATGGAGTTCAAGAGACAGAGAAAGACCACGAGGAAGACCACCAGAGAGATGGGACAAACGCCTACTGAGGGATATTCCTTATGGATGAAGAAGCTGTGGAAATACTTGAGCTCTGTGCTTGGAGACGCCACATCATTTAAGGGCAGAAATGGCTGACAATGATGATTTGCTAAGCAAAAAGTGTTCCAACACTCACAAAACACATGCTGACATCTACTTTTATTGGCTTGGAAAATTATATTCGAATACATTTCTTGGCTGTTCGAACCAAATGTGGTAGCACACACACTAAGAGAGTTCTCATTTAGCCTGTGAGCCAGTACCGAATTACTGAGCTTGCGCGAACGTTCAGTGAAAGCACAGGATCCGAATTACGTAACGTTAGTTTGTTAATGTCAGTACAAAACAATTAGAAATAAAACATGCATGATTCCATAAAACAGCACTGTCAGAATCCATTGTAAATTTCTGATGCAATAAGTGAATTTACAGTAAGATGCAAACAAATTTCTTCTGTCAAATGCAACTACAAACCGATGAAAAACTCTAGACTACAGGTAACATTGCGCTTTCCTGTAACGGTCATTTGGCTGTAGACTTTTAGTAACTGATTCTGCGTTCTTAAATCTGAAATTTCCTTCGGCATTCCGGTGCGTTTATAATAACCGCGGTATTCAGTGGATCCTACTTTCTAACCTATTTTGACAGGATGTTGTTGACAACTGAAACAAGATTCTACAGTCCTACCTCGACTCTGAGCAAAATTAACAATTAACGGAGTCATATGCTTTATGGTAGCTTAGAACGACAATTTCATCTCAATGTGGAAGGTGAAAGGAAGAACAGAGTTTAACGTCCGGCGACAGTGAGGTCAGTAGAGAGGGAGCATGAGCTCGGTTTACGGAAGGACGTGGAAGAAAATGAGCCTTGCGCTTTTCAAGGGAACTATTCTGGTATTTGTCTTAAAAGATTTAGGAAAATCACAGAAAACCTAAGTATGGATGGCCGGACGGGGATTTAAACAGTCGTTCTCCCGAAGGCGAGTCCAGTGTGCTAATCGCTGCACCAACTCGATCGGTAAATTTCGAAGACTGTGCCTTTGTTATTATTATTTCGTTTGAAAGAAAAATAATTTCCTAACTTTGTTATTCCTGTACATACGAACACTTTCACACATATTTTGCTAACCTCCACCATAATTTTAACGAAATCAGCTCTTAAGTTCAGTGTACGCCCGCACATGAATGGCAATAAATGAATCAGTTCTGCATCTTATCATGGTGTTAAATACACTCCTGGAAATGGAAAAAAGAACACATTGACACCGGTGTGTCAGACCCACCATACTTGCTCCGGACACTGCGAGAGGGCTGTACAAGCAATGATCACACGCACGGCACAGCGGACACACCAGGAACCGCGGTGTTGGCCGTCGAATGGCGCTAGCTGCGCAGCATTTGTGCACCGCCGCCGTCAGTGTCAGCCAGTTTGCCGTGGCATACGGAGCTCCATCGCAGTCTTTAACACTGGTAGCATGCCGTGACAGCGTGGACGTGAACCGTATGTGCAGTTGACGGACTTTGAGCGAGGGCGTATAGTGGGCATGCGGGAAGCCGGGTGGACGTACCGCCGAATTGCTCAACACGTGGGGCGTGAGGTCTCCACAGTACATCGATGTTGTCGCCAGTGGTCGGCGGAAGGTGCACGTGCCCGTCGACCTGGGACCGGACCGCAGCGACGCACGCCAAGACCGTAGGATCCTACGCAGTGCCGTAGGGGACCGCACCGCCACTTCCCAGCAAATTAGGGACACTGTTGCTCCTGGGGTATCGGCGAGGACCATTCGCAGCCGTCTGCATGAAGCTGGGCTACGGTCCCGCACACCGTTAGGCAGTCTTCCGCTCACGCCCCAACATCGTGCAGCCCGCCTCCAGTGGTGTCGCGACAGGAGTGAATGGAGGGACGAATGGAGACGTGTCGTCTTCAGCGATGAGAGTCGCTTCTGCCTTGGTGCCAATGATGGTCGTATGCGTGTTTGGCGCCGTGCAGGTGAGCGCCACAATCAGGACTGCATACGACCGAGGCACACAGGGCCAACACCCGGCATCATGGTGTGGGGAGCGATCTCCTACACTGGCCGTACACCACTGGTGATCGTCGAGGGGACACTGAATAGTGCACGGTACATCCAAACCGTCATCGAACCCATCGTTCTACCATTCCTAGACCGGCAAGGGAACTTGCTGTTCCAACAGGACAATGCACGTCCGCATGTATCCCGTGCCACCCAACGTGCTCTAGAAGGTGTAAGTCAACTACCCTGGCCAGCAAGATCTCCGGATCTGTCCCCCATTGAGCATGTTTGGGACTGGATGAAGCGTCGTCTCACACGGTCTGCACGTCCAGCACGAACGCTGGTCCAACTGAGGCGCCAGGTGGAAATGGCATGGCAAGCCGTTCCACAGGACTACATCCAGCATCTCTACGATCGTCTCCATGGGAAAATAGCAGCCTGCATTGCTGCGAAAGGTGGATATACACTGTACTAGTGCCGACATTGTGCATGCTCTGTTGCCTGTGTCTATTTGCTTGTGGTTCTGTCAGTGTGATCATGTGATGTATCTGACCCCAGGAATGTGTCAATAAAGTTTCCCCTTCCTGGGACAATGAATTCACGGTGTTCTTATTTCAATTTCCAGGAGTGTATATTGATCGTACATTCGCTGCACTTTTTCCTCTCATATGTATGCTACACGTCCGAAAAAAACACTTCAAGTTAAAAATGCACTTTAGGTTTGTATTGAATGAAATTTCAGCGCTCTGCCCTAAATGTTTAAGCTTCCAAAAACTTTTTACACTCGCTGTACTTCAAATGTCTTAAGTGGAATAGCTTTCCTGAACTTTGTGTAACGACATTTTCACATTCTGGGGTAAGTGTTGCTTGGAGACACCCGTTATAGACGAATGTGTGTGTAGCGTTTAGTGTTGTGTTTCTGTCGTCCATGACGAGGTAGAAGTTGAAACGAGGTGGTCACAATCTCTAGTAAATAATAATGAGCTGCAAATTTGGACATCCCTGTCTGGTCAAAGAACAAATATCGACAGCGTCCTGCCAAGTCTCATGGCACGAAAAAATGGACGAGCTTGGGGTGCGGGGGAGGGGGATTGCGAGGGGTCGGGTATCTGAACAAATTCAGGTGCATAGGGCGATGACCAAGAGCTGGGAGTCGTCATTTGTCTTCCCATGTTTCTACCCAATTCACGATGTATAATTTCTTACACTACAGCTACTGAAACCATCCATCGCTTCCCATCGAGTCGCCTACAGAGAAGGGTCTGTTGGTTGTGCCGAATACCTTGATGTATGGGGCGCGGAGTTGGGGTGAGCGCAAATCGACATCTCTAATATTCATATTACAGTGCTGTGAGGTCACTGTAAAATTCACTAGGTACAGGAGTCTTCTGATTTAACTTTACTCTTGAATAATACTTATATTTCAAGTATGAAAAGTGTAGGCTTCTTGTATGATACAACTGTACACTCACTTTTCGTATCTGAATGAAGATCAAACGATTACCCGTCGCGATAGAAGCGAGTAAACTCCATTACGCAAGGGACATTATCTTGCGTAAATCTTCTGACAGAACTGCACGCGAGCTCGGCCGCTTGAATAACAGAGTCAGACGTCATTCATCGATGAGAGGTCATCGGCCAGAAATGGAGCGGTTGACAGTAGCAAATGTCAGTGTCCTACAGCAAAGTGTTTCGCAGCGGTAACTAGCAGCTAGGTGTCTCAAAACTCGTGTGAACAGGGAGACGGATTTCAGTAAACTACATGCTCATCTGAACTATGCGCTTTTATACAATGAAGAGTAAGTTGTGCTTCGAACGGTCAACACGACGGCCAAATGCACCAACCTCGATTAAAAGTTAACCGTGGTAAAGTCAGCATTTAACACTGTTCAACGCAAAATTGTAGTGCACCGACCTCGTTCAAACTTAAACGCTGGTCGTGACTGCGGTTAAGTTTTACCGTTGCTCACGCACGGTTCTCTCTAGATGACCAGCGTTTTATGAGAATACGGTAGTATGACGGCGGCGCGTTTCGATGTACTGAGGAAGACTCAAGGCCTCGTATACCGTATCCTAAACGTAAGATGAACCCAGAAAGTTTATTAAATTATAAATCAGAGTAGAACTAAATTGTTCCTCCACGTAAGACCACATAGTCTGTGTTTTTTTTCTAGGAAGAGAATCAAACGGCAATCGGTCTTTTTTTATTTTTATGATACGTGAAGCTCAGATCTTAAATATGAGTCTTCCGAAGCAGTTCGCTGCAGTTCTCAAAAAATTCTCGAGGAAACCTCCTTCTGTCTAAGTTTAACGACCACGGTTAATATGCTAAAACAAGGTTAAAGTTATTCAACAATCAGTGTGGCTCGGCTGTAGTGTGACTGTCTGCTGCATGAGGGTCCTAGATTCGATTCCAGGTGGATACAACTTTTTTTAAACATAGTTGCATGTTCCATGAGCATTTACCTTCAGCGAAACATACAAAAAGACACAAAAAATTTAATTTTTAGTTTTTTAATTATCAAGTTATGATTAACAGTCTTTTATAAAAGTCTGGTAATTCAAGACTTTTTTTAATGATTAGGTTTCTTTTATGTAGTATATATTGTAGTAAGAAATAGAAACATGTGAATTTTTCATAAAAATGGAAATTACATATGTTGATTAGCATATATTTAATGAATTTTATATTTAAATGACGTAGGTCTTCGAAATGAAAGGAAAAAACAAAAATAACAATAACCGAAACGAGACACTGTACATTTCTCCTTTTATACGGCAGCCATCATTTCTTTTATTTTCCAGAACGGAAGCATTCGCATCGACCAGTTCGAGAAGAATATCCATCTCATGCTTCGAAAAATCTCGTGTTCCTCTTTTGTTTATCATTTAGCCAAACATAAACGAAGAGACTACCAGCAAGGTTTAAACACACTTTTGTTTCTTAACGAAAGTGAGAGCATGTGACAATGACATTAATCACCACAATTGCCTAGAAAACTTATGTCTAAAGGGAGGCCGTGTGCAAATTCGTATCTCTATTAACATCTTTTCCTCTCCAGGGCGCCTTCCATTGTAATACAAGGGCTTAGCAGCGGTCTTAGACACGGATGGCTGACGACGGTTTGCTGACCGGTGCTGAACGTTGATGCATCGCAGAGACATTTTAAACGCGATTTACGAGGTAGTTCCATGCGGCCATGAGCGTAATGTCTGTGTTCATTTGTGATATGTTTAAAATGTACGCCAGTCTGAAACTTAAATATAGAAACTTGTGTTTCGGCGGCAGTAGTCTTCCAATTTAACAACAAACACACTTTACCGGAGACGTCAATCGTCTACCGAATACTCCCTAATACATGCGACATTCTGACACAAGGGGGTTCTCTCTGATAACCACTAAAACGTCGTTTGGTAAGTATGGTAGGGTCAGGTGAAGCACGAGAACATGATAGTCTCTTAGTTTATTAGTTACATGTTACATAGATGAGTTGAACAGTTCTTTGGTAGAAATGATGTGGACGAATCCGTTTACAGGATTTCTATGCATGATTGGTTTTAACATTAGTGAATACGTTATTATTTTACGCCTACTCATGCAAATATACTTAATAACAGTGTTTTTCGTTTTTCTTTTTTCGTTTTTTTCTTCCTTGCTTTCCCAAACTAACAGTTTTTAAGTAGAAATTCGTCAATGGAACAGAAGTAGTTGTCCAGGAGAAATGATTTTATGTTAGATTTAAGACTTGCTTTGCTATCTGTCAGACATTTTATGTTATTGGAAAAATGATCAAAAAATTTTTGCTGCATTTTGAAATCCTTTCTGAGTCTTGTTGTTGTGGTCTTCAGTCCTCAGACTGGTTTGATGCAGCTCTCCATGCTACTCTATCCTGTGCAAGCTTCTTCATCTCCCAGTAACTACTGCAGCCTACATCCTTCTGAATCTGCTTAGTGTATTCATCTCTGTGTCTCCCTCTACGATTTTTACCCTCCACGCTGCCCAACAGTACTAAACTGGTGATCCCGTGATGCCTCAGAACATGTCCTACCAACCGATCCCTTCTTCTAGTCAAGTTGTGCCACAAACTCCTCTTCTCCCCAATTCTATTCAATGCCTCCTCATTAGTTATGTGATCTATCCATCTAATCTTCAGCATTCTTCTGTAGCACCACATTTCGAAAGCTTCTATTCTCTTCTTGTCTAAACTATTTATCATCCATGTTTCACTTTCATACATGGCTACACTCCATACAAATACTTTCAGAAACGACTTCCTGACCCTTAAATGTATACTCGATGTTAACAATTTTTTCTTCTTCAGAAACGCTTTCCTTGCCATTGCCAGACTACATTTTATATCCTCTCTACTTCAACCATCATCAGTTATTTTGCTCCAAAAAAAGGAAAACTCCTTTACTACTTTAAGTGTCTCATTTCCTAATCTAATACCCTCAGCGTCCCCCGACTTAATTCGACTACATTCCATTATCCTCGTTTTGCTTTTGTTTATGTTCATCTTATACCCTCCTTTCAAGACACTGTCCATTCCGTTCAACTGCTCTTCCAAGTCCTTTGCTGGCTCTGACAGAATTATAATGTCATTGGCGACCCTCAAAGTTTTTATTTCTTCTCCATGGATTTTAATACCTACTCCGAACTTTTCTTTTGTTTCCTTTACTGCCTGCTCAATATACAGATTGAATATCTACATCTACATCTACATCCATACTCCGCAAGCCACCTGACGGTGTGTGGCGGAGGGTACCTTGAGTACCTCTATCGGTTCTCCCTTCTATTCCAGTCTCGTATTGTTCGTGGAAAGAAGGATTGTCGGTATGCCTCTGTGTGGGCTCTAATCTCTCTGATTTTATCCTCATGGTCTCTTCGCGAGATATACGTAGGAGGGAGCAATATACTGCTTGACTCTTCGGTGAAGGTATGTTCTCGAAACTTTGACAAAAGCCCGTACCGAGCTACTGAGCGTCTCTCCTGCAGAGTCTTCCACTGGAGTTTACCTATCATCTCCGTAACGCTTTCGCGATTACTAAATGATCCTGTAACGAAGCGCGCTGCTCTCCGTTGGATCTTCTCTATGTCTTGTATCAACCCTATCTGGTACGGATCCCACACTGCTGAGCAGTATTCAAGCAGTGGGCGAACAAGCGTACTGTAACCTACTTCCTTTGTTTTCGGATTGCATTTCCTTAGGATTCTTCCAATGAATCTCAGTCTGGCGTCTGCTTTACCGACAATCACCATTATATGATCATTCCATTTTAAATCACTCCTAATGCGTACTCCCAGATAATTTATGGTATTAACTGCTTCCAGTTGCTGACCTGCTATTTTGTAGCTAAATGATAAAGGATCTATCTTTCTGTGTATTCGCAGCACATTACACTTGTCTACATTGAGATTCAGTTGCCATTCCCTGCACCATGCGTCAATTCGCTGCAGATCCTCCTGCATTTCAGTACAATTTTCCATTGTTACAACCTCTCGATACACCACAGCATCATCTGCAAAAAGCCTCAGTGAACTTCCGATGTCATCCACCAGGTCATTTATGTATATTGTGAATAGCAACGGTCCTATGACACTCCCCTGCGGCACACCTGAAATTATTCTTACTTCGGAAGACTTCTCTCCATTGAGAATAACATGCTGCGTCCTGTTATCTAGGAATTCCTCAATCCAATCACACAATTGGTCTGATAGTCCATATGCTCTTACTTTGTTCAATAAACGACTGTGGGGAACTGTATCGAACGCCTTGCGGAAGTCAAGAAACACGGCATCTACCTGTGAATCCGTGTCTATGGCCCTCTGAGTCTCGTGGACGAATAGCGCGAGCTGGGTTTCACATGACCGTCTTTTTCGAAACCCATGCTGATTCCTACAGAGTAGATTTCTAGTAGCGTCGGGGAGAGGCTACAGCCCTGTCTCACTCCCTTCCCAACCACTGATTCCCTTCCATGTCCCTCGACTCTTATAACTGCCATCTGCTTTCTGTACAAATTGTAAATAGCCTTTCGCTCCCTGTATTTTACCCCTGCCACCTTCAGAATTTGAAAGAGAGCCACTAAGAGCTTCATTAATGGGTAATAAACGTCATTTTTTCCTCTACTATTGTAGATATGGATATCACTGTTCTTCTCATATTCCATTGATTATTTATAAAGAACTTCATTAGCGAATATATGTATTATACGTCGCATTTGAAATGCTTAGCTCTTTGAAGAGGTACCTACATTACCTCCATAGAAAATGCCTAGGTCGTTATATCTACCTGACGTCCGCGGCCGAAAACCACATATTATTCTTATTGCTCGCTTTTCCGTAATCAATACTTTGCTTCTCAGTGACGAGTTACCCAGAAAAATTATTCATTTGGACATTACTGAATACGCAAAATATATCTGGAGGTTAATTCGTTTGTTTCCAAGACTAGCAATCATACCAAGAGCAAAAATGGCTGAACTTAATTGTTTGAGAAGCTCAGTAATATGCTTCTTCCAGTTCTAGTTTTCATCAATGTAGAACATTATACCCTATTTATTGACTCCTGCCCATCTGCTGCATCTGATTATCTTAGTTGTACAGAACTGAATATAGTGTGTTCTTTTTTTTTTTCAAAATTTAGGGAGAGTCCATTTTCAGGGGACTACTTAATGATTCTTTGGGAAATATCATTTACCATTTCTTACGTTGCTTTCTCTCTGATGTAATTTATTATAACACTAGTATCGACTGCAAAAAGTAGCAACTCTGCTTGTTGAATGTTAGGTGAGGTCATTCACATGTATAAGGAATAGGAGCGGATCCAACATTGAACCCTGTGGGACTCCCTTTGTGATTTCTCCCCAGTCATTAAAACCCTCAACCCTCCGACATTGTCTGCATTCTTTAGCATAGCCTTTTGCATTCTCTTTGTTAAGTATGATTCAAACCAGCTATGTGTAAAGCCATCAGTTCATAAAACGGGTTTTTCTTAGAGAGCAACATGGTCTACACAATTAAACACCTTGGAAAGATCACGAAAAGTACCAGCTGACGATATTTTATTCTTTAAGGCTTGTGCTATTTGATGATTGAATGTGTAAATATCATTCCCAGTCGAGCAACCCTTCTGGAATCCAAACTGTGATATGCTAAATAAATTGTTTCCCCTTAAGTAAGAGACTACTCTTAAGCAAATTACTTTTTAGAATATTTTGGAGAAAGATGTCAGTAAGGAAACTGGACGATAATTGTTTAAGCCTGCCTTGTCACCTTTCTTATGAAGAAATTTAACAACTGCATATTTTAACCTGTCTGGAAAAATTCCTTGTGCCAGTGATGCATAGCATATACCCTAAGGACATTACTGAGATAAAGTTGCAACTGCTTCTCAGAATTCTGTTTGAAATTCTGCCAACGCAACATGCGCTTTTGGTTGTACGTACTTTTATAATTCTACTAGCGAAGGAACACGGCGCTGCCCAGGTATTTGTCTATAGCTGTGCGTCCGCGCCAACACAACGCAGCGTCTGGTCTTGTGCTTGAAGTTTATGAGGTCATATCTCCCGAACTATATGCTGTACAATCATTTACTACTGTAGGTAAATTCGACGGCATATGTGGATACAGCCTGCGAAATATATTGCTAATAGAGTTAGTAGCAAAGAAGTAATAAATTTAAACGTCATGCATGATGCGACAGTTTTTCACGCATCTCGTTTATGGCATCATATGGCCGGAACTATTGGTCGTAGACTGACATAATTTTGCACTTACATTCAGTGGTATATATGCATACCGTCTTAACAGGTGTTGCGAATACAGTCAGTAGTAAAGAAGAAATAAATTATTACGTCCTGCCCCATGCGGTATTTCTACTGCGTGAACAGCGGAAAAGTAGTAAGCGATAAACATTTTTCCTTTCATCATTTTGTAGGGGTTGTCGGCGAAAAAATATTTCATACAGTTTTGAAATTATCTATATCGTTTGTTGCAAGTCGATAAGTGCACTCATTCAGAAATAGTGAATGAATAATGTCTGGGAATTGACGCATTATGGACTAGGCTTCTTTTTCATCCCCGTCGCATTCCTTTGATAGGTAGGCAGCTCTTACCCCCACAGAGATTGTTGCCTAACAGTAAGGTGTATGTGTACCAAGTTTGGTTGAAATGGGTCCAGTGGTTTAGAAGGAGATGTGGAACATACATACACACACACACACACACTCACACACACGCATCCATCCACTTTTTATAATATGTATGAATATTGGTGATACTTCTAGTTGCTTAAAATATTGTGCCATGGCATTTCTAAAATATTCTTTTTCTTCTTCAACTCAACCACGTAATCCTATTTCTGTTGCTGCATTTAGAAAGTGATTATTAAACGTAGTTGCAACTTGTGAGTTATGAGTCACAATATTTTCATGTTGTTTAACTGTAATAGCGTCTTGTACACTGACTGGCTGTCCTGTCTCGCTTTCGTCAATATCCTGTATAGTTTTAATCTTATTACCTGCATTATTTATTTCTGTTAGGATGTGCATAGTTCTGGACATTTTAATGGTTTTCCTCAAAATATTGAATTATTTTTGTAGTATGCAAGTAATGTCGGATCTTGACTTATTCTGGCCTTTATATAAACTTCCGTCTTCCTCTTACATGAAATTTTAATTCCCTTAGTTATGCATGGATTGCTTGTTTTTTAACAGATCTTCTGTATAATTTTTTAGGAAAGCAACTTCGAAATATTGAGACAAATTTACTACGGAATGAATTGAATTTGACATTAGCGTCTCTTTCTAAGTATACTTCATCCCATACCATCCCTTAAAGGGGCAACAATAATATTTCGGTAAAGCAAGTGTAGCTTGACGTCTGATAGCTGAGGAGCAGTGCCGCTCAACTCTACCATGCACACGTTACTAATGAATGTTATAACTCAGTCTGCTGTTCACGTAACAACGACATCAGGCTAGTGTTACACAGTTCTCTAACTTGCGATATCCAGTAGCAAAGTGGGATACAACGAGATACTCTTAATCTACTCTTTCTTCTCCAACCGTAGCCTAGTCCTACTTTAGTTCTTAATAATAATTAGTATATGATTTACTTATTTGCCATAATATTTTACTAGCTGTCTAGCAGCTGTGGCGAACCATGCTAACTACACTACACAACCTGGCAAAAAGAGTAGAGCGTCGAGAAGTGTAGGAGGAAACGAAATGAAACTTTTAGTTTGAGAGAGTGTGTGATGTCATTGCAGTGATTACAAAATAGAGTCAAATTTACAAATAACTTGGCAGTTTCAGCCTACTTATCACTATGACGATGCGCCCTGTCCGGGCTGGATCCATGTAGTGATTCGGTAGAGAAGGGTCGCATAAACCCGTTGTACCCTCTCTTGACATAAGAGACTATAGTAATTTCTTCCCTTATATCCCGGCTACTGGCAGAGTTGACGTCTGTGGTAGTCCCATACATTGAAAGGGGCCTGTTAGAGTCGTCTTTCATACAAATACTATTTATTACACTGTGTTTAATCAGCCTTGTAGCTTAGTTTTCTTCTATCTTTTATCTTTACCCTTTTCTTTTTTTAATCTGTACGCCATTTAGTGGTATTTTTGGTGGAAAATGATTCCCACCGTTGGTTGTACCAAACCAAACTATTACTCTGTAACTAAACTATATGCTTCCAAAAAGCTGAGAAGATCTTACCAGTTACAATGATGCATTTGTGTTCGGACGTTAGACGCTCTAGCTTCTAAAGCCCACATTGGTGACAGCGAATTACGTGCTGACTCCATACGCTTCCATGGTAACAGTCCAACCAAACCTTAGGCAGAGGACGAAGCTGCACTCGGTAGAGAAAGTTCTATAGCGGTTTAATTAATCTAACACTGTAATCCAAGTGAATGTGGGAATTACGTCTTAATTTTGTACAGACAACATAAAATGCTAACCGGTAACGTATGCACTGCCAAGATATATTCTATCTTCCGCAGTTTCACCTTAATAAACAAGATGTAAGTATACCCATGATCACAGTCAACAGCTCGCTGTCTAATAACGTCTAAAACAATTTACGAAAACAGTGGAAGATCAGAAGCGGAATGAACGAACTTGACTCAAAACCCAGTCCTCCCGATCGGAAGTGCCCTGATTACCTGTGGCACTATTATTATAATATCAAAATTGCAAGGATATATATAGCACCATCTTTGTGAAATGTGTAATCTCTGTGAGCTAGAAAGTTGCGTCATTTTACGAGGGCGGGCTGAAAAGTAATACCTCCGAATTTTTTATGTGAATATTCTTAAAGCTCTTTAAATAAATCAAATGTTACTAACATTCTAAATCTTTATTCTTCATGTTTATATATTTGCAGCGTTTGCCGCTAGAGGGTTCCGAATTGTAGCGTGTAACATGGCAGTGTGTAACGATCAAAAAATGGTTCAAATGGCTCTGAGCCCTATGGGACTCAACATCTTAGGTCATAACTCCCCTAGAACTTAGAACTACTTAAACCTAACTAACCTAAGGACATCACACACACCCATGCCCGAGGCAGGATTCGAACCTGCGAGCGTAGCAGTCCCGCGGTTCCGGACTGCAGCGCCAGAACCGCTAGACCACCGCGGCCGGCTGTAACGTAACAATGTGGTTGCGTGTGTAACAGCGTGCTGTAATCGACCTTCGATTGTCGAGGATTTCGTCCACACATGAAGCACCCTCGCTTCAGCATGATTCTGCCAGACCACACACGAGCGCTGCGACATCTGCAACAAGCCGACGCCTTGGGTATACTATCATCGATCATCCTCTATACAGTCCCGTCTTCGGCCCATCCATTTCTCATCCAAATTTTAAAGAACGCCTTCGAGGACTTCACTCTGACCGCGATGAAGCAGCGCAAGCAGAGGTGTGGTTGTGGCTCCGTCAAATATTCTACAGTGACGGTATCCACAAACTGGTCCCTCGCAGGGACTATGTCGAGAAATATATTTCTAAACATAAAGAATAAACACGTGGAATGTTAACGTTTGCGTTATTCAAAAATCATTCAGAGTTTCCACATAAAAAATTCGGAGGCATTGCTTTTCAGCAAGACCTCGTATATTTTCAGTAGAATATTAGCAGAACATATAAAAATCATGCGCGATGATTGAGTTTGTTGGTTATTAAGTAGAAATAGATATATGCTGCACAAATTATACATAAATTATGGTTTTCCTTTTCAAGTAAATTTACTGAATCGGAGAAAATCCTAGAACTACATACACTCTGCTCCACTTTCCATATATGACTAGCTTCCACACCCTTATCCTGCACCACCTCGTAAATTTCTTATGCCTCATTGCAGACGTGTAACAATTGCAACTGTCCTACATTTCCCGTAGATTTCAGTCTTCGATAACCAAGGTCGTCTGCTGCTGCTGCTCTATCAACTCATCCCACCTTCTCCCAGATACATCATATCTGTTCCCAGCACAACTTAAATCGTCGCCCCCTCCTAAACCTTGAATATATCCCCGAGATTAACCCCTCCAATCAACCACAGCATATGCCACATTTTTCATTCGAAATGAAGGCTCCAACCCATCTTTTCCTCCAGCCTCCTAGCACTCATACATCAGATCTTTGCCATTACCAACAATACCTTCCCTGTAATGTCCTGTCCAATCCCTCAGCCTCACCCCACCTTCCTACCCCTACTTAATATTACCAGAGCCCCCACTCACATAAAAAAAATCACGTACATATAAAAGAAACGACTCCAATCAATGTCATCAGTCAAGAATTAATTGTTATTTCATACCAATAAAATTTATTCACTGCCTAACGAAAAAAGGAAGCACCCAGAATGGAAGGACGAAACGAAATGAAACTTCACAGGTTGAGAGGGTATCTAATGTGCCTCAGTGATTACAAAACCGAGTCGAACTTGCAGATAACTTGGCAGTAAAAGACTACTTATCAGTATGACGCTCTATCCCTTCTGGCCTGTATGCATGCGCTAATCCGGTTAAGAAGGCCGCCATAAAGCGTTCTATTCTCTTCTGAAGCAATATGGCCCACAACTATTGTAACCGGTCCTTGATGTCTTGGATACTAACACTGGGATGGAGTTGACGTCTGAGCTGGCCCAATTCATTTTGTCGAGTACAGATCTGTGGATCTTGCTGGTCGTGGGAGCACCTGAATGTCATGCAGATAGGTCGAAGAGATACATGCCATACGTGGATGAGCATTGTGCTGTTGAAAAATGATACCACGATATTGCCACATGAGACGCAGGATGACTGTAGCTTACCATTGTGCCATCAGATTCCCCTCAATCATAACATCGTGATTTGAAGCCATACCCAAAATGTCCCCCCACACCATGACGCCAATGCCTCTCCAGAACATCTGAAGAATGGACCCTCTCTCTCAGCCACCGCTACGCTCATCAACGATGGTCGTCTGGGGTACGGCAGAGCTGTGATTCATCACTGAACACAATGTTCTGCCTTAATCACCATTTCGAGTTTTCCTGACACGGCACCGTTCACCATTCCAAATGCAGCAACATGTGTTGCGCTGTTAATGGCAGCCTGTGCAGGGTATGATAATTCCCTAGTACGACTGTTCCCGGTGTCTGGCCAATGGTGCGAGATGACACAGAATGTTTCAGGATGTCCATTGCTAGTTCTCGGATGGCAGCCACAGATCTAAAGGGGCTAAGATGTGCTTGGTGCACAGTAAGGCAGTCCTCCCTTGCAGTGGACTGACTGCCAGTTTGGGTGTTTTGAAGAGCCTTCTGGCAGTTGTATGCCTATTTGTTACCTTCGACTCCTCTCTGTCAAACTGCATCGACGAGGTTGTGCAAGACATATCTGATGTGATGCCGGAACTGCCCTGAAACATTTTAAACGACATCACTCACAGACAAATCTTATTACTTTTAAGAGACTTCGTGCTAAATATCGCTATCTAATTATACAAGTAAGAACGATAACTGGAAGCATTACATCTTCTTCCTGGGAGTGTATGCCTCCTCATCCCAGGTGTGGGCCAAGATCCACAGTCTTCTGGACTGCCAACACTCAGCAACTGTTTCCGGTTTTGTCCTTCAAGGTAGACTTTGAACCAATGCGTCAGTTCTTGCAGAACGCCGTGTGATCCACTGTGCGACACCATCGATGTCCTCTTCTTATGTAGCTATCGTTCTACCATGTAAAAAAGTTGAAGATGTCCCTCTATGTTTCACCCCTGCCAAGCCGAATCATATAATGAACTATTCACTGACTGGGAACTGCTTCAGGCTCTTGCCATCTCTCATGATGCGACCCCAGTCCACGATTCAATTCCTAATCAAGTGATTCAACTCCTGAATATTACACAAAGGCTACATCTACTCAGGGTCTTCATCTATATTTGGCTTAAAGGTGTCTTCCCTTCACAATGAGGGGCAGTATCGTCGTCCCAATCCTTAACTTAGGTAAAAACCCAAGATCTCTCGAACGAATAGCCTCACCAGTGTACTCTGCAATTTACGTGAAAAGATGGTTGCCCACAGTTTATGCTGGGTTCTCGAGTCTCCAAGCCTTTTGTCCACTAATCAGTGTGGTTTCTGGGAGGTATTATTCACAACAAACCATCTGGTTCCTTTGAAAACAGTAGCCTGATAGGCTTTCTCTAAACGCCTAAACCGCACTGCAATCTTTTTTGACCTACATAAGGTATACACAACACTTGGTGCCATCACGTTTTACTTACCCACCATGACAGGGGTTTTCGAAGCTCCTTCCAGATTTTTATTAGTCGGTTTTTATCCCACTGATTATTCTGGGTTCGAATTGGTACTTCATTCAGCTCTCCATGAGTCCAAGAGAATGGTGTCCCACAGGACTCTGTCCTGAGTGTCACACTCTTCCTATTCAGCCTCAATGGCCTGTACTGTAGGTCTATGACTTTTGCATTTGGTACAGCTCCCACTTTGTAGCCTTCATTGAAAGCCAGCCCCAAGGCGCCATCTGGTGGGCTACTGTGTGGATCCTTTCCCGTGGTTTCCAATCCTCTCCTACAAAAACGTGTATCATACATTTCTGTCATTGTACTGTAGTCAGTCCTCACCCAGAACTCTACTTGGGTACCCAGCGCTTGCAACATCTTTTTGATAAAACGGCTGCTCCATATCATTCAACTAAAGACTAGTTGCATATGGAAGCTTACTGCTCTCTGCTTCCTTGCCCACATCTCTTGGGATGCGGTTTATGCCACACTTCTCCGTATTTACAGGGCACTGTTCTCATCCCAACTGGACTATGGTTGCCAGGGTATGGCTCGGCGACACATTCGGATTTGAAATTGTTCGACCGAATCGATCATAATGAAATTTGTCTGGCCACCGGCACCTTCTGGACTAGCTTCTTAGACAGTCTCCCAGCTGTAGTGGGGATCTTACCTCTTCAGTTCTGACAATACCAACTTTTGGTCTCCAGTGCAATCAGCAATCGAAAATTCCCTGATCATCCAATGTACCCCATTCTTTTTGCTTTCAAGTGGAATTGATCTGCTGATACCTGCTCTCTGGTGGGATTACCAAATGGAATGAAACCCACAGCCTTCTGCCAGGATTTCAGCGTCCCCTCCCTGTAATGTTCTCCCTGTGTTTTCTGGTGCACCCTCTCTCAGTTGCTGCACAAGCCACGAATTAGGACCGATTTATTCCAAGTTCCTAAAGTCTCAATCGACCCCATGACCTTTCGGCGTTTGTTATGTTCAGTTGTTCATGAGGTGTCATCTTTTACACTGGAAGCTCTATAACCATGGATAATATGGGACACTTTTACATTCCAAACTGGTCAGGAACACTGGTCGTTGCCAGGAACGTGTAGTTTTTTTACAGTGAAGTTGACAGCCGTAACAGAGCCCTACACTTAATTGATAGAGCTTCCCTTAACTTCATTTTAGTAATATGTAGTGTTTCAATGATCAGTTTTCAGGCCATTGACCCATGTTCCTATTATCACCCTGTGGTCTGTACTATTCATGGCTTTCTCATTGTACTTAGTCATACTGACTGCTCAGTTGTCTTTCTCTGAGTCCCAAGTCATGTGGGTATCCTAGGGAATGAACTGGCTGACCACTTGGCTAGAGAAACGATTACTTGCACCCCATTAGTTTTGTTGGTCCCAGGTTCGAATTTGCAGGTGGAAATAAGATGTCGATCACTCAGAGTCCCCTCTAATAAACTCTGCACCATCAACGAGACTACAGATGCATGGTGCTCTTCCTTCCATTCCCCCCAGAAGGAATCCACCGTCCTACGTCGCTTCTGCATTGATCATACCAGACTAATCCACAGCTTTATTTTATGTGACCCCCACATTGTAGTTATGAAGCCTTACAGACTGTAGCTCATATCCTGGTGGTATGCTCCATTCTTCTGGCTCTCCATGGTAAGCATGGTCCTCTGAATTGTTTGCCTCAGATACTGACGGACAGTGCACGAACGGTTGAACTGGTTCTCCTTTCTCTCTGTGGAAGTTGTTTTTAATTTGAGATATAAGGTTTGAAGCTACTTTTGAAGCAGGTGCGGGATACCTCATATTGGAGCACCTCCTGCTGCATGCTGAGTCTGGAGACCCCGTCCTTGACGAGCTTACTCTTTCATAGCTCTCTTACTCTGTGTTAATTGTTTTACGTGCAGTTTGCCTCCTTTTCTGCTGCACGATGTTTTCTATTGTATACAAAGCACTCTCTTAATAATGGGTGCTCTATACGCCTGGACCCGACTGGTGCAGGGGTGGGACAGCGTTGGGTGGGTCAACTCCCATGACATGCAGAGCCCAGATGACGCCCACCTGCTGTTTTACCTATTTCTCTCCTCTTTTTTTTATTACTGACCATTATTTTTAGCCTTCTGAGTTTTACTGTTCTGAACCTGCTGACCTGAGGGCATTCTTTGCTCTGTCACTGCCGTCGCCTTTCATCAGGCTAGCAGTGATTGGATGTGGGGAGGAGCTTCCCTCGCCATTGGATGGACTCTGGGAGACTCTCGTCTGCTCTGACCTAAGTACCATCCCAATCCATGGACTTCTCCGTAAATTCTTTCTCAGCTGTGGAGTCAGTACTGCGTTCAATGCCAAAATCTCACCAGAAGTACATACTTTCAGCATCAAAACGTGTCCTTGACCGATGCCACTAATTCAGGATAAACTAAACCTGGATTGAGGGAGTGATGACCTCCCAATCCATAGACTTCTCCGTAAATTCTTTCTCAGCTGTGGAGTCAGTATGGCGTTCAATGCCAAAATCTCACCAGTCGTACATACTTTCAGCATCAAAACGTGTCCTTGACCGATGCCACTAATTCAGGATAAACTAAACCTGGATTGAGGGTCTGATGACCTTGGTATTTCGTCACTTAACACCCAACCAACTAAACAACGTACAAAAAGCATACAAGTCTTTCAGTTTCAATATGACAAGGAGCGACAGTAACACAATAAGTCCCAAATCTTCATCTGGTAGAAAACACAAGTTGAAACTGAATGATACGCCACCTTTTTGCTGTAAGCGATATCATTTATTCAAGCTGACCTCTGTACTCCTGAACTCCTTCAAAGGAAACTGCTTGTTGTCTCCTTCCTAGTTTGTTTACGCAGAAACAACGGTGTACTTTCTACCACTGGCCATTGCTATATGACAGCGTGTATGGACTAGCAGCTAGAAGTGTGAGCTTGAACACACGAGGAGGATTTCTAGTTCGTGTGCGTACACTGTTTGCCCTCCAAGCTAAGCAGGTCCCAGAGGATTTAATCGAACCGACAGGTAACCAACAACTGCATGCTTCGAGCGGATCACCGTTTTAATTTGCAACAACACGTTCAGAGCTGTCTCTTTGGGAATGTAGACCAGAACGTTGTCTCTGTGCTTGCAGACGGGCGCCGCGGCTGCCTGTGGGTGTGCTGCTGGCGCTGCTGCTGGCCACGCCCTCCCAGAGCAACCTGCCGCTGATCGACCTCTCGACGCAGATGCGCGCCCTGCTCGTGCCCAGCGACGCGCCCGTCGGCTCCGTCGTGTACCGCGTGCTCGCCACTGACTCCGACACGCGCTGCGACTACCCCCTGCACTTCGACATCACCAGCGGTGAGTACCGCCTCAAATGACTGACGTCCTTCCAACTTGATTCAAGGAAACATACACTACTGGCCATTAAAATTGCTGCACCACGAAGATGACGTGCTGCAGACGCGAAATTTAACCGACAGGAAGAAGATGCTGTGATATGAAAATGATTAGCTTTTCAGAGCATTCACACGAAGGTTGTCGCCGGTGGCGACACCTACAACGTGCTGACATGAGGAAAGTTTCCAACCGATTTCTCATGCACAAACAGCAGTTGACCGGCGTTGCCTGGTGAAACGTTGTTGTGATGCCTCGTGTAAGGAGCAGAAATGCGTACCATCACGTTTCCGAATTTGATAAAGGTCGGATTGTAGCCTATCGCGATCGCGGTTTATCGTATCGCGACATTACTGCTCGCGTTGGTCGAGATCCAATGACTGTTAGCGGAATATGGAATCGTTGGGTTCAGGAGGATAATACGGAACGCCCTGCTGGATCCCAACGGCCTCGTATCACTAGCAGTCGAGATGATAGGCATCTTATCCACATGGCTGCAACGGATCGTGCAGCCACGTCTCGATCCCTGAGTCAACAGATGGGGACGTCTGCAAGACAACAACCATCTGCACCAACAGTTCGACGACGTTTGCAGCAGCATGGACTATCAGCTCGGAGACCATGGCTGCGGTTACCCTTGACGCTGGATCACAGACAGGAGCGCCTGCGATGGTGTGCTCAACGACGAACCTGGATGCGCGAATGGCAAAACGTCATTTTTTCGGATGAATCCAGGTTCTGTTTACAGCATCATGATGGTCGCAACCGCGTTTGGCGACATCGCGGTGAACGCACATTGGAAGCGTGTATTCGTCATCGTCATACTGGCGTATCACCAATTGAAAACGTCTGGCCCATGGTGGCCGAGCAACTGGCTCGCCACAATACGCCAGTCACTACTCTTGATGAACTGTAGTATCGTGTTGAAGCTGCATAGGCAGCTATACCTGTACACGCCATCCAAGCTCTGTTTGACTCAATGCCCAGGCGTATCAAGGCCGTTATTACGGCCAGATGTGGTTGTTCCGGGTACTGATTTCTCAGGATCTATGCACCCAAATTGCGTGAAAATGTAATCACATGTCAGTTCTAGTATAATATATCTGTCCAATGAATACCTTTTTATTATCAGCATTTCTTCTTGGTGTAGCAATTTTAATAGCCAGTTGTGTAATTTTCTAATCTAACTACAATGTCTGAAAAAAAAGTGAAATCTCCAGAAGGGAAGAACAAAACAAAATGAATCTTCGCGGGTTGAGAGGGTGTGTTATGTTACTTCAGTGATTACAAAATCAAATCAAATTTAAAAATAACTTGGCAGTATGGACGCACGTATGAGTATGACGTTGCACCCCTCTGGCCTTGAAACTTGCACTGATTCAGTTGGCGATGGTGTCATAAAGCTATTGTAACTTTTCCTGAGCCAAGGTCCCCCACAACTGTGGCAACCGGTCTTTGATATCCCAGTTTCTAGCACTGGGACAGAGATGACGTCCGGGCTTACTCCACACAGGTTTATCAGTGACAGATCAGAGGACATTGCTGGTCACAGCAGCATCTCAACATCACGCAGACAGTTCATAGAGAAACGTGAAATGTATGGAGGGTCGAGCATTGTCCTCTTGGAAAATAATGCAAGAATACTTTTTCATAAGATTTAACACAAGTGGATATACCGTTGTGCCGTCAGTCACTTCCAGATGTGACCTGAGTTCATATGCGATGGCTCCGGACATCGGACGCCAGGGGTAACACTGCTGTGCCCCTCCAAAACATTGGAAGAGTGGGACCTCTCCCGAGGTACATGACATACTCACTGACGGTACAGAAGCACTTCCATTCCTGAGCGCATTGCGATCCAATTCACCAAATTTCCAAGCTTCCTGCTCAGGGTACCACTCCAAACACAGCCGTTTGTGTTGTGGTGTTAACGGCAGAGTGGCTAAAAGTGGGCAGTCCAGCAACAGATGGACGACTCTCATTTGTGAGCCACAGCGACACCGAGGTGGGTCGTCGCGACGAAGGAGGCAACCATGCGTTAGCCTCCTATGGCCAATGCGGAGCCGGCAGAGGACAACTGATTCCCTGTGACAGGCCCGCATGGAAGACTTCCACACATTCGTAGTCTCCTTAATGACACACAGATTGTTGTGCATACCGGTATGTCATTCTGTCTCCCAAAGCTGAAAAACCCTGCGGCGTAAGACAGAACGACGTGACCTGTGGTCCACACACACACCACTGAACGACTGGACCGTTCCAGGGCATAGATGAGCTCCTGGATGGTCACTACCAAAGAATGACGAGGGTAGCACAGGTCGATAGCTTGTAGGCTACTCAAGGGGTCAGTACAAAGAAGAAACGACTCCCCAGGGCATGAACAGATGCGCTCAAGAGCACGAGATGTAGCCACCAGCTCTGCAGTGAAAACACTGAAGCCATCGGGCAAGAAATGCTGTTTAATATGTCTTCCATGGACATACGCAAAGCTGACGTGACCATCAGCCATCGAGCCGTCAGTGTAAATTACTTCATAGCCTCAGTACGTGTCAACAATCGACAGGAAGTGCCAGCGGAGAGCCGCGGGGTTAACTGAGTCCTTGGGCCATGTGAAAGGTCCAGGCGAAGCCAAGGCCTGGGTGTACACCATGGAGGTGTACGTGAATGGACCTCAAGTATAGGTGGTAAAGTCAAGGACTCCAGTTGGGATAGAAGGGCTCGGATGCGAACCGCAGTTGTAAGCCCTTGCCAGGGCCGCCGATGCAGGAGATGAACCACTGTGGGTGGGAAAAGGAGGAGGTAAATCGGATTCGCAAGAGAACTACGAACGTGTGCAACGTAACTGGCGAGCAGTTGTGCACGCCTAACCTTCAATGGAGGGACCTCAGCCTCCACCAGGACGCTGGTCACCGGACTCGTCCTAAAAGCTCTCGTCGCTAGTCGAACGCCAAAGTGGTGCACTGGGTCGAGTAAACGCAACCCTGAGGGCGCCGCCGAACCATAAACCACACTCCCATAGTCACGGCTGGACTGAACAAGGGCTCTGTAGAGCTGCAGCAGCGCAGAATGATCTGCACCCCAGTTGGTGTTGCTCAGGCAGCGGAGGGCGTTGAGGTGCTGCCAGCAATTCCGCTTAAGCTGACGAAGGTGAGGAAGCCAAGTCAATTGGGAATCGAAAACCAGTCCCAAGAATCGATATGTCTCCACTACAGTGAGTGGATCGTCATTAAGGTAAAGTTCTGGTTCCAGATGAACGGTACGACGCCGACAGAGTTGCATAACTTAGCGACCGAAAACTGGAAACTGTGGGCTAGAGCCCATGACTGCGCCTTGTGGATGGCTCCCTGTAGGCGCCGCTCAGCAACACCAGTACTGGTGTAGCAGTACGAAATGCAGAAGTCGACTACATACAGAGAAGGTACGACGGACGGCCCTGCAGCTGCTGCTAGACCGTCAATGGCCACTAAAAATAGAGATACACTCAATACAGAGCCCTGTGGGACTCCATTCTCCTGGATATTGTGGGGGGGGGGGGGGGGGCGGGGGGAGCTATGGGAGGAACTAACTTGGACACAGAAAGTACGAAGCGACAGGAAGTTTTGGATAAAAATCGGGAGCGGGCCTCGGAGACCCCAAGGTGCAAGGATATGAGTCACCAGGTGGCGTCATACGTTTTCGTAAATAAAAAAAGTTAGCAACAAGGTCTTGGCCTCTGGAAAAAGCTGTTCGGATGGCAGGCTCGAGGGACCCAACCCTGGTGGAAACTGCTATGGCGTGGAGCCAGTAGGCCACGTAGCTCCAGGACCCAACCTAACCGACGACACACCATACATTCTAGAAGCTTACAAAGTACGTTAGTGAGGCTGCTAGGTCGATAGTTTCCCACATCAAGCAGGATTTTGCCAGATT
This sequence comes from Schistocerca cancellata, assembly GCF_023864275.1. NCBI lineage: Eukaryota > Metazoa > Arthropoda > Insecta > Orthoptera > Acrididae > Schistocerca > Schistocerca cancellata. The sequence continues at coordinate 1,069,469,150 of NC_064626.1, forward strand.
TGAGCACTAGTTTGATGGTGCCCTCCCACCATTGCGATCGAAAGACGCCATCGCACCATATCCGGTTGAAGATGACGAGGAGATGTTGCTTGTCGCCAGATGAGAGATGTTTCAGCATCTGACTATGGATCCGATCTGGCCCAGGAACTGTGTTGGGGCAATGTGCAAGGGCACTGATGACCTCCCATTCTGTACATGGGGCGTCATAGGGTTCACTATGGCGTGTAGTGAACAAGAGGACTTTCCTTCCATCCGCCATTTGAGAATTCGAAAGGCTGGGGGGGGGGGGGGGTGTAATTCTCCGATGCAGAGGCTCGAGCAAAGTGCTCGGCAATCGTGTTTGCATCGGTAGATAACACGCCATCGAAGGTAACGCCAGGGACACCTGTTGGGGTCTGGTACCCCAAAACACGTCTGATCTTCTTCCAGGCTTGGGAAGGTGACGTATGGAACCCAATGGTCGAGATATATCTCTCCCAACACTCCTGTTTCCACCTTTTGATAAGCTGGTGAACGCGGGCGCGGAGCCGTTTCAAGGCTATTAGGTGCTCTAGGGAAGGGTGCCGCTTATGTCGCTGTATAGTTCACCGACGCTCTTTAATTGCCTCAGCGATTTCCGGTAACCACCAAGGTACCGACTTTCGCTATGGCACCCCAAAGAACGAGGGATCGCATTTTCCGCCGCAGAAACGATCGTTGTAGTTACCTGCTCAACCACAACATCGAAAGCACCATGTGGGGGAGATTCAGCGGTGACAGCAGAGGCGAAGGCTTCCCAGACTGCCTTGTTGAAAGCCCATCTGGGTAGGCGTCCGTGGGCATGACGCTGGGGAAGTGACAGGAAGAAGGGGAAGTGGTCACTACCAAACAGGTCGTCAAGTGCCCTCCAGTGGATAGATGGGAGAAGTCCTGGGCTGCGAAGTATAAATCAACGGCCGCGTAACTACCATGAGCCACACTGAAATGTGTGGCGGCCCCAGTATTTAAGAGGCAGAGGTCGAACCGAGACAGTAAAGTTTCGACATCTCTGCCTTGGCCAGTAAGAACGGTGCCACCCCACAAGGAGTTATAAGCGTTAAAATCTCCCAAAAGTAGGAAAGGTTTAGGGAGTTGAGCCAATGCATTCAGGGGTACTGCACCATCTGGAGGAAGATATACGTTACAGACAGTTATTTCCTGCATCGTCCCTATCCTGACAGCCACAGCTTCAAGACGGGTATGAAGGGGCACAGGCTCACTACATACCAAGTTCAGGACACATTTGTAATATCCCCTGTAGCCACGAAGGGCAGGGGTCCACATTGCTGAGAACCAGGTTTCCTGGAGGGCAACGCAGAAAACAGGTGTAAAGCTTAACAATTGCCATAGCTCAGCCGGGTGGTGGTAAAAACCGTTGCAATGCCACTGGAGGATACTGTGATCGTGATTCCGGGAAGGTATGGAACGTTCAATAAGGCAGTTTACGCCTCAGGGTCGCCTGCCGCCACCGACTTATTTCCTGAGCAGTCTATATCCATTGTATCTGAGGGTCCAGTTTGATCTAGGTCCTCAGTGGACGCCAGAATCTCCACCCCATCCTCAGACGCAGAGCTTGTAGGTAGCGGTGGTGTGGGTGCCACCGCAATTCCCTTGGTCTTGGGGGTCTTCTTTTTGGGTTTCTCTCGCTGCTCCTTGGGTTTCTCTGGCTGGGAGGGCTTCACTGATTCAGTCTCAGGGACTGAGTATAATCGTGAAGCCCTATGACCAGCTACTTTTTGGCACTTCAGCCACTGGTGGGTGTCATTTTTTTCACTAGCAGAAACCAGGGAAGGCAGTGACCCAACGGATCCTTTCCTAGCGAAAGGAGCTGAAGAAGACTTACACTTCTCTGGCTTATAAGTGGAGACTGGTGTCCCCAATGGTTGGGAGGGAGGGCAGTGTTCCCAAGGTAGGTGGTGTGGCAGCAACAGAGAGGGAAGTGTACTCCACCACCAAAGGGGCAGGTGCAGTCTTCCAGCTCTGAGAGCTGACTGGAAAATGGTTCAAATGGCTCTGAGCACTATGCGACTTAACTTCTGAGACCATCAGTCGCCTAGAACTTAGAACTAATTAAACCTAACTAACCTAAGGACATCACACACATCCATGCCCGAGGCAGGATTCGAACCTGTGACCATAGCGGTCGCTCGGTTCCTGACTGTAGTGCCTAGAACCGCACGGCCACTCCGGCCGGCTAGCCGACTGGAATTCGTGGAACTGATAGGGCTACAACTTTTCTCTTAGTGGCGCCATAAGGGGAGGTCATAGCCACAGCATGAAGGCACTCAAATTTTCTTTTAGCCTCAGTGTAGATCAGTCGGTCCAGGGTCTTATATTCCATGATTTTCCTTTCTTGCTGTAAAATCCTGCAGTCTGGCGAGCAAGGGGAATGATGCTCTCTGCAGTTGACACACATGGGAGGTGGGGCACATGGAGTATTGGGATGCAAAGGACATCCACAATCTCGACATGTGACACTGGAAGTACAGCAAGACGACATATGGCCAAACTTCCAGCACTTAAAGCATCGCCTCGGGGAAGGGATATATGTTTGGCATCACAGCAGTAGACCATCACCTTGACATCCTCAGGCAATGTGTCACTCTCACTGCGCACCAGTGGCAACCTGATTATCCCTCGGACCCCTATGGACGCGCCGGACGAAATGAACACCTCGGCACTCGTCGTCAGACTGCAAAAGAAAGTCCCTGTGGAATATAATACCCTGGACCATACTTAAGTTCTTATGCAGTGTGATGGTAACGTTAACATCCCCGAGCGTGTCACAAGCAAATAATGCTGATGACTGGGCAGAGGATGCCGTTTTTATCAAGACTGACCCTGATCGCATTTTGGACAAGCCATCCATCTCCCCAAACTTGTCCTCTAAATGCTCAACAAAAAACTGAGGCTTCATTGAAACAAAGCAGTCCCCATCAGCTCTTCTACATACAAGGTACCAAGGCGAATAAGGTTCACTGCCATACTTAGCCTGGTGTTCCTCCCATGGTGTGGCCAGGGAGGGGAATGGTTTAGGGTCGTACTTCCTAGCGTTGTACTGAGACTTGGAACACTTAAGGACTGCTGGTGTGAGATTACCAGCAAGTGATGATGTGGTATGCTTCACTACGTGTTATCCGCCCTGATGCCACCTGCTCCAACCAGGGGTCCTCCCCAAGGGCGCCACCCAGCCGCAGCAAAGGCCACCTGGCAGGATGGCCATTGCCGGGAGTCTCGATGCCCCAGGGTGACGGGCATCTACTCCTTGGCATACGTGGAGAGTTAACGGCGCAGGCATCAGCAGAGCGATCCCTATGTGATCAGGGGGCTACAACCAATAGGTTACATGGCGGCTCTACCACAACGGACTGGGTACCGTGCTGGGTATCAGGTAGAACCAAGCAAACAGATCCATAATCATTGTCAGCACAGAAAACGATACTGCACAGTGGATTGAGGAAAACGCACCCAGGAGGGTGACCTCGCCCAACAGCAGGAGAATGAGTGGAAGTGCAGATCCACGTCGACGAAGGATGCTAAATGTCTCAGCGCATGATGGACACGATGCACCATGTAAGGCACTCTTCCCCAATTGGCTCGCTCTTCGGGAAAATTTGGAGAAATGGAGGTCAAACTCGACAGGGGACCACCACATCAACGCCGAAACGTGTGAGACTCCTTTTAGTCGCCTCTTACGCCAGGCAAGAATACCTCGAGCCTATTCTAACCCCAAGACCCGTGGGGGGAAACTGGTAATGTGGTACACTAATGTACACCAGTAAGAGCGATCTCTCAAAGTTTCAGCTGGCTCAAAGCAATCAATAACACTCTGGAATAAAGCCCTGGGACGTCGCGGACGGACTAAAGACATTACTGTTTGAAAATCCTAGTTTACGGTGAAAAATCCTATCTGTTTGGTCTACAGATCTGATAATGAGGTATTAAGTAATTTTGTAATGGTTAACAACCTGAAATTTAGATGTGGTCCGAAGTGAATAATTCACGCGGAAATTAAGGCACTTATTTTACCCGTCTGAAAAATGTCGTGTTACCACCTTGAGCTCCTGATAAAATTCTTTATTTACGCAACTAGTTTTTGTTGATTGACCATCATCATGTTTATGGAAATATTCACAGCATCATGTTTGGTGAAATACAAAATCATTAAAGTCACATGATAAAACAACTAATTAAACACTGTTATCACATCTGACATAAATTACATCGTGAATCTATAAAAACTGTGCTAGGTAGTGCGCTCATTCATATTATAACTTCAAACGGCGATAACGCTATCTAATTCATGGCTTTATCATCTGATATTAATGATTTTATGCTTTGCCTAACATACTTCTGTGAATATTTTTATGAACCTGATGATGGTCAGTCGACGGAAACCAGTTATGTAAATAGAGAATTTCATCAGTAACTGAAGGCGGTAAAATGAAATTTTTCAAACTTATACGAGCTACGGGGCAACACTTCATAAACATATATTATGCATGGGCACAGTTAATTTTAAAATACATTATTTCAATGCCATAACCTCTTCGGGGGAACCATGGCCATCTTGAGATGGTTAACATTTCTGATTACATCAAATACGAACAGACAAACAAATATTAATTTTTGCGGTTCCGTGCCTCACTTTTTTTTAAAAACGAGACCTTTAGAGGATGACTTTGTCGTCTGTCTGTCCGTCCGTCCGTCCTTCTGTCTGGGGAGACTCCTTTTCTCAGGAGCGAGTGGAGATATCTAGTTGAAATTTATGTCAAATACTAAGGTGTACGGCCCCTTGGTGTTGTAAAACATTTAAGCTTCTGAGCCAATTCAGTCGAAAGATACGGCCGTTTAGTCACATACTTTGATACTCGCAAACTCACTCATCAAAACTTAAAACATAATTAAATTTTAAAAATTTTTGTTAGGTGATTGTTAAGAACCGTCAAGTTTTTTATGGAATACATATTTGACCATGAGCTGTTTTATTGAAAACCTTAAGCATCAACCAGTTTAGGTCTTAGACAGTCATCCAAAGGTTGAAACGCAGATAAATACAGTGCACAAAAAAGTTAAGAAATTATAAAAGGTAAAAAGGAACTCAATACTTACAAGATTTAAAAAAATTAAAGTAAATACATCTCTCATGACATTATCTGACAGTGGATACATCTCAGGTGTTATAAAATGCAATAAATTCCAGTGCAGGAAGTTCTACACATAAGGTGTACTCAGTAGCGACATTAGTTAACAGGACAGTATATACACTAAAGAGAAGGCTAGAGTACTAAGTACTGTCAAAATACAAACACCGAAGAGTTAGTCAAAGAACTTCGCTAAAATTTTTCATCATATGACACAAAGGATATCGATGATAACTGCTGGTTGCAGAAGACTAGATTATCTTTGTCGACCAACTCTGGAAGTTACTCATATGAACAGAAAGTGAAAAACAACGTTGCCATTACAAATATTGAAAAACCCCTATCCCTCGATAAGAAGGTACAAACATCTGCAATACCTAGACGCTAAGCAGCTGCATGATTTTGCATAATAATCCATGATGTGTGTAAAAGCGAACATCAGTCACAACATAATAGTAAGGTACGTGGTATTCACAACATAAAATTGGTTGAAATTGGTTAAAAATAGATACAAATTGTCAGCTAGCATTCATTTACACCCTAGTTCATTAATCAATCATTACCACAGGATAAAGATAACATATGAAGGGCCACATCATATGTGATTGTCATATTAGATTGCTTATTTTAAAAACCAGATCTAGCACTAATATTACTATCAAGAAATTGTAACCAGCCACAGCATAATCAAACGAGTGACTAAATTTAGATTGATAGACTATTAATATAAAGTGTACATAACAGAAATGATCACACCGTTTTCCTTTTAAAAACTTGTCGCTATAAGGTATTGAATAATGCGCCCCAGTGAGGTTGTTTGTCTATATATGTAATGGTGGGATCCCTTTCCGCAAGACGAAAGAAAATTGACAGAGCCGGTGAAGCTAGGATACGAGGTTCCTGGATTGGAAGTGGCAAAATGTTTTGACAAAATCCTTTTTTATTTGTTACACGTGCAACTACTTTAGCACTGGTCACAACGATTAAGGAAAATATCTTCCACCAACATACGGCACTAGCCGTGCAACACTCTTAGTGTCCAGCTAATTCTTTAAATTAAAATTTAAAATTTACATTCCAAAATATAGAAAAAATTAAAACAGGCAAAAAAAATTTAAGCCTCTTGCGGAATTAAATTACTGCTTGCTCCAGGTCATCAAGAATAACTTCAGAAAATTTAAATTTAATAAGAACAGAGGAGCACACCAAAATACAAGTATAAGCATAAACAGAACGACGCCAGCAAAATGCCGTTATAAGAATTAACCCTCTTGCAGAATTAAATTAGGTTCTCAAGAACAACTTCAGAAAATTTAAAATCTAATACTGAACAGAGTTAGCACACCAAAATCTAAATATTAGAGCTTAATTTTCAACCTCTGACAACTATGGCCGAGCTCCCCCAGTATTCTTGCTAGACAATAACGGGATATTTACAATTGAATTTACAATTGAAACCAGCACGGCCGTAGCCGTAGACAATGATTTAAGGTACAGGTTAATATACCAAAACTTTCAACAGAAACTTCTTATTAGCAGCCTAACTACGTTAAATATTTGTTATTTTCCGAGCAGTTAAGCGACCCACCGATTACAAGAACACTAACTCCACCAGTTAATAATTAGGTAGGATGGCGTGCGTGATGGGTAACACGCAAGATTAAGCAGAATGCTGAATCACAATACAGTTACCGAATGGCCGGCCGCTGTGGCCGAGCTGTTCTAGGCGCTTCCGTCCGGATTCTCGCGGCTGCTACGGTCGCAGATTCGAATCCTGCCTCGAGCATGGATGTGTGTGATGTCCTTCGGTTAGTTAGGTTTAAGTAGTTCTGAGTCTAGGGGACTGATGACCTCAGATGTTAGGTCCCATAGTGCTTAGAGCCATTTGAACCATTTTGAGTTACCGAATGCTGTCGTTCTTAAAGTACTACCAGACAACTGTTTGCCCGTGTAGTCTACAGACAGGGATGGCACTGGCCGCACACACACGCCGCTTCGCCAGGAAGCAATTTGGTCCTTGTCTACAACATACCGGAAATATATGATTAGGGGACTTGCCAAAAACAATTTCTTAACATATACATTTTGCCATTAAATACGTTGATAACTTGTCATCACAAAGAACAAAAACAGCACTAGAAATAATTGCGCCACTACGTACCTTACGCTCTCCAAAGCGCCTCACAGAATCGTGACAATTTTAGACACACGAGGGTACCTCAAGATTTATACATTAATACAGTGATGATTAAACAGACAGAAAATTTCACCATATGTTTGTTTTTGACGTTCCTTGGAAGTAAAGTGAAGAAGCGAACCTCCCCCCCCCCCCCCCTCTCGTTGGCCATCAAGCCGCCAAACCGTGGTTCACGAACAGCTGGCCGCGCAGCTCGATTCAGCCGTGGTGCCTGTCATCGCCGCAGCTGACAGTCTCCACGCCGACGGCTCCGCGCTTGTTCAAGTGTTCACAGACTTCAAAAAAAAAAAAAAATAATAATAATAATAATAATAATAAAAGAAAGGTTCAAATGTGTGTGGAATCTTGTGGGACTTAACTGCTAAGGTCCTCAGTCCCTAAGCTTACACGCTACTTAACCTAAATTATCCTAAGGACAAACACACACACCCATGCCCGAGGGAGGACTCGAACCTCCGGCGGGACCAGCCGCACAGTCCATGACTGCAGCACCTTAGACCACACGGTGTTCACAGACTTCCTCCAGGCTACCACGTCCTCACTGCCGCCGTCGCTCCCTTACATACACACGGCCCCTGGTTCGAGACAAGTGAAATCGATGCGTGCAAAATCGACCTGCAGCTCGATGGGTACGCATCAACTGGCAGTTTCGATTTCACTTTTTGTTTACACGAGAAACTACCAAAAAAAATTCGACAAAGACAATATAGTCTCCTGCCATCATCAGTTAACTCGCCATCAATACACTTGGTATCAAATGACGAAATGTTTAGTACAGGAGGAGATTGGTGTTTAATACCTGTCGACATCGAGGTCATTAGAGACGCAGCATAAGCTTGGATTAGGGAAGGATGTGGAAGGAAATCGGCCGTACTCGTTCAGAGGAACCATCTCGGCATTTGTCTGAAGCGATGTAGGGAAATCACTCAAAACCCATTGTGTGCGTGTATGAACTGTCGTCCTCCCGAGTGTGAGTCCGGTGTGCTACAACTATGCCACCTTACTCGGTTTATCGTTAAGGTCTTAGACTGACTCTTCGGTGTTTGTACATGATGGTCCTTACTTCTACAGACTACTCATTAATGTGAATATTGTTGTGTTAACTAATGTCAGTCCTGAGTGCGACCTAAATATCCTGTGTAGAACTTAATACACTAGAATTTATCCAGTGTCAAATAATGTCATGAGAGATTTATTTACCTGAACTGTTTTTATCCTTGTAAATATTCACTTTCGTTTTTTTCCTCTTTATAACTTCTTGATTTATTTCCGTGCATTGTACGAGGGGCGTTTGAAAAGTCAGTGCAAACTCCGAGAGATGGCACCACCGGCGCGTATCGAGGTCATGTTTAGTTAGTAGCATCTTTGGAAAGAATGCACACCAAGTTTCAGCCATATTGGCCTATTTCTTTGTGTTTGGCATTCGTGTGAATCAAGGAAGTCGAGTAACTGTCAAGAAACGGACGAAGAAGAATTTCGTGTGGTGATTAAACATTACTTTATGAAAGGCAAAACGCCTCTGGAGACTAAAGAGAAGCAGGATGAACATTACGGTGACTCTGCACCTTCGATTAGAGCTGTTTACAAGTCGTTTCAAAATTTTTGGAGTGACCATATGGGCACAAGTGATGCTGGACGTTCTGGACGCCCTGTGGAGGTTACAACTCCAGAAATCATTGATAAAATCCTTGATATGGTGATGGATGACAGAATAGTTAAGGTGCGTAAGACTGCTAGTGCTGTGGGCATCTCAAATGAACGGGTACATAACATTTTGCATAAACATTTGGACATGAGAAAGCTATCCGCAAGATCGATTCCGCGATTGCTCACGCTTGGCCAAAAACGGAATCGTGTGTAATGTTGCAAGGATGGTTTGCTGCTCTTCAGGAAGAATCCGCAGGACTTAAAGCGTCTTTTCGTCACTGTAGATGAAACATGGATACATTACTATACTCCTGAGACCAAACAACAATCTAAACAATGGGTTACCAAGGGAGAATCTGCACCAAAAAAGGCGAAGACCAGTCCTTCGGCCGGAAAGGTTATGGCGACTGTCTTTTGGGATTCGCAAGGGATAATCCTCATCGAACTATCTGGGAAAGGGTAAAACTATTACAGGTGTATATTATTCATCGTTATTGGAGAGTTTGAAAACCGAACTGCAAGAAAAACGCCGGCGATCGGACCGCAAAAAGTCCTCTTCCATCACGACAATGGACCAGCAGACACCTCAGCAGTTGTGGTCGCAAAATTAATGGAAATAGGATTCCAACTCGTTTCAGATCCCCCCTATTCTCCAGACCTGGCTTCCTCGGACTACTATTTGTTTCCCACTTTGAAGAAATGACTGGCGGGACAAATATTTTATTCAAACGAGGAGGTGATTGCAGAAACTAATACTTACTTTGCAGACTTGGAAAATTCCTATTATTCGGAATGGATCAACAAATTAGAACAGCGTTGGACGAAGTGTATAAATCTAAAAGGAGACTATGACGAAAAATGAAAAAAGGTTTACCCCAAAGACGTAAGTAGTTTTTATTTTTGCACGGACTTTTCAAACTACTACTACTACTACTACGTGATCAGGCCCAGTGGACCGCACGCATCTACAAGTTTCCTCCTCCACTGTATTCTGTCCATTGCTACTATCCCCCATCCGTTCACATCTATTGACACTTGGTTTAAATTTTCATGGCGTCCATCCGTCCAACACTTCTTGGGTCTCCCTGGCGGTCTCTTTCCTGCAGGTGTGAAATCCAGGAGCTTCCGAAGCCATCTGTGATCTTCCATCCAGGCCACATGGCCGGCCCACTGCATTCGTTTGGCTTTGACAGTTCCTGTTATGTTGGGCTGTTGGTATATTTCCTCAAGCTCTTGGTTGTATCTGATCCTCCATTCCCCTGTATCTGCATCCAGAACCGGCCCGAAGATCATCCGAAGCACTTTTCTCTCAAAAACAAGGAGCTTGTGGAAGTCCTGTTTCCGACTACTCCATGTCTCACAGCCATATAGGGCAATAGGATGGATCAGCGTTTTGTACAGTCGAATCTTGAACTGTCTGGAGAGATACCTGGACCGAAGTAGTTGTGCTAGGCTGTGGTAAGATCGGTTTCCAGCTTGTATTCTGGCATTGATCTCTGCTTCACATGACGAATCCTCAGTGAAAAGTGCCCCTAGGTATTTGAATTCTTGCACTCTCTTGTAGGACTGGTCCCCGACCTGCAGTGATTGTAGATGATCAGCAGTCTGACAATGACCACGCGTCATAACGAGGTACTCTGTCTTGGCTTCGTTTATGTTTAGCCCCAATTTGCTGGCAGGCTCCTTTAGTGCTTTGGTCATTTGCTCCAACTCCTCTTCCGACCTAGAGAGTAAACAGATGTCGTCTGCATAGGCTAAGTATGCTAGTTTCTTTCCTTCGATTTCAATCCCTTCATTCTCTTGGAAGGTGTCACGTACGTCTTCTCGAGGGCAAAGTTGAACAGGATAGGGGACAACCCATCTCCTTGCCTGAGTCCTGTCACAATTTCAAACTCCTCAGTTACGCGATTTCCCATCTTCACCTTTGCACGCGTTTCGTTCAGACAGATCTTTATCAGATTGACGAGTTTCTCTACTATGCCAAACTCCCTTAAACAGTTGAGCAGGCTCTTGCGATGTAGGCAATCATAGGCCTTCTTAAAATCAACGAATAAAATATGCAAATTTTTACCATATTCACCCAGTTTCTCAGTGAGCTGCCAGAGACTCGTATTTATCTGTGTTTGTAGAGAAGAGACTGGAACAGCGCATTACGTCCACATGATAACACCTTTTTATTGGTCTTTTTCACTGACGCACATGTACATTACCATGAGGGGTGAGATACACGTACACACGTGGTTTCCTTTTTCAATTACCGAGTGGAATAGAGTGTGTCCCGACATGTCAGGCCAATAGATGTTCAATGTGGTGGCCATCATTTGCTGCACGCAACTGCAATCTCTGGCGTAATGAATGTCGTACACGCCGCAGTACAACTGGTGTAATGTCGCCGCAGGCTGCCACAATACGTTGTTTCATATCCTCTGGGGTTGTAGGCACATCACGGTACACATTCTCCTTTAACGTACCCCACAGAAAGAGGTCCAGGGGTGTAAGATCAGGAGAACCGGCTGGCCCTGCAGATGCTGCTCGCCGACCGTGGCCCGTGTTTGTTACAACACGCAACTGAACGTCGGAGGTTTCAAGCGTCAACTTTAGGCTACAATATCTCCGGATGTAATTAACATTTTACAATGCAACAAACGGCACTGATTACGTATTTGTTTATATGTTCAGATGTGCTAACAAAACTAACGTGGTTCCATTTAAAAAAACGTAGGTTAGTGTTAAAAAACATACTTCCGTGCATTTTTGTATGGTTGGTATTAAACAATTACACTAGCCCCTCTCCTCACGTTCGGTCTGTGGAATGGGTTTGTCAGTATTTGATGTGGTTTACGAAATACACTCCTGGAAATGGAAAAAAAACACATTGACACCGGTGTGTCAAACCCACCATACTTACTCCGGACACTGCGAGAGGGCTGTACAAGCAATGATCACACGCACGGCACAGCGGACACACCAGGAACCGCGGTGTTGGCCGTCGAATGGCGCTAGCTGCGCAGCATTTGTGCAGCGCCGCCGTCAGTGTCAGCCAGTTTGCCGTGGCATACGGAGCTCCATCGCAGTCTTTAACACTGGTAGCATGCCGCGACAGCGTGGACGTGAACCGTATGTGCAGTTGACGGACTTTGAGCGAGGGCGTATAGTGGGCATGCGGGAGGCCGGGTGGACGTACCGCAGAATTGCTCAACACGTGGGGCGTGAGGTCTCCACAGTACATCGATGTTGTCGCCAGTGGTCGGCGGAAGGTGCACGTGCCCGTCGACCTGGGACCGGGCCGCAGCGACGCACGGATGCACGCCAAGACCGTAGGATCCTACGCAGTGCCGTAGGGGACCGCACCGCCACTTCCCAGCAAATTAGGGACACTGTTGCTCCTGGGGTATCGGCGAGGACCATTCGCAACCGTCTCCATGAAGCTGGGCTACGGTCCCGCACACCGTTAGGCCGTCTTCCGCTCACGCCCCAACATCGTGCAGCCCGCCTGCAGTGGTGTCGCGACAGGCGTGAATGGAGGGACGAATGGAGACGTGTCGTCTTCAGCGATGAGAGTCGCTTCTGCCTTGGTGCCAATGATGGTCGTATGCGTGTTTGGCGCCGTGCAGGTGAGCGCCACAATCAGGACTGCATACGACCGAGGCACACAGGGCCAACACCCGGCATCATGGTGTGGGGAGCGATCTCCTACACTGGCCGTACACCACTGGTGATCGTCGAGGGGACACTGAATAGTGCACGGTACATCCAAACCGTCATCGAACCCATCGTTCTACCATTCCTAGACCGGCAAGGGAACTTGCTGCTCCAACAGGACAATGCACGTCCGCATGTATCCCGTGCCACCCAACGTGCTCTAGAAGGTGTAAGTCAACTACCCTGGCCAGCAAGATCTCCGGATCTGTCCCCCATTGAGCATGTTTGGGACTGGATGAAGCGTCGTCTCACGCGGTCTGCACGTCCAGCACGAACGCTGGTCCAACTGAGGCGCCAGGTGGAAATGGCATGGCAAGCCGTTCCACAGGACTACATCCAGCATCTCTACGATCGTCTCCATGGGAGAATAGCAGCCTGCATTGCTGCGAAAGGTGGATATACACTGTACTAGTTCCGACATTGTGCATGCTCTGTTGCCTGTGTCTATGTGCCTGTGGTTCTGTCAGTGTGATCATGTGATGTATCTGACCCCAGGAATGTGTCAATAAAGTTTCCCCTTCCTGGGACAATGAATTCACGGTGTTCTTATTTCAATTTCCAGGAGTGTATATCCAGCGGCAACGTTAGGTGACTCACCCTGTATACTGGTCAGAAGATGATGTGGTGTGTTGCAGCGCCCGCGGAGGGCAGTGACCCAGTGCTGCGCGCCGAGGACGTGCCGTGCACGTGCGCCGACAGGGCGTGCCGCGCCAACGTGGTGCTGGCGCGGCCGCTGGAGGCGGGGCGCGTCTACGAGCTGCGACTGCGCGTGCGCGACACCACGGGAGACGCCACCACCGTGCAGTCCAGCGTGCACGCCACCAACGCCACCACGCCGCACCAGACCATCTTCCCGCACGTGCCCACGCTCGTCATGGTGCCCGAGGTGCGTACGCCCCACCGCATGCCTACTTCTCTATCCACCCTCAGCCATACTTCGCTGCACGAGCCTAGAAAACTGACAGTTGTACACCATCAAGCACCAATCCTCTATTTGGCAAAATTTGTAGAGATGTTCACCACGCACCGGATATCAAACGACTGTACTCTTAAGCCGTCGGCACACGGACCGTGCATCCGAACGTTGAGCGTTGAGCGTGCCGAGTTTCTGACGTCATAGCAATATCTGGCTTGTCAGATATTCGGAGCGTGTGTCTGAGCGTCGACCAATGAGATGTCACAACGCCACCTACTTCACACGGTACAGAGTTGTGAGGCGCCATATTGGCATTCATTTCCAGCCGATATACAGGTTGTTACAAAAAGGTACGGCCAAACTTTCAGGAAACATTCCTCACGCAGAAATAAAGAAAAGATGTTATGTGGACATCTGTCCGGAAACGATTAATTTCCATGTTAGAGCTCATTTTAGTTTCTTCCACCTACGCTCGATGGAGCACATTATCATGATTTCATACGGGATACTCTATCTGTGCTGCTAGAACATGTGCCTTTACAAGTGCGACACAACATGTGGTTCATGCACGATGGAGCTCCTGCACATTTCAGTCGAAGTGTTCGTACGCTTCTCAACAACAGATTCGGTGACCGATGGATTCGTAGAGGCGGACCAATTCCATGGCCTCCACGCTCTCCTGACCTCAACCCTCTTGACTTTCATTTATGGGGGCATTTGAAAGCTCTTGTCTACGCAACTCCGGTACCAAATGTAGAGACTCTTCGTGCTCGTATTGTGGACGGCTGTGATACAATACGCCATTCTCCAGGGCTGCATCAGCGCATCAGGGATTCCATGCGACGGAGGGTGGATGCATGTATCCTCGCTAACGGAGGACATTTTTAACATTTCCTGTAACAAAGTGTTTGAAGTCACGCTAGTACGTTCTGTTGCTGTGTGTTTCCATTCCATGATTAATGTGATTTGAAGAGAAGTAATAAAATGAGCTCTAACATGGATGTAAGCGTTTCCGGACACATGTCCACATACGATATTTTCTTTCTTTGTGTGTGAGGAATGTTTCCTGAGAGTTTGGCCGTACCTTTTTGTAACACCCTATATATATATATGCCTTCATATTCGTGGCAAAAGAATTATTGCAACTGACGTATTATGAGAGTAGGTTATTTGAAGGCAACGACACACTGAAGATCCACCCAAAACGCATTGTTCTTGGTACAATTTATTATAATTAAATTTCAATTAGTAATATAATTATCTACGATTAACGTTTTCAGCAGGGGGTAACATGATATGATTAAATACAAGGCGAGTGTTGTTGGTTTAGCGTAACGAGTAAAGTAACTGCACAGGTTTGGTTTACTTGCCGCTACGGTAGCTCAGCGTGTTCGGTCAGAGAGTCGGTTGGCCTCTGTAATAAAAAACTGAGTGGAAGGATCAACCACCGAAATGTCTTGCGACGTCCGCAACGACAAAACACAACGATCAATAACGACCAAAAAAGTGTGATGAGTAGCGTCGCTGTCCACTACAGAGGTCTTTGATGAGGCGGTGGTTCGCGACCCAACACTACGAAATTTTTTTTCCTAACATTCGCGTTTTTATTAGGTTCTGATACTTTATTATTAGTTTAATATAGTATATGCTATAATATTTGATGTTATGTAAATATGAGTTCACCTTTTTTTAGAGTAGTGACTTTGTCCGATTGGCTTAATCTACAGGACAGCTTACACTACTTGTATAAAGATATTTTGCTCCTTTTTCTTTTACGCTTCCTAATTCACATGTCGCAAAGATTCTGCTTCTGGGTAGGAACAGTGATCAAGTAAGACTGACGTTGGGGTGTTACTAAAATGTGGGAATTATGAAATAATAGAGCTATCGTGGGAATTTTACGTGCGCCCGTTGAATAAACAGTGTGATTTAAGAACTAGAAACATCCCTCAACCGCAGCTGGAGTGCATTGCGATCGCGTATACCACGTTGGGGCCCACGTACCTTACGCACAAGTCGCATCGTTCCTGAGCGTTCAGCAGCACGTTGAACTTGGCACGCTCACCGTTAGCGTTCGACAGCACGGTCCGTGTGCCGACGGCTTTACTCCATTCGGAAGACCAACATACACTGAAGAGCCAAAGAAACTGGTACTCCTGCTTAATATCGTGTAGGACCATCGCAAGCAAGCATAAGTGCCGCAACACAACGTGGCATGGACTCGTCTAACGTCTGCAGTAGTGCTCGAGGGAAGTGACTCAACGAATCCTGCAGGGCTGTCCATAAATCCGTAAGAGTACGAGGGGGTGCAGATCTCTTCTGAACAGCACGTTGCAAGGCATCCCAGATATTCTCAATAATGTTCATGTCTGGGGAGTTTCGTGGTCAAGGGAAGTCTTTAAACTTGGAAGAGTGTTCCTGGAGCGACTCTGTAGCAATTCTGGGCGCGTGGGGCGTCGCATTGTCTGCTGCAATTGCCCAACTCCGTCGGAACGCATAATGGACATGAATGGATGCAGGTGATCAAACAGGATGCTAACGTACGTGTCACCTGTCAGAGTCGTATCTAGACGTATCAGAAGTCCCGTATCACTCCAACAGCACACACCCCACACCATTAAGAGCCTCCACCAGCTTGAACAGTCCCCTGCTGACATGCAGGATTCACATCCATCAACGCGACACAATTTGAAACGAGACTGGTCAGACCAGGCAACATGATCGCAGTCATCAACAGTCCAATGTCAGTACTGACGGCCCCAGGTGAGGCGTAAAGCTATGTTTCGTGCAGTCATCAAGGGTACACAAGTGGACCTTCGGCTCCGAAAGCCCATATCGATGATGTTTCGTTGACTGGTTCAGACGCTGACACATGTTGATGGCCCAGCATTCAAATCTGCAGCAGTGTGCGGGAGGGTTGCACTTCTGTCACGTTGAACGATTCTCTTCAGTTGTCGTCTTCCTGATATTCACAGTACACTCGTGAGAAAGTCGTACAGAAAAATCCCCACTTCGTCGCTACTTTGGAGATGCTGTGTCCCATCGCTCTTTCCCCGACTGTAACACCACGTTCAAACTCACTTAAATCTTGACAACCTGCCATTGTAGCAGCAGTACCTGATCTAACAACTGCGCCAGACACTTGTTGTCTTATATAGGGGTTGCCAACTGCAGCGGCATATTCTGCCTTTTACCTATCTCTGTATTTGAATACGTATGCCTGTACCAGTTTCTTTGGCGCTTCAGTGTATATACAAGGTAAGAATCCCACACTTTTATTCCATTCGGTACTCCAACATAAATTCAAGGTAGGACTCCCACACACTTGTATTCGTCGCCGCATGAGAGCAAACATCCTCTGAATCTCACCTTCGGGAATTTCTTGTCATGCCAAAACACGTGCTGTGTCATTTCATGAAGGTTGCAGACTGGAGGCTGGTATGAAAGGATACACTATCAGAACAAAAGTAATGCGGAATTGACCACTAGACGTCACGTTGAGCGGACCTACCAGTACTAGAGAAAGCAAAGAGTATTGTATTGTCAGCTGGAAGCAATAACACTTTAGGTGGTGCAAAGAGCGATGCCACTGGACAGTGGATGAGTGTAAAAGTCTGATTTGGAGTCATGAATCAAGCTATTCTCTGTGGCAACCCGACGTAAGGTTTTGGGTTAGACGAGAAGTTGGAGAATGAAACCTGCCATCATGTGTAGTGTCAACAGTGAAATACAGAGGAGATTGTGTTCCTCGCAGTTAGTATGTGGTTTCCTTACTGCGCTTCAGGAAATGCTAAATGTGGACGAATCTGAACACATTTGACTGCACTGTGCGTGGCATATAGTATAGGAACAGTGCAGAGACGATGACTGTATCAATATGAAAATCCACCCTATGAGGAAACGATTCATAGACAATAAAATTTCTGAAATGGACTTGCCTGCCCAGACTCCCGACCTAAACCCAATTGAACACATCTCGGATGAGTTAGAACATCGGCTTCGCTCTATACCCCAGCGTCCAACATTATTACCTTGACTGGATCCGTCTCTTGAGCAACAGCAGGCTGCCGTTCCTCCACAGACATTCAGACACCTCACTGAAAGGGTCCCAAGCAGACAAGCCGTCATAAAGGCTAACAGTGGGCACACCCAATACTAATTAACATTTAAGTGTCCGGATACTTTTGATCGGATAGTATATATGCCTTCCCATGGCAGACATATCCTATGAGTGACAAATCTGGAAGGTCGATCAAGACATACGTGTTCTGAACTGCAGCATGGAAGCTTTTATGATCCAGTTGGAATACACAACTTCGTACCCTTCTTATAAATGGTATGACAACAGAGCTGATGACCGCTGCTTTCTGTGATCTTCCAGCAGGTCGTCTACGGACACGCAGACACGTTGGCATCCACGGTGGCGTCCAGCTGGAATACAGCATTTCGTGCCCTGCTCATAAGTAGTATGACAACAGAGCTTACCACTCCGGCCACATGCTGGCGATATTAACGGATCAGTCCAGTTGTCATGTCCCACACTAGTATTGCAGGAATTGGAACGGTGTGGTTCTTATAATCGTTGCTTCCTGTGACCTTCCAGCATGTCGTCTACGAACACGTTGGCGTCCACCTGACCAAACAGAAGCGAAACTCATCACTGAACACCACAGAATCCCATATAATGTCCCAGCTGACTCTGGCTCTACATCATGCAACTCTGTTTTCTCCAGTATGGTGTCAGCTCTAAACGATGCATGGGAACTCGACCCAGCTTACAGTATCGCGCTCCCGTCGATTGCTCGTAACAAGATGTTCAAATGTGTGTGAAATCTTATGGGATTTAACTCCTAAGGTCATCAGTCCTTAACCTTACACACTACTTAACCTAAATTATCCTAAGGACAAACACACACTCCCATGCCCAAGGGAGGACTCGAACCTCCGCCGGGACCAGCCGCACACTGGTAACACTCTGCCTGTAATTTCTGACCAGATTGCAGCTGTTGTCATCCGTCGCGTCGCCAACAATCCTACGATCTCCTCGTGGTGTGGTCCTTCTGGAAGCCCGGTATTTACACTTCTTGCCACACATCTGTCCTGAGTCGTTGAATCAGATAACAAACTGCTTCAGTTGTAAATAGTTTTATTCGTTCAATAACGACCTGATCGGACGATTATAAGCCCATCTTCAGGTGTACAAGAATCGTGAGGCGCATGTCTGCCGCACACTGAACACAGTCTGCGGGCACGCGACAGCCGTTCGTGAAGCCGAGATATGACTCAGTTGCGGATGTCCTTTTATCGAAATTTTACGTCCACAGTACATCTCACCATCACTCGGTCTGCACTTATTCCCCTAAAGTCAACTACCTGTGCGATCTATCGATATAACGCTCCCATGTCATGTGATATATAAAAATATTCGATTGTCGATATTAGTATTAAATCCATAGTTTTCTGGTCGCTACACTTATTGTTGATAGTCACTCTGCCATGTACCTCGTGACAGTTATTCGAAATCTGATAGATGGCTATAAGCTAGAAGTGCACGTCATATGGACGTGCTGTGCTGCGAGCTCCACCTGAAAAGTTCCACTAATTTTAGACACACCCACTGTCCTTCATCTCTAGGAATGGTTTTATGTAATGAAAATACTGAAAATAAGCTCGCTTAAGGATGAACTCTTATCATTGAATTTGACGGGCACGAATAGCATTCGGTCAAGGTGTTCGTGATGTAACACTTTCCATTTCCGTCACTGTAATTCACAAGAATGAAAACTTATTGTCAGTCGGTGGAGTAACGAAAGTCTACTCACTTCGAGAAACATTTAGCAACCGAGAGTTGTCAACAGCACAATCGGCAATAAACCAAGTAGAGTCCGTGAGTGAAGTACAAGCAGCCTAGCGAAGATTCTCGTTTTCTTTTCATAACTGAACCGCTAGCAATAAAAGTACTATAAATAGCCTTGCATTCATCTGGCCAGAGCTGTTGCACATTTTTTATCTCAGTTTTGGAGAAACTCAGCTGGTGATATCTTTCTGTCGTTTTTCTAAAATCTGCATTATAATAAGCAAAATTTCGATTTTATTCCTTTCATTGTGTAGCACAATAGTTCCGTTAATAGCTATAACACCAGGAGCAAAAATAGCATCCACTATTTTGTTTGTGCAGTTCACCTAATTATACTAAATATGGTTGAATTTGTCCCAGGCGCTCCTGACTTATGCTTCTATGTTATGCCTTTTCACCGCCAAACCTTTAACCATAGGGGTTAAACTGATCTACTGCACTCACCCCTGAACATTCTGTGTCAATGAATCCTTCACCACACTCATGAATCAAATTGAATAAACCACAGTTTTTATGTCGTGGTAAAGAGTAATTCTAGATGTAGGTCAGATTCACATTCAGTGTTATATGTTTTCTTTCAATGGTCCTTGATGTTGGTGTCTATGTTTTTTGTGTTTATCATATTTTCCCTTTCTGGTTGTATTAACATATAATCCATTTACATCATAACTTTTCACTACACCATTTGATGACACACATAAAACCTAAATTCATGGTTGCCGCTACCATATTAGAAATGGTTCACAGATCGTGTTTGTATAAGTTGAAGCGCTGATACAAGAAAACATAAGTGGCTCTAAGAACAGTTGTGGACTGAATTCACGAGTGCATGCGTGCTATTGTGTGTGCGTGCGTGTGTGTGTGTGTGTGTGTGTGTGTGTGTGTGTGTGTGTGCGTGTGTGTGTGTGTGTGTGTATGTGTGTAAGTATGTATATGTAAGTAAGTTTTTCCAGATAAAAGTGAAGAACAGCGCGTTTCGTTACAGGTTCATTTAACAAGCGCGAAAGTGTCACGGAGATGCTCATCCAAAACCGGGAGCAGACGCTGCAAGAGAGGCGTACTGCATCACGGTGGGATTTACTATTAAGGTTCCGAGAGCGGACATTCCTACAAGAGTTAACTAACGTATTGCTTCCTCCTACATATATCTCGGGAAAACTTTTTCCAACTCATGGCAGGGACGGTACAGTAACCAGTAATATACGATGAAGAAACAGTCTTGGTTGCAGAGTTGTAATTACACTACTGGCCATTAAAATTGCTACACCAAGAAGAAATGCAGATGATAAACGGGTATTCATTGGACAAATATATTATACTAGATGATGCAGATGATGCAGATGATAAACGGGTATTCATTGAACAAATATATTATACTAGAATTGACATGTGATTACATTTTCACCAAATTTGGGTGCATAGATCCCGAGAAATCAGTACCCAGAACAACCACCTCTGGCCGTAATAAAGGCCTTGAAGCGCCTGGGCATTGAGTCTAACAGAGCTTGGATGGCGTGTACAGGTACAGCTGCCCATGCAGCTTCAACACGATACCACAGTTCATCAAGAGTAGTGACTGGCGTATTGTGACGAGCCAGTTGCTCGGCCACCATTGACCAGACGTTTTCAGTTGGGGAGAGGTTTGGAGAATGTGCTGGCCAGGGCAGCAGTCGAACATTTTCTGTATCCAGAAAGGACCGTACAGGACCTGCATTATCCTGCTGAAATGTAGGGTTTCTCAGGGATCGAATGAAGGGTAGAGCCACAGGTCGTAACACATCTGAAATGTAACGTGCACTGTTCAAAGTGCCGTCAATGCGAACAAGAGATGACCGAGACGTGTAACCAATGGCACACCATACCATCACGCCGGGTGATACGCCAGTATGGCGATGACGAATACACGCTTCCAATGTGCGTTTACCACGATGTCGCCAAACATGGATGCGACCATCATGATGCTGTAAACAGAACCTGGATTCATCCGAAAAAATGACGTTTTGCCATCCGTGCACCCAAGTTCGTCGTTGAGTACACCATCGCAGGCGCTCCTGTCTGTGATGCAGCGTCAAGGGTAACCGCAGCCATGGTCTCCGAGCTGATAATCGCTGCTGCTGCAAACGTCGTCGAACTGTTCGTGCAGATGGTTGTTGTCTTGCAAACGTCCCCATCTGTTGACTCAGGCATCGAGACGTGGCTGCACGATCCGTTACAGCCATGCGGATAAGATGCCTGTCATCTCGGCTGCCAGTGATATGAGGCCGTTGAGATCCAGCACGGCGTCCCGTATTACCCTCCTGAACCCACCGATTTCATATTCTGCTAACAGTCATTGGATCTCGACCAACGCGAGGAGCAACGTCGCGATACGATAAACCGCAATCGTGATAGGCTACAATCCGACCTTTATCAAAGTCGGAAACGTGATGGTAAGCATTCCTCCTCCTTACACGAGGCATCACAACAACGTTTCACCAGGTAACGCCGGTCAACTGCTGTTTGTGTATGAGAAATCGGTTGGAAACTTTCCTCATGTCAGCACGTTGTAGGTGTCACCACCGGTGCCAACCTTGTGTGAATGTTCTGAAATGTTAATTATTTGCATATCACAGCATCTTCTTCCTGTCGGTTAAATTTCGCGTTTGTAGCACGTCATCTTCGTGGTGTAGCAACTTTAATGGCCAGTAGTGTACTAAAGTTCTGGCAGCGAACGTTCCTAGAATTGATAACTCACATATTGCTTTGTCTTACATATATCTCGGGAAAACTTTTTCCAACTCATGGCAGGGACGGTGCAGTAATCAATTATATACGATGAAGAAACAGTCTTGGTTGCGGAGTTGTAAGTATTATTTATTCACCAATATTGGTAAATAAACAATAATTAAAACCCTGCAGCCAAGAATGTTTCTTCATCTCGAGAAAAGACCATGAACATAAAATCAGAGAGATTCGAACGAACACAGAGGCTTACCAGCAGTCGTTCTTCCCACGAATCATTTGCGACTGTAAAGTACACTCCTCCACATATTGTAAGGTTACTTGCGGAGTATAGATGTAGATGTAGATACGTGTGCCAATTTTGGTAGAAGTGCCTTCAGGCGTTCAGAAATATGCTGTCTATGCAACCCCCTCTGCCTAACCCGACTCTGCAGTCAGTTGCCCCCTACCACAAATAAAAGAGTGCCGGTCACTCCTGTACAGTCTACCTAAGAGGTGTACGAAGGCTGTCCAGAAAGTAAATTCCAATTGATAGCGAAATGGAAATCACAGTGAAAATCAGAAATGTTTTATTTGTAACAGTTACCTACACCTTCCAGCTATTTCTCTGCGTAGTCGCTCTTCTGACTTAGACATTTGTCGTAGCGTTGTACCAGCATTCCATTACCCTCATCATAAAAGGCAGCCGCGAGTGCCTTCCGCCAATTCTCTGCGCTGGCCTACAGCTCGTTGTCTGTGCCAAAATGTTGTCTTCATAGCCAGCGGTTCCTGTGAGCAGAGATGAAGGGGACAATTACGGGCTGTATTGTGGGTAATCAAACATTTCCAACTGAAAACGATGCAGGAGCATCTTCATTTCCCCTGCAGAATGCGGCTTGTCTTGAAGAAGAAACCGCACGACAGTTATGTAATATTGGGTGCATAGCTTAAGGCGAAATTTCTCACCAGGCCCTCGTACTTGGCGGGAGACACTATTTTCTAGACATCTTTACGCGCTCACTGTGAGCTCAGAAATGAGAAGGGCGACGTGATTCTATCTAGGATCATACTAGAGACACTGCCCAACACATCTGTGCAAAGCTTTAACGGATTTTCATAGTCGTTTCCATTTCGCGACCGATCGGAACTTACTTTCTGGACATCCCTCGTACGTGGCTGCATTTACCCCCGAGGAGTGAGGGTGGGTGTGGAGGCGAGAAAACTATTCACAACTTTACCTTTCTATTTAACAGAAAGGAGCAAAACATACCAGCCCAAAAAAATTGAATTGTAGATGCTGGCAGTTTAAAAACGTAATCATTTCTGCGTGACAAAGTCTTCTAATCCATAGATGGAATTTCAGAGTAGACGGTATGTACGAGGGTTGCAACTTAAATAGTGGCAACTATTTATTCACAACCGATACAAAAGAGTTACAAAAATGGCTCTGATCACTATGGGACTTAACTTCTGAGGTCATCAGTCCCCTAGAACTCTGAACTACTTAAACCTAACTAACCTAAAGACATCACACACATCCATGCCCGAGGCAGGACTCGAACCTGCGACCGTAGCGGTCGCGCGGTTCCAGACTGTAGCGCCTAGAACCGCTCGGCTACTACGGCCGGCAAAAGAGTTACAAGTTTGCACCTGTTACTGTCCTTCAAAGTAGTCACCAGCGTTGTGTAGAGCCCGTTCCCAGCGATGTGGAAGGCGTAGTCTACCGTTAGCAGAGCCTGTTCTGTTGATGGTGTGAATGGAGCGGTCTACTGCCTGTCGAATATCTGGAACAGTTCTGAAGCGAATGCCACCAAGTCGTTACTTCATCTTCGGAATCAAATCAAAGTATGGGGAGTATGGTGGATGGTACAGTACTTCCCAGTCCCATCGACCGAACAGAGGAGCCACAGCTTGCGCTGTATGCGCCCGCGCATTGTCGTGCAAAATGATGGCTGGGTTGCGCAGAAAGGGTCGCCGCTTTTTTCGCAAAGCTGGTCGCAGGTGATGCTCCAAAAGCGAACAGTAATACTGTGCACTGACGGTCTGCCGTGGAGGAACGTACTGCGTTAGGATAACACCATCACAGTCGTACACGAGAATCACCGTAACTTTAGACCGCTTCATTCGCACCATCAACAGAACGGGCTCTGTTAACGGTATACTACGCCTTCGACATCGCTGGCAACGGGTTCTATACAACTCTGGTGACTACTTTGGAGGACGGTAACAGGTGCAAACATGTAATTCTCTTGTATCGGTTGTGAATAAATAGTTGCTGCTATTTAAGTTGCAACCCTCGTATGTCGTTGTGTTATATTAATCAAATTGTAGTTTGTAGATTAAAATTTTTAAAAAATGTTACTTAAATGGCCAGCAAGTCCCATGTTTCCACAGAGAAAATTTATGTTACTGTAATTCTTCTGACACTTCCCACATCATGGCTACTTGTCAAGAAATTTTTCCACAAAACATGCAAAAACTTTAACTAAATCAAACTATCTCTCTCAGTCAAACTTATTCCAGACTTCTGTATCTTGAATTTATATACTCGTAAAACCGACTCTTCTTACTCATTGCTGAACGATTGGAAATCATAAGAAAATCAAATTAAGGCATTTTTCGAACTAGTGATACAGCAGTTACCTGATACCTCTTTTGTATTGCTCGAATGGTTTTTGAGGGGCGTCAGCATTTAAGGCTTTACCGTTATAAAAGTAAGACAGGTCTTGGAGCACCTACAGAGTGTTTCGGAAATCCCAGTTACAAGCTTTTAGGACTTGTAGAGGGGAGTGAGTTCTGGAATGGGATGATGGGACCGTGTTTCATCATTTCTTAGGATGTAAATCATTTTACTTTTATATAGTAGAATATAATTCACTTTTGCTGGTTTTCTTTGTATTGTTGTGTGTTACAGGACACCAAGCCAGGAACGGCGATCGAATACGTCCTCGTAACGAATCACCCTAAATGGAAAATCCATCCGGTGCTGGAGATATGGGTAAATATCAGATACTACATATTGTATATGCATAGTTATCTCTGTAGATACGTATGTAGGATGGAAAACCTCACTTAAACAAGTACGAGTATAGGCTTCACAGATAACTGCAAAAAATCAGTGGATGTTTCTGTGTTACAATCAAACAATCAGTGACTGGAAATTGAGGGAGAAATGGTAAAAATGTGGGAACTTACACATATCAAAAAAAGTTTTAAAAACATCACCTGTACAGAAAATTTGAATGTAGATCAACATTAACACCATTTCCACCCTTCTTACTGCTCATGGAAACGACACATTGCATGTTGTACCACCATACCGCGAAACCTTCAGAGGGTGGTCCAGATTGCTGTACACACCGGTACCTCTAATACCCAGTAGCACGTCCTCTTGCATTGATGCATGCCTCTATTCGTCGTGGCATACTAACCACAAGTTCATCAAGGAACAGTTGGTCCAGATTGTCCCAGTCCCAACGGCGATTCGGCGTAGATCCCTCAAAGTTGTTGGTGTGTCACGTCGTCCATAAACAGCCCTTTTCAATCTATCCCAGGCAACATATTAATTGAATCTTCCATCGGTTCTTGGTAGAACAACATTATAATAAATGAAAAGCACCAGTTTGCTTTTGTTCTATAATATTACTTTTATTGTTACCCGGTTTTCGGCTTACAAGGCCATCTTCAGATGTCTGAAGATGGCCTTTAAGCCGAAAACCGATTAACAATAAAAGTAATATTGTAGAACAAAAGCAAACTGGTGCTTTTCATTTATTATCCCAGGCATGTCGATAGGGTTCATGTCTGGAGAACATGCTGGCTGGCGATGTTGTTATGCCGAAGGAAGTCGTTCACAAGATGTGCACGATGGGGGCGCAATTGTCGTCCATGGAGGCGAATGCCTCGCCACTATGCTGCCGATATGGTTGCACTATCAGTCGGAGGATGGCATTCACGTATCGTACAGCCGTTATGGCGCTTTCCATGACCACCAGCGACGTATTTCGGCCCCACATAATGCCACCCCAAAACAGCAGTGAACCTCCACCTTGCTGCACTCGCTGGATAGTGTGTCTAAGGCGTTCAGCCTGACCGGATTGCCTCCAAACACGTCTCCGACGATTGTCTGGTTGAAGGCATATGCGACACTCATCGGTGAAGAGAACGTGATGCCAATCCTGATCGGTCTATTCAGCGTGTCGCTGGACCCGTCTGTACGCGTTGCATGGTGTCGTAGTTGCAAAGATAGACCTACCATGGACGTCTGGAGTGAAGTTGCGCATCATGCAGCCTACTGCATACAGTTTGAGTCGTAACACGACGTACTGTGGCTGCAAAAAAAGCATTATTCAGAATGATGGCGTTGCTGTCGGGGCTCCTCCGAGCCATAATCCGTAGGTAGCCGTCATCCACTGCAGTAGTAGCCCTTGGGCGGCCTGAGTGAGGCGTGTCATCGACAGTTCCTGTCTCTCTCTATCTCCTCCACGTCCGAACAACATCGCTTTGGTTCACTCCGAAACGCCTGGACACTTTCCTTGTTGAGAGCCCTTCCTGGCACAAAGTAACAATACGGACGCGATCGAACCGCGGTATTGACCGTCCAGGCATGGTTGAACTACAGACAACACGAGCTGTGTACCTCCTTCCTGGTGGAATGACTGGAACTGATCGACTGTCGGACCCCTTCCATCTAATAGGCGCTGCTCATGCATGGTTGTTTACATCTTTGGGCTGGTTTAGTGACATCTCTGAGCAGTCAAAGGGACTGTGTCTGTGATACAATATCCATAATCAGTGCCTATCTTCAGGAGTTCTGGGAACCGGGGTGATGCAAAACTTTTTTTGATGTGTGTATATGGCAAGGAGACCTGCACTGGTCCGCTGCACCAGTTCTGTCCTACGGACAGGCATGGACGTTAAACGCGCAAACTATTAAATAAACTGGGAGTTATCCAAAGGATAGTGAATGTGTTGACGGTGATTAGAGAAGACAGGCAAAATAAAGATACAAGAAGTACGACGAGTGTTGGGAACATCATTGCGACTGTTGCGACAGTTTCTCGTGGTTGTGTTTGACATACGGTCAGACTAACGGGAGGTGGACTAAAGTTGAATGGTGCCCTCTACCTCTAACGCTTTTGCCTGTGATTGCATATCAAGTTATAAATCCGGTATTAACGCCATGAAAACATTCCCCTTAGCAAGAAATTTGACCCACGAATGAACAACAATGAGGTCTGTTAGATTTTAATGAAATGTGAAGTAATGAGCAAACTTCCAGAGCGCAATGGAACAATAAAGGGAAGTTTAACATAAAGTAAATGAAGATAAACAGCAACGAACATCCTCAACTGTTCTAATACAACTAATCAATGTAAATGTATCTCTCCTCATAGGAAGTACTTTTGAAAGCAATATCTCGAAATATTCACTGCTGCAACAGGTGTCGAAGTTCACTATGACCTGTAACCACGTTATTTTTCTGAAAATCGTACATAAATTCCAAAATACTGTGTCTGCTGAAAGAAGATTATAGTAACATTAATTCTGCCGAAGGCAGTTCAATTTAAATATTTTGTCTACGCACATTGTACTAACATCAACAAACGTAGCTCGCACGTGATTATTAGAGATGGTAGGATTGAGAAACGACTTCGGGAGGAAAATACTTGCCAGAGAATTTCAACTGACTGCAGTTATTATTCAGAAAGGAGAGACGAAACCTCTTGAATAATATATAATATACATGAATTTCCCCTAACGGGTCATGTAGAGTACCACACATTCACAAAAAGTCAATCCTCGTAATACCGTTTAGAAACTGGGCAAATAATGTGAAAGACGACCGATGGTTGCAGATGACTCAATGAAATATAGATGTTGATCTTCGCATGTTCAAACAAAGACTCGAACCACTCAAAGACCAGCCTTGCTCACGGACACACAATTGCAAACCATTTCTCGCAGATGTACCTGAAAAATCACGTAACACAGAATTAGGCCAGTGCATAGCAAGCAAAAAAGCGATGTCGCCAATAATGCTGGACACCGTAGTTTCGAAATCGAAATGCTCAAGTCAGTAATACACAGGGAAAATGTATAAACCTTACAAATCGTCGGTAGGCAGAACGATGTTAACCGCTTCAGATGGAGACCACGAGTAGTAGTGACTGTTCACATGTCCCTATCTAACTCGAAACTCGACGGCAACTAACCTGATTGGCTGACTATGCGTAACGTTCAAAATATAGCTTAGAGACAAGCTTTTCACTACTCAACCGAAGATAACGCTATTTTAGCAGATGATACCATGGACTACAGAGTCTTTGAGTCATACGAATGCGTCCAACTCACGAACTGATACATAACATGAAAGTCATTTACAACAAATGACTTCCTAAGTAAGTTTTCTTGCTCAGTGGCTCAAGATATGAAACTCTAGGCAACAACGTATTTGAATATGAGGATTACTTGATATAAAATACGCAAGGAAAACCTATATTTGAAGACTGCAATGGATGGAGAAGTATGAAAGACCCATTTATCCAGCAGTAAACAAAAAAAACTGATTATAATGGCGATATTTACGCACATGCTCATCATCATTCGCCGCTTGGGACTGAAACTTCTAGTAGGCACCAATGAGAACTCTTCTTGTAACTTTCACTCAGTCCAGATATTTCCCTGCACAATTACGGTTTGCTTGGACCCCTTGAAGATCACCCGCTTCTAGGCAAGTGAAACTCGATATATTGATATCGCGTTGTCGTTGCACAGCTCGCAATTTTTCACAGCAAAGGAATCACGATGCTGATAGAACATGAAAGGGAATCCTGACGTAGACGGCGAGTGTATCTCCAACAACTTCCGATTTTCAGACCAGTCGCAGCAAAGCTCAACAGTCGACTGTAATTCGCTGCTTGACGAAATTTGTACTGAGGAGCCTAGACATTATGACCATCTGGTTAATGGCGTGCTGACGCACTTTTGAAACGCAATACAGCAGCGATTCTGCGTGGCATGCATTCGACAACACCAGATGTCTAGGCGCAGGTGATGCAATTCCCGCAAATTACGAGCAGGTGGTGTGCGAGCGTGGAGCTGCAACCCGATAGCATTCCAGATGTGTTATTCGTATTCACATCAGGAGAATTTGGTGCCCAAGACGGCAACGCGAGTTCACTACGATGGTCCACAAACCACTATAGCGCAATTTTGGCCTTGTGTTCAAATGGCTCTGAGCACTATAGGACTTAACAGCTGAGGTCATCAGTCCCCTAGAACTTAGAACTACTTAAACTAACCTAAGGACATCACACACATCCACGCCCGAGGCAGGATTCGAACCTGCGACCGTAGCAGTTTTTGGAAAAGCGATAAACAACATACTGACGTCAAAAACAAGAAACATTTCACATTCAGACTGCTTGCAGCGCTGTATATTCACCAGGTGGCAGAAAGTGAAACTATTATATTTTCAGCATACTCCACGAGCGCAACGACTACCCGCACTGTAGCGCTCGGAACACCGGCAGTTTAATTATAGCGACCACAATACGCGCCCCTAAAGCCACCAGGAGGCATCTACAGGGTGTTTCAAAAATGACCGGTATATTTGAAACGGCAATAAAAACTAAACGAGCAGCGATAGAAATACACCGTTTGTTGCAATATGCTTGGGATAACAGTACATTTTCAGGCAGACAAACTTTCGAAATTACAGTAGTTACAATTGTCAACAACAGATGGCACTGCGGTCTGGGAAATTCTATAGTACGATATTTTCCACATATCCACCATGCGTAGCAATAATATGGCGTAGTCTCCGAATGAAATTACCCGAAACCTTTGACAACGAGTCTGGCGGAATGGCTTCACATGCAGATGAGATGTACTGCTTCAGCTGTTCAATTCGTTGCCCTCTGTGGTTGCCGTACGCGGTCGCCCTACCTTTCCAGCACGTTCATCCGTCACGTTCCCAGTCCGTTGAAATTTTTCAAACAGATCCTTTATTGTATCGCTTTTCGGTCCTTTGGTTACATTAAACCTCCGTTGAAAACTTAGTCTTGTTGCAACAACACTGTGTTCTAGGCGGTGGAATTCCAACACCAGAAAAATCCTCTGTTCTAAGGAATAAACCATGTTGTCCACAGCACACTTGCACGTTGTGAACAGCACACGCTTACAGCAGAAAGACGACGTACAGAATGGCGCACCCACAGACTGCGTTGTCTTCTATATCTTTCACATCACTTGCAGCGCCATCTGTTGTTGAAAATTGTAACTACTGTAATTTCGAAAGTTTGTTCGCCTGAAAATGTACTGTTGTCCCAAGCATATTGCAACAAACGGTGTATTTCTATCGCTGCTCGTTTAGTTTTTATTGCCGTTTCAAATATACCGGTCATTTTTGAAACACCCTGTAATCTCGAGGTACCCAGTGCTCGTAACGTTTCGGCTCCTCACTGTGATCGTATTACTATGCTGTTCTATTAGAAGAAAATATTGATTTTGTTTGCTTCAAACACTTCCTTATCGCCAATGATCGTCACTTACACTTGCAGTCGAGAGTATTTCGATGCGCAATGTTTAAACTAAAGATATGTACTGCTTATGTCCTATTTGTGACTGGCCAATTACAACTAACTGGGAAAGGCTGACCGTAGCGGTTTTTGGAAATTACTACGTTTTCGTTAGTAAGGGTGAGATTCCGGGTCGGTAATTATTCAAATAATATATATGCAGAGGCATTTTCTTATTGTTAGTTGCCGTGCAGCGTAGCCGCGCGGTCTGAGACGCCTTGTCACGGACCGCGCGGCTCCCCCCGTCGGAGGTTCGAGTCCTCCCTCGGGCATGGGTGTGTGGGTCGTCCTTAGCGTAAGTTAGATTAAGTAGTGCACAAGCTTAGGGACCGATGACTTCAGCTCTTTTGTCCCATAATACCTTACCACGAATTTCCAAATTTATTGTCAGTTGGTAAAACATGTATTTATTCGTCCTAAGTTGTCAGTAATTTTTCACACTACCTAACCAAATGATTGAGTTAGTGTTGAACGTTTTCTGAAGTGTAACTTGCACCAAGAGCTACGGATTCCTGTTTTACCGCAGGGCTCTCCACTGTTCAGCCTGGGGAATACCTCTCTGGAGTCTGCGTCGACCATCAAGGCGGATATCATACTCGCTGGGGAACTCGACTTCGAGAAGCAAACGATGTACATGCTAACCGTGATGGCAATGGTGAGTGCAGTGTGTGTTTGTTTTCTCTTTTATAAGGTATCAAGTCACAACATACAGCTATACAAATAATAGAAAAGTCTGAACGAAAACAGTTAATACAACGTTAAACTGTCGGCAATGCTTCACAGAGTGAATGTATACTTCTGATGAATTGTTTCCATGAGACTTTTCAGTTTTGTCTGGTGCAGTAGGGCGGTTAATTTCGTCAGTGGTGATGGAGGATGAAATATACACAAGATTTAACGCTATAGAAACGACTGTAGTTATTCGATCATGTTCAAGATGGATGAGTCAGCAATCCAGGAAGCTGCTAAAATGTTCGGTAAACAATGCTTTAACAACACTAGCAAAGGAAACTGAGTTATAATTTTAGACTATTCCGTCCGTGCTACTGAACAATTTATGTACGATAAATTCAAATTTAAACCGTTTACATAATGCTCGTCAGAAAATCGTGATAGGTGAGCAACAATAACACCAACAAATTACTATGAAACCTTGAGTCATGCAATTTTTAAGGTCACATCATTAAGAAAATTTTAAGCATAAGCATCTATGTCCGTCTGGCAAATGGCTACTCAATCTTTATCTGCATACAGGATGTGACATTAGACCGTATTAGCGTCTTCCAATTATCATTGGTTCATGAAATAGTGTCCTAACATCTATATGTGTTGTGCTAAAGTATTCTTGATGGTGGCGAGACATTTGAAAATTTCCGCTCAGCTGTCAATGTCCAATCCACCTTCAACTCTTCCCAGCCGAGAACACTGGTAATAAATTTGCTTTAACGCATCTTTTCACACAGAATGCAGGGCGAACCTTCTGAACCGAATGACTAAATCGACATGCACTCTTGCTTCCACTGCCTCATTCACCGCAGATTCTCAGAGCCATCGGCACTACTTATGATCTTTGCATGCCATTCGCTAATGCTGTAATCCGCCACTGCGGATGTACTTGTGTGACTTGGGCGAAACCTTCTGAAGATCTCCACCCAGTGCGCTCGGTCGATAGAACACTCGCCAGACTCACATCGAGTGCTACAGGTGTCAAGACATCCGCGGCCTCAGTGGCCCTTCCGTGGGGCTAGCATATCTATAACGTGCTGGGTAGATTCTTCTCTGCCGTTTATACTGGACACATATCACTTTCTGCAATGGGATGCTCATCAACGTTACTAAAAGAGTGGAAGAAGGGAATTTCTCTGCTACACCGTTATGTGATGTGAGAATATACCAACTTCATCTCGTCTCTGAATTGTCGTCATCTTTCGTTTTCCACCTTTTGGAATTCGAATAGTAACAGAGGGTTGCTTTGAAAAATTACGAGCGCCAGCTTAGTTTGTGCGTATAGTACCGCTGTGTCTCAAAACCTTGTGCTCGTTCTCGCAAGTCACCCCCCGGAGGTCACAATATTAACTCTATTGGGCATCAGCGAGCGGCAGTGACGCCTAACTGTGCAGCCGGAGGTGGTTAGCCTAGAGTGCGCGACCAATAACGTCCCAGAAAATCAAAGGCAAATTATTGTAATTTAATAATAAATAATTAAAGTAAAACATCAAAGGCTACAGTTGAAGTTTATAAGGGAGAAATAGAGGCTTCCTATGGAGACAAGGGTGATAGTACGACAAAATAAGCAATTCTTTTTTATTTTATGTGTGTCCTTCCTACATTTCTTCTTCCAGTGGACATATAATTGAATACCTTTACCGGGAATCCCCCCACCCCTACGATCCACATGTTCTTTCTTTCTTTTACTATCTTCTCTTGTACATCCTTGCACTTTTCTTAGGAACGTCATTTCTTGAGCCTGCATTCAACTTTCTTGGTGTTGTGTTGTCAACCATGCTGCACTTCCATAAATAAGGGTTGGTACTGCTATGCTTTTGTAAACCTTCAGCGGGTTTCTTTCCTGAATTTCTTCTGCAAATTTTTTAGAATAGTTCCACACTTGGAAATAACTTTATTTCATTTTTGGACTACATCATGATTATATTCACATGTGTCGTCACAACTTTAACGTTGAAAATGTTCAACTTGCTCCAGGTATTCGTTATTCAAGGCTACTTTCGATCTTACAGGCTGTGCGCTTTGAAATTCCATCACTTTCGTTTTATCTACAGACAGTTTTAGGTTGTATTCTGAGTCCATCTGCTGCAATTTATTGGCCCCCAACTGAAGTCCATTTTCATTCTCTGGAACCACGGTTTGCTCATCTGCATATAGGAGTACATTTAATATAGCGTCACAACCTAAAAAAAAACATTTTTATTCACTATATTCCCTTTACTGAACACTTCACCTACATATAAAAGCGTGTCGGGGAAATACAGCGTCCTTACCCCTTTATTTGTGTTCATTGACATTATAGTGATTATGTTGGTGACGGTGACGTTCGCATATAAACTCTTGATAGAATTTACGAGGTGAGATGGACAACCTCATTTAGCCATTACATTCCACAGCATTTCTCTGTTCACATTACCAAGTAATCTGGGTTTCCCAAGTAAATTCTCGTCTCTTTTCTATAACTTGCTGTATTGTAAAAACATTGTCAGTAGTTGATTGTCCCTTTCTATAACAAGAATTTAATGCTAGCAAATACTGAAAAGGAATATCAAAAGTAAGCAGTATAGGAGGATGGCCGCCCTGTCATTGGGTGACGCTTCTGAGCAAGTGCTTATCTAGCAGAGCTTGCCATCTGCTCATGATTCCCTCCCACTTCCAGTGGAGTCGTAGTAAAACACTTCTCATGTAGATTTAGTGGCCGACTCTTTTTTTTTTTAGGGATATTGTTGACAGAAGGGAAGGGTACACAAATCAAGAAGCTGAATTCTTTATTCAATATTCATCTATTTAAAACGTCGCAGCAGTGCTCCGCATTCACAAATGTTTGAATTTTGAAACATTGCCACTGTACAGATCTTCAAGAGAGTAGTTTGCAAACCATTCTCTTCTTAATGAGGCCTGCTTCGAATAATTTCTGCTGTTAATGTTAATAATTGTTACTGTTAGTGTTAATAATCTTTATCTTGCTAAAATGTAAGCCCACAATGGATCGCCATGATGTAACGCTATGCTATAAGGGTCCCGTGGATGACAACCAAAGGGTTGCTGCTGCGAAAAGAAACGGCACTCCAGACCATCACTCCTGATTAACGGGTTGTATGGCAGGCGACAGTCAGGTGGTTACCCCACCACTGTCCGGTGCTTCTCCAGACACGTCTTCTGCCTGAAATCTCATTGACTGGAGTAGAACTGTCTCCAATGAAGAGTCCCACTTCGAACCGAGCCTCAATGAGCCGCGGAAACTAGTCTGGAAATGCCCCAGACAGGGGTGGGAAAACAAACTATCGCCCGAGATACAGCCCGATACGCAGGAGTAATGGTCTAGGATGCCATTTCTATTCATAGCAGGATGCCGCGGCACACTTACAGCACAGCGGTACGTCGACAATATTCTACATCCTGTTTTGTTGCTCTTCATGGCAAGCCATCCTGGGCTTACATTGCAGCAAGACAATGATCGCCCGCACACGGCGAGAATTTCTACATCTACATCTACATTTATACTCCGCAAGTCACCCAACGGTGTGTGGCGGAGGGCACTTTACGTGCCACTGTCATTACCTCCCTCTCCGGTTCCAGTCGCGTATGGTTAGCGGGAAGAACGACTGCCGGAAAGCCTCCGTGCGCGCTCGAATCTCTCTAATTTTACATTCGTGATCTCCTCGGGAGGTATAAGTAGGGGGAAGCAATATATTCGGTACCTCATCCAGAAACGCACCCTCTCGAAACCTGAACAGCAAGCTACACCGCGATGCAGAGTGCCTCTCTTGCAGAGTCTGTAGCTTGAGTTTTGCAAAAACATCTCCGTAACGCTATCACGCTTACCAAATAACCCTGTGACGAAACGCGCCGCTCTTCTTTGGATCCTCTATCTCCTCCGTCAACCCGACCTGGTACGGATTGCACACTGATGAGCAATACTCAAGTATAGGTCGAACGAGGGTTTTGTAAGTCACCTCCTTTGTTGATGGACTACATTTTCTAAGGACTCTCCCAATGAATCTCAACCTGGTACCCGCCTTACCAACAATTAATTTTATATGATCATTCCACTTCAAATCGTTCCGCACGCTTACTCCCAGATATTTTACAGAAGTAACTGCTACCAGTGTTTGTTCCGCTATCATATAATCATACAATAAAGGATCCTTCTTTCTATGCATTCGCAATTGGTTACATTTGTCTATGTTAAGGGTCAGTTGCCACTCCCTGCACCAAGTGCCTATCCGCTGCAGATCTTCCTGCATTTCGCTACAATTTTCTAATGCTTCAACTTCTCTGTATACTACAGCATCATCCGCGAAAAGCCGCATGGAACTTCCGACACTATCTACTAGGTCATTTATATATGTTGTGAAAAGCAATGGTCCCATAACACTCCCCTGTGGCACGCCAGAGGTTACTTTAACGTCTGTAGACGTCTCTCCATTGAGAACAACATGCTGCGTTCTGTTTGCTAAAAACTCTTCAATCCAGCCACACAGCTGATCTGATATTCCGTTGGCTCTTACTTTGTTTATCAGGCGGCAGTGCGGAACTGTATCGAACGCCTTCCTGAAGTCAAGGAAAATAGCATCTGCGTGGGAGCCCGTATCTAATATTTTCTGGGTCTCATGAACAAATAAAACGAGTTGGGTCTCACACGATCGCTGTTTCCGGAATCCATGTTGATTCCTACAGAGTAGATTCTGGGTTCCCAGAAATGACATGATACGTGAGCAAGAAACATGTTCTAAAATTCTACAACAGATCGACGTCAGAGATATAGGTCTATAGTTTTGCGCATCTGCTCGACGACCCTTCTTGAAGACTGGGACTACCTGTGCTCTTTTCCAGTCATTTGGCACCTTCCGTTCCTCTAGAGACTTGTGGTACACAGCTGTTAGAAGGGGGGCAAGTTCTTTCGCGTACTCGGCGTAGAATCAAATTGGTATACCGTCAGGTCCAGTGGACTTTCCTCTGTTGAGTGATTCCAGTTGCTTTTCTATTCCTTGGACACTTATTTCGATGTCAGCCATTTTTTCGTTTGTGCGAGGATCTACTGCTTGTCTCAGTGCTTGCCAAACACTACCTTGGACAGGTTGGTCGCCAGATGCCTCCCCAATTGAGAACGTTTGGAGCATTACTGGCAGAGATTTCCAACCAGCTCGGAATTTTGGCGATCTGACGCACCAACTGGCCAGAATTTGGCACGATATCACTCGGGAGGACATCCAACAAATCTGTCAATCGATGTCAAGCCAAATAACTGCTTGCATAAGGGCCAGATGTGGACCAATACGTTACTGACTTAATCAATTTTTGAAACTCGTTCTCTTCAATAAATCATCCAATCTTTCTGAAATTTTAATCATTTGTTTGTTTGTACGTGTATATCACGTCTACCGGCTGCCGTCTAATTTGGATAAGTCCTTCTCTTTTCTGTCTTACAGTGTAATATACGAGGGTGAGTCAAATGAAAACCTTAAATATTTTTTAAAATATTATTTATTGTGCAGAAGTGTACAAAGCTGTATCACTTTTCAACATAATCTCCCCCACACTCAATGCAAGTCCTCCAGCGCTTACAAAGTGGATAAATTCGTTTAGAAAAAAATTCTTTTGGTAGTCCGCACAACCACTCATGCACCGCGTGGCGTACCTCTTCATCAGAACGGAACTTCTTTCCTCCCATTGCGTCTCTGAGTGGTTCAAACATATGGAAATCACTTGGTGATGAGGAATGGCGCCATTCTTTGCTCGCTCTCTTCGTTTCTGGTTGGTGGAAGTGAACCCAAGTTTCTTCCCAAGTAACGATTTTTGCAAGGAAGCCATCACCTTCTCGTTCAAAGCGCCGAAGAAGTTCTTCACAAGCATCAACACGTCGTTTCTCTCATTTCAGGAGTCAGCTGCCGTGGCATCCATCTTGCAGACACTTTTTGAAACTGGAGCACATCATTCACAATGTGGTGTGCTGACCCACGACTAATCTGTAAACATGCTGCAATGCCATTCAGTGTCACTAGGCGGTTTTTCTTCACTATGGCTTCAACTGCTGCAATGTTCTGTGGAGTCACAACTCGTTGTGCCTGACCTGGACGAGGAGCACCTTTGCGAACTTCCTACTCCATTCGTAGACTTACTGCTGTGACAAACATGCACCACCGTACTGAACCTTCATTCGTCGATGAATTTCAATAGGTTTCACACCTTCACTACGCAAAAACCGAATAACAGAACGCTGTTCTTCCCTGGTGCAAGTTGCAAGTGGGGAGACCATCTGTATGCTGATACTGCGACGGTATGTGTGCATCTGCACTATGCTGCCACCTACAGGCCATTCTGCACGCTGTTTGTAGCACGCTTACCAACTTAAGGGGGGTAGGACGTCAAACGGGCCGACTTGGAGCAGGAGAGGCACCACAGGACATTTTAATTTCCACTGCCTATACTTTTACAAATAAATTCATAAAACTTTGTCAGCATGAGCAGGAAGGATTCACAATTCACACTCATAGCAGTGGAAGTTCGAAAACTGTGGTGTGCGTACTGTAAGACCTTCGGTACACACACCATCAGATTATTTGACTTGTTGCTCTAATGAAGTAGGCGAGTGTCAGCAATGCCTCGTGCTCTTATTGTGGCGTGTTTATCTTCTGCTGTTAGGTCAGACGATAGAAATGCCACTTGCACGCTTAGAGTAGCAGATTGACGATGACTAACTTTAAACAGAACTTGATTAATTTTCACACACATTTATTAAAGTAACAAAAATCATAGACATTATGTAACTTGATTCTGGATGCTGTTTACAATTGACAATTTGAAGTTCCTTTGGTCTTGGCACGTTAATCTTATTCTCACATATCTCTGATACTTGACAAAGTGGCTATACATTTCTCTTCATGGCTATGTACAGGAATATGATAATCTTATTAGGCGCAGACTGAAACTTGACTACAGACTAATGCAGACTGGTACAGACTGACTAATCGGAGGTTTGTACACTCGTCATAATACCTCGCGCGTTCAGGTATCACTGTGCGAGTGTGATCCGCGAGGAGAAAAGGTTCTACGTTAGCAGCAATCTCATTGGCTGCGTTACATATTAATATGCGGATCGGCGGAAGCAGAATTTGGTCCGTTTCTAAGACAGCGCCATCTCGTAGTGCGGAGATGGACGAGCGCTGCGCCTGCGCTGTTGAGCTTAGCGGGGCGCGCTCTAGTGGGAAAGTTGTGTACGCGCTGACTACTACGCGGAACTATGTACACAACAAAAACATAACGAAATGGTTTTTTTTTACATGTGAAATTTCATCATTTTTTTCACTTACTCATGGCATTTGTTGCTGTGGGTACACTTTTCTTCATAAGTAAGACAAATTCTTCGATGAATTTTGCACAGCATACAAACCATACTTAAAGGTGTATGAAACTCTAGAATTTTCGAAATCTATTAAAAAAATGGCTCTGAGCACTATGGGACTTAACATCTGACATCATCAGTCCCCTAGAACTTAGAACTACTTAAACCTAACTAACCTAAGGACATCACACACGTCCATGCCCGAGGCAGGATTCGAACCTGCGACCGTAGCGGTCACGCGGTTCCAGACTGAAGCGCCTGTAACCGCACGGCCACACCGGCCGGCGAATTCTATTAAAAACTGTGGTAAAAAGTGAGGTAATTAACTATGAAATTTATGTTTTTTGTAAACTTGAAGTTTAAAATATAACAGTTCAATCGTTTTTTCATAAATTAAATGAATTCTACAGTTACGTGTGCCTGTAAGTATGGTATGTATGCTGCGCAAAAATTCATCAAAGAATCTCTCTAACATATGAAGAAAAGTGTACCTATAGCAACAAATGCTGCCATTAGTAAGTGAAAAAAATGATGACATTTGACATGTAAAAAAAATTACTTCGTTATGTTTTCGAACTTCCACTGCAATGAGTGTGAATCCTGAATCCTTCCTAGTGATGCTGACAAAGTTTTATGAATTTATTTGTAAAAGTATAGACACTGGAAATTAAAATGTCCTCTGATGCCTCTCCTGCTCCAAGTCAGCCCGTTTGACGTCCTACCCCCCTTAAAGGATAACGGCGCGAAATTTCGATTTGTTATTACAAATTTAAAGTTTTCATTTGACTCACCCTCGTAAAATCCGAAGAAGCAACTAACAGAGACGAATTTAGCGGAAAAGCATTGAACGTGGTAAAATTGAAGGGTGGGAAAGTGAAAAAAGTGGACTGAAGGGGTCAGAAGATAGGAAGAAATAAACGTAGTGAACAGATGAAAGAACAGTGGAAGAAAAGAAAAGAACAACGAATAAGGAATTGAAATTAGCCGACGGTCCTTAGTTACCCCTTCCGAAAAGAAAAAGAAGTCTGTATCCCTGATTCCAGGCGGGGACAAGTGTATCCTGTAAGGCCCACTCCATCTTCCCCCCTCCTTCTTCATCCTTGAGGATACCTACGCCACGTTGAACAACCCGGGAGGTGAGCCGTACTTGAATCGTGTTACGTAGCTGCTGGGAGCGACGCCGTGGCCGCTCAGCTGGCGAGGCGTAACGCCGCTGGGTGTGTGTTGACAGAACGCCTACGCGGACCCTGAGCTGGACACGCGCAACGTGGCGACGGCGAGCGTCGCCGTGGCCGTGCTCGACGTGCAGGACTCGCCGCCATACTTCACGCACGCGCCGCCCCTCACCAGACTCACCAGCGCCGTCAAGCAGGTACGTCGCCCTCTCGTCCACACTGCAAGCTGTCATTCACTCCCAGGACATAACTGTATTCACCATGTTGTTGTTGTGGTCTTCAGTCCAGAGACTGGTTTGATGCAGCTCTCCGTACTACTCTATCCTGTGCAAGTTTCTCAGTACCTACTGCAACCTACATCCTTCTCAATCTGCTTAGTCTATTCATCTCTTGGTCTCCCTCTACAATTTTTACCCTCCGCCCCGCCCTCCAATACTAAATTGGTGATCCCTTGTTGCCTCAGAATATGTCCTACCAAACGATCCCTTCTTCTAGCCAAGCTGTGCCACAAACTCCTCTTCTCCCAAATTCTGTTCAGTACCTCCTCATTGAATAGAATTTAATTGATGAAATGAGAAAATATAAAAATGCAGTAAATGTAGCAGGCAAAAATGAATACAAACGTCTCAAAAATGAGATCGACTGGAAGTGCAAAATGGCTAAGCAGGCATGGCTAGAGGACAAATGTAAGGCTGTAGAGGTTTATCTCACTAGGGGTAAGATAGATACTGCCTACAGGAAAATTAAAGAGACCTTTGGAGATAAGAGAACCACTTCCATGAACATCAATACCTCAGATGGAAGCCCAGTTCTAAGCAAAGAAGGGAAAGCAGAAAGGTGGAAGGAGTATATAGAGGGTCTATACAAGGGCGACGTACTTGAGGACAATATTCTGGAAATGGAAGAGAATGTAGATGAAGACGAAATGGGAGATACGATACTGCGTGAAGAGTTTGTCAGAGCACTGAAAGACCTGAGTCGAAACAAGGCCCCCGGAGTAGACAACATTCCATTAGAACTACTGACAGCCTTGGGAGAGCCAGTCCTGACAAAACTCTACCATCTGGTGAGCAAAATGTATGAGACTGGCGAAATACCCTCAGACTTCAAGAAGAATATAATAATTCCAATCTCAAAGAAAGCAGGCGTTGACAGATGTGAAAATTACCGAACTATCAGTTTAATAAGTCACGGCTGCAAAATACTAACGCTAATTCTTTACAGACGAATGGAAAAAGTGGTAGAAGCCGAAGTTTGGATTCCGTAGAACTATGGGCACACGTGAGGCAATACTGACCCCAAATAGCAAAACTTCTTTACTAGTTTAAGTGTCTCATTTCCTAATCTAATTCCCCCACCATCACCCGACTTAATTCGACTACATTCCATTATCCTCGTTTTGCTTTTGTTGATGTTCATCTTATATCCTGCCTTCAAGACACTGTCCATTCCGTTTAACTGCTCTTCTAAGTCCTTTGCTGTCTCTGACAGAATTACAATGTCATCGGCCACCCTCAAAGTTTTTATTTCTTCTCAATGGATTTTAATACCTACTCCGAATTTTTCTTTTGTTTCCTTTACTGCTTGCTCAATGTATAGATTGAATAACATCGGGGAGAGGCTACAACCCTGTCTCACTCCCTTCCCAAGCACTGCTTCCCTTTCATGTCCCTCGACTCTTATAACTGCCATCTGGTTTCTGTACAAATTGTAAATAGCCTTTCGCTCCCCGTATTGTACCCCTGCCACCATTAGAATTTGAAAGAGAGTATTCCAGTCAACATTGTCAAAAGTTTCTCCAAGTCTACAAATGCTAGAAACGTAGGTTTGTTTTCCCTTACTCTATTTTCTAAGATAAGTCGAAGGGTCAGTATTGCCTCCCGTGTTCCAACATTTCTACAGAATCCAAACTGATCTTCCCCGAGGTCTGCTTCTACCACTTTTTCCATTCGTCTGTAAAGTATTTTGCAGCCGTGGCTTATTAAACTGATTTTAATTTCACATCCGTCAACACCTGCTTTCTTTGGGATTGGAATTATTATATTCTTCTTGATGGCTGAGGGCATTTCGCCTGTCTCATACATCTTCCTCTCCAGATGGTAGAGTTTTGTCAGGGCTGGCTCCCCCAAGGCCATCAGTAGTTCTAATGGAATGTTGTCTACTCCCGGAGCCTTGTTTCGACTTAGGTCTTTCAGTGCTCTATCAAACTCTTCACGCAGTATCATATCTCCCATTTCATCTTCATCTACATCCTCTTCTATTTCCATAATATTGTCCTCAAGAACATCTCCCTTGTATAGACCCTCTATATACTCTTTCCACCTTTCTGCTTTCCCTTCTTTGCTTAGAACTGGGTTTCCATCTCCGTTCTTGATATTCATACAAGTGGTTCTCTTTTCTCCAAAGGTCTCTTTAATTTTCATGTACGCAGTATCTATCTTCCCCCTAGTGATATATACCTCTACATCCTTACATTTGTCCTTTAGCCATCCGTGCTTAGACATTTTGCACTTCCTGTCGATCTCATTTTTGAGACGTTTGTATTCCTTTTTGCCTGCTTCATTTACTGCATTTTTGTATTTTCTCCTTTCATCAATTAAATTCGGTATCTCTTCTGTTACCCAAGGATTTCTATTAGCCCTTGTCTTTTTACCTGCTTGATCTTCTGCTGACTTCACTATTTCATCTCTCAAAGCTACCCATTCTTCTTCTACTGTATTTCTTTTCCCCATTCTTGTCAATCGTTCCCTAATGCTCTCCCTGAAACTCTCTACAACCTTTGTTTCTGTCAGTTTATCCAGGTCCTATCTCCTTAAATTCCCACCTTTTTGCAGTTTTATATTCATCATATGTAGACAATAAAAAGGTTCATTGCAACATCGATATGGGCTTTCGCAGCCGAAGGCCCACTCGTGTATCCTTGACGACAGCATGATACAAAGCTTTACGCCTTGCCTGGGCCCGTCAACACCGACATTGGACTGTTGGTGATTTTAAACGTGTTGCCTGGTGGGACAAGTCTCGTTTCAAATTGTATCGAGCGGATGGACGTTTACGGGTACTGGGACAACCTCATAATCCATAGACCCTGCATGTCAGCAGGGGACTTTTCAAGCTGGTGGAGGCTCTGTAATGGTGTGGGGCATGTGCAGTTGGAGTTATATGGGACCCCTCATACGTCTAGATATGACTGACAAGTGATACGTACGTAAGCATCCTGTCTGTCACCTGCAACCATTGAAGTCCATTGTGGATTCCGACGGAATTCCAGAATTACCACAGCGTGGCTCTAGGAACACTCTTCTGAGTTTAAACACTTCGCTGGCCACCAACTTCCCCAGACATGAACACTGTTGAACATACCTGGGATACCTTGTACCGTGCTCTTACGCATTTATGACATGAACACTGTTGAACATACCTGGGATACCTTGTACCGTGCTCTTACGCATTTATGGACAGCCCTGCAAGATTCATGGTGCCATTTCCCTCCAGCACTACTTCAGGCATTAGTCGCGCCCATGCCACGCCGTGTTTCGGCACTTCTGCGTACTCACGGGGGCACCACACGATAATACGCAGGTGTGCCAGTTTCACACCCGCTGTAATGCGTGAATCAAGTGACGTGATTCCACAGCTAGCTCACAGCTTGGGTCACATGCTGTCCCGTCCTCTCTGCAGGGAGACGCCGTGGTCCGCGTGCAGGCGGAAGACGGCGACCGCGGGCAGCCTCGGGAGATGCGCTACGGCCTCGTCTCGGAGGGGGCGCCGCTCATCTCCTTCTTCTCCGTCGACGAGCGATCAGGTCAGCTGTGCGCCCGACACTCAGCCTCTTCACCACATTTACGATATTTTCTCGTGCACCTCTTTCCCGGCTCTGCTTCCTATAGCATTATTCCATTCACATCCCGTCTCCCCAAGTAGATTACCATACTTCTGTAATACCACATTTAGTTAGTTTAGTTACTTAAAACTTCCGCAGGTTATTTCAACGATTCTTTTATCGAAATTATGTAGAACGACTCAGTTTAGAGGATATGTATACGTGATTAGTATTAACATTAATGAACACATTACTGATGGTTCTGGGACAGCAACCAGCCACAAATTTACTTTCAGTTCCTTTACTCAAAGGGTACCGTTACCGGTTTCGAATCGTTTGTGATTCATCCTCTGACGGTTTACACGGTTTCTTTATGACATGTGGTGTGTTTTTTACAGATTAATTGTCGTGGAATGTCTATTTGGAGTGTTTGTTTTCATAATATTCGTCCGACAGATGTTAATACATTCCCACTGCATTCTTATTGTAGCACACGTAAATTTTTCTCACTGAACACTTTAGATTTGTCACTGAGAAGATTTCTACCACGCACCACATGTTTTGATACATATTTGTAT
Organism: Schistocerca cancellata; assembly: GCF_023864275.1. Taxonomy (NCBI): domain Eukaryota; kingdom Metazoa; phylum Arthropoda; class Insecta; order Orthoptera; family Acrididae; genus Schistocerca; species Schistocerca cancellata. Next base: position 1,069,513,560 of record NC_064626.1, read on the forward strand.
CTTTTGATACATATTTGTATGTTTTGGTACATATTTGTATGTATCAAAACATGTTGGTGTTTGATAGATATCTTCTCAGTGACAAATCTAAAGTGTTCAGTGAGAAAAATTTACGTGTGCTACAATAAGAATGCAGTGGGAATGTATTCACATCTGTCGGACGAATATTATGAAAACAAACATTCCAAACGGACATTCCACGACAATTAATCTGTAAAAAACACACCACATGTCATAAATAAAGCGTGTAAACCGTCAGAGGATGAATCACAACGATTTGAAACCGGTAACGGTACTCTTTGAATAAAGCAACTGAAAGTAAATTTGTGGCTGGTTGCTGTCCCAAAACCATTAACATTTGCTTCAAACAACAGCCACGGTCTCCATCATGTCATCATATGACAAAATTGCACAGAACACATTATTATTTTAGAATATTAGAGATCCTACTCAAGCAACTGCGCTTTTTTTCTACTTGTTACCGGTTTTTAAGCAGAAATTCGTCAGTGGGATGGAAGGAGTTGTCCAGGAGACATTATTTTAAATTACACTACTGTTTGTGACAACTGCAACACGCAGAAGGAATGGTCTGAATCAATCCAAAACCAGAGTACGTGTAGAACAGCGAAACGTTACAAGTGCTTAAGATTGCGGAGAGACGGCATGTATGAGGCCCAGCATTGTCTTCTTTTGTGTGACTGGATAGGTCGGTGTAATGCCAAGTTTAGTCCGTACAGGTCCAGCAAACATGGTGGAAACATGCAAATATGTGCTGGTATGTCTCTTTAATGCCAAGGCATGATTGAGCTTGAGGAGGGTGGGGGGAGGCAGAGTGATTGGTCTTTTTAAAACAAGCTTACCATTCCAATACATTGCGGCGTCCGCCACCTTAGCTGAGTGGTCAGTGCGTCTGACTACCATGCTGCAGGCGCGGGTTCGATTCCCAGGTGGATCGGCGATTTTGTACACTCGGGGCTGGGTGTTGTGTTGTCCACGTCATCATAATCGATACGTAAGTCACCCCGTATGGCGCCAACTGAAAAGATTTGCAACTCAGCGGCCGAACTTCCCCAGGTGGGGTCTCTCCTTGGCCGACAATGCCATACGAACATTTCATTTTATTTCACTGGGGCTCAGCAGGGCATGCTGCTATGTCAGTGATGTATGTGTGGAAACACTGGATAGGAGGGGTTGGTACACAACGATGAATGGGTACTAGACCATACAATGTGATCACAGCGCGGGATGACACCCATCTCGTCTGCGTAGCTGTAACTTACATTACAACTTAGTCCACAGTGATGGCTCAAAGTTGTATCAGTGCAGTGGGTGTCGGCATGTTTACGTTGACGGTTCAACGCCGTCTACTGAGCGCTGAACTAGTGGCATGCAAGCCCATTGCGTTGGCTTCCAAAGATCACAAACCAGTAAACCCTCAAATGGCAGACGCCACGTGAATGTTGTCAATTCTGTACAGAATAGCAAAATGTAGTGTTTTCAGACAAGTCCTGCTTCAACTTTTCCTACGGCGATGGCTATGAACGTGTTAGATGCTACTGCGATGACCGCAGTCAGGCAGATTGCATTGTTGAGCAGTATAGAGGAAAACAAAAAAATGTGATGCTTTGGGGCGCCATTGGCTATAACACGTGATCTCACCCCCTACGTATTGCGGGCAATCCGAACAGCAACCGTTAGGCAGGGGAGGTTTTAGTGCACGAGGCACTGCTCCTCCTGCAGGCAACTCCACATGCCATATTTCAGCAGGACAATGCATGGCTACATGTGGCAAGGAATGTGCGAATCTTCTACAACGAAAGATGGATACCAATACTTTCCTGGCCTACACGTTCGCCTGATATGACATCTGTCAAATGTGCGTGGGATACAGTCGGTCAGCAACTTCTTTGTGCACCAACAAACCAAGTGGCGTGTGTTTCTCAGCAGCACATCCAGATACCTTTTGATTCCATACCTTGGTATTAAGAGGCTCTGATTGCAGCATGTGGTGGCTTATCACCATACTGAATACTCACAATCAAAGTGCATGTAGAGCTCTGAACTTCTAATAATTTGTGTACTGTCGTGTTCCTAATCAGTGGAATAAATTTATTTAAATCACATGTCTCCTTCTCAGTGTTGCAATTTTGACAGACAGGAGTGCAGACTTAAAACTTGCTTCGCTACCTGTCAGACATTTTATGTTATTGGGCAAATGATCAAAAGTTTTTGTTGCTGCATATTGAAATCCTTTTTGAGCTACTGAAAGCTGTAATAATGGGTAATAAAGATCATTTCTCCACCTAGTGATGTACTTACGGACATCACTGTTCGTCTCAAATTTTGATGTGTTATTTGAGACGAATTTCGTAAGCAAATGTATACATATTGTGACAGCACAGCTAAAATACCTAGCTCCCTGAAGACGTACTTATGGTACGTCATGCTGGTTAAAATCAGACATTATTCTTACTGCTCGCTTTTGTGCAAGCAAAACTTTTTTCCTAGATAATGACTTACGCCAGAAAATTGTTGCGTAAGACGCTACTGACTGGAGATATGCGAAATCTGTCAGGAGGTTGAAAGTTTGTCTCAAAGATTAGCAATTATACGAAGAGCAAAAGTAGCTGAACTTGAGTGTTTGAGAAGTCCAGTAATATGCTTCTTCCAGTCCAGGTTTTCATTAATATGTACACCCAAAAATTTGGAGCATTCTACTCTATTCATTGACTCCTGGCCATGTCATACTTCGACTGTTGGTATGATTATTTGTTGTACAGAACTCAATGTAATGTGTTTTTTCACAAAGTAGGGAGAGTTCATTTTTGGATAACTACTTAATAATTCTTTGAAAACTATCATTTACCAGTCCTTCTGTTACGTTTTCTCTAATAGAATTTATTATAACACTATCATCATCTGCAAAAAGTACAATTTTGCTTGTAAATGTTACGTGGTTGTCATTCACATATGTAAGGAATAGGAGTGGACCAAAAATTGAACCCTGTTGGACTCCCTTCGTAATTCTTTTTCCCCTATCACTAAAATTTTCTACTTTTACGACACATTTGAATTATTCAGCACAATCTTTCGCATTCTGCTTGTTAAATATGATCCGAACCATCTGTGTGTAAAGGCATCAGCTCCATAAAACTCGAGTTTTTCTAAGAGAGTAACATAATCTACACAATCGAATGCCTTGGAAAGATCACAAAAAATACCCAATGGCGATATTTTATTATTTAAAGCTTGTACTATTTGATGACTGAATGTACAAGTAGCATTCTCAGGCGGGCAACCCTTCTGCAATCCAAACTGTGATATGCTAAGTACATTTTTTCTGTTCTCGAGTACATTACTTTTTCGAATAGTTTGGAAAAAGATCTCAATAAGGAAACTGGACTATGATTGTTTAAGCCAGTATTGTCACCTTTTTTATGAAGTGGCTTAACAGCTGCATATTTTAAATTGTCTGGAAAAATTCCCTGTCCAGTGATGCATTGCATATATTACTAAGGAAATTGCTTATGAATATGGAACAACTTTTCAAAGCTCCGTTCGAAATTTCATCAACCCCACATGAGCTTTGTTATTTAGAATTTTTACAACTGTATTAATTTCAGTGAAGGATGTTGGTGCTATTTCTAGTTATTTAAAGTTTTGTGGAATGACATTTTTCACATATTCTGTTGCTTCTTCAACTGAACCATTTAATTCTACATTTGCTGCTACGTTTAGAAACTGATTGTTTAAATTACTTGCAAATTGTGAATTATCAGTCGCAACATCGTCATTTAGTTGAACTTTTATGGAATCTTGTAACTGACTGGCTGTCCTGTCTCCCATTTGGCAAAGTCCAACGTAGTTTTAATCGTATTCTCTGCCTTATTTATTTCTATCAGGACGAGCGTACTGCTGGACATTTTAATGACTTGCTTTAGAATACTATAGTATTATTCATAGTACACAAGTACTGTCTGATCTTGACTTACTCTGGCCTTTACATAAATTGCCCTCTTCGTGTTACATGAGATTTTAATTCCCTTATTTATCTAATGCTTACTTAGTTTTTAATGGATATTTTCGATAATTTTTTTAGACAAGCAACTTTCAAATACTGACTCAAATTTTCTATGGAATAAATTGAATCTTACATTAGTATCTCTTTCTACATATACCTCACACCATACCACACCTTTTAGTTTTCTCCTAAAACATTGTGTCCTGTGCTCATTAATAAGCCTCATTGCTTTGAATGATCCTGACTTAGGGTTGTAAGGTGCCATACTGTTTTTCCATTAATTGTGCATCATGATCAGATAGTCCATTAGCAACTGGGTACACAATAATTGTTTTGGCCTGAGCGCTGTCTATTAAAATGGTATCAATCAGTGCCCTAATAGTTTGATGCACACGAGTTGGAATATTGATTGCTGGAATTAGACAAACACCCAAATAACGCTTCTAGTTCATTTTTCCTGTCCGCATCCTTTAAGAAACCTGTATTGAAACAACTCAAAACCGCATGCTTCTACGTTCTGATCAACATAAAATCTATTTGTTTCAATATTTTTGACTTTATATCAAACTTTTACATATGTTGCAACTCCTCCTCTTTCCCTTTGGTTACATGGTGTCCAGAGAGGCACAGAACATCTTCTAGGCGTACAATAAGCTCATCTATCTTGTTTTTCAACCCCCTAATGTTCTCTTGAAACAAATTAATTTTATTTTTCTGGAAACTGTTACACATACAGTGGTCTTGCACTGCTCTAATTTCTTTCAGTACTCTCCGTCTGTACCCTGATTCTAACCTAAAAAATGTGCCCCTTTGATTCCAGTAACCACAGGGATTTTGTCTTGTGCGCTGGTGGCCCCCCTTACACTTTCTGTAAGGTGCTCAGCTAATCTTTCCTTTCACCTGCTATTCAGCTGCAAGTGTGTCCCCATCTCCCAATTGCAGCAACAGGCACGACAGAGATATGAGACTTTGTTTTAGTCAAAAGCAATTGGCTCAGCTATATGGCCAGGCCAGGCTGTTTCCTGCTCCTCCTGCTGTAAGTACCTTATCTTCGCCATTACCTTAGTACGCCCCCCCCCCTCCTTTTCCTCACTGTCCACTCTTCATTTCCACAAAACTCCCTGTTGCAGACGGTATCAGGAACTTCTCGCTGCATGCTAATATTTCCCACCAGTAGAGCTCTTTTCTTGAGGAAATGCTCCTTCACCTGCGCCAATCTGTTTCTGAGTTCTCGCAGGCTTGGAACATATTGCGTACCTTTGCTTCCTATGTGTGGATTATTCGACTCTTTTAGTATTGCTTCCGCAGTTCTCTCTGTGCTAAATTTCCTGGATGCAACTCGCATTGGGAAACAACAGAAACAATATGACAATCGAGTTACGAATGAACAACCACTTTATTTCAAACAAAAAACAAGAGAAAATAAGACATTGGTGTTTACAGTAACGAGGACAACATTTTTCTTTTAGATTTCCTAGTTGTTCTGTGTATTAAGTAGTTCGAAGTAATGGGAGATATTCGCATAATCATTTGTATGGCAGCATAAAATAAATATCTTCCCAGTGATAAAAATGACTGAGCTTTAGATCGGTACTATGCCAGTCATAATGAGTAGCAGAGACTTTTCAAGAATAAGGTATTATTTCCCTAAAACGGATCTTGCCTTCCTCCAGACTATCTGGTCAAAAATATCCGGACAATCTTATGTAACGTGTAACTGACAAGTAGATTGATTGGCGACTCCATGGAGTGTTGCGTGCACCACGACCAAATAGTGGATAGAATTGGAAGGAAAATCAGTATTGGCCGTATTTTGTTGTTTTATTGTCAGAAAAATCGATTTTCAGTCACTTAGTGACCATTCTCAGTGCTGTAATATACAATTAAAATTGGTAGGCACTGGTATCAAGCTATAACGACAAGCTTAGAGCGATCACATAAAGTTTATGTGATCGCTCTAAGCTTGTCGTTATAGCTTGATACGAATGCCTACCAATTTTAATTGTATATTACAGCACTGAGGATGGTCACTAAGTGACTGAAAATCGATTTTTCTGACAATAAAACAACAAAATACGGCCAATACTGATTTTCCTTCCAATTCTATGACAGGTAGATGTCACGAGAGAGGGACACGCCAGTGTGAAAGGAGAGAAGCAGTAAAAGCAGAATAGCTCGATCGTGGACTAGTCATTGGATGGATGTAACTTGAGTAACAAATACGTCAGTTACATTTCAACGCTTCTAAAGCTGCCCACGTCGGCTGTTGGTGATGTGACTGCGAAGCGATACGCGAAGGAACCGGAAGGTCAGTTACTAGTCATTGGATGTCACCTGAGTAACAAATCCACCATTGATGTTTCAGTCCTAAACCTGCCAAAACTGGCTGGAATTGGAAACACCAACAAACAACTACAGCTTAACCAAAACCAGGCAGACATCATATACTGACGGATAGAGGGCGTGTAGCACTGTGGCGGCACGTTACAAAAAAAAAAAAAAAAAAAAAAAAAAAAATCACATGAAAGCAGTGAAAGGACTCACTCCAGAGTTCCAAAGAACTATCAGCAAAGAGATAACTCGACGACTATGTGTATGAAGTTAAAAATAATGGATTACAGTGCTCGAGCAGCTCCGCATAGCCCATACGGTGCCATTGTACAGAATAAGACTGGAAAAGAGTGATTTGGAGTGATGAAACCTGGAATACCCTGTGGCAATGCGATGGGAGGGTTTGCATTTGGCGAAGCTTGGAGAGCATTACCTGCCATCATGCGTATTACCAACACTGAAGTATGGAGGAGGTGAGACGTTAAAACAGTGTATTTCAGCTTTTAAGAATCATATGCTATTTGAAACGACCAGCCAGGGTAACCGAGAGCGCTAACGCGCTGCGTCCTGGATTCGGGTGGGCGCGCCGCCCCCAGATCGAATCCACCCGGCGGATTAACGAGGACGGCCGGTGTCCCGGCCATCTTGGATGTGGTTTTTAGGCTGTTTTCCACATCCTGCTAGGTGAATACCGGGCTGGTCCCCACGTTCCGCCTCAGTTACACGGCTCACAGACATCTGAACACATTCGCACTATTCCATGGATTACACTAGACGCAGACAGTTGTGGTACACTAGTTCCTTCCAATTAACATGCCACATCCGATTAACCAACAGACCCCGCAAGTCGGGATAAATGCTTGGAAAGAGAGAGATATGCTATTTGAATCCAGAATGAGATTTTCACTCTGCAACAGAGTGTGTGCTGATATGAAACTTCCTGGCAGAGTAAAACTGTGTGACGGACCGAGACTAGAACTCAGGACCTTTGCCTTTCACCTACTAAGTGCCTTAATTTTCATAGTTAATTAGTTATGAGGTTCATTTTAAAAGTCCTCAGAACAAAATAGAAAAAAAAGTACTTACATCACTGAAACCTTTTTATTTTTCAATGTAGTCTCCTTGTAGAATAATGCAATTGGTCCAACGATGTACCAGTGCCTTGATCCCACCTAGAAAATGACTTTCCTCCAGGCCTGCAAAATAGTTGTCAACTCCGGCGCCGGCCTGGGTGGCCGAGCGGTTCCGGGCGCTACAGTCTGGGACCGCGCGACCGATACGGTCGCGGGTTCGAATCCTGCCTCGGGCATGGCTGTGTGTGATGTCCGTAGGTTAGTTAGGTTTAAGTAGTTCTAAGTTCTAGGGCGCTGATAACCTCAGAAGTTAAGTCCCATAGTGCTCAGAGCCATTTGAACCATCAACTACTGCAATCAATTCTTCGTTTGAAGAGAATCTTCGTCCACCAAGAAAAATTTTCAGTTTTGGGAAGAGATAGAAGTCTGATGGAGCCATCTCAGGTGAATAAGGCGGGTAATTTTGCCGCGGTGACGGCACATGTGTGCGGGCGAACGTCAAGAGTCGCGGCACCCATCTTTCAGACAACTTTTTCATTTATAATTCTTCAGCTAAAATGTGATACACCATTTCAGATGACGTCTAGCAAGCGTGAGCAATTTCATGCACTTTCAATCGGCGATCCTCCATCACCATTTTGTGCACTTTTGCAATGATTACTGGAGTAGTGCCGCTCCTTGGCCAACCACTACGCGGATCATCATCTAAGCTCTCCCGACCAAATTTAAATCCATTTGACCACTTGGCAACAGTTGAATACGAAGGAGCAGAGTCCCCCAGTGTATTCTGGAAAGCGGCATGAACGTCCTTTGCTTTGATGCCTTTCTTTACGAAGTACTTAATCAATGCTCGAATCTCGATTTTTTCCATCTTCGCAAATCACTACGCGGGAACAACAACAGAACCAAGTCACCGCCACAGCTCTCTTCCAAGAGCACTGACGTGGCACGTGTTTACAGGCAACAGTCCAACAAATATCACGTGAACAACTCGCTGCGCTAGCGCTAACCTCTCGTGGTGATTCCGAGTGCATTTACAGGATATGTAGGCATGACCAGCGCTAACATTAATAAACATACTGTTTTTCAGCCCTACTAATGCAACTTCGCTAAAAACTAGGCTTTTTTTTCGGACTACCAATGTTTAAGTACAATTCGTTAATTGAATGGAAGGCCGGCCGCGGTGGTCTAGCGGTTCTAGGCGCTCAGTCCGGAACCGCGCGACTGCTACGGTCGCAGTTTCGAATCCTGACTCGGGCATGGATGTGTTTAAAGTCCTTAGGTTAGTTAGGTTTAATTAGTTCTAAGTTCTAGGGGACTGATGACCACAGATGTTAAGTTCCATAGTTCTCAGAGCTATTTTAACCATTTTTGAATTGAATGGAAGGAGTTGTCCAGCAGAAATGATTTAGGTTAAATTTAAAACTTGCTTTGCTACCAGTCAGACTTTTCTGTTATTGAGCAAATGATCAAAAATTTTTGTTCATGGATATTGAACTCCTTTCTATGCCACTCAAAGCTTTAATAATGGGTAATAAAGGCCATCTTTTCGTTCGTGTTCTTAGTATGGACACCACTATTCTCCTCACATTGTGAACGATTCTTTATGACGAATTTCACTAGCGAATGTGTAAATTGCGATGGTCAGTTAAAATACCTAACTCCTCGAAGAGGTACCTACATGACACGCGCAGAAAAAGCCTAGCTCCTGGATGAGGTACCTAAATGACGTCGTGGTCAAACACCATATAGTATTGTTACTGCTCGCTTTTGTGCAATCGATACTTTGTTATTCCATAAGACATTATTGAGTGGAAACATGTAAAATATGTCAGGAGGCTGATTCGTTTGTGTCAAAGAGTAACGGTTTCACGGAGAGTAAAAGTAGCTGAATTTAAATGTTTGAGAAGCTCAGTAATATACTTCTTTCATTTCCAGTTTTCATTAAAATGTACACCGAAAAATTTGGAGCATTCTACCCGATTTACTGACTCCTGTTAATGTTCTGCGTTAGTTGTTGATGTGATTCTATTTTATTAAATGAAACAAGTTGACTGTTACCAGTCACCGTTTTATTTATTTCCACGACGCGTTTCAAAGGTTTAAACCTCCATCAACGGGTGGATTTACATTAGTTAATATGATATTTCTGTGTGTGTTCTGCTACGATTTTTTGGAGGAATTTGTGGCACTGCCTAGTAGAGAAACAAAACACTATTTCACAACATGGTTTTGGATTTCTTCTGCCAAAAAATTAAACTGATATCTAATGGTAAACACCTCCAGTGGTCACAGGTTCCTTTCGCTGTCGTAACACATCACATGTATACTGTCACAATTTGTAACCAAATATGGCGTCTGGAATCTGCTGGGTGCAAGCTTCGTATAGCAGAAGAGATGACATAATCGTAAAGTGCAAAGAATATACATCGTATCAACATTATTACAGAATGATTGTTTAAAGAATTTGGTGGTGTTTGTTTTGAGGTGTCGAATATATGTGTTTGTACTTCAGGTGGCATATAAATCCAATTTTGACAAATTAATACAGCTTAACATTCGTACTCGTTTATGCAATCAGGTGAAATGTTACAGACTTGAAGTACAATAATCATATTGGCTACAGCTACAGCAGTAAAATCAAACGTAGATGCCACTATTTGATTGGGATTAATAGACAGATGTGAGAGGCTGGAGGCATGGATTAATAGACAGATGTGAGAGGCTGGAGGCAGAAGGTCACGGTAAAGTCTAACCTAAAATGTTCGCATTTAAAGTGAATTTATTTGTTACTCACAAATGTGTGTTTTCTCAAAATTTAGGAAGAATCCATTTTCAGAAACCCATTTAGTAATTTACTGAAAAATATCTCCGCCCAGGGAATGGGTGTTGTGTTATCCTAACCATCATCATTTCGCCGGCCCCTGTGGCCGAGCGGTTCTAGGCGCTTAAGTCTGAAACTGCTCGACCGCTACAGTCGCAGGTTCGAATCCTGCTTCGGGCATGGATGTGTGTGATGTCCTTACGTTAGTTAGGTTTAAGTAGTTCTAAGTTCTAGGGGACTGATGACCTTAGATGTTAAGTCCCATAGTGCTAAGAGCCATTCGAACCACTTGAAAAATATCATTAACGTTATTCGATCCGCTGTTTGCAGCTGTTTAAGGTAAGGTGGCACAATTTACTGTAAACGTCGATATTAGACATCAAAATAAGCGTGTGTGCGAACCTGCGAGAAAGCTAGCGAAAGCTGAACACACGCCATTTGTGTCGGGCAGCACGTGGGCGGTGTGGCGTGCAGCGGCTAATGTATTCCATCGCGATAGGCGGCGGCGAAGTCGTGCTGAGCGATAAGGGTCCGGCCGGCCCTTATTGCCAGCCATCCAAGGACCTGGCTCTCCTTAGAAACGGCCTGGCCGCTCAATACCGCCGGCCATTGGCCAGCAAGCAAAGCACTTCGTGTCGATCGTCCACCTGGAAGCGCACCGCTCTGGAAAAGCACTCAGCACGCTGAAAACGGTTTTTTCAACAACTGTGACACTGTGGTTGAGTATAAGAATATAACGCACCAATATGACATCGTACGAGGGCTGTTCAATAAGTAATGCAACACATTTTTTTCTGAAACAGGGGTTGTTTTATTCAGCATTGAAATACACTAGGTTATTCCTCAATCTTTTACCTACACAACACTATTTTTCAACGTAATCTCCATTCAATGCTACGGCCTTACGCCACCTTGAAATGAGGGCCTGTATGCCTGCACGGTACCATTCCACTGGTCGATGTCGGAGCCAACGTCGTACTGCATCAATAACTTCTTCATCATCCGCGTAGTGCCTCCCACGGATTGCGTCCTTCATTGGGCCAAACATATGGAAATCCGACGGTGCGAGATCGGGACTGTAGGGTGCATGAGGAAGAACAGTCCACTGAAGTTTTGTGAGCTCCTCTCGGGTGCGAAGACTTGTGTGAGGTCTTGCGTTGTCATGAAGAAGGAGAAGTTCGTTCAGATTTTTGTGCCTACGAACACGCTGAAGTCGTTTCTTCAATTTTTGAAGAGTAGCACAATACACTTCAGAGTTGATCGTTTGTAATGGGGAAGGACATCGAACAGAATAACCCCTTCAGCGTCCCAGAAGACTGTAACCATGACTTTACCGGCTGAGGATATGGCTTCAAACTTTTTCTCGGTAGGGGAGTGGGTGTGGCGCCACTCCATTGATTGCCGTTTTGTTTCAGGTTCGAAGTGATGAACCCATGTTTCATCGCCTGTAACAATCTTTGACAAGAAATTGTCACCCTCAGCCACATGACGAGCAAGCAATTCCGCACAGATGGTTCTCCTTTGCTCTTTATGGTGTTCGGTTAGACAACGAGGGACCCAGCGGGAACAAACCTTTGAATATCCCAACTGGTGAACAATTGTGACAGCACTACCAACAGAGATGTCAGGTTGAGCACTGAGTTGTTTGATGGTGATCCGTCGATCATCTCGAACGAGTGTGTTCGCACGCTCCGCCATTGCAGGAGTCACAGCTGTGCACGGCCGGCCCGCACGCGGGAGATCAGACAGTCTTGCTTGACCTTGTGGCGATGATGACACACGCTTTGCCCAACGACTCACCGTGCTTTTGTCCACTGCCAGATCACCGTAGACATTCTGCAAGCGCCTATGAATATCTGAGATGCCCTGGTTTTCCGCCAAAAGAAACTCGATCACTGCCCGTTGTTTGCAACGCACATCCGTTACAGACGCCATTTTAACAGCTCCGTACAGCGCTGCCACCTGTCGGAAGTCAATGAAACTATACGAGACGAAGCGGGAATGTTTGAAAATATTCCACAAGAAATTTCCGGTTTTTCAACCAAAATTGGCCGAGAAAAAAAAAAGTGTTGCATTACTTATTGAACTGCCCTCGTACAACCCCACCTCCAAACTGTAAAAGCGCAATTGTGTGCTCCACATTTAAGAAAAATGATCCCCTTGTGTGCGATAACTACAGAAGAATTGCTTTACTGGATGTCATTCACAAAATCCTATCGATGTGCCTATTGAACAGGTTGATCCCAATAACTGAAGAACTAATTAGGGTTATCAATGCTGTTACCGCAGAAGCTATTTTATTTAACTTCGTCTCAGGGAAGATCAATACTTTAGTAAAACTAATCCACAAGGGATCCAAATGCACTAGACATGCCTACGCAGATGATGTAGCATTAACAAGTAATTTCAAAACAAAATTAATCAGAATGATAGAAAATTATTACAAAAAATGGTTCAAATGGCTCTGAGCTCTATGGGACTTCTTAGGTCATCAGTCCCCTAGAACTTAGAACTACTTAAACCTAACTAACCTAAGGACATCACACACATCCATGCCCGAGGCAGGACTCGAACCTGCGACGGTAGCGGTCGCACGGTTCTAGACTGTAGCGCCTAGAACCGCTCGGCCGGCCGGCAATTATTACAAAATCGCCCAGAATCAGGATTATGTGTTAATGAAGAAAAGACAGAATATCTGGTCATAAGTAACAAAATATTTTGGCTGTAGCCGGCCGGGATGGCCGAGCGGTTCTAGGCGCTACAGTCTGAAACCGCGCGATCGCTACGGTCGCAGGATCGAATCCTGCCTCGGGCATGGATGTGTGTGATGTCCTTAGGTTAGTTCGGTTTAAGTAGTTCTAAGTTCTAGGGGACTGATGACCTCAGCAGTTAAGTCCCATAGTGCTCAGAGCCATTTGAACTACTTGAATCATTTGGCTGCAGATGGATTCATTTTCAAACCAGCTAACCATTTCAAGTACTTACGCAACACAGAAATAGATGCCCGTCTAACAACGGCGAATAAAACATTTTTTAGTTTTATCAAAATCTTAAAGAGAATATGACAGGACTAACTGCAAAATCCGCGTGTATCAGTCGACTGTTATACCAGTAAGACTATTCTGCTGTGAAGCATTGTTGTTGTTGTGGTCTTCAGTCCTGAGACTGGTATGAAGCAGCTCTCCATGCCACTCTACCCTGTGCAAGCTTCTTCATCTCCCAGTACCTACTGCAACCTACATCCTTCTGAATCTGCTTAGTGTATTCATATCTTGGTCTCCATCTACGATTTTAACCTCCACGCTGCCCTCCAATACTAAATTGGTGATCCCGTGATGCCTCAGAACATGTCCTACCAACCGATCCCTTCTTCTAGTCAAGTTGTGCCACAAACTCCTCTTCTCTCCAATCCTATTCAGTACCTCCTCATTAGTTATGTGATCTACCCATCTAATCTTCAGCATTCTTCTGTAGCACCACATTTCGAAAGCTTCTATTCTCTTCTTATCTAAACTATTCATCGTCCATGTTTCACTTCCATACATGGCTACACTCCACACAAATACTTTCAGGAAAGACTTCCTGACACATAAATATATACTCGATGTTAGCAAACTTCTCTTATTCAGAAACCCATTCCTTGCCATAGCCAGTCTACATTTATATCTTCTCTACTTCGACCATCATTAGTTATTTTGCTCCCCAAATAGCAAAACTCATTTATTACTTTAAGTGTCTCATTTCTTACCTAATTCCATCAGCATCACCCGATTTAATTCGACTACATTCCATTATCATCGTTTTGCTTTTGTTGGTATTCATCTTATATCTTCCTTTCAAGACACTGTCCATTCCCTTCAACTGCTCTTCCAGGTCCTTTGCTGTCTCTGATAGAATTACAATGTCATCGGCGAACCTCCATGGTTTATTGATTAGAAAAACGGCATACGATTCATAACAAAGTTTAAGTGTATTCGTTTAAATCAAGGCAGATTTTCACTCGCCTGTTCTGAATAGGTTTGAGAAAATCTCTGTGATACGATTTATGAATGAAGAAGAACAACACTTTCCTCTATTCGTAGTTTATAGTGGTGTCATGTTTCAATCATTTATTCAAACTTGCATTTCTTTGTAAACGACAATAAACGACATGCGGCGCCGGCCGTTGTGGCCCAGCGGTTCTAGGCGCTTCAGTCCGGAACCGCGCTGCTGCTACGGTCGCAGGTTAGAATCCTGCCTCGGGCATGGATGTGTGTGATGTCCTTAGGTTAGTTAGGTTTGAGTAGTTCTAAGTCTAGGGGACTGATGACCTCAGATGTTAAGTCCCATTGTGCTTAGAGCCATTTGAACCATTTTTGAACGAAATGTGAAGCAGAGTGCCCTTTAAGAATTATACTAAGTAAATTTGATCGTGTTGGCCAAATTTCAATAAAGAAAAGAAAAAAATCTCTCCTTTTGGTTATAAATATTGAGAAGTGGACTGCTGAATATATTTTCATGCGGTTGCTGGAAAACCTTATATCCTGTGTGTAAGACATCGCCTATGAGTAAAGAGCCGTGAGCAATACTATTAATTACATACGTAGCTTTCGTTGTGCCTTTTGCGGCATCAAATATTCCTGAGAGGCTTAAGTAATAGGCCCTGACAGCATAACATCAGCAGTACTACTCGTTCGATTGAGTTGAGCAGTCGTTCTCTGGAAGAAGACGAAGTATCCGCACATTCCTATAGACCCGATGTAACAATACCACAAATAGACACAGGGTATTCATTGCACAGGTTGGAAGGTTTCCTCATTATGCGATTTATGCAATGAAGATGAAGACGTGAAGTATCTGCTATTTTCGTGCTCCAGATACAACAAAAATCTTTTACCCGAGCATGGTTAAGGCAGACGTTTCGTTTACTGCCGTTCTTAAAGAAATGAAAGTTTGAATAAGGGACTGAAACGGTAGTATCTAATGCCTAAACTCGAATCTCATGTAGGCAAATGTTTGAGAAACTTGTCATTAACAACAGCCACACAATATACTGTCTTATGAAATGTGTTGTGAAAAACAAGTCACAATTCAAAAAATAACAGTAGCATCCATAAATACAACATTAGAAATAACAGTGGCTTCCACTAACCACAATTTAGTTTTACTTTTGCATAGAACTGAAGGCAAGTATGCAGCTATAAAAATATTTGACCACCTCCCCTGTAAGTAATGAACACAATTGAAAAAAGTATTTCTGCGTAACAACTTCCGCTCCTTATATGAATTTCCGAACGTATAATTTCAATGTGTGGTTGAATTGAACGTAATAAATTTTATTGTAGATTAAGATTAAAGTAGAAATTCAGTTATGTAAACAGTTGGCACGTTCTGACATTTTCAATGAGAGAATGTTGGCTTGTTGCACATAGTAGCGAGTTGTCCCAGATACGATCCACGAAACATGATACAACCGGCCAGCTAAGGAAGGGTTAAACTTCCCATTTCTGCTGCAGTTTTTGGGTCATAAGAGTACTTATGAATTGTTTGCCGTCGAGCCCCAGTTGCAATACTGTGAGTGGTGCATTGCGAAATATATGTGCATTCTCCGTCCACTAATTTCCGCCATTTATGACTTCGGAGCTGGCAGGTGTAGTCGCCTTCAAACACCGTATCGTTTACTGCTCATTACGTCGTGCTTCATCTACTTTCGGCGTAATATACCAGACTGTGATTGCCTGGGAGAGGAATTTCTTAAAAGCCAAGATCGTCGGACGTTCGCAAGCTGCTATCATTAGTACACTCCTGGAAATTAAAATAAGAACACCGTGAATTCATTGTCCCAGGAAGGGGAAACTTTATTGACACATTCCTGGGGTCAGATACATCACATGATCACACTGACAGAACCACAGGCACATAGACACAGGCAACAGAGCATGCACAATGTCGGCACTAGTACAGTGTATATCCACCTTTCGCAGCAATGCAGGCTGCTATTCTCCCATGGAGACGATCGTAGAGATGCTGGATGTAGTCCTGTGGAACGGCTTGCCATGCCATTTCCACCTGGCGCCTCAGTTGGACCAGCGTTCGTGCTGGACGTGCAGACCGCGTGAGGCGACGCTTCATCCAGTCCCAAACATGCTCAATGGGGGACAGATCCGGAGATCTTGCTGGCCAGGGTAGTTGACTTACACCTTCTAGAGCACGTTGGGTGGCACGGGATACATGCGGACGTGCATTGTCCTGTTGGAACAGCAAGTTCCCTTGCCGGTCTAGGAATGGTAGAACGATGGGTTCGATGATGGTTTGGATGTACCGTGCACTATTCAGTGTCCCCTCGATGATCACCAGTGGTGTACGGCCAGTGTAGGAGATCGCTCCCCACACCATGATGCCGGGTGTTGGCCCTGTGTGCCTCGGTCGTATGCAGTCCTGATTGTGGCGCTCACCTGCACGGCGCCAAACACGCATACGACCATCATTGGCACCAAGGCAGAAGCGACTCTCATCGCTGAAGACGACACGTCTCCATTCGTCCCTCCATTCACGCTTGTCGCGACACCACTGGTGGCGGGCTGCACGATGTTGGGGCGTGAGCGGAAGACGGCCTAACGGTGTGCGGGACCGTAGCCCAGCTTCATTGAGACGGTTGCGAATGGTCCTCGCCGATACCCCAGGAGCAACAGTGTCCCTAATTTGCTGGGAAGTGGCGGTGCGGTCCCCTACGGCACTGCGTAGGATCCTACGGTCTTGGCGGGCATCCGTGCGTCGCTGCGGTCCGGTCCCAGGTCGACGGGCACGTGCACCTTCCCCCGACCACAGGCGACAACATTGATGTACTGTGGAGACCTCACGCCCCACGTGTTGAGCAATTCGGCGGTACGTCCACCCGGCCTCCCGCATGCCCACTATACGCCCTCGCTCAAAGTCCGTCAACTGCACATACGGTTCACGTCCACGCTGTCGCGGCATGCTACCAGTGTTGAAGACTGCGATGGAGCTCCGTATGCCACGGCAAACTGGCTGACACTGACGGCGGCGGTGCACAAATGCTGCGCAGCTAGCGCCATTCGACGGCCAACACCGCGGTTCCTGGTGTGTCCGCTGTGCCGTGCGTGTGATCGTTGCTTGTACAGCCCTCTCGCAGTGTCCGGAGCAAGTATGGTGGGTCTGACACACCGGTGTCAATGTGTTCTTTTTTCCATTTCCAGGAGTGTATATTATATCAGTGCCAAGGTCGCATGCTGCTGTCATTAGTACATTATACTACTGACTGCTGCATACGAACATTCGTCGACGTTAAGCTTTTAAGAAATTTCCTTTCGCAGGCGCCAGGAAATCACAGTCTGTTATTTCCGAATGCTTTTGAAACGGGCACCTTTCCAGATTCTATCCACACGATAATCCAACAGCGTCTCTCGCATCCCCATCAGCTCTTCTGTATTTTCGTGTTTCTTTTTTTCTCTTTTTTTCCAATCAGTATATTGACTGATCTGATGTTGAACACCACTGTTTCCTCTTCTGTGCCAATCTCCTCTTGTCAGTATAGCACTTACATTCACCGTTGTCAATTATTTGTCCTATATATTTCAGTATCTTTCTTGTTTTAAAATGTTTGCCCCTTCTGTTTCCCTCTGGCGCATCTGAAGTGATTCTCTGATGTCTTAGCACATGCGCCGTTATTTTTTTCCGTTACTCTTATTATTAGTTTTCACATCATTCTTTCCTCGTCGATTCTGTGGTGAATCTCCTCATTCCTCAACGTAATTTTCAGCATCCTTTTGGGGCACCACATCTGAAACGCATATTCTGTTTCATATCGCATCAAATTTGGAGGGACGCGAAGGTAAGCTGAAAGAAATTAAGGCTCGTATTGAAGCATATAGACAGTCGTTTTGCGAGTGAAACAGGAAACGGAACGATTAGCAGTAGTAGGATGAAGGAGATATGCCCTGTCATGGTATCACATTTATTTCTACATTGTAAAGCCGTAGCAATAAATCGCCTCTGGGCTGTTATTTAAGGTACCAGCTAAATTCACACGAAAGACATACATAAGAATGTCTAATTTAAAATTAGTGGAATGAAACTGTGTCGAGATACACTGGAAAGCTGCAGAGATATGAATAAAGACGGCTGTTTGCTCAAATACTGATACACAAATTAATTTCTTCCTCATGTTAATCTCTTGCCCTAACGCATATAGAATTACAAATAACAAAGCGAGGTGGCACTATAATTAAGAGACTGGACTTGCCTTACATATACCAGGGTGCAAATACTCGTGCAGCCGTCTCAATTTATACCATACTTACGTAAACGATCTCAGGGGTAAGGTGAGCAGCAATCTGCGACTCTTCGCTGCAGACGCTGTAGCGTACGGAAGTGTCGCAGTTGGGTGACTGTGCGATGATATACGACTAGTCAGAATTTCTAAGTATGGAAAAATCTAAGTTAATGCCAATGAGTACTGCCCAAGAGTTTGGGAACCCCATCAGGTCGGATTAAAGGAAGACATCGAAGCAATTCAGAAGCGTGCAAAAATTGCGAGTATTACGAGACTGCTCCTTGTACTCAAATGGGAATCCCTGGAGGAAAGTCGGCGTTATTTTTGCGAAACCGTACTGAGAAAGTTTAGAGAACAGGCATTTGCGAGGGACTACAGAACGGTTTTATTGCCAGCAATCTACAAGTCACGTAAGTACTGCGAAGATAAATGAAAGAAATTTATGGATCGTACGGAAGCATATAGACAGTCGTCTTTTCCCCGCTTCATTTACGAGTGTGACAGGAAAAGGAATGACTGGCACTAAGTACCCTCAGCCATGCACCTTATAATGGCTTGCAGAATATGTATGTAGATGTACTTATCCAGTTGTGCAAACGTAATTAATGAAATGCATGAAACAGTTTTAAGTTGCGACATAAAGTCGAGTACTGTGTGAGTTACTGAGCACGTCTTTTTCGACGCTAATAATAACACTCAGCTTCATGTTAAAACTTCATTTTTATGGTTTCTAGCACAGTCTATCATCAGCACGTCAGATAAAAGGATTTAACACAGAATGTAGTGTCAAACGATATCTATCGTAACACTGATGCAGACTGATGCATCAAGTGACGCAATAGTCTGATTAAGTTCTTTTGTTTTTTATTCTGGTGATGGGAAGTTTTAACAACACACCGGAGTGTTATTGGTGGCGAAAAATAATTGCTCGTTATGCCTGAGAGATTAAAAATTGAACATATCACGGTGAAATAGATGACTGGCCGCAAACAAAAGCTCTGAAAGGAAAGTAATGCTCGCCGCTGGTGTAATGGGAGGAATCTATGCATACTGAGTGTGTCGGGTCATTGGCCGCAACCTCAGCTCCTTCTGCACGCAGTCCGGCGGTCGTCAAAGGGCAGCGACCCCTGCCACGTCAGACCGACAGCGTAATGTACGTGGGAAAACCACGAACAGGCCAGCCCTTTAAGGGAGTCAGTGGTGGGAGCGAGCCAGCTGCTAACAACGCTCACAGGGCTATAGTCGGCTCAGAAAATGTGAAATATCGCTTTCATATTGACTAATACGAAAGTATAAGAAGAGATCCTCATCTCTTCTGGTACATTTGTTGTTGTGCTGTAGTCTTCTTATGAAAACTTATATTTATTTACCAAGATTGCTATGTTATTACAGTAGACGATTACTACTTCCAGCAATAAAAACTGACATCTTCAGACTCGTAAAACCGGGCAGTGGTAGCTACATCACACAATTCTCTAAACCACTCTGTCACAAGAAGAATATACAACGTGGCTAAGAAAATGTAAGTAAACAGCCTTCACGTGTGTGTGTGTTATGGTAAATACAAACCTGGGAATGTGAACTGACAACCTAAATGTTCTACTGAACTCAAAGCCACATCACTTACATGAGATTGAAAAGAATCCTGTGTGTGAAAACCGATCTTATTCATGAGGAAATAAATAAGCAAACCAATAATTTTACGCTCAGTAGACTTGGCCAGTGCGAATTGTTTGAAAAAAAAAACTGTAATGTCGACCTGTGTAAGAATGTAACCTGAGACTCATGAAAAATTCTGCACTGTCCTATGGCTCTGGCAAAGTGAAGAAACTAACAGAACCTACATCACGCAAAGGAAACAAAACAATCACTTATTATGAATCTCACCTGCAAAATGAAGCACTGGCAGAAACAGCAACACAGCAAGACTCCGCAACAGCGAAAAAATACTGCTGAAAACTAACTACTGTTCGTTCAGGGAAGTTGGGTTCATAATCTTGATGCACAGTGCCAATGAAACACACGACTCAGCCTTTAAGTTCTGAAATTTCAGTTGGAAAGGAACTTATAAAAGAATTATAGACTCTAATATGAATATTCATTTAATCTAATAACCCTCATCGTACAGTAAATTAACTCAGATCAATCAACAGAATAATTATCAAAAACTCGACTGTGTAGAGGGTGAAGTGGACCAACAATACAAGTCTACAAAAATGAAAAATCTTTTACCTCATCAAATAATACCTTGTTCTTCATTACAAAACCTTTTTTATGTCTGTAAGCTATCCAAGTCATCATTCCTCTTCATAATAAATCTGCAAGTCTCATAGTTCCAAAAGTGAGTCCATGCATACACTGTCCACTGAACGAATCCCTACCTACTGCACACCGCAGCTTTCCACTACTGACTGTCAAAGATTCTATGACTTCACGATGCTGACATCACAGACACAGCTACTGTTCCCTAACAACTGTTTCTCTGACCGTAATTCTACAAAAATACAATTTTGTTTTACAATTATTAACACATCCTGTAACATCATCAAAAAATAGCCCTCTTAAAAAAGTTCTTCTTGTGACAGAGTGGTTTAAATCACTCTAAGATATAATGATACGGTCCATTCACATTAATGTGACAATTGCCTATGTTCGACGTCGATGTACAGGGTGTTTGAAAATGAATATCGGGGATTTAACGCTTTATAATATTTACTATATTAAACTTACAGTTATAAATGATATGTCAAATGAAAGAGCAACTCAAACAGTTTTACCAAGAACCTTATAAATGTTCGATGTGAGGACCATTTATCAAACTGCACACATTAAGTCTATAGCCGAGTTCTTCCGAAACGTTGATAAGTGTGTCTTCAGTGCTTGTAGAAACAGCTGCTTCAATCCAGTTTCTTAATTCAGGGAGATCTGCTTGTAGCGGATGCACGTACACACGAACCTTGATGAAACCCCAAAGGAAAAAATCGCATGGCGTTAGGTCGAGTGAACATGGAGGCCATGCAAAGCAAGCCCTGTCATTGGGCCCATTGCAGCCAATCCAGCGCTTGGCCATCTTCGCTACTACCGCTGTCTAGCGGATTGCGGCGGAAACATTGCGCTTCGCATGCGCACTGCTGCCAAACACAACTGCTAAGAGTTGCCCTTTCATTTGACATATCATTTATAACCATAAGTTTAATGTAATAAATATTATAAAGCGTTACAACCCCGATTTTCATTTATAAACATCCTGTATAATAACAACTCACAGGTAGCAGATGGCAGCCGGGCGTATATAAAGAGTGTCGGGAGTGAGGGGGGGGGGGGGGGGGAGCAGAAAACATTGCAGTCGTTATAATGCAGAAATGGAGCGATTTATCTAACGTCCAAAAGGACACGCTGCTTTTCGGGCCAGGGGTGGAATCTTTCCCAAAACGGCTAAGTCTGTAAACCGTCCACGTGTCGCCATGGTTAAAACACTCTGTGCATAGCAAAACGGCGCTATACAAAACTGGTTCCAATGGCTCTGAGCACTATGCGACTTAACATCTGAGGTCATCAGTCCCCTAGAACTTAGAACTGCTTAAACCTAACTAACCTAAGGACACAACACACATCCATGCACGAGGCTGGATTCGAACCTGCGACCGCAGCAGTCGCGCGGTTCCGGACTTAAGTGCGTAGAACCGCTCGGCCCCAGCGGCCGGCGTCAAAACTGGCCCCGAGGCAACTTTGGTGCACCACAGGCCATAGATGACAGGGGTGAACGACGGTTGCGAAGATGTGCGCAATTAGACGAGCAGTTCTTGAGCAACTGACCGCCCAGATGAACCAAGGAATTACCAACAGTGTCTTCAACGACCGTTCAGCGAACGTCACTGCTTGTGGGTCTCCCAAGCAGGAGCCTGGTTTGTTCAACCGTACTGAATGCAGCTCATCGGCGACGTGGCTGGAATTTGCACACCAATACGTCAACTGGAGGCCTCCTGAGTTGTGATAGGTGGCCTTTTCCGATCAATCACGTTTTGCGCTCCATCGAACACATGGCTGTTGCCGTGTGCGGCATGAAACGTCTAAAGCGAACACCCTGCAACAATCGTTGGAAGGGTCCAGGCCGGAGGAAGGAGCATTACGGTCTGTGGAATATTTCGGTGCCATTGCCTAGATGATCTCGTCATTTTGGAAGGCACAGTCAACGCAATTATGCATCTATCCTTGGGGCTATGTCAGACGCATTTGCTTCGACAATCTATGGGACTACCTCGCTCGTGCTGTTCGCGCCGTGGTTGCTCAGCCGATAAACCTAACGCAGCAGGCCACGATGATGAAGTCGTCATGGTTCCACATCCCTGCCAGTACCTTCCACAACTTCTTTGACTCTCTTACTACACGTCTCGCAGCGGTTCGCGCTGCAAAAAGTGATTATTCAGGCTTCTGATAGGTGGTCACTTTAATGACTGGACAACATATCACTGCCCCCGTTTACGGATCTGAACATGGCAATTTACATTGCCGAAACTACACTCATTCTCATAAATTAAGGATAATGCTCATACATGGTGAAACGACGCTCTGGTGGGCGGTTAACGGGTTTAAATCACCTCGGGGTATGACCATGCGGTGCATTTCACCTGCGGTCGTCGCGCGGTGGCGCTGGCAGCAGTCCACATATGCAGAGGTGTGTTGGTACATGTCAGAGTATAGTGCAGCGAGTAAGTGTGCAGACGTTTTCAGACGTGCTAATGGTGACTGTGTGTTGAAAATGGCTCAAAGAACACATATTGATAGCGTTATGAGTGGTAGAATACTAGGGCGACTGGAGGCTTAATGTCCTTGAAAGGGACCTGTATGGAGGCCGAGGTTTGATGGTGTAGGGTGGGATTATGATTGGTGCACTTACACCCCTCCATGTACTTGACAGAGGAACTGTAACGGGTTAGGTGTATCAGGACATCGTTTTGCATCGGTATGTCTGCCTTTTCAGGGGTGCAGTGGGTCCCACCTTCCTCCTGATGGATGATAACACACGGCCCCACCGAGCTGCCATCGTGGAATTGTACCTTGAAACAGAACATATCAGGCGAACGGAGTGGCCTGGTCCGTAGCTCGTGGTCGTGCGGTAGCGTTCTCGCTTCCCACGCCCGGGTTCCCGGGTTCGATTCCCGGCGGGGTCAGGGATTTTCTCTGCCTCGTGATGACTGGGTGTTGTGTGCTGTCCTTAGGTTAGTTAGGTTTAAGTAGTTCTAAGTTCTAGGGGACTGATGACCATAGATGTTAAGTCCCATAGTGCTCAGAGCCATTTGAACCATTTTTGGAGTGGCCTGCCTGTTCTCCAGACCTAAACCCCATCGAACACGTCTGAGATGTTCTCGGTCGATGTATCGCTACATTTCTTCAAACCCCTAAGACACTTCAGGAGCTCCAACAAGCACTGGTGAGAGAATGGGAGGCTATACCCCAGCAGCTGCTCGACCACCTGATCCAGAGTATGCCAACCCGTTGTTCGGCCTGTGTACGTGTGCATGGTGATCGTATCTGATATTGATGTCGGGGTACGTGCTCAGGAAACAGTGGCGTTTTGTAGCACATGTGTTTCAGGATGGTTTTCTCAATACCGTGGACTTACGGATCTGTGTCGTGTGTATTCCCTATGTGCCTATACTATTAGCGCCAGTTTTGTGTAGTGCCACGTTGTGTGGCTCCACATTGTGCAATTATCCTTAATTTATGAGCATGGGTGTGGTAAGCCACTAACATGTTAACGTGGCGATCTTGGCAAATAAATAAAAGTTTTCATAAGAGACTACAGTACAAATTATCGCCTCCTGCACCGATTGTTCATGTCAGGTAATCTCAACATTTGTTATTATTTTCAGTACGTTGAGACTGATCATTCCACCAAAAGCCTTCGTATCCGAGTTTGCCAAATAGCGATGACGCAATGGTTTACGTGCTAGAAGAGGCTGGTTGGAATGCCAGTAGTGAAACAAATTTTAATCTGCACTCCTCATGCAGTAGTTATTCACCTTCTTAAAGTGTGTCAAGTACAATCAGACAACAACGTTAGAAACCTGGTGGTCATTGCAGAAATAGTTTTAAAAGTATCGTGGAATGTCTTCTTCCGGGGTAGTCCACGACTGGTAGACATCGTTGGTTGCAGGAAATATGAGTAGCAATAGCAATCATCGAGTCGTTCAAGAGTAACATTTAAATGCTATTCTCGATGTGAAGGCTTAGGTTTTCCATTTATGTGATATCGCAGAGCTGCTAAAGACTAACCTCCTCTCCTTTCTTTCTTCATGCAAGTAGGGGAAAGGGGAGAGAGGAAAAGGAATGGTATTGGTCAGTTAAAGTAATTCGTAATGAAAGGTAATGCTGGTTGGGACTGTTTAAATGATTGACTGTGTGAGCATAATTTTTTAGTTTTCTAACAACATTTATTGCTAAACAAGTTATTGATTGAACACCGTAAACAACTAACAAGTGGCTTAAGACTACAGTGGACAAGGGTCCTGGGTGGCAGAAGTGAGTCAAGTACTCTGGCCCTAAAATGTGGATAACGCAATCTGAATTGATCTGACGCTGAGCACACTTTGATTGATGATATCCAGTGTAGCTTCTCTACATAGATGAAGCTGAGAGCAAGTGGCGATTGAGATCTGTATGTCCTGACAATGCCGAAGCGGCAGTACGTAGCCTAGTTTGCTTCGTGCGGCGATGTAACTTGCAGCTGGCGAGATGTGTGCGGCAGAGGTGAGACTTGGAGGCAGCTGCTGTGAATCGATCGCGGCCACGAAAGAAATGCAAAAATCTCACGGTCTAGTGATCAGACAGACGGATCGCAATTTACTCTCTACCAGAGCCCTGAAATCATGGTAGATTTCAGTGTGTGACACACCTTTTCGCTGGTCGTACCAAGGACCAGTTTGGCTCGCTTATACAACAGAGCACACAAGGATACCAAACGTCAAGACTGGTAAACGAAAAACGAATAAGTGTGCCCTCGGCAAACAAATAGTACGAGACGTTTGAAGTCACACTGTAAGTACAGTAAGAACTTCACCACAGGCTCCCCAGTCTAAACTACTCGCAAGTGAAGTCAGCCTCAGGACAGGTCCTAAGTACCAACCACACATGCCAGAGCTTCAACCAGAAGATGCTTTTCAGACCAAATTCCCGCACCTGAGTGCTTCGCGCCTCTCAAAAAAAAAAAAAAAAAATAAAAATAAAAATAAAAAAAATAAATAAAAATAAAAAAAAACCGTTTTCATGCAAAATGCAGGAATGACACCGCCTTCACCCCGTCTTGAGCCAATCACAGGGCTCTAGAGGCGATAACTCTTCCCTCCCAACGACAGCACAAACTCATGTCAAACCAGTGCAAGAGTTACAAAACCTGCATCCCTGAAAAAAAAGTAACTGCCAATTACTGGCATTTTTAAGTTTTTTCAGAGGAGGAAGACGATTTTCTCTGACGTCGTGTCGCTTCCCACTGCAACAAGCGAACAGATACAATCTTAAAGATCTTTATCTAAATCGCCTATGTCTTAGAGCTTGTTAGTTCTAACTATGAGGTATAATAAAGATACTATCTCCAAACGTTTCTCAGACGCTGGATTTTTTCTTATACGGCAGAGGCGACCGATGGCAGTTGTCCACTGGCCTATTTGCATTATCAGCAAACACAAAAACAGATGAATTTTTATTACAGATGGCTCTGCACACAATGCCTGGTGTAGGACTCCACTGTGTACACGCCTTCCTTCAGACTGTCATGCCCAGCCCAGGCTTCCGCTGGCTGCACAACAGGTAACTCGGCATTGTTCTGCTGGAGTCCTGTCTCAATGAGGGGCTGACCTGTCTGCCCTGTGTGGCTGTTGACATGTCCAGCAAGATTTACTAAGGGACGGGCTCGCCGTCAATTGCTTTCAATTCCCAACATGCCATTTCTACGAGCTAAGAACCATAAAAATACCTCATGCTTTTAGCGCCCTACCAGGCTCCATCAACATCTGCTCAGGCTGTTAACTTCCTAGAGTCTCGCTCAAGGTGCGTCAGGTTGTAATGAAATCTTTAATAATTTTCCGTATGCGACAAATTGCTGAGAGAGTAACCTGTCCTCTTTCAGTAATACTGTTGTTTTGCTCAGAGAGCTGCTTTCTCACTGGGATAACGGTCATACCAGGACAAAATACTGTTTGATAACTCGTCAAGACACTCAAACGTGATGAACTTGTTTAGTTGGTAGAGAAGAGACTGTAGTGTCCCACTTTACAGTGATAATTTCTGGGGGATAGTTCATAAATTTTATACACATCTTTCAAACACTTTGCCTTCCATCTTCTAGATATCTTCAGGACTCTCTATAAGGCGAAGAGAGGCTCTGTGTCTCCAGTCTTTGAACTACCCTTCGGCCTCAGAATTGCACGGAAATTACACAATTATAGTTCAAATATTTTCTGCGAATTTGTATTGACAGCCACTGGCGAGGCTAAATTCCCGTGCCAGCACAGAGTCTATCTGAATCTTAAATTTACTTTATCAGGAAAAGATCTCCGCCCTTCGAGTGTGCTTGCTCTAAATATTGAGGATATACTGAAACTCTATGGTGCAGAATAACTGTAGATAGTCTAAAGATTGAAAGCCACAGCTGGAGAGACTGACAGCGATGCGTTTAGGCATGTATGCCCTCACAACACTTTGACGTGGTCAGCATATTTAATGGCGATTGTCTTGTTGCAATATGTCCCTCCTCCCAGTGCACTGGCGCTCCATGTGCACTCTCCACATTGACTCTCTGTGACATCTATAGGGACGAAGGCTCTGGCGTCTCAGCCGTTCAGCTCAGCATCTGGAAGATGGCAGCGAAATGGAACGTCGAAATATCATACCAATTTGATTTTAGGATATGAATGCAAAACTGATAAACATACAATGAACTACAACGCCGGGAAAGCCTACGCAGTCACTTTACAGATGTGATTTGACTCGTCATTATAACCTGATTCCTTGCTTGTTTCTTATGCAATGCTAAGTTTTTACGAGTTAAAAAGTGCGTAACACGAATTATTTGTCGTATGGACTCAAGAACGTCCCGCAGAACCCTGTTCAAGGAAATGGCCATATTTACTATTGTTTGCCAATATATTTATTCCGTAACGAAGTTTGACTTTTTCAAACCAACAGCTCCGTTCATGGAATCAGTACTCGAAATACAATACTCTACATAAAGGTTTACAATCATTTTCTTTGATCCACAAAAGTGTCCAACATTCAGCAACTCATAACCGATACATATAAAATAACTTTACATCAAATCTGATTTGCCCATCTTCAGCGCAATAATGTGAGAAATGTAAATAAGTCTTTGAAACTGTTCCATGACGCATAGCTACAACGAATAAGATCTGTGCACCTCATTGTGTGGGAATATACAACTTTCTGGTAAGTATGGTACTAAATTTTAAATGAAAATATATTTCAAACTTTTTTCTTTACTTATTCCGCATCCATGAAGGCCATTTCGATTATGATCAGTGGAAGGAACGCTAACATACCTCTGTTTTTAGTAAATATGTATGTATTCTTGTTTATTATGTATTCTTGTTTGGAGGTTCTCACTATGTACCTATGTAACAAAATTGGATCTAATATAATCTATTCATCCTTACGTATGGACTTCAGAAAGTAACTGACCCATGTCTCCCCATGCACATACCCCAAAGTTGAAGCACTCGGATTTGTGCGAGTCTTGTGGGCAAAACGTCTAAACTGCACACACACGCAGATCCACCGTTAATTTTGGGTGGTATATGGACCAAATGCAATGCCGCATCCAGCCGCAGTGAAATAGTGGCAGCAATTTGACCAACGCTTACAAAAGTGGGTGGTGTTGATCGGGAAGTCTACATCTTGTTCCATGCGATTTGCACCTTTCCGGAAAGCTGAAGAAACATTTGCGTTGAAAAATATTTTCAGAAGATGAAGACGTTTACACAGTGGTTCTGGAATGGCTCCGTGACCAAGATGCGGATTTCTATCGTCAACAAACTGAACGAATCGTTGATAGTTCCGGTCGTTGTTTACAGACATTTCAGTGACTTACGTTGAAGGAACCGGACGAGTGCGAATAGGAATCGCACTTAGAAGGTTCTGTACGAAATAAATTATGTGTAAAATAGTTTTAAAAAAATGGCTCTGAGCACTATGGGACTTAACATCTGAGGTCATCAGTCCCCTAGAACTTAGAACTATTTAAACCTAACTAAACTAAGGACATCACACACATTCATGCCCGAGGCAGGATTCGAACCTGCGATCGTAGCGTGTAAAATAGTTAATCTACATGTTTTGATGAGAGAGTCTGTGGGTATCAAAGTATGAGACATAAATGACGGTATCTTTTGATTGTATAGACTTAGAAGCTTATATTTTTTTGACAGTCAAGGGGCCATGGAGCTTAGTAAGTCATATGCGGTTTAAATTGATACATGTACCCGTTCCAGAGAAAAGAAATCCTAACCGATGGCCGTATCATTTGATTTCTTTGACTTAGACGCTTAAAACTTTTTACACTTCAAACGGACCATAGACCTTATGTTTGACATAAATTTCAACTTGTTACCACGGCCGTCCCTGTGAAAAAGGAGTCTTAACGGGCTGTCGGACAGACAGAGGGATGACAACTGGCAAAAAAGTATTTTTATGAGATGTAATTAAAAATTAACAATTTTATGATTTTCTTTCTTTTATTTGTACTTTGAAACCTTGCTCCTGGGCAAATTTCATGATACTAGGTCAACGGAAAATACCTTATAGGCTTTGATGAGTGTGTTTGTGAGTATGACAATATGTGGCATTAATCACCGTATCTTTTGACTGCACTGAGTTAAACTTCAAATTTTTCACACAGCCAAGTGACCTAGTGCAGCATTCAGAAAAAGTTACTTGGCCTGCCATGTCAGTACAAGACATCACGAATTCTCTTCAGTACGCACATTTGCTTTCTCCAGCTGCGTGTTCATTCTCACGTTGTCACTTTATCACTACAAACGTTTCTGCTCAAGAGCCAATACTGACATTGCGAGGAACCACCTCGAGCCGAATAATTATTAATTGATAACTTACGCAAATTAGCACGTTACGAGCCCCCAGTAAACCAGCTATAGTAAGGGCGCAATAAGTTGGCCGCTAGCCACTAAGCACTGATCGTTAAAAGAGGGATCAATTCGGAACACTTCGTGTCGAATGTTTCAGATTATTGCGACATTGGACACTGTAACTGCCTGACTAAGTGATTTTGTGTTGTCTGCTTCAGCGGATGATGTGCTTATCGTTCAAATGACTCTGAGCACTATGGGACTTAACTTCTGAGGTCATCAGTCCCCTAGAACTTAGAACTACTTAAACCTAACCTAACCTAAGGACATCACACACATCCATGCCCGAGGCAGGATTCGAACCTGCGACAGTAGCGGTCGCGATGTGCTTATATTTAAATGCATTATGCAATACGAGACACGGCCACAAATGTTTCGAATGTCATTTTTCTTCAGCTCATTGCGTTGTATCATAACATCCTTAACTTGTTTAATTTTCCTTGCTAAAAATAATTACCACTTCTGGAGATGGCCATCTCTGTAATGCGCATTCTGGAGTCCATGTTGTTTCTGTGCCAAAATTTGTATCATAGAAGCTGATCGACACGAGCCATACACATTCATGAGTTCTCTGCACTGGGACACAATCGACAAAATATTTCCCGCTCACATCCTCTAAGCCCGCAGCTATCCCTCTATCCCTGACGTACGCGGGCAACTTTACTTAGCTCAAGGACGAGTCCGAAAAGTCAGTTAAAATTAAGTAAGTATTTTTGTTTGTTACTGAGCGGGAAAGCTACATTGTCATGAAGCTCTTAACGTTAATTCATGTTTTCGCTTTCGCTGTTAGATCGTGGGTGCACATTATTATGAAATACGTCTGAATCGCGGGCCTCATCGATACAGGGTGAATCAAAAAGGACTTTACAACTTTCGAATGATATATAAATTTATTGAGATAACGTACAGCATCAGTAGACGTCGTTTTGTAGTAAACAACTTCAAGTTTCACATTGAAGTGTCAAGTGTCATTTTGGTTCGATGTGATTACCATATGTGATACGGCAAACATCCCACAGGTTGTACTCGCCTTTTGCGACTAGCAAGTCTGAAAATTGCTGAGCATTGCATTTCCACTGGACACTCAATGGAGTATGATAAGACAACAATTTTGGCCACAGCAACATCCTTTTGGGTGGAAATTCGCATGACAGACAATCTTATGAACCGTGACAATGGCTACCAGCTAGATAATGCGTGAAACCCCGTCATTTCTCAGATCTGCTCCAGACGAAGACGTCATCGTACTCCGATGGCCGCGGCAATTGATAACGCTGAAAGCAGCTGAGTTCTGCAGTTCCACCAGCGAGGGCGCTGCCGGCGGGCTGTGTGGTTCATCTGTCAAAATGATTTTGACGCATGCGCGGAATACTCGCAGCACGCTATATATTGCGGAACGGAGGGCGTCTTCGCCACACCTACAAATCCCTCATCCGTCCTATCCTCTGTTATGCCAGCATTGCCTGGATTGCCTGGATCTCCGCCCCCACCCGCTTTTACAAGGCCCTCCAAATCCTTGAACGCCATGCACTCCGCCTTGCCTTCCGTATCCGCCTTCCTTCTCCCACACGGCTCCTGTATGAACTGATCCCCTTCTCCCACCTCCTCCTGTTCCTCCAACATCTCCACATCCTTTACATTGTCCACAGGCTTGATCCCCCCCACCCTCTGGTTTCCTCCTTCCTCTCCACCCCACGCCTGTTGCCACGCCTCTATCGCTGTATCCCTCCCTCTCTCCACCTCCACACCCTCCATCTCCTTCATCAGGGCAATTTCCAACGCCTCCCCCTCCCGGATGATGAACTTCGCCGTGACATATACCCTTCCTTCCAACTGTAACCTGGCCTTGTTCCCCCCCCCTCCCCAGGGCTCCCTTTTATCCTCTTCCCTCCTTCTCCCAGAGCGGATTTTCCTCCTTCCCCCCCTCCCCCTGAGACCCTGCACCCCATACTTGCCTCTTTCCTTCCCACTTCCCTCCCTACCTGACCCTCTTCAGTGTGCCCCCCGCTCATCTCCCCCATCTCTTCCCCTCCCTCCCTTCTTCCAGTCTCCCTCATCTCCTTGCGCCTGGCAGATCCTCTGTCTTGATCGTCGTCAGTGTGCCACATCAGTGTTGTGTTTAGTGCTGTTTCTCCTGTGCGTCAAGAGGTGTGATTTTAATTGTGTACTGCCTTGAGGTTCGCCATCAGTGTTTATGTGCTACACCATCCGTCGATACCTTTCATGCTCCAGTCATACTGTGCCATGTGTTCTTTTAATTGTCGCAGTGTGTGGCTTTTTGTGTGTGCCACTTTTAAATAGTTTTAACAGTTTTTTATCTCCATTTTACGGTCACCCCGTTTTTTGTCTATTGCCTTCCATGATGATCCCCCTTTTTTATATCTATGTTCACCATATTCTCTCCTTTGTATATTTTTAAATGTCTTCTATTGTTTTTTCTTTGTCTTTCGGCTGAAGAGCAGCGCATATGCTGCTGCCAGCCCGCCCCGATGGGGAATTGAAATACAATAAAGGGAAAAAAAGCGTCTTCGTCAGTCTTCGATGACTCACCTGAGGATGGCTGGCAGTTGTCCAGTCGAAACATCGTGGATGGAAGCTAACGACGACCGGTTGCAAGCCCGAAATCTTTTTTAAGACCCCACAGGTAATCATTTTTTCCCAAACTTGTTGCAGCAAATTGGACGTAACGTACGAAACGGCAGCGTAGATTCGATTTTTCAAGTCAGCTAAATTGTTTGGTACGGGAGGAACATACACACGGTCTTTAATGAAACTCCAGAGTAAGAAATCCAGCCGTATCAAGTCTCTGGAACGAGATGACCATGCAATTGACCCTTCACAGCCAATCCACCGACCAGGGAAGCGATTATCGAAGAAACCTCAAACTTCGGTGAAACCATCCCACCTCGGTCATCTTCATCGATTTGTGGGATTTTTTAAAAAAATTTTGTTTGTGGCAGTTTGTGGCACCAGTTCAGATTCGGTCCAACTGTCTCTGTGGACAAGTGCGAGGAGACTCAAAGCAACGGCTGAATAACAGCCGAGCAAAGCACTTTGAAGGCGTGGCGGTCAAACTTTAAGTTGCGTGCCACACTCCGACAGTGGAAGTGCAGAGGAGGGGTGCAGTAATGCGCCAACTCTACGGTGAAGAAAAAAGTGGCTGGACGAGAACAGGCCACTGCTAGTGGTTGTACGAAACGGACATAAAAACGTGGTCGTATTGGCCCTATCATCATCATAGCCTGAATCCGAGTTCTCCAGGATGGTGAGCAGAACGGGGTTTCGGTGCCAGCGCCGTGGAACTGATTTGTGGAACTCAGTAGTTATCAGCCATATCCAGATACACAATACCAGTGAGAAGTTTTCTCCATGAAGAAGAAAGGGCCGTACACTTTCAGTTTTGTACGCGCACAAAGCAAGAGTAAATTGTGGGTCTGCTTGCAGGTTCTTTAGTGTATCTGGTGCGAAATTTACGCCAAGCAGTTGCAGAGTTCGTGCCATGAAACCGAAACACGCAGTGAACACACACCGGACCAGTGAAAGTAGCGCCATTATAACTGTGCGCTAAGCTGGCGCTCCTGGTGGCAGAATAGGGTACTGGTTAGTGATGGGAACAACCGAATGTAAACAATCGATTCAGTCAGTTGCAAAACAATCGACTCATCTGGCTGTAGTTGTACGTACCGGCTGAATTATTCATTCATTCTTTTGAGTGAAACTGGTCTGTGGGAGCAATCAAATAAAAACAATCGATTCAGTCGGCTGGACTACTCATTCATTGTTTCCCCAGTCTGTAGGAGCAACCGAATGAAAAAAAAAAATCGTTCAGTTGGTCCGACTGCTGATTCATTGTTTTGAATGAAACGCGTATGTGGGAGCAACTGAATGAAAACAATCGTGTCAATCAGTTGTACTTTTACCTCTCTGTTGGCTTATTATTCATTTATTTTTTCGAGTGAAAACAATCAGAAGTTCTTCTGCCATTTGAACCATGTACCCATTCTTTTAACTGAATCGCTCTTTAGTGTTTTAGCTGACCGAGCTATCCATTCATTCTTCTGAGTGAAATCAGCCTGCAATACTTTAATCACTGAAATAAAGCACTGCTACATGGTCCTAGGTGAAGACGTATGTCAGAGGTATGCCAAAGTTAACATTAACAGTACACATATTTATTTACTTATGAAGTGAATGTAGTAATTTTTCTTTTCCTTATTTAAAACTGATTCATACATTGTTGTGGATTAAATTGTCCCAGATGCCATTAACGTGTAACGAGTTAACCTGACGTATCACTGGGGTAGGCCTTCCATCACTTAAATTGCCGACCGCAGACATAAACTTCGAAAATCCCGGACGTGTGGGTCAAACCGGATTTTCCCGGACACAAACAGTCTGTAGACGATAAGTTGGCCGATGGCCATTATGTTCTGCTGGGAGCCGGGACGTGAGAGGGGGAATGTTTCTCTATTTGCGTTTCAATGTTAACAATGCTAGCGGGCGCGCGCCTCCTACCGGTCAAGAGATATAAATTACACATGAGAGTAAGAAGGATCTGTGGAAGCGCATTATAGAGCTGTTCATATTCAGATGTAGTACTAATCTGCAGTAAGGAAAATGAACGGAAATGAAATCAGTTTTATACAGTTCAAAGAGTAGAAGGCAAATGACATTTAAGACATTCAGTTGTCTGGCGGGCGGGGCAGCGTCGCGGAGTATGCGGTAGTCCATTGTCGGTGGCTTCTCATTGTCTAAATAAAGAAGTATGGAAAAATACAGGTTGTTCCAAAATTGTATTTACAACTTTGATCACATGTTTTTCAGAAATGGGGATAGGCAGAAAAGTGTGGCTTGCGGCATAATGGTCATATACACTAAGGTACTAGTAGCTGCTTAACACAGTTGAGTGAGTTAAGGTGACCATATTTTCTATAGCCAAATTCGGGACACATTAAAAAATTTTGATATTACAAAAACAGTGCAAACTGAACGTAATAAATGCAAACCATCACTTTAATTGGTTATAAATAGTACATTATTTATATTTTATTAGTACCTTCTAAGATTAAGGAATGTGAGCAGGCATAGAGTATTTATCAGTGCTGTAAATTTCTTCAGCAGTATTATTCAACAGAATTATGAAAATAAGCAACTCAAGTTTCATCATAATTCACTCTAGTCACTAACATTGCTCTCGTAGTTTCTATAACAAATTTTGTTTTGTCACTGCTCCGTACATTACTCATTTGGAAAAATGCCCTTCCAGTAACAGCATACCGATACAGATGAAATTCACATATAGGTGTCCGAATTACTTTTGAAAAAGTTCGGAATAGAGCCAGAAAAATCGTGATTGTCACGAAAAAGGAGGAGGGGGGAGGGGGGGGGGAGACGGGGTGTCACCTTAAATGAGTGCATCGTCTGTAGCACACAGGTTATCTAAGCGATATTCCAGTTCCATGTCCGGCCTAGGATGTCCTTATTAAAGTGTGCTATTGCTGCTCTGATGCGAGCTCACAGTTCGTGGAAGTCCTGCCCGAAGAAACAACTGTAATGGAGTTCCGCAGGACCGGGTGTCAGATCTGGTCTTTACAAACCATTCCACACACTGTGCCAACTGCTGGAGGTTGTTCAGTGAATAACTGCCATGGGTAAATAAGCAAAAAAAACAGCTCTAGGTGTGTGTGAACATTATGCCGCGAACCAGACGTTTCTACGTATTCTCTTTTTTAAAATATACGTGATCAGAGGTGTAAGGATAAATTTGGAACATACTGTATGCGCATTGAAGAGCGGCTAAGAGCACTTATCGCCGCGTTTTTAATAGGCGAAAATGAAGAAACTGTATATGGTTAGGTCCTCTTTTAATGATTTTTAATTAAGGTTTATTACAATATATTTCCAGTCTATCGAATTTCCACAGGCATGAAGAAATGTTCAGGTTTATCCCGGACAGTTGTATAAAAATCCCTCCAGCATGCCTTTGTAGGCCCTCAAAACTAGGACCAGATGTGCACAAATGCAAAATCATTTGAATATTCAGCCACTTATTTGTGTGAAAGGTAAATATTTTGTACAGAAAACCACGTCACCAGTTACATACGTACGCCCGACATTTTCGCTTTTACAGGTAGTGTCATAGCTATTAAGAATTCACAAGCACAAATTTTGAGTACTATCTGTATGGGGCTATGAAAGATTATTTAATATTTATTACTCCATTTTAAAATCGTATTATATGAAAAAGTTTTTATTTAAATATTTATTTTCTATTTTTCAGTCTCGTGTGTGTGAAATTTTTCAGTTAATTTCAAACATTTTGATGAGATTACAGCAAGACTTGTAAACTTCAGAATTATTTCAGTTTCTCTTCAAATGAGTCAACCAATATATTGCTACCACGTAGACATACCTTTCGAGAAAACGACTAGTGTAAAAACTAGAAAGAATCGAGCTCAGAGGGAAGCTTAGCAGCAATCGCCCTTCAGTGCGAAATATTGGTGACTGGAACAAGAAAACAGGGAAACAGCAGTGGTACACCAAGTGCCTACCCTCCGTCACACACGAGAAAAGAAAATTAGTTAATATCACATTGTTATCCAGTTCTGAGCTAAGTTGAAAGTTTCAAGTCTATAGCTTATCGGGAAGTTAGTTTAAAATCAGTTGCAAAGTTTGTACCGAACAGACAGACCGACCGAAAAATAAAGCACCCTCCGCCACACAACAGACTCGAAGGAGAATTAATATTGCAGTGTCATCCAGTTCTTACACCAAATACTTACTCTCCGCCACATACCAGAAAAGAAAGTGAGTTAATATTGCATTGTCATCCATTTCCGAGTTACGTTGAAAATTTCAAGTCTTTAGCTTATCGGGAAGTTAGTTTAAAATTAATTGCAAAATTTGTGCCGAACTGACAGTACCCTCCGCCACACATCAGCCTCGAAAGCTAGTTAATATTACAGTATTATTCATTTCTGAGCTATATTGAAAGCTTGAAGTCTCTAGCTTAACGGGAAACTAGTTTAAAATCAACTGAAAAATTTGTATCGAAAAAACAAATAAGAAACCAACCTAATGAAAACGTGTTAAAAAGTGATTGTTCATTTATATATACACAAATGTACGGTGCAGCACCAGATATTAAACTTTTAAAACCAACCAAAAATTGATATTTAATGTCGCAAGTACGAAAGTTCGTATTTCAGTACGAAAAGATACACATATTGACCGCACTTTATTTTTAGAAGTATGCTTTTTATTCACGCCTCCTTGATAATAAGATACTTTATTTGTCTCTAAAAGAGTTGTCAGCCCTAGTCATGTTTCATGTATAACCGAAAAGGCTGAAAAAATATGTAAATAAAATCTCTCAAACCCGGTGAATGATTGAAAACATCATATAACGTCCGTAACCGACGGAGACACGTTTCAATCGGTTGTCTCACACTGAATGAAACCACTCCAACACGGTGAGTCAGTGAAAACATTCACGTAGCTGACATGGCCGCTGAGACCAGTTTCATTCGGGTGTTTCATTCAACTGAAAAAAAAAAAAAAAAAAAACGACTGACCAATTGAATGCCAAAAGCAGTCGATTGTCGCCGCGCGGAGTAGCCGTTTGCTCTTGTCACGGTTCGCGCGGCTCCCCCCCCGTCGGGAGCTCGAGTCCTCCCTCGGGCATGAGTGTGTTTGTTGTCCTTAGCGTAACTTAGTAGTGCGTAAGCCTAGGGACCGGTGACCCTCAGCAGTTTGGTCCCATAGTCCTTACCGCAAATTTCCAAAATTTGCAGTCGATTGTCGCATCACTAGAACTGATGCAATACGTGAATCCAACTTGAGGTTGTTGGCTATAAAATGACATAGCTACCGATTCTGTAAGTTATCTCAAAAAAATTTTATATCGTTCCAAAGTTGTAAAGTCCTTTTTGACTCACCTTGTGCTTGATTCGGGCCGCAGTTTGACGACCACTGACATGGAGAATTTTGCATGCCGCCAGGTGAGGTCCGCCTGCAGAAGCCACTGCGGGAGCTGTTGTCAGTGACGCACGCTCACCAGCCCATCGTACTGACCGTGGTTGCCGAGGAGGTGAAGACCGACATCCAGGAGCCGCCGGCGCTGTCCGCCACCGCGGAGATAGCGCTGTTGCTTTCGCCACCCGAGAACTCGCCGCCGTACTTCGAGACCACGAGGTTTGCTGATTGCCACTGCCCCACTTAACCACTAGCTTTTATGTCTATTGTCTATTTATATCTATTGTAATATCCATGAGGTACAGTTATCCACTTTTTGATTTTTTTTTCATTATTGTCATTTCATTCCCATGCCCCATGGGGGCAGGGGTAGGCTGGCAGCGGCACAATTCGCCGCTCTTCATCGAAGAAAGTACATAAAATACCACAGCAGAACATTACATATGCAAAATACTGGCATAAAAGATTAAATGCACACATGAGAAGGACAAAGCAATTGGAGTTAAAATATTCAAAAGAAGGGGCAGTTGGATGAGGCACATTTACATAAAATCCACATCAAGTTAAATTGGTACTCGATGAAGATGTAGCACTTTAACACTGGCGGCACGAACAGCACAAATAAAAACGGCGTTCACAGTGTGAGACTACGACACTGAACACACACAGAGGGGGGGGGGGGGGGGGGCTGGCAGCAGCGTAATATGACGCTCTACAGCCTACAGAAAAGTTAAAAAACATAATGAGAATAGAAACAAACGAGAACAATAGGCGATAAAACGGTGACATTGTAAAAAACTGTACAATGGCGGAAAGCTGTGGAATTTAAAATATAAAAACACTGCGGTGATGATGCGGATGAAGACACACAAGTAGCAGACAGGCACAATTAAAAAAACATGGTGACAGTCTGGTTTCCGTTCGCGCGAGATAAAAAAACACAACTAGCGACAGTATGGCGGCTGTTCGCAACATTCA
This sequence comes from Schistocerca cancellata, assembly GCF_023864275.1. Classification (NCBI taxonomy): domain Eukaryota; kingdom Metazoa; phylum Arthropoda; class Insecta; order Orthoptera; family Acrididae; genus Schistocerca; species Schistocerca cancellata. Next base: position 1,069,552,189 of record NC_064626.1, read on the forward strand.
CAGGGGACGCACAACACTGAACACTCACTTACAACGGTACTAGACAGGTGACACGGCGGCAGATGGGGGGGGGGGGAGGTCTGTGAGGGGGAAAAGGGGGGAGGAGAGGAAAAGAAAAACAGGGGGAGCTGATGGAGGGAGGGGATATAGAAATGAGGGGAGGAGCGGTTATTCACATTTTCACACATCCATTTATTTGTTTTGTCACCTTTGGTCTAAATGGGAAGTTACACACAATCTGATCAAATGAATACGGATACTCCTGTGAAACACGGAAGTGACCATTGTACGAGGGACCTTCAATAAGTACCGCGATACATTTTTTCTCGGCCAATTACGGTTGAAAAAATGCAGAATTTCTTGTGGGAATGGGGGAACATTCTCGCTTCAGCTCCTGTAATTTAATGAAGTTCCGATAGGCAATGGCGCTATTATACGTAGCCTTCAAAATAGCGGCTGTAACGGAGGTGCGTTCCGCGCAGCGATATGTCACTGAGTTTCTTTTGGCAGAAGACCAGAGCTTCGCAGATATTCATAGGCGCTTGCAGAATGTCTGTGGAGAACTGGGAGTGAACAAAAGCACGGTGAGTCGTTCAGCGAGGCACCTGTCATTTTCGCAACTAGGTCGCCCGAACCTGTCCACACAGAGGTGTGACTCCTACAGTGTTGGGGACTTCCTCGTGTTCGTCGGCACAAAAATACAAACGAACTTTACTTCTCCATGACAACGCAAGGCCTCATACAAGTCTGCGCACCCGATAGGAGCTCACAAAATTTCATTTGACTGTTCATCTTCATCCGCCCTACAGCCTGCATCTCGCACCTTCCGATTTCCATCTGATTCACCCAATGAAGGATGCACTCCGCGGGAAGCAATGCGTGAGTGACGAGGAGGTCACTGATGCAGCAAGACGTTGGCTCCTAAATCGACCAGTAGAGTGGTACCATGAGGGCATACAAACCCTCCCAGTAAGGTGGCGTAAGCCGTCGCGCAGAACAGGAATTATGTTGAGAAATAGACAGTGGAGGGGGAAACGAGGAGAGTTGTCAAGATCCGGGAGGAATTAAAGGAAATGGCCAAACACAGACATGAATGGCGAGCTCTCCTGAATGCTTTTTGCCCCCATAGGAGTCAAATGAATCAAAAGAGTGGGGAATAATATGGTTTGTTGGAACCCTGAATAAAACCAACCTGGTTTCGGAAAAAATGTGTTGTCTTACTTATCGGACGTCCCTTGTATGTTAAGAGACGGGTACCCGCCAATATAAAAGGAGGTGGGGAGTATTGTGTAGTCAATAGGGCGCAGTAGCGGCAGGATGGGTCGGTTAGAAGAGCTCAGTGACTTCGAATGTCGTTGGAAGTCATCTGAGTAACAAATCCGTAAGCGACATTTCGACCCTTCTAAATATGTCCAAGTCGATTGTTGTTGGCGTGATTCTGAAGTGGAAACCCGAAGGAACAGCCACAGTGAAACCATTACTGTTAAGGGTGATTGTAACAACTCGCATGAAAGCAGAGGAATGAATGACTTGTGAGTTCAAAAGTGCTACCAGCAGTCCAGCTAGCACAATGAGAGTGTGAGGGAAGTTAAAAAGAATAGGGTACAACGGTCAAGCAGCTTCTCATGTGAGCCACACATTGCTGTACTCAGTGCTAAGCGACGCTCGAGGTGGTGAAAATAGTGACGCCACTGGACAGTGGATCACTGGAAACGAGTGATTTGGAGTAACGAGCCACGTTACATAGTGTGACAATCGGTTGGAAGGGTTTGGGTTTGACGAAATCTAGAAAACATTTCCTACCATCGTTTGCAGTGCCAATAGTCAACTGTGCTGTCATGGTACGGGTGTGCCACGGCAAAGTATTAGAAATAAAAAAATTACATTTAAACTAATTAACTTAATAAAAATGTTAATAAAAGCCTTTTGATTAGATTTAGAAAAATAAAAAACCTTGGTACATTTGACAAGATTCGAACCCTCGACCTTCTACACGTTAATTTTACACACTAACCACTATGCTTCACCAAGCTGTTGTATTTATGACTCTGGTGTCCCAATGGCAACAATAGACAGCCTTCAAAAATTCGGTTTCACCCAATGTCGTGCGTAGCTTATCTAATGTAAGCCAATCTCGATAATTGTAATAACTGTATAAATAACGCTGATTCTCGTCTTGTGCGGAAGAATCCAGCAGTGTTTGGTTAGTACTGTGGATGAAATGTGCGTATTTCGTTAATATCGTTGTGTATGCGAATGTATGTACACTAAAGCGTCAAAGAAACTGGTATAGCCATCCATATTCAAATATAAAGATATGTAAACAGGTAGAATACAGCGCTGCGGTCGGCATTGCCTATATAAGACACTAAGTATCTGGCGCAGTTGTTCATCTCAGATGTGCTTAGATTTACAGCAACGAAAGGATTCGAGTAATGCTGGGACATCCCACTATACATCAAATCATCAAACAAAAATCAACCTCATTCTACAATGCATGCCATACTCACCATTCCATCTCATCAGCTCACTCGAATAAGAACAGCACCCCCATCACAACACACCCATCACCACCATCCATCGGCAGTTTAGATGACAAACAGAAACTATCAGCATATAGCAAACAAAAAGTAACCTCACAACCATCTAAATCGCCACCTCCACCAACATCATAATTCGAGGACAGAATCCCCAAGCCATTACTCACCACTAAGCGATATTCGTTATTTCAGGTATGTCATGCAGAAGACAGAGCGTCAAAGGACGCTGGATCTTCCTATACGAAATGGGTGTAGACCCAGCCAATTCGATGTCCGCAGTTGTTAGATCGGTTACTGTTGCTACAATGGCGGGTTAGCAAGATTTAAGTGAGTTTGAACGTGGTGTTACAGTTGGCGCACGAGGTAGCGATGAAGTGCGGATTTTCGTGTACGGCCATTTCACGAGTGTTCCTTGAATATCAGGAATCAGATAAAACATCACATCTTCGACATCGCTGCGGCCAGAAAAAGATCTTGCAAGAACGGGACCAACGAAGACTGAAGAGGATCGTTCCATGTGACAGAAGTGCAACCCTTTAGATTTCAATGCTGCGTCATCAACAAGTGTCAGTGTGCGAACCCTCAACGAAACAACATCGCTTTGGGCTTTTGGAGCCGAAGGTCCAGTAGGGTACTCTTGATGACTGCACGACACAAAGCTTTACGCCTCGCCTCGGCCTGCCAACAGCGACATTGGACTGTTGATGACTATAAACATGTTGCCTGATCGGAAGAGTCTCGTTTCAAATTGTATCTGGCGGATGGACGTGTATGGCTATGGAGACAAACTCATGAATCCATGGACCCTGCATGTCAGTAGGGAACTGTTCAGGCTGGTGGAGGCTCTGTAATGATGTCGGGCGTGTGCAATTGGACTGGTATGGGACCACAGATACTTCTAGATACGACTCTGACAGGTGACACGTACATAAGCATCCTGTCTGATCACCTGCGTCCATTCAATGATAATTAAATCAAGACCTTAAGCTGTCGACAGGCGTTGATAGACATCAATGGGGACAGCTGAAAACGTGTGCCCTGACAAGAACTCGAACCTGGGATCTCCTGCTTACATGGCAGTCGCTCTATCCATCTGAGCCACCGATAGCACAGAGGACAGCGCGTCTGCAGAGACTTATCCCGTGCCAGCTCCCCGTGAGACCCACATTCCCAACTCAATGGCCACACACTACATTCGTAGTGCCCCTGCCCATTATACTCATTACTCGCGGAAGACAATCTTACCGAGTACCGTAAGAGACCGGGAAATGTGTGTGCATTCGCACAGAAGGAGATCAATGGCCGGTTAGCCTTAACTGTATTAAGATGGTATCTATTCTTTCGGACGGCGACTACAGCCGTAATGAAAAAATGGAATTATTCACAGATGCGAATATAGACGACCGTAAGCTGAACCCTCTCCGCCAATTCATTTCTGTATTCAGAGAACAACAATGGTCCTACCAGATTTCCCTGGGGCACTCCTGACGATAACCTTGTCTCTGATGAAGACTTAAAATGGTTCAAATGCCTCTGAGCACTATGGGACTTAACATCTGAGGTCATCAGTCCCCTAAAACGTAGAACTACTTAAACCTAACTAACCTAAGAAAATCACACACATCCATGCCTGAGGCAGGATTCGAACTTGCGACCGTAGCGGTCGCGCGGATCCAGACTGAAACGCCTAGAACCGCTCGGCCACACGGGCCAACTGATGAACACTCACCATCGAGGACAACATACTGGGTTCTATTACTTAAGAACTCTTCGAGCCACTCACGTATCAGTGAACTTATTCCATATGCCCGTACCTTCATTAACTGCCTGCCCTGAGGCACCGTGTTAAACACCGTCTGGAAATATAGAAATACGGAATCTGCCTGTTGCCCTTCATTCATAGTTCGCAGTATATCATGCGAGAAAAGGGCAGTGAGGTGTCAGGTCAGAAGGGTGTTCTGAACACAATTTCGACACAAAGCAGCTCAATAGGCTGTGGAGTGGAAGGGGTAGGCTAGCAATAGAACAGTGCATCACCATTGACTAGACACTCATTTATTGAACACATAAGTCAGGTATTACCCAAAAGTAACAATCAGTACAAATTACAAAATAATATTCTTTTCCTTTAAGTCACTCAAACATGCAAATAGCAATCATTTAACTGAAAACCTTTTAAGAAAGCAAGACTAGAAAATTTGAATGATGAGTTAAAATCGTATTTAAATAGGCTCTGACCCAGCACATATTTTAAAACGAAATACTTCCTTTAAGGAACCAGCGATCAAAATTAATTACATAATCCTCAACAACCATATTACATCCAAGACATTTAAGATTAAACAATAATATATAACATCAGAGAGCTGCAGTCCCAAGTTTTAAGCAGCACGTTTCAGGTGGACTGCACTGCAACAGTACAATACAAGTCCCTCAGAGGATCTGCCCACACAGGAAGTCATTGTCGCAATCGACAAAATATCAACATCATTCCATGTACAGACCTAAAACAAACTAAAAGCTCTCTTAAGTTTGGTACAGTTAATTCCCTTTCAACATAACATACATCACAAGTCTAGCCCTAGGACGGCACCGACACACCGCAATTTAGCACGCAAAAAACTACAGTGACGCACTCATCACGTATCCTTACAAAATCCAAGAACAGGGAGCCGGCTCCCCAATAGCGGAACATTTAACCACGCGCAGCGTGCGGGTTTGCAGGATGCTGATCTCGCCCTTAACCTCTACACCAGTAAAAATACCAGTCAGCCTACAATCTTGAACCACCATACACATTCCTTCAGTTACTGCATAGAAAGCCAGTGTGATAGGCAAACAGACCAGCATATAATAAAAGCTTAAGCAATTTCCTTACTAGACAACCCTTATGAATAGTAGCCATATTTTTTTAAAAAAACGTGAGAACACCCACAATCAAAAGACAAACAACGCCAATCATAAGGACAGCAGCGCATAAGCAAGTAGCAATGGTAACTTCTGCTTAGATTGGCTACAAATCAGCGCGTGATTTAACACACCTGAGAACAGTCTTTACAACGTAACCATCAATACAATAGCAAATTACTCATACGTGTACTCCCCCACGATTTCGATACGCAAAGCCATAGACAAAACGTGGAGATCGTATCACTTAGACCAACATAATGGTGCTCCCTCAGTTACGCCAAATAACTGACTCCCTTAGTTGCACAGCAAAGAACCAGACCTAATGAAACCACCACAGTTTTCGCCTCTAAATTGTCGCAGTACAAGTGAGACTCAATCACAATGTAATTTTACATCACCAGTTCCCGTATAGTCAATACAAGCGCCTGATTTTCATCCGTTTATAACGGCAGGCAGCAACATCGTACGGAAAAGAGCGTAGACACAAGCTCTTACCAATTCTCTTCTCCGAAAGCAGCCACCGCAACTCACGGGAGCCACTGGGACATCCAATGCAAAAATCGTTACTCCTTCACACAAATTACAGGACGCCCGATTCCCGCTGCTTGCTACGGCGCCTTCCATTCAGAGCCAACTTGTATATCTCCATGCGATAGGGCCGGTCCCACACTCGCTGCGTCAACCCGACAACCGTCTTCCACCACGTCCCGGAGCACACCCCCACGGGACCTCGCCTCGTTACTCCTCGCGTAGGCCCCAGAGGGCGCTGCTTACCGCCCTGACCGTGGCAGGAAGATAAACCACTAGAGTGGCACCGGCTCAGGCAATATGAGCTTAAAGCGAGCGATGCTTTCTAAAACCATGCTGATTCGTGGACAAAAACTTCTCAGTCTCAGGAAACTTTATTATATTCAAACTGGGAATATGTTCAAGGATTCTGCAGCACACCAAAGATAGGGATATTGGGTTTTTTTTTCAGACGATGTTCACTCTCATTATACAGGGTGTTACAAAAAGGTACGGCCAAACTTTCAGGAAACATTCCTCACACACAAAGAAAGAAAACATGTTATGTGGACATGTGTCCGGAAACCCTTACTTTCCATGTTAGAGCTCATTTTATTACTTCTCTTCAAATCACATAAATCGTGGAATGGAAACACACAGCAACAGAACGTACAAGCGTGACTTCAAACACTTTGTTACAGGAAATGTTCAAAATATCCTCCGTTAGCGAGGATACATGCATCCACCCTCCGTCGCATGGAATCCCTGATGCGCTGATGCAGCCCTGGAGAATGGCGTATTGTATCACAGCCGTCCACAATACGAGCACGAAGAGTCTCTACATTTGGTACCGGGGTTGCGTAGACAAGAGCTTTCAAATGCCCCCATAAATGAAAGTCAAGAGGGTTGAGGTCAGGAGAGCGTGGAGGCCATGGAATTGGTCCGCCTCTACCAATCCATCGGTCACCGAATCTGTTGTTGAGAAGCGTACGAACACTTCGACTGAAATGTGCAGGAGCTCCATCGTGCATAAACCACATGTTGTGTCGTACTTGTAAAGGCACATGTTCTAGCTGCTCAGGTAGAGTTTCCCGTATGAAATCATGATAACGTGCTCCATTGAGCGTAGGTGGAAGAACATGGGGCCCAATCAAGACATCACAAACAATGCCTGCCCAAACGTTCACAGAAAATCTGTGTTGATGACGTGATTGCACAACTGCGTGCGGATTCTCGTCAGCCCACACATGTTGATTGTGAAAATTTACAATTTGATCACGTTGGAATGAAGCCTCATCCGTAAAGAGAACATTTGCACTGAAATCAGAACTGTCACACTGTTGGATGAACCATTCGCAGAAGTGTACCCATGGAGGCCAATCAGCTGCTGATAGTGCCTGCACACGCTGTACATGGTACGGAAACAACTGGTTCTCCCGTAGCACTCTCCATACAGTGACGTGGCCAACGTTATCTTGTACAGCAGCAACTTCTCTGACGCTGACATTAGGGTTATCGTCAACTGCACGAAGAATTGCCTCGTCCATTGCAGGTGTCCTCGTCGTTCTAGGTCTTCCCCAGTCGCGAGTCATAGGCTGGAATGTTCCGTGCTCCCTAAGACGCCGATCAATTGCTTCGAACGTCTTCCTGTCGGGACACCTTCGCTCTGGAAATCTGTCTCGATACAAACGTACCGTGCCACGGCTATTGCCCCGTGCTAATCCAGACATCGAATGGGCATCTGCCAACTCCGCATTTGTAAACATTGCACTGACTGCAAAACCACTTTCGTGATGAACACTAGCCTGTTGATGCTACGTACTGATGTGCTTGATGCTAGTACTGTAGAGCAATGAGTCGCATGTCAACACAAGCACCGAAGTCAACATTTCCTTCCTTCAATTGGGCCAATTGGCGGTTGGGTTCAAATGGCTCTGAGCACTATGGGACTCAACATCTGAGGTCATAAGTCCCCTAGAACTTAGAACTACTTAAACCTAACTAACCTAAGGACATCACACACACCCATGCCCGAGGCAGGATTCGAACCTGCGACCGTAGCAGTCCCGCGGTTCCGGACTGCAGCGCCAGAACCACTAGACCACCGCGGCCGGCCCAATTGGCGGTGAATCGAGGAAGTACAGTACATACTGACGAAACTAAAATGAGCTCTGACATGGAAATTAAGCGTTTCTGGACACATGTCCACATAACATCTTTTTCTTTATTTGTGTGTAAGGAATGTTTCCTGAAAGTTTGGCCGTACCTTTTTGTAACACCCTGTATACCCTTTCAGGCCTGGTAACAACACCGACGGATCCTGTCCGCCATTCTACCTGTCATTTACATTCCCCGCAATGGTGTATGTGTGTACGAAGTTACACCGACATTCGACTATGTTTTCTGGGTGGTTCATTCTTCTTGTCGGACGGTGTAATTGATTTCGCCTGTCGGACATTCGCCAGTATCATCGCTACGTGCAGTAGTCGGTAGCGTAGTAGGACTGTTAATAACACTATCAACTGAAGCACGTTATCTACCCGACTCTCACACTACTGAATATTATTTGCGGGCGTTTCAGTTGTTCCTCTGGCGTGCCTGTGATAAAAAGTGGAGGGAATACGTGATGTCGCGATAGCTTTCACGACTAGCCTGATAATGGGTTCGTATTCAATCACACAAACATACCACTACACTCACACATACATTTATATTATAGCACAGAATATAATACACTGGTTAATTATAATAATAAAACAATAGTAATAATAATTATAAAACCTCTACAACGTTCTGAAGTGGAATCTGTGGTGGCACAAGACTAATTTTCTCATATTGACATTAATAAACCTATACAGGGTGGTCCATTGATAGTGACCGGGCCAAATATCTCACTAAATAAGCATCAAACGAAAAAAACTACAAAGAACGAAACTCGTCTAGCTTGAAAGGGGAAACCAGATGGCACTATGGTTGGCCCGCTAGATGGCGCTGCCATAGGTCACACGGAAATCAACTGCGTTTTTTTTTTTTTTATAGAAACCCCCATTTTTATTACATATCGCGTAGTACGTAAAGAAATATGAATGTTTTAGTTGGACCACTTTTTTCGCTTTGTGATAGATGCCGCTGTAATAGTCACAAACGTGTAAGTACGTGGTATCACGTAAAATTCCGCCAGTGCGGATGGTATTTGCTTCGTGATACGTTACCCGTCTTAAAATGGACCGTTTACCAATTGCAGAAAAAGTCGATATCGTGCTGATGTATGGTTAATGTGATCAAAATGCCCAACGGGCGTGTGCTATGTATGCTGCTCGGTATCCTGAACGACATCATCCAAGTGTCAGGACCGTTCGCCGGATAGTTACGTTATTTAAGGAAACAGTGTTCAGCCACGTGTGAAACGTCAACCACGACCTGCAACAAAAGATGACGTCCAAGTAGGCGTTGTAGCTGCTGTCGCGGCTAATCCGCACATCAGTAGCAGACAAACTGCGCGAGAATCGGGAATCTCAAAAACGTCGGTGTTGAGAATGCTACACCAACATCGATTGCACCCGTACCATATTTCTATGCACCAGGCATTGCATGGCGACGACTTTGAACGTCGTGTACAGTTCTGACACTGGACACAAGAGAAATTACGGGACGATGACAGATTTTTTGCACGCGTTCTATTTAGTGACGAAGCGTCATTCACCAACAGCGGTAACGTAAACCGGCATAATATGCACTACTGGGAAACGAAAAATCCACGACGGCTGCTACAAGTGGAACATCAGCGACCTTGGCGGGTTAATTTATGGTACGGCATTATGGGGGGAAGGATAATTGGCCCCCATTTTATCGATGGCAATGGTGCAATGTATTCTGATTTCCTACGTAATGTCATACCGATGTTACTACAAGATGTTTCACTGCATGGCAGAATGGCGATGTTCTTCCAACATGATGGATGTTCGGCACATAGATCGCGAGCGGTTGAAGCGGTATTGAATAGCATATTTCGTGAGAGGTGGATCGAAGCACCATACCATGGCCCGCACGTTCACCGGATCTGACGTCCGCGGATTTCTCTCTGTGGGGAAAGTTGAAGGATATTTGCTACCGTGATCCACGAACAACGCTTGACCACCGACAACGCTTGACAACATGCGTCAGCGCATTGTTCAAAATGGCTCTGAGCACTATGGGACTTAACATCTATGGTCATCAGTCCCCTAGAACTTAGAACTACTTAAACCTAACTAACCTAAGGACATCACACGACACCCAGTCATCAGCGCATTGTCAATGCATATGCGAACATTACGGAAGGCGAACTACTCACTGTTGAGAGGAATGTCGTTATACGTATTGCCAAATGCATTGAGGTTGACGGACAGCATTTTGAGCATTTATTGCATTAATGTGGTATTTACAGATAATCACGCTGTAACAGCATGCGTTCTCAGAAATGATAAGTTCACAAAGGTACATGTATCACATTGGAGCAACCGAAATAAAATGTTCAAACGCACTTACGTTCTGTACTTTAATTTAAAAAACCTACCTGATACCAACTGTTCGTCTAATATTGTGAGCCATATGTTTGTGACTATTACAGCGCCATCTATCACAAAGCAAAAAAAGTGGCCCAACTGAAACGTTCATATTTCTCTACGTACTACAAGAATATGTAATAAAAATGGGGGTTCCTATTTTTTTTAAAATGCAGTTGATATCCGTTTGACCTATGGAAGCGCCATCTACCGGACCAACCATAGCGCCATGTGGCTTCCCCCTTCAATCTAGACAAGTTTCGTTCTTTGTAATTTTTTCGTTTGACGCTGATTTCGTGAGATATTTGGCCCGGTCACGATCAATGGACCACCCTGTATAATAAACACTGGGTATTTTACGATCAAGAAGAAGGAGGCGGTAGTACAATCGATTTGGGTGAATGTTCACTTGAGCCACTATGAATGTGGAAAATCATATAGTTATTGTGTATTTTGTCTTTAATTAAAATATAATGTGGCTCTTTTTTTTCTTGTCAGATTTGTGACTCGTATACCTGAAAACAGCCCTCAAGGGACCACTTTGCAGTTCGATGACGAATATGTGACAGAAATCAGGGACGATGACATGGTAAGTAAGTATCACTGTACTGATCGTAGAATTTCAATAATACAGTGAAATTACTGTTAGCAGTTGTAAAGAGGGATTTCCTATTCCACATCGTAATGTTGTAAATGAAGCATGTCTTGCCCTTGATAGGTGCTGTTTTACAATTATATGTAGCAGTTATTTTATTTTCTCCATTTTTCTGTTCTGTGTACTGTATTTATTTATGTGTTGCTCTAGTAATAAGGCATCCTGTCTCCATTACGACAACACAAAGTTGGGTGCCTCTATTATGTAATGTTCTCATTCGAAAGTTTAATACATCATTAATTCATAGTATTTTACCAATCAAATTAAAATAAACTATTGTTAGATCAGCCTAACAAAATGTTGGCCCACACATATCAACAATCACCAACCAGCCTCAACCCTTACATCATTTTCTAAAATTTTTGAGAAGGTTAAATATTCAAGAACCGTCACCCACCTTTTCAGTAATGGAATATGTATTCAATCACAGTTTGTATTTCGAATGGTCTGTTGTGTTAAGGCATATAATATACTTTCACCGAGCACATAATACAGTTTTTAAATTGTGAAATATCATCAGTTGGGATGCTTCTGCGAAATTATCGACGGTATTCCATGGTGTTAATTATAATTTTCTATTAGTACAATTACGTTTTTATGGAACACGTGGTTCTGCAGATTCCCACCTTAAAAAACACGATGCAGGAAAATTTTTCACTAGGATGCGCGAGTAATGCACAAAGGTACACCATACCATCTTGATGTTATTGCTTACTGTTATTGCTCTGTGTTAATTATTTATCATTTATTTAAATCAGAAGGCAGAATTAGTCGTTTTGCATACAATACAAGCATTATTGCAAAAGAAACACGTAAACGACAAACAGTAAATGATCTATTTTTTAAAGTTATTAACGGGTTATACATAACTTCGAAAAACCACAGCTCATCCACTTTCTCACTGAAAAAAAAGAAAAAAAGAAAAAAACTACCTCAATATTAACGTAGTGCATCAACAAAAAATTGAGTAGAAGATTTTGAGTTCATGATGGGCATATCGATGAAAATTTAAGTTAAAAAAAAACATATATACCTGCTACAACATAAAGTTTCACCTAGTTTTGACGTAAGAATAATTGTCAATTTTCTGGATATGAAAATCAGTGCGATATTTTGCATAGATTCATTCATTCACTGACGTCCTATGGGATAATAATCTGGCATTACTCATCACTCACGAAAAAAGTATTCATTACACAAAAGAAAGTAATTACAATTATGTATGGGGTTTACATATGTACAGTTATGAGCCAAAACATTATGACGGAAGCAGAAATGGCTGCGCAGATTATCGAGGCATTACAAGTCTCAGTTCTATATTGAGACTATGAGAAAAGATCCTTAAAACTACAATCATGCTCACAAATTAAGAATAATGCTGATACATGGTGAAACAACGCTCTGGTGAGCGGTTTGCGGGTTTAAATCACCTCGGGTTATGACCATGCGTTGCATCTGACCTGCGGTCGTCGCACGGTGGCGCTGGCAGCAGTCCACATACGCAGAGGTGTGTTGGTGCACGTCAGAGTACGGTGCAGCGAGTAGGTGTGCAGACGTTTTCAGACGTGCCAATGGTGACTGTGTGTTGAAAATGGCTCAAAGAACACAAATTAATGACGTTATGGGGGATAAAATATTAGGGCGACTGGAGGCTGGTCAAACACAGCAGTTCGTAGCACGGTCCCCGGGTGCCACAAAGTGTGATCTCAAGATTATGGTAACGATTCCAGCAGACAGGAAACGTGTCCAGCCGCTACAGTACGGGACGTCCACAATGTACAACACCACAAGAAGACCGATATCTCACCATCAGTGCCCGCAGACGGCCACGGGGTACTGCAGGTAGCCTTGCTTGGGATCTTAGCGCAGCCACTGGAACAGTTGTCTCCACACACACAGTCTACAGACGACTGAACAGACATGGTTTATTCGCCCGGAGACCTGCAAGGTGCATTCCACTGACCCCTGGTCACAGGAGAGCCCGTAAAGCCTGGTGTCAAGAACACAGTACATGGTCATTGGAACAGAGGTCCCAGGCTATGTTCACGGACGAGTCCAGGTGTAGTCTGAACAGTGACTCTCGCCGGGTTTTCATCTGGCGTGAACCAGGAACCAGATACCAACCCCTTAATATCCTTGAAAATGACCTGTATGCAGGTCGTGGTTTGATGGTGTGGGGTGGGATTATGATTGGTGCACGTACACCCCTGCATTTCTTTGACAGAGGAACTGTAACAGGTCAGGTGTATCGAGACGTCATTTTGCATCAGTATGTCCGCCTCTTCAGGGGTGCAGTGGGTCCCACCTTCCTCCTGATGGATGATAACGCACGTCCCCACCGAGCTGCCTGCCATTGTGGAGGAGTACCTTGAAACAGAAGAAATCAGGCGAATAGAGTGGCCTGCCTGTTCTACAGACATAAACCCCATCGAGCACATCTGGGATGCTCTCTGTCGAAGTATCACTGCACGTCTTCAAACCCCTAAGACACTTCAGGAGCTGCTACAGGGACTGGTACAAGAATGGGAGGCTGTACCCCAGCAGCTGCTCGACCACCTGATCCAGAGTATGCCAACCCCTTGTGCGGCCTGTGTACGTGTACATGGTGATCATATCTCATATTGATGTCGGGGTACATGCGCAGCAAACAGTGGCGTTTTGTAGCACATGTGTTTCGGGACGGTTTTCTCAACTTATCACCAATACCGTGGACGTACAGATCTGTGTCGTGTGTGTTCCCTGTGTTCCTATGCTATTAGCGTCAGTTTTGTGTAGTGCCACGTTGTGTGGCACCACATTCTGCAATTATCCTTAATTTATGAGCATGAGTGTATAACTGAATGAGAAATTTAGGAACTTGAAGAACAAAACGGCTTCCGGCAGGCACGTCCTATAGCATTAGACAAGTGACTGACAAGAGAACGGCGCATAACACGGTTTTTGTGGACTTCAATAATGCCAGTGACAGTGCACCGCTTTCTCTGATTTAGAAACAATGAATAACCAGAACATTCATTAATGTTGTGTACAAGCTGTTAGAAGGCTGTATTCAGATAACGCTTCTTGTCTTAAGTTAGGAAGTTACTATCACAGACATTTAAGGTTAGCGGAGGAGTGAGACAAGGATGTTACTTGGCGTCTACGCTCTTTAAAATGTTTTTGTACGGAGCGATGAACAACTAGAAGATGAAGGGCAATAACATGGGAATTAGGTTGCGGGAGACGCCAGTAATGGACAGCAAATGAAATGTTAATAATTTTTTGGTCAATCGGCTAAGTTGTTTGTACTCGGTTATTGTTTGTGATAGCCCCTATAATGTTCTTGACGGAGCAGTTTATCGATTGACAACTTAGTTTTCCCTTGTTAACAAGAGTAATATAAATTTTTCATATTCACCATTCGATAGAGGTTTGATCTACAGGCTTAATTGTGAGTTACACCTGTAAAATGGTGACCCTGGAAACAAAAAAGAAGCAACAAAGACAAGTACAATGCATAGCGAGGGGTTAACTTCGCATTACGAAGAGATACAAGATCAAATGTAGAAAAAACTGACGCTTACAAGAAGAGCTACAAAGACAGATTTAAGGAACGGCAAGAACGAGACGCGTGCGACACAACGGGAAAGCGCGTAGAGAAACAGTATATGCGGCAGATGCTAGAACTACGACGTCTAACGAGGCCGCCAAACCAACGATGAAAACATAATTGTCGAAGTTATTACCGGAGAAACCTGAGCTTTGGTTCGCAGTGTTAAAATTCGCGTTTACACAGAACAAAGTCACGAATGACAATACAAAGTTTGCAGTTAATGGCCTGGACGCACAAGTGGTGGACGTCATTTTGAAACCTCCTGCACACGGGCCTTATCGTCACTTGAGAGACGTGGTGGTTCAAGGCACGGGTGAAACAGATCCTACAGTTCAAAGGTATCGGGTCAGGAAGCCTTCTGAATTCTGGCGACATCTCACGAGCAGGGTGGGAGAAACAGTGATGTCGGATGAGACCCTTTGACATGTGTCGCTGGCTGCCAGTGAAGACAGCAATAATCTCTTGCGGGAAAGACGACATTAATTCTGTGCCGACAGGGTGCACGCAGCATCAGGGCAGGCAAGCACCTAGGCAATAGAACAGGAAGCAGACGACCGCAACACAGCTGAGACTGCAGCTACACGACGGAAATTTAGGAAGTCCGTCGACGAACAGCTTCATGGTTTGAAGTCACAATTGAAAGAGACGCTAAAGCAATTATCAGCGCTATAGTTGAAGAAACTAGACAGTACGAGAAGTGGTAAAGCCGAACAACGGAGGCAAGGTCCTGAAGGCAGAATTTGCTGATTATCACGAAAAGTTCGGCATGCGGGCCACGAGATGCGTATTGCCTGCTCATTCCCAAACGGTTACAGCGGCCTGCAGTAGGTGCAGCACGCCACACAACTACACAAGAACACTAGAGCAGTGACACAGAGATGGGCATTACTGCAACGGACAGAGATGTAGGAGTGATTGAAGGCAACAAGGTCGCAGCGCTCAAGATCGGCCCCGTCATACAAGGGGACTCTTCTGTGCACACGCAGGCTTCTAAGCCAGCTTACCCGCTTACGTTGTCACATCGCATGTATGTTTCAAACAGGAGGACAAATCAATGCTACGTGATCGATTCTCAAAAATGGTTCAAATGGCTCTGAGCACTATGGGACTTAACATGTGAGGTCATCAGTCCCCTAGAACTTAGAACTACTTAAACCTAACTAACCTAAGGACATCACACAACACCCAGTCATCACGGGGCAGAGAAAATCCCTGACCCCGCCGGGAATCGAACCCGGGAACCCGGGCGTGGGGGTCGATTCTCGCTCGGACATTAGTGCACTGCCAGTAAAGCAGAAACAGGAAGTGGCAGTAGGCGCATCACTCCACTTAACCGCCGGTAACAACTCGCCTATCAGGGCATATGGAGAACACGGGGCGACCATGAATATTGGGTTCAGCAAGAGTGTTAAATGGAGATTCGTGCTGGCTGGTGTGCAAAAAACCGATCCTTGAGGCAGATTTCGTCCACGACCAATAGCTGGGTTCACTGCTGAGCTTAGTGCAAGTAGTGGAGAAGTGAAGCCAAGACGTGCACAATAGGCAGTAGTGCCATAAACGCTGTCGCGTTACTTGTAGAAGTGGTCACATATGAGACGAAGCAGGAGATTCAGAGTAACGGACAGAAGTAGTACGAGTACATACCACCATGCGTCATATCGAGACTACCGCAAGCCAACCAGTCTCCCGATAGCCCAGAAGACAAGCATCCAATCGGTTTGCTGAGGCAAAAGTGGTGTCTGACCACATGTTGCAGGCAGGAATCGTACGAAGGTTGGATAGACTGTGGTCATCACCACTGCATCTCGTTAGGAAGAGAGATGGCACGTGGAGACCCTGCTAGGATTACCGGCGTGATTAACGCACAAAGAATATCTGACCACTATCCTGTGCCAAATTTGCGGGATTTTACAAGTGTTTTATCTGGGGCTACGATCTTCACCGTAGTCGACTATAGAAAAGCTTATAACCAGATTTCAGTCACTGAAGAAGACATTCCCAAGATGGCTGAGTTAACACCTTTCGGGCTGTATCAACACCTCCTTATGACATGTGGGTTGAAGAATGCGGCTCAGAGCTGACAGAGATTTGTAAATGAGGTGTTGAGGGCTCTGGATTTCTGCTTTGCATATGTTGATGCCCCCCCATGAACCATGGACCTTGCCGTTGGTGGGGAGGCTTGCGTGCCTCAGCGATACAGATAGCCGTACCGTAGGTACAACCACAACGGAGAGGTATCTGTTGAGAGGCCAGACAAACGTGTGGTTCCTGAAGAGGGGCAGCAGCCTTTTCAGTAGTTGCAGGGGCAACAGTCTGGATGATTGACTGATCTGGCATGGAACAATAACCAAAACGGCCTTGCTGTGCTGGTACTGCGAACGGCTGAAAGCAAGGGGAAACTACGGCCGTAATTTTTCCCGAGGGCATGCAGCTTTACTGTATGATTAAATGTTGATGGCGTTCTCTTGGGTAAAATATTCCGGAGGTAAAATAGTCCCCCATTCGGATCTTCGGGCGGGGACTACTCAAGAGGATGTCGTTATCAGGAGAATGAAAACTGGCGTTCTACGGATCGGAGCGTGGAATGTCAGATCCCTTAATCGGGAAGGTAGGTTAGAAAATTTAAAAAGGGAAATGGATAGGTTAAAGTTAGATATAGTGGGAATTAGTGAAATTCGGTGGCAGGAGGAACAAGACTTCTGGTCAGGTGACTACAGGGTTATAAACACAAAGTCAAATAGGGGTAGTGCAGGAGTAGGTTTAATAATGAATAGGAAAATAGGAATGCGGGTAAGCTACTACAAACAGCATAGTGAACGCATTATTGTGGCCAAGATAGATACGAAGCCCACACCTACTACAGTAGTACAAGTTTATATGCCAACTAGCTCTGCAGATGACGAAGAAATTGAAGAAATGTATGATGAAATAAAAGAAATTATTCAGATAGTGAAGGGAGACGAAAATTTAATAGTCATGGGGGACTGGAATTCGAGTGTAGGAAAAGGGAGAGAAGGAAACGTAGTAGGTGAATATGGATTGGGGCTAAGAAATGAAAGAGGAAGCCGCCTGGTAGAATTTTGCACAGAGCACAACTTAATCATAGCTAACACTTCGTTTAAGAATCATGATAGAAGGTTGTATACATGGAAGAACCCTGGAGATACTAAAAGGTATCAGATAGATTATATAATGGTAAGACAGAGATTTAGGAACCAGGTTTTAAATTGTAAGACATTTCCAGGGGCAGATGTGGACTCTGACCACAATCTATTGGTTATGAACTGTAGATTAAAACTGAAGAAACTGCAAAAAGGTGGGAATTTAAGGATATGGGACCTGGATAAACTGAAAGAACCAGAGGTTGTACAGAGTTTCAAGGGAGAGCATAAGGGCACAGTTGACAGGAATGGGGGGAAAGAAATACAGTAGAAGAAGAATGGGTAGCTTTGAGGGATGAAGTAGTGAAGGCAGCAGAGGATCAAGTACGTAAAAAGACGAGGGGTAGTAGAAATCCTTGGGTAACAGAAGAAATATTGAATTTAATTGATAAAAGGAGAAAATATAAAAATGCAGTAAATGAAGCAGGCAAAAAGGAATACAAACGTCTCAAGAATGAGATCGACAGGAAGTGCAGAATGGCTAAGCAGGGATGGCTAGAGGACAAATGTAAGGATGTAGAGGCTTATCTCACTAGGGCTAAGATAGATACTGCCTACAGGAAAATTAAAGAGACCTTTGGAGATAAGAGAACCACTTGTATGAACATCAAGAGCTCAGATGGAAACCCAGTTCTAAGCAAAGAAGGGAAAGCAGAAAGGTGGAAGGAGTATATAGAGGGTCTATACAAGGGCGATGTACTTGAGGACAATATTATGGAAATGGAAGAGAATGTAGATGAAGATGAAATGGGAGATACGATTCTGCGTGAAGAGTTTGACAGAGCACTGAAAGACCTGAGTCGAAACAAGGCCCCCGGAGTAGACAACATTCCAGTAGAACTACTGACGGCCTTGGGAGAGCCAGTCCTGACAAAACTCTACCATCTGGTGAGCAAGATGTATGAAACAGGCGAAATACCCTCAGACTTCAAGAAGAATATAATAATTCCAATCCCAAAGAAAGCAGGTGTTGACAAATGTGAAAATTACCGAACAATCAGTTTAATAAGCCACAGCTGCAAAGTACTAACACTTATTCTTTACAGACGAATGGAAAAACTAGTAGAAGCCGACCTCGGGAAAGATCAGTTTGGATTCCGTAGAAATACTGGAACACGTGAGGCAATACTGACCTTACGACTTATCTTAGAAGAAAGATTAAGGAAAGGCAAACCTACGTTTCTAGCATTTGTAGACTTAGAGAAAGCTTTTGACAATGTTGACTGGAATACTCTCTTTCAAATTCTAAAGGTGGCAGGGGTAAAATACAGGGAGCGAAAGGCTATTTACAATTTGTACAGAAACCAGATGGCAGTTATAGGAGTCGAGGGACATGAAAGGGAAGCAGTGGTTGGGAAGGGAGTAAGACAGGGTTGCAGCCTCTCCCCGATGTTATTCAATCTGTATATTGAGCAAGCAGTAACGGAAACAAAAGAAAAATTTGGAGTAGGTATTAAAATCCATGGAGAAGAAATAAAAACTTTGAGGTTCGCCGATGACGTTGTAATTCTGTCAGAGACGGCAAAGGACTTGGAAGAGCAGTTGAAAGGAATGGATGGTGCCTTGAAGGGAGGATATAAGATGAACATCAACAAAAGCAAAACGAGGATAATGGAATGTAGTCGAATTAAGTCGGGTAATGTTGAGGGTATTATATTAGGAAATGAGACACTTAAAGTAGTAAAGGAGTTTTGCTATTTGGGGAGCAAAATAACTGATGATGGTCGAAGTAGAGAGGATATAAATGTAGACTGGCAATGGCAAGGAAAGCGTTTCTGAAGAAGAGAAATTTGTTAACATCGAGTATAGATTTAAGTGTCAGGAAGTCATTTCTGAAAGTATTTGTATGGAGTGTAGCCATGTATGGAAGTGAAACATGGAGGGTAAATAGTTTGGACAAGAAGAGAATAGATGCTTTTGAAATGTGGTGCTACAGAAGAATGCTGAAGATTAGATGGGTAGATCACATAACTAATGAGGAAGTATTGAATAGGATTGGGGGGAAGAGAAGTTTGTGGCACAACTTGACCAGAAGAAGGGATCGGTTGGTAGGACATGTTCTGAGTCATCAAGGGATCACCAGTTTGGTATTGGAGGGCAGCGTGGAGGGTAAAAATCGTAGGGGGAGACCAAGAGATGAATACACTAAGCAGATTCAGAAGGATGTAGGTTGCAGTAGGTACTGGGAGATGAAGAAGCTTGCACAGGATAGAGTAGCATGGAGAGCTGCATCAAACCAGTCTGAGGACTGAAGACCACAACAGCAACAACAACATATGTTGATGACGTATTTATATTCTTGTGGTAAGGACTATTGGACCAAACTGCTAAGGTCATCGGTCCCTAGGCTTACACACTAATTAAACTAACTTAAACTAACGTACGCTAAGGACAACACACACACCCATGCCCGAGGGAGGACTCGTACCTCCGACGGGGGGATATTAATATTGTCAAGGACAGCTGAGCTGTATGAAGAACTCCTTAAAGCAGTAATCGGCGGAATAAGGGAATTTGGCTTATTATTA
The DNA here is from genome assembly GCF_023864275.1 of Schistocerca cancellata. Classification (NCBI taxonomy): domain Eukaryota; kingdom Metazoa; phylum Arthropoda; class Insecta; order Orthoptera; family Acrididae; genus Schistocerca; species Schistocerca cancellata. Next base: position 1,069,572,626 of record NC_064626.1, read on the forward strand.
AACGAGGCGAGACAAGAGACGTTTCTCGGGCACAAGGTATCAACCACTGCTATCCACTCTTTCAAGAAAAAGTGGAGACGCTACGGAATTTTCCGCGACCTACAGGTTATAACAGTTACGTTGATTCCTAGGAATCATCAAATTTTATAGACGCCACGTACCTGAGGCATCACTGACGGATGCACTAGCAGCGAGCAACACAACAGGCAAACAACACTTGCTACGGACGCCCATCACGCAGCAAGCATTCGAAAAGATAAAGACAAGTTTGCAAAAAGCAGTTCTATTGTCTCACTGAGTCCATAACGCACCGCTGCCAATTGTTGTGGACGCAGCCAGTTGGCTATTGATACAGCAATCCAGCAAAGCGTGTAAGAACGTTGGACGCCCTTACGTTTTTTTGTTTTGTTTTTCTTCACGAAAGTTATCAGAAGCTCAGTCTAAGAGAATCGGCAGAGTTTCTGCCACGATAAATTATAGCCACTTATGAGCTGATCAAGCCACAGATGAGCAGCTACAACAGCTGTTGAGAAACAACCCCACGTCCCTCAAACTCAACCAAGTGTGATTGCTGGGTAGGAGAGATCTAATTTGGTGCAATAGATCCAGGAACCTACCGAAGCCGTTTGCGACACAGTCGCTAGGAAAATCAGTTTTGGCAGCGTCCACAGCCTCGCACATCCTGGCACGAACACCACTGCCAAGGTGATGACAGAGAAGTTCCTATGGCCAGTATTTGGGCGAAGACGTACAAGGGTATTTCGGAAAGTAAAGATACACCGTACGCCAGAGGAACAGAAGAGTTTTGGCGAGCACGTTGGCAATACTGGTGTTAACCTTGAACCGTTAGCTATCTCCTCGCGGTCGTTCGGCAGTTGAACGTTGCTTCTGGTTGGAGTACGTCGTGTTTAAAGTGGCTGCGCCGATTTAGAATCCCGCCAAATGCGAAGTACGTTCCGTCATACGTTTTCTTCGTGCAATAGGTCAGCGACCAGCGGATATTCACAAAGAAATTGTTTCTGTTTATGGGAACATTATGAATCGACAAAATGTAACGAAATGGTGTCGTCATTTCTCTGAAGGTAGGATCGATGTTCATGACGAACAAAGAATAGGTCGGCCATCTGTGATCTATGATGCCCTTCTTCGGAGAACGGAGGAAGCAATACGTGCGAATAGACGTCTCAAATTGAAAGAATTGCTTCAGATCATACCGGATGTGTCAATGACAACTCTTTATGACGTTGTGACTGTCAAGTTAGGGTACAGGAAATTGTGTGCGCGCTGGGTTCCAAAACTGTTAACGGAAGAACACAATAAGAAAAGGATGGGCTTTGCACTCGACTTCCTCACACGCTATGTTGAAGCAGGTGATGAGTTCCTTGATCACATTGTGACAGGTGACGAGATGTGGGTTTATCATCATACACCTGAATCCAAGCAACAATCAATGCAATGGCGCCATTCGAAATGGCTCTGAGCACTATGGGACTTAACTTCTGAGGTCATCAGTCCCCTAGAACTACTTAAACCTAACTAACCTAAGGACAACACACACATCCATGCCCGAGGCAAGATTCGAACCTGCGACCGTAGCAGTCACGTGGTTCCAGACTGCAGCGCCTAGAACCGCTCGGCCACTCCGGCCGGCGCGTCATTCGCATTCACCAAAAGCCAAGAAATGCAAAACGTCGATTTCAGCGAAGAAAATCATGGCTTCTGTTTTTTGGGTCAGACAAGGCATTCTTCTGTTGGAATTTATGCCTCCTGGAACGACAATTAATGCTGCTGCATATTGCCAGACTTTGAAACGTCTTCGAAGGGCAATTCAAAACAAACGCAGGGGAATGCTGACAAGTGGAGTCCGCTTGCTTCATGACAACGCTCGGCCTCACACAGCGCTCGTAACGAAAGCACTACTCAAACAATTGAAATGGGACGTATTGGACCATCCGCCATACAGACCGAACCTTGCGCCCACCGACTTCCATGTCTTCCGTTACCTGAAGTCACATCTTGGTGGAAAATCATTCCACGACGATGAAAGATCAAAGATCAAGTTGAAATGTGGTTCCGACAACAGGACTGTGGGATACAAAAGCTTGTGCACCGACTTAATAAATGTTTGGATAACGGGGGTGATTATGTCGAAAAATTACAAATAATCCAGTTAATAAGATGTAACTGACGTTTTCTAAATAAATGTTCTATTTAAGGACTGTGAGCCATTGTATCTTTACTTTTCGAAATGCCCTGTCGAAGATGAAAAATGCGTGTTGGCATCTGCATCAACGAGTGGGAGACTTTTCAGATACGACAAGTCGATTTGCTCACGTGCACATAGATCTCGTGGGCCCACTTCCGCCATCGGAGGGATATCGTTATTTGTCTGTGGCTATGGACAGGTGTACACGTAGGGCAGAAGTTATTACGGTAGAAATAACAATAATAACACTCAACACGCAAAAGCCAGTCAAACTGTCATAAGCACTATAACAATTAAAAAGTCAAGAGTAATGAGGTGTTTCGAAAAGCTGCATAGCTGTATGAAGGTACTTTATTCGTACTTACTGGTTTCACGTCAGTATAGACGCATCTTCAGGTTTTTAATGGTTATATTTCCATAATGTAGATGGAAAATTATGGAGTCACAGCTTTCGGGAAGTTATCCACGTTAAAAGTCAAATCACAATGGTGAGTTGTATAATAAAATTGAGTACTCCCAAAAGATGCTTGTCAAAATGTACAAAGAAGACTGCTTAATGAGCCATGCGTCTAGGGAAAGTACTATAAGCACATGGGAAATAACATCCAAAAAATAAGACTTTAACATGGAACTGAAACGTCTAGAATGGAAGAAATCTGAAAAAGGTAATGGCATTCACGACTACATGTATTTCGCGATTCGGTTGTCCCGCACATGTCACAACAGACAGGCGGCGACAGTTTGAGTCAACGTTGTTTGTGGAGCTATCTATATTATGTGGATTGCAGCACCGCTATACTACAAGCTATAACCCCTCAACGAATGGAATGGTCGAGATACGGCGTAGAACTTAAGTTCCATGATAATTGTCGAACAGCAGCACTACCACTAGTTTTGCCACGACTACGCACAGCAGCTAAACCGGATATTGGGGCGTCGACCGCCGAGAAGGCATACGGAGAAAAGTTGCGTCTACCGTCAGAGTTCATTTCAAAAAGTAGACGTCTGTGGAACCAGAGTTGCCGTTCATGTTACAGCAACTGAAGTTGCAAACAGCCGAGGTATACCCACCCCGGTTTCACGTCACGGATTTAGAAATGTACTTGCACACAGGGGCATGGCGACATGCTCACATGTAATGATGCGAACCGATGCTGTACGGGCGCCGCTGCAATCTCCAAACTCGGGGCTTTTCTGTTTGTTAAGAGGCAATGAAGATACGATTCAAACGGGGTACAACGACCGGCCTCTTATAGTGTCGTGTGAACGGCTTAAGCCTGCATATCTGCCCTCCACGGGCGTGCATACGCTACAGCAGGAGAGGAGAACTACTGAACATGCGACTGCCACCATAGAGGCAGAACAGCCGGCGTCAACCAGGACAGCAAACGAAGACAGAGTCCAGGGACGCATACAAGAGCAGAGAGTACCGTATTTACTCGAATCTAAGCCGCACTCGAATCTAAGCCGCACCTGAAAAATGAGACTCGAAATAAAGGGAAAAAAAATTTCCCGAATCTAAGCCGCACCTGAAATTTGAGACTCGAAATTCAAGGGAAGAGAAAAGTTTTAGGCCGCACCTCCAAATTGAAACAAAGTTGGTCCATTGTAATATGAGACACAATTTAGGTCGAATGAATGACGATACAGCTACAGTAGTTTGGTTCGAGTCGTAAGCTTAGCAGTTAAGCTTTACCACGTAGCCATTGCTATGCGTCAGGCGCTCCGTCCGTATTTATACGGGTACCGTTCCTTTTTCACGTGCTTCGTCTGGTTTGAATCGATTGCTTATTTTGCTTTGATCTGATAAGTGCCGTTTTCTTTGTTATAGGTGTTTGCGTCACTCTTAAGCTGAAAATGCGTTACTGCACTGTGTCATGCATTGTTTGTCGCATTCTGATAGTGCGTGTTTACGGCCTGTCGCGGCTCGCGGCATGGCTTGCTTTTGTGCGCGCTACCGCCACGTACAATTAAAAAAAAAGAGAGAGGAATCGTCTCATTAGCGAAACAATGGCAAGAGACTGCTGTTTGTTGTTACTTACATTGCTGCTTTCTTTGATAATGGTCAACAAGAATCAAATAATAGACTGCGTATGATAGAACATGTTCTGAACGAGAGTTAGGCGAACATTTTTCTCCGTTTGAAAATCTTTGCGGCCGCTTCTTTATTACATCAAATTCTGCACTGAAATTAGAGTCATCTTAGATTTAAAAATCTAGTCACTTGCCGCGCTTCATTTCTGACTGTATCACTATTAGACATAAGAATAATATGAATATAAACATGACACGATACGTATATTATTCCGCGTTTGCTGTTGTCTGGCTCTAGTTTCGTAGTTTATTAGGCAGACAGGATTTAAATGAGATAGCAGCAAACACGAAAGAATACATGGCAAAATGTTTATATTCGTATTATTCTTATGGTGAAGAGAATACTGTATGTGATTCAAATTTCATCAGGTTCCTATTAGCAACCATCTCTTCTCACAGATAGGAAAAAATTCAGAACGTAGAGTTGGCCATATTGACAAACATCCCAAACAGTCTTGCCAGTCAGATTTTCATAGTACACTGAAATTGTGCTACATTCGAAGATGAACAATACGGAATTTGTATTTACTTCGTTGGATAATGTATGAAAATGCAGTGGTCGAAACTCGCGGCGGAGAAAAAAAGCTCGTCTTCCACTTTTTTTTTTAAATTTATTTACTGACGCAGAGGTTTTGGCGACAGTATTTATCTTTGTGCCTACAAAGCATGCCTGCGTAGCGCTACATATATTCGACGGCAAAGTTAGTTGTGGCGGCACGTACCAACTTGTAACTTCCACTTGCTTTGCACTTGATTCTAAGCCGCAGGCGGTTTTTTGGATTACGAAAACCGGGAAAAAAGTGTGGCTTAGATTCGAGTAAATACGGTAGGTCGACAGGTACGACATAAATTCCCGCATATTCCTGGAGCTCCGTTCTAATGCGGGAGCGGGAAGGGATTGGGGGGGGGGGGGGCTCTGTGTGGGAGAAACTAGTTCAGAATAGCAAATGAAATGTTAATTATGTTTTGGCCAGACGGCAGAGTTTGTACTCTTTATTCTTTGTTACATAACTTTCTTGACAGAGTAGTTAATCGGCTGTCAAGTTAGTTTTCGCCTGTTAACAAGAATAACTATTCAACATTCGATAGTGTTTTGATCTATAGGCTTAATTATGAGTTACGCCTATTAGGTAATGACACACTGTTCTCCCTAAATTTTGCCGAAGATCACATCATTTTTGCCGAGAAGCAGAGGATGTAATAAGCGGACCAGAAACGGATGGAAAATCGTTCTAACGACGATATTGATGGCAAATGGCAAAATGCACTGACGTAAGGGAACATAACAACATCTACATCTACATCTACATTTATACTCCGCAAGCCACCCAACGGTGTGTGGCGGAGGGCACTTTACGTGCCACTGTCATTACCTCCCTTTCCTGTTCCAGTCGCGTATGGTTCGCGGGAAGAACGACTGTCTGAAAGCCTCTGTGCGCGCTCTAATCTCTCTAATTTTACACTCGTGATCTCCTCGGGAGGTATAAGTAGGGGGAAGCAATATATTCGATACCTCATCCAGAAACGCACCCTCTCGAAACCTGGACAGCAAGCTACACCGCGATGCAGAGCGCCTCTCTTGCAGAGTCTGCCACTTGAGTTTGTTAAACATCTCCGTAACACTATCAAGGTTACCAAATAACCCTGTGACGAAACGCGCCGCTCTTCTTTGGATCTTCTCTATCTCCTCCGTCAACCCGATCTGGTGCGGATCCCACACTGATGCGCAATACTCAAGTATAGGTCGAACGAGTGTTTTGTAAGCCACCTCCTTTGTTGATGGACTACATTTTCTAAGGACTCTCCCAATGAATCTCAACCTGGTACCCGCCTTACCAACAATTAATTTTATATGATCATTCCACTTCAAATCGTTCCGCACGCATACTCCCAGATATTTTACAGAAGTAACTGCTACCAGTGTTTGTTCCGCTATCATATAATCATACAATAAAGGATCCTTCTTTCTATGTATTCTCAATACATTACATTTGTCTATGTTAAGGGTCAGTTGCCACTCCCTGCACCAAGTGCCTATCCGCTGCAGATCTTCCTGCATTTCGCTACAATTTTCTAATGCTGCAACTTCTCTGTATACTACAGCATCATCCGCGAAAAGCCGCATGGAACTTCCGACACTATCTACTAGGTCATTTATATATATTGTGAAAAGCAATGGTCCCATAACACTCCCCTGTGGCACGCCAGAGGTTACTTTAACGTCTGTAGACGTCTCTCCGTTGATAACAACATGCTGTGTTCTGTTTGCTAAAAACTCTTCAATCCAGCCACACAGCTGGTCTGATATTCCGTAGGCTCTTACTTTGTTTATCAGGCGACAGTGCGGAACTGTATCGAACGCCTTCCGGAAGTCAAGAAAAATAGCATCTACCTGGGAGCCTGTATCTAATATTTTCTGGGTCTCATGAACAAATAGAGCGAGTTGGGTCTCACACGATCGCTGTTTCCGGAATCCATGTTGATTCCTACATAGTAGCTTCTGAGTTTCCAAAAACGACATGATACTCGAGCAAAAAACATGTTCTAAAATTCTACAACAGATCGACGTCAGAGATATAGGTCTATAGTTTTGCGCATCTGCTCGACGACCCTTCTTGAAGACTGGGACTACCTGTGCTCTTTTCCAATCATTTGGAACCTTCCGTTCCTCTAGAGACTTGCGGTACACGGCTGTTAGAAGGGGGGCAAGTTCTTTCGCGTACTCTGTGTAGAATCGAATTGGTATCCCGTCAGGTCCAGTGGACTTTCCTCTGTTGAGTGATTCCAGTTGCTTTTCTATTCCTTGGACACTTATTTCGATGTCAGCCATTTTTTCGTTTGTGCGAGGATTTAGAGAAGGAACTGCAGTGCGGTCTTCCTCTATGAAACAGCTTTGGAAAAAGGTGTTTAGTATTTCAGCTTTACGCTTGTCATCCTCTGTTTCAATGCCATCATCATCCCGGAGTGTCTGGACATGCTGTTTCGAGCCACTTACTGATTTAACGTAAGACCAGAACTTCCTAGGATTTTCTGTCAAGTCGGTACCTAGTATTTTACTTTCGAATTCACTAAACGCTTCACGCATAGCCCTCCTTACACTAACTTTGACATCGTTTAGCTTCTGTTTGTCTGAGAGGTTTTGGCTGCGTTTAAATTTGGAGTGAAGCTCTCTTTGCTTTCGCAGTAATTTCCTAACTTTGTTGTTGTACCACGGTGGGTTTTTCCCGTCCCTCACAGTTTTACTCGGCACGTACCTGTCTAAAACGCATTTTACGATTGCCTTGAATTTTTTCCATAAACGCTCAACATTGTCAGTGTCGGAACAGAAATTTTTGTTTTGATCTGTTAGGTAGCCTGAAATCTGCCTTCTATTACTCTTGCTAAACAGATAAACCTTCCTCCCTTTTTTTATATTCCTATTAACTTCCATATTCAGGGATGCTGCAACGGCCTTATGATCACTGATTCCCTGTTCTGCGCTTACAGAGTCGAAAAGTTCGGGTCTGTTTGTTATCAGTAGGTCCAAGATGTTATCTCCACGAGTCGGTTCTCTGTTTAATTGCTCGAGGTAATTTTCGGATAGTGCACTCAGTATAATGTCACTCGATGCTCTGTCCCTACCACCCGTCCTAAACATCTGAGTGTCCCAGTCTATGTCTGCTAAATTGAAATCTCCACCTAAGACTATAACATGCTGAGAAAATTTATGTGAAATGTATTCCAAATTTTCTCTCAGCTGTTCTGCCACTAATACTGCTGAGTCGGGGGGTCGGTAAAAGGAGCCAATTATTAACCTAGCTCGTTTGTTGAGTGTAACCTCCACCCATAATAATTCACAGGAACTATCCACTTCTACTTCACTACAGGATAAACTACTACTAACAGCAACGAACACTCCACCACCGGTTGCATGCAATCTATCCTTTCTAAACACCGTCTGTACGTTTGTAAAAATTTCGGCAGAATTTATCTCTGGCTTCAGCCAGCTTTCTGTACCTATAACGATTTCAGCTTCGGTGCTTTCTATCAGCGCTTGAAGTTCCGGTACTTTACCAACGCAGCTTCGACAGTTTACAATTACAATACCGATTGCTGCTTGGTCCCCGCATGTCCTGACTTTGCTCCGCACCCGTTGAGGCTGTTGCCCTTTCTGTACTTGCCCGAGGCCATCTAACCTAAAAAACCGCCCAGCCCACGCCACACAACCCCTGCTACCCGTGTAGCCGCTTGTTGCGTGTAGTGGACTCCTGACCTATCCAGCGGAACCCGAAACCCCACCACCCTATGGCGCAAGTCGAGGAATCTGCAGCCCACACGGTCGCAGAACCGTCTCAGCCTCTGATTCAGACCCTCCACTCGGCTCTGTACCAAAGGTCCGCAGTCAGTCCTGTCGACGATGCTGCAGATGGTGAGCTCTGCTTTCATCCCGCTAGCGAGACGAAAGCAGAGCTCACCATCTGCAGCATCGTCGACAGGACTGACTGCGGACTTTTGGTACAGAGCCGAGTGGAGGGTCTGAATCAGAGGCTGAGACGGTTCTGCGACCGTGTGGGCTGCAGATTCCTCGACTTGCGCCATAGGGTGGTGGGGTTTCGGGTTCCGCTGGATAGGTCAGGAGTCCACTACACGCAACAAGCGGCTACACGGGTAGCCCCGGCACCAAGGAACAAGCAACGGCGAAGTTGGTCGGCTGTTTACGTGCTACTGTCGTGAGCAACTATAGAAAGTGATCAAAGGACGGCGAAACCACGTGTAGGCGATGAGGCGTTAGATGTCCATGCCTCGGTCCAGAATGTAAAGGGTGGAAGCTTCTGTACTCCGTAAACCAGGATAGGAAGCGATCTGTGGAAGATTTGACATCAGAGTACAATTCAGGTACGGCGCAAGTGTTTCAGAACACACTATTCAGCGTACATTGTTGAACATGGTACCTCGCAGCAGACGACCCCTATTCGTCGCCATGTTGACTCGAGACATCATCCATTACGATTGCAGTGGGCACGCAGTCATCGAGATTGGACCGTAGATCAATGAAAACGTATTGCCTTGGAGGAATCACATTTCTTGTTACACCAGGTCAATGATCTGCCCGGATACGCTACCATCAAGGAAAACGGCTGCTCCAAATATGCAAAGCGCCACGGAGTTCAGAATGCTCCTTCTACTCTGTACTTGGATGCCATTTTTGCTTATCTTTACAGGCAGTTCTTTCAGCGCAGTTCCAGCTTTGCCACACGTTGACTCCCTCCTTATTTTCATCACTCTGGCGTTACCTGTTATGTTCTTAGATTTTTTAAAGTTAATACACATTTTATCAATGCTGTTTTTGTGGAGGTTTGTGTTTACCTCCTTCCAATCTGCCTGTCGCTTTCCCATAGCATTTCTCTCACAAAGACATCGAAAGCTACGCGATATATCTTTCTATCTCCTCAAGGGAATAACTGACTTTCCTAGAACATTATGTGTTGTTCCTCGCCCAATTTTGCACCTGTGCTGTATGAATCCGCTACACCACGACTGGAAACATGGTTCTTTGACGATTTTCATTCGAGGCAACTGAGAATGTCTAAAAGTATTTATGGAGGAGTCACAGGCATTTAAAGCGAATGATTTTGTTCAGTGATGGACACTACGTGAAAATTCCAACTCTCATATTCACCAAAGAATAGAGAAATGAAGGGAAGAAACTGACAGCATCCCTTGATTAAGCATCTTCCATGTCTCCTTATTGAAAAATAATTTACATTAGCGTGAAACTTCCTGGCAGATTAAAACTGTGTGCCGGACCGAGACTCGAACTCGGGACCTTTGCCTTTCGCGGGGAAGTGCTCTACCAGCTGAGCCACCCAAGCACGGCTCACGCCCCGGTTTCACAGCTTTACTTCTGCCAGTACCTCGTCTCCTACCTTCCAAACTTCACAGAAGCTCTCCTGCGAACCTACCATAAAACGACAAAGTGCAGTAATTCACATGAAAGGTCAGTGTCCTGATCACATAACAGCCATTTAAATCAACCTGGCGCACGAATTGAGCAATATCCCGGAGAAGGACTTTTCTGAAAGTTTCGTATGGTCGTATGAACGTTTTGTACATTGTACTCAAGTGAAGGGAGACGGGGGCGTAACACAACACAGGAATATTAAAACACCATCTTAACTTTTTCCATTTTTTATTAATCTAGTCTCGAAACCTTCTGCACTGACATGCTACTACAACCTTGCATTTGTCCTCGAACCATTCCTACTTGGTCATTTTGCACTTACTGCTAATTTCATTTTTTAGACATACTTATTCCCTTTCGCCTGCTTCATTCACTGTATTTTTCTTTTTTTTTCTTTTTGTAAATTAAATTTAACACCTACTGTGTTACCCAAGGATTTGTACTAGGCCTTGTCCTTTTAGCTTCTTGATCCTCTTCAGTCTTCACTGTTTCAAATTACCCATTCGTCTTCTACTGTATTCCCTTCCTCTGTTTAAGTCAACCTTTGTCTGATACTCCAACCGAAACTCTCAATAATCTCTGTTTCTTTCAAATTACCGAGATCTAAACTCCTTAATTTTCCACTTTTTTGCAGTTTTTTTTTTAATTTTTAAATTATGGTCGTATTCCACATCAGCCCCTGGAACTGTTTTACAGCTAAAAATCTGGTTTCAGAATCTCTGCCTTACCATTATATAATCAATCTGAAACCTTCCAGAGTCTCTATGTGTCTTCCACATATACAACTTTCTTACAGGATTCTTAAACCAAATGTTAGCGATGTTTAAATTATGCTCTATGCGAAATTCTACCAGGCGGGTTCCTCTTTCATTCCTCTCCCTTTATAGACACGACGTCGTCCTTTGGCAGACCGCACAGCGATTACCCATAAAAGTGTCTGAAAATATCTTTCCTTGATCACGTCCGCAGGGTTATGTGCGTTTTCAGGTGGAATAGAGGAGTGGCAGAGATAATGTGCAAGCATCTTCGATTATGATTCGCTAAACATGGAGGTATAAATCGCAGTATGAATAGCAAGAAATGGAGAGCGATTTTGCAGACTTTGGATAAATCTCAGGAAACCTTCCTTGAGAGGATAAGAAAGAAAGAAGGTCATATGGCCGAAAATGCGTTCCATGGGAAGGTTGACAGAGTAGGTTTCAATGACTGAAAGCACACATGGGGATGTTCTGTCTTTACTAGTGCTTTAGTGGTAGGGTGGTAGCGAACCATCAGCACCAGTTCAGCATTGATGTGTGGGCTGGGATTATTGCTGACCGCCCTGTGGTACCGGCCGTCCTTCCACAACACCTCAAACGTCAGACATATCTGTTCCTGCGGCTGACACTACCTCCCCAACTGGAAGACGTGCCTTTGGTGGTACAAAGGGTAACGTAGCTACTACTTGATTGGTCTCCACTCAATTCCGCTTTACCGTGCAGAGGCATCTCTAGAGAATCTACTTTGACCACACACTGAGGCTAAATTAGTGCTGATGGTTCTCTGTCATCATATCACTAAAACACTAGTACACGCAGAACACTCCAACTTGTCTAAAGTGGTGTCATGTGTGCTTTCTATCACTGAAAACTGCAGTATCAAAGATTTTTCATCTTCATATTCAAGTAGGTGTACCTCCTTTAGAACACATTTCCTGCCATATGACTTTTACGCTCCTTATCCTCTCAGAGATTGTTTGCTGCCGTTTGTCCAATTTAGCAAAATCATACTGTATACAGCACCGAGCTCCGACCATCTGTACATTTGGGAACATAGGGAAGAACTCAGGGAACTTCGACGTAATTGGGCTAAAATGCGGTGAGCCCAAGGGAACCTGGCCTTGATTGTGGGTAGGTCCGTCACAACCACGTTCTGTGGCCTCCTAAAGGTTACAGCTCGATGCCTTGCTCACTGCACAGATACCGACACTGGTTACGTCAATGCGTGATGCAGTGTGACTTGCCCGAGGTGGCAAAACTCCTCAGGTTACGTATGGGCACTGGCAGTAAATGAAACTTGCCGGCCCAGTGGCGAAGTGTGCTTCTCCATTTTGAGTTTCCATCCCCTGTTTAGGATATTTTTCCTTGCATTTGTACTTCCAGTTGAGGGTACACTAGAGGTAGATATCAGCAACGATTCATTCATCTCTGTGGTAGGCCACTAGAGAGAATGCAAATATTTAATGACTGTGAATACGAAAGGTCTGCATGAAAACGAATCAATTATAATATCCCAATATTCTAATCATCTGTCTCATACATCTTGAAGATCCTTTACGTTACAGACATGAGTATCAAGTCTCGCTTGGAAAATAAATAAAGTTGGAACTCTTTCTGTTTTCTGCATTGTCTTTGTTAACTTAAGCCGGCCGCTGTGACCGAGCGGTTCTAGGCGCTTCAGTCCGAAACCACGCGGCTGCTACGGTCGCAGGTTCGAATCCTGCCTCGGGCATGGATGTGTGTGATGTCTTTACGTTAGTTAGGTTTAAGTAGTTCTAAGTCTAGGGGACTGATGACCTCAGGTGTTAAGTCCCATAGTGCTTAGAGACATTTTTTGTTATCTCAAGCCAAGTCGTGATCGAGAAAGAGAAAACATTTTTACCGGCTGCATTTTGTCTCTTGAAAGCACACCCGCTAGTGCTGCTTGCTGCTTGCTTTTCTTATGTAGACAGTGTAAGAAAAAGTCATGGTCAAAGTTTCAGGAGACATTCCTCACACATAGAAGAATAAAGTGTGTTATATGAATATGGATCAGGAAACGTCTTATTTCCATGTTAGAGCTCATTTTCTACTTCTCTTCAAAATCACATTAATCATGGGAAACACACAGAAACAGGACATACCAGTATTACGTGAAACGTTTTCTTACATGAAATGTACAAAATAACCGCCTGGTTACGTTTGGTTAGAATGTGCAGTATGTTGTACCTCTTAGCTTGTCCGCCAGTGTTTGTTGTTCGAACTGAACGAAGATGATGTTGAAATGTGACTCGCTTCATTGTTTGTATTGACATGCGGTTAACTTCATTACTCTCCTGGCGTCAATCACGTAACATCAACTGTTTGATGTTCATCACGGACTTGGTTTCTGGTCAGTGCAATGGAAGTGTACCCAAAAACGGAGTTGCTAGATGCCTATTAGCTATACGGATTAACAGATGGCAATGGCCGTGGCGGTAAGCTTTTGTATCGGGGGAGGTTTCCAGAACGACAATGCTCCGACAAGAGGACGCTTGAAACAACTGATCGTCCTCTTAGGGGCATGCGACCTTTAAGCCTACTACTCACAGCTGTGGGAGGCCTATACGAACAATGACACCTCAACTGGAGGAGGAACTTCTTCGCGCAATTGATGACAACCCTAGTGTCAGCCTAAGACAACTATCTGCAACAAGCAATGTTGACCACACGACAGTCTGTTGAGTGCAACATGAGAACCTGCTGTATCCGTACCATGTACAGTGCATACAGACAGTCAGCAAGAGTTTTTCCTGCTCAGGTACACTTATGCGCATGGTTCATTAAACAGTGTGTCAAACCTCACTTTAGTGGTTCAAATGGCTCTGAGCACTATGGGACTTAACTTCTTAGGTCATCAGTCCCCTAGAATTTAGAACTACTTAAACCTAACTAACCTAAGGACGTCACACACATCCATGCTCGAGGCAGGATTTGAACCTGCGACCGTAGCGGTTGCGCGGTTCCAGACTGTAGCGCCTAGAACCGCTCGGCCACTCCGGCCGGCCTCACGTTAGTGCAAATGTAGTGTTCACAGATGAGGTTTAGTTTCAAAGCAGATGATTAAAATGTCGAAAAGTTGTAAAAAGTGAGCTCTTACATAATCCATGTCCATATAATACATTTTCTTCCTCTACGTGTGAGGAATGATTCCTGAACTTTTCGCCATGCCTATTTGTTATACCCTGTCTAATCAACATAGTGCATATGAAGACAACAGTAGAAGTACATTATTACGTTTCTGTTGGGCAGATATCATAGATTCTTCTCGTGCCCCTGAACCTGCGCTACAGATCATACTGTACGCCTTGTGGAGGGAAACTAAACTCACTCGACAATGCCTTTCTGAGAAATAATGATTTTGACTGAACCTGTACAGCATCCATTGTGGCTTAGGGCTCCTCAGAAGCCCCAAGTTTTGACTTACGGGTCACCGAGGGCTGAAATGATTAGGCAGCCATCCAGCATGAGAGTACAATGTCTTACTAGTTTCTGGCTGGAGGCTGTAATCGCATTATTAGAGTAAAAGCTATGGAGACAGTTTTTATTTAAATCAGTAAAAAGTTTATACGAGGGTCACTCCAAAAGAAATGCATACTATTTTTGTAAAAATACAGTTTTCATTCTGCATGTGTGAAAGTTTTACAGTGTTTAGATACATCATTCCCACTTGTTTTCAAACTTAGTTCAACCTGTTCCCGAGAGTGGCGGCGTCACAGCATGTCTTCAAGATGGCTGCTACACTTGACGTTCGTCAGAAGCAACGTTCTGTCATAGAATTCCTGTGCTGTGAAAACGAGACCGTGGGAAACATCCACAAGAGGCTGAAAAAGGTGTATGAGGATGCTGCTGTCGATCGCAGTACAGTTAGTCGGTGGGCAACCAGGTTACGTGATGAAAGTGGGCACGGCAATATTGAGGATTGTCCTCGCAGCGGCAGGCCTCGTACTGCACACACTCTAGACAATGTGCAGAGAGTTAAAGAAATGGTTCCTGTTGTCAGACGCATCACAGTGAACGAATTAGTCACGCTACGTTGGGATAGAGGAAGGAAGTGTTTGCAGAATACAGAAAGTGTTGACGTTAAAAAAAGGTTTATGCCAGGTGGGTTCCCAGGATGTTGACACTGGCTCACAAAGAAACAAGAAAAACGGTATGCAGCGAATTTTTGGAACAGTGCGAGAATGGTGAAGATGAATTTCTTGGAAGAATTGTGACAGTTGATGAAACATGGCTCCATCATTCTTCAACAGAGACGAAGAAGCAATCAATGGAGTGTCATGATGCAAATTCACCCAAGAAAAAAAATTCAAAACCACACCTTCTGCTGGAAAAGTTATGGCTACATTGTTTTTCGATTCAGAAGGACTCTTGCTTGTGGACATCATGCCAAGTGGAACCACCATAAATTCTGATGCATATGTGACGACACTGAAGAAACGTCAAGCTCGACTGCGTCGTGTTCGACCACATCGGCAAAAGCAGGATGTTTTACTGTTGCACGACAATGCACGGCCACATGTCAGTCAATAAACCGTGGAAGCGATCACATAACTCGGATGGACAACACTGAAACACCTGCCTTACAGTCCTGACCTGACTCCATGTGACTATCATCTCTTTGGGAAAGTGAAAGACTCTCTTCGTGGAACAAGGATTGAAGATGATAACTCCTTTGTCCACGCTGCCAAACAGTGGCTCCAACAGGTAGGTCCAGAATTTTATCGTGTGGGTATACAGGCGCTGGTTCCAAGATGGCGTAAGGGCAAGAAATTATATGGAGAAATGAAAATATTGTTCCTAAAGGATTTACACTACTGGCCATTAAAATTGCTACACCACGAAGATGACGTGGTACAGACGCGAAATTTAACCGACAGGAAGAAGATGCTGTGATATGCAAATGATTAGCTTTTCAGAGCATTCGCACAAGTTTGGCGCCGGTGGCGACACCTACAACATGCTGACATGAGGAAAGTTTCCAACCTATTTCTCATACACAAACAGCAGTTGACCGGCGTTGCCTGCTGAAACATTGCTGTGATGCCTCGTGTAAGGAGGAGAAACGCGTACCATCACGTTTCCGACTTTGATAAAGGTCGGATTGTAGCCTGTCGCGATTGCGGTTTAACGTATCGCGACATTGCTACTCGCGTTGGTCGAGATCCAATGACTGTTAGCAGAATATGGAATCGGTGGGTTCAGGAGGGTAATGCGGAACGCCGTGCTGGATCCCAACGGCCTCGTATCATTAGCAGTCGAGATGACAGGCATCTTATCCGCATGGCTGTAACGGATCGTGCAGCCATGTCTCGATCCCTGAGTCAACAGATGGGGACATTTGCAAGACAACAATCATCTACACGAACAGTTCGACGACGTTTGCAACAGCATGGACTATCAGCTCAGAGACCATGGCTGTGGTTACTCTTGACGCTGCAACACAGACAGGAGCGCCTGCGATAGTGTACTCAATGACGAACCTGGGTGCAAGAATGGCAAAACGTCATTTTTTCGGATGAATCCAGGTTCTGTTTACAGCATCATGATGGTCGCATCCCTGTTTGGCGACATCGCGGTGAATGCACATTGGAAGCGTGTATTCATCATCGCCATACTGGCTTATCACCCAGCATGATGGTATAGGGTGCCACACGTTACATGTCTCGGTCAGCTCTTGTTCGCATTGACGGCACTTTGAACAGTGGGCGTTACATTTCAGATGAGTTACGACCCATGGCTCTACCCTTTATTCGATCCCTGTGAAAGCCTACATTTCAGCAGGATAATGCACGACCGCATGTTGCAGGTCCTATACGGGCCTTTCTGGATACAGAAAATGTTCGACTGCTGCCCTAGCCAGCACATTATCCAGATCTCTCACCAATTGAAAACGTCTGGTCAATGGTGGCCGAGCAACTGGCTCGTCATAATACGCCAGTCACTACTCTTGATGAACTGTGGTATCGTGTTGAAGCTGCATGGCCAGCTGTACCTGTACAGGCCATCCAAGCTCTGTTTGACTCAATGCCCAGGCGCTTCAAGGCCGTTATTACGGCCAGAGGTCGTTGTTCTGGGTACTGATTTCTCAGGATCTATGCACCCAAATTGCGTGAAAATGTGATCACATGTCAGTTCCAGTATAATATATTTGTCCAATGAATACCCGTTGATCATCTGCATTTCTTCTTGGTGTAGCAATTTTAATAGCCAGTAGTGTATCTATACACTGTGAGACTTTCAAACACACAGAATAAAAGATGGATTTAAAAAAATAGTGTGCATTTCTTTTGGAGTGACCCTGGTAGTTACCAGCGTGTCACGTATTAGAAGACTCCCAATTAGCAACGATTTTGATGTCTGTTTTGTATAACCGATTATCTTCTGTGCTTTTCAGGGTAAATATGGCGTGTTTTCCATTTTCCTGTCGGACAACATAACATTCGAGGTGTCACCTACAGTGGGCGAGCAGAGGGCCAGCTTCCACCTCCGAGTGAGAAACAGTGAGCTGTTGGACTACGAGCAGCGGCATCAACTCAGTTTCCACGTCAGTTGCAAGTATTGTCACATATGTAATCCTAGAAACAGCACTCTCATTCACAGTAATTTAACAAGTATTGTGAGCAGCGCTATGTGTTTAACACAAAAAGTACTGGCTTTGTTTTTAAAAAGCGGAAAAGCTTGTTTTGAGTAGTTGCATAGCACTGTTGGTGGACAGTATAAAGATCCTTCACCGATCGGTGCATATGGAAGTAAGCGGAAATGTTCTGAGCTGTAAACTGAACTACGCCACCAAACAGGCTACTCATTCTACTGGTGAAAAAGTAGCTTGTTTGCCATTCCATTTTAGAATTATTGATCAGTCACTTTTTGTTATTTTTGGATCACGCTCTATTTTACTGTGATTATATCTGTCTTGTCCTTACTGAAAGGAAGGTGGTCAGATCCTACAAATTGACAGGGCACAGCAGGACATATGTCTACCTGATATTGCAGTAGAAGTAATGGTTATCGATGCCCACCGATTTGCTTTTTCACCCGCGTAATTTTGGGCAAAATTTCAAATATCATGCTAAGATGCAAGTTGTTCAGGGTGTGACAGAAACATTAGCGAGATAACAGACCTACAGCCGTAACTATGACAGTCAAAAACAATTACAGCTAAGAACGCCAATTCCTTCACATTGTAGTGAACTTAACATAGAAAACATCGTTAATTCGATGCAGTCTGGATATGCATTTGAAATGATGCCAGTAGCCACATTATTTACCTAGAGATTTTTGCAGTCATTTACATCGACGAGTTGTAGCATGTAAACCAAGGATACCTAAACTAACCACTCCACGTCAATTACATCTATACATACATCTATACTCTACAAACCACTGTAAGTTGTATGACAGAGGGCACCTCCTACTGTAACAGTTATTAGGGGTTCATCCTGTTCCATTCACGTATGGGGTGTGGGAAGAATGATTGCTTGAATACCTCTGTGCATGCAGTAGTTATTCTAGTCTTACCCTCAAGATTCCTATGTGAGTGATATGTAGGAAGCCGGCCGCTGTGGCCGAGCGGTTCTAGGCGCTTCAGTCCGGAACCACACGGCTGCTATGCTCGCAGGTTCGAATCCTGCCTCGGGCATGGATGTGTGTAATGTCCTTAGGTTAGTTAGGTTTAAGTAGTTCTAAGTCGAGGGGATTGATGATCTCAGATGTTAAGTCCCATAGTGCTTAGAGCCATTTGAACCATTTTTTTATATGTAGGGGGTTGTAGTATATCCCTAGAGTAATCATTTAAAGCCAATTCTTGAAACTTGGTTAATAGACTTTCTCGGGAAAGCTTATGTCTGTCTTCAAGAGTCTGCCATTTCACTTCCTTCAGTATCTCTCTGACACTCTCCCATGGATTAAACAAACCTGTGACCATTCGTGGTTCTCTTCTCTGTATACATTCAATATCGCCTGTTAGCCCCATCTGATACGGGTCCCACACACTTGAGCAATATTCTAGGATGGGTTGCACGAATGATTTGTAAGCAATCTCCTTCATAGACTGATTGTACTTCCCCAGTATTCTACCGATAAACCGAAGTCTACCACCTGCTTTACCCATGACTGAACCTATATGATCATTTCATTTCATATCCCTACAAAGTATTACACCCAGGTATTTGCATGATTTGGCCAATTCCAATAGTGACTCATTGATATTATGGTCATAGGATAATACATTTTTTCGTTTTGTGAAGTGCACCGTTTTATATTTCTGAACATTTGGAGCAAGTTGCCAACGTCTGCATCATGTTGAAATCTTATCAAGATCTGACTGAATAGTTATGCAGCTTCTCTCAGATAGCTTAAGACAGTCAATGAGCATCACATTAGTTGTCATTAGCGTGACATTTATGCCACTGAGCAAATTTCCTCTGTGCAGTTGCTTCTAAGAAAGAGTTACGCTCTCTAGAATCCCATACTGGATCAATGGCTGAGCAGAAAGTTGCAGTAGCCATGAACTGTTCGATTCTTGGGTTTCAGTGATAAATGCGGTGATGGACAACATCAGGTTACAGAACATCAAATAAATTTGTGATTATTGTTATTGATATAAACGTCATGCAGATCGGGTGTTATTGCGAGGAATTACTGAGAAGATCAGATGTCTCAAGTCAGTCATACAGTAATAATACCAAGTACAAGAAACAAGAAGAGATCATTTTATATTTTTCGTTGTGAACTGGCGGCCTATTTAAAGGTTCCTTAAATTCAGTGTCTGTTCTGAATACTCATCAGTGCGGCCCACCACATCGGGTGAAATGGATAGTGTCATACAGTAAATGGAGTCGTACTAGCCAGCGTAAAAGATATTTTTTAATGACTGATTACAGTCGGATTCTTTAGTTAAGAGCAACATAACAATTCACCATGAAAATAGCAATACCATACGTGAAGAACACGGAGCGAGTTGAGTGCTGCCAACATGGATGAGTGACAGATTGATTGCTCATCCCAATAACCACTGTAAGAGTTGCTGTGCTACCTAATCAACCAACTCTAGACAGGGCACACTATCTGACTGAGGACAAATAAAAAAAAATATTTGTTTTAAACCTGAGTGCCACAGGATGGCCTGATGATGATCAGTGGTTGGGAGTCAAAGTAAAAGTGCGCCTATAGATTAAAACAGAGCCACTAACACAGACACGCACATTAGCATGTCACTTCGGTAGTCAGGGAAGCCCACCAGCATCTGAACGAATCCATACGGCAGATTAACAAGGGCCAGTGTGCCAGCCGGCATGTATGGGATTTTTAAGAGGTTTACCACATAAAGACTATGCAAATACTTGGCTGGCAACCACGTCCTGCATCAGTTATGCTGCTCACAAACATTTAGAAAACGTTCACGCTCTTTCACATAGGATAACACTAGACGTTTACAGCTGGGAGGGTGGGGTGGGTGTTGGGAGAGATAAAGTGGTGGCGACAGGAAGAGCATCTGGCCACGTTCTATCACAAACATTGCCAAATTCGAAAATTAACATGTCAACTCAGAGAAGATACTTGATAAAGGCCAAGAAAAAGAGGAAGGCTACAGATTAAAACATTTTTTCCCTCATCGTGTTGTCCAACCGACAACATGTCAAAAATATGTGATGGGGGAAAATCATTAATTCAACAAGAGTCATTATTCAGGACTCTCAGGTTTGTCATGTAATTATTTTAACGATCTTCCATTTAACAAACATCAAGCAGAATTACTTCTTTTTGCAGGTGAAGCAAGTATTATAATCAGTCTCGGTAGAAACACACCAAAAGAAGAAACTCTCAATATTGACTGGTTTTCTGCCAATGACCTCTCTCTTACTTTTAAAAAGTCTCAGCGTATCCAGTTCTGCGTATTAAATGGTACATTACCAACAACAAATTTAAAGCACAAGCAGGATTTAGTAAACAATGTAGAATCTTGAAAAATTTTAAGTGTACATATTGCTGAAAATTCAAGTTGAAAAGGGTATACATTCTACAGATTCTGTAACATAAGTTCAGTTCAGTCTCTTTTCAACACTGTATTATTGCAAATCTTGGATAAAGAACCGTCAGTAAGTTCACATTGCCTATTTTCATTCAGTAATGTCATGCAGAATTGTACATTTCATAACTCATCTACAAGAAAGAAAGTCATTTTTGCATGAAGACAAGTCATAACAATACAGTGTGCTGCACACCATTGATCATCTTATCTAACTGTTTGAATCAACAATGTAGGAAAAGATAGATAGCTACTTACCATAAAGAAGACACGTCAAGTAGTAGCTATCTATCTTTCCCTACAATTCTGATGTTCCTGCCTCGGGTTTCCACTGCTTGTATAAGGATTTAGGTAATTTTATTGAGGTATGTATATAATTTGTCTCGCGAAAATTTTTGTAAATAATCTAGTAGAGTTCAAAAGGTATAATACCATTTATGAAATGAAATAATCGTTCGACATTAGCATCTATAATTACAATAGGAGAAAGAAATTACTTTCATTACTTTTAATTAAAGTTGACTTAGCTCAGGAAGGAATAAATAATGCTATTACTAAAATCTTTGATAACTTGGAACGTAAAGATAGAGTCTGAGGACCAGGAGAGTACCTTGCCCCAGCCGACCATTTACTCCCTGGAGAAATCACCGAAATTCGTTTAGACAGCAGGCAGAGTGGACCTGATGCAGCCTGAAGGACTGGATCGATGAAAAATTGCCACCCCTACTCAGGATTTATCCCGGATTTCCACGCCAGGAGTTTAGTACTCTGTCCATGTTCTTCTGAAAATAACTTGATAAAACTTGATAAAAACTGTTGACATTACATATACATTACATAGAACATCAATAAATATTACAGCATCAGTACACTGATCAGCCAAAACATTATGACAACTCCCCATCGCGAATTTGGATGCCGCCGGGTGGCGTTGAGGGCACGTGACGCGGTAAAAAAAGTATGTAAGTGGAGCAGACGTGGAAGGGGGTCACCCTAGCTAAGATAGGGGTTCCAAATGAGGAAATCTACTGAGATAAGGAACTTTGACAAAGGACAGATTATAAGTATTACACAGAGCCTGTGAACTATTATTTCGGAAATGGTGAAGCTGGATCAATGTTCACGTGTTATTGTTGTGAGCATTTATGGAAAGAGGTAGAAGGACAGTGAATTATTACCACTAGGTGCTAAATGGTTGGGCGTTCAAAGTTTGTACTGGAATGTTTCACTAGAAACACCGGCTGAAAACGACCGTACTAAATTTAATAAATGACCATAACGCACAAAAAACTTTGTAAAACACAGTGAGCAAAAGTTTATTCAACAGCACAAGACACCTTTGAAAACTGCTAAATTTAATAATGAATACACTGCACAAACAGCTTTGTCAGTACGTAACTTTAGAACTGCTACAGCTGCAACTGCACACCACAAAATGTACACACAATGCTGAGACTTCGGTGAATGATGTAAGCACACTCATGAATAACAGACCACTCAAATCAATAAGTCAACAAGATGAATGAAAATCCACTGATGAGATGAATGAGAATCCACTGGTGAATTACTTTTACAGGAAGTATTATCAGTAATAATACACACATCAAAAAAAAGTTTCGCATCACCCTGGTTCCCAGAACTCCTGAAGATAGACGTTGATTGTGGATATTGTATCACAGACACAATCTCTTTGACTGTTCAGAGATATTACTAAACCCGACCAAAGATGTAAACAACCATGCATGAGTAGCGCCTATTAGACGGAGGGGGTCCGACAGCCGATCACTTCCAGTCATTCCAGCAGGAAGGTGGTACTCGGCTGGTGTTGTCTGTAGTCCAACCATATCTAGACGGTCAACACCACAGTTTGATCGTGTCTGCATTGTTACTCTGTGCCAGGAAGGGCTCTCAACAAGGGAAATGTCCAGGCATCTTGGAGTGAACCAAAGCGATGTTGTTCGGACATGGAAGAGATACAGAGAGACAGGAACTGTCGATAATATGCCTCACTCAGGCTGCCCAAGGTCTATTACTGCAGTGGATGACCGATACCTATGGATTAGGACTCGGAGGAACCCTGACAGCAACGGCACCATGCTGAATAACGCTTTTCGTGCGGCCACAGGACATCGTGTTATGACACAAACTGTGCGTAATATGTGTTTGGAGGCAACCTGGTCAGGCTGGACGCCTTAGACACACTGTCCAGTGACTGCAACAAGGTGGAGATTCCCTGCTGTTTTGGGGTGGCATTATGTGAGACCGACGTGCGCCGCTGATGGTCATGGAAGGTGCCGTAATGGCTATACAATATGTGAATGCCACCCTCCGACCGATAGTGCAAGCATATCAGCAGCATATTGGCGAGGCATTCGTCTTCATGGACAACAATTCGCACTCCCATCGTGCACATCTCGTGAATGACTTCCTTCAGGATAACAACGTCACTCGAGTAGAGTGGCCAGCATGTTCGGCAACCTCAGAGTGAAGACTGGTGAGCCTCCATCATCCATTTGATAGTATTTCCTTGCAGCGTGAAAGGCATATAGGTACTTGGCCTATCCTCACTGATCGCTCAGTCTAGCATGCAGGCAGCTTTCACCTTGTGCCATAAAGATATACACTAAATTTCACCTACAGTGTGGCTGTTCATGTGCCAATGCCACAATTTTCCATTTTTCAGTCATGTGTATACAAAAGTGTGATATCAGTAGTTTGCCCCAATAGTTCCCCCAAGGCTAGGTTTGTGATGGGGAGGTACATATGACCCTGAGGACACTGAAGCAGATGAAATCTATTCACGCTACAAAATTCATCAGCTACAGATCCCAGAGTGCGCTGTAAGCCATTCAGTATACGTACCCAGAAAAAATAGTGTTCAGACCATCCAGGGCACCCTCATTTACCTAAGGAAGAGTTGATATTGTGCAGACCATCTGGGAATTCAGGGCAACAAACTGGCAAATGCAGCTTCCAAGGAGGCTTGTAAAATACCTTCAGTAGAGAACTCTGTGTCATTCTCCATCTTATTCTATCATTGTCGACAAGAAGGGTCATCAGAAGAGGAGTGAGGACTGTCTGGAAGAAAGGAGAATAAGCTGTTGTTGGGGATGCCAGCTACTGATTGAGGTATACCTTCCTTCTGCCACAGGATGAAACCTATTATTGGTTCTGGTGTACCTCCTGCTAACTGCAAAGGCAACACGATATGCTCATTGCATACCTGACACTGCCTTTTGGCACACGGTTTCCTTCTCCAGTGGTATCTACCAGTGTGTTCTATCTGCAGTGCATCTCTGTCTGTATCGAGCATAGATACATGGTCCCATTCTGGTGCATCACAGTCTTCACTAACTTCCTTCCCCCTGCCCCCCCCCCTCCCATCACAAGTACAATGTGCATCTCCTCCACATTTAACATGCCACAGAAGATACTTGGGAGTTTAATAATAATAACAAAAAAATATTTTGATGTAATGATAACAATTTGTTTGCCTCAGTGCTGTTTGCTTCTGGGGTCGAGCAGTCACGATTGCCATGATGTGCTCCATTGGTACCAGAAGAGGCATTGCACGACTCAGCTACGGACTTGCTCTAAGGTGTTGCTGGTCAGTAGCTTTAGATGTGTCTGTGGTTAGCACTTTACTCTCCTAGCTATTAATCTTTGCACTCATAACTAGAGTTACTATTTCTCCTTTAACAACAATGTGATCCTTATTGTAAAGATAACGTGCTAAGTTGCAGACAGGCACAATTAAAAGGCACTTACACATAAACTCTTGGGCACTACCTTCATCGAAAAAAGAAAACACACATCATTCATTCACAAAAGCAAGCACACCTCACCCACACAAGACTGTCAGCTCCAGCAGCTTGGTCCAGAATGCAGCTATCCCATGGGATGGTAGCAGAAATCTGGAGGGAGTGGGGAAGAGGAAGGGATAGCAGTGTACAGCTGGGGGAAGAGAGGAGCGCTGTCTGGCAGAGTGAACAGGCTCTAGAATGCCAACAGGTGCAGCGTAAGGAAGTTGTGGGGCAGGGAGGTGGGGAAAATGGAGTGAAAAAGGAGAGGAGTGAGGAAAGATGGATGGATGTGTTGGCAGAGGGTGACAAAGAGTGTAGGAGGCAGGAATGGAGAGGAGTTGATAGGACAGAGGGGGTGGAAACTGTTGAGTGAAGGGTATGGGGACAGTATGATACCGTAGGTTGAAGATGGGATAATTATGGGAGCAGAGAATGTGTTGTAAGGATAACTCCAATCTGTACAGTTTATAAAGCCTGGTGGTGGAGGGGGGATCCAGAGGGCTCAGGTAGTGAAGCAGCCATTGAAATCAAGCATGTTATTTTCAGCTGCATATTGTGATACAGGATGTTCCTTTTTGCTCTTGGCCATGGTTTGATGGTGGCCATTTATCCTGGCAGTTGGCTGGTTGGTAGTCATATCAATATAAAAATCTGTGCAGTGATTGTAGCAGAGCTACTAAATGACGTGGCTGCTTTCACAAGTGGCCTGGCAACTGGTGGGGTAGGATAAATCTGTGACAGGACTGGAATAGGAAGTACTGGGTGGGTGGACTGGGCAGGTCCTGCACCTGTGTCTTCCACAGGGATATGATCCTTGTGGCAAGGGGTTGAGTTTGGAAGTGGTATAGGGATGGACTAGGACATTGTCAAGGCTGGGTGGGCAATGGAACACCACTTTAGGAGGGGAGGGAAGGATCTAGGGTAGGATATCCATCATTTCAGTGCATGATGATAGGTAATCAATGCCCTGGCAAAGGATGTGGTTCAATTGTTCCAGTCAGGAGTGGTATCAAGTGATGAAGGATCACTTTTTTGTGGCTGGTTCTTGGGAATGGTGGAAGGATTGCAGGTACTGTTGGTGGTTGATGAGTTTAATGTGGACAGCATTTTGACAGCTGTTATCCATTTCAAAACCAAAAAATCCCTCACATACAACTTGGCTACACAGCCACAGCATACCTGCAGTGACAAGAACTCCCTTGCCCAGTGTGTTGAGTGTCTCACCAAGCCCTTCCCAGACAAGCACTATCCCCTAGACCTAGTCCACAAACAGATTTCTCATGCCATTTCCCCTCATACGCTCTATCCTCCCATCACCCCCAGAAACCAGCCACAAAGGTGTGCCCCCTTTGTCATTGAGTACCGACCCAGAATGGAACAACTGAACCACATCCTTTTCCAGGGCTTTGATTACCAATCCTCACGCCAGGAAATGAGGGACATTCTACTCAAGATCCATCCTACCCTTTCAGAAGTGGTGTTCCGTCACCCGCCCAACCTCCACAACATCCTAATCCATCACCATGCCACTCTCAATCCCAATACTGTGCCACAAGAGTCATATCTCTGTGGAAGACCCAGGTGCAAGCCCTTCCTAATCAACCCACCCAGTACTCCCTATTCCAGTCTTATCACAAGTTTATCCTACCCCACCAAGATCCAAACCACCTGTCATTTACCAGTTCTGCTGCTATCATTGCACAGATTTTTATTTTGGTATGACTACCAACCAGCTGTCCACCAGTATAAATGGCCACCACCAAACCATGGCCAAGAGCAAAGTAGACCATCCTGTGACACAACATTCTCCGCTCCCATAATTATCCCAGCCTCAACCTACAGTAACATCCTGTCCCTACACCCTTCACCAAACAGTTTCCACCCCCTCTGTCCTATCACCTCCTTCCCATTCTGGTATCGTACACTCTTTGTTTGTCACCTTCTGCCAATGCACCCAACCATCTTTCCTCACTCTTCTCCTTTTTTGCTCCATGTTCTCCACCTCCCTGTCTCACAACTTCCTGATGTTGCACCTGTTGGCATTCTATATGCTGCACACTCTACCAGGCAGCACTCCTCTCTTCCCCCAACTCTACACTATTATCCCTTCCCCTTTCCCACCTCCTCCAGATTGCTGCCACCATCCCACTGATAGTCACATTCTGGCTCAAACTGCTGGAGTTGGCAGTCATGTGTGCATGAGGTGTGCTTGCTTGTGTGAATGAATGGTGTGTGTGTCTCTTTTTACAATGAAGGCTGTGGCTGAAAGCTTATATGTAAGTTTCTTTTAATTGTGCCTGTCTGCAACTTAGTGTATTATCTTTATGGTAGGTAGAAATCTATCTTTTACTACGTTGTTGGTATTCCTCCCTGGACTTTCCATTGTTTTATTTCTCCTTTAAGTGTGTCCTCACAAGGACCCACTCCAACACTCCCACTATGGAAATATCCGTGATAGTACTGATGACCAAACCAACTGATTGCAATGTCCGGGTATGTTCATCATAACACTTCAGTGATTGCTTTAGTCCATCTGTCTTGAAGCAAATGTTTTACAGCCTTCATTTGGGTAGTCCACAGCTGTGTTCTCACATTTTGAATTATCATCTTATGGCTCTCAAAATGAAAATCTAATTGTGTTAGGGTAGTTTCCATCTGCAGAACTATCCAGAAATTGCGAACAATCCTAGGACAGTCAGCACACCTGCAGAACATCATAAATGAGAACACTGTGGTGGATTACTTACCAGTCCTTACTCTGAACTGCATCAAAGACAACATAGTGGTCTTCTGGTAGTTCTGACTGCTTCCATGTATGTCTATGCTTCATACTAATTCTTAAATCTATATTTGATGTAAACAAATTTCTCTTCTTCAGAATCAGTTTTCTTTCCATTGTAAGTCTGTGTTTTATATCCTCTCTACTTTGGTTATCATCAGTTATTTTGCTAGCCATGTAGCAAAATCCATCTATTACTTTAAGTGTCACGTTTCCTAATCTAACTCCCTCAGCATTACCTGATTTAATTTGACTACATCCTGTTATTCTTGGTTTTATTTTGTTGATGTTCATCTTATATCCTCTTTGCAAGATGCTGTACATTCTGTTCAAGTACTCTTCCAAGTCCTTTACTGCCTCTGACAGAATTACACATCGTCAGCAAACCTCAAAGTTTTTATTTCTATTTCTTCTCTAAGGACTTTAATTTTTAACTCCAAACTTTTCTTTGGTTTCCTTTACTGCTTGCTCAGTGTACAGATTGAATAACATCGAGGATAGGCCAGAACCTTGCCTCACTCCCTCCTTAACCACTGCTCTCCTTTCATGCCCCTTGACTCTTATAGCTGCCATCGGGTTTCCGTAAAAGTTGTGAATCGTCTTTCGCTCCCTGTATTTTACCTGTACTACCTTCAGTATTTCAAAGAGAGTGTTTCAGTCAACATTGTCAGAAGGTTCCTCTAAGTCTACAAATGCTATACCGTATTTTACGAACTATAAGATGCACTTTTTTCTTCGAAAAATTGCCTCCAAATTTCAGGTGCATCTTGTGATCCAAATTAATATAAAATTATCCAGTGTTTGATTTAAAATTCCCACTAGTTTTAAAAATGGCCATATATTCTGTGCCACAGGAAACCTATCTCTGTCTGGCAACTTTGGATTCAACTGGCAGCAACAGTGCACCAATGCGACGAACATGATTTGTGGAGATTCACAAATTTGCTAACATTGTCTGCTTCCCACACCACCATCATAAAATCAGAACACTGTCTAGCATTTGATGCATCATTGCAGGCTGCGGTGCCAGTGAACTTGAATTGAAAGTGATTTGTGTTATCGGTAAGAGTACAATATTTCTGTTAGTAGCTAGCTTCGTAATGGAAAAAAATAAAAGGTGTTCATATGACGTGGGCTATAAATTGAAGGTAACAGCATATGTAGAAGAACATGGAAACAGAGCAGCTGAGCAGCATTTCAACCCTTCATCGACAGAAAAAACCATTTGCGATTGGCAGGCTAGTAAAGAAGAAATTCAATTGCATGCTCATAAGCTAGCACTATAGTTAAACAGAGAACCGACTCATAATGATAACATATTAGACCTTCTGGTGACAAACAGACCTGAACTATTTGAAACAGTTAACACAGAACATGGAATCAGCGATCATAAAGTGGTTACAGCATCAGTGATTTCAGCCATAAATAGAAATATTAAAAAAGGTAGGAAGATTTTTCTGTTCAGCAAAAGTGACAAAAAGCAGATTTCAGAGTACGTGACGGCTCAACACAAAAGTTTTATCTCAAGAACAGATAGTGTTGAGGATCAGTGGACAAAGTTCAAAACTATCATGCAATATGCATTAGATGAGTATGTGCCAAGCAAGATCATAAGAGATGGAAAAGAGTCACCGTGGTACAACAACCAAGTTAGAAAACTGCTACAGAAGCAAAGGGAACTTTGAGTTCTGATGTCGATCAGTTGTAGAATTTTGGAACACATATTATGTACAAGTATAATGACTTTTCTGGAGACTAGAAATCTACTCTGTAGGAATCAGCATGCGTTTCGAAAAAGACGATCTTGTGAAACCCAGCTCGCGCTATTCGTCCACGAGACTCAGAGGGCCATAGACACGGGTTCCCAGGTAGATGCCGTGTTTCTTGACTTCTGCAAGGCATTTGATACAGTTCCCCACAGTCATTTAATGAACAAAGTAAGAGCATATGGACTATCAGACCAATTGTGTGATTGGATTGAAGAGTTCGTAGATAACAGAACACAGCATGTCATTCTCAATAGACAGAAGTCTTCCAAAGTATGAGTTATTTCAGGTGTGCCGCAGTGGAGTGTCGTAGGACTGTTGCTATTCACAATATATGTAGATGACCTTGTGGATAACGTCAGAAATTCACTGATGCTTTTTGTGGATGATGCTGTAGTATAGCGAGAGGTTGTAACAATGGAAAATTGTACTGAAATGCAGGAGGATCTGCAAAGAATTGACACATGGTGCAGGGAATGGCAATTGAATCTCAGTGTAGACAAGTGTAATGTGCTGCGAATACATAGAAAGAAAGATCCTTTATCATTTAGCTAGAATATAGCAGGTCAGCAACTGGAAGCAGTTAATTCCATAAATTATCTGGGAGTAGGCATTAGGAGTGATTTAAAATGGAATGACCATATAAAATTAATCGTCAGTAAAGCAGATGCCAGACTGAGATTCATTGGAAGAATCCTAAGGAAATGCAGTCTGAAAACAAAGGAAGTAGGTTACAGTACACTTGTTCATCCACCGCATGAATACTGCTCACTGGTGTGGGATCCGTACCAGATAGGGTTAATAGAAGAGATAGAGAAGATCCAACGGAGAGCAGCACACTTTGTTACAGGATCATTTAGTAATCATGAAAGTGTTACAGAGATGATAGATAATCTCCAGTGGAAGACTCTGCAAGAGAGATGCTCAGTAGTTCAGTACGGGCTTTTGTTGAAGTTTCGAGAACATACCTTCACCGAGAAGTCAAGCAGTATATTGCTGCCTCCTATGTATATCTTGCGAAGAGACCATGAGGATAAAATCAGAGAGATTAGAGCCTACACAGAGGCATACCGACAATCTTTCTTTCCATGAACAGTACGAGACTGGAATAGAAGGGAGAACCGATAGAGATACTCTAGGTACCCTCCATCACACACCGTCAGGTGGCTTGTGGAGTATGGATGTAGATGTAGAGAACTTAACAGACTCTAAGGGTGGAGTTGGTTGGTGCTACAAGTTTATGAAGTGTCATGGACTTACCATGCGAACCAAAACCAGAATATTCCAGGAAGTGCCTCAAGAGTATGAAGAGAAAATACTATCTTTCCATCACTTTATTATTCAACATCGAAAGAAAACCTGTGTGGAACTAAGTCAAATAGTGAATATGGGCGAAACTCCTGTGACACACGTAATAGAACTGTTACCATGTAAGGTGCTAAAATTGTAACTATAAAAACAAATGAACATGAAAAAAATGCACTACACTGTTGTCCTTTCATGTTGTGCTGATGGTACCAAACTTAATCCAGTGATCATTTTCAAGCACAAAATGTACTGAAATACTACCAGGTGTTCTTGTTCACATACATGAAAAGGGTTGGATGGATGAGGATGGTATGAAATTATAGATTAACTGAGTGTGGAAGAAAAGGAAAGGTGCTTTATTGAAGACGAGTTCTCTTCTCATGCTAGATCTGTTTTTACTTATTTATTCCATGTGATCTGATGGTACACAGTGTGTTACAGACGTTGTAAAATATCAGTTAACATTGTTAACATGTATTAACATATGGTATCCTAATGTATTATATTGCAAAGATTGGTTAAGTTTACTTCACTCCATTGCTCAATGTTTTCAGTTTAACATAAATAGCAAGATTACTGTTCTAGGTATTCATTTATAGAGTAAAAACAGTGACACAACAAATATGACTTCACAGCTTTGCTAAATTTTATGTTGTCTTCGATGGACTTAATACTAGTGGGAAGATTATTGAACAGTTGGAGGCCCATGTGGAATGCTCCCTTTTTACACAGTTGAGTGTTTGTATGTAAAACATGCAGATTTGAGTTTTTCCTGGTGTTGTGTTTATGTATTTCATTATTTTTTACGTCTCTGGAGTCAGTTGGCACTATTGGTTTCTGAAATATTTTAGAGTCTTAATAATGCATAGGCAAGGCAGTGTAAGGATTTCCAACTTTCTGAAGATGGGTTTGCAGGAGTCTCTGGGTTTGTTCCCAGTAATAATCCTCAAAGCTCTCTTCTGGATGTTGAATGTGCTCAGGACAGTTGGAGAATTTCCGCAGAATATCACACCATATTTTAGGTGGGCTTGTATGTAAGTGTAGTACATGTTGATTACTGTTTTCAGGCTAGCACAAGATTTCAGTACACTAAATGCATAACAGCCAGTACTAATTCTGGCATTTAACTTTCCTATATATGTATGCCATTTCAGGTTATCTTGAACCCACAGACCCAGGAATTTGCAAACAGTGTCAGTATCTCTTGGCTGGTTATTTACAGTGACAAGTGGCTGAGAGGGATTTGCATTTTGTGCTGTGTGAAAGTTCATGGAAGCTGTCTTTTTGGTGTTGATAGTTAATCTGTTGATTTTAGACCAGTTGCTGAGTTGTTCATTGGTCAAGTTCACAGCTTTTTGCACATCCTCTGTATTCTCCCCTTTGAGGAGTACAGTTGTGTCATCAGCAAATATTATTGTTTTGTGTGCATCTACTTTCAGGCTCAAGCCATTAATATACAGGAGGAAAAGTAGAGGTCCCAATATTGAGCCCTGTGGTACATCTTGCTTTACAGTTTTATTACTCGATAGGATTTCGGTTCCTGACTTGGTTTGTCTATTAGTGTATTTCCTGCTGACTCTCTGCATCCGATTGGTTAGGAATGAAGCAATCCAATTGTTTGCAATTCCTCTGATACCATAGTGTTCTATTTTTTCCAGCAATATTTTGTGGTCAACAGCGTCAAAAGCCTTTGACATATCCAGAAATATGCCTGTTATGGGTTGTTTTTTTTTATCTAACAGATCTAATAGCGTATTTATGCAATCATATACTGCAGTTTAATGAGATTTGTTGCTTCTGAACCCATGTTGAGCTAAACATAGTAAATCATCTTTTTTTTTTTTTTTTAATGAAGTCCATCAGCTTTTTGTACATTATTTTTTCAAAAACTTTAGAAAAGCAGGATGAGAATGAGATAGGCCTGTAGTTATTCAAATCTTTATCACCTTTTTTGAAGACAAGTTTCAGAGCTCCAGGGAAAGTACCTGCCTTGAAAGAACAGTCACAGAGGTGAGATAATGGTTCAGCAATTTTTGATGACAGCTGCTGAGATACCATCAATTCCAGCTGAACATGAATTTTTTAACTCTCTTAGGGCTTTTGCAACATCATTTTCAGTGGCTTTAGTAATGAAAATTGACTCTGCACATGTGTGGTATTTTTGGTTTGCTGGTTGGTAGTCTGTGCTAGGATTATTTTTGACCAATTTTTCAGCTACGCTCTTAAAGAATTTGTTGAAAAAGTTCACCACAACTTTGGGATCAGATATAGATTCATTGTTGAATTTGATTTCTATGTTCATGTGTGTAGCTTTGATTTCCCCTCTTTCCCTTTTTATAATATTCCACATTGCTTTTACTTTAATGGTGGATTTGTCAATGTACTCATCATTTTGCATCCTTTTTGCCTGTCATATCACTTTTCTTAGGATACATGTGTCGTTTTTATAGTATTCTGTTAGTTGGGGGGAGTCACTACTATGTTTACATAACATGTGGAGTATTCTTTTATGTTTGCAAGAGATTTTTATAGCTGGTGTAATCCAAGTCTTGTTTCTCTTATTATTATTTATTCTTATTGGTTTTTGTGGAAAAGCCTCTTCAAAGTGGTAAACTTAAGTGAAAAACCTCCGTAAAGCTTTAGGTGGGACTGGGTTTCAGGTATCTTTGCTAAAATCGACCTTAAGAATGACAGCTTGGTGGTCACTGAATACTGCACTGTATATTTCTAGTGTTGGGTTAAGTTTATTTCTATTTGCAAAAATTTTATCTAGAGCCATCTTGGATGTGGGTGTTACTCTAGTAGGCTCGTTTACAAGGCCATGCAGATTACAAGTTTTTGCAATGTTAATCAATGTCTTCCTGTTTCTGTTGTGGGTGAGAAAGTCTATATCAAAGTCATCAGATATAATTACATCCTGTTTCCACTGACTTATTTTGGATAGAAACAAGTCCATTTGTAACAGAAAATCATTAATACTACTGGAGGGGGGGATGGTAAATTGTAGCTACAATTAGATTTAGATTGTAAGCTTTATGGCTGCATATTCAAAGATCTTGTCTGTTCCTATTTCCTTCAGGGTAGGAAGTGGGCTATATTCAATGTGTTGTTTTATGAAGATGGCAACCCCACCATGTCCATCATTTGATCTGGAGTAGTGTTCACACAATTTGAAATTTGGTAGTGAGATTAACTTAACTACATCAGTGCAGAGCCAGTGCTCTGCTAGGCATACTACTGAAGTATCACTGAGTTCACTGGTCAGCAAAATGTTTAAGTCATCAGTTTTGTTGCTTAAGGATTGGACATTGTGATAATAGATTTTCAGGTCTGAGAGGGGTTTACTCAGGGGGCTCGAAGTCATATTTACTGTGTCACTAACCTTTATTTTAAATTGTGCTGTATTCCAGATATGTTGACTTCCAAGCAGTTGTGCTGGTTCTGTTGGTCATCCTTGGTAGCTGACTCATCCTCCAGGTGGTCCTGAAAACTATCCACATGCACATCACACTGCTGAGGCATCACATTGTCATTCTGGAGGGCTGTCTCAATAATGTTCACCATCTCATTATTGATCCTTTCAGGTTCCTGACCTTTTTGAGGGGTCAGGGGTTTCTGTTTCGTCTCTGTGACTTTGTGACCCATTTGTCTAGTGTAATTTGCACAGTATGGCCTCTATTACTCTTTTTATTTCCCATCTTGTTTGTCTTGATCCATTTGCTTATGAGTATCTGTTTACAGTTTCTGACTTTTGGTTTCTTATTGTCTCCCATAGTTGTCAGGAAGGCCAGTCTATTGCAGATAATCTCCTTACCACATTTGTTTAGGTGGAAACCATGTGTTGTGAAGTGGTTTCTGGCTAGTCTCTCTATTTCAGAGTTCACAGCAATTCTTTTTTGTACGCATGTTTTGCTAAATTCAGTGCTTGTATCAGTGGAGGTTTGCAGTATTAATTTTACTATTTAAATTATGAACATCATATCTCCTGGGTATATGATGGATAATGATATTCATTTTGTGACTTAGAGCGAGTATTGGTTCCAATGGTTCTACCACATGTTTCATCATTAGATCAAGAGGTTTGTCTGTGTCGTTAGAACCCCCCATTACAATCAAAGTATCATGTGTATTGAAGCTTCTTGATAAATTTTCTGCATTTTTTACCGCCTCTTTTAGTGTAGCACCAGATTTTACTATGCTTTTTACCTGGTATGAGGGCCCTAGTTTGTCTTGTAGTATTTGAGCACTGTCTCTTCCATAACTGTCACTTAATATTAGAACTTTCCTTTTTTCCGAGATTTTCTTGCTATGTAACATTCTGGAATTTCTTTTGTTTTTGTCCTGCACATATATTGGTGCTTGAGAAATTATGTTCACTGGCAGATTACTCATAAACTGTGTGTCAGATTGTTCACTTTGGGTTAATTTTCGTGTAAAAACTTTTCTGTGGTAGTTTGTTTACATGCAGATTGTACAGGGCTACAATCACACGTGGCACTAGACAACACACAATTTCTGTTAGGATTCAGCATTGCATTCTGAGCATGATTTACCACTTGACTATTTCTCATAGTACGCTGTCCCATCAAACACCAGTTTTTGTTACCGATATTTACGTTCGGGGTGTGGATAACGAGTTCATTGTTCGTGGGTTTATTGGTTACTGCCAGTTCAGGTTCATTACACTTCACTAATAGTTCTTGATACTTCATCAGTAGGCTTTAATGTTTGAGGTTGAAGACCATTATTTCTTGTTTCAATGACGTAATTATGTGATCCTGCATTAATAGAGTATGGTTTACTTTGGATTCCATAGCTAGTATGATGCATTGGCGGCATGTCCACTGATCTTCACTGTTAAAGTAGTTCAGGTTAACTTTGGCGTATTTTTTGTGGTACCAGTAATTACAGCTAATACACAGAATACCTCATATAACTTTTTTTTAACATATTTTGCACTTATTATGGTTGAAATTCGTTGGAACTGCAGGATCGGCGATTTGTACACTTTTACCCTGTGCCATCTTGTCTCTGGTACTATAAGATGTCGTATGAAAAATTCTGTGATAGAGAAATTGAGACAGAGAAATACAGAGCCTGCTGTTATTCCACAAGGACTTAATTCACAATCACAACCTCTTGATGTCTCAATAAGTTAACCATTTAAAGTGTATATAAGAGAGGAATGGAACAAATGGATGATGGTTGAAACCCAACATGAGTTCACCCCAAAGGGTGCTTTAAAATGACCTGCAATCAAACAAGTGTGTCAGTGGATAAAACAGTCATGGTTTAGATCAAGAGAGTGAGAAGTCGGCATAAGTAACACTCTTGATGTCAGTGAAGACCATCTTAAATATGAATAGGACAATGATGATGATGAAGAGGCGAAAGAAAAGAAAGTTCAGATGATGATTATCAGAGATTTTAAGGTCAGTTCAGTTTTATAAACTAAGAACTTTTTTTTAGTCTGGCTTTGCAGCTCAATAATTAAAATGGTAAAAATGTTATTTAAAAAAACTGCTTAAAAAAGGTGCATCTTATAACCTGTAGTGTTTTATAGCCCACAAAATACAGTAAACATAGGTTTGCTTTTCCTTAACCTATCTTCTAAGATAAGTCATAGTGTCAATATTGCATCACGTGTTTCTACATTTCTCCGGAATCCAAACTGATCTTGCCCAAAGGTCGGCTTCTACCAGCTTTTCCATTCTTCGGTAAAGAATTTGTTAGTATTTTGTGACCATGACTTATTAAACTGATAGTGTGGTAATTTTCACACATGTCAGCAATTGCTTTCTTTAAAATTGGAATTATGACATTCTTCTTGAATTCTGATGGTAATTTGACTGTTCATACATCTTGCCTACCAGATGGAAGAGTTCTGCCATGGCTGACTCTCCCAAGCCTATCAAACATTCTGACAGAATGTTCTCCACTTCTGGGGCCTTGTTTCAAATTGGATCTTTCAGTGTTCTGTCGAATACTTCTCATAGTATCATATCTCCCATCTCATCTTCAACTATGTCATCTTCCATTTCTATAATACTGTGTTCAAGTTTGTCATCCTTTTATAGACCTTCAATACTCTCCTGCCTCTTTTTAGAGTCCCTTTTTTGCTTAGGACTGGTTTTTCATCTGAGCTCTTGATATTCATACAGCTCCTTCTATTTTCTCCAAAGGCCTCTTTAAAATTCCAGTAGGTGGTATCTGTCTTTCCCCTATTGATATATGCTTCTGAATCTTACATTTGACCTCTAGCCTTCCTGCTTAGCCATTTTGCATCTCCTGTCAATCCCATTTTTATATGTTTGTATTCCCTTTTGCCTATTTCAAATTAACTGCATTTTTACACAGGGTGTATAAAAAAATCATCAGATTTTAAAAAATCATAACCATTACGTTGTTTGAGGTAGGTGTGCGAACAATGTACTATTGGAAAGAGCAAACTCTCGAGTTTTACATGGTTCCCACTAGGTAGCAGCAGTGTGCATCCATTTCAGTTCTAGTATAAATGGTGTTGGGACAACAGAAAGCCATTTTGTGTTCTATGTTTTGTGCAATGCGGGTCAGTAATAGCTGTCCAGCGTGACTTTCATACTGGCTATGGTGTGGATCATTCTACAGCATAGAGCATTAAACAATGGCATGAACAATTCTGAGAAACAGGTTGTTTGTGTAAAGGCAAATCGCCAGGCTATTCCAAAGTGTCTGACACAGATGTCGAACACATCCGCCATAGTTTCACAATGAGTCTGCAGAAATCTGTTCACCATGCAGCTCAACTGCTCAGCATGCCCCCAATGTCCACTGGTGTGTGTTGCGTCAAATGTTTATACATGAAACCTTTCAAAATTCAGCTGCTGCAAGGTCTTTGTGAAAGTGACAGACAACTAGGTGTGGGGTTATGTACCTTCGTTCTTGGCAAGATGGACGATGACAGATTTCTTTCATGATTAGTGTTTAGTAACCACGCAATGTTCTATTTAAATGGAAAGATGAACTATCATAATGTGAGAATATGGGGTACGGAACAACCACATGAATTTGTGTAACATGAGAGGGACTCTCCAAAATTTAATGTGTTTTGTGCTGTTTCTTGGGAAAAGATATATGGTCCATTTTTCTTTGCTGAGCACACTGTTACAGGAAACACATATTTCGATATGCTTGAGAACTTTATTTTCCTACAGTTGGAGACTGATTTGAATGACTCCATCTACCAATAGGATGGGGCACCACTATACTGGCATCTGGAAGAGTGGGAATTTTTAAATCAAAGGATTACTGAACGATGGATCAGTCACACTGGACCAAATGATTCAGCCTTACATTACTGGCCTCCAAGGTCATTGGACCTGACTGTACGTGATTATTTCTTGTGGAGTTTTATATAGAATTCTGTTTATGTGCCTCCATTACCAAAAACAATGAATGAACTGAGACTCTGCGTAACAGCAGCTGTGTGAGCTGTAACTCAAGACATGCTCACTGCAGTGTGAGAAAAATTTGAATACCACAATGACATATGCCATACATCTCAAGGGGGCATATTGAACACCTATGAAAAGGTATTAAAAAAAAACTTTTTGTGTTTCCCATCCATTAAGAAACAAAATTCATTGTATATGTTTATTAGCTTGAGAAGTACAGATGTGCCAAATCAAATGATTCTTTTTGGTACACCCTGTATTTTCTCCTTTCATTAGTTCAATACAGCATCTCCTGTGTTATCCAAGGATTTATACTAGGACATGTCTTTTTACCTACTTGATCCTCTGTTGCCTTCACTATTTCATCTGTCAGAACTACCCATTCACCTTTTACTGTATTCCTGCCCCCTGTTCTAGTCAACCATTGCCAAATGCTCCCCCTGAAATTCTTAACAACATCCAGTTCTTTTGACTTATCAAGGTCCCATCTCCTTAATTTCCTACCTTTTTGCATTTTCTTCAGTTTTAATCTGCAGTTCATAACCTTGTGGTCAGAATACACATCTATCCCTGAAAATGCCTTACACTTCAAAATCAGGTTCCAAAATCTCTGTCTTGCATTATATAATCAATCTGAGACATCTGGTGTCTCCAGGTGTTTTCAATGTATACAACCTTTTTTCATGATTCATAAATCAAGTGTTAGTGACACTCTGTTGAAAATATTGCCAGATGCTTCCTCTTTCATTCCTTCCCTCAGTCCATATTCACCTAATATTTTTCCTTCTCTTTCTTTTCCTACTATAAAATTCCAGTCCCCCATCACAATTAAATTTTCATCTCCCTTAACTATCTGAATAATTTCTTTTATCCCATCATAAATTTCTTCAATTTCTTGATCATCTGCAGAGATATTTAGCATATAAACTTCTGTGGTAGGTGAGGCTTCATGTCTATTGTCTATGATAATGCGTTTACTATGCTTTTCATAGTAGCTCACCTGCATTGCTATTTTCTTATTCTTTATTAAACTCACTCCTGCATTACCCATATTTGACCTTATATATAACCCAGTATTCACCTGACCAGAAGTCCTGTTCCTCCTG
This sequence comes from Schistocerca cancellata, assembly GCF_023864275.1. NCBI lineage: Eukaryota > Metazoa > Arthropoda > Insecta > Orthoptera > Acrididae > Schistocerca > Schistocerca cancellata. The sequence continues at coordinate 1,069,611,868 of NC_064626.1, forward strand.
CCACCAAACTTCACTAATCTCCACTATACCTAACTTCAACCTATCCATTTTCCTTTTTAAATTTTTTAACTTACCTGCCCAATTAAGATATTTAACATTTGATGCTCCAATCTGTGGAACCGCAGTGTTGTTTTTGCTTATGACAACATCCTCCTGAGTATCCCCTGCCTGGAGATTCAAATGGGGGACCATTTTACTTCTGTGATATTTTACTGAAGAAGACACCATCATCATTTAACCATACAGTAGAGCAGCCTGCCCTCAGGAAAAATTATGTTTGTAGTTTCCCCTTGCTTTCAGCCATTTTCAGTACCAGCACAGCATGACCTTTCGGTTGATGTAAAAGGCCAGCCCAATCAATCATCCTCACTGTTGTCCCTGTAACTACTATAAAGGCTGCTGCCCCTCTTCAGGAACCACATGTCTGTCTGGCATCTCAACGGATACCCTACCACTGTGACTGCACCAACAGTTTAGCTATCTGTTTTGCCTAAGCACACAAGCCACTCCATCAATGACAAGGTGCATACTTCATGGGGGCATTATGACAAATACATACAGCATATAATTACAAGTCATGTTGGAAGAAAATGCTACTTCTTGAATAAGGTTCAGTTTGTGTGTTTGTTTGACTAACTTTTTACTATGCAAATTAGAATCTTTATTCCACTGGAATATAAATTTTGAAGATGTACTGCAATAACAGTTAATTAGTACTACAATGATCTTTTGTACTAATGTGTATTTCATTTTCTAGATCATAGCCCATCAGCTGGGACCAGATGAATCATTATCTAGTTCGGCAGAAGTCACTGTGTTTCTCAATGATGTTAATGACAATGCTCCTGTGTTTGACAAAGCAGAATACCAGGCAGTGGTGATGGAAAATATATCAGCAGGGTTCTTACTAACTCAGGTAAGTGCAACACAAAGAAACAAATGTTACAGCTTTAACAGAGGTAGTAATACATAAATTTATAACTGGAAAATTGCAGCAACTTGGTGCTTCAGTTTTGCATCATGTGCATCATCAATTCTATCAGTCACTATAGTTGTCTGCTTTTAATGACTCTGATTTTTCTCCCTTGCAAGTTTGCATTATTTTTATATATTATTACAAAGCATCTCTTTGTTGGTTACAAAGCCTGCCATTTTGCATATACTGTGGGGCACTCGAAGCTCTTTGGGACAGGGGGGATGACTGGGGTGCGAGATGGACAATGCAATTGAGGGGCACTCTGTACTAGTGCTCTTTTTAATAAAGAGTATTGTTGTGAGCCAGGTGTGTTGTCACCATCAGTGGCTTACTACCACTGCAATATCTCACTACATTGGTGACCCCGTCAACCACGAATACATACAAATTTGTCTCCAAATCTGATAGTTCTTATTATGCAGTAACAATGTCGCCATCATACACCTCATCACCAGCACTGTACCTATGTCAACAGACACCGCTCACAGGACTGCAGCTCAGAATCAGTGCAGACAGTGTGTGAATCTGACTGTGAAAACAGAGTGTACGAATAATCTGTTTTCATTACAGCTAGCCAACAGTGGCATGACACTGCATCAACAATGGTGACATATGATGAACCCATCAACTGACTTAAATACAATGAATTCCACAATGTCCTCCGAGTGCTTTCTCAATTCTAATCATCTCCGCAATGCCATGTTCATGTCACCCACGTCTTTCAAGCAACGTATTTCAACATTTCCAATTTGCCATGCAATGACCAACTACATCATCTTGCCTCACACACTTCACTGACATTCCGTGATCACCGGTAAATTCACATATTTGGGTGGTGCTCAGCTCAAAATATCACTTTTCCAAGCCAAGAATAATATGCCATGCTGTGAGTGCTGTGGTTGATCAAGCTATCAACAGACTTACAGCTCGCTGAGAGTGTGAATGAGACAGAGCCAACCAGATGGTGCTTGGCTATTGCTGACAGAATGTTCACTTTCATTCACTATAGGCTAAAAGTAATAGGGCACACTGTTAGATTCAACAATAAATGCAGCAGACCCCCCTCCCCATGCCACACGAACGCAGCTGCCTGGGAAGAAAGGGCCACAATCCACAATCATGGGAGACTGCAGCACTCCTCACTGCCTGTACAGCAAAGCACATCGGTGCCCAGAGCTACACACGCTAATAATGTCACATATCCCACACAGGCTCTAGGTTCTACTCCCTTCTTGTATCATATGCAATTCGGTGATGCTGCATGCAAATGTCGAGACCCTTGCGGATACCTAAACTCCACAAGCAAGTCACAGTAGGTGCTCCAGCCTGCGATGCCTCACCAAGTTGGCTACAATCCACCAGAACATCCAACACATATACGCTTGCCTCAGCTGTTGCTCATGGACATCTCCTTGTCTTGGACAAAGCATCAAACCAATATCACTAATTGTCACAGACTCTGATGTTAGCTCACTTCCACGCTCTTTCACTCCAACTTTCAAGCCTATAACTGCCCTCATGCTACAGGTTGCTAATGACTCCAACATTAGTGTATACAAACTCCAGTGTCAATGGACTTTCCTGGTGGCTGCCATGGTAGAACCAGTCATCGGAATGAACTTTTTATAACATCAGCAACTCTCTCATGATGTCTTACAGTCCACACTCATTCACCACATCTCAGGTGAACGAGTGCAAACTATCTCTGCCCTTTCCATGCCTCCAAAACTGGTGCCTGGCGCACTCACCCTCGATCACTCCATCCATGACCTCAAGCAACACATGGTCACAGTAACTCCGGATAGAAAATATAGAGCTTTAATGTCACTTTGCTGCTGCCACCATGCACCATGGCCATAGCAGCAGCACACAAGCAGCTCTGCATGGCAGACAACAAACAGCTGGACACAGTGCTGCTTCCCATGCGCAGACATGCTGCCCCCCCCCCCCCCCCCCCCCCCCCCCCCCCCCCCCCCCCCCCCCCCGTCCCAGAATACACCACGCCAGAGTCACCACAAGGTCAGTAAATTGCAGCGTGCAGTGTCTGTTAACAATGCTTCCAACCCCGCCACCTCAGGCATATGTGCACACACTTGTGCTTCTCATGACAGAGCCATGTATTGCATAGTAACCACAGATGGACCCCCAGTTCAATGCAAACCACAATGGTTAACCCCAGTGGATTTGCAAATTACAAAAGCTACAGTTAACCATCTCCTTAAAGGAGGAATTATTTGCCCTTAAGGTAATCCCTGGGTCTCCAGAATCTGGCTTGTTCCAGATTGTGCAATGGTTAGAGGGTTAATTCTAGACAGTGCATAACAGCTATCCTATTCCCAGGGCTTTGTGCATGACCTCGCAGGTGCTACAATCTTCAGTGTGATTGATTGCAAGCTTGCCTACCTACAAATACTGATGCACTCTGACAAAATCGAAAAGATTGTGATTATAAATCCATTTGGACTTTTTGCGTACCTCTTTATACTGTACAGGCTTGAAAATGCTGCACGGGCTTGGCAGCAGTTCATTGGCAGTCTCCTATTCCACCTCCTCCTGTTGCTATACATATCTTGATGACATACTCATCTTCTCGTGTTCCACAGATGAGCACTCATGGCACCTAGTACAAGTGCTAGTTCACTGCATGATGGCAGAGTGGTCATGAACAAGGCAAAATTATGACTACAGTTGAACGTGTGCTGCAGCTGCAAGACCTTCCTCGCCTGAAAACATACAATGAACTATAACAATTCCACCTTCCTCAGGCAGCTAGCTTGCAGATCCCACTACAAATGCCTTGAAAGGAAAAGACAAACACAGAAAAAGGAAATTACCTTGGGCCCCAGAAATGATGGAAGCATATTTGCCATGCTATAAATTGCCTGCTTTAAGCTGTTATGTTAGCACACCCACAACCAGATGTACAATTGACATTTACTATGGATGAAAGCAACACAGAAATTAGAGCTGTCCTTCAACAGATAGTTTATGGTGTGCCACAACCACTTCAATTTTTCTCCAACAAACTCTGGGCCATGCAATCAAAATGTTCAGCATTTGAGCATGAGCTGCTTGCAGTTTACTCTGCTGTGTTTTATTTCAGTGAAGACATTGAAGGTTGCCATGTGACAATATTTACAGATCATAAGTACTTGATCAATGCCTTTTACAATCTGTCCACAGACACCAGCTGCCGACATTTCAGTCATTTGGATCTTATTGGCCAATACACAACTGACACCCAACACATGCACAGAGCCAATAATATCATCTCTGATTATTTTTTATATCTTTCTGCAATCTCTCTACAATACAATTATGAATGCATTGCAAAGAACAAACAATCCCACCATCAATGAACTACTCTCTGATGGAAATATGAGCCTTCAGACTGAACGATGCATTTATAATTTGACACCACATTACTCAGTGATGTCTCCCTGGAAAAACCATGGTCACTGGTCCTCCTCAACATGTGATGTGAAGTATTTGTTGAGCATCAGAACCCAAGCCACCCTGGTGGCTGATTATGGACCATTTTGTGTGGTCTAATGTAAAATGTGACTGTTGCCATTGGGCACAACTGGATGTCATACTCAACCTATATTAGGCAACTTTCCCATCCTGAAAGCATGTTTTAAACATGTCCACAGTGACATCATTGGGCCACTGCCTTAGTCCAAACGATATCATTACATTCTGTCTGCCATTGATAGAAAGACTCCATGATATCATAGCAGACACCACTGCACAGATTTTTGTCAAGATACGGATTGCATACTTGGTGGACCTGATGATATCTCAACCAGCCAGGGCAGACAGTTCGAGTCAGCCCCTTTCAGTGCTCTTTGCAGCCTCTGTGGGATTGACCATATGCACAACTTTGCTTACCATGTGCAAAGCAATGGCCTGATGGAGAGGTGGCATAGAACAATGAAAGCGGGACTCACGTGCCACAGGGGCTCATGGACCAGAGCACTACCATAGGTTCTACTAGACACACACACTACATATAAACAGAACCTTCCAGTAGCGTATTGATAACCTTTGCACTCCCTGCAGGTTGTACTGTTCTCGTGACTGACATCAATGAGTTTCATCTTCTGCAATTGGTACAACTCATCAAGGATCACATCCAACACACACGGATGCCTCTACCATTAGCACACTCCATGCGGAATTATTCATTCACAGAGGTCTCAAACACTGTCTCCATGTTATGTAGCATGATGACATGATACTTCCTGCATTGCAATCTCCTTATTCGGGATGCTACAAAGTGCTCAGATGTGGAACCCATACCTTAGACATTTTGATTGATGAGAAACCTACCACTGTCTCCCTTAACCACCTTAAACCGGCACAGGTACTGCAAAACAGATCTCCTCCATTGTCACTGGATGACAATAACGCCCACCTCGACACCCATAAAACCAACATACATAATAATAATAATAATAATAATAATAATAATAATAATAATAATAATAATACTTTATTCAACATCTAATGTCCGCCCCTGGTAGGTGCGTGGTCAATGCCACGGAATGTCATACCTCACGGCCCGGGTTCAATTCCCAGCTGGGTCGGAGATTTTCTCTGCTCAGGGACTGGATGTTGTTTTGTCCTTATCATCATCATTTCATCCCCATCGACACCTGGCAGTAAAGCGGTGAGGACGGGGCGTGAGTCATGGTTGCGCAGCTCAGCTGGCAGAGCACTTGCCCACAAGAGGCAAAGGTCCCGAGTTTGAGTCTCGATCCGGCACACAGTTTTAATCTGCCAGTTTTGACCTCCCTTCTTATGTGAAACAAGATGCTGAACTGTCACTGTTTGCTGATGATACAAGCATAATTATTATTCCAGTAAAAGAAAGTCCGATAGAAAATGATACAAATAAGGTCTTTGGAAAAGTTATTAATTGGTTTTCTGTGAATGGACTTGCTCTGAACTTCGAAAAACACAGTACATCCAATTTTCTGCTGCAAAAAGTATAATTCCTTCAATAAACATAACACATCAAAAGAAGTCAGTAGCCATGGTAGAGCATACTAAGTTTTTCGTTGTACATATAGATGAGAATCAAAATTGGAAAATTCATGTTTTGGATCTCCTAAAGCTACTAGGTTCAGCAACTTTTGCAATCAGAATAATTGCCAATTTTGAGGATGTAGAAATTAGTAAGCTAACATACTTTGCATACTTCCACTCTCTGATGTCATAAAGAATAATATACTGGGGCAACTCAACACTTACGCAAAAGGTATTCACTGCTCAAAAGAAAGTAGTTAGAATAATGTGTGGGGTTCATAGTTGCACGTCTTGTAGGAATCTGTTTAAAAGGTTAGGAATTCTTACAACTGCTTCACAGTACATTTACTCAGTAATGAATTTTTTTTCTCAAGAATATGGACCAGTTTAAAATCAACAGCAACATTCATGATTACAATACCAGAAAAAAGAAAGACCTACACTATCCTTTACTTACCCTATATTTGGCACAGAAAGGGGTAAAAAATGCTGCTATAAAACTTTTTGATAAATTACCAGATGAAATAAAATGTCTGACAGACAGCAGTAATAGTTTCAAAAACAAATTTAAATCATACCTCCTTGACAACTCCTTCTATACCATAGATGAATTCTTGAATATGAGTAAATAAATCTGGAGATATAAAATATGCATTTTGTGCCATTTAAGGGAATGGGATAGATAATAGAAATAGTTAGGTATAACAGTATAACGTAGACAAAAAAAAGAAAAAAAACTTGTTTCCTGTGCGCATTTCTTGTGAATTTGACACGTTCCACATCATAACGGTTTTCCGTGGTATCGATCAATGGAACACATAACTAACTTTACCTGGGCACTTAACTTAGAAAATGGACTGTCTATATATATCAGCAAGTCAGATGGATTTTTGAAAAATGTATCCGTGCATGCCCCAGGTGGCACTAATAATTGCTATATTTTCTCCACTCCATTTTAGATTTATTGCAGAAAATTCTGTGATTCCTTCTACGCAGAATGTACTTGCATCAATAACACTGAAATTACTTGCTTTAACAGTGAAGATTGCTGCGCCTCCCCCAGCCTTCTTTTTCCTACTAAAGGCAGAACTAAATTTCATAGAGAGTGGTTGACCAATGCTAATTAGGTCTTCTGTGTACCAGTGTTCAGTTGTGACTAAACTATCAGGTTTATCAAGACATGTAATAATATCCAAATCATTTTGCTTGTTTTTAAGACTACTGAAATTCTGGTGTGTTACATTAAATCTGAGATTCTCCTACTGGGCTATGAGGTGCGACAATAACATAATGAGACTGATTTCCTTTGCAAGATGTGGCAACCCTGCAGACTTGCGTAGGCACACTATCTTTGACCTTGGTCTATAAGCTGCTTCTAGTCCAAGCAGCACACGTATGCAACTGCTCAGTCATGAGTCCTACTGTAATAAGTTAACATGTGTTTGTGTCTCTCATCATGGAAATGGAACCACATAATATTGCGCAAGGGTATGCCATTTCTTTTTGCGTTAAATTGGGTAAAAATGCGACGAAAACTTATTGTAAGCTTCAGAAGGCTTTTGGAGAGGAGGTTATGTCAAGAGCTCAAGTTTTTCATTGGCATAAAATGATTAGTGAAGGCAGAACGAATGTTGAAGGTGAAGACCGCAGTGGACTACAATCAACCTACCAGACGGATGTCAATTTGGCCAGGGTGCGTGAACTCGTATGATCTGATTAAAGATTATCCATGAAAATGATTGCAGAAGAACTGAACATCAATCAAGAAATGGTTCATCTAATAATAACTGAAGATCTTGGTATGAGAAAGATTTGTGCAAAAATGGTCCCCAAAAATCTCACACCACAACAGCGAGAAACACGGAAAAATGTGGCAGCTGATCTGTTAGAACAAATAGAAATCGATCCAGAATTGTTGAGCCGTGTTATCACTGGTGATGAAAGTTGGTTTTTTCAGTACAATACAGAGACAAAGCGCCAAAGTTTGCAATGGTGCTCAAAGAGATCACGCAGACCAAAAAAAATCACATGTCAAAGTCAAAAGTGAAATGCATGCTTGTGTGCTTCTTTGATTCCAAGGGAATTGTTCATAAAGAAGGGGTGCCTCCCTGACAAACAGTTAACCAATATTACTACAAAGAAATTTTGGAAATACTTTGTAAAAGAGTTCTTCGTGTCCGTGCCAACATTGCTGATAAATGGATTCTGCATCACGATAATGCGCCATCCCATACTGCTCTGTCAGTACAGAGATTTTTAACGTTAAAACAAATTTCAGAACTACCACAGCCACCTTATTCACCAGATATTGCTCCATGTGGCTTTTTCCTATTTCCAAGAGTCAAAACGGCAGTCAAGGGACACCATTTTCAAACAACACAAGATGTCCAAAAAGCAGTGACGAGGGTCTTGGAGTATACTAGAGAAGATGAGTTCCAGAAATGTTACCATCAATGGCAGAAGCACTGGAAAAAGTGTGTGCAATCAGAAGGGAACTACTTTGAAGGAGACAACATTAAACTTGACTAAAACAGTGAGCAACATATTTTTTTCACACCAGTCTCATTATTTTATTGTCGCACCTTGTATACATAACACAACACTTCAGCTGCCACAAGAGCTAAGTGATGCTGCCGCATCTCAAAATAAGCCAACCAACCCTCTCACTCCTCCGGTCTATAGTACTGCTACACCAGATGGCCACTGGAAAACTTCTCCCCCTACCATGTGTACAGCATCTGCTACACTACTTCTTCCTCTGTGAGAAATAATCCAATCATGGGCATTAGCCAGCCATAAAGTGATTGGTCATTTATACTTCCGCACGCTACATGAGAAATGGTCGGTCATCTGCAGATGTCACACATAGCCTGGCGAGTCGGGCGCACCTGTAAACAGTGACACTCTGGTTCTCGTGCACCTGTTGACACAGGCTGGTTGCCACACACCACAGTGCTCCCCACTCCTGGCAGGGGACTCTGTGGGGACATATGTCCTAGAGCAGCTCAAAATCTTTGACACAAGCAGTGTGGAAGCTCTTTGGGACAGTGTAACATGACTGGGGTACATGCTAGAGAAGGCAGTTTACTCGACGCTCTGTACTATTACTCTGTTTAATAAAAAGTATTCTCCTGATATGAGTGTTTCATCTCTATCAGTGGCTTACTACTGCTGTAGTAGCTCACTCCCTACAACTGTGTTGATGCAGACTGTTTTTCAAAGTTGATGAACCACGTCTTGATATGCTGTGAAATTTGTTAAATAGAGAGGTACATTTCACTCCAACTTTATTAATGCATTCAGGCATCGTGTTCCATAAATTCTATTATCAAGGACAGCCCGGTAGGATGTGGAACAAATAACCAATTTACACAGGCCACATTCATGTGTTTATTTACTGGCAAAGTCAAGGTCTATCTAATGCAGATATTAGAGTTATGCAGAATCTTTATTCTGATAAATTAAAAAATCTGACCTTTCTTATCATGAACTCCCACATGGAAAAATAAAAACTATTTAAAAAATCAAGTAAAAATAGGTGATTTGGCCTTCTTGATGAAGCTCAGTTATTTCACCAACAATTCATCACATAAGCACATATAATTTTTCAACACAGTACAATTGTATTCAACACAGTGCTATTGTTCAACTGAAAAATCAGTGTAGACTTTCATGACAATAAGTTACAGATCTTCTTCTCAATGCTGACTGTTAGATAAAAATTAGCACTGTCTTCCCATAAAACAGGAAGAGTGAGCTATGATGTTGTTGTGTGGCCTGCACATCCCATGAAACAGAACAAATACATGTGTCAGCATCATACAATAAAATACAACACTATTAAAAATTATTTACACATATCTTAAAAAGTGTACTGATTGCTAGTTGCGTTTGATTTGATAATTTACCTGTCATTGGTCAGGTGGAAGAGGTCTCAGTTTCAGGTGCAATTATTAGTGACACTACAACTCAACCACACCAGACTCTGGCCAGATGATAGCTGAACAGGCATGGTTTACAGCACAATGTTTAATTTTTAGTACTGTGATACATTACAATTTCAAACAAATAAGAATGATACCCCATATAACATTCCTTTCACAAGCCAAAATGTAGTTAACACGTGACTAAACTAACCAAATTCCAATTCAGCAAGTTTTCCACTTTGAAGTCTGTCTAACTGCATTAAATTGAACATGAGGGTACTAGGTTGTTCTGCGTACTTTTACTCTCTGTTATCTTATTTATTTTCTTAGGCAATGTGGCTAACAAAGACAAAACATTTATTCAGGAAAGTGAGCAGTGAGAATTCTGTCTAGCGTAGAGAACCAATTATTTTACAGAAGGCTCCTCAGAGGTCTTGGAATTCTCACCACCTACTTCCTAGTAGACTAACTTCTTAATTTTTTTTTCTTTTGTACTTTAAAATTAAGCTTCACTTTGTTTGCAAAAATACAGTAAGAGATAATTTTCATGTAGACTTTGTCTCCCTGTATTTCTATGTTCTCAAACACAATTAACAATCTCTTATATAACTTACAGCAAGAAACTGATAATTCTTATAAATTCACAAAATAATCAAAAAACACCATACAGCCACTCTTTCAACAAATTATTACATTTTCTTAATTGAAGATTTCTATTAGCTGCATGACAAGCAGCAGTGCCAGTTACAAACAGACCTATTTTTAGTCTATAATAAATAACAATCTAGCCATATAAATATTAAGGCAGTAATAGGCTTGTTAATATTACTAAGGGGTACTGTTGAAGAAAATTAGCTACCAGGTAGCTACTAGCAAGCTAACTGATGGAGGTTTGTGTAAATCATGACCTGTTCTATACTTACACTCATCTCCAGGTGATTACATTCAGCTTTATCTGGATGTACAAGGGTAGCTTGAAAAGTTCTCAGATTGGAATACAAAGAAATGACTGACCACAGCAACATTGTTTTTTTATTTTTCAATGCATTCTCTGTGTACACTGTTAATCCCAAAAATTAAATTTCTCCAGGCCTGTTAGTTCTTTATTTAAGGAGTATCTCTGTCTACTAGGGAAAATTTTGAGCTTGGTGAAGAGATGGAAGTCTGATGAGGTCAAATCATTCAAATGGACTTGTATGGCAATAATTTGTATCTTAGTTCATATATTTTTGCCATGTCCAGGACACTTGTGTGTGAGCCCACACTATTCTAATGAAAGATAGCTTTCTTCGTTGCCAAACCTGGCATTTTTTCACATATTGTTCTCTGTAGTTGATTCAGGAGGTTAGTGTAATATTGTCCCATAACTGTTTTACAAGTTGGAATATGGCTTACCACCAGAATTCCTTTTGTATCCCAGAAAACTGTCACCATGACCTTTATGGCCAACCGTATTGCCTTTGCTTTTATTTGGTGATGGTGAATCAACATATTTCCACTGTTGTGACCTTTTTTTTTTCCCCTCTGAGGTATAGTAGTAAACCCATGTTTCACCTGTGATCACAACTGTCACAAATACTCTTATTGGTTGCTCTGAAAATAGGCCAAACATTGATTAGACATTTCCATTCTTAAACTTCCGGGCAGATTAAAACTGTTTACCAGACCAGGATTCAAACCTGTGAGCTTTGCCTTTCACAGGCAAGTACTCTACCAGCTGAGATAATTAAGCGTGACTCACAACATGTCCTCACAGCTTCACTTCCACCAGTGCCTCATCTCCAACCTTCTGAACTTCACAGAAGTTCTCCTGCATAATTTGTGGGACAAACACTTCTTTTTCTTTCAGGAGTGCTAGTCCAGCAAGTTATGCAGAAGAACTTCTGTGAAGTTTGGAAGGTAGGAGATGAGGTATTGGTGGAGATAAGGTTGTGAGGATGCGCCGTGAGTTGTGCTCAGGTAGCTCAGTTGATAGAGCACCTGCATGTGAAAGGCAAATGTCCCAGGTTAGAGTCCTTGTCCAACACATAGTTTCAATATGCCAGGAAATTTCATATCAGTGCACACTCCACTACAGAGTGAAAATTCATTCAGTAGTTTATGTTCCGATGTGTTTCTGATCTTGTGTTAAGAGAGACAACATCCATCTAGCAGATAATTTTCTCGTATCCAATTCCACTGTTAAAATGTCATATGTCTATTCAGATGGTGTCCCTACACCTTCATCAGTTTCTCACACTTTCAGCTGGTGATCCTTCATGACTATTTTATGCACTTTTGCAATAATTTCTGGGGTGTTGGCACATCTTGGTCTATCAGTATGCAGATTATCATTTGAGCTATCCCACCTAATTTTAAACTCATTTGTCCACTTGACAACAGTTGAATATGAAGTTGCAAAGTCCTCCATTGTGTTCTGAAAATTGGTATGAATTTTCTTTGCTTTCATGCCTCTCTTTATGAAGTACTTAACCACTGCTCAAATCTTGATCATTTCCATCTTCACAAATCATTACACAGGAACAACAACAAAGAGACATTCACAGCACAGATCTCTACACAGAGATGTGAATGTTTACTCATACAGGATGACCTATTATTACACGAGAACCTCTTTGCGGTAGTGCTGACATCTGCTGGTGATTCTGTGAACTTTTCAAACTGCCCTTGTAATCACTTAAATATGGTACTGAAAATTGTGGCAAAATGTGAAGGTAACAACTCACTTTATAATAAAGTTGTTGAGTCATCAATAGGTGCATAAACAAGACTGAAAACTTCATTAGATTTCAGACAAATCCTTCTTTGAGCTAGAGTACAAATACACATACATACATATGGAACCACACACACACACACACACACACACACACACACACACACACACACACACCTGTGCAGTTACATTGTGCTGGCTGAATAAACAACACCAGGATTGCAGTTCTGCAGATTGACTGGGGTGAGTGGTTATGTTAGGTGGAGTGGGTGAGGCTAGAATCGGAAAGATGCACCGGAGAACATTTCTGGAATAAATTCTGTTTGCTATGTGTTAATAGCACAACAAACTGAATAACAATTTAGAATGTCCAATCAGGACACTTGAAGATGCCTTATCAACTGAAAATACTTCAGTCTGAAACAGCCTCGTCTCCATTCCATCAACACAGTGAGTAATCCACTAATAAGAGATCATTTCTGGCCCTCATTCTGTTTAACTTGTATATTCACATATGCCAGACACAGAAGTCCAGTATGCAAACGACCTAGCATTAGTCTTCCACACTAAAGATCTTATGCACTGTGAGAAAGTGCTGACAAATGATCTGATGAAACTGAGTGATTATTTCCATAAATTGGCACTTCAGTCTAATGCAAATAAAACTGAACTTACTGCTTTTGATCTAAATGATAAAGGTGCCCAAAGGAAGCTACATGTGACTTTTGACAGAATCAAAGTACTGCATAACTACAGTCCAAAATATCTTGGAATTGCACTGGATTAGTTATTGACATTCAAGCAACAGTGCATCAAGTCATATAAGCAACTTGGCTTAAGGGTGAATTTGCTTTACAAGATTGTCATAAGGACTTAGGATGCAGATGCCAATATGATATACTCTGCTGCAATCATTCTTGTGTTCTCAGCTTGTGAATATTATCCCCTCTGTGGGAAGACAGCACCGTACAACAAATTGATTTGCAGCTCAATGAAGGCATGAGAGTTATCACTCTGACTGTTAGATGTACTCCCATTTAGTGGTTACCTGTCCTAGCTACTATTGTTCCACAAAATATGGGGAGGAAAGCACCTAAGGTTAATTTGCTCAAGTGTTCTCATAGGAATAATCTCTTGGAAGATGCCATACAAGATCCACAACAACTCATCTGACATCATCAAAACCACCCTGGGTTGATTTGGAAAGTATCAGTATCCAAGTGGTCACAACACTGGAATGAATATCCACCCAACAATGCTCACATGGTTCAAGATCCTACAAAGAAGGTTGACAGATTCCAATTACTGTGCGAAACCTGGTATAAATTGAATGGCATTATAAAGTGTCAATAAGAAGTGGGGTTTCTGTTCATCTTCTGGAGAGCAGAGGAGCAAACAAAAGAGCGCATTTCTATTTCCAGTAGTTTTCGAGTTTGCAGCCAGATCCCATCAACATTCTGCTATGATATTTCAGCCCAGAGATGTCCAGTCATCCTCAGGTGAGTAGACAAAGTACTGAAGAGACCTGATGCGGACATGGTATTTATAGTGACTGGTACTGACGATTTATGGCACATGCATTAGGAGGTAACATGCGCAAGGCAGCCAAGTTGTGTGTGCTGCCCTCAGTGGTGAAGTAAGAACAAACTAATTGCTGAGTATCAACTAAGCATGTCAATTCCATTGTGACTGCATAATTTTTATTATAGGATTCCAGTTTTTATCAAGCTGAAAGCTGTTATCATGATTCATTAAATTATCAGCAAGACATATTTCCATGGATTCTTTAATTACAGAGTCCCAGAAGCTGGATACTGGTGCTAAAATTTTGGTATTATTGAATTCCATGGAATAAAAAAAAAGTCATGTGACTAGGGCCTCCCGTCAAGTAGACCGTTCGCCGGGTACAAGTCTTTCAATTTGACGCCACTTCGGCGACATGCGCATCGAATTCCATGGAATGTCCCATGGAAATGCAATGTTCTGCCACTGCTCATTTTAAAGGTTGCTGCAGATGGGTGTGTCTTTTGTGTTCTACAGAGCGTTCCTGGACCATTTGTGTCATGTGACCTATATATGCAGAGCCACACTCACAGGGAATTTTATAAACACCCGCCTTTTTTCAATTGTAAATTATCTTTAACAGAACCATCTAAGGCCCTACTCTTTGCTGGTGGATGGAAGATGACATTAATATTATTCTTCCTAAGCAATCTGCCGATTTTAAAAAACATGTTCCTGGCATACGGAAGGAACACAATTGATTTATAGTTAAGATCCCTTTACTTTACGTCTATGGTCACAAACTTTTTGTTAACAGATTACCAGTTTCAGTCTATAATGACCATCATCAGATCTGCAGCAAAAATGGGAAAAACATAAATACACTCGCAGATTGTCTACAGTTTAAAAACAATACATAGACCATAATGAAAAGTACTACTGACAATATATGCATCTGTGCACTTTAAGTATGAAGAGGCAAACCTGTTTCATAAAAACAAAGTCCTAATGTTCTGCAGCCATAGTGGCATCATCAAATGTTAAATGCAGAATCAGCACCAGCATCGTCAAATATATATAAATAACATAATATGCACGAGTCATGTTGTCAGTAGCACTACTGTTCGAAACAAGCTGCCGTACAGTAGCAACAAGAAGTTTGTGTTGTAAGTTTACTAGATGTCGCTAATGTCAGCGTACACTAGTTTTCGATAATTAATAGAACAGTGAAAATAAAGGGGGATACAAACAGCAGGCACACACACACCCACAGACAAAATAGAACCAGCAAAGATAGAATGAAAACCATTTGTATGAAATTTAATGGCAAAATGTCCGTGCAAATAGAAAACTGTTTTAAAAATTCTGATGTCAGATGTGACTTTTTAGGTTAACAACACCCTAAAACTGCAAATAAAACATAAACTGAAAGGGAAGTATGACAAATTTGATGGCTCTGGAGTATACTGGATTGACTGCAGTGACTGTGACAACTATTATATCGATCAAACAGGCCGCTCTTTTAAATTAAGGATTAAAGAACACTCACAGCCACTGAACAAAACTGCTTTGGGACAGCATTACTTGAAACTGGTCATGCCATAGGGAGTATTGAGAACTGTATGCATATTCTTCACAGAGTGGAAAAAGGTCATGCTCTTAAGTTGTTAGAAGAGCTTGAAATTTATAAAGCAAAAAACAAAGAACCAACTAAACTGCTTAACTGGCAGAGTGACTTTGTGCCCAATGCCTACTTTGCTTTATTTGACAATGTTTTACTCTAATCACTGCACGCCTCTGTTATATATAGTAAGTTGATAAGATTCACCTAGTGTTGAGTGCCTCACATATTTACTTCATTTTTGTACGTTTTACTCATGACTCTAGTATGTTCTTGTTCCTTCTCTGTTCGTTTCATAGACTGTATTAACCAGATAATATGGGTCGTGCACTGTTATGGAATTTCATCATTCTTTTCTGTTAGTGCTAACGCCAGAATTCCGGACAGGCGGGAAGTGGTTGGAGGAACGTGACTGTCAGAGGGCCCCTCATACCCTGTGGCACTCCAGGGTATGAGGGGCCCTCTGACAGTCACGTTCCTCCAACCACTTCCCGCCTGTGCAGAATTCTGGCGTTTGCACTAACAAAGGGTGCTGATTATGTGCAGCACTATGTTTTCTTTCATTCATGGCTTCTTTAGTGATTTGTTTTATGGTTGTTTAATATTATCCGGTGCACTATCAACAGTGTTTAATATTTATATCATTATCTAGAATATTGGCACTAGAGCATAGATCAACTACTATTTCTTAAATCTTCCTCTTTTTAACAATCTTACTTTTCTCATGTTCTTTTTATTGCTTTTTATTACTGTAATGCCTTTCATATGTTATAAGCTCATTACAGACTTTAACTATTGTATCCCCCTTTATTTTCACTGTTCAATTAATTATTGAAAACTGGTGTATGCCGACATTAGCGACATCTGATGAACTTACAACACAAACATCTTGTAACTACTGTACGGCAGCTTGTTTTGAACATTAGTGCTACTGACAACATGACTCGTGCATATTATGTTATTTATATATATTTGACGATGCTGGTGCTAATTCTGCATTTAACATTTGACGATGCCACTATGGCTGCAGTACATTAGGACTTTGTTTTTATGAAACAAGTATGCCTCTTCATTCTTAAAGTGCACAAATGTATATACTGTCATTAGTACTTTTCATTATGGTCTATGTATTGCTTTTAAGCTGTAGACAATTTGAGAGTGTATTTATGTTTTTCCCATTTTTGTTGCAGATCTGATGATGGTCATTATAGACTGAAACTGGTAATCCGTTAACAAAAAGTTTGTGACCATAGACATAAATTAAAGGAAACTTATTGTATTATGGGACACTGTTTTATTCACAACAATGTCGCAGCTTGTGATTTGTAGTTGTCATCAGTCTTCTCAGAGTGTTGCATCTTGTTATTGTAATTGTACATGGTGTAATGGTACTTGAATTACACGACCATTATGGCACCTCAACTCAACCTCTCGATACCAGCAATATTCTACTGTGTTTCTAACTACTTAACATATTGCTGAGACAACATTCAGATTTGATCTCATTTGTGATACATCGATATGTTTATATTGCAATGATATTATTCTTATGTGTATTCTTTCTTTTGTCACTATGATCTTTGACATACTTGTAACTCTGATTTTTGGGCACGTAAGTGATTATTAGTTAGTTAGAGTCGGAAGTTGAAAAAGTCAAGTCTTGGACGTCATGTTGGAAAGACGCATAATGTAGTCAGCTTATAAAATGTGAACTTTAACAGTGAGGAAGATGTTTTCAAGTATGTTTTGTATTGTGAAGTGATGTTTTGTGTGTTATGTGATATTGCAGCAAAAGTAATAAAAAAGAAGTGTAACTTAAATTCGGAGTGCTGATTACTTTTTTACATCACCATTGTCCTGCAAAAGTGTATTCTTCAAGAACGGTTTGTGAAGCACATCTACAAAGCTTTTGAATATAGCAGAATAAAACCTAGGCCTCTTTGCATCCGAGCTTGGAATCATCACCACCTAGATTTTCGACGATTGAGCCATGATTTTACAACGAGACCAGCGTTGGAAACATGAAAATATGAGTGCCTAGTTTATTCATTATTACATGAAATGACTTTATTAACTGTGCTCTAATGGCACCTGCCACATAATAACTTAGTTGTTGCCTGAAAATGCAGTATTTAGCAGTGTGAGCAACACCACAATCGTTAATAAATTTTGACCTTTGTTGAGGTAGGGTTTTTAGAATGGCCCTCTGTGTTTGATGTGAAATATAGCCATTCTCTTCAAAAACATTCTCCAGATGCACTAATTCTTCATGAATGCTATCAGCATCTGACATTACATGCACCCGATGAATTAAAGTACCGAGAACACTGGTGGTTTGTGCGGGGTGATGGCAGCCGGACACCTGAAGATATAGATCTGTATGTGTGGGTTTTCTGTTCACTGAATGTGCCAGAGACCCATCATTCTTATGGCATACTAACACGTCTATAAAGGGTAAAGCCCCATCTTTCTCAGTCTCAGTAGTAAACTAGATGTTCTCATGTAACGAGTTTAAATGCCAGTACAATTTGCATGTGCCGAATTCGCTATAAATACCATGACTGCATCAGGTCTCTTCAGTACTTTGTCTACTCACCTGAGTATGGCCAGATGTCTCTGGGCAGAAATATCATGGCAGAGTGTTGATGGGATCTGGCTGCAAACCCGAAAATTACTGGAAGAGGAAATGCACTGGGAAAACTTCAGAAGTCACAAAAGAGTGCGTTGTTAAGGAGTGCCTACTTCGAGCATTTGATGATGAACTGAGGACTCTACACCAAGTGACTTCAAGCACTCTGAACAGGTTGTCAAATTTGGACATTTCCATTTGTTTGAAGATAATTTGGTGTACTTATAAACGCATACAATATTGCCATGAGCTGGGCTGCATGCAGTGCGGTATAGTGGTTAGCACTGCTTGCTGGTGTGATACAGATCACCAGTTCAAATCCAGGCACAAACAATTATTTGTTATTTGGTATTTATCATTTCTAAAATACATATTGTATGTTTCTGATGTTTCTAACTTCTGGAATATTCGATGTATGTATAAATTACCGGCATTCTGGAATATTTGAGGTTTGTATAAGTAGCTACAATATCCAGTCAGGCAATCAGTTCTGCTGTGGCTATACAGTGGTGATCATAAGAAACATGCTTTCAGTTCTTAGTCTTGTATTTCATTGATGACCCTGCTTTTATATTTTGTGGTTATGGCGTGACAATGTTTGTGGAGGTGCTGGGTACTTTAAGACATCTATGAAGGCTATTCAGAACGTAGGGAACATTTCCGTCTGACGCCGCTAGGTGCTCACCAATCACGTATATTTTGGTATGTGCATGCTCAGCAGCTCAGTCCATATCCATCCATGTCAGTGGGAACGTCTCTGCATGTCTGTTTTTTTTTATATTCAAATTTGATATGTGCGCTGCAATCGAAAAGCCCGCCAATGGTGAGGTGCGCTCTGTGATATGGTTTTTGTTGGCAATAAACCTAAAACCTATAGAAATTTATTGTGAACTGTGTGAAGTGTATGGAAACAATGTAATGAGTGAATGTTCCATCCGGAAATGGTGCATTCGGTTTAAAAATGGCCGAACCAATGTTCATGATGAAGGGAAGAGTGGACACTCGAGCATTGTGACTGATGATCTTGTCGCTAAAGTCGATGAAACGATTCGTGAAAACCATTGCTTCACAATAATGGAGCTTTCGCTTTCTTTCCACAAGTTCGAAACAAATGCCAAGGAAAGCTGATGTCCAAAATATTGTTTTTGCATGACAATGCCCGACTTCACTTGGCAAACTGCACTAAAGAACTCCTTAATTCATTCAAATGGGAAATTTTCCCTCATCCACCCTAAAGCCTTGATCTTGCACCAAGTGACTTACACTTGTTTCCCAAGATGAAGAACTGGCTTGCAACACAGTGCTTTTATGATGACGTGGAACTCCAGGCGGGCGTGACTCACTGTATTTCTTGTACTTCGTTTTTTTTTTTTTTTTTTTTTTTTTTTTTTTTTTTTTTTTTTTTTTTTAAATGTCAAAACGTTCACTACTTTCTGAATAGCCCTTGTACATCACCGTGGTTCCAATTAGGCAACATACAAGCCATCACCTACACAGACAGCAACTGGAATACAAAGAGTACATCATTCCTAAGATCCATATGTTCAGGAAATAGATGGGTTCCAAAACAGCAGTAAGTCAGTTTCACATCAGGCATCCATCAGTGCTTTCAGGAGACACTGAAATTGCTGAAAGGATTCAACAAGTCGCCAAACACACCAAGTGGGATGATATGATGTATTTGGTAAATGTGTACTTTTAGCTTGGTGGCTACAATCCAACTGTGGTTCCAGAAAAATGAAGAGAAGTGTAATATCTGGGGCAAATTCTGGCCAAACTGAAGAAAATACTTGGCAACAGTCAGATGCAAGTCCACTTAGCAAAAGAACAATTGGAGTAGAGGGCCCAACTTCATGTGGAGACGACACATTCATAGGCGCAAAATGTTTTGGCCCTATGTCATATCATGAGTCCTAACATGACAGAGGCTGACAACATCTCACATTTGATAAAAGGAGTTGAAGAAGAAATGTGGCACGTTCTGGTAAAGGATGTCACAGAAACAAAGAATTCATCAAGTAATGCCAGAGAATAAAGGAAATGCAACATAAAAAGAGTCAACCAGAAATGTTGAACCGAGTACACAAGAGATAGCAACCATGAATGTCGACCCCAGGTACCAGGAGAGAATAGAGAATGTTGAAGAATTGGTGTACCAATCTTTGGCATCAATCTTTGCTACTAGTCGAATGTGCACTGAAGGAACAGCTTGGCCAACTTGGACTTACACTACAACTGTCAAATGACAACCAAGCATTCAACCAGTGCAGGTACAACCAACTCCTCTGCCAAGTACACTGCCCCACAGAAACACAGACATTTGGAGGATGCACAAAAACATACCAACATTTTTCACTGTGAAAGCCATGGACATGTTGCATGCTACCACAGAGAGAGAAGATGAGTGTTTTATGACTGTTACACTGCAAGGTGTCATGCAATCCAAAAGTCTCATTTATGGCAGTCAACCACAGACAATTATAATCAGCCTTTAGGATGAAGCCAGTTACCATACCCTGGACCAGGATATTCCCCAGCATGACATAGCCATTCCACACCATCCTATAGAGGTATTAGCCTCTCGCCTAACCATCTACTTCAGGAAACCTAAGTGTGGTGACCATTTACAGAGGTGAGGCCACCACAGATGCAGATCTTCCATGATGATAGTAACCAAAATGTCTGAAAATATCACTGATATCATCATTGATAGCCAACCAGTAGAGAAGCTATCTGACTCCAGGAGCTTAGCCCGCCCGGCTAGCCGGTCTAACGCACTGCTTCCCAAGCAGGAAGGCATGCCAGTCCCTGGCACAATCTGCCCAGTGGATTAGTGTCGAGGTCTGGTGTGCTGGCCAGTCTGTGGATGGTTTTTAAGACAGTTTTCCATCTGCCTTGGAGAATGTGGGCCAGTTCCTCTTATTCTGCCTCAGTTACACTATGTCAGCATTTGCTGCACAAACACTGTCTCCACATATGCGTACACCATAATTACCCTACCACGCAAACATTTGGGGTTACACTCATCTGGTATGAGACGTTCCCAGGCATGGTGGGAGGGGGGGAGGTCCACTGGGGGCCGAACCACACAATAACCATGGGTGTGGTGTGCAGTGGTGGTGGGGTGGGTGGACAGCTGTGGCCTGTTGCAGGGTTGTGAACCACTGAGAGCTATGGCGGGGCGAAGCCTCTCTCTCGTTTCTAGGTTCCCAGTTCAATAAAAACACACACACACACAAAATATACTCACACAAAGGGGCTTCCTTTCTTGTAATGTCAGATGTTTATCATCATCAATTAAACAAGAGGAATTGATTGTGCTGAGAATCGCAAATGGGAAATAGGTACAGCTGTTGTTTCGACAGAATTTAATCATAATGTTATCCTCAGATGGGACTTTTTGCAGGCATCACAAGCAGTCATAGACTGTGGAAGCTCAGAACTCAAGACTGATGAAGCTGTTCCAACAAGCAAACATAACAAAGAATGCTCTGGGCAGTTATTTGCCATTGAGGACTTTTTTACTGTGCCTTCCTCAGTGAGACAAGTTGCAGTCATCAATTGAGATGCTTAGTTAAACTGTAGAGCTTCTGTCAACTAGAAAGAGATACTGGGCTCTCAAAAAAATCTACATGCCAGTGACGATCATAAGCATTGTAGATGGTCAGAGAGAACTTGGATCACTAACTGCCATGAGCAGCCACAACTCACCCCTAAACGTTTATGTATAGGGGCAGCCAAACTAGTCCAGTAATGGTAGCTTAGTGTCATCAAAGAAGAATCATGCCCCACTATAGTCGGATCCACAAATGATGGCGGTTCACGCATTCTGAGGCACTGACAGGGGATGCATTGTTGGTGATTCCAAGTGACAGTTGTGGTACAGGCATGCACATACTTTCTTCCTGAAGAAAGTATATATCCTGAAAGTTATGTCTCTCGCTTGCTTATGCAGAATTTATCACTTACCACAACCATCATCGATAGCAACTCACAACAAATGGAGTAGAAATTCACTAAACAACACACTACGATCATGTTTAATACTCACATTAGCTATGGAATTTATAGCAAAGTGCTCCAAACACTGCTGAATGCTCATTGGCTGATGGAGAATGCGTGATGTAGATGTGCAGAACAAGCCTGAACTCGACCGCCATCATTTGTGACTCCAACTATACCAATACAGACCTAACAGGGGAGGAAGCTACTATCAAACTGCAACTAGAATCTGGCCTGACTGAGGAACATCAGCAAGTGATAACTAATCTGCATCAATTTTCAGATGCTTTCAAACCCAGAGTGAAAAAAAGACAGAACAAGCAGCCCATGGTTGAACATCTCAAGAGCACTGGGGATCATCCAGCAATTGGCCAGTGCTCATATAGAGTTTCAGCAGGTGAATAACAGACAGTCTAGTACAAAATGGAGAAGGTGCTGCAAGATGACATTATTGAAGCTTCAGAGAGCCCTTAGTCCTCTCCTGCGGTCTTTGTGAGGAGTAATGATGGGACATGCTGCTTTGGCGTCAACTACCAATGGCTGAACAAAATCATGAGGAAAGATATCTAACCACTACCAGTTCAGTGCAATGGTGCTGCTGTACCAGATGCTCCAGAGGTAACTGTGGCACATGCTTCCATAGTTGGCATTCCTTACAGCAGCTCACTTAGTTCCTAAGAAATTGGTAGAGATCTGGTTGGTGATACCTGTGTCTGATTCTGTCTAGTATTTTCACAAATCTCAAGTGACCAGATGTTGGAATATAATGGAAAAAGCTTCAGGAAAGCTGGCTACAAATGAGCTGGGATGACAATGAACCATTTACCTCTGTTCAGCAGCATTATCATTTAATGCAATGGTGACTGAGATTTCAACCTTGCTGCTGTGTTCTGCCAACAGATTTCTTGAAAGACAGTTGGTGTCCTTTTGTCTGTGTCCATGTTTATATAAAACTATGACATCATACTCCTGAAGCCTCAGCACCCACCTTACCAGTTGACATGATGAATTCCTCAAGCTAGTCAGCCAGCATAGAGATAGTGGTCCATTACAGTGGAGAATGGTTTGCCAAATAAATACATCTGGAATGTGTTGATGGCCCAAAAATGCAAGAAACCCTTTCTCAGTTATGCGGTAGTTTATCTTGGACTTAGAGAGTATCCTGGAAGTGCAAGTTATTGCATTTTCAGCCTCTTACTGAATTTGTACTAGAAGTGTACAATTTCAAAACCGCTAGTGTCAGTCTACACACTGATAACACCCTAGATGGCTTGAAAGGAGTGAAGTTTTTCTAAACTAGGGATCTGGAGACAGGCTACTGGCAAAATGATGTTGACATGGCTCACTGGCAGAAGATTGTCTTCATAACTCCTGACATCCTCTAAGATTTTAAAATTTATTCTGTCCAGCCACCTTCAAAAGTATGATGGACAAAGTGTTTCAACACTTTAAATGGACATGTCTTTTCTGTCTGGAACACATTATCATTGTTCTGAAGACATTTGAAAATCATTCCAAAGCACGTTAAGACTGCAGGCCTCTGCCTGAATCTGAAAAAGTGCCTCTTTGGTGCTCAAGAAAGAAAAGTTTTGAGGCATCTCATGAATGGCAGTGGAGTCTGTCCCAATCCAGAGAAAATGAGAACTGTTACATATTTGCCAATTCCTCAACACATTGATGATGTCATAAGTTTTCTCAGAATGTTTTCATACTGCTGGTGATTTATAAAGGACTTCTGTACCAAGGCATGTTCCTTGCAAGAAATACTGCAGGAAGATATTAAGTTTTCCTGGAATGAAGTGCAAAAAAGATCTTGCCTTGTGCTTAAGGAGACACTAACATCTTCTCCAGCTCTAGTAATGTAGAATGATAGTGCTGACACAGAACATCACACTGACGCTAGCGGTTTTGGAATAGGACAGTTCTACTACATATTCAGAAAGGTGCATAAAAGGTGATAGCTTATGCTTCCAGGATACTCTCCAAGTCCAAGATGAACTTCTGTACAACCAAGAAAGAGTTTCTTGTATTTTTAGGCCTTCAACATGTTCCAGATGTATTTATTTGGCAAACCATTCTCCACTGTAATGGACCACCATTCTCTATGCAGGCTGACTAGCTTAAAGAACGCATTTGGTTGACTGGCAAGGTGGATGGTGAGGCTTCAGGAGTACGATGTCATTGTGGTATACAAAAGTGTACGCAAACAAAAGAACACCAGCTGCCTTTCAAGGAATCCTTTGTCAGAACACAGAAGCATGGATGAAATCTCAGTCACTGCTGCATTAAATGACATAGTTGCTGAACAGAGGTAAATGGCTCATTGTCATACAAGCTCATTATCAGCCAGCTATCCTGAAGCCTTTTCCATGATGTTCCAACATCTGGCCACTTGAGATTTGTGAGGACTCTAGACAGAATCAGACACAGGTATCACTAGCCAGATTTCTACCAATCCATTAGACGTTAAGAGAGCCCTTGAGGAATGCCAACTACAGAAGCAAGTACCACAATTACCTCCGAGGCATTAGGTACTAGCAGCACAATTACATTGAATGGAAATTGAACTCTTGGGGAGGTTCCCAAAGTCAATAAATGGGAATTGATGGATAATAGTCTTCACTGACTATATCAACTGGTGTGTAGCAACCAAAGCTGTGTTGACTGCCAATGACTGCCAAAGCT
Source organism: Schistocerca cancellata (assembly GCF_023864275.1). NCBI lineage: Eukaryota > Metazoa > Arthropoda > Insecta > Orthoptera > Acrididae > Schistocerca > Schistocerca cancellata. The sequence continues at coordinate 1,069,636,957 of NC_064626.1, forward strand.
CCAGAAATTGCAAAGTTCCTTGTAGAAGACATCATTTTGAGGTGCAAAGTACCCTGTGTGATGAACTATTATCGTGGAAAATTCTTCCAGTAGAGACTGGTGTTAGAGATCATTTCACACTGTGACACCAGCTATCAAATGACTTCTGCGTACCATCCACAAACAGATGGTCTCACAGAATGATGCCATATATGCTCTCTATGCACATAGATGATGAACAGAGAAACTGGGGTAAAATAATGCCTACCATGACATTTACATAAAACACAGTGAAACAAGACACTACAGGGTTTACACCATTGTTTCTCTTTGATGGTAGTGAGGCTGAAACAAAAATGGATACACTGTTCCTGTTTCAACAGGGCAGTACTCAGTATGACTATGTGAAACCCCACATCATGAGGACTGAAGGATCAAGGCATTTGGCTTGCATATAGATAGACCCTGGACTCTCAGGAAAATGGGTGATAGTGCTATAACGTCATGCACAGGCCAGTGAGATATAGCCCATGAGGCTTGGTATGGATTTTTACACCTATGCAAAAGTGGAACTGTTAGAAAAGCTGCTAAAGTCTGCTTTGGGCTACATCTTTTTGTCACTTGTTGGATGCCTGTGATGTCAAGATTTATGTTCCTTCATCAAGGAGAGAAAAATGCAGATATTTCTCCAAGTCCTATGTATGAAGCCCTACTGCAATCCAGAAGCACAGATCAACAACGGGAGATTCAAGGAGACTGAAGATCAACTCAATGATCACAAAGCTTCAACAGAAGGGGCTACCTTTGATGCTATTCATAATGAGGAAGATGTACCAACATGACCAGAACATGAGGATCTGCCTGCCAGCATAGGCATACAGAGAACCATTGATAAGATCTAGATCAGGGTGCTACCCCATTGAGAACCTCTGAAACAGTGGTTGCTGTTTCTGCATATGTTGCAATGAAGTGAGCTCTGGTGCATACAGTGTGGTGTAGTGGTTGGCTTCACTGGTTGGCTTACTGTGGGTCACCCATTCAAACCTAAACACCAGCAATTATTTCTTATTTAGTACTTATCATTTCTGGAAGGTTCTTGTAATATTTTATGTTTGTATATTCTGGAATATTCTATATCTGTACAAAACACTAGTGTTCAAGAATATTCAGTGTTTCTATAAATAGCTGCACTCTCCATCCTGGAGGTAAGTTCTGTTCTGGCTGTAAATTGGCATTCATAATAAATGTGCTTTTAGTTCGAAGTGTCGTATTTCATTAATAACCTTGCTTTTGGATGTTGGACTTGGGTGGTTACAACATCATATCACTCAGTTTATTATGATTTTGTAGGTTTCCAACAGAAAATATTTTACTGTTACATAATAAACACAATTCCCACACTGTGAAAGAGTAGCTTAATAAATAAAACGTTCTCAGTGCAAATGTACTGTAATTGTAACAGCTAACTTTCTTAAATGTATGCCCTGTCAGTAGTGCCACTGCAACTGGAGCATTATTTCTATTATAAGCGAAAGAATCTGTCATGGTATTACTGGTAGAATCATCCCCAAAAATGTGAAGTAACTTAGCCAAACTGCTTTAACTTAAAGTGACATGAATTATTAACACCTGAATGCACCTTCTCCTCATTATGTGTCAGTCATCTTTCCACTTTACTTGGTTTCTACTCCGAGAAACAATTATCTGAAAATTTGCAGGTGCATGCTAGTGATGTGGACACTGGAATATTTGGAAAAGTTCGGTACACTCACATTCTTGGTCTCCACAACAGCTCACTCACACTTGATCCAGTAAGTGGAGTTGTTCTGGTTGCCACCAGCAATCATGGATTTGATCGTGAAGCTGCTCCTGGTATGTAATCCTACAAAGACAGTCATAAAGATTTCATTTTAGTGTGTCTTTTTTCAGTGATAATAACAGTAATTATAATTGCAGTAGAATTCTCCAATTTTTGCTACTGTCAATCAATTGTGCTTTACCTGTTTTGAAATTTTCTGTATTAATAATAAAATCCTTGCACACTATGTTTTTCATGGTAGTATGTTGTTTTATCACATGTAACCCAACAGAAAACTCACATAAATTAGTTTGAAGAGTAGGAATGCCAAAAGTAAATCTACAGCAAAGTATTTTTGGCTTGTTTTTAAAAGTTGTTTTGTTATCTGATATTGCACATTACCTGACAAATAATGTACCACTGTAGCTTTCTTCATCCTGAGACAATAACTGATCTCCAGTTAGCCTCTGGTAACAGATTTTTGCATTTGCATAGTAATTTTTAAAGTCTTTAATCTTAGCCCTGAATGTTCAATAGATCATTCTATCTTATGGGAAGACATTCAAAGTACTGCAATATATTATATAAGCTAACTTTGCTTTTTAGTGAATGTCAAGGCCATTAATACAACTCCATATTACTAACACTAACACTGCATCTGTTTCAGTTCTTCTTCATGTTGGGGTTTATGAAACACAAAGTGTGAATGAATGAAATGCATGAATGTACAAAACTGAAGCTTCATATTCTTCTTTGAAGTGTAGAAGTAAAACTCCCAAACTAGTATCCTAACAAAGGCTGTGAAACAATAATTCATTATCTTCTTGGAATATTCCAGCTGCAGATCACCACATGAACCATTACTAGTTCTACTGAAGTGTGTGAAGGTCATTTTACCCCCTCATACTTTTTGATGGAAGAAACTGTTGCTTTTAGATTACGAGAATTATTCACCATAAATTACACTAATGAGCTGCTGAATTAGAGCACACACAATGATGACAGTGGCACGTCATTACAACATGCATTGCACTAACAATGCCACAAACATTGTGAGGTTATACTTATCCTTGATTGAACAGATATCACTCTGAATTCACAGCAAGTTGTTAGAGAAAGACTCAAGATGGCCAGACGCTGTTCAACAACATCCCAAGTGCACTCAGTAGGATTGACATCACTTCACCTTTGCAGCCAGCTATGTATCCTCATTCCTGTGAAACACAACTAGCTCTTTATACACATGAAGTAATAAGTGCTATTGACAGGCAATGTCAAATTCATTCCATATTTTTAGATTTCCAGAAGGCTTTCAACACCATTCCTCACAAGCATCTTCTAACCAAACTGCGAGCCTACGGAGTATTGCCTCAGTTGTGCGACTGGATTCATGATTTCCTGTCAGAGAGGTCACAGTTCATAGTAATAGACAGAAAGTCGTAAAGTAAAAGAGAAGAAATATCCGGCATTCCCCAAGGAAGTGTTATAGGCCCTCTATTGTTCCTGATCTATATTAATGACATAGGAGACAATCTGAGTAGCCGTCTTAGATTGTTTGCAGATGATGTTGTCATTTACCATCTTGTAATGTCATCAGATGATCAAAACGACTTGCAAAATGATTTAGATAAGATATCTGTATGGTGTGAAAGTGACAATTGACCCTGAATAAGGAGAGGTGTAGTACTAAAAGAAATCGGCTAAATTTCGATTACGCGATAAGTCACACAAATCTGAAGGCTGTAAATTCAACTAAATACTTAGGGATTACAATTACAAATAACCTAAATTGGAACAATCACATAGATAATATTGTGGGTAGAGCAAACCAAAGACTGTGATTCATTGGCAGAACACTTAGAAGGTGCAACAGGTCTACTAAAGAGACTGCTTATACCACGCTTGTCCGCCCTATTCTGGAGTATTGCTGTGCGGTGTGGGATCCACATCAAGTGGGACTGATGGATGACATCAAAAAAGTACAAAGAAGGGCAGCTCATTTTATATTATCATGAATTAGGGGAGATAGTGTCACAGTCATGATAAGTGAATTGGAGTGGCAATCATTAAAACAAAGGCGTTTTTCATTGCGACGGGATCTTCTCATGAAATTTCAATCACCAGTTTTCTCCTCTGATTGCAAAAACATTCTGTTGGCACCCATCGAAATAGCGAGAAATGATCATGATGATAAAATAATAAATCAGAGCTCGCACAGAAAAATTTAAGTGCTCATTTTTCCCGTATGCCATTCGAGAGGGGAACAGTAGAGAAACAGCTTGAAGGTGGTTCATTCAACCCTCTGCCAGGCTCTTTATTGTGAATAGCAGAGTAATTATGTAGGTATAGATGTAGATGGAGATGTAAAGCTTAACATTATGACTACATTGTGATCTATCTCACCCAGATGAGTATGGTGTTATATACAGTGTATTTAATGAACAAGACAACATGTTTATTTTCTTACAGCTGTATTATTAATTCTTGTAAAAGATATTACATAACAGAGATCAATAACAGTGTATTTATTTTCATCCTCAGCATCCTATCAATCTCAAGTGGGATGACCAGCTGCACAAACCAACTAATATTTCTTCCATCAGGTGTCCGAGGAATTAAGGTTCACACTATTCTGTCTCTTCTGGGTCTTTTATCTTTAATGCAGGCTCTCTTCCACATGTGCCTTGGCAGTCTATCTTCCTCTAACAGGACAATACCTGCCACGCCACATTTGACAGGTTTTGCAGCTTTTCTCTTTGCCTCACTTCTCATTCGAGATCCACAGCACCATCAGCTCAGGACCAGTGGATAGTGTGGTCAGTGATGCTCCAGTTAAGAATGGCTTGTTGTCAATATTTTTGAGTCACCCTGTGTGATTAGCCCCACAGCTTCTGTTTCCACCAATAAAGTTGATGAATTTCCATGTCTACTATGGATTTTTCCAAAGCCTTTCGCAGGCAGCGTTTCCTTGTTCCCACAAAACGCTCCCACCAGCCTTCCCACCAAGCTGCCCATGATACAGTGAATTTCCAGGAAACACCTTTGTGAGCAAAGTGCTATTTGATGTTCATGTCCTCAGAGGAATGAGAGACTTCTTTTAATTACATGTTTGCAGCCTGAAATGTTTTTGCATTGTCAGAATAAATAGTGTTTGTCAGTTCTTTCCTCACAGCAAATCTTCTGAACGCCATCAAAACAATGGACATTATGGATGAAATGCAGAATGCGTGCCATTCTATGTAATATTTTCCAGTAAGAATTATATTTTGGCACTCAGTAGGACACACCCCTGCATTAACAATAAAAGTTTGGTGGCATAGCTTTAGTGTTTCTGGCAGAGAATTGTTAGAGATTTCTTGTCAAGGCCTAGTTCCAGGCTGTTTAATTAGCCAGGAAGGCTCATACCACCATAACATGGAAGTTTATCTACAGATATTCCAGATCACACCATACATGCTGGATTAGTTTGGGTAATGATGCCACTGCATTGGTATCAAACCCTCTTGGATTTCTGTCACTTGGTTACAAATAGACAAAAATTCCAGCAATTTGGATCGTTTCTCATCTAATCAAGTACCCCTACAAAGTTATTCCCAATATTATGTTTACATACATGTTGTGTCATGTTCACTAATACACAATATGTAACATAGTGCAGATAATTGGCAGAAATGCCTCAGAGGTTACCCAGTAAGACAGCTAATAACTCAATCTGTGGAGGCATCACCCTATGGGGATCGAGATGTTACGTACGGTAATCTCGAACCCAACATTAAGTATTCGCTCATTTATAATTAATTAACTTTATTTTGATCATATCAGTACAAACACATCCGCTCGAATACAGAGTTCGGAACACACTGAGATCAACAGTTTTCAAAGAAGTTCATTCTCAAAGATGAGGCAGTCGACTCTTGCAGTCGATAACCACCACAGAGCCCCCGCCGGTAATGCAGAGCACGGTAAGGATGATGAGAGGCGTGTGTGCACCCGGCCGGCTGATGGCGCAGGTGCGCGTGACCAATTGTGTCATGGCAGGCGGTAGTGCGAGGCGCGATCGGACCATTTCTTGATGTCTTGGTAGGCATGACCAGTGGAGGGAATGTGGTACAGAAGGCGTCCACAGGTTGACCGTGCCATGCTGCTGATGGCACAGTGGAAGCAGAAGGCGGCGACATGTCGGTGGGGAGAACATCATCGTGCTGAGGCCATGCGGCACAGCGCAGTTTTGATCTGATCAAAGGCACGGAGTGCGTCGAAGATGCGATGCGATGTATTGCCAAAGTATTTGCCAGCGAGCACTGTGGTAAGTGCAAAGTGTCCAGTAACAGTTTGTTATTGGCCGTATGACATAAAGGAGCAAGCATGCTGTGGCTTAACGGGCTGCATAAGAGATCCCAGATGAGCAACACTCATGGTAATGATGGGGTTATAGAGGTGCTTGATGTTGCAGCAGGGGAGAAAACAGCAAGCTGCTCATGACTGACCTTGGCAGTGGATGACTTCGGTGTAGATAGAAGCATCACCTCGGAGTCTGTGGATGGTGATTGTGTTACAGCGGTAGATGGCAGGATGCTCTGAGCGGAGTTGACAGTGTCGCTGTTTTGATGTGCAAAACAGCCTTGATCAAAGGTTGGGGGGCGTGGCCATGAGCCCTGTGCATGAGGCATGACGACGGTGAGAGGTGGTCGAAGGCGGACGTGGCCGGTGAAACCATGGTTGGAGCAGGAAGGCGATGAGACGTAATGTGAATGTGAAGAAGTCCAATTGGCAGATGAACTACTGGTCCGTGGCAGAGAGTGGCGGCACAGTTTGATGGAACTGGAGCTGCGTGTGTGCTGTCACTGTCAGTGCTGCACTTGAGTTGTAAGGCTGCAAGCTGTTTGCACGAAACTGCTGCATGGTCGTGTGTCGGAGTGGAAAGATACTCACTCGTCGAAGCAGAAACGGTAAATGTGTTGGTCGTACGGAGGTAGTGAAGAGGGCGGCAAAGCAAGCAGCACTGGAATGCAGCTGGTTATGCCGTGGCACAGAAATGAAGTGTCTGGAACTACCAAGGAAAGGTGGCAGCCGCCGGCCAGAGTGGCCGAGCGGTTACAGGTGCTACAGTCTGGAACCGCACGACCACTACGGTCGCAGGTTCGAATCCTGCCTCGGGCATGGATGTGTGTGATGTCCTTAGGTTGGTTAGGTTTAAGTAGTTCTAAGTTCTAGGGGACTTATGACCACAGCAGTTGAGTCCCATAGTGCTCAGAGCCATTTGAACCATTCTGAAAGGTGGCAGCGGTGTAAATAAATTGTTTGTATCACATCAGTAACATAGAATTTTCACTTGAGGTGGCGTGATGGTGACAGTTGTGACATCTGGGACATAGATCCATGTAGCGTGATCATCAGGGTTTTAGTTGTAGCTGGTAGTAATGGCAAAGGATTGTCAGCACTCGGAGGCGGAACAATGACAGGAGCATCTCGTTGCATGTTGTGCTCGGTCAGTGTCGGCTGCAGCATGTGTAACTGATCTTGTACCAACAAGTTGTATGTCGCAATTTGCTCACATAGCTGTTGCAGTTGTTCAGGCGAAAATGTATGTCATGAAGCAGTCTGCTGTGTATCACTGAGTAAGATGGGGTTGAAACCAGAATTGTCTCTATCGAAGGGTAACCTGGCGTACAAGACAAGGTTGGCCGCACAGTATTGACGTAACAGTTCGAGTAGAAGAGATCGTGTGTGCGATCACAAATGTGAAACTCAGTAGTCAGTGGCAGTGGAGTGAGAACATGTTCACTGCTGTGTGAAGTATTGATACTGCTGAAATCATCTTCTGGGGTGGGTGAACAAGTTGCGGGCGCAATCGAGTAGTGAACGGCCTGGCGGTAAGCGTGCATAGTGTCGGCGAGATGTTGACAAGATGCAGGTGCGGTAGCTGTGGCGGGATCATATGTTGCGCAGCTGTTTGTTTTGACTGGGTCGAGGTCAGTGAGCCAGCAGGCGGTGGCTGTGACGTCGCTGTCGGTAGCGGTAGCGGTCAAGCAGAGTCGGTGTGGCTCGGGTGCTGTGTAGAGGGAGGCGTGGCATGTCCAGTGTTGCACTGAGAAACAGCCAGCATAGTCATCAGTGTAATTGGTGCATTGTCATTGATTGGTAGTATGTCCTTGATGAAATTGTTCCTGTGGATTCGACCAGGCATGCAATTTAGCCGTAGTTCGGAGTCCGTGTGAACTGGGATTTGCAACATAGTCCCCGTTTGTTGCAGTCCATTGTTTGGCATGATTGTCCGGTATCGAAGCACTGCACAAAGTTAATTCATTACACAAAAGCAAGTCAAAATAGTCCAAATTAATCGGCGAAGGAGCACTGCACTGTCCGGAAGTGAAATTACTGACGCGTTGAGCGGGTTTCGACGGACGACGTGTGCGCCTCGGTCACATTGTCGATGTGTGAGAAGGTGATGAAAGTTACCAAAAAGCACGATTCACACAAGAGTCAGGAATTTACACACTAATTACACTTCCTGTACACTGCATCCAGATGCAGTGCGATGCAAAGTCAATGAACGTAGGAATCCGACAAAGGCTTGCTGCATTGTTTGTCCATGGCGATGTTCCAGTACACATTTTTGGCGTCGTAAGCGGCGTTTGTGAGCGTTGGGGTCACCAGGAAGGGGAACGAGATATTATGTATGGTAATCTTGAACCCAACATTAAGTATTCGCTCGTTTATAATGAATTAACTTTATTTTGATCATGTCGGTACAAACACATCTGCTTGAATACAGAGTTCGGAACACACTGAGATCAACAGTTTTCAAAGAAGTTCATTCTCAAATATGAGGCGGTTGACTCTTGCAGTCAATAACTGCCTCAACCCTATTGATAGGGATATCCCATTTTTACTGGTGATCAGGACGTTCTGATGTACAGTGCAGCCCCATAAGCTCTTTCCAAGGTATCACAAAATACATGAACTTGTGAAACTCCTGGTGTTTGACTATGCTGTCCAATCTGAGTGATAAGGTCTGGAGATGAGTGAGTTGTGAAGTCCAAATTTTCTGTCTGGAGGCAGAATTTCATTCCATTGTATGCCTCTTAACCACATTTTCTGGAAAAGAATCTTTCCAATAATGAATAGTAGTGAGAAGATCCCAAGAGACTAATAGAATCTTGCTTTCATGTGCAGTAACTGGCGTTTTGTAGCAGATTCATCATGTAGATTATTGGTAATGAGACAGTAATTGGAAAAGATTGAATCTGATTCTGCATACCAGGTGACTGACTTCCATTTTGTCTTCCACATGCCCTTTAGTATATTAGTATATTAGAATAAAAAGATGTGCTTTGGAATGGCTGTATAGTGTGTACTGATAAATGTGTGAACAAAATAAGTTACTTTGATCGTTTAACGAGCTTAAGTTAAACATATTATGGTGTGTATATGTGGATTAGTAATTTTTCTTGGTGAGTAACTAAAAATACGGCGATCTGTTGAAAGAACAGGGACATATTGTGCTTTGGAACTAACTAGTGCACAATGGCCGTGACCAGTTCAGAAAATATGAATTCTATTTACGAAATAAGTGAGGAAGCGTGGAATAAACCATGTTCCTGTAACAAAACAGCAAGAAAAGGCATGTGTTGTGTAAAATGTAACAGAAAATTCCATTACTCGTGTGTAAATTCAACGAATAGAGTGAAAAGCTGGAAATGCAGTGATTGTTTTCGTACTGACAGTGTCGATATGGACGAAATCAAAACAGACCCGTTAAAAACGTGTGTGCGAAAAGTTACAGAATGAACTCAGAATAGTAAGAAAGGAACTTAAGTATTCGAAAACAATTATATGTTTGCTAACAAATGAACTACAGAAGCGAGAATCAGGCAAGATAGAAATGTGCAAAAACTACAGATTTGATGCACCCAACATAAATCATGATTCACAACACTGTGTGCATACCACAACACAGAACGCAGTTCAAAAAGGAAATCAATCTATGGGTGCAGCAATGAAAATGCAAACCTTCGCTCCTGAGAGTCAGTCAGTGAATAGGAGACCCAAAATATTCATTGCCTCAGATAGCCATGGCAGAGACTGTGCAAGAAACATTTTAAACTTAGCTTCAAATAAATATGATGTTGAAGGGAAGGTGATACCAGGTGCCCCCACTAGTGTAATACTAAAAAAATGCAATGACCTTCATAAGTTGACAAGTGAAGATTTTATTGATTGGCGACTCCATGTTGTCTTGTGCACTACGACCAGATAATAGGTATACTTGAAAAAAGAGACAGCATTGGTCGTATATTTTTTACTATCGCAAAATCGATTTTCTGTCACTGAGTGACCATCTTCAGTGCTATATTGTATATATCACATAGCTATGTGACTGCCGTAAGCTTAGTGACAACAGTGCATCCTAATTTAAGTTATACAATATAGCACTGAAGATGGTCACTCAGTGACAGAAAATCGATTTTGCGATAGTAAAAAATATACGACCAATGCTGTCTCTTTTTTCAAGTATATAAGTGAAGATTTTGCAGTTATCTGGGCAGGGGCTAACGATGTAGCAAAGAATGAAACCAAGTTGGCAATTCGTTCACTACATAAAGCCTTGTCAGCATTACAAAATACAAATACAAAAGTGATTTTAGTTGGTGTACCACATAGACATGACCTGCCTGAATGGTCTTGTGTAAACCAAGAAATTCAATCTGCAAACAGAAAACTAAAAAAGAAAAACAGTGAAAAGCTTCCATAACACTTGTTTTATTGATACTCCTAGTAACAAGGAGCTTTATACAGCACATGGACAACATCTTAATGCAACTGGTAAAGAACTAATTGCCACAAGGATTTATGAATCAGTGGAAACAAACAGGAAAGTGTACAAAACAGCAATAGAACTTAAATGGAAGGATACTGAAGTCTCAGATAAAGAATCAGTGAGAACTGTTATTGACTCAACTCCAGCACAAATAACAACAGAATCCTTAAAAGTGAACTCTGTTTGTGGGGAGAGGACAATTACTCAAGCAATAAACTTACCCAAGAGGACAGTGCAAAAGTTTGAAGAAGCAGCAAATGAGGTGGCAGGAAAGAAGGCACCATATAAGAAGAGAGACCTACTTGCAAAAAGAAGAACAGCAAATCAAGCTCAAGGGATGAGAATACCAACACGTGGAGTACGGCAGTCAACCCGAAAAAAGAAACCACAACCGAGGGACCAGGATTTTTGGTGGGATCAGCAGTGGTTTCACAGACAAAAGCAGTTAACAAAGTGAGTCATCAAGTGGATGAACAGGTATGTGACTATCATAACACACATGATCACAGTGCATCAAGATTAAAGACATTAATGGAACCTACAACTTCAAATATAAAGTCAAATTGCTCTCAGAGGAATACAGACAGAGACAAACTACTTACTTTTCTACAAGTTAACATACGTTGTATTAGAAATAAAATGTTAGAATTAGAACATTTATGTAACACTGAGCATGTAGATGTTATATGTGTATCTGAGCACTGGTTAACACAAGAACAAGTAAATATGTTCATTCCCCAAGGGTATGTTGTGGGAGACATGATATGTAGAAAACAGAGAAAGAATGGTGGGGCAGGAATTTTTGTCAAAGAAGGAATAATGTTTTCCAGAATTGATGTATCTACATACTCCTCAGAGCTAGATGGGGAGTTTAGTTGTGTAAAACTAATGAATGAAAATATAGTGGTAGTTAGTCTATATACGTCGCCAGATGGTGATGTAAATTTGTTTATTGAAAAATGTGAATTAATAATTAAAAAAATATTGAAGAGTAAAATGAGAATTGCTATATGTGGTGATTTCAACATAGAAATGGTAAACACACAGAGACCAGTTGCTAGGACATTTTTGAATATGCTAAGATCATTAGACCTCTATTGTACAAATAACTGTGCCACATGTAAGAATGCCTGTATAGACAATATTATTGTGAATTTCCATAGGGAGGATTTTACAGTTAGACTTCCAGGAAGTGGACTTGCAGATCATGAGCCACTACTCCTTACCCTCTGTAAGATGCAGCCAGTTAAAACTGAAGAATCTAAAGTAGTAGTGGTATGAAGACAGAAGGAAGAGTACATAAATATGTTTGTTGATAGATTAGGAAGTGCAGATTGGGACTTTATATATAATTGTCAATCTGGAAAAAGGGAAGCTGAAATTAGCTTTGGTAACTTCTTTAAAAAGTACACAGATTTATGGTATTCTTGCTCACCAGTAAAAAAAATTTTATATATCCAAATGAAATGAAAAAGAAAAGTCTGAACTGGTTCACACAAGAGCTAGTAGAAATTAGAGGAAACTTGCATATGCTGTACCAGATGCATAAACAAGCCTCTGACCAAGGGGCAGAACAGAGTGTGAACATTCATAGGTCATATCTGAAATGCAAAAAATACTATAAAGCTAAACTTCTTCTGGCAAAAAAGCAAGCAGTGGAGAACTATATAGAAAGAGCTCCCAATAAATGCAAGGCAGCCTGGCAAATAATAAAACAAGAGAATACACCGAAATGCACAGAAACAGCTCTGCTTGATCCTGAAGAATTAAACGAGTACTTTTTAAACTCAGTTAAAGAAATAAGTAACAGTATCAAAGCAACAAATTCATCTGCAATGAACCTTGTTGGAACACCACTGCCTGTTAACCTGGCATTTCAATGGAGGGCTGTCACACCTGCTGATGTTATAAAAGCTGTATCCAAATTTTCAGGTTCTAAAAGTATGGACTGTTATTGGTTATCAAATAACATAATTAAAAAGACAATACACTCAATCACCAAACCATTAGCTTATATTTTTAATAAATGTGTAGAATTTGGAGTTTTTCCGGATGCACTCAAGGTATCAAAAGTTGTCCCAGTTTTTAAAAAAAGGAGACAAACATCTCCCCCAAAGCTACAGACCAGTCTCCATTGTTCCAATATTCTCAAAGGTATTTGAGGCGCTGATACACACACAAATAAGCAACTTCTTTGAAAAACACAATATCCTATGTAACAATCAGTTTGGCTTTCGAAAGGGGAAGAACACAACAGGGGCCATCTTGGAAATCATTGACCAAACCTTAACAGGTTTTGAAAATAATAACATGGTATCACTGGTATTATGTGACCTAAGCAAAGCTTTCGATTGCATTCCTGTTGACATACTACTGGGGAAACTAGAGTTTTATGGGGTGAGAGGGAGCGCTTTATCTGTGATAAATTCTTATTTAAGTAACTGAAAACAATTCGTTTCAGTCAGAAATTTAAATTCTTCCATCATGGAAATCAGCACAGGTGTACCACAAGGGTCTATCCTTGGACCCTTCTTCTTCATTGTCACTATTAATGATTTACCTAAAAATATAGCTCACCCTGTTGTGTGTTATGCTGACGATACAACACTACTTACCACACATCAGAACATTTCAGATCTGAATAACCTAACAAAAGAAACACTAGATAAGGCCCTGGACTGGTTTGCAGCCAATAAGCTCCTATGCAACCCTGACAAAACACAACAACTTTTAATTGGAACATCAAATGAAGTAGGCAATGAGTCGGTAAAACTCTTAGGTATTCACATTGGCTCAAAACTATATTGTGAGGAACATGTCAATCATGTATGTGAAAAAATATCTCGGGTGGCATACCTTCTCTTGAAACTAAGGGAGGTAGTGAGCTTGGAGTACCTCAGGGTGACACACTTTGGGCTATTCCAGTCACATATTTCATATGGTCTTATTATATGGGGGCACTCCCCTCACATCAAAAACGTATTGAAATTACAAAAAAAAGTCATACGTATAATATGTAAAAGAGGTCATAGGGAGCACTGTCGTCCTCTTTTCTCCAGACTCAGAATACTTACAATTATAAATTTATACATCTATGTGTCTGTACTCTATATTAAAAATAATATTTCAGAATTTATTGCCAGAAAGGAAATACACGAACACAACACCAGGGCGAATGGTAATTTAGACATACCGCGCCACAGATCAGCGAGAACAGGAAATTCCCACAAAGTTAACCCACTCAAAATGTTCAATAAACTGCTAATTCATGTTCAGTCTATGGATACAAATTCTTTTAAAATTAAGTGGTACAGCTGGCTGTCAGATCATCCATTCTATGACATTAAAGAATTCTTTGAGATGCCTGAGTAGAATATAAGCATTTAAAAGTTGTCTGTAGTTAAACATATTATTTTGTGCTGTGGTTAATCATGTGTAATTACAAAGTTTATACTATAAACAATAAAATGCCATATTATATTAGATTATAAGATAGCTTGTTGCGTTAGCTTTTAAAAGCTATCCTTTGTAATTTTTTACACTGCCATGCTTCAAATGTATTTATAATGTATTGACAGAAGTTTATTTTGTTATTCTGTATGTACTAGTACATCTTGTATGACGAAGCCAATATCATTGTAAAATGATCTACGGTGAATAAAATTCTTGAAATTCTTCTTGAAATACAATTCATAGGCCATTTTGCCTTTGGAAGTTTTATCTGTTGCAACATACCAGTCAATTGATAGCATATGAATATTATTTGAATGTCATCCTTAAAATAGGCAGCAAAGTCATCCATGAAAGTACTTTTATCCAGAAGTTCTATTGTGACAGGATATGTGCCTCTAAGTCTTGTGCCCAATTCACTCAATGTTGCAGAAAGGAGACACTGCTACAAGTTAGGCCAAATAGCAAACATGTAATCTTGTAAGAGATGATGTCACTCACAGTCTGTCAAATTGCATTCTCTTTTTTTCTCGACACAAAATCAGAAGAATCTCATTAAGTCTCTACCCCTTTCATAGAAAGATAGCTTTAAAAATGCTTGAGTGTCATCTGAAATGATTTCTTTCCATAATGTCCTGAATCAAAATAATGTTGATAGTGTTTCAGGAAATAGATTTTGTCCTCTGTCTAAAGTGTCATTAAGTGATGGTGAATCACTTTCCCTTGATGAAGCATCAAAAATAATTCTCCATTTTGTAGCTCCCATTCTTTCTTTCTGTACTGCATAATGAACAAGATAGAAAACATCATTAGTAGTGTTCTGCACACTGATCATTCTGTCTTGTTCATTCTGGATGTAATACAACATTTAAGAATGATAAATCGCACAAAACTGAAAGTTGTTAGAAAATTTTCTTTGTAATGATGTACAATGTTTTTCCATGTTGCAATTATTCAAACAAGGAATCACATCTTTCATTCTTAGTAATGAAACTACTCTACCCTTTGTCTGTCCCCATTTGGAAGATACCATTGAATTCTTGCAGAATGTCAGTATGATTCAGTGACATTGATCACTCATGTTGATCTTTCCTTCTCAAAATTTATAAGTCCCAGAAGTGACACATATCCTTATCTAATGGCACAAACTCTGCATTGATATAACAATGAAAATAATCAATTATTGACACTATAATGTAATTTGACAGATAAAATAATCTACTCACTATGCAGCGGCAGGAAAACACACATATAAAAAAAAAGGTTTTACTTATGCAAGCTTTTGGAGCCAGTGGCTTCTTCTTCTGGCAGAATGGCTGCAGGGGAAGGAGGAGGGGTGAAGGGAAAGGATCTGGAGAGGTTTAGAAAAAGAGAGTTCGGAAAAGTCACCCAGAACCCTGGGACAGGGGAGTCTTACCAGACAGGATGAGAAGGAAAGACTGACTGTTGGGGACTATAAACAAGTGCAGTCTCCAACAATCTGTCTTTCTTCCTCATCCTGTCCAGTAAGTCTCCCCTGACCTGGGGTTCTGGGTGACTTTTCTGAACTCTACCCCTTTTCCTAAACCTTTCAAGTTCCTTTCCCTTCAGCCCTCTTCCTTCCCCTTCAACTCTTTTGCCTGAAGGAGCCACTGACTCCAAAAGCTTGCATAAGTAAAACCTTTTTTTCATGTGTGTGTTGTACTGCCGCTGCTTGGTGAGCAGATTTTTTATCTGTCTAATTACATTCTCTTCATTGAAGTATACATGGTTCTCAGTAACTCACTTGACATTGGTATCAGAATTCCACCCACTCAAAATCCATCCAAATCTTAGGAAGGAGAATGCAGAATCAGCAAGATGTATTGATGTGATGTCCTGTACTATTTTCCAGTATTGGTCTTCACCTATAAGACTCTGAAAAGATTACTGACAATTGTCATCCTTGGAATCAGCACATTGTAGCTTCTAGATGGTAATATCTTGTGGGACAGCTGGAAGTGATGAGTGCGTGTTCCTTCTTTCAAAGGCAGAGAAAGTCAGTTGGTTATTTGTCCAAAGTCCTGTCAGTGTGAAGTGATCAAATCTGTAATTTGTGGACCTTGGAATATTGTGACTCAAATCCTTCAACAGTTAATGTTTGGTGGGAGAAGACTTGTGATAGCACACTGTTAACTATTTATGTGCTGATAATATTCTTCTCGGATATGCAGCTGGATCATAACGTCTTCATGACACAATATTTCTATGGTCCAACTGGCCGCCATCTTCAGGTGAGAGTGCTGGTGCATGATCTCGCCAGAACTGCCTTCCCAACGCAAGCGGTGGCCCCTATATAGGCCACAGAAGACCCACAACGTGTGCACGAGAAGGTGCCGAAACTGCCCTCTAGCGCAGTAAACATACCGCACCACCAATGGTGTAAACAGGTGAAATCGAGATATCGCTGTCAAAAATTAAAAAAATTAAAATTTTTTTTATTTTAAATTTTATTCCGATGATCGAAACACAGACCGTTGTTTTTTAATGTCAGATAACACCGGGTCCCAAGTCTTACTTAAAAGATAACCCTTGTCTCTATTAATAAGATTGTCAGATAAACGAATCTCTATGGATTATTTTAAAACACAGTCCCATTAGCGAGATGCAGGGGCAACCATTTTTGTCTCGTCATATAGCATTCTGTGTCCCTCGGTGAGACAGTGCTCCGCCACTGCAGATTTCTCAGGTTGAAGCAGCCGTGTGTGCTGCTGATGCTCAACACATCAGTCCTAAGTGGCAAGGGATCTTGTACACACCAGGCTTCCTCAAACCCAAGTCATCCTTAACAGAGCCAAGAAGTGCTCTAATCTTGGCTGGCGGACGAAAAATCCTTGCAATTAATTGGTGAGAAACAGGATGAGGAAACAACCACACTTTGTCGCCACATGCTGACGTCGACATACTTTTTATTCCATGACAAATATTTTGAACAGACTGACGGAGTGGCTATGGGGAGCCCATTGTCCCCAATATCGCCAATTTTTTTATGGAAGATTTTGAGGACTTGGCGCTTAAGACGGCATCCTTAAAACCAACCTGTTTCTGGAGGTACATTGACGATGCGTTTATGGTGTGACCTCATGGGAGAGAAGCTCTTGACCGGTTCCTAGATCATTTTAATTCCCTGCATCCTAGCATCAAGTTTACCATAGAGATGGAAAGTGATGGAAAACTTCCGTTTCTGGATGTTCTGGTGTACAGAAAGGATGATGGGACACTGGGACACAGTGTTTTTCGAAAGCCTATGCACACGGATCGTTATCTGCATGCTTCTAGCTGTCATCCATCGTTCCAGTGTACGGGGTCCTGCAGACGTTGGCGAGAAGAGCTTATGCCATTTCAGATGGAGAAAGCTTGACACAAGAATTGGACCATCTTAAGATTGTGTTCAAGCAGAATGGCTATACCGATAAACAGATCCGTCGTGCTTTCCAGTTTGGACCTTCGCCTGAACCACCAGAAGATACCTGCAAATCGGTGGCTTTTCTGCCTTTTGCTGGGAGCATTTCCTCGAAGATAGGAAGAATTCTGAAAAGATATCATATCAAAAGTATTTTTCATCCGCCAGCCAAGAGTAGAGCGCTTCTTGGCTCTGTTAAGGATGACTTGCGTTTGAGGAAGCCCAGTGTGTACAAGATCCCTTGCCACTCAGGACCAATTTACTGAGCATCAGTGGCACACACGGCTGCTTCAACCTGAGAAATCTGCAGTGGCGGAGCACTGTCTCACCGAGGGACACAGAATGCTATATGACGAGACACAAATGGTTGCCCCTGCATCTCGCTATTGGGACTGTGTTTTAAAATAATCCATAGAGATTCGTTTATCTGACAATCTTATTAATAGAGACAAGGGTTATCTTTTAAGTAAGACTTGGGACCCGGTGTTATCTGACATTAAAAAACAACG
Organism: Schistocerca cancellata; assembly: GCF_023864275.1. Lineage (NCBI taxonomy): Eukaryota > Metazoa > Arthropoda > Insecta > Orthoptera > Acrididae > Schistocerca > Schistocerca cancellata. Next base: position 1,069,654,935 of record NC_064626.1, read on the forward strand.
GTCTGTGTTTCAATCATCGGAATAAAATTAAAAAAAAAAAAATTAAAATTTTTTTTTTTTTTTTTTTTTTTTTTTTTTTTTTTTTTTTTTTTTTTTTTTTTTTTTTGACAGCGGTATCTCGATTTCACCTGTTACACCACTGGCAGCGCGGTATGTTTACTGCGTTAGAGGGCAGTTTCGGCACCTTCTCGCGTACGCGTTGTGGGTCTTCTGCGGCCTATATAGGGGCCGCCACTTGCATTGGGAAGGCAGTTCCGGCGAGATCGTGCACCAGCACTCTCACCTGAAGATGGCGGCCAGTTGGACCGCGGAAATATTGTGTCATGAAGACGTTGAGATCCGGCTGCATACCTGAGAAGAATATTATCAATTATTACGCCGGGAAAGCCTTCGTAGTATTTATGTGCTGATGAAGATGCATTGGATTCCATAGTTGGGTAAACAGTGTACACATTTCTTCAGCTCTAAAGGATCTGTTGTCCAAATGAAGAGAAGAGACATGAAGAGAGGCAGTTGAACATCAATATTCCCCACTAAGACTCATTGTTCTTCATTGCAGATAGATACATTTTGGAACACCATACATCTAGAACAGGCTACTTTATTTTTTTTGCTGCAGTGCTTGATATGGTGCCCTCCTTTTGGACACAGAAAACATTGATGTAGGCTTTTAACTTGTCCGTTCTGTATTCGATTGAACAATCTTGTGCCCCATAGAGACAAGTGTCACAGAGTATGTAGTACTATGATTGACCCTTTATCTCTTTGTGCTAGGCTTCTCTCTTTTTGCATTCACTTGTAGTTTGGGAATTGTGGATATGTGTCTCAAGTTTTACTACCTCTAATTTTGTGGGTGATCATTCAAAGACTCCATTAGCTTTGTGATACAGCTTTCAATGATCTTTTCTCTCCTGGCACAAATAATATTATACCTTCAGGAAATGTGTGCAAAATTTTGGCTGCCATCATTTGACTGTAATCATATATATTTTCCCCTAGAGCTCATAAAGGGCAGTATGCATTTGTTACATTTTATATACGTAGCATTCAAAATGTCTGTTGGTGCATGTGTCATCAGTGTCTTTAAGATATTTGAGATAAGTCTAAATTTTATGTTTTTGACTCCATAGAGGGAAACCAAAATTTGTTTCATTTCCTCGTACAAATCAGCAGTGATTGGAACACCTACAACTAGGCTCTTTGGCTCATCCTCCAAGTACCCGCAACAGAAGACATATTTGTCTATGGTAGAAATTGAATGATTTCTGTCTCTGGAAGACTGAAACTCCTCCCAAAATCTAAACTATTTCTCTGTTTCTCCTGAAACTAGCTCTAATCTGATGGCTGGAAGTTGTCACAGGTATAGGAGATGCTGTTGCAACTGAAACCGGCGTAAGTGTCAAGTTTGTGGCCAATGAGGACAAACTAACTGAAATCTTTCTTGTTGCCTTCAGAATTGTTTCCTGCTGATATCAACATGTTCTTAGCACTTCATAACATCAGTGTCATAGTCCATGTCAGAAAGCAGATTCTACATTGCATTGTCAACCACTTCTCTCAGTCTTGTCTGATACCATTCATAATTGGTATTTTTGCTTGAAGTTTACTTCATCAGTTACTGTACACAACCATGTTACTAGCATTATCTCAGTCTTTAGTTTCCTTTTCAAATTTTTCCAGTGTATTTCTTTATTTGTCTCAGTTGTGGAGCCTTTAACTGCTACTGCATATGAATAATCAAAGAATGTAGTACTAAGAACTGTCAGTAGATAGTGCTATCTCATATTACTGTTCATGGGAATAGTCAAAGATTGTAGTAGTATAAACAAAATGCAGATGGCACTGCTTATGTTTTCTATATTTATATCCTTAAACCATCTGTTTCTATTATTGATATTTCACAGTATAAACACAAGTGAAAGAAACAACAGAGGGCACTACTTGTGTTTCAAAATTTTATATCCTTAAACTGTCTGTTTCTATTGCTGGTATTTCAAAGTAGCAACAGAAGTGTGTACTCTGCCCGTGTATGAACTTTAAAATACTTGCAGAGTTTATTCAAAATGCATATGCTAGAACAATGAAGCATACTATTTTAATGCTGTGCTTACATTGCTGCATGCTACAAAGTTACATGCTGTCCCCGTATATACCTCAGTTCGAGGATGTGAAGGAAGCAGATGTCTTTTTTGCCTTAAGCTACATTCCCACTCCATCATGTTAGAGGTTCCTGGGTTTTGGCAAGAAAACAACCTTATCCCAACAATACATTAACATCCTCTGTTGAAATAACAATTGAATTTCAATCACAGAGTTGCTCATAACCCAGGAAATATGCTGGGCTGTTATTTCTGATAAGAACACCATATTTTGATATGAATCATCCTTTTATTTAATTGCTAATCAAATTAACAATTGGTTTATCACTCCACATTATCTTGAAAAAAGATATTATGTTGCAGCCAGAAGGTCACATTTGAATGGACCACACATTTTTCCACCAAACAGTATCTAACAATCACACTATGATACACTTGAAAACGGACTGCAAGAGTTGCTACAAAGGAGTGCTAACTCGCATGCCTTTTCCCAAAAATGAAAGAAGTAGAATTGCTTGCAAATATAAAAATGTTAACTGAGAACAAGTACTGCGCACAAATATGAACTCGCATGACACTGTGGAAAGCAAATAATGAACTGAACTTCTAGCACGTATTTACTGATATTTATTATTATTTGAGTGACTTAAATGATGGCAAATTACTTTATGTTTGAAAATCATTTCTTTTCAGAATTATTTTCCTGTTTATGTTTCTCTATTTCTGACATGAAATTTCAGGGCGACTTGACTTTCTCGGATTTCATGTTTTCGAATTTTAACATACAAAACATTCTTGTTAACATCAAACATTAATAGCTGTAAAGTACTTTATTTATCAAATTCTTTCACAAAATCATGAATCACATATTTTCAGACTGATGTGGCACTGAATCCTTCAAAAGAAAAAATGAGAATATTATGAAAAGGGTAAATTGCTACTCACCACTCTCAAAAGAAAAAAATTTATCTAAAGATTAATTTTGTTTACTGAGCTCAAATATTGGTGCATTATAAGCACTATGCTATGTTACCTTGAAGCTCCACACAGTTTACATTTGGGTCCATTTGCCTTTAGCATGTTTTGCATGTAGCTGATGTTCCTTTGAAGGTTATTTACCTATTTTTTACAATGCATTTTCTGTCCCACAATAATAAACACATATAAGGAATGAGTATTAAGAGTAGTCATACATGAAGAAAAAAGAATAGAGAGATTGAAGTTCTATAAAGTCAACTCTATCCTGGGTTTGGCACTATTAGCTGCTTGTTACAGCCTAGAAGTCATGAGAGAACTACTCTGTGGCTCTGTGATGGCATTGATCGCCGAAATTGATATTGACCACCAATCAATATTAGAAACAATGAACAATTGTTGTCTCTCAAGTGTTCTCTTTATTACTGACTGTGTAAACATGTCAATAAAGTGCATAATTTGCGGCAATTTGAAAGATTATTGCACATACTCATCACTTCGGAATTCCCACATTGGTGACCCATGGTTACAGTATGTTTACCACAAACCTGGTGAACACACAGCACTGCTTCCCACCAAGACAATGGGTACTGTGGATCATCAGAGGTTATTAGTGCCTTTCACCAGTTTTGAGTACTTACGCCATGGACTGCACAGTGCAACAAACTACATGCAACCACCAAAGTCCAAAAATGCTATTAAAAGTAACCATCACCATCCTCCCACTTGTGCATGCTGGTTCCATGTGGCAGCATTCAACACAGCTTTTCACAGATCTGATCGAATCATCTCTGACAATGGAACAAGAGGAACTGTTAGCCATCTATGCTATAGGGCCTACGCTACATCCTAGTGTATGAGTGCAATACCACTTCCTCATTCCTCCCAACCTGATGTGTACTTCTGTATCAGTTTTTGAGGTGATGACTCTATTCTTACCCATCAATAGAGCTTGGCAAGCCAAGCCACACCATAAAATCTCTGTTTTTTATACTGTGTCACAGCCATTCAACGGTGTCGCATCTGACCATATCCTTGAATTGAATATATTAGTGCCATATGGACACTTCCCCTGCAGTGTTTCTGCTGTACAGTGTGTGCTATCATAACTGCCTTAGTTTCTATCAGATCAGCCACAAACTAGGTTTGCTATCATTGAATTGGTCTTCACTACTTACTACATTTTTGATGAGACAGCAAAATATTCCACATTACTGTGTCAGATAGGTGAGCATGCTGCTACCAACAGTGATGTTATTCTATCACCAACTCCTTTTAACAAATTTGAGGCAGCTGGGGCAGCATTGTGCAAATCACTCAAGAGGCAAATTTAAGAGGCTATTTTCTCAGAATAATTAAACACACAGGCGCTCTAAGAACTTTACATCCTTAGAACTTAAGTGAACCTTGTATTAATGTGTGACAATACACTGCGAGCCACGTGGATAAGAAAATTATCTCACAAGATTCCAGATTCTTTAATATGTAACAAAGAGCTCACACACTAAGTTAAGTTATGGTCAGCAGATAATGTTTTCACATTGCAAGATTGATGCCCTCACTACCCAGCAGCCACCAGGAGTATATTTTTTAGGCAGCCATGTTGTGCTGTACTCGGCAGCCTCATTGTGCATTGATGTGCAGGTGGCTACCAAGCAGAGGTAACTGCGCCCAAAACTTCACAACATGACACACCTGGAATGATGACAGCCATCTTGGCCTTCCCTTTAGCAGGCAACAACTGAACAGGTCCTAGTGCATATGAAGAAGTCCAACTCTGCCACCATTGGCAACACCTTCTGGCGATCAAGGTGCACTCGACTCAGGGTGTGTACAGCAGCCAACAGATTGTACATTGGTGCTGGTTCCATGCACACTATGGCACTACCATGTGTAAGTGTTCACCTCCTTGTAAGCACCCAAATCCCACCCATGATCTTCACTAGGCATCAGAGCTCATGACATTGGCAAAATAAGCCAAAAATTCAACCAGGTGAATAAAGCCAATTTGTTTCCACCATCCACCACAGTGATTGTATTACTAACCATCATTTTGATCAACTTGAGTTCCGAGATCAGCAAGATCCCGAACACAGCTAGTATTCCTTATGCTGCAGATATCTCACCTTATGTCAAGATGGTGAATGGGTCAATTATTAACACGTATGGATCTACTTGCCCACCCGGATGGCCATGTGGTCTAACACACGGCTTTCTGGATGAGAAGGAGCGTCTGGTCCCCAGCACGAATCTGCCCAGCGGATTTGTGTCGAAGTCTCATGAACCGGGCAGTCTGTGCATGGTTTTTAGGCAGTTTTCCATCTGCCTCAGCAAATGCGGGCTGGTTCCCCTTATTCCGCCTCAGTTACACAGTTACACTATGTAGGCGATTGCTGCGCAAACAAGTTCTCCACGTACACGTACACCACCATTACTCTACCACGCAAACATAGGGGTTACACTCATCTGGTGTGAGACGTTCCCTGTGGGGTCCACCAGGGGCTGAACTGCACAATAACCCTGGGTTCGGTGTGGGGCGGCAGAGGGGTGAAGTGGACTGCGGTAGTCATCATGGGGTTGTGGACCACTGCGGCTGCAGTGGGGATGGAGCCTCTCCATCATTTTATTCTAGGTCCCCAGTTAACATACAATACAATACATACAATGGATTTACTTACACAATACTGACTTTGACAACAGCCGGAATTTCACCTGGATGCTTATGCAAGTAGATGTGTATGAAGTCCCATCAGGAGCAGGTTTTCTCCATCACTTTCATTTGTGTCCAGACTTACAAGATGGAGTTTTCTACTGAAGATCACTGGGCATTAGCGTTTAGGGTACAACTGGGACCTTCAATGCAGGCCTTTCCAAAATGTGCAGACACACTGAAAACCCCAGTGTGCAGGCTTCACCAGTTACCCTTTTCACTTGAGGACCAACTAGCAGCAACCAATAAATTGTACAGAAACATGAGAAAGGAATGTCTCATGTTGCAAGAAGAAAATTCCTTATTACAGTAAAAACTGTATGGGTGACACAAGCAGCTGGTGGAGGCTGAATATGAGCTTTCTTCTTTGAAACCATCTGCCACCATTTTTGAGAGCCTACCATCACAGGACTTCAGCCTGAAAGACATCTGGCATAACGTGGAGGACCTACAAATTAAAGTACAGAACTGCACCAACAGTCTTGGGAATGACAAAGAGTAAAGATATTCTAACGGTTTCGGCGACAAGAGAAGCGGTGCAAAACTAGATTGTGAACTTCACACTTCTCTTACTACAGTTGACTTACTTGAAGCATTTAGCTGATCCTCTTCTCTGGATATGTGGCTGCATCGATCTTCACAACTTCTTCTCCAAAGAAATAATGCTGGTTAGAGGAACTAACAAATACTCCCTCTCTCACTAGAAATAACTTGGTACCCTCATACTTTCAGTTCACTAGAAATAACTCGGTATCCTCACACTTTCAGTTAAGTTCAGGTATATTTTCATCTCCACAAGTTTCACATAAACATACAAATTCTTGCAAGTCAACTACGACGATACCCGTTAGATACTATTAAATATAATTACATTGTTGTCGGTTTCATAACCACCAGAAATTCAAAAACAGTACTTGCTTCTTGCAAGTCCAACACTAAGATTAAAAAAGGAGTCTCTAGACAAACAATGTTTCAATTGTTCATAACAAGTACAGTCATTACACCATCAAAGAATAATGTGTGCTTACTCCTTGTACGCCACATACATCTTCTATGATGTGAGCAGCAAACACTTGTTGGCGTCGCTCGTCTGACGCAGCTCCTGTCCTCCCAGGACCAACGTCCATCCTGCACACACAGACATGTGTTGCGCAGTAAATATGATCTCTCTCACACTTATCTTTAAAATATCGCGTGTTCGAGGCGGCAGAAGGTCGAGTGGTTCCAGAATTTACATGTAAATTCTTGAAGCACTACATATTCCCCTCCCCAGGTCAAACACATGGTATTTTATACATAACCATTATGTACATTAATATAATACTAGAAACAATCCGCACTTCAAAAGTAATCATTTAGTACATAAATTTATATACACAATTTCTTTATCTTTCTTTCATAAATCCTTGTACTCTATAGAGCAGGCTTCCAATTGTTGTCTTTCCACTAATTCCTTACTCTACTTTGTTTTTAGAACATAAGCCTCTATTTATGATTTCATTCTGCATTACTCTTACTTACAAATGGTGAAAACTTTCTCTTCAGCTCCAATCATAAATTCCAGGTGTCATGGACATTTAAATATTTCATCCTGTATTCTAATATTTTGTACTATTTTTCCTCAGTACCGACTAGTAGCATTATTCATAGTAGTTTGTATTCTGGAGGAACTCTGGGAAAATGAAAGTGTTCTTTCCAGCACTCAGAAAACATAATAATGCCAGTGGTATATAGAATTCAAACTTACCCGAATAATCCCTGTAAGATGTGTGACTTCTGTCACTATCTGTCCATTTCCCCTTTTTGAACAGTACCTATATCTTACATATGGGTTGACCTTATGAGTACACTCATTCTGTTTCGGTAGGTACGTCCCTCTTGATTCCTACAAATCTATTTTACACCTCAACTCCACTTCTTGATACTTCATTTAGTTCCCGGAGTCCTCCCCTACTTTTCAACTTATACATACTTGGTATATACTATGTCTCTATACACCATTCAATATGTAATATGTTTACTTAGGTTATAAGAGTCCCACTATCCTACAAATCATCAGAATATTTGTTAGACTGACATTTCTTCATAATTACCCCAATTGATTTCTCTCTGGCTTATGTTCTTTTTTCTTACTCATGCCTCCTTCTTATTTATACTCAGAAATCATCACAGTTCTTATACTTATATATATGTATATGATATTGAATCGTCATGGTTCTTATATGTATATATATTTTCCTCTACATATGTGCAATGCAGAACCTTCACAATAAACCACAATGCGTGTAATTGCAATGAAGAACCTTCACAATAAACAACAATGTGTGTATGTGCAGTGCAGAACCGTCGCAATAAACGACAATGTGTGCATCCTTTCCCAGGGTACACATTCCTTTCCCCCTACAACACTTGATGGTTCTTCTCTTTTGATGTGTAAGATCATTGTTTGTGTAATTGTATTTTTTGTGTGTATGCGTAAGTGTGTTTGTGTAGCCTGATTCTTCGGCCTACTTATATAAAATAAGTTGTGCATTATTGAAAATCACGGTAAATAAGAAGGACTTCAGTGACAGAAGTAAATGAATACGGAAAGAGGGAAAGATAGATAGGTACTGAAATGAGAAGTAAGAAAGGAAAAAGTAGAAATGGTTACTAAGATCGATGAAGAGAAAGAAGATAGCCCCAATAACAGGAAACCCTTCCCAACCCTCTTCCCCAGGATACCTACCTCGCTGGTACTTGAGTGAGAAGCTGGAGGAGGTATGGTGTCAAATGGCCTCCTACAGAACGGACATTCTCACCTTCACCCATGAGGTCCCAGAAGAAAATCTTATTAACCCCTATGGAAAGGCTAATGGTGAAGAATCAGTTACACGTGTTTGCAAGGGTCATTTGAAAGGTGTGGTGTGTGTTCCGTGTTAGCCATGTTTGTACTTACACTACCCACCCCTCCAAAAAGCAATACAAACCCTCCCATCTACATCACAAGGGTATAAAATATTCTATAATAAATAGACAATTATACACTATGATCAAATAGCTGTTTAGTTAATCATGTTACACTATATTTCATACATACACAAAATACTCTGTTCAGTTCTTGCTCCTTGTACATCACATACAGCTTCTATGGCGCAAGCGGCAAACACTTGTCAGTGTCACTTGACCGACGCCAGCTCCTGCCCTCCCAGGACCAATGTCCATCCTGCACACACAGACATCTGTTGCACAGTAAATAGGCTCTTTCTCACACTTATCTTTAAAATATTGCATGTTCGAGGTGGCTGAAGGTCGAGTGGTTCCAGAATTTACATGTAAATTCTCGAAACACTACAATATGTCGATCAGTTACTGACCCAGGCTGTGCTGTATTGGGAATCAGTGGACACAAAAGCCAGCGTGAATACACCCTGCTCCCAAAGAAAAGCTGTGGAAATCATCCAGTATTGCATTACTCAGCTGGAATCATTGCATATGACATTGCCTACCCACTTTAACCATCTTTCTTCTGTGCCTACTACACACATGCAGGTTAGTGACAGTGCAACAAATGACAGTTACTCCCTCACATGTGTGTTTAGTGCTTCCAAGTTCCTGAGTGACAGTGGCATTAAGGAGATACAATGCATTGGATTGAAACTACAGAGAGACCACCATCTCTTACAAGGCATGAAGCCTTTCCCTTGAAAACCTACAGATTGTGAAAATCCTGTAGATGAAGTATTAACTAAGGACTGCTGCTCTACTTTCCTCTCCTTATTTTTCCCTTCACTCCCTCCACCTCAGCCTACTGATGCTGCACCAGGTAGCCCAGGTAGCCTTGCCTGTCACGTGTAGTCCCTGCACACTCCGCCAGGCAGCACTGTTTTCTCTTCCCCCACCACTGTTCTGTTATCCCTCCCGCTTCCCCACTCCACTACAGATTGTTGCTTCCATTCAGTCCATTTCAGTTTCAGCCAGGGATAGCAGTTGTGTGTGTATGATATGTGCTAGCCTGTGTGAATGTGTGTGTTTTTCTTTTCTGATGAAAGCTTTGGTAAAAATCTTAAAGTGTAAAAGTCTTTTCATTGTGCCTGTTTGCAACTCAGCATGTCATCTTTATGGTGAGTAGTAATCTATCCTTTCCATAATTGTTGATATTCCAACCTGAACTTTCCATTGTTTGATTTAAACATAAACTATATTCATTCACAAAAGAACCGATTTTATGGGGTAAACTGACACAAAATAATACATGAATTTGTCAGAAGACACAAAAAATAATCCCTTACCAAACAAGTTTCTTTGCTGATGGGCAATAACAGAATATCACAATAATGCATGTATATGTAAACCAGTTACTGAAACCAAATGGATGAGAAATGTTGAAATATTCATCATATTCAGTAAACGTGACACATATCATTTTGAATTTATAACTCAAAGTAAAGAACCCTTGAACAGAACAAGGCTTCTGGAAAAGACTAAACTTTCATTACTGTAATAGATGCCCTGTCTTATGTTCAGAAAGATAAAGACAGTCTTCATCACCCTCATTTGATTAGCAAGACATTGGGAAGTACTAAAGTATTAGTTTCTCGGCCTTTGGCATTACATCGACTTACTTATTCTGTTGATGTTCTACTTTTGTGTGTATCATTTGTATGCAGTTACATAACACTTTCTACTTTCTTTGACCTATTTTTTCCTTACTTTTATTATTATTTAACTATACTCCTTTCTTCATATATTTCAAAAAATTGTGGTGGTTCTGATACAATATCTTGCACAATAGAAGCATATACAGCTCCAGCAAACAATATAACTTTTTTCTATTTTAGTATTGCTTTAAATATTTAAACAAACATGTCTACTGCATTGTCTGTATGCGAACTGCCATCACTACATAAATGTCTTATGTAAAAATGCTGCTTATCGGGCTCCGTAAGCTTTCCCAATAGAATAACTCGATATGCTCTTCAGATTTGCAGCCAGATCTTCAAGTCAAACTCACACAATGTTTGTACAGTTCACTTCAAGATGATGACCATGTGGACTGTCAAAATATTGTGGCAGCTTTGCTTGAAGATCGAGCTCCAAACCCAAGAAGATTAACACATACTGTTTATACTTTAGGTAAAGACAACCATTACTAATCTTTTGCAACTGAAACTGAGTTGTAAAACATGAGTAATGGTTATTCCTGTGTGCAAGATAATTGGCACTGAACTAGCAACTGAGACAAAATGGTCAAAATATTCACAATACGTGCCTTGCAATAATACTGTTATTTTTCCTTACAGAGTTTCATCTGCATGTAGAGGCTACTGATATGGATGGTGATGAAAGAGGGAACACAGCCAATGTTCCACTTATCATTCATGTCCTAGATGTAAATGACAATGCTCCAGTCTTTGAGAAAGATATATACGAATTTGTCTTGCGACAAGATCTAAGTGACTTCACTACACGTGCACAAGTGAAAGTGAGTGGTAATTAAAAATAACAGAATCATATGAATTTATGATTAAAAAATTCACTTCTTTTCTATTACCACACAATAAGTCTTTTGTGTTAAAGAGTGGAAAAAATGTGTGGGTTTATTGAAAAGTGATGCACCACAGTTTCCTGACATGGATTTAAATGGTTTGAACACTGACACTGGCAGATAAATAGCTTTATATTGTCTTGATTTATGTAATTTGCTTGATAAGTGACAGAAACAGCAGTAAATAATCAATTATTCATGTACTGCTATCCTCTTAAGTGAGAGAAGAGACATATAAGGATTTGTTCATTCGATGGGCCAAAATACAAAATTTGGGTGTAATGGACAAGGAAATATGAAGTCAATCTCAATGGCCTCAAAGTACAAAAAAGTCCTGAAGAGGGTTACATGAAGCTTACTGATGCCCCATGTAACAGAATACAAGTAACAGTTGTAGCTCCATCAAATGTCATAAACACAAAGAACCATTTGGACAAAATGATGCAACAGCTATTGTTATGGTTTTTGTTGTTGTTGTTGTGGTCTTCAGTCCAAAGACTGGTTTGATACAGCTCTCCATGCTACTCTATCCAGTGCAGACCTCTTCATCTCTGAATAACTACTGCAAGCAACATCCTTCTGAATCTGCTAACTGTATTTGTCTCTTGGTCTCCCTCTACAATTTTTACCTCCCATACTTCACTTCACTACTAAATTGGTGATCCCTTGATGTCTCAGAATGTGTCCTATCAACTGATAGGACACAAATTCCTTGTCTCTCCAATTCTGTTCAGTACCTCCTCATTAGTTACATGATCTACCCATCTAATCTTCAGCATTCTTCAGTAGCACCACATTTCTAAAGCTACTATTCTCTTCTTGCCTAAACTGCTAATTGTTCATATTACACTTCCATACATGGCTACATTCCAGACAAATACCTTAAGAAAAGACTTCCTAACACTCAATATATTTGATGTTTACAAATTTCCCTTCTTTAGAAACGCGTTTTTTGCCATTACCAGTCTACATTTTATATCCTCTCTACTTTGACCATCATCAGTTACAGTTACTCAAATGGCAAAACCTATTTACCACTTTAAGAGTCTTGTTTCCTAATCGAATTCTCTCAGAATTACCTAATTTAATTCTACTACATTCTATTATCCTTGTCTTTCTTTTGTTGACGTTCGTCTTATATCTTCCTTTCAAGACACTGTCCATGCTGCTCAACAGCTCTTTCAAGTCTTTTGCTATCTCTGACAGAGTTACAATGTCATAGGAAATTCATTCAATCACACATTATGTTCTGCAGGTCTCATCAAGACAAAACCATCAGGGATGTGGAATGGGCCAAAACATACATCATTAGGCCTATAGAGTTGCTGCTAGTCAAAATACTTCTGCAATATATATTAATAATTACCATTATGGTTCAAAATGGTTCAAATGGCTCTGAGCACTATGCGACTTAACTTCTGAGGTTGTCAGTCACCTAGAACTTAGAACTAATTAAACCTAACTAACCTAAGGACATCACACACATCCATGCCCGAGGCAGGATTCGAACCTGCGACCGTAGCGGCAGCTCGGCTCCAGACTGTAGTGCCTAGAACCCCACGGCCACTACGACCGGCACCATTATAGATATGCAGCTTGTGTTATTTGGCAGACATTAATTCCCTAGTAATACTCAAAAAACCATAGAACAGCTGATAATTTCAAAAAGCTTCTGTTTTTTTAAATTATTATTATTACATTATATGGAGATGCTCATCTGCTATAATAACTGCAGAAGTGTTCTTATTACTCTAAGTATGATGGAGATTTATTAACAATGAGCAATGTTTTGTACAGTGATAGCCAGTTTTGCAAACCCATAATCCAAATAGTCAAACATATTACAGGAGATTTTAGGTAAGCTTTTAACTTAGTTTAGCTTCTCTAAAATTCTCCAGTTTCCTTCTTGTATCTGCGATAAATTTAAAAAACTTTTCCACCAGAAAATGACTGTCACTTCATTTTCTATGCAAAGGTATAGAGTTTCTACATGAAGTTTCCCAAGTTTAATTCATAGTTCTTTTTTGTGATCATGGTCAGAAATAAATGTTTCTAGATCCTGTATGAGATATGACAAAATGTCCTGATTACCCAGTTTCTGAGCTGCCTTTGTAAAATTTCTGGCAGAAATGTCTGTTTATCATATTGACAGTGTCATGTAAATCAAAGCGCAGTGTTTTGACAAAATTCATGCATTTAGATTAGATTAGATTCATTGTTCATTCCGCAAAATTATAGTTATGAGAACTTTATGGATGTAGAACATGTCATTTGAATTTGATTAAAAAGTTGATCCTTATAAACAACTTTTGAAAAATATTTCAGGCTTTAGATAGTGATGCTGAAGCACCTAACAATGTGGTCCATTACTCCATTGACTACAATACACAGGATGCAACGAAATTTCGTATAGATAAAATAACAGGTTTGTAACAAGCATTAGTATTTTTATTTTCTTAAAAATATATATATTGCAGAGTTTTTTAGAAGAATAAACAATAACAATGAAAAACTTTTTAAGAAATCATTATGTCGTATCCTGCTACTGATGCATGTGAGTGTGAGTGCACCGAGTGTAGTGTCAGTGTAGTGTGTACTTATTTTGTACAAAGCCTTATTCCTTTCATGGATTCCACCTAATGTGTATCAATTACTGTGTCGCTTTACAAGAACTGTCAGCTCTTACTTTTGATCACATGTGCAGTTTATTACTCAACTATCACAAATGAACGCATGTCATAGTGGCACAAGTTGTATTCTACGAAACCACCACAAGTGTCAGTTTGTTACTGATGCCCAATAATGACTCTTATGCAGACTCTTGGTGCATGACACAGTCATCTGTTTAGCTCTAGGCAAGAAAGTGTGGCATAAGGCTTTATTCTGTGAATAACTCCCCATTGGCAGGAGTTTTGCAAATAGCACAATCTTTTGAATTTTTTCAGGCAGCATGTGGTAAAATTTAAGCAAAGGCAATGTGGCAGTAGTGTCACAATATGTGTGCACTAGGACAACAGATAGCTTGCACAAGGAAGCAGCAGCGGCGGCAGTAAACATGCGGGCCCAGTGCTGAGCAGACTAAGACTGGTCCAAGCAAGCAGCCGCGATCACCACAGCGCCAGTGTTGGCATTCTCTGTTTTCATCTTGGCCTTTCTGTTTTGTCCAGCATAAATGATCAGTGTGCCATAAGTACTGGGCTACTACTTGTAATGCTTGCCAAAAGAAAGGCCTCACTGTCTCCATTTGCCATTTGCTGAAGGTTGCTCTGGAAGGGACAAGGACGGAAACTGTGTGAGTCCAGTGCTTATGACTTCTACCTAGTTGTTTATCATGTTTTTTGCAAAGTGCTCTGGCTACAGGTCGACAAAGGTGCTGCAGTGAAATCATTGATTTCTCAAACTTTTGTGAGTTTAGGCTCGCCACTGTTGATGCCCGTCATGTGGAAGCAGGTCAGTTATAACAAACAGAACATTGTGCTGTAAAGGACAATTTACAGCATCTGCCTCTTATAAGTCAGTGGTTCATTCCATGACATTTTTAGTGGTTGCTGATGCTGGTGTTGAGAACTTGTTTGGGATGGACGCATTTCAACATTTGGATTTTCTATCACCAATGCAGTTCACCTTGTGTCCAATCAGGTACCGTCTTCTCAATTGGAAACACTGTGTCAGGAGTTTTTGAACTTTTTTTCAGAAGGTATAGAGTGTGCTACAAATTTTTCTATTCATATTTCTTTGAAATCCACAGCTCGGTCTCGTCTTTGTCATGTGCATCCTATTCCTTTCACCATGTAAGATCAAGTGAAAACAGAATTGAACAGACTTTAATTTCTAGGGGTAGTTCAAATTGTTATAGATAGTGAATGGTCATCTTCACTGGATGTAGTTCAGAAGCCGTCAGGGAAACTTAGCATTTCTGGCGACTTCAGTACTACTTTCAATGCCTGGTCAATCATGATAAATATCCTCTTCTATGCCAGGAGGACCCATTGGCGAAAATATTGGATGGCTAGTGCTTTTCTGAAACTGATTCCTCCGAGGAGTATCTGCACGCTCCTGTGGATGAAGAGTTCGATAGTTGTGGTTTTGAATACTCCTTGTGGCCTCTATCAATATTTGCACCTTCCTTGTGGTGTGCCTCATACCCCAGTTATTTTCCAACAATTTATAGAGCAATTGAATATGCCTGTCCCAGGTTGCATTAGTTATCTGGATGATATTGTTGTCATGGTTTCCTCCATAGGTGTTACTTTAAAAGTTTATGCATTTTGTTTCTGTCTTACTTTCTGCAGGCTTATAGTGTAACCTCATGAAATCTCAGTTTTTTCAAACTTTTGTTTATTTGGGGTTCAAGATCTAGCTCTGCCAGAGCAAATCTCCACTGTTACATGTACACCTTGCTACTTGTCCACAAAGGAGCTTCAGACCTTCCGGGTACAATAGCCTACTACCATAAATTACTGTCAGGGCAACCACATTGGACCACCTGTTGCATGCCTTGTTACTCAGGAATGTACCTATTTCGCTGGAGCCTGGATTACGAATGTGATTTCCAAATGTGGAAATCCATACTATTCTTGGATTCTTGTTTAACTACCTTCTCTCTGGACCAGCACATAGTTTTGGTGACTTGACACCTCACAGTATTGCCTTGGCGTAGTCCTAGTGCACTGATATGCCGGCAGCTGTCACTTTCACCTCTAAATCTCTCACTCCAGTCAGCAGTGTTACTCTCAGGTGGAAATAGAGGCTTTTCCCATAGGCTCCAAGTTTCACCTTGTAACTGACCATAAACCCTAGGTTCCCTTGTTTAACCCTTACATTTCCTTGCCTCACAATGCAGCACCTGTGAGCAGTGTGCCTGACAACAGGCAGCTCCAGGGCATTCTGTCCCCCTGGCCTGCTCCATGCCAGCCATGGGAAAGTATTCAATTAGACTTTGTGGGCCCCTTCTTGAATTCCTATTGGCTCTTGGTTGTGGATGCATTTTCCTGGTATCCTTACATTTTGCAGTGTGCATTGACCTCAGCTGAGGCCACAATTCATATGCTTTTGAGGGTTTTTTGTATTAAGGGATTGCCTTGTACCTTAGTTTCCGATAATGGGACTCAGTTCATTTCTCACACCTTTCACTTGTTTTGTTCCTGTCATGGCATCTGTCATGTTACAACTCCACCATTTCACACTCAATCAAATGGTGAGGCAGAATGACTGGCATATATGTCCAAGTCCCAAATGGAAACGTTTATTGAGGATTCTTCACCAGACAACGCCCTTCTCTGTTTCTGAGCACCTATCACTTCTCACCTATGGGAGAGCAGAGGCCAGCTCAGATGCTTCACAGCTGGCAGCCACACATGCTCCTTCACCTTCTGCGGCCTGTGCCACATCTGCCAGAGACAGGTTTGTCAGGCCACTTTGTACCAAGATCACCAGAGTGGGTGTGAGGGTTTGATTGCCACTCCAAGTAGATACCGGCCACTGTTGTCCACTGCAGGGGATGCCGTCTTTGTGTTATCCATACAGCTGACAGGCAGGTGGCATGCCTCTTTAATCAGCTGCCCCACCCCCACCCCCTCACCACCAGAAGCTACAGGTTCGCAGGTGTGGCCCCTGTCTCCACAGCCTGCCCCATTGCCCTCCACCTCAAGAGGCTGCTGTGCAGGCACCCTTGTCCCATTGGCTGCCTCCTGCATGTATGACACCCTGGTGATCCAACTTCTCAGCACTGGATGCTGGTCTGTCTCTGGCCTTGGGTCTGTTGCCACACCTGTGTTCTGGTTGGGCCACCTCTGCTGGCCCCCTCGCCATTGTCACATCAGTCATTGTCACTCGTGGGTCCAGCCTGGCCTCCTCCACACTGGGACCTGCCTGCTGATGATGGTGCAGAGAAGGTGATAGTACCCTTCTCCTCAGAGCTATAGTCAGGCGCTGCTTGGGCCCACCGTCCTCAGGCATGCCCGCATCTCTGCTTGTTCTGGCCCTATGCTCTGGTGCCTGCCCGGCACATCATTCTGCCCCGTTGTCAGCACTGGCTCCTGCCACTCTGGAACTGACGAATGTGTCCCTCTGTCACTTTGACACCCTCTTCACACACCATAGAGGTGTGCTGTATCCTGCTACTATGTGTGTGAGTGTGACTGCACTGAGTATAGTGCTGCCATGCGTGTGTACTTCAATCAATCACCAACTGTGTGGACATGGCAGTCTCTGCCTATATATGCGAATCACACCTATATATGTACAGAGCAGTGATGACTCATACTCACTATGTTCTTTTAGTTTGTACTGCTCACATCAGTTATTCTGTGTATCACTTATGTTGCACTTTGTGTATGATCCTTTCATCTTGTTACATGCGGAGTCATGAAAGGCTTACTTCTGTTATTGTTCAGAAGCTTATGAATAAAAATAAATAGAAAAAGGACTCACCACAAACCTAATGGATGGAAAATGAAATTTACTGTATATGCTTCCACCAACTGTAGAAAAAATTTCAGGAAAAACTATGAAGGAATATACATTAATGGAGCATACTTTAATCATCTTTACTGTTAATGACACTGCAATGTCTTCCTCTACTGACGACAAACTTCAACAATAAATGGAAGGACTTCATAGAGTAAGTCAGAATGTAGCCCATTAAGTCAATAATAATACTAAGATAATGATTAACAAGTACAACAGAAAGAAAGTAGAGAAACAGAGAAGTCACAGAACCAGATGAGTTTTTGTGTTGAAGGTAGTTGAAGACAAAGACTAGATGGATAGGAAAAGAAGCAGAAGAGTAAAAACACACATGAATGCTTTTAATAAAACTGAATAGAGGTTTGAAAACAAGAATTCTAGTATATCTGAAAAGGAAAGTTTACAATCAGAGCATATCACCATTTTCATCTTATTGCAATGAGACATAGATTTTTTAATGTGGAAACCATTCAAAACTAGTGTCTTTGAGTAAGTAATCAGGGGATGCATTTTGAGAATTACTAAGAAAGACAAAAAACTGGATGAGGGAATAGGAGTGGAAGATATCATGGAGATGTGAGGGACATTTAACTATATGAATTAATAGTAAATGTGCTGGGGAAGTTCTTTGCTAGATTCCATGACATAAGAGAAGACTGAGACTGTTATAGGTAGACAGATTACATTAGAGCACAGGCAGGAGCAGCAGAGATGTGTTTTACGGAATAGTGTGATGTGTAGATAAGACTACAGGAGACATTTTATTGAGCAGTGAATATCAAATGATGCAACAGATGCTGCTGCTAAAGATGATGATGATTGAGGTTATGGTGTAGTAGTGCCATAAATTTTTATCTATTGTACTAACAGAAAAGGTAATGTCACAAGCTAAGTAATGGATATCATGTTGACCATTCTTTTTACTTTGTTCTCTGGCCTTAATACAAGCCGATGAATCTGCTTTTTCCTCACGGTCTTCACAGAACTTTCACTTCAAATCAGTACTACTTGTCTTCAGTGCAGTTTATTACCATTTGGCCTGCTCATATAGCAGAATGGACTGTGTGCTACCTTGCATCAAAGGGAGGTGAGCCAAATCTGCACCGAACCTGCACAGTGCATTGACACTGTGTACCAACCAACCTAAGTGTGGTTTTCAGGTGGTTTCCCTCACTCAGTTAGATAAATGCTGGGCTGCTCCTCACTTTAAACCTTAGAAAATATGATACACAAACAGTTAAAATACAATCGCACACAGGACAAAGTTTACACAATTCACATACAGGCAGTGAACACAATTTCTCTCCCTTAGGAATCTGATGATTTTCACAACAGAAAGGGCATCTGGCCACAAAGTTAAATAAAACACAGGTGCAGCAAAGCCCATACCAGGTTGTGTAAAAATACTCTTAACAAAAAGAAGAAGGAGAAGTGTCATTTATTACCATTCACTGAGAACATTCTCCACTTCATATCCATTGGCTTGTATGAGTATCAATCATTCATAGAGTCTATCATTATGAAGAAACTTATATGCTAATGAATATGATAACATAAAGAAGTAATTGTCAGATATTAATCCTGTAGCTGAATCCTTACTAGCTTTTAGCTTATACAGGCTATAAATGAATATACTAAGGATAACACAAGAGCTAGCAAACTTAGAAATGCTGTTTCTTCCTCTGCTATACTAAGTAGCTGTTGTTTGCCTACTGTTGTTGTTTATGACTTGCATAACTAAGCTGATGACTGGCAAAGAAACCAGTCATATAAATGCTTGAGAATAGATGCCTGTTTATAATGAACATTGTTTCTTCTCATGTTCCTAATAACTTTCAGTCTTTGAATGTAGATCATCTTCTCATGGTCCTGCTTGAACAGATCATGTATTGCACCTCTCATCTTCACCACACTGCCATACATCTGCAATTGACCTAATTGGAAAAATACAACCACAGCATATTTATAATTCATAGCTCTTATCCAGATGATTGACCATTTAAAATGTGACTATCAACAAACCACAACATACTACATCAACACAAAAGAAAGGAGGCTTCTCACAGAAACTAGATGCTATGGTGTATTAGTGCATGACTGTTTATTCAAATCTGAATTAAATCCTTACACTAAGACAAGGTTAATTAAAACTGATCAGTTCAGTGGTAATGGGTGAGTAGTTTACTGCAGGTAGTCCACCAGAAAATGTCATGTATGAGGTACAATGCAAAAGAAATTAAACTGATGCTGCAAATTTATGTACTTATCAAATATTTTCAGTTATTGTGACTTCTTCGGAGTAAGAATACTTTAAGTATATACACATTTGTGTTCAGTCCTCACAATATACAGAATATTTCTGTGTGTTGATTCCATGAGGCTCCACAGGAATTCCACCATTTTCCTTCTGACAGAGTGCCATAAATTTCTTTAGTAAACTGCTTGTAAATTGCCACTAAGATGATTGATTTTTATGAAACTTTTCACAGGATAAAGGCATAGTTTGAAATCAAAAAACAGTTGCATACTTATATGCCATGATAAGTAGTTCTTTAGTAATGTGAAGTGTGTCAAGTTAGTACTTAGAATACAGCTTTACATAATATTTTTTAAAACATATCTGAAATAGAAAATGAGCACCTACAATGATCCATTTAAATACACAGTGCAAAATTTTCATCATCAAATCAACAATATCACATAGAAAATCAGATACTATACTCTGTGAGGAAATGACAGGTCATCAAGAAATTATCTTCAGTGCATGAGATAATGATTAAATAAATCCCTCTTCAACTTTTTTTTGACATGAGTGCCTGGCTAAGGGTAGGTGGCTTATAACTCTTAATAAGTTAACATGGAATGTAATTCTCATAACAAAATTTGCCCTACACCAATCAAAATCAGTTAGAGTTCTTGGACTGGAAGTTTACTTCAAACTGTAATAAGAAGACCGAGTTTTCATATAACTTAAGTTTATTGATAAAGAAATGGTGCCATCCATTGAAGCCTCATTACATGTAACTAATGTATCATTGATTATTCCTCAGTACAAACTTCTTCAATGAATTTAGATAAATGGAGGGGGCTGTTTGTGACAAATTTCTGCCAATAATCCAGTGGTTTCTTCCAAAAACTTGACAAATTCACTCCTCCAACTCCTGAAGAGTTTTTGGTTTTGTGCAATCAACTTTCTCTTTTGCCCATTCCCAGTTAGGCATTTGCTCAGGACTCCTCGTTGCCCACTCAATGTAGCTACGTCGTCCCAACCAGTGTCGAGGCTTACAAAGTGAGGCAAGGCTCCATGTTCCATTAAGATTAGGTCATTCTAATTGTCTCATGTGAATACAATACTGTATACATCATTTTCAAGCATCTTGAGATGCTGTTCAGCATGCACTGTGTCCCAAATGAGATACGCGCCAACAACTTTTATGGGCGTCATGAAACAACACAGTTTTTGTGGGTGTCATGCTGCACCAAACTAATCCCTTTGATTGGTGTTGACTTTATTCAACAGCCAGTCTAGAATGGTCTGTGCCCAATAATAACCACTGTGCCAGTTAACAGACTCCCCAACCTGCAACACAGCTTCTTCTAACTACAGGATATTATCAAAACTATCAGACCAGTCTCCATACTAAGAAATGTAATAGATATACTATGCCTGTCTGAGCATCACATTGTGTCTGATATGAAAAAGGTAGTTAACCATACAGTAAAGCTGCATGCCCTCGGGAAAAATTATGGCTGTAGTTTCCCCTTGCTTTCAGCCGTTCACAGTACCAGCACAGTAAGGCCGTTTTGGTTAGTGTTGCAAGGCCAGATCAGTCAATCGTCCACACTGTTGCCCCTGCAACTACTGAAAAGGCTGCTACCCCTCTTCAGGAACTACATGTTGTGGTTGCACCTACGGTACGGCCACCTGTATTGTTGAGGCACGCAAGCCTCCCCACCAACGGCAAGGTCCATGGTCCGTAATTTTTCCCGAGGGCATGCAGCTTTACTGTATGGTTAAATGATGATGGCGTCCTCTTGGGTAAAATATTCCGGAGGTAAAATAGTCCCCCATTTGGATCTCTGGGCGGGAACTACTCAGGAGGACGTTGTTATCACGAGAAAGAAAACTGGCGTTCTACGGATCGGAGTGTGGAATGTCAGATCCCTTAATCAGGATTAGATAATGGTAAGACAGAGATTTAGGAACCAGGTTTTAAATTGTAAGACATTTCCAGGGGCAGAGGTGGACTCTGACCACAATCTATTGGTTATGAACTGTTGATTAAAACTGAAGAAACTGCAAAAAGGTGGGAATTTAAGGAGATGGGAGCTGGATAAACTGACTAAACCAGAGGTTGTACAGAGTTTCAGGGAGAGCATAAGGGAACAATTGACAGGAAGGGGGGAAAGAAATACAGTAGAAGAAGAATGGGTAGCTCTGAGGGATGAAGTAATGAAGGCAGCAGAGGATCAAGTAGGTAAAAAGACGAGGGCTAGTAGAAATCCTTGGGTAACAGAAGAAATATTGAATTAAATTGATGAAAGGAGAAAATATAAAAACGCAGTAAATGAAGCAGGCAAAAGGAATACAAACGTCTCAAAAATGAGATCAACAGGAAATGCAAAATGGCTAAGCAGGGATGGCTAGAGGACAAATGTAAGGATGTACATGCTTATCTCACTAGGGGTAAGATAGAAACTGCCTACAGGAAAATTAAAGAGACCTTTGGAGAAAAGAGAGCCACTTGTATGAATATCAAGAGCGCGGATGGAAACCCAGTTCTAGGCAAAGAAGGGAAAGCAGAAAGGTGGAAGGAGTATATAGAGGGTCTATACAAGGATGATGTACTTCATGACAATATTATGGAAATGGAAGAGGATGTAGATGAAGATGAAATGGGAGATACGATACTGCGTGAAGAGTTTGACAGAGCACTGAAAGACATGAGTCGAAACAAGGCCCCGGGAGTAGACAACATTCCATTGGAACTACTGACGGCCTTGGGAGAGCCAGTCCTGACAAAACTCTACCATCTGATGAGAAAGGTGTATGAGACAGGTGAAATTCCCTCAGACTTCAAGAAGAATATAATAATTCCAATCCCAAAGAAAGCAGGTGTTGACAGATGTGAAAATTACTGAACTATCAGTTTAATAAGTCACAGCTGCAAAATACTAACGTGAATTCTTTATAGATGAATGGAAAATCTGGTAGAAGCCGACCTTGGTGCAGATCAGTTTGGATTCCGCAGAAATCTTGGAACATGTGAGGCAATACTGACCCTACGACTTATCTTAGAAAATAGATTAAGGAAAGGCAAACCTACATTTCTAGCATTTGTAGACTTAGAGAAAGCTTTTGACAATGTTGACTGGAATATTCTCTTTCAAATTCTAAAGGTGGCAGGGGTAAAATACAGGGAGCGAAAGGCTATTTACAATTTGTACAGAAACCAGATGGCAGTTGTAAGAGTCGAGGGACATGAAAGGGAAGCAGCAGTTGGGAAGGGAGTGAGACAGGGTTGTAGCCTGTCCCTGATGTTATTCAATCTGTATATTGAGCAAGCAGTAAAGGAAACAAAAGAAAAATTTGGAGTAGGTATTAAAGTCCATGGAGAAGAAATAAAAACGTTGAAGTTCGCCAATGACATTATAATTCTGTCAGAGACAGCAAATGACTTGGAAGAGCAGTTGAACGAAATGTACAGTGTCTTGAAAGGAGGATATAAGATGAACATCAACAAAAGCAAAACGAAGATAATGGAATGTAGTCGAATTAAGTTGGGTGACACTGAGTGAATTAGACTAGGAAATGAGGCACTTAAAGTAGTAAAGGAGATTTGCTATTTGGGGAGCAAAATAACTGATGATGGTCGAAGTAGAGAGGATATAAAATGTAGACTGGCTATGGGAAGGAAATCGTTTCTGAAGAAGAGAAATTTGTTAACAGCGAGTATAGGTTTAAGTGTTAGGAAGTCGTTTCTGAAAGTATTTGTATGTAGTGTAGCCATGTATGGAAGTGAAACATGGACGATAAATAGTTTGGACAAGAAGAGAATAGAAGCTTTCGAAATGTGGTGCTACAGAAGAATGCTGAAGATTAGATGGGTAGATCACATAACTAATGAGGAGGTATTGAATATAATTGGGGAGAAAAGGAGTTTGTGGCACAACTAGACAAGAAGAAGGGACCGGTTGGTAGGACATGTTCTGAGGCATCAAGGGATCACAAATTTAGCATCGGAGGGCAGCGTGGAGGGTAAAAATTGTTGAGGGAGACCAAGAGGTGAATACACTAAGCAGATTCAGAAGGATGTAGGCTGCAGTAGGTACTGGGAGATGAAGAAGCTTGCACAGGGTAGAGTAACGTGAAGAGCTGCATCAAACCAGTCTCAGGACTGAATACCACAACAACAACAACAGCAACATGGAAAAGGTAAATATCAGTGGTTATAAACTAACTGCACATATGAGTAGAGAGAATAAGGTGGGAGGAGGAGTTGCCATATATGTAAAAATTTATCACTATGTATAAAACTTAGATACAAAAACGTTTTGTCTAGAGCAACATATAGAAGAATGTGCCTGTCAACTTAAACTGAAGGAGGGCTCTTTTATAATTGTAACAGTATATAGGTCTCTTTCGGGAAACTTTCATTTATTCCTGGGAAACTTGGATGCCTTGTTGTGCTATCTGTCAGATAGGGGAAAGCAAATTATTATTTGTGGGGACTTCAATGTCGATTCACTGAAAGAGTGTAATAGGAAGAATGACCTGGAAGCCTTGCTCGGATCTTTCAATTTGACATCTGTCATTAATTTTCCTACTCGCGTAGTAAAGGACAGCAGCACATTGATAGATAACACTTTTATAGACCAAGATAGGTTTAAAAACATAAATTCTTGTCCTGTTGAGAATGAGCTTTCTGATCAGGATGCTCAGCTAATTACAGTATATGACATAGCTCCATTCAGTAATTCAAAACTACCCTCCAAAGTTGTACATTCAATTAATGACTCAACAATTAGAAATTTCAGAGAAAATCTTCAGCAGTTAGACTGGGATGAGGTGTACAAGGAACCCGATGCTAATTTAAAATATAACTTATTTCATTATACACTTGTAAGAGAATTTGAAAACTGTTTCCCCAAGAAAGTAGTTAAATCTAATTATAAGAAACCATGCAAAAAACCTTGGCTTAGTAAAGGAATAAAAATAACTTGTAACCACAAAAGGGAACTGTATCTAACAACAAGAAAGAGTAATGACCCTGAAACAGCCAAATATTATAAAAACTACTGTGCTACATTAAGAAAGGTTATTAAAAAGTCCAGAAGCATGTGCATCATGTCTGAGATTAATACCTCTGATAACAAAATCAAAACAATTTGGAATACTATAACAAGGGAGACAGGACAACCAAGAGTACAGGATGACGGCATCACGATCAAAGCAAATGGAAACTTGATAAATAACAAGCCGGAAGTCGAAAACATTTTGAATAATCATTTTTTAAATGTTGTAGAGAAAATAGGATCTAAATGTTCATTAGAAGAAGCAAGGCAGTTAATGGAAGAGGCCTTACCCACACCATTTGATACAATTGAAATTCCACCCACCTCTCCTTCTGAAATTAGGAAGATAATAAACTCTCTCAAGAATAAAAGCTCACATGGAATTGATGGCATTTCCAGCAGGATAATAAAAGCTTGTTCCCAAGAAATAAGTGGCATTCTTAGCCACATATGTAATAGCTCTCTGAAGCAGGGTATTTTCCCAGATAGACTGAAGTATGCCATTGTTAAACCACTGCATAAAAAAGGGGATATGTCTGATGTCAACAACTACCGCCCAATCTCTCTTCTGACTGCCTTATCCAAAATTCTCGAAAAATTGATGTATTGTAGAGTAGCTTCACACCTTTGTAAAAATAAAGTTTTAACAAAATGTCAGTTTGGTTTCCAGAAGGGTTTTTCAATGGAAAATGCTATATATACTTTCACCAATGAAATATTAAATGCTCTGAGTAACTGGAAGTCACCCATTGGGTTTTTTTGTGATCTATCAAAGGCTTTTGATTGTGTAAATCATGGAATACTTCTAGATAAGCTCATGTACTGTGGTATGAATGGGACAGTGCTCAAATGGTTTAAATCATACCTAACTGGAAGAGTGCAGAAAGTTTAAATAAACAGTTCACATAATATGCAAAAAACTGATGATTTCTCAAACTGGGGAACAATCAAGAATGGGGTG
This sequence comes from Schistocerca cancellata, assembly GCF_023864275.1. Taxonomy (NCBI): domain Eukaryota; kingdom Metazoa; phylum Arthropoda; class Insecta; order Orthoptera; family Acrididae; genus Schistocerca; species Schistocerca cancellata. The sequence goes on from NC_064626.1 coordinate 1,069,680,971, forward strand.
CTACAAGGTTCAGTCTTGGATCCTCTACTGTTCTTCATATATATTAATGAATTGCCATTCAATATTCACGAAGATGCAAAGCTGGTACTTTTTGCCGATGATACAAGTATAGCTATCACACCCGACAGACAAGAATTAACTGGTGAAATTGTAAACAATGTTTTTCAGAAAATCATTAAGTGGTTCTCTGCAAATGGGCTCTCATTAAACTTTGACAAAACACAGTATATACAGTTCCACACAGTAAATGGAATGACCCCATTAATAAATATAGACTTCGAACAGAAATCGGTAGCTAAGGTAGAATATTCAAAATTTCTAGGTGTATGCATTGATGAGGGGTTGAACTGGAAAAAACACACTGAGGATCTGCTGAAACGTTTGAGTTCAGCTACTTATGCTATTAGGGCCATTGCAAATTTTGGCGATATACATCTGAGTAAATTAGCTTACCACACCTATTTTCATTCTCTGCTTTTGTATGGCATCATATTCTGGGGTAACTCATCATTGAGTAAAAGAGTGTTCATTGCACAAAAGCGTGTAATCATAATTATTGCTGAAGCTCATCCAAGATCATCCTCCAGACACTTATTTAAAGAGCTAGAAATCTTCACTGTAGCCTCACAATATATATATTCACTTATGAAATTTGTTATTAACAATTCGAACAAATTCAAAAGTAATAGCAGTGTACATGGCTACAACACTAGGAGAAAGGATGATCTTCACTACTCAAGATTAAATCTAACTTTGGCTCAGAAGGGGGTAAATTATGCTGCCACAAAAGTCTTTGGTCACTTACCTAATAGCATCAAAAGTCTGACAGATAGCCATATACCATTTAAAAGGAAATTAAAAGAATTTCTTAATGGCAACTCCTTCTACTCATTAGATGAATTTTTGGATATAGTAAGTGGGTAATTTCCCAACCCCCACAAAAAAATTAATTAATTAATTTAAAATATTGAGTGTCATGTAATATTTTGTCTAATGCAATATCTTGTATAGACACCTTTTATTAACCTGACACGTTCCACATCATTACAAAGTGTCGTATTCATGATCTATGGAACAAGTACTAATCTAACCTAATCTTCAGCTCTCTATGATCCGACCAATGTCTGGTGATAATTTCTGAGAGTAATGTGGTTTCCAAGGATGAATATTTAATTAATTCTGCAGAACAGTTCAAACTGTATGTTCAAACTGTGTCCACTTTCATGACATGGCTGTCTTTATGACTTCTAAGGATTTTAAGTGAACAGTCCCCAAACCACATGCCAATTCCTCAAGTTCCTGAACCACTTGCACATTTCCTCCATACCAGATGTTGAGCAATGACTGCATCTCCTCAGATATGATACAGAGCCTGTGTCCATTAGCTTCAAGTGGCAGCTCCTTACGGTCATATTGTCTACTGAAGCATGAGATCCTTTCACATGCCACATTGTAGTAACACTGTTCACGTTACGTCGCACTTCACTTAGCGTAGACCGGGACTGTGTCCTAGGCATGCCCGATGTTGACTGACTGCTCTCTGCCTGTCCTGCCGGAGTTGTTGTTGTTGTTACGCCGGCAGAGGGCGCGTCCGAATTCTCGCGTGCCCTCTGGTGGACAGGACTCTACTTGCGGCAACTACTGTCCATGACGCGCCGTGCCAATGTGCGCCTCCCGCGATCTTTCTGGTGGCTACTACACTCCTCCTCCTTCAGGGGGTGAAGCCACTGTGATCCACTGTGTCGAAAGGTGGAGCGTTGGGCAGGAGCGATGACCTCCACATCCATGGGATGGCCGGAGTTGAGGGAATCTGCCAACCCTCGAGCCGGAACCTTCGAATATGGCTGGAAATGACCCACACGAAGAGGCCCCCGTCGTCCCACAACCGGAGCCCGGGACAGAACGAGCGACAAGCTGTCGAACTCCGGATCCTGTTCCACCTCAGGAGGGGCAAGACCCAGTGGCGGGGACGAAGGGGAAGGGACGACCACAGGGGAACTAGCCCCCTGCGAAACCGGGCCGGCTAGGGGGGCCAGCTCTCGCTGGGGCAGCTCTAATGACGGCGATGCCGGTGCTGGAGCCACTGGAGGCTGCCAAGGCTGAGAACCATCACAGTGCAGCAGAGTCACAGCAGGGAGAGGAGGTAACGTCCCCTGTGAAACTAATACAGGTGCCGGCAATGGGGAAGCCGGTGTCCGAGAGGGCGGAGGGTGGGTGCCCGAACGTGGGCGTAGCTGATTTTGGTGACGACGTACCACCCGGTCCCCCACCTGCAAGGTATAGAGCCGGCGGTCATGTCGGTGCAGGACCACCACCGGTATCCAACGTGGATTGCGACCAAACCCACGGGCCCAGACTGACATACCCAGTGGAAAGCCAGGTACTCCGTTTTGGGAAGACTGGCGAGGACCAGGCTGGAGGAGGTGCAGCAGAGTCCTAGGTTGACGCCCATGGAGGAGCTCTCCGGGGCTGCGGTCTCCCATTGGTGTGGTCCGGTATGCCGTCAAGAAAAACGTCAATGCTTCCTCTGCAGGAAATTCGTGCACATACTTTTTCATCTGCGTCTTAAAGGTGCGCACCATGCGCTCAGCTTCCCCATTCGATTGTGGATGGAAGGGGGGAGAGCAAACGTGCCGAATACCGAAGCGCCTACAAAAATCCTGGAAGGTCTGCGAAAGAAACTGCGGTCCATTGTCCGAGACCAGGGTGATTGGCAGACCTTCCACAGAAAAGATTTTTGCTAGTGCCTGGATTGCAACGTCTGAAGTGGTTGAGGGGCAGCGAACCACATATGGGAATCGGGAATAAGCATCAATGACAATGAGCCAAAAGCCATTGAGAAACGGCCCCGCAAAATCGATGTGAACACGTTCCCACGCCTGGGTTGCCGGCGGCCATGAAGAGAACGCTGCCCTGGGAGATGCTTGTTGGCTCGCACACTGGGAACAGGCGGCCACCAAGTGCTCAATTTCTCTGTCAATACCGGGCCAGTACACATGTCTGCGAGCCAAGGTTTTAGTACGGGAAACACCCCAGTGCCCCGCATGTAATAACTTGAGGACCTCCCGTCGTAAACTTGCAGGAACAACCACGTGAGGAGCTGTATCATCGGTAGCCAGAAGGAGAACTCCTTCCAAGACCGAGAGATGGTCTCGTAGAAGAAAATAATTACGAAGAGGGTCCGAGGCCCGGCCCGGAGGGCGGGACGACCACCCCTGCTGAATGAGGCGAACTACTTGCCGGAGAACCAGGTCAGCCGCTGTTTCCCTGGCGACTCGAGAACTAGTGATCGGGAAGCCATCAACCGCCTGGCGGGACGCCACATCCAAATGAAAACACATAATCTCCTCTCGATCAAACGTAGGGTCCGGGCCCACCGGAAGACGGGAAAGAGCGTCGGCGTTGGCATGCTGGCCTGTAGGGCGAAAACGAATGTCATAATGGTACTTAGAGAGGAACAAGGCCCAGCGCTGTAGTCTGTGGGCCGCCCTATCCGGAATCTGAGAGGCGGGGCCAAATAACGATATTAACGGCTTATGGTCAGTGATTAACTGAAACTTCGTGCCATACAAGAAAGGGTGAAACTTGGTAACAGCGTAGACAATGGCCAAAGCCTCTTTTTCCACCTGGGAGTAATGGGCCTGCGCGGGACTAAGCGTTTTCGACGCAAACGCCAGTGGTTGCTCGGAATCATCTGCGTTGCGATGGGCCAGGACCGCCCCCACCCCATACTGTGAAGCATCCGTAGCCAGGACTAACGGCTTATGGGGATCAAAAGTAGCCAAACAAGGGGCTGACGTGAGGAGGCCCTTCAACGAGGTGAACGCTCGCTCGCATGCCGGCGACCAATCAAAAGGAACACCCTTGTGCAGAAGGCAGTACAGGGGGTGGGCTATAGTGGAAGCCCTGGGAATGAACCGGTGGTAATAGGCTATCTTGCCTAAAAAAGCTTGTAACTCCTTCAGCGATGTGGGCCGAGGAAGGTTGACGATACCTTGGACCAAACTTCCTAGTGGCTGGATGCCATGCCGAGAGATGGTGTAGCCCACATACTCAATGGACAGTTGGAAGAAGGTTGACTTCTGCAGGTTGCAACGCAAGCCCACAGACCTGAATTTGAGAAAGAGGGTGCGAAGGTTGTGCAAGTTGTCCGTCGTGCTGCGGCCCATGACAATTATGTCATCCGGGTAATTAATACAATGAGGGATTGTCGACGTGACATGCTCAAGATAACGCTGGAATATCGCCGGGGCACTGGATATTCCAAAAGCCAACCGCTGGTATTGGTAAAGGCCAAACAGGGTGTTGATGACTGCCAGCCGTTTGGAGTCCTCATCAAGTGGTATCTGATGATAAGCCTCTGACAGATCGATTTTCGAAAAATAGTGGCCTCCCGCCACGGCGGAGAACAATTCATCAGCACGAGGCAAAGGATAGGTGTCCACCACCAATTGGGAATTAATGGTGGCCTTAAAATCGCCACAAAGACGTAATTTTCCAGAGGGCTTCTTGACAATAACGAGGGGCGAAGCCCACTCACTGGAAGAAATGGGAAGAACGACCCCTAGGGCTGTCAGCCGGTCTAGCTCTTCCTTTACCTGAGGGCGGAGAGCCAAGGGGATCTGCCTCGCGCGTAGAAAACGCGGGCGAGCCAACGCCTTCAACGTTAAGTGAGCTTCAAAATCTGAAACACGCCCCAGGCTCTCCTCAAAAATGTCTGGAAAGTCTGAGATCAAAGATTCTAATGAGTGATAGGGAACGTCTTCGGAGACCAACTGTATGGTGTCAGCGATAGAAAAACCGAAAGCTTGAAAGGCATCCAGGCCAAAAAGGTTAGCGGAGCTCGCATCACTGACAACAATAAAAGTAATAGGCCGAGTGACTGATTTGTAAGTCACGTCGGTAGTGAATTGACCCAGTAGGGGAATGAACTGTTTACCATAACCGCGTAGACGCCGGTAAACTGGCGCCAACGGGGGCGATCCAAGGCCGGAATACGTTTGTGCATTCAACAACGAAACTGCCGCGCCCGTATCTACTTGCAGTTGTAACCGGCGCGACCGAACTGACACCTCGATAAAGAGTTTGCGTGCCGATGCGTCGGGAGCCTGGCCCGATGAAACTTCCTGAATGTCAACGTCCATGTCCTCTGTACTTGCTTCCTTCGATTCCTTTGAGGCTGAGCGGCAAACTTTAGCAATGTGACCGTTTTTATGACATTTGCGACAAACGGCCCAATGCTGGGGGCACTTTGACCGATCGTGATGTATATAGCACGACGCACAGGACGGCAACAGGGGCCGGCGGCCAGAATTCTGTTTACGCGCCACGCGGGAGCGGCCGTAACGGCCGGATTGTACCGCTCGCACGTCGTCCACCCCGGACACGGTGGACGCGGCCGCGCCGTCCTGAACCTCCGCGACGTCGCACCACGCTTCCAGCCGTTGACCTGCTGCGTGAGAGACTTCATACGATTGAGCAATGGACAGGACTTCTTCGAGGGAAGGGTCTTCTAACTGCAGGGCCCGTTGCCGGACCTCCCTATCAGGGGCCGAACGAACAATGACGTCACGTACCATAACATGGGCATACGACTCCCGCGACTGCTCCGTGACAAAATGACACTTGCGACTAAGACCGTGCAGGGTTGCGGCCCACGCCTGGTAAGAGTGATGGGGCTGTTTCTTGCATTGATAGAACTCGACCCTAGCCGCCACAACATGCGTGCGGCGGCGATAATATGAAGACAGCAATGAACACAATGCGTCAAAAGACAAGGACGAGGGTTCCTGCAACGGCGCCAGCTGCCGCAAAACTTGATACAGCGAGGGAGATATCCAAGACAAGAAGAGAGCACGACATACCTCCGCATCGGCAACATGAAACGCCTGGAAATGCTGCCGAAGGCGATGTTCATATGCGTCCCAATCCTCCGCCGTCTCGTCATACGGGGGAAAGGGAGGAGGGAACGGCGCCGGAGCAGACGGCGGTGAGAGCAACGCCGGAAGCACTTGTTTCATGGTGGCCATGAGCTCCGTCTGCTGCGCAACCAAAACCCGCACCAAATCCTCCATGCCATGGAGAAACTGCGAAACCGGAACAACGACGCAACACGCGAAAGAACGACCCTACTCGTCGCCAATTGTGTAGTAACACTGTTCACGTTACGTCGCACTTCACTTAGCGTAGACCGGGACTGTGTCCTAGGCATGCCCGATGTTGACTGACTGCGCTCTGCCTGTCCTGCCGGAGTTGTTGTTGTTGTTACACCGGCAGAGGGCGCGTCCGAATTCTCGCGTGCCCTCTGGTGGACGGGACTCTACTTGCGGCAACTACTGTCCATGACGCGCCGTGCCAATGTGCGCCTCCCGCGATCTTTCTGGTGGCTACTACACACATCATCACTGATCTGGCTTACATATTGACATGCAGGCCTGCCCCAGTGATTCTTTCTCTCTACCATTCAATTAACTGTTATCTTCAGCAGTGAGTCTTCTCATGCTATCTCTTTGCGATCTCCCAAATTTTCTCAGCATGACTGATTAGTAGTTAATTTCTGAGTGTTCCACTGAATTGTTGCCTGATTATGTAGTTCAGGCAGTGAGTAAAAACAGCAAAATTCACAATACCTGAAGAAGATGGCTGGTTCAGTTCTCAAAATATTGTTCATAAAATGGAAACAACAATTCAGCAGAACACTCAGAAGTGTACTACTATTCTGTCTCTTTGTTTCATTATGTTCATTAGTAAGCTTTTTTCCCCTCACTGACCGATTTCAGAACATCTACATTCCTTACTCTGTCAACCTAGCTGATCTTCCACAGTTTCTCATAACAACACATTGCAAAGGCTTCTGTTTTTTTATCTCTTTTTTCCCCCAAACATGTTTGGCTCCTATGCAGAAATGTGTTCCAAAGATAATTTTTAATTAAGCCTTTTCTGGTCTCAGTTTATATTTTATAGTTTTGGATTTTAGTAGTATTTTTCTTTTTATAAACACCATTTTTGCTTTTTGCAGTCTTGCTATGTCTTTCTTGCATCTTCCTTCTTTATCTATTCTACTTCTAAGATAGCAAAACACATGCACCCCATCAAGAGCCTCTAGTCAAATTTAACCTTTATCCATCCAGCACATCCACTTGTTGTGTCCACAATTATATCAGTTTTCTATACTTTATATCTCTTGGCTGACACATATTCCATTTCATTAAGTCTCTAAATCAGTTACTCTTCACTTTTGATGACTGATGCTAATGATGTCAGCAACCAAATCAAGATTTTCTGTTAATCCACATCAAGAAAGTCAAATATTCTCATTCGCTCTCCTATATACAAATTAAAATATCAGTGGTGACAGTGAGCAACTATGTCTCACAGCATTTCTGATTTTGGCTTCTTGTTTCATTCTGCCATTGCTGATTACTCTAGTCTGCTCAGCATAAAGAGAGTGGATCATCCTTGTGCCCCTGTAGTTGATAACACACTACCTAAAAATAGAGAAAAAAAAATCCATTCTGAATTATTAAAAGTCATCTAAAAAAAAAAAAAAAAAGTCTGCACGAGTTCTGATGGTGTTTCATCAATACCAGGTCATTTGTTCTTCCAGAGTTCAAGCAAAGCTTTTTCAAATTTAAAGTGTATTTGTGTGTTGTCTTCTCCCCCCCCCCCCCCCCCCCCCCCCCCTCCCCCTTTCCACCAAACACCTTTATTCCCTCTCACTACTGATGTCACCTACCTACAAAAGGATATTACCCCTGTAAATGGCCCAATCTCTACCCAGCTTTTCATTTCCAAATGATCTCCTTGCCAAAAGCACATTCATTAATGTTGTGATACATATCTGCATGATTGGCAGTTCCCTTTTATATCAATTTCCTCGTTAGTCTCTCTGTGGCAGCTTTCATGCGTTCCCAGGGTTTCCAAATTTTTCCCCATTTTCAGCTTATATGTCGAGTCCATATCATCATATTATCTGCTTGTCTATACCTTGAATCAGAAAGTGTGAAACCACTCCCCCTCATCTTCTTCACACCACTCACTTCAGCTCCACAACAGAAAAACTGCATGTTTTCGAGTGGATGGTCAACTGTGATAATACATACCTTGTCTGTTTTTTCTCTCAGCAGAGCTACAGTTTGTGATCCACTTTTATGTTAACATTATCATCACTATATGCTCAGTGAGGTTGCTAAATTTCTAAGGTTGCATACCTATCTGCTAAACATATCCTTAAAATAACAGCCTGGATTGGCCATTTGTTTCACCTCTTGGAACATTTCAATCCTCCTCCTAACAACCGTGCTTCTAAATTCCAAAGATGGTACCCAGCCTTGGAACAAATGGTTGTGTCTAACCACCCACTAAGTCACACTGTGTTGTGTTACTCCTAGATTCAGCACAATAGATTTTAATTTAGAATGTGTATTTGGCCTCAGGATAGCTCATCTCAAAGTGTTAGAAGCAAACATTGAACAATTTGTTTAAAAAGGACACCTAAGCACAAAAGAAGTACAGTACAGATTAAGTTATTTCTGTAACATCAGTAGTTTATATAATTTTTCATGGATTGGAGTGAATTTCTGAACAGTCTTTTCCAGTAACACATCCAGTGAAGTGTCACTAGGAGCAGTACTACAGCCAGTAAAGTGTCACTAGGAGCAGTGCTGCAAAAATATCATGTCTCTGTGCAACAGTTAGTGTGCCACCAGGAACACTACTGCAAAATTATCATATCTCCTGTGCTGTGGTTGGTAATCTTAAGATCTGAAACGAAAGTTCTTTAACTGCGATACCACAGAGCCAATGACAGTCAATGTATATTTGGTTGTAGGAATCTTTCATATTATGTAGTTATTTAATCACCTGTCTGGAACAGGCTTGGCTAATACTAACTCTAAATGGATATAATTCCACAGTAACAATAAAAAAGTGATAAAAGAAACAGGTATAATTAAAATCATTTTTAACAGGATTACTGGGACTTCGAGAATCACTGAGCCACGAAAAACCTACACCGAGGGTAAAGAGAAGTTCCATCCAAGATGCAAGCAGCCCAATTGAATTTTTCGTGGAAGCACATGACATGGGTTAGTATTAGAATATTTGTATTGCAAGGCTGACAGTTTTACAGAACTTGATGTATCTTATACTCTATTTATTTAATCATCTGTTCCCACAAAATTATATCAGTATCACATACCAAACAATAAATTTACATCCTTGAAGCAGAAGAATACTCACTTCTAATATGATAAATTATATGACTCTTAAATATGCAACCCACCTCTATGGCTGAGTTTACCTATGTGTAGCTCTGTATGAGAGGTGCCGGTTCAGATATTGTCATTATACTCTAACAATAATAGCACAGTCACCACCAGGCAGCCATACTCGCCTATATGTGCTAGCTATAGGAGTGAGAGACTTGGTATTCTGTCTGGAAGAAGAAGAAGAAGAAGAAACACAGAAGATGTAAACATGGAACAAATATCACAGGTGGGTGACTACAACACCAAGGACAGTGTAGGTGCTTTAGTGTCCCAGCCATAAGAAAATGTCAGTATGGAAATAGCAGAGGTGGATGAACACAACAGTGCACACACATCAGACAGCATGGATACTCATGTTGTATCAGGGGTCACACTGGTTGAAGCTTCATGTGACATTGGCAGACGTTGCCTGCAGTACATGTAATTTCCCAGAGCCACAACACTTCACTTCATGTTGAGATCTTATTATGTCTTTGTGTCTGCTCTTCATTGGAATGTCAGTGAGAGATGGTGCATAAGTGAAGGGCCTCATAGATCATGATGGGGCTGTGACTGTTGAGTCAAGTCATCTTGTACGTTCCGAGATGTAACATTAGTCTTGCCTTGCTTGAAGTCTCTTCCACAAACTTTGTCATATGTTACTATTAGATGAGCTCTGGAAGGATCCCACTAAGTACAAGTGCATGATGTCCCATGCACGGTGGCACGGTGAGGTGCTGGCTGTGGAGCTAAAATCCTGACCCGGGGGGGGGGGGGGGGGGGGGGGGGAGACAAATTGGTGCTTAGCTCACTATGTGTATGCACTGGTGTGTGAAAATACAATCTACTTAACACAACAAACAATAGCTAAATACACTGCAAAGAACATCTAACTATCATTCATTTGTTTGTGGTCCAAGGATAAGGATCTGTACAGTACATAAAATATAACAGACAATTTACTGCCCACATCACTCATTCCCCCACCCAAGTGTCAACGATATTTGAGGTTGAAGCATAAGCAGTGCCTAGAGTGAGTGGTGATCGGAGTTTAGCTCAGAGGCATTGACTGTTGTAGTGGAAGGCTGATGCATCTGGTGTCCTCATGAAAGCACACATAAGTAGCATCTCAGTATTAGCAGCTGTTTCTGAACTGGTGTGAGTCTTCACTGGGCTAAAGCCTAGCTTAAGTCTGCCAATGGAAATGGTGACAGAAGAGCAATTGCTGTCAGCATCAAATGTACAGTGGTTGGAGCAGAGGTGTACAAATTCTCTGCCAACCCGCCTGCCCCTGTCTCCCCCACAACCATTAATGCAGCTCAGCCTGTTGTAATAGAGACACAAGAGTGCATGTGTACTGAAGCACAGTGCTTAAAGCATGCCAACTTGGGTATCCACTAGCCAGCAAGCTTCACAGGATCCAATTAGCTTGCTGCACCTGACAACTGGTTACGCTATAATCCAACATGACTACAAAATAGCCAGGTATATGTTTGCACAGGTAGTTTCACTACAGCTCAGTTATCATAACAGTGAGAGCAGCAAAATGAACAAACCAAACTTAAAGGAGATTGAGGAGAAGTTAACAACTGGGGAATATATACCAGTCACGAAACAGAGCCTAAGTGCACAGGGTAAACGTTTTCATGCATTTATGAGGCAGCTTCAAACAAATCAATAGGTGTCTCACAATGCAAATTGTGTAAATACTTACTAAACACTCCGAGAATGTTATGTCATATTTGAAAATTTCACCAGCAGTTTCCTCACACCATAAACATTTTGAAATAGGACAAAGCCATAGTGGCTGACAAGCTTGCGAGAATGTGTCCTAAGGGCTTGAAGCCATTTAGCAGTATATAAACTTTCCAAATTTAGGGCTAATGGTCAGTGAAGTACAAAAAAAAATGGTTCATTAGATATTAAAAATCACATTCTGGTGGTACGCAATACAGTGCAAAGAAAGCTTAGTATGAAAGAAAAGCTTCTTCTTTCATACATGTGCTTTCAGATTAACACAATATGAAAAACTAGCTTCATGTTTGCTAAAATTGATCTGGGAAATTTACAATGAACTATGCTGGCCACATACAATGAAGTTAGAGAAACTGCAATACGCAGCCTGGGAAAGTAATTAAAATTTGTATAACTGGGGTCATATCTGGCAGAAATACATCATGGGTACAGAAACAAGACTTCCAAAACCCTACTTCAGTCAGAATTGCAGTATATTAAACATCTTCAGGTTCTAAAGTGTAACGAATTTAGAATTTCACAATTTGAGTGATGCCTTCAATAGTAGATGGAGCCATTCCGTGAGACCATTAGCAGTGGGGTGATGGGCACAAGTTCAAATTCAGTTCATGCCATGCAAGGTCATCAGTGCTTTAAAAATGTATGATTCAAACTGTTTACCTTGACTGGTAGTGGCGGCTGTTTTGATATATTCCTGTTGCAATGGGTATGTGTTAGATAGCAAGGATGAGGTTGACTCTTGAGAAAATGGTCTTACCATGGATGTGCATAGCAGAGTCTTAGCTATGTGACACATGGTATCATTAGGTATTGTTCTAGTGCTAAGCTATTGATGGGCACCACCTGTTGATCTTCTTAGGGGTGCGGGCAAGGCCTAGCTACTATCTGAGTGGTGATAGATCCTGTGTGCTAACATGAAAGGCAAATTTTGCTTTGTGGTCTGAGTTTGTCTGGAGGCAGATGACGAGGCTTTTCATGGACTAGTGGACTTGGCATGATGGTAATTTGATGTACTGTTGAGTGTTTTAGCAGTGCTAGAGTAGGCAACAGATAGGTGACTTTGGAGAAATGGCAAAGCAAGTTGTTATACAGTGAGACACTTGTAATCACTTTGATGCCAGCATGGCATAGGTATCCAAAACTAGAGAACTATAAAATGATAGAAGTCTGCACCAATAATTAGATATAGGACAGTGGTGTCAACATGAATTGATTGATGACTGTAGGTCTTGATGGAAGATCCATCCACATTATACAGGTGATAGCCATTGATATATCATCACAGAAGACAAGAATGGTACACTTCGACATTATCACCTATACCTACGAAAAATTTTAGCTTGGTATAATCCTCTGTTATGAACAGTCAACTGTCCATTCTGGATTCAGCTGATGACACTACTGGTTTCTGGCAGCATCCTTCTTGTCACTGGCTGGTTGACACTGTTGGGTTGAAGTTCCAAATTTTATGTGATACCAGCAGATATTACTACTTTTATGCAAATCTAATGTGCCATTGAATGTAATGTGCCTACCAGTGATGCACCTACAAACACTTTTTTTATGATGTTAATTACATCATAAAAAAGAGTTTGTTGGCACATCACTGGTAGACTACATTTATTTTACACAACAGTGGATGCATACATGAACTGTAAAAACAACAACAATGGACCACTGTTAAGTGACATAATCATCATTAAAAAAAAGAACACCTAACTTGAAAGACAAGCAAACAAACATATCATAAATTACAGGCATTACTCATCATTATTCATTAATGTCATAATTAGTGGTATCCTCAGAAGAGTCTACATGAGAAACAGATTCATTTCTTCTTTCCCCATCATCCTCAGTCTCGTTCGAGAGCACATCATCATCACTGCCATGCAAAGTTTTTTAAATACAACATTTTTTGAATAATTTTACAATCATTGGTGCTCTAATGCTTTTCCAGGCAGTCAAAACCAAGGGTGCAGTAAGATTAATTTTTCTTGTCAGAGTCAGTTCACAGTTTGGTTAACAAAATTTTTTGTGCTGTTCCTGAATGTAACCTTTGAAACGTTTCTTTATACTGATGTCAAGGGTTATAACACAGAAGTCATTCCTCCAGGAATAATAACAAAGGTACTGGCTTAGCTGTGGATCCTCTTTTTCGCATCATCACTGATATGAGCACGAAATGCATCAAGACAAAGCATTGATGGTAGTTTGGAAAGTACACCAGAATGAAGTTCCTGTGTATTTTAGAGCCAGTCAAGTTTTTTTAAGTTTCAGTCATCCATTACTTCTCTTGATTTTGAACAGTGGCGTCATCAGGAAACAGCTTTCAATTTTTTGGGGTCTTTGGGCTCACTTTCCACTTGAAGATTAGGAAAGGGGAGAGTTTGTACCCATCTGCTGTCATTGCCATTATTACAGTTACGCAATGTTTATCACACCCTGATGTTTTGACTGTAGCTTTTTTTTTGCCCCTTCTCATCAATCACGTAATAACGTGGCATATCAAATCAAATTTGTGCCTCATCAGCATTGCCTCTTTGGCACATCAAAAAATTCTTCTCTTTCCAAAGTGTGATGACATACCACTGAAATTTGTGAAGTTTCTTCTCAAAATCCTTTTAGAAGCTTTTGGCATACTGCTGTACATCATCACAGAGATAGGCCAGCCTGTTTCAGAAAGCGATCAACCCATCCCAGTTAGCCTTAAACTCTTGCCTCATTATATTAAGAACTGTAGCTACCTCTTTTGCTTTGTTTATAGTCATAGGTTGCCCATTATTTCTCCTTTCACAGAAGAATACCAGAACTTTTACTTCAATGTTAGAATGTCTTCCTTTGTGAGGGCCAGTGAATATCTTTTTAGTAGTAGTAATAGTAGTAGTTGTTGCAAATAATACCAATTTCTGTTTCTTCCACAAGCAAACATTGCTTGTGTTTCCTTACCAACTGACAAAAGTTAATATAATGCTTATGGAAAACTGTTGTCAACACTGAAAGATGATGCTGTCAAGGTTACATAAATGTAGGCACACAATTACGTAGTCAAGAAATGAAAGTCCTACAGCAAAAGACATCAGTATCAATCCAGTGTTCTGGCCATAGATTTTTCATACACAGTTCTTAACAGTGTACTTGTGTAAGCTCTCATTTATAAGTGTTGGTGTTTATATCACTAACACTACATTAAATTAATAGTGTTTTCAGGAAAAACATTACCTTGTCTCTGCATGCATCCAAAATTGCTACAGAGTAGCTCTAGGAACACTCTTCTGAGTTTAAACGCTTCCACTGGCTGCTGAACTCCCTGGACATGAACATTATTGAGCATATCTGGGATGCCTTACAACATGCTGTTCAGAGGGGATCTCCATCCACTCATACTTTTACAGATTTATAGACAGCCCTGTATAATTCTCAGTGTCAATTCCCTCCAGCACACTTCAGACATTAGTCAAGTTCATGCCACATCGTGTTGTGGCACTTGTGCATGCTCGAGAGGGCCCCACACAGTATTTGGCAGATGTACCAGTTTCTGGCCCTTCAGTGTATGATGCAAACAACATTGCCCTTTTCTGGAAGTATACCACAAATGACTCTAGCTTTCTTCTGCAATAATAAATGAACAAACTTCAAGATTTTGTTACACTTATTGTACTAACTGCATAATTTAGTCAGAAGCTTGCAACTGTAGCTTCTCTTGTTACAAAGGGGCCATAAAAAAGATACTTGCTTAATAAAAGCAATGTAGTCACACTGCAGTGGTCCAAGAACACAATACTTTTTATGAAAATTTAATTATTACACAATTATTGTACTAAATTATTTATACATATTTTCCATTAGGAAGCCCACAACATCACACACGATCGTTGGTGCGAGTATATCCACCACCATCACCAACAAAAATGATGCAGTTTATAATTCCTGGACCACTTCCATCTGATCGTGCAGATATTGAGAAACTTTTGTCTTCCATGCTGAGGAGCAGTGTCAGAGTTTGCTCTGTCACACCATATGATGATCACTTGGAACTTCAGGAAGAAAGAATGTTTGCTCGACAAGAATTGGCAAATAAGTTAGTAAACAATCATTTTGTTACAAATATTCTTGATTGATTAATTTTGTGTAAGAAGTATTTTTTCCTCCTTTACTTTTTATTTGTTTTTAAGAATCTGTCATCTGATTTCATATGATGATGCTTCAGGACACTGATTATAGCAGAAGTGCAATCAAGTGGTGAAACAGTGGTTGATATTAGCAAAATCGCTTCTGTTTTCAATACTGGTGGAACAGTGCCAAAGCCAGAACTGATTACAACAACTGCAGCAACATCAGAAGTAACTGTAAGTCTGATTTATTTATCATGGAGAGTTTCAAACAATATTCATATTTATGTATTGACACAATCTAATTTCTTTCAGGATCTAAATGCAAAAGAATATCATATTAATGTTGAGATAACTTAATAAATAATATTTAGATGATTTTTGATAATAATGGAACTGAAAAATATTGTACACATTGTGTGATGTCATTGTTTCTAAGAATTAATAATGTATTTAGTATTGTCAAGTCTGTGAACACAGATTTACCATAATCAGATGAAAAGGAAGAATCACAACAATGATTACCACTGACATAAACATTTACTATACTAATTACTTGAACATCTGTGTAACACTAAGAATTTCTGTAATAGTTATGTCTCTCATACATAAACAAATGAAACACAGTTTTTTTTAATTTTTTGATTGAAATTCTTTCCCTCTGTACCAAGAGACAAAAAAAAGATTTTAAAATATGAAATGAACATGTAGGAATATTATAGCAAGCAGGAGTGATTCAACTAGAGAAGCACTGCATGAAAAAAGCGGATCTCCAGGTTCGAGTCTTAATCAATCAATTAGTTTTAATCTGTCACAAATTATCAAGTCTAAAAGTGTTTTCAGTGTCTAGTTTTCACACAAGACATGGGATGCCTTTGTTAAAAAAATAAATAAATAAAAATAAAAAAAGAATCATACTACTTCACATTCAGCATTTGTTCTATAGAGCAGGAAATGTCAATCAGATATGATTTAGATATGATTTCTGAAGTTAATTTTATTATTCATTAAATTCCTCCCAAAATAGAAAAGTCATCACCTTGTTTTGTTAACTTTTACAATTTTTTTAATGTGTTAATTACTAAACCTTGTAACTGATTTTCAGTCAGACTATCAAATTGGTTCTAATAAGTCCAACCACTGAAGTTGAAGTTTGTATGCAGTAATAGTCTAGCAGAACAACACAAAATTTCATACGGGTTTGGAGTTTTTTAATATACTCCCTGAGAACATAAAATTAGCAAGGATATAAAGCTATTTTTTTAAAAAAATCATTACAGTCACATTTACAGTGCTACTTTGCCTACTAACTCAGTGAAAAAATTGTCTTCTAAAGTACTGCCTTCATGTTCAATTTCCTGTTGACTTTCAATTCTTTTAAATGTGGAAGTTGCTTGCTAACAGTAGATTGAGAATTATAAAATGTGATTCACTGATGTAACAATTTAAGCAATTACTTATACAGAAGATTGTGAACAATTTCAATTTATTTGCCATGTCCAATATCTATAGCACCCAATGCTGTTACAGATAAAAATAACTAATAAACAAATGTAGGTGGTTAAGCTATTTTCCATTAAATGTATTTCTTCTTCTTTTCCCAGTTTAGGAATAAAAAATTCCTGTGGTTGTTGAGAATATTTTTTGTAATTTGGAATTTCTTTCTCTGACTTCTCTTTCAAGTTCTGATAAAGTTTCATGGTTGTAACATTATTCCCAATTGATCACTTAGAGAAAAATAGGTATAGACATTAAATATACAATTAATAACAATGTTTACAAAGAGAATTTCTTACAATTTAATCCATTTCTTTTAGAAATAGTCTTAAAAACTATTGTCAACAATGTTTACTTTAAATAGTTCCCCCATCTTGTAAAATGCATCTAACAGCCCTATTCTGTCCCCCACTACATCCCTGCATGCTCCCACAAGCAGCACTACACATTCCTCCACTCCCACCCCCCTGCTATCGGCCACCCTGCCCCATGCCGCCTCCTTAAACTCAGAGGAACATACTAGCCACATCTGCAAGAGGATAGAAAGAGTATGAAAGAGTATGCTATGCCTTGTGGAAACTGATAGATGCAGTTATTAATGAGTATCTGAAGGTGGCATATTTCAGTCACCCTATGTGTCAATTCTTGAACCAACAGTTTCCCGAAAAGTGGGTTGGTAGTGGTGGACCTGCGCTGTGGCTTACTTGGTTCCCTGTATGGCCCCTCTGAACCTTTTTGTGTGACAAGAGACATGCATCATTGTTTACAAAACCCCTGTTGAATCAGAAGAGGATCTGGCTGCATGTATAGTAGCAGCTGCACTAAGAATTAGGCACCCATGCAATCTTTGTCAGTGTTAGACAGAACAAGACTCACCACTGTAACCTCTGTATACAGGTCAATGGAGACCTTTTTGAACCTCTACTGTGGTCGAAGTAATGTTTTTATTGTCCACGCAACCTCCCAGTCTGTTGGTTTTATTAAGTTTCATCCAGAGAAAACTCCCTCTACCGGATTAAAAAATTCTCAATGGAAAATATGACATGAGAGAAAAATATTTATTTCAGTGTCCCATGCAATCTGCCAAAGTTTGTCTGTGTAAATAATTTTCACCCTGAATTGTACATTATGGAGAGTAGGCTGACAGATGTATAGCTTTCCCTGCTTTGCCTGTCTCCTTTCTTGTGGAATATAACAATCACAGTATTGTTCCTGTTTAGCTGTTTAGGGGATTTGTCTTCCTTCATGGACATACTGCAAATAATTTTATGAGTTCCTTTTGTAATATATTTTTACCCGGCTTCATTATTTCCAATTATTTTATTCCCAAAATCTATTCAGAAATACACATTATTTTTTCACGTGCCATGGAGCCAGGTGGCACTCAATAAGTACCTAATATATTTGTGAGTGGACATTTAGCTCTATGTCTGTGGGATGAGAGAACACCACTATGCTTTTTTTACCCTAGTACAAGTGCCTGCTATTATTCGTAAGGTTTTACAGACAAGCACCAATCACACATAAATAAAGTCAGGCAATGTTGTTGTTGTGGTCTTCAGTCCACAGACTGGTTTGATGCAGCTCACCATGCTACTCTATCCTGTGCAAGGTTCTTCATCTCCCAGTACCTACTGCAACCTACATCCTTCTGAACCTGTTTAGAGTATTCATCTCTTAGTCTCCCTCTGAGATTTTTACCCTCCACGCTGCTCTCCAATACTAAATTGATGACCCCTCGATGCCTCAGAATATGCCCTATCAACCGATCCCTTCTTCTAGTCAAGTTGTGCCACAAATTTATCTTCTCTCCAATTCTATTCAATACCTCCTCATTAGTTATGTGATCTACCCATCTAATCTTCAGCATTCTTCTGTAGCACCACATTTTGGAAGCTTCTATTCTCTTCTTGTCGAAACTATTTATCATCCACATTTCACTTCCATACATGACTATACTCCATACAAATAC
The DNA here is from genome assembly GCF_023864275.1 of Schistocerca cancellata. Taxonomy (NCBI): domain Eukaryota; kingdom Metazoa; phylum Arthropoda; class Insecta; order Orthoptera; family Acrididae; genus Schistocerca; species Schistocerca cancellata. The sequence goes on from NC_064626.1 coordinate 1,069,699,552, forward strand.
TTTCAGAAACGACTTCCCGACACTTAAATCTATATTCGATGTTAACAAATTCCTCTTCTTCAGAAACGCTTTCCTTGCCATTGCTAGTCCACATTTTATATCTTCTCTACTTCGACCATCATCAATTATTTTCCTCCCCAAATAGCAAAACTCATTTACTACTTTAAGCATCTCATTTCCTAATCTGATTCCCGCAGCATCACCCGATTTAATTCGACTACATTCCATTATCCTCATTTTACTTTTGTTGATGTTCATTTTATATCCTCCTTTCAAGACACTGTCCATTCCGTTCAGCTGCTCTTCCAGGTCCTTTGCTGTCTCTGACAGAATTACAATGTCATCGGCGAACCACAAAGTTTTTAGTTCTTCTCCATGGATTTTAATTCCTACTCCGAATTTTTCTTTTGTTTCCTTTACTGCTTGCTCAATTGAATAACATTGGGGAGAGACTACAACCTTGTCCCACTCCCTTCCCAACCACTGCTTCTCTTTCATGCCCCTCGACTTTTATAACTGCCACCTGGTTTCTGTACAAATTGTAAATAGCCTTTCGCTCCCTGTATTTTACCCCTGCCACCTTTAAAATTTGAAAGAGAATATTCCAGTCAACATTGTCAAAAGCTTTCTCTAAGTCTACAAATGCTAGAAACATAGGTTTGCCTTTCCTTAATCTATCTTCTAAGATTAGTCGTAAGGTCAGTATTGCCTCACGTGTTCCAATATTTCTACAGAATCCAAACTGATCTTCCCCGAGGTCAGTTTCTACAAGCTTTTCCATTCGTCTGTAATGAATTCGTGTTAGTATTTTGCAGCTGTGACTTATTAAACTGATAGTTCAGTAATTTTCACAACTGTCAACGCCTGCTTTCTTTGGGATTGGAATTATTATATTCTCCTTGAACTCTGAGGGTATTTCGCCTTTCTCATACATCTTGCTCACTAGATGGTAGAGCTCTCTCAAGGCTGTCAGTAGTTCTAATGGAATGTTGTCTACTCCCGAGGCCTTGTTTCAGCTTAGGTCTTTCAGTGATCTGTCAAACTCTTCACGCAGTATCATATCTCCTATTTCATCTTCATCTACATTCTCTTCCATTTCTATAATATTGCCCTCAAGTACATCGCCCTTGTATAGACCCTCTATATACTCCTTCCACCTTTCTGCTTTCCCTTCTTTGCTTAGAACTGGGTTTCCATCTGAGCTCTTGATATTCATACCAGTGGTTCTCCTTTCTCCAAAGGTCTCTTTAATTTTCCTGTAGGCAGTATCTATTTTACCCCTAGTGATATGCGCCTCTACTTCCTTACATCTGTCCTTTAGCCATCCCTGCTTAGCCATTTTGCACTTCCTCTCGATCTCATTTTTGAGATGTTTGTATTCCTTTTTGCCTGTTTCATTTACTGCATTTTTATATTTTCTCCTTTCATCAATTAAATTCAACATCTCTTCTGTTACCCAAGGATTTCTATTAGCCCTCACCTTTTTACCTACTTGATCCTCTGCTACCTTCACTATTTCATCTCTCAAAGCTACCCATTTTTCTTCTACTGTATTTCTTTCCTCCATTCTTGTCAATCATTCCCTAATGCTCTCCATGAATCTCTCTACAACCTCTGGTTCTTTCAGTTTATCCAGGTCCCATCTTCTCAAATTCCAACTTTTTGCAGTTTCTTCAGTTTTAATCTACAGTTCATAACCAATAGACTGTGGTCAGAGTCCACATCTGCCCCTGGAAATGTCTTACAATTTAAAACCTGGTTCCTAAATCTCTGTCTTACCATTATATAATCTATCTGAAACCTTCTAGTATCTCCAGGCTTCTTCCACGTACACAGCCTCCTTTCATGATTCTTGAACCAAGTGTTAGCTATGATTAAGTTATGCTCTGTGCAAAATTCTACCAGGTGGCTTCCTCTTTAATTTCTTCTCCTCCAATCCATATTCACCTACTATGTTTCCTTCTCTCCCTTTGCCTACTATTGAATTCCAGTCACCCATGACTATTAAATTTTCTTCTCCCTTCACTATCTGACTAATTTCTTTTATCTCGTCATACATTTCATCAATCTCTCCGTCATCTGCTGAGCTAGTTTGCATATAAACTTGTACTACTGTAGTAGGTGTGGGCTTCGTGTCTATCTTGGCCACAATAATGCGTTCACTACCCTGTTTGTAGTAGCTTACCCGCACTCCTATTTTTTTATTCATTATAAAACCTACTCCTGCATTACCCCTATTTGATTTTGTATTTATAATCCTGTAGTCACCTGACCAGAAGTCTTGTTCCTCCTGCCACCGAACTTCACTAATTCCCACTATATCTAATTTTAATGTATCGATTTCCATTTTTAAATTTTCTAACCACCCTGCCCGATTAAGGGATCTGACATTCCACGCTCTGATCCGCAGAATGCCAGTTTTCTTTCTCCTGATAACAACGTCCTCCTGAGCAGTCCCCGCCCAGAGATCCAAATGGGGGACTATTTTACCTCCGGAATATTTTACCCAAGAGGTCGCCATCACCATTTAACCATACAGTAAAGCTGCAAGTGTTACAAGGCCAGATCAGTCAATCATCCACACTGTTGCCCCTGCAACTACTGAAAAGGCTGCTGCCCCTCTTCAGTAACCCCACATTTGTCTGGCCTCTCAATAGACACCGCTCTGTTGTGGTTGCACCCACATATGGCTATCTGTATCGCTGAGGCATGCAAGCCTCCACACCAATGGCAAGGTCCATGGTTCATGGGGGAGGAGTCAGGCAATAATGTACATAAATAAATAATTGATATGAATATAATAGAGGGAAACATTCCACGTGGGAAAAATATATCTAAAAACAAAGATGATGAGACTTACCAAACAAAAGCGCTGGCAGGTCGATAGGCACACAAACAAACACAAACATACACACAAAATTCAAAATTGAAGCTTTCGCAACAAGTTGCTTCGTCAGGAAAGAGGGAAGGAGAGGGAAAGACGAAAGGATGTGGGTTTTAAGGGAGAGGGTAAGGAGTCATTCCAATCCCGGGAGCGGAAAGACTTACCTTAGGGGGAAAAAAGGACAGGTAACACTCGCACACACACACATATCCATCCGCACATACACAGACACAGGTTTCAATATTAATCAGTATACTCAGGTAAGGGTTAAACAGTAATAGTAAATGAATATATCAACTTCATACTTACCAACAATTACTTCACCTTTGAGGGGCAGGCATACAAACAGATCAGGAGTATGGCCATGGGAACCAGAATGGCTCCTTCCTACACCAATCTTTTCTTAGGTTGCTTGGAGGGGACTTTCTTGGGATCCATATGCCTTCAGCCCCTTGTTTGGTTTAGATATATTGATGAAATCTTTGTCATATGGACTCATGGTGAGGCTGACCTGTGAAAGTTCCTGGAATATGTAAATACCTTCTCCCAATTAAATTTCACATGGTCCTATTCCAGACTCCATCCCACTTTCCTTGGTGTTGATCTCATCTTCACCGAAGGCCAGCTACACACTTCCATCCGCATCACACCTACTAACAAACAACAGTACTTACATTTTGACAGTTGCCATCTTTCCATGTCAAATGTTCACAGCAGCCATACAGCCTTGGCATTTGACGCAAAAGTATTTGTTGGGATGCAGACTCTTTACTGCAATACACCACCACTCTCACTTCCGCCTTCACTGGATGTAATTATCCCAACAGCCTAGTTCAAAAGCAGATTTCCTGGGCCTCACATCCAATCCTGGTACTGCTGACTCCTCCAAAAAATAGCTTCAGAGCACACCACTTGTCACCCAGTATTATCCTGGTCTTGAATATATCAATCGGCTACTTCGACAAGACCATGACTTCCTAAAATCATGTCCTGTAATGAGATTCATTCTGTCTGAGATCTTGCCCACCACACCTAGAATAGCTATTCGTCGCCACCCCAATCTCTGCAGTATTCTTGTCAGATCATATTCTCTTTCTGCACCCATCTCCCTACCCCTATGACTGTCCCTGCTGCAACACTTGCCCTATACACTCTCCTACCACTACCAATTCCAGCCCTGTAACTGGCAAAACATATACTGTCAGAGGGAGAGTCACCTGTGAAATTCACACATTATATACAAGCTGTTATCTTCTTCTTCATCTTCTTCTTCTTGTGTTACAGCCTCTGTAGGACCCCAGGTAGCCCCATCGTGGACTGCATTTTCCTCTTCTTCTCCCAGAACCTCTTCATTCTTTCTCTTCTTCTCTCCCACTCTTCTTCTGAGATCTTCAGTGTCCTTTTCTCCTGTCAGCTCCACTGGTGACACTCTAACCTTTTCCTGTATTCTTCTCTGTCATTGATCTCCAGCATATTGGTTGGTGTATATTTGTTCCTCCAATTTTCATTTCCTTTGACCTCGATCCCCAATTCCAACCAGTCCTTCTGAAGATCAACAACCCACTTGGTTCCTGTCTTTCCCCTTGTCCTCCCTGTTGTTTCCCACACTCTCTTCGTCATTCTGTCCATACTCATCCTAATTACAAGTCCAGCAAGCCTTGCCCTTTTGAGTCTGATTTCCCCGGATATTGTTCTTATGTTCTGGTACAGTTCTTCCCTAGGTCTTCGCATCCATCTCTCTCCACCTCTTTTGGGACCTAGTACTTTTCTCAGTATTTTTCTCTCTTCTTTCTCTAGTTGTTCTGTCCCATTTCTTCCTGGTGTCATTGTCTCGGCAGCATATTATACTGCATTCCTCACCATTGCCTTGTAGTGGCTCATCTTTGCCTCTGTGGATATATTCTTTTTATTGTATATCTCTCTCATCATACAGAATGCTGACCTCATCTTCTTTATCCTCTCTGTTATTCCCTCCTTGCTCCTGTTATAAATTCTCCCAGATATTTAAATTTGTCCACCATTTTCACAGTGTATTCCGGTGTTTCCCAGCCTGCAGAGGTACTTAATGACTTTGTCTTGTTATAGGCGATCCTCTGTCCCACCTTTCTGGCCACCTTACTTAAGTTGTCGAGTTGTGTCTTCGCGTCTTCTTCCATCTCACTTACTATCGCTATGTCATCTGCAAAGGCTAGGCAGTCCACTTGAGCCTTGTTGTCTTTTTTGACCCCCAAATGGGTCTTTGGTATGCCCATTTCCTCGTTTATTGCTCTCCACTGCCTGATCACTTCGTTCAGTGCTATATTGAACAACAATGGTGACAATCCATCTCCCTGTTTAACACCCTTCTTGATCTCAAATTCTTCTGACAGTGCTCCTCTGTATCTCACCCTTGCTTTTGTGTCTGTCAGAATTTCTTTTATGAGTTCTTGTGTAGTTCCATCTAGTCCTCTGTTCTTCAGGATCCTAACAAGAGTCTGTCAGTTGATGGAGTCATATGCCTTTGTGAAGTCCACGAAGGTTATTACTGTCTTTTTGTTTTTTAAGGCCCTATGTTCTATCAGTTGCTTCAGGATAAATATCTGTTTTATACATCCTCTTTCCTTCCTGAATCCTGGTTGGTAGTCGCCAACTGTACTTTCTACCTGTTCTTCTACTCTCTTGAGCAAGAGTTTCGACAGCACCTTGTATCCGACCTCTAGTAGCGATATTCCTCTGTAGTTGTTTGCATCTCTCTTGTCCCTTCCATCTTTCTGGCAATTTCTTTGTTCTCCAAATCTGGTGGATTATGTTGGTCATGTTGTCTATTGCTTTGTTGCCTCCCCACTTTATCACATCGGCTGCTATACCATCTTCTCCAATTGCCTTATTATTCTTTAGATCGCTTATGGCATGTGCAACTTCATCCCTGGTTGGAGGGCTTAGCTCTCTTCTGTGTCAGACCCCAATTCCAGCTCATCTTCAAGTGGTTCACAGTTCAGCAGGTCGTGAAAGTACTCTGCAAAAATTCTACAGTTCTCCTTCGCACTAACAGCCAGCTCCCCTTTCTTATCTCTTATAAACAGTTCTCTAGCCTTGTATCCAATCAGACTCTTTTTGAATTTCCTGAAAAGGTGTCTGCTGTTGTTTTTCCTGAAGTTGGTCTCAGTCTCATCTAGTTGCTGCTTCTTCTGTCTTCTGGTCCATCTTATTAGTTGGGCAGCTTCCTTTCTTGCTCCTAAGAAAACTTCCCATTTTTCTGGGTCCTTCTTGCTGCCCAAGTCTCTCCAGGCTTTCCTGCGAGTCTCTACCGCTTCCTCACATTCCTTGTTCCACCACCAGTGCTTCCGTTTCTTTTCTTCCTTTCCCCATATTCAGCCTGTTTCGCCATATTTCGCTTCATGTCGTCCCATTCATTGAATGACTCAATTTCTTCCTCATATCTGGATCGATTGTGTCTTAATTTGTCTCTGTCTATCTTCATGTTTCCAATTCTTTTATTCGTCTGTGAAAGTCTGTCCCTGTTTGGAATCCAAAGGCACTTAACTTCTGTAAGATAATGATCCGATTCTATTCTTGTGTTCTTCCTGACCTTTGTGTTCATGATCTCTTTAGTGTTTGTCCAGCTGATTGCTACGTGGTCAATCTGGAATTCCCCAAGACAGGTGCATGGGTTTGCCCATGTCTTTTTTTTACTCGGTTTGGCCCTAAAGTGTGGCATCATTAGTCTCATTTTATGTTCTCGACACAGTCTTTCTCCATTTTTGTTTGTCTGCTGGTGTGCAGGGTACTCGCCCACTACTCCTTTATGTTGCTTCTCTCTTATAATCTCCTACGAGTATCTTTACATGTCTATATGGCATGTTTTTCAGTGTATCATCTAGCTCCTCCCAGAAACTGTCTGCAACTTTCTTGTCTTTTCAGTTCTTGTCATTTGTAGGTGCATGTCCATTTACTATTGCATACTTTTTGTTCACTGCTTGAAATGTCAGTGTTGATATCCTTTCTGAACTGCTCTTCATTTCAGTTATGCCATCCTTGTATCTCTTGTCAACTATAAACCCCGTACCAAAGCATCTAGGTGCATGTCTTTCCTTTCCCACTCTAACTCCTGGTTTCCCTTCCAATATTATGAAGCCTTCTGACTCCACTGTATCTTCGTCAGTGTATCTTGTTTCTTGCATCACTAGTATTCCAGTGCTTCTCTCTTTCATCTCATCTGTCATCTACTACCTGTTTAAGTTTACCAGTCTTAATCATTGTCTGTACATTTAGGGTTTCAATTCTGAAAGTCTTTTTAGTTTTAATCTTCTTTGAGGTTCTTGGGAGCTATGACTCTTCCCTTATGCACTTTTTGGCAGGTCCCCCAGAACCCAAATGCCTGCTTGTATTGACCTTGGTCAGTGGGGGATTGTCCCCCTGCTGTAATCTCAATTTAATAGTGTGATCAATTCCATGAGCTAAAAACGACTGAAGTTGTTAGCACCAGAAGATGAGTTCAGGCCACCCCTGACATGGGGACACAAATGCCTTTGGTAGCTGCCCCTAACACAGAGTACAGCCAGTATTTGATATGTTTCAGTGGCTCTTCCACTCTCCCTGCCATTGGGAAGTGACGTCCCTCTTCTGCCTTCAAGACCGTTGGCCGGGCTTCGCATGTAACCTTAGGTTGGGGCCCTAACTGGGTGCTACCATCTGGAGCCAGATGGACCAAGGTTTTTTTTACAAGGTTGTTACTCCTCTCCCTTCTCCTTCCCCATCACTTGTGAGATGGGGCCCTGGGCTTGGAACTGGCAATGGCTGTTATGTAAACACTGTTCAGACTTCGGCATGACTACCACCCAGTTATCAGACAGGATGAATGGGCATAGGCAGAGGGTGTACACAGGCAACAGGCAATATCCTGTTGCAGAGCATGCTGTACAACATGACAGTGATGACCTTGGTGCCTGTTTCACCACCTGTGCCATCTGGATTCTTCCCCCATACACCAGTTTCTCAGAACTCCACAACATCTCCTTGGTTCTTGCCACCCACCTGGCCTTAATTTACAAAAATTCCATCCGTCTCAGCATTTATTCACAGTAACTACTCATTTCTTCACTCCATTTTAGTTTTCTACATCTTTCATTATCTGACTTGTCTAATTTTCGCCACCACCCTCCCACCTCTGTTACAAATAATGCACTTAACTTTTCACTCTTATTGACTCATGCACGGTGTTTTAGTAGTTAATCTCTCTCTTGCATATTACCCTGTCTTCCACCTTTAAGCTCTGACGTATTCAAACCTTGTCCGGTGCAGTCCCCAACAATCAGTCTTTCCTTTTCATCCTGTCTGGTAAGTCTCCCCTGACCCTAGGTTCTGGGTGACTTTTATGATCTGTATCCCTTTCCCTAAACATCTCTAGTCCTTTTCCTTCACCTCTCTTCCTCCTACTTCAACTCTTCTGCCAGAAAAGGAGTCACTGGCTCCAAAAGCTTGTATAACTTAAATCCTTTTGTGTGTGTGTTCCCTTGTCGCCACTTGGTGAGTAGGTTTTTTTATTTATCCATTTACATTATAGTAAATGAATAGTGTGTTTGAAAGGCAGCAGTTGTTTTTAAAGTAAGAACTTCATTTTTAGTTATGTGACCTTTTAAAAAGAGGAATAAGGTGTCTATGACACAGATAACTATTTGGTTGCAATGTCTTTTGAAGTACCAAACAGCAATAGAAAAAGAGGAGCACATACAGACTGTTTGCAAAAGAGAATAAAAAGCATAAACAAAGGCACTGAACAAAGAGTGTCAGCAACAACAACACTAAATGTTGTTACAATATAAGTCAGTGACTGAAAGAACACAAAGATCCTCTGCAAGGTCCTTCATAACTTACTGGAGAGAAATCTCTATAGCTTAACATGAGAGATATGAACTTTTTCTGTTTTATAAATGTCAATCTAGTTTTGCCATCTACTGCCAGTTCTACTTGGGACTCTACAGATAGATTTTTCAGTTCAGTTCTTTTGAATTCCATTGTTTTGCATTTCTGCTCCTTAACTTTACCAGTGTAGACTGTAGAGACACAATGACACATCTTCTCTCCTAGTTGTTTTACCCTCCACAAATGCATTTTACTCTTCAAGACTAGTTTCTCAACACAATGTTCATAATTACATCTTATTGCTGGTATTCAATCTTTGCAGAATGTCAAATCTGATGCTAACATTCCCTCTGCTTGAGCAAAATCACACCTATGTAATTGATCTGCTGGCCCCCTCTTTTCACCTACACATACACTTATCTAGTATATCATAAATTAGGTTGAACTTTTAGGGGTGTGGAACAAGTTGAAATACACATGACTTTCAAGGTGCAGCAGTGATGAAATGCTTCGGTAGTGTAAATTAATGTATGACCTTCATTAAAGAACAATTCTAGAAGGTGATGGTGAAAGTGAGGAATTCCTAGAGGGGCTGTGGTCCCAAAGGGATCCTTTCCCTCTTTCCCAAAACCATTCTCTTATGCCACTCCAGCAATTCCTCATTTGTAGCATCATGCCTAAAAATATCACTAACATCCAAATCTTACTCAAACTGAGGTCCACTGTATCAATGACCTGGAGGCAGACTGCACAATCTGTCCTCGCAGATAAAAGTTCCACTACTGTGTTACTTGACAGTGAGGAGTACATGATGTATGGTTTTTGTCAGCTGTTAAACACCTCGACATACACAATTATACCTAATGATCCCATTTCTTCCATCCACACTGAGCTAAAGAAAATCCTTAAAACCCCTATGCCACTCAGAAGGACTTACCAACTGCTTGCACAGAACTCCTTACTCCTCCTGACCCTAGTATCTCCACCTTCCACCTAATTCCCAAAATACACAAAAACAACCATCCTGGCCATCCCATTGGAGCTATCTACAAACTCTACCTGAATGTATCTTGGCACTGGTAGACCAACATCTCCAACCCATCACACAGTGTCCCATTCAATGTAAAAGGTCTATTCATTTCCTGGAATGTCTAATTCATTTCCATCTGTCTCTCGCATGAAACCCTCCTTATCACTCTCAATGTGACCTCACTATACACAAACATTCAACATGCACATGCCCTCTCAATGCCAAAACACACCTCTCCCAATCCCAGCCAGCAAGTCTCCCTAAAACCTCCTTTATTTGAGGGATAGGAATACAAACAAATCAGGGGGCCTACTATGGCAAATGGGATGGCCCTGATCTACGACAGTCTTTTCATGAGTCACTTGAAAGAAAAATTCTTCAAGTTGAAAGCAGATTTGATTTAATAAACAAATATTTGGCAAATATTAAGAAAGTTCTCAATCACAAAAGTATTTCCTAATTTACATACCAAGAGAACACTGGTATCAATGAACCAACCAGCTCCTAGGTATGCTTTGAGGGTGGTAAATACACATAAGAACATTATGCCCAAGCTTCTGACTGTAAATACAAAAAATAGACCAAGATAATGCATTGAGAAGCTTTTAGCCATTTACCTGGTTAAAAATTTTAACCATCCAGTCAAGCACAGTGTATCTAACAAAGAGGAAATTGTCAATAAGCTTTCTAACTTAGCCATTCCTCCTAAACACCCATTTTTAAGTCAAAATGAACAGTAAAGATCACAATAATGTTTGTTTATTTACTGGTTTCAGCTTCCTATGGCTGGTGCTGCCAGCTCCTCGGTTGTCTCGTGATACCACGATTGTACATATCACAAGACAACCAAGGAGCCACCCGCCATAGGGGCCAAAAATTCTGAATATGGCTTTTACATAAGCCAAAACTGGTAAATAAACAAATATTATTTTGATCTTAACTGTTCATTTTAATTTTAATATAGCATCAGGTCATTGTTCTCTATAGACTATGTTGTCTAAATTTATGGACACCCATTTTTTCTCTTGATGTGAAAAGCATATATACAGTATTCCTATGCATCAGGTACAGGATATAATTAATGAGAACCTTAGAAGACCTACCAAAAGACCCCTGACAGAGATGGTTGGTGTTTTACAGCCGGTTGAAGTTGGTGTTAAGTTTCAATTATTTTAAATTTGGAGATGATATACCTACATGTACAAAGATAGGGATCAGCTATGTTTTCTTATTGTTTGGCAAACATTTATGACAGATTTCGAGCACTGTGTCATGGAGGATCTAACTATATACTCTAACAAGATCATTTTATGGTCCCAATATGTAGACAATATTATCTTATTGACATTCCAAGATTGTAATAGCTTTTTCCTTGAGCTAAACATAAACAGCTTGAATAATAACATCCAGTTTACTGTGGAACACTTCATTAATGGAACCCTACCTTTCTTAGATTTGCCTATTACACTTGAGACAACACTATTAGTTATGATATTTATAGAAAATCTACGACTTCTGACCTAATAATTCATAATTCTTAAAACCATCCAACTGAATAAAAGATGGCAGCACAACATCCTACTGTCTCAAGAAGCCTACATGCATGAGTTCAGGATAATTCAGTTCATAGGCCATTCCAATTAATAGAGGGGTTACTTTGTCAGTGACATTAACAGGAGTGTTTTAAAGACCAAGAATGAGAACTGTAATCCTCCTGTGGCCTGAGGATCACTTAATGGTTCCAGTACCCTCACCCCCATGCACTATAAGTCCCACAACGATTTAGTTTATTGTAGAGTACCTTACTACGGTAACATTTTCAGAAGGATTGGCAAATATCTGAGTTCCAAAAACATAGTTCCAACCTACTTCACCCCTAGAATAATGGCCAGAGGTTCAGACACTGGAAAAGTCGAGATATGAAAGTTATAAATCTCCTGAGTATATTGTACTATATGTGATTGGTGTAGTTCAAGGTGTTTCAGTCAACCAATAAAAAATTTAGAGATATGCTTTAAGGAGCGCATTGACAGCCCAGGCTCCAAATCAGCCTTAAGTATCCACCTTTAGGAAACAGGGCATTCAATTATAGATCTCCCCTCCAATCTTCAGATACCATATCAAGAAAGTGAGGGCAAGAAGAATTGGAAATTTATTGCTCAATGAATAAATCCCCAGATGAAACACTCAATGCAAAGATGGATGTATACTACATGAACTATTTGTCTAATTTTGAATGTTTGAATAGGTAGAGTATTGGTTCCTAGAAACAAATTCTTTACGCATTGAATTTATATGTTATTATATTCAATCACTTGCTTGTTGGAGGATTAGTTTAGTAGCATTGTACAACCACTTTTCATCCTTATCAATAAACATGACTAAGCCCTTCTCTGACTCTGTGCATGTGCCATTTATTGCATGGTTCTGTCAGTTTAGGTCAGTCTGAAGCTGTCTGTGAATAAGGTATGTGTTCAGCTTTACTTCTCTCTTTCTAGCTCCTAACTGAAGTTAGGCTACACTTATTTGACTTTGTTTCTCTGGATGTTCTTGTGGCATTTATGACTTTCTGATTTCTTCTGTTTTTCATGGTCACTGAGACATACCTTTATTTTATAGGGCCCAATCATTTTAACTTGGACCTCCATTTTACAGCAAGTTATTTATTTTAGTTGCTTTTACAATGAACTGTGGGACTTGTCTATAACTGTCTTTCATGTACAGTACAGTGATTTTAAAGATAATGTAACTATACTATTTTAGATGCTTATGTGATTGTGATCACTTACCTTTAACAACTGATTATTCTGAAGAGTAAATATGTTGTTCCTCCTATGTAGAGATCACCTGATAATGCATTTTAAGAATAAAAAGCCAGTTATGATCTTTCAATAAAAAGTGGAAGATTTTTTATTCAACATGCAATATTTTGGCAGTGGTTGTCCTCATCTCAAAGTTACATATTCTTCAAGACTCATAAGCTGAGCACCCTGGTTTTATACAGAGTTACTAATAGCATCTTTAATGTCTGGGCTCTTTGGTAAAGTACTCCTATACTTCCCGCAGTAACTGAACTCCCAGTTGCAACTCATAGTCACCTGGTACTAATTAAAATTCAAAGCCACCTTCCTTGACATTAACCTTCATCCCACTGAGGAACGCATCCAGACCTCAGTCCATATAAAACTAACCAGTATGCAGAAATACCTTCACTTTGACAGCTGTCAGCACTTAAAAGCTTCCTTCCCCACAATTTCAGCATCTGTGGCAAACGTAATTGCACCACCACCAAATCTCTGAACATCTATACTAACAAATTCTTCTAGGCTTTCCTCTCCCTCGACAATTCCAAGGATCTCATTCACAAACACACCTTCTGCACAGTGTTCTCTTGTTGCCCCCCCCCCCCCAAAAAAAAAGCTCTCAATTCCAAAAAACTCAGAAGCACCTACCTTTTTCCTAGAACCTTTCAGGCCTTTAAAGTCTCAATACATTATTCCACCAATGCTATGACTTTCTCCAGCCCAGAAATGAAATCATTACCCTGATCTACTCCCCTTCTGTTACCCTCCTAACTGCCCTAACATTCTCATTGAACAAGATGACATTTCAAGACCATTGTCCTTATATCTACAACCATTCTTAGTGTAAATCTTGCCCATGTATCCACACACTATCACTTACTCCAGCCCCACGACTACTAAATCATAGTAAATAAAAATCAGAGCAAAACGTGAAACCATGCATATCATTCACCAACTAACACATGTTCACTGCATGGTATTTTGTGTAATAATGACCACCACAGAACAGGCTGATTATGTGAATGGACACAGAACTGTCCACCATGGGAATGTCAATACCGAGTTGCTGATGCGACCATGCTATACACCATGACTGACAATATCCGAGAGCTTGTTAGAACTCTCAGACTATTTGGGTCCTCACACCTGGTGCTAGTTTCCTTGAACTCCAGAGATGGAAACTTACTGTCTAACATACCTACGTATCTTGACACCCTCCTGCACTATTATTCTATTACATCTTTAGTCTTTGTTTTCTCTCTCTTTTTGGTTTTTACCTCATGTTCTTTACCAGTTTTCTCCAAGTTCTTAATCACAGTGTCAATTTTACTTCTCATTTCCCTACCTATTATTCCATTTTTACTTCTTACTCGGTCATCTTTATATTGAATCTGGCATAGCAGTTACCAGTGTACCATCTTTGACCATGTCTTCACAATTATTAGATCGCTTTCATCTGGGGGCTGAGAGACTTGCCCCTCCTTTCTAACCATCCACAACCTATGCCTTTTCTTTCTCTGAGAAAGGAACTAACAGTTCTGAACGCTAGAATAGTTTTTTGTGCTTCTCTGTGTGTGTCAATTAACGATACATAGGATTTCACCTTTGGAAGTATAGCTATTCTAAATATTCCTTATTATTTTAATTATATTCTTTGTCACATGAAGTAATCCCTGAACTAGTTTATACAACTTATTTTAATGTTCTGTATCTCTTCTTCAGAAAGAAGCTAAAGCTGAAAGTAACTCACTCTTCTGGATCTTAATTATAATGACAATACTCCTCCTGATTGTCATCATTATTCTTATATTGTGCTGCATGTGTGCTGGCTGCCCCCTCTATATGAGCCACAGGTAAGTAACACTTGTTAGTACGAGAGTACATACAGTGTTAAATGAATCCCAATATTTTCTCCAGCAAGACAGAGAAGTTACAACTGTGACATAAAAAAAAAATAAAAATAAGCCATTAAAGAAGAGAAAAAAGAAAATGTTAACTTCATAAAACATGCGTAACATTTGTAAAGTGGGGTTCTCTATTCTAACCTCTAGATTACATAGAAATGATAATAATCTATACTAATAATAAATCTGTAGACAAATTTTCATGTGGTTTACACAGGGGACTTAAGTATAGCTTTTTGCTGTATAAGCTTTACCTCATCAGAATTGGATCACAGAAAAAGAGGTATCCATACATGTTTTAAAAATGTGTGTTTGTATGTCTGTGTGTTCCATATCTCCTCCAAAATGGCTGGATTGATTTCAAACAGCCATGGTACACTGGCTGGAAAGAATTCTTGTAGGGGTAAGAACCACCTACCTGTCAAAAGCGTGGTGGTGGTGTGGTGAAAAAGAACTGTAAGCCACGACACATGAGTACCCAGATTTTAATCATTCAGTACGGGGTGCAGCCACTTTGAGAATTGAGAGCATGTAGAGATTTGAAACAAACTTTGCATATTATTTTAAATCTTTAAAAAGTTTTTCTTGCTGACACTCCTCCACAAAATGATGACACATTTGAATTTATTACTTCTTTACCACTAACTGTATTCACGATATATTTTGCAGACAGTGTTAATATATACCACTGAGTATACCTGCAAAATTATATCATTGTACAAAGCATAGTTCAGGAGATGTGTGAAAAACTGCCACATCAGAAATTAATTGAAAATTATTATTACTAACCTGCTGAATTAATTTTGATAAAATTTGGTAATGAGACAGCTTGAACCCTGAGGAAGAACATAGGCTATTTTAGACAGTGTGCAGTACAAGATACTTACTGAGTCATAGAATATTATGTGAATTAGGCAAAAAACTTTATCTCTGAAAAAGCTATTTACACTTTGACTTTTGATCTTTATCACACTCATTAAAATGCTTTTATGGGTTGATATGTGCTACATTATCACATTAATAAATACAATGCTTATTCAGTCTCTAATAATCACTTATAAGATACTCTCTAGAGCTCTGCTTAACAGAGTTGAAGAACAGGTAGATCACCTCACTGAAGAATACCACGCTCATTTCCGGAAAGGAAGGTCATTTGTCAAACAGATATTCAACCTAAAAAGCATTCTGCCAACAAGAGCTCTATGGTGCCAGAACACTGTGGTTACCTTTGTCGACTTTAAAAAAGCATGACTCAGTCGACAGACAAACACTATTTAGTACCTTGGAAGAGTTTGTAACTGACAAAATATGAAACAAATCATTAAACAAATGCTAACAGATGCCATCTCGAAAGCCGAGTGCCTTGGGCAAATTTCTGATCCATTTGAAATTAAGGCAGGGGTCAGACAAGGAAATGGATTATCCCCAATCCTCTTCAACATAGTACAGGAGAAAATAGTGAAAACCTGGGAAGAGGCTCTGAATTTGGAAGGAATAAGAGGAATATGCATTGGGAGGGAAAGACAGAACCAGGAAATCAAGTGTTTAGCTTCCGCCAACAACCTTGCTGTCTTAGCCAACAACTGGGAAGGTGCTTGCAAGATGCTTGGGAGTCTTCATGAAATCACAGATAAAAACAGGTCTTCAAATTTCCTATGAAAAGACAGAATATATGGAGTGCAGGCATCGAAGAGAGAGCTGCACAGAAGTAAATCATGGGAACATTAAGAAGACAGAGAAGTTTAAGTACACTGGTGTCCAAAATTAAAGCAACAAATGGAAATTTTACAAGGTTGCTTTTATTTTACCACATAACAATATAAAGATGTGCTAGTACAGTATAAACAAAGTAAAGAATACAGAATGTAAACAACTGCAACATATATAATGTAGACAAAAGTGTTCTTCATTTTTTCCAACTTAATGGATTTGCACGCACATTCCAACAACTGGTTAATGTGCTCAGTATGGGGTGCAACCACTTCTGGCAGCAATACAGGCCTGACAGTGATGGGGCATGCTGTGAATAAACGATGGGGCATGCTGTGAATAATGTCATCAGTCTCTTGTTGAGACAATAGTGTCCATTCTTCCTGCAGATTTGCTCACAGTCTTGGTGGATGCAGACTTGATGCAAGCCATCGCCCAAGTGCATTCCAGACAGGCTCTGTGGGATTCAAATCAGCAGAGCAAACAGACCACACTATGCATGCAATATCTTCCGTTTCCAAGAAAACATCAACCACCTGTGCTCTATAAGGTCGAGCATTATCGACCATCAATACAAAGTCTGGGCTCACGGCACCTTGCAACAACAGCAAATGCGGTTCCAAGATCTCATCACAATACCTGACAGCAGTTAAACCTTGCCTATTCACCCGTACAGTTTTCTGAGTAGGGGTTCGAGTGGTAAACATAATCCCTGCCTGCACCATTAGGGATCCTCCTCGATATTAAGTCTCTTCCACAATGTTTTGCATTCCGAAATCGTGTTCCACGTTCCCTCCAGATGCTAATTCTTTGAAAATCCCTCTCCAGACTAAATTGGAACTAATTTGTATAAACTACATTACCGTTCGACTGACCAGGTGGCATGTTAATGACACCACTCTAGACATTCCCTTCTGTGAAGATGCCTCAGATGTAGGCATACAGCAGGTCTCTGATTAAAAGCCACTCTGCCATAGTCTTCTACACACCTTTTGCCTCAATACAACAGTTCCAGGTGATGATGTGAGTTCACATGTCAGTTGCCTTGCAGTGCTAAGGCTGTAATGTCGTGCCCTTACAGCCAAATAATGGTCCTCTCTTCTGAAGTTACACGTGATAAGCCCTGTCCTGATCTTTGGGATACAGTTTTGTTCTCTATAAACTGTTGCCACATCTGAGAAACAACAGAACACTTCACATTAAGCCATCAGGACACGAGTTTGCGATTGTCCTGCTTCCTTTCTTTCTATAGGCCTCCACCACAGAGAGTCTGATAGGCATCTTCTCTGTGCCATACTGCACCGTCTGCGACTGTGTACACAGCAATTGTGGATGTGGGGATACCCGACAAAAACTACTTCATTCATTGGTGCCCTGACGTCATCATTAGCATGGTTGTTCATTGACTGGAATGTCATCAGAACATGATTGTACAGACATCTGATTAGCAGTTTATATGATTATATAACAAATTAGGCACAGGATGGGGAAATAGTGGCTTGTTGCTTAATTTTGGATGCCAGTGTACCTGGGGGGGAATGAATCCAGTCAAACAGACTGGATAAGTAGGAGCCAGAAAATTAGACTTGGCCTACAAGCTAACACAGAAGAAGAACAATAAATAGGCTTACCCTAGAAATCCAAAATCAGACACTATAATTTGGTAGTACAACCTGAAGGACTGCATGCTTCAGAGCATCTTATTTTAAATTTAAATATAGGGGAGGTTCAAGAACTCAAAAATAGCAAAAAAGGAAATTTTTTAGAAAAATACTACACCACAGAAGACTGCTGATGGGACTTGGAATAAGAGGAAAAACGAAGAATTATACAAGTACACTGAAAAGATCATGGACACAACGAGGAAGTGGAGGTCGATGTTATATGGACACCTAAAAACTATGGATGACAGCAGACTGACCAAAATGATCTTCAGCTACATAGTGGGGTTAAAGGCCACACCTAATAGGCAGATGAGGTGAAGCAGAGTTGGAATTATGTCACAGATACAGTAGAAGAGAGTTTACTAGCAGAGTTAACAGCATAACTTTATTTCAAAATAAACCATCAAACAGGAGGCCCAAACAGATCATTTCCAAGGTGAAGAGAAAAAAAGAAGCCCAAATATGAAGAGGTTCTGGGAGGATAAGGAAGGAGAAGAAGTCTTAAGTCCTCTGTGGTCCATAGCGGACCAATTTCAGAAATAAAAAAAATAATAATACTTGGAGATCTCATGTAGAACAGATGAGTGATGCACATGTACCATGTAAATGTATAAAGTCAACTTAGGGGCTTTTGCAGAGTAGGTCAAAGACCAGACTGCAAGACCAAACTGAATGACATTGCAACAAGTTAGAAGGAGAGGCCTAATGTTCAAATGAGTGTGAATTCCTGCTGAGGTCATTGGTCCCTAGACTTACATACTACTTAAACTAACTTATGCTAAGAACAACACACATATCCGTGCCCGAAGGAGGATTCGAACCTCCAGTGGGAGAGGCCGCGCAATACGTGACATGGCGCCTCAAATTGTATGGCCTTCCGCGTAGCAGAGGCCAAATGTTTGAAGATGAAGAGCATAATATAATTATCATTATTATTATTATTATTCTACATTATCACTTGCAGAAATTTAAAGGAAATCTGTGAATTTATGCAGTGTTGGCTGCATCTGCAGAATTCAGCACAGTAGCATTTTATTTTTAGATCACTTACATCAGCAGCAGGTAACTTCTAACTAATGTCAGTTAATAATAATGTCAGTCAATAATCATTGTCTCATACATATGAATGCAGCACAGAAGCCATTGTACATAAAGTAGTATTAATTCAACATTACACTGCAGAAGCTGTAAATCAGAACAAAAAGCTCTATTACACATTCTGAGTGCAAGAAAAGATGCTGCTTATGTAGAATAAGTGAGGCATTTCTTCAAGCTAAATGCAGCAACTGTTTCAACCATTGAAGAACATTTGAATCTAAAATAACTGAAGGTTATATAAATTTCTACTCTTTTGGAAGCAAAATTTGATTTCACATCAGCTATCAAGAAGGCTATGAAACAGTATAAGTGTACAGATCATTAGATCCTGGTTCTACTTTGTATCTTGTGAATCTCTTTGATCTTTGGTTGGAAGTGACATTTTTTCCCACTCATGGAAACTCTAGTACACCATCTTTTTCTCTTGCTAAATTTAGAGCCTGACGCAATTCATTATTTTTGTTATTGTACGTTCTTTCCTGACCAGCTCTAACTACTGTTCATAAAATAGGTTTGTGGGTACTTTTCATGTGTTGCTCTCATTTAGTGTATTTCTCTTTATGAATAAGTATAATGTTGTTCTTAAGCAGTTGTTATCATCTATTCAGTTCACTATTTTCTCATATATTGTACCAACTTTGCAAAATTTTTCATAAATTTGAACAAGATATGCAATGTACATTTTTTTATATTTTTATGATGATGCAGATGATATCTTTATTAATTGATCAGCAGAGAAAAAGAATGGTATCATTATGTAGTTGCTGTTTTATATTGCATCTGATTCATGGAAGCAGTCTCTGTAACTTTACATGATCCACTTATTCACACAGTGGGTCTTTGGAAAACATTTGGTATGTTAAAGCAAATATATTGCACACCACAAAATGACTTTTTTAAAAACCTGCTAAATGTTATATTAGCTTCCTTAAAATATCATCAGTGATTCACAAAATTTGACATATTGCATTTTGGGCACACACTCTATGACTCCATATCACCTGTTTTACATAAAATAAAATAAATGTAATAGAGAAATGAGGGTAGCATTTGTTTCATTTCATGTGAAATAACTGTTTCATGGAAACAAAAATAAAAGACCCAAAATTATTAGCAATGCCACCATTCATGTTAAATATAAAGCATAGAAGTATGCAATGATTAATAAGTATAATAAAAGAAAGGCTTCAAACAGCTGACTAATAATATGGATATAAGCACCAAGAAAGACTGATTTCAGCTCTGTGAACAATACACAGTAGCAACAACAAGCCAAGACATACAACCGCAGTTTAATTGCTTAAGGAATTCCACTAAACTAAAAGTAGTTACTTATCATGATGAATCTTTTCCGTAATGCTTGAGTTAAACTGAAAATAAAATTAAACCAGTAGACAGACAAGAAGGCAACAGGAAAATTAGTTGAAAAGAACACACAAATTTAGACAGTATATAATTCTTTTAATGATCCAGACATTCATCATGTTCTTCAAAAGGAGCATCTTTTGAGATGTGGAATGAGTCAAGAAACGTAATAACATAGAGCATCAGCAAAGATGAATTAAATATTTAGGGCCTGTATTAATAAATCAAACAATCAATCAATATAACTCGACAAAGCCTATGAGGAAAAAAAATTTTCATAGATGCGGAAAAAGTCGAAGACCACAGTCTGAGGTTTTTACATTGATAAGAACTTGAAATAATGGAAGTCACTTTTTACAGGTCTTATTAAAAGTTTATGCTCTGCAATTTCTGCATTAAAGGTAATAACAGACTTTGGAGATGAAATTTTCACAAAAATTACTTACTTCTGTTTTTTTACTACCTTATGTCATACAGCATCATATTCTGGGGCAACTGTCCCCTGTGTAAGAAAATATTTATTCCACAGTCACAGAATAAGAATAATACATTGGCCACACTGCAATACCTCTTGTAGACAGCTCTTTAAACAGTTGAGCATGTTGACAACACTCCCATAGTGACTTTCTTCCCTTATGAAGTTTGTAGTCAGCAATCACTCACAGTGCAAGAAAGGACAGTAAACATGAAACTAAAAGGAAAAATGACTTGCTACTCATTTCTCAGGCTTAGCGTTCCACATAGAGGAGTGAATCATATATATTTTTGATTTGATAGCTAGTGATGCAAAGAATTCAATGGGCCATACAATTATTTTCAAACACAATCCAAAAGCATACCTGCTTGCTGCTTGACATGTGTATGTGTGGGGGAGGGGGGGGGGGGGCATGGGCATTGGCGCAAGCATGAGGAGGGGGCAGTGTGTGCTTAAGTGTGCGAGAGACAGATTGTGCATAGACTGGTTGTTAAAATTGCAATGCTATGAAGCAGCATGAAATAAATGTTAGAAAAGGTCAAATTGGCAAGATGTGTACTATATGCTTGGTAATGCAAATAATTAGCTTTTCAATACCACCACAAAAAATAGATACGGGTAACACTGTCTACATTCTGTGTATAAGGAAAGATGACACAGCAGATTTCTCATTCAGAAATCACATTTCAATGTTTTTTTGTTGGTGTAACAATTATACTGTGCCGCATGCAAGAAATATAAATGAAGATTAGAAATTTATTGTTTATTTGTCCAAGAATCATTTAGTACATTATTCATACGTGTGATATAGCACAGTGGTGAACTACATTGTTGACATAATAAAAATGCATAATAATGTAGGTTGGAGTACTACATTGCTTCTACATGTGATAATAGCAGTTATTAAGTGAGATGACATGATAAGCACAGTGTAAACTATACAGGGTGAGTCACCTAACGTTACCGCTGGATATATTTCGTAAACCACATCAAATACTGACGAACCGATTCCACAGACCGAACGTGAGGAGAGGGGCTAGTGTAATTGTTTAATACAAACCATACAAAAATGCACGGAAGTATGTTTTTTAACACAAACCTACGTTTTTTAAATGTAACCCCGTTAGTTTTGTTAGCACATCTGAACATATAAACAAATACGTAATCAGTGCCATTTGTTGCATTGTAAAATGTTAATTACATCCGGAGATATTGTAGCCTAAAGTTGACGCTTGAGTACCACTCCTCCGCTGTTCGATCGTGTGTATCGGAGAGCACCGAATTACGTAGGGATCCAAAGGGAACGGTGATGGACCTTAGGTACAGAAGAGACTGGAACAGCACATTACGTCTACATGCTAACACCTTTTTATTGGTCTTTTTCACTGACGCACATGTACATTACCATGAGGGGTGAGGTACACGTACACACGTGGTTTCTGCTTTCAATTACGGAGTGGAATAGAGTGTGTCCCGACATGTCAGGCTAATAGATGTTCAATGTGGTAGCCATAATTTGCTGCACACAATTGCAATCTCTGGCGTAATGAATGTCGTACATGCCGCAGTACATCTGGTGTAATGTCACCGCAGGCTGCCACAATACGTTGTTTCATATCCTCTGGGGTTGTAGGCACATCATGGTACACATTCTCCTTTAACGTACCCCAGAGGTGTAAGATCAGGAGAACGGGCTGGCCAATTTATGTGTCCTCCACGTCCTATGAAACGCCCGTCGAACATCCTGTCAAGGGTCAGCCTAGTGTTAATTGCGAAATGTGCAGGTGCACCATCATGTTGATACCACATATGTCGACGCGTTTCCAGTGGGACATTTTCGAGCAACGTTGGCAGATCATCCTGTAGAAACGCGATGTATGTTGCAGTGCTCTACGATACACACAATCGAACAGCGGAGGAGTGGTACTCAAGCGTCAACTTTAGGTCACATATCTCCGGATGTAATTACCATTTTACAATGCAACAGCACTGATTACGTATTTGTTTATATGTTCAGATGTGCTAACAAAACTAACGTGGTTCCATTTTAAAAAAATGTATGTTTGTGTTAAAAAACATACTTCCGTGCATTTTTGTATGGTTTGTATTAAACAATTACACTAGCCCCTCTCCTCACGTTCAGTCTGTGGAATCGGTTTGTCAGTATTTGATGTGGTTTATGAAATATATCCAGTGGTAACGTTAGGTGACTCACCCTGTATTATGAATTGACAATTAGTAAAATTTGGTAAATGAGGTTTACTTATTACGATGTTCCATAAATTCAGACAAAGAATAGAAGCAGTGGTCAAGCAAGAACTGTTTTAACTTTATTTTAAATGCATTTAATGTTGGTATGTATTTTAGGTAAGAAGACAAATGGTTATACAATATAGTTCCAGTATGATATACTCCTCTTTTGTGTAAATTTGTATTTTCTGTGTTCATATATAGGTTCAGCTTTTGCCTAGTTTCATATGTTTGTATATCATAGTTGTGTCTGAAGAGGTTTTCCTCTTTAAAGATGCTCCTTTATGTGAAAATTAGTATTTCATATATACACAAGCAAGGTAAGGGCAATATTTCGAGAGTTTTAAAAAGGGGTCTACAGGAATCCTTGCATTTAGCTTTTTTTATCACCCTGAAAATATTTTTCTGTATTTTAAATGTTTTTATAGAATTTGTGGAATTCCCCCAAAAAATTATTCCGTACATAAGTTGCAGCTGTATACTATAATGGTACAATGTCAGCACTGATGAGCAGCTTGTATTCTGAGTGATGATGATGATGATGTTTGGTTTGTGGGATGCTCAACTGCGTGGTCATCAGTGCCCATACAGAGTCGCAAATTTTGTGCCATCCAATTTTTTCACAATCCACTCTAACCACTGTCACAAATGATGATGATGAAGATGATGATGATGATGATGATGATGATGATGATGATGGTGATGGTGATGAAATGATGAGGACAACACAAACACCCTGTCCCCTTATTCTGAGTGAGAATCCTAACAGCATATGCTAGTGAATTCAGTCTCTTATTTAAATTGTTTAGGTGTGCTTTTTTTTCAAACATTCAAGAGCCAAAGCATACATTTGTCACAAGAATCAAAAAACTCTGTATCTCTTTTTTGTACATAGCTTATTTGTATCTAAAAAATTGAGAATGTATCCTGATACTGCACAATTATGCTACTTACCTCATCACTGCAAAAATAATGAGACAGATTAGAAAACAAGTAATTTATTAAGAATGTTCTATGTAACATATCTGATTATAAGTACAAATATGAAAGCTTTTGTTGAAAGCTTTTGTTCCACATACTATTAACACTGGGCCATTATCTTTTACTTTGTGATAATACAGGTACAGAAATATAGAAGTAATGTTTTAACTAGTAGAACAGTTGTAAACAAAAACCATTTCCAATTTTCTTTTATTTTTTACATGAGAATAGAAAAATTAAATTCAAGAAAAAAATTTCAGTATTTACTATCATTCTTTACACAACTCCATTCCTGGGATCACATAAGGTGTTGGGCAATGAGCTGAGTTCCATGTCAAGGGGAGACAAACACAAAAGGGTAGGGTCTATTAATTGTCAGCAGTTCAGGTATACAGTGAATAATGCTACCCCTTAGGGAAGTCACAGCAAGGAATAGGAAGGAATACCATGTGCACTCAGTGTGTATGCCTCATTGAAAAGGCTAGTCCAGTAGCCATTGATGGAACAGGGCGTAACCATCTGCAGACTGGGACACGCAATGGGACAAACAATGCCTTGTTTGGGTTCCGAGGACACACACATGTGTGATTCCAGTGACTGGCAGAGAAAGTTGGAAGTATCAGAGTAAGATACAAAGAAATGCTCCCCATAGGTGAGAATATTAAAATCCTATTGTTTAACTGCTGAAGCATTTAATCAAAGTGCCAGAGTTTGAAATGCTTCCAAAATCCAGTGAAGATCACATAATACTAAGTACAGAAAGCTGGTTAAAACCTGAAGTTGACAGCAGTGAGATTTTTGGGGAAAATTGAAGCACATATTGAAAGGATAGGCTAATGGCAAATGTACATGGTGCATTTGTTGCAGCAGACAAGAAACTCATATCTATCAACACTGAAAATGAAACTGCATGCAAGATTGTTTGGCTACGACTCTATCAGGAGTTGGAGTAAAATTATAATTGGATCCTTCTATCAACCACCAGACTCACCTCGTAATGTAATCAAAAACTTCAGAGAAACCATCAGTTCATAAGTGCATAAGTATCCCAATCATTCTGTAACCATTGGAGGAGACCAACAATCCAACAATCAATTGGTATAATTACAGTTTTGTTAGTAGTAAGTGTGAAAAGATATCCTGTGTAATATTACTAAATACTTTATCTAAAAACTACCCTGAGTAGACGGTTCAGAGCCCCAGTTGTGATGGAAATGTATTAGATATAATGGCAGCAAATAAACCTGTTCTCTTTTAGTAAACCTGCATCAAAATTGGTATCAGAGACCAAGACATATTAGTAACAACAATAATTAGCAAAGTACAAAGGGCAATTAAAACAAGTGAAAAGATTTATAAATTCAGTAAACTAGACAACAAAGCAGAAGTGTCATATCGTAACTTTTAGCTCATTTGAAACTTTTAACTCAGGACAGGAGGATGGAGAGGAACTCAAGTTTAAAAGAATAGTTCACCATTCACTGGGTAGATATGTACCCAGTAGAACAGTTCATGATGGAAATGACCCACCATCATTATAGTCACAGTAAGGAAACTTCTAAGAAACACACTACTGCATAATAGGTGCAAAACAAAGCATACAGCTACAGACAGAGAGATATTGAATGAAATGTATTTGATTGTCAAAGAGAGCAATGCATGAAGCCTTCAGTGACTATTGTAGCAGAATATTGCCAAAAGATCTTTCACAAAATCCAAAAAACTTCTGGTCATATAAAAAGCTGTAAGCGGTGGGAAAGTTAGGTCCAGTCATTCATGGATGAGACAGGACTGAAATGGAGGGTAGCAAAGCAAATGCAGAAATTCTGAACTTCATTTTCCAATGTTTCTTCACAGAGGAAAATCTAGGAGTACTGGCCCAGTTTAGTTCTCGTACCACTGAGAAGATCAGTAAAATAG
Organism: Schistocerca cancellata; assembly: GCF_023864275.1. Lineage (NCBI taxonomy): Eukaryota > Metazoa > Arthropoda > Insecta > Orthoptera > Acrididae > Schistocerca > Schistocerca cancellata. Next base: position 1,069,725,478 of record NC_064626.1, read on the forward strand.
ATATTAGTGTCAGTGGTGTTGATAAACAGTTGAAATCACTGAAACTGAAGAAAGCTGCAAAGCCTGATTCCGTACTGAATCTGTAGCTGAGTTAGCCTTTTTTTTAATCTACCATAGATCCCTCAAAATAAAAGACCATACCCAGTAGTTGGAAGAAAGCACTGGTCACACTTGTCTATAACAAGTATAGCAGAAGCAATCCACAAAATTAGCATCTAATGTCCTTGCCATCCATTTATTGTGGAATTTTAGAACATAATCTGAGATCACACGCAATGAGGTATCTTGAGCGCAATGACCACCTCCATGCCCACCAGCATGGATTCCAATAACATAAAACCTGCAATTTTTTCACATGACATACTGAAAGTCCTGGATCAAGGCAGGCAGGAAGATACAGTATTTCTTGATTTCTGAAAAGCATTTGACACAGTACCACATTAGTACCAAAAGTATGATCGTATGGGGTATGAAACGAAACTTGGTTGGACTGACGATTTATTTGGCATGGAGGGGACAGCACCAGCAAGGTGTGTTGGGTCCCTTGTTGTTCATGTTGTATATTAATAACCTTGTGGACAATATTAATAGTAACCTCAGACTTTTCACATATGTTTCAACTATCTATAAAGAAATACTGTCTGAAAAAAGCTGCACAAATATTCAATTGGATCTTGATAGTCGCAAAGATTGGCAACTTCCTTTAAATGTTCAAAATATAAAACTGAGCACCCCAAAAAGGCAAAAGAATATAATATTCTATGACTACAATATCAATGAGTCACTGTTAGAAATGGTCAACACATTACTAAAATTTGGGTATAACACTTAAGGACATGAAATGGAACAAACATGCAGTGCATGCACAAAAAAATTGTGATATCTGTCCTAGAGCATTGCCCAAGTGTGTGGACCCATACCAAATAGGGCTAACAGGGGATATTGAACATATATACACAAGAGCAGTACAAATGGTCACAGGTTAATTTGACCCCTGAACATTTTCCTGAAGATGATGATAGAACTGAACTGATGTACACTATCCCATGAAAAACTACTTACAAAGTTTGTAGAACCAACTTTAGGTGATGAATCTAAGAATGTATAACAATCCTCTATATATCACTCCCATAGGGTTTGGAAGGACATGATTAGACTAACTGCAGCACGTACTGAGGCATATAAGCAGTCTTTGTGCATTCCATGCATGATTGGAAGAGGAAAAAGCCCGCCCTAAGAACTGGCATAATGGGGCATACCCTCTGTCACACACTTTGTAGTGGTTAGCGGAGTACAGATGTAAATGTAGATCAGATGTTGCTAAGTTTACTGTAGAACTCTCTGCGCTGTTGAGGAAGAAATTACATCAGTATGTCTTTTCTTTTTTTGAAACTGATGAACAGGGTGGGTCTTTCGGATGCAGTAATGCATTGTGTATATCAGTCATGGTCTGTTGAATGCATTGATATATTTCCATTCTTCAGTTTCAGAGTAAAAATTTTTAATAACTATTTAAGATAGACAAGTATGAGACAGTTCGATCATACTACATTTGGAGGTCTTTACACCTGTATTGGCAACAATGTTTCATCAGAATCTTTAAAAACAGTTGCATGCATTTTAATTACAGGAAAGGGGTTCATAGCTTTCAAAAATGGTTCAAATGGCTCTGAGCACTATGGGACTTAACATCTGAGGTCATCAGTCCCCTAGAACTTAGAACTACTTAAACCTAACTAACCTAAGGACATCACACACATCCATACCCGAGGCAGGATTTGAACCTGCAACCGTAGCAGTCGCGCGGTTCCGGACTGAAGCGCCTAGAACCGCTCGGCCACCGCGGCCGGCGTTCATAGCTTTAGCTGACTTAACTACCTTGCATAAACCTTGCAAAACAAGAGGCGTTGCTTACCTTTCTTCGCTTCTCTCTAACTGCAAAATCTCTCTTGCAGCTCAAAAAGCTGTGCCTACTCACCAAAAACTTGTGTGTTACGTCTTCAAATAATCCCAGTCTAAATGGAGGAGACCTGGGTGTATGTTCTTGGAACTCCAGAGGCAAGCACTGACAAAGACTATGTGCCATCTAGTAATGAAATTTTGAAACATTTTCTCTATGGTTTGGAACTCGGAAAAAAGTCTCTAAGGTCATGTGACCAACAAAGTATTGAGGACTCAATAGCACTAAAACGCATTCTGTGAAAAAATTCAAACATTTGGAATTTCTACTCTTCAAATTGATGTGGCCACCGCCTACATTTGATGTGCAATAACTACTCACAGAGACAGAGAGAGAGATAGAGCTATGACCTCTGGCAGCAACAACAGCATTACCAATGGAGTGTATGTAAAGCATGCCAAGGGGATGCAGAAAACACTGTTACAGTCATTGTTCTACTACAAAAACAGAGTGGTTTATCTGATGTCCAAAAAGGCATGATCATTGGCTTTGGGGACAAGGCAGGAAGCATTTCCAAAATGGTTTAGCTTGCGAAATGTTTGTGTACCAACATGGTTAAAGTATACCATACATGACAAAAATGGCACTATCCAAAACCGGCACAGAGGCAATTGTCATGTGCCAATGGCTATAAATGACAGTGGTGCACGTGCCTGCAGAAATGTGTACAGGCGAATAGATGTTGAGAAACTGACTGCCAAGACGAACCAAGTGTCTCCTCGACGATCATTTGGTGAACGTTGCTGTGTATGGGCCTCCGCAGCATGTGCCTACTTCATGCATTCACACTGACTGCTGTTCATCAGTGATGAAGGCTGGAATTTGCACACCAGTACTCCAATTGAATGTAAACTGAGTGGCAGCAGGCCTTTTCAGAAGAATTGTGTATTATGCTCTGTTGAACAGATGGCCATTGGACTGTAACAATCGTTGGAAGGTCCAGGCCAGAAGGCATTCCCTGGGTGATCTCGTCATACTGGAAGGCATACTGATCAACACAAGTGTACATCAATTTTTGGACACCATGCCCACCCGTACATGCAACTTTTTTTTTCCTCTGCAGAACGACATCTACCCACAGGAAAATGCAAAGTGTCATGCAGCTCACAGTGCAAGTGCATGGTTCGAAGAGCACCAGAATGAGTTTACTGTACTCCCTGGCCACAAATCTCTCAGGATTTAAACCCAGTCAAGAATCTGTGGACCACCTCAATCGGGCTGTTCACCCCATGGATCCTCAACCAAGAAATGTAGTGCATCTGGCCACGACCCTGGAGTCAGCATAGCTCCACATCCCTATCAGTACCTTCCAGAACCTCACTGACTCTCTTCCTGCACATCTTGCAGTGGTCCGTGCTGCAAAAGGCGGTTATTCAGGGTTTTGATAGGTGGTCCCATTAATGAGACTGGACAATGTATAATACATTATTGAATCAATATGTTTAGGAGAGCCATACTCTGTGCCATGAAGGATCTCAGTGACTCCCTGTGACTAGCGCTTGAGAGGACAGCCGTAGTGTTTATTGGATCACGCAGTAGTGTACAGCCACATCACCTACCATGACACTGCAAATGAGCTTGTTTACAGTATGATAAGTATCCATGTGGACAGTGCAATGGCATCTGGAGAAGACTGTCAGCTTGGTGATCGCTGTTGCAGCTTCCTTTGATGTGGCTGCAGAGAGACGCTCAAACACTATCTGTGTGTGGAGGCTACTAGGCAAATACTGCCACATTCCACTCATCACTGTCATCCGAGCTGTGCACCTGGCATGATGGTATTGGATGCCACTCAGTGCATAATGTGATTTTTGTGTGTGTGTGTGTGTTTTTTTTTTTTTTTTTTTTGGTGGCTTTCAAGGAAGCAACGGCTATGCAGAAGAGGAAAGTAGAAGGTAGAGGCCGCAGATGCTCGGGCTAGAAATGTGACACTCATGGCACCAGATCCTAAGAGTTCGTGTGGCATATGATGACAGTGAATTGCAGACTGGGAGTGAGTGACAAGACAGAGGAAGGGAAGCCCAGCTACCCCCTCCCCGACCCCCTTCCCATTTCCTCCCTCTACCCAACCCACCTGACACAATCTCCTCACCCAGTGAACCAGCCACAATTTCAATCCCAGTACTGTTTGTTCACCTGGCACAAAGCTGCCACACAAATTTGGTATTGGGTGAGGGGCACCTATTGATAACTCAATACTTCTGCTATTCAGGGATTGGTCTCCTTTACTCCTAAAGTATTTACCTAAAATTTAATAGAGTATTTTTCTTTTATACTTCCTGGTGTTGCAATTTTAATGCCTTGCAGTGCAAAAAGCTCTATTTTTTTTTTGGGGGGGGGGGGGAGGGTTAAAAGTACATTAAGATAAGGTAAAAAACAGTCATGTAAATATGATGCTCTATTTTTCACAAAGAAAGCAGACTGTGTTTGGAAACCAGCTGATAGGTAGCACATCATTACAAGAGATAGAAATTAGGATCCATGAAACATATAAATAACTAACTAAATCAAAATGGCTTTATGATCACAACAAATTTTAGATTCAGCTCTGAACCTCAGGTAATACAACTAGGCATCAGTTTATTTTGTCCAGGAGAGAGCTCTCCAGTATTTTGCAGTCTTTTACTGGAATTACAGGTCAGAAACACATGACTTGAAGCATCCAAATTACCAAAAGTACACATCAACACATCTTCTTCAGTTGTTGAACCCATTAGACTTTCAAACCGACTATGCAAAAACTCACCTGCAGAATTATTAACTATTATTTTTTTCTTGTGTATGAAAGTTTAAAAATTGAAAACTTACAGAATAAACCAGAGATTTAATTTTACATTTAAGTCATACTGAATTTCTGCCTGCATTTCGACGGTTTTCGTACAAACAGTGTGACCTTAGAAGATTATGCTCTGAAACAGTGATTTGCTTGGAAAACATTGCCCCTTTATTTGAAGTTACCCAAAATTCATAAATAATAAATTCAATACTAACTACATTCCAAATTCACATTAAAAGATCATTGTGAGAACTGTGGCTACATCAGTAGTGTCAAATAATTGTGAAAAATTAAATATATCTACAGAAATATTACTGTACTACTCTCCATTTACCGAGACAATGAGGGGCTTGAAGAATGGAATGATTGGGACAGTAGATAAATTTATAGTAAAACGTACTTACTTACTTCCACAAATGTAATGTGATAAGTTTACAGGTAGAACCATAGGGGAACGGGCATAGAAATAAAAGACAGAGAGAGAGCTTCATACCATACTGTTTTTCTCTAATGAAATCCTTTAATAACAAAGCTCAAGATTCTTGTGTTTATCTTCAGTTATCAGTAACAGCATTTTGTTTATTTCTGAGCAGTGTGACTATTTTCTTGTAACAACGTAGCATGTCTCTTAGCTTAAAACTTAATCACTTTTATTTCTTTGCTGTTTATATTACACAATGAGTTTTGCCATGACAACTTTTTTAACACATGGCACATTATTAAATAAATAAAAAAAATAATGTCTAGTGGCTTTTCGAAAATAATCTCCACAGCTACAATGACATTTCATTTATTTACTTAATGCTGCATTTTAATTTCCAGGAAACATACTCAAGTGGCATCTACAGACGATCATGTGCAGTTAGTCCTCCATGAGGAAGGTCGAGGGAAAGACACAAAAGCTGTGCAAGGTGGGTTACCACTTAGCCTAAAATTTTAATCAGTTAGCTACTTTCTTTTAATACCATCCATTACATTACCAGTGGTGTCCTAAATTACAGAAACAAGCAATGTAGAATAATTTTCAGTGCAAAATGAGAATGCAAACATAAAAATTAAGCCAAACAGTAACCTGCAAGGACAAAAGCCACCCTTTTGCAGTCAACACACCGTATGCAATTAACTGATAGTTTGCATATGATTAAAGATCAGTTCTGTAATTAACGATCCTTGAGTACTTTATTGCCTTTAAAAACTTCATACATATTATACTCTCAGACAAAAAGTTTTTAGGTAACGAAGTACATTAAGGTAGTTACTCGTACAAGTGTTTTACAGTAATGCTTCAAAGTGATGACCACCACAGTCGAATGCCTTCAATGTTGTCAACCAATCAAGCACAGCAGCTCTGTGGCATGAACTGGTGGTACTAACATATCCCCCCCCCCCCCATGAACCATGGACCTTGCCGTTGGTGGGAAGGCTTGCGTGCCTCAGCGATACAGATAGCCGTACTGTAGGTACAACCACAACGGAGGGGTATCTGTTGAGAGGCCAGACAAACGTGTGGTTCCTGAAGAGCGGCAGCAGCCTTTTCAGTAGTTGCAAGGGCAACAGTCTGGATGATTGACTGATCTGGCCTTGTAACAATAACCAAAACGGCCTTGCTGTGCTGGTACTGCGAACGGCTGAAAGCAAGGGGAGACTACGGCCATAATTTTTCCCGAGGGCATGCGGCTATAGATATAGTGGGAATTAGTGAAGTTCGGTGGCAGGAGGAACAAGACTTCTGGTCAGGTGACTACAGGGTTATAAACACAAAATCAAATAGGGATAATTCAGGAGTAGGTTTAATAATGAATAGGAAAATAGGAATGCGGGTAAGCTACTACAAACAGCATAGTGAACGCATTATTGTGGCCAAGATAGATATGAAGCCCACACTTACTACAGTAGTGCAAGTTTATATGCCAACTAGCTCTGCAATGATGAAGAAATTGAAGAAATGTATGATGAATTAAAAGAAATTATTCAGATAGTGAAGGGAGACGAAAATTTAATAGTCATGGGTGACTGGAATTCGAGTGTAGGAAAAGGGAGAGAAGGAAACGTAGTAGGTGAATATGGATAGGGGCTAAGAAATGAAAGAGGAAGCCGCCTGATAGAATTTTGCACAGAGCACAACTTAATCATAGCTAACACTTGGTTTAAGAATCATGAAAGAAGGTTGTATACATGGAAGAACCCTGGAGATACTAAAAGGTATCAGATAGATTATATAATGGTAAGACAGAGATTCAGGAACCAGGTTTTAAATTGTAAGACATTTCCAGGGGCACATGTGGACTCTGACCACAATCTATTGGTAATGACTTGTAGATTAAAACTGAAGAAACTGCAAAAATGTGGGAATTTAAGGAGATGGGACTTGGATAAACTGAAAGACCAAAGGTTGTACAGAGTTTCAGGGAGAGCATAAGGGAACAATTGACAGGAATGGGGGAAAGAAATACAGTAGAAGAAGAATGGGTAGCTTTGAGGGATGAAGTAGTGAAGGCAGCAGAGGATCTAGTAGGTAAAAAGACGAGGGCTAGTAGAAATCCGTGGGTAACAGAAGAAATATTGAATTTAATTGATGAAAGGAGAAAATACAAAAATGCAGTAAATGAAGCAGGCAAAAAGGAATACAAACGTCTCAAAAATGAGATCGACAGGAAGTGCAAAATGGCTAAGCAGGGATGGCTAGAGCACAAATGTAAGGATGTAGAGGCTTATCTCACTAGGGGTAAGATAGATACTGCCTACGGGAAAATTAAAGAGACCTTTGGAGATAAGAGAACCACTTGTATGAACATCAAGAGCTCAGATGGAAACCCAGTTCTAAGCAAAGAAGGGAAAGCAGAAAGGTGGAAGGAGTATATAGAGGGTCTATACAAGGGCGATGTACTTGAGGACAATATTATGGAAATGGAAGAGGATGTAGATGAAGATGAAATGGGAGATATGATACTGCGTGAAGAGTTTGACAGAGCACTGAAAGACCTGAGTCGAAACAAGGCCCTGGGAGTAGACAACATTCCATTGGAACTACTGACGGCCTTGGGAGAGCCAGTCCTGACTAAACTCTACCATCTGGTGAGCAAGATGTATGAAACAGGCGAAATACCCTCAGACTTCAAGAAGAATATAATAATTCCAATCCCAAAGAAAGCAGGTGTTGACAGATGTGAAAATTACTGAACAATCAGTTTAATAAGCCACAGCTGCAAAATACTAACATGAATTCTTTACAGACGAATGGAAAAACTAGTAGAAGCCGACCTCGGGGAAGATCAGTTTGGATTCCGTAGAAATACTGGAACACGTGATGCAATACTGACCTTACGACTTACCTTAGAAGAAAGATTAAGGAAAGGCAAATGTACGTTTCTAGCATTTGTAGACTTAGAGAAAGCTTTTGACAATGTTGACTGGAATATTCTCTTTCAAATTCTATAGGTGGCAGGGGTAAAATACAGGGAGCGAAAGGCTATTTACAATTTGTACAGAAACCAGGTGGCAGTTATAAAAGTCGAGGGGCATGAAAGGGAAGCAGTGGGTGGGAAGGGAGTAAGACAGGGTTGTAGCCTCTCCCCGATTTTATTTAATCTGTATATTGAGCAAGCAGTAAAGGAAACAAAAGAAAAATTCGGAGTAGGAATTAAAATCCATGGAGAAGAAATAAAAACTTTGAGGTTCGCCGATGACATTGTAATTCTGTCAGAGACAGCAAAGGACTTGGAAGAGCACTTGAATGGAATGGACAGTGTATTGAAAGCAGCATATAAGATGAACATCAACAAAAGCAAAATGAGGATAATGGAATGTAGTCGAATTAAGTTGGGTGATGCTGAGGGAATTAGATTAGGAAATGAGGCACTTAAAGTAGTAAACAAGTTTTGCTATTTGGGGAGCAAAATAACTGATGATGGTCGAAGTAGAGAAGATATAAAATGTAGACTAGCAATGGCAAGGAAAGTGTTTCTAAAGAAGAGAAATTTGTTAACATCGAGTATAGATTTAAGTGTCAGGAAGTCGTTTCTGAAAGTATTTGTATGGAGTGTAGCCATGTATGGAAGTGAAACATGGACGATAAATAGTTTGGACAAGAAGAGAATACAAGCTTTCGAAATGTGGTGCTACAGAAGAATGCTGAAGATTAGATGGGTAGATCACATAACTAATGAGGAAGTATTGAATAGGATTGGGGAGAAGAGAAGTTTGTGGCACAACTTGGCCAGAAGAAAGGATCGGTTGGTAGGACATGTTCTGAGGCATCAAGGGATCACCAATTTAGTATTGGAGGGCAGCGTGCAGGGTAAAAATCGTAGAGGGAGACCAAGAGATGAATACACTAAGCAGATTCAGAAGGATGTAGGTTGCAGTAGGTACTGGGAGATGAAGCAGCTTGCACAGGATAGAGTAGCATGGAGAGCTGCGTCAAACCAGTCTCAGGACTGAAGACCACAACAACAACAACAACGTACAGATAAATGTATAAATATCTTGCTAAATAGTACAATCTGCCTTTCTCATTGTAAGGGTACAGCACTTCACAAATTGCTGTTTCATCTTAAGTACGCTGCAGCAAAAGCAATTTGAGAAGCTGAATGTCAATAGACGCTACTCCCCTTGTGAGTTACTGTATGGCATAGTTCATATGGTGTTTTGTGCCCTGTATTGCACAGGGTATCACCTGGCAGTGTAATTTAGGACTACCATGTGTATGCCATCATAAAATCTTCTGAAGATCATTCACTTTCTCTTACAAAGAATCTCCCACTAACAGTAATAAGCACATTTTGTAAAATGTTGACAGTAGCAGAGCTGAGGGTTCCCACCAGAGAAGCATGGAGTGCTGATATGCGGCAGCACCAGTCCTGGAAATTCAACAGACGAAATAACACGAATCGAGACCAAGGAGAAGAGGACTTCCACTCATTTAGAAGCCTTCCAGGTCCACATGTTATCTACACAAGGGAACTTCAAGCGCTACAGCAACAACATCAAAGAGCTGAGCATGATAAAGATGTTTTTGTAGAAGATATCGAAGGCGGTCAGTTAGAAGGTCCACGAGAATTACGGCTTAAGAATGATACTGATTTAGATGCTGACTCAATACGTCGGCATGAAATGGAAAGGGGCTCAGATATTGGCAGAGGTGGTGCCGATACACTTGAGCGACAGAGGGTTCTAAGGGACAGGAAAATGGTTGGCACGCAACATTTGCATAATGCTGATTTTAAGAAAAAGGAAGCTGCATATTCAGAAAGAGCTAATGACCATGTACGAAATCCAGGTGATGCTGCCTACCACAGAAGTGATCCCGACCATGGCACAGTCCATTTTTCAAATGCATACAATAATACAGTGTATGTCCATGGTCAAACAAACAATTTTGCAACTGATGAAGTCATCTTAAGAAGAATAAACAACTCTGAAACATCACACCATATTCCAGGAGATCAGCAAACAAGTGATCCTCATCAAGTGAATGATCTGCATGGGGCACATATATTGGTAGCTGCTGACGAATTAGACTTAAGAAGGTTAACAGAAACTCGGATACCCGAGGGTTATCGCCTTATTTTAGAAAGAACAAGTCCACAAGATGATAGTGATAACAAAACACCAGTGGGAAGGGAACAGTATTTCATTCAGGAAGGGAACGCAGAAATTTTGCGCCTTGTAACACGAGGGCGGTCTGACGAAGAAAATATTTCCCTGCAACATCAAAGGCCTTCAACATTTCTCCCCGCAACTGAACAACACATCCGAATTGAAAACGGCAAGGAAATCATTATGCAACGCTTCATGCAAGATCAACACAACAATACACCTCAAACTGGTTCATTACAGCGGGACAATATTAAAATGAAAAAAGAGATGGAGGAACCTACTAGTAGAAGCACTGGTGAAGGAAATTTAAGTGGAAGTTTACAAACTGTAATAGCTGCCCATGAAGTCTGCTTACAAACTGAACAAGTTAACAATGGGCACAGAGAAATAACTAGAAAAGGAGATAACACTCCACAGCTCCATGAAAATGATAAACATATTCAAGATGATGTGAGAATAAGAGCGGGTCACATTTTACAGCCATATTCTGTACTTGGTGGAGCAATTAGTGAAAGTCAGGATACACAGAGTTTACCAGCTCAGTACTCCATGGCTACACAAACAGATGTCGATATAGGGACACAAACAGATCCCCTACCAAGGCGTGCCATAAGTGACAATGATGATTCATTCACTGAAGAAGAGGAAGACTATGTGGACTACTCCTCAGTAGTCCTTATCAAAAAACCTGGCAGTGGAAAAGGAATTCGGTGGGTCAGAAGGAATGAAAGCAAGAAAAAAAATGTCAAGACTGAACATCAGAAAAAATTCAAGGATGGGCACCATCCACGTAGAGTTTATGTGAAGACACCCATCATGGAAGAAACGGAGAGTTCTCTAGAACTTGCTGAGCAACACACATCTGCAGCACAGGCGCCAGAAGATACTGCAGCTACAAGCAATTATACTGAAAACAAGTCTAGTATGCTTAGACGGCAAAAAATAAAAAGTAAAATATTGTCTAATGTCTCTGAACAAGAACCAGTGACAACAGAAAGAAAAAAGAAGAAGTCAGAAGTGCTGGAACATGAAGAGGAATCATTATCAGATTCTTTAGAAGAACAGTCACTGTCTAGAGACAAAGATGAAGGGAATTACAAAAAAGATAGAAGAAAACATCAGTTCAAACAACATTTCCAAAGAAACTCCGAGTCTTCAGATGAGGATCATACATCTGAAAAGAAGGAACCAAATGAACATGATAAGGCATCATCAAAGGCAAAAGATAAGAGGGGTACAGGTAAGAAGATAGAATTTGATTCAGATGTTAGATTTTACTATCGAAAATCATCCAGCTCTGTTCACAGCAGTCCTGAAAGATGGATCCAAGTAAAACCAAACCGACCTAGAAGCAGGTCCCTATCAAGTCATCGAGCTACAGAAGAACAAAGTGAAGTAACAGACCATGAACTACTGGATAAACTGAAGAGACCAGGTATTAAAACTGAAAAAAGCTTTAAAGATAATGATGCCTATAACAGTGGTGATGCACAAATGGAGCTTTCTCGTACAAAGTCTACATCTGAACTTCAAAGAATAAAGAAAGCTGAGAGTTCAGCATCACAACAAACAGTCAGAGCCAAGTCAGTGATGGATAAAAGACCTGCTCCTGTTACAAATTCTAGTCAGAAATTGGATGTTGGTGGATCAGCTGTGAGAAATTCTCGTTACATGGATTGGTACAAAACTAAAAAAGAAGAAAGAGAAAGAAAGAAAAAAGAAGAGGAGGAAAAGAAACTAAATCAGACAAAGAAACGGAAAGTAAAGTCAACTGTTACCAAACATCCTGACACAAAACAAATTTCTGATACTTCCCAATCCAAATCAACATCAGAAGTGGAAGACAAAACAACAACACCTTCCTTGAGCCACAGTGAGAACTCTGATAAAATTAATCCACAGAACCCTGAAGAAAGCAAATCTACAACTCTCAAACAAAATGAAGTTAAGCCAGAGGATGATCTCGACTCTGGTATTGCAATGTCATCTCTTTCCACACAAACTCAGGCCAGTGCAACAAACAAGAAACGACGACATCAGGAACTCCTTGAGAAAAAGAGTGTATTTGCAATTGCATATAACGATGTCCATACTGAGCAACTTAGGCCAGACACTTCCTCACCCTCTTATTAATAAAATTCGTTTTATCAAACTGTTACAAAGACTTCTGATGCTGTTAGTGTTTAATATTTCATACATAAGACTGTATAATTTTTTGAGTGGACTAACAACTATTTTATGACAGTTCTATTAGTCTTCCGAAAAAATGAAAAGTAATGTATTTTGATCTCATCTTGTATGACATATGTTTCAGAAATCAGATTCTTTCAGATATAGCTTCCACACTCTGTTGATAAATAACTCTTTTCCAGAATGACATTTCTAAAATGTAGTCATACTTGAAACAATAGGATGATGATTCCGTATGTGTAAGGAAAGGAATCATAAAAAAATTTTACTTTAAATAATTGACAATATGATTTCCTCAGAGACACAGAACACAAGTTTTTATGTATTCTTTTCTGGAACTTCATAATGTGCAATATGCTAACGTACTACTGATTCAAAAGAACAATGATACGCTATTCTCTAAGTTTCCTTGTCAATGGCTCTCGATAATGTGTGCATGGCAAATCAAGTGACTAGATAGTCAACGTGAACATTCCACTTTTATCCAGATTTAAACATATAATTTTAACACAGTCCACTTCTACTATGTCTTTATTTTTATCACTTATTCTCATTTCCTATCTAGTTTTGTATTGTATGATATGTATTTTGAGATATTCAGAATCAACCCATTTAAGCTGGAATCATGTTTCTAAGCTACTGAGCGTACTAATAACGGAGTCAGGATTGTTTTTCTTTTTCATAATTTTCAGTTAGAACAGCCATATGTGACACGTATCTGCACAAGTTACAACTAAATTTTTGGAAAACAGTTTTTAACAAGAGAATTCCAAGATAAAAATAGTCTCAAGACTCACAGCACTGTGAAAATGATGCCAATAATGACTTTACTTGGTTACCACAATCAGCAGTTCATATTTACAAGAGCATAGAGGATGAAAATCAAATAACAGATACTGTATATTTGCAGAATTCTAATGAAAGTACATGAACAGGCCATTGTTGGTTATGTCCATGAGATTAATTTTAAATACCTACTGACCTGAGGCCTAACATACTTACAAATTTATTATGAACTGACAGATAAATCACGTCACATAAATACATAAGGAATGGTCTTAGATGTATCCTGTGGCAATGCATGAATATCAGAAACAAACAAGCTGAGTCTGATATGAATTGAAATTAGTTCCAACAATACACTGTTATGCTGCTTTGTGGATTTGTGACAAAAAAGTAGTAAATGATGAAGACAGTAGAGGTTTAAACAGTAACAGGAATAATGTAACATTCCTGCATCACATTAAATGAAAATAACATTCCTAAAACTTAAAAGTAAACAATGGATGTGGCTTGAAGAGTTCTTGTAATTCAATAATTGTTTCCCAGAAAATATGCATAGAATGTGCTAGCTCTGTGACTGCAAGCCTGCTTACTGCGTGACAGCATGTTAGAACTAGCTAGTGAACATAGATGTTGATAGGCTATCAAGTACTTTCAATGTCTTTTTAAAGAAGAGTAGACCACCATTTGATTGTGCCTTACTATATTTATCTTCCTTAGGTACTTGCTTTGGACTGCCTTAACAGATATGACATAATAATGGTCTAACAACTTTCAGCATTGTCCTTGATAACGGCATAAAAACCAAAATGCACTAGTACGTAAGATAAACATAGTAATACACAGTCAAATGGCAGTTTACTCTTTTAAGAAGTACTGTCTGACTGTGTCTCAACACCATCAAAAACTTTTTACTCTCAATGTGTTTTACCCAGAAAGTGGCTTCCGCCAGACAGAAAAGGAACAGATCACAGACTATCACTGTAATTTCTACAAATTGCCTAAAGTGCAGAGTAGAGAATAACCATATTTCAACACACAAAATCACAAAAGATGTCTAATAATGCTTCGTGCTACCATATCTACACTCACCCATCATGATGGATCAATACTGAAACATGACAGTCACCACAGTATTATTTCAAGTATCAGGCCATGTTTGTGGCTCAGATAAAGTAGCAACATATCCCAATATGTGGCTTCTGTCTACAATAAAGCTGAATATCTGAAAGTGTACCCAGTGTCAATCAGAACGTGAACACTGTCTTCAAACAATCATTGTGCCCCGAGATGTACAACTTATTTCCATTCTTTTTCAAATTTCAGACTGTAGGTATTTTTATGTTAAGCAACAAAAATTCTATTTTGTACAGTTTTATCCACCAGTCACATTCCATAGTATTTAAACAATGGAAATTTGGGATGGAATAACAATGTTGGGTGTTTAAAACTGATCCAGTGCCCACAAAACAGGAGGCATTGATAGATCAAAAACTGCAACCTTTTTTTAATGTAAATTTCAGAACACCCAATGACAACAAAAACACTATTGTCTTAGCTTAATTTTAATTGGTGTACATAGCAGATATAAAAGTACAACTGACACAAAACAAATGTCAATTTTTATCGAGGAAGCAGTCAAACCAGCTGAGTATGCATCAGGAACCGAGCACTAAATGAGTACTGAGGATTGAATGATAACATACAAGTCATCATTCTCCTGCATAATTCTGTGATATTGTTGTACTATAAAGTATTTTAATGTATTTCTTGTTAGTGTACAGTTTGATGAATATATTTGAAAATTTTTTCTTACTGTCTAAGTCGTAACATTATGATGTTTGTATCCGTGTGCCTTCTTGTAAAATTTGTAAGGAAATTGTTATTTTGTAATACAAAAGAAAATGTAGAATCAATAATAAAACATACAAGCAATATGGCAAATTAACATTTATAATTTATTCATGCCCAAAATGTTTTAAAAAAGCTAAGGTGAACAAAAAAATGTGCACTCACATAAGAATAAAAGAAACAAACTTACATGAACATCACACAAAAATTTGGGCATCCTTAGTACTCCTGTCCTTGCATTCATTGGATCATCACTGTGCACACACAAGAACTTTCAGAACAGTTTGTTTACTCTCATAAAATCTGTTCTTCACCACATGTACAAGAACTATCGCTTCTTTAGGAAAAGCTCACACATACATCTGAACTCTACCTGACTGAATTGCTACATAGCCTATTCACTATTCTCCAAATGATCCAGGTTTGATCAAAACTAGTAAACAGTGTAGACTTCATACAACTGCTCAGGTGATTCCAACTTTAAGTTTATTTTGTCATCCTGGCATGGTTTTTAACCCTGACAGTACTTCTTAGATACTCACTCACAGACCATAGGCTTGCCTATAGCTTACGCGCCGGGTACTAAAAATTGCTCCTCATTTTGAGCCAACCAGCTTATAAACAATTTTATTAAGCACTACATCATTGTAATTTGGAGACTACTGTGACTGTGATATTTGTTAAGGTACTCTTTATTTCCAGACATGAGCTCATTTATGTTTTTTGAATACAGCTTTTGAACATTTCAAATCGTCATCTTCAGACCAATGCACAACACAGGATGCCCATACATTGACACACAGATCACTGAGGAAAATTCCAGCAGAGAGATTGATACTTCAAGTCTGGGAAACAAACTGAAGAGCAATATGGTGAGCCTAAGCACCCAGAAGACTTTATCTTCAACTACTGTAATTCATATGAGAGGGATGCCAAACCATCATGCTTCCTGACAACTCTGACGATGGGATATGCTGTTTGTAGGTCTTGCTACTGTTGCTAGTTTATTGGAATATATTTTTAATTTGGATACTTCTTTTCTGTATGGCACAAGGTACTGTAATAGCCAAGCACTACCACTCCTTATTTCCTCCACAATTACATTCTCTTTGAATCACAACAATCTACTGTCAGTATACCATTGGTAACTCTTCTACACTGTCCTGACTACTGTCTCTCTGCAGGAACCATTTGTGTCAACAACAGGCGAGTGAATTTGGTAATTTTTGGGAGGTGGAAAAAAAAAAAAACAACAACAACAACAACAACAACAAGTCATAACAAATAAACACATGTTGGTAGTAGTTAAAACATTGGGTGATTTCCCTTTTGTCTACTGAAAGTATGATTAATCATGTCACCTTCGAAGTGCTAACTAATTTCTGTGACATTAGTGTCAACATTAACTCGTGTAAAGCAGGTTATTGCTTCTAGCAACCACTGATTTAAGATATTCTTATTTTTGTTCAGTCATAAGGGTCAAGGACATGAAAGGGAGGCACTTGAGAAGGGAGTGGAGACATTGTTATATCATATCCCCCATGTTATTCAATGTGCATATTGAGTGAGAAGTGAAAGAACCTTACTAGAAATTTAATAAGTGAACAAAATTCACACGACAAGAAATAAAAAATGTAAGGTGTGCCAATGACGACACAATTCTAACAGTCTTGAAAGATCAGTTGAATGGAAGGGATACTGTCTTGAACAGGTTCCTTGCTTTCCCATGCCCTTTATCCAGACAACACGGGGTTGGGACTGATATGGTTCTTCTTCAATTTCGCAGATAACCATCTATACACTTATATAGGCTATTACTACGATGGGGTTGCCACTACCAAAGTGATTTTAAAGCTACTGCCAGATTCTCCCCCTCCCCCTGGGGAGGAATCCATGTAACCCTTTAGACCGTGTCTAATATAATCATATGATCGAATGTGACATCATTTTTCAAAATAATTGCACATCATGTATCTGAGGCTGGATGTCGGAACCAGCCTGCTATTTATCTAGGGGGATCTGGAAGATGGCCAAAAAACCACATCCAGGATGGACGGAACACCAGCCTCCTCATTAATCCATGTGCCTACCTGTGTCTGGGAATCTGGTGAAATAACACATTTGGCTATCTGGGAGGTCAGAAGAGGTTATAATATGGATACTAACAAAAGTAAAAGAAGAATGATGGATTAAAGCCAAATTAAATCATTTAATGCTGTGGGATTTGGATTAAGAAAGGGGCACTAAAGGTGGTAGATGAGTTCTGTTATTTGAGCAGCAAAAAAACTTTTCCAAAATAAAATTCAAAAAGGAGATAGAGAGAAGAGGTATTGATGAATAATTAATTTGGTAATAGACTGAAGAGAGAGAGAGAGAGAGAGAGAGAGAGAGAGAGAGAGAGTGTGTGTGTGTGTGTGTGTGTGTGTGTGTGTGTGTGTGTGTGTGTGTGTATGGGGTATGGGGGGGGGAGAAGAGGTAAAAATTGTAGAAGGGGCCATAGGCTCAAATCAGGATCAAATGGATGTAGCAGCAGTAATTATGCAAAGACAGAGATAACTGTGCAGGACTGACTGGCTTGGAGAGATATATGAAACAGGTCTCGAGACTGAGCACCTTAAAAACAACAGACATTCAATTCACTGTAGGTGACACGCACAGAGACTTCATAAGCTTTTGCAGGGTGAGATGAATATATCATCTGGTCTGTGTGCATATAAATACTGTTCACTGGTGACAACAGTATTGTCACATTAATTTGCCATCTTCAAAATATTTTATCAAAACAAAATGGGCTCCATATCTTTGGAAGCCTGTGGAATTTTTCAAATTTGAATGTTTACAAAATGCAGTGCTCACAAATGGGTAAAATCGTGTAAAAAAAAAGGAACTCATGTATCCATAAATATATTCTTATTTATTTACAAATTGCCAAAATTAAAGCCATGTAGTAGTGTAAAAAGACAGGAAATTAACAACCATTAATATGATATATGTAATAGGATGTAGCAGGAATTTCTAAGTGTTTTAAAAAAGTAAACTTTTCTACTAGCATTTTTATCTTTTCGTATCATTAATTAATGTCAATATAGCTGAAATTAATTGTAGAATTACAGTAAATAATGCAAAATTTATAGATATTTCACAATAAAATGCCCAATCAGTTACAAATACAGATCTACGGACTTAACTCCTGTATGCAGAGCAGAGATCTATAAATACTGCCTTGGGTTCAGTCAGTTGTGTATATCTATTCAGAATGGTCACCAGATTAATCCAAGCAAAGTATTGCTGGTCTTATGCATTAATACGATACTAACAGTTGAATCTCCAATACAACATTGTAAAGTTTAATAAATGTAAATTCACCTTAAACAATATATTTATAAACCTCAAGAGTTTAGCAAACATATATTTCTAATCAAAATAAAAGCAAAAAATAAAAAATAAACGTTATAACATTTACAACAAAAGGGGAGTAATTACTTGTTAGCACAGAAATAGGAACAACTACAGCAGGTCCAAAAGACACGAGACATTCAAATCAGTATTCAATCTATCTTTCAGAAGTCTCTTGATTATGGATATGGAAAACACAGCTAAAGGAGAAGAGGAAATTAGAATCTAATATCAAGGTCATTAGACACTGATCGCAAGCACAGAGGGACAAGGTCAGGTAGGATATTACATCTGTGGTAATTGTTTGGGAACATACTTATGCTATTTCTACTCCCTAATTCTTTGCTACAATGATCATTACAGTTGAATATGTGCAGTTCGCAAGTGCAATGTCTTTACCATACATATGTCTATGGACCTCAAAGGAGGGAGAGAGAGAGAGGGTGGGGGGGGGGGGGGGGGGGAGAGAGAGAGAGAGAGAGAGAGAGAGAGAGAGAGAGAGAGAGAGAGAGAGAGAGAGCGGGGGGGGGGGGGCAGTAATTAGATAAAATTTATTGGAGGAAGGAAGGAGAACACAGGACATTGTTCCCTTGCATACAATACATTATTACAATTTCTGAATAGAAGAATGATCCCATTGCTCTTCAGTACAGTTTTAGGAAGCCATAAGTGCTACAAGTTTCCTAGAAGCGACTGAAAACAAAAAGAAAAACAGCGGTCTTCTTCACTTAAATGATGGTACACACCCACATAGCTGTATTCAAAATGTTTCTTATTTAACAAAAATTTAAAGAATTATTTCTGTTTGAGGTTTTTAGTTTGTGGCATAACAATAATGCACATATTAAACTTCAGGCAATAAATACATAGGTCACCATTTGTACACAAAATAGCTTACACCAATTTAATAATAATAATATCTAATTATTTGTATAAGATATAATGTAGCTTTACAAACTCTAATATTTTGTATTTATTTAACTTACTGGTTTATCACAGTGAACAGTTTACCTTTAAAAAATATATATCTAAAACTTCATTTTAATATTCCAGTCTATCAATATACACATAATTTTAAAACACAAGAAATAGAATTACACAGAACATTAAAAATCTCTTATGTATATAATTAATCAACCTTTATCGATAAAGATTTGTTTTTTCGTTGGTGCTAAATGAAAGCAATCCCTGGATGCCAGTTATTAATACCTAACTGGAGGAGATGAAGCACTTGTTAAGGGACATTTGTTTGCACCATGTCAGCAACAACCAGAAAAATGGTACATATTTCCACTTGATATTTTGTAAGTGCACATGAAGCTTCAGTTACATCAGTTCAAATTCAGCACACAATATGATTTTTTTTCCATTACTTAGAAAATTACTTTTTCATTATTATGGAAGATTGGAAGTCAGTACCACCAAAATACATTTATGTTGAGACACACTTAGCCATCTCTTTCTTTCCTTTCTTAGCAAAATACATTAGATCTATAGGAAAAGGAAACAATAGTGTTTGACATTCCCTCAATTGACCTATGTTACATTATTCAGTACAATACATAACTTTTTTTTACACGCTTATCTTTACTTTGACAGTAATGAAACATTGTCACTACTCAGTTTCTTTTGAAATAAAGCAGCTGCAACATGAGGGAATTTTAAAATTATCGGGTGCTGGTTCGCCATTTGGATGCAGCGCCAGTAGCTTCCTGTAAATGTATTTCTGCTTGCAGTATGTTCTGTACCCAGACGGGACTTCTAGCTTTGGATTACATGGTGATTCACCAGTTTTCTTACATTTTTCTACTCTTATCCCTTGCCTGTACTTTTCATCCGTATTAATAATGAACAGCATCTCATTATCAGCTGTTTTGCCAAATTTAGGATAAAGTATTGTTTCCTCGGCATCACATGTGAGCTCTTCATCAGTACTTGAATCAAATCTTGTTGCAACATGTACAATATCATCTGTAAAATAGCTTTGGAAACGTGATGTTTTGTTCTCCAGTAGCCTTTCGATATAACGATGAGGATAATCCCAAACATTTGAGACACACAAGTCTGTACCACCTACAGAACAATTCTTCACATCTTGCTTTGGAATGAAAGCAGTGGGCTTAATGGGGAAGACAAAGTCAGTAACAGTTCTACCTACACCATCAGAACTGCTAGATCGAGTCTTAATCCTGTGAATTTCTTTATTAGGTGCTGAAATTCCATCACTGTCAATAGAGCCTTGTTTCACTTCTGAAGCTAAGTTTTCTTGTAGGGAGTCAACAATGTGCCTCACAGGAAGTTGACTATTAGAAACTAGAAACAATGCACTGGCACTTGCTTGCTGCGATGAAGTTTCTTTGGTTGGCAGATAAACACCTGCAGTAAAATCAACTAGCAGCAACACTAGCAGTTGTCTCTTCATCTTAAAAGTTAAGCAGGTCATTACAGCAGTATGTTATCCAGTTGGTTACCTGAAAAACATCAGTGATATGATCGGTTAATTTTCATATAGTTGATTAGATAAAAACAAAGCAGAATAACTAGTAGCACCAATATGACCAAAGTCTTAATAACTGGATATGCGTTATTAAGGCCACTGAACAATTCTGAGTACTCCTATTAAGAAAAACCTGAAAATAATAAGGAAATACTTTTTGTCCCTTCCTTAAAAAGTACATGGTTACAAGTGGAGGAGTATGAATTTCATACTGTACTGCTTTGATGTATTAATAGCAACTGTTACCCTGCTTCTCCCCAATAAGGAGTATAATCTTACTGATAAGTGTGTGGATGTGTCAAACGAGTTTACAGGACTTACTAATTACATTCTGCTGCAGAAATATGGTCTAAACAGCATTACATCATGAATGTCCTTCAATTCATATGGCGTATTTACCAGTTTCTTATTTAAAGATGCAATCAAGTGCCCATTTCCTTGCAGCACTTGAGTCTGAAAGGCAGCAAAGAAGTCAGCTGAATCAGTCACAGACATCGACATAATCTCTGGCAGTATATGAAAGTTCCATAACTCCATGACATCTCCATAACAAATTCGGTCAACTAAAGTACCTAAATGCCTACTGAAATATCTCATGATGATGATGAAGTTGTTAAACCATCAAGACTATCAAAACTGATGAGGCAAGAACTCTATGAAGCATGTATTCAAGAATATTGCTGTGAAAATCTACATTCTCAAATTGTCATAGGTGAGCTTGGTATTTCTGATCAGTCAAGTCTGATATATGTATAACAGAACTGTAGAAAATACAACAAAAATAATGACTTGCAAAAGTGTTTTCTCCAACTCAAAAAGTTCTGAATATGTCAATTGACAATATTTGTATTCAAATTTAAATAAGTGTATCTGAAAGTATTAATTTCCATTAAATTACAAAAAACTACTGTTTTATCAAGGAGTGAGGAAATCATCTGCAACTCAAGCACCTATGAAAAATAAAAAACAATTAAATGCTCATTTTTTTTCTAAACTACTATCACTTATACAAAAAAGTATACTAGTTGTGATAAAATTGTACAGAACAGAGAAAACTAAACCAAAGCAGCCTGGATTATTACCAAACAAGACACAAATATAAAAAATATGAAACTTTCAGTCCATAAGCGTCAATCCATATGAAGTGGTCCAGTGATGGTTGCTTGAATATTTTTAAATATTTTAATTTTTTATGTGTGATTGCCCTATATTTGAGCAGTTCAAAACAGCTTTTTAAAATAATTTATCTTGTACCTTTACTGGATGATGGCCATTTTTATTTGTAGGCATGCGACGATTTTTCAGTCTGGTGACATTAGCGAAAATTTGAATATCTCTGCACTGGGCTAAGTTACAACATTGCAATTAACATGATTGTTTTTAGAAAAGTGTCCTCTATAACATTGTCTATTACACAAAATACCCTAAATTCACAAATAACTAGTCAAAATGACCTTCAAAGTTTGGTATCCAAATTTTCAAAAATCCACTTTTTATACCTAAAAATAACAAACATGGAGTGATTTATGAGAGTCTATTTTTTTCTATAGTTAGATATCATACACTACTAGCCTCATATACAGCAAGAACACTTACAAATGTTTCCTTAATTTTTTATGAATTATTGAAATTTTCAAATTTTCATTTTTTATAAAGTTTGGGGTTAGTTATCTCAGGTGGGACTGAATATAAAAATATTATTTTCACACATTTTGTACACCTATATTATAGCAACATAATGTAAAAATTTCAACACTGATATCTGACTGTGAACAAAGACATGAATTTTTGAAAATGAGGAAATAATTCACATTACTTTACAACTGATCTTATGGTTGTTGCCTATTTAAATGGTTTATTGTTTCATTGCAATAAAATTTAATTGTGACATATATTGAGTTAACACTATCACCCAATATTCATTTAGTTTATTTATTTTTAATACTGTAATATTAAACAATAGGAGCTTTCACTTTTGTTCTATGGTAATAAAAATGCCCATTTATGTTTAGGTTTATTGTCAGTAAAGAAGTACATTATTGCTGGGTGTGGCATTGTTGTAGTCAGTCTGTTCTGAAACCTCTGTCAGAGTGGATGTACATACTTCATCAAGACTGTAGAATGTGTTACATGCTTTGTATTGTGTGTAATTTGTAATTAATTTTGATAGATTAACTGGAATGTAATAACATGGATGTACAGTGCTCTGTTGAACAGATAGCAAGTTAAGTGTGTCACAAAACAGTTTACAGTCCAGTTTCAAAAAACTTGAAATATGGCAATGACTTTCATGAAGTTAGACAAACTTTGTTTAAATTTCGAGTGAGTTCTTCTGTAACATCAGTGTGTGAGTATCATGAGAAGAAATATATTCTGAAGTACAACCACATTTTTGGAAGAAAGTGCTGTCATCCACTTAAAGTTCATAAAAAGCCTGTTACTAAAGGGTTGAGGGAAATAAAACTTGTTATGTGAGAGTGAAACAGCTTCCCAAGTGAAATGTAATGTGATTCATGGAAATTCCCTGTGCCCAAAATGTTACTCAAAACTATTTGTTGTGAATCCAGAACCAGAATCATGTAACCTTGCTCATGACATTTATATTCCTAATGAGGAAGCTATCAGCATATTGGATTTTGCTTGTTCTAAGTTAGACGTATCTTCTGCTTCGAAATTAATAAAATTAAGTAGCAGAAAAGAAAAGCAGCTATTGAAAATAAGGTAGGCCTACAGCAAATTTCAAACAAAATTAGAAAAGACTTAGAATCATGCTTTAATAACAGATACAACATTATTCCTAAAGAAGAAGAAAACCTACCGCCAGCAACATCTGTCACTGAATATTTGAGCTTAATAGAGAAATTAAAAATTAAATGCTCAGTGACATCTAAAGAGGATAAAGTTAAAATTTTAAGTTCGCTCCCTGACTCATGGTCAAGAGAGAAAATAGCTCATGAATTCAACGTTTCTCATTGTTTGGTTAAACTAACCCGAAAATTAGTGAAAGAGCAAGGCATTCTTGCAGTTTTACGAAAGAAGTAGGTATAAGTGAAGAAACAATTAAAAATATCCAGCAGTATTTTGAAGACTATGAAAACAGTAGAATGTGTCCAGGATGCAAAGATAGCAAAAGAGTTGTTATAAATGGAGTTAAAGTAACAAAGCAGAAACGACTAGTGCTCTCAAATTTAAATGAACTTTATGTAGCTTTCAAAAATTCTCATCCTAAATGCAAAATTGGAAGGGCAAAATTTTGTGACCTCCACCCTAAGTGGTGTATTTTGGATGGATCCTCAGACACACACTCCATATATGTTTGTTTACATCGACAAAATGTCAAACTAATGATTGCAAGTGCAAAACTCAGTGATCTTAACTACAAAGAGTTACTAGATTTAAAGGTCTGTGACACTAACAGTTATGAATGCATGATGAGTTTGTGTAATAAATACCCTGGTAAGGAAACCGTTATTGAATTGTTTCATGGATATGATTAGGAAATGCCAGACAGTATTACCTTCAAACAGTGGGTCACAACTGGCAGGGCAGAAATGACACCAGTGGTTAAATCTCAGGAAGAGTACTTAGAATCTTTAATTGATAACTTACAAAAACTCATAAATCACCACAATGTTTCTAAAATCCAAAGTAAGTTTTTGAAGGACAAAAAATCACAACTTCATGAAACTGAATGCATAGTGCTAGCTAAATGTAAATGTCGTGTGATTAGGGCCTCCTGTTGGGTAGTCCGTTCGCAAGGTGCAAATCTTTCGGTTTGACGCCACTTAGGCAACTTGTGTGTCAATGTGGATGAAGTGATGATGATTAGGACAACACAACACCCAGTCTCTGAGTGGAGAAAATCTCCAACCCAGCCGGGAATTGAACCTGGGCCCTTAGGATTGACATTCTGTCGTGCTGATCACTCAGCTACCGGGGGCGGACATAGTGCTAGCTGATTTTGCAGAAAATTTTACATTTGTGATTCAGGATGCAATACAAGGGTACGACTGGGTCAATGACCAGGCAACAGTGCATCCATTTATTCTCTACTTTGAAAATGAGAAAGATGAAGTTTGCAGTTCTTCAATTTACATTTTAAGTGGCTACTTGGAGCACAGCACTTTGGCTGTACAAGTGTTTCAAAAGTATGTAAATTACATAAAAGAACATTTTCCCAAGGTTGAGAAGCTGGTATACTTTTCAGATGGAAGTGGTAGTCAGTATAAGAACAAAAACAATTTTTCAAAGCCATGCCATGCACCCACAAAGTACACATTCGGTTGGAAGCTGAATGGCACTTTTTTGCATCTTGCCATGGTAAAAATGCATGTGACGGAGTAGGAGGTACAACAAAACATTAAGTAAGTAAAGTCAGACTACAAAGACCAACCACAGACCAAATTCTCACAGTACAGGACATGTATGTCTTTTGCAAGGATAATATTAAAGGCATTACCTACTTTCTGATCAAGAAAGAAGAAGTGGTTCTGGATATGAAAACAACACTTCAGACCAGATTTGAAAACTGTATACTGATAAAAGGAACAAGGCATTTCCACAAATTCCTTGGCATTGTGGAAAACTTAGTTATGATGCTATGTAACATCAGAAACCAAAATTTATGAGGATCATTGTGACAGTAAAATTACATCTCTGTCTTTAATGTTGAATGATACAGTGGCATGTGTGTATGATGGGCAGTGGTGGCTTACAGAGGTTGAAAGAATAAGTTTGGAAAACAATGATGTTTTTGTGCATTTTTACCACCCCGCTGGTCCAAGAACATCATTCAAGAAATCGACTAATGACAAAGTTTGGATACCAATGAAAAATGTTTTAAGTAAATTCTCAGTGCTTGAACTTACCACAGCAACTGGGAGGTCTTATTCTATATCACAGAAGCTGTCTGAAGAAATAAGTGTTCTTAACATTCACCATCAGGTTTAGGAACAGTCACATGTCAAAGGATGTTAATTGAGAATATTTATTTTAAATATGTCAAAATAATATAAATGTTAATTTCAGTGATGTTTCCACTTTTTGTACCTTACTTCAACAATAATTGAATTGTTTTCTAAAAACAATCATGTCAATTGCAATGTTGTAATTTAACCCAGTGCAGAGATATTCATATTTTTGTTAACGTCTCTAAAGTGAAACATCATCACACACAAATGAAAATGGCCACCATTCAGTAAAGGTGAAAGGTAAAATTTTTTAAAAAACTGTTTTGAACTTCTCAATTATAGGGTAATCACATATAAAAGAATAAAAATATATGAAAATGGTCAAACATCCAACTTAATTTTTATTGGACCACTTCATTTGGAGTGACCCACAAATCATACACAGCGGTACTGCTAAAAATCTCTCCAATTTTTAAAATGAATACTTTATTGGCACAGCCACTAGGCTACACCAGAAACACTGAAGTACAAAAACTCATTGTTTCTGATACCCACCACTGTAGAGGAACTCCACAAAGTTGTATGTAGCTAAAACATCAGTTGGTATTCATGAAGAAGATCTAACTGCAGTGTTGTACAACATTATTAAAGTTCTTTCACCACAGGCTACTTTCCTGGTACTCATTTACTAAGATTTGAAGCTCCTCTTTATGTTCTTCTGTCTTTGCAATTTAAAAATTGGGTTGTTTTGAAAATCTGCCTATGCGAACACAAGTAGTTCATTTCTTATTTTACCCCGACATGTTTTGACACCTGTGCGTCATCTTCTGTGGTTCAGATTTTTATTCTTAAAATTACATTGGTAAATGAACTGCATTATTATACACCATTTTTGTGCTCTTTTTTGTCTTTTTTGACAGCATGTCATCTGCAAAATTTTCTGCCCTGTTTCATGTCTCTTGTTGGTGTTCCCAACAACTGCTGTTCAGTGCACTGTTTCCACACAGTTTTCCACAAAAGTATGGGAGTAAACTTCACACTTTTCAATAATAAAAAGAAATCCTGAAAATATGGAAAATTAGGCCAGTAGTTCCATCTTACTGCTATCTTCCTTCTTTTTATTAAAAAAAAAAAAAAAAAACTTGACTCGTGGGATGCCCAAAGGAACAGTACCCCCTAGTAAATAGCAATTTGTTTTCAGGCATGGAAGAATGACAATCTGCAGTATCACTTTTCATAAATGTTTTAGAAGAACTGGACAAAAATAATAATGTAAATTGCATCTTTCCTGACCAACCAAAACCTTCTCACAGAAGACCGCAGTACTGCCAAACCAAATGGACAAATTAAAGGTACAGAGTTTGTGACACAGGAAAACCAAACTAATGGTTTGGATCATTAATGAAGAATAGGATTCAGAGGGTACATACCTCTCAAACAAAATCAAACCACATTATAAAACACCTTTACAACTTGGGAGTACATTCACATAGGAGTCACTCAAGGAAGTATTACATGCACAAACAAAGTTGACACTCGGAAAAGTGGCTGATGGGAGCTACAGTAAAGGCATTTCCCATTTACTTTCGATCCCATCAGTCACCGTGCCAAGTGTCAACTTTGTTTGCGCGAGTATTATTCAGGATCCAACACTGTTCCTATAATTTTTACAGTACACTAAGCACTTTGTGATTTTTATGCCTAGCAGTTCAAGTGCTACAAAAACACCACAGTCCCACACACAGTTTTAATTTGCCAGAAAGTTTCAAAACATCACATACTCCACTCCAGAGTGAAAGATTCATCCTGGAAACAATGCACTAGGCTGTGGCAACGTCAACTGTCTGCAATATCCATCTGCATATTTTGAAAGACAGAAGACAACTGAAGCTGTAACAGATCATGAGTCTTATCACAATAACTCAAATGGTAAAAGCACTCCCCACGAAAGGCAATTTTCCAGGTTCGAAGTTTTAGAACAACATACTTTACATATATCAATTCTATAATTAGTTATTGACTACCTTCTGAGGAACAAATGTACAAAAATCTAAATAGTCTTTAAGATAGAAAAATAGGATGTAAGAATGATAACAAAAATTAGCACAACAGTTAATTATAGTTCTTGTTTAAAACAGATAACAGGTTGATAATATATGAATGAGTCCAAATCCAAGAACAATTTACAGCTAAATATTAAACTCAAAATTAATACCCAAAATAATGTACTGTAAACGAGGGAATGAAATTATATTACAGATCTGCTCAAGGTAGCAAAGGCAAGAATGGTATAGCTGCTTTCACGAAAGTTCTGCAACACTATTTACTAAAAAAGAGTTGTTATAATGTCAAGGATTATCTAAAGTGACAAGTAATTCAATTTAAAATATTTTCATTATAAATGGTTACTCTTATGACCAAGAAGCGCTCATCAATATTTAAAGTAACACAGAGATGTAAGTCTTATAAACATGTAATGTAAGAAGAAATACTGTATGTAGCCTAAGTATTTTTGTGTATATGTATACATTTATATTGTGTGTATTTGAATCTAGGGATTACTTTAACTGTGTATATTTACATACATTTAAACTGTTTATATTTGTGTATACTTAAACTATGCACCAGTACACATTCAGACAATCTTGGTACATGCTTGTTGTCTGTGGATGTACAAATAAATACAATCCTGTGTTAGGAAAACTTTACACTATTTCTAAAACTGCAGTATGGAAAGCATTTATGTCCATATGCACAGATATTTACTGTTGGATATAAGACACAAAATTGAGAGTTGAGTGCAGCTTTGTTCTGAAGGTAACAAATCATATTGTTTACTAGTTTTAGTGGGATATACCTATAACTGTCATAATATTCTCATGAACAAGAAAAATTGCCAGAGAGCGGCTTCAACTTAGGACACTGTAAAATGTTTGCAAGTCATCTGTGGTATGGAGAGAAGAATAAAGCAAAATTTTAATAGGCAGCAGACAGGGTATCATAAGGTGAACTTTTCCTTCCAAATTTCCGTTAATAGAATTGCAGAAGAGATAAGACAGGAACCTTAAAGCGAAACATAACGCAATCCAACATCAAAATACGGACCAAATACGACAATCGACTTGAATCAGCTTTCATCAATAGTAAAAATTTTGCTGACAAAAATTAATTTTCATTTTACTACGAAATGTAAAAACGGAAGCAACAATAAGAGCACATTCTTCACAAGACAGTTAATAGCGTCAGGAAATACTATAGTGCATAATTTTATCTGCTCCTATCCACTAACCCGATAACAATATCAATTACATCAAATCCCAAGCACAAATTTCGAACTCTCATATGAACGATTACGAAAACGACTTAGGCACTATATTCCCAATTTATTTCCGGATATTTGGATTCAAAACGTTAATTGCCTAGTGTCTTAAAAGCAATCGAATGTCATTTTCGTAACGTCGAGAAGTAACACTATAACAGGTAAATAAGATACATTTACATGTTTTACCTACGTTAATTCCTTCTGTTTATGCCATCATTTTAGTGTACAGGAAGCTTGGAAGATATGCGAGAAATCGCCAAACGCCACATTTTATCCCCAGGACGAGCGCTACATGCAGAACAAAAATGTGGTCATACTGGTTTGCAAGCAGTGTTAAGTGTGTGTGACAACATGTTATGGCCTTCACTGCAGAGTGCAGAATCCAGCTTGGATCACCATGGAAATAGTTGTAACTGCAACTCAGCTCTATGTATCTAAAAATTAATATTACGTATTCAAATCTCAGAAGAGGATCCATTACTTGGTAATGTTTACTAACAACCAAACGAAGAAGGCCCAGTTTCCGCTTTAGTCAACGTGTTAAATATCATGGCGAAATAAAGACGTGTAGGTCTTCTAAGAAAGTAAATGTGTATAAATTTATTCATTTGGTATTTAACGAACGAGAACCTTAATCTAGAGGGAGAACCAGCTCTCAGAAAACATTCTATCGTTGTATTACAATTTACGATCAATAATCGGCTGTACTTGATCTGTGATACCTTAATTACGCATAATTTAAACAAAGTAGGTAGAAAAAACAATTGGCAGCGGTGGGATTCGAACCCACGCCTCCGAAGAGACTGGTGCCTTAAACCAGCGCCTTAGACCGCTCGGCCACGCTACCACACAATTGGCAATGGCAGACTAAGAGAATTGTAGGTAAAGCACACCCGTGGCTCTTTTGTCGTATACGTATATATCATGTGAATTTTGCTCATATTAGACACAAAACATTTAAAGAAAATCATTTCCTGTTCGTTTACGTTGTTAAAAGTTATGTCAATACACAACTGCTATCATTAGTAGGGTGTGACCCTACTCCACAGTGACATGTCGGTGAACATTGCCAGAATTTTCGCAGTCGGGATGGGCAGGTTTGAAATCTCCGTTCAGATTTAAGTTTCCTTTGTGTCCCTAAATCGCCGTGATATATCTTTTGAAGAAGACACATCTGTTTTGCTTCAAATATGCTTGTCCGATCCAGGCATGTGCTCCGTTCTAATGATATTGTACTCGACGGGATGCTGAGTTCAAATATTCCTAATAGCAGCTGTATTGGGCCAAAGCACTGTCTGATAGCCTTGATGTGTATGCCGGTAACCTTCCGTTACATCCCTCGAACTTAAGTAAAATGCAACAGTTACGACCCCCGTAAACAATCAAACAATTTTTCAAACTTAACTTTGTCGAACTGTTTGGCAGTGTGTGCTTTTGCGTGAGATCTTCGTCAAACATAGATCGTTTCTGAGAGAAATTTTAATTGACGGCAGATCCGACAAAGCGGCGGACATTGTGTTGATGTTTCGCCGCGCATGTTCAGAGTGTGTTTTTATTATAATTTGTGTGACTGTAACGTGTGTTTCCACAGCTGTGAAAAATACGATCATAGATAAAAACAACAAAGCACTAACAATTACCAGTTTGGTAGAGGTGTTGCGCCTTTCTAATCATTTAATACCCATGTACATGGGAGTGAAAATCTTCAACAGAGTAAAGGGTAGAGATGTAAATATGGAGACAGGTTCACTAAAGCGCAAACTACTTTAGTAAGCAATATACTCGGTTCATGTGCAGATGTCTTCTGCACATTGTCTTCAACAAAGTGATGTTACTCTACGTACCGAACGTGTATCTGATATTTTCACCCGTCCATGTCCCAGGATCCCGCATAAGTTCAAAATAACGCCTGGAAAATTTAGACATTAAGTACTGGTATAACGTGAGAAAAACAGTTTATTAAAATTCTTGTGCTCAACACAAACCTGTGCTGGTAAAAATCTGTGTTAAAAAATTATGTAACTACGTGTATCATAATCCAAAAATTGACGTGTCTCCTGTACAACATGATCAGATGATTTGTAAAATGTGTGTTATGAGACAAATAAAATACAAATAAAAATACAGGAAGACATTGAAAGAATTCAATGTTCTATGCACAACATACAAGCGAGAGTACAATACAATTTTTTAAAAAATCGGAATATTCCAATGTCATATTATTTAATGACCTTTCATTAGATGACCGAATCTTAGTAATTCTAATAACTTTTCTATTCAGAGAGTAGAATAGTTTCTGAGAGTAATATTTCCTTTAGCAGAATATCATGGATGTATTTAGCTATCAACTTCAACCATTCCCTGGACCAGAGTCTTGTTTTCTTTTCCTTCTTTATACAGTGTTAAAGTTAATGCAAGAAATGCTGCTGCACTCGTAGTCATTCCCACTAGGATCCTAAATACTTCGCGACACCGACGCACAGCGTGCTTCAACAGTGACGTTAAATTTGACAAACTTAGCTAGTCAGTCTGCGCGCTTATTTGACAAATCCGTGGACAGGAAACAGCTAATTTGACAATAGCGGCCTCCAACCCTTAAAGCATAAGCGTACGGTAAAACAAACCCCCAATAGTAATAATACGTTGGTAGCATTGTTATATTTATTCTTCGACGACCTTCCACATACCTTTCAACCTTTCTTTGTAACAATGTGAAAGTTCCCCTGTCACACACTTTTCTTTAAAGGTGTATCTTCTACTGCCTGGATAAGAAACACCCAAGCATATGCTCCACTGAACTTTCTGCGGATACTGCAAATCCGAACATGATAAAGATAAGGCATTAATCCTATGTAAAATATGAAGCGAACGAAAATGAGATAAATAGTCAGAGCGAAAATGACCGCATTTCAGACAGTGATCATGATGAGATACTGAGCAAGAGGTACACAGTGCTAATTCAGACGGCGTGGCTGCAATATCTCAACCCTGTGGAAAAAATCTGCACCACCTCCACTTGCTATCACAAATCTGCTGTGAGTGCCATCCATCACTGGAGTGGAAGAGCCAAGGCAGAACAAGATAGATTGTTTTCTGGGAGATGGGAGGCGTGTCTCTCCACAAACGACCGGTAAACCAAAACTACCTGAAAGATTTGGTGCAGGTTAATACGCAATGAACGTTAACTTTCAGTTTACAGAAAAGTATCGGCAATGGTTGTGACCAGATATAAAAAACAAACGTTCCAAAACATACTGCCTCTGCAAGATTTTATTTTTGTCATAAATGATAGATCACCTGTTAATAAACATAAAAAGTATGCAACACAGTATCACATGTTATTGCATGTTTGTTTCCACTAGAGTGAAATATTTAGATATGAAGAACATCTACGGCTATAGGCATTGTAAGAAATTTTCTCCTCGCTGCTGCTGAGCCAGCCACTATACGTTGCTTCTTTTTCTCACTGCGTAATATGTTTCGAAGTTTTTTTGACGTGAAAACGTCTATTTGCTCGTCGGTCGAACTTTCTTGTGTGAAATGTCACCATCAGACTTGATCGCTAATAACTACGACACTAATAATGCGTAAACAATGACTGATTTCACAATCAATAGATCACATCTGTTTTTGTCGCGCAGTAATTCTGTTGCCTGTGATGCCATCGAACTAAAGTGCACACATGCATGTGACGTTATGAATTAGCTTTGTGAGAAGTTATAAATTAGCGTCCATGGAAACACGTTAAACTAGGACGTTGCTTCGGGTGTCATTGTGAAGAGCTTGAGAAGCACTAGTAAGACCCAATTTACAACAAAATTACTCGCCGGGATATATATGAAATAGGTGTTAAACTGAAAATCACAAATTAATTACAGATGTCTCATAAGACTCGTAAATGTGCTCGGAATCACTAAAGACGCAAGTCAGTAGAAAGTTCGCGTCGAAAGGAATCCAAAAAGCTTAAAAAGTCCATTGCAGAGCGAATGCGAGGCTTAGGCAGTGTCGAAAGGAAATTTAAATAAATGGCGCAAAGCCATTATGTAGTTGGCCCATCGAAATACAACGACCAGTGAGTCCAAACTTGTGATTTCTCTATTTTGTTACCATTATAATGATCTATGCAACCATTGTATCAAGGAGGTTGATAATTAAATTACATATTAACGCGAAACACATTATTTTATCCCGACACTTTCGAGAAAAATCTACAGCGCGGACCCGAATGGCACATACAGAATTTTGTTTTGTATCTTTTTGCTGACACTTAACTCACATCTGCACAAGCACAACACCCCACTACTTAGCACATGGGTGTCATCTTGTGATAATCCCCAACTGCCCATCGCCGGCTTGCCAACACTTTATTCTGGCCATTGTATTGTTGGCCCTCTGTCCCTTTGTTGAAAAAAAGTGTTACTATTTGTGGTCATACATTCATAAATGCATCCTATTATCTGAAAACTAAAATGACGGGTGATGGTAAGCCTAGTACGTTCCTGATTTATTCCAAATGCGTTATGGCCGAAAGATGAGATAAACAGTTCACAAGATGCACAGGTTAATTACCGTCTTTTGCAACTTTTAAGTCTTGTTACTAAGACGAGTTGAAAAAGACGTTAATTAACCTATATAACTTGTACATCTGCAACTGCGGAAAAAAGAGGCCGAAAAACAAAGAAGTTTGTTTTTCACAGCCATTACGCAAGGACAATTATGTAATGTTGCGGTAGTCATTGTTCCGTTTCGTTGGGCGTTGACTGAACTGATCAGTATTACTACTACTTCAGCGCTATAGTGATATTCGAATACACGAAACACTCAAACGCTGCAAGAAGCACGGACGAGGCCGCCCGCACGTAATATGAACGAGGCACTGTCTGTTTTGGGGTATGGATTAGTACTACGAGGAAACAGCAAACAAGACGCTTTTCTTGTGATTCGGAAGAATGCAATCACTTTCATGGGAAGGGCACTACACATTGCTAGCAATTGTTAATTAAATATAAATTCTTTACAGTAATTAAGAGAGATTTTTGGCAGTGTTAAGTACGTGATTGCTTAACAACCTAACGTCGCTTAGCACGGATATAATACACCAACTTGTACAAAACAGATTAGCAAAAACTAACAAACTCCATGTTTATAATTATGGTAGACAAAGTGTGTGACAAATTTTCTAAACACACCCAATGTATCCCAGTCAACTTGTTTGAAATAATGCTGCACAGTTCTTGTTAACAAATCCATTTTATTCATTAGAGGAATTCCTTCATACGCCCAATACGAGCATAAATTTGCAAAAAAAGTATTTATGTAAAATTTCATAATGATGGGGGTCATCAAAGTACAACCTTGCCGTAATCACTTTGAGACTATAAATTCTGAAGAAATTTCGTACCCTTAATATGCTAGTGCATCCAGTGTAAAATTGTTTTGTAGCTGTCATGTAGGTATTTGACACCATTGTTCCTTATATTGCTCTAAAACATATATGGTATACATAAAGAAATGGAGCAA
This sequence comes from Schistocerca cancellata, assembly GCF_023864275.1. NCBI lineage: Eukaryota > Metazoa > Arthropoda > Insecta > Orthoptera > Acrididae > Schistocerca > Schistocerca cancellata. The sequence continues at coordinate 1,069,760,281 of NC_064626.1, forward strand.
GGGTGCATAAAATGGACAGAGCATAAGAGAATGGGGGAAGTGAGATAGTCAGACACAGAAACACACGGCTTCAGTGAAAACTTCGAAGAGGCTGTAAGCCTGTTCCACAAAATGAAGAAGCAGTTTAGCTCAAAGTGAAGAAGCAGTTTAGAATTGCTTTTGAAAAGCCACCAAGACTGCACATTTTATTCCTCTCGCCACTCTATATTCAACAAGATTACGTAAAGCAAAATATTCTTCCTATGCATGAACGTCAACGTCTAAATCCAATGGTGTCCTTATTTTTGTGTTTCCTTCTCTTTACCGCCTTCTTAAATCGTGTCAATCCAGCAAGAGCACCAATTTCTACAGCCCAATAAGGCAATTAATCTATATATTTAAAAAAACGACTTCAACAAGAAGCTAAATTATTCTCCATTTTTGGGGTCCGAGCCGCTGAATCTGTTCGCCTACTCCGGGAAGTAAAAGTCCCATGTCCGGATTACAAGGAAGTAACAGTGCAGGAAGGCAACAACATTGACGACGAATAAAGTTAACCGTCTAAGCATCGGAGCGAGTACTATTAGAAGAAGTTGAATGCTAGTGAAGTGAAATGGAAAAGAAGAGATTTGTAGTTATTTGATTAATATTTCGAATCAATAGCATCGGCGAATGGTGCAACGGGAATTAGGTTGCTATTCTGTGAGAGTGGGTAACAAGGCTGAGTTGATAAAAGCAGCACGGTGACCGAATTGTTCCTTTTATTCATTCCGGAAGTGAGCGTGTAAACGGTCTGATCGCAGCAACTGAGAAACGTCTTTGTACATACGTAACCGTAAACAAAATCATTCGGTGTGAAACAAGATGTAAAACAGAAAGAATATCGGATTTGCTGAGTACTGTGTAAAGCAAATCTTAATGGAAAGAGCGAACATAATATTCGCCAAATCTACTCATAGCAAATAGCTAATAATATAATCGTCAAAAGACGAAAGAAACTTGTAAACTAAAATGAAAATGAAAAAAAAGGTGCTGGTCTCGCCTTATTGGCCGGGCTGCTACCCAGCTCCCACTCACCAGCGCTGTCCCACTACTGCTCACCACGGGGACTTTTGGCTGCTGGGTTTCCCCCCTGGCCCGGTACGCCCCTCCATAGCCAACCTGGTGACTCTAGACTCCTCAAGAGTTACCATATTGATGGCAGGCTTAGTGCGGACGCCGGATCGACATGGGAAACTGAGCACCAGGACTCCCGGCCTCAGACCATTCACAACACCAGGCTTCCAAGTAGCTGGATTACAGGAGCACGCCGCCGCTCCCAGCCGATAGAATGGCATACTGTGTATGTACTTTACGTACGTGACCGATTTAATTCAATTTATTCACTCATTTCATTGGCATACTAAGACAGTAAATACAATTTAAGATTCATAATGACTTGTTTTACATTGAAAATATGCAAAGAATAAGAGTCGGCCGGATTACGGCGTGTCTTATTTCTTGTTAACGCGGCCGCTAACAGATGGCTCTGCAGCTCCAGCGCTACCCGCCACGGAACTCTTTATTGCGCAAACTCCCAGTATGTCGTACACAACGGCGTGTGCGTGTCGATATTTGGGAATAAGAGTAATAACAACGCAACTTCTTATTTATGTACAACCTGAAAGCCGACAGGCACTACACGATTGAAGAAAATTACAAATCGTTCCCTTCCTTTTATGACTTCCCACAATACAGTGAAATTAAGGAACGTGAAAAATATTCGGCGAACAGGTTGGAAAATTAAACACAATGCAATGAAACGCACATTCCGAGCGGGTGACAACAATTAATCAACCACCAGTAAGGGCCCGATTATTTAAACAATCGATCTCCCATGTATAAAACAGCTTGAAACGTTGTTAACGTTTTAAATATTTGACGTTAACCCTCGGGCAGGCGCGCGTTGTAAAATTTACAACACGATCATTTGTCAGTAACTTTCCTTAAACAAACTATTATATTTATTGAAGAAAGCAGTTCATATTCATTATCTTCAACATTTATAACAAAAGGTTTTGCTCTTTTAGTTCTTTAAATAAAAATGTAACCAGTTTTTCTGACGTATGTTCACTTCCATAAGATTTTTCACAGGCAATTAGTTTGTAAATTAATTCCGGCAATGTCCAGAAAAATGAAAAAGTAGCCAATGGTCATCTCCTAGTAACTCTAGAAATGAAGTATCAGGCACACATTTTAGCTACAACTCAACTCCACCTTTTGTCATATTGTACTCAATTACGATTTCAGGTTTGTGTGTTTCTTCGTCCACTGTCGCCATATCATGCACAGCAGGCAAAAGCATGACAGCACGATTTTTACAAGGAACATATGAAACTAAGGTCTTATCCTACTGAAATCCAAACATTGCACTTCCAATTTCTTTTGTTTTGCACTTCCAATTTCTGTTGTTTTGAAACTTCCTGGCAGATTAAAACTGTGTGCCGCATCGAGACTCGAACTCGGGACTTTTGCCTTTCGCGGGCAAGTGCTCTACCAACTGAGCTACCCAAGCACGACTCAAGCCCCGTCCTCTCAGCTTCACTTCTGCCAGTACCTCGCCTCCTACCTTCCAAACTTCTTTTGTTTTGTTTGGGAGAAATTCTGGAAGAATTTCATGTGTTCTTCAGCATTGCACTAATGCAAGTGATAGTCTTCTTCAGCAAATATTCAGAAAGGAGGTAGCTTGTGCACCAGTTGTGAGTTATAAGGTTACTGTTAAGAGTTTTCTTTAGGCACCACATATCTTTTCACTATGTCCTCAGGAGCTTTAGATACCCGATATTGTCCTTCGATTGCATGCCACAATAAACCTTCAGTTTACTGCAATAAAATGTTTTTGCGTCACACAGAGCAAACCTTTTGTCCCATATTTAGTCAGTTGGCTACGTATGTACTGAATCCACCTCCATAGGCGTGAAGCATTTCGTCTATCGTGAATTCACCAGGTTGTAAGAACATTGACAATTAGCAGCAAAAAGATCCAATATTGTATGAACAGCAATCAACTTATCAGTTCTTCTCCTGTCATTCCTCGTTCCAATATCAACAAATCGCATTCAGCTCAGGAAAAATAGATACCTATTGTTAACTTATTGTAGTCCTAAGCAGTAACATTCTTGTTCTGTCTGCTGCCTAGAGTTCCGGTACATTAGAGTGATGGTATTTTCTTCTTCTGCTTCTTCTTCTTCTTCTTAAAAAAAATCCCGAACACACCCACTATTTCGTCTCTTTATTATCTCTTTAACGCGAGAATTGATGTGTGTCTTGCTGTTTATTTATATAGATATTGTATAGTTTACAATTTCATAAGTAAAGTCAAGGTCAATTCCTTTCAAAACAGCACTAATTTCAACAGTTATACCCATCACCTTTCTTTTCGGATCTAGTGGAATTTGCACAATGTTTTTTCTGTTGGTTTTTGACGTTTTAGCACTCTCGCTTTTACACCAATGTGAAACTTTGTCTTTTCAATAAAGAACCCTCGTACATCTGCTGTCTCTTCGGGGACATCACCATCCTCACCTTCAAGTTCAGATTCACTGCCATGGTCCTTTTTAGTGTTATCATTCAAATCTACTTTACTTTCCTCCGAGTCTGAAAAGTCTGGATAGACTTTATCACCACCTTCTGCACGCAGTTTGCGAATTTCTTCGTCTGATACAGCCTTTGAATTAGATCAAAACATCAAAGAAATGAAATGAATGAATACATTCTGATATCAGTGTAACCAAAGTAACATTCAATGTGCATCTGTAAAAACTAGAAAAAAAAACAACGACCAAGTATGGTTAACTTTTTAGTACTTTCCTCTTGACATTGACAGCTGGAACAAAGTTTGCAACTGACACCAGCAAGTGCGCGTTATACTTTTTACAACATTCGACACGTTGTTGCTTACAATTCAGAAAACAAACTGAGAAAGCTAACCAAATGAGCTGAAGACACTAACTTTGTCGAGAAAACATCAACAATGAAATACACGGCAGCAATGGCGCCATAGCTCAAGATTAAAACAGTGATTAGGCACAAAAACTGCTGCTGTTGTACATTTTACTACAGCGCGCCCGCAAGAGGGTTAAGCGTGTACAGTAGCGAAAAAATTTTAGGAAAGGTTTGAAATTATGCTAAGAGTTTGTTCAAAGTCGCTATGAAACACTGGATGATTTTTTTGTCTACGTAATGTACGCTCCATAGTAACTATCTAGCGGGTGCGCCTGAGTATAAGGCGCGCCATCCACAAATACCATTGTCTTGTACCGTTCCAGTGTTAACGCCCCATGAAAATATTTAACATTGTTTCAAACCGTAATACCTATCTTCCTGTGTCAGGCCGCTATTACATGATACATCTGTCGTATACAAGTATGGAACTGACAACTTTTTCGTTAGCCTTATTACACGATACACCTAACGTCCAAGTCTGCATCACCGTCCCAGGGAACAACAGCCTTGTTTATATCGTTGTGTGTGAAAGTTGATATTCTGTAAAGCTGCATTTACTCACAATGAAACTTCTGAGAGGTCTAGGTTCGTATTCATTAAGCAGTTATTGTTATCTTGTGCAGGCAGAATGAAACTGCGTATACAGAATTGTGGACTGACGCGTTCTTCATCGTAGCGCTACACTCGCCTCAAGGATACATCGTACCCGAAAACAAATAAATAAATTATTGTATTATTTTCAACATGGAGGACGCATCTGTCTGTGCAGCATTTGCCGCGACAGCGTCCGCCTTTGTCGTTAGGAGTAGGGCAAACAGACGACGTAAGGCCATGAGTACGAATTGGGTTCGATTTTGCCTGGGAAGTAAGGGTGAAGGTAGGGACATATACTCAATGAAGTTGTCTGGGCCGAAAACTTTACAGGAAATGTCTACTTCGATCATCTGCTTAATTTTACCTTTGAATTTAGTTTTGAGGCTTTCAAAGCTTAAAAGTCTATACCCTGCTTTGACTGACGTACCAATAGTTAGTTTCATTTGCATGATAAATCGCATTGATGTGGAACCAGTCATTTCATATTAACAGCAGTTTTTGACAAATGTGCCCCAAGCTGATCATTATTTTTTTTTTTATTTATGAACTTCGTCAGAATGGATGTGCCTTCTTTTGACAGGCTGCTGTCAATCGTACATGAAGGGACTAGCGCAACTGACACAGTAATGAGGGAACCCACTTCACGATAGTGCGACTGCTAAGATACAAAACTGCTTTTACAGTACCGGTATTCACTTGTCGCGGTCGTTAACACTGCTCTAACTCTTGTGGCGATTTTCTCAACACTATCCTTCCTGGCATACTGAAATAATACGAAAGATACAATTACAACAAACATAAGCGGTGTTTTCACCAATTACGGTGATCCGAAAAATATACCACATCTGTAGGGTACCTTATTATGGTACAGCGTATCTAGAAGATCATATAGACACCTGTCCTAGCTATGCCTCAAAAAACACTTTCTTTACTTCATTCCATTTCTACATAAGAACTGTCATTAGATAAACAGCTTTCCTCAATGGCAATATAACACTGAGAATTTTCATTTGTTTCATTACTGTAGTGTTAAAAAGTGACTCACTGAAAAGCGTGCAGAATATCTCACGCAAGAGTCCTCAAGAACTCACATATTTCTCATCTGCTAACAAACAGAAAGCTCGCTAGAAATTGTGTGTTCTGCGTATGCACGCCAGAGCCTCTCTTACTGCTCATGCGCGGATCCACGGCGGAATAGAACGGTTCATGTTTCTCCACAGTAGAGATGGACAAACTGAAACAGTTTGTGTTTTATAATAGTACTGGAGGCGGGAACAAACTGCAGAAACAACGGATACGCTACTGGGATTCCCAAATTTCGTTAGTATGGATAATATATACCCGGCCTGCTAATATTCATGCACACATTGTGGAGAATAGGCACATTGACTATAGACTCATGAATAAAGCCACATAAATCGAAAAAATAACGAAATATAAGAGAAAAAATTTTTGTCCCTCAAGGTGTTTCAAATCATTACTATAAATCCACCATGCTTCCCAGCCCTTCCCGTTCACCATTACATCATCAATGATCCGTCAATCACATTGCTTGAAAGTACATCCAATTTACGTATATGTCTAAAAACTGCCACTCTACGCCTTTTCTAATTCAAAATGTTGTAGGTTTACTTGAGTTTTTTTAATGTGATTACTGTACATGAACAGAGAAGCATATTTTATAGGAGATGTGTAATTTAACTGAATGTTTTTCACACTTTTATTATTTTGAATGCGAATAGTGTGCTTTATTTTATTGTTTGTTAGTGTTTATAAAGCATATATTACGCCATTTCGGAATAGAGCAGTCAATTAGAAACGAAACTTTATTTTCGGAAATCTTAAGCATCATGCTGTTGTGTGTCAAAAAGATTTCGACACTCTTGAAAGAGTTTGATGAAGTAGTATGTTAAACGTATTTCCGTATCTGTGCCGTGCCCGAATCTCGTCCGAGACAAAGTGAAATGAAGCATCACGGTTTCGATACAGTTAGTCCGTCCAAGCACAAGTGGGCTGAAACAGCGTTATTTTGAAACAACGATACAGCTTCTGTGGCTGGCTCGAGATCGAATCTGGTCCCGTTATACGACACAGTGCGGAATGAAACACCACTGTTTCGAAACAGTGAAACATAGCAGTTTCGAAACAGTGAAACAGTTCCACGTATCGATACACTGTATCGAAACATAGAAACAGTGGCCAAGTCTACTCCACAGTAGACAAACCGACTGCTAAAATCCCTGCCGCTACGTGACAGGCCGTCTACACATGACATATACGTGTGTCGCGTAATACCGGCTTTAAAACTTCTATACCTCTTAATGAGTAGATTATGACTGCATTTTGAATTTTTAAAATTCGATCAATAACTGTATGAAATATTGAAAATCACATTTTTGTTGATTCTGGAAGCCGGTAGCTTGCAACTGAAACTGGGCAACGGGAATCGGGTTAGATGGTGTCTTATTCACATTATAAAGGCTACGGTATTAAAGTTTTCCTCTATTCATTGTGTTTGGACCCAAGGCTTTTAATAAAACTGTAATGTGTTTTGAGCCATGGGAGTCCATACATATCATTTTCTTTTAAATTCAAAATGCAAATATTCTTCAGTGTTCAAAGCGTTAACTTGCGACAGAAAATCCAATGTAATGTGTAAATAGTGTTTTTTACAATGTACATTACCTGTACATGAAGTCTGCACAACTGTTAACGGAAGTAACGCAAGTTTTTTTGGCAGATGTTTTGTTTTAGCGCGTTTGTTTCAACAGACTTAATAGATCCAGTGGCAACTGTAAAAATAATGGTAAAAGTATGTTAAGCACATGAAGATGGGGCTGTTACGCTCGACGTTCATCGTGCTTTAAAGAGCACATATTTGTTTTCAACATGGAGATAAAAAAAGTGAGTTGTTGTTGTGGGTTGGCAGGAGAGCCAACACCGGGTTATTAGAGGAAGCCGAAAGGCACGCGTTTAGCTCACGCAGGCTGGCGTGAGGTCTGGAACAGTTCAAGGAAATTAGAATTTAGAAAAACGGACGTAGCTGGTGGAATACTTAACTTTAATCCATTAATGATGAACGTCGCTCTTGACGGTACATTATTCATAATATCAATAGTAGCTGAACATGGCGCCTTGTTAGGTCGTAGCAAATGACGTAGCTGAAGGCTATGCTAACTATCGTCTCGGCAAGTGAGAGCGTATTTTGTCAGTGAACCATCGCTAGCAAAGTCGGTTGTACAACTGGGGCGAGTGCTGGGAAGTCTCTCTAGACCTGCCGTGTGGCGGCGCTCGGTCTGCAATCACTGATAGTGGCGACACGCGGGTCCGACGTATACTAACGGACCGCGGCCGATTTAAAGGCTACCACCCAGCAAGTGTGGTGTCTGGCGGTGATACCACAGTTGTCATTACATCACAAACATGAAGCCGGCGTCCGCCATCTTACATAGCCCAAAACATTAGGTTCACCGCACTTATACCTCAATGGCTCGCCCCGGTAATACTTCTCCATGAAGTCACTCTGACGTGCCGGTGACCGGTTTCGACCGCGGGGGATATCTATCGACTTTGGTAGGCGTATCCAAACTAGAAGCTGGTTCTTTGTTTGCTTGGAGACGTAGTGTTTCATCAAAAATGCTAGCTTGCTTCGTTTACGGGTGTACTAATCGACCCGATCGTAATCTGAAGTTAAAGGGAATGGTATTTTCTTTCATATACACACATTATGGTTGCGCTGTTTTCTTTTATTCTTCCGTGTGTTTTGCATTGTCTTCCAAACAGCTCATGCTCCGAAATCCGAGCCATACTGTGTCAACGGCCGCGTCCTCGTACAACACACGGCTACATGACCAAGCTGACTCGGTGCAGCATCCCATGCCTAAATTACTCCCGCCGATAACTATTCGTTGTTCACATTTCCTTCATCTTCTTAAAAAGAAAAATACTAGATAGAAGACCCGGAGACAGCGGTCACATTTGTGTTAGGTTTGTAGTTATAATTATATGAATGTGTGTGTGTGTGTGTGTGTGTGTGTGTGCGCGCGCGCGCGCGCGCGCGCGCGCGTTTAGTTATTCTCTCATGAGTCATGAAGTTCGTTGTAAATAACCCACTGCACTTCAACCGGAACAATTACGTACATAATTATAATACCCGATAAGAATAACATTCATTACGTCACATTGAAGTTGTATGTAGCACGAACAGAGGGCCACAATGCTGCAACCGAAACTTTTGATCACTTACCCAGTGATGTAAAATGCCTCACAGACAACAAAGTAAAATTTGAAACTGAACTAAAGTGACAACCCCTCCTACTTCGCAGAAGGCTACCTGTTATTGTAATGTGTACGTAGTTATGGGCAGGAATACTGCGTAACATCTGCCTCAAAAATAAATAAATAAATAAATAAATAAATAAATGATCAGCTTGGGGCACATTTGTCAAAAATTGCTGTTAATATGAAATGACTGGTTCCACATCAATGCGATTTATCATGCAAATGAAACTAACTAACTATTGGTATATCAGTCAAAGCAGGGTATAGACTTTTAAGCTTTGAAAGCCTCAAAATTAAATTCAAAGGTAAAATGAAGCAGATGATCGAAGTAGACATTTCAATTGTGATATGTATGATTATTCTTGAAAAACTGACAAGAGTTACTGGCGAGAAATATTCCGGGAAATGAAACAAATACGCTACTATTTGAAAGGTAGGTCAATATGTTACGCAGCCGGCCGGAGTGGCCGAGCGGTCCTAGGCGCTACAGTCTGGAACCGCGCGACCGCTACGGTCGCAGGTTCGAATCCTGCCTCAGGCATGGATGTGTGTGATGTCCTTACGTTAGTTAGGTTTAAGTATTTCTAAGTTCTAGGGGACTGATGACCTCAGATGTTAAGTCCCATAGTGCTCAGAGCCAATACGTTACTCAGGTTAGACTATCATTACTAAAAAAATGATGTACATACATTTTAAAGCAAAATATCCATTTTATGGTGTCTTAAGCGTTGGAGACCATTCCCTTAATCTAATTTAAAGTGTTCCACAATGCTGGAACATGTTTTTAAAAATTTTATCTTTTTTTTAGCCTGTAAATTACTGTTATTGGTCACACACACAATGACGCATCATAGGAAAGAAAGTGAGAAGACATGTATGCTACAGTGAAACTAATGCACTGACAATCTAATAAAACAAGACTCTATTCTGTACGGAGGTATATCTCTAAGCAGTTCTGTTTCTTTGACAGCTCAATAATTGTTCACTTTATTGACACGTACACGATACGATACGATGCCTTCCTTCTTCCCTCATAAAAATGAGAAATATAAATTTAAAAGGTTTGTGTCAGTACTATCAAGATGCCTTCCTTCTTCCTTCATAAAAATGATAAATATAAATTTAAAAGGCTTGTGTGAGTACTATCAAGAACAGCCTTTACTGCATACAACATATCATTCAAAAGAACTACAATGCCGCACTAGATGTACCCATATTGTTAACATGAAAACATTATTGCAATTACCGGTACTGTTGAACTTACATTCGCCAAGATGTTTAGTATTTTTACCTTCTCTTCGCTGGTGTACATTATACCCACACAAACTGTCAACAAAAGACGTCTGATTGATTGATCGGTTGTTTCCATTTGTTTACTGTCAGCTCCAGCTAATGGGCAAGTTAAATTACCCCGGGTATGTGCACTCATTGCTAGTGTAGGAGAGTCAAAGTCAGCGATGGTATTACGTTTCTAATGATATCATGTTTACGTGAATGTTGCACTGTGATAAGTTTTTGGAGAAATCGTGAGGAGGGGAAGTGGATTACCGAATTTTTAAGTATAGGTGCTATCTAAGAAAATTGGTCATGTGCGAGAGGGGTTCGTCGCAGTGAGGATTCCGTACAAACTGAAATCATATATACAGACAGTTCATGCACTGCAGCAATTGAGGATGCAATCAATTTTTTTCAGTTATCAACGTATATACTTGCAACATATCGGTCCCAGGGACTCCAAGACTTTCGAGAACGATTTAATTTCAAGTCTGACGTCGGATAACAAATGACAAAAGAAATATTTTTTCCTGTGAATAATTATAAATTAACAATTTTCTGATTTTTCCTTTATTTATATAGTGGAACCTTTGTTCTTGCCAAATTTCGTGATTCTACGTAAACGTTTTGGCGAGAGAGTTTGCGAGTATCAAAATATGTGACGTAAATGACCGTATCTTTTCACTGCATTGACTTAAAAGCTTAATATTTTTACACCACCAAAAGACTACACTTGAAGGCAATTTTTCGTGTGTTAATAGCTAAAAATTAAGAATTTTCGGATTTTTCCTTAGATTGTTGTGTGAAAACCTGTTTCTTGGCAAATTTCATGATTCTACGTCAACGGTTACCCTCTGGGTTCTGATGAGTGGGTTTGCCAGTATCAAAATAGGTGACATAAATAGCCACATCTCTTTTGCACTGAATTACAAGCTTTACTTTTTTACATCGCCAAGGAAGCGTAGCCATTAACACATAATGTAAATTTTAACTTGATCTGTCTATCTGTTCCAGAGAAAAAAGGTTTTGTACAGTCGGACAGACAAGACAAGCAGACGGACTCTATAAGGGTTCCGTTTTTACCGATTGAGGTATGGAACCCTAAAAAGGCTTACTGCTGTTCATATCTTCGTAAAGAACAAAGTTACAAGGAAGTCAATCACGCTGGTTAATGTCCCCTTGGTTGCCGAACAACATTTGCTTGGTGTACTTTTTACTTTGCTTCTGGCCAGAAAGTTATTTGGGGTGGCCAAGATAATTGGGATAACATGTGTATATAATTGTTAACGAGAAGGATTGCTGTATTCCATCGAAACTTATCGTTTCTTGTTCAAGGAGGCCCTTTTGTTCCGTGTGTGCTCAATTTTGCCAGTGAATGGAAATCATGTCATCAGAACAGACAATAATCGGCATTTCTAGGTATTTCCTAGCAATATTGGAGGTAACCTGGGGTGTCCAATGACGTATACCGTCTGCTTAGTCGGAAGGACTGCAGGCTTCCGTTAATATACAAGCGCCCGCTGCCTTGATTATATATTTATAATACACTCCTGGAAATTGAAATAAGAACACCGTGAATTCATTGTCCCAGGAAGGGGAAACTTTATTGACACATTCCTGGGGTCCGATACATCACATGATCACACTGACAGAACCACAGGCACATAGACACAGGCAACAGAGCATGCACAATGTCGGCACTAGTACAGTGTATATCCACCTTTCGCAGCAATGCAGGCTGCTATTCTCCCATGGAGACGATCGTAGAGATGCTGGATGTAGTCCTGTGGAACGGCTTGCCATGCCATTTCCACCTGGCGCCTCAGTTGGACCAGCGTTCGTGCTGGACGTGCAGACCGCGTGAGACGACGCTTCATCCAGTCCCAAACATGCTCAATGGGGGACAGATCCGGAGATCTTGCTGGCCAGGGTAGTTGACTTACATCTTCTAGAGCACGTTGGGTGGCACGGGATACATGTGGACGTGCATTGTCCTGTTGGAACAGCAAGTTCCCTTACCGGTCTAGGAATGGTAGAACGATGGGTTCGATGACGGTTTGGATGTACCGTGCACTATTCAGTGTCCCCTCGACGATCACCAGTGGTGTACGGCCAGTGTAGGAGATCGCTCCCCACACCATGATGCCGGGTGTTGGCCCTGTGTGCCTCGGTCGTATGCAGTCCTGATTGTGGCCCTCACCTGCACGGCGCCAAACACGCATACGACCATCATTGACACCAAGGCAGAAGCGACTCTCATCGCTGAAGACGACACGTCTCCATTCGTCCCTCCATTCACGCCTGTCGCGACACCACTGGAGGCGGGCTGCACGATGTTGGGGCGTGAGCGGAAGACGGCCTAACGGTGTGCGGGACCGTAGCCCTGCTTCATGGAGACGGTTGCGAATGGTCCTCGCCGATACCCCAGGAGCAACAGTGTCCCTAATTTGCTGGGAAGTGGCAGTGCGGTCCCCTACGGCACTGCGTAGGATCCTACGGTCTTGGCGTGCATCCGTGCGTCGCTGCGGTCCGGTACCAGGTCGACGGGCACGTGCACCTTCCGCCGACCACTGGCGACAACATCGATGTACTGTGGAGACCTCACGCCCCACGTGTTGAGCTATTCGGCGGTACGTCCACCCGGCCTCCCGCATGCCCGCTATACGCCCTCGCTCAAAGTCCGTCAACTGCACATACGGTTCACGTCCACGCTGTCGCGGCATGCTACCAGTGTTAAAGACTGCGATGGAGCTCCGTATGCCACGGCAAACTGGCTGACACTGACGGCGGCGGTGCACAAATGCTGCGCAGCTAGCGCCATTCGACGGCCAACACCGCGGTTCCTGGTGTGTCCGCTGTGCCGTGCGTGTGATCATTGCTTGTACAGCCCTCTCGCAGTGTCCGGAGCAAGTATGGTGGGTCTGACACACCGGTGTCAATGTGTTCTTTTTTCCATTTCCAGGAGTGTATTTTACGGATTTTGTACATCATAATTACTGATAATTTAGAAAGTGATGTCGTAAGTGTCCGCTCATATTACTGTCTTTTACATAAAAGAATCAGTCCTATAAGGGTATGATAGTTCCAGAGGAATGGTTCAACAGCTAGAGCCTACAAGCTTATTAAGACGGGGCAGTCTTGTTCGAGAGTCCGGTCGGCCGTGGTGGGTTTCGCAAGCTTTCATTTACCCCGATCTTGGTAATTAATTGTTCCTTGAATAAAGCGTCTAACAATGTTGATAAAACTGGGGTGAAATCTAAATACTGGCAATATGCGCGACAGCTAAACGTATTCAATGTTATTTTATCTACGCTGCATCTCGCGAACTCTGCGGCCGTTAATGATTTCCAGCCGGTTGCGTTTTTTACCACTAATCGCATACACTCGCGAAGTCTAAAAATGCTATCACCATGGAAGAATCAGCTGTCCATATCTCGGTGATACGTCACTGTGTTCAGCTGGAACGTGTAAGATTGAGTGACTCACACACTCGTCTGGCACAATCAGTTTCAATCTCCTGTTTCCGGTCAGAGTAAGTAGTTTAAATTTGTGTTCAATAATGTAATCCTAAGTGAATTATTGAGCGTTAAAATTTTTTTATTTCTGTGGCTTAAAACTGATCCCACAGTAAAGGTCATTGGGAACAAGCCACAATGAAGAATTTCTTTTTAAGTACATTGTGTTAGTTGTTCTCCTAAGACGTGCCAATCATTTAAAGATTTCAGCCAGGAGGCTATTTGCACAGGGAGATTAAGTAAGGGAATCCGCCCGAATGATGTGCTTAATGTCATCCGCAGCGAATGCAACCAGTTGCTCTTGATTTTGTGCCAGTGTTATGGCTCAAATGGCTCTGAGCACTATGGGACTTAACATCTGTGGTCATCAGTCCCCTAGAACCTAGAACTACTTAAACCTAACTAACCTAAGGATATCACACACATCCATGCCCGAGGCAGGATTCGAACCTGCGACCGTAGCGGTCGCGCGGTTCCAGACTGAAGCGTCTAGAACCGCTCGGCCACAATGGCCGGCGTGCCAGTGTTACTTACCGTCATTTCAAGGCTTTGGGGTTTGTTAAGTTGCTATTGATGCAACTATCTCCACGTAATATTCTTTAATATGGTCCTGTATCGCTGTCTGTCTCGTATAAAGGATTCTCCATCAATCACGTATTCCTCCATTCACGAGAATGCATACTATATAAAGAGAGTTCCTGAATGGAATGAAGACACGCGATGTACACTGAAAGGCTACAGTACCGCCCGACATTGAAAATAGGTACAACATTCTTCGTTATTCTTGTCAGAACAACATATTTTTTTCTAATAATAACTCAATTTCAATTAATACAGCGAAGCCGGATACCAGTGTAGGAAAGAATGACAATTTATTTATTTAATTGGCTACATGTGCACTCTCATAAAATAAATCCCTACATCCAGTTTGGTGAGATCTGTGATATGAATGAATGTATGCTCGCCTACTAACCGCAGATAGTGAATGTGCAATATATGATCATCTTTTAGACGGTCCTTTGGTCACCTTTGGTGGAACCAAAGAGATGAAATTTACCTGAGCTTTGAGCGCCTGAAATGTGGCTGACCAATATGGTAGCAAGGTGCTCCCCCACCTTGATGGAGGTGCGAGCTGACCTGAAGAACGGCCATGTTTCAGCACTCTGTCGGTGGATCTTATGTTGGTAAGACCTGTCTTAGGTGTGCTCCGTAAAGACAAAAGAGTGGAGACATGGTATGCATGTAAAATACTTAAGAGTAGTTTGGAATAATTATTTCTCTATTTCAGGAACTTTTGTGGGGAGGATTAAATGTCAGGCAGGTAATATTAAGGGGATCGTAGTAATCTACGGAAGTGACCAACGGTCACAATGAAACCACGTGTAGCACTAAGTTGAAATACTTCCGAGTGCTAAAGTTAAGCTGAATTACTGGCGTGTATATTATAAGTTGGAAATATTTAAGAAATGGCGTGTGCTGGACTTGAAATTAGAGACGAGTACTTCCATGTGGTGAGTACTGTGTGAGTCTCAATCTGTGTATGAGACAAAGGATAAAGAGAAGTACTCATCCATGGAATCAGTTGAGGACTCGCGTGTGTGACGAACATGTTCTTAATATTTGCGTGTTATGTTTCCGTGTGACGCTTGATTCAAACTATAATACTCTGAGAGTGAAGCAAGGTGAGTCAGCCGTCTATCCAGCAACGCCACTTGGCTTGCATTGCACAGGAAGACGTGCATATATCCTCCAGAGTTCATAGTAGGAAAGAAAAGTTACGAAGTGGGGCAGTGTCGTGTGAAACTGGGATGAATACTAATTGAAGTGGGAAAGCTGGAAGTGATGTGATTATAATGTTGTGACTATTCCTTGTGTTGTATTCCATGTTGCCAGTCTGGTGTATTTCATGTAATTTAAGTATGTGTAGTTTGCATGGGAGAGTAGCAAGATAGGTTCAGAGGCAGTGGGTTATGGATGTTCCTTTTGTACCGCTCGGTCTGGAGGAAATGTTCGTGATGATGGGTGTGAGAGTCGAAGTGTGAGATATAGCAAAAGATCCACCATCCTATCCAGAAAGTGCACTGCAGTGTTCGATAATTACGAGACCATAAGATAGAGAATCACCAACGTAAAGCCATGCCCACTGGGCGGAGTTTCTCATGTGCAATTGTTGTAGAAAATCTAATGCTGTGTTTAGGTTACAGAATACATCGGAATAAAAAAGATAGTGAAAAGGAAAAGATTGGTGGCCTTTTCCTTCGAGTAGTATGTTGTCATGATATCCAGAATTTATAATGTGTGCGCCATTCATATTCAGTGCGATGGCCACGTGTTGATCAAAGCCGTTGGGTAAGAAAGAAAATGTGGTATTAGCAGTGCGTAGTGAACAGTCAGAGTTGTTTAAATTACTGATAGTCAGATGTGCGTTATCCGTTTCCGTTGTGTAATATTCAAACAGGAGAAAAATTTGTAACTTAATTGTGAGTACTAGAGCTCATGTTACTTGATAAATAAGAACGAATCCACTCGCTTGGCAGACCACTCATCTTGCAGGCCTGATTGCTTGATGCCACAGTATGAGCAAGGCATGTGGGAGCCTCTCAACACTACTGGCCATTATAATTGCTACACCACGAAGATGACGTGCTACAGGTGCGAAATTTAACCGACAGGAAGAAGATGCTGTAATATGCAAATGATTAGCTTTTGAGAGCATTCACACAAGGTTGGCGCCGGTGGCGACACCTACAACGTGCTGACATGAGGAAAGTTTCCAACCGATTTCGCATACACAAACAGTAGCTGACCGGCGTTGCCTGGTGAAACGTTTTTGTGATGCCTCGTAAAGGAGGAGAAATGCGTACCATCACGTTTCCGAGTTTGATAAAGGTCGGATTGTAGCCTACAAATGACTTAACAGAATATGGAATCGATGGGTTCAGGAGGGTAATACGGAACGCCGTGCTGGATCCCAACGGCCTCGTATCACTAGCAGTCCAGATGACAGGCATCTTACACGCATGGCTGTAACGGATTGTGCAGCCACGTCTCGATCCCTGAGTCAACAGATGGGGACTTTTGCAAGACAACAACCATCTGCACGAACAGTTCGACGACGTTTGCAGCAGCATGGACTATCAGCTCGGAGACCATGGCTGCGGTTACCCTTGACGCTGCTCAGACAGGAGCGCCAGCGATGGTGTACTCAACGACGAACCTGGGTGCACGAATGGCAAAACGTCATTTTTTCGGATGTATCCAGATTCTGTTTACAGCATCATGATGGTCGCATACGTGTTTGCCGACATCGCGGTGAACGCACATTGGAAGCGTGTATTCGTCATCGACATACTGGCGTATCACCCGGCATGATGGTATGAGGTGCCGTTGGTTACACGTCTCGGTCACCTCTTGTTCGCACTGACGGCACTTTGAACAGTGGACGTTACATTTCAGATGTCTTACGATCCGTGGCTCTACCCTTCATTCGATCCCTGCGAAACCCTACATTTCAGCAGGCTAATGCACGACCGCATGTTGCAGGTCCTGTACGGGCCTTTCTGGATACAGAAGAATCTCTGCGTGTGATCCTGATGATTTTTCCTTTGAGGCGTCCGATCGTGGTTTACTTCCTACTAAGACTCCGTGTAGGTCTTTTCAGGTATGCATCCGGTCCTGAGTACATTTTTATGGGTGACAATGTGCGACCGCATTTAAGAGCACATGTGGGGCAGCTCTTGGAACGAGATGATAGACAGCAAATAGACAGGCTGCCCGTTCCTCCGACTTAAATCCCGTGGAGCACGAGAGGAATGAGTTGGAAAGACGTATTACTGGAGCGCCTTACCACAAGACCTACTTGGTGACGTCGTGGCCAGATCTGACGAATGTTGCACAGCATGCATTTTCGTCCACAATGATCAGACACCCACCATACCCCGCCGTTTGTAATGTCCAAGGGTATATAAAGAATCGCTGTGGCTTCAGTGTTATTATTGTGTTTCAATAGAAGTGTCATTTCTGCTCGTCTCATTGATTCTTTCTTTCGATTACCTTCTATGCTGTGCTGTGGCAGTTATTTCTACGTGTGGTACAAATTTCATCGAGTTATGTTATTTGGCAGTGAAAACATCATGCGAAAGTTACTTTCGTTTTTACGTTTCGCAAACACGCGTATATTTATGATGCGTTTGGGCTTATCATTTGCAGTTCGGTTACATTAAACAACCGTGACAATACTCAAACTAAATGCAATGAGGAGTACATTAGTCAGCGCTGAAATGTGTAGAGTTGCTGAGGACCTCAAAGCTGACACCTGATGTCTGCTGGAGCCTTATGATAGACCCTAGAAACTGCATAACTTACCCATAGAAGCTATCGCAATAACTGGTAGCCAGGACTGCAAAGAGGCGATTGTAATCCTTGACAACAAAATTGCATTGTTACGGAATCTGAGCTGTGCAAAAGAATCTCGGTAGCAATAGAGATACGGCGGGGAAAGGAAACATGGGTAATTGCCTCAATGTAAGCCTAATACAGTCATAGAATTGAACCTTATGTCAACGTGTGAAAGGACGTAGCAGACTATTCTAGATATATGAACTTTAAAAGTGTTGGCATTACTGCAACATCCACCCCATGGCACTCAGAGAGATCGGATGACCGAGAACACAAGAAAATGAGACGATACAGAAATCACAACTACACATCTTAAAACTCTGCGAACACATAAATATGCACGATGTGATGGGTCACAGAGCATAATAAACATAACTCTAGCAAACAACAAATCACTCACACATGTCGCCAACTGGACTGTACACAACATAACGAGCGACCACAACACAATAAAATTCGAACTAACACAAAACACTACCACAGGAACAGACAACAAAACACTACATATTCCAGAGAGCAAACCAGGATAAACTAAAATAAAAAATACTAGATCACAACCTACTAATGTTAGAGAAGCATAGATTACAGAGCATATAGACACACATACAATATACACAGGAACAATCAAGACCAAAGGTATCACACGCGAAACAGAGAACTACACCAGAAACATACAAATTAACGAGACTAAAACGAGACATGAGGAGGAAACGAAAGCTCTATCAAAATGCGCGGATTCACAGACACAAACAGACTCGACTTGCTGTGTATAGATAAGTCAAAGTCATCTTCAGGCAAACGCTAATACAAATCAGGAAGCAACATTGGGAATAATTCATGGCCACACACACACACACAACAGAGCAGTTGGGGGGAATCATACAAGATACTCACAGACAAAATTAAGACCCTAGTTGTATTAGGTGCACTACATCTACATCTGTACTCCGCTAGCCATCGTGAGGTTCATGGCAGGGGGTACGTCCCATTGTACCAGTTATTAGGGTTTTTCCTGTACCGTTCACGTACGGACTGCGGAAAGACTGCTTCACTATCTCGGTAATCATTTAAAGCCGGTTCTTGGAACTTTGTAAATAGACTTCTTTCTCGGAATAGTTTACGTCTGTCTTCAAGATCTGCCATTTCACTTCCTTCAGTATGTCTGCGACACTCTCTCAAGGATTAAACATGCTTGTGACCATTCGTGCTGCCTTCTCTGTAAACGTTCAATATCCCCTGTTAGCCCCATCTGCTACGGGTCCCACAAACCTGAGCAATATTCTAGGATGGGTCACACGAGTGATTTGTAAGCATTCTCTTTTGTAGACTGTTTGCATTCACCAGTATTTTACCAATAAACCGTAGTCTACCATCTGCTTTATCCACGACTGAACCTTTGTGGTCATTTTAATTTTACATTTATGAACATTGAGAGCAAGTTGCCAGCCTCTGTACCATGTTGAAATCTAATCAAGATCTGACAGAATATTTATGCAGCTTCTCTCAGATAGTTCTTCATTATATTCATTAACGTATGATGACGGCACGATGACAAGAGGGTGAAGGAATTCAGCGCAATTCCTCCTGAATAAACTACTACCCGAAGATGTCATAAACACAGAGCCACCACAACAAACAACACTGAGAAATGAACTACATGCACCATACAACACACTTGCTATCACCTGTCCATTTGCTCAGGAAGAAGTTGCAGTACCGGTAAGAGAAGTAAAGACTAAAAATGCGCCGGGGCCTGATGCCATCCATTCAAAGGTACTTCAAACATTTTCGCCACCGATTAACCCATATTTAACAGAAGCCCTTAATGACGCCCTAAGGCTAGGCAGGGCGCCTACAATGTACCCACTGCGCCACTTCGCTCGGTGACACTAATTTAACTAAAGGTATATTTAGTAATAATATGTTATTCTAATCATAACCACTTGGTAGTGCATATCACGCTAAGGCTGTTAAGGCGCATTGCCGCAAATTGCCAAACGCAACGGACACTATAAACCTATAAATAGTAACTAGTTAAATAATAGGGGTATTTTGTATAAGATTTGCTTTAAAAGAGCCGACGTATAGGCGCAAATTGCCTACGGCAACGGGCGCTATAAACCTATACATATGTATATAGACACAAAAGTTACGATAAAGGAAATAGTGCATGGAAAAACCTACTTACTAACATGCGCCAGCCGGTGTGGCTGGGCGGTTCTAGGCGCTTCAGTCTGGAGCCATTTGAACCATTTGTACTAACATGCAAGAAGTCTTTATTTCCAATTCATGTATTATATTTTGATAAAGTACAAGGCTGTTAAAAAAATCCACAAAAGACAGAAATGAACAAACAGCTTGCCTCCAAGTGGCGGGGTAAGGGCAAAGGTGTGATCAGATGTGGGAGCCGGGTGGAACTGATACTCAGGTGCGCTCCGGCCCCATACAACAATGATAGCGGCCAAGAGACAATAAATGACGCACCGTAAGCAAGCAGGTGGTGGTTCGGTAAAAATAAGCACGAAGTGAAAAAAATTTCGGTTGTATATCCAGGCTCCTATAACTTTACAGCGAAACTGTTCTGCAATTTTTTTTTCCGCTGTAAACATATATCCGATTCTTCGTGAGTTTCATCGCGTCCGTGGTAGAGGTATTGGTAATAACGTGCGCTGCCCACGTGCTTCTGCGAACACAGTCATTTTTCATTCAGAGTTTGAATCGAACATCATTTTGCGAGTGACTGATCCAAAAATTTCGCGTCTAATAGGTGAGGCAACGTTTCGCACAGATACTTGAAACGCTGTCTATCTTTTTCTAAGCCTTTCACAAATTATTTCATTTAGATCAGCTTAATGTGCAGATCTGATGTTACACTTCATTTCGAGTCCAGCAGGTTTCTGAGGGAAACGCTCTTTTCTCTAAGCTCAAAGATTTTCTGGCAAGCTACTTTGTTTTCTAACAATGTTGACACAGTGCCCTACTATCACATATTATTAATTGAAATAGTTTATGAAATTCATATAATTAAAATCACTGAAAATACATTTTTATACCTGCAATTTGCATTCAAATACTTTGAGACTTAGTGACCATTTGTAGTCACTTTAATAACTTTCAGGTGTCTTGGCACCACTTTTTATTACTTCCGAAATCGCCTTAAGCGTTTCGACTTCCGTCATTTTTAAAGGTTATAAAATTCAGTACAAAATAAAACTGGGATCAACATTTATGAAAATATGCTACACTTCACCACTGATTAGAGACGTGGAATAATAAGTAGAATACAGTTTTCTAGCTCACCAATGCTAATGTCAGTCATATAAAATTGCCAAGTACCATTAGCAGTACTACTGCACTTCTTTTTACACGATTATATTTTGGATGTGTGCTTTAGTTAAACTGATGTTTGAGTGTTAAGGAGTTAATTAGATAAGGCACTGTGGGATGGCTGCCGTTTACTATTATGGAACTGATGTTTGGCGTTCCAAGATTGCGCATCCTCAAATTGTTTAAATTTCCTGTATGGTGCTTATTGGCGGAAATGGCAACGCACGGGCGCCGCCTGTTCTTCATGAATGCTGCATGCCTCAGCTGAAATTCTGTTCCTTATAAATCATTGTTCAATAGTATTTATGAAATTTTACTGAGCCTATTAATTTATGCATTACCTGTCAAAAATTTTGTTCGTTAACAGTCGCTTTGCCACAAGACCCTATTGCCGCTCTGTGGCCTCTTCCAGTGAACTATTTTCGACCATGCAAAAGATGTGTAACCCATTGTTTCGTAAAAAAAAAAAAAATACCTTTTCGTAAAATATTATAAAATGATTTCCATGAATTGTTCACTGATGAAGTTGTTTTATACGATGTAACAACGAAAAACGTAGTTTTGAACAAGCAAATAAAGCGTGTACCACGTATCCAGCGCCGCCTAACGGTGTAGTACTGCAGCCCAAGGACTTCACGTTCGGCTAATCCTACTGTTTCTTAGAGCCAGCTATACTCGAAGTCCCAGGGATTTTACATCCCTAAGAAAACACAAAATGTATTTTGTCGTAAGGGCCTCTCCATTATTACAAGCTGAGTACTCTCAGAGCTTATGGCTACACTCCACTGTCTGCCGTATGGGTATCAATCACGGTAATTTTCCGATGCACCTACACCAGATAGGAATTACTCCATGTGACTGCACAAACGCGACGGAACGTGACATCGACCACATTCTCTTTGCGTATGCAGAATGAGAGAGGCACAGACAATAGTTTTTGCAACAATTACGTCGTCTGAAAATACTTTCCAGTGAGTGCCCCTATTCTACTTTCGTTGAGTAAAGCCGCAAATAATAAAGCATTTTTTTCATTTTTTACAACCTATCAAAATATCTGTGTAGTAATAACGTAGAACTGGGAACTATGTTAACAGTCATTTCATGTTATTATGTATGCTATACATACAGTTATTTCATCCTAACCGCTAAACATTTGTATCTCTATTGTTCCTACTTTTTCCACTTCATTTCTTAAATTTGTGATGCCAGAACAATTAACTCTGTCAAACTACACTGCAAAACTTTACACTTCTCAAATGTGTATTTGTATATATATTTAAATTTTTGTTACAACACAATTGTTAATCTTATAGTCTTCTTTCATCATTTCCTTTAGATTACCAAAACATTTTCTTCAATATCAATGGCAATCAACAGCAGGTTTCCTAACGCCTTTCGTTAACCCGTAGCTGGTATGGTGGGGTCCCCAGGGAATTCTGTATTTTTGTACAGTTTGAATGTTTGTACATTTGTGTCACTACAGGCTGTGGTTGTTCTTTTTATGTATCGGTATTTATATGTTATGAAAAGTTGGAGTTAGTGTTATTTTGCCTACTTCACAACTGGAAAATTGTTTACGTCTGTGACTCAGTTGTGGTCTTCTCGCAGTTAGTCTGCCCGACACGATGTTTTTGTATTAAAAGACGCCACCAACACACAAAATTCCAGATATGTGGCTGTATTTTTGGTATTGAGATTGACTTTTAATAATTACTTTTTATGCTAAGGAGATTCTTGTAGTTCCCGTTAAGGGGATCAAATTAATTTACTGAAGTCACTTTACTCAAATATGATTCAATATTGGAAAAACTGTTTACTTTTACTGTTTTAAAAGGAAGGGCCGCTAATCAAGAGAATTCTACATTTACATTTATTTTTGTTTGTCAAAATTAGCAAATATTAAGATAGCCTACTTATTACGACTCTGGGCCGTTATCATTTAGAACAATGGCGCTGACCTCTGCACCAATGCTCTATAAAATTTTCACAAATTATTGAAATCTATCATTTGGAAGAGCAGTTGAATGGAATGGACAGTGTCTTGAAAGGAGGATATAAGATGAACATCAACAAAAGCAAAACGAGGATAATGGAATGTAGTCGGATTGAGTCAGGTGATGCTGAGGGAATTAGATTAGGAAATAAGACACTTAAAGTAGTAAAGGAGTTTTGCTATTTGGGGAGCAAAATAACTGATGATGGTCGAAGTAGAGAGGATATAAAATGTAGACTAACAATGGCAAGGAAAGCGTTTCTGAAGAGGAGAAATTTGTTAACATCGAGTATAGATTTAAGTGTCAAGAAGTCATTTCTGAAAGTATTTGTATGGAGTGTAGCCATGTATGGAAGTGAAACGTGGACGATAAATAGTTTGGACAAGAAAAGAATACAAGCTTTCGAAATGTGGTGTTACAGAATAATGCTGAAGATCAGATGGGTAGATCACATAACTAATGAGGAAGTATTGAATAGGATTGGGGAGAAGAGAAGTTTGTGGTTCAACTTGACCAGAAGATGGGATCGGTTGGTAGGACATGTTCTGAGGCATCAAGGGATCACCAATTTAGTATTGGAGGGCAGCGTGGAGGGTAAAAATCGTAGAGGGAGATCAAGAGATGAATACACTAAGCAGATTCAGAAGGATGTAGGTTGCAGTAGGTACTGGGAGATGAAGAAGCTTGCACAGGATAGAGTAGCATGGAGAGCTGCATCAAACCAGTCTCAGGACTGAAGACCACAACAACAACAACTCTTCATGAATATAGGAGCTGTTCCAAGGTCTCAGTACCTTTCAGACAGTGTGCTCTGTGCTGTTAAACGGAGTGGTTGTGTTTACAGCAAGTAAGTATGTGACTGTGCACCGATTTTCTCAGACTGATCCCACATACTGAATATGAGATTTTTCTGACGAAGTATTTTCTGCTGTTTGATGCTACCTTCTCGTAATGAAATTCCATTATTTTGTATTGTCAATACCTGATGAAGTAGACAGTGGGTTCTCCTGCAACGATGACACTGTCAGATCTTGATCTGGATTATTGAACCTACCGTGACAGCGGTCCACAGCTAGCTGATGAAGAGGAAACTGAAAATGAGGTGGAAAGCCAAGATGTGTTAGAAGCAACTAGACCGAAAGACAGGAAAACGAAGCTGTGTTGGTTGTAGCACAACAATATGGAATGAATGCCCAAAAAGTGTTTCTAAGGTTCCTATTGTTATAGTCCAGTAACAATTCCAGAATGTCAACAATTTTGTGATGGTAAGACACACCAATTCTTTGTGAATTTAATTTTGGTTACTTTAAAAATTTTAATTAAAGAGAACATGTTTGGAGTTCATTGCAGTTCAGCTTTATAAAGTGTGTTCGCCTTGAACTATAAACGGTTTATTTTATTTTCATTCTCGTAATTTTGTAAATAAAAAACTGGAGTCCTGGTGATCATACTATACTAGTAGTGAAACAAAAACTTCATCGTCCTCGTTACGGGTTAAACTTGTATGCACTCATGTTATACCATCAATGTTTTGTACTGTATGTCTATTATTTAAGTGGGTAAATAGCCGTTAGCTGCAAAGTCAAATAAACAAACAATATTAAGTACTCACTGAGAGCTGCGGTGCGGCCCGGGGCAGGCTTATACAAGTAAACAACTAGCCTCGGCGAGTCGCAGCGTTTACAAGATCGCTGCGCCCTTCCGTTGACGACACTTCCCGGAAGATGACTACTACTCACCGACCGAACCGAACAGTTACAGTTTACCTAGTACAAAAGATTATGCTTCTATTACTTCGCTAAATTATTATGCTGTACTATGTGTTCTCGTACCCTAAGTCAGAACGGTCTATTGTACATTACAATAGTTCATAAAAACTATATTTCCAGCGGATGTGTAAGCGTACCATCGTGCCTTACATAATTTTCTCCTTAACATCGTGCGAAGCATCTCAGAAGATATGGCTGATAGGGATACCCCAACACTTTTATGCAATTCTTTATACTACGCCCCATAATGAGTAGTCGGGCATGATGAGGTGTGGGCTTCGTAGTGACTATTTAAGTGGGGCTAGAGATGCTGAACGAAGCATAATCCAACGGTCTCTAAGTAATTCATCAAGGAACTCGTGCACCTGAATAGCACAGTGTGCTTAAGCTCCATCCTGCTGCAACCACAATGTCCAAACATTATCCAATCACGCTCACTTAAAAAGCGATGACATCCTGACTCATATAACATGATACTTTTGCACATACTGGGGCTTTTTCCTTAGGCCAAAGAACCACATTCCACTTGTGCAAATTGCGATATACGCGGCATTCATCAGGAAACAACACTCTCGAGCTGTGTATGACATCAAAGACATTTATTAGCTGTGTCGTCAACAACGTATTTCACGCTGTAGCTCGGTGCTCCGCCTCATTGTCAGGTATCGATGTCAGTCCTTTCATTTTAAAATCTGTTTTAATCTGATTATATATTACTGACCACTGTACTTTCTAAGCTCAGGTAATTTTTTCGAATGGGTATCACTGGAGTTTGAAACGCTTAGCTACTATGGATGGTCTCTCAGACCACTACAGTTTTTTGTCTTCTGATATTTGACATATCCCTGTGAGGTGGAGTAGACTCTTCTGTGTACCTACCTATTGGTTGAAAACCTACACGTGTCAGAAATCTGGCATTGCTGTTGCAATTTATTTCTTGTTTTGGGCCTTGGGAGGTCTCACAGACATACCATAGTGTTTGCGTGTCGTGTTTTTCTTGAACGTTCCCATTTCTCTGTAGTGAGAATTGCTAGACCTTCTATGCAACCTTTTCCATGCGCGACGGGCGTGGGTGTTCTAGAATGCCTCAGTGAATTATCAAATGAAAACTTTGATGACAGAGGTAATGACCGTGATTTCGAGTATTTAGTGATCACAATACTAATTCGGAGAAGGAAACGAAGTGTTGAAGATGTGGCAGAAGAAGATGGAAAAACTTCTTTGGTAAGAACAGAAAGCTTTTTTCGATGGAGAAAACTAACGTAAGAACAAGACAACTCAACACTGTCTTGCAGCTGCCTGGACTGCAACATATTCCGAAAAGTCTCCGAGAAAACTTGCTGTTTTGGAGATATGTTTTGAAAAACGAAAAAATCAGCCTTTTGCTGTTCTTGTTTTAAGAGAAAAAAAGATGTCAGTGGTGTTCCGATTTGGTTGGAAAATTGTAGGTGGATCTGTGTGCAATGCATGCAGGCTGAAAGCTATTAAAATTTGTTTCAGGGCCTCAGAACAATACATAAGCTAATTCCCTTCTTCTTGATTTTTAAAACAAAAATCTGGTAACATTTCTCCCTTTATAGAATTATGGAGTGGAATAAACGCTCTAAGGCTGAAACGATGAGTGTAAACTCAAAGCTGATTCCAAATAAAATGAGTCATAACTGAAATGTGCTTATTCATACAGTTATGTTGCGAATCTCTAATACTATCTCCCTGATGATAATCTGTGAGTGAGTAGAGAGGTAACTATAAAATAAAAATAAACTGCAAATTTCGCTTTGAAAGTGTTTCAATTCTGCATTGTTCAAAAAATTCAAATTCACATATTCTCTTTCCAAGAAGGATAACGAACAACAAGAAGCCATGAAAATATATATACACCAAAACAGTGGTTATACATAAAAAATTAAAGGCGGTCTGAGAGACCCCTCCATAGTAATTGTGTTCCTGTCAACGACTGTCCAGTCGGCTTTGTTGTCTTTAACGCTGCCTGTAACAAAAGCGCTTTTCTCCCAATCGAGCAACTTTGCCTAAGCGATCCCCAAACGCACACATCATCTGCATCACTGTTTGCCCGTGGGCTTCACCCACCGCCACTAATCACTTCTCATCAACGTGTAACTGTGTCCGCTAACATCGGCCATGGCTTCACAACCGAAACACGCTGCAGTACTAAACAGTACAGTACTGACAACAATGCTTTTCGTCAGCTTCGAAGCAACGATACCATTAAAAAAAAGTATTTATTCCTCCGATTGTACAAAGTCAAGGGAGCACAGTAACTTCTAGGGCACCTGCTCAAATACCGTATGTCTTCGAAACCAAAACGACCACGAAAAAAAACTTACAAATGGTTATTTTATCCTTAGAACTGCATTTCAGGTTCACTCTGATCCTGGAGTTTTTTGTTCGTTACTGCACATGCGCCATTGAACATGCACAGCCGGTTGCCACCAATGTAAATTCAGCACTGAGTGAGATCTAGTAAATGAAGGACGTTCGAAGTTGTGAGACATTCTTTTTAAATGAATTCGACAGAAATATTTTTTGAAGGGTCACTGAGACCGTTGAGTACACATTGTGTAATTGTTCAAATGTGAAATCTTACGGGACTTAACTGCTAAGGTCATCAGTCCCTAAGCTTACATACTACTTAACCTAAATTATCCTAAGGACAAACACACACACCCATGCTCGAGGGAGGACTCGAACCTCCGCCGGGACCAGCCGCACAGTCCATAACTGCAGCGCCTTAGACCGCTCTGCTAATCGCGCGCAGCATTGCGTAACGCCGCTTTCACACTATACGGTTTTGACCGTACGGCAAAAAGCCGTACGAGTTTTAGCCGTGCCTGTGTTGCTTTCACATTACACGGCTTTTTGACGTGACCAGTTGTTGGTGTCTATTCAGTTTGCTTAATGTGTGTATCAAGATGAACCGTAAACGAGTTGTTGCTTTGTGGTTGCTTCATCGTCGCCGCAAAAGAAAAGGTCGTCTTTTGTGGGTACACCCCATTAACCAGAGAAGAGACGAAGTGGGTTTATTTTATACACTCTTTGAAGATTTGAGGAACGACGGAAATAAATTCTTTAACTATTTCCGAATGTCTATTACCTCGTTTGACGAATTACATAGAAAACTAAAGGATGTGTTACAACGACAAAACACACAATTCCGCAATTGCATCCAACCTGTTCAAATGCTGGCTATCACGTTAAGGTAATTTAATACATAAAAACTAGTTCTGTTTATTTACTTATTTATTTGTGTTTTACATTTTTATTACGCTCAGATTATGAAGTAGAAAAGTCAATATCAATATCAGCAGTTGAAACCAAAGAGTTTGTAGCAGGACTGACTGTACTGTCACTTTGTGGCGACAGGCTCTCTGCAAAAACGTTGTAGAACTGCGTTGTTGATGGTGGGCCTTCATGGCTACTTGTGGAAGGCGAAGGGTATGGTGGTGGCACTTTATTAATTCGTTGATAAGAACTGCGACCTTGAGAAGTCTGTAATGGTTGTTCGAGAAAAGTAGTTGGGTTTGGTGCAGCTGGAGGAGGACGAATCTGATGCGTATGGTAAGAGGATATTGGAGCAGCATTTTCCATAGGTGAATAAGAATAAGCTTGAAATCTATTATTATAGGGCATGGGAGGTGTGTAATGGGTAAATGGAGGAGGTTGAGCTGTCAATATATTTCTCCTTTCATATATATTTTCTATAACTTTGAGGACTCCCATCTGAAACTGAAGATAATCCTGTTCATCAAATTTTTCCAGATGAGGCTTCAGACTAAGTAAAAATGACATTTTGCTGCAAGGTTTGTCTTCTTCCAGAGCTCGTAATATTTTCATTTCGATTGCATCAGGTTTTCTATGTTTTCTGTTTGTATGGCACTCGCTTTTGGATGTTTGTTGTGTGGGTGCTGTATCAAATGGCCCAGAAACATTCTCAGTATTTTCGACGGAGCCCTGCGTTTCTATATCTTCTTCCAGTCTGGCGGTGCGTTCCGATTGAAAACTGTCCTCCGTCTCTCGAGCATCATACAGCTTTTTTAGAAACTGCAGCTGATCAGAATATACATACTTTTTCTTTTTCTTTGCTGCTGAGCCACTTTTTTTCGCAGCTTGAATTTTTATGTTTGACTTCACAAAGGAGTCTCGTAGATTGGTCCACCTCCGTATTACTTCTATACCTACATCAAAAGGAAACAAAACTGTATGAAAACATTTTAATTTTGTATAGAAAAAAGCAAAACTGTAACAAAAAATGTCCACTGCAAACTAAATGTCACTGATTTTTTTTCGTTTTGTTCAGGTATCTGGCAAGCGGTTGTTCCTTCACTGACTTACATTTCCAGTACAGAATTGGGATTTCTACAGCAAGTAAAGTGGTTAATGATGTATGCACAGCAATTTGGTCATCACTGCGGGAAGAATGTATACAAAGACCGACCAAAGAGGTATGGGAATCAATAGCGGCTGGATTTGAACGTACTGCTAATTTCCCCCACTGCTTAGGAGCGGTGGATGGAAAACATATCCGTCTTACTGCCCCATTTAATAGCGGATCAATGTACTTCAATTACAAAGAATACTTTTCTGTGGTTCTGATGGCTGTAGCGGATTCCAACTACAGGTTCATTTATGTCGACGTAGGAAGTTATGGCAAAGACTGTGACTCTTCAGTGTTCAGACGGTCCAGTTTATGGAAGTCAATAGAAAGTAATTCCCTGGAATTTCCAGACGTCCAATGTCTGCCTGGTACGGAAGGTCCAAAAGTACCCTACTTCTTCGTGGGAGACGCAGCATTTGGCCTACACACGCATTTGCTCCGGCCTTTTGGGGGAACAAACTTGACAGTTGAGAAACGTGTATTTAATTACCGTTTGTGCAGAGCAAGGAGGTATGTGGAATGTGCTTTTGGCATCCTCACCAATAAGTGGCGGTTGTTTCACCGACCTTTAAATGTTCATCCAGATTTTGCAGTAAAAATGGTTAAAGCTTGCATTGTTTTACACAATTTTGTACGTCAGAGAGATGGATTTATAATTGAAGACACCACATCCTTCACTGGTTTGGAAGACTTAGCCCAAGATGCCAACATAAGAGGAGGACTGACAGCCAACGCCATAAGGAACACTCTTTGTAAATATTTTATGACAAATGCTGGAAGCGTGTCATGGCAGATGTCAAAGATATAAATTAACAAGCCTTTTCCTTTTTGTAGATTGTTTGTGAAAGCCTGCGACTGTATAGTAAATAGTTTTCTTTATAAATAAATTACTGCTACCACTCACGTTTTTAATCGTTTTGTTTATATTTTGTACGACGCGTTTCGGGAAATAATTCCGATCTTCAAGTGCGTTTTTTTCTCTAAGTTTTCATTATGTGTAGTGTTTTTTTATTTGTGAGGTCTTGTGCGTGTTTCTCTTATAAATTACAGTAAAGAAAACAGAATGCAAGACCTGACACATAAAAAGACACCACACATGATGAAAACTTAGAGAAAAACGCACTTAAGGATGGGAATTATTTCCCGAAACGCGTCGTGCAAAATATAAACAAAACAAAAAAAACGTGACTGGTAGCAGTAATTTACTTATAAACAAACGATTTACTTTTAGAATAAAATTTATAACGTTAAATAAAAACTGTTTAAAACGTATTAAATGTAATATTAATATATTAAATAAATACTTACCAAACGCATTTTTATCTTTGTCTTCCATCTCATCAAAATCTTGCTTCAGTGCTACGCAAACTTCCCGCCAAGCATTCTTTGTAGCAATACGATCTCTATACGCATCTAGAGTTTTGTCCCACAGAACAGGTCTTACTTCCACCAAGGTTATCAAAAGTTCAGTATCAATTTCATCCATTCTTCTACACTTTTCAGTAAACAAGAATAAACACAAATGAATAAAACGACACTACAACGAACTAGTCGACGCCGTACGGCTCAAAACCGTCCAGTGTGAAAGCATGCACTTAGTCACGTAGGCCACTGTTGTCGAACTTGCCGTACGGCGACCGTCTGTTGTAGTGGCAAGACACGGCTGCAGCACGGCACGGCAGCGGCATTTTGCCGTCGCCGTATAATGTGAAAGGCGCCATACATTTCTTCACACCTACAGCCGTACGGCTTTTTGCCGTACGGTCAAAACCGTATAGTGTGAAAGCGGCGTAACTGTTCAGTCGCTGAATGTGACGTTTATTTATGTGAAAACGGCATGTAGGAATGACATTTTACTAACGGAAGTGCTATACCGCAAACATTATTAGAATAGCTCAATTCTGAAAGTGACGCAAGTGACTTTCGTGATGAAAGTGCTTCTGACGCTGTTGCTCCTGCAGCAGTTATTGACAGTGGCGAAACTGTTCAGTGTGCCGAATCTACGGGCAGCGATGAAGAAAATAAGAATGGTCATAGTTGGAACAGGCCTGCCAGCTGCGTAGTAACGTAGCCCAAATTCCGAGAGTGTGGAAATAAATGAATGAAAGAGTTTATAAGTAATCGAGAGCTCACAAAGATATAAGTGTAACTTTGCATTTCATTAAATGAACAGTTTTCATTTAATGGAACTGCAAGTAAAGTCACTTTCCAGTATCTTCACTGAAAAGTTTCCGTGGCAGATTTTACTTAGTCTCGAATTTTGGGTGCATGAATACTAATATTGAGTGAAAAAATACATGAGAGATCTGAAATAAAATAGGTTTAGCACATAAGAGTCAATTTTCATTATAAAATATTCTGTTTTTAGGCAATTCTTCAGCAAATAATTGAGGATCATGTATTGTAAACTTCACGTGACAGTTTCCAGAGGTGCAAATCACTAGGGTTATTAGATAACTGAAAGAAACAATTAAAGCGCCGGACACAGAAAATGAAATCAGATAAAGACCTCCCTTAGATAAATATGCCACTTCGTCATGCTCAGCAGAATGGTCCACAGGATCCGCAGTGTTACTGCCACAGTCATGGTTGTCTTGCACTTCCTCTAACAGTAGATCGTCTTCACTAACATATGATGCAGTTGTTACCCAGCACTTATTAAAGCCGTTCACAAGTGTGCACTGCATATGCGTGTCCACGCAGTCTGGATCCATTTCACAATTAGGCGATACTGAAGCCTTCAACAACCTCCTGGAAGGTTTCAGGGTTTGACCACTTTGAAGTAACCAACTGCTGTAGAACTGCTTATGATGATATTTAAGTGACTTATTCACCATCACATCTAATACTTGTAGTTACGAAATCATGCCTCCTGGAATGAGGCTACATCTGTGTTCAATTTCAGGATTTCCCTTGAAAGCACCAAGGATCAACATCCCACGATTCTTTAGAAGAGCACTTGGCCTCTTGCTCTAGACTGTACGGAGCCAATCCACAACCAACGCATTGATCCACTCTTTTCTGTTACAACGAAATATGACACTGGCGGCAGTTTTTCCTTCGGCATAGTTTTACGAATGCGGATGACATAGGATCGCGTCTTTTTTCAATCTGCAAGCACACACGTCACGGCGATTCGCGTTTAAGGGGACACGGAAGGCAAGTGGGCTTCAAAAATTCAATTTTTTAGATTTCAGCATATTTGAAATGTCTGGCCTTTCCTGCGTGAAACAGTTTTTCTTTTATATAAATACGACAATTTTTTCGCGAGATATGACGGTCTTCCAGACGCTCTGGCAATCTGGGGACAGTGACAGCATGGCTTATGACCGGGTATGTGCAGAACAGCCCTATGGTCACAATTTTTAAATTACAGTGCATTGAGCATGTTCAAAAGAGAATGGGGGCCAGGTTGAGAAGAGTATTGAAAGAAAAGTTAAAAATAGTATTGGAAGATGGTAAGAAGATAGGTGGTAAAGGTCGCCTGACAAATGGTGAAATAGATTACAGAATTATTATGGCTTGGCCATAAGAAGAAATGTAGGGAATTTATAAAACATGAAAAATGCTGTATGGTCTATCTTTTTCCATAAGCTTTAAACAAATGAAAATCCAGTGCATGGTCTTTGCCCAAATGATCGCGACACTTGGTGCAAGTACATGAGAAGTGCCAGATATGACCACAAATTTTCTTTACTTGCATCAGTAATGAATGAAATTAACCCGATATTTAGAGACCTTTGTAAAGACACCTTGTTGAAGAAATGTCTTAATGGGAAAACCCAAAATTTAAATGAATGTGTGAATTCTGTCATTCGGAACCGATTACCGAAAACTGTATTTGTTCAGCTTACAACCCTCAAATTTGGAGTTGATGATGCTACTTTATGCTTCAATGATGGTGTAATTAGAAAACTGGGTGTTTTGGAATTACTGGGCATAAAATCTAGTGGACATACTGCAAAATCCTTGGTGCAAATAAAGAGAGAACCCGCAAAGCAGATATTACTAATTTAAAATGCACAAAAGAAGCCAGACAGAAGAGAGACCAAGAGAATAAAAGATCAGTATGATTCAGATGATGCTTAGTATGGTGCAGGAAATACTAGTAGTGGTAATTCTCATCAATAACTATACTACAATTGCAACATTAAACTTTAAATTGGTTTTTCTCAAAACTACATTTTTTTTACTTTCAGGTACCATTATTTGATAAACTAATGGGGTTAGAAACATGAAATTTGGTCAATTTGTACTGCAGATGGTAATAAGTCATTACAAGTAAACTGAGAACCACCAAACAATCAGAAACTGGTTTATAATAATTAACATACAAAAAAGTTAAATTTTACTAGTGAAAGAATAAAATTTTTTTCCTTCAAAACCGTAAGAGGTATTATGTTCATTTTACTTGTAAATTGAGGCATATATGTTATATAAATGCAGTAAAAATTTCATTGTTATAGCTCTTTTGAAAGGTGTACCCATTCAAAATGCAAAATAGCATTGGCAGAATAGAGATAAAAATTGCCTTCCATCTCCCCTTAAGATTGTTTCGTTCTCAGTCTTATAACATATCGCTGATTACTAACTTCTCCATATAAAATGCTGAAAGACGCTGAGAGGGATGTTCGACAACGCAGCACAAAATGCCAATATAATCATGGAACTATCAACAGAAGAACTGCAAGAGAAATATTCAAATGCATTTGTCTCGGCACGCTAGCTAGATACGTGAAGTAGTGACTTAATACTAGGAGGTAAATAGGGATTTTCCAATATTAAAATCGCCGTCAAGGGCAAAGAGTGCGAAACGTGCTCACGGTTAGCGTTAATACGACTATTATCTACTATTTAGAAGCTTGCTCGTGATAGCATAAAAACAGCACGAGTGAATTACTTACTGCTATTACAATGCATTTATAACGATAAGCAACAGACGAAATGAAATAAGAGGTGTAACATTCGGAAGAGAAATTTAATTTTAACTCGATTATATTCGGCGTGAGTGACAAACTGAATTCACAGTTATGAGATGGCCATGTGAAGTTTATCGCGGTATGTCGGTGAAACAAATTCTTCTCAAGTTACTAACCGCATCAGTTCGCTGAGTGTCTGCAACATTTAGATCAGACCCCTTCCACACGGATGGCTGAAAATATGACAAGCAGTGAGCCGCTTCCTAAAGCTACACAACGCTGCACTGAAAAGACAACTCTTAAGATGGTAGCCAAACTGCCCTCCGTCAGCCCACGAACAAAATATTTCGTACACAGATATTAGTTGTCGTTGCGCAAGTGCATGGCGAAGAACAGGAAACTACGGAAAATAAAGAATTTGTGCCACCAAATAACTAGGTCTCCAGACACTTCGAGTAGATCCTCAGAACTTTTTCGATTTCTATCGTGTGATTACGTTGTAGTCCTATGGTATTAATACAGAATCTGGCTCTATTACGAGCAGTAAATCGAGTGCAACTAAAACTATTCCCAATAATTTAGCAGACTACTTCGTCAGCAATGTTGGAAAACAGGAATGGCAGTATTCTCGAATTTAAGCCAGAAAAAGCTGTACAGATCAAAGAAGAAAATCTGTGGCCTGTCCTCATTCAGTTATACTTGTTTGCACGTTAAATACGTTGCTAAAAATTATTACGAGTACATACCAGATTCTTCTCCAGTGATGGCAAGGTGTCAAAATCTCTGTTACATGACCGACGTATTTCATTCTAAGTTTCAGCCGTTTTTAATTTGTTTGCACAGTTGGGTAGGAACAGCCACCAATGCTGGCCTACTTTGCACTTTCGCAGTGAAACTCTGTACGTCGAATACAGTCACTGTTTTCTCCATTATCAGAGACGCACAAAGAACTTTCACTACACCGCACATAATTATAACAGTGGGCAATAGCACAAACAATACAGCTGCCTACTTGACAATGTGTACAGGAACTGCACGTGAAGGACGAAACAGTCGACGCGCACAACTGGCGGCAAACAGTTCTCTGCCTGCCGCCTGAAGGGCTCCCATTTGACTCAGTATCAGTGCTAAACAAGAAGCTGTAATTCAGCTGGCGATCTACAACAACAGCGCTGCCAACCTACAAGTTTTATGGCTAAACGCCGCATGTTTTCAAGTGGTGCAGCATGAACTAATTTAGTTTAGCATGTAGCATATTTTTAGCGTTTTTCCTGAGAAATCAATGATTATGTGTTTTTGTTCAAAAAATAAAACTGCGTTATGAGGAACGTTTTTTCGATCTGCCATCTAATGTCATCTCGCACTTGGTGAACATCCTACATCGTTCGTTGTCGTAGAAAAAGGATTTCCGTAAGTTCTGGACCGAAACAAGTCCAGATCGGAGATAGTTTATTGAGTTTGTTAGCAACTAATTCATGCGTGATGCTGATGTCGGATTAATGATGAGTAATATTTTGACAGTGACCGCGATATGTAGCCATTATTATTGTTCAGAACTGGAGTGGAAATCCATGTTCAAAGAGTGGCTTCAACCCGACGAAAACGACTCCACTTCACAAAAGCACACTGTGAGTATTTCAAGTGCAATATTGTAGCTAAAATCTACTGTTTAAAAACCCCATCTTTCACCTACTTAAAAGTCAAAGCTTTGTAACTATTAAAATAACAAACAAAGATCGAGTTCCCGAAAATGAAAAAAAAAAATACTTGAACATGCGGAAGTATGAATGCACACTAGCTATATAAATATATTAACATGGTTTTATTTCGACCACTGACCATTTCTCACAAGCGTGTAAAAAAACATTCTACGATAGGCAAAGTGCTGACTCACAACTACACAAAACAACATGCACAAATATAATCATGAACATATTGCACCACGTTTTTTTTTAAAGTGAAGATTAGGAATACATATATTAATTGACGAAGCAACAGTTGTTTCGGTGAACAAAGTATTAGGCATATGAGTAAGATATTTCAGCAAATCGTCGAAGAAAATCGGTGCTATCTATTTCGGAATAGTTGAACTTGAGGATGAAACAACCAACAGCATAGTAAACGATAGAGATGTTACTAGGCAGCAATAACATTTGGCATAATTGTTTACTGGAATAGCAATTTTTGGTAGTAACTACGTTAGTATTTTTATCAGCATTTTCCGTAAACTTTACCATATTTCTGGCATTTTCTAAACATAGATGTGGCATAACATATTTTTTAGAGTTTAGACAGCACTGTACACAAATGCAACACTGAGCTGAAGACGACGCTCTGTGCCTGTCTTGTGAATGGCTGCATGAAGTTAGACGAAAAGCGAATTGATTCTGGAGGCACGACCGCCCTTGTGAGAGGATTCGCGTACATCTACACGAATAGTCTGAAAGCCATCATACCGTGCATGACGGAGGATGAATCCTACCAATATTATTAATTATCTTTCCTATTCCATTCGCGTACTGAACGAGGGAAACATTATGTCTATGTGCTCTGTATCCGCCCTAATGTCTCTCAGATTTTTCTTATGATCCCTATGCAAGGATTTAGTCGCACTAACGTTTCGTATATAATTATCCCAGAATCCTTCCAACAAATCTTTCATTCATCTTCCCTAATAACCGGTTTTACGCAATCGTCGCATTTCACATCGCTTCTTACAACGAAACATCAACAGTTTGATCTCGTATTTAAAGAAGAAAAAAGCTCACATGCAAAAATCAGCTCCATCAGTCGCTCTCCGCGAAAATATGGGCCATAATTCTAACAGTACGCAGTTACGACTTCCCGAATTCTTAGCTGTTCATAACTTAAGCTCCCATCGGTTGTTACTTTCTCTGCCACACTGCAGACCCCTAACGCCAGAGCAAGAAGTACTGTACTGTGGTGTAAGAGGTTTTTGGAGTAAGTACTGTTTTGACACAGGTAACATGCTTTGTTCAAGTGCGCTGTTTCTAAGCTGTAGCTGTTCCTCAGATATTTTTGCTTTGAACAAAATGTTTTTCAGTAGAATAACATGTGTTCTGGAACAAATTTCAAAATACGCTGGGCACATGCGCCCTGTTTTCCTGCCTCCAACACAGCGCGGTCGGCCTTCAGTTATTAAAGGGGAAGGGAGGAGGGCAAAATTCAAATGGCTCTGAGCACTATGGGACTTAACTTCTAAGGTCATCAGTCCCTTACAACTTAGAACTACTTAAACCTAACTAACCTAAGGACATCACACACATCCATGCCCGAGGCAGGATTCTAACCTGCGAACGTAGCGGTCGCGCGGTTCCAGATTGCAACGCCTAGAACCGATCGGCCACCTCGGCCGGCTGCTTTGAACATTTTATGTTGCGATTCACAAATGCAGTGTAAATGAATGAAACAAATTGATGTGTTTTTAAAAAAGTAGCGTAGCGCTGTCTAATTATTGAGCGTTACTTTCTTTGCACTTTAATGCTGGCACTGTTGAAATGAAGTACATTTGCAGGAGATGCGCTATTATTCAGTGTGGTTGTCATGATTATATTGTCAAACGGAAATCAATAATTTCATTTCGCATTGATTCAGTTGCTTAGATTTACTCATTTTTATTCTGAGGTGTATATATGAGTATGGTTGCGGTATACGGGAATATTGTTACAATAACATTGAACGTATATGTGCGTGAGGTTGTCATATTACGTATTCATATTACTGTTTTTCCGTAGAATGACATGTCTTCTGGAACAAATTTCAAAATACGCTGGGCACATGCGCCCTGTTTTCCTCCCTCCAACACAGCGCGGTCGGCCTTCAGTTATTAAAGGGGAAGGGAGGAGGGCAAAATTCAAATGGCTCTGAGCACTATGGGACTTAACATCTATGGTCATCAGTCTCCTAGAACTTAGAACTACTTAAACCTAACTAACCTAAGGACATCACACACATCCATGCCCGAAGCAGGATTCGAACCTGCGACCGTAGCAGTCGCGCGGCTCCGAACTGAGCGCCTAGAACCGCTAGACCACCGCGGCCGGCGGAGGCGGGCAGACGAGTGACTAACAAGTGGTGCGTTCGAAAGTTTAATAACTATACTTTCAATAGGTCATAACTGTGTACTAATAACTGCGCACCATCGCAGTTCTAGTCCAAATTCTTGCGCAGATCGATTGCTGGGGCTT
Source organism: Schistocerca cancellata (assembly GCF_023864275.1). Taxonomy (NCBI): domain Eukaryota; kingdom Metazoa; phylum Arthropoda; class Insecta; order Orthoptera; family Acrididae; genus Schistocerca; species Schistocerca cancellata. The sequence continues at coordinate 1,069,798,920 of NC_064626.1, forward strand.
ATATGTTGCAAGTGTGTGTTTTCTCCTTAAATATAAGCTCATGTTGCTGACGTGCTAAAGATGTTCGTGATTAATCTTGTGATCAGACACTATGGTTCTCTCTCTTCATAATATGCATTATCTTACATTTATCTACATTTAAAGAGAACTGTCATTCATTCCGCCAAACGGAAATTTTGTCCCAGTCTTTCCGTAACGTCCGTCCAATGTCGACACGTCTTGTACACAACCACACTGTCAGCGAACGATTTTACAATGCTGCTGATCTAGTCTGATTATGCGTGCTGAAAATATTTAGAGGTCTTATTACGCTTTCTTGTTGCACAACCGATATTACTTCCGTTTCTGTGAAGGGACAAGTACAGCACTAAAGCGTACAGGCCGACCTCGGCTGGTGACTGGCAGAGACCGCCGACAGTTGAAGAAGGTCATAACACGTATAAGGCAGACATCTATCCACACCATCACACAAGAATTCCAAACTGCATTCATAGTCGAGCGGCGGCTCATAAGCCACACATCACGCCGGTATATGCCAAACGACGCCTCGCCTGGTGTAAGTAGTGTCAACACTGGACGATTGAACAGTGGAAAAACGTTGTGTGGAGTGACGAATCACGGTACACAATGTGGCGATCCGATGGCAGGGTGCGGGTATGGCGAATGCCCGGTGAACGTCACATGCCAGCGTGTGTAGTGCCAACAGTAAAATTCGGAGGCGGTGGTGTTATAGTGTGGTCGTGTTTTTCATGTAGAGGGCTTGCACCCCTTGTTGTTTTGCGTGACACTATCAGAGCGCTGGCCTACAATGATGTTTTAAGCACTTTCCTGCTCCCACTGTTGAAGAGCAATTCGGGGATGGCGATTGCATCTTTGAACATGATCGAGCACCTATTCGTAATGTACGGCCTGTGGGGGAGTGGTTACACGACAATAACATCCCTGTAATGGACTGACCTGCACAGTCCTGACCTGAATCCTATAGAACACCTTTGGGATGTTTTGGAACGCCAACTTCGTGCCAGACCTCACCGACCGCCATCGATACGTCTCCTCAGTGCAGTACTCCGTGAAGAATGGGCTGCCATTCCTCAAGAAACCTTCCAGCACCTGATTGAACGTACGCTTGCGAGAGTGGAAGTCGTCATCAAGGCTTAGGGTGGGCCAACACCATATTGAATTCGAGAAATTACCGATGGAGGGTGCCAAGAACTTGGTAGTCATTTTCAGCCAGGTGTCCGGATACTTTTGATCACACAATGTACTTCTCGAGTGTATGTTTGTCGAGTCAGTCACCTACTTGCAAAGATATTCCGTGTGATCTTATCTCGGCTGGTGGTTGTCGAAGTGATACAGATTCGAAATCCTTTCAGATATCTAGGATGATGACATTTACCCGCGTCTGGTGTTGCAAGATGCGTATGAACAAAGCAGGCTGTGTTTCTCTCAGCTGGTTTTTTTGTGAATGCGTTATGACTCTTTTGAGAGTCTTGTTTGCCACCAGGAACGCCACAGTGTTTGAGCTTAGAGTGTGCTCTAGGAACTCGCAACAGACGGACGCAAGCGAAGTATATCTCCGTCTTTCTTCAGCAGTTCTAAGGTGTTCCGACGACTGACGGCTCCTACAACGTTGCGTATCATTTTCTGCCGACGAGATGCATGGCGTCGTAGTTCTGCACTGACGAATCTGGACATGTTCATTTCGGTTCGAGCCCCTGGTTATAGCTACCTATCACGTGGCCAGCCCTTGCTTTCAGCCCCGCTTAATTTGCACTTTTGCATCGTATTGTATGTTACAGCCAGTTTGCGATCGTAAATTTTTAAAGGGGATATAAATTTCCAGTTTGATTGCGAAATTTATCACATGTAACGTCATATCTGAGCGATAAACAGTTCGCACAGTGTTATCGTCGTCGGTCAGCTGAATCTCAACAAGCTGCCATCATGATTTACATGAAATAAAGATGTGCTTTTGTCTTTCACCGAAGACTACCAGAATTTCCTGAACTTCGAAAGTACAGGGCATCGAAGGAGGAATGATCAATATTCAGGGCTACAGCAGCAACGATCATTCGAAGCAAAAAAGTCTAGTTAACATGGCCTTTAAAACGCGTACCTTAAGCGCTAGCAGCACTTGTTCAGTAGAACATAAGATTCACAGTGGCGAAGACGAACAAGTGCACACAGCTCTTAAGGTATGCACTTCAAAGCTCGTGTTTACTGGACTTTTTTCCTTGTTTTGATCCATATCACCATCTTTCAAAATATTGAAAGCAAAGAGCTTGCAGGAGATGAGATTTGTTTCATAGCACTTAAGGTGTGCATTTTAGAGTCCACGTTTACTACACTTTTTTGCTTCGAATAATCTTTCCTATCATATCCCTGAATAGTGACCGTTCCGCCTTCGACACCCTGTAGAATGTGCATATTCCAAATTTGTCAAGAAATCAGCCGCGTAGTACATTTTAACAGCAGAACTCAAGCTTTCAGGTGCTGACGCGACTCCTGGTGGTAATGAACAAAACAAAGAGCCTCTGATCGGCTTTTCGGAAAGAATTACAGAAGCAGCACAGCCGCAACCACACAACAAACGGGCACGGAACACCAGAACTGAGAACAAAATTGCGGTGATTTTGACTTTATGCCCCCTATAAAAAATTGTTAATTATTGTTGACTTACATTACCAACATACTTTTTAGAAAGTTACTGATGTGTAAATACGGTCCAGAACAACAAATTATCTTTTAGCACACTCTTAGCTATACCAGTTCACATTCAATAAGAAGGTGGGAGGGTGGTACTTAATGACCACAACAAAAAATTTAAAAATACAAATTTAGTTAGCTATTGTTGCCTTCTACTGGTTCAAATGGCTCTAAGCACTATGGGACTTAACATCTGAGGCCATCAGTCACCTAGACTTAGAACTACTTAAACCTAACTAACCTAAGGACATCATACACATCCATGCCCTAGGCAGGATTCGAACCTGCGACGGTAGCAAGCGCGCGGTTCCGGACTGGAGCGCCTAGAACCGCTCGGCCACAGCGGCCGGTTTGCCTTCTACTCACTACATACTTTTTAAAGAGATAGTGATGTGTTAACATTATCCCGGACCTGAACAGTACTGAATATGGCGTTCATTGTGAAACATCACATGTACTACTAAGACTTCAATTTTTGGGTTAAGGTTAACTGTCCAAGTTAAAGCAACAATGGAACCTGGCAGAAGACTTCATTACTAACAATAACTATTTTTTGAAAATTTTTAAAATGTAAGTTGACTGAGTAGATTGCAATATTTTCAAACGGGAGCACGAAGTACCACCTGCCCCCTTCTGGTATTGCGTGGGTTAAACTACAGCACAGTTAGTTCCATTCCCGTTACAAAGTAAACTGATAGTCGCTAAATAGCAAACACTACGCAACGAAGTGGGCAAAAAAAGTCAAATTGGCATGGAGGGTACAACATGCTTCGATATGTAAATGATTATTAGCTTTACACCTCAACCACAAGTGGATAAGAGTAATGCAGTTAACATTCTGTATGTAGGGAAAGATTATGGATCGGGTTTCTCATTCAGGAATAGCATCTCAACGATGCTTATTTTTGACAAGTTAACTGCAAGAAGGAGACATGTATACCAACCCATGTCGAAATTCGATAGCGGCAGAAACGTGACCTATCAAGACCGCGATTTATCGTCCATCGATATTGCTGCTCGGGTAGGTCACGATCCCACGACTGTCATGCAAGTAAGGAATCTATGGGTTCAGAGGGGCCATATTCAACACCATGCAGATCTCAGTGGCCCCACGCGACTAGCGCCCGAAAGGACAGACAAATGCTTTCCCGGCAATGCAGCATCGTACAGCCACCGCACATACGAGCCTTTGGTCAGGAAATTGGCTTGTTTGCGACAAGACAAGCGTTCACACGGACGAATGGAGCAATACAGACTGTCAGGAAGATGATCACTGCTGCGGTTTCCCTTGATGTGGTAGCTGCGAGAGACGCACCGACAGGTTCTGATTACAGAATCATGATGCACGTAATCTTCTGTAAGAACTCTGAGGAAAATGGACGTTGCTAGATACCAGTCACTATAATCATATGTGTCTACCAACTGGGATGATGACAGGGAATCCCACTGGGTACGCAACAAGATCACCTCTGGTTGGCATGCCGGCTGCTGTGGCCGAGCGGTTCTAGGCGCTTCAGTCCGGAACCATGCTACTGCTACGGCCGAAGGTTCGAATCCTGCCTCGGGCATGGATGTGCGTGATGTCCTTAGGTTGGTTAGGTTTAAATAGTTCTAAATCTAGGGGACTGATGAACTCAGATGTTAAGTCCCATAGTGCTCAGAGCCATTTTTTTCGGTTGGCATAGCCGGTAATTTGTTCAGCAGCCGGTACATTTCTGACAAGTTACGACTGTTGACTGGGCCCACTCTTCCAGACCTCTGTGACGTTACCCGTTAGCAATATAACGCAAGACCGTTTGTTACGCGTGCTGTATCTCGGTACAGAGGCTGTTCAAGCGTTGCCCTGGGCAGCAGATTCCCCAGATCTCTCACCTGATACTGAAAACATCTGGTGACTGGATGCCGACACGCCACCACTCCCCAGCCACTACGAGACCTGAAACAGCATGGGGAGACATCTAGATCCACATGATTTCTCTGCAATTCACAATTAGGTGCCTGGAAGAGGGTTTATCGAACCACCTTCAAGCTATTCCTCTTGTATGTATGTCGTATGTTAACCAGGGACTTAGAAACGACGGAGAGGCTCCGTCCCCGCCTCAGCCGCAGTGGTCCACAACCCCAAGACGACTACCGCAGTCCATATCAACCCTCCGCCGCCCACACCTAACCCAGGGTTATTGTGCGGTTCGGCCTCCGGTGGACCCCCCTCCCCCAGAGAACGTCTCACACCGGACGAGTACAGCCCCTATGTTTGCGTGATAGAGTAATGGTGGTGTACGCATACGTGGAGAACTTGTTTGCGCAGCAATCGCCGACATAGTGTAGCTGAGGCGGAATATGGGGAACCAGCTCGCATTCGCCGAGGCAGATGGAAGACCACCTAAAAACCATTCACAGACTGGCGGATTCACCGCACCGCGACACAAGTCCGCCGGGCGGATTCGTGCCGGGGGCCAGGCGCTCCTTCCCATTCCGGACAGCCGTGCGTTAGACCGCTCGGTTAACCGGAGCTAATCCTCTTAATTTTCAATCTCGAACTGCGTGCGGGAAAAATGAACACTTATACCTTTCTGTGCTAGCTCTGAATTCTCACATTTATTATGATTATCTTTCCTTCCTATGTTGGTGGGCGCCGACAAAACATTTTCACACACACTGAGGTGACAGTTGGTGACTGAAATTTCATGAGAAGATCCTGTGACAACGAAAACGGCTTTATTTCAATGATTGCCACCCCAGCTCAAGTATCATATCCGTGGCACTCTCCCCCCTATTTCGCGATAGTACAAAACGAGCTGTCCTTCTTTGAATGTTTTCGATGTCCTCCGTCGATCCTATTTGATGCGGATTCCACAGCAATACTCGAGAAGATGGCGGAAAAGCGTGGTGTAAGACGTCCCTTTAGTAGCCGTGTTGAATAATCTTTCTACCAATAAATCGCAGTCTTTGGCTTACTGTGCCCACAACATCATTTATATGTTTGTTCCAGTTTAAGTTATTTGTAATTGTAACCCCTAAGAACTGAATTTACAGCCTTTACATTTGTGTGATTTATAGTGTAACCGAAATTTAGCAGATTTATTTTAGTAATCATATGGATTACTTCACATTTTTCATTAACCAGAGTCGATTGCCTCTTTTCGCACCATACAGATATATCTTATCTAAATCGTTTTGCAATTCGTTTTTACCATCTGATGACTTTATAAGGCGATAAATGACAGCATCCTCTGCAAACAGTCTAGGACGGCTGCTCAGATTGTCTCCTAAATCATTTATGTTTCAGCAATATTAGAAGACCTTCAACGCTTTCCTGGGGAACGCCAAATGTTATTTCTATTTTACTCAATGATTTTCCGTCAGTTACTACGAATTCTGTCCTTTCTGCCAGGAAATCATGAATCCAGTCGCACAACAGACACGGTACTCCATCGGCACACAGATTGAGTAGAAGTCGCTTTCGGCGAATGATGTCTAATGCCTTCTGAAACTATAAAAATATGGAACCACTCTCACTTCCCCTGTCGATAGCCCTCATTACTTCGTGAGAATAAAGAGTTAGTTGTGTTTAATAAGAACGATATTTTGTGAATCCGCGTTGGCTGTTTTTCAATAAATCGTTTTCTTCGAGATATCTCATAATGTTCGAACACAGTGTATGCCCCAAAACCCCTTCGCAAATCGACGTTAGCGATGCGGGTATGTAATTCAGAGAATTACTACTCCTACTTCGTTTTTGGGTACTGGTGTGACTTGTCTAGCTCCCCTTTCTGTAGGTGCGCAACTTACGGCGAGGGAGGTGTTGTATATGATTGCTAAATATGGAACTATTGTATCAGCATACTCTGAAAAGTACCTGACTGGTATACAAACTGGACGGGAGGCCTTGTCTTTATTAAGTGACTTAGGCTACATTGCTACACCGAGGATATTTCAAGTTACTCTTTGGAAGGCCGTAATTAAATTGCTACACCGAGGATATTTCAAGTTACTCTTTGGGAAGCCGTATTTAATAACTCTGCTTTAGTGACACTGTCTTCAGTAACATCGTCATTATTATCGCGCAGTGAAGATATTGTGTCTTTATATACGACGAGAATCTCTTCGGGTTTTCTGCCAGATTTCAACACAAATTTTCACTGTGGAAACTACCGAAAGCACTTTGTAATTAAGGTAGCGCTAAATTTCGAACTTCTGTAAAACTTTGTCAATCTTTGGGGGAGGGGGGAGGGAGCTGTGCGTTCTTTTAAATTGGGCATGCTTTATTCGTTGCCTCTGCAACAGTGTTCTGTCCTGTTTTGTGTACCATGGGGGATCAATACCATCTCTTATTAATTTATTTGGTATTGGTCTCTCAACAGCCGTCGGGACCATTTCTTGAATTCATACGACACCTGGTCAACGCTTACACAGACTGGAAGGAGAGGTGACTTTCGCTTAGGAAGGCGTCTAGCGAATTTTTATCTGATTTTTTAAATAGATGTATTTTGCGTTTATTTTTGGTGGGTTTGGATGTCACGGCATTCAGTCTCGCTACAAGACCCTTGTGGTCACTGACGCCTGTATCCTTCATGACGCTCCCTATTTGCTCAGGTTTATTATTGCTAAGAGGTCAAATATGTTATCGCAACCAAATTTACACTTCGAGTGTGCTCCTGAATATTTGTTCAAAATAATTTTTGAGAACGCATTCAGAATGATTTCGGACGACGTTTTATGTCTACCACCGACTTTAAACATGTATTTTTGCCAACATATCGAGAATAGATTGTCACTCGAGTTTAATTCGACTAGATGCCCAGTCGGGCTATAGCCGTTGCTGCAGCCAGACGTGGTAGCTGTGTGTACTAAATTTCGCAGCTCTTTCCCGCGGCCGGCCACTGTGGACGAGCGGTTCTAGGCGCTTCAGTCCGGAACCGCGCTGCTGCTGCAGTCGCAGGTTCGAATCCTGCCTCGGACATGGATGTGTATGATACCCTTAGGTTAGTTAGGTTTAAGAAGTTCTGAGTCTAGGGGACTGATGACCTCAGATGTTAAGTCCCATAGTGCTTAGAACCATTTGAACTCTTTTCACCCAAATCACCTACAAATTTAATCATGTATTCTTCTTACTATACTCTATGCCCACAGTAAGAAAAATTTTATTATTTGTTGTCTTTCCTGGCGTTCAAAACACAAAGGGTAGAAGTATGAAGAGTTTGTTCGTTACCAGTTAAATCTAAGATTGTCCCAGTCACGCTACCGCAGCTAGAGTCTAAAGAATCACTCACTCGAATATTTACAATCATGATTGAGGTAAATACGCACAGCCACGAAAGTAACGAACTATTTTTTAAAAAGAGTAAACCGCCATTTGACTGTGTATAACTATATTTAACTTCTATACAATCTAGATTTCGGCTTTTATGCGACTATCAAGTACAATTCCAAAAGTCGTTAGACCATTATTATGTCACATCTATTAAGGCAGCCCGAAACTGGTAAACAAGACTAATGAAATCAGGATGGTACAAAAGATAAATGTAGTAATACACAGTCAAATGGCAGTTTACTTTAAAAAAAAACCACTACATATAACTGCGCCTCAGCACCACCTAAAACTTTTTAGTAACGAACTAGTTTAACAGTGTTGTCGGCGGTACAGTTGAGTCATTGGTGTTGTCACGACCGAGGTATCGAGTGTTCCACTAGGAGGTATACCAGGTGGTGACAGTACTGACACCTGTAACAGAGGAATGATGGTGCGCGCCCAACAGGTGGCAGGGGACGGTGTGCATATACCGAGTACCGCGTCTCGCGTGGACAGTCAACTGAATGTTAAAATACACTAAGAAAAAATCGCAACGCCAAAAAATACTTAATGTATAATAATGAAATCTCGGGATTAATTTACCTAGGTAACATATTTAAGCGATTAACATTGCAATAGCACTGGTTAATGCAAGCGCAAGATAAGCCATTGCAAATGTGAAATGCTGGTACACTAATAACAGGTGTAACCGCCAGAATGTTGAATGCAAGCATGTAAACGTGAATGCATTGTGTTGTGCAGGTACCGAATGTCAGATATGGGTGGTGTTCCATAACAGTTGCACTTCGTCGGTCGATACAGGGATAGGTAATACTGGTTGTGGATGATACTAGGCCGGTCGGAGTGGCCAAGCGGTTCTAGGCGCTTCAGTCTGGAACCGTGCGACCGCTACGGTCGCGGGTTCGAATCCTGCCTCGGGCATGGATGTGTGTGTTGTCCTTAGGTTAGTTAGGTTTAAGTAGTTGCAAGTTCTAGGGGACTGATGACCTCAGATGTTAAGTCCCATAGTGCTTAGAGCCAATTGAACCTTTTTTTTATGATACTAGAGTTGTCCAACGATTCCGTATATGCGCTCAATTTGAGACAGATCTAGTGATCGAGAAGGACAAGGTAACATTTCGACTCACTATAGAGCGTGTTGGGTTAGAACAGCGGCATATGAGCGAGCGTAATCCTGTTGGAAAACACCCCCAGAATCATGTTCATCAATGGCAACACAACAGGTCGAATCACCAGACTAACTCACAAATTTGCAGTCAGGGTATGTGGCATAACCACGTGAGTGTTCCTGCTGTCATAAGATATCGCACCCCAGACCGTACTCCAGATGTAGATCCAGAGTATCTAGCACGCAGTGTGATAATTCTGGCTGTGGCCGCCAGTTTTATATTTTGCTAGAAGCTCGCCTTGATGCAGCTTGATACACATGAAGCAGCATTTGGTACAAAGAGAAGTGAGTTACATACTTTTCATAGTATTTAACCAGTTTTTAGTATGACAATCTCTCAAGGATACCTAAAGAGTCTATTGTTTTTGTTTATTAAATTTCACTAGTTTGAAGAAACAAAAGAGTAATGATAATACAACTGAAGTGCTCTGGCCACCTTTAGGTCGCTTTGGCGCTCCTGGGAGACAAAGTACTTCGGCTGCGCTAGTGACTCTGTTTCTGGCGTTCCGGAGAGTCGGACACGTATCTCTGTAGGGCCAGACACGTATCTCTGTTTTGGGCGATCTGGAGGGACGGACACGTGTATCTGTTTTGGGCGTTCTGGAGGGCCAGACATGTATCTCTGTTGTTTCAGGTGTTCTGGAGAGCCGGACATGTATATCTGTTTCGGGCGTTCTGGATGGCCGGACATATATCTCTGCAAAGGGCGTTCTGGAGGGCCGGACATGTATCCCTATTTCAGGCGTTCTGGAGGGCCGGACACGTATATCTGTTTCGGGCGTTCTGGAGGGCTGGACATGTATCTCTGTTTCAGGCGTTCTGGAGGGCCGGACACGTATCTCTGTTTCGAGCGTTCTGCAGGGCTGGACAAGTATGTCTGTTTGGGGCGTTCTGTAGGGCCGCACATGTATCTCTGTTTCGGGCGTTCTGGAGGGCTGGACACGTATTTCTGTTTTGGGCATTCTGGAGGGCTGGACACTTATATCTGTTTCAGGCATTCTGGAGAGCCAGAAACATATTTCCGTTTCGGGCATTCTGGAGGCCCGGACACGTAACTCTGTTTCAGGCGTTCTGGAGGGCCGGACACGTATCTCTATATCGAACGTTCTGGAGGGCCGGACATGTATATCTATTTTGGGCATTCTGGAGTCCTGGACACTTATCTCTGTTTCAGGCGTTCTGGAGGGCCACAGACATATCTCCGTTTCGGGCATTCTGGAGGCCTGGACACATATATCTGTTTCGGGACTTTTGGAGGGGCGGACACGTATCTATGTTTCGAGTGTTCTGGAGGGCAAGTCACGTATCTCTGTTTCGGGCATTCTGGAGGGCCCGACACCTACCTCTGTTCTGGGCATTCTGAAGGGCCAGACACGTATCTGTTTTGGGCGTTCTGGAGGGCCAGACAAGTATCTGTGTAGGGCCAGACATGTATCTCTGTACCGAGTGTTCTGGAGGGATGGACACGTATGTCTGTTTCGGGCATTCTGTAGGGCCAGACATGTATCTCTGTTTCGGGCGTTCTGGAGGGCTGGACACGTATATCGATTTTGGGCATTCTGGAGTCCTGGACACTTATCTCTGTTTCAGGCGTTCTGGACGGCCAGACACGTATCTCTGTGTTGGGCGTTCTTGAGGGCAAGACACGTATCTGTGTAGGGCCAGACACGTATCTCTCTTTCGAGCGTTCTGGAGGGCTGGACACGTAAGTCTGTTTTGGGCGTTCTGTAGGGCCGGACACATATCTCTGTTTCGGGTGTTCTAAAGGGCCGGACACGTATCTCTGTTTCGGGCATTCTGGAGGGCCGGACACATATCTCTGTTTCGGGCGTTCTGGAGGGCTGGACACATATATCTGCTTCGGCCATTCTGTAGGGCCGGACACGAATCTCTGTTTTAGGCATTCTGTAGGGCCGGACATTTACCTCTGTTTTGGGCGTTGTCAAGGGCTGGACACGTATATCTGTTTCGAGCGTACTGAAGGGCCACACACGTATCTCCGTTTCGGGCGTTCTGGAGGCCTGGACATGTATCTCTGTATCGGGCGTTCTGGAGGGCCAGACACGTATCTCTGTTTCGGGTGTTCTGGAGGTCCGAACACGTATCTCTGTGTCGGGCATTCTGGAGGGCCGAACACATATCTCTGTTTCAGGCATTCTGTAGGGCAGAACACGTATCTCTGTTTTGGGCGTTTTGGAGGGTCAGACACCTATATCTGTTTTGGTTGTTTTGGTGGGCGAGATACGTATCTCTGTTCCGGCGTTTTGGAGGGCCAGACACGTATCTCTGTTTCGGGCGTTCTGGAGGGCCGGACACGTATCTCTGATTCGGGCCTTCTGGAGGGATAGACACGTATATATGTTTCATGCGTTCTGGAGGGCCGGACACGTTTCTCTGTTTCGGGCGTTTTGGAGGGTCGGACACGTATCTCTGTTTCGGGTGTTCTGGAGGGCCGGACACGTATATCTTTTTTGGGCGTTCTGGAGGGCTGGACATGTATCTCTGTTTCAGGCGTTCTGGAGGGCCGGACACGTATCTCTGTTTCGAGCGTTCTGCAGGGCCGGACAAGTATGTCTGTTTGGGGCATTTTGTAGGGCCGCACATGTATCTCTGTTTCGGGCGTTCTGGAGGGCTGGACACGTATTTCTGTTTTGGGCGTTCTGGAGGGCCAGACATGTATCTCTGTTGTTTCAGGTGTTCTGGAGAGCCGGACATGTATATCTGTTTCGGGCGTTCTGGATGGCCGGACATATATCTCTGCAAAGGACGTTCTGGAGGGCCGGACATGTATCCCTATTTCAGGCGTTCTGGAGGGCCGGACACGTATATCTGTTTCGGGCGTTCTGGAGGGCTGGACATGTATCTCTGTTTCAGGCGTTCTGGAGGGCCGGACACGTATCTCTGTTTCAAGCGTTCTGCAGGGCCGGACAAGTATGTCTGTTTGGGGCGTTCTGTAGGGCCGCACATGTATCTCTGTTTCGGGCGTTCTGGAGGGCTGGACACGTATTTCTGTTTTGGGCATTCTGGAGGGCTGGACACTTATATCTGTTTCAGGCATTCTGGAGAGCCAGAAACATATTTCCGTTTCGGGCATTCTGGAGGCCCGGACACGTAACTCTGTTTCAGGCGTTCTGGAGGGCCGGACACGTATCTCTATATCGAGCGTTCTGGAGGGCCGGACATGTATATCTGTTTTGGGCATTCTGGAGTCCTGGACACTTATCTCTGTTTCAGGCGTTCTGGAGGGCCACAGACATATCTCCGTTTCGGGCATTCTGGAGGCCTGGACACATATATCTGTTTCGGGACTTTTGGAGGGGCGGACACGTATCTATGTTTCGAGTGTTCTGGAGGGCAAGTCACGTATCTCTGTTTCGGGCATTCTGGAGGGCCCGACACCTACCTCTGTTCTGGGCATTCTGAAGGGCCAGACACGTATCTGTTTTGGGCGTTCTGGAGGGCCAGACAAGTATCTGTGTAGGGCCAGACATGTATCTCTGTATCGAGTGTTCTGGAGGGATGGACACATATGTCTGTTTCGGGCATTCTGTAGGGCCAGACATGTATCTCTGTTTCGGGCGTTCTGGAGGGCTGGACACGTATATCGATTTTGGGCATTCTGGAGTCCTGGACACTTATCTCTGTTTCAGGCGTTCTGGACGGCCAGACACGTATCTCTGTGTTGGGCGTTCTTGAGGGCAAGACACGTATCTGTGTAGGGCCAGACACGTATCTCTCTTTCGAGCGTTCTGGAGGGCTGGACACATAAGTCTGTTTTGGGCGTTCTGTAGGGCCGGACACGTATCTCTGTTTCGGGTGTTCTAAAGGGCCGGACACGTATCTCTGTTTCGGGCATTCTGGAGGGCCGGACACATATCTCTGTTTCGGGCATTCTGCAGGGCCGAACACGTATCTCTGTTTCGGGCGTTCTGGAGGGCTGGACACATATATCAGCTTCGGCCATTCTGTAGGGCCGGACACGAATCTCTGTTTTAGGCATTCTGTAGGGCCGGACATTTACCTCTGTTTTGGGCGTTGTCAAGGGCTGGACACGTATATCTGTTTCGAGCGTACTGAAGGGCCACACACGTATCTCCGTTTCGGGCGTTCTGGAGGCCCGGACATGTATGTCTGTATCGTGCGTTCTGGAGTGCCAGACACGTATCTCTGTTTCGGGTGTTCTGGAGGTCCGAACACGTATCTCTGTGTCGGGCATTCTGGAGGGCCGAACACATATCTCTGTTTCAGGCATTCTGTAGGGCAGAACACGTATCTCTGTTTTGGGCGTTTTGGAGGGTCAGACACCTATATCTGTTTTGGTTGTTGTGGTGGGCGAGATACGTATCTCTGTTCCGGCGTTTTGGAGGGCCAGACACGTATCTCTGTTTCGGGCGTTATGGAGGGCCGGACACGTATCTCTGATTCGGCCTTCTGGAGGGATAGACACGTATATATGTTTCATGCGTTCTGGAGGGCCGGACACGTTTCTCTGTTTCGGGCGTTTGGAGGGTCGGACACGTATCTCTGTTTCGGGTGTTCTGGAGGGCCGGACACGTATATCTTTTTTGGGCGTTCTGGAGTGCCAGACATGTACCTCTGTTTCAGGGATTTTGCCGGGCCGAACATGAATCCCTGTTTTGGGTGTTCTGGAGGGCCGGACACCATATCTGTTTCGGACATTCTGGAGGTCCGGACACGTATCTCTGTTTCGAGTGTTCTGGTGGGCCGGTCACGTATATCTGTTTTGGGCGTTTTGGAAGGTCGGAGACTTATCTATGTTTGGGGTTTTCTGGAGGGCCGGACACGTATATCTGTTTCGGGCATTCTGTAGGGCCAGACACGTATCTCTGCTTCGGGCATTCAGGAGTGCCGGACACGTATATCCCTTTGGAGTGTTCTGGAGGGCCAGACATGTATCTCTGTTTCCGGCGTTTGGAGGGCCGCATACGTATCTCTGTTTTGGGCGTTTTGGAGGGTCAAACAGGTATATCTGTTTTCGGCGTTTAGGAGGGCCAGACATGTATCTCTGTTTTGGGCTTTTTGGAGGGCCGGACACGTATCTCTGTTCCGGGCGTTCTGGAGGGCTGGACATGTATCTCTGTTTCGGGTGTTCAGGAGGGCCAGAAACGTATATCTGCTTCGGGCGTACTGTAGGACCGGTCACGTATCTCTGTTTCGGGCATTCTGGAGGTCCGGACATGTATATTTGTTTGGGGCATTTTGGAGGACCTGACACGTATCGCTGTTTCGGGCGTCGTGGATGGTCAGACACGTATATCTGCTTCGGGCGTTCTGTAGGGCCAGACATGTATATCTGCTTCGGGCGTACTGTAGGACCGGACACGTATCTCTTTTTCGGGCATTCTGGAGGGCCGGACATGTATATCTGTTTCGGGCGTTTTGGAGGGCCTGACACGTATCTCTGTTTCAGCCATTCTGCAGTGCCAGACACGTATCTCGTTTCGGGCGTTTTGGAGGGCCGGACACGTATCTCTGTTTCGGGCGTCGTGGATGGTCAGACACGTATATCTGTTTTGGGTGTTCTGGAGGGCCTGACACGTATCTGTGTAGGACCAGACATGTGTATCTGTTTCAAGCGTTCTGGAGGGCTGGACACGTATGTCTGTTTCGGGCTTTCTGTAGGGCCGGACATGTATCTCTGTTTCGGGCGTTCTGAAGGGCAGGACACGTATGTCTGTTTCGGGCATTCTGTAGGGCCGGACATGTATCTCTGTTTCGGGCATTCAGAAGGGCAGGACACGTATGTCTGTTTCGGATGTCCTGTAGGGCCCGACACGTATCTCTGTTTCGGGAATTCTGGAGGGCCGGACATGTATATCCGTTTCGGGCGTTTTGGAGGGCCGGACACGTATGTCTGTTTCGGGCTTCGTGGATGGTCAGACACGTATATCTGCTTCGGGCGTTCTGTAGGGCCAGACATATGTCTCTGGCCGGACACATATCTCTGTTTCGGGTGTTCTGGAGGGCCGGACTTGTATATCTGCTTTGGGCGTTCTGTAGGGCCGGATACGTATCTCTGTTTCAGGCATTCTGTAGGTCCGGACATTTATCTCTGTTTCGGGCGTTCTCAAGGGCTGGACATGTATACCTGTTTCGGGCGTTCTGGAGGGCCACATACATATCTCCGTTTCGGGCGTTCATGAGGCCCGGACACGTATCTCTGTATCGGGTGTTCTGGAGAGCCGGACACGTATCTCTGTTTCGGGTGTTCTGGAGGTCCGAACACGTATCTCTGTTTTGGGCATTCTAGAGGGCCGGACATATATCTCTGTTGCGGGCATTCTGCAGGGCGAGACACGTATCTGTTTCGGACGTTCTGGAGGGCCAGAAAAGTATCTTTGTAGGGCCAGACACGTATCTCTGTTTCGAGAGTTCTGGAGGACTGGACACGTATATCTGTTTTGGGCATTCTGGAGTCCTGGACACTTATCTCTGTTTCGAGCGTTCTGGAGGGCTGGACACGTATGTCTGTTTCGGGCGTTCTGTAGGGCCGGACATGTATCTCAGACACGTATCTCCATTTTGAGCATTCTGGAGGCCCGGACACGTATCTCTGTATTGGGCGTTCTGGAGGGCCGGACACGTATCTCTGTTTCGGGTGTTCTGGAGGGCCGGACACGTATCTCTGTTTTGGGTGTTCTGGAGGGCCGGACACATATCTCTGTTGTGGGCATTCTGCAGGGCTGAACACATACCTGTGTTTCGGGCGTTCTGGAGGGCTGGACACGTATCTCTGTTTCAGGTGTTCTGGTGGGCCGGACACGTCTATCTGCTTTGGGCGTTCTGTAGGGCTGGCCACATATCTCTGTTTCGGGTGTTCTGGAGGGCAGGACACGTATATCTGCTTCGGGCGTTCTGTAGCGCCGGACACATATCTCTGTTTTGGGCACTCTGGAGGGCTGGACACTTATCTCTGTTTCAGGTGTTCTGGAGGGCCGGACACGTATATCTGCTTTGGGCGTTCTGTAGGGCCGGACACGTATCTCTGTTTCGGGCATTCTGTAGGTGCGGACATTTATCTCTGTTTCCACGTTCTCAAGGGCTGACACGTATATCTGTTTCGGGCGTACTGAAGGGCCACACACGTATCTCCGTTTCGGGCGGTCTGGAGGCCCGGACATGTATCTCTGTATCAGGCGTTCTGGAGGGCCAGACACGTACCTCTGTTTCGGGTGTTCTGGAGGTCCGAAGACGTATCTCTGTTTCGGGCATTCTGGAGGGCCGGACACATATCTCTGTTTCGGGCATTCTGTAGGGCCGAACACGTATCTCTGTTTTGGGCGTTTTGGAGGGTCAGACACCTATATCTGTTTTGGGTGTTTTGGTGGGCGAGATACGTATCTCTGTTTCGGCGTTTTGGAGGGCCAGACACGTATCTCTGTTTCGGGCGTTCTGGAGGGCCGGACACGTATCTCTGATTCGGGCCTTCTGGAGGGATAGACACGTATATATGTTTCATGCGTTCTGGAGGGCCGGACACGTTTCTCTGTTTCAGGCATTTTGGAGGGTCGGACACGTATCTCTGTTTCGGCCATTCTGGAGGGCTGGACACGTAAGTCTGTTTCGGGCGTTCTGTAGGCCTGGACATGTATCTCTGTTTCAGGTGTTCTGGAGGGCAGGACATGTATATCTGCTTCGGGCGTTCTGTAGCGCCGGACACGTATCTCTGTTTTGGGCACTCTGGAGGGCTGGACACTTATCTCTGTTTCAGGTGTTCTGGAGAGCCGGACACGTATCTCTGTTTCCGGTGTTCTGGAGGTCCGAACACGTATCTCTGTTTTGGGCATTCTAGAGGGCCGGACATATATCTCTGTTTCGGCCATTCTGGAGGGCTGGACTCGTATCTCTGTTTCGGGCGTTCTGGAGGGCTGGACACCTACCTCTGTTTTGGGCATTCTGAAGGGCGAGACACGTATCTGTTTCGGACGTTCTGGAGGGCCAGACAAGTATCTTTGTCGGGCCAGACACGTATCTTTGTTTCGAGTGTTCTGGAGGGCTGGACACGTATATCTGTTTTGGGCATTCTGGAGTCCTGGACACTTATCTGTTTCAGGCGTTCTGGAGGGCCAGACACGTATCTCCATTTCGGGCGTTCTGGAGGGCCAGACACGTATCTGTCTAGCGCCAGACACGTATCTCTGTTTCGAGCGTTCTGGAGGGCTGGACACGTATGTCTGTTTCAGGCGTTCTGTAGGGCCGGACATGTATCTCAGACACGTATCTCCATTTCGGGCGTTCTGGAGGGCCGGACACGTATCTCTGTTTCGGGTGTTCTGGACGGCCGGACACGTATCATTGTTTCGGGTGTTCTGGCGGGCTGGACACATATCTCTGTTGCGGGCATTCTGCAGGGCCGAACACATACCTGTGTTTCGGGCGTTCTGGAGGGCTGGACACGTATCTCTGTTTCAGGTGTTCTGGAGGGCCGGACACGTATATCTGCTTTGGGCGTTCTGTAGGGCCGGACACGTATCTCTGTTTCTGGCGTTCTGGAGGGCTGGACACGTATCTCTATTTCAGGAGTTCTAGAGGGCCGGACATGTACCTCAGTTTTGGGCATTCTGGAGGGCCAGACACGTGTGTGTTTCGGGCATTCTGAAGGGCCAGACATGTATCTGTGTAGCGCCACACACGTATCTCTGTTTCGAGCATTCTGGAGGGCTGGACACGTATGTCTGTTTCGGGTGTTCTGTAGGCCTGGACACGTGTATCTGCTTCGGGCGTTCTGTAGCCCCGGACACGTATCTCTGTTTTGGGCACTCTGGAGAGCTGGACACTTATCTCTGTTTCAGGCGTTCTGGAGGGCCAGGCACGTATCTCTGTTTCAGGTGTTCTGGAGGCCCGGTCACGTATCTCTGTTTCGGGCGTTCTGGGGGGCCGGACACATACCTCTGTGTTGGACATTCCGGAGTGCCAGACACGTATCTGTTTCTGGCGTTCTGGAAGGCCAGACACGCATCTGTGTAGGGCCAGACACATATCTCTGTTTAGAGCGTTCTGAAGGGCTGGACACATATGTCTATTTCGGGCATTCTTTAGGGCCGGAAACGTATGTCTGTTTCGGGTGTCCTGGTGGGCCGGTCACGTATATCTGTTTCGGGCGATTTGGAAGGCCAGACACGTATCTCAGTTTCAGGCTCCTGGAGGACCGTGCACGTATCTCTGTTTCGGGCATTCTGGAGGGCTGGACACGTATCTCTGTTTCGGGCATTCAGGACGGCCGGACACGTATATCTGTTTCGGGCGTTTTGGAGGGCCGGAAACGTATCTGTGTTTCAGGTTTCCTGGAGGGCCAGACACGTATATCTGTTTCAGGCATTCTGTAGGGCCGGATACGTATCTCCATTTCGGGCAGTCTGGAGGTCCGGACACGTATATCTGTTTCGGGCGTTTTGGAGGGCCTGACACATATCTCTATTTCAGGTGTTCTGGAGGGCCGGACACATATCTCTGTTTCGGGTGTTGTGGAGGGCTGGACACGTATCTCTGTTTCGAGTGTTCTTGAGGGCTGGAAATGTATATCTGTTTTGGGCATTTTGGGGGGCCGGACACTGTTTCTTTGCTTCGGGCATTCTGGAAGGCGGGGCACATATATCTGTTTCGGCTGTTTTGGAGGGCCGGCCATGTATCTTTGTTTTGGGCGTTTTGGAGGGTCTGGCTATCTCTGTTTCAGGCATTCTGGAGGGCCGGACACGTGTCTCTCTTTTGGGCATTCTGGAGGGCCGGACACGTATATCTGTTTCGGGCATTCTGTAGGGCCCGAAACGTTTCTCTGCTTCGGGCGTTCTGTAGCTCCGGACACATATATCTGTTTTGTGAGTTTTGGAGGGGCGGACACGTATCTATGTTTCGAGTGTTCTGGAGCCCCGGAAACGTATCTCTGTATCGGCCGTTCTGGAGGGCCGGACATGCCTCTGTTTCAGGTGTTCTGGAGTTCCAAACACGTATCTCTATTTCGGGCATTCTGGAGGGCCGGACACATATCTGTTTCGGGCATTCTGGAGGGCCGGACACATATCTCTGTTTCGGGCGTTGTGGAGGGCTGGCCACGTATGTCTGTTTCGGTTGTTCTGGAGGGCCGGACACGTATATCTGCTTCGGGCGTTCTGTAGCGCTGGACACGTATCTTTGTTTCGGGCATTTTGTAGGGCCGGACACGTATATCTGTTTCGGGCTTTTTGGAGGGCCTGACATGTATCTCTGTTTCAGGCGTTCTGGAGGGCTCGAGACGTATTTCTGTTTCACTCATTCTGTAGGGCCGGACACGTATCTCTGTTTTCGGCATTCTGGAGGGCTGGACACGAATCTCTGTTTCTGGCATTCTGGAGGGCTGGACACGTATCTCTTTTTCGGGAGTTCTGGAGGGCCGGACATGTACCTCAGTTTTGGGCATTCTTGAGGGCCAGACACGTGTGTGTTTTGGGCATTCTGGAGGGCCAGACACGTATCTGTGTAGGGCCACACAAGTATCTCTGTTTCGAGCATCCTGGAGGGCTGGACACGTATGTCTGTTTCGGGCGTTCTGTAGCGCCGGACACGTATCTCTGTTTTGGGCATTCTGGAGGGCTGGACACTTATCTCTGTTTCAGTCATTCTGGTGGGCCAGGCACGTATCTCCGTTTCAGGTGTTCTGCAGGCCCGGTCACGAATCTCTGTTTTGGGCGTTCTGGGGGGCCGGACACTTACCTCTGTTTTGGACATTCCGGAGCGCCAGACACGTATCTGTTTCTGGCGTTCTGGAAGGCCAGACACGCATCTGTGTAGGGCCAGACACATATTTCTGTTTAGAGCGTTCTGAAGGGCTGGACACATATGTCTGTATCGGGCATTCTGTAGGGCCGGACACGTATCTCTGTTTCTGGTGTCCTGGTGGACCGGTCACGTATATCTGTTTCGGGTGATTTGGAGGGCCAGACACGTATCTCAGTTTCAGGCTCCTGGAGGACCGTACACGCATCTCTGTTTCGGGCGTTCTGGAGGGCTGGACACGTATCTCTGTTTCGGGTGTTCTGGAGGGCCAGACACGTATATCGTTCTCGGGCGTTCTGTAGGGCATGTCTCTGTTTGGGCATACTGGAGGGCTCGAAACGTATATCTGTTTCGGGAGTTTTGGAGGGTCTGACAAGTAACTATGTTTCAGGCATTCAGGACAGCCGGACACGTATATCAGTTTCGGGCGTTTTGGAGGACCGGAAACGTATCTATGTTTCAGGATTCCTGGAGGGCCAGACACGGATATCTGTTTCAGGCATTCTGTAGGGCCGGATACGTATCTCCGTTTGGGGCATTCTGGAGGGCCGGACTCGTATCTCCGTTTGGGGCATTCTGGAGGGCCGGACACGTATATCTGTTTCGGGCATTTTGGAGGGCCTGACACATATCTCTATTTCAGGTGTTCTGGAGGGCCGGACACATATCTCTGTATCGGGTGTTCTGGAGGGCCGGACACATATCTCTGTTTCGAGTGTTCTTGAGGGCTGGAAATGTATATCTGTTTTGGGCATTTTGGGGGGCCGGACACTGTTTCTTTGGTTCGGGCATTCTGGAGGGCCAGATACGTGTCTCTGTTTTGGGCATTCTGGAGGGCCAGACATGTATATCTGTTTCGGGCGTTCCATACGGCCGGACATGTATCTCTATTTCGGGTGTTCTGGAGGGCTGGACACGTACCTCTGTTTTGGGCGTTCTGGAGAGCCAGACACGTATCGGTTTCGGGTGTTCTGAAGCGCCAGACACGTATCTGTGTAGGTCCAGACATGTATCTGTGTTTCAAGCATTCTCGAGTGCTGGACACGTATGTCTGTTTTGGGCGATATGTAGGAGTCGACATGTACCTCTGTTTCAGGCATTCTCGAGGGCCTGACACGTATCTCTGTTTCAGACATTCTGGAGGGCCAGACACATATATCTCTTTCGGGCATTCTGGGGGGCCGGACACGTATCTCTGTTTCGGGCATTTTGGAGGGTCAGACACGTATATCTGTTTTGGATGTTTTGGAGGGCCAGAGACGTATCTCTGTTATGGGCGTTTTGGAGGGCCGGACACGTATCTCTGTTTCGGGTGTTCTGGAGAGCCGGACACGTATCTCTGTTTCGGGCCTTCTGGAGGGCCGGACACGTATATCTGTTTACTGCGTTCTGGAGGGCCAGACACGTGTCTTTGTTTAGGGCGTTTTGGAGGGTCGGACACGTATCTCTGTTTCGAGCGTTCTGGAGGGCTGTACACGTATGTCTTTTTCGGGCATTCTGGAGTGCCGGACACGTGTATCAGTTTCGGGCGTTTTGGAGGGTCAGACACGTATATCTGTTTTGGGTGTTTTGGAGGGCCAGAGACATATCTCTGGTATGGGCGTTTTGGAGGGCCGGACACGTATCTCTGTTTCGGGCGTTCTGGAGAACCGGACACGTATCTCTGTTTCGGGCCTTCTGGAGGGCCGGACACGTATCTCTGTTTTGAGTGTTCTGGTGGGCCTGACACGTGTCTTTGTTTCAGGCGTTTTGGAGGGTCGGACACGTATCTCTGTTTCAGGTGTTCTGGAGGGCCGGACACATATATCTTTTTTGGGCATTCTGGAGTGCCAGACATGTACCTCTGTTTAAGGCATTTTGCAGGGCTGGACATGTATCTCTGTTTCGGGTGTTCTGGGGGGCCGGACACAATATCTGTTTCGGACATTCTGGAGGTCCGGACACGTATCTCTGTTTTGAGTGTTCTGGTGGGCCGGTCACGTATATCTGTTTTGGGCGTTTTGGAGGGTCGGACATGTGTCTATGTTTGGGGTATTCTGGAGGGCCGGAAACGTATATCTGTTTCGGGCGTTCCGTATGGTCGGACACTTATCTCTATTTCGGGTGTTCTGGAGGGTCGGACACGTACCTCTGTTTTGGGCATTCTGGAGGGCTAGACACGTATATGTGTTCTGGGAGTTCTGTAGGGCCGGACACGTATCTCTGTTTCGAACGTTCTGGAGGGCCGGCGACGTATCTCTCTTTCCGGCGATTTGGAGGGCCGGACACGAATCTCTGTTTCGGGCATTTTGGAGTGTCGGACTTGTATCTCTGTTTTGGGCATTCTGGAGGGCCAGATATGTATCTGTGTTTTAGGCGTTTTGGTGGGCCGGACACCTACCTCTGTTTCGGGCATTCTGGAGGGCCAGACATATGTTTCGGGCGTTCTGGAGTGCCTGACACGTATCTCTGTGGGGCCCGACACGTATCTCGGTTCGAGCGTTCTGGAGAGCCGGACATGTATCCCTGTTTCGGGCATTCTGGAGGGCCGGATACGTATCTCTATTTTGGTCATTCTGGAGGGCCGGACACGTATCTCTGTTTCGGGCTTTCTTGGGGTTGGACATATATCTCTGTTTCGGGTGTTCTGGAGGGCCGGACACGTATCTTAGTATCGTGCATTACTTGGATGTGAATATGTAATAGTCACTCTGTTTCAGGTGTTCTTCAGAGCCGAACATGTTGTACTCTATGTCCGGCGTAACTTAGTTGTGAATATGTAATACAGTAGTGTATCGATAGTTCGAGTTTCCAATAATAAGAGCCTCTTAAAAAAAAAGAATAGTAGCTACGATCTACTTTCTTTTTTTTACTGACATGATAAATAATGTAAACGCCATTGCAAAAGATAGATAGGGAGATTATAGCTCAGTGACAAACCAGATTTTTTTGTTGACTGTGTGTTCAGTTGGACACCTTACAAAGATGAGTGCTGTAACAAAAAAGAGGAAATTTGTGCCTTTGCATCTAAAATTAGTAGCACGAAGACAACTTGACAAAGAAGAAACAATAAAAAAACTTGCTGTCGAATATGGTGTCGGTGAAGTTAGTGTTGGTGACTGGCCAAGAAACCGACTTAAATTGGAACAGTTTCCTTCACAGAAATGTTCACACAAATCTCTCAGTCGAAATAGTATAAAGAAGTCAGACTTCGAAAAAAAACTGAGGCATTGTTCATGTAGTTTACCCAACAGAGACAGAAGGGTGCTCCGATTTCTGGCCCTATTTTACAAGAATAAGCTTTGTTTTTCAGAAACCAG
Source organism: Schistocerca cancellata (assembly GCF_023864275.1). Lineage (NCBI taxonomy): Eukaryota > Metazoa > Arthropoda > Insecta > Orthoptera > Acrididae > Schistocerca > Schistocerca cancellata. The sequence goes on from NC_064626.1 coordinate 1,069,822,177, forward strand.
CTGCAGGAAGGAGATGACAATTTCGCCGCTAGTGTGGGCTGGCTCGACAAGTGGAAGAAGAGTTGCAGCGCGTCAACTAGACGTATGTGGAGAAAACTGTCTGGTGACGCTCAGGCCGTTTCAAAATTTATCGTCGAGCTTTAAAAAAATCATAACTGAGGAAAATTTGTCTAATGAACAAATATATAACTGTGACGAAACTGGGCTACATTTTAAAATGTTACCAGCGAGAACACTTGCTTCTTGTGAAGAAAAAAGTGCACCCGGGCACAAAAAAAGCAATGAGCAGCTCACAGTTATGGCAGCTTCAAATGCAACTGGAAACGACAAACGAAAACTGGTTGTGATTGGGAAGTCTGCCAAGCCAAGAGCATTCAAGAATGTATCCATCTCAGCTCTTCCGGTTGTCTATACACATCAGAATAATGCCTGGATGAATCAGGAAATCTTCAAGAACTGTTTTTTTAACTCATTTGTACCTGACTGCAAGAATTTTTTAAAAGAAAGGGGACTGCCATGCAAAGCAATTTTGCTCATGGATAATGCGTCCTCACATCCAAGTGCAGGAGAACTGCAGTGTGGCAGTATCCGCGCCTTGTTTTTCCCACCAAACGTTACCTGTCTCATTCAGCCCATGGATCAGGGAGCTCTGGAATGTCCAAAAAAAAAGTATCGACGGCGATTGCTACAGTCAATCCTGCATTCCGAAGACAACGAAACCATTATAGGAGCTTTGAAGAAAGTGACTTTGAAGGACGTCGTGTACTGGATTAGCGAATCTAGGAGCGAAATAAAGTCAGACACAATTTCTAAGTCATGGAGGAAAATTCTACAGGAAAGTATGCCAGACACAGAAACTGAAGATTTAGTAGATGAGGACGATCAACCCTTGTGTAATTTAATCAGAAGATTGCCAGGGTGTGAAGAGGCAGAAGAGGTGGAAGTAGGCGAGTGGTTAAATTCGGACGAACAGTTGGAAGTGACAGACTCTTCTATAACTGACACGGTTAACATTCCATCGCAGCGTGAGAGTGACGAGGATGACGAGGCAGAGGCTGCACCGATGATGAGTCACACCGATGGCTACGCTGCTCTCGAGGCCGCCATATGCTACGTGGAACAACAGCCTGAGGCGACACCAAACTGACCTACTGCTCCTGAGACGGTGGCGTAGCATTGCCGCGGGGAAACGTTGCAGCTTCCCCCAAACAAAGGACGCTTCACTATTACTTGTCTAAATAAATAATTATTGTAATTCGACCAATGCAAATGCATGTGTAAATACTTTTATTTTAATAAAGTTCATATTTTGACCCGTATTACTTACGATATCACAATATTTCTTTTTCCCATTTAAATTTCGATAGTCCGCGTTTTTGATAGTTCCGGTCTCGTTCACCTCAAACTATTTAGACTCTACTGTACTCACTCTGTCTAGGGCGTACCGGGGAGCCGGATATGTGCATCATACACTCCTGGAAATTGAAATAAGAACACCGTGAATTCATTGTCCCAGGAAGGGGAAACTTTATTGACACTTTCCTGGGGTCAGATACATCACATGATCACACTGACAGAACCACAGGCACATAGACACAGGCATCAGAGCATGCACAATGTCGGCACTAGTACAGTGTATATCCACCTTTCGCAGCAATGCAGGCTGCTATTCTCCCATGGAGACGATCGTAGAGATGCTGGATGTAGTCCTGTGGAACGGCTTGCCATGCCATTTCCACCTGGCGCCTCAGTTGGACCAGCGTTCGTGCTGGACGTGCAGACCGCGTGAGACGACGCTTCATCCAGTCCCAAACATGCTCAATGGGGGACAGATCCGGAGATCTTACTGGCCAGGGTAGTTGACTTACACCTTCTAGAGCACGTTGGGTGGCACGGGATACATGCGGACGTGCATTGTCCTGTTGGAACAGCAAGTTCCCTTGCCGGTCTAGGAATGGTAGAACGATGGGTTCGATGACGGTTTGGATGTACCGTGCACTATTCAGTGTTCCCTCGACGATCACCAGTGGTGTACGGCCAGTGTAGGAGATCGCTCCCCACACCATGATGCCGGGTGTTGGCCCTGTGTGCCTCGGTCGTATGCAGTCTTGATTGTGGCGCTCACCTGCACGGCGCCAAACACGCATACGACCATCATTGGCACCAAGGCAGAAGCGACTCTCATCGCTGAAGACGACACGTCTCCATTCGTCCCTCCATTCACGCCTGTCGCGACACCACTGGAGGCGGGCTGCACGATGTTGGGGCGTGAGCGGAAGACGGCCTAACGGTGTGCGGGACCGTAGCCCAGCTTCATGGAGACGTTTGCGAATGGTCCTCGCCGATACCCCAGGAGCAACAGTGTCCCTAATTTGCTGGGAAGTGGCGGTGCGGTCCCCTACGGCACTGTGTAGGATCCTACGGTCTTGGCGTGCATCCGTGCATCGCTGCGGTCCGGTCCCAGGTCGACGGGCACGTGCACCTTCCGCCGACCACTGGCGACAACATCGATGTACTGTGGAGACCTCACGCCCCACGTGTTGAGCAATTCGGCGGTACGTCCACCCGGCCTCCCGCATGCCCACTATACGCCCTCGCTCAAAGTCCGTCAACTGCACATACGGTTCACGTCCACGCTGTCGCGGCATGCTACCAGTGTTAAAGACTGCGATGGAGCTCCGTATGCCACGGCAAACTGGCTGACACTGACGGCGGCGGTGCACAAATGCTGCGCAGCTAGCGCCATTCGACGGCCAACACCGCGGTTCCTGGTGTGTCCGCTGTGCCGTGCGTGTGATCATTGCTTGTACAGCCCTCTCGCAGTGTCTGGAGCAAGTATGATGGGTCTGACACACCGGTGTCAATGTGTTCTTTTTTCCATTTCCAGGAGTGTATTTCGGAAGTTGGATGCAGAAGCTACCATACAATTAAGAAAGCTATGTTGAATGTTGTAAAAGACAGTGTAAATGTTTGAATACTTGAATAATAACCATTAATGGGAAGTGTCGCCCACCATCATAGTCAGAACTACAGATCTTGCCCTCTATAGATACAGAGACCAACCTGGGCAAGTGGCATCCCGCAAGAAGCACAATCACAGGTTCGAACTGATAGCGTAGCAGCCTCTGCCCAAGAAAATCCCACGACCGACGAGCTGTCTTCTGCGCTGGGGGGACAACTTTAGAAGACAACAGGTTGGTGGTAAGAACGGTCAGAGACTCTTACTCAATCTCGCCACATTTCTCCAGCTTCCAGATCTGGTTTCCAAAGGGACACATAATTTATACATGGCATCTCCTTGCTGGGTAACGTGTATTTAAAGAAAAGGTTACTATCCATCCACGAGAACTGTGAACTGGGCGAGACATGAAAATCATAGTGAGAACAGTGGACTGTAATGATTATCATAAAACGCCCTAATCAATAGTCTATGAACAGTGAAAAAAATTAAAAGCGAACCTGTGTGAATCGTGAAATTATACCCTGTTTGTACTTTAGTGAGTTTCTTTGAATTGTAGGGGAACAAAATTCATAAATACCGCTAATTAATCCATGTCGCGTAGTTTTGAAAGTGAAAACGCGAAAATGCAAAATCGTAGCGGAAAGTTAGCGGGGTCCAAAGGGATTACGTTTTATTTCACCCCTACGAGAAACAACGCTTCAGGGAACAGTTAGCATAGCAGCGTACAGCAGGCGAGGCGGGTGACTTGGAAGTAACACCTGTCGCCTCCACCAGCTACAGGCCAAAGTCAGCAAGCGGCGAAAGGCAGAGAAAGGCGTCTGTGGCTGACTAAGGCAGCTGAAGACACCCAACACGACAAAAACAATGCAAAAAAATGCAGCGAGTTGCAGCATCGCGTCGGAGAAGAAGGTAGCGTGTATGCTAATCACTTTACAGCTAGCGATAGGAAGCTGATATTGACAACCATATGGATTTTTAAGAATTTTGTTACATTGTTTCGTAATAATTTCTTTAATAACAAAATGTTGGGGGAAAGTGAAATGCGGTACAATCTTAGAAGTAGAGGGGCAGTGCTTACTTGCGGTAATGACACTGAAGAGGCAAACCAATTACAGGGCATGCCAGATGAAATTAGTAATATAAGTAAGGAACATGTTACCCTAAAGTCAGTAATGGAAAATGTACAGGAAAAATCAGATTTAATGGTAGATGAGGAAAGTGAACAAAATCAAATTGATGATAGCTACTTACCAGAATCACCTGATGTAGAAACTGAAGTTTTCCAAGAAAACATAACTTCAGATAGTAGCAATACTGAAATTGGAGAGGTGGATTCTGATGCAGATGACATGAATGTTAATGATAAGTTAAATAAGGTGAATGGTGATGTCGGAGGTGATGACTCTGACACTGCCATTGCTAATGAATCTACAAGTAGAACAAGTAGATTATGCCATGGAGCAGCATCAGGTGATACATTGCCTACAGAAGATAATAATAAAAGTATGTTTGAAATATTAATGGAGTTAGTATCCGGGCAAAATGAATTAAAAATAGGCCTAGAAGAAAAGATAGAATAGGGGCAAAAAGAATTTTAAAAAATGTTAGAAGAAAAGATAGAACAAGGACCAAAAGAATTAAAATGAATTAAAGAAAGGGCAAAAATTACTTGCTGATAAAATAGAAGCAACAAGCGAGAAGGTAGCAAAAATTAATCGTAAGTTTTAAACATTTAGACACCAGGGTTGATTCTCATAAACTAGAATAGGGGCTTGTGACAAAAGAACTGAACATGAGAGTAAAGAATGGGGTCAAAAATTAGATAAGTGTAAGCAACAGGTTAATCGTAAGATTGATGATGAAGTAGTGAAAATAAATGATCTCATGCAAGCTCAAGATACTTTTCTATTGTCAGTTAGGTATGAAGTCATTAAATTAAATAATGATGAGAGTAACATAAACATAACTTGCAAAGACACCCATGAAAGGCAAAACAAACAAGTCGTAGACTTGAAGGACGAAAATGCAGTCCTTAGCCGTAAAGCACCACGAATAGAATCTGTTTGTAATGGTAATACAAACACGATTCAGGGTCGTTTGAGAGAAATAGAACAGAAGGTAGAAAACATACCACAACTAAGTGAGGCGAGTAAAAATATAGATAACATGGAAGTTAGTATTAAAACAGAAACTCGAACCGTGCGGTGAACAGGAAAAACGTAAGGGTGTTGTTCATATTAATGAAGCAGTCAGTAATGCCAATACTTACAAATTTCATAACTTTTCTAGCAAAGGTATACATCCTGTTGCTTTCATTCGTCAGTTTGAGGTCATCATACCTGACAAAAAATGGTTCAAATGGCTCTGAGCACTATGGGACTCAACATCTTAGGTCATAAGTCCCCTAGAACTTAGAACTACTTAAACCTAACTAACCTAAGGACATCACACACACCCATGCCCAAGGCAGGATTCGAACCTGTGACCGTAGCAGTCCCGCGGTTCCGGACTGCAGCGCCAGAACTGCTAGACCACCGCGGCCGGCCATCATACCTGACAACATGACAGAACAGCAGAAAATTAAATTTGTAGCCAGTCGTTTTGAAGGGGGCGCAATATCATCAGAAACAGAGTAACCTCAGCGGGCAATAGCACTCTCTGCACTGCTAGGTAGCTGACGCCTACTAGGTACCCGAGTTAACTAACAGCCTACTTCCTTTCTTTTCACACTGTTAGTTCTCCCCTCTTCATCATTCTGAACTAGAATCTGTCATCTATCCTAATTCTCTATTCAAGATAAAAAGGTAAAAACTTAAAAAGAAGAGACAAAAAAGGGATCAATTGAAACAAAAAACGTACTAATTGAATAGTTAAGCAACCGATGTATAACAAAAGATAACATGCAACATAAAGTTTGTAAAACAAGTACAGAACCTAGGATATAAGACCTAAAACCATCATCCATACAGGCAGGAGAACATCCTATAAACTACGTACAGAAACTTTTTATGTATGTTATGAAACATAATGAAATTACATACACACATACACAGAGAAAACAATCTTCTACACTACCGGCCATTAAAATTGCTACACCACGAAGATGACGTCCTACATACGTATCAAGACCGTTATTACAGCCAGAGGTGGTTGTTGTGGGTGCTGGGGATCTATGCACCAAAATTGTGTGAAAATGTAATCACATGTCAGTTCTAGTATAGTATATTTGTCCAATGAATACCCGTTTATCATCTGCATTTCTTCTTGGTGTAGCAATTTTAATGGCCAATGGTGTGTATTGAGTCTGTGAATTCCATCGGTTCCGAGAGAAAACACATACGATCTTAAAAATTAATATTATGTGTTACGTGCTTACCTAAAGCTACTGATACTACGATGTGAACAAGCAATACAGTCATCTGGGGTAACTTTGTACCACTTCTTACCATTTTTTGAAAATAATGGACACAAAATAAATTCATATCGCAATAGACATTGTAACATTTTATATCTATAGTTACTGAGTTTTGGAAAAGTGAAGATGTATTTTAACTATGCCCTACTAGAGTAAACTTTCAATTTTAATGCTCGTACAAAGTTACACTATCATTCAGGATAACTTCAGACCAGTCTTAAAAAACAAAGAATTTTTCATATATCTAATACTCGAGGTAAATTTAGATCGTACGAAAAGAAAGTCAGGTGTTAATAATAAGTAAAAACAAAGAGTATTGCAGATTTACTTCGAAATAACAAGATATTTGTATCGATCTGCTATTGTTCAACTTAAATCACCGTCTTCAGAAGCTCTCTTCACAGCCAACGCAGTTGAAGTATAATGACAAGCCTAAGAGATTGTAGTAAGTTGGGATGACAACTGAAATACTTACTAGAAATCAAAGAGGTAATAAAATTGTTACTTTTAGCAGAAAATAATGGAAGTAGGTGGAGCTGCAGCCATTCGAAACAAAAGGGGTAAGTGGTACAAAGATATTCTGACTGGTAAAAAGTTACTCTGATTCATTGTATATAGCAGCTGTTTCGATTTACTGCTTGTTGTCAAGGTTAACAAAGAGCTGACACGGCTATTAGCAGCAGCATCACGCAAAGGATGGCAGCATTGTCTTCTGTTACGAAAGGCAACTTGAACCTTCTCAACAGACAGAAGACGCTTCCCAGATGGCTGCCCCAAAGAGATCAAGGCTGCCTGCCCGAGAAGACAGATGTTTGTAAACATCCGTACGTACTGAGCAGAAATAAAACGCTGCGAACTGATGGGGAAGTAGCAAGGCAACTCTGAATCTCAAGAAAACGGAACATCGTGAAGAAGACTAAAATGCCAGGTAAGAAACCTTACCTGAAACGTCAGATGGCACAAAATATTTTTTCAGGAAGTTTAAAAGTTGAACAAATATGTACACCGAACACGAATGAATGACTTAGAAAATATCTTAGGACCTCTTTTCCTGTTGCCACCAATACAAAAAATTAAACAAATAAACTGTTATTCTCAAATTTCATTTCAGCACTTACGTTCTTTATTTTCATCACTTTTCCGTATACATATGGTAAGATAGAATCTGTAATATCCTGTAAGCGGCTATGTGAGTGCAATTGACAAGACTAGAACGATCTAAATGGCGCATGGAAACGAGCTATTTTACAAATATATGAGAAGTTGGTGAACACTGCCACTTTCATGTTAGTGTGGTTGCGTGCAACAAAGATCTAATACATCGCGAAAATTTGATTACACTCTTTCTTTCAAAGCCGTCTAAAATACTATCCAAAACACTTCCAGAGCCTAGCTCGCTAGCCTGTGCGTTGGCGCTCGAATCAGAAAAAGCCGGTTCGAATCATGGCGGTGACACAAACTAAACTTTCACTGCCAGTGTTTTGCCGCTAATCAAGGAAGTAGCTAAATGGGGGTCCAGGGGGTCCGCACGACCCCCCCCCCCACCTAAATGAAATTATACACGACCTGGTTGCCGTGTAGTGAAACTAAAAGATATTTTGATTTTCCATCATACGACGAAAAAGGGATACGTACTATCGATAGCAAGGCCAATGATAGATTTAAATTATCTATATATCCACAGCACTACGACTGCCGCCCACCCATATTTTGACCTAGACCAATGGTAGGCCTTGCTTGGGCTTAGTTGTTGTTTCGTTAATTTGTTCAATTCTTACTTGAATTTAATGTAAGTGCTACCGTTTATTTTTTTTTTGTACTATGTACTGTTGTGATGGTTTCTATTTGTAACAATAAAGAAGAGGGAAACCAATTCTGATTTATCCGCTAGCGTATTTACGCACTACTTTGATAGTCTAATTTCTTGTATATAGAAATTGAATGTTATCATTAGAGTCGTTATTCGGAAATTCGGAAGCTGGTATAACTCTGGTGTTGCAGTATTTCAGTATTTCACACGGCAGTAGACCTGTTAATATTATCACAGGTAACACTAACTTAAAATCAGTGCATAAAAATACACTTTGATTTATCTGGTCTCCCAAAAAAAACGCGTTGATCAACAAAAATATCGCCCAATTGGCGATGGGTGCATTTCTTTAAAACTTTTGTTCAATATCTCATCATTAGTAGCGCAAATGGTGAAATGTCGCCCAGTCTTGTCACCCGGGCGGTTCTCAATTATGAAAACCAGTTTCGGTATGAAACGGTGAAGAGGGCTTTGTGGAGAACGGAGGTGTATGTAATGACAGCACATTCTATAGTTCGTTCGTTTCTAAAAGATAGCCAACTTCACCCTGCACCTTCCATCCCCCCGTCATCCAAAATCTATTAAACTGTTGTAATACTACAATAAGTGAAGCCAGCAATTTCACGCACAATTACCTCTTAAAATAATCGTGCATTCATGCACTACCAAAAAACTAAACATGCACATCTAAAAGAAAAGCATGCAATGTCACAATTCAATGTTTTGTTGTAATGCATTTTATTTAATTTTAAAACAATGTACAACAACCAGTTTTTTTTTTTCAAATTCTCCACCGACTTGGGGTAGCTCTGCGTGTTGAGCCGCTGAGCTAGGAATCCCTGGATTTGGGACGCGAAGTGCTTTGAATCCATCCGACGGCGACCTTGAAAATGGTTTTCTGTTGTTTCCCATTTTGAATTTATGGAAATGCCGGGGTTGGCCCCATGCTCTAGCCCAAAGCCAGTTCCTTCCGATTACCTTGCTTTTCTGACAGATTCCAATTCCCTTAAATATGCAGCCCTCGGCTCAAATGAAAAAAGTTGCATCGAAGACGAACCGGGCATCTGTTTGGAGGCTCCCAACACTAAAATCCAGATGATAAACAGTTAATAATCACAATTCTCGTATTTAGGCTCATGCAATTGTCTCCTAGGACATTATTTAATGCAGGAATTGATCTTTCTTACATTGCAAGAAGTGACAGAAGCATACTTAAATGAGGCAATCTGGGAAAGTGCAAGGTTGAATAATGCGAGATTCTTTGCATTCTTTGCATTTTCGCCACCAAAAGTTACTCTAGTTTCTCTTTCGAACAGAGATCAAAATGCCTTGTCGGTAATAATCACGGCGTCCCAAAAAATTAGCACTCGTGCATTGTTAATCACTTTTTCAGTTAAAATCCACACAGAAAAAAGACGAGTATAAAATGATCTTCGAGGCTGAAAGGAGACGGGAGCACGACTGCTTCTTAGTGGTTTGCCAACACACAGAACTACCATGTAAGTTGATGAAAACTCCGAGATCATTTTCGAATAAAATGGTTTATCGTTCTTTACGGAAATTTTCAGAATAAATGAAAAACATGGGTCAGTATTTAGGTCCTCTTTAATGAACCGGACCGCCTCCCCCCCTTTTTTTTAACCAAATCCTGGGTACGTCGTTGCGCTTTGGGGTGGAAAGGTGGTTGTGTCAAGTTCCTGTTCATCAGTTATGATTACGAGAAAAAATAATATTTTCTTGCTGACAACCTCCAAAAACGTTGAAAGGAAAAAACGTTATCACTTACATTTCCATTCTCCATACAGTGAAACTGATGCACCACGAGACATTTTTATGTAATGCCTCCACACTACTAACTTTATTAGCAACAGATTTTGCAGACGATATCCACATATACAACTGAATGTGCCTGGAAAATTATAACATTGTACGACACATATTTCAGGAGATATGTCATCATAAGCATTGACTTGCGTGAAAAACTAGTTTTTGCTTAAAATGGTGTGCAAATTACCTATATTTTACTCATTCAATGTTTGATGGTGAGAGCACTTAGTCATTTCAAGAAACTTGAAACATAATTTCTCATCTTTAATGAACTTTTTCTCGCTTGAACGCTTAATGTCAAATATTTAATACATTAACTCATTTGTAAAGAAATCAGAAGTTTGAAGCTGTTTTATACTTGAGTTCCATTCCATACAGAATCGGTGGGTTTTACTGGTGAGACACTGGACTTGATAGAAGGAGGAAATCTAAAATTGCAGCAAATGAAACAGATGAAAAACGGAATACAGATATCTAAAAACGAAACTATATAGACAGTGCAAAACGACACAGTAGCAATGGATGACGGTGGGAATCAGATGCAGCATGTAAACTGTGGAGAAAAGGAAAAAGCTGCAGGAATATCAAGAGCTTAAATGGCATGCCAGTACTAAATAAAGAAGAGAAGGCTAGAAAGTTGAAGCAACATATAAATTAGCTATACAAAGGAAAGAAACTTGAGGACAATAGAAACGGAAGAGAAAGCGATGAAGACGGAATGGAGAAGCGAATTACGAGTAGAATTTGATAGAGCACTGAGCGACCTCAATCGAAGCAAGGCGCCTGGAGCACATGATATTGCCTCGAATTTTTACGATATTTGGAAAAACCAACCATGACAAAACTATTCCGCTTAGTATGCATGGTATATGAAACAGGCGGAACACCACAAAACTTCATTTGAATATAATAATCCCAATAACAAAGAAGACACGTGCTGACAAGTGCGTATATTGCCTCTCCATCAGTTCAATAATTCGTGCTTGCAAAAGACTAACACGAATTATTTACAGATTCCGCTTAGTATGCATGGTATATGAAACAGGCGGAACACCACAAAACTTCATTTGAATATAATAATCCCAATAACAAAGAAGACACGTGCTGACAAGTGCGTATATTGCCTCTCCATCAGTTCAATAATTCGTGCTTGCAAAAGACTAACACGAATTATTTACAGAATAATGGAAAGACTGGAAGGGGCCGGATTTGGGCTCCAGAGAAACGATGGAACACACGAGGCAACACTGAGTTAACGACATATCTTAGAGATAGAATGAAAAAAAGGCAAACCTACTTTATAGGGTTTGTAGATTTAGAGAAGGCTTGTAACAGTGTTGGTTAATGTACTGTCTGAAATTCTGAAATTATCAAGAATACAATACAAGGAGTAAAAGGCTATCTATACCTTGTACAGAAACTAGCTTGCGGTTATGAGTCGATGGAAAAGAAAGGGGGGGAGGGTAATAGTTGAAAAGGGAGACAGGAGTGCTGCCTATCTCCCACGTTATTTAATTTGTACCACAGAAAATAGTAAGGAAAACCTAAGAAACACTTGGCAAAGGAATTATATAGTTTGGAGAGAAGAAATGAAAACTTTATGTTGGCCTGTAACACTGTAATTCTGTCAGAGACGTTGGAACATCAGGTGAACGGAGTGAATAATGTCTTAAAAGGAAACTGAAAAATCTACAACACGAACATCAACAGAAATAAAACAGGTGTAATGGAATGTTGGCGAGTTAAATCATTTGGTACTGGGGAAACTGGATCAGGCAATGAGACACTAACAGTAATAAACGAGTTTTCCTATTAGGGCACCATAATAACAGACGTTGGCCACTGTAAAGAGGCTATAAAATGCAGACTTACAGTAGAAGACAAGGTTTTCTGAAAAGGAAAAAAACTGTTAACGAATAAAATAAACTCTTCTTAGATATTCTTTTCTGAATACCGATGATTAAGTGGGTAGATCGATTACCTAAGACAGAGGTACTTGTTCGAAAGGGGGAGAGAAGAAAAGTGTGAAAAATTTTGACTAAAAGAAAGAATAGACTCATATGACTTAAGACAAGTGTCTGGCGCAGTTGTTAGATCGTTTACTGCTGCTACAATGGCAGGTTATCAAGATTTAAGTGAGTTTGAACGTGGTGTTATAGACGGCGCACGGCCCATGGGACACAGCATCTCCGAGGTAGAGATGAAGTGGGGATTCTCTCGTATGACCATTTTACGAGTGTACCGTGAATATCAGGAATCCGGTAATTTCTGACATCGCTGCGGTCGGAAAAAGATCCTGCAAGAACGGAACCAATGACTACTGAAGAGAATTGTTCAACGTGAAAGAACTGCAACCCTTCCGCAAATTGCTGCAGTTTTCATTGCTGGGCCATCAAGTGTCGGCGTGCGAAACATTCAACCAAACATCATCGATATGGGCTTTCGGAGCCGAAGGTCCACTCGTGTACCCTTGATGACTGCACGACACACAGCTTTACGCCTCGCCTGAGCCCGTCAACACCGACTTTGGACTGTTGGTGTTTGGTAATATGTTGCCTGGTCGGACGAGTCTCGTTTCAAATTGTATTGATCGGTTGGACGGATATGGAGACAACCTCGTGAATCCGTGGGCCCTGCATGTCTGCAGGGGACTGTTCAAGCTGGTGGAGGCTCTCTCTCTAATGGTGTGGGGCGTGTGCGGCTGGAGTGGTACGGGACCCTGATACATCTACATATGCCTCTTGACAGGTGACACGTACGTAAGCATCCTCTCTGATCAACTGCACCCATTCATGTCCATTGTGCATTCCGACAGACTTGGGCAATTCCAGCAGGACAATGCCACACACCACACGTCCAGAATTGCTACAGAGTGGCTCCAGGAACACTCTCCTGAGTTTAAGCCCTTCCGCTGGCCACCAAACTGACATGAACTTTATTAAGCATATCTGGGATGCCTTGCAAGGTGCTGTTCTGAAGAGATCTCCAACCCCTTGTACTCTTGCAGATTTATGGACAGCCCTGCAGGATTCATGGTGTCAATTCCGTCTAGGGACCAGCACTACTTCAGACATTAGTCGTGTCCATGCCACGTCGTGTTGCGGCTCTTCTGCGTGCTCGCGGGGGCCCTACACGATATTAGGCAGATAGACAGATGTACCAATTTCTTTGGCTCTTCAGTGTATCTTGTACGTGTATACAAGTTGCTATGGAACGAAGTAATGTACGCTAATACTGTTAAAAAGTTGCTAATATTGTAGCCGATGCAGTGTAAAATGCATGCGAGCGCTAGGTGCACAGAGAAAGAATGATGTAATTATTCTTTGCAGAACTGTTCTTTCCGAAAGTATAATTATGCAAATCTTGGTAAATACTCGGTCATATAATTCTTGGATGTCGGTGATATTAGACGTTAAAGGCAGTCATATTGAGAATATTGAGGAATTTGTAAAACAAGTCCCCACTACGGACGCCTTCTTCACGATTTCTAAGAGTGAAATTAAGGATCTGCGTGAATACTACAAGGAAATATGGATCAAATTTATTTAAGGTACATGTTGGACATCACTTATGAATTATACCAATTATCATGAATAACAGGCTTACTTCTGCAGTCTTTAAATAGCCCTCTTTGGAGAAAACTTCTTTTATTCAGTATATCAATTTTAATTACAAGACAAAAACAACTGCAACTACCATCCGCCCTTCACTGAGAATACAAAACAGGCAAAGTATAACTTCCTTGCCATCTGCGAATGTTTATGGAATTGCTGTACGAAATTTGCTCACGATAATTAATAATGATTTACAGGGTGTTTCAAAAATGGCCGGTATATTTGAAACGGCAATAAAAACTAAACGAGCAGAGATAGAAATACACCGTTTGTTGCAATATGCTTGGGACAACAGTACATTTTCAGGCAGACAAACTTTCGAAATTACAGTAGTTACAATTTTCAACAACAGATGGCGCTGCGGTCTAGGAAACTCTATAGTACGATATTTTCCACATATCCACCATGCGTAGCAATAATATGGCGTAGTCTCTGAATGGAATTACCCGAAACCTTTGACAACGTGTCTGGCGGAATGGCTTCACATGCAGATGAGATGTACTGCTTCAGCTGTTCAATTGTTTCTGGATTCTGGCGGTACATCTGGTCTTTCAAGTGTCCCCACAGAAAGAAGTCACAGGGGTTCATGTCTGGCGAATAGGGAGGCCAATCCACGCCGCCTCCTGTATGTTTCGGATAGCCCAAAGCAATCACACGATCATCGAAATATTCATTCAGGAAATTAAAGACGTCGGCCGTGCGATGTGGCCGGGCACCATCTTGCATCAACCACGAGGTGTTCGCCGTGTCGTCTAAGGCAGTTTGTACCGCCACAAATTCACGACGAATGTCCAGCTGCGTGATGCAGTAATCGTTTCGGATCTGAAAAATGGGCCAATGATTCCTTTGGAAGAAATGGCGGCCCAGACCAGTACTTTTTGAGGATGCAGGGACGATGGGACTGCAACATGGGGCTTTTCGGTTCCCCATATGCGCCAGTTCTGTTTATTGACGAAGCCGTCCAGGTAAAAATAAGCTTCGTCAGTAAACCAAATGCTGCCCACATGCATATCGCCGTCATCAATCCTGTGCACTATATCGTTAGCGAATGTCTCTCGTGCAGCAATGGTAACGGAGCTGAGGGGTTGCCGCATTTGAATTTTGTATGGATAGAGGTGTAAACTCTGGCGCATGAGACGATACGTGGACGTTGGCGTCATTTGGACCGCAGCTGCAACACGGCGAACGGAAACCCGAGGCCGCTGTTGAATCACCTGCTGCACTAGCTGCGCGTTGCCCTCTGTGGTTGCCGTACGCGGTCGCCCTACCTTTCCAGCACGTTCATCCGTCACGTTCCCAGTCCGTTGAAATTTTTCAAACAGATCCTTTATTGTATCGCTTTTCGGTCCTTTGGTTACATTAAACCTCCGTTGAAAACTTCGTCTTGTTGCAACAACACTGTGTTCTAGGCGGTGGAATTCCAACACCAGAAAAATCCTCTGTTCTAAGGAATAAACCATGTTGTCTACAGCACACTTGCACGTTGTGAACAGCACACGCTTTCAGCAGAAAGACGACGTACAGAATGGCGCACCCACAGACTGCGTTGTCTTCTATATCTTTCACAACACTTGCAGCGCCATCTGTTGTTGAAAATTGTAACTACTGTAATTTCGAAAGTTTGTCCGCCTGAAAATGTACTGTTGTCCCAAGCATATTGCAACAAACGGTGTATTTCTATCGCTGCTCGTTTAGTTTTTATTGCCGTTTCAAATATACCGGTCATTTTTGAAACACCCTGTATGTTGAAGCCTTTCTAGCAGCGTAGCAGACAAAATCAACAAATACAAGTAAGATCATTTGATTATCCTTAAAAGCTATCATCTCTCTTACGAGAACGTGTCATTCAGAACAAGAATATTTCACTATGGTTCTTACTGGCCTCAGTTAATGATAAATTCGGTGCACATTTCATTTCGAGTGTAGTGTAGGCTTCCTCAATACAGATTTTTACACAATAGCTATCAAAACTATTATCAAAGACAATAAAAATATTACCCTGAAGTAATTGTAGCTTAGTGTAGATGGAGTAACACACATAGAATACACTAAAATCCGGAAGTATCAAGGAACGGTTAATGTGAAAAGGGTGAGAATTATAGAAAGGGAGAGACCAAAGCTTGGCAGTACAAGTGGGTATAGGCTGTGTTGCATAGTTATGCTGAAATAAGGAGACTTTCACAGAGCAGATTTGAGTGGAGTCTTTGGACTGAAAACAAGGATTTCGTGTGATGGCACAGTGAACTGCCCTCTTCTTTTGTTATTTACGCAAGCCTCAAGTGTATAGTATGCCTGGGGAGTCGGTTCGCAGCGGCTTCCTTCTTATTTTATTACATTCACTTGTAGTAGGGGCCTACATATGAGAATCTGTGGAATATGGCAATTTGTCGACAGTTAATTGTTGATATAGCCTACGGAATTAATTTCTGACCGTTACGTGGTTCTGTTAGTAAGTTGCTTCGTCACAAAAGAAACCTGACAGTTCACGTTACTATGGATCTATTTGTTACTGTATGTTAGAAGCGAGATTTATATTGCAAATGTGTATAGTGACGAAATGTGGTCAGTTACTGATGGTCACTTCAATACAGGGCTCGTCTAAGTCTACACAGCACAAAACATTTCTGCACACCGTTTGTCCGCGAATTGCGCAGCTGCTTTGTCGGTTGGTTGTTTGTTTGTGGGAAGAGACCAAACAGCGAGGTCATCGGTCTCATCGGATTAGGAAAGGATGGGGAAGGAAGTCGGCCGTGCCCTTTCAAAGGAACCATCCCAGCATTTGCCTGGAGCGATTTAGGGAAATCACGGAGAATCTAAATCAGGATGGCCGGACGCGGGATTGAACCGTCGTCCTCCCGAATGCGAGTCCAGTGTGCTACCACTGCGCTACCTCACTCGGTGGTGTGCTTTGTCGTTTTTGCCTTCCGGACGAGAACGCATCATTGGTAAATTGCTCGCTACAGCCGCAAAGTTGATCGATTCTGAGGCAACTTACCACAGCCTAAGAACACAGTTCATGGTCGAAAGTAGTCGCGCTAACAGGCCACTAAAAACAGCACCTTTGTAATGCGATCAGACTCATTTCTGTCCTGATAGTCACCTATACACGTTCATTATGTGTGAGTTATGGTTGTCCTCTTTCATTATAGCACCCACCGAACACGTTGGTATGACAAAGTTTCTTTTTGGGGTACGAGGATTTCCTGGGTTAATTTTCAAACCTCTGACGGAGTGAGTGCGTAAATGTGACACTTAGTTGGGTGGCAGTCTCGTTATTAATAGTGAAGAATAGGATCTGTGCCGGCACCGGAATTAACTGCCTCCCTTCTCTCATCACCACCACTAACATCATCATCACAAACACGACACAACACTATAAACACACCCAACACGACACCTATTTGAGACAGAGACCCTTACGGTACATGACTTTTAAGCCACCCATGTGATGTTAACTCGAAAGGCTTCAGCCAGATATGGGAGAAGAAATAGTTTTCTGAAGGTTTTGAAACAGTAGACACTACGCTCCCTGTGAACACCATAACTTTTGACATCTTGCGGATTTATTGGTTATTTTTCTTTGAATGCTGTTAAACGTAATGTAGGTGCGGTAATCTGAAATAAATACCGCACTGTGCTACATTGTTTCTCTAGACTTGGTGAAACGATCGCGAGCACACCTTCACTTGTGCGCGTTTTAAGGAGCTTCTGCGCATGCGCAATTTGCAAGGCGTAATTGCCTTACTGGCCAAAGACATACGAATCTGATAAACAACATGCACGGTTCACAGCGTGTACTGCTAGCCCTTACCACTCAACTAAAAGTTTATGTCAATGCCACCACGCGGTAGCACAATGTAGCACACTTCCACATTCGTTTGGCATAAATCCCTCTAGGCTGTAGCACATGGCACAGATATGCTAATTCACTCACTATATAGTGTAATTGGATCGGACATCATTATGTTGTAGTTAAATTGATAGAAAAACCTATTTTGTGGAAGTCTGAATGAGATATAATATATTAAGTTTCGGATTTTATCATACAGTAAGCTATTTGAGGCGCTGAGAACCATAAAGCACACCATCGTCGACTGTGAGACCGTACAATTTTTTCAAACTTCTGCCATCTGTTGATCTTATGGTGGGCCAGGTTTATATGTACTGTAGGCCGACACTGTATGTATACCTGAACAATCACGAAAAGCTGTCTCTCTGGTTTTTCTGATATTCACTGCAATATTGGGGGCTCGAAGACGGCGTGCTTTTGGGCCTTGTGGCTCTCAGCGCCTCATTTGTATTCTAGTCAAGTGACTTTGTTGGTACATAGTACTACTTTCATTTAATAATTCCGAAAAACGGAAGTTTGAATTAAGAGTTGGTTATTTACTGTGCAGGAATCGGCTTTCCTGTGCACTGTCAACATGAACTCTGTTGAATCTGTATTAAGCGCTAACAGAAAAGAAAATCACCAGGAAAAGTTAGCCGCAAAGGAAGTAGGGCCTTCCAGACCAGATCCGTTGTCGAAATCCAATAAGCGTGACTATAAGCGAATATTTAACAAGGAAGTGAATAACAAGCGTAAGTTGTTGTGCGGGTTCAACGTAAGAATGCCTGATTTTCAGTCCGTAAGTTAATTCGTTTACTAATACATGAATTAGGGTTCTAAAAAAATAAAAAAGCACGAAAACTCCCACTTACTCAGAAATTCAAAACGGAGAGTAGCGAAAGCTTACACATTAGTTCGTTCTTACCATAAATTGTACTTAATTATGAAACTTCCTGGCAAACCGAAACTGTGTGCTGGACCGAGACTCGAACTCGGGACCTTTGCCTTTCGCGGGCGAGTGTTCTACCACGACTCGCAGCTTTAATTCCGCCAGTACATCGTCTCTTACCTTCCAAACTTCACAGAAGCTCTCCTGCAGATCTTGCAGAAACAGCGCTCCTAGAAGAAAGGATATAGCGAAGACAGGGCTTAGCCACAGCCTGGGGATGTTTCCATAATGAAATTATCATTTTGAAGCGGAGTGTGTGCTGATATGAATCTTCTTGGCAGATTAAAACTGTGTGGTGGACCGAGACACGAACTCGGGACCTTTGTCTTTCGCAGGCAAATGCTCTGCCATCTGAACTACCCATGCACAACTCACGACCCGTCCTCACAGCCTTAATTCCGCCATTACCTCGTCTCCTACCTTCCAAATTTCACAGAACCTCTCCTGCAGACCTTGCAGAACTAGCACTCCTGCAAGAAAGGGTATTGCGGAGACCTGGCTTAGGCTGGTATTACACTATCAAATTTCTTTGTCAAAGATATTTGATAGTGTAATAGGGAACTTTGTCAAATGTTGTCCAATATTTGATCAAATCTAGGTCCTCGTTGTAGATTTGATCAAAGAAGTCGCTTGTCTTCTGTTCACTGCAATGTAACATGTTACCACATGGATCGCTAGCATCGCTGCATTCTATCGTCTGTAGTGTTTTTATAAACATTGCAATTGGTGTGTGCCGACAACTACAAAATTAATAGAGATGTATGAATCTGATGAGGCGCTTTTCAACGTGAGGCACACTGAATACAAAAACAGATTACGAAGATTGGAGACCTGACCTAACCTAACCTAACCCTCTCCTGTAGCAAGGAAAATCGGAGTGTTACAGTGAGCCTGTCTTCTCCAGATGTAGCAGTTCTTAAGTGAATATTGTGCTTTGTGATATGAGGATACACTTCACTGAGCACATACAGAAATGTATGCTCATCCATTCTTAAGCAATTGATGTACGGCTTGACGTCCTTCACTATAAGTTCACGTAACAAGTTTTGTTGAATGCTTTTATCATGTCGTCGTAAAACCCACGGCTTCACCCAGGTATGTTTCCTTTTTTTCCCCCATTCTCTTCCGCATATGCACACAGTGCAATTTTGGTACATGCAACTGCTGCGGTTGTTTTTGTCAGCCATCTTGAACTTTGACGAAAAATATGATGACAGTGTAATAACCCTTCTAGCGCTACGTCAAAGATCTTTGTCAAATATATTTGACGTAATATTTGATCAGATCTTTGATCAAATCTTTGACAAAGAAATATGATAGTGTAATACCGGCCTTAGCCACAGCCTGGGGGATGTTTCCACTGTGAAATTTTCACTCTGCAGCGGAGTGTGGGCTGATATGAAACTTCCTGGCAGATAAAAACTGTGTACCGGACCGATACTCGGACTCGGGACCTTTGTCTTTCGCGGGAAAATACTCTACCATCTGAGCTATCCAAGCACGAGTCACGCCCTCTTCTCACAGCACGCAGTTATAATCTGCCAGGAAGTTTCTTATCAGCGCACACTCCGCTGCAGAGTGAAAATTTCACTGTGGAAACATCTCTCAGGCTGTGGCTAAGCCATGTCTCCGCAATATCCTTTCTTGCAGGAGTGCTAGTTCTGCAAGGTCTGCAGGAGAGGTTCTGCAAAAAACTGTCTTTTATAAAAACCTTTCCATGCTACACTCATTAGGAAGACCATGGCATTAACCACAGAGAAAGGTTTTTTGATTATGAAAGCGAACTAACAATGCTAGAAATTTTGAGTCAAAGTTAGGTGCGAAAATCGCAGCACAAAAAACAGTGGGTTTAATTTCAAACAAGAGCTGATAATGCAACACAAATTGATGCAAAGCAGCCGTAAAAATTGCGCAATGAATGGTTTTAGCTTTGGTTTCTTAAACCTCGATGACTAAGGGCAGGATAAATATGAAACTTTGGACACAAAAACTTAGCAACGTAAGGTTTTCCAGTGTAAAATATCAGTCACGTTATGATTTTCAAATTTCTACATAATCAGTAAAACTTGATTTTCGTAAAAATTTAAAAAAATTGATCACATTCAATTTGCTTTTAGAAAATCCGTTTTCCATAATTGATTTCAAAACTAATCACAGAGGGAAAGGGCACCTTGGAGGAGGAGGAGATTAGTGTTTAACGTCCCGTCGACAACGAGGTCATTAGAGACGGAGCGCAAGCTCGGGTGAGGGAAGGATGTGGAAGGAAATCGGCCGTGCCCTTTCAAAGGAACCATCCCGGCATTTGACTGAAGCGATTTAGGGAAATCACGGAAAATCTAAATCAGGATGGCCGGAGACGGGATTGAACCGTCGTCCTCCCGAATGCGAGTCCAGTGTGCTAACCAAAGGGTATCTTCTCAAGCATTAGTGAAATCAATACCTGAAAATGAGGCGAATTTGAGGGAATGTACCGCGGCAACACGCTACATTGCAGCAACCTGTTGTCCGCGCTTCGTTACATGTGCTTTTTATTTTGAAATTGACAAGTAGTATCTCACTACACTGCATTGTTCCATGGTGACATTGTCACCGCCGGTTGAAGAACGTGCCATTGCTAAATACCTGACCTCCGGTTACAAATCTGTAGGGGTATTTCACATAGATTGCAAGCAAAAAGTAATATCAATTTTGATTTTATGTGTCTCAACTTGCTATTTACATTTTTTGAAATTTTTCTGACACTTTCTGCAGGTCATTTTCAGG
The DNA here is from genome assembly GCF_023864275.1 of Schistocerca cancellata. Lineage (NCBI taxonomy): Eukaryota > Metazoa > Arthropoda > Insecta > Orthoptera > Acrididae > Schistocerca > Schistocerca cancellata. The sequence continues at coordinate 1,069,843,346 of NC_064626.1, forward strand.
AAACCTGATACTGTCGGCGAGATGGTGATACAGAAGGTACAGAGAGACTGTGTTTCGGGCCGATAAAATGAACGAGCCAGACCTTGAGAAGGCGTAAATTTTATCAGCCTATCATTTTGTTCCGATGACTTGTCAATAATTTTGCCGACACCCCATTCTATTACCAGGAATACATGCAACGTAACGGCTACGTAACAACGTCAATTTTTAGACATGGCATGGCCGCGATGTAATACCATGTCATTACAATTTATTGTGTCATTACAACCATCGCTGATACGAACTGAGCACGAAAAAAATGTTAACTTTGGATTCTATTATCTCATTTTTGGCGATATATACTCGGTATTTAATATATACATATAATGCCGAGTATATTTTGGTCGCAAAAGTTGAATATATTTATGTTGTCAATTTGTTGACATAGGCTTGAGCGAATAGCCAGTCGCTTAGTTGTGCCACTAGCCCTACCACACGAAGCTTATCCATATCTCGTGCCAAAAAGTTCAGTTCTGCATCAATCTTAAAATCGTTTTTATGGCTACTGATAAAATTCTATTGATTATTTACTTCAGCTGTTTCTGCATTAGGTGGCATGCGAGATAGAATCATGCAGTAAACTGTTAACGATGTCACCGTGTACAATCGCAATATAGTTCGATATTACTTGTCAATACACAAATCAAAAATATATGCAACAAAACACGGTCAACAGATCGTTGAAATGTAGCCTGTTGCCGCGGTACAGTCCCTCAAGTTTGTCTGTCTTTTCAGGTGTTTTTAGCGCACGTTGGAAAATCTGAAGTTATTTTCTGAATGCTTCATAATATGCTCTTTCAAACTGTGATTATTTCGAAAGCAGTTACGGAAACAGATTTTCTACAAGTTGACGGAATCGGTATGTGATCTTTTTTTTTTTTTAATTTCTACGAAAATCAAATGTAAACCGATTTTGTGGAAATTGGAGATCAGTACGTGAATGATATTTTGCACTGGAAAACCTTATGTTGCTAAGTTGTTGTGTCTAAAGCTTCATGTTTACCGTGCCTTTAATCAATGAGATATAACAGGCCTAAGTTAAAACATCTTTCATAGCGCGGTTTTTCAGGCTACTTTGCCTCAGTTTGTGTTGCGCTGTTAGCCCATGTTGGAAATTAGCCCATTGTTCTGGGAGAGGCTTAAAATACGTTGCTTCGAATGAGGCTGGGTTTTTAAGCTTTAATAGAAAACGGTATTTGTAAAAGAAGTGTCCAAAAGACCCCATTTTCATCTTTCAAAAAAATCGTCATCTTATCGACGAATCTGTTGACTGTTAGGGAATGGTAGGTAGATGATGTTCTGTGTTCCTTATCCTTTGTTACCGACCTATTGCGCATTAAGTTTCACGTTCAGCATGCTTTTACTCTATGATAGTCAAGAATGCAAAGTTTATATTTTTTTCGTGCTGAGATTTTCGCGACCAACTTGATTCACATTATCTAACATCGTTAGCCAGCGCAGGATAATCAAATACACATTTTCTGCCGTTAAAACCGTGGTCTTTTTAATGAGCCCAGTTTGGAAAGCTTTATAGAATACAGCTTTTTGCAAAATTAGTTCTGGATCCTGAAGTCAACGCAAATACACTTATTGTATCATCTTTCGAACAATATGTAACATAAATAACATGGTCAGTATAAAACAACATTTTTCTATAAATATGCAAAATATTGCAAACTCATAAAAACACTTCACGTTAACAAATAGAGACCACGGTATAAAGAAAGCGCCTGCTCAACTGAGAAACTTAGAAGAAATAGCCGACGAAGAGAGCATTTAACATCGCAGTTTTTGCAACTAATCTTGGTTTCAGGCGACTCAGACTTTAATTCTACCAAAGCATAACAATGAAGGAAGTTCATCTTTGTAAAGTTGTTTCTTAATAATGCTTATTTCTTTGCCGTCGGTACGGGATAACGGCAAAAGAAAACATTGCACGAAATTTCTATTTTCGTGACTTAATGTAATTCACGTCAGGATCTGCCAACGTAGGTGATTCTTGCCAAACAGGAAATTGTAAATAATTCGTAATTAATAACGGTGTTCATCGGAATGTTAAGAAACTGTTCACTAAATATATCAATTATATGTCACTGCAATGACTGATAGTTGGCAACAGTGCTGCAGAATTGAAAAGTGCTGCGATCAAATCGCAGGTTCGAATCCTGCCTCGGGCATGGATGTGTGTGATGTCCTTAAGTTATTTAGGTTTAAGTAGTTCTAAGTTCTAGGGAACTGATGACCACAGCTGTTAAGTCCCATAGTGCTCAGAGCCATTTGAACCATTTATTTGCGATCAAATACAGGTCAGACACGTTGGAATGTCCAAGATGCAGTATCTGAAGCTTATTTGGAAGTATTCTGGGACAGATTAGACAGTCAGTTTGGAGGAAAACCGGAAAATCTACGTTATTTATGAAATACGTCAGTTACAAAAAAAAAAAAAAAATCTGCTTAATTCATAGCAAAATGTTCCGAATGTTATTGGCTGATTTTTTCCATGTACGTACCACTTTCAGAGAGAGAAATATAACAGCATCCTTTTTTGTGTAATATCATAGTATCATAGCAAATCATTTTCTAATAAAAATATTGTTTCCCATGATGTACGACGTAATAGAGGTAGCAACCGACAAACTTTTACAGTTACAGTACCAAACATTTATGTTCATCAAAATACTTTTTGTTGTCAACGACTTAGCGACTGAAATGTATCTAGATACCTTTATTTCGTACGACGTCTGCAGGACACACACACACGCACACACACACGCACACGGTAAGTTTTCTTTGTTTATTGTTATAACTGACTTGCGATTTCGTAGTTTCTAAATAGCACACAACTGTTCCACCTTAAGTCGACAACCACCATGCGTTGTGTACTGCCAACATGACGTCCTGCAAGCGTGTAAAACATCAGTGCACGCTATCTGTTGATGAACTCTGAAATTCGAAACCGATAAAGGGAAAATGGTAACTGTGAAGCATGCGGCGATTTGGAACTTCCGAGCAGTAGCGCTAATTTATACGTTACAGGATGATCAGCGGAAAAATGTGCGTGACAAAATTAATAATTTCGCTCGGAAACTGGAATAATACCGAGGGAAAAATGCAACAAATGTTCGGCTCTGTTGGAAAACATATCTTCGCAGCCTCCTGCTACTAAGCTCGTAAACCTATCACGAAGTTCTTTTGGGCTACATCGCGTACAGCTGTCACGAATGTTGGCGCCCCTGCAAATGCACTCAAGTGGGTTTTTAGACTGCTTGCAACCCCATGAAACGAGAGCGGCGACTCGCGTATGCGGTCTGTTAGGGGCGGTACGCCTTTCAGCAGTTCACAGCTTCTCGCAAGCGTGACGCACAAGGACGTGCGATCCACACTTGGGAAATCGAGACTAGCCCTACTAAAACAGGTATCCCCGCCGCTACCCCCACTCCGCCACCCCCTGCGCCTGACTCAACAGGGCTAGCATAAAACCGACCGCAGCTATTCCAGTACCAGAGCAAGCGCGCGCGCGTTGGGCGACAGGACTCTCTTCAACCCTTAAGAGCACTGAGAATACAAGACAGCATGCCGGGCAGACCAGCATGGCAGGTGGGTTTCCTGTCTTTGACGTTTGTTGCGTGGCGGCTCTCATTAACTTTTTCCTCTCCGAAATAACTTTTGTGGTAAAGTGCAAACTACAAGCTGTTGTGTATAGTTCTTGATATGAAGTCTTGAAAGCAATAATCCAAGATGGCTTCCTGCATAATTTACCCTGCGTCGTTCACATCTGATTGGCCCAGATAACAGGTTCGCGTATTTTTAGGGAAGGCCTTTCATTTCATTCCCTCTCTTGAAAGCTTTTGTATGTGCTAAAGTGGTGTGTTCGTTTCAGTGTACTGCAAGATGCATCTCGGATGACGTGCTGTACCGTTACACAAGAATATTTAAGTAAAGTGACAAATCAACTGTCAAAATTACGGTGGAAATATAAAACGAACTCTGTGGTATCATTTAATCACTGTAGTACTGTATTTATTACTATTGCGTAAGAAATGATAATACGTTATTAGGATTCAACTAACTTACGGTTAAGAAGGTGGTTGCGCAATGATGTGAAAATTTTGCTAACACGCATGTTATCTTAAAAATTATTAAAGCTTTAAGACTCCTGGGGAAAAAATCGAATTAAGAACGAAAGACAATGATCGTTTTCTCGATGCTGTGCATTGCGAATACAGTTTGTCTTGCATAAGTACAAATAGATAATGCACGAAGTGGGCTTAGTACTACCGCATTTCAATGTCTTCACCTTCTTTGCTGTGAATAAAATGCATTATTGTGTAACTGAGCTAACAGTTTACGTCAGTAATCTACAGATTTCGTATCGCAGTTGTACGAAATATCTCCATTTGTACACTATTTCAGCACACACTCGAAGATCGAAGCACGTCTGACGGCTGCAGCCGCCGTAATGGCGGCAGATAAACACCGAATGTCGGTCAAGATGTCGCAACAGTCTGAAATTTGCATTCGCAGAAATAGCTTTCTGGCGCAAGGGACATAAACAAAGTTCTGTAAACGACTTACAAAACAGCTGTTAGCCGTCTCAGTCGTATCGTAAGGGATGGAAGGCGGCCAAACTGCCAGAGAAAATCGTCAACGTCAGAATATTTCACAAACATTGCACGTATATATGTTTCGACTTTTATTTACATAGGGTGTCATCATCGGCCATCTTTGCCACGACCCACGACAAATTCTGTTGTTTTTTAAAGTCCATAATCGTAACTCGTCACTGAAATGCGAATTGATTGACAGTCGCCCAATTTTGAAATAACAATTCTGTGTTACATCTGTGGATCGTGGGGTGTTATGGGAAACAAACTCTTATAGTAATATGTAGTGATTGCTTGCATTCAGAACTTTACGGTATATTTACGTTTATCATGTCTACAGTTCTGTAGCGTATGTGTGTTACACCATGTCGTACAAAGCAGACTGAAATTAGAGCCTGTGGAGAGGGATTGACGATGGATGTAGATGACACGACAGAAATAACGTATTTTGGGGAACATTTTTGAAACTGTGGTGCTTACGAGATTCGCACATAGATATTGTCTTATGCAAATTGTGAATCATGAAAGGCGTCGGATCGCTATCAGTGCTGTTCACTTTCTTGTTTAATCATTGCATCAACACAGCTGTAGAAGAAAGCTTCACAATTTTGTAACCATCATTTGAGTAGGACTGAATGTAGAGATTATGGACCGGTATTCCTTAGATAGAGATAGTTAAAAAGGCTCAGTGATACAGTCATGATTAATAAAATTTGCTGAACACGAGATTCGAACCCTGATCTGTTATCGACGCAAGTACTGTTTTCTATTTGATCCCTCCATGTGTCATCACCGGTTGACTGAAATTTGAGTCGGAAGTAAACTAACAGAAAAAGGTAGACACCGGATTTCGATATCCTGTCACGAATGTTCAACCAACATAGCTGTTTCTTAATTGAGTTACTAATAATTGCTTTTTGGTGCAAAGTTCGAAATGTTTGCCTTTACGAATATGCTGCTGCACTCGGAAGTTCTGCTTTAATAATGCAGCTACGATTGGATGATGGTTTCGATCAACTCCCTGGGTCCAGAACGAATACTTACTCTATAGCTGAATTGAAAATGTCTGGCAGACTAAGGCAGGTAGGAGAGAGATACTGGCAGAAGTAAATCTATGAGGGCGGATCGTGAGTCACGCCTTTGAGAGCCTCAGTTCGTAGAGCACTTGACGAGAAAGGCAAAGGTTCCAGGTTCGAGTCACGCCAACGGTTCATTCTGTTTTGGGATCCAGCATATAAATCATTTAGTTTAAAAAAAATGATTTTGTAATCGCGTACATGATTTTTTTTTAAATTTAATTCTTGTTTTTATGTTTGGATTTACGGCGTAACATTATTGACTACAGCGCGAAATTATCTGAGTGACTAGTTGTTTTGAGTGTGTTTTATCTTTGTGATATAGCAGGCAGTTAGTCGGTTCTTTGTACCCTTCTTATGAGAACGCCTCTGTAGAAGTGTACGGTGACTAAATTAATAAAATACTGCAGTTTCACTCCACAACCACGAGAGAGTGTTACTTCGCGTGTCTATTCACAGGGCATTTCTACAGAGATAAAGCTGCTTAAAGTTTAGCCATATCCTTCTGTCTGAAGTACACTTCTACAATGGTGTTTCAATCCAGTTCCTGTTAGTGGCGGGAAAAGTGTGTGAAGACAGTTCTTTTATACGCTTTCTGGCAATGATAAAGAGAGAGGACTTTCTTAATTGTGAAGTGAGTTAGTTCAGACAAGACTCTCTATTTCCTCCCCCCCCCCCCTTTCACACTCCATTATTCGCCTCTATTGGCACTAGCTTTTGTTTTGAAAGAAATTCCTCTCACAAAGTTTGTCCAAAGAAATCTGCATCCCAATAAGCATGCTTTCGTGGTACAAGGATCTTCACATCAGAATCGTGAAGAAACTGAAGACGACAGGAAGGTATAGTGAAAGGAAAAGGTTATTTCGAAATTAAAATTACCGATATTAAGAAGCTACCAAAACGAAATGTGATTGAAAATATAAAATCAATAATTAAAAAACTCTTTTTGTGTGAGGTGAAGAAGAAGAAGATGAAACCGAAGAAAAGGCGCCCTCCTAATTCAACTAAGGCGAGAACTGTCAGGTGCCCCCACAGCTGTCCAATCCCCTGTATCTATAGACTGTCTTCTTTAGGCCTATGCTCACTAGGCCTAGGAACTTCTACCTAAAACCGTGGAGTTACAGCGACGATTAAGGTATTTTAGTCCATGAGTTTCAACATTCTTCAAAAAGTTGGAGAGGAGAAGTATTGCTCGATACTCTCTTGGTCTAGCCAATGAAAGATACGAAACATTATGGCGCCTATCTGCTCTTTCGATATCGATCAACATCTAAATTTCAGTGAATCACATGTGATGTTCGCTTAGTCTTACTTAAGATGATACAGTTTCCATGAAGTGCGCGCTCGAGAGCCACTCACAGACTACACTTCAGACGGCCGGCCGAAGTGGCCGAGCGGTTCTAGTCACTACAATCTGGACCCGCGCGACCGCTACGGTCGCAGGTTCGAATCCTGCCTCGGGCATGGATGTGTGTGATGTCCTTAGGTTAGTTAGGTTTAAGTAGTTCTAAGTTCTAGGGGACTGATGACCTCAGAAGTTAGGTCCCATAGTGCTCAGAGCCATTTGAACCATTTGAACACTTTAGACGCTACAGTACTCTGTTTACGTTGCGCTAATGGCTGATGGTCGCTGATTACACGTCATAAATTCCATAAGGCTTTTCGCGGATAATGCTGTGTGTACAGAGAAGTCGCGATTGTAGAAAATTCTAATGATAAGCAGGAAGAGCTGACAGGATCGACGCTTGTGCAGGGGAGTGGCGATCGACTCGGTACGTAAACAAATGTAACGTATTGCATATACAGAGACAGAAATTATACTATTGTACGGTTGCAGAACAAACAATGGAAGCAGTTACACCCGTAAAATATCTAGGCTACTACGGCGCTATTTAAAGTGTAACAATAACATCGCGCTAATCGCAGGTAAGGCAGATGCCAGACAGATTCATTGGAAGTATCCTTAGGAAATGTAGTACACTCGCGAAAGAGGTATCTTGCAAAACACTCGTTCAGCCAATGCTTGAATGCTGCTCGTCAGTATGGGAAGGTCCGTACAAGATAAGACTGATAAAGGAAGTAGGGTAGATCAAATGAGGATCAGCGCGTTTTGTTACAGGCTCATTTAGCAAGCACGAAAGCATCGCGAAGATCATCAACCAATTCCAGTGGCAAAACGCTGCAAAAGAGGCGTTCCGCGTCATTAAGTGCTTTACTGTTTAAGTTGCGAGAGCGTACGTTCGTAGAGGAGTCGACAAATACATTGCTTCCTCCACCGTATATCTCGCGAAAGGACTGTCAGGATAAAATTAAAGAGATTAGATCCCACACGGAGGCTTACCGGCAATCGTTCTTCCCGCGAACCTATGACGGAAATGGAACGGGAAAGGAGGGAACCGACAGCGGTACACAAAGTACCCTCCATCACTCACAGTAAGGTGGCCTGCAGGTTATAGAAGTAGATTCAGAGTTACATTTTGTGCAACAAGATATGGGTGTGCGTAAAGCTGAATGTAGAGTCCGAACAACAATGCCTTTTCATATTAAAATATTCCCCTAGCTCGGTGCTGAACACGTATTGATTCACACAGTCGTCGTTTGCATTAATGTATTCGAGTTTCTGTCTTGTGTTCGCGAAAAATATCACTTTGCGGCGTGATTCAGATTGAAAGTTGTTAGTTCGTTCATATCAGGATTATGGAGATGGCGTTCCTGTCGAAGTTGTGGTAGCAGTGGGGTGGCGGGCGTACCATGGCCACCGTTCCTGTGGGGCGCATTTTTGTGACAGGCGAAATAAATTAGGGTAAGGGAAGAGGGAGTGCGAATTACGAAGGGGAAACGAAGAAGGGAAAGGACTGAAGGGCATTAATTAGGGAGGAGATGGAGACATCTGACAGGATATAATGAGGGGATGGAAACTGGTTTCTATTGAGCAACGGTTCAATAAGACTTGTCCATTCCTCGTACGGAGTTGCTTCTATCTTGTTTTCAGTTGCTTGATGGAGCCACCGTAGCTGCCAAGTGAGCCAACATAACGGGAGTGTATATCGAATGGCATTCTATGTTTATTGCTTTTGTTCCTTGCGGCTTTGCATTGATCGACAATGAAACACTAAGAAAGGAATTGCGTTATCTTTGCAATCACTGCAACTTTAGACTGCGTGTTGTTCCGTATTTTAAACTGTATAGTGCAAAAAGAATAGTTTATTAAACACAAAATGAGGAAATGTTGGCGGATAGCGAAGATTATCCTCGGCGTTTTAAACTCTTATTACGTCACTGGAAAGAAGGAAGGCAAAGCACTACAAATTAATGCCTAGTAAGCAAGGTTTTCTTCTTCTTGTTATTCTTCCTTTTCTTCTCCTTTTCGTTTGGATATCTGAGGACTACGTTAATTCGGGTCAGCTTCGTTTCTTCTAGTTTTTATCCTTCCCCATTTTTCTTTCATTCTCATACTTTGCAACCTTCTTGACTCTTCTATCCACCATGGTTTTACCCTGAGTGTCCCGGGAACCTATAACAGCCAGAATTTTTTACTTGAAACACACCCTGTAGTAAATATGTGTTTCCTGTGTTTCAGTTTCTCCCAGATCCTTTCGTGTCTCTTGAATCCATCTACTTTAATTCTCGTGTTCAGAAGAAGTTGCATTATCTGGTATGTAAACTTCCCCTGGTCCATCCTATGGATGTGTCGAAAGAACATGAACCTTTCTTTACTGATGGTGCCTGAGATTCTCTGTCTTTGTATACAGTTCTGGGTGCTTCTGTTCTTCTTGGTCTCAATATCATCCTGAGAAACAGTCGTTACAAAAATTCTGGCCTCTTAAGTAGTCCTGTTCTTACGAGATGTGGACTTTCTGCTGCGTACGAGGCTTCATGGCGAATCACTGTTTGGTAATATCTCAGTTCTGCATTGATCGAAAGATTCTTCTTATTGTAGATGTTCATAGTTTGTACGCTAAACTGATGTTTATTTGTGCTCCCATTGTTTCTTCTTCTGTCTGGTCAGTTTTTACCCATTCCCTTAGGTATTTAAATATCTGTACCTACTGAACTTTCGTACCTTCTGTTGTCTTCCATGAGATGTCTTCATGTTTATCATATACTGTGTTTTTTCGACAGAGATATGTAGGTCCGCTATAGTCGCTTCTCTCTGTAGTTGCTTGATGTGATTAATAGCCTCTTCTAATGAATAATATCACAATATTATCAGCAAATGCTCCTTTCATTCTTCGTCGCCATTCGTTGATCACCGTATCAAGGACACAATTAAAGAGAAACTCCAGTATGAAGTAGTTGGAATAAGACGTGTGGATTGTTGGCAGTCTCAGCATTAGGTAGCTGAGCTTGGAAGTCACAGGCTGCTAGTTATGCAGGACAGACAGGGTGAGTCAGGAGGAAAGGTACATGCTTTGAGGAGTGATAGTGTTAATGGTACTGAACAAAAAAACTTCACATGAACGTGTGACACATGAACACATGTCCTGTTCTTAACAGTTTTCGAGGAAACTAATACAACAATGGGGAAATACAGGTGAGAGTAAAATGAAACACTGTGATCTAATGCTTTTGTTTGATTGTGTACATTTCCTCACAAAAAGATATTCGAAAAGTCCACCGTCAACTGCAATGCAATTTGCAGCTCTTGTATACGGCTGTTGTGTTGCTGCACTGAGCTCATTCGTACGCCTTTTATTGTAAAGTACGAGTGAGGAGTCCACACTGCACTTGTAGACTTCGCTCTAAAGCCAACCCCACGAACAATAATCTGTTGCAGTAAGATCAGGTGACCACAGCGGCCAAGAAATGACTTCACGGTGACCGATCCAATACGTTTCATCGAGGTTCGGTGCCACTGGCCGTCGTGCTGAAAGTGCATACGACTTCGTGTTCCAAAGGAATATCCTCCCAGTGTTCTGGTAATACATTTTGGAGGAAATCGAGGTACCAGTCTCCATTAAGACGCTTATCTAAAACAACTAGGCCTATGAGTTGATCATCAATAATACCGCGCCACGTGCATTGAAATGGCCACCTAAAGACAACACTACCTAGCCTAATATAGCTTTTATTGTATTCGCATGTGAGTGCTGTGAAGAAGGACACGTGACTGACGCCCGTGATTTTCTAACAGCTGTATGTCGGATACGGTTAAGAAAAGACCATATGTTCATTTGTAGTTTTTTGTTCAGGATGACTCATCCCTCACAGTATGTACCTTTCCTCTTGACTCGCCTTTATATGCCTATCATCCACCTCTCTTGAAATGCAGATGCAGGAGTTATCGTTAGATCATTTATTATAAATGCTGCGATTAGACTTTTGGACAGTCAGAGAGTGTATTTGTAACGCAGGGTTCTTCTCGTATTTCTTTGAGACGAGTACGGAATGCAAATAGCGACCAGCAAAGGGACCACATTTGGAGGGCGTGTGGATGTAAGGTGACGTTGGCTGGATGGTTACGGGAGCGGCGCTGGAGAAGCCAGCCAACTCCAAATATGCGCCGCGCTGGCCGGCTCACCAGCGGACTGGATAAAAATAGGCAATCGGGGGCAAAATAGCGCTTCGCGTCACGTGACGGGCTCGTAACGGCGGGGGAGGAGCTGCGCCTGCGAAATACAGGCTCCGCTGCCTGCGCAACACGGACGGTGTTCAGCAGGCCGGCACAGCCAGGCACAGTGCGTGGTCCTGCTTCTGCAGTCCCGTGTATGCTCGTCAAGTCACTGCGCGGTGAGAGGCGAAGGGTACTTCGCACCAACAGTAGCCATTTTATGTCCTAATCAGTTCTCGTATTGGACGAGGGAAAAATCAATGTCTTCACGCCTCTGCACGCGCCCTAGACTTGCTTTCGCTAGAACAGTTACATCTACATACGTAATCTGCAGGCCACCGTACGGTGCATGGCGGAGGGTATCTTCTGCCACAATTAGTCATTTCCTTTCCTGTTCCACTCGCAAATGGAGCGAGGGAAGAACTCCACCCCCCTACCCTCCTCCACCAAAGAAGCGCACAATGTATGTACATGTTGATGTATTCATCTACATCTACATATATTATCCACAGGCCAGTGTACAGTGCGTGGCGGAGCGTACCCCATACCACTACTTGTGATTTCCTTTCCTGATCCACTCGCAAGAAGAGCGAGGGCAAAACGACTGTTTATATGCCTCCGTAAGAGCCTCAATGTCTCGTATCTTATCTTCATGGTCATTGCGTGAAATGTCAGCTGGCGGCAGTAGGATCGTTCTACAGTCAGCTTCAAATGCCGCGACTCTAAATTTGCTCAATAGCGTTCCTCGAAAAGAACGTCGCCTTGAGTTCCAAAACATCTCCGTTAATAAGAAACTTCCTGGCAGATTAAAACTGTGTGCCGGAGCGATACTCGAACTCGGGAGCTTTGCCTTTTGCGGGCAAGTGCTCTGCCAATTGAGCTTCCCAAGCACGATTCACGGCCCGTCCTCACAGCTTCACTTCTGCCAGTACCTCGTCTCCTACCTTCCAAACTTTACAGAAGTTCGCAGGAGAGCTTCTGTAAAGTATGGAAGGTAGGGAACGAGGTACTGGCAGAAGTAAAGCTGTGAGGACGGGGCGTGATTCGTGCTTGGGTAGCTCAATTGGTAGAGCACTTGCCCGCGAAAGGCAAAGGTCCCGAGTTCGAGTCTCGGTCCGGCGCACAGCTTTAATCTGCCAGGAGCCGGCCGGAGTGGCCGTGCGGTTCTGGGCGCTACAGTCCGGAGCCGAGCGACCGCTACGGTCGCAGGTTCGAATCCTGCCTCGGGCATGGATGTGTGTGATGTCCTTAGGTTAGTTAGGTTTAATTAGTTCTAAGTTCTAGGCGACTGATGACCTCAGAAGTTAAGTCGCATAGTGCTCAGAGCCAGAGTCAATCTGCCAGGAAGTTTCAGATCAGCGCACACTCCGCTGCAGAGTGAAAATCTCATTCTGGAATCTCCGTTAATAGTTTTGGCTTCGCAAAATTTGTAATCCATCAGAATGTGCATTGCTACACAGTCGTAGCCGCAGAGCGGCAGTCTCTTCCTATGTAGTGTATGAGTCACAGTCAATGACGAGACAGTTTTGTAATGCGAGACAGTTTACGAAAGCACGTAGCTATAAAAAAGAGGCTAAAAAACAAAGCAGCTTCGTAACACCAGAAACAGCTCATCACTGTGTAAAAGAGTAGTAGACATTGCTCTAGATCAGTGGTCGCATTGGTCAAATCTGATCACCTTGTTTCTAGCTTGATATTTTAAGTGTTGAATAAATAAGAAAACTTCAATAACGACTTTCGTTCCCTTAATATCGCTTTTAGAAATTAGTTCAAAATGAAAAGTTAAAATAATTTAGTCAAAGAAACGTACTGAATGTTAAAAGTCGAAATTTTAATTAGCAAGAAAAATTAAGCACATTACGTGTAGGTTTAGGTATAAAAAGAGGTAAATTACATATTTAAGACATTATTATTACAAACTGAGAAAAAAGGTTTGGAGAAAACGTTTGTTCATATACTAGTGTTGATGGATTTCGATCGCTTACTTCTGGAACTTTTTTCCGATCTGACATTGACTAAACACAGTGCAGCCAAGAAAAAGTTTTGTTTCTTGAATCCGTGTAAAAAGACAGAAGAAAACCAATACATGCTAAAATATGTGTACAAAAAGGCTGAATGCAGTTCACGTTGCCTAAAACGATTTGTAATGTTTTTGAACATGTTGCGGCATCAGTACATCAGACAGAAGGATGATTAAAGCGTTTTATCTCTTGAAATATTGATGTCACATACGCGTCTCACCGTTCTCAAGAAAGCACTGGAAAAGTCGATGTAATCATGTGAAGAGTTTTGCAGCACAGGCGCCTTTGCAGTCATGATAACTGTAAGGAACTAAAGATGAATCACGAAACAGTTGTAAACCACTCCTCATTTTCTGACGATCGGTCATACTTTCATTCGCGAAAGCTAAATGAAGCAGAACTGATTTTTACAGTGCTTGGAATTGCTCATGGTGGGCGGCTCGATTTGGTTAAGTATGACAATGAAACATGAAAAAGATGGTGGTCAAAGTACGGTGAAACTATGTGAACAGCGGCAATCCGGGGATTAGCTCAGGCAAAGTGCTCTTGCGCTGTGTGTGTGGGCGGGGGGTTAATGCCTTTTCTTTCACGAAACACGTACAACATATGTATTCATTTTAGTTCATGTGTCACGACCATAATAGTGCACGCGATAGTTTTGCAAGCCCGTCGCTTCTCGACCATTGTTTGGATGATCCAGCTGCTGGAGATTCGTTGCTTAATATATGCAACGCCTTATCCTGTGCGTCTGGAGAAACAAGCAAAAGCAACAAAAATGGGTTTTCATCAGTCTTCCAATAGCAACAACCCAATATATTCAAATTGGGAATCGGGAAGATCTGTGAACTTGACTGTCCCAGCCAATCCATCTCCTACGACATATACATGCGATGCAGAAAAATTTGAAACATTCCTTGATACTTGTATATAGTATTCGTCACGCATGAACCTCCTGCGTCGCCTTTTAAAGGGCTAAATGTCGTGAAACTAGGGAACTTATTTCGACGTTAACCAGTAACGAAGCTGTACGTGGATAATAGCTCGGGACTTCAACATAGAGTTACACTATCTGATTAAGAGTGTCCGGGCACCCCTGTGTAACTCGGAATTGGATAATAAACGGCATGACAGACGAAACGAGTGGTGCAACATGAGTGGGAGAGTATCGTGTTGTCAGTAGAGAAGCATTAACACCAGAATGGGTTGGTCAAGAGAGCTCAGTGACTTTCAGCGTGGGCTAGTCATTGAAACACCCATCACGGATGTATCAGCCCATCTAAAGCTGTCCAGGTCGGCGGTTGACCATGTCAGTGCGAAATGGAAACGCGAAGAAACAACCACAGCTAAACAAAGACCATGCTGCAGATTTGATCTACTGACGGCCAGGGACTGTCGAGCACTGTCGAGGCCGGTTGTGAAAAAATCGCGTGAAATCCGGGGAAGGAATCAGACGTGAGTTTCAAAGTGCTACACCAGTCCAGCTAGCACAATGACTGTGATTAAGGGGTCAAAAAGAACCTGGACAAAGGTCGAGCAGCTCCCTGTGTGCCACACGTCTTTGTAGTCAATGCTAAGAGAGACTTGAGGTGTTGTGAAGAGCGACACCACTGTACAGAGGATAATTGGAAACGAGTGATTTGGAGTGATGAATCGCGCTGTATCCTGTCGCAATCCGACGGAAGGTTTTAGGTTTGACGAATGCCTGGAGAATGTTACCTGTCTGTAGCGCCAGTATAGGGCTGTTTGCGTGGTTAGTATCTGGTCCTCTTATTACGCTTCAGGAAATGCTAAATACGGAAAAATATGAAAACATTTCACAGCATTGTGTGCTGCGTACAGTACAGGAACAGCTTGGAGACGATGATTGTTGGTATCAGCTTGACAGTACTCCCTGTCATAACGAGGCACCTGTGAGGTAATGGTGTGTGGACAGTAACGTTTCGAAATGGAGTGGCTTGCACAGAGTCGCGACCTGAAACCAATTGATGAGTTAGAAGGTGAACTTCATTCGAGACCGCAGTGTCCAATACTACTAACTTCTTGGTTTCTGTTCTTGAGGAAGAATAGGCTGCCAGATCTCCACAGACGTTCAGACACGTCACCAGCAGATTTGGAGCTGTTTATAATGGCGACGGGTGGATACACGCCATAACAATTTCTAGTAACAAGTGTTGATTGCCACCCTCCTCGATCGTCCCCATTTTTCTAAGACTGTCCCGTGTCCTTACATGTGTGTGACGGGACACCCTCAAGTTCCTCTTTTTTCGGTTTACTTTTGCAGTTTTACTTTTTTATATCATATTGTAAAATTGTTAATTTAATATTCATTAACTTTTTGTTCTTGTTAGCCAAACCCATTATGTGTAAAACACACGAGAAGTCAAAAAATGCAGTGGTTTTAAAAGTCAGCTGTTTCGTCGTCACGTTGTCGTAATGGTTAATGTTGAAGAGGCAGTTGTATTTATGGAGTGACGGAGTAAAGGAGTATTGACACGTTTCGTATTTTCAAAGTGAAACAAGCTTAAGGTGGAATTTGTGGAAAGTGAACTTCTAGTTAAAACAAATTATAATATGAGCTGCTCAGAGTTCTTTCAGCATGTTCTACAAGAGAATAAGTGAAGGACGCTACATCAGATAGTAAGTTCCAGCCTCAGCACCATTGATTTTATACTTACATGGATATGGTGTCTGTTCTTTCGAAGATGTCCGACAGAACAGACACCATTCGTGACCTGCAGCCGTCTAGAACGAAATTAGAATTATATATTAATACCTTCAGCTGCTGACAGGCGTTGATATATATCAACGGGTACAGGTGAAAATGTGTGCACCGATCGGGACTCGAACCCGGGATCTCCTGTTTACATGGCAGACGCTCTATCCATCTGAGCCACCGAACACACAGAGGATAGTGCGACTGCAGGAACTATCACGCGGACGCCTCCCGCGAGACCCACATTCTCACCTTATATGTCCACGAGTAATGAGTGTGTTGGGTAGGGACACTACGAATGTAGTGTGTGGACATATAAGGTGAGAATGTGGGTCTCGCGGAAGGTGTGTGCGAGATAGTCCCTGCAGTCGCACTACCCTCTGTGCCCTCGGTGGCTCAGATGGACAGCCGGCACGGTAGCTCAGCGTGTTTTGTCAGAGTGTTAGCTGCCCTCTGTAATAAAAAAACTGAGTTAATAGATCAACAACGATCTAAACGGATGTCTTACGACGTCCGCCCCGAGTAGATGCAACGAACAAGAGCAAACAAAATGGGGTTAAAAAAATGGATAGAGCGTCTGCCATAAAAGCAGGAGATCCTAGGTTCGAGTCGCGGTGGGGGCACACATTTTCACCTGTCCCCGTTGATATACATCAACGCCCGTCAGCAGCTGAAGGTATTAATATGTAATTCTAACCATTGATTTTCATCAGTGTATAAGAGTGAAGTATGTCATTTGTAATCTATACGGAATAGCAGCGTCTGTGGTATTAAGAAGTATGATGCAGTGGTCTTTCGGACATGAATGCATGTTTGTCTGAAGAACAGGCACTGCAGAGACTACAGTCATCAAGAAATACAGGAAATGTTTTCGCAGTTGCGAATGTAAATTACCTTCGGCTGCATATTGGAATGACGACAGTGAAAATTTTTACCGGACTGGGACTGGAACCCGGATTTCCCACGTAAAGTGAGCGTTCACCTTAACCGCTTCGGCCATCCGAGCACGAACTACGGCCAGACTCAAACTTCCATATGCTGTCGTCCATGTGTCACAACCTGCTCTCGTACGTTACGTATATTCCCGTCCAGGAAGGACATATTTATTGAGAGACGAGAGCCTGATCTTGGCGAATAAATGTGGTATAGCGGTGCCTGTGTTATTAAGAATTTCGGTCGTGCATACATGTTTGAAGGAACAGGCGCTGCAGCGACTACAGCCGTCAAGAAATACAGGAAATCTATTCAAAGTTGCGGCTGTACCATTAACACATTCATATGATTTTTTTTACGATTCTAAGCAGTTTAGCATATTCGAAATTGGACGTCTTTTTTTTACACAGTGTGAGCGGTACTGACTCCTAAATAATAAACACAATACTCACGGTAGCCCTAATATAAGACGTCTTCATGTGAAATAAGTCTCATGTGTAGCAATTTCCTTCGCATCTGTGACCCTCGTGTTAGCACCAGATATCTATTTTGAATTATGAAACGAAACATGCCTTTCGTTGTACACGACGCTAAATACGACAAGGTGTTGTATGTGCAGCACAAAGAAAGTACAGAGCATGTTCTATAAGTGGGTTAGAGTCTATGTAGTGACTATGCAGAACAACAAATCCAAGTGTGTGTGTGTGTGTGTGCGCGCGCCCGGGCGCACGTGCGTGCGTGCGTGAGAGAGAAAGAGAGAGAGAGAGAGAGAGAGGCCGGATGGATTCTGGTGGCGGGTCTGAGGTGAGGGTGGGGTTGGGGAGGGGTGGGAGAGGGGAAAGATTGAGGGACAGAGAAAGAGATGATTAGCGTCCCAAATACCATTACTGGAAAGTAAACAGTACGCCATAGCAGCAGGCGTCAGCAGTATGTGCTTACGAGATTTTCTGTGACACTGAATTAATTTTAATAACACGGAGATCCGCTAACAAAAGGAACTGGCAGAGTTTTATTCAGTGTTGCCTGTTTCAGTATCGATATATTGCGTCCTCTGTCGCATGTTACGCCGCCTGTCTCGTATAACTGGTTGCATTTCAACACAGTTATTTTTATAAATGAAAGTTAGATCTCTTGAGACTCTGCCAGGCTAGTAAAGAGGTTATCGCACTTCTGGAAAGTTGGCACGCCGTCATCGTCCCAGGAGTATATTTTGCCGAAAATATGTACAGAGACACATCTTCTGCTGAGAGTCCAAACGGAAGTGAAGTTGGAGGACAATGAAACAAGTCTTCTAACCCTTGGTTTACTAGTTCAAAAATTTTCCTCGTGAGTCATTCGTTTCATTTTTAAGAGCAGTTCTTTTATAGAACTTGAAATTATTCGTAAATCGCGATGTCGCATTTGTTGTATCCGAGACAACTGGTTTTACGCCTTCGCTGTTGTTTCCAAACTTAGAAGTAACAGTTAAGGGGTAGCAGATACATAAACATATTTTCGGCAGCTCATAGGTAATCGTTGCCCTTAATGTAAAGCGCACCCTAATTCGAATTCCGACTTGAAAGCTTCCAATTTCGAATTCTGGTAGCGGAAGAAATATTCCCCATTTTGGTGGTAAGTCGAGGCGAGGCGATGTAATATAGATTCTGATCATCAGACTAAACTGAAGTTATTGGTGTGATTCCAAATCCGCCCGCCGTCTCTCGTGAAGTGAGGGCACTTGACACGGTTCTTGGTGAATCGTCCGTCGGATGAGCACAATATAGTCGACAGTTTCTTCGGTGCTCTTTGGGAGGAGTATTTAATGGACTGGACTCGCATTTTGAATAGAGAGGGGCTCTGATCATCGTCCAACCAACCACATTTTGGTTTTCCGTGGTCTCATTAAATCTTAAGGTGAATAACAGAGTAGTTTGCCTGGGAAGGACTCGTCCAAGTTCCCAGAATGAGATTGTCAATTTGCAGCGGAGTGTGCGCTGGTACGGGGTGTTCAGAAAGTCTCTCCGAAGTGCCGTATGATTAATTGTTAGCCGCGCGTGCCGTATGCCGCAGTGAATATACCGAAATGAAACTCAGTAAAATACAAATTATTAATTTATTGAATAATCATTTTTACTTACTAATTTTCACATTAAATGTTGAAAGTGTTCCCCCTGTTGTTGAATACACAATTCAATTCGTCTAATCATGTTTCCAAACACAAGCTGTAACACTTCTTCTGTAACAGAAGCAGTAAAAGTGGATATTGCAGTTTTCAATTCATCGATGGATTTTGAACGGTTTTTATAGACAGTTGCTTTCAATGCACCCCATAAGAAAAAGTCAGATTGTGTGAGGTCAGGCGATCGTGGAGGCCAAAGTCCCTGTGAAATTATCCGATCACCAAAAACATCAGCAAGCAGTGACATTGAAACGCGAGCTGTATGCGCGGTTGCACCATCTTCTTGAAAATAACCGTTCAGTATTTCACTTAACACAAGTTCTCCTATGAATGGGTACAGAATATCACTGCAGTATCGTGCGTTTATTGTTTCGTTGAAAAATGTGGAACCCACAATCTGACGTCTAGAAATTGCAATCCGAATTCCTATTTTCAGGGAATGAATTGGTTCCTCATGAATACACAGTGGATCTGCAGTACTCCACGTACGAGAATTTTGCGAGTTCATGTACCCGGGTAAATGAAACCACGCCTCATCAGTGAAAAATGTTTCATTAAGAATATTCCTTCCATTTTGTTGAACGAAATTTTTGAACCATTGAGATCTTGCCATGATCAGTATTTTTCAGTTCTTGAAGCCTGTCACTCTGTATGGGAAAAGTTCTAATTTTTTCATTACTGCTGTGTGGGCCGTTCCGACACTAACATCAATTTCCTGGGCGAGTTTTCTTACTGACTTATTCGGACTCATGGACATTTTATCGGAAATATCGAGTAGTTTATCCTCGGACAAAACGCTAGGGCGACCACTTCTCGGTGCATCTGTCACTGAACTCATACTTCGAAATTTGTTAATCAAATCTCGCACAGTATCGCGTTGTGGGACTGTTGTCTCCGGGAAAACTGAATTAAATGTTTGACGAACCGAAACTGTGCAATTACGGCCAGCTTTAGCGTTTTAACAATGACAAAAAACGAAACAAACGAACAAGGGAACTAAACTGAAACGTTCACGTCAACACGTAACGACACACACACCACCGATACTAGTGGCGTTGGCTGAGATAAACCAAACAGTGGAATGTTGGGAAAGTCCACTGGAAGGGAAGAAACCCAGGCACGCGAACAATCACACGGCACGCGCGGCTAACAATCATACGGCACTGCGGAGCGACTTTTTGAACACCTCGTGTGAAGCTTCCTGGAAGATTAAAACTGTGTGCCGGACCGAGACTCGAACTCGAGACCTCAGGCAAAGGACTTTATAACCTAATATAACTCATTTCTTTCAGAAGGAGTAAGCCTTACACTGGCAACGGCTTTCACACTTTCCGTTTGTTCCAGTTGCGTAATAATTGGTGTAACTCTGCACACTACGCAAGTAACCACTGTTACGCGTACGAAATAGACATAAATTTCATGCACCACAATGAGGAAAACCGGAATGCATAAACTACTGTCTGATCAAAAGCATCTGGACACCCATTAGTGGACATCAATGTGTCGTGTGTTCAGTCTGCGCCTTTGTGACGCCCTCAACTCTGCTGGGGACACTTTCAATGAGGCGTCTGAATGTATGTGGAGGAACGGTAGCCCATCTTTACTCAGGAACCGAAACCAGAGAAGGATGTTGAACGACGGCATCTGGAGCGAAGTTGACGTTCTAACCCATCCAAGAGGTGTTCCACTGGGTTCAGGTCTGGACTCTGGATGAGGCAGTCCATTTGAAGAATTGCCTCAAAGACGCTGCCTTACGGCAGTGTGGATTGCCAATCACATACAATCAACGTCTCCGAACTGTTGCACATCCTAACCATGAAAAACACTTCCATTCCGCAACGTCACACATACACATGATGGCAGGCAACGTTCGCCAGGCATTCACCAAACCCAAACGCTTATATCAGGTTGCCACAGGATATGGTGTGATTCATCACTCCAAATCACTCAACACTGTCCTGTGGCGTCGCTCTATACGCCACCTCAGGCTCCGCTTAACACTGACTGCGGAAATGCGTAGCTTATTAGGAGCTGCTGGACAACTGGACTCTGTTCTTTTTAACTCTCTACGAATAGCCACTGTGCTAGCCGTAGTGGTAGCAGAATTTGGAAACTACGAGTGACTGGGGCAGTTTTAGAAGCGTTGAAATGTCCAACGTCCCTCGTCGATTTGTTACTCAAGTGACACCCAAGACTGGTCCACGTTCGAAGTCACTGACCAACTCATTCTGCTGTTACTGCTTCGCCTTTCGTGAAATCTAGTGGACAGTTCTGCATGACATTGGGGTGTCCAGATGCTTTGATCAGATAGTGTGGAAGTGACGACCGACAGCTGAAACAATTTGTGTGCCGAGGAAGGCCCTTCCAACACAGCTGAAACATTGGTTAATTTAGCGTTTTCCGTATTCTACAATATGACGCTGTAATACGTCCAGAAATATTTCAATGAAAATCCTTGTAGGTTGTATCTGACTAATGCTCCACTAATGAAATGTTTATATCTGTATAAAATAGTTCAAATGGTTTAAATGGCTCTCAGCACTATGGGACTTTACATCTTAGGTCATCAGCCCCCTAGAACTTAATCCCGTGTCCGGCCATCCTGATTTAGGTTTTCCGAGATTTCCCTAAATCGCCCCAGGCAAATGCCGGGATGGTTCCTTCGAAAGGGCACGGCCGACTTCCTTTCCTAATCCGATGAGACCGATGACCTCGCTGTCTGGTCTCCTCCCCCAAAACAACCCCAACCCCTAGAACTTAGAACTACTTAAAACTAACTAACTTAGGAACATCACGCATATCCATGCCCGAGGCAGGATTCGAACCTGCGACCGTAGCGGTCGCGCGGTTCCAGACTAAAGCGCCTAGAACCGCTCGGCAACAACGGCCGGCTATAAAATAGTTCTATGTTGAAACATAGCGATAGCAAGAGCTCTGATGCGCATTTGGAGAACTCACAGTGCCAAGTGTTGTTTATCTTCCATTCTGCACTTTCTGCAAAGGGAGTTCATGTCGGTACAAAACACAGCACCACATTCCGCTTTCTCTCTTAGTTTCTAGTCTCCACATTTTGCTTGGGAGAAAGGATATGACTGAGATTGGTTTACCCACAGCTGTGAACCGTTTGTGAAAGCTGTGACCGATGACTGAGAAAAGGAAAGATGGGCTGAAATTCGCATCCCAAGCAGAACGAGACTCAACCACTCTCTTTCAGCATCTGACACAGGAGTTTGATGTAGGTCATGTAAGAGGTAATGCCGATGCGCCCCAAACAGTCCTTCCTAGTAATTAGGTTGGAGTGAATTTAAAGAAGTAGTAACGGTTAAGATCTATAGGACGTTAGGAATTACAGCCGTCTTCCTCGAATGAGAGATCAGTCTCAAATTTCAAGTCTACGAGTTCCTCTCTCTTAGTTTCTTGTCTGCCCATTTTGCTTGAGAGAAAGGATATGACTGAAATGGTCTACCACAGCTGTGAGTCGTTTGCGAAAGTTGTGACCGATGACTGAGAAATGGGAAGATGGGCTGAAAGCCGTTTCTCAATTAGAACGAGACTCAACGCGTCTCTTTTAGCACTTGACAGAGAAGTTGTGATGAGCATATCTGTGACACTTTCGTGTTTACTAAACGTTCAGTAATAAAACGTTTCTTGTTACAGGCCCAAAGTGACGAGCAATCTCACGGTCGGTCGAAAGAATGTTTCGTAAACCGCGTTTTCCGTGGATGAAATACATTCCCTTAGTATCCTTGGAATGAATCTCAGTCTGAGATCTTCTTTTCCCGTAACTGGTACTCTTTGATTGTTCCACTTTAGATCGTTCCGGGCGGATGTCCTTTGATATTTTACGGTTATCCCTGTTTCAAGTGATTTGCTCCAATAGCGTAATGGAACATTAATGGAACTTTCCACTTATTTATGCGCAGCACGTTGAATTTAGTGTCGATCATCTACGGGACTTCCTGCATTTCGCTACATTTCTCTGGCGTTGTAACCTTACTTTGCTATACGCAACAGTATCATCCGCGAACGGCCGCAGTAGCTTCTGATATTATCCAGTATTATGTACAAAGGGCATTCAAAAAGTTTTGCACAGTCGTCACTAATTTTTTTATTTTTTTCAGGAGGAGAATGAAATTTTTTGTGAACATACCTGGAACATACATTGAGCCTACTCAATGTAGCCTCCATCAGCTGTGAGGCATCTGGTCCAACGCTCTTTCCGTGATGTAAAAGCACTTTGGTAAAATTCTGGGGATTGACTTTTACACCATCGCTTGACACAGGAAATAAAGTCTTTCTCACTATCAAATTCCTGCCTCATAAGGGCTGTAAGGGGTTTGGCATTGTCATGGCGTAGTCTGATGAGCTGACCCTGAATCTGTGGTCTGTGGGTCTTGATGGCACGTCGCAGCTTGTCCAATGACAAACAGTAACGGTCCCGATTAATTGTGGAGCCATGTTCCAGAAAGTCAATGAAGATGACACCACACTGATCCCAGAAGAAGGAGGCCATCATCTTTCGGCCTGCCGTTCGTGAAAGTCTTGATTTCTTCTTCGGAGGGGAACCCGTATGACGCCACTCCATGGACTGGGTTATGCTCTCAGGTTCGGACAAAAACAACCATGTTTCATCCTGGGTAATGACGTCGTCAAAACAATGATTCCACTTTTCAGTAAAGGTCTTCATGAGTTCCTCGCACACATTCTTCCACGTCGTTTTCATTTCTCTTGTCAGTAATCTAGGCACCGAACCTGAACAGATTTTTCTATACTCAAGTGACTGTACCAGTGATACCACACTACCCTATGACAAACGTGTCATTTCAGCAAGCCGTCGTGTCGTCACACATCTGTCAGTTTGGATGGTTTGATCAGTGGTCTCCTTATTCACGTCATTCACTGCCGCCGATGGTCTACCGCATCGTGGATTGTCCAGTAGAGAGAAATCACCTTCTTTAAACTTCTGCAACCAGCGCTGGATACTGCTGCGATCCTCTGTGTCCTCCCCATAAACAGGGAGCAACTTCCTGTGAATCGATGTGGCAGAGTCATCGCCGGTCTTGAAGAGGAACTCCATCATCGACTGTTGTCGCAACCTGACATCTACTTCACGGTCCATTAAGGCTTACTTGTAAATAAAAGAAAATACTTTTATATACCAACTTATAGCTAAATGTTCCAATTATGTACACAAAAAATTTCATTCTCCCCCGGCAAAAAATAAAAAAATAGAGACGGCTGTGCAAAATTTTTTGAACGTCCTTTGTATATCCTGAACACTAACGGTCCTGTAACACACCGTTAAGATACTCCGGAAGCTACTCTTACATATGACGATATCGACCCTTTCTGAACGATGTGTTGAGGAAGCATAACTTTGTCGCAAATCTGTAAGGAGGAGGAGGAGGTTAGTGTTTAACGTCCCGTCGACAACGAGGTCATTAGAGACGGAGCACAAGCTCGGATTAGGGAAGAATTGGGAAGGAAATCGGCCGTGTCCTTTCAAAGCAACCATTCCTGCATTTGCGTAAAACTATTTAGGGAAATGACGGAAAACCTAAATCAGGATGGCCAGAGACGGGTTTGAACCGTCGTCCTCCCGAATGCAAGTCCAGTGTGCTAACCACTGCGCCACCTCGCTCAGTAGCAAATCTGTTAACTTCTTTCTTAACGTTTGTGCTGCTCGTACTAGGTCCTCTGTTTCACTACATCTTCTTCATTTTTCTCTGTGGTTGTCTTTTTGGTTGAAGTCAACGTCGCTCGTCTCGGACCAGCTGTCAAGCTACCGCTTTCTTGGTCTTCCCCGTGTTCGTATGCCACCTCTGTCAAACTGAAGAGCTGTTTGTCCTGC
Organism: Schistocerca cancellata; assembly: GCF_023864275.1. Lineage (NCBI taxonomy): Eukaryota > Metazoa > Arthropoda > Insecta > Orthoptera > Acrididae > Schistocerca > Schistocerca cancellata. The sequence continues at coordinate 1,069,868,292 of NC_064626.1, forward strand.
TCATTACATGTCCGTACCAGCGAAGACGGTCTCTCCTCGCTTCATCCTCAACTGGAGCGACGCCAAATCATCTGGAATATCTTCATTTCCTACGTTGTCATATCAACTGAGTTCGTTTGACCATCCGAGAGTCTTCACTGTAATTGCATGAAGAGTCTGCTCACGGCTTCAGTGAGAGTCATTCTACACCCTACACGGTTACTGGGCGTATCATGATCTTTTCGCCTTTAGATCTTGCGGCATCTTTATATCGCAGAGGACCCTGGTGGCCTGCTTCCAATCGCGCCAAACTAAGTTTTCCTTCACCCACGTATCAGAAGTGACATCACAGTTTAGGCGGCGACAAGGTACCCCAGATATTAAACACACATGGTCTATTATAGGTCTACATCTGGTCCGCCCCCGGTAGCTGAGTGGTCGCCGGCACGGTAGCTCAGCGTGTTCGGTCAGAGGGCCGATTGTCCTCTGTAATAAAAAAAACTGAGTCAAGGAATCAACGATCAACTTGAATGGAAGTCTTGTGACGTCCGCAAAAAAAAAGAAGAAGAAGGTGGTCAGCGCGACGGAATGTCAATCCTAAGGATCCGGGTTCGATTCCCGACTGGGTCGGAGATTTTTCTCCGCTCAGGAACTGGGTGTTTTGTTGTCCTAATCATCTTCATTTCATCCCCATCGACGCCCAAGTCGCCGAAGTGGCGTTAAATCGAGAGACTTGCACCCGGCGAACGGTCTGCCCAACGGGAGGCCCTAGTCGCACGACATTTTATCTACATCTAAATCTGTACTTCGCCAGCCGCCTTGCGGTGTGTGGCGGAGGGTACTCTTATGCACCTCTGTCGCTTCCCCCTTTTCCTGTTCCAATGGTTCGCGGGAATAACTATTGCGGGTAAGCCACCGTGTGGCCTCGATTCTAATTTTATCTTCACGGTCCTTTGGCGGAATATGCGTAGGGGGAAGCAATATATTTGTTGACTCTTTTAGGAAGGCACACTCTCGAAACTTTAACAGTAAGCCACACCGCGATGCAGAACGCCTGTCTTGCAGCATTTGCCACGGGAGTTTGTTGACCATCTCCGTGATACTTTAGTGCTTAATAAATGGACCTGTAACGAAATGTGCTGCTCTTCTTTGGAACTTTTCTGTTTCCTTTATCAATCCTGTCTGGTACGGATCCCTTACTAACGAGCTGTATTCAAATACTGATCGAACGAGAGTTATGTACTTCCTTTGTTGACGGATCATATTTCCTGAAGATATTTCCAGTGACTCTTAGTCTGGCGTGTGCCTTTCCTGTGATTAGTTCGTTGTTGTTGTTCCATATGGAGATAACTGCTTCCATCGATTGTGTCCGCAGATCGTGGTCTAGTGGCTAGCATTGGTACCTCTGGATCACGGGGTCCCGGGTTCGATTCCCGGCCGGGTTGGAGATTTTCTCTGCTCGGGGACTGGATGTTTGCGTTGTCCTCATCATTCCATCATCATTGGTGAAAGTGGCCAGATTGTACTGTGTACAGATTGGGAATTTGTAAGGGCGCTGATGACCGCGCAGTTGAGCGGCCCACAAAACCAAACATCATCATCCATCGATTGTTCTACATTGATGTAATCGTAGAGTAGTGGGTCTTTCCGTCCATGTATACACAATACGTTAATTTGTTTATACTGGGGGTCAAAGAATGGCTCTGAGCACTATGGGACTTAACTTCTGAGGTCATCAGTCTCCTACAACTTAGAACTACTTAAACCTAACGAACCTACGGACATCACACACATCCATGCCCGAGGAAGGATTCGAACCTGCGACCGTAGCGGTCGCGCGGTTCCAGACTGTAGCGCTTAGGACCGCTCGGTCACTCCGGCCGGCTATTGGGGGTCAGTTACCACTCACTGCTCCAAGCGTTGGTCCTCTGCAAGTCTACCTGCATTTCGCTACAATTTTTTAGCGTTGCGCCTTTTCTGTATACAATAGCATCATTTGCTTAAAGTCTCATGGAAGATAATTGTTGGTTCTGATAGTACCATTGATTTGGGAGTAAATCTGTAGATATGTTACCCCACCGCCTGTACTGATGTCCCTCCCTGGTATTTCGCCTTTGGTTTTGTTCCTGTTGTGCGTGCTCTCACCGCAACCACTAACTTGTTTGTGATCACACTTAAGTCTGTCATAGAAATAGAGGAACAGCAGATTTTATTTTAGAAATACTGGTATCGTGACAGTGATTAGATGGCTGTTGTCAGAGTTTTTAATTGTTTGGCGGCCGCGGTGGCCAAACGGTTCTAGGTGCTTCAGTCTGGACCCGCAGGTTCGAATCATGTCTCGGGCATGGATGTGTGTGATGTCTTTAGGTTAGTTAGGTTTGAGTAGTTCTAAGTTCTAGGGGACTGATGACCTCAGATGTTAAGTCCCGCCGGCCGGAGTGGCCGAGCGGTTCTAGAGGCTACAGTTTGGAACCGCGCGACCGCTACGGTCGCAGGTACGAATCCGGCCTTGGACATGGATGTGTGTGATGTCCTTAGGTTAGTTAGGTTTAAGGGGTCTGGTGACCTCAGAAGTTAAGTCCCATAGTGCTCAGAGCCATTTGAACCATTTGTTAAGTCCCATGGTGCTCAGAGCCATTTGAAACATTTGAGCCAATTGTTTGCTTTTTTCACCGGTATTGATTGTTTGTGTCAAATCGTTATTAGATGAAAATATCGTCATGGCGTCACATTTTTTGTTCTGTTTTGTGAAGCAGCGTTACTGACTTGTAGAATTCTTTCGCCGCGACTGTAGTTCACGGGTGTTGACTTGAGCGTATTGCATACCGAGCTGTTGCACCAGTCGGTCGTTGTCAGAGCTGCTAGGAATATGCGCCGCACCGCCGTTAGCCAGCGGCGGCTGCGACAGTCGGAATCTCACGCGAACGCTGGGTTGGCGGCAGGCGTCGGCGGCGGGCGAGCGTCCTTGTGGCTAATGACTGCTATTTCAAACATCAGTCTTTTCTCGACACTGGCGAGTCACCCTCACCACTCAGCCAAACTGGCAGCTATCAATAGACGCCGCGTAGGAGGCTACAGCTGCGCTTTGCGGCACGTCGACATGTTGGTCTCCAGCGGCGCTCGTGGGGTCTGTTTTGCATCTCGGATAATAAAAGCATCTTTTACTGCCGTATTTTCTCAGTCTGTATTTTCGATCATCTGTTGGCTCAACGGAGACGAGGAATACTTCGACTGGAGTAACTGAACCAGGACTCGAGGAACATACCCATCACACGTAAGGGAGGAACTGTAGTGAAGAGGCCGGCCAGGGTGGCCGAGCGGTTCTAGGCGCTACAGTCTGAAACCGCGCGACCGCTACGGTCGCAGGTTCGACTCCTGCCTCGGGCATGGATGTGTGTGATGTCCTTAGGTTAGTTAGGTTTAAGCAGTTCTAAGTTCTAGGGGACTGATGACCTCAGATGTTAAGTCCCATAGTGCTCAGAGCCATTTGAACCATTTTGTAGTGAAGAGGCAGACTCATAGCAGAAAGAAATATTTTGCGGTTTGGCTATTAAAAAGTATCAGTTTCAGTCTCTTCATTACTGAGAGGAGGTAAATTATCTAGTGCAAGTAAAAACTCAGATGTAGCAAATAGTAGTACAACACCGGCCAACAGGCTCTGCGTCACCTACATACGGAACTTGATAAGCCAAAATATTAGGACTAACACTATGTTGTTCCACCTTTATAACTCAGTACAGCGGCGATTCTACTTGGCATGGATTGGACAAGTCCTTGGCAGGTTTTCGTAGTTATGTGACACAGACCACCCAATTCCCGTAGATTACGGGTTGGTGATTTGTGGTCACGAAACTACTGCGCGATAGGGTTCATATGTGCTCCATTGCGTTCAGATCAGGCAAATTTGGTGACCAAGACATCAATGTGAGTTCAGTATCGTGCTCCTCAAACCACTGTATCACCAATATGGTAATGACAGTTATACTGCCGTAAAATAGTATCGCTACAGGGGAAGCCATTAGGCTTGAAGGGGTTTTGATGGTCCGCAGTTGTCCACAGCTGTCCTGATGCATTCGATTACTGTCAAACGTCCCATGAAAGTCCAGGTGAATGTCACCCCTAGCGTGACTGTCCCTATTGGCCTGCGCCCGTCGAGTGAGCAAATGTTCGCCTGTGTGACGGCGTATCCGGACACGCCTATCGACTCTGGTGTAAAAGAAAACTTGATTCGTCCGATCAGGCGACACATTTCCATTGACCCATGGCAAATATAGATGATTCCCAGCCCACTTCAGTAGCAATTTATGATGTCGTTGAGTCAACACGTAGGAGTTGTTTGTGGCAGAGCCCCACGTTCGACTGTGTGCCCTGAGCGGTTTGGCCCAAAACACTTCTGCCTGCACCAGCATTCTACTGGACCGTCAAATTTTCCACAGATCGCCGCCAGCCTGCTTTACAGAGCGAGCCAGCTTCCGACGTCTACGTTCTGTGATGAGGCGCGGACGTTTCAGCACCTCGATGCCTGCTGCGCAGTTCGATGCCGTCGCTCATTGTCATCCATAAAAATAATTCATGGCCGAACGCACCCCTGAAAAGACGCCTATGAGGAAGGAGTACAGCTTCACAGTAACGTTGACCGACGAGTACACCGTCTTCAAAGATTTAGAGGCCAGTACGCCTATGCAACGTTATGCCTCCCCACATCATAACACCTACAACTACAAAAACGATCACTCTTCGTGAGTGAAGAGCCATACGAGGGTACATTCAGAATTTTTGAACATGATCATTTTCATGGTCCAGATGTTACGGTGTGGGGAAGCATAATGTTTCATGGGCGTACTGATCTCCAAATCTTTGGACACGCGGCACCCACCTGTCAATATTACTCATTTACTCCCCATGAGTGTCTCGTCAGGAGTGGATTCGGCCCTGACTTCGTTTTTATGGATGACCATGCGCGACCGCATCGATCTGCGCAGTAGGCTTAGTGTGGTAAATTACTATCGTTGAGTATACAGGGTGTTGTAAAAAGGTACGGCCAAACTTTCAGGAAACATTCCTCACACACAAATAAAGAAAATATGTTATGTTGACATGTGTCCGGAAACGCTTAATTTCTATGTTAGAGCTCATTTTAGTTTCGTCAGTATGTACTGTGCTTCCTCGATTCACCACCAGTTGGCCCAATTGAAGGAAGGTAATGTTGACTTCGGTGCTTGTGTTGACATGCGACTCATTGCTCTACAGTTCTAGCATCAAACACATCAGTACGTAGCATCAACAGGTTAGTGTTCATCACGAACGTGGTTTTGCAGTCAGTGCAATGTTTAAAAATGCGGAGTTGGCAGATGCCCATTTGATGTATGGATTAGCACGGGGCAATAGCCGTGGCGCGGTACGTTTGTATCGAGAAAGATTTCCAGAAGGAAGGTGTCCCGACAGGAAGACGTTCGAAGCAATTGATCGGCGTCTTACGGAGCACGGAACATTCCAGCCTATGACTCGCGACTGGTGAAGACCTAGAACGATGAGGACACCTGCAATGGACGAGGCAATTCTTCGTGCAGTTGACGATAACCCTAATGTCAGCGTCAGAGAAGTTGCTGCTGTACAAGGTAACGTTGACCACGTCACTGTATGGAGAGTGCTACGGGAGAACCAGTTGTTTCCGTACCATGTACAGCGTGTGCAGGCACTATCAGCAGCTGATTGGCCTCCACAGGTACACTTCTGCGAATGGTTCATTCAACAATGTGTCAATCCTCATTTCAGTGCAAATGTTCTCTTTACGGATGAGGCTTCATTCCAACGTGATCAAATTGTAAATTTTCACAATCAACATGTGTGGGCTGACGAGATTCCGCACGCAATTGTGCAATCACGTCATCAACACAGATTTTCTGTGATCGTTTGGGCAGGCATTGTTGGTGATGTCTTGATTCCACCTACGCTCAGTGGAGCACGTTATCATGATTTCATACGGGATACTCTACCGGTGCTGCTAGAACACGTACCTTTACAAGTACGACACAACATGTGGTTCATGCACGATGGAGCTCCTGCACATTTTAGTCGAAGTGTTCGTACGCTTCTCAACAACAGATTCGGTGACCGATGGATTCGTAGAGGCGGACCAATTCCATGGCCTCCACGCTCTCCTGACCTCAACCCTCTTGACTTTGATTTATGGGGCCTTTTGAAAGCTCTTGTCTACGCAACCCCGGTACCAAATGTAGAGACTCTTCGTGCTCGTATTGTGGACGGCTGTGATAGAATACGCCATTCTCCAGGAAAGCATCAGCGCATCAGGGATTCAATGCGACGGAGGGTGGATGCATGTATCCTCGCTAACGGAGGACGTTTTGAACATTTCCTGTAACAAAGTGTTTGAAGTCACGCTGGTAAGTTCTGTTGCTGCGTCTTTCCATTCCATGATTAATGCGATTTTAAGAGAAGTAATAAAATGAGCTCTAACATGGAAAGTAAGCGTTTCCGGACAGATGTCCACATAACATATTTTCTTTCTTTGTGTGTGAGGAATGTTTCCTGAAAGTTTGGCCGTACCCTTTTGTAACACCCTGTATAATACATTGGAATATCACGAGTAGTAAAATTGTGCACGCTTTGCTTTAATTTACAATCTTTACACTGACTATTTTGTGCGAAAATCGTATCCAGTAGTGATCTTATTCTGTAGCGAGCCCTTATGCAATTTTGTTCTATTACATGAAATTTCTTTTTCCGTGAATTGTCGCTTTGTTGGTATCTGTTCTTCCGTTGACCGAGCTAGTTGCGCTGCGATTTGAAGACACTCGACTCGCATTCGGTTGAACTACGACTCAAATATTCTTCCAGCCACTCAGATTTAGGCCTTCCCTGATTTTCTCAAATCACTTAAGGCATACGCTGGGATGTTTCCTTTGAAGAAAACACCCTGATTTCTTTTTCTATCCTTGTCCAGTCCGAGTTTGTGCACCGTCTCCAACGACGAGTTGTTGATGGAATGTTAAGCTCCATTTTTTTCTTGTTTCGTTTCTATTGAACACATCGGTGCCTGTTACCTCAGATCGATAATTACTAGGGGAGCGACGAGTTAGCTGTTTTACTGAAGAGTGTACGTTGTACTATCCGCTGTGAAACGCTTCATATTGCGCTGAAAGTGTTCAGAACAGTAGATCAAATCACGGTCGTTGATCTCAGAATACGGCCCTATTCCTCTCAAAGTTGTGCAGTGCTTATTTTGTTCAAGGAAATAGGAAATTTGCTCATCACCCGCCGTATGTAATGCTGGAATTCATTTTAGGTGAGAGCAACAGAAAATGTGAAAAAATAGGCAGTTTTTGTGGCGCAAGCAGGATGTCTACGTCTTATAATCCTTTCAGACCTGAAGTTTTATCTGGAAGGAGGGAAGTTTTTCTTTATATGGTAGTACTGTTAGGTGATTTTTTAATTATTTTAGATCCAAGATTTAAACAAAAATATGTACCCGTTTTCAAAACATACTTTGTACACTTGACTTAATTTTGTGGACCAAACTAATTCTAAATATTCTCTCTTGTAATAAATAGTAAAAAGATCATTCAATAATTATCACGCAAAATAATAATAACAGTATTCAATTATACAGTGGAATATAGCGAACCAACCACATCCGTGTATTCTAGTGGTCACGAGCTGCTGCACATTGATACATTGACTTGTTGATTTTCACAGTGATGTCCAACAGTTAACAGAACTTGCGCATGATGAAAAGGTTGAACACTCACAAATGTGTACCTCCGGTTTCCATTGGGAAAAATAACTTCTTTTGCAGCTAAGACAGAATAAAAGTTAATGTACACAGTTGTAGCCAGAGGGCGTGAAAGGATAAAATGAATATTGCGAGTTTCTGGTGGGCGTACTTTCCCTCTACGTATGGGAGGACACTTTGTCCAAACTGTTCTGTATTATAGTTCCCTGTTTGAAAGCAGGCTCTCCTTTTCTTGGGTAGTATCAACCGTGATTACAGTAATACTACCATGTGTAGAGAGTTCCTTCTGTGACATCTGCTGACTGTTCGCGTAATGGCAATTAAATGTTTGATTATGACATGTGAAAATAAGAAAACTTATTTATAATTATACACTACTGGCCATTAAAATTGCTACAGCAAGAAGAAATGCAGATGACAAACGGGTATTCATTGGAGAAATATATTATACTAGAACTGACATGTGATTACAAAAAATGGTTCAAATGGCTCTGAGCACTATGGGACTTAACATCTGTGGGCATCAGTCCCCTAGAACTTAGAACTACTTAAACCTAACTAACCTAAGGACATCACACACATCTATGCTCGAGGCACGATTCGAACCTGCGACCGTAGCAGTCACGCTGTTCCGGACTCAACGCCTAGAACCGCTCGGCCACCGAGGCCGGCCATGTGATTACATTTTCACGCAATTTGGGTGCATAGATCGCGAGAGATCAGTACCCAGAACAACCACCTCTGGCCGTAATAACGTCCTTGATACGCCTGGGCATTGAGTCAAAGAGAGCTTGGATGGCGTGTACAGGTACAGCTGCCCATGCAGCTTCAACACTATACCACAGTTCATCAAGAGTAGTGATGGTATGGGGTGCCATTGGTTACACGTCTCGGTCACCTGTTGTTCGCATTGACGGCACTTTGAACAGTGGACGTTACATTTCAGATGTGTTACAACCCGTGGCTATACCCTTCATTCGATCCCTGCGAAACGCTACATTTCAGCAGGATAAAGGACGATGCATGTTGCATTTCCTGTACGGGCCTTCCTGGATACAGAAAATGTTTGACTGCTGCCCTGGCCAGCACATTCTCCAGATCTCTCAGCAATTGAAAATGTCTGGTCAATGGTGGCTGAGCAACTGGCTCGTCACAATATGCCAGTCACTACTCTTGATGAACTGTGGTATCGTGTTGAAGCTGCATGGGCAGCTGTACCTGTACACGCCGTCCAAGCTCTGTTTGACCCAATTCGCAAGCGTATCAAGGCCGTTATTACAGCCAGAGGTAGTTCTGGATACTGATTTATCAGGATCTATGCACCCAAATTTCGTGAAAATGTAATCACATTTCAGTTCTAGTGTAATGTACACTCCTGGAAATGGAAAAAAGAACACATTGACACCGGTGTGTCAGACCCACCATACTTGCTCCGGACACTGCGAGAGGGCTGTACAAGCAATGATCACACGCACGGCACAGCGGACACACCAGGAACCGCGGTGTTGGCCGTCGAATGGCGCTAGCTGCGCAGCATTTGTGCACCGCCGCCGTCAGTGTCAGCCAGTTTGCCGTGGCATACGGAGCTCCATCGCAGTCTTTAACACTGGTAGCATGCCGCGACAGCGTGGACGTGAACCGTATGTGCAGTTGACGGACTTTGAGCGAGGGCATATAGTGGGCATGCGGGAGGCCGGGTGGACGTACCGCCGAATTGCTCAACACGTGGGGCGTGAGGTCTCCACAGTACATCGATGTTGTCGCCAGGGGTCGGCGGAAGGTGCACGTGCCCGTCGACCTGGGACCGGACCGCAGCGACGCACGGATGCACGCCAAGACCGTAGGATCCTACGCAGTGCCGTAGGGGACCGCACCGCCACTTCCCAGCAAATTAGGGACACTGTTGCTCCTGGGGTATCGGCGAGAACCATTCGCAACCGTCTCCATGAAGATGGGCTACGGTCCCGCACACCGTTAGGCCGTCTTCCGCTCACGCCCCAACATCGTGCAGCCCGCCTCCAGTGGTGTCGCGACAGGCGTGAATGGAGGGACGAATGGAGACGTGTCGTCTTCAGCGATGAGAGTCGCTTCTGCCTTGGTGCCAATGATGGTCGTATGCGTGTTTGGCGCCGTGCAGGTGAGCGCCACAATCAGGACTGCATACGACCGAGGCACACAGGGCCAACACCCGGCATCATGGTGTGGGGAGCGATCTCCTACACTGGCCGTACACCACTGGTGATCGTCGAGGGGACACTGAATAGTGCACGGTACATCCAAACCGTCATCGAACCCATCGTTCTACCATTCCTAGACCGGCAAGGGAACTTGCTGTTCCAACAGGACAATGCACGTCCGCATGTATCCCGTGCCACCCAACGTGCTCTAGAAGGTGTAAGTCAACTACCCTGGCCAGCAAGATCTCCGGATCTGTCCCCCATTGAGCATGTTTGGGACTGGATGAAGCGTCGTCTCACGCGGTCTGCACGTCCAGCACGAACGCTGGTCCAACTGAGGCGCCAGGTGGAAATGGCATGGCAAGCCGTTCCACAGGACTACATCCAGCATCTCTACGATCGTCTCCATGGGAGAATAGCAGCCTGCATTGCTGCGAAAGGTGGATATACACTGTACTAGTGCCGACATTTTGCATGCTCTGTTGCCTGTGTCTATGTGCCTGTGGTTCTGTCAGTGTGATCATGTGATGTATTTGACCCCAGGAATGTGTCAATAAAGTTTCCCCTTCCTGGGACAATGAATTCACGGTGTTCTTATTTCAATTTCCAGGAGTGTATTTGTCCAATGAATACCCGTTTATCATCTGCATTTCTTCTTGGTGTAGCAATTTTAATGGCTATTAGTGTATTGGGAATAGACCTGGAGACCTTGCTAGCCACGGGAGTACCTCAGCATCACGCAGACAGTTCATAGGGACTCGTGCCATGGTGTGGGTGAGAATTATCTTGTTGAAAAATGGCACTGCGACACTGTCGCATGAGAGGTAACACATGAGGAAGCAAGATGTCCGTAACGTACAGTTGTGCCATTAGAATTTTCTCAGTCGCTACCAGTCGTGAGCCGACGGTTCCCCACACCACGACGCCAGGACTACATCGCTGTCCCTCTCCAAAACATTGACAGAATAGGACACCTCCTCAGACTGCCGCCATACTCGCCGACGATGATCGTCTGGGATAGTGCAGAAGCGCAATTCGTCGCTGAACACAATGCGACGTCATTCGTCAGCAGTTCGTGCTTCCCGACAAGGATTCACACCAGCCACAGCCCCGTTTGTGTTGTGTTGTTTACGGCAGCCTACGCATAGGTTTGTAATTCCGTAGCACGACTGCTGCTTGTCTCGGAATGATGGTGCGGCAGGACACAGAAAGTTGCAAAGAATCCCTCACATCTTCTCTGATGACAGGCACAATGTGGAGTTGCAACGTGCGTGGTACACAATACATCTATCTCCCTTTGCAGTACTTGAATAACGATAATTGAAACCAACAGCTGTATTGTAAGCCAACGTCGTCATTCAAAACATGCTACCAGTTCTGACGCCAAAAAACGTCATTTTCAGGCCCCTCGCGTAATCTGCCGACAACGAACGAACCACATTGACAAAGACCAACTGAGTCTTCAGACGGAAACAGTGCAATTTATTAAGCATGTTACGCCATCATAGCTGTCGACAAGAATAGTATGCAAAGTAACTGAAATGAGAAATGAGGATTTGTTAGGCACCAGAGGGGCAGGTCTGATGATGTGCTTGATAATGGAAGCAAGGCAAGAATAATAGAGACGCTTTCGTAGGATCTGGTGACTTACAAAATATGTTCGACAATATAAAATAGTGTAAGATGTTCGAAATGGACAGCAAAATAGGTGTAAGCTGAATTGTGGCTACGAAAATGACACGATCGACTTCCTCACATTTCCTTCACTTTTCCAACTTGGGTTTTGTCGCTAACGACGACTCGGCAAGACGCTAAACTCTACATTTGCGCCGCACGGGGTAGCCGCGCGGTCTGGGGAGCCTTGCCATGGTTCACGCGGCTTCCCCCGTCGGAGGTTCGAGTCCTCCCTCCGGCATGGGTGTGTGTGATGTCCTTACTGTAAGTTGCTTTAAGTTGGATTAAGTAGTGTGTGATCTTAGGGACCGATGACCTCAGCTGTCTGGTCCCATAGGAACTTACAAATTGCCAAATTTCCTAAATTTGCTTCCTTCGAATATGATATTCATTAGAATTCATTCATTTACTACCATTTTCAAGTGCTCCTGCGTCCGTGTGTTCCAAGTGTATTCTCCCCGTACGGCGACCATGAGTCAAGCCTACAAGCCGCCAAATCTGTTTTGTTTGGCAACACTCGACTGACTTCTGCCACAGTGACTAATGCCCGAGCGTTTCCTTTGGCTTACAGAACGGGTCAGTGCTACGAAGTGGCCCAACAACACGCTAGGATGCTGCGCCACGCTTTTGACACACATAGTTTTGTCGCTGAAATGAAGCAACGCCATAGGAAAGAAACAACAGTTTTCCAATGACAAACAAAAAAAAACATGTCCCCAATGTTATTGACATAATTCCATTTGGGCTGAGAGTAACCCATTCATCATAACGAGGAACGAAAAGAACTTTAATTTCGTTAGTCCAGACAGGTAAAATCACGAAGTAATTGCTGTATTGCACTGGATTAAACCCACAATCTACATCTATGCAATCTATTTCACTGTTTGCGTTACTTCGGGCGTTGCTACCATTTCCTCTTTTTCCCTTTCTATTCGCGAATGGTGCAGGGGAGAATGGGTACCTGTATGCTACCGTATGAGATCGAATTTCTCTAATTTACTGTCAAACTCGTTTCGCGAAAAGTGGGAAGGAGGAAGTAAAAAGTTCCCTAGCGTTTTCTGAAAAGCGAGTTCTCGTAATTTCGTGATAACTCGATATGACACACGGTGCTTCTCGTATAGTGTGTACTATGGAGCCTAATAAGCGTCTCTAAGACGCTCTAGTGCGCTAAACGGATTATCGACCAAAAATACTGTCTTCAACGGATCTCCTCTATTGATCTTATCTGGTAACGAACCCACATTGACGAGAAATACTCACGAATTGGAAATTTGGGTTGTAGGACATCCGCTACCGACAGGCACGATTAATAGAATGACATCCGGTGAAGCGATGATGTTTCGTTGGATGGTTCGCACACTAACACTTGTTGATGGCCGAGCATTGAAATATGCAGCAATTTGCGGAAGGGTTTCACTTCTGTCACATTGAACGATTCGCTTCAGTCGTCATTGGTTCCGTTCTTGTAGGATCTTTTTCCGGCTGCAGCGACGTCAGAGATTTGATGTTTTACCGGATTCCTGATATTCACGGTGCACTCGTGAAATGGGAAAATCCGCACGTCATCGCTACGTCGGAGCTGCTGTGTCCCATCGCTCGTGCACCGGCTATAACACCACGTTCAAACTCACTTAAATCTAGATAACCTGCCACTGTAGCAGCAGTAAGAGATCTAACAACTGCGTCGGACGCTTGTCTTAATAGGCGCTGCCGATCGCAGCGCCGTATTCTGCCTGTTTACATATACCTCTATTTAAATTCCCATGCCTATGCAAGTTTCTTTGGCGCTTCATTTTGTATCTTGATTTTACACTAAGGAAGGGGAAGGCTCTTGGCCGTGCCCTTTGAAAGGAACCATCAAGGCATTTTTCTGGATAGATTTAGCGAAAATCCTTGACGCTGTATCACAGACAGGAGCGCCTGCGATGGTGTACTCAACGACGAACCTGGGTGCACGAACAACAAAACGTCATTTTTTTCGGATGAATCCAGGTTCTGTTTACAGCATCATGATGGTCGCATCCGTGTTTGGCGACATCGCGGTGAACGCACGCAGGAAGCTTGTATTTGTCATCGCCATACTGGCGTATTACCCGGCGTGATGGTATGGGGTGCCATTGGTTACACGTCTCGGTCACCTGTTGTTCGCATTAACGGCACTTTGAACAGTGGACGTTACATTTCAGATGTGTTACGACCCGTGGCTCTACCCTTCATTCGATTCCTGCGAAACCCTACATTTCAGCAGGATAATGCACGACCGCATGTTGCAGGTCCTGTACGGGCCTTTCTGGATACAGAAAATGTTCGACTGCTGCCCTGGCCAGCACATTCTCCAGATCTCTCACCAATTGAAAACGTCTGGTCAATGGTGGCCGATCAACTGGCTCGTCACAATATGCCAGTCACTACTCTTGATGAACTGTGGTATCGTGCTGAAGCTGCATGGGCAGCTGTACCTGTACACGCCATCCAAGCTCTGTTTGACCCAATGCCCAAGCGTATCAAGGCCGTTATTACAGCCAGAGGTAGTTGTTCTGGGTACTGATTTCTCAGGATCTATGCACCCAAATTGCGTGAAAATGTAATCACATGTCAGTTCTAGTATAATATATTTGTCCAATGAATACCCGTTTATCATCTGCATTTCTTCTTGGTGTAACAATTTTAATGGTCAAAAGTGTATATATGTATATCGCTAACCAGTGACTTTGTCACCTCAGGGTATATAAGACATCTCATCAGAAAACAATAGTGTACGCGGGATCTTGAGCAGTATAATGTAATGGGTTTAAGAATGAGCTTCTTTTTTTCGAAGAAGTTTGTCTTACAATTAGTTTCGCTTGAAATCGTTTAGTGAGCATAATTTGCTTGGGAACTCTTTCTGTACAACAGTGTTGCCCAAACTGTGCTCCGAGGAACATTGGTGTTGGACGGGAAGTGAGTAAGTGCTTTGCGATAAATTATTAATAACACGGCATTTTTTCGACATTTGTTATTAAAAAAATTAACTATGATTTCTATATTATTATTTATAACTTAAAATTGAAGCGATCACTGGATAAAACAGGTTCTTCTCATTTTTCAAATTTTATTATTTTTATTAACCTTGAAATATAGAAAACGTGTCCCGTCAAAGAATTAGTATTCTCAAAGTGTTCCGCCAAAGGTAAGCTTTAGGAGTCACTGCTGTAGAGTGTATGACGACGTGAATCAGCAAGTCAGAGTGCTCATTCAGCTTACGTGCTAGACGCTAAATACAGGTAGTTAGCACCAAGGTTGGGAGGACGTAAATGCAGACTCCGTGTTACATCTTTAATGGCTTGCTAAAACAAATGCATATAGCGTTCAGTCCTGTTGGAGAGTTCCTGCTTACACGAATGGTTTTTTAAGTAACATGGGAGAGCGTTGAGGTTGAGTCCCATAGACACACTATGTGGTCTTTTGCAAACCTACCAAGTTCCGAACAGTGCGAATGTGGTTGTGAGGTTTCTGTTCAGGTGTCTGTTAGCCTCCCAGACAATTGAAAAACATTTACATTTAAATTCTTACTGCCTGTTTCACAGTGTCGCAACCACTTTTCTGCCACATGAGGAAGGATAATTATATGGGTTGACTGTACTGATCTCATTCTCAGAAAACAGGCGAAGCAGATGCATGTATACTGACTTCGTGTTGATGGGTTTTTGCATTCCACACAAATAGATCGATAGCTACTTGGAGAAGATTTTATCTTCTAGAGAATGTCTTTGCGCACATCCATAACAGTATCTTCTTGATAAATTTATTAAGATCAACGGATGATGGAAATCTCACGATTCGGTCCATCTAGCCTGTTTTTTTTCTGGATAACCTCTTGTGCTGCGCCTGTAATCTTCCATTCTTCTGTGTTTTGTAAGAAATTTTTCTGCCTCAGGATGTAGCCCCAGAATTTAATGTTCTAACTTCTCATGTAGTAAATTGTTCTCCAACACTACCATCCTATCGTTTTCTGTTTACGATATTCCGTCAAGTTTTCTTCAAATCAACTTCCAGTTGCGTCTGTCAGCTGTTTTTTGGACTTTCCTATTGTCCAGAATTTAGCAAATGGCCTTTTTGTTTTGTATGTTCACGTAATTGCTTGTAAATAAAAATTTCTTCTTTCTTTTTTCTTTGGAAGTGCAGTTTTTTATCTACTGTGTGTCTGTCTTTATCTTTGTAATAGTTGATTGTACACTACTGGCCATTAAAATTGCCACAACAAGAAGAAATGCAGATGATAAACGGGTATTCATTGGACAAATATATTATACTAGACCTGACATGTGATTACTTTTTCACGCAATTTGGGTGCATAGATCCTGAGAAATCAGTACCCAGAACAACGACCTCTGGCCGTAATAACGTCCTTGATACGACTGGGCATTGAGTCAAACAGAGCTTGGATGGCGTGTACAGGTACAACTGCTCATGCAGCTTCAGCACGTTTCTGGAACACGATACACAGTTCATCAAAAATAGTGACTGGCGTATTGTGACGAGTCAGTTGCTCGGCCACCATTGCCGAGACGATTTCAATTGGTGAGAGGTCTGGAGAATGTGCTGGCCGGGGCAGCAGTCGAACATTTTCTGTATCCAGAAAGGCCCGTACAGGACCTGTAACATGCGGTCGTACATTGTCCTGCTGAAATGTAGGGTTTCGCAGGGATCGAATGAAGGGTAGAGCCACGGGTCGTAAAACATCGGAAATGTGACGTCTACTGTTCAAAGTTCCGTCAATGCGAACAAGAGGTGACCGAGACGTGTAACCAATGGCACCCCATACCATCACGCCGGGTGATACGCCAGTATGGCGATGACGAATATAGGCTTCCAATGTGCGTTCACCCCGATGTCACCAAACACGTATGCGACCATCATGATGCTGTAAACAGAACCTGGAGAGCCGGCCGATATGGCCGAGCGGTTCTAGGCGCTTCAGTCTGGAACCGCGCGACCGCTACGGTTGCAGGTTCGAATCCTACCTCGGGCATGGATGTGTGTGATGTCCTTAGGTTAGTTAGGTTTAAGTAGTTCTTAGTTCTAGGGGACTGATGACTTCAGCTGTTAAGTCCCATAGTGCTCAGAGCCATTTTTAGAACCTGGATTCATCCGAAAAAATGACGTTTTGCCATTCGTGCACCCAGGTTCGTCGTTGAGTACGCCATCGCAGGCGCTCCTGCCTGTGATGCAGCGTTAAGGGTAACCGCAGCCATGGTCTCCGAGTTGATAGTCCATGCTGCTGCAAACATGGTCGAACTGTTCGTTCAGATGGTTTTTGACTTGCAAACGTCTACTCTCCTGAACCCACCGATTCCATATTCTGCTAACAGTCATTGGATCTCGACCAACGCGATACGATAAACCGCAATCGCGATAGGCTACATTCCGACCTTTATCAAAGTCGGAAACGTGATGGTACGCATTTCTCCCCCTTACACGAGGCATCACAACAACGCTTCACCAGGCAACGCCGGTTAACTGCTGTTTGTGTATAAGAAATCGGTTGGAAACTTTCCTCATGTCAGCACGTTGTAGGTGTCGCCACCGGCGCCAGCCTTGTGTGAATGCTCTGGAAAGCTAATCCTTTGCATATGACAGCATCTTCTTCCTGTCGGTTAAATTTCGCGTCTATAGCACGTCATCTTCGTGGTGTAGCAATTTTAATGGCCAGTAGTGTACTTTCTGCACTGTTATGTCCCCTAATACTAAGTTTGACTTTCATTCATTCTCACCATTTGAGACTTCGTAGTCATAGTCTTTTTGGGCTTTGTTGTCTGCTCCCGTTCCTCGAGATCAGCGGAAGACTTGGTTATCTCTTGGATTCAGAACATATTATCGATTCATGTGTCCGTTCTTACGTTTTCATTAACGCCTTTAATCTTAGATTTCATCTTCGAGCAGATTTCTTTAGCCAACGGATGGAAAAATAAAATATCTGGTGTTCCCCAAGGAAGTGTTATAGACCTTCTGCTGTTCCTGATCTACGTAAACGACGTCGTAGACAATCTGAACAGCCCTGTTACATTGTTTGCAGATGCTGTCATTTAGCGTCTTATAAAGTCGTCAGATGATCAAAACGAACTGGAAAACAATTTAGACAAGGTAAAAGCTGTAAATTCAGCTGAATACTTAGGGACTACAGTTACGAATAACGTAAATTCGAACGATCGCATAGATACTGCTGAGGGGAAAGCAAACCAAAGCTGCGAGTTATTGGCAAAACACTTAGAAAGTGCGACAGGCCTACTAAAGAGTCTACTTACATCACACATGGCCGCCGTCTTCTGGAGTTTTGCTGTGTGGTGTGGGATCCACATCAGATGGGAATGGCAGAGGACATCAAAAAAATTCAAAGAAGGGCAGCTAGTTTTGTGTTATCACGAAATAGGGAAAGAGTGCCACGGACATGATAAGTGCGTTGGGGTGGGTGGCAATCATTGAAACAAAGGCGTTTGTAGTTGTAGCAGTACCTTCTCGTGAAATTTCAATCACCAGTTTTCTCCTCCGATTGCGAGAATATTTTGTTGACGCCCACCTACGTAGGAAGACATGACCATCATAATGAAATAAGAGAAATCAGAACTCACATAGAAAGACTTAAGTGCTCGTTTTTCCCGCGCGCCGGTCGAGAGTGGAACGTTAGAGAAATAGCTTGAAGCTGGTCCGATGAAGACTCTGCCAGGCACTTAATTGTGAATTGCAGAGTAATCATCTAACTGGAGATGTAGATTACTCTAAGGAGGGTAGACAGATACAAGGCTCACTTTCCCACAGTTACTCCCTGCTGTTCTCATTTAGTTCTCCAAAACCAAAGTGAAATCGTTCTAGCGACGATACGAGCAGCTTATGGGGAAATCCGCTGACAGAAGCGACTTTGACAGAATACTATGGCTTAGGCGTCTCGAGACGAGCATATCGGAAACGGCGAAGTTGAAGAGCTGTTCATTTGCTATTGTCGTGGAAACTGTTTGAAGGACGGTGGAACCACGAGTAGGCAACAATGTGTTGGACGTCCAAGCCTCGTCACTGAACGTAGAGGTTGGAAAAAAGCTCGCTCTACAAAACAGGATAAGCGCCCATCTGTGACAGAACTGGAGACAGAGCGCAATGCTGGTGTAGGTACAAATGCTGCGGGGAGCACCATTCAGTATGCATTGTTGAACGTACGGCGCCGCAGCGGACAACGTGTGATAGTAATCGAAGGCGATGACGAGTGGCGAACTACGTGAAAATTAGCGCGGATCATTTGAATCCCTTAATGTTTGATCTTCCCCGATGACTATCTTCCAGAAGGGTAGCTGTCCGTGTCACAAGGCCAGAATCGTACTACCGCATTTTAGGAGTGTTATAGTGAACTCACATTGATGACTTGGCCACCAAATTCGCCTGCTCTGAACCTGTTGAAACATATCTGAGTCGGTGAAGGGCACCAGCTCCGCGCCCACAAACCATCGGCTCGGAATTTACGGGAATCGCGTGACACGCGATGTCACGTAACTCGTGAAACCTGCCAAGGACTTCTCGACACCGTGCCACGTAGAATCGCTACTGCACTTCGTTCAAAGGCGGACAAAAACACATGTGGCCATAATGTTCTGTCTCATCAGTAAATGTGATATTCCACAGAACACCGTGTTTCTGATTTTTCCTAGTTCACTATTTCGCTAGTTTAGATTAGATTAAGCAGCCACATCTTGTTAATTCCCTCAAATAATAAAAAAAATTGTTAGAAATTGCAAATACGAACGACCATCGGCGGTATATTGGAAAGACGACAGTGAAAATTTGTGCCGGACTGGTATTAGAATCCTGATTTCCCGCATTACGCGAGTTGTCACCTTAACAGCTTCGGCTACCTGTGCACGAATCACGGTAAGACCCAAACCTCCGTATGCACTCGTGTTGTTGTTGTTGTCTTTAGTCCTGAGACTGGTTTGATGCAGCTCTCCATGCTACTCTATCCTGTGCAAGCTTCTTCATCTCCCAGTACCTACTGCAACCTACATCCTTCTGAATCTGCTTAGTGTATTCATATCTTGGTCTCCGATTTTTACCCTCCACGCTGCCCTCCAATACTAAATTGGTGATCCCTTAATGCCTCAGAACATGTCCTACCAACCGATCCCTTCTTCTAGTCAAGTTGTGCCACAAACTTCTCTTCTCCCCAATCCTATTCAATACCTCATAATTAGTTATATGATCTACCCATTTAATCTTCAGCATTCTTCTGTAGCACCACAATTCGAAAGCTATTCTCTTCTTGTCTAAACTATTTATCGTCCACGTTTCACTTCCATACATGGCTACACTCCATACAAGTACTTTCAGAAATGACTTCCTGACATTTAAATCTATACTCAATGTTAACAAATTTCTCTTCTTCAGAAACGCTTTCCTTGCCATTGCCAGTCTACATTTTATATTCTCTCTACTTCGACCATCATCAGTTATTTTGCTTCCCCAAATAGCAAAACTCATTTACTACTTTAAGTGTTTCATTTCCTAATCTAATTCCGGCAGCATCACCCGATTTAATTGGACTACATTCCATTGTCCTCGTTTTGCTTTTGTTGATGTTCATCTTATATACTCCTTTCAAGACATTGTCCATTCCGTTCAACTGCTCTTCCAGGTGCTTTGCTGACTCTGACAGAATTACAATGTCATCGGCGACCGTCAATGTTTTTATTTCTTCTTCATGGATTTTAACTCCTACTCCGAATTTTTCTTTTGTTTCCTTTACTACTTGCTCAATATACAGATTGAATAACATCGGGGAGAGGCTACAACCCTGTCTCACTCCCTTCCCAACCACTGCTTCCCTTTCATGCCCCTCGACTCTTATAACTGCCATCTGGTTTCTGTACAAATTGTAAATAGCCTTTAGCTCCCCTGCCACCTTCAGCATTTGAAAGAGAGTATTCCAGTCAACAATGTCAATCGCTTTCTCTAAGTCTACAAATGCTAGAAACTTAGGTTTGCCTTTCCTTAAGCTAGCTTCTAAGATAAGTTGTAGGGTCAGTATTGCCTCACGTGTTCCAATATTTCAACGGAATCCAAACTGATCTACCCTGAGGTCGGCTTCTACCAATTTTTCCATTCGTCTGTAAAGAATTCGCGTTAGTATTTTGCAGCTGTGACTTATTAAACTGATAGTTCGGTAATTTTCACATCTGTCAACACCTGCTTTCTTTGGGATTGGAATTATTATACTCTTCTTGAAGTCTGAGGGTATTTCACCTGTCTCATACATCTTGCTCACCAGATGGTAGGGTTTTGTCAGGACTGGCTCTCCCAAGGCCGTCAGTAGTTCTATTGCAATGTTGTCTACTCCCGGGGCCTTGTTTCGACTCAGGTCTTTCAGTGCTCTGTCAAACTCTTCACGCAGTATCGTGTCTCCCATTTCATCTTCATGTACATCCTCTTCCATTTCCATAATACTGTATTCAAGTTCGTCGCCCTTGTATAGACCCTCTATATACTCCTTACACCTTTCTGCTTTCCCTTCTTTGCTTAGAGCTGGGTTTCCATCTGAGCTCTTGATATTCATACAAGTGGTTCTCTTTTCTCCAAAGGTCTCTTTAATTTTCCTGTAGGCAGTATCTATCTTATCCCTAGTGAGATAAGCCTCTACATCCTTACATTTGTCCTCTAGCCATCCCTGCTTAGCCATTTTGCACTTCCTGTCGATTTCATTTTTGAGACGTTTGCATTCCTTTTTGCCTGCTTCATTTACTGTATTTTTATATTTTCTCCTTTCATCAATTAAATTCAATATTTCTTCTGTTACCCAAGGATTTCTGCTAGCCCTCGTCTTTTTACCCACTTGATCCTCTGCTGCCTTCACTACTTCATCTCTCAAAGCTACCCATTCTTCTTCTAGTGTATTTCTTTCCCCCATTCCTGTCAATTGTTCCCTTATGCTCTCCCTGAAACTCTGTACAGCCTCTGGTTTAATCAGTTTATCCAGGTCCCATCTCCTTAAATTCCCGCCTTTTTGCAAAAAAATGGCTCTGAGCACTATGCGACTTAACTTCTGAGGTCATCAGTCGCCTAGAACTTAGAACTAATTAAACCTAACTAACCTAAGGACATCACACACATCCATGCCCGAGGCAGGATTCGAACCTGCGACCGTAGCGGTCACGCGGTTCCAGACTGAAGCGCCTTTAACCGCACGGCCACACCGGCCGGCCTACCTTTTTGCAGTTTCTTCAGTTTTAATCTACAGTTCATAACCAATAGGTCGGACGTTACGTATATTCTCGTCTAGGAAGGACATATTTATTGAGAGTCGAAGGACTGGTATTGGCGAATGACTACGAAATAGCAGACCGAAGAAACATTGCATCAGACTTCTTAATAACACATGGACTGCTATTGCGTATTTGTTCGCCAATACCAGGACCTCGACTCTTCCAATAAATATGTCATTTCTGGACGGTAATACACGTATAGTACGAGTGCAGTTTGTGGCACAGGGACGACGACGTATGGAGGTTTGGGTCTGATCGTGATTCGTGCACGGATAGCCGAAGCGGTTAACGCAACCGCTCGCTTAAAGCACCGATCCGGCACAAATTTGCACTGTCGTCGAGCCGATCTACAGCCGATGGTCGTTCATATTTGCAACTGCGAATACATGTCATGTATTTCTTGACGACTTTCGTCGCTGCAGTGCCTGTTCCTTCGGACATTCATGCATGTCCGAAGGATCATTGCACCATACTTATTAATAACAAACGCACTGCAGTTTCGTATCGTCCCTAAAATTAAAAGAGGTAGGACAAAGAAAATTGATATCAAAGAGGTTTCGGCACGGAAACCGTAGCGTTCGTGATATGCCACGAATGCTTCCCTCTCAATTATTGACATCTACTGTGTAAGTGCGTACTGGTCCTGAAAGTGAGTGGATTGACAAGGAATTTATTTTCGTATGTCTTGTTAAATTTCGAACATACATATCTCGAGCTGTAGTCCGATCCACGAACGATGGCGGTTCGCGCCATGTCGAGGCACGGACGGGAATTGCATTGTTGACGATTTCAAGCGACAGTTGTGGTACACGCATGCGCTTGCGTTCCGCTTGAAAGAAGCGTATATCCCGAAAATTATGTTTCTTGGTTGCTTACGCATAATTTATCACTTACCACCACATCAGTGACAACAAATAGAACAAATGAAATACAAAATCACTAACAACTCGCTTGGTCACGTTTAATACTCGCATTACTTAAGGCATTCAGAGCGGAGCACTCAGAACGCTACTGAACGCTCATTGGCTGTCGGAGAATGCGTGACGTAGGTGCGCAGAACAAGCCTAAACTTGACCTCACCGTTCGTGACTTGAACTATAGCATATGTGATTTTCATTCTACACATATGTACTCAAGGGCTGGGAGAGTGTATGTATGACGTTATCTGTACTCCGTGACTGCGCCTCGATGTGTGTGGGAACACGAAAGTTGCTGTTTATGTAATTCTTAGCTGTACAGCGGTGGTATGTTTCGTCACATCTAGTCCAGGCGCCACAGGCAAGCGGATGTGAGCCGCTTGTTGTGGGTATTTCTCCTGACCAGAACATCCGGGATCTATTCTCGGCAGATAAAGCTCACACGGGCCTGACCAGATGGCCGCAGCCAGCACTGATGCTTTGAACTATAATGATAACAGTCGCGCTCTTCTCCAAGCATAGTTCCTAATGACCTCGCTACTGACGTCAAGTTAGACCCTTCGGATACAAGAGCCTCAAGTCATTTTTAAACCTCCGAAATCAGAACACGGCAGTATGCCTTCGTCAAAGAGGCACTGTGCCCGAACGCACTTACGTGAGATTTACCAATGGGTCGTATTACAAACTAGAATAACAGTCCCTCCAAGAACCAAGTAAGCGTTGTATACCTCAGCAACACACCACTTCCAAGGTGCTTCAAATCGCACAACATTTGTGCGCAACGGACTATAAACTGTTTTACCCTTTCTGTTGTAAGTGTGTGTGTGTGTGTGTGTGTGTGTGTGTGTGTGTGTGTGTGTGTGTGTGTGCCGGTGATAACGCCACGTTCTTCTTCCTAACTACTCTGTTCTCTGAAGTCGAAGGAAGTAGCGAAAATCATTCAGTCTCCGTATTAGAGAAAACAGCTTCAGCCATTCCTGCCTCTGTAGGAATTAGTTTGCGTAGGTATAAGAGATGAACCCAGATTTGAATGATCCACTTCTACATCTACGTGACTATTCTGCAATTCACAATTAAGTCTTTGGTGTTGGGTGTTCACAGAACGACTGTAAGACTATTTCTCGATCGTTCCATTCTCGAATAGTATGTGGGAAAAATGAACACCTAAATCTACCCCTACCAGATATGATTTCTCTTATTTTATTACGATGGTTATTTCTGCATGGTATATGGGAGTCAACAAAATATATTGGCATTCGAAGGAGAAATTTGGTGACTGAAATGTCGTGAAAAGATCCCGCCGCAACGAAAATGCCTTCGTGTTAATGATTATCATACTAACTCGCGTATCGTGTCCATGACAGACTCAGCCCTATTTCGCAATAATACGAGGCGTGCTTTTTAAGTAAGTACCGTTTTGAAATAAAAAAAGACATGCTAAGATATCTCAATAATTTTATTTTTACATGAAAGCCTGTACCTTAATCTACGCACTGACGCCATTACAGTCTTATTCTTCCTTGTTTACCTTGTGTACTGAGTGTTTAAGATGCCTCCGATAATCGTGAGTCCCGCCGACTGTGAAGTATGGGCTGTTATAAGATTTCTTAGTGCTAAAGGCCTAAAAGCGATAGATATTCAGCGTGAGATCTGTGCAGTTTACGGAGAAAACATTATGAATGGAATGTTAAGAAAGTCGGTGGCCGTACAAATGTGCATGATGAACAACGGAGTGGGTGTCCTTCTGTCGTTAATGAAAGTTTGGTGCAGGAAGTGGACAATAAGGTGAGAGAAAACAGACACTTTACGATTTCCTCCGTGCGGGATGACTTTCCTAATATTTCTCGTAGTGTTTTGCATGGCATTGTGACCGAGCACTTGAATTACCGAAAATTGTGCGTACGTTGGGTACCGAAAATGTTTACAGATGTGCACAAAACCAAAGTTTAGACAGTGCATTGACTTTCCTTGAGCCGTAACACAACGACGGTGATGATTTCTTAAGCCAAATTGTTAGGGGCGATGAAACATGGGTGGCCAGCGTCACACCAGAATCAAAGTAACAGTCCACAGAAGTTGAGCAAGGGCATCGATTTGCTGCAAGACAATGCCCGTCCGCATGTGGCGAATCAGACCAAAGATCTCATTACATCTTTTCGATGGGAAACTCTAGATCATCCTCCGTACAGCCCCGATCTTGCGCCCAGTGACTACCACCTGTTCCTGCACTTGAAGAAACAACTGGGTGGTCAGCGTCTTCAAGAATCTGACGAAGTCAAAACAGTGGTGATACAGTGGTTAACAAGTCAGGCGGCAGACTTCTATGAGGAGGGTATTAAAAAACTGGTACAACGTTATGACAAGTGCCTCAATATTGATGGAAATTACGTAGAAAAGTAGATTAAGGTACAGGCTTTCATGTAAAAATAAAATTATTGAGATATCTTAGCACGTCTTTTTGTAATTTCAAAACGGTACTTACTTAAAAAACATGCCTCGTACAAAGAGCTGCTCTTCTTTAAAACCGAGACTGTCACACTCTTCTCGCGAAGAAAGTCAGTGCGAATTTGACTCTCCACTACTACAAGTTTTTGTGACGGACTGACGCTATTTTGTCAGTAGGTAAAAAGTTGAGGTTAAACGGTGCTGTTTTTGTAAGCAGCTAGCAATCACTAATTTGATGAAGTATGCAAATAATTTTAAATTTTATTTCTGTTAGCAACTTAGAACTCAGACAGTCTGTAAATGGCTACAGTACATGTAAGTGCTATTCGCAACGTAGATACAACGGAGTAAATGCATGGCTAACAAAAATTCTATGCTGCGGCATGAGTACGTATATTGTCGGAAAAGAAACCGACGAGCCCAGTGGAAGAATGTCAGTCATACATTTTATTCTGTCATATTTACTTTCACAACATCAATGAGTAACATTTAAAAAAAAATTTCTCATTTAAAATGATTAATTTCTCCGTGTTCGGAGGACGCTGCTGCTCCGCAAATGGGTACTGAATTGAAGAGTAACCTCGCCAGTACCTAAAAAGTTCTTTATTTTGATCGACGACCGGTTTGACCTCTTATATCTAAGCCATTTTCTAGTGGATCTGAATCTGACATTATACAAGCATGATATAATGGAATGTGAATACTTTATATTGTAGGACATGAGAAATATAGCATACGTTGTGCTGAGGTGAAACAAAGTCAAATGATTATGAAACTAAAAGTCGGGTAGTCTTAAAACTGATGCGTCCAATATTATCGCAGGAAAAATGAGCGTGACTAAACGCTAAAAGCTGCACATTTGGATACATGAAATGTGTTAAGCTGTATTTTTCTTTTTCTGTACTTATACTGGACATGTGTAAACTTAGGTTTTCTTGTCATGTAAAGTATTTAAAACCATTATATCATGTATTTATAACGTCGGTTTCAGATCAACTATAAAATGGCTTCACTATAAAATCCCAACCCGGTCGTCGACTAGAACAAAGAACGTTTTAGCAACTGTAACGGATATTCTTCAAATCATTTCAGATTTTTTCTGCTGCAGGGCACCACTAAAACACATACTACAAGTGCTGACTGATGTCTCTCATAAATCTATTTGGCCACCTAAATATTAACCCTACATCTAAATCTGTAGCCTGCGAATTACTATGAAGTGTCTGGTACTGGGTACTTTACATTGTGCCATATTACAAGGCTAATTCCCCTTCCATTCACATACGGAGCGTGAAAAGAATAAACGCCTGCTATTTGCCTCATTTAGCTGCGCTATTTATATGTTATCAGTATGTAGGGACGAAAAGAATATTCCGTGTTTGTGCTCTGAAGGAAGGTTCTTGTAGTTTCCTGAGCAGATTTTCGTGGAATGTATGGCGACTTTCGCCGAGTCTGAGACAGTCACGATATTTCACCATTTGTATTACACCTAGAATCTGTTAGACGACGGTCACGCAGCTTTAAGAAAAGTAAAGGCAGCAGAGAGGCAGTTTTGACATTGCGCTTAAGCTAGATACCTTCATAAGATTTGTCGTCCTACAAAAAGCAATGGCGCAAGATATGCAAGAGACTGCACGGAAAGATTTAGGTGTTCTATTTTCCCATGCGCTATTCAAGAGCAGAACGCTCGAGAAGTAGTCCGAAAGTGGTTCTACGCAGCCTCTGCCAAACACTTAAGTGTGAATTAAAGAGTACTCACGTAGGTTTAGATGCAGACGAGGTGTACCTAAAGCGCTACTATTTGAATCGTTAAGGAAAGAGAACAGATGATTGCGTATTCTGGGGAAAGAGGGCGAATTTAAATCTCTCTCTCTCACACACACGCACGTATCACAACGCACATGCAAACACAACCCCACCCAGACACACAAAACCTTCCCCCACCACTCCTCTAACACCCCCACCATAATCCCTCCATACCGCCAGTCACCCGACGTACCCCCCTCCCCCTCCCCCATTTTACCCAAGGGTGGTGTGGGGACAGCAGGAACGACATGACCTCACAGAAAGTAGAATATCGGAATTTAGTCCTGGTATGAGGAAACACTCAACCTATGCGGCCTCACATAACCGAGAACTAACGAAGGGAAGTGTTACAGCATACATTTTTTATTGGATCGAACATATGTGGTTAGCAGAACTTGCATGATCATACGGTGCGGAAAAAAAATTACGTAGTTAATGAACAGGACGGTGAAGAAGGCAAAAGCGCTGTTAAGCGCCATCATAGAAACAAGCCCATCTTCACCATGTTATTACTGTAAATGGCCTACCTGTGAAAGAAGGAAGAAAAATTCCGGTTTAATATTCTGTAGGTGCTGATGTCATTAGAGAGGGAGCAAAAGTTCAGGTTGGCGAAAATATAGAAGGAAACTGACCGTGCCCTTTCAAAGAAACCTTCCCACCATTCGCTTAAACTTTTAAGGAAAGCACGAAAATCTTGGTAGTCGATCGGTGGTTTGAACTGCCGTCCTTCCAAACACGAGTCCAGAGCGTTAACACTGCAACATCTCTGTCGTTGAATGTGTACGGAAAATGATCGGTCCTTAATTTTGTCACCCACCGTCAACCGGGTTCTGGCAAAGTATCTCACACGTTTCACAAAGAATGCTACGTGAATCCTTTAACACGGAACAGTTCACGTAGGTGTAAAAGCTAGAGAGCTGTAGCAGATGTTTCGGGCATTGTTCATCCTCATGACACGCCACTAATAACGGCTAGCCGCTGCCAGCTCGACACCTCAGCCTTGAGTGTTGCCTGCTCCGACCATCTGGCAATTTAGAAGCTTGAATGGGAACCCAGTGACGATCACAACACTCTTTCTGTTTCTTCGAACAGCACATCTGAGCCTGAAACTGGGACGTATTTCGCTTTCTTATTTTATTGCTTTTCTTGTTCAGCAGCGCTTGGCGTCTCGACAAATTGTATTGTTGGGCGCACGGTAGCTGACGAAGAATGTTGTGGAACACCTTAACGTATAGTGTTAGGCTCACATTTGATGCAGAGACAAAGTTTAAGAGCTCTTAGTTTGTGTAATATTTGACGCGACTAAGAAACATGTGCCGTTTTGAACAGAAACGTATCCAGGAGAGAGCAACATAAGTATCTCAATCTTCAAAGACGAAAAGAACAGCATCATAAGAGAGAGCGCAAAGTAGTTAGTTATGTCAGAACTTGGCGCAGAGTGCACGATGTTCCTAGGACCTAACAGGAGTTCGACATTTGAGTTCCTCATGAATACTAGTGGTTCCGATTTGGATACGAAGGGAAGACAGCACGTCATGTCAACAGGGTCTTCAGTGCTGGTCAACTGTGAAACATGTTTGAAACCTCGGAGTAAGGGGTGATCGTTCATAGCACGAAGGCTCGATTTGTCGTCTTGAATAATGGGAGGATAATTCTTGAAGAACAGTGATGCCGACGTCAGAGTCCTCTTTATCACGTTCATATTAAGAATTAGCATTCCATCATAACCAAAAGATATTTTAAGCAACTGTATAGTCATAAACTTCGTCCAGATGTTTCCAAATGCGTTGAAAGCATTAATTTTTTTCTGGAAAATGATATCCCCATAGATACCTATTGTTATTCAGTTGTTCGACGTTTTCTACTGGAGAGTTATACAGTGACGTTGGTTCAATGGAATTTTGATGTCAACGGTTATCGTATTACACGGCCGAAAGTTATTACTATAAAATAATTTTTTTGAGCTGATAACAAATTAACGTAGTTACTTCTATTGCAGTTCCCATTAACATTATGACAAAACGAATTATTCACAAGAACAGAAGCACCCTCGTCGTGATTGTCGGATTCACTTGAAAACACTTCACCTTACGATTCTTTACAGGTCTAATGATGCCAGTGTCACTAGAATTGTCCACAGAAGCATTAAAACATTGATTCACGAAGTCATCCGGATCTTCATTCTCACTAGGAACATCTGACTAATCAACTTCAAAAACCTCTGAAAGTATTTCAGATTCGTTCATCTATTTCCGTTTTTTGAATAGAAGCATCTGTAAAAGCAGGAGGAACTTCAGTATGAAAACAGGAGAAACAGGAACTATCTAAAATATCAAAATACAAGCAAAATGCTAAATAAGCTAAAAGTACACTAAGCCAGTCGAATTTGATACATAGACCACTGGTGTAAACACGTAAATAGATGTATTTAAAACATGTCGCAGCAGATGGCATCTACAGACGCGTATACAAAAAACGAGCTAATTAAACGAACACTGTTTTTTGCCTTGTTTCATAAATTTTATTGTAGTTGCTGCGCAACCTCGGTTTCGGGTTATAAGCCCGCGGGTTTCCACAGATTTCATTATGGTTGCTGCACAACCTAGGTTTCGAGTTATAAGTCCATGGCCTTATCATTTGAAACCTAGGTTGTGCAGTAACCATATTAAAATTTGTGAAACAAGGCAAAACAGTGTTCGTTTAGTTAATTTACAATTTTTCACCGAGCACCCACAGCTGATTCAATTTTCACGGGTTTTCGTGAGAGCCGTCCGTAACGTGTGGCACGCGAAACACGAGTAAACTCCAGATCCTTCCACAATATGTCAACTGCTCTTACCTGTTACAAGCGAATATGAGGTTCTTTGTAAGCAATAATCAAGTAATATTTTTGGTACCAAAACCGTAGAAATACTTCGTTCTTATTGAGTTCAAAGTATTTTTGAAATGAACAACTCCATGTCAAGCAGTTGTGTGTTCCCGTTTCTATATGACACGAAAGTGATCGTAAGGTAATGTCTGCTCGTGTTTCTGGCCCAGAGAAAACCATAATGTGGCCATAGTAACACCAAGACATTCAGACAGAAGATTTACGCTGTAAACGAAAACTGAGGAACTTAATAGTGTCCTGACAATGAATCAGAAGACATCTTTAAACATTTACCCAGTATGCCAATTAAAATCCCTCAATGTTAATTGTTAAACGGAAACTTGTAACAGTCAGAGTGCGCTCGGGGCAGAGTATGA
Organism: Schistocerca cancellata; assembly: GCF_023864275.1. Lineage (NCBI taxonomy): Eukaryota > Metazoa > Arthropoda > Insecta > Orthoptera > Acrididae > Schistocerca > Schistocerca cancellata. The sequence goes on from NC_064626.1 coordinate 1,069,898,566, forward strand.
CCTTCACGCTGTTGGGGAGCTAGTTTTCACACTGGCTGAGGCACTGAACTCGCATTCGAGAGGAACGCGGTTCAAATCTCTGACCAGCCAATGACGCGTAGATTCCCCGTGGTCTACTTAAATAGATTAAGGTAAATTTGTCGGAATGGTTCCTGCGAAAAATGCACACCCTATTTCCTATCCATCACTATCCTGCTCGGACCTGTCCTCCGTCGCTAATGACCTTCTCGTCGACAGGGCATTAAAGAATAACTAGACAATTCATGACACACCTTGCATGTCCGAAATTCTGGATTAGCTGTATGTATTTAAACTCAGGACACTAGTCACATTACAGACGCTCGTTCAGTCTGGAACTGCGTGACCGCTACGGTCGCAGGTTCGAATCCTGCCTCGGGCATGGATGCGTGTGATGTCCTTAGGTTAGTTAGGTTTAAGTAGTTCTAAGTTCTAGGGGACTGATGACCACAGATGTTAAGTCCCATAGTGCTCAGGGCCAATTTCAACCATTTTTGAACAGACGCTCGCACGCGCGCGCGACACACACACACACACACACACACACACACACACACACACACATGAGATAGCGGACGCCGTTAATCTTCCTATTTATTCTCAGTAGGACCCCCCTTCTGCCCCTCAGTAGGACCTCCCTTCTGCTCAACTACCAGATCGCCTTGTAATTGGCGGTAAAGAACCAAGACTCTAAAGGGTGTCCCTGAAATGTAGCGTCAAACTTCGAGGGGTGCAGAGGGTGTCCTTAGGAACAAATCGAGGATAGGAATCCCCGTCCGGAAACATAATCCAAAGACGCCACAGAGCTTCAAAGTTACAGGCGATGGTGCCTGCCACCAGGACACCCCTTCGGTGGAAATGTCTCTTTGTATGCTGACGGATCGTAGGCGGAACGTCTCGCAATGTTGCTTGTTATCCAGTGATCGCGACTGACTGCCACGGTCGCCAGTGTAGAGGTGGAGCTAACGGCTGTGTAGGAAGGCCTTGTCTGCTATGAACGCGGTGTTCTGTTTCCTCGGTGGATGACTGCTTCGGACACGGATTTCCATGCGCAGTTTATTTTTCTCCTGGAACGCTCTAAGATCTCCAGTGCTTTTCGGTAAACAGGAGAAAAATAAACTGCAGATGGAAACCCATGTCTGATAGAGCTGCCATCCAGGCAACAGAGCATCCCACTCATAGGAGACAAGAACGTCCTACGCAGGAGCTAGCTCCATCTCTCCACAGGCGATCGTGGCAATCAGTCGCGTGATCACTGAACAACACACCCTCTACAAATCATCGAAGTTTGTCTCAACATTCCTGGTATACACTGTATAGTGAGCTACATCTGCAACAGCCCGTTACATCCCTTGGAGAAGAAAGTAAAAAAATAAAAAAATAAAAAATAAAGGTATTGTCACATTATCCAGCGAGCCAATACTGTCTACATTCTAATGTTTTGTGCCCTATAGCTGTTCTGTTGACAGTAACTCTCTCTACCATCGGGATTCGAAAAACTGTTTTCAGGTAGAGAGCCACCATACCACTTACTGACGTCGGTCTCAGGGGCCAGCAGAGAGACTGACAGTAAGATTCGCGGATGACTGTTTCTGAGGAATGCCGAAAACATTACATGGTACATTTCGGGAAACTGCAATCATCACTCTGTTAGATAAATGTAAATGTCGTGTGACTAGGTCCTCCCGTAGGATAGACCGTTCGCCAGGTGCAAGTCTTTCGATCTGAGGTCACTTCGGCGACTTGCGCGTCGATGGGGATGAAATGATGATGATTAGGACAACACAACACCCAGTCCCTGAGCGGAGAAAATCTCCGACCCAGCGGCGAATCGAGCCCGGGCCCTTAGGATTGACATTCTGTTGCGCTGACTACTCAGCTACCGGAGGCAGACGCTGTGTTAGATGATAACGCAGGTATAATATAAAGGAAAAGGTTAGTAGAAAATTAAAAACCAAAAACGATTGAACAAAGTGTCACGTAGACTAGGCTTTGTGTGTTCCTTTCACAGGATCACTTCACAGTCACAGTAGTTTGTTCTTCATAACAGTAACGTTTTCCTATATTTATACTTGACCCTGTAAATTAGAATGTAACTTGAAAGATTTTCTGTATGACATTTTGTGTAAAAGCACTGGAGGAAATAAACCATTACGTTATATACCATTTTTGTAAAATATAGATTCCACAGCGAACTGTGAAATGAGATTACTCCAGTGTTGAAAAATGTGAGGCGCAATAATTACCGCATAAAACCTGAAATTACTGGCAACAGAAATAAACAAAATATCGTATATAAGGTATTCATTTGCTTGTTATTTGCAGTACATAAGAAAAGAGTAACTGTATAAATACCTGAATGAACGCACATGCAAATGTAATGTAAACACAGTTGGAAAGGATTGAAATAGAAAAATATTTTAATAGATTATGTGGAATTATTATGGCAGTAAATGTTAAAGGAATATCTTAAGAACTGTTTTTCAAATGGCTCTGAGCACTATGGGACTTAACATCTGAGGTCATCAGTCCCCCAGAACTTAGAACTACTTAAACCTAACTAACCTAAGGGCATCACACATATCCATGCCCGATGCAGGATTCGAACCTGCGACCGTAGCGGTCGCGCGGTTCCAGACTGAAGCGCCTAGAACCGCTCGGCTACAAAGGCCGGGTAAGAACTGTTTTTCTTTGGAAGAACAGATGAGAATATTCGACTCAGTTCTACCTAACTTCTATATGGCGTCCAGCCGAGTTGTAGGTTTCAGCTGTGCCAGAAGTAGTGCGAACATTAAGTCATCAAGCAACTGTTGGAAACATAAACATACGGACCATTTCACATCTTGAGTTTACGCGTACCTTTGAAGATATTGTAGAGCAACCTGAAGTACTCTGTCTGAGTCTACAGAATTTCAATATTCAAATTATAGAATTCAAACAACTATCGTATTCCTGGAAATAGAGAGAATTCAGTCGTGGGTGCAATAAATGCCTCTGAGCACTATGGGACTTAACATCTATGGTCATCAGTCCCCTAGAACTTAGAACTACTTAAACCTGACTAACCTAAGGACAGCACACAACACCCAGCCATCACGAGGCAGAGAAAATCCCTGACCCCGCCGGGAATCGAACCCGGGAACCCGGGCGTGGGAAGCGAGAACGCTACCGCACGACCACGAGATGCGGGCTGGTGCAATAAAGATGGTTTTATAAGTTCTTCATATTCTGTATTATCTCTGAATATTCTGTATTATGAATTCTGTCTATAACATTACCACAGTTGCTGAAACAGTGTTACAGAGTTTGAGAATGGAGTGGAATGACGTTTGTATTCTTAGAAATGTTAACTACCATGCCAAGCCCCTTGCGACATAAAATATTCAGTCGTTTTATTAGTCACAGAGTATGCCTCTGGTATAGGATCTTGCGTTGAAGTTCAGCAATTTCTCTCATACTTTTTTTGATCGTGTTCTCAGTTCATGTAGGCTTTGGAGAGCTAGGATAGGGAGTGATGTTTGTACTGAAATAAAACTACCAATTTTTATAAAAGGACTTTAATGTTTAACCAAATCTGGGAGTCTCTTACTGCAATTCATGTATGTTTCTCTTGCTTCCATCACAATTTGTGCAAAACATAGTACGTGTTAAGTATTTATTCAACAAATAAACTGCTTTCTGGTAACTGGATGAATCCTCTACACATAGATATGGTGACTTGCTAACAGATGACGGTACTGCCTGTTAACTGCGTTGCATATTGCTTGTTATATTATTAATAAACACAACACATCTAAAAAGAGATATGGTGACTCATCTAAATATTTAATATTCTTAACGTACTGTAAATAGAAAGTGAGTGGCCTAATTATAGTACAAGACAGTCATTAGAGCACAAAATATAGTGTTGCAGAAATTTCTTTCCTGTGTTACTTTTTACATTGTAAGTACATTTAAGTCCTAAGTTAAAATACAAAACGTGGCGTACACGTGTTAAGTACACACAAAAATTACTTAAACTACCGTTTCTAAGAATGAAAGTTATTTTGATATGAAATTCTGTGAAGAGTAAGGAAGTTTCAGTCCTGAACGGTGGCGGTTACTGTATTTTAGGCGTCATACAAATGCTTCCCCATCTTTTTTCCGGGGTATAGGACGCGAATTCGAGACGTAATTGTGAATATCGCACGTTGGGGTGATGAATGCATCTAAGGTACAGTAACCATCACCTGGCACATACATTTATTGTCGCGCGTAGCTTACACCGATACTGCACAACTTTTATAGATATTTACTGTGTTTTCTGCTTGATGTAACAAAGAATGCAAAGTTGTTTTAAGAATAGACTGACGTGTAACTTAATTGTTGTTGAGTTAAAAGTGTGTGTGTGTGTGTGTTTTAATTGTTGTTGAGTTAAAAGTGTGTGTGTGTGTGTGTGTTTTGGTGTGTGATGGTGGTAGTGTCGGCTCTAGCACGTCAGTTTGCTCCCAGCGGCTGCCCGTGAGGCGACTAGAGCGGGCTTGCAGCAGGTGTCTTGCGGTGCAGCCGGCGCACTCAGACGGCGTAGAGCAGCGCCTACATGTGCCTCGTGTTGCCGAAGGAGCCGAGCCCCGCCTGCGAGGCGCCCTTGTTGTAGCCCATCTGCAGGTTGAGGTGCGCCTCGTGCGCGCGCAGCTGCTCTTCGGTGAACTCGCGCTTGTGCTCCTCCGCCATCTTGGGCCCCAACCTCGGGCCCGTGTACTCGGGGTGCTTCTGCGTCTGCAAAGCGAGCGAGCGCTTCAGATACACGGAAATTAATGTTGCTCGAGCACACTTACTGTACCCCTGAGGCCATGCAGGGTGTGGCAAGTTTGTGTAGTCAAAAGATTTCCCTGAATTTCCAGGTTGGAATTCCCAAGTTTGACTGAACAAATTGTTGTTGTTCAAATGTGTGTGAAATCTTATGGGACTTAACTGCTAAGGTTATCAGTCCCTGAGCTTTCACAGTACCCTAACCTAAATTATCCTAAGGACAAACACACACACCCATACCCGAGGGAGGACTCGAACCTCCGCCGGGAGCAGCCGCACAATTGTTGTTGTATGCGAGAGAAAGTTTCACGTTGCTTGTTTTTAAGGCCGAAAACAAATGTTACTGAACGCTAAAATATTTTTTTTTTTTTTATTTTCAAATAAAAAGGAGTTCAGAGTGTAATAAATTTCCATTTTTTAATTCTGGTTACCAGTTTCGCTCTATAGGAGCATCCTCAGACCACGGCACTGAAATATGCAGTCTAAGAAAGAAAAAAAACCACCCACACACACACCAACGAAGAAGTTATCTGAATGGGACAGAAATCGGTAGCTGTGATGTGCGTGTACAGACGAACAAATGATTACAGTTTCAGAAAAACTGTATGAGTTATTCAGCAACGTCGCCTTAAAGCTTTCCACATGCGGTGCCTGAGATCCATCCTCGGAGCAACGTGGAAGGACCGAGTGACCAACGAAGCAGTGCTATCTAAAACTAACTGCAACAGTATTTCAGATATCTTGAAGCAGAGACGACTCCGCTGGCTGGGACACGTCAACCGTATGGATCCTGACAGATTACCACGTGAGGTGATGCTTGGAGAGATCTCTATAGCCAAAAGACCTGTAGGACGTCCTGTACTGAGGTTCAAGGATTCCTGTAAACGAGATATGGAGAGCTCTGGAATCGACAGAAACAGATGGGAGGCACGGGCTAGCAAGAGACCAGAGTGGCGTGATGATATATCATCTGGAATGTCGAAGCATGATGAAGGCTTGTTAGACAGATTAAGGCAGAAAAAGCTTCGCAATGCTACCACTGTTCCTGCCTCAGCAGACAGATACACTTGTGACAATTGCGGCAAGTGATGCCGTGCTGCCATTAGCTTGACAAGTCATACGAAAAAACGCAACCCATAAACACACAGACACTGCAACAATCATCTACCAAGATGTCGTGGCCAATATATATATATATTCAAGGAAAAGAGCTTCACAAATTAAGCAAGTCAATAACGCACTGATCCACCTCTGGCCCTTATGCAAACAGTTATTCGGCATGACATTGATTTATATTCGGCCTGGAATCTTATTGAATGGAGTAGAATTGTCCTCAGTGGTGGTGGGTCTCACTTCGAAGTGAGCCCCGATGACAATCGGAAACCTGTTTGGAGACACCTCAGACAGCGTGGGATACCAGCCTGACTCTCGCCCGAAATGCGACCCGACAGCCAGGAGTGATGGTCTGGGATGTCACTTCTTATCATCGCAGAATCCCTTTGGTTGTCATCTGCGGCGCTCTTACAGCGCAGTTTTACATTATGTTTCAGCAAGATTATAAACCGCCCACACACGGCGAGAGGTTATACTGCTTGTCTTCGTGCTAGCTCGAACGTACCATGGCCATCAAGGTTGTCGAATCTCTCCCCAGTTGAGAATGTTTGGATCATTACAGCCAGCTCGGGATTGTGACGACCTAACGCGCCGGTTGGACATAGTTTGGTGTAAAATGCCTCAGGAGGACTTCTAAAAACGGGAGGACATCTAACAAGTCTACAAATCAGTGCCAAGCCAAATAACTTCTGACATAATGGCCAGAGGTAGACCAACGCGTTATTGACTTGCTCAAATTGTGAACCTCTTTCTCTGGAATAAATCATACATTTTTTCTGAAATAGTAACCATTTACCTGTCTGTACATGAACATAACACCTACTGACTTGCCTCCCATTCGGATAATTCCTTCGTGGTGCGTCGTTTTTTTGTCTTAAAGTTTATCATTTATATGGGTCATGTATGAAAAACATTTATCCACCTTAAAAACTAACATAAAATCGAGATAATTTCAATATAAGATGATGTATTACGAGGATGGCATGAGCAGTTGTGCATGGATCCGTGCGTTGTACCGACTGGTACCTACCCAGAATTGCTGACTAGTTAGCAAAGGTTAGGGACTATAAAGGGGTAGTTCCACACACTGTTCCTCATGCGGCCCCTAATAAAAACTATTAAAATCCACAAATTGCGTGTGTATAAACAGAAAATCCTCATATTGTGCATGAAAACATGCCACAACATAGAATCTAAAAAATATTATATTATATATTCATGTACATTACGAGTTTCTTTTTTTCGTTTTTATTATGGATCACGTGAGGAACAGTGGGTGAAACTTCCCGTTCATAGCTCCTGATCCTTGCTAACCTAGTGAGCGGTTAGTGAGAACGGCTCCGTGCACAGACTCGTCACGTCACCTGGGTAACACGTTATGTTGCTTTAATGGCAGCTTTTCAGGTGGATAAGTGTGTCATACATGTGCTACTTGAAACGTTATGTATTTCAGAATCTTGGAAGGTCTTATAGGCCGAAACCAATAATCACCATTAAAAATGAAATTTTATTGCAGTCTGGACTGCTTTTTATTAAAATACTAAATACGATCATTGTGTTCTATAATGATGTCAAAGTTTATTAAAATCATTTAATGTATTGACCATACGCTCTAAGAAATGTTTTTGTATGGATGAACTTTATTGCATCACGTATTACATTACCGAGCAGATTCAGCTTGTGGCCATTTTCAAATACAGCTGCAACGCTGGAATGTATGTCGTATTTAAGAACTTTTTAGTTCTACGATACTTGTTTCACCGATAAAACTGCATTTTAAATGGGCACAGGCCGAAACTGGCCAGTAATGTAAAGTTTGTTTCTATGAAAAGTTTCTGACAGATTACAGTAACCTATTAAAGACATTTAACTGTATGAATCATAATATTCTCCTAGATAAACTGACGTTTTATGGATTTGATAGTACAGCCAACCATTGGATAATGTCATAACTAACCAAAATAAAAGCACATCGTTCTACTTAATAATTCAACCAATGTAAGCAGGGGATATTCTTCTGACTGAAGAGAAATCACGTGTGGGATTCTAACGGGCTCAAACCTTGGTCCACTATTGTGACTCACATATGTAATTCTTTTTTTCGGATGTCACAAGTACTGTAATAACAGAAACGTACGTACAGCAATAGAAGAAATTGTAAATAATGTTCTTAAAGCTCTTACTGAGTGATTTTCTGCGAATGGCCTCACTCTCAGTTAAAAAAGACACAATTTGGTTCTGCATATTCGGATCTACACCAGTGAAAAGCTTAACACATGGTGACTAAATAATAATAACCATGGTGGAAATTAGGAATTGTTAAGTGTCAATTTTGATGAGAATTTAAACTGAAAAAAAATATGTTTTGGAACTCCTAAAACAAATTAGTTCAGCCACATTTGCACTTCGAATAACTGAAAATCTTTGGGAGGGACAAAAAAGTAAGTTGACGTAATCCTCGCAATTTCATTAAATAATGTCGTATGGAGTAACTCATCTCTAAGAACAGAAGTTTCCTTGCTAAAAAACGTGCTGTAAGAATAATGTGTGCCCACTCACAATCATATTATAGGCATCTGTTTATATTATAGGCATCTGTTTAAGGAGCATGTTTATCCCCTCATGAAGTTTGTTGTAAATAATCCACTGCATTTCGAAAGGAAAACAAAATAAACAATGTCAATTACAGAAGAAAAAATAGTATTTAATAGTATTCCACCGTGAGGTTGTCGTTAGTGCAAAAGGAGATGCACAATACTGCCACAAAAATGTTTGGTCACTTACTCAGAGATAAAATATCTGAGAGTCAGCGAAGTTAAATTTGAAAATAAATTAAAAAGTTCCTCCTTTAGAAATTCTTCTCTTCAAGAGTATTTCTAATTTCGCTGTGTGTAAAAATGGTTGGTATAAACTACTAACTCACATCTACATTTAAAAAAAGACACTTGTAAATTGTCAGCATGTACCATTATTTACACACGATCATGTAATGTGAAAGGAAAATCACTCCTTTCACATCATTACTATTAATTGTACCAATGAAACTAACATATAAAATTGTTTTAGCATTCACACATTACGTAGAGGCAGTGGAGGAGGCTGTGGACCCACACGTGAAGAAATTAGTGCAAATGAAAGTTTTTGTATTGACACATCACTTATTAACCATTATTGCAAAGTAGAAAAAGCTAGGATTTAGAGTTTTATCAACATTTGCAAAAAAAACTACTTTTGGGTATAATAAAACATGCAACAGAAGCTTTATGAACATTTTCGAAGAATTATCGGATACACATTAGGCGCGAACTATACTCCAAAACACCGTTTGTCCCAGTTTAGTCTTTGAAGAGATACAGAAGAAGAAGAAGAAGAAGAAGAAGAAGCACAGGTGCTACAAGGCACTGCGGAGAAGTTTGAAATTTAACACAAGAAACTGCCGCAACGTCCTCTGATCAAGGGCTAAAGTTTCTCAAACCTTTGCCTGTGAAATCTCGGTGATGAAAATTATCTACATCTGATATCGGAGAGAGGTGGACGAACTATTTTAATTGGTAACGAGAAGAAGAGAAAGTACTGAGCAGAACGGAAACGACTCACGAGTATTGTACGGAAGCAGTCTTGTCGTTAAATGAGATGGGGTGTGCGGATGTTGCTGGAGCGATGGGATACGACAGAGAGAGTAAAGCAGTGCTTGAGAAGACTGTTGTTTACAGTTGGTATCGTACTGTTGGTGGCATGTTTCTGCCTTCCTCAAATCTGTGACCTGACTCACAAGTTCAGTTACAGCTGCATCTGCAGTTTATTAGTGACTCCGAACGACGCTTCAACTTGACAAGTAACATTGCCAGAGGGGGAAGTAACATACATTGTTGTGCAAAATCTAAGGACGAAAGTAACTTCCGCCAAGTAACATAGCTCGATGAAAGTTGGACTACACATAGAAAGAACTGTTACAGAATAGTGCAGAATGTGACTGAAAGAAATACGCAGACGAACAGAAATTCACTTTCATTCAAAAACAAAAATTACACTGAAATCATCGAGGTTCATGATGGTCCCCTGGACATTACAAAAAGGCAGGACATGGTTCTTAATAGGTTATGTTATCACCTCAGCCGACACTGCATGCTCGAACACGTGCTCCCATGCTGGCTGCAAGGTTGGTAAGGAATTATAATGGTAGCGCGTTCCATTCCTTCAGCAGCGCGGTTGACAACTGTTGGATTGTCGTCGGTGCTTATTGACGTGTTGGAATACGTCTCCCCAATGCACCCCACATGTTCAAATGGCTCTGAGCACTATGCGACTTAACTTCTGAGGTCACCAGTCGCCCAGAACTTAGAACTAATTAAATATAACTAACCTAAGGACATCACACACATCCATGCACGAGGCAGGATTCGAACCTGCGACCGTAGCGGTCGCTCGGTTCCAGACTGTAGCGCTAGAACCGCACGGCCACTCTGGCCGGCGCACCCCACAAGTCATCGATCGAACTTAAGTCGGGGAAACGGGCAGGCAAGTCTATGCGCCGAATATCCTCTCGTTTCAAGAGCTACTCTACCTGCGCTGTTCGATGCGGTCGTGTACTGTCATCCATAAAGATGAAGTCAGGGCCTAATACAGCCCCGAAAAGACGCACGTGGTGAAGCAGTACAATGTCATAATGACGTTTCCTATGAGCACATCGCGTCCAAAGGTTTAGGGGTCAGTGCGCCTATTCAACATTGTTTAAATAAATTAAAATGTGATTAAAACTTTGAATACTTCAGTTTTTTTTCAGAATGCTTTAAATGTAATTGCTTATACTGAGATTTTAATACAGACCCTCCCAATTTACCGGCTGATCAAAAAGTCAGTATAAATTTGAAAACTGAATAAATCACGGAATAATGTAGATAGAGAGGTTCAAATTGACACACATGCTTGGAATGACATGTGGTTTTATTAGACCCAAAAAAATACAAAAGTTCAGAAAATGTCCGACAGATGGCGCTTCATCTGGTCAGACTAGCAATAATTAGCATTACAAAGTAAGACAAAGCAAAGATGATGTTCTTTACAGGAAATGCTCAATATGTCCACCATCATTGCTCAACAATTGCTGTAGTCGAGGAATCATGTTGTGAACAGCACTGTAAAGCATGTCCGGAGTTATGGTGAGGCATTGGCGTCGGATGTTGTCTTTCAGCATCCCTAGAGATGTTGGTCGATCACGATACACTTGCGACTTCAGGTAACCCCAAAGCCAATAATCGCACGGACTGAGGTCTGGGGACCTGGGAGGCCAAGCATGACGAAAGTGGCGGCTGAGCACACGATCATCACCAAACGACGGGCGCAAGAGATCTTTCATGCGTCTAGCAATATGGGGTGGAGCGCCATCCTGCATAAACATCGTACGTTCCAGCAGGTGTTTATCAGCGAGGCGGGGGTGATGCGATTCCGTAACATATCGGCGTACCTCTCACCCGTCACGGTAGCAGTTTTGCTGTCCAGCGCCATCTGTCGGACATTTTGTGAACTGTGTGGTTTTTTTTTTTTGTTCTGATAAAACCCCATGTCATCCCAAGCATGTGTGTCAATTTTTACCTCTCTATCTACATTATTCCGTGGTTTATTAAGTTTTCAAATTTATACTGACTTTTTGATCACCCTGTATATACTTAGTAACGAGAGGAGACAAACGTATCCTCATGAATTTTGTAAGTGTTGTAATGTAGTCTCTATCACGAATGTAACTTAAAGACTGTAGATTTGCTATTTCTCCATAGTCTCTGCAGATACTCCTGTCGACTCCACCAATCATCGATTTATGTGCGTATCTCCACCGTAGCCTTCATAGAACTTTACACGTAGCCATGTATGTTTTAGGAAGTTCATACAAAACCATAGTTTTATTGGTCGAAGTCACTTCTAAATATTTTTCATACTGGTTGTTGTCGATAGCTATTGAGCCTTGCAGGAGAACCCTCTGGGCGTTCTCTAGAATCGTGTATTAAAAAAAAAATGCTTGTAGCGCTTCACTGACTTTTTTAGTCGCTTATCTGAAGCATTTTCTCGCTCAAATGTTCAAAGGCCATGGCTAACTCTCTAGTTTAGTTAAGAAAGATGCCACGTGATCATTTCATTTGAGATTGGTACCTCCCATTGTATGTGGTTTCGCAGGAGGACAGATTAGAGTGGGCTACGACGTAACATTTCACTATCGTCTCTGACCGAAAAATCTAGCAATCGAATTCTGTATCAACAGCGCGCTTCTCACTGCCGTACAGGATCCAATGAAATATTTGAATGGTACAACTAGGAATAAACAAAAAAAGAAAAGAAAAAGTGGTATGGTAACGTTGTAAACTTAGAATAAGATTCGGTGTAGAAAAAGAAGCATACTTAAGTAACAGACGCGATGAACTACGTAAATGCAAATTTGATCGTAAATGGTCCGATTTTCCCGAGATGAATGATTGAACGAATAAACAAATAAAAATAAAATGTCAGACATGACTGAGAAAGCTGCATTCAGTTCCCAGTAGTAGGAATACGTCTTGAATTATAACAGTCCCAAAAAGTACCAAAATCTTCTTCTGAACCCCTGTAAAACTTTTCTTCCAGCGGGAAACCAGGTAACACAATCGCACCACTCTTAAGTCTGGCTTCTACAGGGTGTTTCAGAACGACATTCTAAAAATTGAGGACAGCTTCCTTACACCAAACCACAAAAATATCAGTAAACATGGTCTCTAAAACACATACCTTAAGAACTATGAGCACTTATTCACCTTCGCTGCTGTGAAATACATTTCTTCCACTGTACAAGCTCATGTGGTATGCACTTTAGAGCCCATGTTTGGTAGACTTTTTCAGTTTTTGGTCCGTACTATCTCCTTCCAAAATATGGAAAGCAAAGAACTTGCTGTAGAAGATACATATTTCGCGTATCGAGAATGAACGAGTGCTCAGAGCTCTTAAGATATGTATTTCAGAACTAATGTTTACTGGATATATGTTTCTAGTTTTGGCATAAGAAACCTGTCACCAAACTCTTAAAACGTCATTCTGAAACACCCTGTGCATGATTTGTTGCTGTCGACAAGAGGGGCTCGAAATACAATGTATAGATACGCGAAAAAACAGAAATATCTATAGGCTATTGAAACGAGGATAATCCAGCAAAAGGACCCCCGTTTGAGAAATTCAAAAAGAAAAAGGCAGCACAAGATTTGTAAGAGATGCTGAAGACGGGAAAAATGTGTCACATGTAGTGAGGGAGTAGATATTGCAAATATATATTTTATGGAATAAAAGAGTTAGATAATAAAATAGAAGTACATGCATCAACAGCCAGTTTTCTGTGAGTATAAGTAATCAAAAGTACGTGGAGAGTGAGACTTTAAGATAGTGAGCAGGTCCAAATCGTTGGAATAGTGATGCAAAGACGAAGAGAAGTCCACAGAACAGACTAGCATGAAGAGCAACATCAAAACAGTCTTCGGATACACAACTGCAACAACACATAATAAATTGACAGGTTTGAAGTCATTGACGACAATTGTGCCTCGCTATTAAGAAAGAAAAGAAAGGAGAGCAGTAACACTTAGGAAATAAAAAATGGTAATCACTAAGAAAACAAAGAAGAGTGAAATGAATATAAGAGAAACTAAAGGATTATTAAAAAGAATAACAAAAATGGAAGTAGTGCCTATTTGAAATAAGCGCCCCTTCAGATGGCAAGCAGTATCACATATTGCTCTTCAAATGGCGACATACTCGTATTGAAAGGCGTGTACGGTGTAGTGAACGAAAGAATTAGCTTACACCTTGACGTAAATACATTCATTTATGTTACAAACAACCGACATAGGGAAAGTTATGTAGTAGAAACGCAGTACTCACAATTCTGCCAAGGGCGTACAGACAGAGCGTCACCTGAGGGATGTTGCGCCTCTCAAACAGATCAGCTGTCTGGAAGATCTCCTCATCGGGCACACCATACTTGCGGATAGCGTCTTGGAACCTGGAAGACAGAGCACATGTCACTTCCGTTGAATATTAGGAGCATGAAATTGCAGTGGGTGATACTGCTCTTGTAAAAACTAGCTACAATGTTTTCAGCGTAAATGACCAATACCAATGACCAATAGGAGGGAACATCGACAGTAAGATACTTCCTGTCCCTCCAGCAATCATCGCTGTAGTTCTCTGATCAAATATTTCACCAGTACACACATGCTGTCAAATCTGACGTATAACTTACAAAAAGGTGACAAAGATTATGATATTAAAGTGAGTGATATTTAACTATCCATCTTCCTTATACATAATGGGAGTCCATCTGAAAATGATGACACAGGTTAGAAGATTAGTGTACTGCAAAGACTGCACTTTCTCATTCATCTACCTCGCAGAAATAATAATTCAATCTGAGAGCAGTGCCCCTAGCAGGGGAAAGAATTGTTCATAGTAAGCATGTCTCAGTTCAGTGTTCATTAACGTACGTAATACAGTACTAGTATCTTACTCTCTGCAGATTATTTACTCCCCTTTAAATTTTAAATGTAGTATTTTTGGGAGACGATTACTTTAAGAGAAAGCAAAGCAATGTATTTTATCCTTCGTTATCTTAGATTGAAGGCGAAAATATTTGAGACAGTGATGAAGCTCTATCCTACACTCCCGTAATTTTAAGCTTACGGACAAGATATACTATTCGTTTTTGTTGTACATCTTCCTTCGTATCCACCCCTCTCTGAAGCATCAACGTAGACTCAAGAGCAATATCTCAGATTTTTCTTGTAATTTGAAATCTCATAGCAACGAGAGAACGAGGAATGAGCATAATTCTAAAATCCCAAAGTAATGGACAAACATGAGCTCCCTACAATATGCACACCAGTTTACCAGAAACAAGGCTGTCAGTACTTTTTATGAACTTTCAAGTGCAGTACAAACAAAGAAATTCTCCTCATTCTACAGAAAAATCAGTTAAAAAGCTTCGTTTAAACGTGACAGAAGGGATGGCAATCAATTGCTGAAGAAGGGATGACTCCTAAATATTATACTGGTAAGAGCTGATTTAAACTATTACTGACAAGTGTTAAGCCTAGTTTATGCACAGCGCCGTTGTCACTGGTTGTTTGGGGGAGGAGACCAGACAGCGAGGTCATCGATCTCATCGGATTAGGGAAGGACGGGGAAGGAAGTCGGCCGCGCCCTTTCAAAGGAACCATCCCGGCATTAGCCTGGAGCGATTTAGGGAAATCACGGAAAACCTAAATCAGAATGGCCAGACGCGGGATTGAACCGTCGCCTCCCGAATGCGAGTCCGCTGGTTTTAGAATGGAGATGTCCTGCACATACGCTGATTAGCTTCACAAACAGGCCACATGAACACACCTTAGCCATAACATGCCATCTTTTATTAGTACATTTTGAATAGTTGCGTAATATTAATGAATATCAGCACCGGTTGCTAATTTGTTCTTTATTTTGGTCCACGTCCCGTTTCAGCTTTTATATTTAAGCCATTTTCAAGTGGATCTGAAAACTATGCTGTGATAAAACGACGTCGAAAGCATCACCGCAGCATAATTTTCAGGTCCATTCGATAATGGCTAAAATATAAAAGCCGAAACCGGTCATGGACCAAAGTGAAGAACACATTAGCAACTAGAGCGGTTGTTCATTAATTCAGTAAACAGTTGCAGACCAGCAGCTCTCTCTAAACATGGAGAAACTAACAGTTGTGCAATAAATGTTTCTTTCACTGTACAAGTTTTGGTACGTAGGACATCCGCAACTGAGAAGCATGATTAATTATTTATTGAAAGTACGACCGGTTTCGGGATTTTAAAATTCCGTCTTCAGATGTGTAAAATTATTGTATTTGGTAACATATAAAATGCGGTCGGGCCCGTCAGTGCAAAAGCTCCAATCACTGCATATTGACGGAAATTGACCGCCGCCGGGCAGCCGCACGGTAGGAACGTCAACCACGTTCTGTCCACCAACATGCAGTGAGCGCTTCCATTGGCTGGCCAGACCGCATGTTATGTGTTACCAAACAGAATAATTTCAAACATCTCAAGTTGTGTTTTTAACATACCGAAACCGGTCGTGATTTGAATAAATAATTAGTGCAACTCTCTCTAAATTAATTATCCTTTAATTGTTAAAACACATATTTGTTTTGAGAGTGAAAGGTCGTTTTATTCGCGTTATGATCTCAACTAACATTTCAATGTAACGGAAACTGACATAAAGCGGGTTTTACCGGTTTTCCCGCCTTCAGACACCATTGACTTCTGCGTTTGTGTTGCTCTGAACACACACCTCGAACTCCGACGGCTCCGATAAATATTTTAATTCCTTCAACATAACAAAGTAGCGACGTGTGTGTGTGTGTGTGTGTGTGTGTGTGTGTGTGTTCAAATGTTCAAAAGTGTGTGAAATCTTATGGGACTTAACTGCTAAGGTCATCAGTCCCTAAGCTTACACACTACTTAACCTAAATTATCCTAAGGACAAACATACACACCCATGCCCGAGGGAAGACTCGAACCTCCGCCGGGACCAGCCCCACAGTCCATGACTGCAGCGCCTGAGACGGCTCGGCTAATCCCGCGCAGCTGTGTGGTGTGCAAACGTATAAACCGGTTCGGACGTAGTAGATGAGACAGTAAATGTTGCTGTTTAAAAAGTAGTATTCCCGTATATCCAGACTTCGATAAATCTCGAATTCCAGCAAGCTACCCACCTTTAATTTTTTTTTAACTTTCTACAGTACAATGTTTTCCTATACGTAGCAGATCTCATTACATCCACAGAAGTATCCAATCGTGTTTATCCTGTTACCGGTCATGAAATATTACTTCCTCCGATTCTTCATCGGCTTTAATTTTATGACGTCTGTGCGATTTTCATTAATGTTTCAACCGTACGATATTAGAGAATCGTGGTTTTTGTCTACTTTGTAATGCCTACACGTACGAAGGAACACTACATCGTACTTCTTAATAACACAGACTCTGCTATTTCGTACTCATTCACCAATACCAGTCCCTCGACTCTCAATAAATATGTCCTTCCTGTACGGGAATACACGTAATATACGCGTGCAGGTTGTGACTTAAGGACGAGGGAATATGGAAGTTTGGGTCTGGTCGTGATTCGTGCACGGATGGCCGAAGCGGTTAAGGTAAAGCGGGAAATACGGGTTCGAGTCCTGGTCCGGGACAAATTTTCATTGTTGTTATTCTAATACACAGCAGAAGGTGGTTAATATTTGCAGCTGCGAATACATTTGCTGTATATTTCGTAATGGTCTGAATCAGTGGATGCGCGGAGACTACGATATTTCATTTTTGATTACGAAATGGTCCGTCACCTCTGAACATTCTCCATGAGCTGGAAGTTGGTCCCCTTGGGCTGTATCTTCTTGACGGAGTTGGGCGCGATCTTGTTGATGAGCTTGCAGAGGACGACTCCGTCTCGCAGCACGTCCTCGTAGGGCTGGGAGGGCAGCTTCTCGCCCAGGACGTCTTCTATCCACTGCAGGACCTCTGCTTCCTGTTCCTTGTTTCGTGCCTGCAAGGAAACGAGTTAAACTGTATGAGAAACACGTTCAGCGTTACGAAGCAAACTGTTAGTCCTAATTTGCAGGACAGAGTGCTATTTCCCTCGAAATTATTACAAACTTTTTGTCCGCTGTCAGTCGGCAGACCTTCGTGACCGCTATCATTAAAGGTGAAATCGTCTACGATCGAATTTCGAGCCGTCTGCTGGTATTTTCTTCGAGACGTTAACCATGAACGGCAGAAGATGCTGAAGAAGACCCCCCAGCAGAGGACTCGAAACGTCGATAGTCTGGAAGAAGTTAAGCGTGAGCGGTCTAATATACTAGAAGATTTTACTAGCAATTTCTCTGGTGGTTTTTTCAGTGTTTCTTGTTACCCTGTTGAGCTTTTCCGACAGTGACACAGCACTCCCATCACTGTTCGCCAAACATTTACACATAATATCGCCAGGGAGAATCAGTGATGGGATTTTGGTAGTAGTGCCTTGCCCTTTATTGCCCTGTACATAAAAACAACCCTTATTTTTTTCTTTAAAAAATTTAAGCAAACAATACTGAATCTCTGAAATTTTACTAAAACTGTTATCGGTACTGAAGAAGAACGGAGGAGATCGTAACGCCAAAATTTGTTTTTGTATAGGTTCGGTCTTGAGCAAACACAATTTTTACTTCTTATTAGCCAGATATGTTTCGTTGAAGCAACAGTATCATCAGTCGGTTTTTTTTATTTTCTTGCTATTAAATAACAGGAAAATTGCTCTTTATTATCTCCACATGTAGAAATTTCAGTTTTTAAGAAAGCATTCACAAATTTGAAAACAGGCACATTTTATTATATATACGTTGGTACCATATGCTGTGGCTTTGTGGTTTTCTGTGTTTTGCGTTATAGCTGCTTTTCTTTCATGGTTTGTTATCCGCAACCATAGATAGCTCAACGTAGAAAGCTTTTTATACCGAAAATGAAAAACTGTGAAAGAAAAACCGCTATTCAGGCAAATTACAGGAAACCGCAGCAAGTGGTAGCAAGGTATATAAAAAAATCTGTCTGTTCTCAGATCTGTGAATACTTTTTAAAAATTGTAATTTCTGTATGTATAAAAAGTGAACAAAATTTTTACTGCTGTTTAATAGAATGAAAATTCACCGATGATGGTGTAACTTCAGGGAAACATGTATGTACGAAAAAGAAGTAAAAATTGTGCTTGCTCAAGGCGAAATTTGTCCAAAAACAAATTTATTTGTAAGTAAACACGGACACAAGAGAGAGCTTCAATCTCAAGATATAAATAACATGATAATCTTTTACTGTAAGTCAAACTTCATTATTTCTTCCAAATATTCAGTCATGTTAAAATAAGCTCTTGGCGCAGCCGAAAGCAAAATATGTGTTAAGCGTCAGAATAGAAATATTATGATGTTTTAACTGGTTTCAATACTCAGTTTGTATAGTATGCCCTCAGGCATGTCAGAAAAAATTTGTTTGTATTAATGTGCAACTTCAGTAGAAAAAGTTTCTTTGTTTGTTACAATGGCCATTTTTTTCTGTCCGTGTTTGGCTTTCCGTAAAATAGGAGCATAACCGTGTTCAGTTGGACTCTGGGGGTTGCTGAAGAATAGAGTGGACCCGTAGCGTGCATTCACAAACTACTTCGAATTTCGTGAAATCTCCTTGTACTGAAATTGCCTTGGTGCTGGATATCTGTGCCGGAAAAGACGAACCAGCTCTACATTTTTGTTTGACAGACTGTCTGGAAATCTCGAATTGTCCCACGTTCCTAACTTCCAGACATTCATTTGGTGGATAGATTTGTTTCGGAAGCAGCCGTGCTTCCCATTACTCTCTGTGCGAGCAAAATACTGCCTCTGTTGTGCTGTTCTCGCTTGCAGCTTATCAGGGGAAACGTATGAACTGCCGCAGCGGCAGCACAGAAATCCTGAACTGGTGCATTTATAAAGTCGGCGCCGGCTCGCAGAGTGGGAAGTTACAGACTGTTGGCACTCGAACCTGGACTCTAAATGTAGGCGGCGATACCCAGATGTCATAATCCCGCGCTGAATCAACGGTTGTAATTTCGCCGCAATTTCGGTGCTGAGCGCAGCGGAGCAGCTCGTTCGCGACGTAAACGAGGCGTCGCATCCCCTGCCTCCACCCCCACCGCCCCCACACACGCCTCCTGCGGCCAGTCGTGGCGCAACTGGAGTCTTGTGCGCTATCCAGGGCCGTCTGCTGGCAGCTATCCAGCAGCTCTTCACAGCTCTCGTACAGACTGACAGTCCGCATACCATCCTGTTCACCTTTGCTATGTACGACTAGACATCTTCCTCTCCAGTGATGAGGGGTCGCCCGCATCTCGTGGTCGTGTGGTAGCGTTCTCGCTTCCCACGCCCGGGTTCCCGGGTTCGATTCCCGGCGGGGTCAGGGATTTTCTCTGCCTCGTGATGGCTGGGTGTTGTGTGCTGTCCTTAGGTTAGTTAGGTTTAAGTAGTTCTAAGTTCTAGGGGACTGATGACCATAGATGTTAAGTCCCATAGTGCTCAGAGCCATTTTTTTATGAGGGGTCCGTTTTCGTTTGCTTTAATACACATTAACTTCTACAGACAATGCCCAGCATCCTGCAACACACAAATAGGTAGCCATGCACTCCATAGCGCACCCCGCGCAATCTATATCACAAACTAGAGCAGAATTTGTTACTGAATTAAAACAAATAAAGAAGTTGCTTACAGGAGTGGTTATATAGTGCGCGTCTAATTGATTACGCAGTAGAAAGAAGAGACAGGTGATAACAGCAGTCCTGTATCCTCCTCAGAAGACACTAAATCTCACTGACAACAAATGGATCCCCATTCTGTATGCTTTCTGTGCTAAGAATGCTGTTACCCAAATTCTGCTCAAACAGCAAAGATAAAATTACACCTTTAGATGAGAGCGGAATTTGCGGGATTTTGTACAATGTACGTGACAAATTGTATATTAGTCTTTCATGTGAGATTATAACTATTAGACTGGCTGAAAATTGAATGAATTGGGGACTGAAAAATAATGATTCCACCTTTGCTGAACATGCTCTGAATGAATGTAAGTTCTCCGTAGAGCAAATGAAGGCAGGAAACTGGCATTACTTGAAATAATGGCTATCAGTAAACTCCGATCACAGAGTCCTGGCAGTCTTTAATGATGAAACACAATTTTATTATTCCCCCTTGCTAAAGTAGCTCTCAGCATAATATACTTGTTGTAAACAGTGTAACTGGTCGTCACCCACTCCTTCCTCCCCTCTGCCCCCTATTCTTTTTCCATGTTCATCACATTCAACTGTTATTTTACCGCCGGCCGCTGTGGTCGAGCGGTTCTAGGCGCTTCAGTCTTCAACCGCGCGACCGCTACGGTCGCAGGTTCGAATCCTGCCTCGCGCATGGATGTATGTGATGTCCTTCGGTTGGTTAGGTTTAAGTAGTTCTAAGTTCTAGGGGACTGATGACCTCAGATGTTAAGTCCCATAGTGCTCAGAGCCATTTGAACCATTTTTGTTATTGCCCGTATAGCATAGTAGTTTGTGCCAGTGCTCACTTCTTTACTGTTATGGCCAGCATATTCTTATACTTTAATGTTTGGTGCAATGCAGTATAAGGTTTATTTTTTCATACTTCATGCTTGTGGTGCTTGTGGTTTTCGTGCAAATATATAGCCTAAAAGGTCACATTTCTGTGGAAATACAATCTTTGTATTAATGTTGTGTGGACTGTCTGTTTCGCGTTATGCTCTCTGAGGATGGCCCAAAAAGCCGAGAGCTGGTTCATAAGGAACCGGTACTGTGTATTTGGGTTTTTAATATGTGTGCGGATTATTCCATAAATATTGTCTACGTATTAGAGATAGAGACAAAGGTTTTCCTTCCCTATACCAGATATTTTAGTGTAGCTAGAGCTGAATAATGGTGGTACTACATCCTCACTGTATCTACAGAGGAGAAGGTATTACCTCATATAATAGTGAAGTGAGAAGATGCTTAGCTGGATACTAACGAGTATTATTTCAGGTAGCCTTCAGCACAAGTAGTAATGTGCTGAACAGCTTTTATGTTAACAATGACGTGTATAAAAAAGGAGCTATAAAATCGACACTGTCGGAACAGGAAGACACCCTAAAGTGCAATACAGTGCTAAATAGTCTCTGACATCCACGTCAAGTGATTTACAGAGTTTGTATGTACATGTGGTTGTTGAAAATCGATCTGAACGTCACAGTACGTCACCACACCTTTTTGATCTGATAGCTGGCTGAACTATGCGTCCTTGCCCCTCTCCCCACCCCCAAAGCTTACCGTGGAATCTAAATCACGATGTAAGTTTCCATTTATCATATAAAACGAAGCATTGCGAGAAAAAGCGCTAGGCACTGGGGATCGAACCCGAAGTCGCGGAACCTGTACCGGGAATGTGAAAAGTAAATCTTTTGAAGCAAAATTATGCAACAGGCGTTTGTGATTCTTCGAGTGCGAATGTGTTGTCTGAATAACGGAACAAAATAGAGGGATGTAAAGGTAATTTCCGGAATAGCGCAAGGAAGTGTGATAGGAACGTTACTGTTAATTGAGATGCTAAACACACTTCACTGGCAGATGTTACAAGAGTGCCGTTGTGTATCAAGGAGAGGTTCATCATTGACATTTTGATAGAGCACTTTTAGGGAAGAATTGGGCAACATATTACTTCCTCCCACATAAATCTCGTGTAATAACCGCAACGAGAAAATTCGAGAAATTAGAGCCAATACAGAGGCGTACCGATAATCATAGTTCCCACGCGACATTCGCAAATGGGACAGGGTAGGCGGGGTCAGTTATTCGTAGTGGAAGTACCCTCGGCCACACACCATTAGGTGGGCTATGGAGTGTACTGTAGAATAAGTCCAACACGATACGGTGTTACGGAGCTGGTATAAGGATGTCAGAACCATTGACCGGGCTCTGTGTCTAGAAGAAATCTCGGCGCTTCGGCTATTCGCTGGCCATAAGAATGCGGCAGCAGGTGCGTGGCCATGTGTCACAGCACAGGTAGTGGGTCATGGCAGTGGTGGCGAGCGAGCGCTCTTAATGAAGTCCCAGCTGGCGGCCTCTGCCAACACAAAGATATGCGTCGTTGGGGGACAGAAAGTTCTCGAGGTGTAGCTAATTGCGGGTCACCTAGCAGCGAAGGAATGTGTGTCTGTGTGTGTGTGTGTGTGTGTGTGTGTGTGCGAGTTTCAGAGAGACGGGCGACAGCCGCATCCTGCCCCGGTTGGAGTTGGAGGCGCCCAGCTGTGTCGGGGCGTCTTGCGTCAGAGACGCCGGTCTCACCACCCGAAATATATCAGGGGGGGAGGAGCGCAGCGTCCGCCCATCTGCTCTCACCAGAATAGACGCCGCGTGGGCGTGGCAGATGGCTGGCATCGCTTCGGTTCACGCCTCCTCCAAAACCGATGCATGCTTGTCTGTCGCGGCAGAAAAAATCTCACCGACTCTCGATTTCTACATCTACATCTACATTTATACTCCGCAAGCCACCCAACGGTGTGTGGCGGAGGGCACTTTACGTGCCACTGTCATTATCTCCCTTTCCTGTTCCAGTCGCGTATGGTTCGCGGGAAGAACGACTGTCTGAAAGCCTCTGTGCGCGCTCTAATCTCTCTAATTTTACATTCGTGATCTCCTCGGGAGGTATAAGTAGGGGGAAGCAATATATTCGATACCTCATCCAGAAACGCACCCTCTCGAAACCTGGCGAGCAAGCTACACCGCGATGCAGAGCGCCTCTCTTGCAGAGTCTGCCACTTGAGTTTGTTAAACATCTCCGTAACGCTATCACGGTTACCAAATAACCCTGTGACGAAACGCGCCGCTCTTCTTTGGATCGTCTCTATCTTCTCCGTCAACCCGATCTGGTACGGATCCCACACTGATGAGCAATACTCAGGTATAGGTCGAACGAGTGTTTTGTAAGCCACCTCCTTTGTTGATGGACTACATTTTCTAAGGACTCTCCCAATGAATCTCAACCTGGTACCCGCCTTACCAACAATTAATTTTATATGATCATTCCACTTCAAATCGTTCCGCACGCATACTCCCAGATATTTTACAGAAGTAACTGCTACCAGTGTTTGTTCCGCTACCATATAATCATACAATAAAGGATCCTTCTTTCTATGTATTCGCAATACATTACATTTGTCTATGTTAAGGGTCAGTTGCCACTCCCTGCACCAAGTGCCTATCCGCTGCAGATCTTCCTGCATTTCACTACAATTTTCTAATGCTGCAACTTCTCTGTATACTACAGCATCATCCGCGAAAAGCCGCATGGAACTTCCGACACTGTCTACTAGGTCATTTATATATATTGTAAAAAGCAATGATCCCATAACACTCCCCTGTGGCACGCCAGAGGTTAATTTAACGTCTGTAGACGTCTCTCCATTGATAACAACATGCTGTGTTCTGTTTGCTAAAAACTCTTAAATCCAGCCACACAGCTGGTCTGATATTCCGTAGGCTCTTACTTTGTTTATCAGGCGACAGTGCGGAACTGTATCGAACGCCTTCCGGAAGTCAGGAAAAATAGCATCTACCTGGGAGCCTGTATTTAATATTTTCTGGGTCTCATGAACAAATAAAGCGAGTTGGGTCTCACACGATCGCTGTTTCCGGAATCCATGTTGATTCCTACATAGTAGATTCTGGGTTTCCTAAAACGACATGATACTGGAGCAAAAAACATGTTCTAAAATTCTACAACAGATCGACGTCAGAGATATAGGTCTATAGTTTTGCGCATCTGCTCGACGACCCTTCTTGAAGACTGGGACTACCTGCGCTCTTTTCCAATCATTTGGAACCTTCCGTTCCTCTAGAGACTTGCGGTACACGGCTGTTAGAAGGGGGGCCAGTTCTTATGCGTACTCTGTGTAGAATCGAATTGGTATCCCGTCAGGTCCAGTGGACTTTCCTCTGTTGAGTGATTCCAGGTGCTTTTCTATTTCCTCTGGCCGGAGGGATATGTGCGATTATCCACTATTAGTCGAGATAATGTAACATAACGTATCTTGATAACATTACGTATCTTTAAGGTAAAGGGTGATAATATCACTTTGAGAAGGCGATGATTTACAGCTTGTAAAAATCGCTGAAAAAATCGTGGTTGCACACAGCTGTAGTACTCAAATTTTACTACGCAATCAATTTAAGTCATTCACAGACCGTCTTCAATTGTCTTGTGAAATCGTAATGAGATGTGTGAAAACTCATAACCGTTAACAATCATCCAATGCTTGGCCGCAGAATTAATAGACCCTATTTGTCCTCCTGATTTTTTGAAAATGGAAATGTTGGTTCATGCATGATCGTTGTTAGTGGTTATGACTTGTCATACATCTGATTAAGTTTTTACAAGACACTTGAAGATGGTCTGTTAATAATTTTAATGAAGACTGAATAGTGAAGCTCTATGAAACCATGATTTGTTAAGAAAAGATAGATGGGTTCTATTAACAGAGAGAATAAGGTCTACGACGGTGAGAACAGAAACCTAAACTCTTTTCTTGACGTAATCTTGTCCGAGTTTCCTCGCTGGATTCGCCATTTATATTGAGACTAGAAGCGGTCGATAGTACCTCTAGTCATTTCATCTTCTTATACAGCACCACCACCGCCGGTTGCAGTTTATGTTGTTGTTATTGTTGTTGTTGTTGTGGTCTTCAGTCTAGGGACAGGTTTGACGCAGCTCTACATGCTACTCTATCCTGTGCAAGCCTCTCCAGCTCCGAGTAACTACTGCATCCAACTCCCTCTGAATCTGCATAGTGTGTTCATCTCTTGACCTCCCTGTACAATTTTTTACCCTCCACTCTTCCTTCCAATATTAAATTGGTGATCCCTTGATGCCTCAGAACATGTCCTACCAACCGACCCCCTATTCTAGTCAAGTTGTGCCACAAATTTCTCTTCTCCCCGATTCTATTCAATGCCTCCTCATTAGTTATGTGATATACCCATCTAATCTCCAGCATTCTTCTGCAGCACCGCATTTCGAAAGCTTCTACTCTCTTTTTGTCTAAACTTCCATGCATGGCTACACTCCATACAAATACTTTCAGAAAGAACTTCCTGACACTTAAATATATACTCTACGTTAACAAATTTCTCTTCTTCAGAAACGCTTTCTTTGCCATTGCCAGTCTATATTTTATATCCTCTCTACTTCTACGGGCATCAGTTGGTTTGCTTCACAGATAGCAAAACTCATCTACTACTTTAAGTGTCTCATATCCTAATCTAATTCCATCTTGGAGTTTATATTTTCCATTTATCTGAGCATCAGGATATGGCATAGCGGAGTTTCAACAGTTTCTCCCAAAAGTCACTAAATTTTATCCAATAATTTTCAAATTCTTATTTGATTAATTTCTTGAATGAAATCCATTTGTCTTGCCTTGAAGGACACAAATATCAGCAGTTCTGGCGAAATGCAGAGTTTAACATCATATAATCAACAATAGGAGTTCTGTAAGAAGCTTTCAGAGCAAGTCAGTACCGTTGCATAAGTAACGCGACTTGCTGTTATCCTATTTTGGGCCGATGAAGTTTCGATCCGCCTCCAGTGTCGAATGTTTAGTTACCCCTGCCAGCGAAATCCTCGCTGCGTTTGGTTAACAGCGAGGGAGCGGTTTGGATAAAATCATAAAATCGGGATGGTTGATCCTCTACTTGGGAACTTATTGACTACAGGGAGAACGAAGCATAGCTCGCTAGACACCCTCAGTAAAGAATTTTTAGTCCTTTTCAAGTGTAGCAATGATTTGGGTACACTACATGACCAATGTGGAATTGACCAGTAGATATCATGAGAGGCGGACCCTCCAGCTTAAAAGAAGATGAACAGTATCGTGTTGTCAGTAGAGAAGCAGTAAGAGAACATCAGGAGAGCGCAGTAACGTGTACTAGTCATTGGGTGTCGCTCGAGTAACAAGTCCATCTGGTACATTATACCCTTCTAAAGCTACTCAATTCGACTGTTGGTGATGTCACTGTGATGTGGCGACGCGAAGGAACAACCCTAGCGAGTCCAAGGCCAGACATAAGTAATGCACTGACGGGCAGTGAACGTCAAGCATTTCGGAGGATGGTTGTAAAAAACTGCATGAAATCAGCGGAAGAAATCGCTCGCGAGTTCAAAAGTGCAACCCAGTAGTCCAGCTAGTTCAATGGTGTGCGTAGCAGTAAGAAAAATGGAGTCCAAAGGCCGACCAGCTCCTCGAAAGTCACTCATTTCTGTAGTCAGTGTTAGGCGATGCCTGAGGTGGACTGGACTGGAGGACTGGAAGCGACTAAGTTGGAGTGATGAACCACGCTACACTCTGTGTCAATCCGAGGGATGGGTTTCGGTTTGGCGAATGTCTGGAGATGGTTCAAATGGCTGTGAGCACTATGGGACTTAACATTTGAGGTCATCAGTCCCCTAGAACTTAGAACTACTTAAACCTAACTAACCTAGGGACATCACACACATCCATGCCCGAGGCAGGATTCGAATGCCTGGAGAACGACACCTGTCACCGTATGGAACGCCAATAGAGGAGGCGGTGTTATAGTGCCAACGGACGATGTGGTGTTATGGTACGGAGGAGTTTTTCGTGGTTAAGCTGTGATCCCCTTATTGCGCTTAAGAGTACCCTACATACGGAAGGATATGAATACTTTCAGCACTGTGTACCGCGAATGGTGGAGGAACAGTTCGGAGACGACGACGATCTGCAACAGCATCGCAACAGCCTATCGTAAAGCACCATCTGTGAAGCAATGGTTTGTGGACAGTATCATTCCTGAAAAGGAATGGCCTGCCCACAATCCTCGCTCCTGACCCCAGCGCCCGACACCGCCTTCATGGTTTCGGCTCTTGAGGAACAAAGGGCTCCTATTCCTCCAAAGACATTCAGACAAATCATTGAAAGCGTCCCCAGCAGTGTTCTAGGCACCATAAAGGTGGCGAAGGGTGGATACAGCCCATATTAATCTCCATTATACATGTGCGGACGCTTTTGATCAGACAGCATATGTGTAAGTCACTTCATGGAACGGATACACGCTTAATCTCTAATCCCAGCTGACCACCTTCGTTAAGCGGTTCTCACGTACAACTAAACCACAAGCAAGGATCATTCTTTATTTCCAGCGCTACCTTAAGACGTAAGCATTAGGTATCAGGCACTTCTCAGAAGGAAGGAGGAACATGAGCAAGAAATGAATGATAAGGTCTGGGAAGCCTCGAAGAATATCTAAGCAAATGTATATAAAAATCGACATAGTTTCAAAATTTTTACCGATGCACGATTCACAGACGTTCAGTACATAAGGACGAAAACTCTGCTATACTTGGGAAGGGAAAGAAATTAATCGTCATGCAGAATTCACTTGAAGCAACTTAAATCACTTAATAAAAGTAAGTCTTATGTTCCAGACTGTATACCAATTAGGTTCCTTTCGGAGTACGCTGGTGCATTAGCTCCGTACTTAACAATCATATACAACCGTTAGCTCGACGAAAGATCCGTACCCAAAGACTGGAAAGTTGCACAGGTCACACCAATATTCAAGAAAGGTAGTAGGAGTAATCCACTAAATTACAGGCCCATATCGTTAACGTTGATATGCAGCAGGATTTTAGAAAATATATTGTGTTCGAACATTATGAATTACCTCGAAGAAAACGGTCTATTGACACACAGTCAACGTGGGTTTAGAAAACATCGTTCTTGTGGAACACAACTAGCTCTTTATTCAGATGAAATGCTGAGTGCTATTGACAAGGGATTTCAGATCGATTCCGTATTTCTGGATTTCCGGAAGGCTTTTGACACTGTACCACACAAGCGGCTCGTATTGAAATTGCGTGCTTATAGAATATCGTCTCAGTTATGCGACTGGATTTGTGATTTCCTGTCAGAGACGTCACAGTTCGTAGTAACGGAAAGTCATCGAGTGAAACAAAAGTGATTTCTGGCGTTCTCCACGTTAGTGTTATAGGCCCTTTGCTGTTCCTTATCTGTATAAACGATTTGGGAGACAATCTGAGCAGCCGTCTTCGGTCGTTTGCAGGTGACGCTGTCGTTTATCGACTAATAAAGTCATCAGAAGATCAAAACAAACTGCAAAACGGTTTAGGAGAAATATCGGAATGGTGCGAAAAGTGGCAGTTGACCTTAAATAATGAAAAGTGTGAGGTAATCCGCATGAGTGCTAAAAGGAACTCGTTTAACTTCGGTTACACGATAAATCTGTCTAATCTAAAAGCCGTAAATTCAACTAAATACCTAGGTATTACAATTACGAACGACTTAAATTGGAAGGAACACATAGAAAATGTTGTGGGGAAGGCTAACAAAAGACTGAGTTTTATTGGCAGGACACTTAGAAAATGTAACGGACCTACTAAGGAGACTGCCTATACTACGCTTGTCCGTCCTCTTTTAGAATACTGCTGCGCGGTGTGGGATCCTTACCAGATAGGACTGACGGAGTACATCGAAAAAGTTCAAAGAAAGGCAGCAAGATTTGTATTATCGCGAAATATGGGAGAGAGTGTCACTAGAAATGATGCAGGATTTGGGATGGACATCATTAAAAGAAAGCCGTTTTTCGTTGGGACGGAATTTTCTCACTAAATTCCAATCACCAACGCTCTCCTCCGAATGCGAAAATATTTTGTTGACACCGACTTACATAGGGAGGAACGATCACCAAGATAAAATAAGGGGAATCAGAGCTCGTACGGAAAGATATAGGTGTTCGTTCTTTCCGCGCGGTATACGACATTGGAATAATAGAGAATTGTGAAGATGGTTCGATGAACCCTGTCAGGCACTTGAATATGGTTTGCAGATTAGATGTAGATGTAGACATAGAAGTGTTCACTGAAACCAAGCCGGTGGTGGTCGATCTAGAATTTTAACCTCGCTCTCGGGGAGACGTAAAAGTGGCATCCCGTAAATATTTGTACCAGTGTTACAATGCCCGTTTGATATTTTTGTAGGGTGGCGGGAGGGAGCGGACTTTTATTTTACATTGCACAACGGGTGATTTATTTTATCTCACCATTTGCCAATTTCCGCTGTCTGCTTATTTGCGAAACCCCCGGCGCCGTTTGGCGGCGTCCAGAAGTAGCGTGCGGCGCCCTGTAGAGAGATCCGACAAATATTTAATCCGCTGGCAGCGGGCGCCGGTTTACTGTGTAGAAGTGTCGGGTTGCGGGATACCAGACCTTCCGGCGCGGGCTAAATACGGAGCCGGGGAGCGCGCCCCCTGACAGTAAATCACTGCAGCCTTTTACGACGTCACCCGTCTCCTGTCCGCACACTTCCGGCGTCGTCTGTAGTGGAACACAGGAAGCAAGACTAAGGTTTCACGACCCGTCGACAACGAGGTCATTATAGTCGGAGCGAACCTCGGTAGGGGGAGCCAACTCGGCTGTGACCTTTTCAAAGAAACTATCCCATTATTTGCTTTTGATCTACTTAGGGAAATCTGGATGACCAGACAGGGATTGGAATCGTCACGTCTCGGAATACCCGTCCAGTGTCTTAAAAATATACCATCTTGCCCGGTGTCAGTCGTCGTGGCAATTACTGCGGACTGCACTATCTGATCAAAGATATACGGACATACATGTGTAATAAGGAATTGACTGCTAGATGTCTCGAGACGCCAAACCATTATAAAATGGGGGGGAGGGGGGTGGCAACGGCCTTGCCGCAGTGGTAACACCAGTTCCCGTCAGATCACCGAAGTTAAGCGCTGTCGGGCTGGGCTAGTACTTGGATGGGCGACCATCTGGTCTGCCGAGTGCTGTTGGCAAGCGGGGTGCACTCAGCCATTGTGAGGCAAACTGAGGAGCTACTTGTTTGAGAAGTAGCGGCGCCGGTCTCGGAAACTGACATAAGGCCGGGAGAGCGGTGTGCTGACCACATGCCCCTCCATATCCGCAACCAGTGACGCTTGTGGGCTGAGGATGACGCGGCGGCCGGTCGGTACCTTTGGACCTTCATGGCCTGTTCGGGAGGAGTTTAGTTTTTTAAGGGGGGGGGGGGGAGGGTAGCGTTGTCAGCAGAGAAGCAGTGACATCAGAGTGGATCCGTCGGGAGAGCTCAACAATTTCGAAAGTGGGCTGGTCATAGTACGTCACCTGATTAACATATCCGTTAGGAACATTTCAACCCAACCTAAGCTGCCCACGTCGACTGTTGGTGATGAGATTGTGAACTGGAAAAGAGAAGGAACAACCATGTATGACCAGGCAGATCTCATGTACTGACGGAACGTCGAGCATTGTGGAGGGCGGTTGTGAAAAATCGCATGAAATGAGTTGATGGAATCACTCGTGACTTGCAAAGTGCTGCCAGCAGCACAGCCAGCACAATAATTGTGTGTGAGGAGTTAAAAATAATGAGGTACAGTGGTCGAGCAGCTTCTGATAATCTACACAAATCTGTAGTGAATGCTAAGTGATGTTTGAGGTGACGTGAAGAGTGCAGCCACTGGACAATGGACGAGTGGACGCCATTGATTTGGAATGATGTTTCACTCTATTCCCTGTGGCAGTTAGATGTGTACTGTTGAGTTGCTGCAGCAGTGAAGTGCAAAGGAGGTGGTTTTAAGGTATGGGGGTGTTTTTCGGAGGTTAAGGTGTGGTCCCCTTATCGCCCTTACGCTAAATGCGGAAGAATATGAACTGCTTACAGTAGAGGAACTGTTCGGAGACGATGGTTGCCTATATCAGCATGACATAAAGCATCATCTCTGAAACAACGGTCTGTGGACACTAACATTCCTGAAATGGACTGGCCTGCCTAGAGCCCAGACCTGAACCGAATGGAACACATTTGGGATGAGTTAGAACGTCGACTACGTTCCAGATCCGGGCGTCCAAGGTCATAACTTTTTCTGGTTTGGACTCTTGGGAAAGAATGAGCTGCCATTCCTCCACAGACATTCAGACGCGCTATTGAAAGTGCTCCAAGCACAGTTCAAGCCGTCATAAGGCGAAGGGTGGACACACCTCATATTAATGTTGACTAGCAGGTCTCCACATACCTTTGACCAGATAGTGTACATCTGGGGGAGAGGGAAGCGATAAAGAGTATCAAAGCGCAGCCGCATCACGAACAAGAGCGTACCCAGGATCTGAGTTAGAGGAGGGAGATAGGAGCAACACTCGTTAATCTCGCGGTAAATGACGAAATTGTTTTGATATTTCACGACAGATGGTTCAGTGTATCTTACTAAGTACTAGTCAGTATCCACTACTGTTCTTGCTGTCTTCAAAGTGATACTGAATCGGTATGTCTGTGTAACTAGTGTGACAGGATTTGGTTGGCGAAGATCTTTTTCTTTGTAAGGAGTGGTGAGAGTCGAGCTGCTGTCCTCCTCTGCCCCTCGAAGGGTGCATCCTTGCGTTAGAAAACATGACTCCGTATTAACTATAGAACTACCAAGTTAATGTAACAAACATTTTTATGTATCCACCGAAGTTCCATTCTGTCTCTATACAACAGGTGCTGGATTACAACACGCTTGCCCAATCTGGCTCCATATGCCTTCTGTTGCTGAGAATTCTGAAACTCCGTTTATTGATGTGTGTATAAATTTGTGATAATTTGACAGATTCTGATTGAGAGAACAAACGCCGTGGTGCATTGATTAATTAGCACGCAAGGCTCGCATTCGAGAGGAACGGTCAGTTGTCTGGATCGTCCTTATCAAATATACAGTGTCTGATGTCCTGAGGTAGCTTTAAATAGTAGACTTTCGTTCCACCCTTTTGAATAAGGAACCAGAAGGAAGTATTGTGCCTTGTGGATGTTGGACATGAGGAGAGTTAAGTATCGTCTCGCGGAGTTCGGGTAGGAAGCATAAGGTTTAACGTCAAGTCGATGTCAAAGATGACCAGAAATATCGACAGTGACCTTGCTAACGTAAACATACAATTTTTTCTCAGGTGATTTAGCGAAACCTTTGAAAACGAGGATTTGCCACGTGCATTTGCTGAATACGAGTCTTCCCCGTAAACACTTCAGCCATTGGAGACGAAGAAATAAGTAGATAGGAATCAGTCGTAGACTTATCCACAGAGCGATGTCGACTTTCTGTAGAAGATAATGAGTAAACACAAGACAAGGCAGCCAGCGGTACTTTCGCTACGCACAAGCACAGTTAGTTTCCGCTGTCTGGCTCACTGCACCACTAATCTCGCTCATATACTGGACAAGCTCGATTGTCAGCCGACTCCCTGACACGAAAAACGTCTGCAACTCTCCACTGACGTCCATACTAATTGTTGCCAAACTTGTACCCACTGAATACGATTCCAGTGCCAGCGGAAAGTACTGGTATAGCCAACACAAATCTGTAAGTCAGAAGAAATAACACGATGGTCCATTTTGAGAAGAGCTACGAAGCATGTTCTGCATGAATTGCTCTTAAAGCGATATACACCGACGGAGACACAATATTTGATCTTGTGATTGCACTCTGTTATTGTTTTAGAAATTTGTAAATTGACTTTTTTTTGGGTTCAGTCACCGTGTGGACATTATGTTTCGCACGTGACATTAGGCACGCTTTTAGCATGAATAACATTTGAGGCAGCGGAATAAAATCTAGTTAGGTACGAGAAAAGACTCTTGAATATCACACGAAAACGTTGACTAGAAATTAAAAAAAAATGGTTCAAATGGCTCTGAGCACTATGGGACTTAACATCTGGGGTCATCAGTCCCCTAAAACTTAGAACTACTTAAACTTAATTAACTAACCTAAGGACATCACAAACATCCTTGCCCGATGCAGGATTCGAACCTGCGACCGTAGCGGTCGCGCGGTTCCAGACTGAAGAGCCTAGAACCGCTCGGCCACAGCGGCCGGCGACTAGAAAGAAATTCTAGATCGATACGGTAGCCTACAAAATCTTCTTTCATCTTCCTTTTGTATAAAGACTTGTATCTACCAGCTCGAATCGTTTATCGGAGAGTGATACTTTCTGCAAATCCAATGTCGAAATCTTCCTTGTAGCCACGCCTGCGACGTCAGAAGGCTCTTGAATAGTTGTAAGTTAACGTAACACCAAGAGAAAGTGATCCAGATGTCGTTTTGGTGCAGTGAGAGGAGTTAATTGATTTCCGCGGGCGGTCGGCAGACAAAGGCTTTGGCAGCGACCAGCGGTCGCTCGGCCCCATTGAGGTGTTCTGTAGACCGTGAGGGCGGGGTCAACGCGAGGCGCACGCGCCTGGCGGTTAGCCAACCAGCCACACACCTGCTGCACATCTGGGAGCCGAGTGCCTCCGGTCATCGACAGCGGACGTCTCTTCGCCGTGTGTGCCACATTTCCCAGCTGACGTTTAGGGCAGTACCATTGCTTTGGTCATCGAAACTGGCACTGCACCATACATTTTGTTGCAAGCGCTAGGGTTTTCTGCTATGTTCAGATGGAATTTGGGCCACAGTCATCACCATTAATCTTAATTCTTACCTCCATTCATTATTAATGTGTACTGTTTCGGATAATGTTACTTGCATTAATAAATACAGTGATCTACCAAATCTCATTTTTTCAGAGTGTGATTTGAGAATGTTCAACATACTGCATATTTAACACGTTTGTTTCCGTCGTTCAAAAAGAAGAGGGAGAACATTGGTGCACGCTCCCTATAACCCTCTGGAATTTTACTCAGTATTTTTCTTTTCTCTTGCTGCATTCTGATAGTCCTTATTGAAAATCGGATTTATTTACTTACGCTGGAAAGGACGATGAGGAATATGGCGCAAGTTCACTATTATTGTCCCATTGGATGTCGGTAATATGAATATTGGTCTCAGACCCATTGTTGAATCTGCCCAAGTGTTTGGGATCTCCACCAGATCGGATTAAAGGAAGACATCGAACCATTCAGAGGCGGGCTGCTAAATTTATTACTGATAATTTTGTCCTAGACAGGGATGCTTCGTGAACTCAAGTGGGAATCGCTGGATGGCAGACTACATTCTTTTCGCGGAACACTATTGAGAAAGTTTAGAGAACGATTTTACTGCCGGCAGCGTAAATTTTGCATAAAGACCGCTAGCATAAGATAATAGATATAGGACTTGTATGGAGGCATATAGACAGTCGTTTTTCCCTCGTTCTGTTTGCGAATCGAACAGGAAAGGAAATGACTTTTAGTCGTACATGGTACCCTCCGCCATGTACCATACGGTGGCTTGCGGAGTATGTACGTAGATGCAGATTCCATTCGTTTTTAAGATCCAAACCATGCGCAGCTGAATGAAACTAAGAAGGTTCAGCCTTGTCACGTAACATATCTGGGGCCTAATACTGTCGTTCAAATGAAGGGAGAATGTATCGGAACTTGTTTGTAAATGACAATGTTCTGAACTGCTTCTGTTCGTAGGTTTTTAGTTCGCTATTACAGATGGAAAAGTGAACTACTCATATCCAAATTAGTTTCAGTCGTTTCCGGGCGAGATCAAACTGCTCTGATCAGTCGTTCTGCGCAAAGCTAAGTTACCAATTCTGTTGCTTGTTTTACACTGACACTATCGTGTCTTTTCCTTTGAATAACGGCTGATTCATGATGTAATGATGATGGTGATTTGTCCGTCGAACTGGAATGTCAAGTCCAGCGGTCCTTTTAGTACTGGCATCTAGTTTTACCTTCTCCCTTTCCCATCTCATCGTTAGCAACAACACAAACAAGGCACCAAAATTGTCCATAATTTCATCATTGTCACCTAGACAATGATGAGCGATTCCAGTCAATTTGTTTCTTCTTTTGAATACTGTGTTTTTAAAACATTAGTATACAAGTATCAGATATTAGGAAATGCTTTAGTACGGCAATGTTGTTGTCGTCTTTCGTGCAACTGGTGGTTACACTGAGGAATTAGAAATGGGAATCAGCTGATATATTTTCAGGCAGAGTCCCTTTCGGAACACCCGACAGATTATTTGACACTCATCTGCACTGACAGTGCCGCTGATGCACGTAGCACGAGACAGTGATTGTCCAGGATTCTGTTGTTCGAGATAGTATTCCCCGCATATTCCTCAGGCCTATCTGTAAACAATCTGCGCTCGTACTGATTTGTCATTCACGAGTCACAAAGACATTATTTTTATGTTTTTTTTTTATTCCTTCAGCTGCGTGGTTGGTGAAAAGTCTGGAGAATAGAGCGTTACGGAAAGGTAGTTTCATCTCTCGAATAGCATCCTTTTGAAGTCGCAAGAGAGAGTTTCCGGTTGCGTTATCTGAGAGACGGTTCCGACGGGAATAGTGTAGCTAAACATAGCCCGGAAGTAGCCTCACTGACTTACGGCTTTGTCAACAAAACGATTGTAGAAGTTGCTCTGCCTTCTTGGAAACACGAACTGCCCGGCACCCAAGTGACGGACCTGTTCCGTATAAAGCAGGCTGGAAAAACAACTAGCTTTTACCGGAATTCACGGCGTTGTGTGTGGCTCTGGTTGTTTTGTGTTGAAAGACCATTATTTATAGGACAGTGGACGGTGTTTTAGACCAGAACAGGTTTCCCTCTTTCAACATCCATCACATTGTGCCAGTATCTGATACGCTCGATTCCTGATGCCCGTAACTCTTGTTTTAGGAACAGTTCCGAATCGGAACGTCCAGTGTTAGAAGACTGTAGCAATTGCAGCGCTAGAGGGGGCTGAATACCTAGTTGTTGCAGTCATGAGTGAAGTTAGTGCGAAACATAATCCTCGATATTGCACAACTGCTTGGCTCACACTGGTGTAATTAATGAGCCGCTATGGGACACCAATCTGGCGCCAGAAGCTCGGCGTCCGCCCGACAGCTGTAGCTGGGAGAGGCAGTATATCAGCCGTGGCCAGGGTTGCGCCAAGACTCGCACTGCGTGCAACTCCGATTCTAGAATAACTCTTGGCTCTGAATCCCAGTGCACTTGTTCTGTGTCCTGAACTGCTTGCTGTGGCTATCGACTTCTTTTAGAACGTCTCTGGAACTTCATGTGATAGTCTTTCGTAGGCACGCTGCACTCGAGATGATTATTAAAATATAAATACAGTCATCTCGTACGCTACCATGGGGCGATAACTCTTTTCCAGAGGAACCTATTTATGCTCTTAACTGTGCTAGCGTTGAACTGTCACAGAAGCAACCTCCTTCCTAAATGTTTTGTAGGTCATAGAAGGGCACTTCCTTTCTAACTCACAATCTACTGACATCAGTTGATCGGCCGGTGTGGCCGAGAGGTTCTAGGCGCTTCAGTCTGGAACCGAGCGACCGCCACGGTCGCAGGTTCGAATCTTGCCTCGGGCATGGATGTGTGTGATGTCCTTACGTTAGTTAGGTTTAAGTAGTTCTAAGTTCTAGGGGACTGATGACTTCAGATGTTAAGTCCCATAGTGCTTAGAGCCATTTTGACATCACTTGGCACGGTCATCCGAAAAACCTCATTGTTATTCATTAAAATTGTTCTAATAACGACAGCTAATAAAAAGTAATGGGAAGAATACATTTGTGTCGAGTTGGAGAGCAGAGTGATTGTGCGTGGTTCAGTCCCACCACTGCAGAAACCACGGCCTGTTTTGTATGATCAGAAGATGGCCGACGCCAGGCGAAACGGCTCATTTCGTTAGAAATAGATGTGATTGTACCGGATAATTAAATTGTTTTCCGTAAATTAATGGCGCTGAATACAGTATGTTCTTCACAATAATAAGTTGTTTCTCCAATTACTGAAGGTCGTTGGCGTTTACGTGTTGCCG
The DNA here is from genome assembly GCF_023864275.1 of Schistocerca cancellata. NCBI lineage: Eukaryota > Metazoa > Arthropoda > Insecta > Orthoptera > Acrididae > Schistocerca > Schistocerca cancellata. Next base: position 1,069,935,896 of record NC_064626.1, read on the forward strand.
AGCGGTTCTAGGCGCTTCAGTCTGGAACCGCACGACCGCTACGGTCGCAGGTTCGAATCCTGCCTCGGGCATGGATGTGTGTGATGTCCTTAGGTTAGTTAGGTTGACGTAGTTCTAAGTTCTATGGGACTGATGACGTCAGATGTTAAGTCCCATAGTACTCAGAGCTATTTGAACCAATATGGCATTTACGTGAGCCCTTTGCTAGTGCTTAAAGCAGTAGTGGACAAACAAATCTCTCTGTAGGCAGTGTTCTGCTAGAAGTCAAATTTTGCCAACTAATGTAAGAGCTATACAATCACCTTCATGTGCAATACGTCAGAAGACAGTGTTATAGACTGAAAACTGTGGTATTCATAATACATTTATTTCCACTCTCCCCATCAGTTATGCTTGTACTTTTATATTACTAAATGAATGGGGAAGACGAAATGAATTGGCGTCGCGCAACGAAGTACCTGAATGAGAGCGGATTTTTTCTATTTAGGCTATGTTTATTTAGCCTTCTGCTTCGATACAGAACTAGTTTCGGCTTTTTAAAGCTATTATCGAATGCTTAGCTGTGTAAAAAAACGCACTGCGTTTCCAAAGCGAAGCTGGAACACAGTACTGCGAACGTAAGAAATCGAAGAGGGTGGCACGAAAGTGTCAGCTTATTCACATGAACGACTACGGTTCCTGTTGGTAGCAATTGTACTGTTCTTGATGGTTTGACAGGTAGTCGGTGCATTTAAGGTGGAATAAATGTAGAAAATTTTAATGCTGACCGAAGAATGAAACTGAGGACAGATTAACAATTACGGAGTTAGCTTTTTATACAGCTAAACACTCTTTAATGAATTAAAAAGCCGGAAGTAATTGTGTGACGAATGATAATGACGGCATTGTTTGGGCAGTATTGTTTAGTGCCTGTAGCTTGAAGTTAGAAATAAATATACTGAAATGATTGAAAGATAGTTTCTTTAAAGTTGTTTTGCTCATATTTACACACACACACACACACACACACACACACACACACACACACACACACACACACACAAGGGCGCGCGCACGCACACATGCGCACAAAGTACAATTTTTTGCAATACTAGTTGTTGAAAATTTAGTTAAAAATAGACAGAAGTGGCACACTGAAATCTCCAACCTAAGACTTAGGTTCGAGTTCGGACAACGCACAAAATTTAGAAAGCTATATAACACTCGTCTCATCTTCAGCTAGAACAGAAGGCGTTTCACCACCCACAATAACGGCTACCCTCTGGTCCGAATAGAAAATGTGCTTTATTAAAATGTAGCGAGTGATCAGTCATACGTCACAGCATCACGGACTGAGGCATCTTCCCTCGCAAGTAGGAAGCAATTCGTTAATGTACAGTATCTTATTTGGAGAGAGGTCAGGGTAACTTCATTTCATATGACCCGGAGAGACCGGTATGAGATACGTCACGGCCGGACAGTTCACTTCACTGCGTGTTGTCCCTCATGCGTTGCCACTCCTCTCACAATTGCACGTCATTTTGACTCTACAGCGGGATGACAGGCTTTTGACACTGTACCACACAAGCGGCTCGTAATAAAATTGCGTGCTTATGGAATATCGTCTCAGTTATGTGACTGGATTTGCGATTTCCTGTCAGAGAGGTCACAGTTCGTAGTCATCGAGTAAAACAGAAGTGATTTCAGGCGTTCCCCAAGGTAGTGTTATAGGCCCTCTGCTGTTCCTTATCTGTATAAACAATTTGGGAGACAATCTGAGCAGCCGTCTTCGGTTGTCTGCAGATGACGCTGTCGTTTATTGACTAATAAAGTCATCAGAAGATCAAAACAAACTGCAAAACGATTTAGAAAAAATATCTGAATGGTGCGAAAAGTGGCAGTTGACCCTAAATAACGAAAAGCGTGAGGTCATCCACATGAGTGCGAAAAGGAACTCGTTAAACTTCGGTTACACGATGATTCAGTCTCATCTAAAAGCCGTAAATTCAACTAAATACCTAGGTATTACAATTACGAACAACTTAAATTGGAAGGAACACATAGAAAATGTTGTGAGGAAGGTTAACCAAAGACTGCGTTTAATTGGCAGGACATTTAGAAAACGTAACAGACCTACTAAGGAGACAGCCTACACCACGCTTGTCCGTCATCTTTTAGAATACTGTTACGCGGTGTGAGATCCTTGCCAGATAGGACTGACGGAGTACATCGAAAATGTTCAAAGAAAGGCAGCACGTTTTGTATTATCGCGAAATATGGGAGAGAGTGTCACTGAAATGATACAGGACTTGGTATGGAAATCATGAAAAGAAAGGCTTTTTCGTTGCGACGGAATCTTCTCACGAAATTCCAATCACCAACTTTCTCCTCCGAATGCGAAAATATTTTGTTCACACCGACTTACTCAGGGAGGAACGACCACCGCGATAAAATAAGGGAAATGAGAACTCGTACGGAAAGATAAAGGTGTTCATTCCTTCCGCGCGCTATACGAGATTGGAATAATAGAGAATTGTGAAGGTGGTTCGATGAACTCTCTGCCAGGCACTTAAATGTGATTTGCAGAGTATCCATGTAGATGTAGATGAAAAAGGGGTCTACAAAAATGCAGCTTCCCACTATGAAGAAGATTACCTGAACTACAATAGGACTGAAAAAGGGACAGCTAGTGTGTGAATGGGCTGACCGCACGGCCTGTTGCCGGAGCCAGGTTGGACAGGGGAACCCCCGCGCCTTACCGGCATGTTGACTGCTGGTTGCTAGGCGACGGTTGCGATGCTGGCCTCGCGCGGAGTGCTCTCGGGGGTCAGGCGGCGACTGTTGCCGGCGCCGGCTGGCGCGCGCTTTTCACGGCCGGCGGCTGCGCGGGGGCGGCGGCGAGGCGGCGGGAGGCGGCAGGCGTCGCCGCGGGAGGACTCCGGCGGGAAAACCCGCGGGGTGCAGGCCCCCGGCTAAACTTAGCCGCGGCGCCCACTCCGCCGCTGGAAGCTTCGCCAGCCGGAAGGCGTCGCGGGGGGCGCCCGCCTCGCGCCATTTGCGTCACCTGGCTTTTGATTCCCGCCTCTTTATACTTACGCTATATTCTCCCAGCTTTCATATTTCCCTTCCCTTTGTTGTTAATCCTGAATAGCTTTGGCAGAGTTGCAACTTTCAGTCAGCGAATACAGTTAAACAGCTTTGTCACTGGTCAGATGCTGTTTCGCGGCAGTCCTGTCGTTAAAACTAAACCCAGTCGAGTGGCGAAAACTGAAAACAATTCTAATTTTTATTTATTTTTACAGCCTTATCGTTGGAAACAATAGAGTTAAGTATTTTTTAAAGTTAATTGATATTCTTTTGAAATGTGATCGAAGATGTTATTCCAGGCGGGTGTAAAATGAATGTGCGCAACGGAAAATAAAAATGAAGATTGCCGGCCGCAGTGGCCATGCGGTTCTAGGCGCTTCAGTCTGGAACCGCGCGACCGCTAAGGTCGCAGGTTCGAATCCTGCCTCGGGCATGGCTGTGTGTGATGTCCTTAGGTTAGTTAGGTTTAATTAGTCCTAAGTTACAGGGGACTGATGACCTCAGATGTTAAGTCCCATAGTGCTCAGAGCCAATAATGAAGATTTGGCCCTGTCCTGCCGGCCGGAGTGGCCGTGCGGTTCTAGGCGCTACAGTCTGGAGCCGCGTGACCGCTACGGTCGCAGCTTCGAATCCTGCCTCGGGCATGGATGTGTGTGATGTCCTTACGTTAGTTAGGTTTAAGTAGTTCTAAGTTCTAGGGGCCTGATGACCAAAACTATTATGTCCCATAGTGCTCAGAGCCATTTGAACGATTTGGCCCTGTCCTACTACCCCCTGAAGCATATCTTAGGATCTCTTAATTCTGTAAATTACAATCTAAACATAAATGAATGATAAAGTCATCTAATCCTACTAAATGATAAACGTTGTCCCTGCTTATACAGGGTGTTACAAAAAGGTACGGCCAAACTTTCAGGAAACATTCCTCACACACAAATAAAGAAAAGATGTTATGTGGACATGTGTCCGGAAACGCTTAATTTCCATGTTAAAGCTCATTTTTGTTTCGTCAGTATGTACTGTGCTTCCTCGATTCACCGCCATTTGGCCCAATTGAAGGAAGGTAATGTTGACTTCGGTGCTTGTGTTGACATGCGACTCATTGCTCTACAGTACTAGCATCAAGCACATCAGTACGTAGCATCAACAGGTTAGTGTTAACCACGATCGTGGTTTTGCAGTCAGTGCAATGTTTACAAATGCGGAGTTGGCAGATGCCCATTTGATGTATGGATTAGCACGGGGCAATAGCCGTGGCGCGGTACGTTTGTATCGTGACAGATTTCCAGAACTAAGGTGTCCCGACAGGAAGACGTTCGAAGCAATTGATCGGCGTCTTAGGGAGCACGGAACATTCCAGCCTATGACTCGCGACTGGGGAAGACCTAGAACGACGAGGACACCTGCAATGGACGAGGCAATTCTTCGTGCAGTTGACGATAACCCTAATGTCAGCGTCAGAGAAGTTGGTGCTGTACAAGATAACGTTGACCACGTCACTGTATGGAGAGTGCTACAGGAGAACCAGTTGTTTCCGTACCATGTACAGCGTGTGCAGGCACTATCAGCAGCTGATTTGCCTCCACGGGTACACTTCTGCGAATGGTTCGTCCAACAATGTGTCAATCCTCATTTCAGTGCAAATGTTCTCTTTACGGATAAGGCTTCATTCCAACGTGATCAATTTGTAAATTTTCACAATCAACATGTGTGGGCTGACGAGAATCCGCACGCAGTTGTGCAATCGCGTCATCAACACAGATTTTCTGTGAATGTTTGGGCAGGCATTGTTGGTGATGTCTTGATTGGGCCCCATGTTCTTCCACCTACGCTCAATGGAGCACGTTATCATGATTTCATACGGGATACTCTACCTGTATTGCTAGAACATGTGCCTCTGCAAGTACGACACAACATGTGGTTCATGCACGATGGAGCTCCTTCACATTTCAGTTGATGTGTTCGTACGCTTCTCAACAACGGAATCGGTGACCGATGGATTGGTAGAGGCCGGCCGGTGTGGCCAAGCGGTTAAAGGCGCTACAGTCTGGAACCGCGCGACCGCTACGGTCGCGGGTTCGAATCCTGCCTTGGGCATGGATGTGTGTGATGTCCTTATGTTAGTTAGGTTTAAGTAGTTTGTAACCTCCCCCTCACTTATCGACCTTAATGACAGGGAAAAATTAAACCGCGTGTACCTAATGGAAATTTGGGAAAAGCAATCGTCACCAAAGTTAATCTGTCGGTAAAGAGGGAGGAAAGGGTTACATCTAAATGAAAGGAAAAATACAAATGAAACTGGTGGAAATTAATTTTGAAAAGGGGTAAAGTTAATAAAGAAAGTAAATGTGCGGCCGTTACATTAACAATTAACTAGCGGTAATTAGATATTTGTGGTTTGTGGGAAATTACGGTCGCCAGTCCTAAGGACAATTACTATAGTAACTGAAAAAGAAAGGTTATTACACATATAATTAGCACTAGAAGCGTGGCAACTGAAGGTTGACACGCGTAGTGTGAAAACTGAAAGTTTGTCAGAAGTAATAAATTTCGCTACACTCTGACTTAATTTAGCAAAAGAATTAATAAAACCGGAAAATCGAAAGTTAATTTAGTGACTGAAGTTAATAGTGAGCTTTCTTTCCGAAGCACATCGAAATTCAGTAAAATACGGTTAGTCTTGGACTACCTCAACAATCATTTCAAAAGCTACTTGAATCTATGCAATTTAGAAATAAGAGATTTAACTTTGAACTTGAATTAAATGATTCTGAACAATTAACAATAGTAAAATTTAGTACGTACCAAGCTGAGCTGCAGTCACAGGTAAGCTAAAATACGATAAAAAATTCGCACTCTTAATTTGTGCTTGTGTAATCTAAATCTTGTAGCCAGCTATGAATACTTTAACTGAACTTTGAAATTAAAGCAGCGAAATCGAATTATATTACTTTAATGCTGGCGTTGGAATTTCAATGACACTCGGGTTCATTTCAGAAAAGGAAGGGACCCTGCTGGGCAATGCAATTGGGACAATGAGCAACAAAGGTTCATGCTAAGTTGCTGTAATTTTGTGAGGCAACAATTTTAAAAGCTGAGGTCTGCCATACAGTTCTGAAACTTTACGTGCTTTTAGTCTTTCTTGTTGGTTGATTGAAGGTTTGAAGTCGTCGATCGAGGAGGTGGCGACAGTCACTCATTGTCGGCCGTCGCTGTTGCAGAAGCTGGATGTTGGCGCGACTTCTTCTCGACACGGTCACCAGGCGAAACGGGCTCTTGATGTGCGCCGGCTAATGCTTCCCGTCCGCGACACCGTGTCAGAAACTATCATAGCAAGTCGAGCGCAATTACATGCTGCCCAACCCCGAAAGCGTGGCAACTCGCGGGAGCGTCACACAACACACCTGCTCCACTGCACCAACCCAGCCAGACTCCCTCTGCTCAGCCCGCGCTCCACGCGGCAGAGTTAACACTACCAAAGGTCCTAAACACTTTCGTTCTCCACACGACCTATCGATGTATTCGTTCGATAGTATAGTTTTCCCTAGGCCAGACCCAGCATATAAATACAAATAATATTCACAAAACAAACCAATTATACATCGACATAAATGCATATATATACAAATAGTAAAACAATTACAATATACAAAGAGACAGAAATGTCATATCTTCAGGTGACAAAATAAGGAAAAATCTATAGTACAATAGACGGAAATAGAAGGATATTCATTTCCGGCGTTACAAGTTCTAAGTTCTAGGGGACTGATGACCTTAGAAGTTAAGTCCCATAGTGCTCAGAGCCATTTGATTGGTAGAGGCGGACCAATTCCATGGTCTCCACGCTCTCCTGACCTCAACCCTCCTGACTTTCATTTATGGGGGCATTTGAAAGCTCTTGTCTACGCAACCCCGGTACCAAATGTAGAAACTCTTCGTGCTCGTATTGTGGATGGCTGTGATACAATACGCCATTCTCCAGGGCTGCATCAGCACATCAGGGATTCCATGCGACGGAGGGTGGATGCATGTATCCTCGCTAACGGAGGACATTTTGAACATTTCCTGTAACAAAGTGTTTGAAGTCACGCTGGTACGTTCTGTTGCTGTTTGTTTCCATTCCATGATTAATGTGATTTGAAGAGAAGTAATAAAATGAGCTCTAACATGGAACGTAAGCGTTTCCGGACACATGACCACATAACATATTTTCTTTCTTTGTGTGTGAGGAATGTTTCCTGAAAGTTTGGCCGTACCATTTTGTAACAACCTGTATATTATTGTAGATTTAAAAAAACCTTTATATTACAAAGTTTACATTTCGTAAATAAAATTACTAATCAATTGCCCAACTCTGCCCCTTTTCGTGAGTGCGCGTCTAATATCAATAACGCGAAAAGACTGACAGCATCTACGTACCAAACACTAGAAGACACTACTTTCAAAGATGATCTATGGTGGTGTGGAATGGAATAACAAGATTTCCGATGTGTGCAACTGGTGTGCTATTTCTTCACATCGGCATACTTCAAAAACAGTTGCTGATAAAGATGAACAAAAATCTAAATGACAAGATTGGTCTTTGCGGTGGGCGAAGACGTGCGAGGGGAAATGCTGACGTGACCATCGCTCGGCGGTACCAACAGAAACTGCAACGTTTAATGTCATCTCGCAATTTTGTCATTACAACTGCTAGGTCGCTGGCGTTTGCAGAAATGAAAAGACGGGGAAGTCGACATGATGCGCTCCGGACAAATCCGATATGTGACGAAGCCGAACGATAGACCCATCGGACACCTCTTCTTGTGCAGTTGCCATTGCTAGTAAAGTGAACGTGCATCGTTTTCCTTTCATTTCTTGCTATAAGGAGGATGAGCAGGCTGCTAGCTTGTTGACGTACAGAATATCTAATAATAAATCAATAGTTGAATATACATATAAATATACATATTTATAATATGCAGCCGATATTATTATAGGCCAGTACCTCGATAAAACGATACGTTTTTCGATATATAGAGGGCCGATAATATTTTTCTAAATATCGATATGTCGCATTCCTGATATGTTTAAAAATATCAACATTCCTACTCCCTACGTACAGTAGTTGTGCTAGCTGGACAGCTTGTAGCAGTTTGTAGCTGACGAGTGATCTTTCTGCTGATTTCAAGCGATTTTATTCCATCATTCTCCACAGTACTCGACGGTCCCTGTCCGTCAGTACTTGAGGTATGCCTCTATCTCGCTTTTGCTATCTTTGCTCCTTCGCGTATCCACTTCACAATCAAAAAATGTTCAAATGTGTGTGAATTCCTAAGGGACCAAACTGCTGAGGTTATCGGTCCCTAGACTTACACACTACTTAAACTAGCTTATGGTATGAAGAACACATACACCCATACCCGAGGTAGGACTTGAACCTCCAGCGGGAGAGGCCACGCAGTCCGTGACATGGCGCCTCAAACCGCGCGGCCACTCCGCGCGGCACTTCACATCACCAACAGTCGGGAAGGCTTAGAAGAGATGAAGAGTCTCTGATGGATTAGGTGACATCCAAGAACTAGTCCGCGTTCTGAACCACTGAAGTCACCTGGCCGTCCCATTATGCTTTTACTGCTTGCGTACTGACGTCACAATGCTCCTTCCGTCTCCTTTTATTCTGCCGGGCCCGCCTCTCGGGCATCTAGCGGTCACTTCCACATTACAAAGAGGTGTCCGCATGTTTTTGATCAGACAGTACATATTTCTGTATTTTGGGTACATGACTGATTTCGTATTTTACTAGCCCCATCTTCAGGTGATACCAACTTTATCACGCCTGACATTTTTGTCCAAGCACCGTGTAAAATGGGTATTAGCCTTCGTATGAACTAGGCGCCATTTCAGTCAAAGTGCATAGTCATAATCTGACAGCAATGGCTTGAGGAATAAGATGGTAAATTCTAGTGACAAGGATGAGGCTCCACTGACAGACTGAAACCGTCTGTAGGACTGGATCTGGAAACGGAATCATCGCTTTGCGAGGGTTGAGTTAATTTATAAATTATCTTGTCGCTGGTCTTCAACTCCAAGAAGTCTGTGAAACACAGACGCATTAATATTTTTACTTATGTCTGTAGAAGAATTCAGCTACAACCGGAACCAAGACTCACCATCTCTCATTTGTAGAAAGGCTTTTATTATGCATTTAATTACAAAACGTTATCCGAGGTTAATCAATTAATTACATCTCGTTTTTAACAAACTGCAAACTTCCGAAGAAAAAGATAAGAGTATCAGTACATCAGTATATATGTTATTATTATAATCTTCTGGTCTTTGGTATTCCTTGACTACATAGTTCGTGAGGGAGGTTCTTTGCAAGTCGTGATGCCAAGCACAGCTGTAACGTTCTTGGGATAGCACGGAGCTCATGCGGAATACCTCAGACAAAAATAATAAAACAAACGAAACAGACTTGCTCCTTAATAAGTCCTCGTACATAATAATTACCCTTTAACTTCTGGACTATTTTTCCAGATAAACACAGGAACATGTCTACTAATAAAGCCTGCTCATTTATATTCAAAATTGGTACGAGATTACACACTTAATCTACGAAATGATTTATTTCCAAAACCATTGGCTACGAAACATCTGGGAAATCTCGCACCCTCACAGCTTCCGATGCTAAAGAGGGATCGTGTCGCAGCACAATGAATATTTTAATCTTCCTTAAAGGTTTATATTTCAGTTACCAGTCTTTCAATTGATCTGATATCGTCTTTCAGCTCTTCCTATCTTCTGTTAATCTTTTTAACGCTGCGTACCTTTTATACTCAACGTCCTGTGTAGTCTGACCCTAAAACACATTTAAAACTGAAGTTTGCATTCCGATGTATTTCATCTCCTGTTGTCGTCGTCGTTGTTGTTGTCCTTAGTCCGAAGACTTTTTTGATGCACCTGCTCACGCTACTCTGACCTGTGCAAGCATCTTCATTTCTGCGTAATTACAGAAACCCACATCCATTTGAACCTGCGTACTGTAGTTAAGCCCTGTTCTCTCTCTGTAGTCTCTTCCCTCCCCCCCCCCCCCTCGTCCCCAGACTTCCCCCATTTACAAACTGACTATTCCTGGATGCCTTAACATCTGCCCTATCAGCCGATTCCTTTATTTAGTCAAATGTGCGATAAATTTCTTTTCTGTCCAATTCGATCCAATTCCCATCCACCCGTCTAATCTTCAGCAATCTCCTGAAGCGTCAATTCCCTTATTTTTCTAAACTATTTATCGTCCATGTTTCAATTCCGTACAAAACTACACTCCAGAGAAGTACTTTCAGAAAAGACTTCCTAACATTTAAACATATTTTTTTCAGAAATGGTTTTCTAGCTATCGCCAGTCTGTATTTTATGTCCTTTCCACTTCGTCCATCGTCAGTTTTTTTTTGTTTTTCATTGCTGCCCGAGTACTACTTTTAGTGTCTCGTTTCCTAATTTAATTCCCGCAGCTTCGCCTCGTTTAATTCGCCTACATTCCATACCTTGGTTTTACTTTTGTTGATGTTCATCTTATAACCTCTTTTGAAGAAACTTTCCATTCCGATCAACTGATCTTCCATGTCGTTTAGCGTCTTTGAGAGAGAATTACGACACCGGAAAGCACCAATTTTTTTTTATTTTCCTGGAACTTAATCTGCTTTCCTAATTTCTGCCTTATTTCTTTCACAACTTAATCAATGTATAGAATGTACAGATGAACAAAATCGGGGTTAGATTATAACACACTCTCATCCCTTTCTCAACTACTGCTTCCTTTTCGTGTCCTTCCACTTCTATAACTTCAGGTTTCTGTACAAGTTGTAGACAACTTTTCGCTCCTTGTATTTTTCAGAATTTCAAAGAACGTAGAATAATCCAGTCAACATTGTCGCAAGCTTTTTATCAGTCTACAGATCCTATGTACAGAGGTTTGCTTTTCTTCGACCTATCTTGTAAAATACGTCGTACGATCAATATTGCATTCACGCGTTCCTACATTTCTGCGAAACCCAAGCTGATCCACCCCGAGGACAACTTCTGCCTTTTTTTTTCATTCAGACCGTTGGAACGCCAATATTCACACCTGTCGCCAACTGCCATCTTTGAAATTGGAATATCGCATTCTTCTTGAGTCGGTAGTATTTCGCCTCTCGTGTATCTTGCACATCATTTGAAACAGTTTTGTCGTGGCTGGCTCTCTCATTGATCTGATTAATTCTGAGGAATGCCGTCTACTCCTGGGGTCCTGTTTCGACTTAAGTCTTCTCGCAATATCGTATCTATCATCTCCTTTTCGGTACCTTATCCTATTTTTCTGTGATACGGTCTTCAAGTTTGTTTCACATGTAAAGCTCTTTTATGTGTTACTTCTGCCGTTCACCATGTCACTTGCTTACTACTGGCATGCCATCTAAACTTCTCTGTTATCCAAAGGTCTCATTAACTTCCCTATATGTTTTCACTGGTTTCCGTTTCGCTTCTTGCTATTCTCCTTTGTGATTTTAAACTTTGTCACACACTTTCTTCAGACGTATTTTACCCCTTTGTTTGCTGCGTCTTTCTATTCTATCTTTTCATCAATTAAATTCAGTATCTCCCAAGTTATCAAGGGTTTCTACCGGGGCTTTTGTTTTTGCCTGTATGGCCCTCTGCTGCCTTCATTGGTTCAAATGGTTCAAAAATGGTTCAAATGGCTCTGAGCATTATGCGACTTAACATCTATGGTCATCAGTCCCCTAGAACTTAGAACTACTTAAACCTAACTAACCTAAGGACAAGACACACATCCACGCCCGAGGCAGGATTCGAACCTGCGACCGTAGCGGCGGCGCGGCTCCAGACTGTAACGCCTAGAACCGCTCGGCCGCTCCGGCCGGCGCTGCCTTCATTACTTTATTTCTCAAGGCTACCTATTCGTCTTCCATTTTAGTCCATTCTCCCGTTTCAGTCAATCGTTACCTAATGCTCCTTTTGAAACTTTCAACAACCTCTGGTTCTTACAGTTTATCCGGGCCCCATCTCCTTGATTTCCTACCTTTCTGCAATATCTCCGTTTTAACACAGTTCATAACCAATAAATCATTCATTCAAAAAGCGTGGCTGGTGCAGCTTTTTCTTCAGTGATGTCAAGGAAAACAGCTGCACTGTTCTCAAATCATCATGGATAAAATAAAAAGTTATGGTCAGAGTTCAAATCTACCCCTGGAAATGTTTTGCAGTTTAAAATCGTTTTAAAACCTCCGTTTCCCCATTACGTAATCTATCTGAAACCTTGCGGAGTCTCTAGGTCTTTTCTACGTATACAAACTTTTTTCATATCTCTCTGACCAAGTGTTAGCAATAATTAAATTGTACTCTGCTCAAAATTCTTGGAGGCAGTTGCGTCTTTCACTCCTTTCCCTCAGTCCATGGTTTCCTTCTATTTATCCATCTCTTCTTTTTCCTATTATCGAATTCCAATTCTTATAACTTTCATAAATTATTTGGATCATCTCCTAAATGCTAAAACCTCTCACTTTATAATTTTTATGTATTAAAATGTAGCCCACTTCTTACGTTTGGCTAAAGGAATTTATTTTTTTAGTTATAAAAATCCCTTCAGTCTCTGTAAATTCCACCGTAGTGCATCTGGCTCTCAGCATAACTTTGTATATTCAGTTTATTGATTTGTTTAATAACTCCGCAGGGATTTTGTTTGATCCCGTGACTTTGTTGTTTTTCAAGTTTTTTAAAGCATTATTGAATTCAGATCTTACAACTGATCGTCCTACGAATGCATTCTTTACTTCGTCTACTATGCTGTGATCTGAATATCTCTAATATACTGTCCATTACATAGTTCTTTATTACAATCTTCTGAACGAATCGCACTTTTTCAAATGCAAAAACAATGCTACCTTTCTTTATTTGGAAATTTTTCCGCTGTATCAGCCAAAATCCATTTTCTAAATGTACATCCTTCCTGTCTTAGGTCTGCTATTTAATTAGCCTCCTCGTTTAACTTAACATCAGTTTCACTTTTTCTGGTATCCTTCCTATTGTTACTCTGTATTAGATTACCCTCCCCGTCTCCGCACTAAATTCTACAGCTCTGTCTTTATCTTTTAGTGTTTTTATATACTACTTAGTTCTATTTCATTCTTTTTTAAACCAATTATTCCAGTTACTTCTTTTGGGAGAGTCGATAGCTTCCTTTCCTAGTGGAAGCACGAAATGACATTAATACAGTTCGCATTTTATAGTTGGATCTTGCGTCAATAGGTCTCCTTTATACAAGCCGCTGACGGATTGTTTCTTCCACGGTGCAGACAGGGAGATCTCAATGACCTCTTTCCGTAGCGTAACAGCCGGGGCAGGCGCCAGGGCAATCTTTCTCGCCCAGCCAAAATAGCTCTCTAACTGTTTGACAACTTTTCGCGGCTGCCAAAGTTTCCTCAGACTGTTTTGCTCCAGCGTTGTCTAAATAAATTGCTGACGACACCGTTTGATGTATTTCCAGGCGCATTCTCTTTTCTCATGTCTGTGCGACGGCAGAAGTATATATGTTCCTTGTGGCGTTATGCTTCAGCATGACTAGTGGTGAGCATATTTTGTTGCTGTAACTCCCGGTCGTCGGAGGAAGCCAGCAGATTCTCTCATAGAGCAATCTCTTGAGGGATAATAACAAACTTTATTGCCCAGTTTCTGTCAGAACTTTCGGCCAAGTAACTATTTGTTTAGGTTGTGAGTTGTCTCGTCTTGGCAACTAGATAATACGGCACCACGTATTTCGAGAGAGAGTAACTGTAGGAAAGTCTTGGTGCTGCTTACGCCACCTGTTGTGAAGATTGTTGTCCAACAGGACATGGTGCCAGAATGACAGCAGAAATTAGGCAGAATAGTATTCTGACAACTACCCTGTGTGCTTTTTACTGTCCAGCATATTCATCTGAAACTGCAGTCCAGATATAGTGAAGGGTCTAACACAAGTAATGGCGTCTAGTATGGCGTAGGTTCAATGTCTGTCATCACGGGAGATTCCACCCTCTCAAGCACATTTGCATCAGATCGGTAATACTTCAACGGAGAATGTCCGGCGATTTCACACTTAGAGTTCTTGAGGGGTATTAGTGTATGTAATCGGTTCCTTTTTCGTTGTGAAAGCGCTTTCGTGGGGTCCTTTGTATTGCTTACTAAAACTAGGCAACAGAAGTGCGGGTGAAAGTTGAGGCACCTGCACAATCGGCCCCATTTGAACGCACGGTTTTTCCTTTCATAGTCTTTCCTTTTGGTTCTGACGACGAACAGAATCTCAATAAATCCTCCACGAGATTACTCGAGATTTGTCGGTGTAATGTTTTTCGTTTTTTTTTTTTGTTTTTTGTCCCCAGGGGCATTATTTCCGGCACAGAGTAATAGTAAGAGTCGAAGGGAAGGAGGCATCGTGCTGCTGTCTTCTTAAGAGAAGATGAGGATATTGGGAACTGGGGTATTCTCGGCCTAGAGTTGAGAATAATTACCGAGATTCAGTCGCTCGATGTTCTCCGCAGTGTGCGAAATTTGCGGAGGTTTCAGTGGAAGTTCTGGATAAAAGGTACCTGGTTACAAGTTCCGTGATGGAGATGTGGTGGAAGAGTGTAGTTGCAGGAACTTTGTTCTGTGTAACAATGTGAGTTAGTGTGAACTGGAGAGAATACCAAGGTGGTAATTTGACAGAATACGGGCATTTTCAAACAGTAGGCAGTTTCCACATTTCCAGGTTGTGTAAGCAGATGACGGGAGAGTTTAATAAACAAATCCTCTAGTAAATCAGGCGTAGTTCTGTATTTGATTCGCCACTGCTGAAACAGTGAAATGCTGTGTTCACCCGCGATTGTTATCATTTCACAGTCGCTGAGCACAACGATTCCAAATGGAGTCCACCCTGAATGTCAGGCGTCTTTCTGTTTGAGACGTGAGACGGCATGATTGGATCGCGTACGCACTGGAACGGACGCCGTCTTAGTCGTAGCAGATTCAGTGTGTCGAGTTCACAACATTCTGTGGAAGTGGAAAACTTATCTGTTGGTAATCTGCGTCCATTCCGGTGTTAATCACGAGCCAGAGTAACAAAAAAAATATTGGTGTTAGGTAAGAAGCAGGAAGCTTCTGTAATGTTACAGAAATAAGGTAGGTAATCCGCCTTTGTACAATCCGAGCTTATGTTTCATACTGTCACCGACAAGACGTGTTCCGGACCGGGAATGGATCCTGCTTCTCCTGCCTTTCACAGCCTATGCGCTAAAATTACCCCATCCGAGCAAGCTTTCTGTACTTGCGAATAGCTTCGCGGCACCGTTGAAGACCATGATCGTGTGAAGCACTGATTTTACCTCGGAGTCACACTCGTGGTTAATTGTTTGCGGTTCGAATCGTGATCCAACTCAATTTCAGCTTGTTACATAGAATCAACTACTGCGAAGTTATACTCTTCGGTGAGCAGGAAGAACCTGAGCACTATATTTCGGTACATAGGAAGCTAGCCACCCTGGCTTATGTGCTTGATCTGTGGAATAATTGGCGACGTCGCTAGCGCACGCCGTCGATACGGGGGTAGCTCGTTCCAATAGCGGGCTTCTTCCTTTCGTGCTTTACGACTCTTTGGGTCGAATCTCCTATTCTTGTTACGGCATTCTGAATATCTTTGTGTTATTTCAGAATGATCTCCCATCGTTCTCAGGTCGTTCATTATGGTTCTAATCCATGTATTCAATGGACGTCTGGTGCCTCTTTTCGGTTTTTTTGTCAACTACTATTTTGGTCATGTGGTTTGCTTCACGGTTCGTGACATGCCTGTACCAGCGTAGGCGATTTTTTGAAGCTTTTTCGGTATGTTTGCACCTTAAACGAACCTCGGTAGTGGTCGTTTCTTACTCTGCCTTTTAGGGTCACTCCTCCAGACCAGCATAGTATCCTTGTCTCTGAAACCTGGAGATTCCTTCGTCTGTTTTGCGCATGGTCCGGAGTATTGCGAACTGTACATTAGAGCTGTTCCTATCAGTTGTTTGTATATATTTCCAGTGACTTCGATGGGTATTTTTGCGTCGCATATGTCTCCTAATAGTGACTTCCATTTTAACCCTCAAGTTTATTCTAAGGTTTCCAATGTCTTTGTCTGTGAAAGCTGTGGATGTTATTACCGATCCCAGGTACTGGAGCTGGTTAGTTGGTGTTATGAATACATTTTCTAGATACACTTGCGGTTTCAAATGGTTCAAATGGCTCTGAGCACTATGGGACTTAACAGCTGAGGTCATCAGTCCCCTAGAACTTAGAACTAATTAAACCTAACTAACCTAAGGACATCAGACACATCCATGCCCGAGGCAGGATTCGAACCTGCGACCGTAGCGGCCGCGCGGTTCCAGACTGAAGCGCCTAGAACCGCTCGGCCACTTTGGCCGGCTTGCAGTTTGAACTGGCGACCGTTCTTGAGAAGTGGTAATACATATACTCCTTTTTGACCCTACTTATATTAATTTCTCCATGTTATAGCGCCGTGCACTAAGCGTTGTATTTCTTGTAGAAATTCTGATATTTGGTCATCATCCTATCCACAGTTTCTGTAGATGTTCTGTCACATAGCAATGGACTGAAAACAGGCCCTTGGTGGACCTCAACTTTTTCTTCGAATTCTTCGCTGACATTTGCATAATTTATAACTTCGGTCTTGATATTGTCATACATGTTACACCGGGTTGAAGAAATTTTCACCACGAGCAAGGAGTGGAGAGATGTGGCGTAAAGTTTCTAACGACTAGACGTAACGCTGATATCGTGGACTAATTAACTAATCTCTCCACCATGTTTCCCTAAGTGAGAGCGTATAACATTTCTCATAGTCGTCTTTCCGTCAGGTAGGGACTTTAAGCTCGGCGCACGCTTTGGTTCTATTCGTGACACATAGGTTATAAGCCGATACTGGCTTTCCCTTCTCTCATCGTCATCATCATGCAACACAAACATTACTCCCCATTATATACATGTCTGTTACCGTGAGCTACAAATACACTTAAGAAGCACATTTCACACTGCGTGAAAAGCGCCATTCAGTACGGTCGAAGAAAAGACGTTCCTGTTATGCGGCTGATCAAGCCTTCGGGATCTCCCAGCTATCAGTGACACACAACTCTCTTTCTGCGGAGATATTTCGCGTTCGACTACATGGAGCTTCGGAAAGAGATATGTAGTTGTTACAAACATCAAGGACGAAATGAAGGAAGGTTATGACTGGGTGTTGTGTGATGTCCTTAGGTTAGTTAGGTTTAAGTAGTTCTAAGTTCTAGGGGACTGATGACCATAGATGTTAAGTCCCATAGTGCTCAGAGCCATTTCGAAGGAAGGTTAAGGCTTAGAAGCCGTTATCGATGAGGTGAAACACAATTTCAAATTGAACAATCATAGGGAGGAAATCGACCGTACCTTTACAAAGGACCCTTCTCGGAAATGGCCTTAATCGGTTTGGGGAAATCAGGATGGCAAGAGGGAGCTTTGAATTACAGTCTTCCCACATTCAAATCTAGTGCCTAACGGTTGCCTCACCTGGTTCGCTGAATAGTAACTGCGTGCTCATAAAGCTGTTTATAACGTACACAGATCATTTTAAAAAAAGTGAGAAACCTGGATCACTTTTACATTTTTCACGCAACTGTTTTTTCTGCCTGGTGTCCCTTGATGTTTGGGACTATAATATGAAAGAACCTCTCCTCTCTGTTCTTATCCAGTTTTCTAAGGCTGCTGAGCTCTTTGCTCTTGCTTTCGTTCAAAATGGTAACGCAAATATGGCACAGACGTATTTCATTTGGATACAACTGAAATCGCGCTTCTGAATTGCAGCCGTTCGATACGAATGCTAGCAGACAAGAGAGAGAGAGAGATCTGAAATTCTTTCTTCATTTCGAGACTTGTGAAAATGACTCGGCAACAAAGATATATAGGGTGTTCAAAAAAAGTGTCACATGTTCCTGTAGGAAGTAGTATTGACCAAACTAGAAGAAAAATTCCTGTAAATGATATGTTCGGAAGCCAATGCCACTCATTCTCAAATGTCTTGTCATGTAAAAGCAGACGCTATAGGCAATGCTGAATGTCATTACTACGCGTCCTGACACTTTCTTTAGTCCTTCTTCGCAGTGAATCACGCACTCTTTCAAATACACCTAGCCGCATTCGGATTGCGTTACATGCACATTCCTGTAATGTCTGCACATCGTCGATGAGTAGGCATACAGCAGTGCCTTTCCTTACCCCGCGGGCAGAAATCGAACGGATTCAGGTCCGGTAAACGGGGACACGCTATCGGACCTTCTCGACCAATCCATCGCGCATGAAACGTTGCAGTGAGAAGCCGTCGCAAGATACGTAGAAAATAGGCGGTGCCCCGTCTCATGCATAAACCAAAATAGGTGTCTTTCTGCAAACGTAACATTTTTCAATAGCGCGGATGATGTATCGCGCAG
The DNA here is from genome assembly GCF_023864275.1 of Schistocerca cancellata. Lineage (NCBI taxonomy): Eukaryota > Metazoa > Arthropoda > Insecta > Orthoptera > Acrididae > Schistocerca > Schistocerca cancellata. The sequence continues at coordinate 1,069,954,459 of NC_064626.1, forward strand.
AAACAGGTGGTATACACCAACTGTTAATCTGTTTGGCAAAGTATGTAGCCAGCCGGTGTGGCCGAGCGGTTCTAGGCGCTTCAGTCCGGAACCACGCTGCTGTTACGCTCGCAGTTTCGAATCCTGCCTCGGGCACGCGTGTGTGTGATGTCCTTAGGTTTGTTAGGTTTAAGTAGTTCTAAATCTAGGGAACTGATGACCTCAGATGTTAAGTCCCATAGTGCTTAGAGCCATTTGAGGCATTTGAACCAAAGTATGTGGCCCTGTCTCTCACCTAAAAGTGTAGAAAAATGTAATTTAATGCGGATGAGTAGGAAAAACAACCTAGTAATGTTTGAATACAGCATTGGATGTGTTCTATTTGACAAGGTCACGTCGGTCAAACATCTAGGAGTAACGTTGCAATGCGATGTGAAATGGAACGAAAACGTAAATACGATAGAAGGGAAGGCGGATTGTCAACTTCAAATTATTTGGAAAATTTTAGGAAAGCGTGGTTCAGCTTTAGAGGAGACTGCACATAGTACGCTAGTGCTGTCCATTCTACAGTACTGCGCGAGTGTTTGGGATTCCTACTAGGTCGGATTAAAGGAAGATGTCGAAGCAGCTCAGAGGCGTGGTGCTGGATTTGTTACCGGTAGGTTCGATTGGCACTCGAGTATTACGGAGTTGCTTCGTGTTCTCAAATCAGAATCCCTGGAGGGAAGACGACGTTCTTTAAGAAACACTACTGAGAAAATTTAGAGAACCGGCGTTTGAAGTCGTTTTCAGAGCGATGCTACTGCCGAAAGCGTATATTTCGTGTAAGGACGACGAAGACAAAATAAGCGAAATTAAGACTCGTACAGAAGAATATAGGTAGGTGTTTTTTCTTCGCTCTATATCCGAGTGGAACAGGAAAAGGAAAGGAAATAAACAGTAGTGCGAGCGGTTCTAGGCGCTGCAGTCTGGAACCATGCGACCGCTACGGTCGCAGGTTCGAATCCTGCCTCGGGCATGGATGTGTGTGATGTCCTTAGGTAAGTTAGGTTTAAGTAGTTCTAAGTTCTACGGGACTGATGTTAAGTCCCATAGTGCTCAGAGCCATTTGAACAGTAGTGGTACAACGTACTCTCCGACATACACCATACGGTCGCTTGCGGAGTATGTATGTAGGGTTAGTATCCTGAGTATACATTAATACTGAAGCGTTCCTGAGAGCACACCTATGATTGCTCGAGGATTTGCAACTGCCAACACGTGCGTATTGCTGTAATTTACTATGGCATTTCTTGTGACGGTCTATGCCACAGAACACATTGTCTGTCACAAGTAAAGTCCCACAGGTTTACTTTTCTGGACATAAAGAGTGTCCCATGAGCAATGGTCAATATTCAAGAATATGACAGGAACGATCATTCGAAATCTAGTAAACATGGGGTCCAAAATGGATACCTTCAGAGATAGCAGCATTGTTTCGTCTTCGATACTGTCAAATAAATCCTTCCACTGCAAACTCTTTGCTTTCTTTATGGGAGAAGGTAGTATGGACGAAAACAAGAAAAATTTCAGCTAAAAATGCGCTTTAAAATGCACACCTTAAGAGCTATGAGCACTTGTTTTGTAGAAGAAGTATATTACACAGTAACGAAGATGTGTAAATTGCTCGTCGCTCTTAGGGTACGCATTTTAGTGTTCGTATTTTTTTTTCTTGCTTTGTTCTATAATTATTTCCTCTAAAAATATGGAAAGAAAAGTGCTTGCAGAAGAATAGATTTGCTTCACAGTGTCGATGACGAGCAAGTGCTCGTAGCTTTTAAAGTATGCATTTCAGACCCCATGTTACTACACATTTTTGCATTCAATGTTCGTTCCTGTCATGTCCCTATTTATTAACTATTTCTCCTGGGCCATTCTGTATACACTACTGACCATTAAAATTGCCACACCAAGAAGAAATGCAGATGATAAACGTGTCTTCATTGACTAATATATTATACTAGAACTGACATGTGCTTACATTTTCACGCAATTTGGGTGCATAGATCCTGAGAAACCAGTACCCAGAACAACCACCTCTGGCAGTAATAACGGCCTTGGTACGCCTGGGCATTGGGTCAAACAGAGCTTGGATGGCGTGTACAGGTACAGCTGCCCATGGAGCTTCAACACGATACCACAGTTCATCAAGAGTAGTGACTGGCGTATTGTGTCGAGCCAGTTACTCGGCCACCATTGACCAGACGTTTTCAATTGGTGAGAGATCTGGAGAATGTGCTGGCCAGGGCAGCAGTCGAACATTTTCCGTATCCAGAAAGGCCCGTACAGGACCTGAGACATGCGGTCGTGCATTATCCTGCTGAAATGTAGGGTTTCGCAGGGACCTAATGAAGGGTAGAGCCACTGGTCGTAACACATCTGAAATGTAACGTCCACTGTTCAAAGTGCCGTCAATGCGAACAAGAGGTGACCGAGACGTGTAACCAATGGCACCCCATACCATCACGCCGGGTGATACGCGAGTATGGCGAGTATGACGCTTCCAATGTGCGTTCACCGCGATGTCGCCAAACACGGATGCGACCATCATAATGCTGTAAACAGAACCTGGATTCATCCGAAAAAATGACGTTTTGCCATTCGTGCATCCAGGGTCGTCGTTGAGTACACCATCGCAGGGCTCCTGTCTGTGATGCAGCGTCAAGGGTAACCGCAGCCATGGTCTCCGAGCTGATAGTCCATGCTGCTGCAAACGTCGTCGAACTGTTCGTGCTGATGGTTGTTGTCTTGCAAACGTCCCCATCTGTTGACTCAGGGATCGAGACGTGGCTACACGATCCGTTACAGCCATGCCTGTCATCTCGACTGCTAGTGATACGAGGCCGTTGGCATCCAGCACGGCGTTCCGTATTACCCTCCTGAACCCACCGATTCCATATTCTGCTTACAGTCATTGGATCTCGACTAACGCGAGCAGCAATGTCGCTATACGATAAACCGCAATCGCGATAGGCTACAATCCAACCTTTATGAAAGTCGGAAACGTGATGGTACGCATTTCTCCTCATTACACGAGGCATCAGAATAACGTTTCACCAGGCAACGCCGGTCAACTGCTGTTTGTGTATGAGAAATCGGTGGGAAACTTTCCTCTTATCAGCACGTTGTAGGTGTCGCCACCGGCGACTGAGCTGCTTCGACATCTTGAATGCTCATGTGTGAATGCTCTGAAAAGCTAATCATTTGCATACCACAGCATCTTCTTCCTGTCGGTTAAATTTCGCGACTGTAGCACGTCATCTTCGTGGTGTAGCAATTTTAATGGCCAGTAGTGTAATTATAAGGACATTTCTTCTAGATTTGACTCATACTACCTCGTGTAGGAGTATATGACACTTTTTTTTTCAAACACCCTGTATTTTTGCTCAAGCGAGCGCCCATCCGACAGGAAAAGAAACGTGAATGAAAAAAGTCATGACGAATAACGCCTACATGTGTGGTGTTTCAACGTTGTCCAGAAAGTGGGGGCGACGTGGTGTGCTGCTGCAGAAGATGGCAGCACAGGTGCTGGTGGTGTCGTAACACCTCGTCTGGAGCCACTTCGCAGCCAGCGCCCGCGTTTCGCGCTGGGGGCGTCGCGTCACAGGCGGCTGTTACGTCAGAGGCGCGGGCAGCCCGCCAGGCCCCGCTGGCGGCCGCGGTGCACGCTGCCGCGCGTTTATCAAGCTGCCAGCGCCGCGAGTGTCGGGAGGCTTTATGTTGCTCCTTTCTGTCCGGACTACCCGGAGGTCGACCAGAGGACTCTCGTTTATTTGTTCCTGTACACTTTGTTTGACTTACTGGACCAAAGTTAGTCCCTCTTCCGGTACTGTGTCAGTTTGTACCTGAACAAGGTTGTGCAGAGGTCACGCTTCGGACTGATCTATTACATAGACCTCATTACCTACCGAAAAACTCCAAAAAATAACCACTACGATAATGAGACTTACAACATTCTCTCGGACTTTGTGAGAGTAACTGGAATCGGATTATCATTGAAATTAAAGATTTTTTTTATTTTCTTAAAATATTCTGTAGTGCGGCGCAGTTTAAAATGTCCAATTCCTTGAAGACGTCTTTGGGTGAATACCACATATTACTCTTACTGCTCGCTTTTGTGGAATCAATATTTTCTTTCTAAGCAGTTAGTTACCGCAGGAAATTATGTATTGCACTTCGTAGTACTTCAGTTGTAGCTGTATTAATTTATTGCTTTTCCGAGGTGATTCCACAAAAGTGGATTTCTAGAGGGCTTTTGACACTTCCCTCACAAGCGGCTTCTAGTAAAAATGTTTGCCTGAGATTCTCAAACAATTAAGTGCAGCTACTTTTGCTCTTCGTATAATTGGAAACAAACTAATTAACCTCCTTACATATTCTGCATATTTCTACTTAATAATATCTTATGGAATAATTTTCTGCAGTAACTCATCACTCAGCAAGAAAATATCGATTGCACAAAAGCAAGCAGTAAGGATACTATGTGGTGTTCAACCACGGATATCTTCAAGGAGTTGGACATTTTAATTGCGCCGTTGCAATATATATATATATATATATATATATATATATATATATATATATATATACCCACAACATTAGAGGACAAATAACCTTTATTACCCGTTATTACAGCTGTCAGTGCCCCAGAAAGGAGTTCAATATGCACCAATAAAAATCTTTTATCAATTGCCCAATAACATAAAATATCTGACTGGTAGCAAAACAAATTTTAAATCTAACCTAAAATAATTTTTCATGGACTATTTCTTCTATTTCATGGACGATTGTCTATTTACAAACTGGTAGCTTGGAAAAAAATTTTGCTTTCAAAAAAATGGCTCTGAGCACTATGGGACTTAACATCTGAGGTCATCAGTCCCCTAGAGCTTAGAACTACTTAAACCTAACTAACCTAAGGACATCACACATATCCATGCCCGAGGCAGGATTCGAACCTGCGACCGTAGCGGTGACGCGGTTCCAGACAGAACCACCTAGAACCGCTCGGCCACACCGGCCGGCCACTTTGTTTTCAATTATAGTAGTAGAGTAGGACTAAAAAATTAATATGTTCATTTGTTAATGTTAACAGTAATCATGTATACATATCCTGTAAACTTATTCGTTCTACATTATTTAGGTAATAGAATCGTTCAAATAATCTATGGAACATGTAACTAACTAAGGAGTAGCGTCTCAGATACTGGTTTCGTGATTTCCCATTAGAAAGGTCACAGTTCGTAGTAATAAACGGGAAGTCATCGAGTAAAACGGAAGTGATATCTGGCGTCCCCGAGGAAGTGTTACAGACCCTCTGCTGTTCCTAGGTTTAGGAGACAATCTGAGTAGACTTCTTAGATCCTTCGCAGATGATGCTGTCGTGTACCGTAAAATAATCAGAAAATCAGAAGCAATTACCAAACGATTTATACAAGATGTCTGTATGGTGAGGAAAGGGGCATTTGTCTCAGAATATGGAAAAGTGTGAAATCTTCTACGTGCGTACTAAAATGAACGTGTTAAATTTAGGTTACGCGACAAATGACACAAATCTAATGGCTGTCAATTCAACTAAATACCTGGGGATAACAGTTATGAACAACTTAACTTGGAACGATTATAGGCATAATGTTTCGGGAAAGGCGAACCAAAGATTGCGTTTTATTGACAGACCACTTGAAGATCTACCAAAGAGATTACCTACACTACTCTTGTCTGTATTGCTGCACAGAATGGGTACTTACCAGATAGGGTTACGGAGTACATCAACAAAGTTCAAAGAAGACCAACACGTTTTACATTGTCACGAAATAGGAGAGAGAGTGTCTGTCACTGACGTGATACAAGATTTGGGTTGGACATCATTAAATCAAAGGCGTTTTTCATTGTGGCGGAATCTTGTCATGAAATTTCAGTCTCCAAATTTCTCCTCCGAATGCGAAAATATTTTGTTGACATCCAGCTACATAGAGAGAAATATCTTCGTAATAAAATAAGAGATAGCAGAGCTCGCAAGGAAATATTTAAGTGTTCGTTTTTCCTCCGCGCTGTTTTGGAGTGGAACGGTAGAGAAACAGTCTGAAGGTGGTTCGATATACCCTTTGCCAGGCACGTTAAGAGTGCACTGGAGAGTAGTCATGTAAATCTGTGTATAGTATTGTATTGTATTGCATGTTAACCGGGGGTCTAGAAACGGCGGAGAGGCTCCGGCCCCGCCGCAACTGCAATGGTCCACAACCCCACGACGACTACCGCAGTCAACTTCACCCCTCCCACCCCAGGCAACGTCTCACACCAGACGAGTGTAACCCCTACGTTTGCGTGGTAGAGTAATGGTGGTGTACGCGTACGTGGAGAACTTGTTTGCGCAGCAATCGCCGACGTAGTGTAGCTGAGACGGAATAAGGGGAACCAGCCCACATTCGCCGAGGCAGATGGAAAACCGCCTAAAAACCAACCACAGACTGGGCGACTCACCGGACCTCGACACAAGTCCGCCGGGCGGATTCGGGCCGGGGATCAGGCGCACCTTCCCAGTCCGGAAAGCCGTGCTTTAGACCGTACGGCTAACCGGGCGGGCAAATCTGTATATAGATGTAGAAATGATGCATGTAGTTTTTGTCGTTGCAGACACTGATGGCTGGCTGGAAATTTTGAATCTTTCATCGCGGTTTCAAAACTCCTATTTTCCAGTGATAAGTTTTTATGGTATGTGACATACACGAAGTTTCACTCTTTACCTGTCTTGAAAGATGCTGCCTTGCTTTCTGTTTAGATTTTGACTTAAGAGCTGACCGGGAGATGTATCATTTTTAAATCCTGAGAAAGGTGGGAAGATTCTACGAAACAATGACCCAACAATTTATCGTAGATGGTTGAGAAGAAGCAAATCCACATTTATAGCATTCACTGAAATTGACTGTTTGAAATTTTGAAGTATTTAGAGATAAAACACATGAAGCGAACGTATACCGAAACCATACAAGAGTTCTAGGAGTCGGAGGACGTTGAAGAGAGGCAATAACTGAGAAGGGAGTGAGGCAGAATTCTAGCCAATCTCTGATATTATTAAATCTGTACACTGAACAAACAGTAAAGGAAACGAAGGGACAATTTAAAAAAGGAAATAAAGTCTAACGAGAAAAAATAAATACTTTAAGTTTTGCCTGTGACACTAATCATTCAAGCCATGTACGCGATGACTCTCTTCAGACTCGCCAGGTGCATTTTATCTGGTGTTTCGGCAGATATTTGTAGTTTTGTTTTTGTAACGTGTAGTTGGAGTCAGCCAAAACAAACATTGCTCACCACTCATTTCATACGACACCCAGTGTCGATGGAAATAATCGTTTTGTTTCTCTTTACAAACAAAATGATTTTCAAAGTGGGATTTTACATGGCCATGCGACAGAGCGGTCCCAGATGTGTCTAATGTGATATTCGTTTTACCGATATGTACTAAGAGGACAGTAACGCACGGGGAATAACCACAACTCCAACAGCGATATCACCGCTCTGGCTCGCGATGACTCCTACCGCCATGCAGAAGTGCTAGAGTACTGATTATTCATCGTGGTTTTCTGTCCCTACAAGTACAAATCGGTAAAACGAATATCGTGCTAGAGTATCTGGTAGCATTCTGTCGAACGGACACGGTAAAACGAATGTCGCACTAGAGTAATCTGGCAGCGCTCTATCGAATGGACACGTGAAATTTCGATTTAAAAATAATTTTGTTTGAAACAGGAAACAGACAGACGCATTTCTTCGACGTTGGCAAGAAAGACGTGGTGAGCAGAATTTGTATGGTCTGTCACCAGCTACACGTTGCAAAAGCGAAACGGTAATATCCGCCGAAACACCGGAGAAAATGCGATTCAAGAGAAACACCTTATAAATAGCTAGAATGAATTACAGTATTACCCGCTATAATGTGATCTGGCCTACATGTTGCCAACGTTATTTCGACTATGCTGCAGAAGTTTCACTGGGAAGCCCTTACTCCACCAAGTGCCGATCTCTCCCCATGCGATTTCCATGTATTTGGAGCCCTGAAGAAAGACATTCATGACCGTCGATTTGCTTCGGATGAAGAGGGGCATGTCCGGTTATAACCATGGTTCCGTAGGCAACCGCAGGTATGTTTCTATGACGGCATTCACGGTCTTGTCTCACAGTGTCATACATGCATTAATAGACATGGATATTACTTTTTAAATAATGAACACTTAGCTTGCTTTTTTCCATCTGTCTCTTTTTCATGTGACTGCCCCTTATATGTACGGAGGCGCCAGAGACTCTATATTCATGAAGATGCAAAGTCAGTTCTTTTTGCTGATGATACAAGTATAGCAATCACACCCAAAAGGAAGAATCAGCTGAGGAAATTGCAAATAATGTCTTTCAGAAAATTATTAAGTGGTTCTCTGCAGATGGACTATCACTTAATTTTGAGAAAACACAGTTTATACAATTCTGTACAGTAAATGGCATAACACCATTGATAAATATAGACTATGAACGGAAGTCTGTTGCTAAGGTAGAATACTCAAAATTTCTGGGTGTGTGCACTGATGAGAAATTGCATTGGAAGAAACACATCGATGATCTGCTGAAACGATTAGGTTCAGCTACAGCTACAGCTACTTATGCTATTAGGGTTATCGCAAATTTTGGTAAATTATCCTACTATGCCTATTTTCATTCACTGATTTCATATGACGTCATATTTTGGGGCAATTCGTCATTAAGAGAGAAAGTATTCATTGCACAAAAGCGTGTAATCAGAATAATAGCTGGAGCCCAACCAAGATCACCTTGCATATATTTATTTAAGGAACTCGGGATATTCACAGTACCTTCGCAATACATATATTCACTTATGAAATTTGTCATTAATAACCCATTCCAATTCAAAAGTAACAGCGACGTGCATTGCTACAACACTAGAAGAAAGGATGATATTCACTATTCTGGATTAAATCTCACTTTGGCACAGGAAGGGGTGAATTATCCTGCCACAAAAATCTTTGGTCATTTGCCAAACCGTATTAAAAGTCTGACAGATAGCCAACCAACATTTAAAAGTAAATTAAAGAATTTCTGAATGGCAACTCCTTCTACTCAATAGATGAATTCTTAGATATGAAGTAGTAACTGTAAAAAAAATTAAATATTAATTATTTTTGTAAAGAAAACTTATGGTAAAGTGACACGTTCCACATCATTACGAAATGACGTATTCATGATCTATGGAACAAGGATTAATGTAGGTATGTATGAATGAATAATAGTTCCGGAACATCTAAAACAGGTTCGCAAACTGACAGCGCAGTTCTGTCTCACAACCCAGAAAGGTTTTCGCCTACACTGTCCTAAAAATTTAAAATGGTTGACTTCATTTATCGTTGAGAACCTTGGACAAACAAATTTTGCTTTTACAGGAGTGTAGTGTCATGTATTGTAATTAACTTGCAGTTATTCTTTAACCTCTTCTCTGAAAGCCACATGCTGATGCTTAATTGTTTCTAGCAAACAGAACACAGCATGTCATTCTGAAAGGAGAGAAGTCTTCAGACGTAAAACTACGTACCCCAACAGGGTTATGGAACCATTAGTTTTCACAACGTGTATAAATGACCTAGTAGATAACGTCGGAAGTTGTGTGAGGCTTTACGCGAATAATGCTGTTGTATATAGAAAAATCGCGACGCTAGAAAATTGTAGCGAAAGGCAGGAACATCTGGAGAAGATCGACGTTTAGGGCAATGATTGGTAATTTACCCTCAATATAAACAAATGTAACATGCGGCAAGTGCATAGGCAGAAAGACCCGTTATTGTATGATTACACAATTATAGAACAATCGCTGGAATCACTTCCATCAATTGAATATCCGGGAGTAGACGTATGGAGCAATATGATGTGGAAAGACCACGTAAAATTCATTATCAGTAAGGCAGATGCCGGACTGACATAATTTTGAAAAATATTCAGGAAGTGTAGTCCATGTACGCAGGAGGTAGCTTACAAAACTCTCGTTCGCTTGGTACTTGAATATTGCTCTTCGTTCTGGGATCCGTATTAGATAGGATTCTTAGAGGAAACAGAGAAGGTCTAAACAAGAAAGCACATTTCGTTACAGATTCGTTTAGTAAGCGCGAAAGCGTCACAGAAGCTCAGCCACCTCTATTGGCAGACGCTGCAAGAGAGGCGTTCTGCATCACTGTATGTCGTACTGTTAAAATTCTGAGAGCGAACGTTCCTCGGTGAGTCAGTCAACATATATATGGCGAGTCAAAAAGGACTTTACAACTTTAAAATGATGTACAAATTTATTGAAATAACTTACAGAATCGCTAGATGTGTCATTTTGCAGCAGATAACGTTTGAATCATGTTTTGCATTAGTACCCCATTCCGCCACCAGTAGCGCTAGCGTAGTGCACAGTTAAAATGGATATTTTCACTGGAATTGTGTGTCTGGATACGGTTGAAAACTTTTTAATTCCAGAGATCGATGAAGATGATCGAGGTGGGATGGTTTACTACCAGCAGGATGGTGCACCACCTCATTTCCTCACGGAAGTTCGAGGTTTCCTCGATAATCGCTTCCCAGGTCAGTGGATTGGCCGTGAAGGCCAATCGCATGGCCACCTCGCTCCCCACACTTGACACCACTGGATTTCTCTGCGGTTTTAGTAAAGACTGTGCGTGTTTCCCTCCCCACTAAACAGTTTAACCACCTGAAAAATCGAATCTACGCTGCCGTTGCACAAGTTACGCCCAACTTGCTGCAACAAGAGTGAGCAGGTATTGATTACCGGTGGGATGTTTGCCGCATCACAGATGATAATCATACCGAACCAAAATGACACCTGACACTTTTACGTGAAACTTGAGGTTTTCTGCTATAAAATAGCAAACAAATGGTTCAAATGGCTCTAAGCACTATGGGCATTAACATCTGAGGTCACCAGTACCCGAGACTTAGAATTACTTAAACTTCACTAACATAAGGACATCACACACATCCATGCGCGAGGCAGGATTCGAACCTGCGACCGTAGCAGCAGCGCGATTCCGGACTGAAGCGCCTAGAACCGATCGGCCACAGAGACCGGCTATAAAATAACACATCCACCGATTCTGTAAAATATCTCAATAAATTTCTATATCATTCCAAAGCTGAATAGCCCTTTTTGTCTCACCCTGTATTACTTCTTCCCACGTATATCCCATGAAAAGATCATGAAGTTGAAATCAGAGAGATTCTAGCCCACACGGAGGCTTACCATTAATCGTTCTTCTCGCGAACCATTTGGGACTGGATAAGGAAAAAGGGGGGGGGGACTGTGGTACACGAAGCCCCCCCCCCACCCCGCTTCACAGTGTGGGGTCACTTGCAGAGTATACATATTGTTGTTGTTGTTGTTGTGGTCTTCAGTCCTGAGACTGGTTTGATGCAGCTCTCCGTGCAAACAGTAAAGCTGCATGCCCTCGGGAAAAATTACGGCTGTAGTTTCCCATTCCTTTCAGCCGTTCGCAGTTCCAAAACAGCAAGGCCGTTTTGGTTAGTGTTACAGGGCCAGACCAGTCAGTCATCCAGACTGTTGCCCCTGCAACTACTGAAAAGGCTGCTGCCCCTCTTCAGGAACCACACGTTTGTCTGGCCTCTCAACAGATACCCCTCCGTTGTGGTCGCACTTACGGTACGGCTATCTGTATCGTTGAGACACGCAAGCCTCCCCACCAACGGCAAGGTCCATGGTTCATAGGGGAGGAGTATACATGTAGATGTAATATTACCGGTTACCCTATTAGCTACTCATTTCACGTCTCTGCCAATAAGAATTAAAAATTTTGAACCATTTAGTATGTTTAGTGGGAGAGTATTGACATATATGTATAAAAAAAACTACAGATACAGAACGGAACCCTGTGGCACAACCCCCTCACCCTCGATCACTCTGCATGGCTCCAGTTAGGGTCAAATCTCTCCGCTGTTCGTTGAGACTGGACAACCTTCTGCTTGCTCATTTCCAGACTAACGTAACGATCAGTTGACAGAGAATTCCTAGTGTAAGAGTACGGTTGCCCTCGCTTCAGAGTTCGAAATATAGTTTTAATTTTTGACGTGATATTTTGTGCTGCCAATAATTTCTCTGAGCTTCCGTGGACATGTTGCACGTCTGCTACGACTACCAGGTCTCTTGGTCGGTGTAGTATTTTACACAATTACGCAAAACTGATGTGCGTGGAAACAAACAGACGGAGGTCTGGAAGCGCGTGGGGCGAGACAAATGGAGGCGGCGGGCTGGCGGTCAGCGCGTTTGTTTTCCTTGGCCGCAGCCACGGTCAGCCCATTCACGCCCATGTTCCTCGGAGACCGGTCTGTGCGTCTCACGTATAACAAGCGTTACTTCCTAGCCTCTGTAACTCTGGTCTGTAGCTTTATCGAACATCAACACACAGGATGTGGACGACAGGGAAAATTATTAAGGAAGTAGAAAGTTTCAGGAGACATTGCTTTATTGAATTAATGATAATAGTTATTTCGTTCCATTCTTGACATATCATTTTCATACAAGTAATTTCTTACTGAAATTAAGACAGGAACCAGTCATTACTATTTATTTTAACGTTAAGGTGTGGTTTTAAAACCTGAACAGTTCATGACTAAGACAGTAATACCGGAGAACGTTTTTTTACGACGTTTTTTGCATAATGTGCAACGCAACAGCTCGAATGGGGTTATTAATGGACCATGGGATGTGTTGGCAATCGCTGACTTTGTGGTTAACAGCGCTCCAAATGGGTGTGCAGCTCCACAACTATCGATCGTAAAAAATCGACAAGACATCTTAAGAACGATGACGATGATAAAGTCCCATACGGGCCGATGTGGGAGACCCGCACCCCCGTACTAGTCAAGGTCCTAGTGGAGGTGGTTTGCCATTGCCATCCTCCGACCGTAATGGGGAAGAATGATGATGATAATGAGGACGACATAACAATAGCCAGTCATCTCGGAGCAGGTGAAAATCCCTTACCCCGCCGGGAATCGAACCCGGGACCCCGTGCTCGAGAAGCGAGAACGCTACAACGAGACCACGAGCTGCGGACAAGATACAATACATCAAATATACATCGAGGGAAGATTCCAGAACTTTCCAAAAGAGAAATTCATAATGCCTTGCGGATCCAATCTGATTAGGCAATGTATGAATTGTAACAGAGTAACAACACAAAGCTACTATTTAGACAACGCCTGCAAATTGCGACTGACGATACATCCACTGTAGACTATAAAAAAAATGCCTTAAACTACTTGGTAACGGAAACTCGGACAAAAGTCTGTGAAAGTCGCAGACATACTGTGTATGAAAGACACAGACAAAATGGCTGCCGCTTCAATTAAACAAAGCAATGCCTCACTGAATCTGGCCACTGAACTAGTGCCGTTTCTAATTCTTAAGTAACACCTCATGCACTACAGAGATAATTAATGTTGAACATCGCAGCCTGTGCCAACGGCCTTGCCGCAGTGGTCTACATCTACATCTACATGGATAATCTGCAAATCGCAAGTGCCTGGCAGAGTAACACCGGATCCCTCACATCACCTAAGTTAAGCGCTGTCGGGCTTGGCTAACACTTGGATGTGTAGCCGGCCGGTGTGGCCGAGCAGTTTTAGGCGCTTCAGTCTGGAATCTCGCGACCACTACGGTCGCAGGTTCGAATCCTGCCTCGGGCATGGATGTGTGTGATGTCCTTAGGTTAGTAGGTTTAAGTAGTTCTAAGTTCTACGAGACCGATGACCTCAGATGTCCCATAGTGCTCAGAGCCATTTGAACTTGGATGGGTGACCGTGCACTCAGCCCTTGTGAGGCAAACTGAGGAGCTACTTGATTGAGAAGTAGCGGCTCCAGTCTCTGAAACTGACATACGACCGGGAGAGCGGTGTTCTGACTACATTCCCCTCCATATCCGCATCAAAAAAATGGTTCAAATGGCTCTGAGCACTATGGGACTTAACATCTGTGGTCATCAGTCGTAGAAATTAGAACTACTTAAACCTAACTAACCTAAGGCCATCACACACATCCATGCCCGAGGCAGGATTCGAACCTGCGACTGTAGCAGTCGCGCGGTTCCGGGGTGAGCGCCTAGAACCGCTCGGCCACAGCGGCCGGCATATCCGCATCCAGTGACGCCTATGAGGTGAGGATGACACTGCGGCGGGTCAGTACCGTTGGCCCTTCATGACCTGTTCGGGAGGAGTTTTGTTTAGTGTGTTCGAGAGTGGAATAATAGAGAATTATTGTGAATGCGTTTCGATGAACCCTGTGCCAGGCACTTAAATGTGATTTGCAGAGTATCCGTGTAGATGTAGAAAAATAACGGAGATCGCGCAAGTCGATTGACGATGTTGTACAGGGCGGAATACTTTTCGGTAATGTAGGAGGACGGACTCTACTAGTTCCGCTGTACGTGCTGTTGGCAGGATACCGTGTAACCAACACCGACTCAAAGAAAGGCCTCGGCGCTTGTTGGTGACGTCATGTCAGCTAGGCACTGCGAACGCCAGGTCCGTTGCAGGCAGAAACGCCTGGGCGTGCTTATCAATATAAATCTCTTCTTTTTGGACAAAATTCTTGGTATTGTTTTGGATTCTGCAGTTTTATTTAGATGAAAGATTTTCTTACAATCGTAAAGCTACAAATGAAGATCATAGTTCTGTATTACTGAACCCTGTCGAAACAAGCGTAGATCAATATGAGAAGATACTTTGACCCATTGCAAGCCTCGGAAATTTTACATTCAAGTAACTATATTTACTTGATCCACCGAAACTTACCCCAACCCCCTTACAATGAACTCGTTGCTTTTATTTATTTATTTATTTTCGTTTGACATCGTCACTGGAAATGTGAACTAATTTACATGTGTAAATGTCCAACTGTTGCCAGTCATTAGATTACAGTCGTTTTCAACGAAAGGAATTCTAAACAGGAAAGAAAATAGCTTCATACTTCGAAAATCCTGCTGAGCTTAAACTTTTTTAAACATGCACATTAGAAAAGATAAATATTCCCCTCTTGCAACTGAAAGGAGAAGCTTTATCAGATAAAAAAATTTTATTTGATAAAACAAGTATCTCTCTTTTGCCTCTTCTTCTGTCCCCCACCCCCTCCCCCAACGTGTACAATCGCAAGATATTTCATTAACATTCAGTGCTCCTCACCCCATAGTCCACCAAGATACCTAAAGAAGAGCACCAATACGTTCACAGTTTCTTGTAAAAGCAATCCAGTACAAACGCAACTTCCTCAGATTTACAAATAAGGTAAAGAAGCACGAATTCTGTTGCTGATGGACCATGAAGTCGTTTTTGTCTGTCAATCCTTAAAACAGGTGGAAATTTAAGTTCAGGAGTACACTATTTGTTAAGAAGTTTAATGAATTGCACAATTAATTGATTGCAGAAATCTCTCAGAACAATGTGTGTTGGTCAACTACCGCCAATAGTTTCACATTTTCCTGTGTCATAGAGGGAGACACCACCCTTATGAGTATGCCTGCAACAGACCTGGCGTTGGCCGTGCCTAGCTGACGTGACGCCACGAACAAGCGCCGAGGCCTTCCTTCGAGTCGGTGTTGGTGTGACAAGCTGCGTCTGACGCGGGTGCTTTCCTTTTGAGTCGGTGTTGGTGTAACAAGCTGTGTCTGACGCGGGTGCTTTCCTTTTGCTGCTGCAGGTGGCGGGTCGGCGAGACCCCGAGCAGGAGCGCGAGGCGCAGCAGTGGATCGAGGCGGTGACGGGCGAGCGCTTCCCGCCGGGCGTGCCCTACGAGGACGCGCTGCGCGACGGCATCCTGCTGTGCAAGCTGATGAACCGCCTGCAGCCGGGCATCATCCAGAAGGTCAACGTCTCCGGCGGCGACTACAAGATGATGGACAACCTCAGCCAGTCAGTACCTAGCACTCAAACGCACGCCACTACAGCTTCCGCTCGTGCACGATAACTTGGCGATTGCACTGGTGCTGCCACAAGCGGAGAAAATCGGTACCGTAGTGTGTTAGTCGCAAGAATAAACCTGATTGAAACATTGCAATATGCATGCTTCCACGTTTGCTGGAATCCCACTGGATTTCATTGGACGTGGAGCAGAAGCCAAGCTGTTTCGTGTACAGTCAAGTACGGTAATAAGGACACGTTTTATGCTGTGCGTTATGTGCACACCGACTGAACGATAATACGGTTCAAATGGCACTGAGCACTATGGGACTTAACATCTGTGGTCATCAGTCCCCTAGAACTTAGAACTACTTAAACCTAACTAACCTAAGGACATCACACACATCCATGCCCGAGGCAGGATTCGAACCTGCGACCGTAGCAGTCGCGCGGTTCCGGACTGAGCGCCTAGAACCGCGAGACCACCGCGGCCGGCCGATAATACGGGACAACAGCTTTACCGGTGCACGTAACTTGGACAGCACAGGGAAACTAACTGGTCCAACTAACCTGCAATGGTACGAATAGTTGCAGTTAAGACGTAAATTGGCGAACAGAGAAACAACGTAGCTTCGAATGCCATTTAATTTTTAAACAGAGTTCCAGCAATATCGCACACTTGTTTGGGGAGCAGACAGAAGAATAACATGCTCTCGTTCTTAGTTAACATAGTATTGTAATTAAAAACAAGAGTACAGAAAATTCCTAACTTAAACACAAGGTAATTTTTCTGAGCGAGCTATGTGCGACTCAAAAGTGTATTGCGGCGATTTCGTCGTATACTTAACCTTGTGGCGCCTAGTGTCCGCTACAGTGGACAGCTTTTAATAGTCGCTTCTTTGGCATTTTCAATCAGTCCTGAGGCTACAAATGCACACCGTTCACTGCAGTCGGCACTCTCTACTGCTGTTATGTTATACGCAGCCATATGCAGCCTCATGACTGATTGAAAACGCCAAAAAATTGACCACGATATGTTGTCCACTGCAGTGAAATTCATGCACCACAGGGATAAATATTGAAGCCATTCAAGGCATTCTGAACTCCTTCCAAATCGGAATACGAGCAATAGACTTCCGTACTAGAATTGAGATCTACCACGTTTTTGACGAGCTGATCGACAATAGATTCCACGAAACAATCCAAGCGCCGGTTTATCTTCTCTTATGACGTGCGGTTCTATATCCCGCCAGCTTTCGGTAGTGAGGCGTGACAAAACTTCGTGCATTAGTTCCAGTACGTCTGGCAGCTTAAATGCCTCTCGCGACAAGTATCGTAACTTGGTTCCAGATCAGTTCTGTAGGTATGGTGGCAACGGTAAAGAACAGCATTTCTGTAGTGTTCTCGATGCCGTGAAAATTATTGTTTTCCATGTTTGTACGACGCTTATCACTATAGCTCGTGTGAGATCACATATGTGATATAAAGGCCGAGCGGTTCTAGGCGCCCAGCCCGGAACCGCGCGACTGCTACGGTCGCAGGTTCGAATCCTGCCTTGGGCATGGATGTGTGTGATGTCCTTAGATTAGTTAGGTTTAAGTAGTTCTAAATTCTAGGGGACTGGTGACCACAGCTGTTAAGTCCCATAGTGCTCAGAGCCATTTGAGCCATTTTTTGATATAAAATAATGGGTATGATCCAAATAAAAATTATTTGATTTTTCACTTTTGTCCTAAAAAATTTAATTTGTTATATGTTCTTAATTTAAACAATCTTCGATAATCATGAACGTATATTTGCAAAGAAATCTTGAGTTTTGCGTGCAATATGTAAGTAGAAACAAGAATACGCGCATTTCAAAAAAATAATTATTAGTTATGTTTTTATTTAACATATATATGGTTAATTTTATATTTAAAAGATTCACATATTCAAAATTGAACGAAGAAAGGAGACTAAAGTGAGAGTTGCTTACGAATTTACGACGCTACCCATTCAGCCATACATAACTTTCACAAGCCCCCTTAAATTTAGTAAATAATGTCCCCGGAAAGCTTCGAAGCAGATTTTTGTTTGTAAACTTGTGAAAAATTTTGAAAACAATATTTCAAACCACGTTTTAACGGTGTTTCACGATCGTATTTCACTACCGAGCAGGAAACAGCTTCAGCTATTTTCCATCGCGACAGTACGAGCACAACAGTACAGTGACTGGGACTGTACACGATTTCTTAAACAAAAACTACGTAGCTAGATTATGATAAAAAAACGTTGATGGCTGTTAATACACTAGAATATCTTAAAATTTCATTTACCGCGATATAGTAACAAGATATCTAATACATAAATAGGATCTCCTTGCAAGAGCCTAACAACACCAGTGTACGTGTGCTACGGTGCTGGCCAATCAACGCTCTTGTGTTTGTTTACATCAGGTTTATTCTTAGAATGAACATAGTATAGCTGAAAGATATTCATTTTTCTCAGAGCGCTGCCAACGTTAAGCTGCCACTAGGCGCAAAGTATTACCGTACACCTGGTTAAGAGTAAGGTGCCAGATGATCGGCAAGCAGCCAACACTGTCGTCCTCTTACCACTCCTCTCCCCTCGGCAGTCTTAAGCAGAGTGCAAGGCACGCCACCTGCCCTTACCGATAGCCACCGCGCGAATCGTCAACTTATCGTGAACAAGCAGTGTCTTACACACTACAGGACATTAAAATTGCTACACCAAGAAGAAATGCAGATGATAAACGGGTATTCATTGGACAAATATATTATACCAGAACTGACATATGATTACATTTTCACGCAATTTGGGTGCATAGATCCTGAGAAATCAGTATCCAGAACGACCACCTCTGGCCGTAATAACGGCCTTGATACGCCTGGGCATTGAGTCAAACAGAGCTTGGATGGCGTGTACAGGTACAGTTGCCCATGCAGCTTCAACACGATACCACAGTTCATCAAGAGTAGTGACTAGCGTATTGTGACGAGCCAGTTGCTCGGCCACCATTGGCCAGACGTTTTCAGTTGGTGAGAAATCTGGAGAATGTGCTGGCCAGGGCAGCAGTCGAACATTTTCTGTAGCCAGAAAGGTCCGTACAGGATCTGCAACATGTGGTCGTGTATTATCCTGCTGAAATGTAGGGTTTTGCAGGGATCGAATGAAGGGTAGAGCCACGGGTCGTAACACATCTGAAATGTAGCGTCCACTGTTCGAAGTGTCGTCAATGCGAACAAGGGGTGACCGAGACGTGTAACCAATGGCACCCCATACCATCACGCCGGGTGATACGCCAGTATGGCGATGACGAATCCACGCTTCCAATGTGCGTTGACCACGATGTCGCCAAACACGGATGCGACCGTCACGATACTGTAAACAGAACCCGGATTCATCCGAAAAAATGACGTTTTGCCATTCGTGCACCCAGGTTCGTCGTCGAGTACACCATCGCAGGCGCTCCTGTCTCTGATGCAACGTCAAGGGTAACCGCAGCCATGGTCTCCGAGCTGATAGTCCATGCTGCTGCAAACGTCGTCGAACTGTTCGTGTAGATGGTTGTTGTCTTGCAGACGTCCCCATCTGTTGACTCAGGAATCGAGACGTGGCTGCACGATCCGTTACAGCCATGAGGATAAGATGGCTGTCATCTCGACTGCTAGTGATACGAGGCCGTTGGGATCCACTACGGCATTCCGTATTACCCTCCTGAACCCACCAATTCCATATTCTGCTATCAGTCATTGGATCTCGACCAACGGGAGGAGCAATGTCTCGATACGATAAACAGCAATTGCGATAGGCTACAATCCGACTTTTATCAAAGTCGGAAACGTGATGGTACGCATTTCTCCCCCTTACACGAGGCATCACAACAACGTTTCACCAGGCAACGCCAGTCAACTACTGTTTGTGTATGAGAAATGGGTTGGAAACTTTCCTCATGTCAGCACGTTGTAGGTGTCGCCACCGGCGCCAACCTTGTGTGAATGCTCTGAAAAGCTAATCATTTGCATATCACAGCATCTTCTTCCTGTCGGTTAAATTTCGCGTCCGTAGCACGTCATCTTCGTGGTGTAGCAGTTTTAATGGCCAGTAGTGTATGTAAAGCGAAGGTGGAGGGGGGAAGAAAGGAAAGGGATTACTGCGTCGGGACATTACGCAGAATCAGCGGCGACGAAAGATAATGTGTACCGGATTGTGATTCGAAACCTTGGCCTACTGCCTATTAGGCAGGTGCGTTAGTCACTGCGCCATGTGGGACACTGTTATTGCAACTGCCCTGACTATCTCGGCATGCCTCACCGCCGACGCACACTCCCACCGAGCGCCATGTGTCCATAGTCCCTGTCCATTTCCTCCATGCTCGCTACTCTGAGATTCCCTCAGGAGGTCGGACGTACTTGTGCATCCGCATTGAACAAGGTGGATCCATTGCCAAGACACGGGTTCCCAGTTAGATGCCGTGCTTCTTGACTTCCGCAAGGCGTTTGATACAGTTCCCCGCATTCGTTTAATGAACAAAGTAAGAGCATATGGACTATCAGACCAATTGTGTGATTGGAGTGTATACCGTAGACACAGGCTGCACAACGAAGGGGGAGGCGTGTTTATAGCGATAAAAACTGCAATAGTATCGAAGGAAATTGACGGAGACCCGAAATCTGAAATAATTTGGGTGAAGGTCACGGTTAAAGCAGGATCAAACATGGTAGTTTGCAGACAAACAAAAATTACACGAAGCGAAATGTGGTGTGAAGAGAGCTATGCGAGAGGCGTTCAATGAATTCGAAAGTAAAGTTCTGTGTACTGACTTGGCAAAAAATCCTAAGAAATTTTGGTCTTATGTCAAAGGGGTAGGTGGATCAAAACAAAACGTCCAGACACTCTGTGACCAAAATGGTACTGAAACAGAGGATGACAGACTAAACGCCGAAATACTGAATGTCTTTTTCCAAAGCTGTTTTACAGAGGAAGATAGCACTGTAGTTCCTTCTCTAGAGTGTCGCACAGATGACAAAATGATACATATCGAAATAGATGACAGATGGATAGAAAAACAATTAAAATCGCTCGAAAGAGGAAACGCCGCTTGACCTGATGGAATATCAGTTCGATTTTACACAGAGTACGCGAAGGAACTTGCCCTCCTTCTTGCAGCGGTGTACCGTAGGTCTCTAGAAAAGCGTAGCGTTCCAAAAGATTGGAAAAAGGCAAAGATCATCCCCGTTTTCAAGAAGGGACGTCGAACAGACGTGCAAAACTATAGACCTATATCTCTAACGTCGATCAGTTGTAGAATTTTGGAACACGTTTTATGTTCGAGTATAATGACTTTTCTGGACACAAGAAATCTACTCTGTAGGAATCAGCATGGGTTTCAAAAAAGACGATCGTATGAAACTCAGCTCGCGCTATTAGTCCACGAGACTCAGAGGGCCATAGACACGGGTTCCCAGGTACATGCCGTGTTTCTTGACTTCCGCAAGGCGTTTGATGCAGTTCCCCACAGTCGTTTAATGAACAAAGTAAGAGCAGACGGACTATCAGACCAACTGTGTGATTGGATTGAAGAGTTCCTAGATAACAGAACGCAGCATGTCATTCTCAATGGAGAGAAGTCTTCCGAAGTAAAAGTGACTTCAGGTGTGCCGCAGGGGAGTGTCGTAGGACCGTTTCTATTCCCAATGTATATAAATGACCTTGTGGACGACATCGGAAGTTCACTGAGGCTTTTTGCGGATGCTGTAGTATATCGAGAGGTTGTAACAATGGAAAATTGTACTGAAATGCAGGAGTATCTGCAACGAATTGACGCATGGTTCAGGGAATGGCAACTGAACCTCAACGTAGACAAGTGTAATGTGCTGCGAATACATAGACAGAAACATCCTTTATCATTTAGCTTCAATATAGCAAGTCAGCAACTGGAAGCAGTTAATTCCATAAATTACCCGGGAGTAGGCATTAGGAGTGATTTAAAATGGAATGACCATATAAAATTAATCGTCGCTAAAACAGATGCCAGACTGAGATTCATTGGAAGAATCCTAAGGAAATGCAATCCGAAAACAAAGGGAGTAGGTTACAGTACACTTGTTCGGCCACTGCTTGAATACTGCTCACCGATGTGGGATCCGTACCAGATAGGATTGATAGAAGAGATAGAGAAGATCCAACGGAAAGCAACGCGCTTCGTTACAGGATCATTTAGTAATCGCGAAAGCGTTACGGAGATGATAGATAAACTTCAGTGGAAGGCTCTGCAAGAGAGACGCTCAGTGGCTCGGAACGGGCTTTTGTTGAAGTTTCGGGAACATACCTTCACCGATGTGTCCCTCCAACGTATGTTTCGCGAAGATACTATGAGGATAAAATCAGAGAGATTAGAGCCCACACAGAGGCATACCGACAATCTTTCTTTCCACGAACAATACGAGACTGGAATACATGAGAGAACCGATAGAGGTACTCAAAGTACCCTTTGCCACACATCGTCAGGTGGCTAGAGGAGTATGGATGTAGTTGTAGATGTAGATACACGAATCAGTTATATGAATTGTTGATGTCTATTCTTTCGGACATGTCTGTTTCCAGTCCGAGAATACCAAATACGGACGCCCAATAGCCAGAAAGTGACCTAGCGAGTATAGTTTACTGCACACAGGAAGCTGCGTCACCTGCTTTCCAGGGAACTTTGCTCTCTTAGTATGTTCGTACGTTACCATCCCTGTACACGGGAATATACTTCAGAATTTTTTTAAGATTTCCCCGCTGTTAGAATAATCTTTTCGACCATTGTGTGTTGCTAACGACCCACCTCAAAAATACACTGACGAAAATGCGAAGTGTTACTCCGTGAAGCATCAGTGAAATATCAATCATATCTTTAGGAAATATTCATGTGCACCTATATAACTACTCTGCAATTCAGGCTTAGCTGCCTGGCAGAGGATTCATCGAACCACCTTCAGACTATTTCTCTATCGTGCCACACACTAACAGCACACAAATCTTTCCGCACGAGCTCTGATTTTTATTACTTTATTATGATGATCATTCTGTCTGTGTAGGCTGGCATCAATAAATATTTTCATATTCAGAGGAGAAAGGTGGTGACTCAAATATCGCGAACGTATCTCTCCGTAATGAAAAAAGCCGTTCTTTTAATGAGTGCCACCACAAGTCGTTTACCATAGCCAAGACACTACCTCCCCTATTTCGCGGTAATACAATACGAACTACCCTTCATGGAGGCGGCCGCTGTGGCCGAGCGGTTCTAGGCCCTTCAGTCTGGAACCGTGCTGCTGCTACGGTCGCAGGTTCGAATCCTGCCTCGGGCATGGATATGTGTGATGTCCTTAGGTTAGTTAGGTTTAAGTAGTTCTAAGTCTAGGAGACTGATGACCTCCGATGTTAAGTCCCATAGTGCTTAGAGCCATTTGAACCTTCTTTGGACTTTTCTGATCTCTTCCGTTAGTTCTATCTGATGAGGATCCCACATCGCAAAGCAGTACTCTAGCAGAGGACAGCGAGCGTAGTGGAGGCGGTTTCATTATTAGACCTGTTGCATCTTCTAAGTGTTCTGGCAATAAAGCACAGTCTTTCACTCCACTTCCCCACAAAATTGCCTATGTGGTCGTTACAATTAACGGTGTTCGTAAATGTAATCCGTAGGTTTTTAATTGAATTGGCCGTCTTTTAATTTGTGATATTTATCGTACAACTGAAATTTAACGGATTTCTTTTATGTGTTGAGAAAAGAGACAGCCAGAGTTGCAACTAAAATGGATCTTTATTTAGCCGGTTTCGGGCTATGCCCGTTCTCAAAATTCCAATTTATCCAAAGACAAGTTAAATTCGAGTGCAAAGCATAAATGTATAGCACATCGCAACCAGTACACATCAAAGTTTACAAAGTAAAATGTGCGTCCAAAATAGCAATAAATAAAGTGGGTACATTTGAGTATGGTGCCAACAAATGTTCGTTAACGAATGGCAGTGGTCATGTTGAGGGTTACTAGGAAACTTCGGAGAAGTGCCGCTCTCTTCGGGCCATGATTCCATTACTTCGGAGAAGGTTGTTTCCATAGCACTTCACAATCTTAAAAACAAGTTTTGTACAAAACGATTACACAACATACGTGGCACATACGTATCTTTCGTAAGTGTGTTTATGAACGCACGTAAAATGCAGTATAATGCTAAGACCTAACTTACAGATCCAGAGAGGGTAATTTCATCTACATGACGTAAGGCTCATGTGGATGGCCTCATGTGGATAACCTTAACGTTTCCTTATTTAGAGTCAATTGCCACTTTCCGCAGACTACAGATATCGTGTCTAAGTTCATGATGTAACGATTATTCAATAATAAAATTTTTATTCCTTTCGAAACTGATATCCACAATCAACATTAATATGAAATGTTACCCCCAGAATTACGGATACAGTTTTGTATTCGTTGAAATTGGCATGGAAGCAAATAGCCTCCAAGTGTAATCTTGAAGAGTTTTTTCATATCGGAACTTTATGCTGTGTCCATTGACTAAGGCAGCTGGCTGGAGTCTCGTATGAAAGTGTACGTCTTCCTATAGCATCCCAGTCAGAGTCTGCAGGTGAGAGACGACTGCTTACTTGGCAACTAGTCGGTGATCCGTACTTTCCTTAAAGCGTTTGTGGTGTGAACTACGGTGTAGGCTCTTGCATTATCCTGCCATCTAGTACAATGACAATAGCGCTTACCAGCTCCCTTCCATCATTAGCGAATCACTCGTTTCGTCATATCCCTGCATAATGAGTGTAACAAGGGGAACCCGCCATACGTCGCCTCCGATACAGTTGAAACTTGGCAGGGTGGCAAACGGATGAAAATAAACGGCCCCTGTTTTGGCTTACGTGGCAAAACACGCAATAGCTTCCGAGAAAATGACGACCATAGTTTCGGCGCGACATCATCAGACTAGTCGCACCATGCAATACCTACTGCGTTGGCAGCGCTTACAGTAAACTGCAACCAACAGTTTTAGGTTGTTAGTGACAAATTTATTTCTCGAGTCCATCAAGACGTAAACCAGTTAATGGAACAACGTCAGGATGTGCACACGACAGCAACAAAATCTGGGAAGTTCGAAAAAGAAACCTATCATCAGTTTTTGAACGAAGTTTTGCGACAGTTTTTGGAAACGTTTAGTACATTATTGACTAGTGGAGTGGGCGCAACGATCACTCCTTATCCGATGGGATGTTTGTCGATGTAATCGGAATTCCAAAATGTTCATTAAAAGTAAATCTGCCAAAGTATACGCCGTTATGTAAACCCGGCGACGTACGCTTTTACTGACAGGCGTTTGTTCGCCGATTACAAAACAGCCCTGCTGTCATAGTAAAGCAAAGAGAAATCACAAGTAGAAGCGAAGCAATTAAAATACACACCTTAATCCATAATAGATTGTAGGTTCCAGCTTTCGATAAAATGCTTCGATATGCGTGATTTATCGTGCAATTGTGGCCAGATGGCGAGATTGTTTCTCTAATGATATTAAAAAAAAAATAAGACTGATATATTTGTCTTCGCACATTGCTCTGGTGCTCCGAATTATTATGCTTTCAGTCTTTTAATGAATACACTGATTCTCTGGAAGCATATAAGTAAAACACAAAGAAAAAATTGAAACACTAGATTTTCTACGTTTCAAATTTTCCTTTACTGTAAGGTTATACGCGATTTGTGAAATAGAATCTATATTAAAAGGATTTTAAATGCTTATTTCTTTTGTTAATAATCCCATTGTATTTTAAGATGTCACAAAAAAATTGTGTGAAATACTTCCACAACCACGGCTAAAGAAACAAAACACGAGACGCAAAATTTCGAAACCGTACTCTTAGCTACTGCAGTACCATCTCACTTGCTTTTACGGTGCGCGATTGGACTAATGAAGTCACGTCGAAAGTTTGTTCGTCATTTTCTTGAACGGTTTTGACTATTGACATCTAAACCGAGTTGGGAATCCCTCTATTTTCACATATCTTTCATCCTGCCAAGTTTCGTCTGTATCATAGAGCGACCTATGGCGTCTGTTATCTAAATACAAGAACAGTCCAAATGTTGCATACGAACTGGCATGAGTAAAGCGCATCTGTTCAAAGCTTCATCGGATTTTTACTGTCGTTTACACTTCGCAACCTATCGGTCCCTACTTTCCGCATAGCCCTTGAATGTTACAGACCGTTGTATTGCCATAGACGTTCCTTCACAAGAGTCTGTGGCGCGTGATCGTATTTTCAATAAGAAGATGGGATATGGACCATGTCCCGACAGGCCGTGTATAGAACTACGAAAACTGGTATTTGGTTTCTCAGTCAGAAAATAA
Organism: Schistocerca cancellata; assembly: GCF_023864275.1. Taxonomy (NCBI): domain Eukaryota; kingdom Metazoa; phylum Arthropoda; class Insecta; order Orthoptera; family Acrididae; genus Schistocerca; species Schistocerca cancellata. The sequence goes on from NC_064626.1 coordinate 1,069,980,826, forward strand.
AAAAAAAAATTACGTGTTTCACCAGTTTTGGAAATTCAACCACTAAGGAGGTAACATAGTGGCGAAAGGTTTTTGAAAATAAATAATTACTAAAGAACTATTAAAGGATTTTTAAGGCTACATTTATTACAGTTGGTATTTGACTCATCGGTTGAAAATAAAAAAATACGTGTTTTACTGTTTCTGGAAATTCAATCCGTAAGGGAGCACAATAGGGGATGAAAATTTGTAAGAAAATATTTTTTTCATTGAAAAACTTAATACTGGTATTTCACTTCTTGGTTAGACGTAAGGAAATATTTGTTAGGGGATGAAAGTTGCTATGGAAGTATCTCCAAAAGAAAGCAAAAACCATTTTTAACAAAAACTTTGGACTCCAGCTACCAGAATCGCATTTTGCTCAGAAGTATATTCAGAAAAGATCATGATTATATGGTCTTAATTAGTGTGAAAAGCTTAGAAGGTGTTGCAATTTGAGAAAAAAAAAATCGAGTAAGTAAAAAAGTCTCTGCAGTCCATACATTCTACGCGAGCGAAGCAGCGGGCACTAGGCTAGTGTGCAATAATACAAGTTTGTTTTTAATGCTATATTTGTAGATTAAAAAGCAGTTCATGTCCTAATTTTTAAGTACATAAATTACTATATACAGTTATTCGTTATTCCGACCGAAATTTGCGTTTTCTCTCATCTGATCGTAGGTTAGAGGTCGCACTGCCAATTCATTAATGAAACATCGTCACATATTCATGTTATGATATTTTTGTTCCGTATTTTTATATCTGTAATCTAATCGCTGTGGAACAGCACTATTACTCTGGCATTAACTGCAGATATTCGTACAATAGCCATAATTTATGTCGTAATTTTGTATTCTCTTGATGTTTGTTTTCTTTCCTAAGTGTTTCCGACCTAAGTACATTATACAAACTCTAAGACTGTTCATTTCTGCTCTCTTTCTCTGAAAGACAAGACATAAACATAGCAGCATACACAACAGACGGTTCTTTCCAAAAATACGCTACAAAACTGACAAGAGACATAGGCATTCACCACAAGGCATGTACCGGTATGTAGCAGTTACAATGACAGATACGTGTGATACCAGATACAGAGAACTCGAGGGCTTGGTAGTGTAGCACGAACCACTCCATATTTGCAGAGCATCTCAGAACTATAAGCTAACCTCTAGATAAGGAGACATGAAAATGATCAGAAGAAGCAATAAAAGACAGCTTTTGACGGTGCGAGAAAATTATCATATACAAAAAACCAAAGCAAAAAAGAAAACCCATTCCCATGACCAAGTGTACTTGACAGACACCTCACAGCTCTCATTGATATATGAAATAGTAGAATAACCAGCGGAAGAGCATCAGAAGACTGCCACACAAACTCTGTTTTCCTCGCTCTTTCATGACCCGCTCCAAATAACCTCTAAACCAGATATCCTATCATCCGAAGACCTCAACGTATTAGCGACTCTAAAACTTCTTATCCACCCTCTATCAGCTGTTAGATCCACAGTCAACAGTCTACAAATCCCTCCCTGACTAACCACAATACCGTCCTCCCAAATATCTTAACATAATGTTAAGATAATAATAACAACAGAAATGAACAGTTATTAAGTTTGCATCATGTACCTATTTAGGTTGGTAACAATGTCGTAAACGAATAAGGAAAGAGACGTCAAGTGAACGCACAGCTACCACAGAAATCGCAGTTCTCGTACGGAAATCAGCAGTTAGTATCAGATTAGTAGCGATTTTCCATAGCCGTTGGTATACAAAATGTGAAAACTATTAAATGAAGGGGCAGTTACATGGAAAAGTGTCCAGTGCCGATTCGTTAAAATTTTTGCAGACAAGCGATTTATCATTTGGCGCCCCGCTCCCCCTCTTTTACCCTCTTACACTTTCAACAGTGTCTATTCTCGCTGCTATAATTGTGGCATGCGTTGTATACAAATCTTGCACTGGGGCGCCCCTTTCAGGTTGTCACCCCAGGTGGCGGCTTGCGTCGCTTGGGCATCAAGCCAGCCCTAGATGTTTCATAAGTGACAGTGAGGTTGCACTTATAATGTATGACCCAATGAGAGGAAAATTAGCCGCTGGCAGCAGAGCTCTTGTGTCTCCTCTTCCCAAAGGTGTGGCCATCTATCGGACCAGACTAAGAAACAACGCAAAATCGCTGCCCCTGTCAAAAACCGTATCGGATAACAATTTCTGAGAACTCCCGTGTGAAACAGATGCATAAATTATGTGTTGGGTTGTAAGGAGTTCCAGCTGAATGCCTGCGAAACACAGAACTTCGTAACTAATGTGTTACTTTAGTTCGTAGTTGATTTTCCTTCATTATTGTACGTGAGCTCCGAAAATAAAGGCTTTCTGAAATGTAACAAAACAATAATACTGCGTAACAACTCAACTTTAGAAATAGTTCGAATGGGAGGGTACATGGCGAGAACAATCAAGAGATGTGGTAGCGCCTCTTCCGGCCAATGCACGAACAACACTGAAGTTACAAACGTCATCGCATACTTCCTAATATCGAGTCGGACCTTCTTTTACCCGACATAGTGTAGCAACTCGACTTGTAGGTTGAGACATTTGAACACATATTAAAAAAAATAAGCATACAGACGGCATATGGTATTTGTACATATTGTATTTATCCAGTGTTTAAAATCTGAAGAATAAAGCAACAAGTTACGCTATGCTATTCGGTCCCAAATAAATCACCGACTTGGTAAGCTTTATATACTGAGTACAAAATTGTACGCCGTAAATTTACATGACAGTGTCTCTCTGTGAATCAGGTTTATTGTTTTATGTATGAAATAATATCCAATCAAATCCCATTTTACGCAAGATATGTCGCACAGTTCTAAACTACACTGGTCATAGGAAAGCGATATGCACATAAACGATGGCGGCAGTATCGCGTACACTGTCATTAGCATGGTAAAATTCAGGGCTGATTTCCTTAAAAACTATGGAGTGACTAACTGAACGCCGTAACTTGTGTCGATTTTAAGTGACGAATGTCACGAAAACAAAACTGATGGACTTCAATTTTCAGCTGCAGCCTAAGCGATATAGTTGTTGTTGCGCTTTTCTGCCATAAGACTGGTTCAAAAAAAGTGTTCAAATGTGTGTGAAATCTTATGGGACTTAACTGCTAAGCTTACACACTACTTACACGCTACTTACACACTACTTAACCTAAATTATCCTAAGGACAAACGCACACACAGCCATGCCCGAGGGAGGACTCGAACCTCCGCCGGGACCAGCCGCACAAGACTGGTTCGATGCATCTCTACATGCTAGTGTATCCTGCACTAGCCTGTTCATCTGTGCATAACTGCTATAACATAAATCCAGTTGAACCTACTTACCGTATTCACCCCTTGGTTTCGGTGTAGAATTGCCCCCCCCCCCCCCCCCGTTGTTGTTCCCCACCTCATCTTTGTATGTATTTGCTTCGTATTGTGATCAATAGTAAATATTTTCAAATAAAAAACAAATACTTACGAAAAAAATTGTAACCAATAAGGGCCTCCTCATTTACACTCCTGGAAATTGAAATAAGAACACCGTGAATTCATTGCCCCAGGAAGGGGAAAATTTATTGACACATTCCTGGGGTCAGATACATCACATGATCACACTGACAGAACCACAGGCACATAGACACAGGCAACAGAGCATGCACAATGTCGGCACTAGTACAGTGTATATCCACCTTTCGCAGCAATGCAGGCTGCTATTCTCCCATGGAGACGATCGTAGAGATGCTGGATGTAGTCCTGTGGAACGGCTTGCCATGCCATTTCCACCTGGCGCCTCAGTTGGACCAGCGTTCGTGCTGGACGTGCAGACCGCGTGAGACGACGCTTCATCCAGTCCCAAACATGCTCAATGGGGGACAGATCCGGAGATCTTGCTGGCCAGGGTAGTTGACTTACACCTTCTAGAGCACGTTGGGTGGCACGGGATACAAGCGGACGTGCATTGTCCTGTTGGAACAGCAAGTTCCCTTGCCGGTCTAGGAATGGTAGAACGATGGGTTCGATGACGGTTTGGATGTACCGTGCACTATTCACTGTCCCCTCGACGATCACCAGTGGTGTACGGCCAGTGTAGGAGATCGCTCCCCACACCATGATGCCGGGTGTTGGCCCTGTGTGCCTCGGTCGTATGCAGTCCTGATTGTGGCGCTCACCTGCACGGCGCCAAACACGCATACGACCATCATTGGCACCAAGGCAGAAGCGACTCTCATCGCTGAAGACGACACGTCTCCATTCGTCCTTCCATTCACGCCTGTCGCGACACCACTGGAGGCGGGCTGCACGATGTTGGGGCGTGAGCGGAAGACGGCCTAACGGTGTGCGGGACCGTAGCCCAGCTTCATGGAGACGGTTGCGAATGGTCCTCGCCGATACCCCAGGAGCAACAGTGTCCCTAATTTGCTGGGAAGTGGCGGTGCGGTCCCCTACGGCACTGCGTAGGATCCTACGGTCTTGGCGTGCATCCGTGCGTCGCTGCGGTCCGGTCCCAGGTCGACGGGCACGTGCACCTTCCGCCGACCACTGGCGACAACATCGATGTACTGTGGAGACCTCACGCCCCACGTGTTGAGCAATTCGGCGGTACGTCCACCCGGCCTCCCGCATGCCCACTATACGCCCTCGCTCAAAGTCCGTCAACTGCACATACGGTTCACGTCCACGCTGTCGCGGCATGCTACCAGTGTTAAAGACTGCGATGGAGCTCCGTACGCCACGGCAAACTGGCTGACACTGACGGCGGCGGTGCACAAATGCTGCGCAGCTAGCGCCATTCGACGGCCAACACCGCAGTACCTGGTGTGTCCGCTGTGCCGTGCGTGTGATCATTGCTTGTACAGCCCTCTCGCAGTGTCCGGAGCAAGTATGGTGGGTCTGACACACCGGTGTCAATGTGTTCTTTTTTCCATTTCCAGGAGTGTACATTAGTATTTCTGTTACTTAAAATATATTAACATCTTGTAGTATTTAATTACTGTATGTTGTCTACTATTTTGGTATCACAGTTGTCAAATAATTGAATAATATTTGCACGACATCATCAGTTAATTTTTGCGCAAAATATTGCAGTATGTATTACTATTGTCGGGTATAAACGTTTAGGGAGATACAAGGGGTGTTACGACTTAGCTGCCTCACCCTGCGTAGACCTAATTGCCTCCATTGCACCAAGTGATAAGGAATGCTTGTGGGTATATTGTATGCTTGTAGCATTGCTCAACCAGTACTTGCACCACGCATCTTCCCGTTTTGGACACAAACCATGCTATGAGGTTTCATTTGTTGACACTCTGTGAAACCATGTTGCCCAGACAGCTCGTCTCTTGTTCTCCAGATCTCCTACATTTCTCCTTATTGCTAGTCCATAATATTGAGTCGAAGAATCAATTTCACTTTTTGTAAGACGACCTGGACCACCTAAATGTTTTCCATCTCACAGTTTTTTTCCACTGAAGTCTTTACATTGTTTTATCAGCCGAGCTCCCATTGTTTTTTGTACGTGCCCAACACATTCAAGCATTCCTATCAGAGTGTCCGCATATGGTCTGTCATTAACAACAGTAGTGTGTCCTTTACAGTCTCCATTCCCAAGGTAGCCTACGTACCTCACACCACGACCGACCTCTGATCTTGTAAAAATGTTTAGAACTTCCTTCGTTTCCATGTTTCCACTTGGGCCATCACAGTTCTTTACGTAAGTAAACAGGGGTGCCAATAAATTTACTTGAACAACCCTGGCAGACATTCATAATCTAGTATCTTGCCAGTTTCAATAAATGTGGCAGTTACAACCCCATTCAGAGAAGTGTGACCTCCCTTCTGCCAAGATCCATCAAATGCTGCTACAATATCTGTATTCTCAGACAAGTCTATTGCTTCTTCTGCTGCTCTTTTCACTGAATGTTCACTTACACCACATAAAGCATTATGTATTAATTTATTGTATCTGCCAAACCTCAGTGGAGGTGGAGAAAAATCCATCACTGTACAAAAACTCTGGGCAGCTCTCCTTCCCCTTCCAATACATCGCATTGCATAGAATATTTACACTGTAATGTCGACTATCAGTTACTGAAGATGTCATAGTATCACTGTGCATCTTACACGAGTTACAGGCAATCACTAACCGACTTGAAAGACCCTTCCTTGCTGAAATGCCCTATGTTCACAATTGCAGTACTTACATTTCACAGCACTCTTCAGAAGTCTTGACAGCATATTTAGGTTCACAATAACATTTCCGTCGTTATTGCTGCTCACATTACTACTAGGCTTGTTATTATTACACTCAGAAAGCGAAAGTTTACGTCTAAAAGCGCTGTCTGTAGACACAATTTCCGTGGGCGACTTTTGAAGCAATTGATGTCTATTATTCGGTAGTGTTTGGAACTGCTTGCCGCGAAACTTTCGTTTGGGGCTAAATTTCTTTACTCTTGGCACTTGTAGCACAGTAAACACACCACACAGAAGCAAAACAACTCACAATAACTACAAAACTACACACGTACGGAATTCAGAAGTCTTATATTCTCAGATCTTTGTTTACATTCGAACCGTAGCCTTCTAAACATCCCTGTACTTTGGTTCTGGGAGTCAGTGCCTTCTAGAATACACCTGTGTTAACGATCAGTAAGTAACGACGGAAAAAGCGGAAGAACAAAATAATGGATAATGTATTCTGACGCACTTCAAACTGACAGACGGGCACGGCCCCTGTGCAACTTTACGTTCAACCTCAGTTTTAGAACGAACGGAAAAAAATGCGCATAAACTATACATTTTTGAAATCAGGATGAAATGCTCTTATCTACAGACGAAGAAATTTTTTTAAAATTTTTTTGTTATTTTCACGATTATGTGCCATTAACAGTACGTCACATCAACCACACAGCCTGCAACACACAACGAACACAAGGCACGTGGTCAGAGGAACTTTCATTCATCAGGACCGTCTACCATGGCAATGATGCATTTCTGGACACGTGTTCATTGACCCTTGTTTCCTCCATTTCCAGTCAGAGATCCGTCCCTGCAGTTTGTCGGTTTTATTAATGGTCACCGTTTATTCATCCAGTATTTGAGAATAAGCGCACTTACAAGGGAATGGTCAGACTTGTCATGTCAAAACCTGTGTTGCTTTTTTTACCACTGTGAGTTAACATTGCAAGAAGTCTGTATGCAGAATTTTAGCTGCTGACATGGTCTGGAAGTCTGTAAACAATTTTATGAAGTAAGACATCATTGTCGCATGGTTTCCGCGCTTATAACTGCCTCTTGTACAACCCTGACCTCTCTCGCTACGTTATACCAACGCCATCTAGGGACAAGGTGGCGTTAGCTACGCGCCTCTCTCTTGCCACAGCAGTGAAAGAGCTGATTCCCCGTGAAAGCGATCGTATGATAAACATTCGTTGATAAATATGGCTGATACGTTATCTACAACATTGTTTCCAAATAGCTATGAAATAGACACAAATAAATATACTGTTTAGAACGGCCAAATTTTATTTCTTGTAATTACCGCAAAAATGCGAAATATTGATACAATGTTCAAAATATAGGTTTTTTGTGCACCAAGAACATACAAGCAAAGACGACATATGATAGCCCTGCGAATCACAGACGTTGTTAGATAGATGTCCGTAGACAAACCTGGGCTGGTGTTAGGAATGAATCAGGCCTAGTATCAGTATATTTCGAGGAGTGCCACGCATATTTAATCAAATTCTGAAAACGTGGGGAGAAAAATTGATAATGTACTACTGATTGCAGCTTGAGAATATTGTCACGGTGATAGACAGGAAATTGCAGTGATCTGCACACAATAATTTTCTCTGTTTTCTGTAAAATGCCTTCCATTGACGGAAAAATTCTCTGTCTAAAGATTGAATTACGTTCGTCGTGCCGGGTGGAATCGGAAGTATCTCTACTTCTTTGTCAGGGTGGGCTCTAAATACAGCTTTTAATGAATCAGACCTTTTATGACCTGACCACGAATCTAGAAGGGGAAGAGATTTGTTCCCGCAGAACGCAAGAAAAGCATGACGCATGGAAAGTGTAACGCTTTCCTTTCTTTTTCTAGACCTCGATGCGTCTACCACAAGATTGTTTGGGTAGAACATTGTTCTTTTGACACGTGGTCCAAAATGTCCAGTTGGCTCTTGAAGACACACATATAGTTTAGGCAATAATGAACCATCCAGACTAATTATTGGCATTATAGTGTATGAATGGGTGAGTGCAGTCGTGGACTGCGCAATCGCCTGAATATGTTTTTCCCCTTTGAATGACAGTGTTCTTTTCGCACGCATTTCTTTTTGAAAACCTGACTGATCTGCATTGTACACGTACGATTCACTAAAACTAGCGATCTTATTTTTTGCAATCGTAAGAAAAGCTATCATTTCGATTTGGGTAACTTCATTTTCCAACCTGTTTATCGATACAAATTGTTATTTTTCTTGCCACAATTTTATGTGACCTTTTTAAGAGACTAATCCAACTTTGAGAAGCTGTAAATTCTTTAGCGCATATCGCGTTGGCAATCTCTAACGCCCAATCACGCAAAGTTGTATCGCTGACACTAAATGACTGTTGTCTGGCATCGGTAAATAGCTCAAAAAGTCGCGCATTTATCTCCGTCGCAATTTCCAGTCGATTCTTACGTCGTCCAGCGACTTCCTTTTTGCATCTATACAGTTCACGTTCAGAACAGACAAAGCGATACTTATTTTGAACAGTACTGACACGTAGGCGTTTCTTACCACTTTCGTTCAACCAATACGTCACCGCTTTTTCTTTGTCTGATAAGGTAATTGTAGTTGCTGGTGTCACTTTCGGAGATAATTGATGATGGCACGTGGCACTATCACTCGAAGAGTCTTCATGAGGGCAACTTTTGTCGGTGTCTTCGCCGTATGTAGATTCACAGTCTGCAATATCGAGTGTTTCAGTTGTTTCTAGCCACATGTCTGCGCCATTTACATGCTCGCCTAGAAGTTTAACAACCATGTCGCACAACACAGTCTTCAGGCGTGTTTTCTATTGATTGCTTCATTTGGCGTCTGTGGTGTATCTCCATGGCAAGCAACAAAACATTTACAAGGTTCGCCATCACCTGTGAGGAGAGATTGAATGTTCACCGTGAAGTGGCTTGCGGAGTATAGTACAGAACATCTTTCGCATCTCTAACCAGTTTCAGGACGGTATGTTTCGAAATACGTACCAGAAATTAAAAGGACGTGCATGCGACAGAAACGAATATTCGTTTCCCCTTTCCACCAAAACCCTGCAGCGATATTCCTCTTTAGTGAACGCCGCGATAAGACGGCCGCACTTGCCGACCACGCGCACAACGCTCGCGACTCGCCATTTCCAGGGGTGGCCAGCCGCCACTGCGAGCGCCAAGCAGGAAAAACAGCCGTGTTAGTGATTTTTTTTAGGTGACTTCCAGTTCATGTCAGCAGCTACAATTTTGCATACGGACCTTTTGCACAGTTAAATAACAGTGCTAAAAAAAGCAATACAAGTTTCGGCATGATAAGTCTGACCATTCCCATGTTAGTACCTTCCATCAGACGTCAGACATAATTTTCTAAACTTTTCTCACTTACATGCTTAGCGTCACATATTAGTTGTAGCAGCTTTATTCATTCATAGATCTCTTTCTGCAAGGATATAGGACATGTCAAAGTATTTACAAGTTTGGCTCTGAGCACTATGGGACTCAACTGCTGTGGTCATAAGTCCCCTAGAACTTAGAACTACTTAAACCTAACTAACCTAAGGACAGCACACAACACCCAGCCATCACGAGGCAGAGAAAATCCCTGACCCCGCCGGGAATCGAACCCGGGAACCCGGGCGTGGGAAGCGAGAACGCTACCGCACGACCACGAGATGCGGGCATTTACAAGTTTAGACGAATTTAAAATAAGCCAATTTAAAATAAGCTAATTCATACTCACATGTATTTACAGACTTCTAGTTAGAGACAATCATTAGATTTACTCCTGGTATACAATACTTCTTTACAGATTACTTATTAAATAATGTAATGCCACACTGTTCACTCATATCTCCCTATCAGTCACTGCTCACACTATTCACACATTGTTTCATAACACTTCACTCACTACACACACACACACACACACACACACACACTGGTGATCTCTGGGACATTTTCTGTGCCGCAACTTCCCATTTGCTATCCTGAAAAACTGAGTCAAAATCCCTCCATAATGAGTGAGATGTTGAGCTCAGAAAGTGGAAGAGGTGTTAGTATTGTGCTATGCATAACTTGGGGGTAAATATTTCTAGAAAGAAAAAAAGAAGGAAAAAACATAAAGTGAGGGTGTTATGTGGAATGCTATATGTTTTGCAATCATTATTATTATTATTATTATTATTAATATTATTATTATTATTTATTTGTATAAAATTTTTTATCAAACCGCTACTCTGTTTTATCTAAGTAATTCTTTAATGTATAAAATGTATTGCATAAAAGGTACTTTTTAGCTGCCTTTTTAAATAAGTATATTTTTGCAATTTCTTTAATCTCTTTTGGTAATTTATTGTACAGTTTTATTCCTTGGTAGAAAGTGCTGTTTTGAATTCTATGTTTATTTTTTCTTGGTAAATGTAAGCTTAGTCTATCTCTTGTTGCGTGGTCATGGACAGAGCTGTTTGTGCAGTAATTACCAATGTTATTTTTGATGTGTACAACTGACTGGTATATGTATTCACATGGAGCAGTTAAAATCCCCAGTGTTTTGAACCGATCTTTACAATGAGCTCGACTAGTATTTTTGGTTACTATTCTTATGGCTCTTTTCTGGAGTTTGAAAATTGTGTTCATATTTTGTGCGTTTGTTCGCCAAAAGACATTAGTTCCTTTGTAAACTAATCAGACGATTGAAGTTGTTTGTACATGGGAGACCGATTCTGTAAAGAGTCGGGAGTGGGGATTTACTGGTTTACAATTAGTGACTGATAATGACGATAAAATTGATTACGGTTTTAGGGCGCTAAGACGACGTGTCACGAACGCCTTTACAGAAAACAGAGATGATTGATGTTAAAACTAAAATTACAAGAAGCTCTAAAACTTGAGCACAACGAGCGAATTTCAAAACACAAAGCTGACCTAAGTAATATCAAAAATAATAAAACTTGAAATACAAGTAACGAACAAAGCAGAATAACGAACAAAGCAGAATAACGCTCGATAAAGCCTGTTTTGAAATAACAAGACGCAAGCCTTTATAAATGGACCAGAAGGCTGTAGCTTTTTGACGCCGTAGTTAAAAACAAGTTCTTTTGTTCCCTCTCTTAGGGTCGCTGTAAGGCCGTCGGAAGCTATAAAAATAGGGCACACTGCAGGCGTCAGACTATTGTCAAACATATCTCGCCAAGGTTTTCCAGCTTAAGAACCACGAGCCGGAAATATTGTTTTTTCTTGTTTTCTTTTTCCCTTCATATGTAAATCGAAAACAGCGTTTTACGGCATTAAATCCTAACGTACGTCCCACATGTACTAAAACGCTCCACACACACAAAATATTCATACTTAGAATCTTAAATGATCATATTGGTTTATTTGGGCACTAGACGGTGGCCTAAGGCATGTTTCTCTGCAACGTTTCGTATCGTAATGCGAGAGACAGCCTTGAAGGTTATCCGTGGTTGTTACAAAAGTTTAACTTTTGTCGCCCCATCGTCCCCATCAAAGGAGGAACATAAGTTTGTTGTTATTGTAATAGCGCATTACCACAGACATTATGACAACTGCTTGACGAAATGTTCAATTCTTTTTACAGGTGTAAATATAGCTTCGAAATGTTACAACAAAAGTGTCTCTTACACAGTCGCTTATCAGTCATCTCTGTGCAGTTAATGACTTACAACTAGCTCTTCTCTAGCGTATAATTTAGTAATTGCGTTCAACGATGCAAGCCAAACGAGTTCTTTGCGCTAGTTAATATGTTAGGGTTGAACAATAGTGGAAGGATGCCAGCCGACAACTTCGAATTAACGCTGCTAAAATACTGCTTTAGTTCCACGCAAGCCGAACAAATACATCTACCTTTCTCTGGATAGGCACTTGGGATGAGAGGAAGGAAACAGATCGATTTATTTGTTAAGTAGAATTTGTGATCGGTGGTAATATGATAAGCATTTTTTAGTTGTGCGGTGACAAATAAGGGCACTTAGTCTACCAATTTGAAAATGACAATCCTGTAGCTGAAAGAATATTACACATACAGTTTGAGAAAAATGCGATGTAAGTGATAAATTAATGAAAAAGCATTCAGCTACATTTGGAAGTGACTCCGTGGATGTGGAATGTTGAACAACGTCATTACCTCGAGTGACAGATGAACCCAAGGTTTAAATGACTGCTAATGCTGTAATGAGTGGGTTACCCTCCCCCTGCCGCCCTCCCTCCTTCCCCCCCCCCCTCCCCCCTGCCCCCCTCAAGCGAGGCATGAAATGCATCATCGAAATTCTGATATGCAACGCGATCCAGAGGAATCTACTGCCAAAACTGATATACAAGTGAATTAACGTATAATGTTGTAATGCACCTAGCATGTAAAAGAGAATGTAGATGTGCGTTTTGCTTTGTTCACGTCTTGTTACACAATGTGACGAGGAAGTGATATTCAGGGCATTGTAATGGAACTATGTGACGTGCAGTACGTACAGATAGAAATGTTTCATAGTAGAAAGACTGACCTGGCAGAAGTTAAAGAAATATCAGTGTTGGCATTAGAGGCTGGTTGTGTAGTAACAAAATGGAGGTGGATTAGAATACCGCAGTGTTCTGTTGGGCGTGCTAAGGCCTTGTATTCCTCCGAGCTAAGAACCAACCGATCGAGGAATTTGTAGCCCGGCTTGCTGTACTGTCTGGCGCTTATCTGTCAGATTGTAGCTTTTAGGTGCTGTATGGCACCGATTCTGGCTTACGTTGCGCAATCTGACTGCCTGCTCGTTATCCTGTTCATAGACACCTTTAAATACCTCACGTGACAACGGAAAGAGAACAGCAGGAACTATGCAAGATATAAATCACGTGTGGTGAACTGTAACTCTCGTAAAGACATCCTGATGAATGACGTTTTTTTTCTGCTGCCAATTGGATATGGATGAGAGCAGTAGCTTCAGTTATGAGCCTCTTATGTAAAAGCTCAAGCGGTCTGGGCTTCAAATACGGTCATTTCCAAATCATGTCAAATATAAAGCTGGCCATTAAAATTACAACATCATGAAACGCTATGCAACAAACTTCAGACTGGCACGGAGTACGTCACGTGCTTTGATGTGAAAATGATCAGTAGATCAGCGCAATAGCAAGAAGTCGGTAAGAGTGACGACATATACATTTCGTGTACGGGGTGTAACTAAATTCCCTTTATAGATGTTGAGGACTTGTACGTACCGTTTTCCCGCTACACGCAAAATACCACAACATGCATTCAGATCTCCCACATTTTCCGCGCCGCTGACCAGGTTATTAAGTATTTCATTTACCGATTACCTGATGACACATGCCTACTACAGGTGTGTTCACGTGCCATTCAGCTAGGTTTGTGATTTGCCCAGAGAGGTTTATAACTGTTGCTGTCCTTGTGGTCTTTGTTTGTAGTGTACTAATGTATCCGCGCAGAAAGGTTTGTACCTGCTGTTTTGCTCGTGTTCTTTGTTCATACGGCACTACTGTATGAACAATACGCCATGTTATTCCCAACTCTTTGGCTGTAAAGTCCTGTTTTTCAGAATAACCTCCGTTGAATGCGACGGCCTAATGGCACCCAATTGGGAGGACCTGTATGCCCGCATAGTAACTTTCTACTGGCCGACGTCAGAAACGACATCTTGTTGCATCAATAATATCTTCATTATCCACGTGCTGCTTCCCGCGGGGTGCACCCTTCATTCGGCCAAACAGATGGAATCGGACGGTGCGAGATAAGGGCTATAGGGTGGATGAGGAAGAACAGTCCAATGAAAAATGTTCAAATGTGTGTGAAATCTTATGGGACTTAACAGCTAAGGTCATCAGTCCCTAAGCTTACACACTACTTAACCGAAATTATCCTAGGGACAAACACACACACCCATGCCCGAGGGAGGACTCGAACCTCCGCCGGGACCAGCCGCACAGTCCATGACTGCAGCGCCTGAGACCGCTCGGCTAATCCCGCGCGGCACAGTCCAGTGAAGTTTTGTGAGGTCCTCTCGGGTGCGCAGACGTGTGTGAGGCCGTTCGTTGTCACGGAGAAGGCGACGCATTCACTGAAGTCGTTTCTCCAATATCCTGCGAGCAACACAACACATTTCAGGTTGATTATTGCACCATGAGAGAGGACATCAAACAGAATTATATCTTCAGAGCCCCAGAAGACCGTCATCATGACTTTACCGACTAATAATGCGGCTTCGGAGGAGAGATGGTGTGACGCCTCTCCATGGACTACCGTTTTGTTTTCGGTTCGAAATGATGAACTCATGATTCATCGTCTGTGACAATGTTCGACAAAAAATTGTCACGATCAATCTCGTAATACGCAAGCAATTCCGCACAGATGGCCCTTTGTTGCCCTTTAAGGACACCAACTGGTGGACCAGCGTTTCAGCAGTACCAACAGATGCGCCCAATTGTGCAGTAGTGATCCGTCGATCACATCCAACGAAAGTGTCCGCATGTTCGAACACTGCAAGAGTCACAGCTGCGAGTGGGCCGTCGATATACGGGAGATCGGACAGTATAAGTATATGAGAAAAGTTAGAGGCAAACAGAATTAAGTCGACGGTCATCTATAGAGTAGGGGTACAGAAAGACAATCAGTCGAGTGAAAAAGTTAGCAAAAAGGAATAAGTTGTTTCCGCAAAGCAAAAATGTACAAGGTAAAAGACAATAACTGCATAGGAGCAGTAGCAAAGAATAAACGACATCCAGACAGCAACTAGATTACGGACATGACTTCACAACAGAAATTAGTATGATTTACGTGTATGCGTCAACAGATTTCAGAATGAAGATAGATTTCTTGTCCTCAAAAAATGTGTGTGTGAATTTCTAAGGGATCAAACTGCTGAGGACTTCGGTCCCTAGACTTACACACTACTTAAACTAACTTATGCTAAGAACAACACGCACACCCGTGCCCGAGGGAGGACTCGAACCTCCGACGGGAGGGGCCGCGCAAACAGTGACATGGCGCCTCTAACCGCGCGGCCACTCCGCGCCGCTCTTGTCCTGCTAATTAACATTTGAATGTCAGTTCGATGTCACGGTCTTTTTTTTTTCGAAACCTTAGACACTCTGGGTACAAAAGTATTTCTTTGTCTCTTTATCTAGGTACTAAACAATTGGGTATACAGGAAATCATACACAACGTGGTTTCCCGAAAGAAAATGCCATAGTAAAGTTTTAAGAAGTGCCAATATGTAAAAGAGCGAATATCATACTTTATACTTGATACTGTTATAATGAAGTGATTACGCACTGTTTTCCAGTGGAATGCGATGCTTAGAATTGTCGATTCTTCTCAGCTAAGTCTACCTGGAAGTGGGTCACTGAGGTTCCTCCTTGGAAGAGAATTTTCAGTTCTGGCATTTGCTTGATAACCAAGCGATATCTCTCGAAAGGTAATGATCGGAACCAGGAGATTGGAACTATTTTAAAACTTAAATGCATGTGGTCTGTCTACCTCAGTTGTCAGAGTATAGACGGACATATCCTATAATTCTGCAATATAGTATCTTAAATTTGTTTCTGGTACAGTGTTCCCATTACCATAGAAAATAGTTAAAAAAATTCGGTTTGTGTTTGTGTGTACTCGTCCTACAAACTCTGTGCCCTTGAGGCAGGTCACACAAAATCAGGAATTTCATGACTAAGTCTTTCGTTTGGCTGTATGGTCTTCAGGCCAAAAGTCAATATAAATAAATAAAAAACCGGTCTTTTATTGTACAAAACATCGGTATAACCATGGTTGTCCTGTGGACGTTCGTGCAGTTGTCTACAGTTTGTTTTTAATAAGATGAAACATGCAGTCTTAAAGACTGTTCATGTGACGTAACTACTTAAAATGTGCCGCGGAATATGGGGTATTTGGTCAGGCATAACAAAAATAAAAAAAATTAAATCCTGCCAGTGTCGACATTTTACTCATCAAAAATGATGTTCCTAACTTTTGTATACTTCCCTTCTGCGCAGTATACGAATGGAGTTAAAAAAACTATATGTTCCAGTAAAATCACACTACATTTGCTTTCTGGTATCTCAGCAGATAAAAATAACTACCATACAGAGAGAGAGTATTTCGTGAACATCGAAAACAGCTCGCCCTCGTTTCAAGACATGGATCGATAGAAATTGACTAGCGGCAGGTACTGGCGCACAGGCGAACGGGCAAGAAGAAAACAAACAACCCGCCCAGAGAGCTTTGCGCGTAGGCACCAAATAGACCGCAGAGAGCGCATGGCGCATCGCAGGCTACTAGGAATGCAGCCGTGTAGCGGAGGTGGAGTGGTTGAGTGCCGCCAGCAGAGCGTGCGATACCTCCTCCGGACGGCTGGTTCCCTGGTAGCGAAGCTTTGGCGAGCAGCACGTGCGCAAGCGCAAGCGGTCAATCAGTTCCCCTTTCCTTCTTCGTTTAATCAGCTGGACATCAAAAAACCTATTCAGTTTCGTTACCTCTTCCCTTTTCACTGGACGTCGAAAAATTATTCAATTTCGTTACCGCTTCTCTTCAACGCTTCCAATTCTATTTTACTGCAAAATGTTAAACAGAATCTTCCCTGTTTTGATTTCTCGCATGACAGTCATCGAACTCCTCGGCAGAGGAGCGAGTCCATGCGTGCGTGCATCACGTTCTTCAAACTAAATGCATCCATCTTGCTCCTGCATGGTACTTAATTTCATTTACCCACTATCCATCACATCAGATCATCGTCTCCGTCTTCTCTCTTTTAACACAGAACGTACTTCCTTCTATCCATCCGCCTGACTACTTCTCACCACCCAACTCCATTTCATTTTCATTACACTCATAATCACGACTTCCACTTTGGTCTGTTCACTGACCAATTTGTTGCTTCGCTTAGTAATAAGGAAATTCAAAGTAACAAGTTTGTTTGTGTGGCCGTCCTCCGCAGCAAGCATATAAATACTTGTTTTGCAAATCAAACTGCCTTTTCCTGCTGTTAGTTACTTTATTTATCCCATACGCGTTTCGCCTTCTCCTGTTCTAAGGCATCATCAGTAGGATCTATAACGATACAGTTTTGTTAGTTATAAATTACCAAACAGTTCACTTGCGATTTTTGTAAAAAAAATTAATTACTTACGATTTGCTGATCTGCGTTTCCTCATATCTGGTCTGGAGGTCGCACTACCACTTTTATCACTGTCATATATTCCAATCTTTGTGTGATAAAAGTGGTAGTGCGACCTCCAGACCAGATGTGAGGAAACGCAGATCAGCAAATCGTAAGTAATTACTTTTTTTACAAAAAATCGCGAAGTGAACTGTTTGATAGTCCATAACTAACAAAACTGTATCGTTATAGATCCCACTGATGATGCCTTAGAACAGGAGAAGGCGAAACGCGTATGGGATAAATAAAGTAACTAGCAGCAGGAAAAGGCAGTTTGATATGCAAAACAAAAGTTCAAATCCCCCACGTACACCCTTCTACAACTCGCTCAGCAGTCCCTCAGAGTTTGAACGGTTTTTACCATAAATCAAAGCTAGTAAATCTAAACTTTCGATTTTAAACACATCTATATTATTAAACGGCTAACCCGGTGCATGGCTCATGGCGCACAGTCCCATTCGCAAGTTAACCTTCTAACAGTTTCCAGGAGCAACAACAGTTTGATTTTCAGTATTTCATATATTTACAGATCGACTTTAAAAATTTAAAATGCTGTCATAATCTATTCTTTAAGAGGTATAATACTGAGTTAAAGGTTTAACGCAGAAAGACAAGTTAGAAGCTGTGTATACAGGTTGGTCAGAAACTGTCTGAAAAGCTTGTAGGTTCGGCTGAGAAATAATTGTTAAGAAAAAATGTCATATGTTGCGCCATTTCCGATTTAATTCTCATCGACGTTAACCGAACAGGTCGCTGCGCGCGAAAATTCAGACACTTGCACGCGCTAACATGCAGTAATGCACAGACAACAGTTAGTTCCACAAGAAAGTGTAAGCCGTTATCTCCATGAAATAGAAAGCACTATTATAAATATATTTTTACATGAAAATACCTGTTATTACTAATTGCACAATTACCGAATAGTTGATCGAATCGCCGCCATGATCGATTATGGCTTGGCACCTTTTTGGTATGCTTTTCACGAGATTTTCTGCATATTCTCTCGGCAATGATTTCCATATCGTCCTGATTTGATATGACAGTTGCTTGAAAGTATGTATCGGCTTTCCTATAAGCTTCATCTTAATATACGGCCAAACATTTTCGTTAGGATTTGCATCCGCAGACATTGCAAGCCAATCCAGTTGGCCTCGTTCGAATTAAATAGCTTCTCAGAAGGCATTTTTGATAAATATATAAATATAAATAAGTGACGATTCAGATATTTTGCACTCATTTTAAACTGCAACCGACAAAACAAAACATTCCACTCTCACACTGTTTGTCTATACACGGTGCAAAAGCGCATTGATTACAGGTTCGAAACCACTACCAGAGATGTCGCCGCGGCCATTACATTAAAAATTATGGCGTATACTTTCTTGTGGGGCTGGCTGTAGGTGAGTACGTGAATTACCACTTGTTAAAATGCTCATTACCGGCCAAAATGTGCCTTTTTCGGAAGTGAGCAAACGGTACGTTTGTTCGATTTGAAGAAACGAAACGAAGAACATGTTTGGCGACGCTGTCTCTGTTAGGCCGCTTGAATTTGCGCACGCAACGACCTCATTGGTTAACTTCGATGCTAAATAACTCGGAAACGGCGCAACGTATCGATTTTTTCTTAACAATTGCTTCTCAGCAGACCCTACCCTCCAGTATCCTTATAAGCTTTTCAGGCAGCGAAGCTCACTAAGCACAAATTATCTTGATAATGAGAGCACTTACCGACTTCCAACAAACCTTTATGAAACCACACCGCCACAAAATGAAAAAAGTAAAAACGTTCGTCGGCGTCGCTCACTAAATTTTCTCTGTTCAAGCAATAAAACTACCGCATCAGGCACGATTTAATTTATTACTTCTTTGCTAGTAATTCTATCCACAACACATTTTTCAGACAGTATCCAGATACAACACAGCAAAATTATATCATTATACGAAACTTAATTGACATCATACGAACTAAGATACGTAAAAGACTAGCTTTTGTTTAAAACGGTGCGCAAGTTACCCACAGTATACTCATAATTTCAAACCTTTTTAGACTTTTTCCCTCTATCCAGCTTAAGGTCAAAGATTTAACACATTAACTGCTTTGGAACACAATGAGAAGTTTGCAGCTGTCTTATACGTGGGAGTTCGCTGCTTTACAGAATCGAGGGTTTACCGTTTGGAAACTAATTTGAAAACTAAAAGCACTCCAGGCCATTTCTGCTCTCTTGTTTATTATTTTTGCTGTCCTCTCAGTCGTTGTCTTCAGCTACCCTAACCACACAAAACTATCAATAACTATGATACTAAAGACTGACCTCATTTCCAGATGACTTTTGTTTTTGAAAAGTACTTTTACTACGTTCTGTAACTTCATTCAAAACTTGTAGTGTTTATTTTTCCACTTGTTTCAGGACTGATTACAAGCTTGCGAATGAAACGTAGTTTCCATTAGTTGCTGAAGTATACCTCCACTAGAGGAAACCAATAGAATGTCTTCAGCAAAAACCGAGCGAGGTGGCGCAGTGGTTAGCACAGTGGACTCGCATTCGGGAGGACGACGGTTCAATCCCGTCTCCGGCCATCCTGATTTAGGTTTTCCGTGATTTCCCTAAATCGCTTCAGGCAAATGCCGGGATGGTTCCTTTGAAAGGGCACGGCCGATTTCCTTCCCCATCCTTCCCTCACCCGAGCTTGCGCTCCGTCTCTAATGACCTCGTTGTCGACGGGACGTTAAACACTAATCTCCTCCTCCTCCTCTTCAGCAAAACGAAGACGTTCAGACATTTTTACTTTTGCTGATATGGAATCTCTTTGTCTCACTGCTCTTGTAATTCTGATTATCTCACTGCCCTGACAAGCTGTAATTGATACTGTAACACCCATGTCTTTGGCAGTCTGTCGTAGGTGTAATTATTGCAAAAAACTGGTTCACATGGCTCTAAGCACTATGGGACTTAACAGCTAAGGTCATTAGTCCCCTAAACTTAGAACTACTTAAACCTAACTAACCTAAGGACATCACACACATCCATGCCCGAGGCAGGATTCAAACCTGCGACCGTAGTAGCAGCGCGGCTCCGGACTGGAGCGCCTAGAACCGCACGACCACCGCGGCCGGCGTAATTATTGCTTTCTCATGCACTATTAGTATTGATTTTGTTGAAACTCAGTCAAAAACTATGCTGTTTTGCCACAGAATGACACTATTGAACAACATTAGCTTTTATCTGATACAGAATATTTGTAGCGAACTCGTAAAAAAGCAACTAGCCACAATTTAGTTTTGATTTACTTTACTAAAAAAAAACAAAAAAAAACAAAGATTTCATACGTTCTTCGTCAGGCGGCTTGCATGTGCACATACTGCATTGTTTCACACGTGGTCTGCCATGAAACGTCTGACCGCCTGGATCAGTTGTTTTCACCGACCTGAATCAGTTGTTTTCACCGCATTTCTCCAGATGTTATTTGTTGGAAGAAGACAGATAAAACAAATCTTCTAGGAGATCATTTCACGGTAACTCAAATGTAAACTAACGTAGCGCGTCTTCTGATAAAAGTAGCAAGCCGTTACGATGAACGTGTACATTCGAGACTGGTAACGGTGATTTTACCTTCCCGCGAATGAAAAACAAACTGTAGTTGACTGTACGAGATAAACATTCTGTATCCGTCAGAATCTTTAGCATTACCACAAATCAGACATAAAATGTCAACACATATTCTTTGTCCTGTCCGATAAATTCACCTACGATTTGCAAATAGAACATTCTACAACATCCTTAAGGTATCATTTTCCAGCTTTCTTCTGGAAAAACGTGTTACAGACGAGCATGTTATTCTTTATGTTGGCAAATTCTGCTAAGGTATGTGTCTATGTGTCCTGTCGTCTCTGGGGTCATATACTCAGACTTTGCCACTGAAGATCTTTTACTCTACTTTTGTATTAAAGTGCCCCTTTGTCTTCTTGCAGTGACCTTTACTACCTGAAACTTCCTGGCAGATTGAAACTGTTTGTTGGACAAAGCTCGGACAAGAACCTTGCCTTTTGCTGGCAATGCTGTTATCGTCTGAGCTGCACAGGAAGATACTGCGTAATACCATACCTTGTGTAGTTTAGGAAATAAAGGAAGATGGCATCCGCCTGTTCACCTTCATCTACCGGTTGCATGTGTCGTATATGAATAACGCAAGCCGTGTTCCACGCGAAAAGTGCTTCTTGAATATTTTTTTGTTTGAGAGACTTCTTTTCATAACATCTTAACGTTTGAGCTTATATTACGCTCTAGGATCCCGCAATACACGGGGTTTTGTCGGTATTGGTCTCTAATTGCATTCAAGTAATATTTTACCCTTTTTGTTAACAGGAGTGACAAGTTCTTAGTTAAGCTAGAGGAAGTGGTATGAACTTTGCGTGGGCATTCGAGATATTTGTCTCCCGATATGTACCGAGGACTTCACGACGAATTACAATTGTAATGCATCCAGAATGTAGACCAACGTGCTACTGGGTTCGCGATGATTTATTCTGGCTGATTGCTGTGTTATTTAATCATGAAGATTTCCAAAGTGCATTAGTGTTGTTCATATTCAGAGCTCTTATGGTCAATAAGGGGCCTGAACAGTTTCAGATGTTGAGTGATAACTGTGAAGGACATGAAGACGTCGCGTACTTGTGCAAGACAACGTTATCAGCACCTGATATGACTTTGAAAGGAACCTCATTGTGGGTCTCCGATTCGCCGGCTCGTCAAATCCTGCAGTATCCATATTTGTGGGGCATTCGGACATGACAGTTACGTTATGTTGCACTCCATAGGAAGACGTGGGCAGGCATACTTGTCGTCAAGGTTCCGGGAAACCATGAGAGGATCGCCGTAATGTGCACCAAGTACGAGGTCTGTTCAAAAAATTCCTGAACATTCGTAATTTCGCACCAATATTGTGTTGGAGCGAAATGCAACTGGCATTCCTGTACCCGACACTGTTTAACGTGTAATTGCCGGACGTTTCATTGTTATATGTCTGTTAGTTATTGTTCAGTGCTGTCTCGAGTAGAACGTTACGTCGCACAGTTTGCGAATTTCGGGATGGCAGAGGTTGAGGAGCAATGCGTCTGCATTAAATTTTGCGAGAAACTCAGGAAAACCGCAACAAAAAAATGGTTCAAATGGCTCTGAGCACTATGGGACTTAACTTCTGAGGTCATCAGTCCCCTAGAACTTAGAACGACTTAAACCTAACTAACCTAAGGACATCACACACTTCCATGCCCGAGGCAGTATTCGAACCTGCGACCGTAGCGGTCGCGCGGTAAAACCGTAACAGAGACATACAAAATGACGCAGAAAGCCTACAGTGATGGGTGCTTAAGCTGTGCTCGGTGTTGCGAATGGTTCACACGGTTAAAAAATGGTCGGACGAAAGTTGAAGACGACACTCGTTCAGGATGGCATTCGACATTACCGACGACGTTCGTGTCAGGAACGTCAACGAAATTGTGCGTGCCAGTCGGAGACTGCTGTCCGAGAGATTGCAGAAGAATGTGACATTTCAGTTGGGTCATGTCATGAAGTCCTGACACAGCATCTTGGGATCTTGCTGCCGCCGAGTTCGTCCCATAGCTCAAGACTAGAAAGCCCTTCGCCTAGCAGTTTGTGAAGAGCTTTTGGATCGCGCAAATGAGAACGAGATGTTCCTTAAGAGAATCATAACTGGTGATGAGGACGTTGGTCTATGGTTATGATGTCGAGACCAAGGTTCAGTCTTCGCAATCTACAACTTCGTGATTGCTCTGCTATTCACAATAAAGTGCCTGGCTGAGGGTTCAATGAACCACCTTCAAGCCGTCTCTCTACCGTTCCACTCTTGAACGGCACGCGGGAAAAACGAGCACTTAAATTTTTTCGTGCGAGCCCTGATTTCTCTTATTTTATTGTGATGATCATTTCTCCCTATGTAGGTGGGTGCCAACAGAATGTTTTCGCAATCGGAGGAGAAAACTGGTGATTGAAATTTCATGAGACGATCCCGTCGCAACGAAAAACGCCTTTGTTTTAATGATTGCCACTCCAATTCACGTATCATGTGTGTGACACTATCTCCCCTATTTCGCGATAGTACAAAACGAGTTACCCTTCTTTGTACTTTTTCGATGTCATCCGTCAGTCCCACCTGATGCGGGTCCCACACCGCACAGCAGTACTCTAGAATAGGGCGGACAAGCGTAGTGTAAGCAGTCTCTTTGGTAGACCTGTTCCACCTTCTAAGTGTTTTGCCGATGAATTGCAGTGTCGGGAAAGTTCTTCAAGACCAAAAAAAGCTTGTCCGGTCAGGTCACTGTCAAAGCCATGCTGTTAGTTTTCTTTGACTTTGAAGGATTAGTTCGTCATGAATTCGTGCCACAGGGACAAACTGTTAATCGATGGTACTATCGGGACGTGTTGCGACGCCTGAGAGAAAACATGAAACGGCCTGAAATGTGACGAGATAATTCACGGCTCTTACGTCACGATAACATACCCCCATATCATCGCAGTTGGTGCGTGACTATTGCACAAAAAACGAAATCACTCTCCTGCCTTGTCCTCCGTACATTCCAGACCTGGCCCCTGCGGACTTTTCTGTATTTCGACAGTTGAAAACCCCGCTGAAAGGACGAAGATTTGGACCGATAGACGAGATAAAAGCCGGCCGCGATGGCCGAGCGGCTCTAGGCGTTTCAGTCCGGAACCACGCTGCTGCTACGGCCGCAGGTTCGAATCCTGCCTCGGGCATGGATGTGTGTGATGTCCTTAGGTTTGTTAGGTTTACGTAGTTCGAAGTCTAGGGGACTGATGACCTCAGATGTTTAGTCCCATAGTGCTTAGAGCTATTTGAACGAGATGAAAGGAAATTCGCAGGCGGCGCTTCCCGCGAGCCAGCAAGCGAGGGGACGCAGTGGTTAGCACACTGGACTCGAATTCGGCAGGACGACGGTTCAATCCTGTCTCCGGCCATCCTGATTTAGGTTTTCCGTGATTTACCTAAATCGCTCCAGGCAAATGCCGGGATGTTTCCTCTGAAAGGGCACGGCCGACTTCCTTCCCCGTCCTTTCCTGATCCGACGAGACCGATGACCTCGCAGTTTGGTCTCTTCCCGTAAACAACCCAACCCCAAGATCCAACAAGACGTGTACCGACATTGCTTGCGGAAGTGGAAACGGCGCTGGGAGCAGTGTATCAACTGTGGCGGAGAGTATTTAAAAGGAAAATGGAAATGAGCGTTTGGCGTCATTGTCCGGGAGGCCCCTTGCGGGGCAGGTCCGGCCGCCTTGGTGTATGTCTTATTACATTCGACGCCACATTGGGCGACCTGCGCGCCGGATGGGGATGAAATGATGATGAAGACAACACAACACCCAGTTCCTAAGCGGAGAAAATCTCCCACCCAGCAAGGAATCGAACACGGGCCCGTAGGAGTGCAATCCGTCACGCTGATTACTCAGCTATCGGGGCGGACATTTCGAACGAGACCATGCACAATAAGTAAAAGGTAAGCGTAGAAAAATTTTGTGGACAAAGTGCCGGAATTTTTTGAACAGACCTCGTAGAGCGTAATCATTTTACAGTGGCGCGTGCCATCCAAAAAGTGAGTGACTCCCTGCAACATTATGTGTCATTCCGCACTGTTGGTCGGAGACTAGCAGCAGACGGACTAGGAAATTACCGACCCATGCGTGCGTTGTCTTTCACAACACAGAACAAACGTCTGCGCTTGGAGTAGTGCCGTGAGCGGAAAGCGCGGACCGCTTATGAATGGCATTACATTTTGTTTAGCGATGAATCGCGATTCTGCACTACCCTAGATGACATTCTTCAGCGAGTATGGCGGGGAAAGCTCCCGTTATTGCCGCGCGGGATTAGCCGAGCGGTCTCAGGCGCTGCAGTCATGGACGGTGCTGCTGATCCTGGCGGAGGTTAGAGTCCTCCCTCGGGCATGGGTGTGTGTTTGTCCTTAGGATCATTTAGGTTACGTAGTGTGTAAGCTTAGGGACTGATGACCTTAGCAGTTAACTCCCATAAGATTTCACACACATTCGAACAAGCTCCCGTTCTTTCTGCTCATTTGGAGATGCACAGTGGCGTCACACCAGACGCCACGGTGTGAGCAGTCATAGGGGAAGACTTCGGGTCACGGGCTAATAGTGACGCTGCAACGATACGTCACGGACATCATGCATCTCTCATGCGACAGTATCGTGTTGCCATTCTTCAACAGAAGAATGCTCGTCCACAAATGGCACGTGTGTCTATGAACTGTCTGCGTGGTGTTGTGGTACTCTAGTGGCCAGCAAGATTCCCAGATTTATCGCCGATGGAACGTGTGTGGGACTTGTTAGCACGTGAACTCTGTACCAGCGCCCAGCATCCAGGATACCTACGACCACTTAACAACACTTGTGGGCCAGCTTGGCTCAGGGGAGAACAAAGCGAGCTTATGACATGCTTGCCAGCCGAATTAGTGCAAGTGTCGAGGCCGGAGGGGCTGTAAAGTCATAAGTGGGCTCATACTGTCAAATTGCTTTAAAATTTATCTCGGTTTTTTAATCACTGAAATAACATCACAAACACTCTCAGCCTGTGAAGTTTCTTTTGCTACCTCTTTCCCTTCTAGGGACTCCACCTTTTTGTCAGCCAGTGTAATTTCTAAAGTATTAGGTGTTACCCAGATGATTTGTACTTTACTTGTTTGCAATAGTTCGTATACCAGCAACCTACAGTAGATTTTACTGTTTGGGTTAGAGATCAGCTATTTTGCTTTTTCAAGTTCTCTGTATTGCTGCGATGTTTTCTACACGCTTACGTTCAGGGGTTACGTATTCATACTCATGTTTAAGAAAGTGTCTCTTTTTGTTCCAGATTCCACAAGGCGTGCGTGAAGTACGGCGTACCAGACGTGGATCTCTTCCAGACGGTCGACCTGTGGGATAAGAAGAACATCGTGGCTGTCACCACGACTATTTTCGCCATTGGCAGAACGGTGAGTCGCTTCTCAGCCCATGTTGCAAAATACTTGCATCCTTGAATTATACAGGTGTCCGCCACGTATATAAATAAACATACCAATGGTTGCTAAAGAAGATGTAATTTTCTAACGATTGATACATAAGATGTCGAAAAGGATTTCACCTGATTGTATTACATGTACGATAGTTCCATATTGTACAGAATTTTTTCACATATCCCTGTATAGGGACACGACTTGCCTAAAAATTGTCCATGGAACGAACATATAGAAATATCCGTCAGAGGTACCATACACATGATATTAAGCACCAGTTCATAAACACGACTGATTTCTCATTGCTGCAAACTAGGATCAGCTTTTGTCCAATTTACAGCATCTAACTAATAAAATAGCTTCTCTTTGTCTATTGGAAACAAAAAGCTACAGTACCATAGAGGGACTACACCGTGACCAGAGTGAAGCAAGTGGCACAATTCTCCATCATGGGTCATGAAGGTAAAATAAAGGCCATGGTACATGATAGTGCGTAAGGAAATAATTAAATAACTCTCAGGTGTTAGCTTTCAGCAATTACAGCCAGAAACAAAATTATCAGTAAGTATAGCGCACAAACACTTCACGTAGATGCATCGTCTCTCGACAGTGTCAGTAGCTTGCAAATAAACACTGTAATACCAGACGGCCAGTAACGGAGTTTTACAAGTGGAAGAGACGGTTTGGAAAATTTAGTTTAGGCTCCATCTTAGTGTTTTTTTAGTATAGCATTTGCCATACAAATTTTTCGAAGAATGACAAACATTTCAGAGACGAACTTTCTACAGAAAACTCTCGGATTTCTGCGGACTCCCTGTGAAACTGTGGCGTGTGTTCGACGTCTGTGTCAGACACTCGGGAGGGCCCAGCGATTTGCCTTTACACAAAAAACCTCTTTCTCGAAATTTTTCATGCGATCGTCTAATGCTCCGTGCTATCGGAGGATCCGCACCATACCTCGTACGAAAGTCACGCTGAACAGTTATTACTGATCCGCACTGCACAAAACGTAGAACGCAAAACGATTTCTGTTGTTCCGACACCATCTTTACTAGAACTGAAGTGGGCGCACACTGCTCCTATCTAGCGAGAAACACGTAAAACTCGAGAGTTTTCTCTTTCCAACAGTATGTTGTTCACACACAAAAAATGGTTCAAATGGCTCTGAGCACTATGGGACTTAACATCTGAGGTCACCAGTCCCCTAGAACTTAGAATTACTTAAACCAAACTAAACTAAAGACATCACACACAGCCATGCCCGAGGCAGGATTCGAACCTACGGCCCTAGCGGTCGCGCGGTTCCAGACTGTAGCGCCTAGAACCGCTCGACCACCTCGGCCGGCTCACTTACGTATCTCAAATAAAGTAGCAGTTACGATTTTTTAAAAATCGGATGATTCTTTTTGATACACACTGTATTACCTGTATGAGGGTCGTTCAATAAGTAATGCCCCCATTAATATACATAGACAAACGTCCTTGTTGGTGCTTCACATCTGATGCTTGTTCTGTGCGCCGGTGAAGTTTCGAACCGTCCTGGCAGGTAGGAGAGCCGTAGTACAGCGTCAAAATGGCGTCTACATACGACTCACGTTACAAGCAGCGTGCTGTTATTGAATTCTTGTGTGCAGAAAAATAAACCGTGGTGAACATCCATAAAAGATTGTGTGCAGTGTATGGCGCTGCTGCAGTTGATAGGAGTTTAGTTTGGCGATGGGTAAAAAAAATTACAGCCTCAGGAAATGCAGAAAAAGCTCCATGATGAACCACGCTTGGGACGTCCTATTACAGCCACTGTTCCAGACATGCTGAATCGTGCGGATGCCATTATTCGACCCAACCGATTCTCTACTCGGAACACACTTTGAAGATCACGAGAGATTCAATCATGCAGTGAAAACATGGCTACGCGTATAGGACAAGAGCTTTTACCATCAGAGAAATACTTGCTTTTCCACAACGTCGGCGCACGGCCATAGAACGTGGTGGAGACTGGTAGAAAAATAGGACATGGACAAGACGCGTTGATGTATATTGCCATTAAAATTGCTACACCACGAAGATGACGTGCTACAGACGCGAAATTTAACCGACAGGAAGAAGATGCTGTGATATGCAAATGATTAGCTTTTGAGAGCATTCACACAAGGTTGGCGCCCGTGGCGACACCTACAACGTGCTGACATGAGGAAAGTTTCCAACCGACTTCTCATACACAAACAGCAGTTGACCGGCGTTGCCTGGTGAAACATTGTTATGATGCCTCGTGTAAGGAGGAGAAATGCGTACCATCACGTTTCCTACTTTAATAAAGGTCGGAATGTAGCCTATCGCGATTACGGTTTATCGTATTGCGACATTGCTGCTCGTGTTGGTCGAGATCCAATGACTGTTAGCAGAATATGGAATCGGTGGGTTCAGGAGGATAACACGGAACGCCGTGCTGGATCCTAACGGCCTCGTATCACTAGCAGTTAGGGTGGCAGGCATCTTATCCGCATGGCTGTAACGGATCGTGCAGCCACGTCTCGATCCCTGAGTCAACAGATGGGGACGTTTGCAAGACAACAACCGTCTGCACGTACAGTTCGATGACGTTTAGAGCAGCATGGACTATCAGCTCGGAGACTATGGCTGCGGTTAACCTTGACGCTGCAACACAGACAGGAGTGCCTGCGATGGTGTACTCAACGACGAACCTGGGTGCACGAATGGCAAAATGTCATTTTTTCGGATGAGTCCAGGTTCTGTGTACAGGAACATAATGGTCGTATCCGTGTTTGGTGACATGGCGGTGAACGCACATTGGAAGCGTGTAATCGTCATCGCCATACTGGCGTATCACCTGGCGTGATGGTATGGGGTGCCACTGGTTACACGTCTCGGTCACCTCTTGTTCGCATTGACGGCACTTTGAACAGTGGACGTTACATTTCAGATGTGTTACGTCCCGTGGCTCTACCCTTCATTCGATCCCTGCGAAACCCTACATTTCAACAGGATAATGCACGACCGCATGCTGCAGGTCCTGTACGGGCCTTTCTGGATGCAGAAAATGTTCGTCTGCTGCCCTGGCCAGCACATTCTCCAGATCTCTCGCCAACTGGAAACGTCTGGTCAATGGAGGCCGAGCCACTTTTCTCGTCACAATACGCCAGTCACTACTCTTCATGAACTGTGGTATCGTGTTGAAGCTGCATGAGCAGCTGTACCTGTACACGCCATCCAAGCTCTGTTTGACTCAATGCCCAGGCGTATCAAGGCCGTTATTACGGTCATAGGAGGTTGTTCTGGGTACTGATTTCTCAGGATCTATGTACCCAAATTGCGTGTAAATGTAATCACATGTCAGTTCTAGTATAATATATTTGTCCACTAAATACCCGTTTACCATCTGCATTTCTTCTTGGTGTAGCAATTTTAATGGGCAGTAGTGTATGTTCTGAGAAAAAAAAAGTGGGGTATTACTTATTGAACGACTCTTATAAATCAAACCTGTTCAGTTCGCTGTGCTTAGAGCTTAATAATTCTTTACACTGGTGTTGAGAACCTGTCCCTGCCGCTTCTTCAAACGGGGTGTGTGGTTCGTTGTGCAGGCTTACAAGCACCCCGAGTGGCCGGGCCCCTGGCTGGGACCGCGCCCCGCGGAGGAGAACCGCCGCGAGTGGACGGAGGAGCAGCTGCGCGCCGGCGAGGCCGTCATCGGCCTGCAGGCCGGCTCCAACCGCGGCGCCACACAGGCGGGACAGAACTTCGGCGCCTCCCGCAAGATCCTGCTGGGCAAGTAAGCCCCTCCACTCCCTGCCCCGCCACAGTCGCGCTCGCAACTCCCACCCCTTCCACTTGCAACTTTCCTCCTTGCTAATCTTCACCCCCTCCACCTATCTCTCCGCACTCGTGTAAAATTTACGTAAGCAACCATTTTCCAGTTTCCTTTACACCTTCTCAGTCGTCCCGCACGCTGTCTGAAAACTGCTACAACTCCCACGGCCACTTCCATATTTTTGTGCTCAGCACTTATCGGTAACGGGGTCCGTCTTTCTAATTTACAACTCTCGCTCAGTCCTTACTGTTAACAATTGTGCGGCCATCCTGTGATACACCAAACGCGCCTGCTTTCCCGCTTTAAAAACTTTCGAAAATTTACGAACAATTATTAACATTTTTGACATGTATACATGTAAACGAATATGTAAAGTACTTTGTGCAACAGTTAGCAGAAATAAAATGAGTTAATCAAGTGGAATAACATCTTTTTCCTTCTGTATTGTTTTTGTTGCTGGTTTCACCCTAGTCTTCCTTAATTTTTCAGAATTTGTAATATACGAGGGCTATCCACAAAGTACATTACGTTTTGGAATTAAAAATAAATAAAGTATTGGAAATTTTTTTATTATATACAGATGAAAGCCACACTTAAATACTACTTTTCTACATAGTTGCCATTTAAATTAAGGCACTTATCGTAGCGATGGACGAGCTTGGAAATTCCTTCGTCCTAAAATTCGGCTGCCTGCGCCTTCAACCACGTCTTATTGAAGCTGTGCGTCGCCATCAAAACGCTGCATAGCCAACCACTTTTTCATTGCTGGGAATAAGTGGAAGTCGCTCGGTGCCAGGTCGGTACTGTACGGCGGATGAGGAAACATCTCCCACTTAAAAAATTCGAGAACTTCACGAGTGGCATTTGCCGTGTGGGCCTGGGCGTTGTCGTGAATCAGCAAGATCTTTGAGCCCAACTTTTCCCTGCGCTTGTTTTGTATTGCTCTTCTGAGGTTGCGCAGAGTTTGGCAATACCTTTGAGAGTTTATTGTAGTGCCTCTTTCCAGGAAATCCACAAAAATCACACATTTTCTGTCCCAGAAAACAGTCGCCACGTGGTAGAAGGCGCAGGCGGCCGAATTTTACGACGAAGGAAATTCCAAACTCGTCCATCGCTACGATAAGTGCCTTAATTTAAATGGCAACTATGTAGAAAAGTAGTATTTAAGTGTGGCTTTCATCTGTATATAATAAAAAAACTTCCAATACTTTATTTATTTTTAATTCCAAAGCGTAATGTACTTTGTGGATAGCCCTCGTATAATCTCTTGAGAATATTGGACAAACACTGGAATATAGTAAGATCTTAAATTGAATAGACTACATCTACATATTAACTTCTAATACACACACACACACACACACACACACACACACACACACACACACACACACACACCGTCTTCAGGCCACGAGTGGCGGATTTCAAGATTGCGGCTATGAATGGCATTCACTCCAGAGGTTGTGGCGCTACATCAAATCTACGTTCCCATCATCACATTTCAATTTTCCCTTTAATCTTGCAACTTATGAAGGTGTCCAAGGAGTTTTGACTTGCACTGTATTTTTTTGTGCTTGAATCTGAAGCTTGATGTAAAACATTGAAATGAACTGGTAAACAAACTCAACTGCAATTTCACAATTTCTTTGTGTAATAACACGAAACATTATTAGTTAATGTAGAGGAGAAATTGTTTCTATGAAAATTTTTTGGAAAGTAATGTCCGATGAGTCTCGAAACAAAAACCACAGTCAAAATAAAAAATGTTTTATTTGCAGTAGTTAGCTACACCTTCCATCTGCTTCTTTACATAATTGCCGCTCAGACTTGGACATTGTTGTAGTGTTGTACCAATTTTCCAGTACCCTCATCATGGAAAGCAGCGACCTGAGCTTTCCGCGAATTCTCTGCGCTGGTTTGCAGTTTGTTGTCTGTGCTAAAATGTTGTCTATACAGCATTGTCTGGTTCGTACGAGCACATATGAACATCAGAAGGAGCGATGTCTGGGCTATATGGTGGGCGATCAAACACTTCCCACTGAAAACGCTTCAGGGGCGTCCTCATTGGCCTTACAGCTTACGAGCGAGAACTCTCATGCAGAAGGAAATGCATGACTCAGAGGGAACCAGTTACGGACTGTATTGTTTGGGCGATCAAACACTTCCCATAAAACACTGTGCAGGAGCATCTTCATTGCCCCTGCACTGCGTGGTCGAGAATTGTCATGAATGAAGAACGAAATGCAAGACAGGTAAGTTATGAGGGCTGCACGACATCAGGCGAAATCACTCGCCAGGACCTCATACTTGGCGGGAGATACTATTTTTCAGGCATCTTTATGTGTTCGCTATATGCTCAGAACTGAAAAGAGCGACTTGACTCGGTCGACGAATATAATAGATACGCTGCCCAAAATTCATCGGATTTTCACTGTGGTTTTCATTTCTCTCATATTCGTACCTTACTTTCTGAACAGCCCTCATCTATCAGCGGAGAGTGTTGCAACTTCGGATAGTTTCACACTTTCGCCTATTGCCAGCTCTCTGATAGAAGTTTTAACATATTTCCTAATTTCTTTTCTAAATGATGGCATTAAATTTTTATAGGCTGCAGTCCATTTCTGAAATTACAATAATTACTCTGGAAATTTAAAAAATTTCCAAATGTAAAAACATGTTCCGAGGTAGGGCACGGTCTTGTACCAAGGAACAAATATTCTACTGAGATTTAAAAGCGTTGCAATCGATAAAATCTCATCAATATGTATTTAGTCTTGTCTTGCATTATTACTCTACTACACACTAATAATCATAAGTGAAAACAAATTAAACAGAAGTGTTATCAAAAACCAGTTACAAGTTAAATACATCTTGAACCTGCAGCTATTGGAAACTTACTTAAATTCCCCTTTGCGAGACAAGTAAATTTGTAAAGACTAACGAAACTCAATTAATTTGCAAATATTGCATTTTCGATGCTAAAAGACCTTCATCTGATTCCAGGTACAAGATGGAGCACTACCGACAAAATATGGCTTTACTGCCTACAATTCATATAACTACTTTTAAAAATATATTGTATTTTACTTGCCATATAATTCTGTAATTGAAGAAATAAAAATATGTTCCAAATAAATTTAATACATGGTACAGCACTTACATACGTAAAAATCTAAACATTTACAAATGTTTCACAAAACACAGCCTCTTGTCTAGTAACAACAAAAGCTGCAGAAAACGGCGGAAACTACTTACTGTGGCCACTAGCCCGCATTTCTTCACATGGTTCTAAAACCGGTCGCTAGACTGAAGTACCAACAAAAAAAAATACATGTGTCCGTAGGTACTACATTCTCGCACAAAGTATGATGTTCTTTACACTGAATTTTAACGAAAATAAAACCAAGAAAAAATCGTACATCATACACGAAAATATCTAGTTTTCAAAACATGAATGATTTAATTGCGCATTTTATTGATTACAGCTTGAAGCAAGCGTCCAACCTTCCTTTCTTTTTTATCACTAAAAATGTGTACTTCGTTTTCTACAAAATTTCTCTCATACAAGGTCAACCACAAGTGTCAAACTGTTACATTCCAGACACCTGGATGTCTTATGTCATCGCTAGCATCATGCGACAGACACGGCAAGCACAGTCATCGAAATATTGTGTGGAAGAACGGAATCATCAGCCTAAATCAACTCCTGGATGTATACCTTGAACCAGAATCACGACAGATAAAATGAGAATTCATCAAACATCAGCCATTGGTGTTTTTTGTCAGGATGTGAATCATGAAATTCGTTCAAAGAAGCATAAATTTGTGGAATTAATGAAATCACAAATAATCAGTTTTCATAATATTAGCGAAAGTAATACACATACCAATGCTACAAAAGGCAAACAGTCCAGGAAGGAGTGACAAGTTTTGAAAAATCGTCAAAAGAGTCTCACAGAGTTTTTTACATGTTTGACTGAGTTTCTACTTAACATGAAGCATCTTCGGTTAATAGTTTTTTCAGGTCAGAAAAATGGTGTCATTTCTTTTTCACAATCTAAAAGGTTTTCAAAAATATTTGTTTATGCATGTGGAATTCCACACAGT
The DNA here is from genome assembly GCF_023864275.1 of Schistocerca cancellata. Taxonomy (NCBI): domain Eukaryota; kingdom Metazoa; phylum Arthropoda; class Insecta; order Orthoptera; family Acrididae; genus Schistocerca; species Schistocerca cancellata. The sequence continues at coordinate 1,070,015,267 of NC_064626.1, forward strand.
GTAGGGGTCCTTGGGTCCAAAAGTAACAGGGGTAAATAGTAAAATTTCAAAATTACAACCAAATGTTGTTTGTACATATTGCGCAGAGGCGACAATAGCTTTCAGTTCTTCCATAAGAAAGGAAACAAAGCAGGGAGAGGTTCGCTTGTGAGTTGGTTGCGTGTGAGAGTGAAACTTGTATTTTTGTGTTCAAGTAAAAGCAACAGAGAGGTGAGATGGGGGAGGGAGGTGGGTGGGGGAGGGGAGTCAGGTGCCACAGGAAGCAAGTTGCTCCTGCCGAAGTCTTAAACTCTACAAAATCATTAAGAAGCTTGGCGAAAGACTAACTGACGTTACGTGTCATTGAATAGGTGTTGCCAGAAAATAAGGAACAACGAGATTCCAGAAGGGGCTAACAACCCGCGTAACCGTTTAACTATCTTGAAACTTACATCAAATACTCTGCCGATTTGTGACATGGGTTGTCCACAAGGGATGGTAGCCTGTCAGTATGCTGCACACTATGAGCCTAAGTTTCGCGAGACATATTGTAAAAAGGAAATGGCAGGAATCTATTTGAAATGGAATTGTTCATTGTCAGCTCGCCGTGCAGAAGCAAACAGTCTCGCCCGAGCAACGAATTCCACTAAAGGAAACATGGCATCCTTCTTCAGGAACCGCCGGCCGGGGTGGCCGAGCGGTTCTAGACGCTACAGTCTGGAACCGCGCGACCGCTACGGTCGCAGGTTTGAATCCTGTCTCGGGCATGGGTGTGTGTGATGTCCTTAGGTTAGTTAGGTTTAAGTAGTTCTTAGTTCTAGGGGACTGATGACCTCAGAAGTTAAGTCCCATATTGCTCAGAGCCATTTCTTCAGGAACCTTTCAAAAAGTATTAGATGACCACAGTTTTGAGCTCCAGAATGTATGTTACGCAGGCGGCAAGAAAAATCTTATTAGAGGAAGAAAAGAAGCAAGCTGGAGCAGATGCTACCGCGGCACATGGAGATCTTGTGACAGTTTGCGTAGCAGTAAATGCTGCAGAAAACTGTGTTCCTCCAATGCCTCCATTCCCTCGTAAAATCTTTCAGGACGATTTCTGCGAACTAATCCTGTTATTATATGAATGATCTATGTCATAATGTATTTTGAAGAAGATATCACCATAATACAACTTCTATCTTCACCATATGAATATGATACAATTGACCCATACCCATGTTACAGCCAATCCACATCTAGGGACAAATGTAAAACTCACCAGTTTTAAGTATAAGTTTTAATACTGCGTAAAATATCAAAGAAGAACTAATAATAAATAGATACTCAAAACTGCGAACAAATTACATAACTTTTGTGCTATAAGTGGAGTGTTAAAGCTTGGTTTTGTTACAACTGACCCCAAGCTTCCCTATGCAATGCTGTACAGCATAAAAAATAACGCCATGAAGATTTAGAGAACCGGCCCTTGAAGTTGGCTGCAGATCGATTCTACTGCCGCCCCCCGTACCGTGGACCTTGCCAAAGTCGTGTGATTTATATGCCTTTGCCGATACAGATAGTTGTATTGCAGATGCAACCATAACAGAGCGATATTTGTGGAGAGGCTGGTCTAACCAGTTATTCTTGATGAGGAACAGCAGCCATTTCAGTGCTTGCAGGGGCAATAGTCCAGGTGACTAATATGCCCTTGTAACATTAGCGAACAGAACCTTGCTAATTTGACTGCGAAAAAGTGAAAGGAAGAGGAATCTACACCCGTTATATTTTCCGAGGATATGCATCTCTACTGCATGGTTTAATGACGATAGCCTACTGTTAGGTAAAATATTCCAGTAGTAAAATAGTCCCCCACAGCTTGGAATGTTAATTCTCTTAATCGGGTAGATAGGGTAGAAAATTAAAAGAGATAAAAGGACAGGTTGAAGTTAGATACAGCGATAATTAGTGAGGCACGCGGCAGAAAGAAAGGGACTATGGTCAAGTGATACAGGTTTATGAATACATAATCAAATAGGGGTGACGCAGAGGTAATGGACAAGAAAATAAGAATGGGAGTGAGATAAATGACATCATAATGATTGCATCATAGCAGCAAAGTTAGACTCAAAGTTAACACCTATCACTGTACAAGTTTATATGCTTATGGCTGTAGTTACTGAGATGATGAAGAGATTGAGAGAACGTATGTTTAGATAATAGAACATCTTCATGTCGATAAAGGAGACGGAGAAATAATTTTAATGTAAGGCTGGAGCCTTTGGCGGCGGCGACGCCATCGTAATTATAATAGTCTGTACGGGGGGTTTCAGAGTCTTTGTGATAAACGTCCGGTAGCTATAAATCACGTCATGAGGAATAGTTTTTGTCAGAGACAAAATGTTTGCTGACACTTCTTGGCGATACCAGGTCGTCGTTTAAGACTGTTTATGCCCCTAAGAGAGGCGTACGCACTCTGCAGCGTTTATATGCAATGCATGTTGCCTGTCATCCACTCGCTGCGTAAAATTGAAGTTCTTGATTCGCTTTTAAAATTTCTTCCTTCACTTTGAGACACTCACTCTTATGGCTTTCTTGTTGAAAATCATTCTAGTAGTTTGCTGGGGTAGGCTCTATGCTGCACATCTGGCTAATAGAACATGTTACTTTGATAACTTGTCATCCCAATGCCAGCGAATACATAGAAAGAAAGATCCTTTATCATTTAGCTACAATATAGCTGGTCAGTAACTGGAAGCAGTTAATTCCATAAATTATCTGGGAGTAGGCATTAGGAGTGATTTAAAATGGAATGATCATATAAAGTTGATCGTCGGTAAAGCGGATGCCAGACTTCGATTCATTGGAAGAATCCTAAGGAAATGCAATCCGAAAACAAAGGAAGTAGGTTACAGTACACTTGTTCACCCAATGCTTGAATACTGCTCACCAGTATGGGATCCGTACCAGATACGGTTGGTAGAAGAGATAGAGAAGATCCAACGGAGAGCAGCGCGCTTCGTTAACAGGATCATTTAGTAATCACGAAAACGTTACGGATGTAATAAATAAACTCCAGTGGAAGACTCTGCAGGAGAGACGCTCAGTAGCTCGGTACGGGCTTTTGTTGAAGTTTCGAGAACATACCTTCACCGAGGAGTCAAGCAGTATATTGCTCCCTCCTTCGTATATCTCGCGATGATACCATGAGGATAAAATCAGAGAGATTAGAGCCCACACATAGGCATACCGACAAGCTTTCTTTCCACGAACAATACGAGACTGGAATAGAAGGGAGAACCGATAGAGGTACTCAAAGTACCCTTTGCCACACACCGTCAGGTGGCTAGAGGAGTATGGATGTAGATGTAGATGTAAAGGATGCCTAGATTAACTGAAAAATGTCAGCGAATATTTTGTCTCTAATGCAAGTTGTTTCTCATGACGCGATCTGTTACCTCTAGAAGTTTGTCACAATGACTTTAAAACATCGTTTGTGCAGGTATTGTCGGCTCTCCGCGAATCTCAAGAAGTGCCATAGCAGTCCTGACCTGGCATTGGCTGGATGTAGGATACCAGAATGGATTGAAGAACTGAGATCCGATATAAGTACTAGGATGAGAAGGAAGAAAGGTAAGAGAACATGGGATGGGGGAAGGGGGAATATTGAGAAGAGCACAATTTAATCCTTAGTAAAATTGGGTTAAAAATTGTGAAAGAAGGTTGTATACGTGGAAGAGATCTGCAGACACCAGAAGATTTCAGATGGATCATACAATAGTAAGACAGTGGTTTGAACAAGTTTTTAAACTGCATAACATTTACAGGGGCAAATAATTTATATGTTTTGGACTGCAGATTAAGACTGAAGAAATTGAAGAAAGGTAGGAAATGAAGGGGATGGGGTCTTGATAAACTGAAAGGAAAAGAGGCTGGGGTTTCAAAGAGAGCATTAGACAACGATTGACTGAAGTATGAGAAAGTAATCAACAGAAGACAAATGGGTAGCACTCAGACATGGTACAGCGGAGGCAGTTGAGGAACAACAAGGAAGGAGGCGAGAGAGAAGAGGAGATGGGAGATGTGATACTGCGATTCTGAAGAAGAATTTGACGGAGCACTGAAAGACCTATGTCGAAACAAGACATGTAGTAAGTTGAATAAACTCAGATTTAAGATTTTTGGAGAAAATAACATAAAAAACTTGACTCTGGCGAGCAAGAACATGAGACATACGAAATAACCTCATATTTCAAAAATAATGTAATAATATCAGTTGCAAAGAGGCAGGTGAACATTACAGAACCAACACTTTACTAAGTAATGGTTGCAAAATATTGACAAGAATTATTTACAGAAAAACTGATAGAAATCAACCTCGGCGAAGATCAGTGTGGGATCCAGACGTAACAGTACGATCTCTGATAAGAACTTGTACAGAAGTGAAATACTGACTATAAATAGTTTAGATGAGAAAATAATAGAAGCTTTTGAAATATTGTGCTGCAGAAGAATGGAGAAGAACAGAGGGTTAGATCGGATAACTAATGAAAACGTGTTGAATATAACTGAGTAGAAAATAAATTTATGGCGCAACTTGACTAGACGAAGGGATCGGCGGACAGGACAAATCCTGAGGTACCAAGAGGCCGAAACTTTGGTAATGTAAAGAAGTGAGTAATGCTAAAAACTGTAGGGGCCTTGTCTTCGTTCAAATGGATGTAGGTTGCAACAGTTATGTAAAGGTGAAAGCGCTTCTTACTAAATACAGATTTGCGTGGAGAGCTGCATCAAACCGGTCTTGGAACTCGATATCATAACAGCAAAATATAAGCCATTATATTTCTAAATGTATGTTATTATCCATTTCGGCACTTCGTCTTTGAAGTTGCAGCTGCAAAAGTAGCCATTGCATGAGTCCTGTCGGCCGACCACCCCGCTAGATGGCGCTGCCATAGGTCAAGCGGATATCAACTGCGTTTTTTTTTAAATAGGAACCCCCATTTTTTATTACATATTCGTGTAGTACGTAAAGAAAAATGAATGTTTTAGTTGGACCACTTTTTCCGCTTTGTGATAGATGGCGCTGTAATAGTCACAAACGTATAAGTACGTGGTATTACGTACGGTATTTGCTTCATGATACATTACCCGTTTGAAAATGAACCGTTTACTATTTGCGGAAAAGGTCGATATCGTGTTGATGAACGGCTATTGTGGTCAAAATGCCCAATGGGCGTGTGCTATGTATGCTGCTAGGTATCCTGGACGACAGCATCCAAGTGTCCGGACCGTTCGCCGTATAGTACGTTAAGGAAACATGAAGTGTTCAGCCACATGTGAAACATCAACCACGATCTGCAACAAATGATGATGCCCAAGTTGGTATTTTAGCTGCTGTCGCGGCTAATCCGCACATCAGTAGCAGACAAATTGCGCGAGAATCGGGAATCTCAAAAATGTCGGTGTTGAGAATGCTACATCAACATCGATTGCACTCGTACCACGTTTCTATGCACTAGGAATTGCATGGCGACGACTTTGAACGTCGTGTACAGTTCTGCCACTGGGCATAAGAGTAATTACGGGACGATGACAGATTTTTGCACGCGTTCTATTTAGCGACGAAGCGTCATTCACCAAAAGCGGTAACGTAAACCGGCAAAATGTGCACTACTGGGCAACGGAAAATCCACGATGGCTGCGACAAGTGGAACATCAGCGACCTTGGCGGGTTAATGTATGGTGCGGCATTATGGGAGGAAGGATAATTGGCCCCCATTTTATCGATGGCAATCTAAATGGTGCAATGTATGCTGATTTCCTACGTAATGTTCTACCGATGTTACTACAAGATGTTTCACTGCATGACAGAGTGGCGATGTACTTCCAACATGATGGATGTCCGGCAATTAGCTCGCGTGCGGTTGAAGCGGTATTGAATAGCATATTCCCTGACAGGTGGACTGGTCGTCGAAGCATCAAACCATGGCCCGCACGTTCACCGGATCTGACGTCCCCGTATTTCTTTCTGTGGGGAAAGTTGAAGGATATTTTCTATCGTGATCCACCGTCAACGCCTGACAACATGCGTCAGCGCATTATCGTTGCATATGCGAACATTACGGAAGGCGAACTACTCGCTGTTGAGAGGAATGTCGTTACACGTATTGCCAAATGCATTGAGGTTGACGGACATGATGAGCATTTATTGCATTAATGTGGTATTTACAGGTAATCACGCTGTAACAGCAAGCGTTCTCAGAAATGATAAGTTCATAAAGGTACATGTATCACATTGGAACAACCGAAATAAAATATTCAAACGTACATACGTTATGTATTGTAATTTAAAAAACCTACCTGTTACCAACTGTTCGTCTAAAATTGTAAGCCATATGTTTGTGACTATTACAGCTCCATCTGTCACAAAGTGAAAAAACTGGTCCAACTGAAAGATTCATATTTCTTTATGTACTACACGAGTATGTAATAAAAATGGGGGTTCCTATTTAAAAAAAACGCAGTTGACATCGGTTTGACGTATGGCAGCGCCATCTAGCGGGCCAACCATAGCACCATCTGGTTTCCCCCTTCAAGCTAGGCAAGTTTCGTTTTTTGTAGTTTTTTCGTTTGACGCTTATTTCGTGAGATATTTGGCCCGGTCACGTCCAATGGACCACGCTGTATATATTGTTGTCAGTCTTCTGATTTGCATCCTTGCAATTTAGTGATCCTATGAATTGATTCTGGGTCTTTGGGAAATGAGTAGTCAGAAGGACCCGATGATTCGCATTTAGGAAATTACCCTCATCTCACGTAGTAAACGTATTATATTGAGGCTGGCGACCCAATTAACTTCAGTTAGCGGTATTGGGGGTGATGCTGGTGGCAGCTGAAAGTCAATATGTTCATTTCGGTGACTAAATAAGTACGCCACACCATGTCACAGCGAATCGCAGCTGTAATCAAGGCAGATCCTGCAGATTATTAGGGGTGCGTAGGTATTACAATCGCTCTGAATGGTCACTTATTCTTCACTTGTAATACTGATACCAGTCATCTGAGCAGTATCTATCCGATAGATTTTCAGATTTCCCGTAAAATATCGCTTTCGGAAACGGAAGGTGGTTGTTTCTTGAGTCCAAAATCTATTCGTAGCATAAATAGTTACCATATCAGCACTTGCAATATCGTGATTTTCTTCTTTAAAACGATTTCTTATCGTCTGTAATATTTCTTTTACTGTAAGGAGAGAGGCAAAAAATCTGCCATTTGTCTTGTTTTATTTTAGAAGATTCACCCGATGGCTGCTTATAATAAGTAATCTTTATTTACGACAGACTGTTTCAGCTTTATCGCCGTTTTCAAGTACGTCTAGATCGACGTCGTTAGTGGACTGTCTTATAACTGTCACTGTCTCAGTAAGATGGTAAGTGATGTCACTATGTTGCAAATAAAAGGTTAATTATGATGTGACAGTAATTTGACAGTTCCACTCTTACGACGCTGTATGTGCTATCACATCGAAAATAACATTTTATTTACTACATACTGACATCACTTACCATCTTATTAAAACAGTGACAGTTATAAGATTGTCCACTAACGACGTTACATGGACGGCACAACAATCTAGACGTACTTTAAAATAGCGATGAAGGTGAAACAGCCTGTCGTAAATAAAGACTACTTGTTATAAGGAGCAATTCGGTGCATCTACTTTATTAATCATGTCGTTATCAGACACATATTTTTCTGCTGGCCCAAAAGAAGAAAAATTATTTTAGAAGCTTCTCTTCTGCAGTCTTCTGGTATCCTCCATGATCTGGTTGATGTATTCCAGTCTCGGTCTACATCTTGTGATCTTCCCCTCTACTGTCTCTTCAATGATACTTCTAATGATACCATCATATCTCAGCAGACGGCAGAACCATGTATCCCTCCTGTGTTTGATACGATTCCAAAAAACGGTTTCTCTTCCTCCGCTGTGTAGAAGTATTTGTTGGGGTAAAATATGGAAGAATACTAAGACTATTTGAAAAAACCTGCCCCTTAGTCTTTATGTTTTATTGTGTGTGAACACGCTATTTTTATCATAGTGAAGAATGTTTTTCATAATATTTTCGAATAAATCTGAAGATTAAACTTCAGAATTTTCTAGAAAACTTTTTCTAGTAGACAGATATGGTGTAACGAAATGGCACGTGCAAAGATCAGGACACAATCTTCACACGTAGAAGAATCGTTGTGTGGACATAGTCTGGAAACGTTGCTTATCTGTGTTAGAACATACACTACCTCACCAAAAGTATCCAGACACTTATCATTCGACATTAATATGGTCCAGGGGCAGATGTGGTCTCTGACCACAATCTATTCGTTATGAAATGTAGATTCAAACTGAAGAAACTGCAAAAAGATGGGAATTTAAGGAGATGGGACCTAGATAAACTGACGGAACCAGAGTTGTAGAGAGTTTCAGGGAGAGCATTAGGGAACGATGGACAGGAATGGGGGAAAAAATACAGTAGAAGAAGAATGGGTAGCTTTGAGGGATGAAATAATGAAGGTAGCAGAGGATCAAGTAGGTAAAAGACGAGGGCTAGTAGAAATCCTTGGGTAACAGCAGATATATTGAATTTAATTGATAAAAGGAGAAAATATAAAAATGCACTAAATGAAGCAGGCAAAAAGGAATACAAACGCCTCAAAAATAAGATCGAGAGGAAGTGCAAAATGGCTAAGCAAGGATGGCTAGAGGACAAATGTAAGGATGTAGAAGCATATATCACTAGAGGTACTGCCTACAGGAAAATTAAAGAGGTCTTTCGAGAAAAGAGAACCACTTGTACGAATATCAAGAGCTCAGATGGAAAACGAGCCCTAAGCAAAGCAAAGGAGGGAAAGCAGAAAGGTGGAAGGAGTATATAGAGGGTCTATACAAGAGCGACGTACTTGAGGAGAATATTATGGAAATCGAAGAGGATGTAGATAACGAGATATGACACTGCGTGAAGAGTTTGACAGAGTACTGAAAGACCTAAGTCGAAACAAGACCCCGGGAGCAGATAACATTTCATTAGAACTACTGACAGCCTTGGGGGAGCTATCAGTTTAATCACGGCTGCAAAATACTAACGCGATTTCTTTACAGTCAAATGAAAAACTGGTAGAAGCCGACCTCGGGGAAGATCAGTTTGGATTCTGTAGAAATGTTGGAACACGTGAGGCAATACTGACCCTACGACTTATCTTACAAGACAGATTAAGGAAAGGCAAACCTACGTTTCTAGCATTTGTAGACTTAGAGAAAGCTTTTTTCAATGTTGACTGGAATACTCTCTTCCAAATTCTGAAGGTGGCAGGGGTAAAATACAGGGAGCGAAAGGCTATTTACAATTTGCACAGAAACCAGATGGCAGCTATAAGAGTCGAGGCGCATGAAAGGGAAGCAGTGGTTGGGAAGGGAGTGAGACAGGGTTGTAGCCTATCCCCGATGTTATTCAATCTGTAAAGGAAATCTGTCAGAGACAGCAAAGGACCTGGAAGAGCAGTTGAACGGAGTGGACAGTGTCTTGAAAGGAGGATATAAGATGAACATCAACAATAGCAAAACGAGGTTAGTGTAATGTAGTCGAATTAAGTGGAGTGATGCTGAGGAATTTAGATAAGGAAATGAGACACTTAAAGTAGTAGATGAGTTTTGCTATTTGGGGAGCAAAATAACTGATGATGGGCGAAGTAGAGAGGATATTAAATGTAGACTGGCAGTGGCAAGGAAATCGTTTCTGAAGAAAAGAAATTTGTTAACATCGAGTGTAGATTTAAGCGTCAGGAAGTCGTTTCTGAAAGTATTTGTATGGAATCTAGGCATGTATGGAATGAAACATGGACGGTAAATAGTTTGGACAAGAAGAGAATAGAAGCTTTCGAAATGTGGTGCTACAGAAGAATGCTGAAGATTAGATGGGTAGATCACGTAACTAATGATGAGCTATTGAATAGAATTGGGGAGAAGAGAAGTTTGTGGCACAACATGACTAGAAGAAGGTATCGGATTGTAGGACATGTTCTGAGGCATCAAGGGATCACCAATTTAGTACTGGAAAGCAGCGTGGAGGGTAAAAATCGTAGAGGGAGACCAAGAGATGAGTACACTAAACAGATTCAGAAGGATGTAGTTTGCAGTAGGTACTGGGAGATGAAGAAGCTTACACAGGATAGAGTAGCATGGAGAGCTGCATCAAACCAGTCTCAGGACTGAAGACCACAACAACAATGATCTGTGGCTGCCCCTTGCCAGTATGACGCCTTGAACTCTGTCGTAGACACCTTCAGTGAGATGACTGAATCTCTGTCAAGGAATGGCAGTTAGCTCTTCCTCAAGAGCAGAAACCGTAAAACATAGTGATGTTGGACGGTGGGATTTGGAGCGACTTTGACGTTCTAGCTCATTTCAAAGGTGTTCCATTGGTTTCAGGTCGGGACTCCGCACAGGCCTGTCCGTTTCAGGAATGTTATTGTCCCCAAACCAATGTCTCAACGATGCTACTTTATGGCACGGTGCATTATCACGATGATACCTATAGGATGCAGTGTACAATGCTGTAAAATGTGTTCAAGCGCAACAAGAGCCAGAAAAACACGCCACACACCACATCCTCCGTGCTTCGCTGTTGGCGTTACATTTATGGCAGGTGACGTTCTCCGGGAATTTGCCAAACCCTAACCCTTCCCACCGATTGCCACAGTGTATAGCGTGATTTCTCACTCCAAATCTCTCGTTTCCTGTCATCCCCGGTCAGGTGGCTTCGCTGTTTACACTACGTCAAGCGTCGCTTACCACTTACTATAGAAATGTGGGATTTATGAGGAGCTGTTCAGCGATTGTGTACCATTCTTTTTAGACCGTACGCACAGTCATTGTAGTAGCTGGATTGCTATAAGAACTTTGGACCTCACGACTGATTCCATCTGCTGATTTCATGTGATTCTTTACAACCACCTTACACAATATTCGACGGTCCCTGTCCATCAAAGAGTGAGGTCTGCGGGGTCTTGGTTTATCTTTGCTTGTTGCTTCGCGCTTCCACTTCACAATCACGTCACGAAGTATCGGATTTGGCAGCTTTAGCAGTGTGAAAATGTCCCCGATGGATGTGTTACTCCGGAGTCATCCGATTACTAGTGCACGTTCGATATCACTGAGCTCTCCTGGCCGGCCCATTCCGTTGTTACTGCTGCTCTACTTACGACATAATCCTCCCTGCTTCATTTTGTACTGGCAGGCCAGCCTCTCGTGACATCCAGTGATCAATTCTACATCTACATCCATACTCCGCAAGCCACCTGACGGTTTGTGGCGGAGGGTACGTTGAGTACCTCTATCGGTTCTCCCTTCTATTCCAGTCTCGTATTGTTCGTGGAAAGAAAGATTGTCAGTATGCCCCTGTGTGGGCTCTAATCTCTATGATTTTATCCTCATGGTCTCTTCGGGAGATATACAGGGTTATTACAAATGATTGAAGCGATTTCACAGCTCTACAATAACTTTATTATTTGAGATATTTTCAAAATGCTTTGCACACACATACAAAAACTCAAAAAGTTTTTTTAGGCATTTACAAATGTTCGATATGTGCCCCTTTAGTGATTCGGCAGACATCAAACCGATAATCAAGTTCCTCCCACACTCGGCGCAGCATGTCCCCATCAATGAGTTCGAAAGCATCGTTGTTGCGAGCTCGCAGTTCTGGCACGTTTCTTGGTAGAGGAGGGTTAAACACTGAATCTTTCACATAACCCCACAGAAAGAAATCGCATGAGCCAATTTTCCGCGGGCTACGAGTGAAACTTGCCCGCACGTGTTCAACCGTTTCTTCGCTCACTGCAGGCCGACCCGTTTGAAACGTCCCCTTTGAACAATTTATACATATGAAATGTCCGCTTAGAACAATTGTACATGACTGTGCTTAACCTGGCACACAATAATTTTAGCGCAACGCAATCTGACTATCAAAAATCCCTGCAAAAGAATGGCCCTGAGTAACATTAAACTACACCTTTCAGAAATCACTTACCTCACAAAAATCTTCGTTACTGGAACTACGGCAATACGGCGAGCGCCACTACTGCCAGCTAAATAAAAGATTCAAACTACTGAAGGCACTAACTACTGATAGGGATAGTTAGCAAATGAAAGATATTAATAGAGAACAAACACTGTATTTACCTTAATAGTCATCAATAGTCATAATATATACAGCAGCTCATGACATCAATTTTTACAAATTTCAAACTCCGCCATCTCTGTCCTCACATCCACCACTGCTGGCGGCTCCCTTCGAACTGCCCAACGCTATGCACTGTTAACATCCACCTGCCCAACAATACAATGGCAGACAACAATGCAAACTAGCCACAGACTGCACACAGCACAGCCAGTGATTTTCATATAGAGCGCTACATAACGTTGCCAATAAGAAAACATAAACAGCCTACTTACATAAAGAAAACATAAACAGCCTACTTACATAGCCCCCATGCTCCCCACAAAAAATTTTACAAAATATTTTTGGGCACTGGCCAATACATATTTGTTAAATTTTTTTCACAATTACAATAACAAAGATATCAAATGCACACACTTATTAACACAATGTTGGTCAAAAGCTAAAATTTTCTCACAGTCCATAAAGATAGTCCTGATCATTCATCATAATAGTAATTACAGTTTTGTTCACAAAGTCTCATTAGGAAAAGAAATTGCACACAGAAGTAGTGGATTTCCATGCAGTCTTGAAGAAGTAGTGTTGTCCTTCCAACGGAAAGACTGTGCTGACTCTTGACATGCAGACAGGTAGTGGGCCACAACAGAGCAAACCCACAGCAGAGTCATTCGACGTTTTGAAGAAGATTGGTAGGTAGGTCATCACAGAGCAGACCCACTGTAGTCCTGGTAGAGAGTATGGTATTGGTGGGCCACCAGAGGTGCAGACCCACTGCAGTCCTTGTAGACATAATGGTGTTGGTGGGCCATCAAAGATGCAGACCCACTGTAGTCTTTGTAGAAATGGTGGACAGGCCCACTGTAGTCCTGGTAGAGATGACCAGCAGCCATCTGTTGTGACGGTGCGGGTGCACAATCACCAGTGAAGAGTCTTGCGGATAATATAGCAAGTCCATAAACCACCACTCGTGCACTCACAAAGTTTTTTGCATTGTCCTTAGAACCAGCAATGCTGTTATCCAGTCCCTTGCTGAATTATTAACACACGTGCAAACACTAACAGTCCCTACTTCTCACATATTGTCCATATACTATGACCAACAGAAACGTGTGCAGTGAAATGTAACGTACAAGTTACTTAATTAGATGAAGTGGTGTCAATTACAATTTTATAACATAAAAATACAATGACAAAGGTACAAAATACATAATTAAAAACATAACAATACAGATAACATTTGTAGTACAGGCTTTACAAAAGAATAGAAATAAACATATACATCAGTGTTACAGGAATGATGACATGAGTACATACATAAAAGATCAGAATCACTTTTGAAACGTCAACTTCACACATGAGCATTAAAACAACACAGAATAAATAATGTCTAAGCATCTTTACAAAGTAAATAACATATTATTAGAAAAAGTCTACAACAGAGCTCTCATCAGCTAAACACATAAAGACAGAAAAAACACAAATACACAAGGGCACACAAACATATAGCGGAATAACACAAATGGAAAGGACAACACACAATTACATATTGGGAAAAAGCAGCAAAGAGGAAAGGACAGGGTTTCTTTTACTGCAGTATTTTGCTTGGAGATCTCCCTTCATTCCATAGATCGTTCGTCTTATTTCAACCTTTGCTTCCACCAAAAATTCTATCTAAGCATGCTTTCTGTATTTATATGTTCACACATTGCTTACCTCATCATTTATTTCCAAGAAAATCCTACCTATACCTCGTTCCTGTATTCTATTCATATTTCTTTCAAAATAATTATTTCTGATTGTACAATACTCATTGGGGCCCAAATCTTTCTTCGCAATGCATTCTTTACCTATTCTCCATAGTCAGTTTCTTATATAGTCTACCCCCTCTTAAGCTAACTTAAATCTACTGAGCTCAGATATATATACCAAGGGATGAGGCAATGCAGCATCACAACAAATCAACACAAACAGAAATGACAAAAAATGCAAATTGGCAAAGCTAGCAGCATAAATTAGCAAAGCAAGTGCAATATTACAACTAATATAAGGCAATGCAGGAAACAAGAAAAACTAGCTTAGAAGAGTAACACAAAGTCAAATTCAGTAACACTATGCCTGACAAACAGCAGCAACTTATACCTAAACATGACATAGCGCAAGCAGAAAAAATATTACAGGAAAAACAACAATGCAGACAAGGGAAATGTCTATTCACATCTTAATGTCTATGTAATTAAAGTGGTGCACCATAACAACTTATTGTAAAAAAATATTACCATGTACTTTAAAAGAAAATCATGTTTTACTGTTACGAGTTCCTTCGTATTGTTCTTTCCTTTCCAAGTGCTCCTTTTTTAAAGAATGTGGATCATAAAATAATTATTTAATAGATCTGTTGACAGAAAGAGTTCACATTAGCAAATGCATCTCAGTTTATTTTATAAAACTAATGCTGCAACACAGCTGGAAACCAGATATTAAATGAAATAAGCAACTATGAAAAGCAAAGCATAAAAATATCATTCAATAGTCATGTGGCATTTCGTAAGTCAGTAGCACTCAACTCTCGGAGAAAGACACTTGTCATAATCAGGTGTGCAGATGTACGAATATTTCCCATCAATTCATAAGCATTTCAATAATTAGCACAAAGTGCGAGTAATCATATGTTTTTAAGTAACGAGGGTGTCGCATTAGCGATGAAAGGCACACCCTAATGGCTTGTTCTCCAGGTGTTTGACGCAGCTGTGTGCCCACAACGCATTACAAAAATCATATGTTTTCAAGTAACGAGCGTGTCGCATTAGCGATGCCCTCTACAAAGGATTGTCAATAGCATGGTTAACCCCTTTTTTGTTTTTCTACCTGTGCTTCCGGAAAGGCCCTCACTCTAATGGCTTGTTCTCCAGGTGTCTGACACAGCTCTGTGCCGACGACGCACGTGCAGGTGGTCACTTTCTTACGGAAATATTTACGACAGCAGTTTCCGCTGCAGTGACAGTCTCATTCACGCATTTACACACACATTTCATAACTCTTAAAGTACGATTCTTGGTTTCCAACAACCTTTTTCACAAGTCAAGAGTCCCTATCTTCTATTCATTATTCATATACATATAAACAGGTAATCACCTTCCTCATATATGGTAGCATCATCTTATTGACATAAACATACCTCAACAGCATAATACACATCGTCGTCGTAATAATAACATCATAACACCTCAGTCAAATCTCAAAAACGTCGTAGCTTTCTGCAATTGTTTCAAAACCTAAAGAAAATTCTCTGCTCATTTCAGTAGTGTCATCTACCTCAAACATACTTTAAAAATCATGATCTCATACCAAATACATCATTCAAAGCTCTCATAATATCACAATGGTTCCGAAAAAATATGAACAGTTCACAAAGTACAGACAAAGTACAATTTCTTAAGTGTGAAGTAATCCAACTCTGTAATTGCGTAAACATGTGTCACTGACGTAGTAAAAAGATGTTTGTTTCTCTGTTAAATGATCAGATAGCTGTGTAATTTATGTGTTAGAGAAATATGGTACCGATGTGTTAAATTGTATAAGCAAATACCATATTAGCTAGGGCTCCTTGTGCTTGCCAAACACATGGTACACAAAGTAGGCGTGTACCCCCCTGAGGTTTATTGTAATTATACCCTCAGGTGTTACAGATTACAGCAATGAAATGAAATGTGTCACGAAAAACTTTCTTTGTAATTCAAAAATCTCTAAAAATAAATGTCTTAAGTACAAAATTAATCACTCAAATACGTGTCCAGTAGCGCTAAATGAGCGTCTTGCTGTAAGATAATCTCTGGGAAGTGTCGTAGTTATTGTCCTCCGAAAGCTAAGTTCTGCAGAAGTCAATGTACTTACCTCATGATAAACAAAAGTGAAATGCTTTACGTATAGATAACTTAGTTATTATGCTTATTGTTGCGATGAAGAAATTACTGTGCTGTAAAGTATTGTTGTGCTACGGAAAAGGCTGTCTCCTTGTAGCAATAGCACAAAAGTCACCACTAAAACATGTTTTACTTTACAGAAGAATTCAGAAAAACTGTGCAGATATCAAACAGATACACCGCAAAAGCACATTGTAAATTGTCACTCATTAGTAACATCGTGATATAATCGTGTAGCTGTCAAAGAAACCAAATACTAAGTCATCTTGAATCTCACAGAAAGTACTTCAAATCCTGAATCCACTCTCAAGCAAACCAAAATGTTGCATGAAAATTTCATTAGCAGTGCTGGTAAATGTTCTAATCGTGCAACTAACAAGCAAGAATGTACACACACAATTACACTGTGTCGTCTGTTCGCAATAACAATGCATTCGTAATTTCTGTTTAAATAATTTCTCTTGGTTCTTGACTGGATGGTTAGTTAGCTTTAAAACATAGTTGCATGTTAACAGTTTCTCAGTGTGACAAATTGTACAAGTAGCGTGAAGTGAAAATTGCAAAGACTAAGTTAAAAAGCAGATTATCTGTCAATAAATGGTTTTACATGAGAAATGTGGTGTAAACCTTTACTCTTCCTAGTACGCAGAGTTTCAACTTCAACGCAATTATCATGTGGTATACGTCGGATTCTGTAAGGTCCATTGTAAACTAGAAAGAATTTGTGACTCAAGTGTTTCTTCTTATGTGACAATGAATGAGCTTTAATGAGAACTTTCTGACCAATATATAATTTCTTTGCATTTGCTTTACCGTGTAGTTTTCTCCTTTTGTCTGCTGCAGATTTTATATTTTTAAGAGCCAAATCAATTATGTCTTTGTGTCGAAGTTTACGTGTATTCGGGAAAGGTACAAGCTCTCTGATTCTGTTCGGAGGTTCTTCATTCTTCAGTACAAGAGTAGGTGGTAAAGCAGTGGAATCATGAGGCATTTCATTCAGCACATTTTGAAATAAGTGTAAATATCTGTCCCAATGCTGATGCTTTCTGTGACAATAAAGTCTGCAAAGCTTATTGATTTCTTTCATAATCCGTTCAGACGGGTTACAATGTGGTGAATACAATGAAATAAAAACAGGTTTGATTTTATGATTCCGAAGCATGCGTGACCAAACAGCAGATCTGAATTGCGGTCCGTTATCTGAAATGACTTTACTAACGTGTCCAACTTCATGTAAGAAATTTTTAACAAAGGCGTTGGATACAGACCGTCCAGTGGCTTTACGTAACGGAGTGAAAGAAACAAATTTTGAAGTAAGTTCAACAGCGACTAGAACGTACGAAAATCCATTCGATGTTCTGACAAGGGGTCCCAAGAGATCAACAGCAGCAAATTCTTTTAATTTAGAAGAAATAATAGGAAATAACGGAGCACGATGTGAGATAGTAGATGGTTTCGCCTTTTGACAAAGTTTACAAATAGACAAGACCCTTCGAATTCGCTTTTCCATATTGTTAAAATAACAAGTCGTTCGAAGAATATGATAACATTTTCGTGGGCCAAAATGTGCGTAGCTGAAATGAATGTACCAAATGAGCTTATTAACAAAATCGTCTGGAATGCAAAGTACCCATAGCTTGTCATCAACAGTGCAGCGTTTGAAGAGTATGTTGTTTCTAACCAGGTAATAATGCCGAATCTGAGTGTGTGTCTTTTCATGCCATTTACTTTTGATATCTTTCCAAATCGG
This sequence comes from Schistocerca cancellata, assembly GCF_023864275.1. NCBI lineage: Eukaryota > Metazoa > Arthropoda > Insecta > Orthoptera > Acrididae > Schistocerca > Schistocerca cancellata. The sequence continues at coordinate 1,070,033,125 of NC_064626.1, forward strand.
ATCTTTATCTTGTTCATGAGCAATGTCCTTTAAAGATGTGGTGATGAAGTTTTCAAAGGCGACTTTCTGAATGTAAAGAATACTGAAATTTTTCTCGAGGTTGCCTTCTGTGTTACTTTTCTCAAGCCCAGCCGGTGCGCGTGACAGCGCGTCCGCAACAATGTTCTCCTTGCCGGGAATGTAGACTATTGTGAAGCGGAATTCTTGCAGAAACAATGCCCAACGTTTTAACCTATCATGATTTAATTTTGAAGACATAAGGAATTGTAATGCACGATGATCACTGTATACTTTTACGTGCTTACCAGAAAGAAAGAAACGGAATTTGTTAAATGCCCAAACGATAGCTAAAGCTTCTAATTCAGTAACGGAATAATTTTTTTCAGATTTTGTTAGCACTCGGCTAGCAAAAGCAATGGTTTTCTGAACAGTAATGTCATCTTCTATGGCTTCTTGAAATAAATGGGCACCAAGACCAACTTTGGAAGAATCAGTGCTAAGGCAGAAATCTTGTGACAGATCTGGATGAGCTAGTATTGGCGCGTGAAGTAACGCTTCTTTCAAAGAATTGAATTCCAACTGTGCTTGTTCGTCCCAGTTCCAAATAGTATTTTTTCCAGTGAGAGAACAAAGTTTTGGTGTAACTAGAATTTGCATATTCAGAAAACGACGGTAAAAATTTACGAGACCTAGAAAACTGCGGACTTGTCTTTTTGTGGATGGAACAGGAATGGCTCTGATTGCTTCTAACTTTTCTGGATCCGGCTGAATGCCTTCAGAAGAAATAATATGTCCCAAAAACTTCACCTTTGACCTACCGAATTCAGACTTTTCCAAGTTAACTGTAATTCCAGATTCTGCAAAAATGCGTAACAAACTGTTGAGGATGCGGTTATGTTGTTCCCATGAAGCTTCTGCTATTAGAATATCGTCCACATATAAAGTGATGTGACGTTTTAAGAACTCAGGTAATATGGAATTTAACCCACGAATGAATGCTGCTGAAGAAATGTTCAAACCAAAAGGAAGTTTCCGAAACTGATAACAAACGCCGAAACAAAGGAAAGCTGTGTATTTTCTGCATTCTGGATGAAGTTCGATCTGATAAAAGCTGGATCTGAGATCAATGGAAGACAACACTTTTACACCATTAAAATTTTGAAGAAGTTCTTCCATCGTCTGCGGCCTGTCTGTTTCAGGAATGATGATAGTATTGATTTGTCTCGAATCTAAAACAAGCCTGATCGATCCATTCTTCTTCTCAACAACATGTAATGGGTTGTTGTATGAGCTTACTGCAGGCTCAATAATGCCCTCGACAAGCATAGATTGTATTTCTGTTCTAACACGGTCCCTATAATGCGCCGGAATTACGTAAGGTCTAACACAAAATTTAGTATGCTCACGAACACGAAATTGGTATTGAAACCCCTTGATTGTTCCTGTTTTGTGAGTAAAAACTGTGGAATGTGCTTGTAAAATCTCAAAAAGGTCCTGCCTATCAGTGTCATTACAATTCTCAATTGTCTGAATTTTATTCTGAATTAACTCATTAATTTCAAATATGCCGTCGATGTCATCCCTGTCAGTACTTGCAGAGTGATTGTTAGTGTCTAGTTCCGTAGAAAATTCCGAACTGTTATCTAACAGAAGGTAAAGCCGATTAATTTCCTCATCATGGTTTGAGAGCCAGTCTTCAAATTTCAAAGCTATTGACTTACCTTCTTTCTCTAAACTTATTTCAGCATCGTGAAAGCTTAAGATTGCTTTGTATTCATTCAAAAAGTCTACTCCCAGTATAATTTCCGTCGACAATAATGGAACAATAAGGAAGTTCATAGAGAAGCTGTGGCTTTGACAAAAGAATTCTAAGTTGGTTTGTTGGCGTACATCTACACTTTTTCCAAAGATTGCACCTTGTAATTTAATCTTACGTAACGGAAGTGTGGGGCAATCGTTCGCTTTGTTGCATTTGCTAAAAGCTGTTTCGCTAATTACTGAAATGGGACTGCCAGAGTCAAGTACTGCCGTAAATTTTACGTCATTTACAGTAATGTGAATCACAGGATATGCAATGGTGTTACGTGTTACGTCGTGTTCCTGGAGTAAGATGTCCCTAATGTCTTCCATTTTTACGTAATTACTAGCTACGGCAGCTGCGTCATCAGTTTCATAAGTACGTCTTGTGGCTGCCAGTGGTGTGAGTCATCGCCTATTGTCTCTTTGTTGGCGCGTGTCGTTATTGGGATTTGGAGACCTAACTTCTACAAATTCATCGTGACGAGAGTGCTCTGCTCTGTTTAAATCTCGCCAGTTCTGATGCAATTCAGGTCTGTCGTTACGATCATATCGTCTGTCGTCATGTCGGTAGTTTCCATAGTTTCTTTCTTGTCGGTCACATGGTGGAGAATTTCTCCTTGAATCGTAACTACGCGCTGGACCGTTGCGTCTAAAGTTATTCTGTCTCCCTTGATAATAGTTATTTTGGTTCCCATATTGTCTGTTTCTCTGATTGTCTCTGTGATAGTCATTACCGCGGAAAGGTGATCTTTCCCTGTAACTATTACTCTGCCAGTGGTTATCATATGGGTGGTGTCTGTTTTGGTCACGATTTACGTTGTAAGAATAGGTTTGTCGTGGCCATTTATTGTTTCTGTCGTCACGGAATTGTGACGGATGTGACCTGTAATGATTGTTTTCCTGTTTTCGCATCCCGCGACTGTCTGTGTCAATTTCCAGTTCTTGTAACAGTCCCTGAAAAGCTTCAATGTCGTCTTTGCAACGTCCTGCTAAAATAATATGTCTCAAATGTTCAGGCAGTTTGATTAAGCAAATGCGGATGAGTTCTGAGGGGCTGTATGGGTTTGACAGGTACTGATTCTTATGCAACATGTCTTCAAAATATTTGACAAGACTGGAAAATTCAGATTGTTCAAAGTGTTTCATCATCATGATGCTATGTTTTACGCGATCTTGTGTAGCTTGTGACCAATATGCTGAGAGGAACGCATGGTAAAATTCTCCTTCACTGTGACAATCGTGAATGACCGATCGCATTCTTACAGCTGGTTCATTCTCCAAATAGCCACACATAAATTCTAATCTGTGTTCTAATGACCAGTTGGGAGGAAAACAATGAGAGAATTGATGGAGCCATGCTTGTGGATGAATGTCGTTGCCAGAATTCTTAAATGTTTTGAATTTACGTGTAGTAATGAACAGCTTATAGTCAAAATCATCATGTCGGCGAGTCACATATCGGTCATTGTTACGTCGTGTCGGCGGTTCCATCTCAAAATTCGGTGCACCTTGCCAATTCCTTTCATAATTACCGAAATGCTCTGTGTTATTATTTTGTGGCTGTTCCGTATTTCTATGTCCCTCTTCCCTTATTGGGGCGCGAGTGTCCTCTGAAATACGTAATTCTTGTATTACCTGTGTCAGCTGATCTTGTACTTCCCGCATTTCTCTTTTGTATTGCGTATTAATTTGATTCTGATTTTGTTTGAATTTTCTTATTTGTTCATACTCTTCTGTGTCAGTGAAGGCTACGGGTCTTGTGTCATTTAGATCATCATCTACCTTTGTAGATAAGTTAGTGACCTGATCCGAAAGTTCAGCTACTTTCTCCGATAGTGAACACATTTCCTCAGTGTGTTTTTCTGAACCAAGTTTCAGAGTGTCCATTTGTGTTGAAATCGAATCTACTGTGTTCTTTAAGTTTTCCTGAGTTTTTGCCAGTTGCGTAACCGAATCGGTAGATGCAACTGAGTCAATTTTAGCCCACAAGGTCTCATGATTTTCATGAACAATGGTTTGCAGCTCTTTTATGGCTGCTTCGTGATTCTGTAATGCATTTTCATGCCGCGAAAAAATAGGCTGAAAATGCTCACAAATTTGTGTTTTTACGTCATTACAGACTTTTTGACATTTCGATTCAATGTTATGTAATTCAGTAGTTAAATCTTCACGTGTTTGTTCAAGTGTGGTGTCTAACTTTTGAAGCTTTTGCTGTGTTTGTCTCTGATTTTGTTCCATTGTGTGTAACTGTTGCTGTGTTTGTTTCTGGTGTTGTTCCATTGTGTCTAACTTTTTAAGATTTTGTTCCATTGTGTCTAACTTTAGGAGATTTTGTCCCATTTGTTGCATTAATTGTAATAACAATGCATTAGTGTCTGGAATCTGTTCCTCTACGCTTTTCGGCAGTGCATTTGCACCAGCAACATTCACATTTTGACAAGCAGAAAATGTGTCTTGACTCATTTGAGAAGACGGTGAGGACGCAAAACCTGACTCTACAGTATTTACAAAATTGTGTCCTATCATTTCGGATTCCTGAGGCGAGCTGTTGCCGACCGATCGATCGATAATGCTTCCCTGTTCACTACCTGTTTGACTGTCTACGCCATTGTTTGACGCCCGCTCCATTTCCCTATGCACAGTTACCAAATTACTACTTTGAACATTAGTTAACTCATTACACAGTGGCGCTAACACATTGCTTTCGTCTTCACTGTCGTTTCTCATTTTACTTTGGAGCCGAGTGTTACGTTTTTCACACGCCATTATTGTGACAATATTTCACACGATAACACAGAAAAACACAATTTGAAGAGCAAAAATAAGAGAACACATTAACATAGCACTGAAAATAATATGTAGTTAATTACAAGCGCAGCTGCGAAATACTTGTTGCAAATCTACATGCATGCCACAACTGTTTTACATTACAACAATGAAAGACTGCAACTACAAAGGAGATTCTCTCTACAATTACGCGCTAGCAATAAACAAAAGCTACACTAAATACACAGACTACAAGAAAAAAATCAGAAGATTCCAGTGAGGTATCCTAGGCTAAGGGTCGACATATGAAACGTCCCCTTTGAACAATTTATACATATGAAATGTCCGCTTAGAACAATTGTACATGACTGTGCTTAACCTGGCACACAATAATTTTAGCGCAACGCAATCTGACTATCAAAAATCCCTGCAAAAGAATGGCCCTGAGTAACATTAAACTACACCTTTCAGAAATCACTTACCTCACAAAAATCTTCGTTACTGGAACTACGGCAATACGGCGAGCGCCACTACTGCCAGCTAAATAAAAGATTCAAACTACTGAAGGCACTAACTACTGATAGGGATAGTTAGCAAATGAAAGATATTAATAGAGAACAAACACTGTATTTACCTTAATAGTCATCAATAGTCATAATATATACAGCAGCTCATGACATCAATTTTTACAAATTTCAAACTCCGCCATCTCTGTCCTCACATCCACCACTGCTGGCGGCTCCCTTCGAACTGCCCAACGCTATGCACTGTTAACATCCACCTGCCCAACAATACAATGGCAGACAACAATGCAAACTAGCCACAGACTGCACACAGCACAGCCAGTGATTTTCATATAGAGCGCTACATAACGTTGCCAATAAGAAAACATAAACAGCCTACTTACATAAAGAAAACATAAACAGCCTACTTACACGTTGATTTCCCCTTACAGAGGTATCCAGAAGCGTTAAACTGCGCATACCATCGCCGAATGGAGTTAGCAGTTGGTGGATATTTGTTGAACTTCGTCCTGAAGTGTCGTTGCACTGTTATGACTGACTGATGTGAGTGCATTTCCAGCACGACATACGCTTTCTCGGCTCCTGTCGCCATTTTGTCTCACTGCGCTCTCGAGCTCTCTGACGGCAGAAACCTGAAGTGCGGCTTCAGCCGAACAAAACTTTATGAGTTTTTCTACGTATCTGTAGTGTGTCGTGACCATATCTCAATGAATGGAGCTACAGTGAATTTATGAAATCGCTTCAATCATTTGTAATAGCCCTGTACGTAGGAGGAAGAAATATACTGCAGTATGCCTCTGTGTGGGCTCTAATCTCTATGATTTTATCCTCATTGTCTCTTCGCGAGATATACGTAGGAGGAAGAAATATACTGCTTGACTCCTCGGTGAAGTTATGTTCTCGAAACTTCAACAAAAGCCCGCACTGAGCTACTGAGCGTCTCTCCTGCAGAGTCTTCCACTAGAGTTTATTTATTATGTCCGTAACGCTTTCGCGATTACTAAATGATCCTGTAACGAAGCGCGATGCTCTCCATTGGATCTTCTCTATCTCTTCTATCAACCCTATCTGGCACGGATCCCACACTGGTGAGTAGTATTCAAGCAGTGGGCGAATAAGTCTACTGTAACCTACTTCCTTTGTTTTCGGATTGCATTTTCTTAGGATTCTTCCAATGAATCTCAGGCTGACATCTGCTTTACCGACGATTAATTTTATATGGTCATTCCATTTCAAATCACTCCTAATACTAACTCCCAGATAATTTATAGGATTAACTGCTTCCAGTTGCTGACCTGCTATATTGTAGCTAAATGATGAAAGATCTTTCTTTTTATGTATTCGCAGCATATTACACTTGTCTACATTGAGATTTAATTGGCATTGCCTGCACCATGTGTCAATTCGTTGTAAATCCTTCTGCATTTCAGTACAATTTTCCATTGTTACAACCTCACGATATACGACAGCATCATCCTCAAGATCATTTATATGTTGTTGTTGTGGTCTTCAGTCCTGAGACTGGTTTGATGCAGCTCTCCATGCTACTCTATCCTGTGTAAGCTTCTTCATCTCCCAGTACCTACTGCAAACCACATCCTTCTGAATCTGTTTCGTGTATTCATCTCTTGGGCTCCCTCTATTAAACTGATTGTTCGGTAATTTTCACATGTCAGCACCTGCTTTCTTTGGGATCGGAATTCTTATAGTCTTCTTGAAGTCTGAGGGTATTTCGCCTGTCTCATACATCTTGCACACCAGATAGTAGAGTTTTGTCAGGACTGGCTCTCCCAAGACCGTCAGTAGTTCTAATGGAATGTTGTCTACTCCCGGGGCCTTGTTTCGACTCAGGTCTTTCAGTGCTCTGTCAAACTCTTCACGCAGTATTGTATCTGCCATTTCATCTTCATCTACATCCTCTTCCATTTCCATAATATTGTCCTCAAGTACACTGCCCTTGTATAGGCCCTCTATATACTCCCTCCACCTTTCTGCTTTCCCTTCTTTGCTTAGAACTGGGTTTCCATCTAAGCTCTTGATATTCATACAAGTGGTTCTCTTTTCTCCAAAGGTCTCTTTAATTTTCATGTAGGCAGTATCTATCTTACCCCTTAAGAGATAACCCTCTACATCCTTACATTTGTCCTTTAGCCATCCCTGCTTAGCCATTTTGCACTTCCTCTCGATCTCGTTTTTGAGACGTTTGTATTCCTTTTTGCCTGCTTCATTTACTGCATTTTTATATTTTCTCCTTTCATCAATTAAATTCAGTATTTCTTCTGTTACCCAAGGATTTCTACTAGCCCTCGTCTTTTTACCTACTAGGTCCTCTGCTGCCTTTATTACTTCTTCTCTCAAAGCTACCCATTCTTCTTCTACTGTATTTCTTTCCCCCATTCCTGTCAATTGTTCCCTTATGCTCTCCCTGAAACTCTGTACAACCTCTGGTTCTTTCAGTTTATCCAGGTCCCATCTCCTTAAATTCCCAACTTTTTACAGTTTCTTCAGTTTTAATCTACAGTTCATAACCAATAGATTGTGATCAGAGTCCACATCTGCCCCTGGAAATGTCTTACAATTTAAAACCTGGTTCCTAAATCTCTGTCATTATATATATTGTGAATATCAACGGTCCTACGACACTCCCCTGCGGCACGCCTGAACTTACTCTCACTTCGGAAGACTTTTCTCCATTGAGAATGACATGCTGCGTTCCGTTATCTAGGAACTCTTCAATCCAATCACACATTTAGTCTGATAGTGCATATGCTCTTACTTTGTTTATTAAACTACTGTGGGGAACTGTATCGAACGCCTTGCGGAAGTCAAGAAACACGGCATCTACCTGGGAACCCGTTTCCATGGCCCTCTGAGTCTCGTGGACGAATAACTTGAGCTGGGTTTCACACGATCGTCTTTTTCGAAACCCATGCTGATTCCTACAGAATAGATTTCTACTCTCCAGAAAAGTCATTATACTCGAATATAATACGTGTTCCAAAATTCTACAACTGATCGACGGTAGAGATATAGGTCTACAGTTCTGCACATCTGTTCGACGTCCCTTCTTGTAAACGGGGATGACCTATGCCCTTTTCCAGTCTTTTGGAACGCTACGCTGCATTGCATCCTTTTTTATGAGATAGTGTGGATCCGGAAACGCTGTGTATCTGTATTCCTTACAACTATTCATAGTACGTTAATCAAGGGAAGTCTGGTGCAAGTGAGGAATGTGACGTGAAAATTTGATCGTAACGTTTTGTTACACACGCTGTAGAGGGTGGAATGGTCAACATTCAGGGATACGACGGGAACGATCATTCGAAGAAATAAGTCTGTTAAACGTGGGCTCTAAAACGCATTCCATAAGAGCTATGAGCACTTCATCTTGGGTGCGGTGACTCGAATTTCTTCTACTACAAGCTCTTGCTTTCCATATTTTGAGAGGTGGTAGTACGAAACAGAATTTTAAAAAAATTGTCCAATAACCATGGGCTCTAAATCGCATACGTCAGAATTATGAGCATCTGTTCATCCTCGCTATTGTGAAACAACTCCTCTACTGAACAAGTACTCGTAGCTCTTTAAGGTACACGTTTTAGAGCCCATGTTTACTGGCCTTTTTTGATTCGAATGATCATTCCTGTCGTATTCTTGAATACTGATCATTCCTCCTGGGACACTGTATCTAAGGGTTGGTTCTGGTGAAGTTTTTGTGAATAAAAATTTCATGTAAACAAGCAATATAGCAGGGTCGTTCAATAAGCAATGCCACACATTAAAAAAAAGCCGTTAACATACATAGACAAACGTCCTTGTTAGTGCTTCACATTTGATGTTTGTTCTGTGAGCCGGTGAAGTTTCGGACCGTTCTGGCAGATGGCAGACCCGTAGTACAGCGTCAAAATGGCGTCTGCATACGACTCACGTTACAAGCTGCGTGCTCTTATTGAATTCTTGTGTGCAGAAAAATAAACCTTGGTGAACATCCGTAAACGTTTGTCTGTAGTGTATGGTGATGCTGCAGTTGATAGAAGTACAGTTGGGCTATGGGTAAAGAAAGTTACACTCTCAGAAACAGAGCTCCATGATCAGCCATACTCGGGACGTCCTGTCACAGCCACTGCTCCAGACATGTATCGTGTGTGTGACATTATTCGTGCCGACTGGCGCATCACCACTCGACAACTGGCTCTACAGTTGTCGGTCAGCATTGGAAGTGCGTCTGCAATGATCGAGATTCTCGGATATTCAAAAAGGTACTCACGATGGGTTCCACAAATGCCCACAGCGGACCACAAGAGTCAAAGAAAGGCCGTTTCATCTGAATTGTTGGAGTGTTTTGAGACCGACGGAGAGACCTTTCTGTCAGTCCATGGAGCGGCATGGTCCTCATTCACCATAAAAGAAGAAATTCAAGACAACCCCCTCTGCCTAAAAGTCATGGTCTCAGTCATAGCATCATTCTCTTGGATGTGATGCCAAGAGGGACAGTCATCAATTCAGAGGCATATGTTCAGACTCAGAACAAATTCAAGAAACGTTTTCGACGGGTTCGATCGGACAAGAATCAAGTAGAAATCTTGTTCCACGCCCATACACAAGTATGAGAACCCGGGAACACGTCGCCAAATTGGGTTGGACATCATTGCCTCATTCACCCTACAGTCGAAACCTGGCACCCTCAGACTTCCATTTATTTGGGCCACTTAAAGATTCTCTACGGCGAACACACTTCGAAGATGACGAGAGTGTCAGTCATGCAGAGAAAACATGGCTACGCCTACAGGACAAGAGCTTTTACCAGCAGGGAATACATGCTCCTCCACAACGTTGGCGTACGGCCATAGAATGTGATGGAGATGGTTCAAATGGCTCTGAGCACTATGGGACTCAACATCTTAGGTCATAAGTCCCCTAGAACTCAGAACTACTTAAACCTAACTAACCTAAGGACATCACACACACCTATGCCCGAAGCAGGATTCGAACCTGCGACCGTAGCAGTCCTGCGGTTCCGGACTGCAGCGCCAGAACCGCTAGACCACCGCGGCCGGCCGTGATGGAGATTACGTAGAAAAATAGGAAGTGGACAAGATATAATGATGTATTTTTCATCAGATTCTGACTCTTAACAGTAAATATGTTCTGGGAAAAAAAGTATGTCATTACTTATTGAACGACCCACCGTATATTCATTTTGTAGCATTCAGTCCTTACAGATAGGAGTGATAACAAAACACCCAGGATTTTTAAAGTAATAATTTTACTCTTCTCTAGATAATTTCAGTATAATTATTAAATTTACACATTTGGTACTATTTTTTTCAAGAATGATGAGAGTGAACTGTCCTCTCTGATCTAATTCAGCTCTGCCCTGAATATCCTGGTGCGGGAATCTTGTCGGTGACTACGTAAACGTCGACATCTGGACTTCCGAAGGCTTTCAGCACGGGTTTCTCCGCGTACTGCTGGAAATTCGCTGGGTTGATACTCGTCACTGCACTCGTGTTCCCACTCCGAGAGGCTATGTATATATCCACGCCGCCGCCTGTCTGCGGGAATTGTTGTGGGAACGGTCTGAATTCGTGCGCTACATTGGTGAACGAGCGCCGTTGGTTGTACTGCTGGAGGCAAGGTGCGCTGTGAAAGACGTACTTCTCGCCAGTATCCGGTGCGGCGGGAGGTGGCGCGCTGGTAGCGGGGCCTGGCGGAGCAGAAAGGCCTCTGTCTGCAGCCTTCTTCAGGGGGTCGCAGACGCACTTCTTGCGAGGCCTGCCGCCGCCGGAGAGATCCGCAATGTCCAGCGCTGTGATCTTCTGCTGCATCTCGCTCAGCTTCGACCTGACCACGGCTATTTCCTGCTCGATCCTCCACAAGTCTGGCGCCATCGCTTCTGTCGCGTCCATTTGTTGCGGGTACCCCGGCTGTGGGGCGGCGCTCACACCCTTCTCCGTCTGCTGCTGCTCACGGGCCGCTTCCTCTTGGGGACGGCCGCCTTCCTCCGCAGCAGCTGGTGCCTGAAATCCAACAGAACCCGCGTCAGCGAACGCTGCAGACGGCACCTCGACCTCGATATCTACCTTTACACCGCCCAACGCGTCGGACGAACCGATGATATCTTCGTCGGACCACCACTCCTCGTGCTCCTCCATACCTATCGCGTCCATAAATACATCAGACGAGGATTTTTCCAGCTCTACGACTTCTTCACCTAACGCGACGATCGCCGCGTCTTCGGAGAGTACGGACAGTATAGCCTGCGTATCGTCTGCCAGCTCTTCGGCGAGAGGTTCCTCTTCGCCCGTGGGCTCCTCTCTTGCTTCTTCGATAAGCGTGTCTATAGCGTCCCCTGGCAGCGCAGTCTCGGTATCGGCCGCTTCGGCAGCTGCGGCAGCTGCGGCCACAGCTGCCGCCGCCTCGGCGTAGCGCAACATCTTCCTGGGGCAGAACTCGGGGAACCCCCACTGGCCGGGGTCGGCGCCCGGTGGCAGCGGCATATCCCCACACGGCTGGTAAACGGGACCAGGAGGCGCCAGTACGCCTCCTTTCGCCGCAACCGCCGCCGCCGCCGCAGGTCCTTTACACGGAAGCGTGAATTCTGTTTGTATTTTTCTGGTTGTCGGTCCATCTTCCTCTAAGATAATAGATCCTATCACCTCTATCTCCTCCTCTTCCTCCGGGGAGCCCTGTACGGTCTCATTCTCCTCCGTGGCAGGAGACTGTTCTGCCTCTTGCGCCTCAGCTTCCTCTTCCATTGTGTTACGCTGTTTCGTTAATCTGACATCTTGTTCATGTTAAACATGGCAAATATCAGCTTCTAAAACTGACGCGGTAAGCTCTGGAGCCCGCATCCTGCAAAAACGAGAGCTTTACATTAATTGTAGGACCACTTCTTACGGAAGTGATTTGCTACACCATCTAACGTCTCTTTAATCACAGTTTGTGAATTTCCAAACTGCATTAACGCAATAAATAGATGAAAAAAATGGTTCAAATGGCTCTGAGCACTATGGGACTTGACATCTGAGGTCATCAGTTCCCTAGAACTTAGAACTAATTAAACCTAACTAACCTAAGGACATCACACACATCCATGCCCGAGGCAGGATTCGAACCTGCGACCGTAGCGGTCGCGCGGTGCCAGACTGAAGCGCCTAGAAGCGCTCGGCCACCCTGGCCGGCACCCTTGTTCATCTTCTCGCCGGCAGGAGTGGCCGAGCGGTTCTAGGTGCTACAGTCTGAAACAGCGCGACCGCTACGGTCGCAGTTTCGAATCCTGCCTCGGGCATGGATGTGTGTGATGACCTTAGGTTAGTTAGGTTTAAGTAGTTCTAAGTTCTAGGGGACTGCTGGCCTCGGATGTTAAGTCTCATAGTGCCCAGAGCCATTTGAACTATTTTTAAAAACAAGGGTAATGGAAAGCAATCGAGTTGCTGTTTGGCCAACAAAATGCAAACTGACAATATCTAGGAACAAGATAAATTGGAAAGAACACGCAGAAAATGTTGTGGGGGACGCGAAACAAGAACTGCGATTTATTGGCAGAACACTTAGAAGATGCAACAAATCCACTAAAGAGACTGCCTACACTACGTCAGTCTGTCCTCCATTGGAGTACTGGTGCGCGGTGGAATCCTTACCCGATAGGGTTAACGGACTCTATCGAGAAATTCCAAAGAAGGGCAGCACGTTTTGTATTATCGAGAAATAGGGAGAGAGTGTCACGGACATGATATAGGATTTTGGGTGGAAATAATTAAAACAAACGTGTTTTTCGTTGCGGCGGGATCTTCTCACGAAATTTAAATCACCAGCTTCCTCCTCCGAATGTGAAAATATTTTGTTGACGGCTACCTACATAGGGAGAAACGTTTATCACAATAACAGAAGGAAAATCGGAGTTCGTACGGAAAGATACATACACCAAAAACATTTTTGCATCACCCCGGTTCCCAGAACTCATGAAAATAGACGTTGATTGTTGATATTGTGCCACAGACACAGTCCCTTTGACTGTTCAGAGATGTCACTAATTCCCCCCCCCCCCACCGAAAGATGTAAACAACCATGCATGAGCATCGTCTATTACACGAAGGGGGTCCCACAGCCGGTCAGTTCCAGTCATTCCACCAGGAAGGAGGTACGCGGCTCGTGTTGTCTGTAGTTCACCCATGGCTAGACTGTCAATACCGTGGTTCGATCGCGTCCGCAATGCTACTTTGTGCCAGGAAGGGCTCTCAACAAGGGAACTGTCCAGGCGTTTCGGAGTGAACCAAAGCGATGTTGTTCGGACGTGGAGGAGATACAGAGAGACAGGAACTGTGGATGACGTGCCTCACTCACACCACCCAAGGGCTACTACTGTAGTGGATGGCTACCTACGGATTATGGCTCGGAGGAATCCTGAGAGCAACGCCACCATGTTGAATAATGCTTTCCGTGCAGCCACAGGACGTCGTGTTGCAACTCAAACCGTGCCCAATAGGCTGCATGATGCGCCAATTCACTCCCGACGTCCAAGGTCGGTCAATCTTTGCAACCACGAAACCATGCAGTGCAGTACAGACGGACCCAACAACACACCGAATGGACCGCTCGGGATTGGCATCACGTTCTCTTCACCGATGAGTGTCGCATATGCCTTCAACCAGAAGGAAATCCGGTCAGGCTGAACGCCTTAGACATACTGTCCAGCTAGTGCAGCAACGTGGAGGTGGCATTATGTGGGTCGGACGTACGCCGCTGGTGGTCATGGAAGGCGCCGTAACGGCTGTACGATACGTGAATGCCATCCACCGACCGATAGTGCAACCATATCGGTAGCATATTGGCTAGGCATTCGTCTTCGTGGAGGACAATTCGCGCCCCTATCGTGCACATCTTGTGAATGAATTCCGTCAGGATAACCACATCGTTCGACTAGAGTGGCCATCATGTTCGCCAGACATGAACCCTATTGAACATGGCTGGGATAGAATGAAAAGGGCTGTTTATGGACGACGTGACCTTCGCCGAAACGCCGTTGAGGAGTGAGACGATATGGACCAACAGTGCCTTGACAATCTTGTGGATAGTATGCTACGACCAATACAGGCATGGATCAATGCAAGAGGATGTGCTACTGGGAATTAGAGGTACCTGTGTGTACAGCAATCTGGACCACCACCTCTGAAGGTGTCGCTGTATGGTGGTACAACGTGCAATGTGTGGTTTTCATGAGCATTAAAAAGGGCGGAAACGAGGTTTACGTTGACCTCTATTCCAGTTTACTGTACAGGTTCCGGAACTCTCGGAACCGAGGTGGTGCAAAGCTTTTTTTGATGTGTGTATAAACATTCGTTTTCGCCCGCGCTGTTCGATAGTGGAATAACAGAATTATTGTGAACGTGGTCCGATGAACCCTCTACCAGGCATTTAAATGCAGTTTGCATAGTAGCCATGCAGATGTAGAACAAATAGAAAAGCGTTTCCGAAGTTTGTTAACATCGAATATAAATATACGGGGGTCGTTCAATAAGTAATGCAAGACATTTTCTTCTCGGTCAGTTTCAGTTGGAAAAATGCAGAATTTGTTGTGGACCACCGTGGAATATTTCCGCTTGAGCCCCTATAGTTTTATGAAGTTCCGATTGGTGGCGGTACTATACGTACCTTTCAAAATGCTTGTGTGACGGAAGTGCGTTCCAAGCTGAGAGCTGTCATTGAGTTTCTTTTGGCGGAAAACCAGAGCACCGCAACATTCATAGACGCTTGTGAAATGTTTTACGGAGACCTGGCAGTCAGCGAAGCACTGTGATGAGTTGGGCGAGGCTCTGTCATCACCGTAACAAGGTAGCGCAAACATATTCGGTACCTCGCGTGCTGGTCGGCGGCACACAGCTGTGGCTTCTGCAATGTTGGAACGTGTGCACACTCTTACTCGAGGTGATCGATGGATCACAATCAAACACCTCGCTGCACAATTAAACTTTTCTGTTGGTAGTGCTGACACAACCGTTCACCAGTTGGTGTACTCAAAGGTGTGTGCCCGCTGGGTTCTTTGCCGCTTATCATTAAGAGCAACGAAGTACATCTGTTTGGGTCAATGAAGGCTGCAGTCCGCTGGAAGTTGTTCATGGTTTATGGGGTAAAAAAAAAATACAGTAGAAGAAGAATGGGTAGCTTTGAGGGATGAAGTAGTGAAGGCAGCAGAGGATCATGTAGGTAACAAGACGAGGGCTAGTAGAAATCCTTGGGTGTCAGAAGATTGATGAAAGAAGAAAATATAAAAGTGCAGTAAATGAAGCAGGTAAAAAGGAATACAAACGTCTCAAAAATGAGATCGACAGGAAGTGCAAAATGGCTAAGAAGGCATGGCTAGAGGACAAATGCAAGGAATAGAGGCATATCGCACTAGGGGTAAGATAGATACTGCCTACAGGAAAAATTAAAGAGACCTTTGGAGAAAAGAGAGCCATTTGTATGAATATCAAGAGCTCAGATGGAAACCCAGTTCTAAGCAAAGAAGGGAAAGCAGAAAGGTGGAAGGAGTATATAGAGTGTCTATACAAGGGCGATGTACTTAAGGGCAATATTATGGAAATGGAAGAGGATGTAGATCAAGATGAAATGGGAGATATGATACTGCGTGAAGAGTTTGACAGAGCACTGAAAGACCTAAGTCGAAACAAGGCCCCGGGAGTAGACAACATTCCATTAGAACTACTGACAGCATTGGGAGAGACAGTCCTGACAAAACTCTACCATGGTGAGCAAAATGTATGAGACAGGCGAAATACCCACGGACTTCAAGAAGAATATAATAATTCCAATCCCAAAGAAAGCAGGTGTTGACAGATGTGAAAATTACCGAACTATCAGTTTAATAAGTCACGGCTGCAAAATACTAACGCGAATTCTTTACAGACGAATGGAAAAACTGGTAGAAGCCGATCTCGGGGAAGATCTGTTTGGATTCCGTAGAAATATTGGAACACGTGAGGCAATACTGTCCCTACGACTTATCTTAGAAGCTAGATTAAGGAAAGGCAAACCTACGTTTATAGCATTCGTAGAGTTAGAGAAAGCTTTTGACAATATTGACTGGAATACTCTCTTTCAAATTCTAAAGGTGGCTGGGGTAAAATACAGGGAGCGAAAGGCTATTTACAATTTGTAGAGAAACCAGATGGCACTTATAAGAGTCGAGGGGCACGAAAGGGAAGCAGTGGTTGGGAAGGGAGTGAGACAGGGTTGTAGCCTCTCCCCAATGTTATTCAATCTGTATACTGAGCAAGCACTAAAGGAAACAAATGAAAAATTCGGTGTAGGTATTAAAATCCGTGGAGAAGAAATAAAAAATTTGAGGTTCGCCGATGACATTGTAATTCTGTCAGAGACAGCAAAGGCCTTGGAAGAGCAGCTGAACGGAATGGAAAGTGTCTTGAAAGGAGGATATAAGATGAACATCAACAAAAGCAAAACGAGGATAATGGAATGTAGTCCAATTAAATCGGGTGATGCTGCCGGAATTAGATTAGCAAATGAATCACTTAAAGCAGTAAATGAGTTTTGCTATTTGGGGAAGCAAAATAACTGATGATGGTCGAAGTAGAGAGGATATAAAATGTAGACTGGCAATGGCAAGGAAAGCGTTTCTAAAGAAGAGAAATCTGTTAACATCGAGTATAGATTTAAGTGACAGGAATTCGTTTCTGACAGTGTTTGTATGGAGTGTAGCCACGCATGGAAGTGAAACATGGACGGTAAATAGTTTGGACAAGAAGACAATAGAAGCTTTCGAAATGTGGTGCTGCATAAGAATGCTGAAGATTAGATGGGTAGATCACATAACTAATGAGGAGGTATTGAATAGAACTGGGGAGGAGTTTGTGGCACAACTTGACTAGAAGAAGGGATCGCTTGGTAGGAAATGTTCTGAGGCATCAAGGGATCACCAATTTAGTATTGGAGGGCAGGGTGGAGTTTAAAAATCGTAGAGGGAGATCTAGGATGAATACACTAAGCAGATTCAGAAGGATATAGGCTGCAGTACGTACTGGGAGATGAAGCAGCTTGCACAGGATAGAGTAGCATGGAGAGTTTTACTGATGCAGCAAGACGTTGGCTATGACGTACACTGGTATATAATGATGATATTTGCTTTGTTGGGCACTGATCGACGCGGTTATCAGTGCCAGTACAAATTCCCAATCTTAACTCTGTCCAGTCTCGCCCTTTTCCAGAATGATGGTGAAATGGTGAGGACGACACGAACACCCAGTCCCCAGGCAGAGAAAATCCTCGACCGGGATGCGAATCGAATTCGGGACGCCATAGTCAAGAGGCAGCAACACTAACCACTAGACCACGAGCTGCGCACTACACCAGTAGAGTGGTATGATATGGGCACACACGCCCTCCCAGTGTCCGCCGCTCGTGGTCTCGCGGTAGCGTTCTCGCTTCCCGAGCACGGGGTCCCGGGTTCGATTCCCGGCGGGGTCAGGGATTTTCACCTGCCTCGAGATGACTGGGTGTTTGTGTTGTCCTCATCATTTCAACATCATCCAGGAAAGTGGCGAAATTGGACTGAGCAAAGGTTGGGAAATTGTACGGGCGCTGATAACCACGCAGTTGAGCGCCCCACAAACCAAACATCTCACGCCCTCCCAGTAAGGTGGCGTAAGGAAATTATGTTGAAAAACAGGGTTTTGTAGCCAAATGAGTGGAGAATAATATGGTGTACTGGAATCTTGAATAAAACCAACCTGCTTTCAGGAACAAAATGTGTTGCATTACTTATTGAACGCCCTTCATAAATGATGAGGATTGTTTTTTGGAGGTACGTATTTGGAGTGGAGCCTTGTACGACAGTGAAACGTGAAGGATAAACAGTTCAGAGAAGAAGGGAGGGTGTGTGTGTTGTTCTTAGCATAAGTTAGTTTAAGTAGTGTGTAAGTCTAGGGACCGATGACCTAAGCAGTTTGGTCCTTTCGGACTTCACACACATTTTAACAAAAGAAGAAAACAAAATCTTTTGAAGCATAAAGTTGCAGGAGATGCTGCAGATCGGATACTAATGAAGACGTACTGAATCGAAATGGGGAGAAAATAAGTTTATCGCTCAACCTGACTTCAAGAAGGGATCGGCTAATAGGACACATCCTAAGGCATCAATAAATTGTCAGTTTGATAATGTAGGGAAGTTACGGGCATAAAAAGTGTAGAGGTAAACCAAGACTTGACTGCAGTAACCAGTTTCACATGGATGCAGATTGCAATAATTAGGCAAAGCTAAAAACGTTTACACAGGATAGGCTAGCGTGGAGAGCTGCATCAAATCAGGCTTCGGACTGTAGACTTCAACACCCAAATCTAAGATAGGCAACCTCAAGGTCGGCTAACTCTGCTGACCAACTTTCAGGCTTTGAAATGACATGGGCCCTATGAACCAAGGTACGAAGCGTGTCTTCGTGTTGATCTGGATCATAGTACCACTCAGCTTGAAGATACAAATCAGTGTGAATTGGCTTTCTAAGAACGGCATCTACGAACGTACCATCATCCTTCGTCCTGATTAACGTATCGCTGCGGTCGCAGGAACGAATCCTTCCTCGGGCATGGATGTGTGTGATGTCCTTAGGTTAGTTAGGTTTAAGTAGTTCTAAGTTCTAGGGGACTGATGACCTCAGAAGTTAAGTCCCATAGTGCTCAGAGCCATCTGAACCATTTTGATCAACGTATCTGAAGAAGAGAGGGTATGGCAGGAAGAAATCAGCAGCGGACGAAAGAGGGGTGGGCGGAGTGGTATAAGCTTTCACAAGATTCCGAAAGAAGTCCGTTCGGCAAGCTGCGCATGAATCAGGTGTAATCACATGAAATGTTCACCGCATCTTAAAATAAGCGAAATGGAAACCCTATATTACCAAGTTGTTTCACGCGATGAATGAGGACGGTCTGGATAGACGCCTTGAATGTTGTGAATCGATTTGCGATAATGAACATTTGACTGGTGTCATTGTTTGATCTGAGGAGATAACGTTTAAACTGAATTGAACCTTCGATTGGCATTGCTATGTGTACTTTGCAAGAAACAATTCCCATGTTAGGAAAGAACGAGCTGTTAAGCTTCCTGGGCTGTCAGTGTGGTGTGGTATACAGGAACGAGTTGTACCAGCTTTTTTTTTTTTTTCAACAGACGGTGCATAGCTACATTACTGTGCTGTCGTGCGATAATTCCTTGATGAAACATTTGTTAAGAGGTGCATAGGCCGACGAGAAAGTAACAGTTTCCTCCAAGATCGCCCAATCTAACGCCATTAGACTTCCTTCTGTGGGGAACTATCAAGGAGACAATCTGTGCCCCGAATCGCGTTTCCCTTGATGACATGAGATGCCGTGTGGCGAGGGCCTCCCGTCGGGTAGACCGTTCGCCTGGTACAAGTCTTTAGTGTTGACGCCACTTCGGCGACTTGGGTGTCGATGGGGATGTAATGATGATGATAAGGACAACATAACACCCAGTCCCTGAGCGGAGAAAATCTCCGACCCAGCCGAGAATCGAACCCGAGCCGTTAGGTATGACATTCCGTCGCACTGACCAATCAGCTACCAGGGCCGGACACGACATGAGATAGTCAACTGTGACTGCCCGTGAATCGATTCCAGTCGCAACCATAACACGTGTGTCGATCTGTTCCGCAGCGTTGCAGAAGCTATGTTGCTGCCGACCGATAACATTTTGAACATCTTCAACAATAAAACATCATCACCAGTGATATCGTGCCCATGTAAGTCACTTAAAAATTAATAATATTTGTTAATTTTGTCAGAGCTATTTCAGTTCAGAGAGTGTAAACCCCTTTGTGACACACACTGTACGTGGATCGAAGCGCTCCCTTTATGATGAGGAGCTGAAAGGCATTTTATAAAAATTACAGAATTTAATAATGGACCACAGATCTCATAACAAGAATGTAGGGAAACGCTTTAACACAAAAGCACAACAATAATTAAAGATTCACCAGCGAGAAACTTTAGATATGATACAAGAAATGAATGAGTTCACGTGTTAATAGAATTTACAGTTAAGAACTACATGTTTGCCTTTAGGACATTTTTTGCAGAAGAAATCAAGTAGTAAATGGATTTGGCAAGCATCATATATAGTTAAAAATTAACTTGACTACGCTTTATCAGACATTAAACAAACTGAACAGAATGTAACAGTCCTAAAGTGCTTCAGAAATTCAAGTGATCATAGCTTTGTAAGGTGCAGAGTGAAAGCTGATCGAGACCTAAAAAGAAGCGAATTCATGAGCCAGCAAGTTACAACTGTTAGGGCTGGGTACAAGCTGGCACAGGTGGTAGATGGATAGGTAACGTGAACTACGTGACCGTTATGTACACAAACGTGGCACGTATGCTCTTACTTATTTATGACCTAGTGTGTATAATTTATATATCACATACTGTCTCTATACTAATGCTACCTTCTCTTGATTAACACAATTCATGACTCAAAATGGCCAAACGATGAACACCGAGAGGTGACAAAAGTCATGGGACAGCGATACGCACATATACAGATGGGGGGTAGTTTCTGTGGTGTCACCGCCAGACACCACACTTGCTAGGTGGTAGCTTTAAATCGGCCGCGGTCCATTAGTACATGTCGGACCCGCGTGTCGCCACTGTCAGTACTTGCAGACCTAGCGCCACCACATGGCAGGTCTAGAAAGACGGACTAGCACTCGCCCCAGTTGTACGACGACTTTGCTAGCGACTACACTGACGAAGCCTTTCTCTCATTTGCCGAGAGACAGTTAGAATAGCCTTCAGCTAAGTCCATGGCTACGACCTAGCAAGGCGCCATTAGCCTTACAGTGATTGTAATTAAAGTCTCATTTGTATCGTCAAGAGCGATGTACCACAATGATGGATTAAAGATGAGTATTAACTTAGCTGCATACTTTTCTTATTAGCATTCATAACTTATCCTGTTCCAGACTTCACGCCAGTCGGCGTGTGTGTACGCGTGCCTTTCGGTAACCTCACCCTGTGTCTAGACTGTCTTGTCTAGACACAACAGTTTCACGTACACAAGGTATAAAAGGAGAGTGTATTCATGAGTGGAGCTGTCATTTGTACTTCGGTGATTCATGTTAAAAAGTTTCCGATGTGATTATCGCTGCACGATGGGAGTTAACGGTCTTTGTATGCGGAATGGTAGTTGAAGTAAGATGCATGAGACATTCCATTTCGGAAATCGTTAGGGCGTCCGATTTTCCTAGGTCCATAGCGTGCCGAGAATACCAGATTTCAGGCATTACCTCTCACCACGGACAACACAGTAGCCGGCGACCATCACTTAACGACCGAGAGCAGCAGCGTTTGCGTAAAGTAGTCAGTGCTAACAGAAAAGCAACACTGCGTGGAATAACCGCAGAAATCAATGTCGGACATACAACGAACGTTTCCATTAGAACAGCGCTGCGAAATTTGGCTTTAATGGACTACGGCAGCAGACAACTGACACGAGTGCCTTTATTGATTGGCGACTCCATGGCGTGCTGTGTGCACCACTACCAAATAGTGGATAGAATTGGAAGGAAAATCAGAATTGGCCGCATTTTGTTGTTTTATTGTCAGCAAAATCGATTTTCGGTCACTTAGTGACAATCCTCAGTGCTGTAATATGCAATTAAAATTGTTAGGCACTGGTATCAAGCTATAACCACAAGCTTAGAGTGATCACATAAACTGATCGCTCTAAGCTTGTGGTTATAGCTTAATACCAGTGCCTACCAATTTTAATTGTATATTACAGCACTGAGGATGGTCACTAAGTGACCGAAAATCGATTTTGTTGACAATAAAACAACAAAATACGGCCAATGCTGATTTTCCTTTCAATTCCATACGAGTGCCTTTGTTAACAGCGTGCCATCACCTGCAGTGCCTTTCCTGGGCTTGTGACCATATCTGTTTGACCCTGGACGACTGGAAATCCGTCTCCTGGTCAGATGAGACCCGATTTCAGTTGGTAAGAGCTAGTCTTTCGTGGATGAATTACATTTCCATATGTAGTCACTCTACTTTAGGTCGGTATGGACGATTACACCTAGGTATTATATGGTTTGTATGGAAGTGAAACATGGACGATAAATAGTTTGGACAAGAAGAGAATAGACGCTTTCGAAATGTGGTGCTACAGAAGAATGCTGAAGATTAGATGGGTAGATCACATAACTAATGATGAAGTATTGAATAGAATTGGGGAGAAGAGGAGTTTGTGGCACAACTTGACAAAAAGAAGGAACCGGTTGGTGGGACATGTTCTGAGGCATCAAGGGATCACAAATTTAGCATTGGAGGGCAGCGTGGAGGGTAAAAATTGCAGATGGGGACCAAGACATGAATACACTAAGCAGATTCAGAAGGATGTAGGTCGCAGTAAGTACTGGGATATGAAGAAGCTTGCACGGGATAGGGTAGCATGGAGAGCTGCATCAAACCAGTCTCAGGACATTATATGGTTGTTACTGTTTTCAGTGGATTAACACCAGTAGCGTAAACGAACAGTAATGGACCTTTTCGCCTATTTATGTGCAATACTTTCATTCACCTGTGTCCAGGTCTCTGTACAAAACATGCATCTTCTGCAGTTCGCTACAGCCTTATGGCGTTACTGTCTTCCTATAGACAACCACACCATCTATAACCAGTCTCATGGATCTTCACAGGTCAGCCACAACCATATCAACCACGTAACATGAATAGAGAGCTATAATCATAAATATTTATTATTGTACAGAACCTATATATACTTTGTACATATGCCGTTACTTTTCACCCAAAAACAAGTACCTAGGAAAGAAATTTACCCGGGTATATGTATTAAAATGTCACTTGTACGTAGTTTGAAAGATGTATAACATCTTTGGCAGCGCAGTGATACATACGGCAAAGCTCCAATCTATTTGCAACATTCTGACGGTCGTAATCCTATACAGGAATAATTAACTCACTGGAAAAGTGCCCACAGATGGTACCTACACTACAGTGCACGTGCTGTGTGGAGTTACAGCTCACACATTCATATTTTGTACTGTCTAACACTTTAAAACGTAGTTACAGGAATAGAATTAAAGCATCTTACATTATTATTCATTATTATTTACAGAGCATTTCCACTGATTCCTCTGCAAAGAGAGAGGTTGATGCAGAATTATTTTGTCTTAAATACCGGTATGTACTTTCTGCATAACATACAGTGAAGTAATTTATTTTCAGTGAATGATGTATTCTACTTAAACCCAAGGTGTTCAGCAGTATGGTTTGTTACAACAGTTTTACTTGTAACATAAAAATGTACGGAGTTTTAAACAACACCTTAGTAACGCGTTCTGTGGTCATTAAGATGCATATCAGAGCACTTTATGACATCGATAAGTTGCCTACCGATTTTTAAATAGTGTTGGTGTTTATGCATAACATCCAGTCCTCTGCATTTAGATAGAATATAACCTCCCTTTTTATGCAGATCCAAATCTGAGTAGAGGTTTATAAACTGATTTTTATTTCATCTTTTAATATAGTAAACGTCTTTGAATGCCTTATTTTCTAGAGGTACAATAACGTATCACAACTTTCAATTGCTATTTACAGTAAATTCTGGTGTCTTTTATTCCTCATTCGTATCCAGATTTTTTCAATACACTGTATTTTAAATAATTTGAAAGCCTTGCTTGCACACTGGTGCTGGCCTATGGCAAACAATGTTCTTTATTCAGGGCACTTTATAACATTGATAAGTCAGCTACTAAATCGTAAATAGTGTTTGGGTTTGTGTAATCGACTTTTTTCATGTTAAATAATTAAAACTATGGACCGACAGAGCACACATCTTCTTGGGTGTATCTTAGCAACCCTTTTCCCTTTATTTTTGTATAAAACTGGGATGTCTACCACTTTACAAACGAATGGCTGTTTGCCAGTTTACACAACAACAGAAGCATAAATTTTCTGTGTGTCCATCCTTTTGACTGGAGGTCTTGGGGACCGCGGCCGTTTACTATTGTAAGAAAATGACACGCCTACAGCCGTCCTTATGATCTTATTTAAAGTGTAGCTACCAGTTACAATAAATAAGATCATAAGGACGGCTGTAGTAGTTTCATTTTCTTACAGAAGCACAAATGGCTGTTTGCGTTTACACCACGATAGAAGCATCTAGCACGGGACGTATACAAATATTGCTTGGTAGTATGAAAAATACGTAGCACCACCTCAGAGATATAAAAAGCACCTTAACACTATGACGTACTAGACCTTGTGTGGGACTGTTTAAAAGTATTAAATGCTAACAAACAGACTGTTTTTAAATGTCCTCTCCTACATTCTGCAATAATAACTTCCATGTGGTGTAAATTATTTGATAGTTAACAAAACCGCTGTAATTTGTCTAGTGGAGCATTAAGAACACATGGATGTTGACTGATGTGCATGTAAACCTTCCAGACGATCACGAACGATATAAGATTATAAACCATGTGCTGTCTGCCTATTAAATTAGATTAGATACAGTTTTTGTTCCATTGGCACAAAAATGAGATGACTGTTATGGGTGTGGAGCATATCAGAAAGTATAACATAAAAACATAAAACATTTGAATATAATACTCACTACACTGATCAATTGTCAGTAGATTGTCGAAATGGGTGAATACAATGCGGTAAACTGCAACAACTAATATTTACAGAATTAACATGCTGTCAGAATGAAACATTGTTATGCACTATTAGTAAATGTATCATACACAAAATACCCAATCTTGACTGTTGTGGCCAAGTGCTGTCGAAACTGAAATCTAACACACATTTTTACTTAATCTGGCTTAACAGTCTCATCTATAGAGTAGAGGGAGTTGCTTGTCGAAGAGTCTTTCAAACTCTGTTTAAACCGCGCTATATCTGAAACCAAGTTTTTCATGGTTGCTTGCAATTTATTGAAAATGTGTGTTCCTGAATACAGGACTCCTTTTTGGACCAAGGTAAGTGATTTTATGTCTTTATGTAGGTTGTTCTTATTCCTAGTATTGATGCTATGTATTGAGCTATTGTTTGGAAATAGAGATATATTACTTGCAACAAATTTCATTAAGGAATAAGTATACTGAGAAGCAGTGGTTAGAATACAAAGTTCCTTGAACAGTTTTCTACATTATGTTCTTGAATTTACACCACAAATGATTCTTATCACAAGCTTTTGTACCCTAAAGACTTTTCCTCAGTTTGATGAGTTACCACAAAATGTGATCTGGTATTACATAATAGAATGAAAGTAAGTAAAGTATGCAAGTTTTTTGTATTTATATCTCCTACATCGGACATCATTTTCACTGCAAATGCAGACTGGTTTAGTTGCTTAAGCAATTCTGTGGTATGCCCTTCCCAACTGAATTTACTACCAGGTTGTCATTCCAGAAATTCAACACTGTCAACCTCTTCAACCTGCATATCTTCATATGTTACAGAAAGGCTCGAGCAAAATCTATCACAGGTTCTGAACTGCATGTAGTGGATCTTTTCAAAGCTTAATGACAGTGAATTAGCTTTAAACCATTTATTAATGTATGTGCAAATTTGATTAATAGCTATTTCTAGATTGTACTTGACTTGCTACTTATTGAAATGTTAGTATGATCTGAAAACAAAACAAACTTAGCATCTGGCAATGTAACAGACGAGAAGTCATAAATGTACATAAGAAAAAGCAATGGACTCAAGATGCAACCTTGAGTAACACCACATGTAATTCATTCCCAATCAGATGAAGACTGACTGCTTATTGCACAGGTATTTTGCAATGACACCTTTTATTTCCTGTTAGATAATACTCAAACCATTTTGCAGCATTGCCAGTTACACCACAATATTGTAATTTACTTAAGAGAATGATGTGGCTCACACAGTCAAGGCTTTTGATGGTTCACAGAAAATGCCAGTAGCCTCTAATTTATTATCTAATGAATTAAGTACATTCTCACTGTACATTTAAAAAGCTTTCTCTATATCAGAATCCTTAAGAAATCCAAACTGTGACTTGGACAATATATTATTTGCAGTCAGATGCTTAACTAGATGCTTGAACACAACCTTTTAAAATATTTTTGAGAAAGCTGGCAAAAATGAAATTGGTCAATAGTCTGGTGGTATCTCTTTATCCACCTTCTCCTAAAGAGGCTTAACTTCAGCATGTTTTAGCCAGTCTGGAAAAGTTCCACTGATAAGAGATTGATTACACAAGTAATTTAAGATAGAACTCAACTCACATGAGCACTTTTTAATTAACTTCGTTGATATGTTATCATACCCACTGGAATACTTAGATTTTAAGGATTTTATGATGGGTGCCACTTCTTTGGGAGATGTGAGTTTCATTTCTGTTTTAATGAAATTATTTTTAAAGACTGGTCTCAGATACTCCATTGCACTGTTCACTGAACGTGATAACCTCAGGCTGTCAGTAAGAGAAATGAAATATTTGTTTAAGAGGATTGCAACACTACATGCATTTATTACCTAAGTCTGATTTATTTTTAGAGCTATCTGTTCCTCTTGCTTTTTGACCCCACCTGTCTCTGTCTTCACTATAACACATACAGTTTTTATTTTGTTGCCTGATGTAATTATCTTTTTCTCATAATAAAGCTGCTTCGATTTCTGAATTACTTGTTCCAGTATTTTACAGTATTCTTTGTAATGCATTGCAGTTCTAACAACAGAACAGTTCATAGATAGTAGATGCAGTGCAGTCTCCTTTTTGTCCCACATGATATCTTTATTCCTTGTGTAATCAACAGTTTATTTTTTGATTTCTGTGCGATTTGGGTTACCTTTAGGGGAAAACAATTTTTGAAAGTGGAGGTAACTTTATTAACGAATGCTTTGTATTGTCCATTTGAGTCAGACGTATTGTAAACATTTATCCAGTTCATGTCTTTGATCAATTTTCTGAATTTCTCAATTTTTGACTTATTTATTACCCTCCTGTACTCAGATTTAATAGATTTTTCGTCCTGACAAGTTTCAACATTTAACACAAAATTCCACATGTCATGATTGGATAGCTCATTCACTATTGGTTGTGTGAAATGACTTTTTTCCCTAGATTTGTCTACAAAGATATTATCCATATCAGTTTCAGAGCATTTAGATGTCCTAGTTGCAAAGATCACTGTAGGAAGTAAACTGAACGATAATATTACTGACTGCAGTAATTGTTCACTGACAGAGCTTTTCAATAAATCCACATTAAAATCACCAGCAACCACTATTTCCATGGTTTTTACTGTGAGATGGGACAACAGGGCTTCCAGATTTTTTATGAAGAGGTTAAAATTTCCTGAAGGTGATCTGTATATACCTACTATTATAAAGGACTTATTATGAAATACTAGTTCTGTTGCACAAGCTTCTAAGTGCTGCTCTGAGCAAAATTTGTCAATAACGGTACTCTTGAAATCAAAACTGTTTCTGACAAATGTGCCAACTCTTCCTTTCTCTATATTTTCTCTGTAGAAGTAAGAATCTAACTTGACTCCTATAACATTTAACATATCAATACCAATGGTCACATGACGTTTAGAGAGGTAGATTATATCAACTCTACTCTAATTCAACACAAATAAGCAACTCATTAAGCTTACTCTTTAGCCCTTGGATATTCTGATGCAATAAGGATAACTGATTTTGTGCACTGGCTGAACATAATTTTCCTGTCAATTTTTGAGTATCTCTAGTTTCAATCAGAGGCTTTCTGCATGAATTGTGTACTTTAAAATTTGCTTTCTGGCTGCCTGTTTTATCAATGTGAATGTCATTTTCAGCCTGCCTCTGAACATCTTTTGTTTCTGCCCTCCCTATCATAAAACAACTGCTGATCTGTCACCTGTAAGAAGCCTATAGTTTTAATTAACTGCTGGTAAACTGTTTGCAGATTGGTGATGCAGACTCCAACAAAGACAACATAAATATTATACATAGGTGTTGTATTAAAGATGGAAACACATTTTTCTTAATCCAGGACAATATTCTCCACAACAATGTCAAATATAGAAGCAGAAATTATATTGTTAAACAATGTTACTTCACAGGTCTTTAGAAGAAGAACCAATGTGCTAACAGCCTTAAACCACTGTGCAGAGTACAAAACACATATGTAACACTACAATGACAGAGAGCAAAACGCATCACTTTACATTATACTTTAGACATGGAAAAAATATGAATACAAATGAGGAATAAAATATACCAGCATTTACTGTAAATAGCAACTGAAAGTTGTGACTCGAAGACATTTACTATATTAAAGGACGAAATAAAAATCTGTTTATATACCTCCGCTCACATTTGGATCTGCTTAAGGAGAGAGGTTATATTGTATCTGGAGGACTTGTATGTGAAGGACTGGATGTTATGGGAAACACCAACACTATCTGCAATTCGGTAGGCATCTTATCGATGTTATAAAGTGCCCTGATATTCGTCTTCCTGCCTAAAAAACATAATATTAAGCTGTTATTTAAAACTACATACATTGCTACGTTACAAGCAAAATTGCTGTAACAAACTATAAAGCTGGCAGCACAATTTTGGTTTGAACACCTTGGAGCAATTTAGTAGCATACTACACTCACTGCAAATTAAGTTACTTTACTGAACGTCACGTAGGAAGTACGTAGCAAG
This sequence comes from Schistocerca cancellata, assembly GCF_023864275.1. NCBI lineage: Eukaryota > Metazoa > Arthropoda > Insecta > Orthoptera > Acrididae > Schistocerca > Schistocerca cancellata. Next base: position 1,070,061,948 of record NC_064626.1, read on the forward strand.
ATTTAAAGAAAATAAATTTACATTGCCCTCTTTCTTTGCAGAGGAAATGCCCTGTAAATAATAATGTAGGAATGCTTTATCTCTATTCCTGTAGCTACGTTTTAAATACCTTAGATAGTCCAAAATACGGATGTGTGAGCTGGAATTCGACACAGCACTTGCGTTATAGTGTAGGCACTGTCCAGTGGTACTTTTCCAGTCAGTTAATGATTCCTGTGTGGATTACGACGTCAAAACGTTGCAGATAGATCGGGGCTTTGCAGTATGTATCACTGCACTGCCAAACATGCAATGCACCTGTCGAGCTACAGTATAAGTGTCACTTTAATACATATACACCGCTAAATTTCTTCCCTGGGTAACTGTTTCTGGGCGAAGAGTAACGGCGTATGTACAAAGTATATATCGGATTCTTAACATAATAAGCAAGATGATTATAGAAGTGTGTTCATGTTGCGTGATTGATTTTGTTGTGGCTGGCCAGCGAAGGTACATGAGACTGGTTAAAGGTGACGTGGTTGTCTATAGGAAGATAGCAACTCCGTAAGGCTGGAGCGAATTGCAGAGGATGGATTATTTTTAAAGAGACCTGGTCACAGGTAAATGTAAGCACTGCACATAACCAGGCGAAAAGGTCCATTACTGCTCGATATGCTATTGATGTTAATCCACTGGAAACGGTAACAGCCAGATAATGCCTAGGAGAAACATCGATACCGACTACATATGGAAATGTAATTCATCCATAAAAAGTGGCTTTAAAACATCACTACTGAAAAACTCATGTTTCGGTTGGTTTTGACAGATCTACAGAGCGGCCAGATCAGTGTAAATGACGCAGACAATATTATCGGAAGCTCCATGAGGCCTGCTAGGATTGTGTCTGGTTGGTACACACCATTGGAAAAGTGAAGCAGAAAAGCTACGGGGATAATTTGAAAACGAGACGACGCCTTTCTTGCAAAATGCCACTGGAGAAATTTAAAGAAACTGCATTCAGCGAAGACTGTGGTACTGTTGTACCACTACCTTCATGTATCCAATGTAGCGATCATAAGTCTAAGGTAAGAGATTAGGGTACGTACAGCAGAGAATGTGACTATATTATACCACTAACATAATGTATCTGATGTAACGATCGTAAGGCTAAGATAAATAGATTATGCTACAGAGGCATATACAGGGTGTCCCCTTTATCTTGCTCACCCAAAATAACTATCTTCTGAAGCGTTACATGAAAAATTGTTTCAACCCGTGTATTTCTAACATAATTATGTAGTTCTTACTGTGGGTATATTTCTATGTATCCCCACAGATGTATGAAATACGGGGTAGAGGTTAAATTTTTTAAATGGGACCACATACATTTTACCCAAGAATACACTCACTCTCTCCAAGAGCTATTCAAAAATATATCACACTGTACCATTTACCCACGAAACTAGTAGCTATTGAAATTATAAATAATATATAACTTCTCTCATTCAAACATCACTTCAGTGCATTTCACTGACTGGGTCATTTAAACTTTCCAAGGCGCTTTTTAACATGTCACAAATGACCAATAAACGTTGAAAGGTCTCTGTTGGATTCCTTTCATGTTTAATTTCTTAAATCTGTTGCCATTTATGGAATAAATTCCTCTTCTAAATGTACTGTGGCGTTTCTGACTATCTGGGAGGAGACTGAGCAGTGGAACGTGTTACTTTTACACATAAACAAGAACGATCTGTCACACTACTACACTTTAAAGCATAGTTTATATGTAATTCTTATATGTAATTCATGTCACACAGTCTCACACGGAACCTACATCCGCTTTCTTTTATATACTGTATATGATAAGATACTGTCATCCCCCTTCCCTTTTGTGTGAGAGGATGAATGAGCATATGTATTTCTAGTTGCATGCTTGAGGGTAGCAGACAAGGCTGTCTGCTAGAGAACAGTAGGACCAACGTCGGAACAGGTAGCTACGCTTCCTAAAAGCAAAGAGGTTTCTATCCTTAGTATGGTCCTGTCCGTCCGTTGTCATGTTGGTATAGGAAGCTGCCCCTCTGGCCACTTCCGTTGGTCTTTGTGAGCCACCCCTCAGGAAGCACGCTCGGCAGTAGAGTAGTTGCAGTGTGGCCGTGGCGAGCGTCTGAAGTGGTAAGATCTCCGGCTAAGCGCGTGTCTGTTAAGTCCGTAGGACAATGGATTTCTTAAGTTCAGCCTAACTGAAAATTTAATCACTTTTATTTCGGGTTTAGGTCTAAAATATCCGATGTTATCTTAAATTGCAGCGCAGTGTAATTATCGTGTGAAGTTCAGATTATTTTTCGGTAGTTGCTTTGTTACTACTTTGTGAGTAAAGTGGAACCACGTGTTGATCAGTAACTCTAACTAAGTTCATCAATCTTAAATCCGAATGTGCGTGAGATTATAACGTCTCGTCTTGAGAATATTTTTTTAATATAGCAACTTTTCTTTATGCTTTTCTTTATGTTCAACCCACGTGGGGTGTACTTTGCGAGACCAGTACCACGTGCTTATATAACTGTTTGACCCATCAGGTTAATAGTAAGACGTTAGTAACCAGTTCAAGGCTTTTCTTTTGTCAATTGCTTTTCGATCTAATGTATTTTAATTATCAAAATTATTGTGGAGTTGTACGCTTTGTGTAAACCAAGTTGACCACGTGGAGCATGTGGTGTAATCATCAAAGTAGCCCTCAGCTATTCTTTTTGCGAAGACTTCACAAAGAGTTAATATGAATTTAGTATATCAGTGTGTGGTAATTACATGACGGACAGGATTGTGGTATGAACGTAATTTCTTTGGGTAAAAAACTGAATCTGTTGGTTGTGGTTAATTTCTTCTTGCTTATGTTTCAATGTTCTTCGTGTGTTATTTTATGAATGGAGTGTTGTATGCAGTTTTCCAAATCTTGGCTCCATATTTTATGTGTTCCGTAAGATTACAATCTCACATTCTTTTCAATCGTAAATAAGGCACCAGCTCAGTTATAACTCACGTATAATATGCTGAAATTTCAATGAACAATCTTAAAATAAATTTCCAAATATAAACTGATTTCTTTCTTTTTATTTAAATTCTCCTTTATATATATATATTTTACCGGTTTTGTATGACTATTAAAAGATTATCATTAATGTTAGTCTACTTGGTAAACCTAGACTAAATATCTGATGAAACAGTTGCCCAGTAATCCACGGTTAACGTCCCCAGACAGATCACGGCTTTTAACCCACTTTCATTGTCAATTAGCACCGATTTCAGCTAAGAAAATTAAAGTTACAACATTACACACTAGCATACAAAATTAAAGTTACAACGTTACACATGGCGACCCTGTTCTGTGATTCCGCTAGACTCTGGAATCTCTGAAATGTTAGATTGCGAGCGTGTTATAATCTTAATTTTTTTTTTCCTACAGCGCTCAAACAACTTCTGCGTTGTTTCCGAGCAGACTTTCAAAAGATTCACGGCGTTGTTGATCGGCGTTGCGTTGTTTGTCTTGTTGTGTTTTTTTATATTTGTGTGTTTTATATGTCTGTGTGTTTTTTTATTCTCGCTTGTAAATTCCACTGTTTCGATCTAAGATAAAAATTTGTTTTGCGTATGAAAAAGTGCGTACTAGGTTGGGTATCTTTCGTGTGACTGTCGTAATTTTTGTGGGACACATTTATTTTGATTAGTGTGTCGCATACCGGTTATAAATTGCACTAATGCAGACACGTAACCAAACTAAAAGTAAGCGGTCCGACAACCTAACCAACATGGACCAAGGGGATAATTTAATTTCGAATGTTAACGCGTCGGGCGGTTCCGAAAATGCAATGGGGAATACTTCAGACGAAATGCAAGACAGGACGAACGGGCTCACATCAGAGCCACAAATTAATTTGCCTCCAACTAACCAAATTGATTTGGCAGAACTCATGAAAGCCTTATTGCAACAAAATAAAGAATCATTTGAAAAATCGTTCCGAGAACAAAAAGAATCATCCGAAAAATCGATCCGGGAACTAGGGGAACAAATAGACGAAAAACTAATCCAGCAGACAAATAAAGTCGACAAGTCGATGCAGAGAGTGTCCGATGATATCTCACAAAGGATAAACAATCTGGCAAGTGAGATAAAAAGTGATATTATGAAAGAATTAGGCTGTACATTTGAACAAATCGATGATCGTCTGCAAGCCTTAGAACAGAGCAAGCGGAGGGGCGATGCCGAATCTAAAGAAGGCGAAGAACGGCTGCTTAGGAATTTCCTAGAGCTGAGGGAAGAATGCCAAAGGGAACACCAGCAGGTAATCTCGAGAATCCAAGAGGCGGAAACGCATTGTCCCACGTCCGTTAGCAACACAATAGCGGACAACAGTTTAGCGATCCACGCGTTGGAACAGCAAATAGAACAATTGAAGCAGACTGGGGCGGAGGACAAGAGACAAATTGATGATAAGATTGCGGCATTAGCGGACACTGTAGGCACGATGAAGCTGACGGAAAGCGAGAACAATACTACACCGGTAGCGGCCGCAGAGACCGAAGAAGTGCGTTCGCTTCTTAGATTTCAGAAGGGACAGTTTGAAGTGAACAGACAACACAAAGCTGTAACAGGCGAATTACAAGAACGCGTGGCGCATCTGGAAAACCGCATGGCGTGTGATTCCGAACTCGCCAATAGCACTAAAAATAGCCGTACGAACAGTGCAGAGAGGGACTCCGGCCACGAGGGAGATTTTGACGACAGGGAAGAATGTAATTTAAGGGGCAGACATGAGAGAAACAGAAACATTCAAGGGCCTCGCCAGGAGGAAATGCGGGGATTTGATTTCAAACATTTCCTTACGGTAAGAAAGTTTGAGATATTCCGAAATTCGCAAAAAGGAATACATCCACGTGCATGGCTCGAGCAATTTGAGTTTTGTCTTCCCCCCGACTGGGCAAGTTCACATAAGATAGAATATATGTGTGGCTATTTGGAAGGCGAACCGGCGATTCGCATGAGGTCGGCAGCGCGTCACTGCAACTCCACTCGGGAGTTTCGACAAGCCTTTCTGTCCGCCTATTGGTCGGAAGCGGCACAAGATAGGGTCAAACATGGCATAATTATGCTGCCAAATTTGAACCAGTCTGGTTTCGGCAGCCCTGCACGCCTATTCGACCACATGCTGCAGGCAAATCAATTCCTATACGACCCATACGGGCCTGCGGAACTAATAAGGATATGCATCACCAAATTGCCGATGCACTTGCGGCACGTCATTCTTGCGGGACGATGCGAAGAGGACGTGGAAACGTTCAAGACGCTTCTCCAAGAGTTGGAATACAATACACGAGAATGCCCGCCTAATCAGGCACAAAGTTATTACGGGGCACAGCAGCGCGACCGCAGTCGTGGCCGTATTACTAATCAACGGCGTGACTGGTCGTCGCGACGCGAACGGAACAATACTCGGGACAGGCCGTATAGAAACTGGGGTGACAGTCGCGAACACAGGTGGAACAACAGAAATGATCGAGGACGTGGAAACGTTCAAGACGCTTCTCCAAGAGTTGGAATACAATACACGAGAATGCCCGCCTAATCAGGCACAAAGTTATTACGGGGCACAGCAGCGCGACCGCAGTCGTGGCCGTATTACTAATCAACGGCGTGACTGGTCGTCGCGACGCGAACGGAACAATACTCGGGACAGGCCGTATAGAAACTGGGGTGACAGTCGCGAACACAGGTGGAACAACAGAAATGATCGAGGACGTAGACAGGATCGTGAACGCTACAGGTACGGCAACCAGAATCGACACTATGATGAATACGGAGGGAATAGGACTGTAGGCGGAGCACCTCATGATGTTGAAATTCGGCCGGCTAACCCTAGACATAATCCAGCAAATGGAAATGAACGAAACCGGCAATGACAAACGATCAGCGCAGAAGGCGCCCAATCGGAACAAATGAGCGACATGGCAAATGAGTAGAAAGGACAGTGAGAAGTAGAAAGGACGGTGAGGAGAAAGAATTGATTAGTTTAACTTTGTGACGTATGCATTTTGAATAATATGTTGATAAAAAATTAATGATAAAGATGTTTCTATGTGATGGATTGAAGTGATGTTTTAATTTTTTTTCTCTCCTTGTGCAATTAGGATTTAGTTTGATTCAAACGTGAAGATAAAAGGTTTCTTTGTGAACGAGTAAAATGCTGTTTATGTTTTTTTTGTGTGTAAATTGAAAAGAGTCGCTCCTGAGGAAAGCAAGATCGTTGCTGAATTAGTGCATAAACTCAGGGGAATATCCGATCTGTGGGTATTATGGGTCTGGCAAACCCAGGTCCCCAGCTGTTAGTAGCCTTGTTTCCGATTTTCTGCTTTCAGTGCTACTATCTATCTATTACTATTCTATATCTGTCAGTATAAATGAGGATCTCTTACTATAGTATGCGTGCTGTATGAATATTTTAAGATAGGAGAACTCTGAGAAAGGAATGAGTAAGTTTGGAATCTTGAAAACAGGATGCGATAATACGATTGTTGAACCATTGGCTTCCAATATGCGATGATATGTTAATATTGATGATATATGTCTTTTTTTGTTCTTTATAGCTGAGTACGTAAAGTGCTGTCTGTGGATTTCGTAAGTATATTGATTCCCTTCAAGGTGAAAGAAGAATTGTGGTTTGTGTAATTTACGTGGCTCTGAAATATTATTGTGGTAGTCAAATACGAGCAGCTTTTCAGCAAATGGAGAATGGAACGGAAATATGGGTCCTTTTTGTAGTCTTGATTGATGTTGAGCCAAAGCCTAAAAAATTATTCTGCGTTAATACTTGTCCTAGAAAGGCGACGTTTATGTGTTTTGCTGATGCTGTGAGCATTACAGCTTACTGTTTTCGCTGGTGCGGGATGCACTGCAGCCTATATGATTTGTACTGAGGAAATTTCCCTCTTGAAGGTAGAGGATGATTAAATAATTTTGATTATGGGAACGAAGGAAAGCTTGGTTTAAGGTAATAAGGATAAAGCAAAACATTTGTCATTTAAACTACAGGAGGATTCGGATCTTTTGTGTCTGTTGTAAGTTCAATATGTTAAGATGATACTGTTTTACAGAATAGAGGTGACCACAATTTTGCCATTCATGAGAAATGAATCCAGAATAACCACCACAGGCGAAATAACTGATTTGGAAGCGAAAGGTAACGTAAAGAAGGAACGAAATCGCAGCAAAATGGGTAAGAAAATGTAATATAACCTGTATAATGCAAATATTTTTAACCTTCTCAGAGTCATCTGCGTGATTAATTGTTGTGATAACGTAATTTTAGGTGAAATTTTCTTACTGTTTTATGTGTGAATATATGAGTATGATAAATGTATAATTGCGAGTCTCTTTTCAGGTGTGCGAACTGGTATAAATGTTTTGGCGTGTAAATAACCATTGTTCTTTTTAATGTGTATGTTTAAGGAAAGTTCTCCATATTTATCATGTGACAAGACGTATGGCGCGAGCGTCAAGAAGAGGACGAAATAGAACAATGTTGTAGTGGTATATACACGGTATTGAAATAGCATTGAAGTAGCTTATTGGGTTAACTAGTAGTGGATAGAAGTAGAATATTGAGTAATGCATGTTTATGGGTAGTTAGTTTGTAGAATAGACAACAGGTGTGGATGTATGTGTGTGTAAATAACATGTGAACCCTATGCTGTCCTGACCTATACTTGCACAAGGCATAATCCTATTCATTTTAGTGAATTAATAAATAGCATTTGATTTATTAAAACGTAAGTGAACCACATTAGTGATGTGGATTTAAATATTATATTGTCAGTTCATTTAAATTTTTATTTTTATACTGTCAAGTCATTTCACTTTTATTTTTTTTACATTGTCAAGTCATTTAAATTTTATTTTATATTGTCGATTCATCTAATTTTTTCATTTAAAAAAAATATTAAGTCTCACTTTGTTCTTAAAAATTGTGAAAGACAATACTAAGTGGTATTATGTATGACATTGTGTAATCACATAAGGATGATGAAAAATTTCTGTGAATGCAGTTGAGAACGTGAAAGCGAACCGGCAAAACTCTTAAGAGACAGCGGGAGCAGCCGGACTAGTTGTAAACTGGCGGGTTTCCCAGCAGGACACGCTGTCAGCCAGGCCACTTTGGGAGCGCGGCCGACAACAAAAGAAGGTACGCGGCAAACACTTTCCCTTGTACCTGGAGCTAATGGGCGGCCGCCCCGGGCGACCTTTCCTCGAGGCGATGACCTGAGATGGGCGAGCGGTCCACCGCGCGGAAATCCATCTGCTGGCAACGCACCACACGCACGCGACCGTGACGAGACGGCCGCGGTGAAACAACACAAGGGGCGTGGAGCCTTTTGACAGGTACTGCCCAGAGAAACTTGCAGACGTCAACGACGCCTATCGACATTTCCTGATGGATGCCTACTGTCAAGCGACAGTAAATCTTGGTTCGATGTTCTCTGGTCGCTAAGGGTGGCACAAAAGAAGAGCCATTAAGTGTCATCCTTGCCCGAGAATATCAACCTGGCGTGTCAAACGAGGATTCCGCACGAATTTGACAACACAAACATGGAACCATATCGAGATGACGTGACACGGGAGAAACTTCATGAGAGGGCAGAGACGGCGGGATCGCACGCAACAGATGGACAAAAAAATCCCTACTGACAGCTGCGGCGACGAACCCCCCCTCTTTCCCCTATATTGTGCCTCGGAACAGTGGAAGTACTGAGTGTGTCAGTGAACAGTGATTATACGGTTCTTAGTCCAGTGCATATACGTGTGTTTCTGTCAGAGAAACTCTGACTCGTGTGTTTTGCAGGAGTTCGATTTATTGGTGTTTATTAGACTGACTCTTGTATTTTGCAGGTGTTCTATTTATCTTTTTTAGACTTTGACTCTTGTATTTTGCAGGTGTTTTATTTATAGGTGTTTTTTTTTGTTTTAGATGTTGACTATTGTACTGTTTTATTTATCAATGTTTGTTTTTGTGTGATGTATTAGATTTGTGATATTTTGTTTCGTAAATTCACTGCTGTGGCATTGCTTCGTTTATCAGTCAGATAGCTTTTTATTCTCATTGAACTGTGATCGATTAGCCTTTGCATGGGGCATATTTACTGTGAGGAACCCCTTAAGGGTAATAATCACATAATTATTGTAGTTTCAGTATAATGACACAGTGCTCATTGTTTGCGAGCTAATTGAAATATAATAGAGTGATTAAATGAGTGCCACATAGTTATTTTAATTCTACAAATTATTAGTTTTATACGATATAGAATTTTTTTGCGATAACCACTTTGTAAAACATGTTTTTTCTCTTATCATTTTGTTGCTTTTGCAGATTGTGTATTGTTATGTTCTGCTTTTTAATACCGATGTTATTTGATGTTCTATTTTTAATTGCTGTGGCACCTTTGCTATTTTCGTAAATTTTGCTTGTTAATAAACAGTCATAAATTTTCCTGTGATCAGTTGGCTCTTGCAATGAGCAAATACTGGTGAACTCCATAAGGGTAACAACCAGAAATTGTTTTCATATTAATGACACAGGAACCATTGTTTTTACTTGCTGACCGAATTAGGTCTACACTACCTTTTAAATAGGTGTCACAGATTGTGTTCTTTTTTTTCTGTTTGAAATTGGTAGATTCTAAAGATGTGTTGAAATTATTGTGTTTTAGCAAGTAGCTGGTGTCCTTTTGCCTTTTCTTTTACACTTTTGGTTTAAGTAGGGTGTGAGAAGCCTGCTTGGGAATGTCCTAGCATGGCCAGAAAATTCCCTGCACAGTCTTTTCCCGGAGCGTTGGGGTTATGAAAGGTCTCTGTTGGATTCCTTTCATGTTTAATTTCTTAAATCTGTTGCCATTTATGGAATAAATTCCTCTTCTAAATGTACTGTGGCGTTTCTGACTATCTGGGAGGAGACTGAGCAGTGGAACGTGTTACTTTTACACATAAACAAGAACGATCTGTCACACTACTACACTTTAAAGCATAGTTTATATGTAATTCTTATATGTAATTCATGTCACACAGTCTCACACGGAACCTACATCCGCTTTCTTTTATATACTGTATATGATAAGATACTGTCATCCCCCTTCCCTTTTGTGTGAGAGGATGAATGAGCATATGTATTTCTAGTTGCATGCTTGAGGGTAGCAGACAAGGCTGTCTGCTAGAGAACAGTAGGACCAACGTCGGAACAGGTAGCTACGCTTCCTAAAAGCAAAGAGGTTTCTATCCTTAGTATGGTCCTGTCCGTCCGTTGTCATGTTGGTATAGGAAGCTGCCCCTCTGGCCACTTCCGTTGGTCTTTGTGAGCCACCCCTCAGGAAGCACGCTCGGCAGTAGAGTAGTTGCAGTGTGGCCGTGGCGAGCGTCTGAAGTGGTAAGATCTCCGGCTAAGCGCGTGTCTGTTAAGTCCGTAGGACAATGGATTTCTTAAGTTCAGCCTAACTGAAAATTTAATCACTTTTATTTCGGGTTTAGGTCTAAAATATCCGATGTTATCTTAAATTGCAGCGCAGTGTAATTATCGTGTGAAGTTCAGATTATTTTTCGGTAGTTGCTTTGTTACTACTTTGTGAGTAAAGTGGAACCACGTGTTGATCAGTAACTCTAACTAAGTTCATCAATCTTAAATCCGAATGTGCGTGAGATTATAACGTCTCGTCTTGAGAATATTTTTTTAATATAGCAACTTTTCTTTATGTTCAACCCACGTGGGGTGTACTTTGCGAGACCAGTACCACGTGCTTATATAACTGTTTGACCCATCAGGTTAATAGTAAGACGTTAGTAACCAGTTCAAGGCTTTTCTTTTGTCAATTGCTTTTCGATCTAATGTATTTTAATTATCAAAATTATTGTGGAGTTGTACGCTTTGTGTAAACCAAGTTGACCACGTGGAGCATGTGGTGTAATCATCAAAGTAGCCCTCAGCTATTCTTTTTGCGAAGACTTCACAAAGAGTTAATATGAATTTAGTATATCAGTGTGTGGTAATTACATGACGGACAGGATTGTGGTATGAACGTAATTTCTTTGGGTAAAAAACTGAATCTGTTGGTTGTGGTTAATTTCTTCTTGCTTATGTTTCAATGTTCTTCGTGTGTTATTTTATGAATGGAGTGTTGTATGCAGTTTTCCAAATCTTGGCTCCATATTTTATGTGTTCCGTAAGATTACAATCTCACATTCTTTTCAATCGTAAATAAGGCACCAGCTCAGTTATAACTCACGTATAATATGCTGAAATTTCAATGAACAATCTTAAAATAAATTTCCAAATATAAACTGATTTCTTTCTTTTTATTTAAATTCTCCTTTTTATATATATATTTTACCGGTTTTGTATGACTATTAAAAGATTATCATTAATGTTAGTCTACTTGGTAAACCTAGACTAAATATCTGATGAAACAGTTGCCCAGTAATCCACGGTTAACGTCCCCAGACAGATCACGGCTTTTAACCCACTTTCATTGTCAATTAGCACCGATTTCAGCATACCAAATTAAAGTTGCAATCTTACAACGTTGACTGAAACAGTACTGCACTGGACAGCAATTGGATCTTGTTATTGTACAGTACTGATTAGAGTACTTATGATAACGTGGTAGTAACATGGCCCTTTGTAATAACTTTCACTGTGATGCTACCACTACCTGAAAAACAGAGCGCTTTACATCACATGCTCAAAATGGTGACCATTGGCATCCATTCATAGGATCACTGTGTGAATGAGGAACGCTCTACTTCGTGCTACCACTTCCTCTTTGATCGCTGTACAAGTGTCAATAATGCGTTGCTGCACGTCTGTGGTGTAATTGCAACAATTTGGTAGACAACATCCTCGACTTTTCCCCACAGAAAAAAAAATCCAGTGATGTAACGCTCGGAGATCGGGCAGGTCAACTAACTGGCCCACCACGTCCATTCCACCTACCAGGGAATTAACGGTCCAGAATTCGTCGTTCTCGCAAGGCGTTATGTGCAAGACATCGATCATGCTGATACCACATGACCATCCTCTGATTCAGAGGTGCGGCTTCCAAGAGAACAGGAAGAGTGTGTCTTCGAAATCGGGATATTGTTTGCCATTTACAAAGAAAGGTCAGATAATGGTATCTCCAATAATTCCGCACCAAACATTAACGTTTCATGGACGTTGATGCTCTATCTGTCGGAGCTATCGTGGATTGTTGATGGACCAATAATTCATATTTCTCATATTGACAGTTCCTTTCTTGGAGAATGATGCCTCGTCGCTAAAAGACGATTGAAGTAATTTCCGTGAAATTCTTGGGGTAAATGAACGTGGTAAGGATGGAATTTACGTCGTTGCAGAATGCGATGAGCACTTGTTTTCGAGTCACCAACTTCATGTTGAATTCGTAGAGTGTTAAGTATTCAGGGCTACGGCAGCGAGCATAGCGACCTCAGCAGCTTAGTCTGTTCGTGTTCTACGACGATTTCGAGGTGTTGCATTTAAACTTCCCATTTCACATCGACAAGAAGTAAGACGACAAGACATTCAGCGAGAAAGCAATGGCTTGTCTGGGAATCATCTGCTGTACAGTAGTTGTACCTGAACAGAATTCTGCCCGCCTACAGCAAATTAGAGTAGAGGTATGTACAGTAGAGTACAAGATAGATATAATAACATAATAATCATAATGTTCTCTAGTTGTACTGAATATAAAATTGCAAGTTAATAAATTATTTCCTGTCAACCTACTTTCGCCGTAGATCAGCAGCTTTTCTACCTTATCGTCATGCATGTACATCATACACCTTTAAACAACAAAGACTGTATTCACAGTATGTGCCACTGCCATGCAGTTACTAAGGTACTCCGATGCACCACTACACGGGTTTACCATGTACTGTACGCTAAAACGACAGCAAATGAGGTATGAGATACGAGGGGGGGGGGGGGTGAGGTGCACCTGTGTTTACATGAGTAGGAAATTATTTTTAAAAAATCTCTACTGCGGCACTAGTCCGTAAACAGATCGGTTTTTTCATAACACGTGTACCCTTCATCATTTGCACATCTACGTTTTACTGACAAAAATGGTATAGTGTGATACAGTTTTAATAGCTCTTGGAGAGGCTAAGTGTATTCTTGAATAAAATGTACATGGTTCCGTTTAAAAATTTTAACCTCTACCCCACAAGTCCTACATCTATGGGGATACATGAAACATATACCTTCAGCAAGAACTACCCAATGACGCTAAAAGCCATTGATTGAAACAAGTTTTCATTTAACGCATTGGAAAAACGTTTATTTTGGGTTTATAAGATAAATGAAACACTGTAAACAATCACCTTTTCACTGTATCATTGCACGCATGAAATACGGAAAGAACGATAATACTGTGCATGAAGACCCGCAGAGGGTGGGAGAATGGTGCAGGGATTGAGAGTTGGACCTGCCTGAATTTAGCTATTGCGCAGAAATAGGGGAAGAAATCCAGTACTGGACGATAACACTTTTGTTGAAAAAGTAATAGTAATGTCATACACAGGAATAACCGTGAACAACGATCCAAGGTTGAATGATTACAGAAAACAAAAGCAGGTGCCTGGCCGAGAGAAATCTTACTGAATTGTAGTTCATCAATAAAACAAGAAGTGGTTTATGAAAAACAGGTTCGAGCAAATTTTTGACTCTTGTTGTTCAGCTTGGAACCTATACCAGGTTGCATTAATAAAAGAGATAAAGAAGACCCCATGAAGAGGTGCACACACACACAAACACACACACACACACACACACACACACACACACACACACACACAGCCGTTTAGTCGATGTGAGATGGTAAACAAAGCCCTGTGGCAGTCGCTGCAGACGAGATAACGTACTTCGCAGCGAGGTTTACTGTTGAAGAAATCTGAGGAAGTATAATTCTTTCTCCCACATACATCTCGCAAAATGACCACAACAAGAAATTACACCACACGTCATAAAGCGGTATGCAGGTGTTGTGCATCTGATTTTCGGTATAGACAACAGCATCGACTGGGAAACGCTTTATGGAGCATGGAATGGAGGAAAACTGTTATGAATACCGCATGATGGTTTAATCAGACCTTAGCTGCATGCTGGAGGTCCTAACTTAAAATGGGTCTTCGGACTAGACTTATGTAGGTCCCTGTTAAAGAAATTACTTCTAGATTCATGCAGCCGATGGATGAGATGTAGACTACGCTATGATAAATCCGATGTCAATATCACTCCTCTCTCGAACAGCAAAGTGAGAAATATGAATAATGCGCGTATTAACACCCTAAATCTTTATAGATCTCGCTGTTCTGTGTGCAATACTGTTCAGTGATGTAGACTGTGAAGTATTAAATCCACTTTTCGTCCAGACTATATCCACATAAACACCACAGATCACTGTTTATGACGGAGGCTGCTTGGTACAGATTCTAGTGGTTTTCCTGTCATGTACCATATTGAGTGTGGAACAGCGATTGTATGCACACACTCTAATTTGATTCCTCTGACCTCTATGTGGGGTATACATTGGTGGCGATATAATTAACGTGCTGTCTATCTCGAATGCCTGTTTCCAAAAATTACCCAGCAAAGTTTCGCAGGGCTATCTTGTCGTTATTCTATAGAGTCCCATTTACTGTTGAGAAATGAGCCTAGAGATTGCATATGCATTTGTCCAAATAGCTCTAAGGCTGACCTGTGTAAAAGACAAATGATCGCAAATCCCTTCTGTATAAGTAATGAGTTTGTTTATAAAATGATTTGTTTGTCTTTTCTTTCGTACTTTCTTATTTTAAATGTGGTGTGTGATTCGACGGCTAGGCAAACCCCATACTAATGTCCATTGATTTTGGGATATTTCTGGTCAGAGAGTGTATGCAGAATGTGGATTACGTATCGCTAAGTTGAGAGCAGTCTCGCATATATGCACATAATCTCGAATGCGATTTGTAATTAGCTGCTGCAGCTGGTGGTTGATGGAAAGAAGAAAGGCATATCTGTTTCCACTGCTGCTGAGTGAGGCAGCCTGTTTATACAGACGTCCAGTAGAAGCCCTCAGGTAGGCCATTACCATCGGCGTGCTACTAAAATCTTTCCACACTATTTATCCGTGACGATGGCTACTGGCATCCACTAAGGCAGTCACAGTGCACACGTCAAGGCTGCGGGCAGTGTGACGAGGGGGCTGGCAGCTGCCGTAGCCCAGTCCTGCTTGGTCGGCACAGAAGCCATTGACTGCGGCTGTCCAACACGACGCAGTTCAGATGGCGCAATGTGGCACGTGGGAGAAGCCTTCCTGCATTTTGTTTGTTTACAGTAAAGACGCCATTACAGTTTCCATCATAACCCAGGGATGGCAATGACAGCACAAACGTGGAAAAATTGTTTACGTGGGAAATACCTGTCTAATTTGGTGAAGTCTTATGTGAGTTATCTAATGTACATGCATGTATGTAGAAATGTTGCCACTGGGATTTTTTAAGATTTTCCCATGCTGTTAGAGTAATGTCATGGTGCCAGAGTCCTCTAAGGCCGTCTGTTTGGGATTTGTAGGCCAGTTTTGGGTCATAAATCATACTAATTAAGATAAGGATGACATAAACTTAGAGGCAGCTATGTTCTGACTGTGAAATCATTTCTGTTTTATAAATTATATAATAAACATAAGGCTAAATACACAGGATGTTATGAGAGTGGCTTATAAATGACAGTAAAAGAGACTGGGATAGCTCAGATAAATATTTGGTGGCCATTTTGAGTCATAACTGATAGTAATTACGATACGATAGCTTAACTATAGAGGCAGCTGCGTTATGATAGTGAATCACTAATTATAGGCATTAAGTCCTAAATAAATGTTGGCTAAGACCATTCATGGCCAGTTTGTTCACATAAATGTCATAAACTATAGCCACTAAGCATATACAAGGTAAGGGAATATATATCCATTTTGTTAACACAACAGTCATAAATCACATAATATCGGTTGTCTATCCTTCTGCCACCTGTGTGGCTGCTTCTACCCAACTTCACTACTGTTACTAACGCAGAGAATGAGAATTTGAGTACACAAAGGACTCTAGATTAAGAAAAGAGTTAATAATATTAATTAATGTAGGTGATATGGGGATAGTGATGTTTCAGATATGACGAAAGGAAAATAAAATACTATCTGAAATCGAACAAGACAATTGTTAAATGGAAGGCAAGAATATCAAGTAAAAAATAATAGTAAGATGAGAGAATGTGCTGAATAAAACAGGAATTCGGCAGTGTGGGAAACAGAAATGAAAATACGGTTAGCTTGTTATTTACATGTGCCGTGGATCACTTTCTAAATATATTGCAATGATTTGGAACGAGTCAGTATACGGATTATTAACTTAAATGAGGTTCAAATATGGCTACATGCTGATCATTTGTACTGTAGATGTGACCACCTAGCAGGAAACAAGTAGGACAAGTAATCACCATATCTAATACATCTGAAGTAAATAAGCTACAACTTTTTAACTATAAATTCTTCTATGGAATAAAAAGAGTTTCCAGAAGGAATTTTCTCAGCTTACTTTCAGATTTAGCTTTGCAGTCTGTCAGTCATTTGCTCGGCATTATCCACTCTTTATTAAGTAGTCACTTTCAATGAAGAGTCCTCAAGGTCACGTCTTCTTCTAGTATTGTAATATATTCGTGTGGTAAGATAAACCAAGAGATTAATTAGAAGCACAGATAATTAGTGACATTCCGAAATTAATGACAGATGTATGAGCGAAGGGAAGGTGCCTGAAAATGACTGTATTTCAAAGAACTTTAACACTAAAGGAACTTCCCAAGTTATACACAATGACTGCAAAAAAAGAGTAATTTTTCAAACTTGTAACAATGACGTAATTGTTCTACTTTACAAGGAATGAGAGAGACAGGATATAACAAATACAATGCCGTCAGTCTGTACTCCATGATCTTTATACTTTTCGCTGAAACTGTTACACCTGCATGGAATAAAAACTTTGGATGTAAATCTAGCAGGTTTTAGAAGAAGCTACAGTGGAACAGATCATCAAGGAATAATAGTAAGAGTAGGAAATGCTACATTACCTAAGATTCACAGATTTTTTAATAGTCTATTCACCTTCGATAACAGTTCTTCATCAGAAAGTGGAAACTGAAAAAGGAGTCAGGTAAGGCGATTCCTTCAGGCAAGGGTATTACACGATTAGTATTATTTTTGGCCAGCTAGAGGAACTTGAAAAGCGAGTTTGAAAGTATGCATGAAAATCAATACTAAAAGCGCAAAAATAATACATAATCACCATACTGAAGGAAAAAAAAGAAAACAGAACCGATTAACAATGTAGTCGCAGAGAGCTTATTTATATTCAGGACACTTTAAATCAAGGAAACAAGTAAAATAAACAGATGAGAAAACATGGCCTGTAGTGCTTCTGGTAAACTAAATAACTTTTTCAAAACCGAGTTTCCGGTACGTCTGAAAAGGAAAATTTACGAGTGGGCTCTACAGTTAGTGTATACTATCAGCTCGACTTCAGTGTGAAAACCAATCAAAATGTTATGGTTACCCAGGGGGCAATGGAAATATGCATCTTGGGAATTACTAGAACAGACAAAAAATTACAAATGGGGTAAGAAACATACTGGGATGGAAGATGTAAAGTATGAACAAAACGTTTAAAAGGTATCTAGACAGTTTTTTCATAAATTATAAAACATGGCCAGTTATTTCCTGCGGCACAATACCACCTTTCAGTTAAAGTGTAAATGTATTTCAAATAAACAACAATTTGGCATGTAGACAGATCAGTAGGTATTAATGACAAATAAAATTCTTTGCAGAAGATAAAATGTCAAAATCATTGCAAATCATCAAAAACTTCTCTGTGTCAGTATGATCCTGCAGCAGGATTAATTTTCCTTTCGGGAAGTGATATCTTGTTGTCTGCTAGTCGTTTTATAGAAAGATATGTTGTATTTCATACATATACATCTCAATAAAAGCGCTAACTGATAACATAGAGCTGTAAGTCTAATGGCATGTCATGTAACACGATGTGTATCTCTTATAATAACTTATAAAATTGTTTTGGAACCAAGAAAATATTTTCTTGAATATCGACGACGACAAGAGAGAGTATTGTCTTGCGGATAGTGACATATTACGTTTCACATTTAACGCTGATAGCATGTTGGCCCCTTATTGAAATATGTGAAATCGGATATTTATCTAATTACCGAAGCACCGCACATGAAACAGTACGCACAGAAACACCGACTATTGTAATATTTTGCTGTGAGTATTACAGTCTAAAACCAGGGAAAGGGGAATAAATTTATCGCTAATGAAGTTCTAGAATCGAAGGCAAGACGACGAAAAGATCCGAAAAACAATGAAATACAAGCAATACTAACGAACGACCGTTGAAATGTATTTACGATAGGGCTGGAGCCAGCTGGAAGGTCCATATTCGCAACGAGGCAGTTCTAAAGTTCTCATCTAGTGTATCTGCTGAAGTTTTTCAATTTGTAAGACATGTGACTCAACTGAAGAGGTAAATAACTCGAACGCAGTCGGTAATATCCATTTACAATCAAGAGCCGTCAACGCAGTTTACACCTAATTCGGTCATACGATTCTAAGTTTAATTGTAGCAGAAATGAAGTGCGTAAGTTTTAGTAACGACTGACTGCTCTTAATCGCTGCATGAAAAAACGCACTAGGAGGTTATAATTTCACGAAAACATGGTTCAGAAGATTATGCACTAACGAAGATGTGCAGTTCGTGCTGGTAACTCTATCTGGAACGGTTAATGTAGACTACCATATACATACTGCTTATAATTCATTAATATGACTGTTTAACAGAAAATTATCAAGTTACGAGTCCTTATTACATACCTGACTAAATATCAGGAACCTCCACTCTCAAAAATTTTAAAAAAATGAACGCAAACATATATTTCTTTGTATTATTTGGTGAACGATGTAAGTTTCACAGTGCAGCAGTCAACGCCATGAAGAGTAGCACTCGTTGTTTTGTTTTGTCAGTCAAAGAAATTTCTATTTCCGCTTGGATATCGACGTCAGAGATCACAAAGAAATACTTTCGATCTCTGGGAAAGAAATTGCACGGGTTGTTAGAATATAACCACAGTCTAACATAATAGTCGCGACACTCCATCTCTCTTTTTTTTTTTTTTTTTTTTTTTACCCACTGCGACGTCAGCGCGCAATTTTTTTTTTTTTTTTTTTTTTTTTTTTTTTTTTTTTTTTTTTTACCCACTGCGACGTCAGCGCGCAAAAGTGTCCAGGAAGTTATACTGTTGAGTTCGGCGGGCGCAATAAATTGATTTACGATTTTCTTGTAACCTACAATATGTACTGGAGAATATCGTGTTCATTAAGTACAAAACAGTAAATAGCAGAAGACACGATCTTTTGCAGAAGGGCGTCGTATATCTACGCAAAAACGTGAAGTTTCTTCGCTACACTTACAGTCAAATCACTGAATGTGGAACGTAGGGATGTGTATGGATTGCGATATTTACATTATCTAACGCAGCAGACGAGCTACTACAACTGTAGTTGAACAAAAGCCACACAAACGTGATAATAAAAGCAAAACTGTTTGCCAACATAGAAGAAACAACAGAATTCCACAACTGTTGCTGCATGTAAGCACCAGGTTAGGCCATCTTTCCGTGGAGTGGTATCTTCAGCTTTCCTAACAGTCATCTGTGGGATACTATGCAGAACACCCATGGTATGGTGACAGCGAATTGTCAGCATCGGTACAGCCGGAATGTGTGGGCCGGGATAGGTGGCGACCGTATTTTGGGACGTCTTCCTTACGTGTCGCGTAACAGGTCGAAACTATCGGCGTTTCTTGCGGGCGACCTTGCCTCCCCTGCTGGAAGAAGTGCCAATGATGATTCGAAGCGTTATGTAGCTGCTACATGATGGTGCTCCAGCCCACATCGCCGTCAACGTCCGGACGCATCTCAGTCGTGTCTTCCCTGCTCGATGGATCGGACGAGGGGGTCCAGTTGCATGGCCCGTTCGTTGACCAGATCTCAACCCGAGCGATTTCTGGTTATGGGGCCATCTCAAAATTATAGTGTATCCAGAGTCATGTCGGAAATTTTTGGTACGTTCCCATGGGACGAAACTGCTGGTGTCATCGGTCCCTAGGCTTACACACTACACCTCAAAATACAGGGCTATTACAAATGATTGAAGCGATTTCATAAATTCACTGTAGCTCCATTCATTAACATATGGTCACGACACACTACAGATACGTAGAAAAACTCATAAAGTTTTGTTCGGCTGAAGCCGCACTTCAGGTTTCTGCCGCCAGAGCGCTCGAGAGCGCAGTGAGACAAAATGACGACAGGAGCCGAGAAAGCGTATGTCGTGCTTGAAATGCACTCACATCAGTCAGTCATAACAGTGCAACGACACTTCAGGACGAAGTTAAACAAAGATCCACCAACTGCTAACTCCATTCGGCGATGGTATGCGCAGTTTAAAGCTTCTGGATGCCTCTGTAAGGGGAAATCAACGGGTCGGCCTGCAGTGAGCGAAGAAACGGTTGAACGCGTGCGGGCAAGTTTCACGCGTAGCACGCGGAAGTCGACGAATAAAGCAAGCAGGGAGCTAAACGTACCACAGCCGACGGTTTGGAAAATCTTACGGAAAAGGCTGAAGCAGAAGCCTTACCGTTTACAATTGCTACAAGCCCTGACACCCGATGACACAGTCAAACGCTTTGAATTTTCGGCCCGGTTGCAGCAGCTCATGGAACAGGATGCGTTCAGTGCGAAACTTGTTTTCAGTGATGAAGCAACATTTTTTCTTAATGGTGAAGTGAACAGACACAATGTGCGAATCTGGGTGGTAGAGAATCCTCACGCATTCGTGCAGCAAATTCGCAATTCACCAAAAGTTAACGTGTTTTGTGCAATCTCACGGTTTAAAGTTTACGGCCCCTTTTTCTTCTGCGAAAAAAACGTTACAGGACACGTGTATCTGGACATGCTGGAAAATTGGCTCATGCCACAATTGGAGACCGACAGCGCCGACTTCATCTTTCAACAGGATGGTGCTCCACCGCACTTCCATCATGATGTTCGGCATTTCTTAAACAGGAGATTGGAAAACCGATGGATCGGTCGTGGTGGAGATCATGATCAGCAATTCATGTCATGGCCTCCACGCTCTTCCGACTTAACCCCATGCAATTTCTTTCTGTGGGGTTATGTGAAAGATTCAGTGTTTAAACCTCCTCTACCAAGAAACGTGCCAGAACTGCGAGCTCGCATCAACGATGCTTTCGAACTCATTGATGGGGACATGCTGCGCCGAGTGTGGGAGGAACTTGATTATCGGCTTGATGTCTGCCGAATCACTAAAGGGGCACATATCGAACATTTGTAAATGCCTAAAAAAACTTTTTGAGTTTTTGTATGTGTGTGCAAAGCATTGTGAAAATATCTCAAATAATAAAGTTATTGTAGAGCTGTGAAATCGCTTCAATCATTTGTAATAACCCTGTATAGTGTATGCGGAGTCCATGTTGGAAATTTGTGGTAAGTTCCTGTGGGACCAAACTGCTGGAGTCATCGGTCCCTAGGCTTACAGTACTTAATGTAACTTAAACTAAATTACACTAAGGATAACAAACACACTCATGCCCGAGGGGGGACTCGAACCTCTAACGGGGGATAGCCGCCCGAACCGTGGCAAGTCGCCCCAGACAGCGCGCAACCCCGCGCGGCTCAGAGGCCATTCGAGATGTGGAGACACTGGAGCAGCGATTTCATGTTGTCTTTCAGACAGTTCGGATACAACCTGGTCGATGTGAACGTGTGAGGCAGAACATGCTACGGCGCGTACACGCATGCGTTGAGGGACTTGGGAACCATTTTCAACACATACTGCAAGTGTGGGTACATGGTACAGCGCGTTTTAGACCGCAGTCTCTATAACAATGTATGATGGAACAAATGGTCTCTTGCTTGGAAACCATGCATTTCCAGACATAAGTTCATTAGGCCTTTTTTGTTCCGTATCCCCTGATCGATTACTCCATAGAGTTTGTACACAGTGGACAAAATCACCCTGTATATTCCTCTCAACAAGAAATACGTGTTTATATTCCCTGGTTTTCAGAGGAGTAAGCTGCAATTATACATATACTCGAAAGCATTTCTTCGTCATAAGTTGTAGCTTATGTCACTGAATCAGAGATATTCGGCTGTTTTTACATATATTTCATAATAATTCATGTCTCTTGATAGTTTACTAATGCTTGGAGCGCGAAAATGTAATGACTATCTCGCGAATTAACTAGCAAAATGATTAAAAACAAACTTTAACTTTGTAGCTGATTTCTCGCTGCTTGGGGCACTAGTGTCGCACAGACTGTCAAATAGTAACAATTTTCACAGCAGTGAGTGTCGCGACTGCATATGTTAGACTATGATAAAACGGACTCACTGAAAAACGTAATGCGTTCCTACAAAATCTACAGATTCTTTGACATAAAACACGTATAAAATGATGGAAAATCATGTAGTGTATGATGATAGAATTCATTACAAAGACGTGACGCTATCACAGCGATGTGCATTTAGCTTCAGTGCCCTAAATTTAACAAACACGTTACGTACAGTGATTCTGCTGCTGCCAACGATGTCTCGTTCTTCACTACTGTTGCAGAGTGTAGGATCCTCACCACGTGTGGTTGCAGGAATAAATCAAAGGGTTTCCCAGGTGTGTTGCTAGAGTTTAAATAGCCCGCTTCACTCCCTATGAAAAATTGCGGAGATGACCAGGTAAGTTCTTGGGAGTATTTAAAGGAATGATGTGGAACATTAGCGGGTTAGCTGAGGATACGGTATTTTGGCCGTAAGAAAACTGTATGGCCTGTTCATCATCTGGGGCCCAACGAAAGGATTTCGATCCCTACAGTGGAAAAAAGACCATAATTTTCCCTTTAAATTCAAGAAGGGTACGCAATACCAAGCACGTAATGACTGTATGAGTGACATTCACTCAATAGTAGCACCAATTAAGGATGTGTGCTGGCTAAGACTATAGAATCGTATTCGGTATGAGTGGGATACAAATCCATCCCAGCTGTCCAGGTTTAGGTTTATCATAGTTTACCTAAATCGATTAAGGCGTATATGGAACTTATTCGTGCTCAATCGAGCAAGTGAACCGTCGTAAAAGCCATGCAGTCGATGGGAAGATATATTCTAATCTTCCTTCCTAAACAGTTATTTGTGGGCAGTCTATGTGGATGCAGCAACAGGAACATGAGTCATCTGAATACCGCAAATATTTAACAAACGATTTTCTGCGACTGTGCCTCGTCTGAAGATAATAGAGCCAGATGTTTCTTCGGCTGTGATGTAGAGAATGAATTATTGTGAATTATGTGGGTAATAGGACTTCGCACTTATTCCAAGGTCAGGAAACCAGAATGGTATCTGACGCTAAGGCACAATAAGATTAAAATAGAATTTGGAAACACGAATGGAACTGTATGGATTTTATATAAATGGAAACTTGATAACAAAAAAGGATTATTTTGAAAGAAAATTCATAGCGTACAAAGAGGACTGAGAAGGAACGGAATGCAGTTTCGAAATGGAGGAAATCAGCTGAGGTACACTGAGGGGGAAAAAATCACAACACCAAAAAATAATTAATGTAGAGTAAAATGAAATATCTGGAATACATTTGTCTAGGTAATATCTTTAATGATTAACATTACAAGATCTCGGGTTAGTATAAGTGCGAGATAAGCCATTGAAATGTGAAAAGCTGGTACATTAATAACCGGTGTAACCGCCAGTATATCGAGAGGTTGTAACAATGGAAAATTGTACTGAAATGCAGGAGGATCTGCACGAATTGACGCAAGGTGTAAGGAATGGCAATTGAATCTCAATGTAGACAAGTGTAATGTGCTGCGAATACATAGAAAGAAAGATCCTTTATCATTTATCTACAATATAGCAGGTCAGCAACTGGAAGCAGCTAATTCCATAAATTATCTGGGGGTAGGCATTAGAAGTGATTTAAAATGGAATGACCATATAAAATTAATCGTCGGTAAAGCAGATGCCAGACTGAGATTCATTGGAACAATCCTAAGGAAATGCAGTCCGAAAACGAAGTAGGTTACAGTACACTTGTTCGCCCACTGCCTGAATATTGCTCACCAGTGTGGGATTCTTACCAGATAGGGCTGATAGAAGAGATAGAGAAGATACAATGGAGAGCATCGCGCTTCGTTACAGGATCATTTAGTGATCGCGAAAGCGTTACGGAGATGATAGATAAACTCCAGTGGAAGACTCTGCAGGAGAGACGCTCAGTAGCTCGGTAAGGGGTTTTGTTGAAGTTTCGAGAACATACCTTCACCGAGGAGCCAAGCAGTATATTGCTTTCTCCTACGTATATCTCGCGATGAGACCATGAGGATGAAATCAGAGAGATTAGAGCCCACACAGGGGCATACCGACATTCCTTCTTTCCACGAACAATACGAGACTGGAATAGAAGGGAGAACCGATAAAGATACTCAAAGTACCCTCCGCCACACACCGTCAGGTGGCTTGCGAGGTATGAATGTAGATATAGAATGTTGGATGCAAGTATTCAAACGTGCATACATTGTGTTGTACAGGTGCTGGAAGTCAGTTTGTGGAATAGAGTTCCATGACTGTTGCAATTGGTCTGTCAGTACAGGGACGGCTAATGCTGATTGCGGATGACGCAGGAGTTGTCGTCCGATGTGTGTTCCATTGCAGACAGATCTGATGATCAACCAGGCCAAGGCAATATATCGACAATCTGAAGAGCATGTTGGGTTACAACAGCGGTATGTGGGCAAGCGTTATCCTGTTGGAAAACGCCCGCTGGAATGCTGTTCACGAATGGCATCCCAACAGGTTGAATCACCAGACTACGTATGAATTTGCAGTCAGAGTGCGCGGGGTAGCCGCAGGAGTGCTCCAGCTGTCATACGAAATCTCTACCCAGACCGTAACTCCCAGGTGCAGGTCCAGTGTGACTAGCAAGCAGACAGATTGCTTGCAGGCCTCCAACTGGCCTCCTCTAACCAACACACGGCCATCACTGGCACCGAGGCAGAACCACCTTTAATCCGGAAACACGACAGACCTCCATCCCGCCCTCGAATGAGCGTTCTCTTGACACCAAATAAGTCGCAAATGACGATGGTTTTAGGTCAGTGAATACACGCTACATGGCGTCTGGCTCGATGTTGTCCTTGAAGCAATCGATTTGTGAAACTATGGTCCCAACTGCTGCTCAGATTGCTGCTGCAGATGCAGAACGATGCACCAGAGCTATACTCCGAACACGATGGTCTTCCTTTCTGGTAGTGCCACATGGTTGTACCCCGGTCTTCGTGGGACTGTATATTCTCGTGACCACCGCTGCCGCCAGCCGTGTACAGTGGGTGCCAAGTCTTTCCGCAATATCGCAAAGTAACGTCCAGTTGCTCGTAGTCGTATTACACGACCTTGTTAAAGTCAACATGGTGTTGACGATGCCGTCTTTGTCGCCTTCGAGGCATTCTTGACTAACATCAACTCACCACATCCAATATCAAAGGTAACTAACGATCATGATCGCTACAGCGCATATTTAAAGCAAACCTGATTTGCATCAGCCGGCCGGAGTGGCCGAGCGGTTAAAGGCGCTACAGTCTGGAACCGCACGACCGCTACGGTCGCAGGTTCGAATCCTGCCTCGGGCATGGATGTGTGTGATGTCCTTAGGTTAGTTAGGTTTAAGTAGTTCTAAGTTCTAGGGGACTTATGACCACAGCAGTTGAGTCCCATAGTGCTCAGAGCCATTTGAACCATTTTTTTGATTTGCATCTTCGTAGTGGCGTTACTAGCGCCACTCTCATGCGACTGGCACGAAATTGGAATAGATACGATATTTCAGATACAAAAACAGGCCTACCAACTTTCATTTATGTCGCACAGCTCCTTCTTGTGGTGCGATCTTTTTCCATCATTGCATACTGAATCACACAGGTAAAAAAAAAAAAAAAAAAATCTGATGTAGCATATGTATTTAGTTGGCTTTGGTGGCATATGGGGCACTAAGTAACTTGGAAAAATAGGATGATCGACTGACATGATTAAAATTAAATGATTTTACAGAAAGAGTGGCGAATGGGCGCTACATTGTGGAAAGGACTGCTTAACTAATTATCAGCGAAAGTTTCATTTTCTGAAGATTCTTCGTTCACATCTAAAGCGAGGGTCCTGCTATTAATTAACTCTGTAAAGATGAGACAAGAAGTATAGAACAGGAGCAGACCTCGGGGGCATATATGTTGCAAAATGGCTCTGAGCACTATAGGACTTAACATCTGAGGTCATCATTCCCCTAGAACTTAGAACTACTTAAACCTAAATAACCTAAGAACATGACACACATCCATGCACGAGGCAGGATTCGAACCTGCGACCGTAGCGGTCGCGCGGTTCCAGACTGAAGCGCATAGAACCGCTCCATATATGTTGCAGTTTCAATGTAGATCGGGTTCGATTTCTTTTCCGGAAATGTTGTGAGACCAGCAGGAAGTTGCAGTAGTTTGGGTTCAGGATTACGTACGGGTGTCGCATATGATGTAGGATTTAATTAGTAATGATAGATTTCTGGAATGAAGTCGCACTATCGTTATTTGATAGTAGCAGAATCAAATAGAGAAATTATTTGTTTTACAGATGTTTTAACTGGTACAAAAATTAGTTTTTTTATAAGGGAAACTCTTGTAACTGGTATAAACTTTGTAGGTATTTTAATGCCAGTGGTTTTGGTTTATTGTTGTTCATTTACTGTGCGTAACAAGCCACTTAATATGCGTTTTTTACGCAAGTCTGTGCGTGTTCGTGTGATGGTCTTGAAAACACGGAGTGGGCCCTGTATATTAATCTTGATGAATTTTAAGGAAAAAAAACTGCTTGCAAAAAGAAATGTTTTAGGAGCACTTACGTGGTGTAGTTTGATGCAGTTGTGCATATAAAAGACAGAAAAAAACACTTGGAGCCTTGATGATCAAAAAACATTTCACAGATAAAATGGTGAACTTTTCTACTATACAGACATACTTGACATATGTTGGTCTCAGATGTTTCGGGCATCCTCATGAATGAGTGGCACAATATGGCAGGACGAACGATCTTAACATAGTGTATACGTGTGACAGGAAATCACAGAAGTACGAGTATGTAAAAGATACTATGCTTGTAAGTCTAAAGTCTTCGCAGAATACACTATTTGTCAAAAAGTAAAAAAAATGGTTCAAATGGCTTTGAGCACTATGGGACTTAACATCTATGGTCATCAGTCCCCTAGAACTTAGAACTACTTAAACCTAAGGACATCACACAACACCCAGTCATCACGACGCAGAGAAAATCCCTGACCCGCCGGGATTCGAACCCAGGAACCCGGGTGCGGGAAGCGAGAACGCTACCACACGACCACGAGCTGCGGACGTCAAAAAGTAACGTAAATTGGAGGTGCACATGCAGAAAAGAAGGTTCTTGAGTTCAAAGACATGTTGTATAAAACTCTTCTATTTATGAAAAGAATAAAAGCTAGAGATATCATCATCAGTTTCTTGTTCTTTTGTCCCACATCGGTGTGCGGTCGGCATTGTTACTATTAGATTTGTCGTGGTTAATTTAAGGAGTGGGCAGATGCCTTTCCTGTCGCCATTCCGTTACCCCCCCCCCCCCCAGGACGGAATATGAGTGCCCCAAGTGTCATCCATGTGAGAGCGTGTAAACGTTTTCTAAATTTTTGTGAATAGTGTAACTGAGGCGTCCTGCCTCAGCCCAGTCCTCACCTAGTGGGATGTGGTAAACCGCCTACAAACCACATCCACGCAGAGCGGCATACTGACACCCCTCGTTAATTCACCGCAGAGAGGGCCAACTAGCTTCAAAACCTGGACGGAACAGAAAAAAATTGCGCGTTCCGACTTTATTCCTACGAAATCTTGCGTACATTTGACTGATACGTACTTTCCCAATGCTGCGGTATCATTCCAGTCCCAAGTCGATATGATACATGCTGTGACAGTTGGCGGTAAGCAGTGAATCGGACCACGGCACATTTTTCAGATACTGTTTGTATGGCCTGTTTAATATGTGACAGCTGTCCTGTGTAAATGTTGGGTTAAAATAAGATGGGTAGCACTCCAAAAGGTATGTTTATGATAGTTTTAATCGGCATAATTACGTAAACCGACTTAAAACTAAACTAATACCGATATTAACCGAAATCTTTGGCTACAAAATTTCCTCTGCGTGGCCTCACTTTTGTAAACAGCATTTCTACTACCTTAGTATCATAGTTAATGAGTTCAAGGGTATTTGGTGCACATATTTGCACGCACATTTGGTGCACATCATAGTTAATGAGATCAAGGGTATTTGGTGCACATATTTGCACGCTTTTAGTGAACAGGCACTTTTCCACCGTGCACCGGCGCCATGCGGTAAAAATGGGTCTCTCATTATTGCAGTTATCTCGTAAACCATTATCTGCAAGAAAAGTGATTAGCGTTTTCTATAGAATTCGTGGAGAACTATTCGGATCTGTGATCATTATTTTTTTCGAAAATTGACAAATATTTCTTATGAAAGATTAAAATTTCCCCAAGAAGTATTGTTTTTTTTCGCGAAATGCTGCAGAACTCTAGACCAGAAACATAACTATCAAAAACTCTGAAAAAAAGTTTAGTTCTCAAACGTCGGGTTCCAGTTTCACCGGACTCACAATAACGCTCGATCCATACAGTCCATACAGTTTTGATGTACGAATATTCCATAATAGTAGCTGCTCTGTTGCCGATTGGTCGGCAACCTGAAAATGCACAGGCAGCTCAGAATAAGCATACCTGGCGTCATCGAAAGATTTTACACGCAAATATTCCCTTGAGGTAACGATGCATGTCGTATTCCATCGGCTTCTGGCATCTTCATATCCGTCCATCTCTAGAGACCAGAAAATGACTACTGAAGAAGACAAACATTGGCCACCTGAGATAAAAGACGTGCTTTTCGAACCATCTAGATGGTCCTGATAGCGACCCTCCTGAAGTCAATAATGACACAAACGACGAATGCGACTAAGATTTCGACTGGAAAATGCAAAATATGGAATAAAACGTTTCATACGGCAATTTCCAATTCTAATTCGTTATTAGCCACCTCACAATACTTCAGACGCGAAGTTTTACTCGAATATGCTAAATGTATAGTTTTTAATTCGCCGTACTGGATATGCCGTTTAGAATTTTGTAATTCTGACATCGGATTCCTAATCAGCGGCACAAAGTATCTAAAAATAACATAGTTTTGAAGGATTTTAGATCCATTTTTCTATTATGTCCAGTTTTGAAGCGAATTGGTCCATTGCGTGCCTGCCGGATTCCATACGGAGCTGGTGCACCTCCCTGTCCCTGAAGCGGCTCATAAACACGCACAGTAATCTTTTCCTTTCTTTTTCTCAAAGGAACTTTCCTGTTGCCAAAAGGGAGGGGCGGGGGCAAAGTGGGCACGGGTCGCAACCCGAGGCCTAGCCACCGTGTCCCGTTCCCACCCCCAAGAACCAAGGAAAGTGTAGGGAACTTGGACTAAAGGTACAGTGAACATCAATGATTTATTTATTTATTTTCCTTTTCTTAATTTTTGTTAGTTTTTTTAAGCATCATTAATACCGCCGAGAATAGCAGGAAAACGACATCATGAGGAGGTGGGCGCGGCAAGACAGCACCGGACTCTGTAATTATCGACGCATAGTTTTTCGGAGAAGAACATTCCGATGACCACAGAATATACCGGTTCTATGAATGGAAGAAGCGGGGATCAGCTCCTCATGGCAAGAACACCCCAGCTCTGGGATGGGACAAGGAAGACACTACTAAGGAAACTGGAGAAAAATTGGCTGTATTTGCGATCACGGACAACTGCACAATGGCTTTCATTAAGGAAGTGCCAAAAATCAAGGGCATTTTTCTCACCGTAAGAAAACATGTAGTGAACTGCGTGTCCACAAATACACTTCACAGAGTTCGTCTTCGTTTGTGGAAAGTGTCCCGAGTCCGGAAAGACAAACAGGGAGGAGGTATCTGATGAGGTGTCGTACAGGTAGTTAGGACCAGCATCTGCCCTACCAAGAACCACACACCTATCGCCGATCCGCACACCAGGCGATGTCCGTCCGTGTCCAGAACATCACAGGCGGCACACAACGGGGTGTCTGCAAGGTGAATCCCATGAAGGTGTGACCGACATGCTTGCTTCCCATTGACCGTAAGGTACCAAGCAGAATGGACGTCAGTGGCAAGATACGGAGCACACAGCGATCGCCAGACGGCACGCCAGTCGACGTGGATATGCTTCCCCTCAACCACATTCGTTGACCTGTGCTCCTGGAGAAAGCCATAGATCGCCTTCGTAGATGCCAAGCGTGTTGGCAATATCGCAGTACGGATGTACCTCAGTTCGAGGAAAAAATGGCGGAAGAAAACGAAGGGCTGTGGGATGCCCGAAAGCTGTACAGTGGCTGAGAGAGAGCGTGCTGCAACGGCCTCCAGCAACAGGCTGGAAAGGCACGCAGGACAACGGCGCCACAGCATCATTTGCGGGCTGACGAAAAGGGCTATCGCCCCATCAGGAACATGACAGTGACCTAAACCTGCCCTGCACCGTGGAGGGGGGGGGGGGGGGTGAGTCTCGTACCTTATCTTGAACAGCAAACCGTGGAAAACATATGTACTCAATGCAGGGGCGGATCCAGGATCTCGTCAGGGAGGGGGGGGGGGGGGGGGGGGGGGGGGGCAAATGTTTTGGTACCTACCTTCCAAAAAATTAATTCCACATAAAATCATTAATACTCTATACGCACACACACTATATATATTCTGTTTTTAGTTTAATTGTGTATCGATATGTTTTAAGTGTGTATAATGAAATAAATTACTGCATTACCTAAAACATATTCTTCAAAGACGACACGTGCACTTGAAAAACTCTGTGTTTGTCTGCTAATGTAAAATAATCTATAAAAATGCTAATGTTCATTTGTTTCCATTCTTAAATCTTCTGCCGGGTTCGATTCCCGGCGGGGTCAGGGATTTTCTCTGCCTCGTGATGGCTGGGTGTTGTGTGCTGTCCTTAGGTTAGTTAGGTTTAAGTAGTTCTAAGTTCTAGGGGACTGATGACCATAGATGTTAAGTCCCATAGTGCTCAGAGCCATTTGAACCATTTGAACCATCTAAATCTTCGAAATTAGTTCACCAATTGCAATCATTTGACAGAATGTTGCCATCGAATTCGCGCATGTGTTTATTCGCAGCAATGACGATACGACTGCGGAAAGTTATAATAGGGTATTTGACGGTGTTCAGGAAATCATCTTATATTATTAATTACGTCACTTTATGCTCATAATAAGCTGTT
Organism: Schistocerca cancellata; assembly: GCF_023864275.1. NCBI lineage: Eukaryota > Metazoa > Arthropoda > Insecta > Orthoptera > Acrididae > Schistocerca > Schistocerca cancellata. Next base: position 1,070,093,570 of record NC_064626.1, read on the forward strand.
TTTTCTCATGAATGTAAATACTAACAATAACAAATTTCTTTCTTTCTTCGTGTAAAAAGAATAAGAAATAAAATAAAAATGCAAAAGTATAAATAAAATGAAATTTAATATTAAATATGTATATTCACAATACTGCTCTTAAATATTAAATTCTTATCTCCTTTTACGCCCACTTTTTGATAATCTTGTAATTACTTTTTCTACGTCTACAGGAATCTGGTAACGAATATGCATAAGTGCAAGACCAAGGAGGCGGTTTTCATTCATCGATGTTCTTAAATAAGCAGATTCTTCCTTCTACTCCGGCAGTTTCCTTGGCTATTTGCAAACACCAGTTAGTTTCTTCAAGATTTGACTTCCGAAATAAGCAAACAGTTTAGTGCAAAGCCACAACTCTAAGTTCTAACACAGTTATGAAATTCATGCTTTTTTCAGATTGCGATAGAAGCATACGCTTAGTACCTCACAATAAATTATATTGATGTGGAAAACGCATCTTCCTGTCTTTGGCAGAGTTGCCCTCTGCACTTTGGAGAAGAGAAATGAATCTGAGTTTTCTAGATTTCAGTATCTGTTTGAATCTGCTGACGGTAACATTTATATTCTTACCGTATGAGAGAATGGATTGTGAATGAATCCACAGACATTTTCGTGTTCATTATAACATTTGGCTAATTATTGTTTGTTCACATTCCGCATCAAAAGTGAGAAGAAAGCCAAAATGGGGGAGAAGCGTTCATCCAAATCGAAAACTGCAATTGCAGAATAAAAGGGACTGTCGTAAGGTTCTCACTATTTGCAACTAATGAGAATATTTTCAAGTATTCCTTCGGTGTTCATCGCTTAATTATCAACACCATCTCTTTGCAAATTGCCACTAGAAACAAAATCTTACATACGCACTGCGGGGAAAGTGCTAAAAAAAGGGACACAGATCGCTCATGCCTTAGCGAATATTATCATTTTATTCGTAAGTATAGTTGTTTCTTCTGTAGTTTATTCGCTAAATGGAAGAGGTTTCAAGGTCTCTTTTTGAATTGTTACATCAAACTGCGTGCCATTGTTTACATCTTCGGCTTCAAGTAAAACATACTAGATAGGCCTACGTAATCAGCCCCTAAAGCAGTCGGAAAAAAAAGATCGGTCACGCACTAGGGTGGGGTGGGGGGGGGCAATTGCCCCCATTGCCCCCCCCCCCCCTTGGATCCGCCCCTGACTCAATGCCACTAAATATAGCATGCATCGCCGGCCTAAGTGGCCGTGCAGTTCTAGGCGCTGCAGTCTGGAACCGCGAGACCGCTACTGTCGCAGGTTCGAATCCTGCCTCGGGCATGGATGTGTGTGATGTCCTTAGGTTAGTTAGGTTTAACTAGTTCTAAGTTTTAGGGGACTAATGACCTCAGACGTTGAGTCCCATAGTGCTCAGAGCCATTTGAACCATAGCATGCGTCGAGCCGTGGACGGCGGAATAGGAAGCGTCTGTGCCACATGAGGGATACGTGACGCCATGTATATATTTACATATTGTGTCCGTCCAGAAGATAGAGTGCTCGTAAACGGTGATGTAGGAGTCCAGCTCGTATGTAGTAAGAACAGTAGGCGCCGGCAGTTGCGGGCAATCGTGCGACTCAGATCACTTGAGAAATCGAGTCCTAAGCACCGTATTGTAACCAGCTACACGCAGCGGAGCAACTCTGTCCGTAGGAAGCCCCGCACCTACAACCATGGTACTCGATTTACGGACGTTAAGGCAGCTATCAAAAGTTTCGCCGTAGGTGGTAAACATCACCCGGGAGGGCAATCAAGCCAGAGATGTAATTTCATAAACTGTACTAACAAAAAAATTATGTTTCTTCTTGGACACAGCATTACTAAAAGAAAATTTGAAACATTTTTGATCACGAGCTGTAAGTAGCCTGTTTGTATGTTGGCAGCGCTATAGACTGTTAACATCACTGAAAGCTCTATGCGCCTTCCGCAAGGGATTCTGTGGTTGGACGGACAAGATTAGATTAGATTAGATTAGATTTACTTTCATTCCAATTGATCCGTAGTGAGGAGGTCCTCCAGGATGTGGAACATGTCAGAAGAACAACAATACATGACAAATATTTACAACTAAAACAAATAAGCTAATGTACCATTCCACAGGTCCCAAGTGGAATGATCGTCATTTTTTAATGAACATTAAGAGTCATTTTACAAATCCTAATGCACTGAATTAAAAATAAAAAAGTTTTTTATTTATTTATAAGGTAATAAACATGTAATACAACTACTGTAATACTTATTTACAATAAACACATTACTGCACTGAAATGGTGCAGAAGTTAGATTATACTTACACACACTCACACACACACACACACACACACACACACACACACACACACACACAAATTTTCAGTGAACACATTACTGCACTGAAATTGTGCAGAAGTTATGTTGTACTTATATACAAATCAGTTGGTTTTACTAAGAAATTCATCAATGGAGTAGAAGTAGTTAGCGAGTGGATGGGGAAGTGTGTGGACATGATATTCTTATTGAAAACTCTGTGTTAGTAGGACACGCATTATAAAGTGACGTGAAATGATGTGTTTATACGAAAATACGCAAGGAAATGTATGATGATGGATGTTTGGTTGACAATGTTTGGGCGGTGGACATGAATAGTGTACAATTTTCTAAATACATTGTTTGCTCTCCAGCAAAATCTTTCTTTCACTAACCATATGCTTTCTCGTAATTAGAGTCTATAGTAGTTAGAAACTTTTTATTTAGCTGGCTGTAGTTGCTACTTGCTATAGTTCGTGTTAGGAAGATTTTCTGTGAGGTAAATGACTTATGAAAAAGAGTGGGGTTTGCACTGTTGGGATTCGTGACTGAAAAGAGTTTAGGAAATTAACAAGTGTTGGAGGCAGTTTCATATTTCTTTAATTTCATATTTTTTGGATTTGTATTATTGTTAGGATTTCTTGCAATTCAGGGCCATTCTTTTGTTTTAAATATTGGAAGTCTTGTTGTCAGTGTACAGCAGTCAGATTGCGTTGGGCTTGTATATCATGGGTAATAAATGAATAGGTTAAGTCTTAGTTGCCTTTCTCGGGGAATATTATGTAATTCAGTGTTTAATGAAACATAATCAAAGAGATAGTTTCACCTGACGACCCTTAACCAAGGATACTTCACTGTCATCTTCTGATTTCCTTGTAGTTTGAATAATTAGTGCATGATTAGAAATTACTTATTGTTTACTGCTAGCGTGTAATCATAGTTGTAGTTTCTTATTTTTGTACTGTATTGCCATGAGACAAGTAGCTGTGGCACGCATGTGGGTTTGCACTAATAATCTCTCAGTCGCTTGTGCAGCTAATTAGATATTTATTATTTTCGGTGCTATTTTGTCTTCTAATTTTTGCTTTTCAAATTGTTTTGTGTGTGTTATTGTGTAAAATAGTGTGATAATCATGGTACGTGAAAAGCGTAACACTAGGACGCAAACGCAATACGCAACACAAAAGAGAAATACGGGAAGTACAAGATCAGTTGGCACAGATGATACAAGAATTACATATTTCAGAGGATACACGCCCTCCGACACTGGAAGAGGGATTCAGAAGTAAGGAAAAGTCACGCGGTAATGGTATTTCAGAGATTTTGAAATGAGTCGGTAGGGTGCACCGAGCCTTGAAATGGAACCGCCGACACGACGTAACAATGACCGATTTGCGACTCGTCGACACGATGACTTTGACTATAAGCTCCTCATCACAACGCGTAAATTTAAAACATTCAAGAATTCTAGTAAAGACAAACCTACGCAAGCTTGGCTTCATCAATTTTCTCATTGTTTTCCTCCTAATTGGTCGTTAGAGCATAGATTAGAATTTATGTGTGGCTATTTAGAAAATGAACCTGATATAAGAATGCGATCGGTTATTCGCGACTGTCACAAACTGAAAATTTGTCGTAAGGTGTTATGGGGCCAAACTACTGAGGTCCTCGGTCCTTAAGCTTGCACCCTACTTAATCTAACGTAAACTAACTTATGCTAAGGACGACACACACACACCCATGTTCGAGGGAGGACTCGAACCTCCGCGGGGGAAGCCGCGCGGACCGTGACAAGACGCCCAAGACCGCGCGGCGACTGTTACAGTGAAAGAGATTTTTATCATGCCTTCCTTTCTGCATATTGGTCTGATGCTACACAAGATCGAGTAAAACGCAGTATTATAATGATGAAGCATTTCGGACAGTCTGAATTTTCCAGCCCTGTAAAATATTTTGAATATATGTTACACAAGAATCAGTATTTGCAAACCAGTACAGCCCCTCAGAACTTATTCGCATTTGCTTCATCAATTAAATTGCCTGAACACTTAAGACATATTATTTTGGCAGGATGTTGTAAAGATGATATCAAAGCTTTTCAGGGACGTTTGCAAGAACTGGAAATCGACACGGCCAATTGCATGATGCGAAAACACGAATATCAATTGCAGGCCACATCCATCTCAATTTCGTGACGACAGAAACAATAACTGTACACGACAAGTCTACCATTATAACGCAAATACTGACCAAAACAGCCGGCCGGAGTGGCCGTTCGGTTCTAGGCGCTACAGTCTGGAACCGCGTGACCGCTACGGTCGCAGGTTCGAATCCTGCCTCGGGCATGGATGTGTGTGATGTCCTTAGGTAAGGTAGGTTTAAGTAGTTCTAAGTTCTAGGGGATTGGTGACCACAGCAGTTAAGTCCCATAGTGCTCAGAGCCATTTGAACCATTTTTTTTTTTAGCAAAACAGACGCCACCTGTATGAAAATCATTGGCAGAATAAGCATGGATGTGTGTGATGTCCTTAGGTTAGTTAGGTTTAAGTAGTTCTAAGTTCTAGGGGACTGATGACCTCAGATGTTAAGTTCCGTTGTGCTCAGAGCCATTTGAGCCAGCCATTAGCAGAATAACAATGATTACAGAGACAGATCACATTGTTGTTCTTGGATTCAACTTTACTAATCTATCTTTTTCATTTGGAGTGAATAAAAATTGTATTGCTTCTACCGTTGCCTTTAAAACTAACTGAAACTTCTTTGTTAGAACACCAGAAGCAAGAGCACAAATAAAGTTGCACAAGGAGAACAAACCAATGCGTGTTATTTGTAATGGAAAGGAAGCTGTTAATGAGCTCTTGAATAAGGCTTTGTACCGTAAGTTAAAATCTGCGTATAAATACCAGCAAGTTTTCTATGTAAAAAATAGGGTGTGTTTCGCGAACGAAGTGAAGGACATTGCAATTCCAGAGGACGCCGTCCTAGCCTCATTGGACGTCGTGAACCTCTACACCAACATACCAATAGCATAAACTTTGCAAATTAAAAGGAAAAACGTGATAAAAAAATAGGTCAAAGAGCATGGGTGAAATCGTCGAACTCGTGCATATGCTAGAGTTCACATTGAGTTTTAATAGTTTCATCTTTAACGATATAGTTTTTTTTCAAGATGAAGGTTTAGCTATGGGAAAAAGTCTATCAGGCATTTTAGCTGAAATTTTTATGAATGACTTTGAGAACAAAGTTTTAGGCTCTTTTCCAGAAATTAAGGAGTAGTTAATTTATTACAGGTGGTATGTTGACGACACTATTTTATTATTCAAAGAAAAAAAGAAGTAGTAGTTGAAATGACTATAGTTTTAAACGAGCAGCATTCAAAAATTCAGTTCACACTAGAAATGGAGAACAATGGGGCGATTAACTATTTAGATTTGACCATCAGAAAGGAGGTAGGTAGGCACGTTTTCGGCGTCTATAGAAAAGACACTTGCTCCGACAACATCATAGAAGCGACGTCGCACCACCCGGTACAGCATAAAAGAGCGTACTTTCATGCAATGTGCAACAGAGCCCTGAGATTGCCACTAAAGGAAGATGAGTTGCAGAAAGAACTAGGTATTATTAAGCAAGTAGCAGCAGCTAATGGATACAGGACACAAGATGTTACACGTATGTTTAACAAGATCAAAAACAAATCCGCGGGCATCAGTAACGAGTCTAGGAAAATTAAAGTGAAGAAGAAGTTTGTCACCCTGACATACAAAGGGCGTGTGTCGGAAAGAATTGCCAAATGCTTTCCAAAAAACATCGATGTGGCATACCGGAATGAAGGGCAAATGGCACATAGACTAAGACATAAACCAGCAACGACAAAACAAATGAAATACAATTCCGGACTATATAATATCAAATGCGCTGAATGTGACAGTTATTATATAGGACAGACAGGGCGGAATTTTGAAATTCGATACAGGGAACATTGCAGCCATAGAAATCGAAGAGCATTTGGAGCACATGTAAAATATAGTAAACATGAAGTGAGTAATATAAATGAACAAATGGAGGTGCTACATAATGCTCCAAAAAGTCTCCATATGTCAACGTGCTCGAAGAGATTGAAATATACGCTCATCAAAGAAAAACCCCAGGCCTACTACTTAATGAGCAAAGTGATTTTATGCACATGAGTTATTATGAGATTTTAAAGACCTGTTTTAGGCTTACTCTTCCAGTAAGAACCAGCTGCAGCGGAACGGCCCTCAGCGTACTGGCGGCGAGGTGAATTGGGCGCGGAGGAAAAGGACTTGGCGTGGCGTTGTATACATTCTGACGTAGGGAAATCCTCTCCACCACCAATCAAACCAAACAAGAGGAAACGCACATTTTCGTAAGAATATCTACATTTTAATTATATTTTATGTTTCTTTATAAAAAATTTTAAATTAGTGTAAATTATTTCAGTTCATGGTCCACTCAAAGAAGATTATTAATATGTTATTACTTTAAAAATTGTTTTATTAAAAAGTATATTCGCCATTAATATGTTCGGTGAAATAACATATACTCAATTCTTATAGGTAGAGGGGTACTTATTACTGTTACCAATCAGGTTTCTCGAAAACTGCGATATAAGGTTTTAACAGATTAAAATTTACTTTAGTTATGGCAGCGAACCGATTGTTCTGTACTGACAGGTGACTCTGTAACTGCAATATATGGTATGTTAGCATTTAATACGTTCCAAAATTTCTTTTTGTAAACTAAGATATATCTATCACTAACTGTATCTCTCTTGTTAATTTTTTTTTAGCTTTGTCTAACAGATCTAAAGATGGGCAGCTAGCCCGACACCGGTCATTGAAAGTAAAAAATAGCGATCAAAGACTGAAATGCCATATTTTTAAATAATCCATTATATGTTGTTGAGAAGAAAAAGGGATTGATCAGGCTTGTCTTAAATTCCAGACCAATAAATAGCATAATTATTCCTGAAACAGGAAGAACTTCTTCAAAATTTCAATGGCGTGAAAGTGTTGTCTTCTATTGATCTCAGATGCAGCTTTTGGCGAAGTGAACATCATTCAGAATGGAGAAAATATTCGGCTTTTCTTTGTTTCGGCGTTTGTTAACAATTTTGAAAACTTCCTTTTAGTTTGAACATTTTTTCGGCAGAATTCATTCGTTCGCTAAAATTCCATATTACATGAGTATTCAAAACGTCACATCACCCCATAAGTGGACGATATTCTGATAGTAGAAGACTCTTGGGAACAACATAATCGTATCCTCAACAGTTTGTTACGTATTTTTGCTGTCTCTGGAATTGCAGTTAACTTGGAAAAATCTGAATTCGGTAGGGCAGAGGTAAAGTTTTTGAGTCACATTATTTCTTCTGAGGGCATTCTGTGAGATCCTGGAAAGTTGGAAGCAATCGGATCTATTCCTGTTCCATCCACAAGTAGACAAGTTCGCAGTTTTCTAGGTCTCATGAATTTCTATCGTCGTTTCCTGAATATGCAACTTCTAGTAACTCCAAAAATTTGTTCACTCACTGGCAAAAACACTATTTTGAACTACGACGAACAGGCACAGTTGGAATTTGATTCTTTGAAAGAAGCGCTACTTAACGTGCCTATCATAGCTCACCCAGAGCTGTCATAGGATTTCTGTCTCGGCGCAGGCTTTTCTAAAGTTGGTCTTGGTGCCCATTTATTCCAAGAAGATATAGAAAATGACATTACTGTTCAGAAAACCATCGCTTTTGCTGACCGCATGCTAACAAAATCTGAGAGAAATTATTCCGTCATCGAATTGGAATCTTTAGCTATCGTTTGGGCATCTGACAAATTTTGTTTCTTTCTGGCAAACATGTAAAAGTTCATAGTGATAATCGAGCATTGTAATTTATCATGTCGTCTAAATTAAATCATGACAGGATGAAACGTTAGGCATTATTTCTGCAAGAATTGCGCTTCGCAATGGTCTACATTCCTGGCACGGGAAACATTGTCGCGGACACACTCTCACGTGCACCAGCCGGCCTTGAAGAAAGCAACACAGAAGCTAACCTTGAGAAAAATTTCAGTATTCTTTACATTCAAAAAGTAGCTTTAGAAAACTTCGTCAATGCATCTTTAAAGGGCATTGCTCATGAGCAGGACAAGGATCCGTTTCGGAAAGATATTATAAGTAAATGGCATGAAAAGACACACGTAGATTCGTCATTATTATCTGGTTAGAAATAACATACTCATCAAATGCTGAACTGTTCCTGACTGTTTCGTTAATAAGCTCATCTGGTACATTCATTTCAGCTACGCACAGTTTGGCCCACGAAAGTGTTATCATATACTTCGGACGACTTGTTATTTTAACTGCGTGGGAAAGAGAATTGGGAGAGTTCTGTCTACTTGCAAACTTTGTCAAAAAAGCTAAATCGTCTACCGTCTCACATCGTGCTCCATTCTTTCCTATTATTTCTTCTATATTAAAAGAATTAGCTGCAGTTGATCTTCTAGAACCCCTTGTTATTCCATTGAATGGATTTTCGTACGTTTTAGTCGATGTTGAACTTACTTCATAATTTGTTTCCTTCACACCATTACGTGAAGCCACTGGACGTTCCATATCCAACTTCTTTGTTAAAAATTTCTTACGTGAAGTTGGACACGTTGACAATGTTATTTTAGATAACGGACCACAATTCAGATCTGCTATTTGGTCAAGCATGCTTCGGAATCGTAAAATCACACCTGTTTTTATTTCACTGTACTCTCCATATTGCAACCCGTCTGAATGCATTATGAAAGAAATTAATAAACTTTGCAGACTTTCTTGTCACAGGATGCATCAGTATTGGGACAGATACTTACACTTATTTCAAAATGTACTGAATAAAATGCCTCATGACTCCACTGCTTTACCAACGATTCTTGTACTGAAGAATGACGAACAACCGAACAGAATCAGAGGTACCTTTTCCGAGTTCACGTAAACTTCGACATAAAGATACAATTAATTTGACTATTAAAAATATAAATTCTGCTGCAGACAAAAGGAGAAAACTACACGATAAGACAATTCAAAGAAACTGCACATTGGTCAAAAAGTTGTCGTTAAAGCCCGTTTATTGTCACATAAGAAGAAACATTTGAGTCACAAATTCTGTCCGATTTACAATGGACCTTACAGGATCCGACGTATGCTGTATGTTAATTGAGTTGAAGTTGAAATTCTGCGCACTATGAAAAGTAAAAGATTACACCAAATTTCTCATGTTTTGAAGTTAACTATCCAGACAAGAACCTATAGAACATATGAAGACAGTAATTTTACGAGTACACTTTTATAGGAACAGACGAGACAGTCTTATTGTGAGTACATTTTCGCTTGTCAGTTGCACGATTACGTCACGACTATAATGCTCACATTCTTGGAACATATACTACTAATGAGGTTTTACTGCAAGATTTTGGTTTACTTGAAATGTAACAATATTATGTAACAAATTTCAATTAAAGTACTTTCTTAGAGGTCACAGATGACACAGCATTTGGTTTGTTTGACAGCTACATGATTATATTACGACACTACTTATGAGTGACACAATTTTCATTATTGCTTTTATGCTGTTATGTGTTTTATGTCTGCACAGTTTTTCTACGTTCTTCTGGAAAGTAAACACGTTTTTGTAATGACTTTGTTAGCATGTCTGCAACGAAACAGTTATTTTCGTAACACAGCAATACAGTACAATACTTTCAAGGTGACAGCAATGAACGTAATAACTACATTTATACTCATAACACTTTACTTTTGTGTATGACAAGGAAAGTACATTGATTTCTGGAGAACTTTGTTTAACGAAACTTGGTACAGTTTTACGGTTAAGCGACGACAGAAATTTTCTTACAGAAGAAGTACAATTTAGCGCTGCATGACACGCATTTGAGTGATTACTTTTTCTAACTGAAACATTACCAGAAATATTTTTGAACTAAAGTGATACAGAGAAGGTTTTTGGTGATACATTTCATTCCGCAATTTTAATCTGTAAAATCTGAGATATAATTACATTATCCCTCTAGGGGGTATGCCTACTTTGTGTACCAAGCGTGTGGCAAGCGCAGGGAGCCCTAGCAAATATGGTATTTGCTTATACAGGTTTACACATCGGTACCATATTTCTCTAACACAGAATTACACAGCTATCTGGTCGTTTAATACAGAGAAATGAACATTTTTACTACATCACTGACACATGTCTACGTTATTACACAGTTGTAGTACTTTGCATTTCAGAAATTGTACTTTGTCTGCACTTTGCGAACTGTTCACATATACGAGGGCTGGAACTTAAATAGTGGCAGCTATTTGTTCACAACTGATACGAAAAAGTTACATCTTTGCCCCTGTTACTGTCCTTCAAAGTAGTCGCCAACGTTGTGTAGAACCCGTTGCCAGTGATGTGAAAGGCGTAATATACTATTCACAGAGCCTGTTCTGCTTATGATGTGAATGGAGCTGTCTACTGCCTGTCGAATCTCTGGAACAGTTCTGAAGCGAGTGCCACGAAGTGGTTCCTTCATCTTCGGAATCAAATCGAAGTCACAAGGACTTAAGTCTGGGGAGTATGATAAATGGTATAGTACTTCCCAGTCCCATCGACCGAACAGAGCAGCCACAGCTTGCGCTGTATGTGCCCGCGCATTGTCGTGAAAAATCATGTCGCCGATTCTTTCGCAAAGCTGGTCGCAGGTGATGATGACTGGCTAACATCAGTGCTAATTAATTTGGAAACAGCGCAACGTATCGAGTTTTGTTTGCCAGTTATTTCTCAGGAGGACCTACCCTGCACCAGCCTTAGAAGCTTTTCGGACTGCCTCTGACCAACATGTCAGATGTCAAGGATACGAACATGCCACATACTACCACATACAATTGTGAGATGAAGTTATCAGGAGCTGACAAGAGTTTCGAAGGATCTCATTGTCGGTCTCCATTTGGACTGCTAGCAGACTTGTGTAATATGCAGATTTGTGAGGCATTGGGATGCGACAGTGACCAGATGTCCGATTGCCGGCTAACATGATAGCAGGCATACCCGTCGTCAAGGTTTCCGTCTACCACGTATCACCACAACAAGGCAGGATCCCCGTATTGTTTTCCAAACACATTGTAACCCTTTCACATCTAGGGCTGCCATCCGAGAACAGGTACTGAACCCCCTGCAGCATTCTACGTCATCCCACACTATGGGTACGACATTAGCACCAGCCGGACTAGGGATTTACTGACCACTGCATAGGCTGACGTTAACACCACGACAAAAACAGCTGCGTTTGTGGTGGTGCTGTTAGCGGAAAGCATGGGCTGCTAATGAATGGCGTTGCATTGTGTTCAGCAATGATTCAATGTCCTGCACTGCGGCAGGTGGCCGTCATCAGGGAACGTGGTAGCGGCATGGTCAGAGGTCTCATTCCTCCAATGTTTTGGGGAGGTGCGGCGGTGTTACTCATTGCGTCAATGTGTGGGGAGCCATCTGGTAAGCTGCAGGTCACGGCTGGTGGTGATTAAGGGACTTGTGACGGCATAAAGGTATTTACGGACAGCCTGCGTCCTCATTTGTTACCTCTAATGGGGCATTATCGTGATGCCATTTTTCAGCAGGATAACGCGCGTCCTCGCATGACACGTGTCTGTATGAACTGTGTGCGTGGTGTTGAGGTACTCTTGTTGTCAGCAAGATGAAGTCCGTCCCAGTGCCATTCTGCAGGATATCAGGGACCACTTACAACAGTTGTGGGCCATCTTGCCTCAGGAGAGGATACAACGGCTTTGTGAGAGTCTTCCCAACCGAATCAGTGCACGCCAGAGGAGGTGCAACGTCAAACTATAAGTGGACTCGTACTGCCATCTTTGTAAATTTGACTCCATTTTCTAATTACTGCAATGACATCAATATTCTCTCACCCCGTGAAGTTCTCCTGGGTCCTTCACTTTCTTCTTCAGACGGTGTAGCAGCCATCACGACGTCTTTTTAGATGTTGTAGTAAGTGTAAGTAATGAGTTTACAGGTGAAGCTGTTGCTAACGCAATAATTAACGTGAAAGCACAGTACTGATTTGGCTTACATAATCTTGACGCTGTCGTTGCTCTCTCTGCCACAATGTAGTTCTCTTGTGCTGAATAGTCGACTATTCACCAATCTAATAGCTACACTTGATAGACAATTTTTAGAAGATTTTTTTCAGTTTCATCTTATGCTCAACATATTTCTACGTTAAAAATGGAATCACTCCATGTTTATTCTTTTATAGTGGAAGGAGTTCTTTACTGGCAATGGAGATGTTGGTGTAATCCACGAAATGCCCCGGTTTCAACATACATTTTAAAAATGAACGTGTCGTCTACATATCTTCAACGGCACCGATGGAACAGTGACAGGGCCGTTCAGTAATTTATAACTTCAAAGTGCAACATACTTTGTCACTGTCACTGTTCTTTTATGCTGCTAAAAACAAAAGGTGACGCTCAAGTGCCAGGAGAGTGACTCAAATCGGAGTAATTTTCTGCTCCAGTATTGTCGTGCAGTGATAGAAGACGCGTCACCGCACGGTCCCTGATCAACATAGAGAGCGCCAATATTGTTGGTCAATTTCTGGCCCCAAGGTGCCCGCGGCCGCCATAATACGCAGTTTGAAAACAGAAGTGGATATAATATTACCCATAATTGAATAATCTTGGATTAATCGTACAAAAGAGTCCCATGAATAAGATCCCTACTAATTTGATAGTTACAAATTGACGATACGTATCCCAACAGTATGTCAACAGAAAGGGTCAGCAGTACTCTCAGCAAATTTTTCTTTTTCAGCAAAAACTTCTGGACTGAGTTCCAAACCCCTCCACAATGTTTTGTGAGGTAGCAGCATACGCTGTCTTTAACAGTAAGTTGTCCGTAGGATGGTGACACCAGGGAGACCCTTACTGGCAATCACAAAACCCGGCAACTTGCAGCTGGCACCAGTGTTAACTTTTAGTTTCCACGTGTAAGTTAACATGCACTCATGTAGTTTTGTGAAATGGGATAAATAGTTGTGAAACGTTTTGTACAAGAGAAAGTAATTCTTGGAGAACAGTGGATTGCAGCAAATACACTACTGGCCACTAAAAGTCCTACACCAAGAACAAATGCAGATGATAAACGGGTATTCATTGGACAAATACATTATACTAGAACTGACATGTGATTACATTTTCACGCAATTTGGGTGCATAGATCCTGAGAAATCAGTACCCAGAACAACCACCTCTGGCCGTAATAATGGCCTTGATACGCCTGGGCATTGAGTCAAACAGAGCTTGGATGGCGTGTACAGGTACAGCTGCCCATGCAGCCTCAACACGATATCACAGTTCATCAAGCGTAGAGACTGGCGTATTGTGACGAGCCAGTTGCTCGGCCACAATTGACCACACGTTTTCAATTGGTGAGAGATCTGGAGAATGTGCTGGCCACGGCTGCAGTAGAACATTTTCTGTATTCAGAAGGGCCCGTACATGACCTGCAACATTCAGTCGTGCATTATCCTGCTGAAATGTAGAGTTTCGCAGGGATCGAATCAAGGGTAGAGCCACGGGTCGTAACACATGAGAAATGTTCAAAGTGCCATCAATGCGAACAAGAGGTCACCGAGATGTGTAACCAATGGCACCCCATACCATCACGCCGGGTGATACGCCAGTATGGCGATGGCGAATACACACTTCCAATGTGCGTTCACCGCAATGTCGCCAAACACGGATGCGACCATCATGATGCTGCGAACAGAACCTGGATTCATCCGATGCCATTCGTGCATCCAGGTTCGTCGTTGAGTACAACATCGCAGCCGCTCCTGTCTGTGATGCAGCGTCAAGGGTAACCGCAGCCATGGTCTTCGAGCTGAGGGTCCATGCTGCTGCAAACATCGTCGAACTGGTCGTGCAGATGGTTGTTGTCTTGCACACGTACCCATCTGTTAACTCAGGGATCGAGACGTGGCTGCACGATCCGTTACAGCCATGCGGATAAGATGCCTGTCACCTCGACTGCTAGTGATACGAGGCCGTTGGGATCCAGCACGGCGTTCCGTATTACCCTCCTGAACCCACCGATTCCATATTCTGCTAACAGTCATTGGATCTCGACCAGCGCGAGCAGCAATGTCGCGATACGATAAACCGCAATCGCGATAGGCTACTATCCGACCTTTATCAAAGTAGGAAACGTGATGGTACGCATTTCTCCTCCTTACACGATGCATCACGACAACGTTTCACCAGGCATCGCTGGTTAAGTGCTGTTTGTGTTTGAGAAATCGGTTGGAAACTTTCCTCATGTCAACACGTTGTAGGTGTCGCCACCTGCGCCATCCTTGTGTGAATGCTCTGAAAAGCTAATCATTTGCATATCACAGCATCTTGTTCCTGTTGGTTAAATTTCGTGTCTGTAGCACGTCATCTTCGTGGTGTAGCAATTTTAATGGTTAGTAGTGTACATTGCGTCCCCTAAATATATCAGAATGCATTTTGTACTTGTATGCCGATGCCTCTTCTTTAGTCTCCTTTTTGTTTCTTGTTTATCCCGGCTTCTTGAGGTGGCTTGTGAAGAGACACGATGCAACACGTTCAGTAGTGGCGTGGGCCATCAATGAAGTTAAACAACAGTTAGTAATTTAACTTTTGAAACCGCCGGTTTATTGGCATTTCTGGGAATAAAATCACTCTCATGCTCTCATTCTGGCAGCAAATTTCGTGTAACAGTTTGTATGTGTAATGGGACTTATTACGTCGCAAATCGTTCTAATGAATTAATTAATCTGCATTGCAGTATTGCTAAGCAACGTGATCAATAAGGTGATATGATATGTGTCTCAATTAAATCAGAACCTCGATATTTTGGGTGAGCTCAGTTAATTTTTGTCAAAATCAGCACTTGTCTCAAAATTAATTTCCAACTTCGTGCATTAAGTCCTAGCGCGTTTGCAACTATTGTACGCGATTCACTGGATAGCTCGATTACGCACTGGTGTGTAACGTATTTGAGATCGAGTGCGCAGGTTTCAGTTTTCCCTAATGGGTTAAATGACTCTTTTGTAATAACATGATATGCCTATCTCACGTAAAGTCTAAAATAAACTGTATTTGTCTCCAATCGATTCAAAATCACAAAAAATAAAATTCGTCGCGCAGGTCAGCGAACTGGACACGCGCACATTTTGCACTCAAAGTGATAACTCGTATCGGAGTAAAAGCCGCACAGAAATTCGCACTTTTTCATGCACACAAAATTCAAAACACCATTATGGCCTGCAATTGCTAATTAACATTTCCCATTCTGAATAAACTTCAAGAACTTGTATTTCATAATTAATAAAATTTTATCGCCTGAAAGAAACTATTAGTTTGCTAAAACGGATTCAGATTACACTCAACTCGTGCCTAGACGATGACGTCACGAATCGATACTTGCTTGGAATGAACGAAATACCTGTACTGAAAAATACTATCCGTTGAGTAATTTACTGACTTTTATAACAAATTTGGTACCCCTTGCATCGTTACACTGGATTTAAATTTAAGCTGTTGACGACTGACTAAATGGACGTCTGGGCGTCAAATTAAAAAGCGGCGTTCCCTTAGCTATATAAAAGGAAATGACCATGTGTATTTTGAAGGAATAAACCTGAAAGTAGGAGTGCCAGACGATTGTTGAAATTTATTGTAGCATACATTGTGATGGTTACGGGAACAAAGATATAAACTCTGTCTCGTATAGTAGGCTCGAAATCAAAGTCATTCTCCGCTCTACGAAACAAAGTTTAAATATAGCTTACGATTACAAAGTGCTGATACACACAATTTACGTTGGCGACTATTTGGCAAGCATCAGATAAACACATAAGAAGGTCCAAGAGCTACAGTCTCGTTATCTTGAGAAAAACAAATAGCTGTACCCCCGTGGGAAAGATTGCAGCACTCTGCCAGTCAATTTCGCAACAGCCTACACCTTTTATGACGACGGCCCTTCTATAAACGAAACACAGAAATGCCTTTATCTTAGGCGATGCGCTTAAGTAAGGGACAGAGGAGAAAACTATGTTAGGCTCGAAATATCTAACAAGAAATTTGTAGATGGATCACAAGCGATTAACATAGTCATCGTGCAAGATACAGTACAGCTCACCTCTACCTACCTCCTCGTGGACTTGAAGCGTGAAAGTCGTCCGCATAGTAGCAGGGTTGGACAGAAACAGGGAAACACATTAGAAATGCGTGCTTGAACATAAATGCAGATGCTAGCCAAGCGTGTTGGTTGCGCTGTTGTATTTAACCACAAATGCAACGTCCTCGATAACTAGCAAGTGTCAGAACAGCGTAACAGTGTAATTGTGAGCGCATCTAAGTGAAATCGAACATGGGCATCCGCAACCAAGCTAGCTGAAGTGTTCGGTGTATCGACGGTTAACGGAAGGACTTTGAAACGGATTGTCATGAAAAATAAGAGGATGTTGTTGTTGTGGTCTTCAGTCCTGAGACTGGTTTGATGCAGCTCTCCATGCTACTCTATCCTGTGTAAGCTTCTTCATCTCCCAGTACCTACTGCAGCCTACATCCTTCTGAATCTGCTTAGTGTATTCATCTCTTGGCCTCCCTCTACGATTTTTACCCTCCACAGCTGCAAAAGTTACAGCAGAACTCAATGTCGGACCCGCGAACCGTCATCAGCAAAGCAACCCGAAGGGACTTCCAGAACTTTGGAATTACAGGACGAACTGGAATTCCAAAACCACTCATCAGTGATGCAAATGCCGGCCGGTGTGGCCGAGCGGTTCTAGGCGTTTCAAATCAAATGGCTCTGAGCACTATGGGACTTAACTTCTAAGGTCATCAGTCCCTAGAACTTAGAACTACTTAAACCTAACTAACCTAAGGACATCACACACATCCATGCCCGAGGCAGGATTCGAACCTGCGACCGTAGCGGCCGCGCGGTTCTGTAGCGCCTTTAACCGCTTGGCCACCACGGCCGGCTTAGGCGCTTCAGTCCGGAACCGCGCGACCGCTACGGTCGCAGGTTCGAATCCTGCCTCGGGCATCGATGTATGTGATGTCCTTATGTTAGTTAGGTTTAAGTAGTTCAAAGTTCTGGGGGACTGATGACCTCAGATGTTAAGTCCCATAGTGCTCAGAGCCATTTTATTGATGCAAATGCCCTTAACAGGAAAACGCGAAGCCATAAAACCTAGAGAAAGGAGCAATGGAAGAAAGTCATTTAGTCGGCTGAGTGTTATTTCACAGTGTTTCCAACTTCTGGCCGAGTTTACGTCGCAAGAGTGAAACATGGCGGAGGTTCGGTGATGATTTGGGGACCCACATCGTGCTATTCTATGGGCCCCACGGCTACTCTGCAAGGTTGCATTACTGTCAAGGATTATGTGACCATTTTTGCTGATCAGTTTCATCCCATGCTACAATGTTTGTTCCCCAACGGTGATGCTGTGTTCCGAGACAACACGGCCCCCCGTCCACACATCTCGCATTCACTGTTTTTTTGAGGATGAACTATCGCGTCTACCCTTTCCACCACAGTCCCCAGAACTCAGTGTTATTGAGCCTTTGTGGACTACTTTGGAGAAAATGGTGCGTTTCCACAATCCACCTTCATCATCGTCACCTTCAGGAGGAATGGTATAAAATTCCCTCGAAAAGCAAACGGGACTAGTATTTATCCATTTCGACACGATTGGAAGATGTTTCGAATGCCAACGGTTTTGCTATACAATATTACGCGTGGTAATGTGTTGTGATTGTGGAGTATCCATATTTATGTTTACTCTCTGTATTACAGGGGCCCATTCAGAGGAAACACATATCGTGTTCGATACCTGAGGATCATCGAGAGCTAGATCTTGGTTCTCTTTCTGGCTTTTTGTCTTTGAATTATTTCCAGCAAAGTATGGCGCAAAGACAATATTCTTTTGAGGAATGTATCTTCAGTAGGATATAGATAGTGGGAGGGAAAGTATCTCACAAAAAGTCGTTATACAATGAACACATTTATTTTTACGATAAAACTCATTGCAACGAAAGTTATCTCCTATCTGCCCTGGGCAGCACATTTTTCAAAAGTTAAAATCTGCCCAAAATTCGAGGAACAAAACCAGAAGAATCAATGGCTCTGACTTCAACAAAGTTGCAGTATACATTATCATTATGTGCTATAAGCGACGCTGTACCGCCGTCAAAAGGTGTCGTTGAATTCTAAGCGCTGACGGCTGTACTTCAGAGCGCTAACTTCTCACGTTTCTCCGGCAACAAACGGCCGTTTTCGTAGGCACGTTATTTTTGGCGCTGCAAGTCCATTGTCACGACTAATGACCCCAGCGGAAACACGTTACATGTCCCTCGCGTTATACTAAGACAGTTCTGGCTTTCAAGTTTCAAAATAAACAAACACAGAAATCGTTTTATTGTTTCTCAAGACATTCGCATTTACCGTTTATACACTGTTGTTAGTGTTCAAATCAATTCTAGAAAAAAAAATTCCACTCTGATAGCTCGAAAAAAGTGGTCCTGGAAGCTTTCATCGGTCTCGTGCGGTGATAAAAATCGTTCTCATCGCAATTTTGGCCAGACATTAGGGAACGGAAAAGAAATTATTTGATAAATCAGGTAATTATGGGAAAAGTGACACCAGTTTGATATTTTTCTCTTTAACGTAATCAATGCTTTGAGGCATTGTGCGACAGCTGGCACTGACATGATGAAGAATGACGTTGCATTTTCGATGTAAGCCAAGAGGCGTAAAATGTAATTTTCTGTGAGATAAAAGCGAAAGGCTTCAATTCTGTTTCGATCACGAAACTTTTAAAAGAACATTAATGTTATCACTATATCTTGAGACTGTAATACTGATTGCATACGTAACCAATAATTACGTACCTCTTCAAAAAAATTGTTCAAATGGCTCTGAGCACTATGGGACTTAACTTCTGAGGTCATCAGTCCCCTAGAACTTAGAACTACTTAAACCTAACTAACCTAAGGACATCACACACATCCATGCCCGAGGCAGGATTCGAACCTGCGACCGTAGCGGTCGCGCGGTTCCAGACTGTAGCGCCCAGAACCACTCGGCCAACTCGGCCGGCCGTAGTTCTTCACTATCGCGCGACGCAACGTGGTGGAGATCGTCATCTACCTTACACAGTCCACTGAACTACATAAATACTTTGGACAAATCATCTGTGACAGTAAAACTGAGGCACAGACATCACATAACATGCTTAAATATGTGGTGACAGTGTTATCCGCGCCGTAGGTAGTTCCAGCAATAGACCATAAAGTACACCATGATTCACTTCCAACAATAAACGAACTAATTGACAGCAATACACAACAGTAACTATCTAATGGGCGCTACACTGCCATAGGGCCTGAAATGTGTTACTGCTATTATTATTAGTGGCAGTGGTCAGACACAAAGTATTTCCATGTCACAAGGAAGGAGCCCAGCAGCCAAATGATTTACAAACAATAGACCTAATTAAGCGGTAAAGCGCCTGCCTGGAAGCCGAGGAGACACCGCGGGATCGAATCCTGGTCAGACTAAGGATTTTTCACTCTGCGTTTTAACGTAGGCAGAAACTACACGTGGTTCAGATTTCAACCTAAATTGAAAGTCCCCTCTACCAGTTGGATAACTGGGTTAAGTTGGGGACACGCAAGTCCCCGAAATGTAGTCCGATTGAAAGACATGTACAATGCCATTAAGCCACACGAAACTGTTATTATATTAAATGCGTGTTGTGTTGCGTTAGGCTGCCTCGTGATGGCTGGGTGTTGTGTGCTGTCCCTAGGTTAGTTAGGTGTAAGTAGTTCTAAGTTCTAGGGGACTTATGACCACAGCAGTTGAGTCCCATAGTGCTCAGAGCCATTTGTTGCGTTAGGTCACCAACGTGAGTTTCTTTGTCGCCTTCGCTTATTGACTCAGCATTCTGAAATTCGTTTCGCATCCTAGGAAATGTGAAGAAGTGCTTATAGAAGTTTTCTGATATGTGAGTCGTACTTGTGTCGCAGATGCCATAAATTCGAGATGCAGTAAACCAGAGTTGCCACGGTGCGCTGCAACCTATCACTGCACAATCCAAAGAATTTATGGCCAACTGAAGGAGCTGGCTGTCAAGAATGCAGCCGACAGCTGTCATCAAGAATATTAAAACTGTTCAAAGGACTAGTGTCACTGTACATTTTCTTCAAATTAATGGTTCCAATCGCTTTTACCATCACGAGGGTGAAATTCATGTAGGGACTTCCGGTAACACGCCCTTTGTTCGCTGCCACGCCAGTCGGTGTGCTGAAAGATTACCAATCCATCATCTTATTTCCTTATTGTCTGATTTTTGGTTTTCTATCATTGTTTTCGTTTCATAGCTAACAGAAGTTTGTTTCATTACGGTGTACTTCTGATTACGACTTCTCATGTGTGCTGCAGTCTTTGAATTTCGTTGTAAATATACTACTATTCTGATTGCGTTCTTCTCGCGACCGTAGTATTGGGTGGAGTAAATCATTCCAAATTTGTTTCACATAAAACAGAAGCAGCTTTCGTTGCAAGTGTATCTGTCATTGTTTACAAATGGTGTGAACTGCTCGATTTAAATGCGTTGTAAGCATATTGTTCGTATACTACGTTTTCAGCACTTTCTTGTAATAACTCCATGTTAGCAGGCTGTGACAGTATTGGTATTCAGCTTTATTGTTTCTTACCACGGAATGAGTAAGCAATTCTGATTTGAACGGTGTTGCTTCTTGCCAATGAGTGCCGTGCATTTCACAGGAGATGGCAGGGGTCACGAGCAGGCAGAATCGAGCAGTGGCGACTCTTGTCAACCTTCACGCCACGCCATACTGAATTCAAGCTTACAGGCGCACGGCGCACACCTGTTTAACTCATACGCATCTATTAATGTAATCGAGATTTTCCGTGTTTTAGCGTATTATTATTATTGTTGTTATTAAGTTTTATATTAGACAATTTTTCCTATAGTCGGTAAAATGCTAGTGTAAAGCATCCGAGGGCGTCAACCTCTTTCACAACCTCAGAGGGCACTTGTTTTTTTTGTGGGGGAAGAGCCTCACACCGTCTTAGACCATGTAGGCGTCTAGTACGGTGAAACGCCCTATAATGTCATTTGAAACATTTTAACTGCATTAATTGGTTTTCTTTTTCTATTCTGGAAAGTTATTTTACAACTTTCTGCGATCTTTCAATTTTTGTCTTTGTTGACTGTCAGTTGACTTACTACCTTTGTATTTTTTTCTTGTTGATAGCTTTCATTGTGACGAAAATGTGTGTCCTTACGAAACACATTACAGCGAAGTCGTGCATTCCTGGATGCTTCTCATTTTGTCATTTAACCTTACAAAGATTTTTTAACTACCATCAATGAAACTGTCGTGGACTCGTTGAAATTCTTTTTCCCTTTTTAAATTGGTCCCGTAAAACGTTACGTGGCTTCATTAAATATCCTCTTGAAATTGTCTGTAGCCAGTTCTTTCCTGGAACAGTTACATGACATGCGTTTAAGTTTATAAGCAACATACTGCAATAATCTCTAACAGCTCAACAGTTTTCTTCAAATCTGGAACACTTTCCCCTTCGCTTGCGGTGCAGTTTTCAAAAATGTCTCCCATCTCTGAACCAATGTCTTCGATTTCCTTGTTGTCAAATTCACTTTCCCACAGACAATAAGTGTCTTGTTTATCAGAAGAGGATGCTTGAACTGACGTATCTCGAGTTTCCGACAGTATAAAGTATCAAATTATTTCTCTGTCTTGAATGCCCTACCTGATATTATTTCGCTGGCATTACGGGTCAAAATCAAAAACTTAATTCTTCTGGAGACGGTTGTACGCAAAAGGTGGTACCAGTATCCATGCCTTCGACTCATTCTTGGGGGCCCAGGTGGGCAAGAATCCTCCTTGCCCTAAGTGAAGATCTTAACCAACCAATCATCCAGGAAACCATCACCCAATGCACACGCAGGCTCATGGACAAGACAGAAGCCCCACGACCCACTTTACGTCACCTGGGATACGTTGAAGCTTTAGCTCCTGAGAGTTGGCACAAGGTCCGGGTGCCTTGGGCGATCATTGATGTCCCACAGCAACTATCCACATCACCTTTCACCTACATGCTATAAGGGCTTGCAACAAAGATACAGTTACACCTTGACTACCCACCCAGCCCAGCCAACAAGTTGATAGCATTTCGTTACAACCACCTACGAAAAAAACAACAAACAAAGAAAAAAACATTTCGGTATTCGATTCTGGTGTTGAAGGGAGATAGTCTTGGCAAAGATCGTTGTCGGGAGCGAGCTATTGGTTGCGGTAAGTAACAACAGGAAGCGACTGCCGACGATATTTATCGCTTCGCATACCCTTTCAAAATAAATTTCAGCGAAGATTAGGTTTTTATGTTCGTAGTTAACAGAGTCAGGATTCATCTAACTTCTGTAACGAGTTAATTTTTAGCAGGCCCGAGTTATCATTTGTTGTTATAATAGTATGTTTAAGGGCTTTATGGACCAAGGGTTAACGAGAGCGATTGTGAGTTGCCTATTTGTGGTAGCAAACTAGTAGCCACCTTCTTCGGTGGAGTATTGCTAGAGTTTCTTCTAGCACACTCTAAAGGTGTCGTCTCACAGGACGTGAAAAAGCATGTGGACCAAGAGCTGATGACGTCACGGCGTGGAATTCCACGTTCCACTACTCTGCGGAGCGTGAAATGAAGAATCTGGCATGCCTAGTTTTTATCTCGTGGAGAAAAACGTGGCCAGTGACATGAGACATCGTTTTCCGTCACAAGCAGAATGTAAGAGCCGCCATACTGTATGGCGTTAAATTGGTGGGTTTTCTATATCATAGAGAACGTGGTGTGAAGATAAGCTGTTTTTAAGCATCATCAAATTGGGGATCTCTGAAAACTAGTCGTTTTAGGTACGATTTGTTGTAATAAAATGACA
Organism: Schistocerca cancellata; assembly: GCF_023864275.1. Lineage (NCBI taxonomy): Eukaryota > Metazoa > Arthropoda > Insecta > Orthoptera > Acrididae > Schistocerca > Schistocerca cancellata. The sequence continues at coordinate 1,070,116,984 of NC_064626.1, forward strand.
GGAAACTGCATATCGGTAGGCAATGGCTTCCAGTAATTGATATTTTTAATGTTATAATTTGTATGCTACGGAAGTATACCGTTTCAATAGTATGGCACTATGACGATTTAGCAGAAGCTTATTTTTTTGGTACAACTGCATATTAAATATCAACTAATGACATTTGGAGAAGTTATTAGAGAGTATGTCATATACGGAGGTCCAGAAGCTCTGTCTAAGCTGTAGTACAGTTGGTAGCGTCAGGAGCTGCTGTCGTGACACAATGAAAGTTTGCATCCACCTTCTTCCAAAACCATTTTTTTCTCAAGTTTAGTTTTCTAAAAGGTTCTGTGCCTTTCTTATTCATTTAATACAAGAGTTATCTCAAAAATCGATGTTATTTATTACAAATAATGTATTTGCTGCAGTTCTTGTTGCAAAGACCAACGACTGGAATGTTTCCACAGTGACCAGAAATCTTAAGTGATTGCTGGTCCAGGAAATAAACTCGAGTAACACACAGCAAGTTTTTGCTTTTATGAAACTTTCCGTAAAATATATGTACCTATCTCTGGGCTTCTGAAGTGGCTCCTGTTTGTATCTTACCGGTAAATATCTTTTTTCATTGAAAAAGCTTCGAAAAAAATCTGCGAAACGAATCTCGATTTTGAAGTCTATGTGATGAAGTACATTATTTGAGAGTGTTGGTAGTCAATCTAATTTCAAGTATATGGATACTATGCAAGCTCAAAGTGATGTTAGACAAGGATGAAAATTCAGTACCTGCGTTAACGAAAAACTTGTAGTAGGATGTTTGTACAGCGTTAGGTAGTTTTCCTCTAGCAGAAATTCGCCATTTAAGCCATCGACGAGTCTAGAACCTTCTTCGCGATTTTCTCCGTTCCTCCTCGACAATCGCTAGCAGCGTTAACGCGGCTATTTTACGAGGCTCGTCCCGTGTGACGACGGCTTAAGGTAACTGAGTTGTCGCGATTTTGTGGTTGTGTATAGGTGAAATTCTGGCTTTCAGCGAGGTGACATCTCAAAGGGGCTATATTTTAGGTGACAGATTCCAGCATTGGATAGCGGAAACTTGTACTTACAGGAAAAATTTTCCCATCAGCTTGAGAAGATATGCCCTGAAATACAGTGTGTCCCAAAAAGAATGACCCGATTTTAAACAGAATTATTTATTAGGAAGAAGGGCTTAACACCAACAAATTGCTTACTAAATTACTCATAAAAGACAGAAGTGTATAAAAATGCACAAGATGTCCTCCATTGGCTGCACGGACGACATCTAGCCGATAGTCGAATTCATCCCAAACTGAGCGTAAGGTGTCTTCTGTCACTGAAGCTACAGCAGCTGATATTCTGGTTTTTAGTTCATCAATGTCACGAGGTAAGGGAGAAACGTAAACAGATTGTTTAATATATCCCCAAAGGAAGAAATCACATGGTGTTAAGTCAGGGGACCTAGAGAGCCAAGAGTGTAAAGCGTGGTCTCGCAATCCTGTGAGCCCTATCCAACGTTGAGGCACGTTGGCATTGAGGAAACTACGCACGTTGTTGTGCTAGAGCGGTGTTGCTCCATCTTGCTGATAGATGAAATTGTCAGAGTCAAGTTGTGGGAATAACCAGTACCGTGGCATTGCAAGATATGATTGTCCTGTTACGGTTTCTTCCTCAAAAAAGCAGGGTCCATAAACCTTGCTTTGCGAAACAACACAAAAAGCATTCACTTTTGGTGAATCACGATCGTGTTAAATTGTTTCATGAGGATTTTTCGAGCCACCATATACGCACATTATGACGGTGAACCTTACCGCTGATATGGAAAGTTGCCTCATCGCTGAATATCAACCGTGACATAAAAGTGTCATCTTCCATGTCCTCTAGAATAGCATTGCTAAAATCCACTCACTTCACTTTGTCAGTATCTCGAAGAGCTTGTACCAGTTGTAACCGGTACGGTTTGAGGGCTAAACGACGCCGTAGCGCTGGAGGGCAAGTACCGTCCTAAACTGAAGCCTACATTTATATTTTTTGTAAATATTAAACGTTCCACCCCCCACGCCCACACTTGCGTAGTGATCATTCACAAAGTTCTGTCACCTCTGTTTTGGTTAGCATTTAAACAGAATTCCGCCGAAAATGCAGAGACTTATTTTCACCAGGCATTTGTAACTTTCAGAGAAGTGTCAATGAGTGGCGGATTTTGAGTAAAACTTATACATTTCTCTTGTTACCATGTTAAAATTTACTTCTTTTTCCAAAATTTGGCGGAGTTTACAGTTTCTCCTCACTAACATGCTGTGCAATGCAATTGCGAGAGAATTCCAAACAGAGGTTTATTGAGAGAGGAACTGAGAAAAAGAAAGGTCAGTATCTTATAAAAATGCACATCCTTGGAACAAAATAAAAGTGTAATGTCTTCACTTATGTTCTTCCAAAGCCTACAGCATTTATCGTTTCACCGGCTATCGATGGCCCTTAAAAATTACATTCTAGCATCGAAAAAGTCTGTAGTTAGTGGAATAAAACGGTAGATAATGAAGTTTTGCATAATAACCATGCTGCAAAATACTCTCCTCTTTGCATGCTGTCATTTGCCAAAATCTCATTTCGAAATCTCACACCGTTTATGAAATACGAGGAATGTTGTGGATGTTTCACTCTGGTTTATCACTGGCGCGGTGCGGTCCCAAGTGAGAGACCTCTCTCGGTCCTTCTCACAAGAACGCCTACCTGGTACAGCGCGACATTTCATTTAGTATTACAATCCGGCATTTTTAAGTTGGCAAAAACCTCTTCATATCGATAGTATCGTAGTGACAGTGCTGTTTACCCTTCAGTCTTTGTTCGTGGTATGATGGACATTCACAGGGTCAGTGACTGCTTGTACAAATAGGGGCATTCTAGCGATCTGTCGTCACAGGCTTTAAAAATGAATGCGAATTCTCAGAATGTATTATGCAATCACATAATCGACGTTTACTGCAAGTTTGTTATGAAACGACATTGCAATACCCTGCAGCAAGACTTAAAAGATTTAGTGGACAATGAAAGAGCGAAACATTACAAGGATCTCTAGACGGAATTCATTGTTCTGTACATCAATAATTTGCTGGTATGGAGCACTTGAAGAAATTCTTGGTACGAATAGTAAATTTTCTGAACTCGCACACATTATCCCACTGTCAGCTGCAACAGCATTCAAGTCATCCGCTTAGGCAGCTTAAGTCCTTTATTGAAAGGTCGCGACAGGTTTCGCATTCTTAAAATACATCATCAGTTGATCTGTTCATTGGAAGAATATCATATTTACTCTTAAGAATAAGCGGAATTTAAAAATGTGATCATAACAAGGCCGCTAAGAAGGGTATACTTTCATTATCTTTTAGCCGGTCTAGGCGCTACAGTCTGGAGCCGAGCGACCGCTACGGTCGCAGGTTCGAATCCTGCCTCGGGCATGGAAGTGTGTGATGTCCTTAGGTTAGTTAGGTTTAAGTAGTTCTAAGTTCTAGGCGACTGATGACCTCAGAAGTTAAGTCGCATAGTGCTCAGTGCCATTTGAACCATTATCTTTTAAATCATTGTAGTATATAGGAAAACAGCAATAGGCACGTTCTGTCGTTCATCGTCAAAGCAATAAAAATAAGTGGTGGTCCAAGTTAATACAATTGCCCTATAAAATAAGGGATTATCGCAGTAACTATGAAAAACGAAAGAAATCGCAGGATCGCAAATACTGCAAGGACATCCGAATAAACAGAGTCAAATAAACGTATCCTTACATCAAGTAGAAACCATAAAGAAGGAAGAAGCGCGGTGTGGCCGCGTGGTTTGAGGCGTCATGTCACGGACTGCGCTGCCCCTCCCGCCGGAGGTTCGAATCCTCTCCCTCAGGAATGGGCGTGTGTGTCGTTCTTAGCGTAAGTTAGTTAAGGATTGCGTAAGCCTAGGGACCGATGACCTCAGCAGTTTGGTCCCTTACGAATTCACACACACCAGAAAGAAGGAAGCAAAGCAACCCAAATACCTCGTCTGTAGACTACTCAGGGAGGTATCACGGAATCAGACAGCTAAACTGGCGGAACGCTATTATGGCGAAATGGCACATGCGCAAAGTTACAGAAGGACAGAGTCGTGTGTTCCGTTGAGAAGAATGGAAAGCAAAAGGATGAATGTTCTGACATCTAAAGGCAACGCGTAAGGAATCAATAACTTATTTATACGATCAAAACTGGCCACAAGGCTTCTATAGTGTGAATCCGTCTGTGCGATAGTGTTTCATCAGGAAAATTTTCAATGAGCAATAAATTTCCATTTCTTCCAAAATACTGAGTATATTGCCCTTGCTTTCTCCATGCAGTATCTGAAGATTAGGGAGGAGAACCGTAACTGAACGCCCGAACAGGTCAAACCGATGTTCTTATGGCATGTATGGATGTCTGATATCTTCCGATTTTTACAGGCGTTGAGACATTCCCTTATTTTATAGATTGCTTTTTGGGCCCAATCATTTTACTTTGACCACCGCTTTACAGCCAGTTACTTACATTTATTCCTTTGGGGTTGAACGACAGGACGTCGCTATAATTGTTTCCTGTTACTACAATGACTTGAAAGCTAATGTTTTTATTCAACGTGCATAATGTTGGCTGTGGGTATTTTTATTTTAAAGTAACGTGTTTAGATGCAACAGTTTTCGATGGAATTGAAAGAAGAGTATGGAGGCTTTATATATTATTGCAAAGTACGTTGGGTCAAGGGGCATGCCTGGAACGATTTTTCGGTTTAAAGCCTACTATTGTTGAATTTATGAAGGAAAAAGTGGTGCGGGAACGAAAATTAGAACATCTGGAATGGATTGCAGACCTCGAATATTTAAGAGGACTTGGCTGCGTACTGCCTACACATAGCAAAGTGTAAAACAACTTATTTCTGATTTGATTGGGACGTATTTAAAAAGAAAATCACTTTGTTGAAGGGACAAATTCTGAGAAACACAGTCCAGTTCCCTAAGCTCACTAACGTTAAAGAAAACGCGAGTTTTGAAGAATTCATTGTGGCCTTGAAAGACTTCGATAACTTCCTAAACATTTCAAGACATTGTCAATCTTAGATTGTTTTCAAGAGCGTTTGCTGGTTCAGCTGAAAGCGCCCCTATGCACGTGCAAATGATCGATGGGCAACGTAATTCCATGTTTAAAGATAAGTCCTTTAACACTAAAATTGTCCAGGAGTCTACACTGTTTCCTTAAGGTAGCGTTTACACATCTTCATAATGAGGTTGCAAAAGTGTCACAGTATTTCGCTAAACATATGTGATGAAAGATTTTTTTTCGATTACGAAACTAAATAAGCCACGATTCTGTGGCAACCTGAGTGCGAAAATCTGTGAAACTGTCTGCGTCTGCTTGTATGTCGACAGTTTGTACCGGATAAAAATTATGTCTTCAGTGTACAACCAATAATTAAACAATACTGAAAATTTGTTTTGTTTGTGACCTATGTTGTTGATAAATGTAGAATATTAAACCAAATCGTATACTGCACGACTGAATTGTCACAAATTCGGTGCATTCACAGTACTCCCCGCTCACATACAAGGTGTGGAGGTGGGGGAAGTGTGCAGCTAGGCTGAGCGCTGTGGCACTCGATTCTAGGTCACTGCTTGCGAGCCGATTCTTAGCCACCCCTCCTTTGTGCAGTAAGCTACTTGTAGAAGTAATGTGCCTCGATGTAATTTGTAAGAAATTCTGCATTAAAATGTAGACTTATTTCCTTTTCCTTCTTACCCTTTCCCTCATTTGCCAGGTGGCAGTAGTTTAAATAAATTCTAAACTTTAATTGAATTACTTCCTTCTCTCTGTGAAAAGATATTCAGTTTCTCTTACTACCAGTAAATTCATTATGCCTTAAGGAATCGAACTCCTATGATCGAAACTGCCTCAAATGTGTGATTACAAATGAGTTTACTGTTAAATATTTGCCTTGAACCACGTGAATGAGAAAAGGCCACGGAAAAGTTTGAAATTATTATTAAAATCTGTTGAATAAATGTAGACTGCGGAATTTTCGTTGCATTTTAAGCAAAAGCGAGTTTCTCATGCATCTCAATGTTTGTGACGTCCTGTGTCCTGAAGTGAGGTCCACGTGGCGCGTACGAGGTTTGGTCAAAAAATTCCGGAACATTCATAATTTCGCGCCAATGCTATGTTGGAGTAAAATGCGGTTGACATTCTTGCACAGGCCTGTGTTTAATATGTAACTGTCGGAAGTTCCGTTGTTGTATGTCTGTTAGTTATTATTCAGTGCCGTATTGAGTAGGAAGTTGTGTCGCATAGTTCACGAATTTCGTGAAGACACGTTTAGAGAAGCAACGCGTCTGTATTAAATTTCGTGAAACTCAAGGAAACATTTACCGAGACACACCAAAGATGTAAGTAGGCTGTTTATGTTTTCTTATTGGCAACGTTACATAGCGCTCTGTATTAAAATCACTGGCTGTGCTGTGTGCAGTCTGTGGCTAGTTTGCATTGTTGTCTGCCATTGTAGTGTTGGGCAGCGGCAGCTGGATGTGAACAGCACGTAGCATTGCGCAGTTGGAGGTGAGCCGCCAGCAGTGGTGGATGTGGGGAGAGAAATGGCGGAGTTTTGAAATTTGTAAAAATGGATGTCATGAACTGCTGTATATATTATGACTTTTGATGACTATTAAGGTAAATACATTGTTTGTTCTCTATTAAAATCTTTCATTTGCTAACTATGCCTACTAGTAGTTAGTGCCTTCCGTAGTTTGAATCTGTTATATAGCTGGCAGTAGTGGCGCTCGCTGTATTGCTGTAGCTTGAGTAACGAAGATTTTTGTGAGGTAAGTGATTTGTGAAAGGTATAGGTTAATGTTAGTCAGGGCCATTCTTTTGTGGGGATTTTTTGAAAGTCAGATTGCGTTGCGCTAAAAATATTGTATGTCAGTTTAAGCACAGTCGTATATAATTGTTCTAAGGGGATGTTTCATATGTCGACCCTTAGCCGAGGATACCTCACTGGAATCTTCTGATTTTTTCCTGTAGTTTGCGTAATTAGTGTAGCTATTGTTTATTGCTAGCGCGTAATTGTAGAGAGAATCTCCTTTGTAGTTGCAGTCTTTCATTGTTGTACAGTAAAACAGTTGTGGCATGCATGTAGATTTGCACCAAGTATTTCGCAGCTGCGCTTGCAATTAACTAGATATTATTTTCAGTGCTATGTTAATGTGTTCTCTTATTTTTGCTCTTCAAATTGTGCTTTTCTGTGTTATCATGTGAAATATTGTGACAATAATGGCGTGTGAAAAACGTAACACTAGGCTCCAAAGTAAACTGAGAAATGACAGTGAAGACGAAAGCAGTGTGTTAACGCCACCATGTAATGAATTAACTAATATTCAAAGTGGTAATTTGGTAACTGTGCATAGGGAAATGGAGCGGGCGTCAAATAATGGTGTAGACAGTGAAACAGGTAGTAAACAGGGAAGCATTATCGATCGATCGGTCGGCAACAGCTCGCCTCAGGAATCGGGAATGACAGAACACAATATTGCAAATACTGTAGACTCAGGTTTTGGGTTCTCACCGTTTTCTCAAATGAGTCAAGACACATTTTCTGCTTGTCAAGATGTGAATGTTGCCGGTGAAAATGCACTGCCAAAAAGCATAGAGAAACAGATTCCAGACACTAATACATTATTATTGCAATTAATGCAACAAATGGAACAAAATCAGAGACAAATGGGACAAAATCTTCAAAAGTTAGACACAATGGAACAAAATCTTCGGAAGTTAGACACCACACTTGAACAAACACGTGAAGATTTAACTACTGAGTTACATAACATTGAATCAAAATGTCAAAAAGTCTGTAATGACGTAAAAACACAAATTTGTGAGCATTTTCAACCTATTTTTTCGCGGCGTGAAAATGCATTACAGAATCACGAAGCAGCCATAAAAGAACTCCAAACTATTGTTCATGAAAATCACGACACCTTGCAAGCTAAAATTGACTCAGTTGCATCTGCCGATTCGGTTACGCAACTTGCAAAAACTCAAGAAAACTTAAAGGACACAGTAGATACGATTTCAACACAAATGGATACTCTGAAACTTGGTTCAGAAAAACACACTGAGGAAATAAGTACACTATCGGAGAAAGTAGCTGAACTTTCGGATCAGGTCACTAACTTATCTACAAAGGTAGATGATGATCTGAATGACACAAGACCCATAGCCTTCACTGACACAGAAGATTATGAACAAATTAGAAAATTCAAACAAAATCAAAATAAAATCAATACACAGTACAAAAGAGAAATCCGGGAAGTACAAGATCAGTTGACGCAGGTAATACAAGAATTACATATTTCAGAGGACACTCGCGCTCCAGTACGGGAAGAGGGACATAGAAATACGGAAAACCACAAAATAATAACACAGAACACTTCGGAAATTATGAAAGAAATTGGCAAGGCGCATTGGATTTTGAGATGGAACCGACGAAACGAAGTAACAATGAGCGATGTGCGACTCGCCGACACGATTATTTCGACTACAAGCTGTTCATTACTACACGTAAATTCAAAACATTTAAGAATTCTGACAACGACATTCATCCACAAGCATGGCTTCATCAATTCTCTCATTGTTTTCCTCCCAACTGGCCATTGGAGCACAGGTTAGAATTTATGTGTGGCTACTTGGAGAATGAACCAGCTGTAAGAATGCGATCGGTCATTCACGATTGTCACAGTGAAGGAGAATTTTATCATGCCTTCCTCTCAGCGTATTGGTCTCAAGCTACACAAGACAGAGTAAAACATAGCATCATAATGATGAAACGTTTCGAACAATATGAATTTTCCAGTCTTATGAAATATTTTGAAGACATGTTGCATAAGAATCAGTACCTGTCAAACCCATACAGCCCCTCAGAACTCATCCGCATTTGCTTAATCAAACTGGCTGAACATTTACGACATATTATTTTGGCAGGGCGCTGCAAAGACGACATTGAAGCTTTTCAGGGACTCTTACAAGAATTAGAAATTGACATAGACAGTCGCGGGATGCCAAAACAGGAAAACAATCACTATAGGTCACATCCGTCACAATTCCGTGATGACAGAAATAATATACGACAAGGCTATTCTTTCAATGTAAATCGTGACCGAAACAGACACCACCCGTATGACAACCGTTGGCAGAGTAGTAATAATTACAGGGAAAGATCACCTCTCCGCGATAATGACTATCACAGAGACAATCAGAGAAACAGACAATATGGGAACCAAAATAATTATTATCAAGGGAGACAGAATAACTTTAGACGCAACGGTCCAGCGCACAGTTACGACTCAGGGAGAAATTCTCCACCACGTGACCGACAAGAAAGAAACTATGGAATCTACCGACATGACAACAGACGATATGATCGTAACGACAGACCTGAACTGCATCAGAACTGGCGGGATTCAAACAGAGCAGGGTACTCTTGACAACGTGAATTTGTGGAAGTTAGGTCTCCTAATCCCAATAACGACGCACGCCAACAAAGAGATAGCAGACAATGACTCGCACCGCAGGCAGCCACCTGCGCCGGCTGGCTCAGGAAAAAATAGCATACACGCTAACCTTGAAAAAAATTTTAGCATTCTTTACCGACGTATACCACATGATAATTGCGTTAAAGTTGAAACTCTGCATACTAGGAAGAGGAAAGGGTTACACCACATTTCACATGTAAAACCGGTTATTGAGAGATAATCTGCTTTTTAATTTAGTCTTTGCTATAAAATTTTTTACTTCACGTTACTAGTACTCTTTGTCACACTTACAAACTGCCCGCATCTCGTGGTCGTGTGGTAGCGTTCTCGCTTCCCACGCCCGGGTTCCCGGGTTCGATTCCCGGCGGGGTCAGGGATTTTCTCTGCCTCGTGATGGCTGGGTGTTGTGTGCTGTCCTTAGGTTAGTTAGGTTTAAGTAGTTCTAAGTTCTAGGGGACTTATGACCACAGCAGTTGAGTCCCATAGTGCTCAGAGCCATTTGAACTTACAAACTGTTAACATGCAACTATGTTTTAAAGCTAACTAAATATCCAGTCAAGAACCAAGAGAACTTATTTAAACAGAAATTACAAATGTATTGTTATTGCGAACAGACGACACAGTGTTATTGTGTGTGTACATTCTTGCTTGTTAGTTGCACGATTACGTAACGACTATAAGGCTCACATACTTAGAACATATAATGGTACTGCTAATGAGATTCTAATGCAACATTTTGGTTTACTTGAAAATACATTCTGGATTTAAAGTACTTTCTGTGAGATACCAGATGACATAGTGGTTAGTTTATGTGACAGCTACACGATTTTATCACGATACTACTAATGAGTGACAATTTACAATGTTGCTTTTGCGGTGTTTCTGTTTTATATCTGCACAGTTTTTCTAAATTATTCTGGAAAGTAAAACATGTTTTAGTAGTAACTTTTGTGGTATAGCTACAAGGAGACAGCCTTTTCCAACAATACGTTACAGCACAGTACTTTCCTCATCATGGCAATAAGCCTAATAAGTAAGACATCTCTACGCAAAGCATTTCACTTTTGTTTATCATGAGGTAAGTACATTGGTTTCTGCAGAACTTAGCTTTCGGAGGAAAATAACTACGACACTTCCACAGAGATTATCTTACAACAAGATGCACATTTAGCGCTACAGGACACGCATTTCAGTGATTAATTTTGTACTTAAATCATTTATTTTTAAAGATTTTTGAATTACAAAGAAAGTTTTCCGTGATACATTTCATTCCATTGCTGTAATCTGTAACACCTGAGGGTATAATTACATTAATCCTCAGGGGGGTACACGCTTACTTTGTGTACCATGTGTTTGGCAAGCACAAGGAGCCCTAGCTAATATGGTATTTGCTTATACAACTTTACACATCGGTACCATATTTCTCTAACACACAAATTACACAGCTATCTGATCATTTAACTGAGAGATAAACCTTTTTTTACTACATCAGTGACAGATGTTTACGCAATTACACAGTTGGGTAACTTCACACTTATGAAATTGTATTTTGTCTGTACTTTGTGAACTGTTCATGTTTTTTTTTGGAACCATTGTGATACTACGAGAGCTTTGAATGATGTATTTGGTAAGGGAGCATGATTTTAAAGTACGTTTGAGGTAGATGACACTACTGAAATGAGCAGAGAATTTTCTTTAGGTTTTGAAATTATTTCAGAAAGCTACGACGTTTTTGAGATTTGACTGAGGTGTTATGATGTTATTATTATGACGACGATGTGTATTATTCTGCTGAGGTATGTTTATGATTAATAAGCTGATGCTGTATGAGTTATTTGATTATGCTACATATCTGTTATGATGAAATATTGAAGAAGTGTCGACGAATAAGGTAAGGAATAATGAGTAGTGGTTAGGGACTCTGGTTTGTGAAAAAGGTTGTTGGAAACCAAGAATCGTACCTTAAGAATTATGAAATGTATGTAAATGCGTGAATGTATTACAATGCCGACGAAAATTTTTGGACACTGTTATATCAATAGGATTTTGTTTCTACAGATTTGTAACGCAAATTCTTGACCTGTGAAATTTTTATATGAGACTGCCACTGTAGCAGAAACTGCTGTCATAAATATTTCAGTAAGAAAGGTAAGTGACCTTGACGTAATGCGTTTTGGGCGCCCAGCTGAGAGGTAGTAGTCTGACAAAAGAAAGCCATTAGGTGGAGAAAAAAAGGAGGCCATTATCCTCGCCATTGACATTCCTTTAGAGAAAGCATCGCAAATACGACACGCTCATTGCTTTGAAAGATACTTACATTTGCACACCTGATTATGACAAGCGTCTTTCTACGAGAGTTGAGAGAATTTCTACTAATTTATGAAATGTCACATGACTATTGAATGATATTTTTATGCTTTGCTTTTCATAGTTGCTTATTTCAATTAATATCTGGTTTCCAGCTGTGTTGTAGCATTAGTTTTAAAAAATATACTTAGATGCATTTGCTAATATGAACACTTTCTGTCAACAGATCTCTTAAATAATTATTTTATGATCCACATTCTTCGAGAAAGGAGCTCTTGGAATGGAAAGAACAATAAGAAGGGACTGATAACAATAACTGCATATATAATTTTCTTTTCAAGTACTTGGTAATTTTTTTTAGAATTAGTTTTTGTGGTGCACCACTTTAATTACATAGACATTAAGATGTGATTATACATTTACTTTATCTGCATTGTTGTCTTTAGTGTACTATTTTTTCTGCTTGTGCTTTGTCATGCTTAGGTATAAGTTATAGCATTTACTGCTGCTGTTTGCCGGGCATAGTGTTACTGAATTTGACTTTGTATTACGCTGTTAAGCCAGTTTTACTACTGATTTATTTTTCTTGTTTGCTGCACATTGCCATATATTAGTTGTAATATTGCAATTGCTTTGCTAATTTCTATAATCCTGCTTGCTTCGCAAATCTGCATTTTTTCATTGCTGTTTGCGTTAATTGTTGTGTGCTGCTGCATTGCCTCGTCCCTTAGTTTAGCATCTGAGCTCAGTAGATTTAAGTTAGCTTAAGAGGGGTAGACTATATAAGAAACTGACTATGGAGAATAGGTAAAGAATGCATTGCGAAGTTATATGAAAAAGATTTGGGCCAAAATGAGTATTGTACAATCAGAAATAATTATTTTGAAAGAAATATGAATAGAATACAGGAAGGAGGTATAGATAGGACTTTTTGGGAATAAGATGAATGAAGGGAGATCTCCAAGAAGCAAAGAAAGTTTTGTTTGCAAAATACTGCAGTAAAACAAACCCTGTCCTTTCCTTTTGTCTTGTCCCTATACGTGTTTGTTTACTATTGTGTATTTGTGTTTTTCCTGTCTTTATGTGTTTAGCTGATGTTGTTATGTTGTAGAATTTTTCTAATACTATGTTATTTACCTTGTAAATATGCTTAGACATTATTTATTCTGTTCTGTTTTAATGCTCATCTGTGAAGTTGATGTTTCGAAAGTTATTCTGATCTTTTATGTATGTACTCATGTCATAATTCCTGTAACACTGATGTATATGCTATTTCGATTCTTTTGTAAAGCCTGTACTACAAATGTTTTCTGTATTGTTATGTTCTTTAATGATGTATTTTGTACCTTTGTAATGGTATTCTTATGTTATAAAATTGTAATTGACACCAGTTCATCATATTATTAACTTGTAAGTTCCATTTCACTGCACACGTTTCTGTTGGTCATAGTATATGGACAATATGTGAGAAGTTGGGACTGTTAGTGTTTGCACGTGTGTTAATAATTCAGCAAGGGACTGGATAACAGTATTGCTGGTTCTAAGGCGAATTCAAAAAAGTTTGTGAGTGCACAAGTGGTGGTTATGAACTTGCTATATTATCCGCAAGACTCTTCAATGGTGATTGTGCACCTGCACAGTCACAACAGATGGCTGCTGGCCATCTCTACAAGGACTACAGTGGGTCTGCATCTTTGATGACCCACCAATACCATTATTTCTACAAGGACTGCAGTGGGTCTGCACCTTTGATGACCCACCAATACCATTATCTCTACAAGGGCTACAGTGGGTCTACACCTCTGATGGCCCACCAATACCATATTCTCTACCAGGACTACAGTGGGTCTGCTCTGTGATGACCTACCTACCAATATTCTTTAAAACGTCGAATGACTCTGCTGTGGGTTTGCTATGTTGTGGCCCATTACCTGTCAGCATGTCAAGAGTCAGCACTGTCTTTCCGTTGGAAGGACATCACTACTTCTTCAAGACTGTATGGACATCCACTACTTCCGTGTGAATTGTCTTTTACTGCTCAGACTTTGAGAAAAGAAACGGCAGTTTTACTGTGATGAATTATCAGGACTATCTTTATGGACTGTGAGAAAATTCTAGCTTTTGACCAACATTATATCAATAAGTGTGTGCATTTGATATCTTTGTTATCGTAATTATGAAAAATTTTATAAAATCATTATTGGCCACTGCCCAAAACAATTTGTAAAATTTTTTGTGGGGAGCATGTGGGCTATGTAAGTAGGCTGTTTATGTTTTCTTATTGGCAACGTTACATAGCGCTCTGTATTAAAATCACTGGCTGTGCTGTGTGCAGTCTGTGGCTAGTTTGCATTGTTGTCTGCCATTGTAGTGTTGGGCAGCGGCAGCTGGATGTGAACAGCGCGTAGCATTGCGCAGTTGGAGGTGAGCCGCCAGCAGTGGTGGATGTGGGGAGAGAAATGGCGGAGTTTTGAAATTTGTAAAAATGGATGTCATGAACTGCTGTATATATTATGACTTTTGATGACTATTAAGGTAAATACATTGTTTGTTCTCTATTAAAATCTTTCATTTGCTAACTAGGCCTACTAGTAGTTAGTGCCTTCCGTAGTTTGAATCTGTTATATAGCTGGCAGTAGTGGCGCTCGCTGTATTGCTGTAGCTTGAGTAACGAAGATTTTTGTGAGGTAAGTGATTTGTGAAAGGTATAGGTTAATGTTAGTCAGGGCCATTCTTTTGTGGGGATTTTTTGAAAGTCAGATTGCGTTGCGCTAAAAATATTGTATGTCAGTTTAAGCACAGTCGTATATAATTGTTCTAAGGGGATGTTTCAAAGGATGCAGGAAGCCTGCGGTGACGAGTGCTTAATCCGTACTTGGTGTTACGAATGGTTCACGTGGTTTAGAAATGGCGTGACGAATTCTACCAATGACGCTCATGTCAGGAACATCAACAAAACTGTGCGTGCCAATCGGAGACTGTCTGAGAGGCTGCAGAAGAATGTAACATTTCAGTTGGAACATGTCATGAAATCCTGACACAGCATTTTGGAGGGTTGGGTTGTTTGGGGGAAGAGACCAATCAGCGAGGTCATCGTTCTCATCGGATTAGGGAAGGGCGGGGAAGGAAGTCGGCTGTGCCCTTTCAGAGGAACCATCCCGGCATTTGCCTGGAGCGATTTAGGGAAATCACGGAAAACCTAAATCAGGATGGTCGGACGCAGGATTGAACCGTCGTCCTCCCGAATGCGAGTCCAGTGTGCTAACCACTGCGCCACCTCGCTCGGCAGCATTTTAGTATGCATCGTGTTGCCGCCAAGTTCGTCAAACTGCTCATGAGTCAAGACCAGAAAGACCTTAACCTCGTAGTCTGTGAAGAGCTTTTGCATCGCGCAAATGAGAACGAGATGTTCCTTATGAGAATCATAATTGGTGATGAGGCGAGGGTCTATGCTTATGATGTTGAGACCAAGGTTCAATATCCACAAAAGGTCGAGAAAGGTTCGCCAACACCAAAAAAGCTCGTCAAGTCAGGTCAAATGTCAAAATCATGCTGATAGTTTCATAATTCGCGCCACAGGGACAAACTGTTAATCGATGGTAATATCGGAACTTGTTGCGACGCTCGCGAGGAAACGTGAGAAGTAAACGGCCTGAAATGTGGCGAGACAATTCATGGGTCTTGCACCACGATAACGCACCGGCACATTCACCCTTTTGGTGCGTGCCTGTTGTACAAAAAACGAAATCACTGTGCTGCCTCATCTACCATACTCTCCAGATCTGGCCCCTGCAGACCTTTTTTATTTTCAAAGTTGAAAAGGACAAAGATTTGCAACGATAGACGAGATAAAAAAATTCATAGACGGCGCGAGCGTGATCCAGCAATAGGTGTACCAAGACTGCTTCCGGAAATGGAAATGGCATTGGGTGCGGTGTATCAATTGTAGAGAGGAGTATTTTGAAGTAGACGATGCGTGGTGGGAAAGGGTAAGCGTAGAAAAGTTTTGTGGACAAAGTTCCAGAATTTTTGAACAGACCTCGTAGGTCAGGGCACGTGACACTGCAAGTAAACTAGAAATTTGTGGTAAGGTCTTATGGGACCAAACTGCTGAAGTCATCGGTCCATAAGCCTACACACTACTTAAGGTAACTTAAACTAACTTAACGCTAAGGACAACACACACATCCATGACCAAGGGAGGACTCGAACCTCCGACAGGGGAACCGCACGAACCGTGACAAGGCGCCTCAAACCACGCGGCTACCTAGCGCGGCTCACTGCAGGTCTTAAGAGTGCCAGCAGATGTCTCCGGCGGGGAACGAGTAACTATTTCAGACGAATTTAATAATTCTTGACTGCGTGTTTAAATGCATGCAAGTTCTGGAAAGCACACACCAAAATTAAGATCTTCAGTGGGTACCTTTTCAATTAAATGTTGAGTGTTCACGAAATGTGGCTTACAAGTCGACTAGCGTGACTCGCCAAGTTCATTGCAGTGCTTGTATATCTCGTTGGCCCCATCCTGAAGTATGCGTCCTACAACCCTATAATTTTCGCAGTGATATATGTAGATGCCGCCTGCAAAGTGCGTTGCAAATAGAGTTAGAAGTAAAGAAGTAGTAAGTTATAACGTCATGCCTAATGTTAAAGATTTATTGCACGTCATTTTAAGCAAAAACTACTTTTTCACGCATCTAAATGTTTGTCGCGTCATATCTACTGAACTGTGTGTCCTACAACGATATAATTTTTCTGGCACACTCAATGATGTATGTAGATACTTAATGCAAATTCGTTGCGAATAAAATTAGTAGTAAAAAAGTAATAAATTAAAATATCATGCCTGATGCTGACGTTTTACCGCATGAACAGCGAAAATGTACTAAGCAATAAACTTTTCTCCTTTCACCATTTTGCGGGGAACATTGGCGAGAGTAGTTCGTTAACATTTGAAAGAATGTGTAAGTTTGTTGCAAGTCGCTAAGTCCTCTCAGTGTAAAATGCTTGATCAATATGTCCATGTGTTTGCGCAACGTCAGTTACGCTACCTCAAGGTAAAATTACAGTTTCTAACTGTAATACTCGTCAATGCATTAAACCTGTAGCATAAGATTATAGCTCTTAATGAGGAGATTATAACAGCATTGTAAATTTTTAAATTCAGTCAATAATTATGTGAAATATTGAATATTGTATTTTCGTTGCCCCCTGCGCTGCAACTGGTACCAGGTTCCGGGTTCCTGGTTCTGGGATAGCGTTTTAGTAATATAGATTGAAACTATTGTGCTAATCAGTTTAAAAGCTCTAGTGATCATCTGTTTCATCAATTGCAACGGCTAGTAAGTTTTTACACGATTTTTATGTTACTTTGAAAACACCATCCATACTTTTATGACTTTTGATTTTTGTATATGTGCATAAACACAATACACAAATTACATAAATGGTAATACATACTGTTGTTTATGTGTACCTCGTGTAATTCAAATGTGACGTTTGAGTCCTCCTAGTATACAGTTCTTCACTTATTCCTAAAATAACGATAGTAACAATAGTGTTCGCTGACGTAGGCTTCTGGTTTGTGAAATGCACTTCAATTAATGCTGATGTCGATAGATGTGTGAGGCAAAGGGATGGTTTTGTGACGGCGAGGCCGGTCAGGTTCCCGATATTTTGATTTCCCCGTCGTGCTAAGGCACGTACAGGAGAGCTAAATTGTGGAATTCGAAAGGGGAGGATTAGACGCAGCTGGATGAATAGATATAATTTAGACGTAGACTTGAATCTTGAATACATTCCGTTGGTAATAGAAACAGTACTACATTCTGAAGGTAACGTCGTGCTCTCTGGCCGAAGTTAATAAAATCGTTGCTGCAATGGTTCTGATGGAACTCATTGAGTACTGTGAGGACTATTTCTCCCTCTCTCTCTTTTTCTCCAAGCTCCGATCGGTCGAGAAATGCGAATCACAATGAAAATCAGAATTGTATTTGTAACATGTAGCTATAGCTTTCGGATACGTCTCTACATAGTCACCTTTCCGACTTAGACATTTTTCGTAGCGTGGTACCCACCTTCCAGTACCCTCCGCCAATTCCATACGGTAGATTGCAGCTCTTTGTCTGTGTCAAAATACTGTCCTTATTGTCAGCGGTCATGCGAGCAAAGAGAAGCAAATCAGAGGGAGCCATGTCCGGGCTGTATGATAGGTGATCAAACACTTCCCATTGAAAACGCTGCAGGAACATCTTTGTTGCTACTGTAATGTGCGGTTGAGTACTGTCAGTGTGGTGGAAGAAGGTAGAACAGCGGGTTGCTGCTAAAGAGCTTGCTAAGGTGCAGAGATTGGCCTGCTTAGCCATAACGGGCGGAATTAGCAGCACACCAACCGCTGGAATGGAAGCCATGCTGGATATACCTCCACTTCACCTTCGGGTTAAGATGGAGGCAGCAGCTGGGGCATACAGACTTAAAACTGGCCGAAACTGGGTCTCATTTGGATATCCAGAATCACACACTAACATAGTGAGTGAGGTAAATATAGGTATGGCTGGGGAAATGCCCGCTGACTATATAATAACTCCGAACTGCTTCGACAAGCCTTACACATATAATTGGAAGTAGGGAGCAGTGGGAGAAAACAGTTCGACACCGTACGGGGGACATCGTTTGGTTCACCGATGTGTCGAAAATAGATCAAGGTGTTGGGGCAGGGTTGTATGGGGTTCATCCAAGACTGGAGAGCAGCATCTCTCTACGGAAACTGGCCTCTGTATTCCAAGCAGAAATTACTGCAATTAGGGCATGTGTGGAGGAGAATATGTGTAGGTGCTACAATGACCGTAGCATCTACATCTACTGAGACAGCCAGGCAGCCCTGAAATCATTGGCAGCTCCTGCAACAAGATCTAAGATTGTTGCAGATTGCCACAGGGCTCTGGTGGAGCTAGGGGGAAGCAATAGGGTGTACCTAGTGTGGGTCCCTGTCCATTCAGGGATCTGTGGCAATGAAGAAGCTGATAGATTGGCTAGGATGGGGGCAACAACTCCATTTATTGGACCGGAACCTGTCTTGACAATCACCAAGGCTATGATCAAATTAGAACTACGGAACTGGCTTAGGAAACAGCACGTAGGATATTGGACCAAGGTCGATTAACAAAAACATGGTAAGGTATTGATGCCCAAGCCATGTTTTAAAAGAAGCTCTGTAATCATGGGATTGAACAGGAAAGAGATCAAACTCATGACTGGACTGAAGATCGGCCATGGGAACTTCAGAAAACACCTACACACAATGGGTATAATGGAAGAGGACCCTAAATGTAGGATCTGTGATGAGAGTGAAGAAACTGCATCACACCTGATCTTTGAATGCATGGCATTGGAGAGTAAAAGATACAGAATCTTCGGGACAACTAGACCTGAAGAAACTGTGTCTAACAAAAAACTGGTAGAGGGACTCTTTGCACTATTTAAGGGCACTGGTTGGCTTTACTAGATATACACGGAGCGATACCGCACAATAAACCTAGTTTCGGTGCGGTCAGTGGCGGGTTAGACCTAAGCTGTTTTAGCTCTCCTGTTAAAATCAAATCAAAATCAACTGTCATGAAGACGGACATGCATTACCGTTGCGTTATGTAGGCTACATGAAATGAAGGTGAACTCCTTGAGCTTTACACTTGGCGGGTAACACTGCTATTCTAGGCACTATAAGTGCTCGCTGTGCTCTCAGAACTGAAAACTGCGAAATGACGCGATTGACGGGCATACTAGAGACACTGTGCAACACATACGCGTAGAACTTCATCGGATTTTCACTGTGGTTTGAATTTTGCGACCGATCGGAGCTTGAAAAAAAAATTGCCCTTGTAAATCAAATATCTGTTCGCTTGTTTGCGCGATTATCATATTTATACTAGCACCTTTGAGAAAGATGCAATTACGATGTTTAAGGTTAGTTTTAACGGACACTGAAAAACCTTGAGAGAACTTCCGCTTTACTGGTCCATTGGACAAAACTCCACAAAAATTTTTTGAAAAAATTACAATTGTAATGGCTCTACGTCAGGTAGCCCTTCATCTGGTTCGGCCCATGCAAGTGGCGGTGCTGTCACAGGGGATGGTGCAGTCGCCCTGGCACACCTCTTGCTCGTCAGGCATTCGTGGGTAACCGCCCGCCTGTTGCTGCTGGTGGGGACCTCCACCCCCGCCCCCGCCGCCTCCGCAACAGGTGTTTAATCGAGCTCCACAACAGCTGACTGGTACGCCTCCACCGCAGCAGGAGATCTTGACGCCCCCGCCGCAACAGAGGACTCTGCCGCCACCACAACAGCTCATTCCGCCACCCCCACAACAAACCATTTGGCCGCCTCCGCCACAACAGACGTGTCCTCCGCCCCCGGGTTGGCAGGCCTCTGCGCCGCGAGACTGGCTGGCCGCCATAGGCTGCGGGGAGGCCCAATCTCGCTGCCCCCTGAAACATAACACACGCCACCCGTCTACGGTGCACCACAACACTGACGAAAAGGAAAGTGTTAACCGTCAATATCTTGACTAAACGCTACCACAATGGTACTCAAGTATTTCCATGTCTTTGGTGTTTCAGCCTGTCTCGAAAGTGCGTTACGGTATATGGTACGTAATGTTATTCGTGTAAACTATGGTATATCTTGCTGAATACTACTGTATGGTTCATTTGCTTCTGTTAGTTGCATGTGTGAGTGGAAGCTATCACAACAGCGACTAGTTTTCCAACGTTGGTCGTATGTAAAGTACACAAGCGACAACACGCAGTCAATACCTTCGCTGCGCAGTGCCGGTGGTACTGTTACCGACGACTGTGCCGCTAAAGCGGAGTTATTGAACGCAGTTTTCCGAAACTCCTTCATCAGGGAAGACGAATGGAATATTCCAGAATTTGAAACACGAACAGCTGCTAGCATGAGTTTCTTAGAAGTAGATACCTTGAATCGCTTGATACGGGCAAGTCTTCAGGTCCAGATTGTATACCGATTAGGTTGCTTTCAGACTATGCTGATACCATAGCTCCCTACTTAGCAATCATATACAACCGCTCGCTCGCCGACAGATTTGTACCTACAGATTGGAAAATTGCGCAGGTCGCACCAGTGTTTAAGAAGGGTAGTAGGAGTAATCCATCGAACTACAGACCTATATCATTGACATCGGTTTGCAGTAGGGTTTTGGAGCATATACTGTATTCAAACATTATGAATCACCTCGAAGGGAACGATCTATTGATATGCAATCAGCACGGTTTCAGAAAACATCGTTCTTGTACAACGCAGCTAGCTCTTTATTCGCACGAAGTAATGGCCGCTATCGACAGGGGATCTCAAGTTGATTCCGTATTTCTAGATTTCCGGAAAGCTTTTGACACCGTTCCTCACAAGCGACTTCTAATAAAGCTGCGGACCTATGGGGTATCATCTCAGTTGTGCGACTGGATTCGTGATTTCCTGTCAGGAAGGTCGCAGTTCGTAGTAATAGACGGCAAATCATCGAGTAAAACTGAAGTGATATCAGGTGTTCCCCAGGGAAGCGTCCTGGGACCTCTGCTGTTCCTGATCTATATAAATGACCTGGGTGACAATCTGAGCAGTTCTCTTAGGTTGTTCGCAGATGATGCTGTAATTTACCGTCTAGTAAGGTCATCCGAAGACCAGTATCAGTTGCAAAGTGATTTAGAAAAGATTGCTGTATGGTGTGGCAGGTGGCAGTTGACGCTAAATAACGAATAGTGTGAGGTGATCCACATCAGTTCCAAAAGAAATCCGTTGGAATTCGATTACTCGATAAATAGTACAATTCTCAAGGCTGTCAATTCAACTAAGTACCTGGGTGTTAAAATTACGAACAACTTCAGTTGGAAAGACCACATAGATAATACTGTGGGGAAGGCGAGCCAAAGGTTGCGTTTCATTGGCAGGACACTTAGAAGATGCAACAAGTCCACTAAAGAGACAGCTTACACTACACTCGTTCGTCCTCTGTTAGAATATTGCTGCGCGGTGCGGGATCCTTACCAGGTGGGATTGACGGAGGACATCGAAAGGGTGCAAAAAAGGGCAGCTCGTTTTGTATTATCACGTAATAGGGAAGAGAGTGTGGCAGATATGATACGCGAGTTGGAATGGAAGTCATTAAAGCAAAGACGTTTTTCGTCGCGGCGAGATCTATTTACGAAATTTCAGTCACCAACTTTCTCTTCCGAATGCGAAAATATTTTGTTGAGCCCAACCTACATAGGTAGGAATGATCATCAAAATAAAATAGAGAAATCAGAGCTCGAACAGAAAGGTTTAGGTGTTCGTTTTTCCCGCGCGCTGTTCGGGAGTGGAATGGTAGAGAGATAGTGTGATCGTGGTTCGATGAACCCTCTGCCAAGCAATTAAATGTGAATTGCAGAGTAATCATGTAGATTTAGATGTAGGTGCTGCTGCATGCTGAAAGCTGGACTTTGTTGGCACACAATCGACGGCCATGTCTCGAAGGAAGATACAGCCGTCACAGTGCTTGTTTCCTGACTTAATTATTTGTACGTATGATTAACTGATTAAAAACACTAACTGTTCTTAAGTATAAATCCACTAAACGGTATGGGACGCGATAACGGATCTTGTAGCAGTAGTCGTGGGAGAGAGACGTGACATCAAAATTGACCAGATCACCCTTGTCCAGATGTATCTCTTGAATCACTTTCACAAACTCTGTCGAGTTCTTGAAGTAGTGTGAGCAGAGCCTATGAGAGGTTTTAGTAGCTATGCCATGCATTTGGCTATGTCATGCGTCGAAAAATTTATAGTGTTTACTACTGGGCATAGTGGACCTCCCTCTATGCGTATTTTTGGGAGCCCATAAAGTCGTGGTTGTAACGGTGCACTAGGATACAGCATTGTGACCACTACTCTGGGCTACTGACCACTATAAATTCGCCAATCTATGGCGTAGCCAAACACGTGGTACAGGTATTAAAACCTCTCGTGCTCACTGTCCACAAAGCATGTCTGCATCCAGTGATGAACAGCCCAGCTCAAATAAATATCATCTCTCTCTGAACACATATTTCACACATTCATAAAAACTAAAATTTCAGAAATCGTGACAACCAAAAATTCTTCTTCCTTGGAAAATGAGATGAAATTATTATTCACTCTGCTGATACTACGCAAGCCATTTTCCGCAGTGTGTGGGAACGTACTTGGGATAACACTACCATTTTTATTATTTTCTGTTCCATTTTCAAATGATGCTTTTTCAAGATCGACTGTCGGTGACTCAGTACACCTTTGTATAAGGTCGAATTTCTTTGATTTTACTTCATGAACAATTCCGTATGTTCTCGCAATTCTAACAGCAGCGCTCTCCGTGGTGCATAACACCTCTCTGTAGCGTTTGGTGCTTACTAAATGAATCCGTGAAGAAGTGCATTGCTCATCTCTGGAACATCTACAACTCCTCTATTTATCCTAATGCTAAAGGTCCAAGATTGTCGAAAAATACTCACGCATGAGTAGGGGACGAGTTATATTTCCTTAAGATTTTCCACTGAATCCTTTTGCTGCTTTCGCTTTCCTTGCAATTGATTTTATGTTGTCGATTCACTTTAGGTCGCTCCTGACGCATATGGTGCTTGCAGAAGAGTTACATGATTTTTAAGAACACAAGACTCCCGAGATTCGCTACAATTTCATTACGTTGAGACCTCCTATGAACGAGGGTGAGTCAAATGAAAACCTTAAATATTTTTTTTAATATTATTTATTGTGCAGAAGCGGTACAAAGCTGTATCACTTTTCAACATAATCTTCTCCACGCTAAATGCAAGTCCTCCAGCGCTTACAAAGTGTATAAAGTCCTTTAGAAAAAAATTCTTTTGGTAGTCCGCGCAACGACTCATGCACCGCGTGGCGTACCTCTTCATCTGAACGAAACTTCTTTCCTCCCATTGCGTCTTTGAGTGGTTCAAACATATGGAAATCACTTGGGGACAAGGTCTGGTGAGCATGGTGGGTGAGGAAGACACTCAAAATGCAGGTCTGTAATTGTTGCAACTGTTGTACGGGCAGTGTGCGGCCTTGCATTGTCATGTTGCAAAAGGACAACTGCTGACAGCAATCCACGTCGCCTTGATGTGATTGCAGGCCACATATGATTTTTTAGATCTGTGTATGATGCACTGGTGACAGTGGTCCCTCTAGGCATGTAATGCTCCAAAATGACGCCTTTTTCGTCCCGATAGAGAGTCGGCATAACCTTCCCTGCTGATGGTTCTGTTCGAAACTTCTTTGGTTTTGGTGATGAGGAATGGTGCCATTCCTTGCTCGCTCTTTTCGTTTCCCGTTGGTGGAAGTGAACTCAGGTTTCGTTCCCAGTAACGATTCTTTTAAGGAAGCCATCAGCTTCTCGTTCAAAGCGCCGAAGAAATTCTTCACAACCATCAAAACGTCGTTCTCTCATTTCACGAGTCAGCTGCCGTGGCACCCAGCTTGCAGACATTTTGTGAAACTGGAGCACATCATACATAATGTGGTGTGCTGACCCATGACTAATCTGTAAACATGTTGCAATGTCATTCAGTGGCAGACATGCATCCTCGTATTGAACCTTCATTCGTCGTTGAATTTCAATAGGTTTCACACATTCACTACGCGAAAACCGAATAACAGAACGCAATTCTTCCCTGGTGCAGGTCGCAGGTGGGGCGGCCATCTCTATACTGATACTGCGGCGGTATGTGTGCTTCTGCACTAAGCTGCCACCTACAGGCCATTCTGCACGCTATTTGTAGCACGCTTACCAACTCACAGGATAACGGCGCGAAATTTCGATTTGTCATTACAAATTTAAGGTTTTCATTTGACTCACCCTCGTACATCAACATTATTCGATAACAGTTCAAAAGACTTTCTGAGGTTATCCTCCATATCACTTTTTTCCACCAGATCACTTTTTTACAATTTCAAACAGCTCCTCGGTTGGTCTCAAGACCTTAAGTTGATACGATTCGATACCTTTCCACCTCATAAAAAACAGTATGACGACCGGCATTCAATCCGACATCTCTGGGCTATTAGCCATTGACGAAAAACGCTAGACCACATACACTGATAGATCGTAAGGCAACATGTTAAATCCTCATTTAAATTACTGCATATCACGATCACTCGCTGTGATATCCTGAGGTAATCTACAATTATGAACAAACGTGCACCTCGTCATAAAGGAAAAAACTTAATCATATACTGGGCATCAGTCTCGAATAAATTTGGAATATGGAGATTCCATAATTACTGGTGCTCGTGGAGTCATGAAGACTTCCTGTATCTAAAGCTTCATATTCTGTTGTACTACAATTTGTACTCGACGAAATGAACTTTTCTTGAAATGATGTTTGTAGCGCCGGGTACTTACATATCTGGTGGCGGGAGCGGCAGCATGGTGTCACACGCCGGGCAGCTGGCGGCCGGCTGCATGGAGCGCGGGTCGGCCATTGGCGACATATAGTCGTAGGGCATGCCGCCTCCCATGGCCGACGCGTCCTTCTGCACCACGTAGATGCCCACTCCCGGAGCCGAGAACACCTGCCAAATCAACATAACGTGTCTGACTCACACCAAATGATGTCATACCTACACAGTTATCTATAAACCGTATTTATATGCATTACTGTGAACAGGAAGCACACCCGCCAGGTTAGCCGAGAGCGCAAATGCGCTGCTTCCTGGATTCAGGTAGGCGCGCTGGCCCCGCATAGAATCCGCCCAGTGGATTAACAACCGAGGCCGGTGTGCTGGCCAGCCTGAATGTGGTTTTTAGGCGGTTTTCCATATCCCACGAGGTAAATACCAGGCTGGTTCCCACGTCCCGCCTCAGTTACATGGCTCGCAGGCATCTGAACACATTCACACTATTCCATGGATTACACTAGACGCAGACAGTTGGGATGCGGTGTGGCGGCAGGAAGGGCATCGGGCCACCCCTTAAATTAACCTTGCCAAATCCGATTAATCATGCTGACCCTGCGTCACTGCAGGAAAAAGGCACAAGCAAAAGAAGAAGACACTGAACAGGAAGCACATCACAAACACATACACCAGTCTGTAAACGTCCAGTTGCAGTATTTCGATAACAGAATTTAATACTCTCGGACCACCAGCTGCCGCGACTAAGTGAAACAGTACAAATTTCGGATCTAGAATTCACTAGGTCCACCTCCATAGCAGAGTGGGCAACACGACAGACCCTCATGCAGATAGATTCGAGTGCGATTCCCGGTACTGTGAAAGGTGGCTACACTGAGCCACAGCGCCAGAAATCGCGCCAGAGAGTATTGTTCCGCCGCCTCCACTGGCAGTGCTTATTGAGACGCAGCGACAAGCAGTTCTTACCGAGAAGTTGTGGTGGAGGCTGCTGGTCGTGAAGTCAGAGTGAGATGGAAGTCAGAGTGAGATGTGGTAGTGGAGAGTGTTGTTCCATGTTTTATGCAGTGGTTTGATGGGAGAGATAGCAGATGTTGTTCTAATGGAGATATTGTAATGGTCAGAGTGCATTTCGTCAATATATATGGAGGTATTTTCTTTTATTCTTTTATTCTTTCAGTGACCTGAATAATGTGTCATTACAGGTTCAGTCAACAAAGCATCTGGCGTGTGTTCTTGTATTAGAGTGTAATTTTGGTTTTCTTGCACAATTATAGTATTTCTAATTTTCTTTTATCACGTCAGTATAAATGGTATTTAAAATTTCTTGTCTTGTTGAAGAAGAACCGTGCCAGATGTGCGTTGAGTCACACTACCACACACAGAACAGCTACACTTGTGCCTTGTTGGCTTCGTAGAATTTATAGTTGCTGGGGACTTAATTAATTGTATTAACTGAAATTTTCTTACATTCTTGTTGTTATTCAAAGCAGTCAGATTGCGTACTAAAACTAGTCAGGGCCAGCCGTTTACGAAACAGCGTAAGCGACAGAAAATTAAAAAGTATTTGCATTGCATTCCTATTTATATTAAATAAAGCCCCCATGCACGTGGCGACCGCTGCCGCGGATCGTCCCTTGGAATCTTCTGATTGTAAAAATAGTAGACGGTAGTATTGTAGTAGTAATTTGTAGTTTAGTAATTGTAGTCCATTTTGCATGTGTAGATTTGGTGATTGTCATTCTTCTATTGTTCGTTAATCGTGTTTGAAGGAAGCATTTCGTGTGATTGATATTGTTGGAGATAAAGTGTCATTGTGTGCAATTTTCATATAGTGACGAGCTTTGTATGTTTTGTAAATGATTACGCGATCTATGAAAAAGGCAAAAATGATGAATAGTGAGAATAACGAAATTGTTAACATGGCGAATGCGCCAACAGAGGAAAACAGTATCATGAATAATGAAGTGGAAAACAATTTAATCAGTCGGGAAAATAGTCCGGAAACAGTTCAAAATTTTTCACAATCGAAAAATTCTCGGAATACGAGATTAACGACAGAAGATATGCATCGGTTGATGAGTGCAATATTAAATTTGGCATCACAGTTACGATCTGAATTAAAAACAAATAGGGAAACAATGGAAAAATGGTTAGACTCACTGGGATCACAAATGGGAACAATGGAAACACGGTTAGATTCACGAATAGGGACATGTTTCAAAGACATGAATGATGAATCAAAGAAAGAAATTAGAGAAGAAGTACAATCGATTTTGAATGCTCACAATAATAGTTTAATTTCAACAGGAATTAGACAAGAGGAACAGGACAGGGAACAGGAAGAAAAAGATCACGTGATAGTACAAAAATTTTCAGAATTAGATTTACAACGTGCACACGATAAAGAAAAAATAATTGAAAGAATCGAGGAATCCGTACCAAATGACAGAATAAATAACTTAACGGAACAGTGTGAACAGTTAACTACTAAATGGGACAATACCGAAACCCGAGTCGCGACACTTACGGAAGACGTAAATACAAGTCTTAGTTTAAATGGGGACAGAGATTCGGATGATACAGCTCCATTACCATTTGCAGAAACCGAAGAGTACCAGAACATAAATAAGCATGTTGAAAATTACGGAAAATTTAATGAACGCGTTAAAAAGGAATCTGAGGCATTAGAAAAGCAAGTCAAACAATTTGAGAGCAAAATCGTAGGAAAGGACGGTAGAAGAAATTTAGAATCACCGATAGCAGCGGGTTTTGAAGAAAGTAATTTATTTCATTTACGAGAAGCAACAAGAGAGCGCCAGGTGCGCGAACTTGACAATAATCGACATTCGAACTGGGACAGACGCGGTAGGTCTTTGTCGCCACGAGGAGAAAACTTCGACTATAAACACTTTTTGACTGTTCGGAAATTTAAGATCTTCCGCAATTCTAAGAATGACATACATCCATGTGCATGGTTAGATCAATTTACGTACGCACTTCCGCCAAATTTGCCACTAAGTCACAAACTAGAAATTATGTGCATCTATTAAAGTCCTCAGGGGATTCACTACTCTAAGTGAATATGTGCCGTAGCGAGCATAGGGCCCCGAGCTGTAGTGGTGCTATTTCCCTTTTAGTTTTCTGTACCGCTGCCTACTCTCTTACTATTCTTTGCATCTGTCAAAACAACTCTTCGACTATCAATCTATCTAGAGAGCGTGTAAAAAATAACCGGATTTGACTAATTTACCCAAAAGTGATTTCGGAAATTACCATTTAGACTTACTGTATCTTCAGCAGCATTCATTCGTAGTTTAAACGAAATTTTACCTGTTTATCTTCGTGACAATATTACTTCATATGTTGACGACATTCTTATTGCTAAAAATTCTTGGAGTGAGCACAACAAAATTTTGGATTCATTATTACGTATTTTTGCAAGAGTTGGCATTACGGTGAACTTAGAAAAATCTGAATTTGGTCGTTCTCAGGTGAAATTTCTCGGTCACATTATTTCTACAGAAGGTATTCTTCCTGATCCAGAGAAACTAGACGCTATTCGTAAGTATGCTGTTCCTACCACAAAACGTGATGTTCGTAGTTTCCTTGGTGTCTGTAATTTTCTTAGACGCTTTGTTAGATTGGACGATTTGGCCACACCTCGTTTATGTGAACTATCTGCGTTGTACCTACAGGAATTTGATTTTAGTATTGTTTACATACAGGGCTCTTCAAATATTGTTGCTGATGCTTTATCACGTGCACCTATGGGTTTGAAACAAAGTGCTGAAGAGGACTGCAAGGAAAACAATTATTGTCTGATGTATATTCAAGGTGTTGCGTTTGAGAACTTTATTTCGTCTTCGCTCCAGGACATCGCTAAGGAGCAAAATAAGGATCCAATCTGGAAGGACATTAAGGAGAAGTGGAAGAGAAAGGAAAGCGTAGCGATTAGACAGCATTATTTAGTTCGCAATGACATTCTTTTTAAACGAAAATCGGTCGACAACTCTGTTTGGTTAGTTTGTATTCCTGATGAGTGGGTTAATAAGCTGATTTGGTATACGCATTTCAGTTATGCACACTTTGGTCCCAGAAAATGCTTTCATAAATTACGAGAAAATTGCTACTTCAATAATATGGAAAAACGTATTCGATTTGTTCTTGCCAAATGCAAATTATGTCAAAAGGCTAAGCCGCCGACAGTTTCTCACAGAGCACCGTTGTTTCCTATCATTCCAGCAAAATTAAACGACATGGCTGCAGTTGATTTGTTCGGTCCAGTGGTTCGATCTACTAATGGTTTTGCGTACATTTTCGTAGCAGTGGAGTTGACATCAAAATATGTGTGTTTTACACCGTTACGCAAAGCAACAGCTCGTTCAGTATCTAATGCTTTCATTAACCATTTTCTTAAAGAAGTGGGTCATGTTGATAAGGTTATATCAGATAATGGATCACAGTTTCGTTCTAAAATTTGGCTTCGTACTCTACGGCGTCGTAAAATTAAACCAATTTTCATTTCACTTTTTCACCCTCAATCTAACGCTTCAGAGAGATGGATGAAGGAAATCAATAAATTGTGTCGTCTTTATTGTCATCAGAATCACAGAACTTGGGATCAGTATCTTCATATTTTTCAAAACATTCTGAATGAACTTCCTAACGACTCAACTTCTTTACCACCTATACTGATATTAGAAAACAAAGCACCGACAAATCGCATTTCTGAAATCGTTCCTTTTCCGCCTACACGGAAACTGCGGCATTCTGAAGTTGTCAACCTGGCTCTACAAAATATTGCATCTGCGGCTGCTAGAAGAGAGAAATCAGCTAAGCGTCCTGGTCGTTTAAAAATCTTGTCAGTTGGTCAGAAAGTGTTAATTAAGTCTCATCGATTGTCTCACAAAGGAAAAGGCTTGTGTCGCAAATTTTTTCTGCTTTATAATGGCCCATATAGAATTCGCAAAATTATTCATGATAACACTATAGAAGTAGAAACTCTTAAATCACGACGCTCTAAGGGAATACATCATATATCTAACGTTAAAATTTTTGTGGAATGACATACTTTCGAGAAACCAATAGTTTACGTAAACATGCAGAGAATACAAGGATACCGCGCTGTGTTTTGGCGGCGCGGCGGCACATACTCAAAGCAACAGTGAAGTCTGCGCGCCGCACAAGGCAGTCGTTGACCGCAAACAATTGCTTTCTACGTCACGCGCCTACAGCTGATCGAGCGCTCAGTGCGAATGCACTGACAGCCGTAAACAAATACAGTCTTTCTCCAAATAAATTCAGTATAAAGCTATAATGACTTGATGAATTATGTTATTAACATTCAGTATTTTTCAGGATACGGTTCTGTAAGATATTTAGGAACTTCAGGTAAATTCTGTGCGTGTCCGACGTTAAGACGACTTGCTATCGAGAAATTTTCAGGAAGAATGTAATTTCCAAGAAGAAACTAATAAACTAAAAAAAAAGGTAACTATTAATTGAGTTTATTTTTCAGGTAACATATTTCCACTTAGGTACGTACTTTAGACGTAATTTGCTGCTCGCGATTACGTGATTCATACTTTGTGCTAATTACATGTTCAATGAAATTACTTGTGAAGCGACGTGCTTGCGTACGTTAACTGATTTTGACAATGATTATTAATGAACTGGATTGTTACTTGTGTATATTATGCATCGCTTGGCTGCACTGCTTTTTCACTGATGTCATATTTTTAATTATGTGCCTGCTGTGCTTATTTATTTAAATTATAATTGTCACCTGATTAATTGTGCTGATGTGGTTAGGTATGTAAGTTATACTTGGTGATTTATCTGCTTGCGCCTTCATGTTTACTTATTAAGATACGATGCTAATGACCTGTTTAGTATGTAAGATATATGTTTACTGCTATGCGTATGGATTGCACATTTACACATTTCTGCTTGTTGTCATAACTATACTTTAATTTGGTATATAGCAATGCTGA
Organism: Schistocerca cancellata; assembly: GCF_023864275.1. Classification (NCBI taxonomy): domain Eukaryota; kingdom Metazoa; phylum Arthropoda; class Insecta; order Orthoptera; family Acrididae; genus Schistocerca; species Schistocerca cancellata. Next base: position 1,070,148,306 of record NC_064626.1, read on the forward strand.
TGTACAGTGTACGGACATGGTGTGTGGGTTACGATGTGGTATGGGTTATGGATTGTTCGCTTGGCGAAGCCTCGTTATAGAAATTGTGCTGCATCCACTTGTTGACATTCTGTTCACTACTGGTATATTTACTCGCTATTGCTTGTTTTGCTTACGCTCAGTGCTTTATATTTTTAAGATAAGAAAATGAACTGCTATAATTCGACGAATGACATTAGTACAAGAAACTTCATAGAAGTCACATGAGCTGGAGGTTTTATGAAAGCTGTATAAATGTATGCCAATAGGAAGGAATCTAACGACATGACATACCAACACAGTTATTACACTGCATTTTTCGTGAGCAATTGAAATAGGAAGTGACACTTGACACAAGAAATACTCCACATGTTTGCTTCTGTTTGCCATAATTCTTGAAGTGGTGTACACACTGTGAAATATTAGGATCATTCACACTCCGTAATCGTACTTAATTACTGAGAGTTATTCGAACTAAGTCTGTTAGAGGTCATGTATGCATTCTTTGTTTATAATTCATAATGAGTAGAAGATTTTGGTCAGATGGATTACACAGAGGTTGTGTGTTGACAGTGTGTCTTCGGATTGTATGGGATGAGTAGGTTTGCATTAGGATTTTATCTGTACTCGATCGAGGAGACTGACTAGAGGAAAGAGTTGTTATGGAAGTGAAATGATACTGGCAATAAGGTTTATATGTATTGACGTATTGAAGAGGTATTATGGAGGTATTGAGATTATATGAAGTTGATTGGAGTTATGGTGTATAAGAGGTAAAGTAAGTGAGGTGCATATTTTTGTTGTTGTTGGTCTATATGGAACAAGGAGGATGAAGATAGCAGACTAGAACACTAAAATGGAAGGAAGATGGTCTACACACACTTTGTTAAATCACTAAGCAGTATGTATTTTTTTTTTTTTTGGAGAGAGGAAGTTGCATATCTTGGCACACTGACAGTTGTTCAGCAACCGTACATTTTGATCTGGCTCGGCAAACATTGGTCTTGACATGATGACTATGACGTTGACTTAACTATTATTGACTGTTATACATTGCTGTCACGACTACTTGATACACATGATGAACATGAACTTTTGACAGAAGTGGATTCACACAGTTAACACTATTCAATTACACAGTAGTACTTAATGTGGATGAAAGATGAGTGAGTGTGTTTTGTGTGTTTTCCTTTCCTAATCCTACCCACCTATCTCCTAAATATTATTTTATTTGTTTGTAGTGGCTTGCACTGACACCCATAAATATTATAGGTTTACTGATGTTTGTGTATTTGTAATAGTTAATATGACAATTATCTGACATCATTTGTGTGTTTGTTATGATTTGTATGTTTAGTGTAAAAGCATTTGTATGTGTATTCAAATTATTGTTCATGCTTGAACTGTCTGATCAGTGATAGTAAATATTATGGACTGTTACTTGTACTTTTTCTACATGATTGGTGCCACTAGGACATGTTTAATTTCTGCTGAGGAACAGTGTCATCAGTGATAGTGAATATGATGGACTGCTCTCTGCACCTGCTCATCATTGCTGGGTGCAACTGATGGACTGCTTTTATTGAAATGATGTCACTTGTTGCTCTCTGCACCTACTCAACAATATCAGGTGCACAGATGGAGCTACTTCTATGGAAATGATGTCATTTGTCGGTGTCTGCACCTACTCAACATTGCTGGGTGCCATTGATGAACTGCTTCTACTGAGAAATGTGACTTGTTGCTGTATGTACCTCTTCAACATTGCTGGGTACCACAGATGGAACTGCTTCTACTGAAATGATGTTACTTCTTGCTGTCTGTACCTCTTCAACATTGCTGGGTACCACAGATGGAACTGCTTCTACTGAAATGATGTTACTTCTTGGTGTCTGCACCTGCTCAACATTGCTGGGTGCCACTGATGGAACTGCTTCTACTGAAATGATGTCACTTGTTGCTGTCTGCACCTGTTCAACATTACTGGGTGCCACTGATGGAACTGCTTCTACTGACATAATGTCACTTGATGGTGTCTGCACCTACTCAACATTGCTGGGTGCCATTGATGGACTGCTTCTACTGAAATGATGTCACCTGTTGGAGTCTGAACCTACTCCACAATGCTGGGTGCCACTGATGAACTGCTTCTACTGAAATGATGTCACCTGTTGGAGTCTGCACCTGTTCCACAATGCTGGGTGCCACTGATGGACTGCTTCTACTGAAATGATGTCACCTGTTGGAGTCTGAACCTACTCCACAATGCTGGGTGCCACTGATGAACTGCTTCTACTGAAATGATGTCACCTGTTGGAGTCTGCACCTGTTCCACAATGCTGGGTGCCACTGATGGACTGCTTCTACTGAAATGATGTCACCTGTTGGAGTCTGCACCTGTTCCACAATGCTGGGTGCCACTGATGGACTGCTTCTACTGAAATGATGTCACCTGTTGGAGTCTGCACCTACTCAACATTGCTGGGTGCTACTGCTGGAACTGTCAACCACTTGTTGTGTAAACATTTTATGTGAATATTGTATAAACTGATTTTTTGTGTATTACTGTTTGTGAAAAGTTATGAGACTCTTACCTGTACATATTCGTCATTGCCGACGCTATTGATTGAACTGTTTAACCACATAATAGTTGTGTAAACTATTATGTAAAGTCACATGTATGAAAGAATTTGTATTGCTTAGTGTATTTTATATATTAGGCTATTGAAAGGTCAGTGCAAAGCCAAAATTTTATCTAGTTATATGATATTTACGTATTAATATTATCATTTATTTTCGTCTGTATTTTTTTTGACGAATTTGGTGGTATTTTCACCACCAATGCTGGCAAAAATACCATCAAATTCTAGCCCGTGGAGGAAGGGCATATGAAAGGTGGCTACACTGAGCCACAGCGCCAGAAATCGCGTCAGAGAGTATTGTTCCGCCGCCTCCACTGGCAGTGCTTATTGAGACGCAGCGACAAGCAGTTCTTACCGAGAAGTTGTGGTGGAGGCTGCTGGTCGTGAAGTCAGAGTGAGATGGAAGTCAGAGTGAGATGTGGTAGTGGAGAGTGTTGTTCCATGTTTTATGCAGTGGTTTGATGGGAGAGATAGCAGATGTTGTTCTAATGGAGATATTGTAATGGTCAGAGTGCATTTCGTCAATATATATGGAGGTATTTTCTTTTATTCTTTTATTCTTTCAGTGACCTGAATAATGTGTCATTACAGGTTCAGTCAACAAAGGATCTGGCGTGTGTTCTTGTATTAGAGTGTAATTTTGGTTTTCTTGCACAATTATAGTATTTCTAATTTTCTTTTATCACGTCAGTATAAATGGTATTTAAAATTTCTTGTCTTGTTGAAGAAGAACCGTGCCAGATGTGCGTTGAGTCACACTACCACACACAGAACAGCTACACTTGTGCCTTGTTGGCTTCGTAGAATTTATAGTTGCTGGGGACTTAATTAATTGTATTAACTGAAATTTTCTTACATTCTTGTTGTTATTCAAAGCAGTCAGATTGCGTACTAAAACTAGTCAGGGCCAGCCGTTTACGAGACTTGCGTAATCGGACTAACAGCAACTAAAAATATTTGCATTTTTTTTTATTTAAATAAGCCCCCATGCAACTGCTAGGGAGTTCTCCTTTGTGAGAGGACTGGACAGGGGTGCACTCCGCCTCGTGATGAATTGATCAGCTACCTTTTTGAGAGGTAGCGGCTCCAAAGTCGAAACGTCGACAATGGTCAGAAATACAGTGTGCTGAATCCATGCCTGTCCTTACCGCATCTGATGATGGACGACTGAGGATGTCGCTGCAGTCGGTCGACTATCTCGTAGTTTTCAGGGCCTGATAGCGTGGTTTCCTTTATTTTCTTTCTTTCTCTCTCCCTCTCTTTCCATTACACACCACTCTCGGCTCTTCTCAGCCAAATACCAGTGTACTGGGAGTTGGGCAGAGGAGTTCCAAATTGGGAGTATTTGGGAAGGATTCCCAGTCCAGCGGTCAGAATGGTCGCAATTCGTAGTAACTGATGGGAAGGCATCTAGCGAAAACGAAGCTATGTCTGGGATTCTTCATGAAAGCGTTATAGCCACACCGCTGTTTTTAACCTATTGAAACGATTTAGGAGACAATCTGAGCAGCTTTCTTATGCTGTTGGAAGAAGATGCCGTCGTTTTACATCTGTAAATTCAACCAAGTTCAAATGTCTTGCTATTTGTCAATCACTCGATTGCTGGCTTCCTTTCTTCAAATGACAGTAATTAGAAGACTTTAGGCTACCAATGCCAATAATAATAATAACAATAACATTGTGCACGCTCTACAGTAGTTTAGTAGCCATTATCTACGAGGGCCACCCAGAAAATAATAGTCGTTATGGTCTATCGCGGCGACTGGCTGGGCTACAGCCACCACCTTGGTGCCACAACGTTCCTACACTTAGTACGCATACAGCGGTGGTAGCGTGTGGTTCGTGTCTCTGCTACTTTGCGTATTGTGACGTATTAAAATAAGCTCTGCAATAGAAAATCCCGCCACTTGCGAGGTGCATTGTGTGATTCAATTATTGCTGGCAAAAAAACCACAGACCAACTGTAATTTATAGCGACCTTTATGATGTGTATGGAAAAGGAATAATGAGTGGAAGTTTGAGAGGCAACGGCCCTATCAATGATCGCGATGAGAATCGCAATGGTAGGGCTAGCCTGTTACTGACTAACCGATGATGAAAATCGACGAAAAAAATTCGTAAAAATCGTCATTTCACGATCACGGAACTTTCGCAACATTTTCCCCAAATTTCACGGAGTTTGGTGCATGAAATTCTGGTTACTACAAATTTTATGCCCAATGGGTTCCCAAATCCTAACGGCAGACAAAAAAAATAAAAAAAATAAAAAAAGGGACTGGCTGCAGCACAGACCATCCTTGATGATTACAAGAGAGACTGTAACAAAGTTATCGATCGTGTCTTAAATGGAGGCGAGACTTGGGTGAAGCATGTCAATTGTGAAACAAAAAGGCAAAATTAAGTGAATTTTATCCATAGTGGACGCTGTTGAACTATGTGACTATTCCTTTATAGGGTGTACAAAAAATTTCGCTACCAGTCACTGGTAGCGGAATTCTTTCTACACCCTAAAAAGGCAACAGATGGAACGGGGACACACAAGTTCTCCCAAGAAACCAAGGAAGTGTTTGCAAACTGTCAGTAAGACAGCTACTGTCATTTGGGACTCTAGAGAGTGATTCTCATTGATTGCCTTGAACGTGACACGACAATTAACTCAGAGAGGTATTACCAAACACTGAAAAGTTAAGGTCGGCGATATAAAGCAAGCGTCGTGGAAAACGTAGCGCAAAAGTTTCATTTTTCACAACGCACGTCTACACACGGCCAATCGTAAGCGAGAGGTCTTACGAAGTTTTGGATGGGAGGTAGCTGATCAGCCACCATACAGCCCGGATTTGGTATCAACCGGCTGCCACCTCTTCCCAGCAATGAAGACATGGCTCGCTACACAACGCTTTGACACTGACGCAGAACTGCATACTGATCTACACCAATGTTTGCAACAATCGCAGGTGGCAGAATTCTACAGAGATGATACTGAAAAACTTGTCCCACGGTACGGTAAGTACCTCAGTTTGAATGGAGATTATGTAGAAAAATAGCTTAAGAGAGTACCTTTAAAATGTACACTCCTGGAAATTGAAATAAGAACACCGTGAATTCATTGTCCCAGGAAGGGGAAACTTTATTGACACATTCCTGGGGTCAGATACATCACATGATCACACTGACAGAACCACAGGCACATAGACACAGGCAACAGAGCATGCACAATGTCGGCACTAGTACAGTGTATATCCACCTTTCGCAGCAATGCAGGCTGCTATTCTCCCATGGAGACGATTGTAGAGATGCTGGATGTAGTCCTGTGGAACGGCTTGCCATGCCATTTCCACCTGGCGCCTCAGTTGGACCAGCGTTCGTGCTGGACGTGCAGACCGCGTGAGACGACGCTTCATCCAGTCCCAAACATGCTCAATGGGGGACAGATCCGGAGATCTTGCTGGCCAGGGTAGTTGACTTACACCTTCTAGAGCACGTTGGGTGGCACGGGATACATGCGGACGTGCATTGTCCTGTTGGAACAGCAAGTTCCCTTGCCGGTCTAGGAATGGTAGAACGATGGGTTCGATGACGGTTTGGATGTACCGTGCACTATTCAGTGTCCCCTCGACGATCACCAGTGGTGTACGGCCAGTGTAGGAGATCGCTCCCCACACCATGATGCCGGGTGTTGGCCCTGTGTGCCTCGGTCGTATGCAGTCCTGACTGTGGCGCTCACCTGCACGGCGCCAAACATGCATACGACCATCATTGGCAGCAAGGCAGAAGCGACTCTCATCGCTGAAGACGACACGTCTCCATTCGTCCCTCCATTCACGCCTGTCGCGACACCACTGGAGGCGGGCTGCACGATGTTGGGGCGTGAGCGGAAGACGGCCTAACGGTGTGCGGGACCGTAGCCCAGCTTCATGGAGACGGTTGCGAATGGTCCTCGCCGTTACCCCAGGAGCAACAGTGTCCCTAATTTGCTGGGAAGTGGCGGTGCGGTCCCCTACGGCACTGTGTAGGATCCTACGGTCTTGGCGTGCATCCGTGCGTCGCTGCGGTCCGGTCCCAGGTCGACGGGCACGTGCACCTTCCGCCGACCACTGGCGACAACATCGATGTACTGTGGAGACCTCACGCCCCACGTGTTGAGCAATTCGGCGGTACGTCCACCCGGCCTCCCGCATGCCCACTATACGCCCTCGCTCAAAGTCCGTCAACTGCACATACGGTTCACGTCCACGCTGTCGCGGCATGCTACCAGTGTTAAAGACTGCGATGGAGCTCCGTATGCCACGGCAAACTGGCTGACACTGACGGCGGCGGTGCACAAATGCTGCGCAGCTAGCGCCATTCGACGGCCAACACCGCGGTTCCTGGTGTGTCCGCTGTGCCGTGCGTGTGATCATTGCTTGTACAGCCCTCTCGCAGTGTCCGGAGCAAGTATGGTGGGTCTGACACACCGGTGTCAATGTGTTCTTTTTTCCATTTCCAGGAGTGTATATAATAAAATTTCTTTTCTTCCATACTGTTAATTTTTTATTTCAAATGTCTATTACTTTCTGAATAGACCTCGCGGTTACTGTTGTGTTATGTTGTCAATTGGTTCGTTTATTGCCGCGAACTGAATAATGATGGAATTTATGGTCTACTGCGGGAACTTTCTTCAGCTCGAAGAAGGCATTTTCACGAGACATTTAAACATATATGATATATGCATAGTACGAAGTATAAAGTATGTGTGTGTGTGTGTGTGTGTATAGGGGATGCACTGTGTGAGGAAGATGCTCATACGCATTTTTAAGAAGTATTAAAATCTTACAAAATAGTGATAATAATAAGTACTTTCTGAAAATAATTTAGTTTCGTGACACAAACACAATCACTCTTTTGTTTTTCCACTCAGAAAATTACATTTTACTCCTGAGGAGGTAATCACATCCAGGTTGGGCTCCACTTGTACAGTGTTTTGTATTAGTATAGATTGTGTGTGGTAGACTGGATTATTGACTTAACTTATAATTACCTGGAATAGGTTCCTGATTCCAAGACTGATATTGGCATGAACGAAAGTCGTGAAAATGAAACAGAAGCTAATATAGTTATCAAACTTAATTCTTTTGAAAAATTTATGACTAAATCCAAATTAACTAACAACCAGTTTCCAAAGTAACAAGCCTTCAACTTTTATTTGAAAGTAATTGTTTCATTTTATTTAACCTGTTTATATTTTAGTATAATTGTGTGTTTATCGCTTGGTGTGCAGTACTTCAACGTTGTTTCAACAGTTGTTTTATAATGGGTTTCAGTAGTTTAAAAGTTTTATTTTTCCGCTCTGAGTGATTCTTGTAAACATAAATTTGCGAAAGTAAGTGTTATTGTGCTGCGACACATACGTATTGTTCTGTTCAAGGTCCTTTCAGACTTACAGCAATCACAGTATGTTTTATTACATTATGTGTGTTCTGTCATAATTATTCAGCAAAGTGTTTCAGGCCTTCTAATTTTAGTAATTACAGGAAATATTTGCGTCGGCAGGCACGATACGAAATACATATCCAGATGCACACGGAATCAGAGATTATGTACGCCACTGCTGTAATCAACTAGTGCAGATCTATCCAACGTCGATTCAAGCAACTAAATATTAACTTCCATATTAGATCAGAACCTATTATAATCTATTTACTCATTAATTATTCCATACCAAAAATATTGTAGTTTCTGAGTTATCATTGCCACTTTCAGCAGCGATTCACAGTATTCGAAACTGATGGCCTCGTTTCCGAAATACTTAGGATCGCGATCACATAGTCAAGTGGCTTAACTAATCGGAGTGTGGGGTCCTCATAATCAGAAAACCAAAACGAATTGCAAAATTATTTGGACATGTTATCTGCTTTAATTTTAGAGTGCTAGTAATAGTGTTCCATAGATTTCGTGTTTGTTTTGAATACAGTCCAGAGACAATTAGTGCTTATTTTCATTGTTTCCAACAAGAAATGTCTAGTAACCACAGTTTAGTCAGCCAGTCGCCTTTAGTGAATTAGCAGTCTAGTTAAATGTTGGTTACTTAACTTTCTACAGTGAACTGTTGATTTCTTAGGATGGATAGGATGTGTGACTGCTGTGTACGGACGCAAACAGCTGAACGTGCTGATGGCCGCGGTCAGCCGTCTTTAGGCCGCTGCCTCGGAGTGTAGCGGCAGTGGGGAGTCTGGTGCGTCGCAAGGTACACCCCAGGTGTTACATGCTTCACCCACTGCCCCTTCTGTCGAGACATCTTCGCGGGTACCGGGCGCGGTTGGGCCACCCTCTCCCGAAGGGGAGTAGCGGGTTCAACGGCGTTCGCGTCACACGAGGCGGAGGGTCAATGTGAAGGCTGGCCGTGTGGCATCGCCCGCTCTGCCTGAGTGGACATGTGGCCGCTCCTTCAGCAAGGTCCGAGCAGGCACAATGGGGGAGGGGTTTATTAGTGATTGGGAGCTCCAATGTCAGGCGGGTGATGGAGCCCCTTGGGAAATAGCGGAAAGGTCGGGGAAGAAGGCCAGTGTTCCGAGATGTGAAGGAGGCCCTGCCGGCAGCAATAGAGAGCACTGGGTGCACCCGACTGCAAATTGTTGCTCATGTCGACACCAATGACTCCTGCCGTCTGGGTTCAGAGGTCATCCTCAGTTCATACAGGCGGTTGGCGGATTTAGTGAAGGCGGAAAGCCTGGTTCGCGGCGTGGAGTCTGAGCTAACTATTTGTAGTATCGTTCCCAGAACCGATCGCGGTCCTCTGGTTTGGAACTGAGTGGAATGCTTAAACCAAATGCTCAGACGATTCTGTGGAGATGAGGGCTGCAAATTTCTCGGCCTCCGCTATCGGGTGGAGAAATGTAGGGTCTCCCTGAATAGGTCAGGTGTGCGCTACACGCAGGAAGCAGCTACAAGGGTAGCAGAGTACGTGTGGAGTACACATGTGGGTTTTTTAGGTTAGCGAATTCCCTCACTAGGCCCGACAAGTCGCCTCCTGAGACGCGACAAGGTAGCAGTAGACAAAACGCAACACGGAGTGACAATATTAATGTGGTAATAGTAAACTGCAGGAGCGTCTATAGAAAGGTCCCAGAACTGCTCTCATTAATAAACGGTCACAATACCCACATAGTACTAGGGACGGAAAGTTGGCTGAAACCAGATGTAAACAGTAATGAAAATCTAAGCTCGGATTGGAATGTATACCGCAGAGACAGGCAGGACAGTGAATGGGGAGGCATGTTTAAAGTGATAAAAAGTGCAATAGTATCGAAGGAAATTGACGGAGATTCGAAATGTGAAATAATTTGGGTGAAGGTCACAGTTAAAGCAGGCTCAAACATGGTAACTGGATTTCAAATAACTTCCGGGAATTCAGCCAGGTAACACTTTCAGCGACCGCCGATATTTCGGCGGGAGAACACCCCGCCCTTGAAAATGGCAGAACACCTGAAGGAAAATTTGGAAAATATATCGAGTAGATTTCCCGACCATGTTATAGTTATGGGTGGAGATTTTAATTTACCAGATATAGACTGGGAGACTCAAACGTTTATAACGGGTGGCAGCGACAAAGAACCCAGTGAAATTTTTTTAAGTGCATTATCTGAAAACAACCTTGAGCAGTTAAACAGAGAACCGACTCGTGGCGATAATATATTAGACCTTCTGGTGACAAACAGACCCGAAGTATTTGAAACAGTTAACGCAGAACAGGGAATCAGCGATCATAAAGCGGTTACAGCATCGATAATTTCAGCCGTAAATAGAAATATTAAAAAAGGTAGGAAGATTTTTCTGTTTAGCAGAAGTGACAAAAAGCAGATTTCAGAGTACTTGACAGCCCAACACAAAAGTTTTATCTCACGTACAGATAGTGTTGAAGATCAGTGGACAAAGTTCAAAACCATCCTACAATATGTATTAGATGAGTGTGTGCCAAGCAAGATCGTAAGAGATGGAAAAGAGCCACCGTGGTACAACAACCGAGTTAGAAAACTGCTACGGAAGCAAAGGGAACTTCACAGCAAACATAAACATAGCCAAAGCCTTGCAGACAAACAAAACTTACACGAAGCGAAATGTAGTGTGAGGAGGGCTATGCGAGAAGCGTTCAACGAATTCGAAAGTAAAGTTCCAACTAATTCGAAAGTAAAGTTCTATGTACTGACTTGGCAGAAAATCCTAAGAAATTCTGGTCTTATGTCAAAGCGATAGGTGGATCAAAACAAAACGTCCAGACACTCTGTGACCAAAATGGTACTGAAACAGAGGATGGCAGACTAAAGACCGAAATACTAAATGTCTTTTTCCAAAGCTGTTTCATAGAGGAGGACTGCACTGTAGTTCCTTCTCCAGATTGTCGCACAGATTACAAAATGATAGATATCGAAATAGATGACAGAGGAATAGAAAAACAATTAAAACCGCTCAAAAGAGGAAAGGCCGCTGGCCCTGGTGTGATACCAGTTCGGTATTACACAGAGTACGCGAAGGAACTTGCCCTCCTCCTTGCAGCGGTTTACCGTAGGTCTCTAGAAGAGCGTAGCGTTCCAAAAGATTGGAAAAGGGCACAGGTCATCCCCGTTTTGAAGAAGGGATGTCGAACAGATGTGCAGAACTATAGACCAACATCTCTAACGTCGATCAGTTGTAGAATTTTGGAACATGTTTTATGTTCAAGTATAATGACTTTTATGGAGACTAGAAATCTGTTCTGTAGGAATCAGCATGGGTTTCGAAAAAGACGATCGTGTGAAACCCAGCTCGCGTTATTCGTCCACGAGACTCAGAGGGCCATAGACACGGGTTCCCAGGTAGATGCCGTGTTTCTTGACTTCCGCAAGGCGTTTGGTACAGTTCCCCACAGTCGTTTAATGAACAAAGTAAGAGCATATGGACTATCAGACCTATTATGTGATTGGATTGAAGAGTTCCTAGATAACAGAACGCAGCATGTCATTCTCAATGGAAATAAGTCTTCCGAAGTAAAAGTGATTTCAGGTGTGCCGCAGGGGAGTGTCGTAGGACCATTGCTATTCACAATATATATAAATGACCTTATGGATAACATCGGAAGTTCACTGAGGCTTTTTGCGCATGATGCTGTAGTATATCGTGAGTTTGTAACAATGGAAAATTGTACTGAAATGCAGGAGGCTCTGCAACGAATTGACGCATGGTGCAGGGAATGGCAATTGAATCTCAATGTAGACAAGTGTAATGTGCTGCGAATATACGGAAAGAGAGATCCTTTATCATTTAACTACAATATAGCAGGTCAGCAACTGGAAGCAGTTAATTCCATAAATTATCTGGGAGTAGGCTTTAGGAGTGATTTAAAATGGAATGACTATATAAAATTAATCGTCGGTAAAGCAGATGCCAGACTGAGATTCATTGGAAGAATCCTAAGGAAATGCAGTCCGAAGACAAAAGAAGTAGGTTACACTACATTTGTTCGCCCACTGCTTGAATACTGCTCACCGGTGCGGGATCCGAGCCAGATAGGATTGATGGAGGTGATAGAGAAGATCCCAACGGAGAGCAGCGCGCTTCGTTACAGGATCGTTTAGTAATCGCGAAAGCGTTACGGAGATTATAGATAAACTATGTAAGTAGGCTTTTTAGGTTTTTATGTTGGTAACGCAACGTAGCGCTCTATATGAAAATCACTGACTGTGCTGTGTGAAGTCTGTGGCTGGTTGGCATTGTTGCTTTATATGATAGTGGACAATGCACTATGGTCACGACCAGTAGCATGGCTACATAAAGGCAGGGCAAGTCAGGTATACTTCAGTGTATGTCAAATAGTACGAATCATTCAGATATGCCGAACGTTTGCTGTAAAGTCAGACTTGCCGATGTCTATCACCAATCTGAAAATATGACAAAAAAACCTCTATGATCATCTCTGCGATTGATCGGAGGGCTGATTTGTAGCTACAGGTAGCTAAATCAGATGAGGAAATTTTTTTCTAGAACAAGTTGTTAATGTATATGGAACCAACGGTTCAGGCAGCACACTTTCCTTTTTGGACTGTGTAAATGGCGATATCCATCGTAGTTAATGGTTAATTTTCTGCTGTACTCCCAGCAACATATGTTTGCCACGGCCAAATCCAAAAGAGCCCATTTTCGTGTTAACTTGTGCTTGTTTTCAACATTCAAAGACGTAAATCATATGTACCGATCACTACTATACCCTCAGGGAAAAGATGTGACATGAACGTTCTGTAATATAATCAAGGTATCGAACAGTTCATTATCTGATGATGTTACTTGAGGCATCGTATCAGTTATTAGAGGATATCACTGTTTTGACGACTTTTAATGCACATTTATATCAGTGGAGGAGTAAATTACTTTCGTTTATTAACTAATATAAATGAACTAATTTGTTTTCCTATATCAGGCATTTAATTTCAATCTTTACAGTAGTTATACTGAAATTAGAGAATAATAGGTAAGACACTGCAATGACAGGGATTGTCAAATTACTTACGTGAAATCTCAACTATAAACCTTTGTTGTGAAACGATAAACCGAAAATTAGCAGTTAAATTAATATTACGATTATGTTAATAGTTTTTAAATTTCAGTATTAGCCTTGTAGATCTTCCTCTTTTCCCAGTATTCTTAGCTGTTACAGTATCCTTAAATTTCCAATCCCCAGAACTCGCAGTACCAGAAAACATCCATCTTCTACACCTATAAATTCTTTTTGTATATGGCGCTATTATTATTGTCATTACAATTACTATTATCACTATTAGCGGCAGCAGCTACTGTAGCACAAGTACTGCCAGCATTAACTTTAAAAGTCCACAGTCGATATTTTTTACTCTCATAGTCACTTCAGACACTAAGATCCTTTTAATACACTTTGTCATATTAAAATTGTTATTTCTTAGGAAACTATGATGCAAAAATGGTATGGTATGTGTGAAACCCTGTTCCATGTGCGGGAAGGCCTGATGGTCTAATAAGATCAGGTTAAATGCATAAATAAAATACTATATTCAATCACTCCTAATTTTGGTGCTATGCGCCTCTGTACGAGTTAGTTCTCTGAGAGAGTATTCAGTGAGACCTCATGGTGGGTAGTTGTGGTGGGTAGTTGTTTGGTTCAGCTCACGCAGAGATAAAAGGAAATAATTGTTTGAACTGAACATATGAAAGCTTTGAAATGCAAAATGTTATAATTAATTATCCCTATATGATGGACCGCGTGATGAGGAATGCAATAAATTGGAGTGGAATGTTGTGTGTAGATATCCGTAGTGACAAAAGATACTTTTTAATTATGCTGTTCTTATTTGTGACAAATCCGTTTTTATGTTTAACAAACCTGTGTGGAATATGCTACATACTTTCCACTATAAAGTCAACATAGCATGTATGATACTATCATAAGGGAATAAGACATATAACAAGTTTCTTGAAGACAGAAGACGACAGTGTTAGCTGTTGAAATTAGTCATCAGGAATAAATAGCATTGACGCGATCGTGACTATTAAAAATTTCTTCACAGAAAGTACAGTTCGCTCTTTCCAATCTCTAATTGAATCATGACTTGTTAAAGTGGCTTAAGTCCAGTTTTGCCTTTTTTTCTTTAGTAAAGTATGTTGTCGGGATCTTGAACCCAAATACGTACGGTACTGTTAACAGGACTTTAATCCAATCAATCCTTGACCAAACACCAAGGTCTCAATCTTTTCATGTAGTGTCAGTGAGACTTAGGTACAGGACTTAATACTGGACTTGTCTGAATCAGTTACAAAAATGGTTCAAATGGCTCTGAGCACTATGGGACTTAACTTCTGAGGTCATCAGTCCCCTAGAACTTAGAACTACTTAAACGTAACTAACCTAAGGACATCACACACATCCATGTCCGTGCCAGGATTCGAACCTGATTCCGTAGCGGTCCCGCGGTTCCAGACTGTAGCGCCTAGAACCGCTCGGCCACCCCGGTCGGCTAATCAGTTACATTTAAGCCTTGTGACAATATGAAATTTAAGTACTCTACGGATGTGAAAGGACGTGCAGTGACTTTACCTTACAAACGCAGCTCTGTATGTCAAACATTTAAACTTCCACGGCCTAATAAAATGAATGGTGTAGCTTTTCCTAACACCTTAGCATATCCCGAAGGCAGTGTCCCCACTGAACCAAGAAAGTAGCGGACATTCAGCAAATAATGTCATATATTTCTCATGTTAACTGGAGCAACACGGCCGGAGCAGGTGACGTTAGTGAAGAAGACTGAAGAACTTTGTTAAATCAGTGTTTGTAAAATCACTGACTCAGTGCCAGGCTTAAGGACCACGGTTTATTTATTTATTTTTGTTATGTGTCTAATGCTCTTAAAGTATTAAATATTACTTCTGGAATAATTTCGGGCGCTGATAACCACGCAGTTGAGCGCCCCACAAACCAAAACATCTGGAATAATTTAGTCACCTGCAAAAATGAAGGAGAGAAACTGTTTTACATGAATTTAGCAGTCACTGTGGAAAATGTATTAAGCCACTATTCAGTTTAAGCAATAATGTTTTCAGGTGTATGATTTTATTCGAGAATAACAACCTCGAAAACCATACAAAATACTACACACATCAAAAAAATTTTGCATGACCTCAGTTCCGAGAGTTCCGGAACCTGTGCAGAAAATTAGGATCGAGATCAACATAAACATCATTTACGCCCTTTTTATTGCTCATGAAAACCACACATTGCATGTTGTACCACCATACAGTGAGACCTTCAGGCTGGTGGACCAGATTGCCGAACACACCAGTACCTCCAATACCAAGTAATACGTCCTCTTGCATTGATGCATGCCTGTATTCGTCTTGGCATACTATCCATAAGTTCATCAAGGCACTGTTGGTCCAAATCGTCCCTCTCCTCAAAGGCAATTCGGCGTAGGTCCCTCAGAGTGGCTGGTGGGTCACTTCGTCCATAAACAGCCCTTTTAAATCTATCCCCTGCTTATTCGATGGGGTTCATGTCTGGAGAACATGCTGGCCACTATAGTCGAGCGATGTCGTTATCCTGAAGGAAGTCATTCACAAGATGGGGGGGGAGGGAGGGGGGATGTGTCGCCCACGAAGTCGAATGTCTCCCCAATATGCTCCCGATGTGGTTGCACTATCGGTCGGAGGATGGCATTCACGTATCGTACAGCGTTAAGGCGCCTTCCGTGATCACCATCGGCGTGCATCGCTCGCACATAATGCCACCACAAAATAGCAGGGAACCTTCACCTTGCTGCACTCGCTGCACAATGTGTCTAAGACGTTCAGCCTGACCGGGTTGCCTCTAAACACGTCTCCGACGATTGTCTTTTCCGACGATTGTCTTTTCCGACGATTGTCTGGTTGAAGGCATATGCGACACTCAACGGTGAAGAGAACGTGATGTCAATACTGAACCTGATGCCAATCCTGAACCTGATGTCAATCCTGAGCGGTCCATTCGGCATGTTGTTGGGCCAATCTGTACCGCGCTGCGTGGTGTCTTGGTTGCAAAGATGGACCTAGCGATGGACGTCGGGAGTGAAGTTGCGTATCATGCAGCCTATTGCGCACAGTTTGAGTCGTAACACGACATCCTGTCTCTGCACGAAAAGGATTATCCAACATGGTGGCGTTGCTGTCAGGGTTCCTCCGAGCCATATTCCGTAGGTAGCGGTCATCCAATGCAGTAGTAGCCCTTGGGCGGCCTGAGCGAGGCATGCCATCGACAGTTCCTGTCTCTCTGTATCTCCTCCATGCCCGAAAAACATCGTTTTGGTTCACTGCGAGACGCCTGGAGACTCCCCTTGTTGAGAGCCCTTCCTGGCACAACGTAACAATGCGGACTTGATCAAACCGCGTTATTGACCGCCTAGGCATCGTTGAAATACAGACAACACGAGCTGTGTATCTCCTTCCTTGTAGAATGACTGGAACTGGTCGGCTGACGGAACCCCTTCGTCTTTAGGCGCTGCTCACGCATGGTTGTTTACATCTTTGGGCGGGTTTAGTGACATCGCTGAACAGTCAAAGTGACTGTGTCTGTGATACAACATCCACAGTCAACGTCTATCTTCAGGAGTTCTGGGAACCGGGATGATGCGAAACTTTTTTTGATGTGTGTATTTTTGGAATTTTTAACAAATGAATTGTTAAATGGACTTAAATCCATGCACTATAAAGACTTTTAATTACGTCAAAATTGCTTCTGAAATGAAAAGTGTTGTAATAAATATAGACATGAATAACTGTAGCAGCAGTTGAAGTAGTTTGAATTGAAGTCGCACAATTGAACCACATGGCAAAGTGTTTGTTTTAGTTTTTTCAAAATCAGAGTCGATGGACTTAAGTCCTTCGAAAAAATCATGATTCAGTTATGAGAATTTCAATTAAATCTGCTAACAAGTGTCAGACACTTAAGCGACTGTAGGTGTAAACCTCTGCCACGGTGCAGTTGACTCACCTCTTTGCCGCCGGGCGGAACACGCCCGAAGTCGGCGGGCGGCATCGCCCGCTGCTGCATCTGCATGCCGCCCGGAAAGTCGTAGGGCAGCGGCCGGGGTACGCCGACTGGCTGCGTGGGTGGCGGACCGCGGCCGCCGCCTGTCAGCTGCCGGCTGAGGGCCTGCGCCGTGTTCTGCATGTCCGACAGCAACTGCTGCATCGACGAAATCTGCTCCATGGTCCTGCAGCGACACGTCAGTCGAAAAGAGACCTTCGAAAAACCTATCAGTTGACAGTAATTAACTTAGTGGAATTCAGTGGAAGAGAAGAATGAGTTTAGCTTAGTTCTACGCACTTTTGAACGTCTAATGTACACTCATTTGCTTACTGAGCGACGTATTCGGGATATCGTTGTCAGAGCGAAATTCAGGAGTGATTATACACTACTGACCATTAAAATTGCTACACCAAGAAGAAATGCAGATGCTAAACGGGTATTCATTGGACAAATGCATTATACTAGAACTGACATGTGATTACATTTTCACGCAGTTTGGGTGCATAGATCCTGAGAAATCAGTACCCAGAACAACCACCTCTGGCCATAATTTTTTGATACGCCTGGGCTTGAGTCAAAAAGAGCTTGGATGGCGTGTACATGTACAGCTGGCCATGCAGCTTCAACACGATACCACAGTTCATCGAGAGTACTGACTGGCGTATTGTGACGAGCCAGTTGCTCGGCCACCATTGACCAGACGTTTTCAATTGGTGAGAGATCTGGAGAATGTGCTGGCCAGGGCAGCAGTCGAACATTTTCTGTATCCAGAAAGGCCCGTACAGGACCTGCAACTTGCGGTCGAGCATTATCCTGCTGAAATGTAGGGTTTCGCAGGGATCGAAAGAAGGGTAGATCCACGGGTCGTAACACATCTGAAATGTAACGTCCACTGTTCAAAGTGCCGTCAATGCGAACAAGAGGTGACCGAGACCTGTAACCAATGGCATCCCATACCATCACGCCAGGTGACACTCCCGTATGGCGATGACGAATACACACTTCCAATGTGCGTTCACCGCGATGTCGCCAAACACGGATGCGACCATCATGATGCTGTAAACAGAACCTGGATTCATCCGAAAAAATGACGTTTTGCCATTCGTGCACCCAGATTCGTCGTTGAGTACACCATCGCAGGCGCTCCTGTCTGTGATGCAGCGTCAAGGGTAACAGCAGCCATGGTCTCCGACCTGATAGTCCATGCTGTTGCAAACGTCGTCGACCTGTTCGTGCAGATGGATGTTGTCTTGCAAACGTTCCCATCTCTTGACTCAGGGATCGAGACGTGGCTGCACGATCCGTTACAGCAATGCGGATAAGATGCCTGTCATCTCGACTGCTAGTGATACGAGGCCGTTGGGATCCAGCACGTCGTTCCGTATTACCCTCCTGAACCCACCGGTTCCATATTCTGCTAACAGTCAATGGATCTCGACCAACGCGAGCAGCAAGGTCGCGATACGATAAATCGCAATCGCGACAGGATACTATCCGACCTTTATCAAAGTCGGAAACGTGATGGTAGACATTTCTTCTCCTTACACGAGGCATCACAATAACGTTTCACCAGGCAACGCCGGTCAACTGCTGTTTGTGTATGAGAAATCTGTTGGCAACTTTCCTCATGTCAGCACGTTGTAGGTGTCGTCACCGGCGCCAACCTTGTGTGAATGCTCTGAAAAGCTAATCATTTGCATATCACAGCATCTTCTTCCTGTCGGTTAAACATCACGTCTGTAGCACGTCATCTTCGTGGTGTAGCAATTTTAATGGCCAGTAATGTATAACGATTTAATTAATGCTTTATTCTCCAAAAAACTTCAGTACTTGTTTTGAACAGTTGAGACCTCTGATAGTGTTAAACGGGAAATATAGCAGGTGAATTGTTATCGAGAAGTCAGCCGAGTATATGGATAAACTGGGGCAACATTTTAAGAAGTATTGTACTTATCATCTTCTAATCATCTTAATGCAGCTCGAAGCTCCAGTAGAGATTTCTCTCCGTTTGATAATTAAACTTGGGTTTTTTAACTCCACCTTCTCCAAAACGCAATGAATTTTTTTTCTGTTTACTTAAAAATGTTTCGACATGTATGTTTCATGTTCTTTTAGTGTAGATTTTGTTTGTGTATAAATATACAAAGTTCATGGTTGTTTTTCAATTGTAGACGTAAAAACTATTTCATGTGCATTTTTTATTTTGTTCTGACTGCTCAAACTGATACAAAATTAAGCGTGAAAGCCCAGCTGAACAGATCGACTTGCTTTTATATCTTTCTATGGTTAGACAAAACGTCACCTGCAAAGAAGTCGGAAGAATTTGCTTAGAAAATTAGTATTTATGAATAATTTTCGGGGAGTAGTAGTGGCGTAAGTCTTGTGCTTCCCTTTTTCGTCCCGTATGGTTCATTTTTTGATAGCAATTACATACACTGTTTCTCACACCTACACTTCACTCTCACCTGCCATCACACAAGTAAATGAAATTTGGGAGAAGACTTTATGTTGCAGTACACATAGAAAGATGTTGTAGTTATTGTTGCTAGTTATTGTTGCTACTCACTTGTTCATCGTCTTTTTTGCTGTGTGGTGCTAATTCTGAATGTCTTCTGTAGTGCATCTGCAGTAGGAAAATTTCTTTGATTTGTGTGTGAGTGTGCTCGCGGGCCAGACAGAGAGAGAGAGGGGGAGAGAGAGGAGAGGGGAAGGGGCCGAGAAGCAAGTGTTTTTGGATAATCGAGGATGTTTATTACACTGTATATTCTTTGTCTTGGTATAGTTCATTATGTGTTGCATAGTGTTGTGTATTAATCCACAACTTTCTTTTCTTGTATTATTCTCTGTGTCTTTGTCTCACTGTCTTTCCCCTTCCCCCTGTTACCCATCTCCCCCCCCCTCCCCGCCCCCCCCCCCACACACACATAATCAAGTAAGTTCTGTAGCAGCAGAAATGGAGTCACTTAAAGTTTTCCTGGGAAAACAATCAGATTCCCGCTTATTGTTAATACGATATAACCACTTCCTTCACTTGTCAGTATGGACAGCAAACTAAAGCAACAAATGGTCATGCAATTTTTTGAATAAAACTAAAATACTGGTTAGTGTTTATAATGATTTCCGGAAAAACTTGGCGGTCTTCAAAATTCTGAAGCTGTAGAATAAAATAAATTAAACTCTGAACTGTTTCTCGATTTCTATAGCCTTTGATCTGATCAATCATTTTCTCATGGTCTGAAAATTATACAAATACGGGACACAAGAGATTCCTTGTAACTAGTTTAAATCGTAACTTTCTGGTAGACGATATGACTGTATTATCTCATGAAGGTTCAAAATACTTCTCAGGATTTAAGAAATCTAGTTATGGAGTTTCTCAGAATTCTGCTAGAGCCTTTTTTACTCTTAATTATTATTAATGGTTTGCCACAACACATTTCCGGAAGCATTGCAAGTGTTGTTCACAGACAGAATTTCATTAAAAGATACAATGAAGGTGACTTATTCGAGAAGGTCTGTCATAAAATGAGTTATAGTAGATGTTTTCGAGAAAGTTTTAAGGTGATAAGTGAGAAGAAAACTTTACGGGATAAGCTTTAGAGATATAAGAATAAATTCCAGAAGCAATATAAAGCTAGAATTAGGAGGCTGTAGCACTGAACAGACAGTTTACACAAACCAGTATTTTTTGCTTTCCGCAAACAAACATATTTTACACAAAGTTTCTAGAAGCGAAGGTAGATGTTTGTTCAGGATGGGAAAAACGTAATCAACTACTCGACGAAATGTTGCATAAACGTTCCTATGCTGTGGTCTTCAGTCCAAAGACTGGTTTGATGCTTCTCTTCATGCTAATTCATTCTGTGCAAGCCTTTTTATTTCTGCATAACTACTGGAATTACATACATCTCAACATGATTCCTCAGGATGCGTCCTATCAATAGATAGGACGCATCTATTAGTCATGCTGTGAAATAAACTGATATTTCCCCCAAATTGACACAGTTCCTCTTCGTCATTTATTTGATCTACAAAAGGTGTTCAAAAAGTTTTGCACAGTCGTCTCTAATTTTTTTTATTTTTTGCGGGAAGAGAATGTAATTTTTTGTGAACATACTTGGAACATTTAGATAAAAGTTGGTATATAAAAGTTATTTTCTTTTATTTACAGGTGAGCCATAATGGACCGTGAAGTAGATGTCAGGTTGCGACAACGGTCGGTGATGCAGTTCCTCTTCAAGACCTGCAATGACTGCCACATCAATTCACAGGAAGTTGCTCCCTGTTTATGGGGAGGACACAGTGGATTGCAGCAGTATCCAGCGGTGGGGTTGCAGAGTTTTAAAGAAGGTGATTTCTCTCTACTGGACAATCCACGATGCAGTAGACTATCGACGGCAGTGAGTGATGTGAATAGGGAGACCATTGATCAAATAATCCAAAATGACAGATGTGTGACGACACGACAGCTTGCTGAAACGACTCATTTGTCATTGGGTAGTGTGGTATCACTGGTACAGTCATTAGGGTACAGAAAAATCTGTGCATGTTGGGTGCCTAAATTATTGACAAGAGAAATGAAAAGGATGAGGAAGAATGTGTGCGAGGATCTCATGAAGACCTTTACTGAAGAGTGTAAACAGTGTTCTGACGGCATCATTCCCCAGGATGAAACATGGTTCTTTTTGTCCGAACCTGAGTGCGAAACCCAATCCATGGAGTGGCGTCACCCGGGTTCCCCTCGGAAGAACAAACCAGGACTTTCACGAACAGCAGGACGAAAGGTGATGACCTCCTGCTTCTGGGATCAGTGTGGTGTCATTTTCATTGACTTTTTGGAACCTGGCTCCGCAATTAACCGAGACCGTTACTGTTTATCACTGGACAAGTTGTGACGTGCCATCAAGACTCACAGACCACAGCTTCCAGGGTCAGCTCATCAGACTACACCATGTCAATGCCAAACCCCATACAGCCCTTATGACGCAGGAGAAAATCAGGGAAATGGGTTGGAAAATTGTTCCTCATTCTCCCTACAGTCCGGACTTAGCTCTCTGATTTTTACCTCTTTGGTCGTCTGAAGGCCCACCTGTGCGGTAAAACATTTGGTAGTGAGAAAGACCTTATTTCCTGTGTCAAGAGATGGCGTTAAAGTTAATCCCCAGAATTTTACCAAAGTGCATTTTCATCTCGGGAAGAACGTTGGGCCAGATGCGTCACAGCTGATGGAGGCTACATTGAGGAGGCTCAATGTATAGCTAAATGTTCTAAGTATGTTCACAAAAAACTTCATTCTCCTCCAGGAAAAAATAAAAAAATTAGAGACGACTGTGCAAAACTTTTTGAACACCCTTTGTACGCATTTAATGTTCAGCATTCTTTTGTAGCACCATATGTCAAAAACCCGTATTCTCGTCTATATCGTTCATCGTCACCGTTTCACTTCCATAAAAGGCTGCACGTCACACAGATACCTTCAGGAAAGACTTCTCGTTTTCAGAAAAGTTTTTCTAGCTATTGCCAATCTGTGTCTTATATCCCTGCTATTTCATCAATCATCACTTGTTTTGTTGTCCCAAAAGAAAAACTCATCAATTACTTACAGTGCCTCATTTCTTAGCCTGATTTTATTAGCCTTACCTGATTTAAGTCGACTGCATTTAATTACCCTCGCTTTACTTTTGATGATGTTCATCTTATCACTTTTGTTTGGCAGTATCCATTTCATTCAACTCATCTTCCAAGTTGTTTGTCGTCTCTGACAGAATTACAATATCGTCAGCAAAACATAGAAGTTTTATTTCTTTTCCATGAACTGCAATTCAAATTTTTCCTTGCTACTGATAGCTCAGTGTATAATTGAAATAACATACGAATGCTCATAGACTGCTGTAATGTCGAAATAGTACTATCTGCTTCTTACGTAATTGTGCAATACCTACTATGGTATGGTGTGCTGTTCTCGAGAAATGCACATTTTACAAAACAATCATTAAATATATTAATATAATGTAAGCACGTTAACAAACGATTATGACAGGTAGTGATCTCGGAGAAACCTGTTTGTATACCTAATAGCTGAGAAACTCCGCGTTCCCCAGGTCAGAATACCGCCATGGGTGACGGCATGAGACCATTCCTGGTATAAGACACATAGAGACATATATCTGATTAAGGATATTATGAATCTACATATACTGTGTAAGGTGGCAACGGCCTTGCACCTTACATGCGTCCATTTAACGTGACACTTTAGGTTTTGTTGCAGTAATACTCTATAAATTACGGCGTAGGAAATATATGTGACAACGCATTGCCACGCTGGCTAGGTAATACAGCGAGAATTCCGCGATTTTGTAATTATAAGATTTTGCAAGCGAGACAGAGCTCGGCCACCTCCCCGGCTAGCCGCCGAAGGCCACAGCCTAACGGCATGAATGGTGAACTGGGGAAGTTCTGTAATCCGTTTAGAGAGGCCACAGCGGCCGCCAGCCTCTGAGAGACGCACGGCTGCAGGTGTTCAAGTGTTTACCAAAACAGAGCAGTGGATAGCTGTGCTTGTTCTCGCCTATGTTCCACTAATTTTACGCCTCGAGTAACTCAAGTGGGGCAGGCAAGGAGTTCTGAATAACGAAACTTTCAATGCAAGAATCTGTGTTCGCTACGACGGGGAATCTTTCCGGGAAAATCTCGAGTGGACCCTCGGGAGAAAACTTCCAGTAAACGTGTTATTACCCACAGCTGTGGTTCTTCCCAGCCGGCGTGGGCGGAGTTTACTTGTGAAATTTTGTAGAAAGGGAAGGATTGTGGAAAAGAGTTCTATTCCCAGGCCATACATTGGTCGGCACTGGCAAACTGGGAATTTTGAGAGCTTCTAGTGATGTGATTCGCTCAGTAAAAGTTGAGGTGGGAAAACAAGAGGCGAAGAGCGATCTTGCTCGATTCTCGGTAGAGGTCTTCCGTTCTGTGCTCTCGTACTGAGAGAACGTTAGGCAAGTCGTCTCCCCTCTTGGTCTTTCGTTTTGAGCGGACGCTAGCCGCGCCAGTTCATTGTTGACAGAAACATTGTCGCAGTTAGAGAAGTTTACGGACAACAGTCTGGTGTTCAAATGCTGTAGGATAGTACTTTCCGAGACGCCACACGCCGACCGCACGGCTGCGCCGTCGCCGTCGAAGACTGCCGCTACAACAGGAATATTACGGTGAGCCGTTCCCGCTTCGGCCTGTGTTAGGAGTAACCTTAAATCGTTGGATCAACTGCAATTGCTGTTTCCACAGAGGTTTCACGATACTTTGGGGTTTAGTAGTTCTTCGTATTTTACGTTTGTGTCGATGTCAGTTGGTCAGCCAGTTTATAAGAGACCCCGTCTTGTACCGATTTTGTCACAGTTCACTGCCAGTGCCAGTTAGGAGGGTAATTTGTAAATTGTTGATTGTGTTTTATTCAGCATTGATCTGAAGGTTATAATAAAATTATTGTGATTCAGTAGAGCCTTTACTTTCAGCAGTTGATCCTGAACTTACCCTTATGCTTATTTTTTTATAATTGTGTATGTGTTTGATGTCATTGAACACCCTAAGTGTTCGTGATCGTTCATGTTCGGAAGGAAAATTAGGTGTGATTTATCGTCAACACTTCCACCGCAGATTAATTAGGGGTGACAGGGCCACATTTAAATCTAGCGTTATCCATTTTTGCGTACAGTTCCACTCCCAATTTCTCTGTAAGTTGTTTGTCACACGCAAAATCGGACAAGCAACTGTTACAACTGTTTGTAGGATAGTTTGGGGGTGGTGCGTGGCAGTGGGCGATTGCGATTGGCAAAAATCCGCGAAATATCGAGCAATAAATACTCTTAGATAAAGCTAAATAATAAATGACCATTAACTTTTCCGTATATATGAAATTGTTTTTATTGTTGCGTTCACGATGCATTGTAATGGCGGCAGAGTCCTCAACGTATTTAATCCATAATGTGGTGGGTGGAAGAGGGTGATTTTGGTTGGCAGATATCTCAATATAATGCGCGATGTGGAACACTTAGTTCTTTTAGAAAAAATCTATATTCTCTATGACTTCTGAACTTTACCCTGTTAGTGAATATACTCGCTTAGACAACCCTCGCCCTGTTCCATCCATACTGGCATTAACTTTACCTCACGCAGACATATTTAAATGCGGGTAACGCCACGGGGCCAGTGCTAGTTCAGTAATATTCTCTTACCATTTAAATTTTTAGTATTAAAAATTTAATATTTAAATGAAGCCGGAAAGGAAAAAAAATGGTTCAAATGGCTCTGAGCACTATGGGACTTAACTTCTAAGGTCATCAGTCCCCTAGAACTTAGAACTACTTAAACCTAACTAACCTAAGGACATCACACACATCCATGCCCGAGGCAGAATTCGAACCTGAGACCGTAGCGGTCGCGCGGGTCCAGACTGTAGCGCCTAGAACCGCTCGGTCACCGGAAAGGAAACGCGCGAATTTATAAAAAGGATTTTACTCACGAAGAACAAGCGAAATGTTTATCTGAAATCAATGTAGTGTACCGCTCGGTTATTCATTTGTTAAGAGTAGTTTTTGTTGTTGAGTTTATCCGGATCTTTTTCTTAGTGACTCTGTTGATCGTCGGTGAAGTTTGATTGACGGAGAAGAGATTAAAAACTGACGTGTTTGATCTTAAACGACGTTATTTACGTCTGAATCATCAAACTGCACAAGCATCGTATTATGTCGGACGAATGAAACAGTGAAAACATTTTCACATATACGGCAGAACTCGTAAGTCAGAGTATATAGTTTTCCTAAGGGTATTTATTGCTTCACATTTCGCGGAGTTTTGACCGCTACACTCACCCACTGCCAAGGACCGTGACCAAACTCCCTTACTAACAGCATGAGACCAAGGGCTATCTACCACCACAACGACTAGTGGCAGTGGATGGATATGTCTGTCAGTACGATCACACACAAGCCTTTTATGTATTGATTGTTCCGCCGGCTCTTAGTAGAATATTTTATACATTATGACTGAAACATAAGCAACACTGGTGTTATATCCTACAATATTTATTAACTGTTCCACGAACCAGTTTTCGGCCGTTACGCCATCATTAGGTACAAAGAAAAATATGTTGTGCAGCGAAATTTTGTTGCATCAAAGGTTTTAAACTAGTGCATCTACAGAGCATCTCCATTTCCAGAGATGAAAAAGTTAATGTTAGAATTAGGAATGAAACAAAAGACATTATTTCAGTGTAAATGCAATGTAAGATTATTGAACTAAGATAAAATATGTGACACAATAACTAATGAACTATAGAAAGATTCCAACAGTTGTACATAGAAAAAATAATTGAACAATAAACTTTGGTAACATATTCCAAAGATGTGGCTCAACAAAATAATCTTTTATTTAATAGGTCCCAAATTACTAACAGATAAGGTGTAATAGTGTTACTAAGCAGATCAGTGAAGCAGCTGTGATTATACCTGTACAAGGTAAAATTTTTTAACACAAAAAGAGAAATTATAGAAAAATGGGGCATGTGAGTAAGAGGAGTAATTTACAACATGGCGTGGACGGGATTGTGTAAGGGAACTGTGTCTGGCCCTCCAGTACTAAGCTTAGATTGATGGACATGTTTATTAATTTCCATTATTTCAATATAGTTCATATTCCTTCCTTTCTGGATGTGATGTAGTACTTCATGTTTCACCTCGAAATTATGACCTTCTTTAAGCAGGTAGTGTGCGAAGGTAGTGTCTCGGTTTCTAAGTTTCCAACTTTTGTGGTGCTCCTTCAAGCGGGTACATATTGCCCTGCCAGACGGACTTATATAGAATTTGCCACAATTACAAGTAATTTTATATATTCCATTCTTTTCCAAAGGTGGAGTGCTGTCTTATCACTAGGAAAAAAGTGTCTGACATTGTTGTCCACATAAAATGATGTTTTTACATTCGTGAATTTAAACTTTCTGGCTGTATCGAGTGTGACTTTTTCTAAGTATTGAATTGTGTACCATTTATTGCGTTCTTGAAGTGATGGGTCAAGGACGCGACAAAGAAGAGAGTACACCTGTTGTTTCTATTTTTTGTGCATTACGAAGTCTACTATGACAGGACGTTAGCCACTGTTTGATGGAATTTATACTCCTTTTATCAGTAAAGTTCCAGGATAAGTTCTTTTTTTAATAGAAAATTGCACTTACCAAGTAATGATCCTAGCTCCTATCGAAGTAGTCCCTTTGGCTATCTATACACAGCTGCCAACATTTATGGAGGCCTTGGAAGCAAGCAGGGAAATTTTCAACTGCGATGCATATAAGATCATTTGTCACAGCTCGTTGGATGTCTGTGATATCTTAATGAAGCTTTCCTTTCTGTCGCCTTTCCACTCGAGGAAAGAAGAAAAAATCGCAAGAAGACGGGCGAATGTAACGGATGTGGAATGGTAAGAATAGAATGTATCGCCAGATACTCGGTAATGGATTAAGCAGTATGGGGATTTGCATTGTCAGGCAGTAAGAACCAGTGCTGAGAATGTCACAAATCAGGTGATGTCGTACTGCCTATCGTAAACGTTTCAAGAATTCGATGTAAGTCGGCCGCGGTGGCCGAGCGGTTCTAGGCGCTACAGGCTGGAACCGCTTGACTGCTACGGCGACGGTTCGAATCCTGCTTCTGGCATGGATGTGTGTGATGTCCTTCGGTTAGTTAGGTTTAAGTAGTTCTAAGTTCTACGGGACTGATGACCTCACATGTTATGTCCCATAGTACTCAGAGCCATCTGAACCATTTAAACTTCGATGTAAAGAGTTTGGTTCACTGTTTGAGCTGGAGGAACATACGGTGAACTAATCCTTTACCATCAAAGAATGCGATCAACACTGTCTTTGTTCTCTGTCTTTGTTCTCGAAGGTTGACGTTTGACTATTTTGGAGGCTGGTGTCCAGGACTCTGCCATCAAGCACTTTGACATTCCGTGTGAGGCTCATACTGGTAGCACCAACTTTCATCCCCAGCGACAATCTTTGACAGAATTGCGGTCTGGCTCAATCCAGTAGTTGAGCAGAAATTCATTTGTCTTTCCTCTTTCCGTTCGTCTATTAGTGTGTGAGGGACGAGTTTTCTATTAAGCTTCCGTTTCCCTACATCTTAGCGTGAAATCTTATGGCACATATCACGATTTAAATTAAGTTCTTCTGATATCGCAAGCCCAGTTACATGTCGGTCCTTCTTGCAATAACTGCCTTACACGTTCCACGTTTGCATCGGTATGTGCTGTAGACGGGCGACCAGCTCTGGGATCGCCTCGCATAGAAACTCTGCCTTCACGAAACCTTTTGTGCCGCTCGAAAATAAGGCTTCCTGAAAGTGACTTACCTACATATGCTTGCTTAATCTTTGTCCACGTTTCACTAGGGGTTTTCCCGAGCTTAACGCAGAACTTAATGTTCAGCCTTTGCTCACAATCAACATCCATTGTGTCACTGTAACTAATGCGCCAACAGCCCAGACAGTGTGTTGCCAAGCACAGCCCTGCCATCTAGTGAGTTTGCGCGGAAACATGGCCAAGGTCATTTCAAGGACGCACACATACCAGGTAACATAAAAACAACTTTTGTTTCTTTTTAGTATTGCAAACTAAGAAATAAACAGACCTGTCCTGGAACTTTCCTGACAAAGGAGAGACAAAGAAAGAGAGAGAGAGAGAGAGAGGGAGGCGGAGAGGGAGAGGGAGAGGGAGAGAGAGAGAGAGAGAGAGGGGGGGGGGGTAACATCCTAGTCAGCAAAGAAGTAGTGGAACAAATTTGGAAATTTGTGGTAAGGACAATGGGAGAAAACTGCTGAGGTCACCTGTCGCTAGGTTTACACACTAACTTAACCTAGAATATCATAATTCCAATCCCAAAGAAACCAGGTGTCGACAGATGTGAAAATTACCGAACTATCAGTTTAATAAGTCACGGCTGAAAAATACTAACGCGAATTCTTTACAGACGAATGGAAAAACTGGTAGAAGCCGACCTCGGGGAAGATCAGTTTGGATTCCGTAGAAATAATGGAACACGTGAGGCAATACTGACCCTACAACTTATCTTAGAAGAAAGATTAAGGAAAGGCAAACTTACGTTTCTAGCATTTGTAGACTTAGAGAAAGCTTTTGACAATGTTGACTGAAATACTCTCTTCAAATTCTGAAGGTGGCATGGGTAAAATACAGGGAGCGAAAGGCTATTTACAATTTGTACAGAAACCAAGAGTCGAGGGGAATGAAAGGGAAGCAGTGGTTGGGAGGGGAGTGAGACAGGGTTGTAGCCTATCCCCGATGTTATTGAATCTGTATATTGAACAAGGAGTGAAGGAAACAAAAGAAAAATTCGGAGTAGGAATTAAAATCCATGGAGAAGAAATAAAAACTTTGAGGTTCGCCGATGATGATATAATTCTGTCAGAGACAGCAAAATGACCTGGAAGAGCAGCTGAATGGAATGGACAGTGTCTTGAAAGGAGGATATAAGATGAACATCAACAAAAGCAAAACGAGGATAATGGAATGTAGTCGAATTAAGTCGGGTGATGCTGAGGGAATTAAATTAGGGAATGAGACACTTAAAGTAGTAAAGGAGTTTTGCTATTTAGGGAGTAAAATAACCGATGATGGTTGAAGTAGAGAGGATATAAAATGTAGACTGGCAATGGCAAGGAAAGCGTTTCTGAAGAAGAGGAATTTGTTAACATCGAGTATAGATTTAAGTGTCAGGAAGTCGTTTCTGAAAGTATTTGTATGGAGTGTAGCCATGTATGGAAGTGAAACATGGACGATAACTAGTTTGGACAAGAAGAGAATAGAAGCTTTCGAAATGTGGTGCTACAGAAGAATGCTGAAGATAAGGTGGGTAGGTCACGTAACTAATGAGGAGGTATTGAATAGGATTGGGGAGAAGAGAAGTTTGTGGCACAACTTGACTAGAAGAAGGGATCGGTTGGTAGGACATGTTCTGAGGCATCAAGGGATCACCAATTTAGTACTGGAGGGCAGCGGGGAGGGTAAAAATCGTAGAGGGAGACCAAGAGATGAATACACTATGTAGATTCAGAAGGATGTAGGTTGCAGTAGGTACTGGGAGATGAAGACGCTTGCACAGAATAGAGTAGCATGGAGAGCTGCATCAAACCAGTCTCAGGACTGAAGACCAAAACAACAATAACAACATAACTTAAGCTAAGTACAACACACACACCCATACCCGAGGGAGGACACGAACCTCCGGCTGGGAGAGCCGCACGAACCGTGACAAAACGCCGTAGACCGCGCGGCGAAATAATGGAACAAATGAATAAAGAAGGCAGAGAACGTACGTGGCGAGAGCCTTGATCTGCTCCTCTGCGCCGCCACCACGCTTCTTCGACGTTGGGCAGAGGCATTTCACTTCGCCTCCAGGGCCAGGCGCGGACGCTGGCGAAGAGGGCTCTGGGGGCGCCTTCAGACTGGCGGTGAGTACCAGGGTGCCCGCACCAGGGACCTCCATGTGCAGCGGGGAACCCCCGGGTACCAGCGCCTTGCCTATCGTCAGCGGCTCCTCGCCCGAGGCGCAGATGATGCGCGCCTTCACCGGCACCGTTGTCTGCTCGGCTTTCTCAGCCGCCTCCGCTGACCCCGCTTCTGTCTCCTCTGACGGAGATGCCGCCACCTCGCCTTCTTCTTGTCCTCCGGCATCGCCGGGCTCCTCCTCGACCTCCGGGGCTGCTTCGGCTTCACCCTCTTCCTGTCATACGCATAATCCTCGGTCACATACGAGACTCATTCAGTAATTAAACAGACAAATAGCAGTACAGCAAAAATTTTTTGTTAAAGCAATACAATTTTCATCTATTTTTCGTCATAATCCCCACCAACTGTAAGTAGACTGTTTAGGTTTTTATGTTGATAACGCCACGTACCACT
Organism: Schistocerca cancellata; assembly: GCF_023864275.1. Classification (NCBI taxonomy): domain Eukaryota; kingdom Metazoa; phylum Arthropoda; class Insecta; order Orthoptera; family Acrididae; genus Schistocerca; species Schistocerca cancellata. Next base: position 1,070,179,461 of record NC_064626.1, read on the forward strand.
CTATATGAAAATCACTGACTGTGCTGTGTGAAGTCTGTGGCTGGTTTGCATTGTTGGAATATTTGCTATTGTAGTGTTGGGCAGTTGGATGTGAACAGCGCGCAGCGTTGTGCAGTTGGAGGTGAGCCGCCAGCAGTGGTGGATGTGGGGAGAGGGATGGCAGAATTTTGAGAGCGGACGAGACTGGATGCCATGAACTGATATATATTATATGACTTTTGAACACTATTAACCCATTAGCGCCGTGCGTTGCCATATGGCAACGTTTGTAACACTTTTTTAAAATTGTTGATTCCACAACATCAATGAAGCGAGAGTGTTGGCAGCACTGGATTCCGTTCCGCAAGACTGTAAAGATCACTACAATGCAACAGTTTTAACAATACATTTAAATTCTGCGGCTTAAGTAGTGTTGGAAGTCGTTGTGTGCTGAATGACGAAGAAAAATGGAGTATAAGTTCGAGTAAGTATGTTTTACACGGTAACTTACGATATACAATTCGGTTTTTTTAGTATGGCTGTGCTTTAAATACTCAAACATATATTCTTTGGAGGTTACTGCTTGCAGTGAAATAAATTACTTTCATTTAGGCCATTTGAACGTCGGTGTTGCCTTATGGCAACGCTAGGCGCTTGTACTCAGTAAAAGGACGAATTTTCTCTTTTTTGTTTTAGAAAAGGTTTCTCACTTGCTGAGGCACTGGAGATTCTTTATAATGATGATATTGAAGGTGATGTGTTTGTTAAGCCCCCAGATCCGAATAGAGAAGAATGATAGATTATTGTATGTGCGGTGACTGGACAACTCAGTTGTCACAATGGTCACTTCTTCATGTGGTGCACAAGAAGTTGGCCAAGTCAAGAGATTCTCGCAATTAAAAAAGCGAAATATAATGATTCCCAGACCAAAACTGGTAGCCAAATATAACACATATATGGGAGGTACTGATCAGATGGATCAGAATCTATCATGCTAACGCATTGCAGTAAGAAGCAGTATCTCTTTACACGGGTGTTAGATGTCTCCATACAAAACAGTTGGATTTTGTATAATAAAGCAAGAAACCAAACTATTTCTCAGCTTGATTTCAAGAGAGAAGTAGCAACAGTGCACTTGCAAAGACACCAAGCTTTACCAAAAGGAGCTGGGAGACCATCTGCATCAAGTGCATGTTCCGACAGCCGCATATCAGATTCAATTACGTTTGATAAGACTGACCACCTCGTCCAGCACACAGAAGGAAAGAAGAAGAAAAGGTGTGCACATAACGACTGTAAATCTATTGTGAGAACAATGTGTTCAAAGTGTAATGTGGGATTGTGTATTGACTGTTTTATTACATTTCGTGTAAAACAATACTAAGTTCAAGGTTTGATTTTTATTATTAATTGCACTGTGTTACAAAGTATCAATTGTATGATGAAAACTGAATAATAAATTTGCACAAAACTTGTATATGTAATAAGAAATTTCAATAACCTACATATTTTAGTTGAAGTTGTAATCCATATAAACTTAGGTAGTGAAAGCGCCTAGAGTTGCCATATGGCAACATCAAATATCTCGCTAATGACGGTAATGACTTTCGTCAAAACAACTATGTTGCATAATTTACGCCTTTTACAGACATAATAAGGAATTTTTTTTTAATCACAAAAAAATTAATTCCGGCGCTAGTGGGTTAAGGTAAATACATTGTTTGTTCTCTATCAAAATCTTTCATTTGCTAACTATGCCTATCAGTAGTTAGTGCCTTCAGTAGTTAGGATCCTTTATTTAGCTGACAGTATTAGCGCTCGCTGTATTGCAGTAGTTCGAGTAACGAAGATTTTTGTGCGGTAAGTGATTCATGAAAGGTATAGGTTGTTGTTAGTCACGGACATTCTTTTGTAGGGCTTATTGAAAGTCAGACTGCGTTGCGCTAAAAATACTGTGTGTCAGTTTAGTGATGATCAGAATAAGTAAAGAGAGAAATGTCTGAGTACGTTCAGTTTTGCTCAGCTGTTTGAAAATCAAATAACGTAAGGGGTTTACCAGCACAGTAATTCATTACACGTGAAACACCCCCTTAGAAAAGTTTGTGAATTACTGTGCTGGTAAACCCTTACGTTATTTGATTTACAAACAGCTGAGCAAAACTGAACATACTCAGACATTTCTCTCTTTACTTATTCTGATCATCACTAAACTGACACACAATATTTTTAGCGCAACGCAATCTGACTTTCAATAATCCGTACAAAAGAATAATGGCCGTGACTAATAGTAACATATACCTTTCATGAATCACTTACTTCACAAAAATCTTCGTTACTCGAAGTAATGCAATACAGCGAACGTGAATACTGCCAGCTAAATAAAGGATTCTAACTACTGAAGGCACTAACTTCTGATAGGCATAGTTAGCAAGTGAAAGATTTTGATACAGAACAAACAATGTATTTACCTTAATAGTGTTCAAAAGTCATAATATATACATATCAGTTCATGACATCCAGTCTTACAAATTTACTGTCCCTGATGGACACACGTCCAGATCATCCGCTCTCAAAACTCCGCCATCTCTCTCCCCACATCCACCACTGCTGGCGGCTCACCTCCCAATTGCGCAACGCTACGCGCTGTTCACATCCAACTGCCCAAGGTTCCCAACTGCCCAACACTAGAATAGCAAGTATACCAACAATGCAAAACCAGCCACAGACTTCACGCAGCACAGTCAGTGATTTTCATATAAAGCACTACGAGGCGTTACCAACATAAGAACCTAAACAGCCTACTTACACAACTTCTACGCACTTCTTCAAATAAGTTATGGAAATGCAATCGCGTGACGTCGACAATCACCGATGTTTCGACAACTGCACAGCCTGTCATTTTCAAAGCAAAACTGCAGCGATTTAGTGCTGTGCAACGAATTTCCAGCCTTGAAGTTGCAAAGCAATTCCGAAAAAATAAAACACACACACACACACACACACACACACACATACACACACACACACACACACACACACACACACACACACACACACACACACACACACTGTAAGCACTAACTCTATCAAACAAACCAAAGATGACCGACGTCAGAAGTTGTTGACATATAAATTAATAATCAAAAGGTGAGATTGCGTAAACTCTGTCCCTCTTGTTTTTTGACAAATGAGAGTGCTGTATTCCACGCAGAATTTATACAAAAACCATCATCTCTATTTATAAGGTTACTTTCTAATATAATTTCAACCACTTCCTTAAAAACAATACCTCAATAGCTGGAAGTGCATGACAGAATCTCCGTGTAGTTGTATTCGACAGGATGACAGGTGCCAAGACAATGTTATGCAACGGAGGATTTGCTCGGTTGTTTTAAGCTTGCGTGACGCGTGTCCTCTATAAACCAGTTCTGATAGTCTGGCACCGGTTCAAAAATGTTCAAATGTGTGTGAAATCTTATGGGACTTAACTGCTAAGATCATCAGTCCCTAAGCTTACACACTACTTAACCTAAATTATCCTAAGGACAAACACACACACACCCATGCCCGAAGGAGGACTCGAACCTCCGCCGGGACCAGCCTGGCACCGGTCATCCTATGGATACCAACACGGAGGTTCAGACGTGCACTTTCAGCTACTGGAGTAGAGCTATTAAAGAAGCAGTTGATATTAAATTAGCAAGTAACCTTGTAAATAGAGATGGAGGCTTTTGCTTAAATTCTGTGTGGAATCCTGTTCCCTCCCTTGTCAGAAAACAGAGGGACGGCGTTAATTCTACCTCACCCACTGTTTCGTAATTTTCACTGTCGACAACTTCTAGTGTCGGTCGTCTTTGGTTTGTGTGGTGTCGCTAGTGTTTATACTGTGATTCGCCTATCGACCCGGTGTGAGAGCCGTATAACGAATAGTGCTCCCATTGAACTCTTGTACGAAAAACTGAGTCACTCTTTCATTTGATGTGATATTTATAATTGAAGTTGGATGTAATATATGCAACAACACCTTTAAAATCCGATATTCATTTTTAAACACCAAGTATACTAAAGAAACAGGAGGCCGAAAAAACTAATCACTGGGAGCGCCCCTTAGTAGGGGAAGGATTGGAAGAAGCGATACTCGTCGCTCTTAATGTCAGGCTCACTTCAGAGACTGTAACGCCGGAAATGCATATCCTCCTATTTCCATCTATTGTACTATAAGTTTGTTTTCTTTATTTTTGTTACCTGAATATATAACATTTCTGTGTCTTCGTATATTGTAATTGTTTTACTATTTGTATATATATATTTATGCATTTATGTCGATGTATAATTGGTTTGTTTCGTAAATATTATTTGTATTTTTGCGCTGGGTCTTGCCTAGGGAAAACTGCTATCGAACGATTACATCGATAGGTCGTGTGAAGAATCAAAGTGTGTAGGATCTTTGGTAGTGTTAACTCTGGCGCGTGGAGCGCGGGCAGAGGGAGTCTGGCTGGAGTAGCGAGTGGAGCAGGTGTGTTGTGTGAAGCTCCCGCAAGTTGCCGCGCTTTCGGGGTTTGGCAGCATGTAATTGCGCTCGACTTGCGATGATAGTTTCTGACATGGTGTCGCGGACGGGAAGCATTAGCTGGCGCACATCAAGAACCCAATTCGTCTGGTGACCGTGTCGAGAAGAAGGCGCGCCAACATCCAGCTTCTGCAACAGCGACGGCCGACAATGAGTGACTGTCGCCACCTCCTCGATCGACGGCTTCAAACCTTCAATCAACCAACAAGGAAGACTGGAAGCACGTAAAGTTTTAGAACTGTATGGCAGACCTCAGCTTTTCAATCTGTTCAAATCACAAAATTACAGCAACGTAGCATGAACCTTTGTTGCTCATTGTCCCAATTGCATTACCAAGCAGGGTCCCTTCCTTTTCCGGAATGAACCCGAGTGTCATTGAAATTCAAACGCCAGCATTAAAGTAATATTCTATTTCACTGCGTTAATTTCAAAGTTCAATTAAGGCATTCATAGCTAGCTACAATATTTAGATTACACAAGCACGAATTAAGAGTGCGAGCTTTGTTACCGTATTTTAGCTTACCTGTGACTGCAGCTCTGCTTGGTACGTACTAAATTTTACTATTGTTAATTGTTCAGAATCATTTAATTAAAGTTCAAAGTTAAATCTGTTATTTCTAAATTGCGTAGATGCAAGTAGCTTTTGAAATGATTGTTGAGGTAGTCCAAGACTAACCATATTTTACTGAATTTCGATGTGCTTGAGAAAGAAAGCTCACTATTAACTTCAGTCACTAAATTAACTTTCGATTTTCCGGTTTTATTAATTCTTTTGCTAAATTAAGTCAGAGTGTAGCGAAATTTATTACTTCTGACAAACTTTCAGTTTTCACACTACACGTGTCAACCTTCAGTTGCCACGCTTCTAGTGCTAATTATATGTGTAATAACCTTTCTTTTTCAGTTACTATAGTAATTGTCCTTAGGACTGGCGACCGTAATTTCCCCCAAATCTCAAATATCTAATTACCGCTAGTTGATTGTTAACGTAACGGCCGCACATTTACTTCCTTTATTAACTTTACCCCTTTTCAAAATTAATTTCCACCAGTTACATTTGCATTTTTCCTTTCATTTAGATGTAACCCTTTCCTCCCTCTTTACCGACAAATTAACTTCGGTGACGATTGCTTTTCCCAAATTTCCATTAGGTACACGCGGTTTAATTTTTCTCTGTCATTAAGGTCGATAAGTGAGGGGGAGGTTACAAGACACATGTGGACGGTTGACAGTGATAGTTGCCCCTTGCGAGGCAAGCCGCTTGGTACGGCGGCGGACACTTCAGATGCTGGTCAGCATCAGACAGCTTGGTCCAGCACGCCATTATCAGTGAGCTCCATCGGCGTAACGCCAACTGTTATGTTGGGAGACAGTCCAGAAACACGAGAAAAAGCAGATAGTGGCATACAGGCTGTAAGGGAAAAATTCCATCCACATTGCTGTCAGCAATTTATTGTAACATACTTTCCAGTAATGGGGGAAAGGACTGTTAACTTCAGAGACTTGCGGGGCGTCAACTAATAGCGAACAGTAACAGTGCAACACTTTGTTTCAGAATTATTTTGTTGGTTACTGGGGAAAATAGAGCTGAGAATTGGTTCAGTGACCTGCTAACCACTGTTCCATTAAAGACTTAAACGTTCCTCGCTCTGAAAGTATGTTCTCGTGGAACTTTGATTGAGACATGAGATAGGGACAGGTAGCTTAAACAACGAAATAAGAAAGTCCGATCGTTACAATAGGAAGCTGGGGGACCTGTCGCAGTTGCCGATGAACTTGATGTCGCGCAAGCTTCTTTCATCGGGCCAAAAGATAAAAATTCGAAGCTCAGGGCTATACGGACGACGAGGTCAACTACCACCCACTTTGCCACAGCGTCGCTTGTGCTTGATGACGAAAGAAGTCCTGAAGCATGCATTTCCTTTGCCATCCCGGACATTTCCTCTTCATGGTGGGCTTGACTTTGTTATCAATCGTGTCTGAGTAGTAGAGGCTATTGATGGTGGTGGGTTGCTCCTCCAAAAAATCACAGAATAACTATGGGTGCTACAAAAGGTGGTTAATTTGAACTTCGGAGCCGATGTTTGCGTTTTGAGTTATTTTTACGGGTAGGTCAGTCAGGATACATCCACTGTATACTTCGACTCCTGAACTCTGACTGAATTATCCAAGTTTCATCAGAGGTACAAGTTAATCCAAAAATGTATCACCTTCGCTACTGAAACGATTTTTGAGCTCGGTGCAAATGCAAAATCTCTATTTTTTGTGATGAACGGCATGCTGTCTCGGAAACCACCTTGTACAAGTCCTACAGTAATTCAGTATGGAATAGGTTGTGCGAACACTTACTCGACATTTCTCAGCAATTTTTTCAATTGTTAAGTGTTGCTAAGAAATCAACATGAGCTTGCAACACTGAGGCGCTCGTCAGTTACACTTACGCGGTCAACTATAAACATTCCCAGAGAAGCGTATAAACAGTTCATGCAACTACTGCCGTATAGTCTATACATATGAGAGAATGTTGCTGAACGTTGTACACTTTTTGACAGTAAAAATCTGCTCACAGAACGCTGTTCTTCAAGCGTACTTTCTTCGAGTGGGCACACTTGACTGTAAGAACTTAGTCGTTATGCTCACGTAAATATTAATGGAAGAAATGACTGACGTTCTTCACAAAGTTGCCAGGAAACACACAAAAATTTCAGTTTCCTGTATTAGGCGTTGTCTTCCCTATACAGGGTGTTTCAAAGTTATGGCAACAAACTGCGAGGGCATGTAGAAGGTGTCTTGAGGAACAAAATGAGGACAGTAACAGGTGTCTAGGAACGTCATCCAACAGTGCAGCAGGGCGTCGAATTTATAGGTGCCGGCGCCTCCCGCTAGAACTTCAGTCCAGCAACAGTCCTAACGTTGTATGCGAACAGACTTCGGGCAGAACATCTCGCAATATACCTGACAGCAGTCTGGAACGCTCAATGCGGCCACACCTGTTACATAAACACTCTAGAGACCGGTAATAGCAATAGCGGCACACTGGAACTACCAACATATGCAGTAGAAACACAGGCTCTCTCAGTCGTAGTATGTCGCGTGCTGAGATGCCGCATCATGGAGACATTCACCTAGGCCGAGCAGCGCGAAATGCATTTCGCGTGTGTTGGGTAAGAGACAATGGGCGCGTAGTCTTGAGCGTCTATGGCCAACGATATTCCAATAGGCGTCAGCCGCCCCACTCCATGGTGGCAGCCATCAATCGTCGTCTAGGTGAAATGGACGAATTCAAAGGGCGTCGAAACGACAGAGGCCATACACGAAGCGTACACACATAACGAATGCGGATGACTTGCTAGAGAGGTTCGATGCAGATCTATACACAAGTACTGCACGTTCGCTGTGGAACATCCACTGCAAAATTCCTCTCAGCGATTTGGAGGGTGCGGTGTGAGGAGGCAAGGTATCCATTGCATCTTCAGAAGACACGAGCGCTCCATGTGTGCACTTCTGGCAATGGCTTCTGCAGCGTTGTGCCGGCAGCTGTATTATGCGACATATGTGTTGTTCGCGGACGAGGCGACCTCCACCCTTGAGGAGCACCCACAGTTGGCATGTATGTGTTGAGGCCAGAGGCCACGCGACCCACGAACGAGGTCATCAGGAAAAGTTCACCATCAGCGTATGGTCTGGTATCGTACATGATACCTGATTGACCCCTACATGCTGCCCCCCTGGACTTACTCGCTGGATTGGTCGAGGTGGCCCTGTAAGGACGACGACTCGGTCGCCTGACCTCAACATGCTGGACTTCTTCCTGTGGAGCCGCCTGAAAAACGTGGTGTACGAAACCTCTGCAGAATCAGCGGGAAACCTAGTGCGAGCCTACACGCAGCGTGTGAAGCTGTTCACACCATGCCCGACATATCTGAGCGAGTGTGGCAGTCAATGATAGGCAGATGTCAGACATGCTGCGACGCAACTGTACTTAATTCGTAAGTGGGGAAAGCATTGTTGCATGGAGTATCAGCGATCCGATAAACTAATTTAAACAAGTGGGACATTTAGTTGTCATCGTTTCTTTCACGTCCTGATCACTTTGTACACTGTATTTAATTTCCTTTACTAATGGAAGAGATGGTAATGTACATTCCTTAAATACCATAGTCTGATGCCTTTTACACTGTCTACATGCGTGGTTCCTCCTCGTTTCCTTGCATTCGTGATTATTGTACTTTAAAATCAACTCAGCAACGGCGTCCCGGAACGTCTGCCGTTATTCATACACACATAAAAATAAGTTTTTCATCACCCTGTCTCCCAGAACTCCTGAAGATAGACGTTGACTGTGGATATTGTATCACAAACACAGTCCCTTTGACTGTTCAGAGATGTCACTAAACCCGCCCAAAGATGTAAACAACCATGCATGAGCAGCGCCTATTAGACGGAGGGGGTCCGACGGCGGATCAGTTCCAGTCGTTCCACCAAGAAGGAGGTACACGGCTCGTCTTGTCTGTAGTTCAACCATGCCTAGACGGTCAATACCGCGGTTCGATCGCGTCCGCATTGTTACTTTGTGCCAGAAAGGGTTCTCAACAAAGAAAGTGTGTCTCGGAGTGAACCAAAGCGATGTTGTTCGGGCATGGAGGAGAGATGCAGAGAGACAGGAACTGTCGACGACATGCCTCGCACAGGCCGCCCAGGGGCTACTACTGCACTGGATGACCGCTAACTACGGATTATGGCTCGGAGGAACCCTGACAGCAACGCCACCATCTTGAATAATGCTTTTCGTGCAGATACAGGACGCCGGCCGCGGTGGTCTAGCGGTTCTAAGCGCTCAGTCCGGAACCGCGCGACTGCTACGGTCGCAGGTTCGAATCCTGCCTCGGGCATGGATGTGTGTGATGTCCTTAGGTTAGTTAGGTTTAAGTAGTTCTAAGTTCTAGGGGACTGATGACCACAGATGTTTAGTCCCATAGTGCTCAGAGCCATTTGAACCATTTTTTAGATACAGGACGTCGTGTTACTACTCAAACTGTGCGCAATAGGCCGCATGTTGCGCAACTTCACTCCCGACGTCCATGGCGAGGTCCATCTTTGCAACCACGACACCATGCAGTGCAGTATAGATTGGCCCAACAACATGCCGAATGGACCGCTCATGATTGGCATGACGTTCTCTTCACCGATGAGTGTCGCGTATGCCTTCACCTAGACAATCGTCGGAGACGTGTTTGGAGGCAACCCGGTCAGGGTGAACGCCTTAGACACACAGTCCAGCGAGTGAATGTGGAGGTTCTGTTTTGGGGTGGCATTATGTGGAGCCGACGTACGCCACTGGTGCTCATGGAACGCGCCATAACGGCTGTACGATACGTAGATGCCATCCTCCGACCGATAGTGCAACCATATCGGCAGCGTACTGGCGAGGCATTCGTCTTCATGGAATACAATTCGAGCCCCTATCGTGCACATCTTGTGAATGACTTCCTTCAGGGTAACGGCATCGCTCGACTAGAGTGGCCAGCATGTCCTCCAGAGATGAACCCTTTCGAACATGCCAGGGATTGATTGAAAAGGGCTGATGACGTGACCTACCAACCAGTCTGAGGGATCTACGCCGAATCGCCATTGAGGAGAGGGAAATCTGGACCAACAGTGCCTTGATGAACTAGTGGATTGTATGCCCTGACGAATACAGGCATGCATCAATGCAAGAGGACGTGCCACTGGGTATTAGAGGTACCGGTGTGTACAGCAATCTGGACCACCAGCTCTGAAGGTCTCGCTGTATGATGGTACGACATGCAGTGTGTGGTTTTCATGAGCAAAAAAAAGGGCGTAAATGATGTTTATGTTGATCTCTATTCCAGTTTTCAGTACAGGTTCCGGAACTCTCGGAACCGAGGTGATGCAAATCTTTGTTTAGATGTGTGTTTAATGTGGCCGACTGCCGCACACTGCATCGGAGTTGACGGCTATGGCAGCTGCGTAGATCGACGTTCGCCCCGATAATTTCGAAGCTGTCGTTCTCTCTCTGTTACATTCTGTATTCTACACCTCAAAAAATCGGAGTTTGTATAGGAGTTTCCGGGAGACAATAAACTGCGAATAGAAGCTAGTGTCCATCATCGTCAGTCTGGCATTCACAGGAGACGTGGGCTGTCTATGCAGCAGCTACCTCCATCTACTCCACTGACGATCGAGGCATCCGGTCGCGATCACCAAATAATAAAAACGACAGTCTCGATCTGGCCACAGTCTGTTCGCGTACGTCACGCCTGTTGCCGGAGGAGAGGCCTATTGCCAGGCGCCAGCGCCTATAGCATCATCACTCCGTAGTGTCGTTTGGATGATGTTTCCGGACACGGAATACTATCCTCATTTTGTTCCTCAAGACACCTTCTACATTCCCTCGAAGTCTGTCGGTGTAATTCTGAAACAGTATAGGTTTACTGTTTGACTGTTGAACGACTGTTAAATGGTAAATTGTATTGTTTAGTGTTCTGGAGAACACGTTGCACTATGTTACAGATACAAATCGATGATACTAATGCAAGAACAGTTAAACACAGCGTGCAATATCTCACAAAAGCACGCTGAACAAAAAAGTTGCCAGCCCAGAAGACATCATGCTAATAATGTATAACATCGCCCTACACTTGAGAAATGTCTCAGTTGGGCGAAGGAAAGAGTCTAAAAGTTTCTTCAGGTATGTCATATCAAGTTGAAGCCACTTGCTGATGCTTAGTTCTCGCAAAGCAACCAAACTGCGGGGATGTTACTTGTCACAGGCATTTTCTGTGGGAGTAAGATCTGCTGATTTAGCAGAACACTCGAGGAGCGACAGGCTGTCTGAGTGTTAGTCAAACAGGTAATGTATACTGAGGTGACAAGTCACGGGATACCTCCTAATAACGTGTCGGACTACTTCTCGCCCGGCGCAGTGCAGCACTCAACAAACCCCTCTGTTAGAGTGTGGCGGAGACTTCATGAAGCCATGGACTGAAGGCGTCAACAAGGCACAGTGCAAGCTGGTGGTGGTTCCATAATGGTGTAGACTGTGTCTGCATGGAAAGGACTGGGTCCTCTGGTCCAACTGAACCGATCATTGACTGTAAATGGTTATGTTCAGCTACTTGGAGCCCTTTGCAGTCATTCGTGTACTTCATGTTCCCAAATAAAGGTGTAATTTTTATAGATTACAATGCACCCAATCACCGGTTTGAAGCCAACCTGCATTTGAAACGGGCTCCCTCAACTCTTGTGCACAAAGGCGTGCAGTATACTGCTACAATCGTTTTCAATAATATCACAGGAATTCAAAAATCTGAGCAGTAATCCAAGCGCTTTTAAATCGAAACTGAAGTTTCTCGTCATGGGTCAGTACTTCTATTTTGTTGGGGAGTTCCTTGAAAGATTAAGCTGATTTGTTGATTGCGTTTACTTAAACTTATGGCTTGACTTTTTTGGGTTCCTAAACATTTTATTTTTATCTGTTATTACTTTTATGTTGTAATTTCATGTATTGACATGTTCTGTGATCTTGGAGCTTTGCTCCTCAATTTGGTCCTACAGAACTTGACATGCAAATAAATAAATAAACAAACATTCTGGAGAATTCGAACAAATGATTGGGACATAATTGAGAGTAAAACGTTCTCGGTTTTCAAGCCGCGTCATTCGAATAAAAATCCTCGAGCTTTCGATGACCATCTCCGCCATCGTCGTCAGGAGTTCACTGACTACTGGGGGCGCCTACGGTTTCTCGCTTATATAAGGATGATGGCATCATCAGCAGCCAATCATATAGACCCAATGTGACGCGCGCGCATAAGTCGACCCGGGCAGCTGGCAAAGCTATTGCCCGTGGCAGCACCGGTGACGTCAGGTGGCGCCAGGGGCAGGCGCCACGTTTGAAACTGCCGCTCCCCCGTCGCGCAACTGTCTTTGCTTTCTTTCGATGTCCAACGCCCGTCCCCATGCCCTGCTGAGTGTGTTCCTCTGGTCTCCGTTGAAATTGTTGTTGTTTAAACGAATCTCAGCCGCTTCCTTTATAATGGAGACCTAATATGTAGATGCATGAGCCTACACTTCTGTATTTTCGAACTGTATTTTATGTCCGTTTTCTAGGCAATGCTCCGCTATGGACGACTTATCAAACTCCCTTTATTTTATATGGCGCTTGTGCTCACTACAACGCTCCGCAACCGTGCGAATTGTTTGTCCGATATACATGGTGCCACATTCACAGGATACACCATACACGCCGGACACTCGAAGAGCAATGTCGTCTTTACCAGGGCCGGAACACTGGTCTTAGCCCATGTTTCTGCAGCAGACGTCCGAACTTGTTGCTAGTTGTTCCAAAGTATGGCAGGAATGCAGTCCGTTTGGCCTCTTCTACTGATTCACCAGGTGTCTTTCGTCGGCGGCCCTTGAGAGTGTTTGCGATGTCTCTTTTATTAGAATTGACGCGGCTTGAAAGCACAGAACGTTTTATTCATGTATGCCGTTGCGAAAGACTCCGAGGACACATAACTGAGAGGTCAGTTTGTGCCAAAAATCCTGCACCGGCAACATTTTCGAAATTATAGACGGTTATAGAGTCAGCATGGCTTAATATTTCTGCAGGGGGCTTCTAGCCGCTTGTTGAGTCTATGCCATGTCGAGTTGCTGCACTACGCCGGGAAAAAGGAGATCCGATACTATATTAGGTGGTATCTCATGACTTGTCATCTGCACTAAGCCGGGAAAAAGGAGATCCGATACTATATTACGTGGTATCTCATGACTTGTCATCTGCACTAAGCCGGGGAAAAGGAGATCCGATACTATATTAGGTGGTATCTCATGACTTGTCATCTGCACTAAGCCGGGAAAAAGGAGATCCGATACTATATTAGGTGGTATCTCATGACTTGTCATCTGCACTAAGCCGGGAAAAAGGAGATCCGATACTATATTAGGTGGTATCTCATGACTTGTCATCTGCACTAAGCCGGGAAAAAGGAGATCCGATACTATATTAGGTGGTATCTCATGACTTGTCATCTGCACTAAGCCGGGAAAAAGGAGATCCGATACTGTATTAGGTGGTATCTCATGACTTGTCATCTGCACTAAGCCGGGAAAAAGGAGATCCGATACTATATTAGGTGGTATCTCATGACTTGTCATCTGCACTAAGCCGGGAAAAAGGAGATCCGATACTATATTAGGTGGTATCTCATGACTTGTCATCTGCACTAAGCCGGGAAAAAGGAGATCCGATACTATATTAGGTGGTATCTCATGACTTGTCATCTGCACTAAGCCGGGAAAAAGGAGATCCGATACTATATTACGTGGTATCTCATGACTTGTCATCTGCACTAAGCCGGGAAAAAGGAGATCCGATACTATATTAGGTGGTATCTCATGACTTGTCATCTGCACTAAGCCGGGAAAAAGGAGATCCGATACTGTATTAGGTGGTATCTCATGACTTGTTATCTGCACTAAGCCGGGAAAAAGGAGATACGATACTATATTAGGTGGTATCTCATGACTTGTCATCTCAGGGTTTGTGCCGCTGCAAGCAATGACCTTTCGGAAGGTACCCAACGCCAAACGTTCAGGTTTCTTCACAATGTTCGATCGGAAACTAGCCGAGATGGGCCTGTGTTCACTGACAGTTGCACGTCCTCTCGGGATTGAAATCGATTGTCACTGACAGGGCGTGGATCTCTGTCTCCAGTCGCTGCCGGTTAGGATATCTTTAAACAGCGTTGCATGTCAGCGAGTAGTACACCACTCCTTGTAGACACGTTGGACAGACAACATTGATACATTAGCAAATTGTGCAACTTCATTGGTGCTGTGGTTACGGATACTTCCAGACACAATGGTTCATTTGCCACTCAGTCACGTCTCCGGATCAACTCATCTTATTGCACTGATCACCAACAACCGACTGGCACATACACACCACTTCACTGCCATACCTCACGTCAGCTGTGGAGAGTGACGTAACCACCTGATAGCAGTCCTACACGATCTACACTGCTCCAAAGCGGTCAGTGTGCTCTTTGGAGGAGGTGACCAAAGTTTCGTCCGGCGCGCTTCTGAGTGGTGTAGGAGTGGTGACTGTTCCTTTTAATGCTGTCTGGCAGGGAAAAGCGAGCCCGGCGACTCTTATCAAGATGAGTTTACGAATCTAGCAGTACTGAGAATACCAGGGTCTACCGATATACGTTTCCTTATCTAATCGGTGGAGTAATATACGGTACAGTCACATTAATGTGGCCACCGCCTATGTTCGACGTCAACCACTCAGAGATGGCAGCACTAGCAGTGGACGGTATATAAAGCGTGTTGGGGGGAAGCAGAAAACACTGAAGTCGTCGTCCGAATGGGGAAAGGAAGCGATTTATCTTACATCCTAAAGGCCATGGCTTTCCGACCAAGGATGAAAGCATTTCCGAAACGGTTGAAATTGCAAACTCTTGGCGTGCCGCCATGGTTAAAGTATAGAAACTTTGTGTTCTGCCTTACGGCGGGTCTTGTCATGGGGGAAGCGTCGTCGGAGAGGTCCACCGCATGAGCGTCTAGGAAAATGATTCCAGTGTTGGTTTCCCGTTGCCTTCCACTGATGATGATGAAATGATAATGAGGACAACAGAATACCCAGTCCCTGAGCGGAGAAAATCTCCGACCCAGTCGAGCCCCTTGGGGTGACCACATTTTTTAAAATTCTTTGTTGATCTCATTTTGTTCTATTTTGTTCGTTGTATATGTTCGGGGAGGACGTCTCATGACCCCCGCTCATGTTGTTCGTTGATCTGTTCACTCAGTTTTTATTTTATTTTATTTTTATTACAGAGGGTAGCTAACCCTCTGACCGAACACACTGAGCTACCGTGCCGGCAACACTCAGCTATCGGGGCGGACTTACGCCAAGTTTACACGACGACCCTAGGTTGAAGGCAACTGCGCTACCGGCCACTGACCACTGACTTGCGCAACTCGTCGGTGAAACTAAACGCTTTCGGCATGTTCCAACTTTGGCGACATTAGTTGCATGAGTTTGGAGGTTATGTGTGTTCGTAGTGTGTAGGCAAACTGGAATATGCAGTGAACAACGAAGAATAATGTTCGCTTTTTGAATATCTATGCTTTGCATAGGTGTTTGTGGGATCTCAGTGATGCTGATTACAAAAATAAGCAACATATTGCTGCTCCTGAGACCTTCATGTGGAATCAGAACACAGATAGTTTGACAATATGTGAGCTGCAGGGCAAAATTTATTGAATTAGAAGCACATATACAACTGAATTGTGAAAATGTAGTTCTTGCTGGGGAAATGCTCTGGTCTTACAAAACTAAAATCCCATCGTTCGATTTGGCCGACTCTTTTTTTTTAAGGATATTGTTGACAGGAGGGAAGGCTACACAAATCAAGAAGCTGCATTCTTTATTTAATATTCATCTATCTGAAACGTCGCAGCAGTGCTCCCCATTCACATGTTTGATCTTTGAAACATTGCCACTGTGCAGATCTATCTTCAAGAGAGTAGTTTGCAAACCACTCTCTTCTTAATGTGCTCTGTTCGAATAATTATTGCTGTCAATGTTAATAATTATTACTGTTAATGTTAATAATTATTGGTGTTAATGAAAAAGTTTCATCACCAACTAAATATGCATCTTGTAGCATGCTGAGTGTTCTCGTTTGTAATGCAGGCAATGTGAAATGTAATTTCAGTTCTTACGAAGAGCGTCATGCATTACAGTATCTTTATTCCTTATCGCAAAATTAACTCTATTTTGAAGAAATATGAACAGTTCTGATGACATTCTAAGATAATTAAACGAAACTTATTAGGTCTTCCTTTACAAATTGTTTCAGCAAGAATGCTGAGCAACCGAGATGACGTCTTTTCTTCATCCAGTCACGAATCGAAACACGTTTCTTATTTTTTTTCTTATGCAGCGATTCCACGCTGTGGTGTCACCGCCAGGCACCACACTTGCTAGGTGGCAGCTTTTAAATCGGCCGCGGTCCGCTAGTATACGACGGACCCGCGTGTCGCCACTGTCAGTGATGGCAGACCGAGCGCCGCCACACGGCAGGTCTAGTGAGACGTACTAGCACTCGCCCCAGTTGTACAGCCGACGTTGCTAGCCATGGTTCACTGAGAATTACGCTCTCATTTGCCGAGACGATAGTTAGCGTAGCCTTCAGCTACATTTGCTACGATCTAGCAAGGCGCCGTATTCAATTGATATTGCGATTCTATTAATGTATCATCAAGAGCGATGTTCTACAAATGTGGATTAAAGTTAAGTATTCCAGAAGCTACGTAATTTTCTTTATAGCATTCATTACGTATCCTGTTTCAGACCTCACGCCAGCCTGCGTGAGTTTAAGCGCGTGCCTTTCGGCTTCCTCTCCTTGTGTCTAGGCTGTCTTGTCTAGACACAACACACGCAACAAGCTTTAACTCCATCACAACTCGTGCGACGTGCAGCTTCCAAAACTTTATTTCAGACAAGACTCAGGAAACCACAAAACGACGAAACTGATGTGTATACTGGTTTCGCCATGTCGACAGTCGAATATGAAACCATTTGCGTGCAACTCATTCCACGCAACGAGTGGCGCAACCCAATGTCGTCGTGTAAACTAGGCTTTAATGTACAGAGCGCAAGGCAAAATGGCGCTATCCAACACCGGTGCCGAGTCAACTGCGGTACACCGTGTGCCACAGATGACAGGGACGAACGACGGCTGCGGAGATGTGTATGGTAGTGATGGGGAGCTCGTGAATGAGTCGTTCAAATGAACGCTTCACTCCTGTGAAGTGTGAACTAACCACTCAATTTCAATGAACTGGTACTTCAAACTCTTCACAGATGGCACACTCCACACTTTTTTCTAGTTCACTCACTCTCTTCCCCTCTCCCTCTCCCACGTCACTCATCCTCCCTTCACTTCAGTCCTCCCTGTGCTGCCTGTCGACGAATCGCGCGGTGTTTGTGGGGAACGATAGGTTTAGGAGGGGCGGGGGATGTGAGGGGCGAGAGAAGACAGCGTCAGCTGCTACCTGCAGTGCTGACATCATTACCCGTGACTATTTGTGCAGTTAAACTTCGCGTGTACGGGTAGCCTACCGTTGGCAGCGCTTGAAGACAAATGAATATTAAAGATGGAAACGAAGAGGCTATCTGTGTGAGCACGCACAGCCAACATGAAAATAAAAGGTTTGTTGATAACACTGAAAGAGGGATTTTACCTGAAATCGTACCAATGACTACAGGTGACAGTTTACGTTTTGAATCTAGTGGGTTATTATTGTCAACAAAAATAAAATCTACAGGAAAACTTCTGAATAATTACTTAACGTAGGTATATAGACTTCGTGACAGTGTTAAACATACTCATTCTATTTTGGATTAAATTTTAAAAGGAACATAAAACTGGACTGCATTTCGTTGGTAGCCCTATTTTTCAGTCCATGAATACAACAAATAATGTTTCATTTGGCAGATAAAGACTTTTTTGGGCGCTTCACGAGAAAATGTCGAGCAAGATTAAATGTAGTACCTTCTTTATACGTGACAGCCTTCTCTGTTTATCTTTCCTTTGTGCCCTTCGACCATGCTCTATTTAAGATAACTCAGACGCTGTAAGAGCGTAAAACGTTGCGTGCACGTTACTCCATAGTTCCGCCATCTGTTGGTAAAATTGTGAAGTATTACGAAGCTTTATTATACGAGCGAGGCGAAGCGAGCGTAGCAGCGGCTGAGCGGCGAACTGGCCAACTTCGCTAGGCTTCCGTACTTCACGAATGAACTACTTCATTTGAACGCTTCACGGCAAAGAGTGAAATGAATGAAGTAGTTCACGGGAATGAACGAGTTCGACCCACCTCTAGTGTATGGGCGAATACGCGTGCAACTACTGAGCAACTGACAGCCCAGATGAACCAAGTGGCTACCAACAGTGTCTCCACAGAGACCGTTCAACGAACGCTGCTGCGTAAGGGCATCCGCAGTAGGTGCCTGGTTCATGCACCCATGTCGATTGCTCTTCAAAGGTGAGGAGCTGTGGAATTTTCAGGCCAATACCGCACCTAGACGTCCACTGACTGACGACAGGTGGCCTTTTCAGATCAAATATGTTTTATGCTCCATCGGACAGATGGCTGCTGGCATGTACGGCATGAAACGTCTGGTGGCAAACACCGTGCAACCAGGAGCAAGCGTTACGGTCTGGGTAATATTCTCGTGGCACTCCCTAAGTGGGCTGGTCATTTTGGAAGGCACAATACATCAACACGCATATGCACCTATTGCTAGGGACCATGTACACTCCAACATGCACTTTATTTTTCCTCGGCACGATGGCATCTACCCGCAGGACAATGCAACGTGTCACACAGCTCGCAGTGTACATGCGTCCTTCAAACGGAACCATATTATACACTACTGGCCATTAAAATTGCTACACCACGAAGATGACTTGCTACAGACGCGAAATTTAACCGACAGGAAGAAGATGCTGCCATATGCAAATGATAAGCTTTTCAGAGCATTCCACAAGGTTGGCGCCGGTGGCGACACCTACAACGTGCTGACATGAGGAACGTTTCCAACCTATTTCTCATACAGAAACAGCAGTTGGCTGGCGTTGCCTCTTACCCGTTGTTGTGATGCCTCGTGTAAGGAGGAGAAATGCATACCATCACGTTTCCGACTTTGATAAAGGTCGGATTGTAGCCTATCGCGATTGCGGTTTATCGTATCGCGACATTGCTGCTCGCGTTGGTCGAGATCAAATGACTGTTAGCAGAATATGGAATCGGTGTGTTCACGAGGGTAATACGGAACGCCGTGCTGGATCCCAACGGCCTCGTATCACTAGCAGTCGAGACGACAGGCATCTTATCCACATGACTGTAACGGATCGTGCAGTCACGTCTCGATCCCTGAGTCAACAGATGGGGACATTTGCAAGACAACAACCATCTGCACGAACAGTTCGACGACGTTTGCAGCAGCATGGACTATCAGCTCGGAGACCATGGCTGCGGTTACCCTTGACGCTGCATCACAGACAGGAGCGCCTGCGATGGTGTACTCAACGACGAACCTGGGTGCACGAATGGCAAAACGTCAATTTTTCGGATGAATCCAGGTTCTGTCTACAGCATCATGATGGTCGCGTCCGTGCTTGACGACATCGCGGTGAACGCACATTGGAAGTGTGTCTTCGTCATCGCCATGCTGGCGTATCACCCGGCGTGATGGTATGGGGTGCCATTGGTTACACGTCTCGGTCACATCTTGTTCGCATTGACGGCACTTTGAACAGTGGACGTTACATTTCAGATGTTTTACGACCCGTGGCTCTACCCTTCATTTGATCCCTGCGAAACCCTATACTTCAGCAGGATAATGATCGACCGCATGTTGCAGGTCCTGTACGAGCCTTTCTGGATACAGAAAACGTTCGACTGCTGCCCTGGCCAGCACATTCTCCAGATCTCTCACCAATTGAAAACGTCTGGTCAATGGTGGCCGAGCAACTGGCTCGTCACAATACGCCAGTCATTACTCTCGATGAACTGTGGTATCGTGTTGAAGCTGCATGCGCAGCTGTACATGTACACGCCATCCAAGCTCTTTTTGACTCAATGCCCAGACGTATCAAGGCGTTATTACGGCCAGAGGTGGTTGTTCTGGGTACAAATTTCTCAGTATCTATGCACCCAAATTGCGTGAAAATGTAATCACATGTCAGTTCTAGTATAATATATTTGTCCAATGAATACCCGTTTATCATCTGCATTTCTTCTTAGTGTAGCAATTTTAATGGCCAGTAGTGTATATATGAAGATGGTATCTGTACTTTCGGATACGTCCGAAAGAACAGATACCATCGGTGACCATGCAGCTCGTTAGAATGCAATTACAATCAAATGAATACCCCTAGTTGCATATAGGCGTTGAGATACGTCAACGGGGACAGATGAAAATGCGTGCCTCTACCGGGACTCGTATCGGTTGTTGTTGTTGTGGTCTTCAGTCCTGAGACTGGTTTGATGCAGCTCTCCATGCTACTCTACCCTGTGCAAGCTTCTTCATCTCCCAGTACTTACTGAAACCTACATCCTTCTGAATGTGCTTAGTGTATTCATCTCTTGGTCTCCCTCTACAATTTTTACCCTCCACGCTGCTCTCCAATGCTAAATTTGTGATCCCTTGATGCCTCAGAACATGTCCTACCAACCGGTCCCTTCTTCTTGTCAAGTTGTGCCACAAACTCCTCTTCACCTCAATTTTATTCAATACCTCCTCATTAGTTATGTGATCTACCCATCTAACCTTCAGCATTCTTCTGTAGCACATTTCGAAACTTCTATTCTCTTCTTGTCCAAATTATTTACCGTCCATGTCTCACTTTCATACATGGCTACACTCCATGCAAATACTTTCAAAAACGACTTCCTGACACTTAAATCTATACTCGATGTTAACAAATTTCTCTTCTTCAGAAACGCTTTCCTTGCCATTGCCAGTCTACATTTTATATCCTCTCTACTTTGACCATCATCAGTTATTTTGTTCCCCAAATAGCAAAACTCCTTTACTACTTTAAGTATCTCCTTTCCTATTCTAATTCCCTCAGCGTCACCCGATTTAATTAGACTACATTCCATTATTCTAGTTTTGCTTTTGTTTATGTTGATCTTATATTCTCCTTTCAAGACAATGTCCATTCCGTTCAACTGCTCTTCCGTGTCCTTTGCTGTCTCTGACAGAATTACAATGTTATCAGCGAACCTGAAAGTTTTTATTTCTTCTCCGTGGATTTTAATACCTACTCCGAATTTTTCTTTTGTTTCCTTTACCACTTGCTCAATATACAGATTGAATAACATCGGGGAGAGGCTACAACCCTGTCTTACTCCTTTCCCAACAACTGCTTCCCTTTCATGCCCCTCGACTCTTATAACTGCCATCTGGTATCTGTACAAACTGTAAATAGCCTTTCGCTCCCTGTATTTTACCCCTGCCACCTTCAGAATTTGAAAGAGAGTATTCCAGTTAACATTGTCAAAAGCTTTCTCTAAGTCTACAAATGCTAGAAACGTAGGTTTGCCTTTCTTTAATCTTTCTTCTAAGATAAGTCGTAGGGTCAGTATTGTCTCACGTGTTCCAATGTTTCTACGGAATCCAAACTGATCTTCCCAGAGGTCAGCTTCTACCAGTTTTTCCATTCGTCTGTAAAGAATTCGCGTTAGTATTTTTCAGCCGTGACTTATTAAACTGATAGTTCGGTAATTTTCACATCTGTCAACACCTGCTTTCTTTGGGATTGGAATTATTATATTCTTCTTGATGACTATCACTATATAGACTATTAACAGGTGAATGCCTTGATTACTTCTTTATGGGTGACGCTTGGGACGTACGAGAGTATTCTGTTCCTTCTGTTGAAATTTTCGATTGCACTGACTGTTAACAGATGGGTGACTTGATTTCTCCTTTATGGGTGTTGCCTCGAACACATAAGTGTTTTCTGTTGTTTCTGTTGAAGTTTTTGTATTGGCACTGGGGAGTAATTTCCGATGCTCCGTTCACCCGACGACATCTAACTGTCGGAAATCAAGGAAGTTAGAGATTAATTATTGTCCTTACAAGTTTCGATGTCGACGGACTCTCTCTCTCTCTTCTTCTGATGGTGATGGGGCCAACGAATTTCGTGTATTGTGTATGGATCTGACACAGTCGCCTTAGTTTTCAGCCAGTCTAGATCTGTTATGCTGCCTGAACCATACGTAGTGCTGTTCTTCTACCAGGAGCACGCTAATAAGTCGTCACGCTTCGCCAATTTTTACGAATTAGTGCTCGCAGATAAGCAAACACCTGGCAACTGAAGGTTTGTTGACGCCGTTATTAGTGAAGCCAAGATAATCTCTGAAAATGATTATGTTCTTCAACGAGAAGGCGCGACAACACTAGGCTATTAAATAAAACTTATTTGAAGCAGTAGTATGGGCAGGAATTAGGTCGCTTTCACACAATAGTAAATTGTATGGCCGACAGGTTTGATAGCATCTGAACATACAATCAGATACACGCACCCGTTCATACGCGATGACAGTATAACGATGACAACATGTGTAACTATCCGAAACACTGTTGAAGAAAAAATTCTGCAGCCTGCAGTGAACCCCTCGTTCACACGAGGTAAGTATCACGCGGAAGCAGTTGTCAGCATCATTGTGTGCCACACTGAATTTGCTGTCTGCGTATAATGAAATTCATCTGTATATACCCATCAAGTGATAATGAAAATTTACGTAATAGTTAAATATACCTTTATTTTTGGGCTCCGTACATCCATATACTGGTGAATAACGGAACAACAGCTGTTATTTCTTATATGAAGTAAGAACACCATAAGTTGTATTGACCATATGATTAAATATTTTTAACTTTCTTAATTATATGCTACAATTTGTTTTATGATACGTTTATGTCCCGCCCATGCAACTAAGACAGCGCGCGCTACAGCATTCGAACTACTTTATCTGTCTGACTCAGGAGGAATACAGTCCTCCTCCTAAGATCGATTAAGCCTAATGGCTCCTATGCCTCACTGAGTAACCGTATACATACCCTTTCATTCTTACGTATGTACTGCTCCCACCTCGTGATGGATCTGTTGTGTAGGCGGTTCGATTTCATCACAATAGTGACAAATGTGATACAGTGTAGACTGTAGACACTACCTAGAGCTTGCGCCTTTAATTAAGATGTTAAATACTTCGCCAATCTCGTACGAGTATGTAACCTACATGTGTTCCGTCTAATGTAGCTAACATACCATCATTTTGAAAAAGTAACAACAGGTATTATTATTATGTATTTTTACAG
Source organism: Schistocerca cancellata (assembly GCF_023864275.1). Classification (NCBI taxonomy): domain Eukaryota; kingdom Metazoa; phylum Arthropoda; class Insecta; order Orthoptera; family Acrididae; genus Schistocerca; species Schistocerca cancellata. The sequence continues at coordinate 1,070,202,941 of NC_064626.1, forward strand.
TATAACGAATGACATGTTTGCTGTGTCCCGGAGCCTGAAAAAAATGGTTCAAATGGCTCTAAGCACTATGGGGCTTAACATCTGAGGTCATCAGTCCCCTAGAACTTAGAACTACTTAAACCTAACTAACCTAAGGACATCACACAATCCATGCCCGACGCAGGATTCGAACCTGCTACCGTAGCAGCGCGTGGTTCCGGACTGAAGCGCCTAGAACCGCTCGGCCACAGCAGCCCCGGAGCCTGAAGATGGTGTACTGAAGCCGGCTTGTATGAATAAAACCAGAAAATACCTTCTACATATTTAACGTTATTACATACAAGACCAAAAAAATCGGTACACCAAAAAATAATTAATGTAAAGAAATGAAATTTCTGGAATACATCTGTCTCGGCAACTCATTCAAGTGATTAACGTTGCAGGTTAATGTAAGCGCGAGATAAGCCATTGCAAAATGTGAATTGCTGGTACATTAATAATAATAACCAGTGTAACCAACAGAATGTTGAATGCAAGCAGGCAAACGTTCATGCATTGTGTTGTACAGGTGCCGGATGGCAGTTTGTGGGATGGAGTTCCACACCTGTTGCATTAGGGCGGTCAGTACAGGGATCGATAATGCTGGTTGTGGAATAGCTAGAGTTGTTGTCCGATGATGTCCCATAGTTCCTCGATTGGAAGCAGATCTAGTGATCGTGCACGCCAAGGCAACATGTCGACTCTTGACGCTCTGTAGAGCATGTTGGATTACAACATCGGTATGTGGGCGACTGTTGTCTTGTTGGAAAACACCCCCAGGTATTCTCTTCACGAATTGCAGCACAACAGGTCGAATTACCAGACTTATGCACAAATTTGCTGTCAGGGTGCGTGGGGTAACCATGATGGTGCTCCTAATGTCATACGAAATCACGCGCAACATCATAACTCCAGGTGTAGGTCCTGTGTGTCCAGCACGCAGACAGGTTTGTTGCAGGCCCTCAACTGGCCTCTTTCTAACATGGCATTCACTGGCACCAAGGCAGAAGCAGCTTTCATCAGGAAACACAAAAGACCTCTGCCATTTCCTTCTATGAGCTCTCGCTTGACTCCACTGATGTCGCGAATGGCGGTGGTTTGGGGTCAATGGAACGCACGCTACATGGCGTCTGACTCGGAACTGTAACCGATTTGTAACAGTTCGTTGTGGGCTGTGGGCCCAACTGGTGCTCAAATTGCTGCTGCAGATGCAGTACGATGCGCCAGACTCATACGCAGAACACGATGGTCTTCTCTCTCCCACGTTGTCGTCCAGACCCCGATCTTGCGACCGTGTATTCCCAGGACCACCGCTGCCAGCAGTTATGTACAGTTGCTATATTCTTGTGAATATCGCAGAAGGAACATCAGCTTCTCGTAGCCCTATTACACGACCAGGTTCAAACTCAGTGAAGTGTTGATAATGACGTCTTCGTCGCCTTAAAGGCATTCTTGACTAACATCACATCAGCTCGCCATGTCCAATCTCAAAGGTAACTAACGCTCGTGACTGTTACAGCGTGTATTTAAAGCAAACCTGACTTGCATCCTCCTAGTGGCGCTAATAGGGCCATTTTATGCGACTGGAAGATTAATGTTTCATTTAGAATTCTGTTGATTCCCCGCGAAACTTAAAATTAAGTGACAGTTACCTCTGTACAGTACCAATTAACTCATTTTACGAGGGTTAAGGACAGTCTTTCTATTGACGATTTGCTATTCAACGTATCTGTTTAATGCTTCGCAATATCTTTGTTCCCTGTCCACTAATTCTTACATTTCTTCAAACGATGTTGCAGACATGTGGTAAGAACTGAACCTCTCCGATTCATCTTCCAGTACTCGATAAAGAAACTGTAAATGGCCGGCCTGGAATCTTCGTGAATGAGGGACTGTGGACCCGTCTAGGTAGACTTTTTTGCCAAAACATGGCCACTCTTACCTTGAGAACGACACGTTCCTAGTGTAAAATCTTTTTTCAGACAAGAGAGATTTTTGAGTCGCTGATTGGCTCCCCTCAGGATATGCAAAGCAGAGGCTTGCTCCCCCAGCGTGGGAACCACAGTGTTGTGCCTGGATTGGCTACCAGGCCAGCAAAACAGTCAAGAGGAGAGATTCATTGAGTGTAGGATAATTCGATTTGTTTGTACAACCTGGAGGCGGGTTTTTGCTGCTAATTCGGCTCCTGTACGAGGCTTGGTGAAAGTGATTGTAATTCTTTGTTTCTTCGTCTTTTGGTCCTCCCCTGGTGGAGAAATTAAGGTCTTTCCCTGGTGGGCGACACTTGTGATATGCAACTTGTGGTGGACTAAGATCCAGTGGCAGTTTCCAACTGTGGCGACAGTGGAACTGCATATAATAACGGACATATTGTGTATCACGAGGGTGAAGTTATTCGTCCTTGAGTCGGCTGTCTGTTGTTTTACAATTCGAACACGCACCATCGTGCCTGTGAGTCAAATTAGTTGGCCAGACCAGCGAACAGGTGCATCTCATACTGAAATCTGCTGCGATTTCAGGGTCCTGACAGGGAAGTTTCCCACGTTCATCTAATCAGAACGCCAATCCACGTAGTTTGCAAGTTTTCGTGGACGTGTCAGATCATTACAGCTGCCGCCGGGCTCCGCCCTCGATCACAGCATACCGTTTCCTGCTGCCGCCTGAATCAAGGCGAAAGGGTAAAGCACTGCTGCACCGCCGTAGGATTGTTAAATTATATTCACAACTCCCTGTTCTCCATAGTTCGTGGTGATCAGGTCGCAGTTGACTCCATTTGAATAGAATTTGGCCTCACAGTGGATTCACATAAGCGAAGTCTGATTGCATTGTAAAAAGGAATAATTCAGGGGAGAACTTGTATGGTTTCCACCCAATGAATGCTTTGCCAAACAAGCATCATTCCTTTCCTGATTTATGTTTCTCACTTTTTTTGTGAGATTTATCAGCTCGATTATAGTTATAAAAGGATGAATAAAAACTTGTCATTATTTTTGTAAAATTAAATATGCCACTGATCTCATTCATACTTCCCCAGCCACTCACTGTTTTTATTTTATTGTAGTGAGACAGGGATACACCAGCAATTCAGAATGCGATCTACTAAATTAGTTAATTTGATGGTTAATTTGAGTTCTGAAAATGACGGCAGATTGAGGCAACGAAAATGCCACGATTAAATTCACTAATTTCATGTATGAAAATTAAGTGTGCAGTTCACGATTTGAAGATTGTTCAGAAGATAAAACTTTTCTATACGTAAAGATAATAACATTTAGCATCGCTTGGACATATATTTATGATAAAGCACGCGACCGCTTGCACCAGTTTTACGGCTATCGTCTCATAATGATAGGACAGACGGTAGCTTGGTCCCCACGGCTTACCGAAAACCCATACAGTGAGGTTGTTACTTACTTGGGGATTTAAATCTCTACACACGGCAGCAGAAGCGGTGGATTGTAAAAACTTTAGCCGACAAATCGATATAAATGGCAATGGTGAGTTTTTTGGAGGAGAAACAGCGTGCTGTTAAGAAAGGGTACTCGTCCTGGGCATAAATGGCGTTACGGTTGCCACAGAGAGGTCACAGTAGCATACAGACGTCTGCGAAGTCCGAATTCTTTCTACTCTTAATTAAAAGAGTCACTTGCCATGTAGGAAAGACAATGGAGAAACGGCGTATTAATGTATTATACAAAATTACGAGCGAAATATACAGGAATGTTTCCTATGGGCCAAGAATGCTCGCCGCCTGTTTGATAAGGCTCAAGAGTATAGAATCCCATGTAGATGTACGTGGTTACTACAAACAGAAACTGGAGGATGAAACAGAGAACCATAATAAGCAACTTTGGAAGAGAAGAAACGGACACATCAACTGTAGCGAAGCACGTGCTGTAATCAGCAAACTACATGTTTCTGTTTTGTAAGATCCAGTTCAATTGCACCCAGGAAGAGGAAGGTGTTAAGCCCAATGTCATCTGGCTTCCGCTACTGTAGAGGAAGTGTGCCAATCTACCATTGTGAGAAGGTAGCGGGAGTGTACGACAACAATGTACTACGTACAAATGCAATCGAATTTCAAAACCATGTGACTTCGCGCCCTCTCTAATAAGTGTCACTCTAGTTAGCACCGTGCCTCTGTCTGCAGTGGAGCGAAACCACGAGTCCCGCTGAAGGTGTCATCCACAGACGTGGATCAACCATTAAGTTTACCTAGAAAATCCATATGATCATAGTTTTATAATTCAGTAAATTTCATTAACTGATACGTTAACCTATTCTTCTATAATGCCATGTCCTACCACAACCACTAAGATGCACCTACCTCAGTCAGTAACAACAAAACACCTACCTCAGTCAGGAACAACAAAGCTAATATAAAAACTGTATTTAAAATTAAATAGAGATAAAGTATTGGTGCTATTGAGTGGTGTCCCTGGAGGAATGTAAACTCACAACCCCGAATCTTTAAAGAATCGAAGTCTCATGCATAAAAAGTCATCTTCCGAGCTGTACTACGAGGTCTGTTCAAAAAATTCTGGAACTTTGTCCATGAATTTTTTCTATGGTTACCTTTTACTTATTGTGCATGGTCTCCTTTGAAATACTCTCCTCCACGATTGATATACCGCTCCCAACGTCATTTCTACTTCCGGAAGCGGTCTTGGTACACTGTTTACTGGACTGGGCGAAGCGCCGCATGCGAATTTTCTTTTAGCTCGTCTATCGTTACAAATCTTCGTCCTTTCAACGGGGTTTTCAAGTTTGGAAATACAAAAAGTCCACAGGGGCCAGGCCTGGAGAATACGGAGGATGAGGCAGCATAGTGATTTCGATTTTGTGCAATAGTGACGCATCAACAGAGTAGAATATGGAATGCGTTCTCGTGATGCAAAAGGTATGAATTGTCTCGTCATCTTTCAGACCGTTTCCTTCTCACATTTTCTTGCAGGCGTCTCAAAATGTCGCGATAGTACCATCGATTAACACTTTGTCCCTTTAACACCAATCAATGATGAACTAATCCTTCAAAGTCAAAGAAAACTATCAGCACGACTTTGACCTTTGACATGAGCTGATGAGGTTTTTTTTGGTCTTCGAGAACCTTTCCCGACCTATTGTGAAGATTGAAACTTGGTCTCAACATCGTAACATGCGAGGCGAAGGTCTTTCTGGTCGTAAATCTCGAGCTGTGGGACAAATTTGGCGGCAAAACGATGCATTCCAAGATGCTGTGTCAGGATTTCATAGCATGATCCAACTGAAATGTTACACTTTTCTGGAATCTCTCGGATAGTCAGTCTTCTATTGGCACGAACAGTTTAGTTGTCATTCCTGACATGAGTGTCGTCGATAGACGTGGAAGGGCGTCGTGAACGAGGGTCATCTTTAACTTCCGTCCTACAATTTTAAAGCGTGTGAACCATTCGTAACACCGAATACGGCTTAAACACTAGTCACCGCCGGCCGGAGTGGCCATGCGGTTCTAGGCGCTACAGTCTGGAAGCGCGAGACCGCTACGGTCGCAGGTTCGAATCCTGCCTCGGGCAGGGATGTGTGTGATGTCCTTAGGTTAGTTAGGTTTAAGTAGTTCTAAGTTCTAGGGGACTGATGACCTCAGAAGTTGAGTCCCATAGTGCTCAGAGCCATTTGAACCATTTGAACCACTAGTCACCATAGGCTTCCTGCACCCTTTGGTGAGTCTCTGTAAAGGTTTTCTTGAGTTTCACGCAAAATTTGATGCAGACGCGTTGCTCTTCTATCTCTGCTATCTCGAAATTCGCAAATTGTGCGCCACAGTGTTTACTCATTACAGCACTGAACAGTAACTAACAGGCATAAAACAATGAAACTTCCGGCAGCCATACATTAAACACAGGCGAATGCAGGGATGTCAACCGCGTTTCGCTCCAACACAACACTGGCACGAAGATTATTGAACAGACCTCGTATGTCGTACAATGACATAATTTTTCAGGTATATACATAGTATATGTGGATACTATTTGCAAAATGTGTTGCGAATAGAGTGAGTAGTAAGGAAGTGAACAACAAAAATGTTGTAATGATAAGCAAACTTTTATCCTTTCATTATTTTGTGTGCGGTATCAGAGTGAAAGGGTACAATACCGCCCGACATTGAATATAGGTACAACATACTTCAGTATTTTTGTCAGAACAACACTTTTTTTTGTAAAATAACTCAATTTCAATTAATACAGCGAAGCCGGATACCAGTGTGGGAAAGAATGACAATTTATTTATTTAATTTATCATATGTGCACTCCCACAAAATAAATCCCTACATCCAGTTTGGTGAGATCTTTTGAAATGAATGAATGTATGGTCGTCTGCTAACCGCAGATAGTGAATGTGAATAAATGATCATCTTTGAGTCGATCCTTTGGCCACCTTTGGTGGAACCAAAGAGATGAAATTTACCAGAGCTTTGAGCGCCTGAAATGTAGCTGGCCAATAGGGTAGTAAGGTGCTCCCCCACTTCAGCAGAGGTGGAGAGGACCTCGAAAACGGCCATGTTTTAGGCACTCTGCCGCTGGATCCTGTGCTGTTAACATCTGTTTTAGTTGCGCTCCGTAATGACGAAAGAGTGGAGTCATGGTATGCATGTGGAATATTTAAGAGTAGTTTGAAATAATAATTTATCTATTTCAGGAACTTTTGTGGGGAGAATTAAATGTCAGGCAGGTAATATTAATGGGATTGTAGTAATCTTCGGAAGTGACCAACGGTCACAAAGAAACCACGTGTAGCAATAAGTTGAAATACTTCCGTGTGCTTAAGCTAAGCTGAATTACTAGCGTGTGTACAATAAGTTGAAATATTTAAGAAATAGCGTGTGTACCATAAGTTGAAATATTTAAGAAATGGCGTGTGCAGGACTTGAAATTAGAGACGAGTACTTCCACGTGGTGAGTACTGTGTGAGTCTCAATCTGTGTATGAGACAAAGGATAAAGAGAAGTACTCGTCCATGGTATCAGTTGAGGACTCGCGTGTGTGATGAATACATTAATATTACTTTGCGTGTGACGCTAGATTCAAACTATGAGAGAGGAGCAAGGTGAGTCGGCCGTCTATCCAGCAACGCCACATGGCTTGCATTGCACAGGAAGACGTGCATTTATCTCCAGAGTTCACAGTAGGAAAGTAGAATTACAAAGTGGGGCAGTGTCGTGTGAAACTGGGATCAATATTAATTGAAGTGGGAAAGCTGAAAGTGATAATGTTGTAACCATTCTCTGTGTAGTATTTCATATTGTTGTGTGGTGTATGTCATGTAATTTGGGTATGTGTGGTTTCCATGGGTGTGTAGCGAAGTAGTTTCAAAAGATTAGTGGGATATGCTTGTTCCTTCTGTACCGCTCGGTCTGGAGGAAAGTTTCGTGATGATGATTGTGAGAGTCGAAGTGTGAGGTATAATAAAAGATCCATCAACCTATCCAGAAAGTGCACTGTAGCGTTAAATAAATTACGAGACCATAATATAGAGATTCACTAATGTAAAGCCATGCCCACTGGGCGTCTATCCAGCAACGCCACATGGCTTGCATTGCACAGGAAGACGTGCATTTATCTCCAGAGTTCACAGTAGGAAAGTAGAATTACAAAGTGGGGCAGTGTCGTGTGAAACTGGGATCAATATTAATTGAAGTGGGAAAGCTGAAAGTGATAATGTTGTAACCATTCTCTGTGTAGTATTTCATATTGTTGTGTGGTGTATGTCATGTAATTTGGGTATGTGTGGTTTCCATGGGTGTGTAGCGAAGTAGTTTCAAAAGATTAGTGGGATATGCTTGTTCCTTCTGTACCGCTCGGTCTGGAGGAAAGTTTCGTGATGATGATTGTGAGAGTCGAAGTGTGAGGTATAATAAAAGATCCATCAACCTATCCAGAAAGTGCACTGTAGCGTTAAATAAATTACGAGACCATAATATAGAGATTCACTAATGTAAAGCCATGCCCACTGGGCGGAATTTCTCATATGTTATTGTTGTAGGTTATAGAATTTGTGTGTTTAGGTTAGGGAATTTATCAGAATAAATCAGTTAGTGAAAAGAAAGAGATTGGTAGACTATTCCTTCAAATTGTATGTTGTCATAATGTCCCGAATTTATAATGTGTGCGCCATTCATATTCAGTGGAATGGCCACGTGTTAATAAAAGCCGTCAAATAAAAGACAAAAAGAAAATGTGGTACTGCCAGTGCGTAGTGTACAGTCAGAGTTCTGTAAATCACTGATAGTCAGATATGCGTTTCCGTTGCGTAGTAATCATATAGGAGGATAACTTGTAACTTAAGTGAGAGTACTAGAGCTAATATTACTCGATAACTAAGAATGAATCCACTCGCTTGGCAGACCACTCATCTTGCAGGCCTGACTGCTTGATGCCACAGTATGAGGAAGGCATGTGGGTGCCTCTCAAGAGAGTAAAAATTCCGTAAAGGTTTGAAATGACGTGTGAAGTTTGTTGAAGTCGCTAAGTGCTCTCAGTCTCAAATACTGGATGAATATAGTGTAGCTAATCTGCGTGCCATGAGTTCTGCTGTCTCAAGATCTGTACGCAGTTTCGAACTGTAATGCTTGGCTTACTTTTAACTTTTAACATAAGATTTTACCTCTTCATGAGTAGCTTATAACACCACCTTAAATTTTTAAATTCGGTCAATAGCTGCATGAAATACTGAAAATCAAAATTTTGTTGCTCCTGGGACCCATCAGATAGGCAACCTGCAACTGAAAGTATCCGAGTTTAACTGTTTAGAAATATAGACGTCCGGAAACCTCAATCAGCGACGCTGCTGTGCATAAACTTACGGGGACAATCGCCTACATTGCCTTCTCTATATCTGTTTTTAAAGAGTGGTTGCCCTATAGTCGAGTAGGTGTAAAAAGCTCACTGAGATTTAGTAGCACTGTTGTAAGCTTGCGACCGTGTAGCACTACCGACCGTAGGCGAAAGCAACAGTCGCCTACGTCGCTGCGACAATAATGGGGCGTTGCCATAGAAACGTTTGCAGAATCGTGTTAGGTGATTGGTTGAAGGAAGTACGCGAAGCAGCAGCGCCCAGCCCACTGCAACTGTCAAGAGAGCTTCTTACGCCGACTCGACGATAAATCCCAATGGCGTCACATAAGTATTTAGTTGGCTGCATATGTATAGCGCACTGAGATGTTCGCTCTAAGGAGGCATCTTCGAGCTATTGCCTGTAAAGCTTTTGCTACATTTACATGTATTCTACCAAGTCACAATTTATATTTAAAGATAACATTATATTACGAATTAACTACAGTGTGAGATGAACAGACACAATAACGCATAAAATTAAATGTGTGATAAATGGTCAGCAGTCTTCACAAGACTGTTTTATTTAGAATTCTGTTGATTCCCCATGATATTTTTAATTGACAGTTGCTTTTGCAGGATACCAGTTGACGTGAGTTAACAACAGCCTTTCTAGCGGTGATGTACTATTCAGCATATCTGGCTCTTGCTTGTTAGGTATCTTAATGTTTCCTGCTAATAGATCTTTTCTTCCTCAAACGAGGTTGCAGACATTCTGAAATAACTAAACTAGTCGATGACTTCATTTACGCCTTGTCTTAGTATAAGAATAGAAGAAAGCCATTAGTCTGCGTGCCGACTCGCCGTGCTGTCCTGCACAGCTATACACACACATCAAAAAAAGTTTTGCATTATCTCAGTTCCGAGAGTTCCGGAACCTGTACAGAAAACTGGAATAGAGATCAACATAAACATCATTTCCGCCCTTTTTACTGCTCATGAAAACCATGCATTACATGTTGTACCACCATACAGCGATACCTTCAGAGCTGGTGGTCCAGATTGCTGTGCACACCTGTACCTCTAATATCCAGTAGCACGTCCTCTTGCATTGATGCATGTCTGTGTTCGTCGTGGCATACTATCCACAGGATCATCAAGGCATTGTTGGTCCAGATTGACCGACTCCTGAATGGCGATTCGGCGTAGATCCCTCAGAGTGGTTGGTGGGTCACGTCGTCCATAAACAGCCCTTTTCAAACTATCCCAGCCATGTTCGATGGGGTTCATGTCTGGAGAACATGCTGGCCACTCTAGTCGAATAGTCGAGTGATGTCATTACCCTGAAGGAAGTCATTTACAAGATGTGCACGATGGGGGCGCGAATTGTCGTCCATGAAAACGAATGCTTCGCCAATATTCTGCCGATATGATTGCACTATCGGTCGGAGGATGGCATCCACGTATCGTACAACCGTTACGGCGCCTTACATGGCCACCAGCGGCGTACGTCGGCCCCACATAATGCCACCCCAAAACAGCAGGGAACCTCCACCTTCACTCGCTGGACAGTGTGTCTAAGGCGTTCACCCTGACCGGGTTGCCTCCAAACACGTCTCCGACGATTGTCTGGTTGAAGGCATATGCGACACTGATCGGTGAAGAGAACGTGATGCCAATCCTGAGCGGTCCATTCGGCATGTTGTTGGGCCAATCTATACTGCACTGCATGGTTGTTGTGGTTGCAAAGATGGACCTCGCCATGGACGTCGGGAGTGAAGTTGCGCAACATGCAGCCTACTGCGCACAGTTTGAGTGGTAACACGACGTCCTGTATCAGCACGAAAAGCATTATTCAACTTGGTGGCGTTGCTGTCAGGGTTCCTCCGAGCCATAATCCGTAGTTAGCGGTCATCCAGTGCAGTAGTAGCCCTTGGGCGGCCTGTGCGAGGCATGTCGTCGACAGTTCCTGTCTCTCTGTATCTCCTCCATGCCCGAACAACATCGCTTTGGTTCACTCCCAGACACACTTTCTTTGTTGAGAACCCTTTCTGGCACAAAGTAACAATGCGGACGCGATCGAACCGCGGTATTGACCGTCTAGGCATGGTTGAACTACAGACAAGACGAGCCGTGTACCTCCTTCTTCGTGGAATGATTGGAACTGATCGGCTGTCGGATCCGCTCCGTCTAATAGGCGCTGCTCATGCATGGTTGTTTATATCTTTGGTCGGGCTTAGTGACATCTCGACATCTCTGAACAGTCGAAGGGACTATGTCTGTGATACAATATCCACAGTCAACGTCTGTTTTCAGGAGCTCTGGGATCCGGGGTGATACAAAACTTTGTTTTCTTTGTGTATATAGTGTACTGAAACCGGAAAGCTTATCACTTGCAGAATCCTGTAGTTTCCTCTATTACCTTTCAGTAGTTGCTTGTAAAACAGTGCTTACTTCTTTGGACTTGTTTCATGTGTTTCGCCTACGGAGAAGGTAATTTATACCTCCTTTTGTAATGCCGTTTTCTTTCTTATACATGTAATAAAAGTACCGTATTTCTCAAACCTTTCCTTTTGCTTATGGAGTCGAGAAAATAACGATACGGCATGCTCGTGCTGTACTGGTGGGAAATGGGTCTCATATTTTCGATTCTTTGTAGCGTCATTGAACGACAGCTGAAATAGCGCATGAGTACAAACTTGAACAGGTTACAAGCTTCTTCTGAAACGTTGCATTCGAGTTCGGAAAGCCGACAATATATAAGCCATAAATGCCATTATGAAGAAATTGTTCACATGTTAATGGTCCCTGTTACGAGATTTAGCTCCACGCAAGATTGCGCGATAAAACGTATCTGACAAATGAAAAATGTTGAATGATTCTTTGACATATTTTAAGTAGGGTGAGATTTTGAGTGCTGCATGCGAGATTTTGGACGGAGTTTTGCTGAAAAGTGTGGGGATTCTGAGAGCAGCCTGAAGATCTGATTTGTCTCAGCGTTAAGCGTGCAGGGTTTCTATTGTGTTACCTGAGCAATCCAGTGAAATTCCAGTTTATTACCGGAAAGAGAGTCTTACGTGTAGTCGGAGGAGCAGTTTTTAAAGAAAAACAGACCTATTAGTCCTGTTGTGGTATAAACTTGATGAATACAAATACTAACAAAGAGATAGAGGTGCTGGCCAGTACTTACCTCAGCTCAGTACAGCCGATAGATACACATAAAACAGAACCGAAAATTTACGTTCCTAGCTTTCGGAACAAATGTTCCTTCATCGGGGAGGAGAGAGGGGAAAGAAAGGGAAGAAGGGAAAGGAGATTCAGTTACTCACAACCAAAGATATATCTTTGGCTTTCCTCTGACAACCATGCCTCCATCCTTGCTACCCTCCCTATTTTCCTTTCCCTGTTGCTTCATCACCTCCCTCCCCGATGAAGGAACATTTGTTCCGAAAGCTAGGAATGTAAATTTTCGGTTCTGTTTTATGTGTATCTATCGGCTGTACTGAGCTGAGGTAAGCACTGGCCAGCCCCTCTATCTCTTTGTTAGTATTTGTTTCACATCTTTATATGAGATTTTCCATTAATCATTTAAACTTGATGAATAGTTCTCGTAACATCTCTGTTGCCCTTGCTATTGCGGTGGCAACGACTCTGGTGAGAATTCACATTCGAAAAGGAAATCTGGACGTGTTCTAGGTCGGGCGTACCGTGTGCCAATGAGCATAAGAATTATTGGCCCACTTAAATACAAGCGTTACACGTGCGTCGTCACATAAAGCCTTGATTCGTTCGCAGCAGCGTATAAGGAAAGAAGGAAAGAGTCATGAACAGATGCAGACTGTATAATGTTTTTTAGAGGTATGAGATTTAGTGCCGTTGGGTATCGCTCTCTTTCTGATGTGGTGTCACGGTATTTTCATTAAATATCGATTGCGTGTGTGGTTCTATCACATCAAAATCAGACAATTTACGTTTTTATTTTTTTCATCATATTTTAAAAATGTAATTTTCAAAACGTAATTTCGTAACTCACAAATCTGAACTATTGGAATAATTATGCCAAAATTTAAAATATAAATCAGTGTTTCACAGCACTTGATGGGAGTCTTAGAATTATACATATCTTTGTCGAAACGGAAAGTCCGGGATCGAATAATAACAATATGAATTAGGAGAGACTACTACTTACCACATAATGGACGCTTTGAGCGACAGAAAGGCGGCATGTACGTATATTTTTGCATATTATTAAGCTTTCGGACTACATCCGTCCTAAAATGTAGACGAACACACACACACAAACAGACACGGCCACTGTTGTCTTCGGGCAATGAGACACGATGTGTGAATGAGTTGTGCTTTTGTGAATGTGTGAGTGTGTTTGTCTACATTTGACGAATAATTAGTCCGACAATTTTTCCGCCCAACGCCTCCTTTACGTGATGAGTAACAGGCTGTCCTAATTCATATATCTCAGTAAATTACATCATCTTCCGCGAGGTCTTGTATTTCTTGAGTTAATTCAGATCTGCTTTTAGCCTGAGTAGGAGTGAAAAGACAAATTCTATGGTCAATATTTTGTCTGAAAGGAACTAACACATTTTTTTTGGAAACTTAAAGCACTAAATGAATCAATTGATAAAAACCTAAAATCATTAAATCCATCTGCAGCATACAAAACTTCAGAGAACTCAAGGCCGTAACGGAAACTGCAAACAATCTGCCTACAATGAACTTTCGTGGATTCTAATGAATCACCAGATGAGTAATAAAAACTGATGTTGTGCCTATGGTTCTTAGTCACTTGGAGTAATTACAATACATTCGTTTATTGGGATAAAATGCATTCAGTATAAAATATATACCTTTAGGTGAAAACGTAAGCCTACAACTGAGTGTGTGTGTCCGTGTACGATGGCTCGTTTCTCTCTAGCAGACGGTTTTTATGTGTTGGCATACTGTCCAAAGCATATGCACGATTTGTCTAAAGCCACACACCTCAAAGACAGAGTGACATGATGTAACTGCGATTTTTCAAAATGTCAAGACACTTCTCGCGTAATTCCACAAATCCTAGTAGTAGCCGCTATGATACTACAACCAAGTTTTTGTGACACCCTCGGACACGCTCCCAAACCCGCGGTTAAAGCAAGACAAACGACAGGTAACTGACATCACATTCCTTGATACCTTACTTAAAGAATATGTGCCTCTTTAAACTGAAAATAACCTTCCTAAAACACTTCCGTAGTGTTCGAGATGTCATGAGACTTGTGGCAGAACCTATGCTGCGACGCGGCGTGGACTGATTGCAAACTGTTTACTGAGGACAGTTGATCATTCATACATTGTGCAATAAATTTTGCAGATTGCGTGCCGAAACAGGAATCATATGCTAACTTCCCAGATTTTTCTGTATATGGAAGTGTCTTTCTAAGCGTACCTACGTGCGGTGCATGTAAGTACTTGCTAGCGCGTTAGCTACAGATAAATGGCGCTTCCACTTCGTGTTTTTCATAATCATTATTAACCTACATTACACTTTTCATTTTTCTATGCTGACACTCACAGTTATTACGAAATCATACACTCAGGTATCATAACTATCAATAAGTTTGAAGATACTACTCAAAAAACTATACCAAGTGCACCATCTCAAATGAAGAAAATACTCGAACAAATTTCATACAGATTTAGACTTACCATGTTTTCTTCCGTTACTGGATGGTATAGTCACTTCTAGGGCTTCAGCGAACCGAACGATGAAGGGCGTTTTGTTTGGAGCGTAATACTAGAAAATTTTGCTTCATAGGGCTGAAGCGTTTCCAAATGGTTCACCGCATTTTATTTCCTGAAAGAAAGAAAGAATTTTTAGTTAAGGTACAAATATGTACGTGATATTTAATTTTTAAGGAATTTAAAGAGATCGTTGCCTAATAGCTAATTCAAGACGTTGAAAACGAAAATGGGACTGCAAATAATGATTTATGTGCTAAGTAAAATAACTATGTTGCACTAAACTGTTATAAGGGCAAAATTCACCAATATAAGCATCGTGAGACACGGGAAATTGATATTTTTTCTCATTATCACATATAACAAACGTCAATCATAGGATTTTTTTCCAGTCACTTTATGTGACTTTCTCAAAGTTTTTGAGTGCTGAAGAGGTGTACTCGTCGATGGGAATTTTAAAATTTACACTAATGAAATGTCGATTTTACCAAAAACCTCTTAAATGAAAGAACCTAGTAGAAACGAAGTCTCCTTAAGCACAACTAACCTTATACTATACTACTTGTTAATAAAAATTGGCCTTATACTAAGCAACATGGTTCTGTCAATATCTGGAGTGTAGAAATTCTTCAGGCTTTCTAAACAGCTGCTTCACCTGTGAACCGTGAGCTAGCACAAAATATCCAGTTTACTATGGAAAAATGTGAAAATAACACACACAGAATATCATGAAACAATCATCATGGTCCCAACGGCAAGGGGCTTCGTAGTGTGTTTTGGGCTTTTATTCGTATTTATTTGCTGTGTGGAGTGGTGACGATGGTATCAAAATAACCTTTGCGTAACCTACCGATCGAAAGAAACAAAACATCTATAATTCTTAATGGTGTGTCATCTGTTGTTCAGTGAAACGTCAGCACACCCATTTCTCTGAGATTTTCAAGTTTATGCATGGCTCTCTCCCAGTGTTTTCAAACTGTTGATTTGTGTTGTTGTTAATTATTAATTATATTTCATATGGATTCTCGCGTTGAGCCACACAAACAAGAACCAGATATAAAGACATGAAATGGGATAAAACTGAAGGCACTACATACACAGGACATGAACAAACCGAAAGTTTTGAAAGTATATTTACACTGGGTTATCATGAATATAAACCCATTTCATATTGTACCATTCAACGTTAAACTTGTCCATAAACTACTCAAATTAAGTACAAACTTGAACAATCATTAAATATAACTTTCACACAATCAAATGAATTAATAAATAGGTTTACAGGTCTGATAGTTCAAAGATCTCAGAAGTAATTGGCCTGAAAGTAATCAACTATTCTGGGTTCTTCACATAGTCTTTTCCCACTTTCTTTGCTATATTTTACACACTTCAGTTTTACAAAAGGCAGGATTCATCTTAAACTGCACAGTAATCGCAATTTGAAAAGGTTATTAACTATAACGGGAGCTTCCTTTTGTTGGCAACCACATGGCCTTCGATCCGTTACTGGTGACAATCTCTTTCAGTTTATACCCAGGCCTTTCACTTTTGAAGTTGTTATAGCTGAATGGAACATTTTTCAACTTTCGCAAGATGGTTCGTTTAGTTTCAGCTACTCCTTTGCAACGAACGATATGGCAGTTTTTGTTGCGTTGTGTCTATGCAAGTTTTGATTTGCAACGTAATGGAATAGGTTTGTGTGATAGTCCTACCACGTGGAAACTTTCAGCGCGACCACTGAATAAAGTCTTTGACTCATTTACGCTATGTCACAGCGTCGCGGCCACACTGGTCGCTGTTTGTCGTTTTCAATAAAAATTAACTGTCTGCGATAAGCATAATCAGAAAAGTATGTTCGTTAGTTTGGCTATATGGGGTATAAATAATGTCAGCCGACATGGTAGTTAGAAATTAAAAATCGCACTATTTATTAAAACAATTTTATACATCAAGAGTGGGCTGGTGAAGACTGACCTAATTGCCGTCATCATTCAGACGTAAATGCCTTGAGTCCTCATACAGTGTTTCAACATTACTATAAATTTAAATAAAACTGTTTGTATCAAGTTTTAAAATTCAAAGTTCTGCTGACTTATTCATAAATTCACAGAATTAAAAAGCTTGAAAAGTATAATTAGAACTGAAGACCGGTTCTACACACGAAAAATACAAATCCATTTAACTGCCTGGTATGCACTATCCTCCCCGACTCACAGCGTTCACGAAAAATCGCGTGTCCATAGACGCAAAAAAAAAAAAAAAAAAAAAAAAGGGAAAACACAGACGTTTCCAACGGACTGCCAGAGATCAATATGGCCGCTCCCTTTATAATGACATCCAGGTATCCACGGTATTGCAACAAGCAACTCGAATTGTCTGTCGTTCATCAGTCCAGAGTACAGCTTTTTATCGGCAAGTGTTATCTTAAAACTAAAGACACCAAAACTTGCGAGCAGAGACGCTGATTAAAATGATAGTAATAATAAATTTTATGATTAGTAGTTTGCCCGAAATCACAATTTACGTGAAAGCAATTTTCACATAATTAGGAGTATATCCAGTCCTTGTGAACTGTGCCTTGAACATTTAAACATTTAATGCATACCTAAAAGTAGCATACAAGTCGTATAAAAATGAACTGCTCTTTCTACTGATGCCATTAAAATTTATATAGCTTCGGTAGAATGTAAATTATGGGCAAAGCTACATAAAAATCTAACTACACGGGGCGTTGAAAAACGATTGGCGCTACAAGTTTTGTGTGCTCACATGAACCATTTACTGAACACACGAAGACAGATTATACTACGGGTATTCCCCGCCAATGTCCTTGCACTTCTGACATCGTTCTGACAGCTTCCATATTTCCATTGTTCATATTTGGGTGGAGAATGGCGTGGTATCTTGGGACACCTTAATTGATCGGTGGTTCCAAGATTTCACTTTGAGTATTATTCAGATCCAATTTTCTGAAATGCACGAGAGGTTGGTAAGACACAAAGCAGTGTACTCCACCTCTCGACATCTACTTACATGTTTTTGATCCATTAAAAGGGTGGTTCTCATGTTTTTCCTCTTCCAGAGAGTATAGCTAAATATCAGGACGTTATTAATGTTGATTGTCCTGGCTTGAGAGACAAACTGCAAGAAAGGATATACAGCATGTGACTCATTATCATGTGTTTAATGTTTGTGGGCACTATAATTGGTGATGGAACTGATTTCTCAGGGTCTTGATGGAACTAATTTCCCAGTTAGACCCCAGGATGAACATAAATTTGAGAGGCAGAACCCCTGTATATCATCTCATATTTATGGCCTGAAGGTATGCACGTCAGGTGATGGTGTCATTACACACCGATGATGGCGTCATTACATCTTCCCTAATAGCCTCCCAGTTGAGCATGTTTGTCTTTGATGTGTCGACTCGTTTACAACGAGTGGCCGATCTGTGAAGCATCTGTTTGACTGGTCTTCTCAGGAAATGATACATGTCTACTGAGACGGACAAGGTGTTAAAATTTAACAATATTCATCCTCAGGAGGGTGTCTCTTTAAGGTATATATTGACTGAGTACCTCATCGCTCCTATGACAAGCTGTGAGAATGACACCATTGCCTCACAAAATTCACAGAACAGCATATACCATATGCATTAGCATATCCTGCTGTGTGTTCATACAACTCAAATTTTAATCATTTGGAATCATAAATCAGGAAAATTCTGCGAGATATTTGCTCTTGAACAACTTTCAGGGAAAGTTGATGTGATTTGGTACAACATCATTCTCATGACCACATCGCAGGAAAAGATACATTATAGAAGAAGGTAGTTAACTGCTACATTTGTGGGCTGCCATTAGATACAAAAGCAGAAAGTCCATGTGGGGATCACTGCCATCTAACCGGCAAGGTACATGGTGCAGCATACAATGCATGTATCTGGATTACCAACTGCCATACTACATAACCGTTTTATAATTTGAGCACTTGGCTGATTCGTCCTGCCTGAGAGCACGGAAAACTACATTCAATTTTCCAGACGAATAACCTAGAATATTACACTGTATTTCTGGACTCACTATATTTCATGCAAGGCCCGCTTCAGAAACTTCTTGTAACCTCACTCGGGCTGCACATCCCAATGAAAAGTTTCAGCTCGTGATGAAGAAAGCGGTGTTCCTATATGAGCAACTGCATCCTGTGAAGAAACTCAACAATATCGCATTGACTAACAAAACCGCATTTTCCCGTAATCTTTCAGGCAATGTCTTAACTGATACAGAGTGTGGGGGAGTTCAGCATCTCTGATTTAGTGGGTTATGCAAGACTTTTTATGGACATGCATATAAGCTTACTTGCATACATTTTTGTTAAATTACAGACTGAATGCAATAAACACACACGCCAGATCCTGCTTTCTGTTACGCTGCACAATGGCTTTTGTGGAATGCCATGCTCAAAGCACAAAAGTCAACATCCAACTTTTGATTGATGGTGATGTGCTGTTGGTTTTCAAGCATGGGGTTCAAGGGGGAGGGGGGGGGGGGGTGGCTGTAGTAATGTGTCCATACGCAGGCCACGGTAAATAACCCGTGAATAGACGAAGAGTTCAACGTATCTGACATACATGTTTGTAAACAATCTATATGGGCATACTATGAAACAATCTCTGCTGATTGAAGGGTTTCGATGGCTGTCTGATGAAGAAATCATTGAATTAGATGATTTCAAAGCTGTGGCAGTGGATTGTTGTGTAGTATATGCAGTGGAGGCAGACGTGGCATATCCCAATATTTTGCATGACCTACATAGCGATTTGCCTTTATTTCCGGAGCATGTAGTTTCATTCAGTGGTTGCTCCCAAGCTAATGAAGATGCTGGGGAATAAAAAGAGACATATATTTAACTGTAGAACTCTCCAGCAAAGTCTTTATCTGGGGTTGAAACTGATTAGTCACCTGTGCTATTAAATTCAACCAGCATGCTGGTTGAGGAAATATGATGATATTAACAACACGAAGTGGGCTTCTGCAATGGCTTTGAAAAATATTTTTACAAACTTATGAACAATGCAATTTTCGGCAAAACACTGAGGAATGATAGAAAACACCAGGGCATTCACTTAACAACGAAGTGGAATAGGTGGTATGGAACAAATAATTATATCGTCACGCCAAACTTTAAATGGGTCACAATCTTCAAAAAGGGCTTCATCACTCTGACGATGGCTAAGGGTTTGATAAAGATCAAGATATTTGTTGATGTTGGTATTTGTCTATCGGACCTATTCAAACTCCACATGTACCAGTTTCATTACGAGCTACAAAAAATCATTTTTCAGATCCAGAGTTATTTTATATGGATACCAATGGCTTCATCTACTGGGTGAAGGATCATGATCCATATTAAGTATCAGATGCCACCCCGATGCATTCAACACATACGTGGCCAATAATATTCACTGCATAATGCTTGCAAATATCAAGGTTATCAGACTAATGAATGACGAGGAGAATAGATCTCAGATTGTGGAGTTTGTACACATCATATCAAGATTGTATCCATACCGTACCACAACATGTGCCACCCAAAGGAGGGTGAAGGATGTCGAAGTGTGGCCTCAGTGACTAGCATGATTGACGAATACTTCGGATGCCAGCTTAGGGGTATTGGTAGTGCTCAACCTCCCCCTCTGCATATGATGCGCCTAGTTAATATTCAATCACAGGACCATGTGGTACATACTGCACTACAACTGAAAATCGGCCTGTCGTGCTTTGATAACAAATGGGTAATTTTTGAGGATGGAATCGAAACCCTGATTTACTCACACTGTTCACTCAGGTGACAGAGTAGATGTTGTTGTGCCCTCCTAAGAGCTGTCAGGGGGATTTTCTGTGTGTTTCGGCAGGTATTTGCGATCTCGTTTTTGCAACGTGTAGCTGGAGTCAGCCAAAGCATATACTGCTCGTCACGTTTCATACAACACTTAGTGTCAACAGAAAACATCGGTTTGTTTCCCATTACAAACAAAAATTATTTTGAAGCAGAATTTTATGTGCCTATTCGACACAGTGGTCCAAAATCAGTCTAGTGTGATATACGTTTTAGAGTCATGTATTAAAAGGGACAGTAGAAAAAACAAAAAATAACCAGTACTCCTGCCGCAACTGAGCACTGCATGTCAGTAGTACTCAGCGCTGCAGGCATGGTGCTGATGCTGTTGGAGTAGTGTTATTCTTCATGTTTTACTGTCCGCGTCTTTACATATCCATAAAACAAATATCACACATTGTTTGGGACTTCGTGCTATCATCATAGATACTGTTGAAAACATGAGTACATATCCATAAAACAAATATCACACATTGTTTGGGACTTCGTGCTATCATCATAGATACTGTTGAAAACATGAGTACATTTAATGATACTTGACGCTAAATGTGAGATGGTAACAAGTGTATACTGCAAGTTCACAGCACAGAAGCGTCTTTCAGTACTTTGAACTCATCTATTAAGTCGCTGCTAAAAGAGAATGATGACTGTAGGACATGAAGCTTAATAGATTTGTTGAAAACACCAATCATCCTAAAATATTCCCATAGCAAATTATCCCAAATATTTCACGATGCTGCAACTAGAACACCATGCATTCGACAAGGAAGAGGCTGTACTAAAAACCCTCAACCAGTGAGAAAACTAATATTTTTAAAGTCATAACTCGAACAATAGCGATCTTGTATTGTAATTTAACAAAAAATAGGTAGTCTAGGTCGCAAGTGGTGCTTCTTTTTCTGGAGTGCAGATCGCAAGTGGTTCTTAATTTTTGGGTGACCAGTTTTGGTCATAGAAAGGCCATCTTCAGACCAGTAACGTCACCAATCGCCTACCTCTGACTGAAACCAGTTACCAAAAATATAATAATCATTTGCGATCCAAACTGATCGCTTTTTGTTAAATATACAGTAGGATAATGCTCCTAGAAAGTGAGTGGGACGGGGTGGGGGGGTGGGGGTGGAGATAGCAGAGGAGGGGAACAGCCTACAAAGTGACAGGTGTTGTATATATGTCACAAATCATTGCACCTCTCCACGCTGTTCCACTAATGATTGTCAGACAGTCATCATATTTAGGCAAAGTGATAATTAAATTTCGTAGATAAACATAATCCTATAATACATCTACTGGAGACAGTACATATTCTTGCTTCTTAAAAGGAATTATGACAGGTCACTGCACCACACCATATTTCAGAAAACATCATTTAAAAGTTGGTTGTGAACTGTTATGAGTAATAGCTCCTTCCCTTCTTGGCTAACTAGCTTTACCATAGAGAATCGTGGTCACTACCATTTGGAACATGTTTTAGAAAACATAATGTAGCAACAGGGATGTGCGCTAGTGTTACATTGTATATTCTGTGCATTACGTTTTAAAAGAAATACGTGACAGGTATAGTCGCAGTTCATCCTTGTAAATAATTTGGTGCTGTTTTAATGTAGTAAGTTTCAAATAATAAGAGTTACCACACAATTAACGTCGAACAATTCACATCAAAACTAAAGTATGTCCTTCCTTTGAACAAAACCTAAGTACTCCACAATTTATATCATTCAGCAATTTAGTTGTGTTTCATGACATAATGCACCATTCGCTCCTTACAGTATAGTTTGAGAACTTACTTGTATCTGAATTACATTCGCCTTTCCTGTTGGGAGCAACACCTGATAACATCTTCATAGAATGTTGCAGTACTCTTTAAATGAAGAAAAACAATTTCTGATTTGGGACGAACTGTCAAGTCTGAAATACACTCCTGGCTATCACTAGGTCTTTGAAGCTTTCTTTACTGCTGTAAAGAAGGAATTTACATTTCTACAGGATTCTGTCACACCTGGTACAGACACAGTTAACAGTGCCTCTTAATAAATTTCAGGTGGAGTTGTAACTATTTTTATTCTTCTTAATTTGTAAATCAACAGTATCTATGTGAATTTCTATCAAAGTAATTATATTCCCGAGGTCTGAAGATGCTGTTGCCACTTTTCTGGATTGTGAATTAAATACTGACAACATAGTTGTTTAAATAATTTGACTGGCTACCTAATTTGCTGTTCACCTCTAACAGAGATCTCTTCAAGCATGAAATATACAGTTTCAATTTTCCTGTGACTGCTTGGATAGAATGTAGTTCTTAAAACTCTGTATTATGCACAGCACAGCGTTTTTTATATTTTATTTATTTTGTCTCCAAAAATGTTTTGAGACCTATGTGTCATCTTCAGTGCTTTTTTTTTTTTTTTTTTTTTTGCAAAACATTATACAAAACAAAACTTTTGATTTGGTCTCCACTTTTGGCTGAAGGCAAGAAGATGGGCATTTTATTTCCTTTTGATTGCTCACACGAAACTGTATTTATGGATTTACAGATAATACGCTGGTATTATTTGTATAGCTTGATGGATGACACGCTACCAAGCCATAAAATGCGTAAAAGCACGCCAACCAAAAGCACAGTATTGTCTTTAAAATTAATGCAGTGGCACGTGAACAATCACAACAAAATAAATTGCAAATGGCACAGTGCATTATCTGGAAGTTTTATAAAATACTTTACATAAATTAAGCGAGGCCCATTTAAGATGACACACAGGTGTCAAAAACATGTTTGGGTAAAGAATAAATATAGAACTAAAAAAGGAATAATTGCATTCAAAACTACAGACACAATAAAAATGAAATTGTTCATTTTGTACTTGGAGAGATCTCTGATAGAGGTGAACGCAAGTTATTTAACAAGACAATCATTTGTCTATTTCAACAACTATATTGTCCAAGACTTTGTTTTACAGAAATCTACCTCAAAGTTAAGTTTCTGAGCTAAATGATTTAAGTAGTGGCAGAAGATAATGCATAAACTGTTAGTGGAAGACCTGCCTTCAGGACAGACTGGTAGGGGTTGCTATAGTGTTGCTGATTGGCTAACATTTATGATGTGTTAAGAAAGGCAGGTTAGTCTTTCAGAACGAACTGATAGATTTCTCTGCAGTCTTTGCCGTCTGCTCGCGGTGTGGCCCTTTGTACCATTAATATTCCAAATGGATTTCGTAGCAAAGATGTTGAAAGAGATTCATGAGTCTTCAAACATATGTTTCACATGTTAAATGGATCCACGAAACTTCTCATTGCCACCAGTCCACTTTTTGTCATACAAATTTCCATGAAGCATTTTGATTTAGGCGCCAATATTGTTTGGTACATAGGACAGATAATGCCTGTGGAAGAATTTACAAAACACTCGTGCATCCCATCTTTGAATATTTATCAAGAATATGGGACTGGTACCGAATAAGACTAACTGGGGTTACTGACGTAACAGGATTACCCAGTTTAATGTGGGTTCCATACTATGGTGCAACTTAATATTTTTCACATTAACAAACTCGCTAGAGATGAAAGAAGTTATAAATGGAAAAAATAACAATACTAATACAAAATTACCAGGTCTTCAGATTAGTATTTCAGTATTTAATACTTTTCATATCTTAAAATCATTTATTATGATGAACTAGTATGTAGTACACACCTGGTTGTTGCTGCAAAGCGTAACCACCATCAACTCCCATTTCAAGTTATTTATACTAAACAAGGAATTAATTAATTAAAAAAACAAACCAAAAAGAAGACAATGTTGGTGTACATTTAATACCCACAAGACTGTACATTTTAAACAACATAATTGATATAAATGTCTTCCTGATGATAATTTCTCTGCATTATGTTGATCTATAGTTTGAACTGATTTTACTGAATCTATTTATTTAACCTGATCTGATTAGGGCCATCAAGCCCTCTCTTACATCAAACCAAAATTTCAAATATACAGTGGCTTTTTTACATCACAGTTACGTAAGAAATAATTTTAGTATGACAAATAGTATTAAAATGATACTGACTACAAACAAATAAAGTTAGTACTGGCAGTACTTGTACTACTGCTACTACTGCCGCAAACATTGGGTCAATTCTAGTGTCCGATTCCACTCAGCGGCTCTGAGCAATGACGTCATACCTGAGGCAGAGACGCTACATAGAGGCAATCTTTGAGATCAACTTATCATATTCGTAAACAAATGGATGTAGCATACGATAAAATTACAAACACAGTTCACGTGATTAATTACTTAGCCACAAATTATACCGACAAGAATTAAAGGTAACAAAAAGAAATAAGAACTTGAGAAGTCTAAATAAATTATTAGCGTACATTATGCGAATAAGAAAAGCACAGAGAACGTTTAAACCCAGTAAAGTATAGCGCCTGATCAAGTCATAATACAGTGAAATACCGTTAACTTTTAATACTGGTTGTTAAATCTAACGGTACTACTATACAAGCAACGAAAATTGACAAAAAGTATGGCCTAACAACTACTGGAAATTCCATACAATTTGAAACGAGACTCATCCGACTAGGCAACATATTTACAGCCATCAACAGTCCAATGTCTGTATTGACGGGCCCAGTCGAGGCGTAAAGCTTTGTTTTGTGTAGTCATCAAAGGTACACGAGAAGGCCCTCGGCTCTGAAAGCTCGTATCGATGATGTATCATTGAATGATTCGCACACTGACACCTGTTGATGGTCCAGCACTGAAATCGGCAGCAATTTGCGGAAGGTTTGCGCTTCTGTCACGTTGAAAGATTCACTTCAGTCGTCGTTGGTCCCGTTCATGCAGCATCTTTTTCCGGTGGCAGCTATGTCGGAGATTTGATATTTTACCGGATTTCTGATATTCACGGTACACTCGTGAAATGGTCGTACGGGAAAATCACCACTACGTCGCTACCTCGGGAATGCTGTGTCCCATCGCTCGTGCGCCGACTATAATACCACGTTCAAATTCACCTAAATCTTGATAACCTGCCATTGCAGCAGCAGTAACCTATCTTAACAACTGCGCCAGACACTTGTGTTATACAGGCGTTTTCCACCATAGCGCCGTATTCTGCTTGTTTACATATCTGTGTATTTGAATACGCATGCCTATACCGGTCTGTTTGGCGCTTCAGTGTATAAAGTTAGCCATGTTATTATTTGAGTAACACAAAGAGAAGTGATGCGCTTCAGTGTATAAAGTTAGCCAAGGACAGTGTCTTGTCTTTTTTTAACTGAAGTGGTCTGCTTTTACGGAGAATTGCGCTTAGTTCAAAAACACGTGGGAGCAATTGGTTTATTAGTCTTTTCTTTTACAGGTAAAGAAAACACTGTATTAGGACTCGTCATTTAGCTCAAGATGTCGGCCACTCTAAATATTAATTGTGAAGAGTAATACAGATTCAGCGGAACAGTATGTTCGATATTTTCATGTGTTTTGCTCTGGAGGGCAATGTGTTCGAATCCACAAATTTGGCTTCTGTGCTCAGAGATCTTCCTGCTGAACCACTGTGACTGACGTTTCAGTTAGACGTTAGACAGTATGTTCATTAGTAGAGGGAAGAATTTAGCAGAACTACTGACCTCAGTGCATTAATAACCCTGCGGGTCTGGTAAAGCTAGTTTCTTCGCAGCATTAATTTCTGTGAAGTGCATCTCCATCCGGTCCAGCAACGCAATCTCTCCAGGATTTAAAATGGAAGGATATAGGTGTAGTGAACTTAGAAGTCGCTTCTTGAGATCTGATTGAATGTTTCAATCGTAGGAGCGCTAACCCGCGAAACGAAGGCGGTAGTTTGGCACTCAGTTCTAACCTGTAGTGAGTATTCAACATTATTTATACTTCACGAAAAACTGAAGCAGACTGAAGTTCATATTTGCCCAGGTACTCCGCAGAAACTAAAAAGCCAGTACACAATACTTAAAATCAATATCAGGTTCGTTTCAGGTAATCGCAAAACTTACTCTTTTTTTGTAGAAAATATCGAATCAAATCAATGAACAGAGTTGGCTCTTTAAGCTGATTTCTGTGGCCTGGGTAAATATGAATAAAATGCATCTGGGTTGCTAACAACGTCAAATGTGTAAACTACTCTGCTTTCTCAATCACTATCACTTGTGGTCTTTCGCTAGGTAATGAAGCATACTCAGAAGTATAAGTAAATGATTCAAATGGCCATAACAACAGAATACTTTACACCACAATACTGTCACACATCCACAAGAATTCAAGTAAAATGATGTCGGGAGTATTTGTATTAATTCCATAACCCTGAACATGTAGATGTTTTGAATTTGTTTTTCGAGAGTATGGGTGATGTACATCTTATAAACAACACTTTATTTTCGCAACAGAGGAGCAGTCATTTGCAGCAGCTGACGGAATTCAGCATTAAAAAACCAACGAAATACCCTCCGAAGAGTAGTCACACTACACTCGAGAAGGTAGTTATGGTCTGGATAAACACACCCTACTAGAAAATAATTATTCCAGTTTCCTCAAATCAAATTCACAAATATTTCTATAGAAAGTGCTCAACCACGTATGGAGTGAATAAAAATGTAAACATATGAAATGTTGCATTGTGAAAGACGGAAATTTGTAGGACAGTAGTTTTAGACGCTATTCAATCTCCACTCGAAATTACAATAATATAAGAGACCATCAGCAGTTAGGTACTTGTGATTTATGAGGTCTCCTATCATAATTGATAAAAAGTGTGCTTGCAGTTGTCTAACTGATTTGAAAACTTCATTTTTCTGCACATCTCAACTGTTCACAAAGTTGCCTTTTTGAGCAGTTGTGAAGATGCTTTTAACATGTACACCGTGTAGACACAACCATAATCGTAGTATTTCTTACATTTGTATAATTCGTTTTAAATTATTATATTATCGCTATTGTAAATAAATAAAGACAGGCTGAATAGTGGTATATGGTCAGTAATGGCCCGAAAAGACCCCAGAGAAAAAAACCAGGGCGTGTGATTGGAAAGTTTTAAGAATGGATCCGCTACTGCTTACTGGTTTGGCGGGCAGGCACACGGAGGATGGGGTCATTGCCTTGTCCTTGAACGCCCTCTGACAGGAAACTGCGTTTCCTTTATTCAGTTCGTTGTGGCAGCTGGTTGAGTGTGGGTCTGTTAGGGCTTGTTGCCGGATTCTGTCTGTGTGAAAATGGACGTAAAAACGGAGCAACGAGATTGTGTGAAATTTTGTTTTAAAACCAGGAAATCAGCTTCTGAGGCTTACGAACTATTAAAAACAGCATTGTATTAGCCAGTCAAATGTTTCTGTCTGGTTCAACAGATTTAAAAATGGCCACTATTCATTTGAAGATGAACCACGGTCCAGCTGTCCTTCCACCTCATAAAGGAATGAAAATGTTGTTAAGTTCGCGACTTAGCGCGCTCTGATCGTAGACTTACAATTAGGGAGATGGCTGATGAACTTAATTTAAGTTTCTATGCAGTTCAGTCAATTTTAACTGAAGATATGAACATGCGTCGAGTGTCCGCAAAATTCACTCCAAAAGTGTTGTCAAGTGACCAGAGACAATACCAACTTGGAGCGTGCCAAGAATTGATTAATGGACTAAAAATGTCCCAGATTTGTTAAACAGGGTAATTATAGGTGACGAATCGGGGGTATATGGATATGATTCTGAAACCAAAGTGCAGTCTTCGCAGTGGAAGACCCCAGGTTCACCAAGACCGAAAAAAGAACGGCAAAGTCCGTCGAAGATGAAGACAATGTTGATTTTTTCGATTCTACCGGTATTGTGCATCATAAATTTACCCCTGGAGGACAGACAATTAACCAGGAATACTACAAATGTGTCCTTGAGTGTTTGCGCGAAAAGGTGTGGAAGAAAAGGTCTGCATTGTCGAAAGACAGGAGTTGGGTGCTGCACCATGACAATGCTCTGGCTCATCGTGTCTTCCCCATCGTTGAATTTTTGACCAAATTCAAAATTCCTGTGCTTCCACAACCGCCATATTCCCCAGATTTAGCCCCTGCGGACTTCTACCTTTTCACTGAAAGTGAAGCGATTTGACTCGATTGAAGACATCCCGGCAAATACGGAGAGCATCCTTAACACACTTCAGGAAAAAAAATTTCCAGGAATGTTCCCAAAAGTGGAAACACCGTTGGAGTGGGTGTGCTCAGTCAGAAGGGGACTATTTTGAAGGAGATGCATCACAGTAGCATGTAAGTACCATCATTGTACAATTACAAGCCCATTCTTAAAACTTTCCAATCACACCTCGTGCGCCACAGTAAGATTGTGAAGCATAGTAAACAGCATTTAAATTTTCAAATCTCCTCCGTCCAGCGATACTGTGACACGTTGGCAATTGGACGATGAAAATATCTGCATGACTCGTAGTTGAGACAAGGCCGGCAGTAGCAAGGCAATCGCAGTAAGTCACTTGGCCCACTACAGGGAATTCTAGCGCCTACTTGGACTTCCTGACTGTACTGCCTCCTGCTGTTCATGACAGATTTATTCCTATGCGAGCACACACACACAATATTTCGGCACATTTTGTTTCACAGTAAACAAACAACTTACTTACACCGTCTGTTAAAGCACAGCTGGAGTGCATCATCCACAACTGATATAATGAACAATGCCATAAATATCACTGACATAGTGGCAATAAAGAACAAACTGAAAGATGTGTGCTTTACACAAGGAGTCGTAAACCTGCAAGGGGAGAACATGGTAAAGGATAAGGATGTAATGGCCCAATGAATCTTTTAAATTAAAAGTTGTTTGGCTCCCGTGTGTTGTCTTAGTAGATGCTGTCAGCAGCACCAGCACCAGCGCGCTTTCCTGAAATACAAATAATAAATTCTTCCTGATGCATGAATCAGACCAAACAATGTTCGGCTGAATATAGGTGCAATAACCAACATAATGTTATCCAACTACAATATGTAAAGTTCAGCGATAGTAGTTCATTCTGCTTTGTCAAACATTGAATTCAGACCGGTAATTAATCTCATCAGGAAAATTAAACAGATTTAATTAGGCGAGCCCCAATATAGTTGATAGCAAACTCATTATATAATTAAAATAACCGGTAACACAGCACGTGTTCAAGCTCAAAACTGTACAAAGTCCGGATCGACACTAAACTCAATAAATACTAGTCCGATAGTCACACTATGGAATGATTCTAAGCGTCGATCGGCGTTGAAATAAAGTTACCACTAAACAGACTGAATTAAGAGTTCGACTCAGTATAGGATCACTCTTAAATCCAAACCGGCTTAACACGCCAAAAATGCAAGCTCCATCAAACAACTGGAGTAATAAATCAGAGTGCTGACCACTGTGGAATTTTTAAGTCTTCGCTGAGCTACTGCGCGGACTATTTCTAAATGTAGCGACGTCGACACGAAAAGAACTTCTGTGTCGTAAGAATGTGTGACTATCACCGCCCAGACCAGCAAGGGTCATATCTCTTCCACTCAGTCCAAGCACGCGCCAACGAGTAAGATAACCATCATCGTTCTATAAGTTTAGTCCTACCTACCACGGGAGATCCCAAGCATCTACGTCACTTAACGACTCTGGGCAATCAACAGCCTTAGTTACAGCTTTTTATACAATATTTCGGTCTCAATTTAAAATCCACGAACCCAACCATCCGATACGCCCGATATCTAATAGTATGAATAGCGCGTACCATGATTTTGCCCAATTTCTACATGAAATTCTGAAAAAAAATCATTCGTTTTCGAGAACAATTATTCCGTCCCTAATAGCCACGCCTTAGTCCAAAAAATAAAAGATTTAGAATGCAGTTCAGACACCAAGTTGTTTTCATTAGACATCAAAAATCTTTATACTAATGTCCCTGACAGGGAACGCCTAGAATTGTAGAAAAAAATTACGTCATTTCAAAAAAGATCTTTCAGATGAAAAAATCACTGACTTCATGAATCTCATCACAGTCATAGTCAAGTACAACTATTTTGAATTAAATGAACAATTGTACCAGAAATCCGACGGTCTCGCTATGGGAAATCCCTTAGCTGGTATCCTTGCCGATATTTTTATCAACTCTCTAAAAGAAAAGTTCTTTAACTGTTTTTCAGCTACATCACTAGGCGTTCTCTCCAATTTCAGATTCGTTGATGATATTTTAATCATCTACAAGGAACCTGCTGATGGCATTGACCGTATTTTTTACTCTCTTCAACGATCTTCATGAGAAAATATCTTTCACCATCGAACTTGAAAACGTGGCTCGCCAATTAAACTTACAATAGAAGATAATAAAATCTCATTCAATATTTTTCGTAAAGAAACATATACTGATCTGATCGTATCTGCGTCCTCCATTCAGCCACAGTCGCATAAAAACGCCTTCTTTCATTCTGCTATTCACCGAGCTACTTCCATTTCACTTTCGAAAGAAAAGTTCAACGACGAAATCAATTTACTCAAAACGATAGCAGTTAGTAACGAGTATAAAGCTGGCATAGTTATATTTCTTTGTCCCATTCGTGGGGCCCATCTCCTATCAGATCCAACGCCTTCTTCGTAATAATTACAACTGCAACCTTGCATTTTCTACCAATAATAATTTGAAAAAAATCTTCATTCATAATTTAAAATCGATTCATTCCTCTTTAGGAAGTTCTGGCGTCTATAAGATTGTCTGTGATGCCTGTTCTTCTTACTACGTGCGACAAATAAGACGTGCGTTTACAACCAGATATAAAGAACACCTTTTAAGAAAAAATGGCACTAGCCCCCAAAATTCTTTTGCCGACCATCATCTAATTACAGGTCACGCGCCTAAAGTTATTTGCGATACCAACGTTTTGCACGCCGAGAAGAAAGGACGTAATTTAGACATTCTGGAAGAATTAGAGATTTTTAAACATCTTTCTCCAAGTGATGGTGTCAATCTCAATGAACAGCTGCAGTTGCGTAATAAAAATTTCTTCAACGGTATAAAGCCGTTACTTGACATTTAATTTCCGGTCTCCTTGCGCAGTTTACCAAAATGTTTTTTTCCGTCTAAGTTAATTAATATTTTTTCATTTATTACATTGTTTATTGGCTGTATTTCATGTTATATCGCTTTCTACAAGCTGTGTCATTCAGCCCTTCCTGCATTTTCTATAATGACATTTTTATGCTTCAAACTGTACTGCTAAGCTCTGATACAGACAGAATGTTACTTTATCTGTCGCTGTTAAACAAAATATCACTTTTTGCATTATGTACTGAACAATATTCATTATAATTTTCATCTGCCTACACTTAATGTTAAGTAGCCAAGTTGTACCTGCGGTTACTAGATGGCACTCTCGCTGCAATGTCATGTTCATCTGCCCGCACTGGTTTATCGCGGGCGCCTCGATCCGCTGCAACCTGTGGCTGTACAGGTACGAGAAGCCCATAGTGGCTCGCTTTCACGCATTTCTTTTTATATATTTTGTGACTAAAGCCCTTCTGGCCTGTTAATTATTTTATATGTGACATGTAAGTACTGCCTCTGTCTTTTATTGTTTTCAGTACTTACACTTTTTATATAAAAATGTCTTTTCCTATAATTTTGTAACTATGTTATAGGGCATTTTAATTGTTTTAATTCTGATGAAGGCACTCTTACAAGTGTTGAAATCTGGTCAATAAGACTAAAAATAATTGTGACCGAGGGCTCATTTGTTTAAATTTCAATACTTAGCCGGCCAGAGTGGCCGAGCTGTTCTAGGCGCTACAGTCTGGAGCCGCGCGACCGCTACGGTCGCAGGTTCGAATCCTG
The DNA here is from genome assembly GCF_023864275.1 of Schistocerca cancellata. Lineage (NCBI taxonomy): Eukaryota > Metazoa > Arthropoda > Insecta > Orthoptera > Acrididae > Schistocerca > Schistocerca cancellata. The sequence goes on from NC_064626.1 coordinate 1,070,235,235, forward strand.
CCTCGGGCATGGATGTGTGTGATGTCCTTAGGTTAGTTAGGTTTAAATAGTTCTAAGTTCTAGGGGACTGATGACCTCAGAAGTTAAGTCCCATAGTGCTCAGAGCCATTTAAACCAATACTTCATTCAGTCTCAACACAAGACGTGTCAACAGAAGCATTCTAAAAAATCTGAATAAATCGACATATTACACTTGATTTTACATTAAGTAGTTTGTTGAAAATCAAAGTTGAATATTTTAATTACAGAGGTTAATTTCAGTCTTTGCTTTTTGTGCCTGAACAAACATTGCTCAGAGAAGTATGGCACCTCTTCCGTACAGGAAATAACCTGTTCTTTTCGCTACTGCACTCACTCAGAATTCAAGCATCTTCAATCAATTTAAATTACGGGCGAAACTACGCAAAATATTATAACTAATTAAAACTGGCAGTTAAACACACAATTGTTAAAATCTAAATATTGCACGAAAAGCGTTTGTATGTTCGCCAAAACATACTGCCATGCTGATATGGTACCTGTTCTGGTTTATTATGTAAGCTGATTTTAATTAACGTCCAATTAAACTGTCTCTCAATGGTTAATTGCGTATGCAATCAGATCTCTATACAGCTCAATCGATGTGTATTGATGAACGCTATCACCTATTGGACTTATTCCTTTTATTGCTATAAAATTACAATCGTTAATAACTACTTACAGAAAATCCGCTACAGAAACCTTTTTACACCACTTTTATAGTATATATATCCGCTGAAACGTCTCTTTCTCCTCTTTTAAAATATTGCACCGCACTTTACCATAAGTACTACAGTTTACGCTGCACGTGCGCGAACATTTACAGTTTACGTAGTTCTTTATGAGCACTGCTGGGCGGACATGACGCCTTGTGCATACAGCGTGCAGAGTCTGACAATTTCACGTGTTTCCAGCCTCGCCACACGGATCCACCACGCCCCTCCTGCGTGCAGTCTGTGCTGTGCCAGACAGCCTCCGCGCTACTGCGCGCGTAAACGAGGTGACGGCCAAAACCAGTCATCTCTGCTCTCTCTTCAGCACATTGTGTCACAACATTTCAACAAACCATTTTTGTTTGATACAGTTCAAACTTGGAACAACACACAGCCCAAAGTCGCATTGTTAGTAACAATCCCTTTTTGTTTCTTTGATGATCAGTGCAAAACGTAACAAACTAACAAACGCAAAGTACACTCATTCCACATTAGTTATGTTCGATTAAGGCCACAACAATACTGGTACCATCAAGTAATCTAAAACAAGAAACAAGCGCCTTCGTAGCAGGGACAAGTACAGCAAATATTTGAGAAAAATCAATGTGCGAAGTGAGGCTGGAAGCGGGGAAGCTGTTTTTCTCTTCGCTTCCTTCTGGCCCGCGGCTGTCTACGAGGTTGGCAAATACACGGAAACACCAAAAACACAATACATTACCATCCCTAATACGGTGTAACAATATCGTTGACATTCAAAATAGCTTTCAGTCAGCTCTGCATGGATAAGTAAGTACAAATCGTTTACGTTTTTACAAAGCAGACCACAAAGACTCAATAATATCGAGATCTGGAGGTGGCCAGGGGAGCTGCGACAGTTCATCCTCGTGCTCACAGACACAGTTCTGGACTATGCGCGCTGTGTGAGGAAGGGCCCTGTGGTCTTCACACACATTATCACCATTCGGGAACAAAAGCTGCATCATCGAATGGACCTGATCAGCCAAAATTGTGACGTAATGCTTGGCAGTAATGCCACCTTGTCGAGTAATCGTGAGGCCCATGAAATAACACGTTATGGCTGTCCAAATCGTAACCGAATGCCTGCCAAGCTTCACTCTTGGACGTAGACTCGGCCAAAAGCTGGAAACAATGTGAAACAAGACTCATCCGACCAAGTGACTTTCTTCCGTGTTCCATAGTCCAGGTTTTATGGCTTCAGCATCGCGTTTTACTGTTACGGGCATTTGCATCATCGATGCGCAGTTTTGCAATTCGAGCTCGCCCTGCAATTCACTGCTGCTTGGTGATTCCAGGGGCTCGTGAATGCAACATTCAGTTCTGCAGTGACTTTTGCAGCGGCCATCCTCTTATTTTTCGTCACAATCTTCTTCAATGACCGCATGTCACTATGAATTGCTTTAATAATAATTATAAAAGGTGGTAATTTTATTTACGCACTGTCTTTTAAATAGATATGATGGTATCTGATACTCAAGTACTAATGCAAAGAAATTTGATGATGCTAAAATGCTTTAAATTCTTGCTATGATTTAATCTTTAAAATTTAATCATTCCCTTCCTGTTAATATTTAATTAATTAACTTACGTCGTTCAGTTTTCGTAACGCTGACGGCGTTAAAATTTAAAGTTGTTCAGTCCCTGTTTTGTTTTCTTTCAATTGCTGCGAGCCACCGATGGTGCAATGCTGTTCGCTTTCAATTCTACACATTTATAAAAATCGGGTCCAGGAAACACTTTTGTGATCACGGTTGCGATTTAGACGGTATTCGCGTAATTGTACTGATTAAGAGTTATCGTTTCCGAAAGATGCAGGTTCGATTAAAGCTGTGTGCACTTTTGCGCGTATAATGAAAATACTCCTAACACGTCGCGTAACAAAAAGTAACATGCGAATCACAACCGTGGTCAAACGAAGAAAATATATGATGACAGGAATGTTCTTCGCTGTTATTCAGGACAGGTTTAGATTAAAAACCGCAGTTTTCAGTCTTTAGAAATCACAAGACGATACACTTTAGAGATATTTGTTTTGAACAACTTGTATTTACCTTTTCTTATACAATATGGTGATTGTCCGCAAGGAATATCTCTCTCCCTCCATTTTTTAATAGCTTTTATACATTCACATTACATACATCGATTAAGAAACTTTTCTTTCTCTACCGACCAGTACGAGAACAAAATCCGCCCAGACAAAATGTCTTACACAGAATCAGTTCTCACTTAACAATCATATATAGTTTCGTAGTACAAACAATGCTAGTTTATTCCGTGCACTAGAAAATCTTTGATTCACTGAGCACAAAAATTAAAATAATAAAATTATAATTACATTTTTAATATCGTCAATTCTTCTTTATATCATGAAAAGGAGAATATAATAATTCCAATCCCAAAGAAAGCAGGTGTTGACAGATGTGAAAGTTACCGAACTATCAGTTTAATAAGTCACAGCTGGAAAATACTAACGCGAATTCTTTACAGACGAATGGAAAAACTGGTAGAAGCCGACCTCGGGGAAGATCAGTTTGGATTCCGTAGAAATGTTGGAACACGTGAGGCAATACTGACCTTACGACTTATCTTGGAAGAAAGATTAAGAAAAGGCAAACCTACGTTTCTAGCATTTGTAGACTTAGAGAAAGCTTTTGACAATGTTGACTGGAATACTCTCTTTCAAATTCTGAAGGTGGCAGGGGTAAAATACAGGGAGCGAAAGGCTATTTACAATTTGTACAGAAACCAGATGGCAGTTATAAGAGTCGAGGGGCATGAAAGGGAAGCAGTGGTTGGGAAAGGAGTGAGACAGGGTTGTAGCCTCTCCCCGATGTTATTCAATCTGTATATTGAGCAAGCAGTAAAGGAAACAAAAGAGAAATTCGGAGTAGGTATTAAAATTCATGGAGAAGAAGTAAAAACTTTGAGGTTCGCCGATGACATTGTAATTCTGTCAGAGACAGCAAAGGACTTGGAAGAGCAGTTGAACGGAATGGACAGTGTCTTGAAAGGAGGATATAAGATGAACATCAACAAAAGCAAAACGAGGATAATGGAATGTAGTCAAATTAAGTCGGGTGATGCTGAGGGAATTAGATTAGGAAATAAGACACTTAAAGTAGTAAAGGAGTTTTGCTATTTAGGGAGTAAAATAACCGATGATGGTCGAAGTAGAGAGGATATAAAATGTAGACTGGCAATGGCAAGGAAAGCGTTTCTCAAGAAGAGAAATTTGTTAACATCGAATATAGATTTAGGTGTCAGGAAGTCGTTTCTGAAAGTATTTGTATGGAGTGTAGCCATGTATGGAAGTGAAACATGGACGATAACTAGTTTGGACAAGAAGAGAATAGAAGCTTTCGAAATGTGGTGCTACAGAAGAATGCTGAAGATAAGGTGGGTAGATCACGTAACTAATGAGGAGGTATTGAATAGGATTGGGGAGAAGAGAAGTTTGTGGCACAACTTGACTAGAAGAAGGGATCGGTTGGTAGGACATGTTCTGAGGCATCGAGGGATCACAAATTTAGCATTGGAGGGCAGCGTGGAGGGTAAAAATCGTAGAGGGAGACCAAGAGATCAATACACTAAGCAGATTAAGAAGGATGTAGGTTGCAGTAGGTACTGGGAGATGAAGAAGCTTGCACAGGATAGAGTAGCATGGAGAGCTGCATCAAACCAGTCTCAGGACTGAAGACCACAACAACAACATCATGAAAATAAGGTTTGACATCGTAATATTATTTTTCATCGTTGTAGCACTATAAATAGCACTTAACACAAGTTTCCGTCCGCGTTGTGAGTGAGCGGATGATGTTTTTCCGCGTTCCCTGTATACGGTATAAATCTTCGATACGGTGCCTCCAGGAAAATCAAACACTAAGGCTCACTTGGTTACGGACGCACCGACCTTACGAGCACCAACAAATTGCCCGTATTCTAATTCACTTAGCTCCAACATAATGCACTCACAACCACATAGAACATTGTTCTGACCATGACTGACACTTTGAAACGTAATGATGACAATACACAGCTGCCATTCGTGCTCAAATACAACAGCGCAGACTGCCTGCTTGGCTAGCACCTGCATTTATGTTCAAGTACGCGTTTCTCGCGATGTTGCCTTGTTTCTGTTCAGCCCCAGTGAACCGCGTCACGAACCGACCATGCTTTCATGTGCGCTTACCTCTGCGGAGCCTTTTCCACCGCGGACTAGGACTAGTGCTGCAAACTGCCATCTGTGCCAGAGTTCTACTTACTCCACGCTCCGCCACGGGACCGCAAGCTGCATGTTATGTGTCTCTCCATTAATACCCGGTGATGAGCTTTGCAGTGCATGCTTACATTTAGTAGTGCAGTAGAATTATTTTAACTGCTTTTACGGCTTGTTATACCAGTCGAGTGTTTTGCAAGGTGCGCTAATATGGGTATTACTCGTTAACTGGGCAGATCTCTGAGAGAAGTCGAAGTTAGCACTACCACCGGTAAAAAATAGTAGAAATAAATTGCAGAGACCTAACAATGGAGAAGAGTTATCTGTGCTATCAGAATTACAGTTTTTTTTCGGTGGTAGAAGGATGAGTGCTTTTTGTTTCATTGGTCTTGTCGGTTCTGCGGTCTTCACTGACGGATATTAAATTTTCACGGTCTGTAACTGATACAATTATTTGTAGTGTAACGTTCTCTGGCAGCACGCATCCAAAGTGAAAGTTAAAGGAACATTTTGATGTATAATGCTCACTGTAACAAATAATTTATGTGTATTTCGGTTAATTGAATTTCAAAAGGACGCTTAATTTTGTGAGGAAAAATATAATTATAAATTTTGCTATTATAAATGATTATTCAAAGAGTGTGAAATACTATCTGTGGCGGAGGATGTGAAAACCGCCACAGAAGAAACGATATGTAATCAAAATGACAAAGACTGTACAAGAATTAGTTAAGATATAAATAGGCAATGTATTGGAATAGAATCGCTTGCCTTCTGCACGGACTGAATGGGAGAGGAACCCGTGACGTAGCATTAGGCTCTTACCAAGGTTACTAAATAATAAGGTTGGGCAGTAAGCGCTCTGCTCTGCCATTGGCTGGCCTAGTGACGTCAGCGTGGAAGCAAGCGCTCACAAGCAGACGACACGGCGTGCGCACTTACGTCAAGTTTTTGGCAGAAGATTTTGTTTATACCAGAAATGAGATGTCTAAACTGCTTTTCTGCTGCTAAAATATTACAGTTAAAACAGATGAGTTATATTCTTTCGCAACTTATGCCTCACACATCGGTAAAATGTCAGATAACAACCACACTGACACACACTTGAAATTCGAAACCTCGGCTCAAATGAATTTACTTAAGAGCTCGAAGTTGCACACACTTGTTTGTAAGAACAGCATTCCTTCTTTCTAAAGCCGCTATAGTATTCATCAAAGTAACTTTATCTGTGTCTGAAAAAAAAACTGTCATCTGTACATGTGCTCTTATTATGATGTTTCTTATTTGGTGACAGCTTTTCCAGAGTTTCCAGAGATTTCTTATGTAGTTCTCGTTTCTTATACCGTTTGGTTCTGTCTTCTGTTGCGGGTGACACATTGACAGTCGCACTACTGCACGGCAAATTGCACGAAGGAACTGCATCTGGCTTGAGCATTCTTTTTCGGGGCAAATAAAAGCAATTCAGACTGAAAATCCCTTAAGTAATCTGTTTCTGCGAAATGGCGAGAACATATTCTTGCATGCGCAACATTTACACTCTCTTTCCTACAACATTTCGACAACCACAGTTTTTGTAATGTTTCATTACGCGGGAAACTGTGATACATTACGTCAGTTCCCTTTGTGCTCCAATTGTAGGAAAAACAGCCCGTTACAGCACAGCCTGGCATTGTAAAAATTAATTTTCTCACTCACTTGTAGATTCTCCAATAAGAATTTCACAGGACGAACCATAAACTATAGAGCTGGCGAACACAATGTTGATCCCGCTGTCCACTATCGCTAACTATTTCAGTTCCGAATCAAATATCAGTTACAGCAAAAACCGTTAACACTCCCTAATTCCGAATGTTTCCGCTGTTGACTGAGTACCTCAGAAGAAAGAACTCAATCAAAATACTCCTTCAAACACAAAGCAACACAAGAAAAACAATCACACACAATTCGAACTGTGTACTGTTTGGCACAGCTGCTTCCACCGTGACGTCATGCGCACAACTGAGAAAACACGTTGCTTTCTGCGGCCCCCCCCCCCCCCCGGGCTCTTACGTAGTCTTCATTTGTCATAAGTCGATGATCGACGCCATTTGTAGCTGGGATTGTAAAAGGTGTGTAAAGATTTTAATTGTTTCTGTTAAAATATATTTATCTAGTAAAATCTGTTTGTCACAATTAGTGCAAAGTTCGCACCGGACATTACCCATTTTATTCAAGAAATTTCAGCATTTTATTGGATATCGCTGGCGGTGCGGAGCTGCGCCGCGAGCGAGCAGTCTGCAGCAGCAGCAGATTTAAATATACGATCGCAATAACGACCACATCCTAAAAAGCACAGCATTCCAGACGCAGGATAAAAGGAGATGGTAGATTTTATCTTGTGCATTCACAAGTGGATACAAGCTGCTGCTTTTGTAAATTTTCATTCAAAAAAGTGATAAATTCTGAACATATCGTAAAGTGTATTTAAAACTGGATAATTTTCATGAGAGCTTAGCAATATAAAAAAGAAAACATTTTCATGTGGTAAAGATAGTCTTATGCTTCAAAGCTAGTCGGGGTATATCCAGTTGACAAAAATCCACTGTAACGTGAAAATGTTTGCTAAGTTCGATGAACAATAATATTTTCATTCTTGCACAAACAGCTTTAGTACTTGTATAAAGGAAAACTTGAATCATTATTTTGGGAATATTCAAAGAAATTCATTTTTATTAATCTGCAACCTTTCATTTCTCATGTCCATCCACGTATATGTTAAGTTCAATTTCAACGGTTTCCCAATCAAATTAAACGCAAAAGGCAAAGGAAGTTTAAAACCTGACGGTCAACTCCCGAATAATTAAAACAGACAGAATCGCATTAAAGTAGTAGGAATAAAATTTTGTTGAATACATGTGAGATTAATAATTGTAGTGCATATTTTTGTGAGTAGCTAGTACCTACCCTGTATATGATTCAGTACGTAATAATTAATTGTTGCCCTGCCCCTTTCTGTGTAGGCTCATTGTTGTAGCGAGGCCATTAATGACAAAAATTATATAAGTTCTTCCAACAGTCATATAATACTTAAAGTATAAAAAGAATAATTTTAATAAACTGTAAACGGCGTCCTACAATATTTTTCAATTCATATTAGGCCAGAGGTACAATTTTTATTAATAACAATATCAATAAATGCTTACGCTGCCTTTGCACATAGGCAGGTATCCTGGAACATCCAGCCCCTCAGAAAAAATAATTAAGAATTGTTTAAATGTATTATCGTGTAATAGTTAAAAAGGATATTAATCCATCATGAGTAGGACGGAGGTCTTCACGTTGGGATATGTATGCTATTGTTGGTGACAGCACCCTGAGAAAAATCAGCCGTGGCTTTTAACATACATAAAAGAGAAAAGATTCATTATTTCTATTTTCCAAAACTATTTCATACAATAAGAATAACGGCACGGTTATCGTTGTATGAATTATTCAATCAATCATTTATTATCATTTAAAATTACGCGATAATACCCACTAATTATCATCTTACCATTTAAATCATTTGATTTGTTTGACAAGGTGGTGGAACTTCCTTCTAATTACATACTTGCTGTTTAATATAATCCATTATGGAGTCGAGGTAGCAGTTGTCGTTATACTGGTTATCACTGTTAGCATTCAACCGCGACTCTTATACATATTTTAACAACGCGTTTCAAGAGACAATGCTCTCATCATCAGGTTGTAAAGTCTATGTCATGATATTAAACGGACTAAAAAGACAAAATACCATCACAAATAGTTGGGAAGTCCATAGAGTAAAACAGAATTAAAAGTATATTGGACTGTGGGTCCTCGTCTTACATTGAAGTTGTACACAAGTCAATGGCCGTCCCATAGCTACCAGATATGCTGTCGCACTGCGCCGGCTCGGGAGCTGTTGTGGACTGACGTGCCTAGGTGTTGTGGCGTGGTTACAGCCGTGTGCTTGACGGTAACGCTATGCTATTGGGCGCCTGATTTCCTTATTGTATTGGTCTGCCATTTTAGCCTCTCGCAACTCCGTCAGTGACTTGCTACAAGTTTAAAGTCGCATACCTGCCCTAAAATAATTCTAAAAACCCGCTAAAAAATCTCATTTCTTTAAAATTATCTTGTGCATTTAGAATATTGCTTTGTTTCTTTTCATGGATAGCTATCTCGAATTCCTCTAGTAAATCAAGATTCCTCCCTTTCTTTTCTACATGCAATATTTCTACGTTGTCTACTATGCTCTTAAGGGGATGGCCTGTTTCATATATATGGTTCGCAACAGCTGATTTGTCATAATTTCCTAACCTGAACGCATCTTTATGTTCTTTATACCGAATCGCGAATGATCTTCCTGTCTGCCCTATATTTTGCATCACAAGTTCTGCACTGAATCTTATAAACTCCCGATCTTTCAAACTTATTTCTCTTCTCGCCAATATCGTGCTAAGGCTATACCTCACTAGGTTATTAGTCTGAAATGCTATTTTGACATCGTCATTGAGAGAAATGTCCGCCTTAGTTCCTGAAATACTGGACCCCATGGCTAATGACCTTGAAGATATAAAGTTCTAAATTCTGACGATAATATTATGGATAAAATTGTTTATTACAAACGTTATGTAGACGACACTCTGTTACTTGTCGATGGTTCCCGTGAGGACATTGAGGAAATAGTAAAAAAGTTCAACGACGCACATAATAAAATAGAATTTACCGTGGAGTATGAAACTGACAATTGTTTACAGTTCCTGGACCTGAATATAAAAAAGCAGGGCAACAAACATGCGTTCTCCGTTTATAGAAAACAAACTACGACTGATGCCGTGATCCCGAATGATTCATGCCATCCGCAGGCTTATAAAGAAGCTGCTTTCCGTAGTCTCGTGCATAGGGCAGTCAATATACTTATGAGTGAAAGAGATAGGGAGACTGAAATTAATACCGTTAAGAGAAGAGCGATGAATAACGGTTACAGAATAGATATGGTTAAAAAACTGTTACGGAAAAGTAATAAGCGCAAAAAGAATAAACCTGATGGAGAGAAAGTGAAAATTATCACGATGCCATACTACGGAAAAGTCTCACAAAAGATAGCAAATATTTTTAAGCAATTTTGCATTAGTTCCATTCCAGTATTAACAAATTATTAATATAGCAGCTATTGATGTGTACCCACAAATGGAGAATTAAACGTATGTTGTGTTATTTCACTCATCTGCTGAGAGGACTTATTGTATTTAAATCGCTCGAATCTCTCCAAATAAGTCACAGTTACAACATTGTCATATTTACATTCATGAAAATGTTTTTAGAATAGCATATAGTATTCCGTCTCGAACACGTCACCCAACTTGCTGACGTATTCCTGTTTTGTAAATTCAACTCAGCTCCTCATGTTTTCCCTTCATGCGTGTGCACCACCTTCCCACTCTGCTGCCTTCCAATCGATTACCTTCTTCTTCATGTCCCTGATACATCCTCCTCCGTCTTCTCATTTTCTTACACCTTTCCTCATTTTTAGAGTTCCGCACGTCAACTGGTAAAAACGGAACCCTTGTAGAACTACTTTGTTGTCTCTCTGTCTATCTCTGTACAACTTTTAACAATCCGTTTTCTCAAGACGGGTTGGACGTATCAAGTACCGAGTTGAAATTTATAACCCATACTAAGGTCTACGGTCCCTTGGAGGTGTCAAAAAAATGAAGCTTCTAAGTCAACGTAATCAAACGATACGGCCGTTTAATGCCACGAGGGTTGGGAACTATTTATTAGCAGTTCGTACAAAATAGATACGTTTTCCAAAGTTAAGCATGTCGTGGTTGTGTTCCAAAAATGAACAGCAGAGAAACAGAAGTGATAACATTTTCTGCTGGAACTGACCATCATTTTGCAGGACAGTGCTCAAACACGTACAGTGTTAGCTGTTATTGTCCGCCCCAGTAGCTGAGTGGTCAGCGTGACGGATTGCCGTCCTCCGGGCCCGGGTTCGATTCCCGGCTGGGTCGGAGATTTTCTCCGCTCAGGGACTGGGTGTTGTGTTGTGTTCATCATCATTTCATCCCCATCCGGCGTGCAGGTCGCCCAATGTGGCGCCGAATGTAATAAGACCTGCGCCAAGGCGGCCGGACCTGCCCCGCGAGGGGCCTCCCGGCCAATGACGCCAAACGCTCATCATCATCATCATCAGCTGTTATTGATTTGTTTGACTGATGGGGCTGCCAAGTGCTATACCACCTACTGCACTCCCCTGACTTAAGCCCTCGTTAAGTTCAACTCGATTTCTAAATTGGAGGAAACACTTCACGGCATTCACTTCAGCACGGCAAATAGACCGCGCCCCTCGAACAGTCAATGCTGGTGACTACTTTGAAGGTCAGTAGAACTTTTAAACACGTATTTACTTTGTACGAGCTGTAAATGAATAGTTGCCACTATTAAAGTTCCAACCCTCGTATCTTGACGCAGGCAACCTCTCATCAAAACGTATAGGGTACTTTCCGTTGGCCTAGAATCGTAATATTTTGGAGGAAGCATGATTTCACAGTTCAATCAAAGGAAAATATTCAAGAACTGTAATTTCATTGGACGAAAAAAAATTTAACATTTGTAACCGGACTGTGTCCGTCCGTCCGTTAATATCCCTTTTTCTGAGGAACAGGTAGGCGTATCGATCTGAAATTTATGTCACATACAAAGGTCTATGATTCCTTGGTGGTGTAAAAAACATAAGCTTCTAAGTCAGTGCGATCAAAAGACACGGCCATTTACGTCACATTATCTGATACTCGAAAATTCAATCATCAAAATCTGTAGAGTAGTTCCGTTGAACTTGAATCATAAAATTTTGCAAGAAGGAAGGTTTCACAGCACAAGCAAAGGAAAACTATAATGTTGTTTGGGGTAAGTCCGTGGACAACGTACTGTCGGAAAGAGCAAACTCTCGAGCTTTACATGGTTCACGCTAGGTAGCAGCAGTTTGCGCCCACTTCAGTTCTGGTAAAATTGGTGTCAGGACAACAGAAAGAGCGTTTTGTGTTCTACGTTTTGCGCAGTGCGAGTCAGTAATAACTGTTCAGCGTAGACTTTTGTACCGGGTATGGTGTGGATCCTCCTACAGCACGGAGCATTAGACGACGGCATGAACAATTCCGAGAAACAGATTGTTTGTGTAAAGGCAAATCGCCGGCCATCCCCGAGTGTCTGACACTGACGTCGAACGCACCCGCCATAGTTTCACACAGAGTCCGCAGAAATCCGTTCGCCGTGCAGCTCGAGAGCTCAACATCACCCCGATGTCCGTCTGGCGTGTGTTGCGTCGATCTTTACGTACGAAACCGTACAAAATTCAGCCACTGCAAGCCCTTGGTGAAGGTGACAAGCAACAAGGTGTGTAGTACTGTAATCTCGTTCTTGATAAGATGGAGAATGACAGTTTTCTTCCACGTTTAGTGTTTAGTGACGAGGCAATATTCCATTTAAATGGAGAGGTGAACCGTCATAATGTGAGAATATAGGGTACGGAACAACTACATGAAGTTGTACATCATGAGAGGGACTCACCAAAATTTAATGTGTTTTGTGCAGTTTCACGGGAAAAGATGTATGGTCCATTTTTCTTTTCCGAGTACACTGTTAAGGAAACGCATATCTCGATATGCTTCAGAATTTTGTTTTAACACAGTTGGAGAGTGATTCGAAAGAATTCATTTACCAACAGTTTGAGGCACCGCTTCATTGGCATCTTAATCAAAGGATTACTGAACGATAGATGGTCGCACTGGAGCAAATGGTCAGCCTTACATTACTGGCCTCCACGGTCACCGGACCTGATTCTGTGATTATTTCTTATGGGGGTTTGTAAAAGACAGTTTATGCGCTCCGTTACCAACAACAATGAATGAACTGAGACATCACATAACATCAGCTGTGAAAGCTGTAACTCAAGACATGCTCGCTGCAGTGTGGGAACAATTTGAATATCGCATTGACATACGCCGTGCATCTCAAGGGAGCATATTGAACACCTATGACAATGTATGGAAAAAAAACTGAGTTTCTCGTTCATCAACAAAAAAAATCGTTGTATATGTTTATTAGTTTCAGAAATATAGACGTGCGAAATACGATGATTCTTTTTGATACACCTTGTATATCATATGAAAACATAGCTTTTTGCCGGCGGTGTGGCCGTGCGGTTCTAGGCGCTTCAGTCTGGAACCACGTGACCGCTACGGTCGCAGGTTCGAATCCTGCCTCGGGCATGGATGTGTGTGATGTCCTTAGGTTAGTTAGGTTTAAGTAGTTCTAAGTTCTAGGGGACTGATCACCACAGATGTTAAGTCCCATAGTGCTCAGAGCCATTTTTGTGCTTCCAGTTGTCTAACTGATTTGAAAATTTCATTTTTGTAATTGTGGAAATGCTTGAAATTCCCGGGACCGATATTTTGCCAGTATCGATATGGCCAACAGGCAAAAGTCGTCGAGATTCTCGATTCCCGGTATTGACGAACTGTCTACATGCAGAATAAAGTTTGTACGGAAACCTCGTCGCGCAACACCAAACTCTGCGACTTAGCTTCTGCAGACGGGGGCTTGTAATGTCTCTTCCAGCGGTCTCTCCGTGATATTTTCAGAAATTTTATAAATTATATAACTCAGTACATATCTCGATATATCTCTTCTTATCTTCCCGATTATCAATGCAAAGTAGTTTCAAGCCCAATTATTCCTTGGAGCGTCCATTTACTCCATGGAATAGCTTCTCTGCTATCTATGTTTTCTCTTAGGAAAAAGAATGGAGACTTCTTGCCGATTAGTCGTGAAAGAAGGATGTATATGTATGTATTGTTGAGCTAGTCGCCATCTTGATGAGATTCTGTATGAGAAGGAATTTAATACATGAACTAAACTAAAGTAAGTGTGTTCGCGTATTATTTAACGGATTATTATTATTGACAGTCTGCTTACTACGCTGTGTTGCACGGGATCAGTGGGGAACGTCTGATTTACACTGGACGAACCTGCCGTTTTGTATGCTCAAGATATCCAGTTACTTGAAATAAATAGGCCAACACGGTCTTACCAGCAGATCTCCGGTCTTCCCCATGTGATCACCGAAAGTTAATAATTATTACAAATGTTTCCAGGAGGTCGACTGACAATTTTCGTCGCACCGAGACTTCGAAATTGCTTCACTGCCTTATGGAATTTAAGTTAAGCTTAATTTAATCAGGGTAGAACAGTATTGAACTGTGTGAATGTGATAAGCCTGCTTTGTCAATGAAAATTCCCTTAATATACGCATGTTTTTACTATCCTGATCAGTGAAGCTATATCAGGCCGGTGTGAGAGAGGTTTTTAAATTTTAGATCCCATACAAAATATATTAAAGGCTGACTGTCCCGGACAGGACCCTGGCCTGCGGAATTCCCAAACTATTTGTCCTACACGCACTTATCTTGATTTTCACGCCTGTCACAGAACTACGGCCCACAGAATCTATACCCAGCGCGTCCCGGCTGTCATACCCTAGCTACGAACCCGTCTGTCCTCTCACCGCCACAGCACAGTCCTTGAGTACTCTCTTCGTACTGGATGTATAACAATGCAGCGCCAAAGAAACTGGTGTAGGCGTGCGTATCTCCGACATCGCTGCAGCCGGAAGAAGATCCTGCAAGAACGGGACCAACGACGACCGAAGAGAATCGTTCAACGTGACAGAAGTGCAACCCTTCCGAAAACTGCTGCAGATTTCAATGCTGGACCGTCAACAAGTGTCAGCGTGCGAACAATTCAACGAAACATCATCGATATGGGTTTCGGAGCCTAAGGCCAATTCGCGTACCCTTGACGACAGCACGACACAAAGCTTTACTCCTTGCCTGGGCCCGTCAAATAAAAATGGTTCAAATGGTTCTGAGCACTATGGGACTTAACATCTGTGGTCATCAGTCCCCTAGAACTTAGGACTACTTAAACCTAACTAACCTAAGGACATCACACACATCCATGCCCGAGGCAGGATTCGAACCTGCGACCGTAGCAGTCGCGCGGTTCCGGACTGAGCGCCTGAACCGCTAGACCACGGCGGCCGGCGCCTGGGTCCGTCAACACCGACGTTGGAGTGTTGGTGATTGGAAACGTGTTGCGTGGTCGGGCGAGTCTCGTTTCAAATTGTATCGAGCGGATGGACGTGTACGGGTGTGGAGACAACCTCATGAATCCATGGACCCTCCATGTCAGCAGGGGACAGTTCAAGCTGGTGGAGGCTCTGTAGTGATGTGGGACGCGTGCAGTTGGAGTGATATGGGACCCCCGATACGTCTAGGTACAACTCTGACAGGTGACATGTACGTAAGCTCAAATGGCTCTGAGCACTATGGGACTTAACATCTGTGGTCATCAGTCCCCTAGAACTTAGAACTACTTAAACCTAACTAACCTAAGGACATCACACACATCCATGCCCGAGGCAGGATTCGAACCTGCGACCGTAGCAGTCGCGCGGTTCCGGACTGCGCGCCTAGAACCGCTAGGCCACCGCGTGTACGTAAGCATCCTGTCTGATCATCTGCATCCATTCATGTTCATTGTGCATTCCGACGGACTCGGGCAATTCCACCAGGGCAATGCGCCACCGCAAACGTCCAGAATTGCAACAGCGTGCCACCAGGAACATTCTTTCGAGTATAAATACTTCCCCTGGCCACCAAACTCCCCAGACAAGAACATTATTGAGCTTATCTGGGATGCCTTGCAACGTGCTGTTCAGAAGAGATCTCCACCATCTGGTACGCTTACGGTATTATGGACAGCCCTGCGGGATTCATTATGTCAATTCCTTCCAGCACTACTTCAGACTTTAGTCGAGTCCACGCCACGTCGTGTTGCGGCAGTTCAGCGTGCTCGCGGGCGCCCTACACGATATTAGACAGATGTACCAGTTCCTCTGGCTCTTCAGTGTATTTTGACGTCGAAGGTGTGAGACACCTTTTGAAGGATAAGAAGCTATGTATACATGGTGGTCCATTGATCGTGACCGGGGCAAATATCTCACGAAATAGGCGTGAAACGAAAAAACTACGAAGAACGAAACTTGTCTAGCTTGAAGGGAGAACGCGAGACCGCTTCGGTCGCAGGTTCGAATCCTGCCTCGGGCATGGATGTGTGTGATGTCCTTAGGTTAGTTAGGTTTAATTAGTTCTAAGTTCTAGGGGACTAATGACCTCAGAAGTTGAGTCCCATAGTGCTCAGAGCCATTTGAACCATTTGAAGGGGGAAACCACACGGCGCTATGTTCGGCACGCTGGATGACGCTGACATAGATCAAACGGATATCAACTGCGTTGTTTAAAATAGGAAACCCCCTTTTTTTATTACATATTCGTGTAGTACGTAAGGAAATATGATTGTTATAGTTGGACCACTTTTTTCGTTTTGTGATAGATGGCGCTGTAATAGACACAAGCATATGGCTCACAATTTTAGACGAACAGTTGGTAACAGGTAGGTTTTTTAAATTAAAATACAGAAGACAGGTACGTTCGGACATTTTATTTCGGTTGTTCCAATGTGATACATGTACCTTTGTGAACTTATCATTTCTGAGAACGCATGCTGTCACAGCGTGATTATTTGTAAATACCACGTTAATGCAATAAATGCTCAAAATGATGTCCGTCAACCTCAATGCATTTGGCAATACGTGTAACGACATACCTCTCAACAGCGAGAAGTTCTCCTTCCGTAATGTTCGCACATGCATTGACAATGTGCTAACGCATGTTGTCAGGCGTTGTCGGTGGATCACGATAGCAAATATCCTTCAACTTTCCCCACAGAAAGAAATCCATGGACGTCAGATCCGGTGAACGTGCGGTCATGAAATATGCCATTCAATACTGCTTGAACCGCACGCGAGCTATGTGCCGAACATCCATCATGTTGGAAGCACATCGCCCATCGCCATTCTGTCATGCAGTGAAACATCTTGTAGTAACATCTGTAGAACATTACGTAGAAAATCAGCATACATTGCACCATTTAGATTGCCATCGATAAAATGGGAGCCAATTATCCTTCCTCCCATAATGCCGCACCATACATTAACCCGCCAAGGTCGCTGATGTTCCACTTGTCGCAGACATCGTGAATTTTCCGTTGCCCAATAGTGCATATTACGCCGGTTTACGTTACCCCTGTTGGTGAATGACGCTTCGTCGCTAAATACACTCCAGGAAATGGAAAAAAGAACACATTGACACCGGTGTGTCAGACCCACCATACTTGCTCCGGACACTGCGAGAGGGCTGTACAAGCAATGATCACACGCACGGCACAGCGGACACACCAGGAACCGCGGTGTTGGCCGTCGAATGGCGCTAGCTGCGCAGCATTTGTGCACCGCCGCCGTCAGTGTCAGCCAGTTTGCCGTGGCATATGGAGCTCCATCGCAGTCTTTAACACTGGTAGCATGCCGCGACAGCGTGGACGTGAACCGTATGTGCAGTTGACGGACTTTGAGCGAGGGCGTATAGTGGGCATGCGGGAGGCCGGGTGGACGTACCGCCGAATTGCTCAACACGTGGGGCGTGAGGTCTCCACAGTACATCGATGTTGTCGCCAGTGGTCGGCGGAAGGTGCACGTGCCGGTCGACCTGGGACCGGACCGCAGCGACGCACGGATGCACGCCAAAACCGTAGGATCCTACGCAGTGCCGTAGGGGACCGCACCGCCACTTCCCAGCAAATTAGGGACACTGTTGCTCCTGGGGTATCGGCGAGGACCATTCGCAACCGTCTCCATGAAGCTGGGCTACGGTCCCGCACACCGTTAGGCCGTCTTCCGCTCACGCCCCAACATCGTGCAGCCCGCCTCCAGTGGTGTCGCGACAGGCGTGAATGGAGGGACGAATGGAGACGTGTCGTCTTCAGCGATGAGAGTCGCTTCTGCCTTGGTGCCAATGATGGTCGTATGCGTGTTTGGCGCCGTGCAGGTGAGCGCCACAATCAGCACTGCATACGACCGAGGCACACAGGGCCAACACCCGGCATCATGGTGTGGGGAGCGATCTCCTACACTGGCCGTACACCACTGGTGATCGTCGAGGGGACACTGAATAGTGCGCGGTACATCCAAACCGTCATCGAACCCATCGTTCTACCATTCCTAGACCGGCAAGGGAACTTGCTGTTCCAACAGGACAATGCACGTCCGCACGTATCCCGTGCCACCCAACGTGCTCTAGAAGGTGTAAGTCAACTACCCTGGCCAGCAAGATCTCCGGATCTGTCCCCCATTGAGCATGTTTGGGACTGGATGAAGCGTCGTCTCACGCGGTCTGCACGTCCAGCACGAACGCTGGTCCAACTGAGGCGCCAGGTGGAAATGGCATGGCAAACCGTTCCACAGGACTACATCCAGCATCTCTACGATCGTCTCCATGGGAGAATAGCAGCCTGCATTGCTGCGAAAGGTGGATATACACTGTACTAGTGCCGACATTGTGCATGCTCTGTTGCCTGTGTCTATGTGCCTGTGGTTCTGTCAGTGTGATCATGTGATGTATCTGACCCCAGGAATGTGTCAATAAAGTTTCCCCTTCCTGGGACAATGAATTCACGGTGTTCTTATTTCAATTTCCAGGAGTGTAGAACGCATGCAAAAAGTATGTCATCGTCCCGTAATTTCTATTGTGCCCAGTGGCAGAACTGTACACGACGTTCAAAGTCGTCGCCATACAATTGCTGGTTGTTAGAAATATGGTACGGGTGCAATCGATGTTGATGTAGCATTCTCAACACCGACGTTTTTGAGATTCCCCATTCTCGCGCAGTTTGTCTGCTACTGATGTGCGGATTAGCCGAGACAGCAGCTAAAACACTTACTCGGGCATCATCATTTATTGCAGGTCGTGGTTGACGTTTCACATGTGGCTGAACACTTCCTGTTTCCTTAAATAATGTAACTATCCGGCGAACGGTCCGGACACTTGGATGATGTCGTCCAGGATACCGAGCACCATACGTAGCACAAGCCCGTTGGGCATTTTGATCGCAATAGCCATACATCAACACGATATCGACCTTTTCCGCAATTGGCAAACGGTCCATTTTAACACGGGTAATGTATCACGAAGGAAATATCGTCCGCACTGGCAGAATGTTACGTGATAGCATGTACTTATACGTTTGTGAGTATCATAGCGCCATCTATCACAAAGCGAAAAAGTGGTCCAACTAAAACATCCATATTTCATTACGTACTACACGAATATGAAATAAAAATGGGGGCTCCTATTTAAAAAAAAAAAAACGCAGTTGATATCCTTTTGACGTATGGCAGCGTCATTTAGTGGGCCAACCATAGCGCCAGCTGGTTTCCCCCTTCAAGCTAGACGAGTTTTGTTCTTTGTAGTTTTTTCGTTTGACGCTTATTTCGTGAAATATTTGGCCCGGTCACTATCAATGGACCACCCTGTATATGATGGCGGTAGCAGCTACAATAAATAACTGCGAGTAAAGTGTTGCAGAAAACATTTAATACGGGCAATAATTGTAGGACCGCTCCATCAGGCACTGCGGACAGTTACAGAAAGGAGGAGGGGGCGGCGGGGGCAGCGAGTAGTAGCGGCGCGACCACGTGGGCCGCACGTAGCTGCCGCTGCTGGCCCTGTAGGTGACGTCAGGCCTGGCAGCGACGGTGTCCCAGGGCCGGCCGCCGGGCCCGCCCAGGGTCGCCAGCGCAGGCCGCGTGATGCGCGGCCGCCACGCGCTCGCGTCGGCCGCCGAGTACGCCGGCCTCGGCGCCGCCTTCCTCGCCGAGCCGCAGGCCGGCGGCGGCGTGAAACACACCCGCTTTCTGTGGACGCGCGCTCCTCAGTTACCGCACTCTCTACAGCTCGTGTCAGTTGGCATCTCAAACGTACACAGTACAGGGTGAGTTCGCTAAATGCATACAAAATGCGGGAAATCATCCGTGAGAGCATAGGGAGCAAGAAAGGCCATTACTGACAATTATTTAACACCAAACAATTTACACGAAGACCAATATAGTTTCTGGCACAATCGCAGCACGACGCCTGCTCGTACAAAAGTGAATGACGAAGAGAAACAAGCTAAGCACAAGCAACAGGCGATTATTATGTACTTCTTGGACTTCAGCAAAGCTTTCTACACTGTCCACTTTGATATTTTACTTGCTGAACTCACAAGTCAAAATTTTCGTTTAAGTTCTTGTTGCACTACACACTGAGGTGACAAAATTCATGGCATAGAGATACGCACATATACAGATGGCGGCACTATCGCGTACGCAAGATATAAAAGGGCAGTGCACTGGCAGAGTTGTCAGGCGATCATTGTAGGCAAAATCACCCCTTCCCTCCGTTGAAAAATGTTTCAAATGGCTCTGAGCACTATCGGACTTAACTGCTGTGGTCATCAGTCCCCTAGAACTTAGAACTACTTGAACCTAACTAACCCAAGGACATCACACACATCCATGCCCGAGGCACGATTCGAACCTGCGACCGTAGGTCACGCGGCTCCAGACTGTAGCGCCTAGAACCACACGGCCACTCCGGCCAGCTTTCCCTCCGTCTCCTCCACTTCT
The DNA here is from genome assembly GCF_023864275.1 of Schistocerca cancellata. Classification (NCBI taxonomy): domain Eukaryota; kingdom Metazoa; phylum Arthropoda; class Insecta; order Orthoptera; family Acrididae; genus Schistocerca; species Schistocerca cancellata. The sequence goes on from NC_064626.1 coordinate 1,070,255,828, forward strand.
ATATCACCATTTAAGGCCATCTTACCACCTTCACCCCCACCCTCAAGTACCTTAGCGTCACCCTTGACCATCGCCTCTCCTGGACCCCCCATCTCTGGACTGTCCAAGCCAAGGCACACTCCCGACTCCATCTCCTCGAGCTCCTTTCTGGCCGCACATGGGGTCTGGACCCCTCCACCATCTTCCACACCTATAAATCCCTCATCCACCCTATCCTCTGCTACGCCCATCCCGCCTGGATATCCGCCCCTCCTACCTTTTACAAATCCCTTCAAATCCTGGAACGCCATGCACTCTGCCTCGCCTATCGCATCTGCTTCCTCTCCCCCACGCGGATCCTGTGTGAACTCATTCTGTTCCTGCACCTCCTCCTTTTCCTCGAACGGATACGGGTCTTCTACGCCTCCCGCAACTTGATCCCCTTCACCCGCTTGTCTCTCCCATCCTTTACCACCCCCGTCTGCTGCCGCACCTGTATTCCCACGTCCCACCTGCTCTTCATCTCACCACTCTCCATACCGTCACCCGAGCTGGCTTCCGCCAACTCCCCCTCCCTAATGATGCCCTCATCCCCTCCATCTACCCCTCCTACCAACTTTGCTCCTCCCCTTCCACCCCCTGTGTTTTTCCCAAGGGCATCCTCTCTCTTTCTCTCCCTCCCTCCTCTCACCCCAGGCTTCCCCTACCCCCCTACTTTCTTCCCCCCCTCCCCTTTCCTCTGCCACTGGCATCTACAGTCTCCCAACTCCCCCACCTTTTCCCCTCTGGCAGATCCCCAGACTCGTACATGAACAGTAAACAGTTACGCGCTGGAGATCGTCGCTAGTGTTTATGCGTGCCTTCGTGACAGTGATTCAGTGTTTCGTCGTTTGCGCTCCATCTTTCACATGTTTCATTTCTGTCGTCTATGTTCGTGTGCTAGTACTGAACGTTTTTTATTTCACTGCGCCTATGAATGGCTCCATGTTTTTTAACTTCGTCTACTGATTTTTATCCGCCATTTTGTTTTGTTTTCCTATGTCTTCTTTATGTAATAATTGTAATATCTGTGGCCGAAGAGCGGCGTAGTTTTACCGCTGCCGGCTTACCTGTACAGGTATGAAAATAACAATAATGAAAAAAAAAGCAGAGTTGTCATGTGATCCCTGAGAAGAGGTTTCCGACGTGATTATAGCCGCACGACGGGAATTAACAGACTTTCAACGCGGAATGCTACTTGGAGCTAGACACATGGGAGTAACCCATTTCTGAAATCGTCAGGGAATTCAATACTCTGAGGTCCACAGCGTTAAGAGTGTGCCGAGAATACCACATATCATGCATTACCTCTCACAACGGACAGCGCAGTGGCCGACGGTCTTCACTTAACGACCGACAGCAGCGTCGTTTGCGTAACATTACCATTGCTAACAGACAAGCTAGACTGCGTGAAATAACTGCAGAAGGCAATGTGGGATGTACAACGAACATATCCATTAGTACAATGGGATGAAATTTGGCGTTAATGGGCAATGGCAGCACATGAACGATGCAAGTGCCTTTGCCAACACGACATCGCTACAGAGCCTCACCTGAGCTCATGATCATATCGGTTACACCCCAGACGACTGGAAAATTTTGACCTGGTCAGATGAGAACCGATTGCAGATGGTAAGGGTTGTTGGTACGGTTCGAGAGTAGCACAGCCCCCACGAAGCCATGGACCCCAATTGTCGAAAAGGCACACTGTGTAAGCTGGTGGCGGCTCCACGATCATGTAGGCTGTGTTTATGTGGAGTGGAATGGGTCCTCCGGTCCAGCTGAACCGTTCATTGATCGTAAATGGTTAGATCTGCTACTTTAAAACAATTTACAGCCATTCACGGACTTCATGTTCCCAAACAACAATGGAATAGTCATGGATGACAATGTGCCATGTTACCAGATCACAACTGTTCACGATTGGTTTGTAGAACATTCTGGACAGTTCGAGCTAACGATTTGGCTACCCAGATCACCCGACATGAATCCCATCGAACAGAACGCACGGTTCAGTTCCTGCACGTAATCCTGCGTCGGCAACATTTGTGAACAGCTATAGAGGCAGCAGGGCTCAATACTTCTGCAGGAAACTTCCAACGACTTGTTGAGTCCATGCCACGTCGAGCTGCTGCACTGCACTGGACAAACCGAGGTCCGACTCGATATTAGGAAGTATCCTATGACGGTCGTCAGCTCAGTCTATTTAATATCAAATAAGATTTAAGATCAATATCAGTCTAGTTTCCGAAAAAATCGCAGCACGGCGGCTGCTCCTACGAGGGGCGTTCAATAAGGAACGCAACACAGTTTTTTTTCGGTTGAAAACATTCGGCATTTGTTGTGAGACATAGTGGAATATTCCCGTTTAAGCCCCTATAGTTTCATGAACTTCCGATAGGTGTCGGTGCTAAACGTAAGTAGCATTCAAAACGGCATCTGTTACGAAGGTGCGTTCCAAGCATTGAATTTCTTTCGGCGGGAAACCGGAGTATCGCAGATATTCATAGATGTTTGCAGAATGTCTGCAGAGACCTATCAGTGAACTAAAGCGCAGTGAATAGTTGGGCGAGGCGTCTGTCATCATCGCAGCAAGGTCGCGCAAGCCTGTCAATAGCCTAGTTTCCTATGTTAAAAATGTGGTTCCTCATGGGTCACTCCTTCTATTCTGTCAAGGAGTTCCTTGAAAAATTAAGCTGATTCTTATTGTATTGTTGATTAAGTTTACTTAAACTTATTGACAAACTTTTTTTCGGGTTCATAAACATTTACTTTCATCTGTTATTACTTTTACGTTGTGATTTCATGTACTGACACGTTCCATGACCTTGGAGGCTCCTGAATTTGGTCCTACGGAATTTGACGTGTAAATAAATAAATAAAAATTGTTGTTATTCTGATTGATTATAACATTTAAACAGCATTTACGTTCAATGTTTTCATAAAATGGCTGTTATTTTTATGTAATTGAAGCCTCGAAATAATTAAGTATCAAGATCTGGTCACGTGATCGGAAACGCTGTTAGTGGCTGATGCTCTGATGACGTCACAGACTATGAGTAAGACGAAGCTATACGTGTGTTATCTTAGCATTTGCCGACGCTGCGAGGTTTTTACGTACTTTTTCTGCAAACAGTTTACCTATTTAGTGATGGAAAACGCAATTACAACTTTTAAGTAACACCGGAAAAGAATTTCGTGAACGCTGACAATGGAAGCCTCGTGAAAGTTGAAGGGGTTATGCTCCTCCATTTATAGCGACCATATGTGCAATGATGGAACTTTCTTTTGCCTACTCCCTGCAACATCATTAAACTCGCTCAAAACTAAGGAATTGTAGACCTTTTGCAAATGAGTCCGCATATTACAACTAGATTGTCGACTATCAGTCATGATCGAGGACCCACAGCAAAATAAAATTATTCTTGGCAAAACCTAGTGCTGATTTCGTCTGTAGAAGATACTCAGCAGAAAGGCGTCAGTCAAGAGGCATTCCGTGGCGCAACGGATAGCGCATCCGAATGCGGAGAAAAATGTCACATGTTATAAGCCTGGAACACTAATACTTTTTAAAACTTTTACAAGAAATACGGAAATAGTGTTAGCAAGAACTGATAGTAAAAGTTGTTTCGATTGTGGGATGTATTATTTATTGCTTCACATTAGTCTTAGCCTGAGAAACTTCAAGCAATTCACGTTTTTGGAAAGCATTGCTAGCAGTGAAGATACACCACACGCCCACAGTACATCTACATCTACATCTAGGTGATTACTCTGCTATTCACAACAAAGTGCCTGGCAGAGGGTTCAATGAACCACCTTCAAGCTGTCTCTCTCTATCGTTCCACTCTCGAACGGCAAGCGGGAAAAACTAGCACTTAAATTTTTCTGTGCGAGCCCTGATTTCTCTTATTTTATCGTGATGATCATTTCTTCCTAAGTACGTGGGTGCCAACAGAATGTTTTCGCAATCGGAGGAGAAAACTGGTGATTGAAATTTCATGAGAAGGTCCCGTCGCAACGAAAAACGCCTTTGTTTAAATGATTGCCACTCCAATTCACGTGTCATGTCTGTGACACTATCTCCCCTATTTCGCCATAATACAAAACGAGCTGCCCTTCTTTGTACTTTTTCGATGTCATCCGTCAGTCCCACCTGATGCGGATCCCACACCGCACGGCAATATTCCAGAAAAGGGCGGACAAGCGTGGTGTAAGCAGTCCCTTTAGTAGACCTGTTGCACCTTCTAAGTACGACGATGAGGTTATGCGGAGAGACATACAGCATGTACAATATGCAGATGACACAAACGTAAGGGCTGTGATGTTTCTAAGTGTAAACTAACATCAGGATCTGAAGCAGACTTACTTCATCTTTAGGTAAGATGATGAAACTGCAAAAGTTTAAACGATAAGGGTCCTAGCTGGACAGTACGTATATAAAAACACTGTTTATAATAAAGTAAAAAGTGTGTGTCTACATTAACTAGAAAATATATTTTTGAACGTGACGTGTGTGAACAGTGATTGCAAGTGCAAACGCATATAAACAGCAAGGAAAACACAATAATATTCTGTTTCTGATCTGTGTGGTGAAATTTTGTGACTGTGATTTGGTTTTCATATGAGAGGACTGTAGAGTCGTTTTACAAATAAGTTAAAATGTGCTTTCGGGGTACTTTCGAACCAGCAATCTACGGATATCATTTTGTACAATTCGACGGTCTTCCGCTGTAAGAACTGAGCTACCGAATAAATCACGTGTACTTGGATAAAACAACAATTTTCACTGGAAGTTTAATTTCGCTGAATGACTCTATCCTTCGTTGTAACAGTGGGAGAGCATACCTTGGAGGTAAATTAATGTCAGCCAACGGCCTTGCTGCAGTGGTAAACCGGTTCCCGTCAGATCACCGAAGTTAAGCGCTGTCGGGCTGGGCTGGGTGACCATCCTGTCTGCCGAGCGCTGTTAGCAAGCGGGATGCAATCAGCCTTTATGAGGCAAACTGTGGTTCTATTTGATTGAGTAGTAGCGGCTCCGGTATCGTAAACTGACATACGGCCTGTGTGTTGACAACATGATCCTCCATACACACTTCAAGTGACGTCTGCGGGCTAAGGATGACACGGCGGCCGTTCGGTACCGTTGGGCCTTCATGGCCTGTTCGGGTAGAGTTTAGTTTAGTTTTAGATTAATGTTAACTTCACAGTGCAACATATTTTAAATTAAGTTAGTGACCTTTTGCGTTGGCGTGGTGGCAATTTGTCGGTACATTGCAACCACATTTTACACATCTTCTCATTCTCTGGCACACTCAAAAATAACTTTGGGTACTACACGTCATTTGAAGCCCATTTTCCGAAACGTAAATTCCAAAATAAGACATCAATGTGAATTAGCTCAAAAATGGTTCAAATGGGTCTGAGCACTATGTGGCTCCTAGACTTAGAACTACTTAAACCTAACCAACCTAAGGACATCACACACAGCCATGCCCGAGGTAGGATTCGAACCTGTGACCGTAGCAGCAGCGCGGTTCCGGACTGAGGCGCCTAGAACCACTCGGCCACAGCGGCCGGCTGTGAATTGGCATTTATGACAGTAGGAGCAGCGAACTAGACAGTGGCGTCACAGGTACCACATGACTCGAACGGAGCATTTTAGCGGCCTTTCAAATTATTTGAATTTCATTTCCATTTTTTTAGAAGAATACTGAAATCCAAGCATGGAAAAAAGCATGTTAGGAGCATAAAATGACACAATTAATCATTTAAGACAATTTCCAGAAGTCAGTCAAATACCCTGCTCTCCCGCGATTCGGCCGGACACAGCTCTGACCCCAGCAATGTTGGAACGTGCGGACACTCTCATTCCAGGTGATCGCCGGATCACAACCAAACACCTCGCTGCACAACTGAGCGTCCCTGTTGGTAGTGATGATACACTCGTCCACAAGTTGTGGTACTGGATGGTATGTGTGCGCTGAGTTCCTCGCCGCCTAGCAGAAGACCATTAACACCAACGAAGGATCACCTGCGCGCAATTGATAGCGCGTTATGAGGCTGATCGTGACAGTTTTTTGTCAGACATCGTCACAGACGATGGAGCATGTGTTCATCGCTTCTAATCGGTAACTGAACGGCACCGCACCACCTATCGAGTTCAAAGCCGCATCTTCAGCTTTTAAAGTCATGGCGACGATCTTCTGGGACTCTGAAGGGGATATTCTGTTCCACCTCCTCTCTCATGGTGCAACGATCAACTCCGAAGTGTATTGTGCTACCTTCAGGAAATTGAGCAAACTACTCCAGCACGCCCGTGTCAACAAAAATGCAAACGAACTTCTCATTTTCCATGACAATATAAGCCCTCGCACAAGTGTGAGCACCCGAAAGGATCTCACAAAAACTTCAATGGAATGTTCTTCCTCATCCGCCCTACAGCCCCGTATTTCGCACCTTCCGACTTCCATCGGTCTGGGCCAATGAGGGATGCACTCCGCGGAAAGGAGTACGTGGATGATAGAGATTATTGATGCAGCAAGACATTGGTTCCGACGTCGACCAGTAGAATGGTAACGTGCAAAAATGGTTCAAATGGCTCTGAGCACCATGGGACTTAACAGCTATGGTCATCAGTCCCATAGAACTTAGAACTACTTAAACCTAACTAACCTAAGGACAGCACACAACACCCAGTCATCACGAGGCAGAGAAAATCACTGACCCCGCCGGGAATCGAACCCGGGAACCCGGGAACCCGGGCGTGGGAAGCGAGAATGCTAGCGCACGACCACGAGCTGCGGACGGTAACGTGCAGGCATACAGACCCTCCGAGTAAAGTGCAGTAAGGCAGTCGCACTGAACGGAGACAGTGTTGCAAAATAGGATGTTATAGCCAAAAGAGTGGTGAATAATACGATGTACTTTTAACCTGAATTAAAGCAACCTGATTTCAGAGAAAAATATGTTGCGTTACATATTGAACGTTCCTTGTATAAAAGCGATCGACGAACAGGAAGAAGCTACGGAAAAACAACAGGCGACTATAACGTGCTATTTGGATTTCAGCGAGTCTTTCCACATTGTCGACGTTGATATTCTACTGGCTACACTCACAAGCCAAAATTTTTCAAGTGCCGTACAATGGTTCCACCCATATCTTACATCGCTCCAACAGTGTGCAATGACTGAAATAAAAAGGTCACAATGGAGGGATGCAGTAAGAGGACTCACAAGGTTCATCTTTCATTACATGCTAACGATGTGCTAATTACTTTATCCTACTGCAAATATCACCTTTTCGCTGACGACCTTTAGTTGTATCTAAGTGGATCTCCAACAAACCTGCGCACAGCCATTCAGCATGTAAATGCTGATTCACGTGTCTTGTCTGAATGGGCGCAGAGCACATGTTTGAACTTAGCCCATTTAACACTCAAGCAATCTTAGTGTCTCACAAAAGACTTGTTGCCACGCAGTTCAGATAATCTCCCCCCCCCCCCCCCCGCCATTAACCCTAAACGACAAAGAAATAATCTTTTCTTCTTCTGCTGATAACTTGGGGACAATTCTGGACTATTACTTAGACTGGACTGAACACAAAAGCAGTCTGTAACAAAATTCAACGTCGCTTCATACACTTCAGAAATATCAAAAAATATTTCCTTGTGACCTCCGCATACTTGACTATGATGTACGAACAGTTATCATGAATACGTGTCGATAAGAGGACAGACTATCATACTCTATGTTTGTTCTATCGTCTTCTCAATCACTGCACTCTTACCTTCAGCTCTTACATTACTATCCGAACTGCAGCAGAAAAACTCGGTCTCAACAAAGTAAAATCCTCTCTCTAGCATCACACAACACTGCCATACTTTCTAAATCACTTTCTGGATCAGAAAAATATCAGAGAAATTAAATCCCTTCCTAACTTCAAAAGACAGGTAATGGCGCACCTATCACAGTAGCCATGTCTTTCACACGATAGTCTGCAGCTCGCTCTAGGCATTTATCCCCCCCCCCCCCCCCCGCAACTTTCCCTCCCCATTGTCGGCCAACTTCTTTATTTATATTCTGTTCTTTCTTAACAGTCACGTCACTGTCATTTCAATCTCACCCTCTTTTCTTTATCGCCTCTGCTTCTGATTATGATAAAAGTGGCTTCAAATGTGCCAAAACTAATCTAGATCATTGTTATTAAATTTTACTATTATTATTAGCGTCAATAATAATAATAATTATTATTATTCTCCTCGGAGTCTTTCGCGACGGCATACATGGATAAAACGTTCTCGGTTTTCAAGCCGCGTCAATTCGAATAAAATCCTCGAGCTTTCGATGGCCATCTCCGCCATCGTCGTCAGGAGTTCACTGACTGCCGGGGCTCGCCCTCGCCACGGATCTTCACTGGGGGTGTACTTCAACCCGTGTGCGTATGGAGTGTCCAGCCTTGCGGCTTCTCCTCCCGAGTCTTAGTGGGTGAGATATAGGGACGTCAAGGGATGGTTGGCTTCTGGGCAATCCATCAGTGACTGCCGGGGCTGCTACGGTTTCTCGCTTAAATAGGCATGATGACATCATCAGCAGCCAATCAGATAGACCCACTGTGGCGCGCGCGTTAAGTCGACCCGGGCAGTTAGCGGAGCACCGGTGATGTCAGGTGGCGCCAGGGGCAGACGCCACGTTTGAAACTGCCGTTCCCGCGTCGCGCATCTGTCTTTGCTTTCTTTCGATGTCCAACGCCCGCCCCCATGCCTTACTGAGTGTGTACCCCTGGTCTCTGTTGAAATTGTTGTTTAAACGAATCTCGGCCGCTGCCTTTATAACGGAGTTCCAATATGTAGAAGCATGAGCCAACACTTTTGTATTTTCGAACTGTATTTTATGTCCGTTTTTTAGGCAATGTTCCGCTATGGCAGACTTGTCAAGCTCCCTTTGTTTTATATGGCGCTTGTGCTCAGTGCAACGCTCCGCCACCGCGTGAACTGCTTGTCCGATATACATGCTGCCACATTCACAGGGTACACCACACACGCCGGACACTCGAAGAGCAATGTCATCTTTAACAGGGCGCAACATATTTCGTATCTTGGGGGCGGGCCGGAACACTGGTCTTAGCCCATGTTTCTGCAGCAGACGTCCTAACTTGCTGTTAGTTGCTCCACAGCATGGGAGGAATGCAGTCCGTTTGGCCTCTTCTACTGATTCACCAGGTGTCTTTCGTCGGCGGACCTTGAAAGCGTTTGCGATGTCTCTTCTGCTGTATCCATTTTCCCCGAAAACACGTTTTAAGTTCTGCAATTCAGACTCTAGGTGGTCGTCGTCAGAGATAATCTTGGCTCTATAAACCAACGTGTTCAGGACCGCTTTCTCATGTACAGAGTGGTGGAAACTACTGGCGTTCAAGCACCGATCAGCGTGTGTTGGTTTACGGTACATTGAATGACCAAGCTGGGCTCCTGCCTTCCGCTCAGCCAAGACATCCAAGAATGGTAGCTTGCCGTGCTTCTCCATCTCGACAGTAAATTTCATGTTGGGATGGACACCATTCATGTGATCGACGAACTGCTGTAGTGTATCTTCATCATGAGGCCATATCAGGAAGATGTCATCAATGTATCGTAGAAAGCAAGACGGCCGTAATGTCGCAGTTTGCAGAGCTTGCTCCTCAAAGTGCTCCATGAAGAAATTTGCGACTGCTGGAGACAGTGGTGATCCCATGGCTGTGCCATCCGTCATCTCATAATATTCATCGCAGTATAAAAAGTAAGTTGTCGTTAGGACGTGACGGAACAACTTAATGATTCCATATGGAATCTGTTGGGCCAAAAGATCCAGCGTATCTTGTATTGGCACCCTCGTAAAATTCTTCTTCTTATTATTATTATTCTCGTGAATGTTTTTGTAATATCTGTTTTTCCTGTTCAGAATTAAGAGAGGGTCTTAACTTAAGGTCCTAATCTGAACAGGCTAAATAAGCAATAAATAAATAAAAAAATATGGCCGGAAATGCTTTCCAACGGAGGTACACACACTTAAGGCTGAGATAAAAGATATTTGCAGTGACTGGTATCAGCGCCATGCGAATGGCCAAGCACCACTAGGTACACCAGACAGTCGTGTGGAACATTCTCCACGCTGACTGCCACCATCCACATCACATACAACGCGTGTAGGTCTTACTACCTACGGACTCCTCTCCGCGGCGACAACTTTCTCGCTGATTTGTAGCCAGGACCACTACGGTGTTGGGACTTCTTGGGACTTCATCCTGTTCGCAGATGAGGCTACCTTAACGAGAGCGGTATTGTCAACCTCCACAACACCCACCTGTGAGCTATGGAGAATCCTCATGAAGTGGTGGCAGGGAACCATCAATTGGTCCAGCCTCAGTGTATGGGTGGAGATTATTGGCGGCTGCCTAGTCGACCAGTCAATCTTCCACAACGCCTCATAGGCGAGGAATATCTGTGCTCACGCAGGCGGCTCCCCTTTCTGGAAGATGAGCATTTCGTGGTAGGAAGTGTAATGTGGCTACTACATGATGGTGCTTCAGCTTACTGCCCTCTTGAGAGTGGAGCTAAGACACTAGTACAGCTTAAACTCCACTTTTCGTCAACGCATATACATACAGTCTCTTGAACCATACTGTCACCGATACGAAATACATTTGCAAACATAAAACATGATCTACATATAGAGAGAAAACGTCTGAAGGAGGCAATAAATAAAATAAATGTGTTCTCATGTGTGCTTTCAATAATTGAAACCTACCCTGTTAAACATATTTTATCTCCACCTTCAGGTGAGTGTACCTCCCATGGAACGCATTTCTGGCCATATGTCCACTGACATTTTTTCCTCCTTATCCTCTCAACAGATCGTTTCCTGAAGTTTGTTCCCATTCAGCACAATCTACCGGTATGATATCGGCACCACTCTGGTTAACTTTACGAGTATCTAACTCCTGAGACGGAATTTTTTGCAGCCACCACCCTTTGCCTGCTTCATTATCTGACCAGCACATCATAGGTGCATATTCAGTGTTTGGTTCTGCGGGGGGCTCATACTTTCTTTCTTCCTCCTGCCCCCCCCCTCCCTCCCCAAATATAATTTCTATCATCACTACTTTCAATGTACCACAAATGCCTAGTATTTTAATAATAATAAGAATAATTATAATAAATATATAAAATGTCTTATATTAGAATAATTTGTTTACTTTCGTGCTCAATACATTGTTTTGGCTTAACTTGCAAGAAACTGCAGTCCAGAAAAATAAATCTTTTAAAAGCATTTGTCTGTAAATTTGAGAAATTCGTGTGTCATGCAGTTGCCTTAAGATGTACAGGGAAGAGGCAAAATAATGTGAACATCTGTACTAACTTGGGAATTGTTTACTAAAAAGGGGTAGGACCCCCATTTGCCCGTAATACAGCTGCGATTCATCTTGGAATGCTGGCGTATAATGATTGTATAGTCTCCAGTGGAATGTTATGCCACTCTTCGATCAGAATCTCTTCTAAATCCTGCAGTGACGAGGGAGGCGGAAATCTGCTCCGGAGTCTGCGCTCCAATACCGCCCATAAAGGGTTCGACAGTGTTCACGTCCGGGGGACTGTGGTGGCCAGGGAAGACGTTGCAGTTCAGTTGCATGCTTCTCATATCTCGATTGTACTTTTCTGGCTGTGTGAATAGGTGCATTACCGTCCTGAAATATGGCATTATTGTTGGGGAAGAACATTTGAATCATGGGGTGCACCTGATTCACATAATCGTTGGTTGTAATACCGCCTTTTGAGAGTAATGATGGGACCAGCAGAATACCATGATATGGCTGCCCACACCATCACACTCCACCTCCATTTTTAATCGTTGGAATCAAGCAATCAGGGTTGTAGGCTTCTTTTGGCATTCTCCAGACGTTAATCCGGACCGATGTTGGAAATAACGAAAACGTTGACTCGTCGGACCGTATGAGGTGTCTCCACCGAACAGCCGTCCAAGACTTATACTCCTGTCACCGTGTTTTACGCTTCTTTGCGTTGATTATCGTCACTAATGGTTTCGGTATAGCAGCTCGTCCATGAACATTTGCTTTATGCAGTTCTCGGCAGACAGTGTCGATAGATTCGGGGTCTCGAAGATGGCTATTGAGTTCTGCAGTCACTTTAGCCACCGTAGTTTTGTGTTGTTTTGACACAGTTCGTGTTAGCGTACGACGATCTCTGTCATTAAGTTTTGATTTGCACCCACTATTACGTTTACACGACGATGTCTTTCCATGTTTTGTGTGGAATGTTATGACTGTTGAAACAGTTGATCTTGAAACATTCAGTAAGTTGACTGTCTTGGTTACTGATGCTCCAGCTAATCGGGCCCCCACAATCTGCCCTCTTTGGAACTTTGTTAGGTCTTCATTGCACGTCAAACCTCGGCCTCTGAATGCAAATACGAAGTGTGCGCTACTCGTAAACAACCTGCACTGACGCCTAGTTCGTACTGAACACGCATAGTACAGCGCTACACGTGCTTTACCTGCGTTGTTGACAGTCAAACACAACCATCTTATTACTACCACTGTTCACATTATTTTGCTTATCCCTTGTATAATAGCAACAAACTATCATAAGTCTGGTACCTTCCCAATTTATACGATATAAAATTGCAGTGAGCAATTACTACTATCAGTATTTCACCTAGAACTGTGATTGTGAGCCTCAGTTGTGCGATTGGATTCCTGATTTACTGTCAGAAAGGTCACAGTTCGTAGTAACAGACGGAAAGTCATCGAGTAAAACAGAAGTAATATCCGGTTTTCCCCAGGGAAGTGTTAGAGGCCCTCTATTGTTCCTGATCTATATTAACGACATAGGAGACAATCTCAGTAGCCCTCTTAGATTGTTTGCAGTGATGCTGTCATTTAGCGTCTTGTAAAGTCATCAGATAATCAAAACGACTTGCAAAATGATTTAGATAAGATATCTGTATGGTGCGAAAACTGGCAATTGACCCTGAATAAGGAAAAGTGTGAGGTTATTCACGTGAGTACTAAAAGAAATCAGCTAAATTTCGATTACGCGATAAGTCACACAAATCTGAAGGCTGTAAATTCAACTAAATACTTAGGGATTACAATTACAAATAACCTAAATTGGAATGATCACATAGATAATGTTGTGGGTAGAGCAAACCAAAGACTGCGATTCATTGGCAGAACACTTAGAAGGTACAGGTCTACTAAAGAGACCGCTTACACCACGCTAGTCCGCCATATTCTGGAGTATTGCTGTGCGATGTGGGATCCGCATCAGGTGGGACTGACGGATGACATCGAAAAAGTACAAAGAAGGGCAGCTCGTTTTGTATTATCGCGAAATAGGGGAGATTGTGTCACAGACATGATACGTGAATTGGAGTGGCAATCATTAAAACAAAGGCGTTTTTCGTTGCGACGGGATCTTCTCATGAAATTTCAATCGCCAGTTTTCACCTCCGATTGCGAAAAGATTCTGTTGGCACCCAGCTACATAGGGAGAAATGATCATCACGATAAAATAAGAGAAAATAGGGCTCTCACAGAAAAATTTAAGTGCTCGTTTTTCCCGTTTGCCGTTCGATGATGATGATGATGTTTGATTTGTGGGGCGCTCAACTGCGTGGTTATCAGCGCCCATACAATTATCCAATCTTTGCTCAGTCCAATTTCGCCACTTTCCTGGATGATGATGAAATGATGAGGACAACACAAACACCCAGTCATCTCGAGGCAGGTGAAAATCCCTGACCCCGCCGGGAATCGAACCCGGGACCCCGTGCTCGGGAAGCGAGAACGCTACCGCGAGACCACGAGCGGCGGACTTGCCGTTCGAGAGGGGAACGGTAGAGAGACACCTTGAAGGTGGTTCACTGAACCCTCTGCCAGGCACTTCATTGTGAAAAGCAGAGTAATCACGTAGATGTAGATGTGGATGATAGTGCGTAAATACACTAACGGAAAAAACAACAGCAATAAATAATTAATGTAGACTAATGAATTTTCGAGAATACATTTGTCTAGGTAACATATTTAAGTGATTAAAATTGTAAGATTACAGGTTAACGTGACCACGAGATAAGCCAATGCGTATGTAAAGTGCTAGCCCAGTAATTACTGGTATAGCCGCCATAATGTTGAATGCAAACATACAAATACGCATGCATTGTGTTGTACAGGTGCCGGAAGTCAGTTTGCGGGATAGAGTTCCATGTCTGCTGCACTTGGCCAGTCAATACAGGGACGGTCAATGCTGGTTGTGGAAGATGTCAAATATGTGCTCTTTTGGAGACAGATATGGTGATGGAGCAGACCAAGGCAACATGTCGACACTCTGTAGAGCACGTTGGGTTAGAACAGTGGTATGTGGGCGAGCGTTATGCTGTTAGACAACACCCCCTGGAATGCTATTCGTGAATGGCAGCACAACGATAGAATGGCCCGATTACCGTACAATTTTGCAGTCAGGATGCGTGGGGTAATCACAATACTGCTCCTGCGGTCGTACGAAATCGCACTCCGGACCATAACTCTAATTTCAGGTCCAGTGCGTCTAGCACGCTGACGCGTTGGTTGCAGTCCCTCAACTGGCCGCCTCCTAACGAACACATGCCCACCATAGGCAGGCAGTGAGGCAGAATTTCATCAGAAATCACAACAGACCTCCACCCTGCCCTCCAATGAGCTCTGGCTTGACGCCATTACAGTCGCAAATGGCAGTGGTTTGGCGTCAAAGCAGTGCACGCTGCAGTGCGTCTGGTTCGGCGCTGACCTGGAAGTAGCCGATTTGTAACAGTTCGTTGTGTCACTGCAGGGCCAACTGCTGCAGTAAATGCAGTACGATGCACCAGAACCATACGCCGAATACGATGGTTTTCCCTCTCCCACGTGGTCGTCCAGAGCCCGATCTTCTTGCGACCGTACATTCTCTTGGCCACCGCTGCCAGCAATCAAGTACTGTCTGCAATATCGTAGAAGCAACATCCAGCTTCTCATAGCTCTATCACACGACCTCTTTCAAATTCACTGAGGTGTTGATAATGCCCTCTTTGTCACCTTGAAGGCATCCTTTGTTGTGATTGGCAGGAGAGCAAACACCGTGTTACTAGAGGAGGCCGAAGGGCACGCGTTTTAGCTCACGCAGGCTGGCGTGAGGTCTGGAACAGGACAAAGAAATTAGAATTTAGAAAAACGGACGTAGCTGGTGGAATACTTTAATCCATTAATGATGAACGTCAGTCTTGACGGTACATGATTCACAATATCAATAGTAACTGATAATGGCGCCTTGCTAGATCGTAGCAAATGACGTAGCTGAAGACTATGCTAAACTATCGTCTCGGCAAATGAAAACGTAAGTAGGCAGTGAACCATCGCTAGCAAAGTCGGCTGTAGAACTGGGGCGAGTACTAGGAAGTCTCTCTAGACCAGCCGTGTGGCGGTGCTTGGTCTGCAATCACTGATAGTGGCGACACGCGGGTCCGACGTATAATACCGGACCGCGGTCGATTTAAAGGCTACCAGCTAGCAAGTGTGATGTCTGGCGGTCACACCACATCCTTCACTAACATCAACGCAGCACGTGGCAGTCTCAAAGGTAACTAACGATCACTACCGCTACAGCGTGTCTCTTAAGCGAACCTGATTTGCATCTGCATAATTGTGCTACTAGCGCCACTCTTATGCGACTGGTGTGACATTTCATTAGACATTAGAAACACGCCTACCAACTTCCGTTTATGTAGCACAACTCCTTATTCGTGTTGCGATCTTCTTTTCCGTCAGTGTAGGTGGCATGTTACGTGGTATAGTCACTTCAATATGACCACGCACAAACGGCAGGTGGCAGCACTAGCAATATACAGGGTGCAGTCGTTGTAATGCGGATATGGAGTGATTTATCTTGACGTTTGAAAGGGCATGATCATTGGTTTTCGGGCAAAGAGCGGAAGCATTTCCGGAAAGGCTAAGTTTGTAAATGTTCACGTGCCCTGCGGTATACCGCGCATTGCAAAATGGTGCCATCCAAAATCGGCGCCGAGGAAACTGGTGTACCACGAGCAATAGGTAACAAGAGTGAACGACGGCTGCGGAGATGTGTACGGGCGAATAGACATGCAAACTGACCGCCCAGATAAACCAAGGGGCAACCAACAGTACCTCCTCAATGACTGTTCAGTATACGTTGCAACATACGAGATGTGACAATAAAGTAATGAGAGTGATTTCTTTTCCAGATGTGGCTACCCTGCAGGCTTGCGTAGGCACAATATCTTTTACCTTGGTCTTAAGCTGCTTCTAGTCCAAGCGCCACATCGATGCAACTGCTCAGTCATTAGTTGTGCTGTATAAGTTAACACGTGCTTGTGTCTCTCGTCACGGAAATGGAACCGCATAATATTGCGCAAAGGTATGCCATTTCTTTTTGCGTTAAATTGGGTGAAAACGCGACGACAACTTACGGCAATGTTCAGAAGGCTTTTGGAAAGGAGGTTATGTCAAGAGGTCAAGTTTTTCGTTGACATAAAATGTTTAGTGGAGGCAGAACGAATGTTGAAGATGAAGACCGCAGTGGACGACCATCAACCTCATAGACGGATGTCAACTTGACCAGGGTGCGTGAACTCGTACGATTTGATCGAAGATTATCCGTGAAAAGTATTGCAGAAGAACTGAACATCAATCGAGAAACGGTTCGTCTAATAAAAACTGAAGATCTTGCTATGAGAAAGATTTGTGCAAAAATCGTCCCCAAAAATCTCACACCACAACAGCGAGAAACACGAAAAAATTTGGCAGCCGATCTGTTAGAGCAAACGGAAATCAATCCAGAATTGTGGAGCTGTGTTATCACCGGTGATGAAAGTTGCTTTTTTCAGTACGATCCAGAGACCAAACGCCAAAGTTCGCAATGGTGCTCCAAGGGATCATCTAGACCAAAAAAACCTCGCATATCAAAGTCAAAAGTGAAATGCATCCTTGTGTGCTTCTTTGATTCCAAGGGAATTGTTCACAAAGAGCGAGTGCCTCCTGGACAAACAGTTAACCAATATTACTACAAAGAAATTTTAGAAAGACTTCGTAAAAGAGTTCTTCGTGTCCGTACCAACATTGCTGATAATTGGATTCTGCATCCCATACTGCTCTGTCAATACAGCCATTTTTAACCTCAAAACAAATTTCGGTACTACCACAGCCACCTTATTCACCAGATATCGCTCCGTGCGACTTTTTTCTGTTTCCAAGGGTCAAAACGGCGGTCAAGGGACACCATTTTCAAATAACATAAGATGTCCAAAAAGCGGTCACGAGGGTCTCGGTAGATTTTACAGAAGATGAGTTCCAGAAATGTTACCATCAATGGCAGAAGCGCTGGAAAAAGTGTGTGCAATCAGAAGGGAACTACTTTGAAGGAGACAACACTATACTTGATTAAAACGGTAAGCAACATTTTTTTCACATCAGCGTCATTACTTTATTGTCGCACCTCGTATAGGCCTCGGCAGCAGGCGCCTGTTTCATGCACACATGCTGTTTTCAACAGCGACGAAGGATGGAATTGGACGCCAGTACCGCAACAGGACAGTCATTGAGTGGGCTTTTCAGGTGAATCAGGTACCGTTGGCGCGTACAGCGGGAAACTTCTGACAGCAAACACCCTGCGACAATCTTCGAAAGGGTCCAGGACGGAGGAGGGAGCATAGTGGTTTGGGCGATGTTTTGTTGGCATTTCTTGGGTGATCTCGTCAATCTGGAAGGCACAATGGATCAACACAAATAGGTATCTATCCCTGGGGACAATGTTCACCCTTACAGGCAGTTTGTGTTTCTTCGTCACGATGGCATCTTCCAGCAGCTCAATGCAATGTGCCACATGGCTTCCAATGTACGTGCGTAGACCGAAGAGCACCAGAATCAGTTTACCGTACTCCATTCGCACCCATACTCCCGGAAGCCCGATCGAGAATGTGTAGGATCAACTCGATCTGGTTGTTCGCCCCATAGATTCTCAACCGAGAAACATAGCGTAGCTCGCTACGGTACTGGAGTCAGCCTGGCTCTACATTCCTTTCGGTACGTTCCAGAACCTCACTGACCTCTTTCTGCGCATCTCAGAGCGGTCTGTGTCCGCCCCGATAGCTGAGTGGTCAGCGTGACGGATTGCCGTCCTTCAGGACCGGGTTCGATTCCCGGCTGGGTAGGGGATTTTCTCCGCTCAGGGACCGGGTGTTGTGTTTTCTCCATCATCATTTCATCCCCATCCGGCCCGCAGGTAGCCCAATGTAGCGTCGAATATAATAAGACCTGCACCAAGGCGGCCGGACCTGCCCCGTAAGGGGCCTCCCGGCTAGTGACGCCAAACGCTCATTTCCAGCGGTCCACACTGAGAAATGTGGTTATTCAAGCTTTTCACAGGTGGTTGCATTAATGTGACTACACAGTTTATTTCAGTCAGTCTTTCCCACTTCTGTTTGAGAAAGGTTTTTTTTTTCTTTCCTTTCCTTTTCCCTTACTGGACAGTTCTTCCCTTTTCTGTTTTGCTTACTTATCTTCCTCTGTTTTCGGGTTCTACCCGTGGACTCACAAACAGTGTGGGATTTGCTGTTGACAGCAGGTATGTTTAGCTTGAGAACAAGCGCCTTTTCCTGGCCGGAATGTTCCCTGCAGCCACAAGCCCATGGACGTAGCTGCTCCTCATGCACGAAACGGAGAAGTGTCCTGTGTTAACCACAGCTTGTCACTTTCGAGACTATTAGTTTTCATGATGCTTTATTTTTCAAACTTTATCTGAGAAACTTGGAAACTGATGTGTGTAAAAATATAAAAGCTTTTAGGAAAGTTTGAGGACGACGACTAAAGTGGGTGTAACAGTTCTCAACAGCAGGTACTGTGGCTGAATAAAACAAGTTTGTTTCCAAACAGAATACAGAGCGTATACCGTCGACATTTAACTGCTGTGCAGATATTTTCACTGCAATACAGATATAAAAATAAACAGGCATAAGGAATCGAAAGAAATGCGAGCCGCAGCACACGGACCCAATGGGTCTCTTATAGCAACTTACTCAGGCAATATTCCTGAGCAGCCACCTAAATTATGTCAGAGGAATTCAGGTTCAGCCTGTGCATAACCCGATGTACAGGTCTACTACAAATGATTCATTCGTTTTCAAATCGCTATATTTTCCAAAGTATTATATGTAAAACTGTGACTGATATATGAATAGAACCGTAAACTCACAAAGTTTGCATTTTGCGCTCTACAAATGTTTGTCACATGACAACACGCCCAGGACGTAGTGAAGTTCGTTCCATACCTTGTAAGTACGCTGTTTAGGTTTTTATGTTGGTAACGTCACGTAGCGCTCTGTATGAAAATCACTGGCTGTGCTGTGTGCAGTCTGTGGCTGTTCGGCATTGTTGGAATATTTACAACTGTAGTGTTGGGCAGTTGGATGTGAACAGCGCGTAGCGTTGCGCAGTTGGAGGTGAGCCACCAGCAGTGGTGGATGTGAGGAGAGAGATAGCAGAATTTTGAGAGAGGACGATCTGGGCGTGTGTCCACCAGAAAGAGTAAATTTGTAATACTGTACATCATGAACTGATATATATATATATATATATATATATATATATGAATATAATAGAGGGAAACATTCCACGTGGGAAAAATATATTTAAAAAGAAAGATGATGAGACTTACCCAACAAAAGCGCTGGCAGGTCGATAGACACACAAATAAACACAAACATACGCACAGAACTCTAGCTTTCGCAACCAACGGTTGCCTCGTCAGGAAAGAGGGAAGGAGAAGGAAAGACAAAAGGATATGGGTTTTAAGGGAGAGGGTAAGGAGTCATTCCAATCCCGGGAGCGGAAAGACTTACCTTAGGGGGAAAAAAGGACAGGTATACACTCGCGCACACACACACATATCCATCCATACATACAAGACACCTTGTATGTATGGATGGATATGTGTGTGTGTGCGCGAGTGTATACCTGTCCTTTTTTCCCCCTAAGGTAAGTCTTTCCGCTCCCGGGATTGGAATGACTCCTTACCCTCTCCCTTAAAACCCATATCCTTTTGTCTTTCCTTCTCCTTCCCTCTTTCCTGACGAGGCAACCGTTGGTTGCGAAAGCTAGAGTTCTGTGTGTATGTTTGTGTTTATTTGTGTGTCTATCGACCTGCCAGCGCTTTTGTTGGGTAAGTCTCATCATCTTTCTTTTTAAATATATATATATATATATATATATATATATATATATATATATTAGTTAGTGCCTTCAGTAGTTAGAATCTTTTCAGTGCCTTCAGTAGTTAGAATCTTTTATTTAGCTGGCAGTATTTGCGTTCGCTGTATTGCAGTAGTTCGAGTAACGAAGATTTTTGTGAGGTAAGTGATTCATGAAAGGTATAGGTTATTGTCAGTCAGGGCCTTTCTTTTGTTGGGATCACTGAAAGTCAGATTGCGTTGCGCTAAAAAATATTGTGTGTCAGTTTAGTGTTGATCAGAATAAGTAAAGACAGAAATGTCTGAGCACGTTCAGTTTTGCTCAGCTGCTTGAAAATCAAATAACGTAAGGGGTTTACCAGCACAGTAATTCATAAATATTTCTAAGGGGACGCTACAACCTCATGTAGCGACATCCTGTTAACGGTCATCCCACAGCATAGGTTCGTCTTCTGAGCCGTTCCACTGTACTTGGTAGTGATGGTACGTACACACGGTCCTTAATGTACCCACAAAGAAAAAACTCGCAAGGCTTTATGCCAGGCAACTTGGAGGGCCAAGGGAACAGAGCCACATCTTCACCACTACACTTAATCCAGCGATGCGGAAGTTCATCGTTTAAGTAGCGACGAGCATCGAAGCTCCAATGAGAAGGTGTCCTAACTTGCTGGAAGATGAAATTCTCTGAATCATGAGTCATATCAAATTAAGAGGTACCCGTTAAAGTCTTCTACCCAAAAACATTTTTTTGCTTTGTCGCCATTTTGTCAAGGCACCACACTCGTGACGGCAACTACTGGGCACATGCAAACTCTGAGAGCTTACGGTTCTGTTCATTCACCTACCCTGTAACACTTTGGAGAATATAGAATTTCAAAATGAATTAATAATTTACAGCAGCCATGTGAACTTCATAGTTTTTCAGAATGTTTCATTATTGTTGAATATCAACAGTTTTAGTTTCCATTGACAAGTACGAAATTTTTCTACCAAGGAAAGCAAATGACTCCACTCACAAGGCTCTCCCCCACTCACAAGGCTCTCATTTACTTTAGCCTGCTTGCAATCACTGCGGTCCACGAACTGCAAGCTGCCATGTACAATCTTTGCCAATAAACCTGGCTACCTCTGCAGTGACTAAGTCCAAGAAACATTGCAGGCCGCGGCAATTTACAGAGCAAGTGTTTCTTTTTCTTTTTTCCTTTTTTTCATTCTAGCTTTCCTTTGCTGCATCCGCTTCTGTCAGCGTGGCTGACTGCCATGCGAAAGACCTTGGTTCGATCCCAAGTACTGCCAAGGACTTTTCCTTGGTGGAAGGACTGGGATGGGTGCACTCGCACCCCTCCACACTGCATTCACAAGATGTCATTTGCCGATGGACGACACGGCGGTTGAGTTGGACTCGTTTGGCCAGTCTATGGACAGAGCGACGGTGCTTACCCTTCCGCTATATGTGCCTGTGTCCTGAACGACATGCAGTGTCTGTGCATGCCTTCCATTCAAGACCATTCGTTTAATAACTTTTTAATACTGCATTTCAGTTTTACACTAAAAGTTATTGTCTAATCAAAGAACCTTTCTACCAATCTAAAAATTGCAGTCCGGTGGTTGGCCTAATCTTCTCTCCCCGTTGTACGAGAGCAAGTCAGACAGTCTTTGAACTTATTTTTTATTAGTCAAAATAAGGGACATACAGGTAATGACACACATCCTCTCTACGTACCTTACACTATTTTTCCACATTTGTCCCATCGCAACACTAAATTTGAGATGTTCCTGTGATAGAATTCGTCCAGCTGAATACGGAACCACTGTCGGACTGCTGTCTTGGTTACATGTGAATCGCCGTCCTGCCAAGAGCTTCTTCGGCAGCCCGAAAACGTGGAAATCACTAGGAGTGAGGTCTGGACTGTCTGATGAGTGGTTCAGAATCTCCCCGTGAAATGCCCAGAGCTTTTTGACATTTCTGATTGCAACATGTGATCTCCCATTGTCGTGGAGAAGAATTACTTTGTCCACATTGAGAATCCCTCAGTACTTTCGCCTGATGGCAACCATCAGACGTGACAGTGTGGAGTAATAACTGTCGGCATTGATGGTTGCACCTTGTGGTATGAAATCCAGCAGGAGCAGTCCATGGATATCCCAGAAGGCCATTAACATCACTTTCCCAACAGATGGCAGTAAACGGGTCTTTTTTATCACACCATACTCTGCAGCTAGGGTTCCAGTGTGAAATGCAGTATCCACATTTCATCGCCAGGAACAAGCGGCCCAGGAAACCTTCACCCCCCGTCCCCCTTGGAGTACCGTTCCAGATGATTCAGTGAAGACATCATTCGCTTGCCTTTCATCACGTTATCCAACTGCTTAGGCAACCACCGATATAAAACCTTCTGGTACCCTAAGGACCCATGAGCGATGTCGTAAGCGCTCCTACATGATATGACAAGCTCCCAGGAATGGCCATGCTGTGCACACGCCGATATGCTTTCACCACTGCATCCACGCAAGAAATGTTGTCGTCAGTCAACGACGAACACAGCATCCCCGACTGTCTTCATCGAATTTATAACACCACCACCTCACACTTCTCAAAGTGACACAGTTTTCCCCATATGTGGACTACATTTCCCTGTAGATCTCAATGGGCGTTCGTCCCTTGCTACAAAGAAAACCAATCACACTTTGTTGCTCTAACGCTATAGACGTGTGAAGCACAACCGCCATCTTTAGCAACTGACAGCAGCGCCGTGCGGCGGAGCTACCGGCAGATAAGGCTGGAAGGAACCAAGAAAGGTCCAACACTGGGAATGGATATGTTGATTTTGAATGTATAGCCGCAATTTGGCTTAAAAAAAGAAGGGGCAAAGAGTTTTTGATTTGCACCCGTAGTGCCTCTATTGATCGCACTTTGACAAGTAAACGGTTATTTATTATTGTTGTGTAAATTCCCACCTAAAACATGTACGACAAACGAAGTCCATATGGCGCAGCGGACGACCCATGGAAATGTAGGCAGGTCTTCCGGTTTTGACTTCCACAAATGAATTCATGTGGAACTTAAAAGCTGATTGGAAATGGTAAAATAGGTATTTAGTATGATTTTATCAACAAATGCCCATTTTTAAGCTACTTGGTGTGGAAAGATATGAGAACTTAGTGGCTGTTAACGCTGGTATGACACCAAAAACAATCCAAACGAAAAATGTATTATCTACTCGGAATATCTGAAGCATGAACACTGAGACTACTTTGTCAATAAAGGCAAAGCGCATGAGTTAAATGAGCTGTTTTATTTGCGGTATGCTTGCTGCAAGACCACCAAACAACCCTTCTCAAGACAATAAACAAAAGTCTCTAAAAGATTCGAAGGGACCTTAATCTCATGGATCTGGATTCTGTTCGTCAGCTAAGAACTGATTAATAGAGGAAAATTTGGGAAAACAATGATTTGTGATGGGATTGAAAGTAAATAATGTATAAAACTGCAATTATGTTCTTATCTGAATTTTAGTTCCTGCTTCAGCAAACAGAATTTTAGGTTTTTTGTTTAAGATTTGATCGATTTCTGGATGGCGTAATGTAATTTGTTAACTAGGTTCCTTTTTTCCGTCCATTCCCACCGCACCCTTCAACCACTGGTAGTTTGAAAAATATACAGTTCTGGATAGAATCTAGTCGAACACTCTTCTACCACTTTGTCACACCAAGTTCTTTATGAACCCTTCGTTCGTTCTTACCCCATGCGAGCTAGCGCCCCGTCTCTAACGACCTCGATTGCGACAAAAAGTATTTACTCTTCTAGCTTCCTCTTTCAAAAATTCCATTTTCTCAAATTTCTTATTACGATTTAGCATTTTGCAAAAACAAAAGCATTACACTAGCTTCTCTTGATGAAGAGCAAAAAGTAATAGCTAGTGCAGTAAAAATTGTGATGTACTAAATAAACAACTCAAGAAAAAAGAGTGACTTTTCGCTTCTGTCGTTAATCATGTTTATTATAAGGGGCAGTCACAGCTTCTGGCGTTATTCGATGTTACCACGCTAACGATTGGTAAACTGAGATTCCTAATGCTTCAAATATCGATACTTCATAGACAAAATAAATTGTACCATACGCATCACTGTAAAACGTCACGAAAGGAAAGTATGACAGCAGAAGTTAAGACAGTGGAAAGTCAAAGCCCAAGTTGCTCCTTTGATGTATTACATTACGGTTGTTTTGGAGGGTGTATGAGATGTACAATTCATGAGAGAGGAAACGTACCGTTTCCGGCAGGTCGGAGAGCCGCAGACTGTGCAGGTTTTGCTTCCAGCAGCTCGCGCCCGTATGACTGACAGTAGTGGCTCTCTGAGGCAGAAGGCACTGGAATACAACATTACGCAATTGTACGAGACAGCGGCGCGAGTTTCTGATTGTCCATTACGCTATATGGCTTACAACCGACTGTGCGCTCCGCTTTGAAGACACCTTTTTATGTGAGAGTAGGATTGCAGGGACGTTTTCACAATAGTTACGTTACGTTCGAGGAACACAGTCTATTTTCTAAAAAGAAACAGATTTCCAGCGAATTAGTAGTATCCCTGTCATCAAGTTACAATCTCGACTTACGTCTACCATTCGGAGATAATAGGGCCAGCTAATAATACAGGGTGTCCCGAAAAGAATGACCCGATTTTAACTTGTAATAATATTGAGATAAATGTCAATAGGTAACTGAAACATCGCTAGATGTAATCGGCATGGTCTAGAGTTTCAGAAAAAATCCGATAGATGTCGCTGTGAGCGCTGACCTGGACGTGAGCAATTTCCTCAATGCCAACGAGCCGCAACGTTGGATAGGGCGTATAGGACCGCGAGACCAGGCTTAACACTCTTGGCCTCCTAGGTCCCTTGGCTTAACATCATGTGATTCCTCCCTGTGGGGATATGTTAAACAATGTGTTTACGTTCCTCCCTTACCTCGTGACACTGATGAACTAAAAACCAGAATATCAGCTGCAGTAGCTTGAGTGACAGAAGACACCTTACGCTCAGTTCGGAATGAATTCGACTATCGGCTAGATGGCCGTGCAGCCAATGGAGAACATATTGAACATTTATGATGGGTTTTTATAAACTTCTGTCTTTTCTGAGTAATTTAGTATGCAATTTGTTGGTGTTAAGCCCTTCTTTCTAAAAATAATTCCATTTAAAATCGGATCATCACCCTGTAATTTCGTGTGGCTCAATAACCAGGTGCAAGTTTTTCAATTGGACGTCACTTCGGTGACCTGTGTACCCCTATACGACACCAGTAATCTTTCCAGCGAAAGGGAGCCTACAGTTTAACAGGAACCCGAATCGTGTGCCGTTTCTGGCGAATTTTCGCATCTTTGAGAGATGGTGGCTAGGTTAAAGGCGGAGTGAAACAGACAGTGATCTGACCAGGATTCGACTTGCGACCTTTCGGATTACAGGCAAGGGCTTCGTCACTAGTCCATCAGCAGAACCAAATATAGTTGATTCGCTTGGTTGGGCAATTAATCCACAATTCAGTGCCCATGCACATTTACGTTCGACCCTCATGGGCATGGAGGATGTGAACGAGGACTGCAGATAGGTGGCGCATGGTGAGAGTGTGAGACAGCCGGGAAGCGTACACAATACATTTGCGATAAACATCTTGTGTGGGTGGCTCAGTGGTTAACGCAACTGCCTACTAAGCAGGAGATCCCATTTTCGAGTCCCAGTCCAGCACACATTTTCACTCGTCGCCGCAGATTCTGCACAAAGTCCCTATACGGCTTATGTCATTAGTTGCTTTCCTTTCTCCCTCTCCACCTTCAATTGTAGAACCAGATGAATTAAATGTTTCTTGTTTTCCTAAAAGCTTAGGATTCTGTACCGCAACGATGGTTGACACAGAAAATATGTTCGAAAGGGTAACCCAAATGGGTTTTTGTCTGGAATGTGGACTTAGCTTGTATAACGTTTGTTTAGGGGACAACTCGATAAATTCTCCAACGCAGCTTCACACAGTGAAATCTTCTCGATTTTGGAAACAGTAAGATCGTAGAAGCAAATCAAGTATCTCTACAGCCTCTGACAACGGCTTCGCCGCAGAAAAGGAATTGTTAGCGAGTAAATGTGTCTTACAACAGAACACAAGCGCCGCTCCTGCCGGCCTGGGCCGGACATAACTGGAACGTATTCACAGAGCATAGCACGGCCTAGCAGAGAGAGCTAGAAGAACAGTTAGTAGTGATCCACAAACTGTGTGACAGACTTGCTTGTTTGAACACTGTTGCATGTCGCCCATCAATTGCGAAACCTTTGTACATTAAAGTTAGGCATTGTCAATCTGCTTTAGAGAAATAAAACTACTAATGTTATTTACCTGAACTGTTGTAATCCTTCAGCTTCTTTCCCAAGGTGGCTTCCATCAACTCCCCCTCCCAGATGATGCCCTTTCTCCCTCCCTATATCCCTCCTATCAACTGTGATCTTCACATTCCCCTCCCTCCGTCTGTCCTTTTCCTAGGCTCCCTACCCCCCTCCCAACCTGTTTTTTCCCCACCTAACCTCTCTCTGACTCCCTTCTCTCCCTCCGAGTCGTTTTGCTTTCCCCTCCACTGCCTTCCCCACTCCTTCTCGCGTCCGCCCTGCCCCCCCCCCTTTTTCTACGTCCACTCCTCTCCCTCCATCGGCTCCCCCCCCTTTTCCTCGCCTCCCCCCTTTTTCCCCCTCATCGGTCCGGGTCCTCTCCCCACCCCCATCTGCCGCCGTGTCGCCTCTATAGTGCTGTTTGAAGTGAATGTTCAGTGTTGTGTGTCCCCTGTCAGTGTTGCGAACAGCCACTATACTGTCGCTAGTTGTGTTTTTCATCTTGTGCGAACAGAAACCAGACTGTCGCCGTGTTTTTTTTAATTGTGCCTGTCTACTTACTGTGTGTCTTCATCCGCATCGTCAACGCCGTGTTTTTATATTTTCCACAACTTTCCGCCATTTTAGTTTTTCACACTGTCACCGTTTTATCACCTGTTTTTCTTGTTTGTTTAGATTCTCATCATGTTTTTCAACTTGTCTGTAGGCTGCAGAGCGGGCTATTACGCTGCTGCCAGCCCGCCTCCCCTCAGGAGGGGGTGGGGAGAAATGCAATAAAGGAAAAAAACTGTTGTATCGCAATCTGAGAACGCAGCATCCCTTGGCACCCTGTACTGAGGCGAGTGGGCAAGACCCAACAGGCCTCTCTTCACATTTAATGGCTTTAACTCAGTGCTCGGACATTTATTTGCTAATGCATTACGACTTGAAAAAATCACCTGTGAATACTTGAAGATTTCCGATCACGTACAAATAATTAACTCAGTCATCGGTGGACGAGTCAAGTCAAAGAAATCCCATACTCATCAAATGAGCGTAGCAAAGATGATGCAATAAACTTGCAAAGCCGTTCTAGGCAGACTTCTAACGAAGGTAGTTTGCCATTGCCTCCCGTGACCTGTTACGAATTGCCAGGTGTGTATCTGTGACGTGTGGATTACTGTGATGAGCGCTTGTTCACTGTAGTGTTGCGTTTGTATTGTAAAGGTTGAAGGGACAGGAGAGGATAGCACCAAGGGGGCCACCGTTGTTAACGTCACCACCCGACGGACGGATCACAATTCACAACAACAACGTTACGTGACTCACTTCATGAGACACTGTACAGAGGTTTCGAGGTGAGTGTCGGTGTACAGGCGTGCATTAGCGACTTCAAGTACAGATTCTGGTGGTAGTTGAGAGTATAGTGTAAAATACTTGTAATCCTACATTCAGCCGTTAGAATATCGTTAGCAGTAACTATTCTTGCTTTCATTTTAATTCCAAGTTTACCAACAAATCAACATCTTACTTGACAAATATTTAATCTAATTTTTTGATGAAACTAACATCTTTTTATTTACTAAAAAAAGGATGAATTTACTAAAAAGGATGAATTAAAATTTGGTACAAAAAAGCGAAAAATCAGATGGAAGACAGAACAGTTTTCTGTTTCTAGAAATGGAACCGTATTATTAATGCATATATTTCTTTCGTTTAACAATAAAGCATGTCAAGTGTGTTTCATATTTTATTTTCATATGACGTGTAGTTAAAAATAAAATGATTATATTTTTAGTAAAAATTATGATTCAATATTTATTAACTAATCTTTCTATTTTGATAATAAATATATAATATAGCCGGCCGCGGTGGTCGTGCGGTTCTAGGCGCTGCAGTCCGGAACCGCGGGATTGCTACGGTCGCAGGTTCGAATCCTGCCTCGGGCATGGATGTGTGTGATGTCCTTAGGTTAGTTAGGTTTAAGTAGTTCTAAGTTCTCGGGGACTGATGACCTAAGATGTTAAGTTCCATAGTGCTCAGAGCCATTTGAACCATATATAATATAAATGAAAGCAAACAAGTTGATACTGATGAGATTCGAAAACGCGATTTCACGATCACCAGATTCGTGCGCTATGCATCGAGCCACTACCGGCAATTATGTTAACAAGGTCTTTATGTTTTTTATTTAACAGTGATCGGAAATATTTTAATCTCCAAGGCCGTCTTTTCTTCGAGGTTTTTTAACAATTGCTCCGTCCCTTCAAATCCTATAAGAATGAAGAAAATCGAAAAGCGCCAGTTCGTAAGGTCCCCTACTTAGACTATGACAAAACTTCCAGACAGTAATGTATGAAGGAATTCAAACACTGGTCGTTAAAGCCTGCACTGTACGATCACATAAACGTTATCTTGCATGGAGAACCATCACCAAACGTAAATATTCCGGGTATGACCCTGAAAATTGTGGTGGGAGGTCGCTGTCAAAGTCACACATTAATGACTCAACTGATAGTGTAAGTTGCAGACCCAAACTTCCCACAGACAAAGCTGTTCTTTACGAGGAAGCATTCAGTAAACATTTTAGCACTGTCCAGTGTATAGGGTGATTCCGTGATGATGTTACTATATTACAAACTTTCAGAGATGATGGACAGGGGTAAAAGTATCGATTTAACGTAAGTGACCCTGATCTAGAAACGACCGATCGAAAGTTGCAAGCGTTCTGATACCTCTGATAGTGGACCTCTTCCACGACGAGTTCTTTGCATTCGATATTTTGTAAGTAGGTACTATGGACGAAAACAAGATGAAGATTTCCAGTAAACATGGGCTCTGTTGTGCCTAACTTAAAGAGCTATGAGCACGTGTTCATCTTTGCCACTGTGCAAGACGTCTCTTCTACTGAACAATTACTCACTGGTATGCATTTTAGAGCCCTTGTTTACTAGAATTTTTTTTCGTGTTTTGGTCAACACTATCTCCTCCCAAAATATGGAAAGCAAAGACCTTGCAGTAGAGGAGGTCCACTGTCAGAGGTATCGGGATGATTTTCACTTAAAACTTTAGATTCGGTCGTTTCTGGACCAGTGTCACTTACTTCAAAATGGTACATTTACTTCTCCATTATCCCTCGAAGTTAGTAATATTATCACGGAATTACCCTGTATATTAATAATGCATCAACCTGGTGCAAAGATAGGCAATTAGGTATTAATGTGATGGCTATTAAGTTATGTACTTCAAGAAACTTTAAAATATAGAAGCCTTGGAAAACATGGTTAATGAGCCATATCTACAATCTGCCACATTATACAAATATGCGGGAGCAGCAGTAAGTATGTACGTGCAGCAGATGGATACAGTTAGAAGTATGAAGCAGTTACCAGGAGTCGGCTCGTTGGTAGGATACTAAAACTTTATGTTTGTCGATGACAGAGATTTCATTGACTGCTTCCCTTCAGCGAAAAATGGATCAAGCGACAAAATAATGTCAAATAATACATTTCCTCCTAAATCACCTTCATCATCAACAGTATTCGAAATCAAATGCTGAATAAATGCCCTCCCTAGCAGTTCAGACAAGAAGAAAATAAAAGCTTTTGAAATGTGGTGATATAGAAGAATGCTGAAGGATAGACAGGTAAATCGAATAACAAATGAGGAGGTACTGAATCAAATTGAGGAAAAAAGAAATTTATGTCACAACTTGACTACAAGAAGGGATTGGTTGATAGTACACATCTGAGGCATCGTGGAATTATCAATTTGGTAGTGGAAAGAAGTGTGGAGGGGGGTAAAAACTGTAGATGGAGACCAAGGTTTGAAAATATGTTTCCCTTTACGGAGGTCCTAACTCTTGTGAGTATATGTTTGGCTACCACAGGGCCCCAGCCTTTGCAGCATTACTTCCTTCCCATGCTGAATGCTTATACTTCCACTCTCCCTCTGAGTCTCCTTTGGATAGTTTTCTTGGTGGCAACCCAGTTGGACCTAGTTTATGATTGGGCCCATGTTTCCAGTTCTGGCGTATTCTACAACTTTTCATCAAATATACGCACAGTCCCCATTGTTACATTTCACCTGCCACCATTTTTCAGAATTCTCCAGAAGTGTGGATCGTGCAGGGAAGGTTGCCCGATGTGGTGTGTGCTCCACCTTCGCGCCTTTCCATCTGTACACCCTTCCCTTTAATACAGCAATACACCCGAAACACAGCACGGAAGCCATCCTGTTGTGAAGGGTCGTCGAGTACCTACACGGTGGAAGCCCCTGACCACACAGGGATCACAATGTTGGTGCCTGATCTGAAAACTTCCCATACACGCCAAGGAGTATGTGCTCATCGTGACTGAGGACACAGGGAATCCGAGTAACGGATTACTGGTTAGGTGGCCGTTGCTGAGGCTGAGTGGCGCCCACAGGGAGAGCCCCAATTGAGAGTTAATGGCACCATGATGGATTGGCCGCAAATGAAGTGAATGAAGTTATCTCCCGCTGGTGGGCATAAGACTCCAGCAGTCTCTATGAAAAGACAGTCCTCTTTCAATGCAGAAAGATACGACCCTAAAATATTCCCTTCCCTGGCTAAGCAGCAAGCAGAGAAATACTCTCCACAATACTTGGTTTCTACAAAGACTTAAGTTTGGGGCAGTGGCAGCCATCTCTAAAATGAAAAGTGGGTCAATTTTCGTCAAAACGGCACACCCTGCCCAGGGAGGGGCATTGCTTGCTTGTAACATGGTGGGTGACATACCGGTGGCTGTCGCTCCCTATAACACTCTAAATTTAGTTCAGGGCATCATTTTTCATAGAGAACTGTTCTTACAATCTTATGATGAGTTAAGCGCCAACTAAGAGCGACAGGGTGTACAATTTCTCCGTGGTGTACATATAGGTCTAAAGGGCAATAGGGCTGCTAATGGTGCCTTCATCTTAGCCTCTGAGGGCGATTCATACCCTGAAAAGGTCAAGGTGATGGTATACAGATGTGATGTGTAACTGTATGTTGCCCCCCCCCCCCCCCTTCTATGTGTTGATTCAGGTGCTTGAAATTTGGGCACATGTCTTTGCACTGCAACACTAGCCCTATCTGTAGAGACTGTGGATGATCGCTGCATGTGAATGCTTCCTGTGCACCTCCCCCAACTGTGTCAACTGTGGAAAACATCATCCTCCCTGTTCACCGGAGTGCACTG
The DNA here is from genome assembly GCF_023864275.1 of Schistocerca cancellata. Classification (NCBI taxonomy): domain Eukaryota; kingdom Metazoa; phylum Arthropoda; class Insecta; order Orthoptera; family Acrididae; genus Schistocerca; species Schistocerca cancellata. The sequence goes on from NC_064626.1 coordinate 1,070,287,676, forward strand.
TTTACGAGAGAGAAAAGAAAATACAGGAATACAAGACTCTGGACAAACTCAGTTACCAAGAGGTCAAGAGGCTAAGAAGAAGTATGAGTGGTTCCACCCAGCTTATCAGATAATGTCATATGCTACAGCTTCAATGACGTTGCCTCCTATGGCGACGGTACTTCCACCCATTACACTTCCTACAATCGGCCCTCTGGGCCACTCAACCATGATTGCCCCTGTGATGGTTGGAGGCTCCCCTCTTGCTGCTTCTGCCACATCTACTTTGGGATTACTGGCTTTCCACTCACCAGGACATTGGTCCCCACCTCCCACCGGCTTGTCTCACTAGCAAGTGGCCCCTTGAGACACTCAATTTGCAAGGTTTCCACTGGTCTACAACTGGATACCAACCAATGGCTGGAGGAGTCATAGGCTGCTAGTTGCAGGCTTCACGATCATCTTCTTTACCTAAAACTGATTCAGAGAGGTCCTCACAATCATCGAAATACTCTTTAAGGAGAGGAATGGCAAGAAAAGTCCTAAAAAATGAAGGATATTCTGGTCACCTCCACGCCACCAGATCCCGCCTGTTCCACTCCTGTGGCCGAGGTGGAGATTATGGTGGCCCCTAAGGCCACCTGTTCACACCACACAATAGAACTTGGGACCTATGTATATTGACGCCATAACCCCTTGAACAGTGACAGCAGGTGACCCTAAGGCACAACCTGCCCTCTTGGTTCCTTCATGGCCTCACTGTACATTGACAACATTATTCACAAGTGGAAATGTAGCGGTTGTAAGACGTCGTGGTCTCCTGACCTTCATTGCTTACATATTCCGCCCTCACAATCATATTCCGCACATCAAGACGCTTCATTCGAACCCAAACTCGATAAGATAAAGTCAATGTTGTATGAATTCATGTAAACGATATGCAAATAACAAGTAAGTGCACCGTGGTTGAAATACTCGAGGCTGGAGTACACACACACATTCAAGACACGACAGTCACAAAAGCTTTTAGTTCGGGAGAGGCAAACACCGCACACCAGGACGCCAGTCCCTTCAGAGGTTTTCACAGGGAGCTATCTACGTCGGTCGGCAGTAGCCCATGGAGAGGACAGCGTTTGCCTGAGGGAAAGGAGGAACGACCCCATGTTCGGCTTAAAAGCAAATTCCGCTACATTGTATGGGAGTGGCCAGCCTATGCATTCTTTACATATAGCACGCAGTTTCAGAGATTTTCACAGGGAGACATCAAACGCCAAACGCCAATGCAGAGATTTCCGGATTGCTCGCCTTAAACAAAACGTCATTCTCCTGTTTTAGAAGAGCAATGCTAATTGGCAGACGATATTTCTGGCGCCTTGAGCTGAAGGAGTAATGGAAGAGACCGAAAGATATACCCTTTCACGTCTGGCGTGGAGAGGGGCCGTTCCGTTGTCGCTCTTGGAGCAAGAACACGTAACGAGAGCGTGCGCTCTCCTACGTGTACTCAAAGAGCGAGGAACAAATCTCTCCTCAGTACTTCACTGGGAGAGCACCTCTGTCGAGAGCGTATCGAAGTGCGACTCAATATTGAGTCCTTGCGATTAAGCGTTGTTCACTGTGTTGGCCGCCACACTTATTGTGCAGTGTGAATGGACAGGGTTATATTTAAACGCCTGCGAGCGAATTTTTGAGTGGCATCGCAGTGGACTGGCTATCTGACCAGTGTACCACGCCAATAATTAGACTAGGGGCGAATAGGAGTCCTTGAATTCATCAAGGCGTAGGAAGAGTTTGATTGGCGAAGGTCAAGCCAGATAGAACGAGAGTTATCTTATTTGTCAGCAGCGAGCGGTGCAGACAGCAGTCATTGCAGCTCACGGTATTGTGTGCTACAGCTCTTGCGAACCCCATATTTCCTCCACAACAGTACACTTCACTGCATTTCACACACGACAGCCTCGACCGTACCTAGCAACATTCTAAAAGATAATTATTCAAGTTGTGTAGGCGCGGCTCTCAGCCATTCTGCCAAGTCAATAACAATCTTCAACTTTGTGTAGAAATTTCATTAGCGAATCCTATCCTTAAGAGGTAACTTCACATTCCGAAAAGAACCCGGAAATAACGTATTCAGTTCATAACAAAAAGTGCATTGTGATTTCTCAGAATTTTAGGAAAATAAATAATAATTTTCGTTAGTTTCATGTTTTTCTTACACTAACTAGCACTACTCCAGTACCCAAGTATCTCACTAGTTACGTAAGAAATTTTGTGAATTTTTGTGTCATTTCCTTACAGCGGACGACTCCAGAAGATGTTTATTGCTGAAAGTTTTTCAGGCATTTCTCTTTAGAACGTTAGGAGCGTCTGTCTGACTTCTGTAGTAGTGTGGGGCTGGAAATTGCATCTTGCAGGAGCCACAGGGTAAAGGGTACATCTCAGATTAATCCGTTGCGCAGAATGACAGAATAGCACCCCACACGCTCACACGGTTTGTTTCACCATCTGGCTGAGCTCCGACATCTTTGAAGCACATCACCTGCCTTCATCATTGCTCTTCAGGAAACTATGTTTCCAGCAATGCAAACCTCAGCCCTTGGTGGATACTGGAGATATTATAAGAATTGTGCTACCCATGACGGGGTGTCAGGCAGAGTTTGCACAAATGTTCTGGACATGCTATATAGTGAACTTGTGCCTCTTAATAATACACCCTTGGGGGCTGTGGCTGTTCGGGTAAGGGCATTTAGGATTTTACCATTTGGAATGTTTACATCCCTCCTGACAGTAAAGTGTCTCAGAACATACTGTCTGCATTCGTTGCTCAACTTCCCTCATCTTCCCTAATCTTGGGTGATTTTAACGCACATGACCCACAATAAGGACCTCGAAAATATACTGGTACAACTTGACCTTTGTCTCTTGAATACTTGTACCCTCACACTCTTCAGTGTGGTGCACAGAACCTTCTCAGCTACAGACCAACATCTACATCTACATGATTACTCTGCAATTCACATTTAAGTGCTTGGCAGAGGGTTCATCGAACCACAATGATACTATCTCTCTAATATTCCACTCCCGAACAGCGCGCGGGAAAAACGAACACCTAAACCTTTCTGTTCGAGCTCTGATTTCTCTTATTTTATTTTGATAATCATTTCTACCTATGTAGGTTGGGCTCAACAAAATATTTTCGCATTCGGAAGAGGAAGTTGGTGACTGAAATTTCGTAAATAGATCTCGCCGCGACGGAAAACGTCTTTGCTTGAATGACTTCCATCCCAACTCGCGTATCATATCTGCCACACTCTCTCCCCTATTACGTGATAATACAAAACGAGCTGCCCTTTTTTGCACCCTTTAGATGTCCTCCGTCAATCCCACCTGGTAAGGATCCCACACCGCGCAGCAATATTCTAACAGAGGACGAACGAGTGGTCTTTCCAACTGAAGTTGTTCGTAATTTTAACACCCAGGTACTTAGTTGAATTGACAGCCTTGAGAATTGTACTATTTATCGAGTAATCGAATTCTAACGGATTTATTTTGGAACTGATGTGGATCACCTCACACTTTTCGTTATTTAGCGTCAACTGCTACCTGCCACACCATACAGCAATCTTTTCTAAATAGCTTTGCAACTGATACTGGTCTTCGGATGACTTTACTAGAAGGTAAATTACAGCATCGTCTGCGAGCAACCTAAGAGAGCTGCTCAGATTGACACCCAGGTCATTTATGTAGATCAAGAACAGCAGAAGTCCCAGGACGCTTCCCTGGAGAACACCTGATATCACTTCAGTTTTACGCGATGATTTTCCGTCTATTACTACGAACTGCGACCTTCCTGACAGGAAATCACGAATCCAGTCGCACAATTGAGACGATACCCCATAGGCCCGCAGCTTGATTAGAAGTCACTTGTGAGGAACGGTGTCAAAAGCTTCCGGAAATCTAGAAATACGGAATCAACTTGCATTCCATTTGCAGCCCTTATCTCTCCCATCCATCCACTGGAGGGTCCACGATGACTTGTATGGTAGTGACCATTCCCCAATCTTCCAGTCCCTACCTCAACGTCACTCCCCTGGATGCCTGTCCAGATGGGCTCTCAAAAAGTGCTGACTGAATGTTTTCGCCTCTGCTGTCGCCCTTGGCTTCCTGCTGCATGGAGATATCGATGTGGCAGTCCAGAACACCACTACAGCCATGTTTTTGGCATCTGATTTAGCAATCCTCTGTTCCTGGGGTCACCGCCAATGAAGGACAGTACCTTGGTTGTACTCGAAATTACAGAAGCCATTCGGTATCATAGGTGGATCTCTAACACGATATGTGGCACCCATCGACAGAGCACTTCACTGCCTTTAAGCCACTCTGTATACAGGTCCGCCACCTAATAAAAAGGTGGAAGCGAGAATGCTCAGAACAGTATGATTCAACCATCCAGACATGTACCTCACCTTCGCAGGTTTGGGATAAGATATCTCTATGGATAACAGACACCTGCAGGTGTACCTGGTATTACCTTGAATGACACTGTCTGCACTGACCCAGATGCCAACACTACGCTCAACTGTCAGCATCTGAGAATTATCAAACTGCCTTTCATGTCCTAAAACAGTGGTTGGAGCAAAAGCAATGATCTTTTGCTACACGCCATCTGGAACCATATAATGCTCCATTCAGTGAGTGCGAATCCGTCAATGTTTTCTCCCACAGCCCTGATACAGCCCCATGGCCAGACTGCGTCCACAATCAAATGTCGAGGTCTTCTGTCTCCAGCCCAGGTTGATTTTCGCCAAGGCTATTCCACTACTGATAATCTGGTTTACCTGGAGTCTGCCATGTGAACAGCTTTCGCTCAATGTCAACACCTCATAGCTGCCTTGTTCAACCTGCCTAAGGCTTATGACAACACATGGCGACAACATATCCTTGCCACCTTACTTGTGTGGGATCTCCAGGGTCCACTCCAGATATTCATCCAGAACTTCATGTCGCACCATATGTTCTGGGTTCAAGTTGGCGCTTCCCATAGTACCCCACATATCCAAGAGAATCGAATCCCACAGAGCTCTATCCTGAGTGTCTCTCTCTCTTTCTAGTAGTCATCAATGATCTAGCAGCTGTTGTGAGGTCCTCAGTATCACCCTACTTGCACGTGACGTCTTTTGCATCTATTATTACTCCTCCAGTGTGGTTGTCACTGAATGTCGATTGCAAGACGCCATACAAAAGGCACAGGCATGGTCCCTCGCCCATGTCTGTCTATTTTCCGCCGCCAAGACTCGCGTCATGCACTTCTGTTGAAGTCGTACCGTTCACCGACAACCAGAACTTTACCTCAACGACCAACTACTCAATGTGGTGAAGCCTTATCGCTTTTTAGGACTGTTCTTTGATTCTCGGTTGACATGGATTTCTCATCTTCGCCAGCTTAAGCGAAAGTGCTGGTTGCACCTTAATACACTTCGCTGCCTATGTAACACCAGCTGGGATGTAGATTGCAACACTCTTCTGATGCTTTGCAAAGCCCTGATATAATACCACCTCGATTGTGGGAGTCTGGCATACAGTTCGGCATTGTGGGTACTGGATCCAAGATTATATGGGACTAGTTAGTTTTAATTTTGAAAATGTAACTTCAGATCCGTGTTCGGCAACATCAAAACTATATAACAAGATCTAGTTCATGTAAATTGAACCAATAATACAAATTAAAGTTTTCCCTAAACTTTAAACAGGTTTTCCCCGAGAAAGGATTTTTGCAATCTGCGTGCAAGCATAAAATAAAAACGATTCAACGTATTAACTTCTACCTTTGACCCCGAAAAGTAAACACTCTTTTGGGAGAATATATCTAAAATATATAAAATTGGTTAATATTAACAACTTTTTATAAAACCATAAAAAGTGAAACAAACCTCCAAAAATCGAACTCAAAGTTCGAGTTAGCACATATCATTAAATTTAAGGTTATTCTATTGTGGTTAGAAATAAGCTCCCATAAATTTAATGTAGTGTCGACTGACGTTACCCCTTTTTGATTTCAGATAACTCCTGAGGAACTACACGGCACACAATTTATTCCATTGTGGTTAGATATAAGCTCCCATAAATTTAACGTAGTGTCGACTGACGTTACCCCTCTTTGATTTCAGATAACTCCTGAGGGACTACATGGCACACAATTTCAGCTGCGTTTTAAATATTACTGATCAATATCCAAACTTAACACTTCCACACTTCAAAGCTTGAGCCGTCATAAAGACGCTCACTGGGTGCCATGACACGTGAAAACCAAGAAATGCAAAATTACCGACTTACGTCTAAGTAACAAATGTATCAGCAAGCAGGCTGGTTAAAATTTATTAACAGGGCCCTTCAAAACGTAGCTACTCTCGTCTTCTCTGAGCACTGCTGTCAAACGGCAGACTCGCATATCTAGATGCTATTACAGCAGATCAAATGCGCAAGATGAACACGGAAGCTAAATGTCAGTATACTATTGATCAGAGAATTTGAACAGAATTTAACTACATAAGGGGGACCTATACAAAAAAAGTGACGAAATCCACTGATATGGTGGGCGAAACTGGCAAACCCGAGGATTAGGAAGTTTTTAATACGCTTTTCAAGCTACAAAAAAGGGAACAAGAAGACAGCTTAATTTCTACTATTCTCGTCTCGATGAATTATATAGCAGATACACTACTGTCCATTAAAATTGCTACACCAAGAAGAAATGCAGATGATAAAAGGGTATTCATTGGACAAATGTATTATACTAGAACTGACGTGTGATTACATTTTCACGCAATTTGGGTGCATAGATCCTGAGAAATCAGTACCCAGAACAACCACCTCTGGCCGTAATAACTGCCTTGATACGCCTGGACATTGAGTCAAACAGAGCTTGGATGATGTGTACAGGTACAGCTGCCCATGCAGCTTCAACACGATACCATAGTTCATCAAAAGTATTGTGATGGGCCAGTTGCTCGGCCGCCATTGACCAGACTTTTTCAATTGGTGAGAGATCTGGAGAATGTGCTGGCCAGGGCAGCAGTCGAACATTTTCTGTATCCAGAAAGGCCCGTACAGGACCTGCAACATGCGGACGTGCATTATCCTGCTGAAATGTAGGGTTTCGCAGGGATCGAATGAAGGGTAGAGCCATGGGTCGTAACACATCTGAAATGTAACGTCCACTGTTCAAAGTTCCGTCAATGCGAACAAGAGGTGACCGAGACTGTTAGTGATACGAGGCCGTTGGGATCCAGCACGGTGTTCCGTATTACCCTCCTGAACCCACTGATTCCATATTCTGCTAACAGTCATTGGATCTCGACCAACGGGAGCAGCAATGTCGCGATACGATAAACTGCAATCGCGATAGGCTACAATCCGACCTTTATCAAAGTCGGAAACGTGATGGTACGCATTTCTCCTCCTTACACGAGGCATCACAACACCGTTTCACCAGGCAATGCCGGTCAACTGCTGCTTGTGTATGAGAAATCGGTTGGAAACTTTCCTCATGTCAGCACGTTGTAGGTGTCGTCACCGGCGCCAACCTTGTGTGAATGCTCTGAAAAGCTAATCATTTGCATATCACAGCATCTTCTTCCTGTCGGTTAAATTTCGCGTCTGTAGCACGTCATCTTCGTGGTGTAACAATTTTAATGGCCAATAGTGTGTATAGACTAAGAATGTGAGAGGCAGAGTTTTAATAAAGTTAAGGCTAAACTTTCAAGTAAGAAATTGCAACAGCTGGATGGTCTTAACTAACAGCCAAAGTAATAAACGAAGGTGAGCGAGAACAAATATCCTTGCACCGTCTATTAGGACACAAAAAGGAGGTATCTACAGACAGTAAAATAAATACAGACAGAGGAAGGAAAGGTAGTAACAGAGAGCAAAAGTATGTTAAAAGAAGTACATGCAGATGATATTACCGATAATAAGGACGCTTTTGATCTTTTGAGACGTTCAACAAGCAAGCTCGACGCAGTTAATCATCATCGGTCACTAAGCAGCCCTTCCACGGAGGAAAAGATTCTTCAATCAATAAGCATAAGGAGGGAAGTCACAGTGCTGAGATGAAATACCCGTCGAATTTTATACGAAATTTTGGGAGACGATAACACGGCATATCATTCATGTCATGAACTTATCTGGACAAACCACGACAATCTGTGATATTTTAAAGAAGGACTAAAGTTGTGCTAATCCCAATACGACGACAACAAACATTTATCTCAGTTCAAGCCCATCTCCCCTTTGAACTCTTATAATGAGATGTTATGTAGAGCACTGATGATTAAATTGAATCACGTGACGAAGAACATCATATCAGACAACTGGACAAGCACTGTTCCCAGCAAACCTGTACTAGACGCAGTAACTCATTATAAAAACTTGATACGGGCAGCGTAAACAATTTAAGCGAGTGCAGACATATTATCAGTTAACTTCCTGAAACCCTTTGACAGAATAAGTAAAAACTACCTTCACAGCTTAATGTCAGCAAGGGGTATAGTCGCGAATCCATAAGCGTTGTTAAAAGTATGTACGGCCAGTCAAGCTCGAGAATTACGATAAATCATCAAATGACGGATTTAATAAAAATAAATCCATTCATAAAACAAGTATGTACACTACTGGCCAGTAAAATTGCTACACCAAGAAGAAATGCAGATGATAAAAATGTATTCAATGGACAAATATATCATACTAGAACTGACATGTGATTACATTTTCACGCAATTTGGGTGCATAGATTCTGCGAAATCAGTACTCAGAACAACCACCTCTGGCCGTAATAACGGCCTTGATCCGCCTGGCCATTGAGTCAAACAGAGCATGGATGGCCTGTACAGGTACAGCTGCCCATGCAGCTTCAACACGATACCACAGTTCATCAAGAGTAGTGACTGGCGTATTGTGACGAGCCACTTGCTCGGCCACCATTGACCAGACTTTTTCAATTGGTGAGAGATCTGGAGAATGTGCTGGCCAGGGCAGCAGTCGAACATTTTCTGTATCCAGAAAGGCCCGTACAGGACCTGCAACATGCAGTCGTGCATTATCCTGCTGAAATGTAGGGTTTCGCAGGGTTCGCATAAATCGTAGAGCCACGGGTCGTAACACATCTGAAATGTAACGTCCACTGTTCAAAATGCCGTCAATGCGAACAAGAGGTAACCGAGACGTGTAACCAATGGCACCCCATACCATCACGCCGGGTGATACGCCATTATGGCGATGACGAATACACGCTTCCAATGTGCGTTCACCGCGATGTCGCCAAACACGGATGCGACCATCGTGATGCTGTAAACAGAACCTGGATTCATCCGAAAAAATGACGTTTTGCCATTCGTGCACCCAGGTTCGTCGTTGAGTACACCATCGCAGGCGCTCCTGCCTGTGATGCAGCGTCAAGGGTAACCGCAGCCTTGGTCTCCGAGCTGATAGTCTTTGCTGATGCAAACGTCGTTGAACTGTTCCTGCAGATGGTTGTTGTCTTGCAAACGTCCCCATCTGTTGACTCAGGGATCAAGACGTGGCCGCACGATCCGTTACAGCCATGCATATAAGATGCCTGTCATCTCGACTGCTAGTGATACGAGGCCGTTGGGATCCAGCACGGCGTTCCGTATTACCCTCGTGAACCCACCGATTCCATATTCTGCAAACAGCCATTGGATCTCTACCAACGCGAGCAGCAATGTCACGATACGATAAACTGCAATCGCGATGGGCTACAATCCGACCTTTATCAAAGTCGGAAACGTGATGGTACGCATTTCTCCTCCTTACACGAGGCATCACAACAACGTTTCACCAGGCAACGCCGGTCAACTGCTGTTTGTGTATGAGAAATAGGTTGGAAACTTTCCTCATGTCAGCACGTTGTAGGTGTCGCCACCGACGCCAACCTTGTGTGAATGCTCTGAAAAGCTAATCATTTGCATATCACAGCATCTTCATCCTGTCGGTTAAATTTCGCGTATGTAGCACGTCATCTTCGTGGTGTAGCAATATTAATGGCCAGTAGTGTATTTATACTTGATGATGTTCGTGTTAGCAGTAAACACAAGGTTTCACCATTAAATGACTTTGTTATATACACTCCTGGAAATGGAAAAAAGAACACATTGACACCGGTGTGTCAGACCCACCATACTTGCTCCGGACACTGCGAGAGGGCTGTACAAGCAATGATCACACGCACGGCACAGCGGACACACCAGGAACCGCGGTGTTGGCCGTCGAATGGCGCAAGCTGCGCAGCATTTGTGCACCGCCGCCGTCAGTGTCAGCCAGTTTGCCGTGGCATACGGAGCTCCATCGCAGTCTTTAACACTGGTAGCATGCCGCGACAGCGTGGACGTGAACCGTATGTGCAGTTGACGGACTTTGAGCGAGGGCGTATAGTGGGCATGCGGGAGGCCGGGTGGACGTACCGCCGAATTGCTCAACATGTGGGGCGTGAGGTCTCCACAGTACATCGATGTTGTCGCCAGTGGTCGGCGGAAGGTGCACGTGCCCGTCGACCTGGGACCGGACCGCAGCGACGCACGGATGCACGCCAAGAACGTAGGATCCTACGCAGTGCCGTAGGGGACCGCACCGCCACTTCCCAGCAAATTACGGACACTGTTGCTCCTGGGGAATCGGCGAGGACCATTCGCAACCGTCTCCATGAAGCTGGGCTACGGTCCCGCACACCGTTAGGCCGTCTTCCGCTCACGCCCCAACATCGTGCAGCCCGCCTCCAGTGGTGTCGCGACAGGCGTGAATGGAGGGACGAATGGAGACGTGTCGTCTTCAGCGATGAGAGTCGCTTCTGCCTTGGTGCCAATGATGGTCGTATGCGTGTTTGGCGCCGTGCAGGTGAGCGCCACAATCAGGACTGCATACGACCGAGGCACACAGGGCCAACACCCGGCATCATGGTGTGGGGAGCGATCTCCTACACTGGCCGTACACCACTGGTGATCGTCGAGGGGACACTGAATAGTGCACGGTACATCCAAACCGTCATCGAACCCATCGTTCTACCATTCCTAGACCGGCAAGGGAACTTGCTGTTCCAACAGGACAATGCACGTCCGCATGTATCCCGTGCCACCCAACGTGCTCTAGAAGGTGTAAGTCAACTAACCTGGCCAGCAAGATCTCCGGATCTGTCCCCCATTGAGCATGTTTGGGACTGGATGAAGCGTCGTCTCACGCGGTCTGCACGTCCAGCACGAACGCTGGTCCAACTGAGGCGCCAGGTGGAATTGGCATGGCAAGCCGTTCCACAGGACTACATCCAGCATCTCTACGATCGTCTCCATGGGAGAATAGCAGCCTGCATTGCTGCGAAAGGTGGATATACACTGTACTAGTGCCGACATTGTGCATGCTCTGTTGCCTGTGTCTATGTGCCTGTGGTTCTGTCAGTGTGATCACGTGATGTATCTGACCCCAGGAATGTGTCAATAAAGTTTCCCCTTCCTGGGACAATGAATTCACGGTGTTCTTATTTCAATTTCCAGGAGTGTATTTTACAGGTAAACAGATAATTGCAGCATCCAAGAAGAAATCGTGGGAAGACTTTGGAAACAGGTTGGAGACTATGGGTAAAGCTGCTGGAAAACCATTCTGGAGTGTAATTAGCAGTCTTCGAAAGGGAGGTAAGAAGGAAATGACAAGTATTTTGGACAGGTCAGGAAAATTGCTGGTGAATCCTGTGGATGCCCTGGGCAGATGGAGGGAATATTTTGAAGAGTTGCTCAATGTAGGTGAAAATGCGATCAGTAATGTTTCAGATTTCGAGGTAGAATGGGATAGGATTGATGATGGAAATAGGATCACTTTTGAGGAAGTGGAAAAAATGGTCAATAGATTGCAGTGCAATAAAGCGGCTGGGGTGGATGAAATTAAGTCGGAACTCATCAAATACAGTGGAATGTCAGGTCTTAAATGGCTACACAGGATAATTGAAATGGCCTGGGAGTCGGGACAGGTTCCATCAGACTGGACAAAAGCAGTAATCACACCAGTCTCTAAACATGGAAACAGAAAAGATTGTAACAACTACAGAGGTATCTCTTTAATCAGCGTTGTGGGTAAAATCTTCTCAGGTATTGTTGAAAGGAAAGTGCGAGTATTAGTTGAGGACCAATTGGATGAAAATCAGTGTGGGTTTAGGCCTCTTAGAGGTTGTCAGGACCAGATCTTTAGCTTACGGCAAATAATGGAGAAGTGTTATGAGTGGAACAGGGAATTGTATATATGCTTTATAGATCTAGAAAAGGCATATGACCGGGTTCCTAGGAGGAAGTTATTGTCTGTTCTACAAGATTATGGAATAGGAGGCAAACTTTTGCAAGCAATTAAAGGTCTTTACATGGATAGCCAGGCAGCAGTTAGAGTTGAAGGTAAATTGAGTTCATGGTTCAGAGTAGTTTCAGGGGTAAGACAAGGCTGCAACCTGTCTCCACTGTTCTTCATATTATTTATGGATCATATGTTGAAAACAATAGACTGGCTGGGTGAGATTAAGATATATGAACACAAAATAAGCAGTCTTGCATATGCGGATGACCTAGTTGTGATGGCAGATTCGATTGAAAGTTTGCAAAGTAATATTTCAGAGCTGGATCAGAAATGTAAGGACTATGGTATGAAGAGTAGCATCTCCAAAACGAAAGTAATGTCAGTGGGAAAGAAATATAAACGGATTGAGTGCCAAATAGGAGGAACAAAGTTAGAACAGGTGGACGGTTTCAAGTACTTAGGTTGCATATTCTCACAGGATGGCAACATAGTGAAAGAACTGGAAGCGAGGTGTAGCAAAGCTAATGCAGTGAGCGCTCAGCTACGATCTACTCTCTTCTGCAAGAAGGAAGTCAGTACCAAGACTAAGTTATCTGTGCACCGTTCAATCTTTCGACCAACTTTGTTGTATGGGAGCGAAAGCTGGGTGGATTCAGGTTACCTTATCAACAAGGTTGAGGTTACGGATATGAAGGTAGCTAGGATGATTGCAGGTACTAGTAGATGGGAACAATGGCAGGAGGGTGTCCACAATGAGGAAATCAAAGAAAAACTGGAAATGAACTCTATAGATGTAGCAGTCAGGGCGAACAGGCTTAGATGGTGGGGTCATGTTACACGCATGGGAGAAGCAAGGTTACCCAACAGACTTATGGGTTCAGCAGTAGACGGTAGGAGCAGTCGGGTCAGACCGAGGAGAAGGTACCTGGATTCGGTTAAGAATAATTTTGAAGTAATAGGTTTAACATCAGAAGAGGCACCAATGTTAGCACTGAATAGGGGATCATGGAGGAACTGTATAAGGGGGGCTATGCTCCAGACTGAACGCTGAAAGGCATAATCAGTCTTAAATGATGATGATGATGATGATGAAGCTTATGCAGATGATGTCAGAGTAGCAGCAACGGACGAAGAAAATCTGACGAAAGTTTTAAAAATAGTGGAAAATGTCACCGATGTATCAGGTGTTAAATTTAATATTCACGGGACCAGTAATCTTATGTTAGGAAAGGGCATAAGATTAACCAACTATAGCCGGCCGGGGTGGCCGGGCGGTTCTAGGCGCTACAGTCTGGAACCGCGCGACCGCTACGATCGCAGGTTCGAATCCTGCCTCGGGCATGGATGTGTGTGCTGTCATTAGGTTAGTTAGGTTTAAGTAGTTCTAAGTTCTAGGGGACTGATGACCTCAGAAGTTAAGCCCCATAGTGCTCAGAGCCATTTAACCAACTATAGCGGAATCAGGAGACTGAGGCACATAAAATACAGGGTATCGACGTGTACAACGTCCCTCAAAAATGGCTCAGAGCATTTAGAGAAAGATTTTAGGAGTGGTTACGAGGAAACTGAAGGCCAATGCTGATAGAGGCCTTTAATTACTCCAAGAAGTAAAGGTTGTTGACAATCATATATTGACTCAACCAAGATATTTGGCACAGATAGTGCCTGTATTTAAATAAATTGTAAATAGGATGAAATTTGGAATAGGATTGTTTCTCTTACAGTTGCGGAAGTCCTACAGCTGTGGTCGCATGTCGCACTTCCGTCGCCAAACGCCTCAATCTCACTATTGCTTCTTATTCCCTTCTGTTCCTCTTCTCTCCATCGTTTCTTGACTACCCCTTAAGCAATTTTGAGGTGGTGTTTCTATTCTTCTTCTTTCAGGGGGCTGCCATGAAAGTGCTCTCTTTGAATATTCGCCTTCTTCTATTCTTTTGACATGCTCTAGCCATCCTAGTTGCCTTTCTTCTATTCTATATGTAAGACTACACTGTCGAAAAAAAAATTATTACATCTGGAAAGGCGACGTCGATTTTGATCCGATGACGGTATTTGCCACCTGGGGGATAGTAGATGTACTGATAACTGTTTCAACGTCATCCGCCAACAAATAGGGTAGTGGCACAACTACCAAACACCATGTTTGTCTACCGTTTAATAGGGAATGTTCACAGCCAGAAGGCTCCATGTGGTGCAAACGTTTGAAGCAAGCGGCCAACCATGCCGCGGAGATGCCACCGTGCTTCATACAGCCAACTGAGCGAGTTTGAAATGTGTCAAATTGTGGCCATCCCTAGCGGCTGGATGGTCCTTTCAGAGGACTGCCACACAAGTTGGACGTGCTGCGTCACTTGTGCAATGATGCCCGTCTTTTGGTCACGTGGACATTTTCACACCAGTAGAAGAGTTTCTGGACGTCCACGCAGCGCAGAGCCCGTCAGGATCGTCATAGCCGGCCGGGGTGGCCGAGAGGTTCTAGGCGCTGTGACCGCTACGGTCACAGGTTCGAATCCTGCCTCGGGCATGGATATGTGTGACGTCCTTAGGTTAGTTAGTTTTAAGTAGTTCTAAGTTCTAGGGGACTGATACCTCAGAAGTTAAGTCCCATTGTGCTCAGAGCCATTCGAACAAGGATCGTCATATTGTATGGGCAACAGTGGCATATCGTACAGCTACCACAGTGCAGATAAAAGGGGTTGTGAGCCCAAACGTGTCAACACGAACTGTTGCGAATGGGTTGTCAGCAGTGGGACTACAGACATGTACACCTCTAGCAAGTCTTCCACTCACCCCACAGCATCGACGGGCACTGCTCGACTGGTGCCATCAGACCATCAGAGGATCACTTGGGAGGTCGAATGGCGCGTCGTAGTCTTCAGCGATGAAAGCGGATCCGGCTTGCACCCAAGTGATAGTCGTTTTCGCATACGACGTAGGCCTGGTGAGCGCTGTCTCCTAGAGTGCATTCGTCCAAGACAAATTGTCCCCTCTCCAGGTCTTATGTTCTGGGGCGCGATAAGCTACAACTGTCATTCACATGTGGTGTTTCTGGAGTGTACGCTAACCAGCGCTCAGTACGTGCCAAATGTTGTTAGGCCCGTTCTTTTGCCGTTCTTGCAACAGGAAGGTGATGTTTTGTTCCAACAGGGTAATGCTAGCCCATACACCCGTGAAACTCAACGTGCTCTGCAATACGAGCAATAATTTCCCTGGCCAGCACGATCTCCGAACTTGTCTCTAATCGAGCACATATGGGATACGATGGGACGAGGAGTGACTCTTGCGATTCGTCAGCCAACAACTCTTACAGAACTACGTGAACCGATCGAGCAGGCGTGGAATGACATATCCCAGGACAGTATTCGCCATCTGTACGATGGACTGTATGTTCGAGTCAGCACGTGATAGGATACTACTCAGATGCTTAAACTCTTCACACACTTCAGTCTACGTGCAGTGGAGGTCACTGTCGCCTGTGCAGGCTACACCACGTAATAATAAGGGCTTTTCAGCATGGGTCGACACATGGTACTCAGAACCGCTTGTACTATTGATCTGTAAACATAATCTTTTCATGTTCTCGTACACACGGTTGCAACAATGAATCTCGAGTGAATTGGAAACCTCTAAAAGGGTGTCCTTTTTTTCCAGGCACTGTATAATGGGCCTCCATCCTTTCTCTTATTTCCTCATTTCCCACGCAGGCACGACTAGAAATTCTACTCGTTCTCGTCAAGTGGTCCACATCTACAGCTCCACGTCTCTCCTTATTTCTTTCTGTGAATTCCGAACATTCAACCCCGTAACATGTTACTCGTTCTACAATGAATTTGTATAATCGTATTTTAACCTTTAAAGTCATTTTCGAGGACCAAAGCACAGGGTCTAATTTTTGGATAGCCATCCTTCCCTGCCTGATCTGTCGCTAGACATCTCTGTCACACCTTCCGTCACGTGATAGGATACTACTCAGATGCTTAAACTCTTCACACACTCCAGTCTACGTGCAAGTTACTTCCCTCCTTTCCACAACATGGATATTCTGTCTTCGCATAGCTAATGCTCAAACTCCATTTTTTATTCAACTTCCTAAGCATATAAGACATGTGCTCTGCACATCGCCATGGAAAACTGTGTACATACTTTGCTTCTCTACTTCAATCGCCAGCCCATGCACTTTCTACAACTCAGATCCAGTGTCCTCTGCACATACACATTCTGAGTAGATGAGAGACATTATCCATGTTTCAGTCCTTTAGTTATTCTGAAGGCCTCTCTAGAACTCTCTTTCCCTACTTTAATGACACAATCAGCCGACTTGTAGAGATTTATGTCTTAGATAATTTTTTGGCAATTGCCCTTACCACAGCACTCCGAACTAAGACTTCGTGGGGCTGTCATATGCTTTCTCAAGATCGATGAAGAACAAATGGCTGCTTAGATTCTTTTCAAATAATTTTTTCATGACCTGCCTCATGGGTTGGGTTGGGTTGTTTGGGGAAGGAGACCAGACAGCGAGGTAGTCGGTCTCACCGGATTAGGGAAGGACGGGGAAGGAAGTCGGCCGTCCCTTTGAAAGGAACCATCCCGGCATTTGCCTGGAGCGATTTAGGGAAATCACGGGAAACCTAAATCATGATGGCCGGACGCGGGATCGAACCGTCGTCCTTCCGAATGCGCCTGCCTCATGGTATAGATGTCATCGACACATGACCTGCCTCTTCAAAAACCATTTTGTACTTCCATTTCAGTTATAATCTTGTCCATTCTTGAGTTTAAAATCTTCCCGTACAACCCTGCTAATTACACTCGTGACACTTATGCCATGATAATTACTACACACTTTCTTGCTTCCTTTTTCATGTATGGGGCTTAGATACACTAAGTTCCAATCTGCTGGAATTTCCTCACCGTACCAATATATTTATTAAATAACTTTCTTAGATATCCATACATACCTCAATAATTTTACTTGTGCATTTCCATACCCTGGTGATTAACCCAACTTCATTGGTGTAGCCGGCCTTTGTACCTCTTCCGTACATTTTCTCTACGTATTAACTATCCCGATTCTCTCGCACCGTGGTTTATTTGGAGGTATAATATCTTCAAGGTTAAAATGTCAACTTTATCTTTACCGCAGTGTGAAGGGCGATGAGGACTGTGAGTCGTTAAAGAGCGATAAGATGCAATATTTTAGAATGAATCGCGGAAGGAAAAAAGGGGCTACCGAATCGTCTAACAACTGCGATTTTGGAAAAGATGGGACCACAATGCTTGAGCCACCAGCGAATATATCTTATATCAGTCATGTCCTGGACTGAACTAGGCTATTTCACGTCGAATACAGTTATACGAGGCGTGTACTGAAAGTAAGTTCCATTTCTGTCTTTCACTGATACCATTACAGATGGATTGTGTTTAAGTTTGATATTGACCGTTCAAAATGTTTAAGACAACGTCTGAGCCCGCCTACTAAGAAGTGCATTCTGTAATACAGTTGCTGAACGCAAAGAATGTTAAACCAGTCTGAAACTCATTGTCAACTTGTACTGATCTATGGTGAAAATGCAATGAGTGATGGAATGGGTAGAAAACGGACGAGACCGTTCAATGATGGACAAACCAATGCTCTTAAAGAAGAACGGAGTGGGCGGTCTCCAGTTATCAATGATGGTTTCGTTGAGAAAATGAATTAGGAAGTTCGTGAAAACAGACGGCTTACAATAAGAATGGCTTGTGATGAGTTTCCTCAAATTTCAACTATATTGGCAGTTACGTAGAAAAAAATTTTAAGAAATGATTTTCCTTGTAAAAATAAAATTTGATTTGGAAAAAGAAATGTTTTTGTGAGTGTTTTTAACACAACAGTGCTTACTTTCCGGACATGCCTCGCATAATTGACCGGGTAAAACACAAAACTTCCATAAAACACGGAAATATGCCGGCAGAAACTGTACAGCATGTGGGGAAACATATTGAAGAAAACCTTAATTCGTCAACTTGGAATCGGCAATTATAACAACAGCAGAAAACGCGAAGTGCAACTCAAACTATGCAAAACTATTAACTGTTCATTCGGCAGTTTAGCAGGTAATCTGGAGCACAAATTTATCTGCATCGAATACGAGATAATACGCATATGGATAGATATTAAACTTGATTTAATGAGTAAAACCGCATAGAAAAGAGACACTCTGTCAAAAACATTTTTAACCGAGAAGAATCATTTCGCTTCCTTTTATGCAGAGTCATTCCGGTGCCCCTACTGACGTCGTTTTATGCAACTTCAAATGATGGAACTATGCTGTTGGCCAATTCGCACGGGAAATGTGAAACACATTTTCGAAATATGACAGAATAACTGTTAAAGTATACGAAGACATCTTTGATGGATTGCATGAATTTTGTTTATGAAACTACTTTATGAGAGTAACGCGCTGAGTATATTAATCTTTTCATTCAGTTACATCAATGCTTCCCATTTTGATGTCTCCTGTTAATTTCGTTGTTTCCAATGGTGAATGCACTTTAAAAGATAATGTTTCTGAATCATTTACGAAAGATTAAATACTATTACTGTTGTGGTCTTGATGCAGCTCTCCACAATACTCTATCCTGTGTAAGCCTCTTCATTTCCGAATGATTATTGCAACCCACATCCCTCTGAAGCTGTTTACTGTATTCATCTCCTGGTCTCCTTCAACGATTTTTACTTCCCATACTCCCCTCCAATATTAAACTGGTGGCCCCGTGGTGTCTCAGAATGTGTTCTGCCACCCGTTGTCTTATTTTAGTGAAGTTGTGCCACAGATTTTTTGTCTCCCCAGTTCTGTTCAGTACATCCTCCTCGTAATGTGATCTACCCATCTGATCTTCAAGCATTCTTATGTAGCACTCTTTTCAAAAACTTCTATTTTCTTCTTGTCTAAACTGTTTATATCGCCCATGTTTCACTTCCGTACATGGCTACCTGTTCTCAACCACTGCTTCTCTTTCGTGCCCTTCGACTCTTATAACTGCTATTTGGTTTCTGCAGAAGTTGTAAATAGCCATCTGCTTCTTGTATTTTACGCCTGCTACATTCAGAATTTCAGAGTGTTCCAGTCAACATTATCAAAAGCTTTCTCTAATCTACAAATGCTATAAACGTAGCTTTGTCTTTCCTTAACCTATCTTCTAAAATAAGTCACAGAGTCAGTGTTCCTACATTTTTCCGGAATCCAGACTGGTCTTCCCCGAGGTCGGCTTCTACCAGTTTTTCTATTCGTCTGTAAATAATTCGCGTTAGTATTTTGCAACCATGACTTATTAAACTAATAGTTCGGTAATTTTCACACCTGTCGTCGAGCAACAGCTTTCTTTGGAATTGGAATTATTACACTCTTCTTGGAGTCTGAGGGTATTTCGTCTGTCTCATACATCTTGCACACCAGATAGAAGAATGTTGTCATAGCTCTCCCATCGCTATCTCTAATTCTTGCGGAATGTAGTCTACTCCCGGAGCCTTGTTTCGACTTAGGTCTTTGAGTGCTGTATCAAATTCTTCTCGCTCTATCGTGTTTCCCATCTCATCTGCATCTACGTCGTCTTCCTTTTCTGTAGTATTGCCTTCAACTTCATCTTCCTTGTGGAGACCCTCTATATACTCCTTCCACGTTTCAGATTTCCCTTCTCTGCTTAATACTAGTTTTCCATCTGAGCTCTCGAGATCCATACAGCCACTTCTCTTTTCTCCAAAGATTTGGGTTGGTTGGGGGAAGAGAGCAGACAGCGAGGTCATCGGTCTCATTGGATTACCGAAGGACGGGGAAGGAAGTTGGCCGTGCCCTTTCAAAGGAACCATCCCGGCATTTGCCTGGAGCGATTTAGGGAAATCACGGAAAACTTAAATCAGGATGGCCGGACGCGGGATTGAAACGTCGTCCTCCCGAATGCGAGTCCAGTGTGCTAGCCATTGCCCCACCTCACTCGGTTTCCTCCAAAGACCTCCTTAATTTTTCTGTAGGCGGCATCTAGATTTTCCCTAGCGAAATGTGCTTCTAAATCCTTACATTCGTCCTCTAGCCATTCCTGCTTAACTATTTTGCACTTCCTGTCAATCTCATTTTTAGACATTGTATTTCTTTCCACCTGCTTCATTTGCTGCATTTCTATATTTCCTTCTTTCATCAATTAAATTCAGTATCTCCTGTGTTATCCAAGAATTTCTATTAGGTGTTTTCTTTTTACCTATTTGATCCTCTACTGCCTTCACTATTTCATCTCTCAAAGCTACCCATTCGCCTTGTACTGTATTCCTTTCCCCAGTTCTACTCAACTGCTGCCTAATGTTCACTCTGAAACTCTCAACAACCTGTGATTCTTTCATATTATCCAGGTCATATCTCCTTAATTTCCTACCTTTTCCAATTTCTTCAGTTTTAATTTACAGTTCACAACCAATAAATTGTGGTCAGAGTCCACATCTGCCCCTAGGAATGACTTACAATTTGAAATATGGTTCCGAAATCTCTCTCTTCAAATTATTTAATCAATCTGAAACATTCTAGTGTCTCCAGGTCTCTTCCACGTATATAACCTTCTTTCATGATACCTAAACAAGTGTAAGTGGTGATTAACTTTTCTTCTATGCAAAATTCTATCTGGCGCCTTCCTCTTTCATCCCTTGCCTCCAAGTCCATATTCACCCACTATTTTTCCTTCTCTTCCTTTTCCTACTGTCGCCTTTCAGTCCCCAACAACTATTAAATTTTCGTCTCCCTTAACTATATGAATAATTTCTTTTATCTCATCATACATTTCTTCAATCTCTTCATCGTCTACGGCGCTAGTTGGCACATAAACTTGTAATATTGCGGTTGGTGTCGACTTTGTATCTATTTTGGCTACAATAATGCGTTCACTGTGCGGTTCGTAGTAGCTTACCCGCGTTCCTATTTTCTATTCTTATTAAACCTACCCCTGAATTACCTCTACCCGATTTTCTATTTATAGCCTTGTATACACCTGACTAGAAGTCTGTTCCTCCTGTCACCGAGCTTCATTAATTCCCACTATAAGTAACTTCAGCCTATCCATTTTCCTTTTCAAATTTTCTAACCTACCTGCACGATACAGACTAATTACTATAATGGAATAAACTTACAGAGACATCCAAAAGTTGTACGACTACACAGACAATTTCACAAAGAAAGTTTGGAGACACCTGGATAAAGACGGTAGAAGTAATGTATACCCTGGCCCAAAAATACTGTGTCTCATGGCCAATCATCACTTGTATGTTTTACAGTGTGATTCCGTTTGCTAAGAGTCGCCCACAGACTAAGTGGAACTTACATCGATTATGTGTCTGTCTGGATACCATTCCCGATACAGGTGTAGTGCCGGTCTCAGAAAACGACATCGGTAGAGGCAGATGGACCAGTCACATGTATAAGATTTTTTCATAAGCTCATTCAGCTCATATTATATGTGTACACACAATTTTAAATTATAGTATTACGTCAAGAATGGAAACCGACGACCATACGAAAGGAAGGAACGTAGTTACAGGACAGATATGATGAGAAGAAACTTTTGTCATTTCTAGAATTAGGTACTGCTCTCTATACATTTGTTGTTGTTGTGGTCTTCAGTCCTGAGACTGGTTTGATGAAGCTCTCCATGCTACTCTATCCTGTGCAAGGTTCTTCATCTCTCAGTACCTACTGCAACCTACATCCTTCCGAATCTGTTTAGTGTATTCATCTCTTGGTCTCCCTCTACAATTTTTACCCTCCACGCCGCCCTCCAACACTAAATTGGTGATGCCCTACCAACCGATCCCTTCTTCTAGTCAAGTTGTGCCACAAATTTCTCTTCTCACCAATTCTGCTCAATACCTCCTCATTAGTTATGTGATCTATCCATCTAATCTTCAGCATTCTTCTGTAGACCATTTCGAAAGCTTCTATTCTCTTCTTGTCTAAACTATTTATCGTCCACGTTTCGCTTCCATTCATGGCTACACTCCATACAAATACTTTCAGAACCAACTTCCTGACACTTAAATCTATACTCGATGTTAACAAATTTCTCTTCTTCAGAAACGCTTTCCTTGCCATTGCCAGTCTACATTTTATATCCTCTCTACTTCGACCATCATCAGTTATTTTGCCCCACAAATAGCTACTTTAAGCGTCTCATTTCCTAATCTAATTCCCGCAGCATCACCTGATTTAATTCGACTACATTCCATTATACTCGTTTTGCTCTTGTTGATGTTCATCTTATATCCTCCTTTCAAGACACTGTCCATTCCGTTCAACTGCTCTTCCAGATCCTTTGCTGTCTCTGACAGAATTACAACGTCATCGGCGAACCTCAAAATTTTTATTTTTCTCCGTGTATTTTAATTCCTACTCCGAATTTTTCTTTTGTTTCCCTTACTGCTTGCACAATATACAGATTGAATAACATCGGGAATAAGCTACAATCCTGCCTCACTCCCTTCCCAACCACTGCTTCCCTTTCATGCCCCTCCACTCTTATAACTGTTTATAACTAGTTTCTGTACAAATTGTAAATAGCCTTTCGCTCCCTGTTTTTTACCCCGGCCACCTTTAGAATTTGAAAGAGAGTATTCCAGTCAACATTTTCAAAAGCTTTCTCTAAGTCTACAAATGCTAGAAATGTAGATTTTCCTTTCCTTAATCTATTTTCTAAGATTAGTCGTAGGGTCAGTACTGCCTCACGTGTTCCAATATTTCTACGGAATCCAAACTGATCTTCACCGAGGTTGGCTTCTACCAGTTTTTCCATTCGTCTGTAAAGAATTCTCGTTAGTATTTTGCAGCTGTGACTTATTAAACTGATAGTTCGGTAATTTTCACATCTGTCAACACCTGCTTTCTTTGGGATTGGAATTATTATATTCTTCCTGAAGTCTGAGGGTATTTCGCCTGTCTCATACATCTTGCTCACTAGATGGTAGAGTTTTGTCAGGATTGGCTCTCCCAAGGCCGTCAGTAGTTCCAATGGAATGTTTTCTACTCCCGGGGCCTTGCTTCGACTCAGGTCTTTCAAAGCTCTGTCAAACTCTTCACGCTGTATCGTATCTCCCATTTCATCTTCATCTACATCCTCCTCCATTTCCACAATATTGTCCTCAAGTACATCGCCCTTGTATAGACCCTCTATATACTCCTTCCACCTTTCTGCTTTCCCTTCTTTGCTTAGAACTGGGTTTCCTCAACGCTCTTGATATTCATACAAGTGGCTCTTTTTTCTCCAAAGGTCTCTTTAATTTTCCTGTAGGCAGTATCTATCGTACCCCTAGTGAGATAAGCCTCTACATCATTACATTTGTCCTCTAGCCATCCCTGCTTAGCCATTTTGCACTTCCTGTCGATCTCGTTTTTGAGACATTTGTATTTCTTTTTGCCTGCTTCATTTACTGCGTTTTTATATTTTCTCCTTTCATCAATTAAATTCAAAATATCTTCTGTTACCCAGGGATTTCTATTAGCCCTCGTCTTTTTACCTACTTGATCCTCTGCTACCTGCATTATTTCATCTCTGAAGTCTACCCATTCTTCTTCTACTGTCTTTCTTTCCCCCATTGTTGTCAATCGTTTCTAATGCTCTCC
Source organism: Schistocerca cancellata (assembly GCF_023864275.1). Classification (NCBI taxonomy): domain Eukaryota; kingdom Metazoa; phylum Arthropoda; class Insecta; order Orthoptera; family Acrididae; genus Schistocerca; species Schistocerca cancellata. The sequence continues at coordinate 1,070,311,624 of NC_064626.1, forward strand.
CTGAAGCTCTCTACAACCTCTGGTTCTTTCAGTTTATCCAGGTCCCATCTCCTCAAATTCCAATATGGTGGCTAAAACCATTTTAACCCTCATCCGTGGAGATGGTCCAAGAGCGAAACTGGTAGGTATTTGGGTTCAAAATAAAAACAGAAGATGGTTCAAATATGTTCGTTAATGTGAAAAATGCCAACTGCACTGTGGTTCGGAATCCACACTCAACTGTAAGTCCATGCTAGCTAAGTGAATTGGAAGCTGAGAAGAAAGTAACGATATAGCACCTCTCGCAGGGCCACGACTGTTAAAACACTTTGATGTTCACATCAACTTTCGGGTTCACGGCAACTATCTTTTACTGTTGTTGATAATTCTTCCGGGTTATATGGCTGTGGTCCATGGAATTCTTCTATTCCTAACGTTTCGTACAATACTACGTTGGACAGCCTCAGAGATATGGCTGGTCCTGCTGAGTCCTGCCGACTGACGAGTCGGGCGTCGGAGAGGTCTAAATACCGAAGAAAGTGGGCGTGGTCTAGCTTGCACATAGTAGCAGAGAGAAAACTAGTCAAAGATAAAATGTAACTATCGATAATAGTCCGTCATAGATAAAAATCACTTATCGATTCTGTATCGCCACTGTCCATATCTCGCTTAATTTCAAGGCCTCTTCTTTTCTATTAAAATTATCTTGATGTTTATAAATTTCAATAGCCTCCCTATACAGTCGTGGACGTATAGGGAGGCCATTGAAATTTATAAACATCAAGATAATTTTAATAGCAAAGAAGAGGCCTTGAAATTAAGCTATCGAAATTTCTAAACATCAAGATAATTTTAATAGAAGAGGCCTTGAAATTAAGCGAGATATGGAAAGTGGCGTTACAGAATCGATAAGTGATTTTTATCTATGACCGACTATTATCGATAGTTACATTTTATCTTTGTCTAGTTTCCTCTCTGCTACTATGTGCAAGCTAAGACCACGCCCACTTTCCTCGGTATTTAGACCTCTCCGACGCCCGACTCGTCAGTCGGCAGGACTCAGCAGGACCAGCCATACCTCTGAAGATGTCCAACGTACTATTGGACGAAACGTTAGGAATAGAAGAAATCCATGGACCACGGCCATATAACCCGGAAGAATTATCAACAACAGCACCATCCGGTCGTGAAAGCCTTCTTTGTATGATCTTTCTTTTACTTTCAGCGTCAGCTTTGTTGTCTGGCAGCGAATAGGGTGTGGAGGGAGCAGCGGAAAGGTGGCTGTACCTCGCCGTGGGCAGTCGCGCAGACGCGGGCCGGCAGACCCTCACGGGGGAGGGCGGCGGGATGGAGGTGAGGCTGCTGGCGCCGCTGGAGCGAGACCCGGAGGAGGAGCGCGAGCACGCGCGGGGCTGGGCGGCCTGCGGCTGAGGCAGCGCCAGCGGCGGCGACGGAGACCGCGAGGACGCCCGCGACCCGCTGCCGCTGCCGCCGCCCCCCACGCACGTCACGACGCGCTCTGCATCACGACCGCGGTCCAGAACAAAGGCCCGTCAAAGAGCACTAGCTCACAAGTGGCTCCTGTCATAATTTTGTAACAGTCATCCCCACAGTAATGAGAACGCCTATGGCGTCCGATTGGGACAGGGGTCGGTACTCGGACAGCTGTACACTACTGGCCATTAAAATTGCTACACCAAGAAGAAATGCAGATGGTAAACGGGTATTCATTGGACGAATACCGGGTGATCAAAAAGTCAGTATACATTTGAAAACTGAATAAATCACGGAATAATGTAGATAGAGAGGTACAAATTGACACACATGCTTGGTGTGGTGTCACCGCCAGACACCACACTTGCTAGGTGGTAGCATTTAAATCGGCCGCGGTCCGCTAGTATACGTCGGACCCGCGTGTCGCCACTGTCAGTGATTGCAGACCGAGCGCTGCCACACAACAGGTCTAGAGAGACACTTCCTAGCACTCGCCCCAGTTGTACAGCCGACTTTGCTAGCGATGCTACACTGACAAATACGCTCTCATTTGCCGAGACGATAGTTAGCATAGCCTTCAGCTACGTCATTTGCTACGATCTAGCAAGGCGCCTTTAACAGTTAATATTGAGATTGTTATTAATGTATCAACAAGAGCGATGTCCTCCAATTATGGATTAAAGTTAAGTATTCCAGAAGCTATGTACTATTATTTGCTACTATAAATTCCCTTAACTGTTCCAGACCTCACGCCAGTCTGCGTGAGCTTAACGCGTGCATTTCGGCCTCCTCTAGCAACACGGTGTTGGCTCTTCTGCCAACACATCACTTGGAATTACATGTGGTTTTATTCGAACCAAAAAAATAACAAAGTTCAAAAATGTTCGACAGATGGCGCTTCATGTGATCAGAATAGCAATAATTAGCACAACAAAGTAAGACAAAGCAAAGATGATGTTCTTTACAGGAAATGCTCAATATGTCGCCCATCATTCCTCAACAATAGCTGTAGTCGAGCAATAATGTTCTAACAGAACCGTAAAGCATGTCCGGAGTTATGGTGAGGCATTGGCGTCGGATGTTGTCTTTCAGCATCCCTAGAGATGTCGGTCGATCACGATACACTTGCGACTTCAGGTAACCCCAAAGCCAATAATCGCACGGACTGAGGTCTGGGGACCTGGGAGGTCAAGCATGACGAAAGTGGCGGCTGAGCACACGATCATCACCAAACGACGTGCGCAAGAGATCTTTCACGCGTCTAGCAATATGGGGTGGAGCGCCATCCTGCATAAACATCGTACGTTCCAGCAGGTGTCTATCAGCCAGGCTGGAGATTCTGTAACATATCGGCGTACCTCTCACCCGTCACGGTACCAGTTACCGGTACAAAACCAGAATCACGCATTTCCTCTAACAAAAAAGGCCCGATAACGGTAGATGTGGTAAATCCAACCCATACCGTGACTTTCTCGTCGTGCAGTGGTGTTTCCACGACAGTTCTAGGATTTTCGGTAGCCCAAATTCTGCAGTTGTGGGCGTTGACAGACCCTCGGAGCGTGAAATGAGCTTCGTCGGTCCACAACACGTTAGTCAACCAATCGTCATCTTCCGCCATCTTTTGAAACGCCCACACCGCAAATGCCCTCCGCTTCACTAAATCGCCAGGTCATAGTTCAAGATGCCGATGGATTTTGTACGTATAGCACCGGAGGGTACGCCTAAGTGCCAACCAAACAGTAGTGTATGGAATGCGGTGCGACGTGCGACTGCACGAGCGCTGACTTCCCCGTGTGCATAGACGAACCCGTCACAGTCTCCATTTCTTCCTGAACTGTCCCAGAAGCATTACGCCTTGCGCTCGGTCAGCTACTACGGGGTCTATCGTATAAACAACAAGTGGCTTCGAACTTCGAAATCATTCTCGCCACAGCTGCATTTGTCAACGGACCTTTACCCGTTCGATAGGATCGTAACGCTGAACTAGCACATTCCCCATTCCGATAATACAGCTTCACTAAAATTGCCTTTCCAGGTAACGTCAACATGCTGCGACTGCTGGCGCATCTGATACTCTCACTCACTTGTTGATGTTGTCTTCAGTCCTGTCTTCAGTCCTGAGACTGGTTTGATGCAGCTCTCCATGCTACTCTATCCTGTGCAAGCTTCATCATCTCCCAGTGCTTACTACACCCTACATACTTCTGAATCTGTTTAGTGTATTCATCTCTTGGTCTCCCTCTACGATTTTTACCCTCCAAGCTGCCCTCCAATGCTAAATTTGTGATCCCTTGATGCCTCAGAACATGTCCTACCAACCGATCCCTTCTTCTGGTAAGTTGTGCCACAAACTCCTCCCCAATTCTGCTCAATACCTCCTCATTAGATATGTGATCTACCCATCTAATCTTCAGCATTCTTCTGTAGCACCACATATCGAAAGCTTCTATTCTCTTTTTGTCCAAACTATTTATAGTCCATGTTTCACTTCCATACATGGCTACACTCCATACAAATACTTTCAGAAACGACTTCCTGACACTTAAATCTATACTCGATGTTAACAAATTTCTCTTCTTCAGAAACGCTTTCCTTGCCATTGCCAGTCTACATTTTATATCCTCTCTACTTCGACCATCATCAGTTATTTTGCTCCCCAAATAACAAAACTCCTTTACTACTTTAAGTGTCTCATTTCCTAATCTAATACCCTCAGCATCGCCCGACTTAATTCGACTACATTCCATTAGCCTCGTTTTGCTTTTGTTGATGTTCATCTTACATCCTCCTTTCCGTTCAACTGCTCTTCCAAGTCCTTTGCTGTCTCTGGTAGAATTACAATGTCATCGGCGAACCTCAACGTTTTTATTTCTTCTCCATGGACTTAAGTACCTACTCCGAATTTTCTTTTGTTTCCTTCACTCTTTGCTCAATATACAGATTGAATAACATCGCGGAGAGGCTACAACCCTGTCTCACTCCCTTCTCAACCGCTGCTTCCCTTTCATGCCCCTCCACTCTTATAACTGCAATCTGGTTTCTGTACAAATTGTAAATAGCCTTTCGCTCCCTGTATTTTACCCCTGCAACCTTCAGAATTTGAAAGAGAGTATTCCAGTCAACATTGTCAAAAGCTTTCTCTAAGTCTACAAATGCTAGAAATGTAGATTTGCCTTTCCTTAATCTATTTTCTAAGATTAGTCGTAGGGTCAGTACTGCCTCACGTGTTCCAATATTTCTGCGGAATCCAAACTGATCTTCACCGAGGTTGGCTTCTACCAGTTTTTCCATTCGTCTGTAAAGAATTCTCGTTAGTATTTTGCAGCTGTGACTTATTAAACTGATAGTTCGGTAATTTTCACATCTGTCAACACCTGCTTTCTTTGGGATTGGAATTATTATATTCTTCTTGAAGTCCGAGGGTATTTCGCCTGTCTCATACATCTTGCTCACCAGATGGTAGAGTTTTGTCAGGACTGGCTCTCCCAAGGCCGTCAGTAGTTCCAATGGAATGTTTTCTACTCCCGGGGCCTTGCTTCGACTCAGGTCTTTCAGTGCTCTGTCAAACTCTTCACGCAGTATCGTATCTCCCATTTCATCTTCATCTACATCCTCTTCCATTTCCACAATATTGTCCTCATGTACATCGCCCTTGTATAGACCCTCTATATACTCCTTCCACCTTTCTGCTTTCCCTTCTTTGCTTAGAACTGGGTTTCCATCAACGCTCTTGATATTCATACAAGTGGCTCTCTTTTCTCCAAAGGTCTCTTTAATTTTCCTGTAGGCAGTATCTATCTTATAAGCCTCTACATCCTTACATTTGTCCTCTAGCCATCCCTGCTGAGCCATTTTGCACTTCCTGTCGATCTCATTTTTGAGACGTTTGTTTTTCTTTTGGACTGCTTCATTTACTGCGTTTTTATATTTTCTCCTTTCATCAATTAAATTCAGTATTTCTTCTCTTACCCAAGGATTTCTATTAGCCCTCGTCGTTTTACCTACTTGATCCTCTGCTGCCTTCACTACTTCATCCCTCAGAGCTACCCATTCCTCTTCTACTGTATTTCTTTCCCCCATTCCTGTCAATTGTTGCCTTATGCTCTCCCTGAAACTCTGTACAACCTCTAGTTTAGTCAGTTTATCCAGGTCCCATCTCCTTAAATTCCCACCTTTTTGCAGTTTCTTCAGTTTTAATCTACAGTTCATAACCAATAGATTGTGGTCAGAGTCCACATCTGCCCCTGGAAATGTTTTACAATTTAAAATCTGGTTCCTAAATCTCTGTCTTACCATTATACATTCCTGGAAATGGAAAAAAGAACACATTGACACCGGTGTGTCAGACCAACCATACTTGCTCCGGACACTGCGAGAGGGCTGTACAAGCAATGATCACACGCACGGCACAGCGGACACACCAGGAACCGCGGTGTTGGCCGTCGAATGGCGCTAGCTGCGCAGCATTTCTGCACCGCCGCCGTCAGTGTCAGCCAGTTTGCCGTGGCATACGGAGCTCCATCGCAGTCTTTAACACTGGTAGCATGCCGCGACAGCGTGGACGTGAACCGTATGTGCAGTTGACGGACTTTGAGCGAGGGCGCATAGTGGGCATGCGGGAGGCCGGGTGGACGTACCGCCGAATTGCTCAACACGTGGAGCGGGAGGTCTCCACAGTACATCGATGTTGTCGCCAGTGGTCGGCGGAAGGTGCACGTGCCCGTCGACCTGGGACCGGATCGCAGCGACGCACGGATGCACGCCAAGACCGTAGGATCCTGCGCAGTGCCGTAGGGGACCGCACCGCCACTTCCCAGCAAATTAGGGACACTGTTGCTCCTGGGGTATCGGCGAGGACCATTCGCAACCGCCTCCATGAAGCTGGGCTACGGTCCCGCACACCGTTAGGCAGTCTTCCGCTCACGCCCCAACATCGTGCAGCCCGCCTCCAGTGGTGTCGCGACAGGCGAGAATGGAGGGACGAATGGAGACGTGTCGTCTTCAGCGATGAGAGTCGCTTCTGCCTTGGTGCCAATGATGGTCGTATGCGTGTTTGGCGCCGTGCAGGTGAGCGCCACAATCAGGACTGCATACGACCGAGGCACACAGGGCCAACACCCGGCATCATGGTGTGGGGAGCGATCTCCTACACTGGCCGTACACCACTGGTGATCGTCGAGGGGACACTGAATAGTGCACGGTACATCCAAACCGTCATCGAACCCATCGTTCTACCATTCCTAGACCGGCAAGGGAACTTGCTGTTCCAACAGGACAATGCACGTCCGCATGTATCCCGTGCCACCCAACGTGCTCTAGAAGGTGTAAGTCAACTACCCTGGCCAGCAAGATCTCCGGACCTGTCCCCCATTGAGCATGTTTGGGACTGGATGAAGCATCGTCTCACGCGGTCTGCACGTCCAGCACGAACGCTGGTCCAACTGAGGCGCCAGGTGGAAATGGCATGGCAAGCCGTTCCACAGGACTACATCCAGCATCTCTACGATCGTCTCCATGGGGGAATAGCAGCCTGCATTGCTGCGAAAGGTGGATATACACTGTACTAGTGCCGACATTGTGCATGCTCTGTTGCCTGTGTCTATGTGCCTGTGGTTCTGTCAGTGTGATCATGTGATGTATCTGACCCCAGGAATGTGTCAATAAAGTTTCCCCTTCCTGGGACAATGAATTCACGGTGTTCTTATTTCAATTTCCAGGAGTGTATAATCTATCTGATCCCTTCTAGTATCTCCAGGATTCTTCCATGTATACAACTTTCTTTTATGATTCTTGAACCAAGTGTTAGCTATGATTAAGTTATGCTCTGTGCAAAATTCTACCAGATGGCTTCCTCTTTCATTTCTCTCCCCCAATCCATATTCACCCACTATGTTTCCTTATCTCACTACAGCTCCTTTTAAATACGATTGTCATGCTCAATCACTGACATTTTGCTGTCCACCGTCATGTGTCGGACATTTTGAGAACTTTTTTTTTTGTTATAATAAAACCCCATGTCATTCCAAGCATGTGTGTCAATTTTTACCCCTCTATCTACATTATTCCGTGGTTTATTAAGTTTTCAAATTTATACTGACTTTTTGATTACACAACATCTTATACTAGAGCTGACATGTGATTACATTTTCACGCAATTTGGGCGCATAGATCCTGACAAATCAGTACCCAGAACAACCACTTCTGGCCGTAATAACGGCCTTCATACGCCTGGGCATTGAGTCAAACAGAGCTTGGATGGCGTGTACAGGTATAGGTACCCATGCAGCTTCAACACTATACCACAGTGCATCAAGAGTAGTGACTGGCGTATTGTGACGAGCCAGTTGCTCAGCCTCCATTGACCAGACGTTTTCAGTTGGTGAGAGATCTGGAGAATGTGCTGGCCAGGGCAGCAGTCGAACATTTTCTATATCCAGAAAGGCCCGTACAGGACCCGCAACATGCGGTCGAGCATTATCCTGCTGAAATGTAGGGTTTCGCAGGGATCGAAAGAAGGGTAGAGCCACGGATCGTAACACATCTGAAATGTAACGTCCACTGCTGAAAGTGCCGTCAATGCGAACAAGAGGTGACCGAGACGTGTAATCAATGGCACCCAATACCATCACGCCGGGTAATACGCCAGTATGGCGATGACGAATACACGCTTTCAATGTGCGTTCACCGCGATGTCGCCAAACACGGATGCGACCATCGTGATGCTGTAAACACAACCTGGATTCATCCAAAAAAGTGACGTTTTGCCATTCGTGCACCCAGGTTCGACGTTGAGTACACCATCGCAGGCTCTCCTGTCTGTGATGCAGCGTCAAGTGTAACCGCAGCCATTGTCTCCGAGCTGATAGTCCGTGCTGCTGCAAACGTCGTCGAACTATTCGTGCAGATGTTTGTTGTCTTGCAAACGTCCCCATCTGTTGACTCTGGGATCGAGAAGTGGCTGCACGATCCGTTACAGCCACGCGGGTAAGATGCCTGTCATCTCGACTGCTAGTGATACGAGGCCGTTGGGATCCAGCATGGCGTTCCGCATTACCCTCCTGAACCCACCGATTCCCTATTCTGCTAACAGTCATTAGATCTCGACCAATGCGAGCAGCAATGTCGCGATACGATAAACCGCAATCCCGGCAGGCTGCAATCCGACCATTATCAAAGTCGGAAACGTGATGGTACGCTTTTGTCCTCCTTACACGAGGCATCACAACAACGTTTCATCAGGCAACGCCGGTCAACTGCTGTTTGTGTATGAGAAATAGGTTGGAAACTTTCCTCACGTCAGCACGTTGTAGGTGTCGCCACCGGCGCCAACCTTGTGTGAATGCTCTGAAAAGCTAGTCATTTGCATACCACAGCATCTTCTTCCTGTCGGTTAAATTTCGCGTCTGTAGCACGTCATCTTCGCGGTGTAGCAATTTTAATGGCCAGTAGTGTTAAATACATTCAAGACAAAAGAAGAAGAAACGACACATCACGAAGGAATTATCCGAATGGGATAGAAATAGGTAAATGTGATGTACATGTGCAGACAAACAAATGATTAGTAGTTCAGAAAAACTGGATGATTTATTCAAGAGAAAGAGCTTCCCAGATTGACCAAGTTGATGATGCGTTGCTGCACCTCTGGGCTTTATGCAAGCAGTTATCCGGTTTGGCATTCATTGATACAGTTGTTGGATGTGCTACTGAGGATTATCGTGCCAAATTCTGTCCAATTGGCGTGTTAGATCGTCAAAACCCCAAGACGGTTGGAGGATCCTACCCATTATGCTCGAAATGTTCTCATCTGGGGAGAGATCCGTCGACCTTGCTGGCCAAGGTAGGAGTTCGGAAGCGCGAAAACAAGTGGTAGCAACCCTTGCCATGTGTGGGCGGGCACTATATTTCACAAGATTTGAAGTCGAATGATCATATAAAATTAATCGTTGGTAATGCGGGTGCTATGTTGAGATTCATTGGGAGAGTCCTTAGAAAATGTAGTCCATCAACAAAGGAGGTGGCTTACAAAACGCTCGTTCGACCTATACTTGAGTATTGCTCATCAGTGTGGGATCCGTAGCAGGTCGGGTTGACAGAGGAGATAGAGAAGACACAAAGAAGAGCGGCGCGTTTCGACACAGGGTTATTTGGTAAGCGTGATAGCGTTACGGAGATGTTTAGGAAACTCAAGTGGCAGACTCTGCAAGAGAGGCGCTCTGCATCGCGGTGTAGCTTGCTGTCCAGGTTTCGAGAGGGTGCGTTTCCGGATGAGGTATCGAATATATTGCTTCCCCCTACTTATACCTCCCGAGGAGATCACGAACGTAAAATTAGAGAGATTCGAGCGCGCACGGAGGCTTTCCGGCAGTAGTTCTTCCCGCGAACCATACGCGACTGGAACAGGAAAGGGAGGTAATGACAGTGGCGCGTAAGTTGCCCTCCGCCACACACCGTTGGGTGGCTTGCGGAGTATAAATGTAGATGTAGAAGATGGCTTGACATGAAGGGCAGCAAAACGGGGCGTAGAATATTGTCGACGTACCATTGTGTTTTAAGGGTGCCGCGGATGGCAACCAAAGAAAATAGATAGAACCCCAGACCATTACCGCTGGTAGCCGGGCTATATGGCGAGCGACTGTCTTGATGGTATCCCAAAGATGTCCAGCATGTTTACAGACACGTCTTCTGCATCGAATCTCATTGACTAGAGTAGAATTGTCTTCAGTGATGAGTCCTGCTTCAAACTGAGCTCCGTCTAGAGACGCACCGGACAGCGGAAGGATACCAACCTGACTGTGGGCCGCCATATGGTCCGACAACGAGAAGTGATCGTCTGGTGTGTCATTCCTTTTCATAGCAGAACCCTTAGGTTGTCACACTTACAGCACAGCCCCTCATGGCAAGCCATCCTCTGCTTACATTTCAGCATGTTAATGCCCTCCCGCACACGGGCAGAATTTCACCTGCGTGTCCTCGTGCTTGCCAAACCCTACCTTGGCCAGCGACGTCGTCGGATCTCTCCCAATTGATAACGTTTCGAGCACGGTCCTCCAATCGGCTATGGATTTTGACGATCTAGCGTGCCCATTGGCCAGAATTTCGTACGATATACCTCACACGGAAATCCAACAACTCTATCAATCAATGCGAAGCTGAGTAACTGTTGCACAAGGGCCAGAGGTGGACCAACGCGCTAATGACTTGCTCAATATGTGAAGCTCTTTCTCTTGAATAAATCATGCAATCTTTCTGAAACTGTAATCTTTGTTCGTCTGTACGTGTACATCACTTCTCCCAAATTCCGTCCCATTCGGATAATTCCTTCGTGTTACGTCGTTTTTTGTCTTAAGAGTGCATCTTTGCATGCTGAACACACGAGCGATGCACAGTCTTTGGTTTCCTGAGTTTGCATTATTAAGCGCGGGCACGCTAGTAGGCAATAGTGAGGCCGAGTGACAGCCTTGCGCAATAGGATTTGTGGAGTCGTGGAGACAGGATGCTGAACCATGGCGGTATGAGCAGCTCGGTTAGCGAAGGTGCCACAATTGATATCTAACCGAAGATAAACGACGATTTTTAAGATGATTGTATAAAGAGACAGCACTTCGGATCAAATGTAACAACTTATTATGATTTCGTTAGCTGCAAGCGCAAGTTCAGTAATTATTGCTGTGCAAGGATTTCATTGTGTCCAATAACATCTACTTGCTGGTAATCATGAAGAATTGTCAATAATGTGTGCAGTATTTAGATAAGACAAATAATAAGAGTGTATTAAGAAGTCAAGAAAACACATTTTTGTAATAGAAATATTTTGTAGAAGTAGACACTATCGACTATGATAATGCGGAGAGAGAGCTGGAGTTCAGTTTTGTGTAATTCAAAGAATTTCAAAATAGTTCCTTTTGCTTTAATAACTATTTCACAAAGTACATCCCCTCTGCTCAAAACAATATGTTCGGTAAAATTTGTATTGTCGTGCCTTGCACTTTTGCCTGAACAATAAGTAATGATTTGAAAAAGAGAATCAAAAACTAGTTTGCTAAACATCAATTTAAAAGAGATAACAATAAAATGGCAAAACGTCGCGCAGTGATTTATATCATATCATCATTTGCAGTGCGGCCAGATCAGAGTCACGTTATCCAATGCAAAGTAATAATTTGTTGTAGGGCCTAAAGGAACATATTAACAGAACATTAGGAACAGTTTTCAGTTAGTGAAATATAATGTAAATTCAACACATGCTTTTTGTAATAGGACATATTTAAATAACGTAACAGTTAATCATTCTGAGTGTTTTCGTGAATCATTCTCTAACGCAATCTAATTAACAGACAGTCAGATGCATTTCAGATTAATTAAAAACGTATTCCTAAAAAGCAGTTGAATAAACAAGTTCATGTTCAAAAGTAGGGTGGCTATATCGATTCTAGATCTGAATCTCTAATACCAATTAGAAGTCAGCCAGTTTTCATATTGATGGTGAGAAATTCAGTTAAACGCAATTTCAGCATACAGCTCCCAACTACAAACGTAACTTTCAAGTTTTGTGTCGCTGCCCGTCATAGTGTACGCCGCATGTTACTGAACGTGCCACATCCTACAATATTTGCAACTAAGCACGTTGGACAAAAAATTTGACACCTCCAAGAAACACCACTGTGCAATACAGCACTCATCTCGAGGTACTAAAGGGCTGTTTGTGAGTGAACGTCAAACCAGGAACGCACGCATGCACCGTAAAGATGGCTATTTTCATTCTGGAAGATGGGAGTGTGCACAGAATACTCATCATAAAGATGTAAAAGAAAGGAGAATATATGGACACAGAGAAAGTTGAAATAAACATCCTGCTTCATGTCACGGTAATATGAATGAATCGACCCAAGTCATGGTTCCAAAACTACCCCAACACCATCAGACTACCCCAAAACCATCAGATCTCTGGTCTGAACCAACCCCCCTTCCCCACCCCACCCCCCCACACACACTGCTCATTAAATGCCTCACTGAACCGTGGCGCACTCGACGTCTCGCATAATTACAAAAGTCACTCTGCAAAGCCACTATGCCAGCGTGGTATAGTGATTAGCACATGTACCTAATGAACGGGAGACCCGGGTTCGAATCTCGGTCTTGGTACAAATTTTCATTTGGCACTTCACTCTGCATGTACATATAAAAGATATTTGAAACTTGAAATGGTCTCTGGAACCAGATAATTTCATTTAATTAGAAAAGAGGTCAAATCTCTACAATCCAAGCCACACTACACGCTTCCAGAAAGCTGCTATCCAGTTTTAGTGTTATTTGGCCAAATGAAGATCTGCACCTCCATGTCCTTCTGTGAGCAATGACTTTTCGCAAGGCCGCGCGTTCTTAGCCACCTTGTCACGGCCCGTGCGGCTCCTCTCGTCGGAGGTTCGAGTCCTCCCTCGGGCATAGGGGTGTGTGTGTTGTCTTCAGCGTAAGTTAGTTTAAGGTAGATTAAGTAGTGCGTAAGCTTAGGGATCGATGACCTCAGCAGTTTGGTCCATAAGACCTTACCACAAATTTCCATTTCTTTTTCTTTCGCGAGGTACCCGACATCAAATGTCCATTACATGTAGTACCTTTCGCAACTTTTGCTCGCAAACCGGTTAAGATTGTCCTATATTCACTGACAGTAGAAACTGCTGCAGTTTTTTGAACCGATTGGCACTGACAATGCGAGACATCCATCTCTGGTGTCTGTCGGCTAGGACCTTTTTACGACCACTGTTCCTACAGCGTGTTATATGGCTGCATGTGGTACGAGTACTCCGTTCCTTGTATACACGTTTGACTGTCCGAGCTGCTACAATGAGGTATCAGAAAACTTCATTCACGGCGTGGACAGTGTAACGTCCAAACCAAATAGCTTTTTTTTTTGCCACTCGGTCATGTCTCTACGTCGTCCCATCTTATTGCACTGATCCGTACAACTGGCCAGCACATACACATCACTACACTGCCGTGACTTAAGTCAGCGATGGAAGGCCACATGACAGCCTGGTACCAAGTTATACACCAGGGCTAGGCAACCGGCGGCCCAAGAGCCGGATTCGGCCCGACTTTGGTTTCAATCCGGCCCGCGAAAGAAATTCGTGGGAGAGGGGCCGAGGCGCTACAGAATCTTGCAACGGATGTTTCTAAGGCACCTATTGTAAATCGTCGTAAGTAAAGAAATAATGTTCACGACGCATAAATGAATGTAAACATCTGAAGATGGGATGAACATAAAATGAATGCACTGTCAAAAACGTGTGTTTTTAGACTTTCTTGCTGGTGTGGCGGTTTGAAAAATGGGTGCCATTCGTAACGGTCTTGATCCTACTCAAACATTAACGTCAGGGACGCTATAATTTTGATTTCATACTCTAAGAGCTTTGCTATCGCGTCACGTGAAGAGGTGGCCCGCGAAATTAAGTACTTGAAAGGAAGGAAGATTGAATTTAACGTCCCGTTGGCATCGAGGTCATTAGAGACAGAGCACACGCGCGGATTGTGTCAGGGGCAACGAAGGAAATCGACCGTGCCCTTTCAAAGGAATCATCCCGGCATTTGTCTTGGGCGATTTAGGGAAATCACAGAAATCAAAGTATGGATGACCGGACGTGGGTTTGAACCGTCGTCCTCCCGAGTGCGAGTTCAGTATGCTAACCACTAAGCCACCTCGCTCGATTTAAGTACGTGAATCAGACCCGCACCTGTTCTTCTCCATCCACAGCGCTCCAAAGCTAACAGTTTCCTGTTCCAAGGGAATGAGTAATGTTTTGTCCGCTGAGTTTCTATATGTAATCAATCAATTTATTACGTCGTCGGAACAATGATTCAAAAAATGGTTCAAATGGCTCTGAACACTATGGGACTTCGCATCTGAGGTCATCAGTCCCCTAGACTTAGAACTACTTAAACCTTACTAACCTAAGGACGGCACACACATTCATGCCCGAGGCAGGATTCGAACCTGCGACCGTAGCAGCAGCGCGGTTCCGGACTGAAGCGCCTAGAAACCGCTCGGCCACAACGGCCGGCAACATTGATTCGTTAGTTGCTGTAGGGAATTCAATAACTATTCTCAGGTTTCTGGGCAAAAAGATCTTATCTGTGAGATTACAAACATGTCCTTATTCATAGTTTTATCACAACAGTAATTAACACACTGGACTCGCATTCTGGACGAGTAGCATTCACTTTCCCACCCGGAGAACCAGATCTAGATTTTTCTAAATTGCTTAAGGGAAATGACAGAATGGTTGTTTAAAAGGATATGGGCCATAACTTTACCCTCTCTTTCCCACAGCGAGTTTGTGCTCCTTCTACGATAATCTGTTCGTCAACGGGACGTAAACGAATAAACTTCCTTATTTCCTTTCTCACCAGTAATCATTATTTCTAGGATATTCCCTAACTATATAAAAGACTGAGGTGTTTTGCATCAAACCGAACAAAACGCTTAAGTGAGATGTAGTGAAGTCTAAAAATACAACTCATTTGCCTATGTTGTAATACCATTGTAAAAAGTATTGAAATGAAATGAAATGTCCCGTCGGATAGACCGTTCGCCTGGTGCAAGTCTTTTGAGTTGTCGCCACTTCGGCGACTTGCGGGTATTTCTAATTGTAGTTAAGAGTATGAAACTCAAAATAACGCAACATGTAGTAAATCACTAAATTTAGTAGACGACGTACCCTCTGAATTACTGAGGTTCTTGGGAGAGTTAGCCATGACTATTCCGGAAGGTGTGCAAGAGATATGAGATGGGTGAATTGTTACATTCTTATTGAAGAAGAATAAACTTCTTCAAGAAGAACGTAATTATTACAATTCCAAAGAAAGCGGGTCTGATAAGTGTGAATATAATCCATAGTTGCAAAGTACTAACACGAATTCTATACAAAAGAATAGAAAAACTGGTAGATCAATTTGGATTCGGGAGAAATATAGGAACACTCGAGGCAATACTGACCCACCACTCCTTATAGAAGATGGTTTAAAAGAAAGGCAAACCTAAGCTTATAACATTTGTAGATGAGCAGACTTAGAGAAGCTTTCGACAAAGTTGACTGGAATATTCTCCTTGATATTCTGGAGCTGGAAGGGTAAAATACAGGGGGCGGCTATTTACAACTTGTTACGGAAACCACACGGTAGTTATATGAGTCGAGGGGCTTGAAAGGGAAGCAGTGGTTGAGAATGGAATGAGACAGGGTTGTCCCCAACCCCAGGCGTTATTCAGTCCATACATTGAGAAAGAAATAAAGAAAATAAAAGTAAATTGGAGAAGTAATTAAAGATATGGGAGAAGAAATAAAAAAAAAACGACGTTTGCCATTGACTCTGTCATTCTGTCGGAGACAGCGGATAACTAGGAAGTGCAGTAGAACGGAACGGAAAGCTTCTTGAAAAGAGGTCCTCAGTTGAACATCAACAAATGTAAAACAAGGCTAATGGAATGTAATCAAACTGAATTATGTGATGCTGAGGAAATTAGATTACGACATGAGACATTAATACGAGGGTAATCCCAAAAGTAAGGTCTTCTATTTTTTTATATGTACAGAACGAATGGAAAAACTGGTAGAAGCCGACCTCGGGGAAGATAAGTTTGGATTCGCTAGAAATGTTGGAACACGTGAGGCAATACTGACCTTACGACTTATCTTAGAAGAGAGATTAAGGAAAGGCAAACCTACGTTTCTAGCGTTTGTAGACTTAGCGAAAGCTTTAGACAATGTTGACTGGAATACTCTCTTTCAAATTCTAAAGGTGGCAAGGGTAAAATACAGGGAGCGAAAGGCTATTTACAATTTGTACAGAAACCAGATGGCAGTTCTAAGAGTCGACGAGCATAAAAGGGAAGCAGTGGTTGGGAAGGGAGTGAGACAGGGTGAGACAGGGTAGCCTCTCCCCAATGTTATTCAATCTGTATATTGAGCAAGCAGTAAAGGAAACAAAAGAAAAATTCGGAGTAGGTATTAAAATCCATGGAGAAGAAATAAAAACGTTGAGGTTCGCCGATGACATTGTAATTCTGTCAGAGACAGCAAAGGACTTGGAAGAGCAGTTGAACGGAATGGACAGTTTCTTGAAAGGAGGATGTAAGATGAACATCAACAAAAGCAAAACGAGGATAATGGAATGTAGTCGAACTAAGTCGGGTGAAGCTGAGGGAACTACATTAGGAAATGAGACACTTAAAGTAGTAAAGGAGTTTTGCTATTTGGGGAGCAAAATAACTGATGACGGTCCAAGTAGAGAGGATATAAAATGTAGACTGGCAATGGCAAGGAAAGCGTTTCTGAAGAAGAGAAATTTGTTAACATCGAGTATAGATTTAAGTGTCAGGAAGTTGTTTCTGAAAGTATTTGTATGGAGTGTAGCCATGAATGGAAGTGAAACGTGGACGGTAAATAGTTTAGACAAGAAGAGAATAGAAGCTTTCGAAATGTGGCGCTACAGAAGAATGCTGAAGATTAGATGGGTAGATCACATAACTAATGAGGAGGTATTGAATAGAATTGGGGAGAAGAGGAGTTTGTGGCACAACTTGACAAGAAGGAGGGACCGGTTGGTAGGACATGTTCTGAGGCATCAGGGGATCACAAATTTAGCATTAGAGGGCAGCGTGGAGGGTAAAAATCGTAGAGGGAGACCAAGAGATGAATACACTAAGCAGATTCAGAAGGATGTAGGTTGCAGTAGGTACTGGGAGATGAAGAAACTTGCACAGGATAGGGTAGCAAGGAGAGCTGCATCAAACCAGTCTCAGGACTGAAGACCACAACAACAACAACAACTCTGTTTGTGTGGCAGTTGGTCACACTGTTATGAAGAGTGATTCACGCGTTGTGTGTAAACATGCGCACGCCGCGCTGAGGCGCTCAGTCTTGGCTTGGCAGCCATTGAAAATGGAGCTCCCGTTGAATGCTACCGCCAAGTGCGAATTGCCCGCAGTTATTCGGTTTTTGAACGCAAAGGGCACTGCGCCGATTGAAATCCATCGCCAATTGACGGAAGTGTATGGTGAGTCGTGCATGGATGTCAAAAATGTTCGTAAGTGGTGTTGGGAGTTTGCGGCTAGTCGGACCGAAATTCATGACGAACAAAGGAGCGGCAGACCGTCAATTTCTGAGGAGACAGTGTTGAAGGTTGAGCAAAGCATGCGTGAAGATCGGAGGATCATCCTGGATGATCTCTGCACGTTGGTTCCTGAGGTTCCCCGAAGCACAGCTCACAAAATTTTAACAGAAACATTGAACTACCGGAAGGTGTGAGCAAGATGGGTGCCACGCATGCTGACTGAGGACCACATGCGGCAACGAATTGATGCTTCCCGCGCATTTCTTCACCTCCTTGCAGCCGAACAGGACAACTTTCTGTACTCAATTGTCACGGCTGACGAAACCTGGGCACACTTTACACCTGAGACCAAGCAGTAATCACGCCAGTTCATAACTTTCTGAACAGCATGGCGACGAGCTGGTATGACATGGGCATACAAAAACTGCCACAGCGTCTAGAAAAATGCAAAGACAGAAATGGTGATTATGTCGAAAAATAGCTAAATGTTCAAGCTGTATACTGATGTAAACCATTGTAGAAATAAACAGGTCTATGTACTTATAAAAAAAAATAGGAGACCTTACTTTTGGTATTACCCTCGTAGTAGTAGATGAGTTTCGATATTTGAGCAGCAAAATAACTAATGATGGCTGAAGTATAAATTGTATAAAATGTAGCGTGGCTGTAACAAGGGAAACATCTCTGAAAAAAAAAAGAATTTTTTAATATCCTGTACTAATTTAAGAGTCAATAATTCTTCTCTGAAGGTATTTGTCTGGAGTGTAGGTTTGTACGGAAGTGAAACGTGAACAACAAGCAGTTCAAACAAGAGTGGAAGAGGGGGGGGGGGGTAGGGGGGTGTGAAAGTTGCAGAGGGAGACCATGGGAAGGAAGTGCGTGGGCTTGCTGAAAAGTAACGCCACGGAATTTTTTGTTCTGTTCTCAATATCGGTTGAGGCATGACAAATGATGTATATTACTCGGTCGACCTCCCACAACTGACGCAAGTTGCAGCTTTCTGCCGGCAAGTGCGCTCCGAATTATAGCGTGTAACATGACGGTATGTAACGAAACTACGTCGGTGCGAAAACTGAAAACTCAGAAAACTGAAAGCACGAATTCGAAGAGTTTGTTCACACATGGAGCATCCTCTCCTAAAGCATGCCAATGGCAGACCACACACGAGCGCTACGACAGCTGCAACAATTGGACGCCTTGGATTCACTGTCATCGATCATCCTTCATACAGTCCCGACTTGGCTCCACCCGATTTTCCAGAACTTAAGGAACGCCTTCGGGGACTTCACTCTGATAGCGATGGAGCAATGCAAGCAGAGGTGAGGTTGTGTCTCCGCCAACAACGGCAAACATTCTACGGTGATGATATTAATAAAGGGTCTCTCGTTGTGAGAAATGTGTTCGTCATCAGGATGACTATGTTGAGAAATAAATGTGTAGACATGAAGAATAAAGATTTAGAACATTAATAAAGTCTGTTTTATTAAAAAAGCTTTAAGAGTTTTCACAACAACAAAAAAATCGCCGGCATTATTTTTCAGCCCGCCCTCGTATGTCACAAAAGATATTGGGAGACGGAAAGCCATACATAGGTTAAACCAGCGTGAACAGCAGAGAATATTCATTTATGCCAACAATGTAGGAAGTAACTTGCTGGGCCATCAATACTGGAGTGTACCCATGGCAACTAGCGCTGCACGCCAGCGGTTGTATTTGAGATCTTTCGTCGACTATTATTTTGCTCTGGCACACACTCGGTTTGATGTTTAAATTATACTCTATTGCAATCTGGTATAAATATTCTTAGGAAGGGTTCTTTGCTCTCAAACAGTTGCTCCCAGACACGGTTTGACGAAAAAGCATTAATAAAAATTTGCAAGTCTAGTTGTATCGCAGTGCTTCTGCTTTTAATCAACTGATGAATCCTCAAAATCCAAGCAAAAGATACTACAAATCATCTTGCTGTGACGCTCTCTGGAAGGCATGACGATCAATTTCTATAGGTCGCCGAACGCTGCGGTCATGAGGATTACCTGAAGATGACAACGAGTCCGTTTGCGTAAACATCGTAAAGAACTTACGACGTTGACCCAGGCAGCTATCCAAGAACTCCATGAGCTATAAATACGCCTGGAAAACATCATCGCATATGTATTATCAAAAGTTACGACTTACTGTTGTTAAAAAAAATCCTTTAACCTTGAAATAGCGAAACTGAAATAACCGAGGAAACTGTTACTTTATCATTGTGCAGATAATTTTTCCTGCACCAGTGGTGTCTTGCAAACTTAAGTGCCATGTTCATAGCATAATGCACCTGAACAAGGCACAAACTACTTTACAGATTGGAACACCTTGAGTGCGAGGTTCCAGAAGTTCAATGATTTTTGCGGCATTCGACGCCCCACATATTGTCTACGACGCGACCACAATATTGGCTGCTAATGGCAAAAGGTAGCAGGGCTGGAGGTATCCGATAGTGAGCACAGCATGAGACTACGGAGCGTAGTTGAACCGCTTAGTAGACGAGTAACACACAGCGCAGCTACAGTGCTAGTGGTGTTAATACAAAGCAGAGCAATGAAAACGATAAACAAAGCCAACATTGTATTATATCTACGGCAACAGTTGCCGAAGTCGACATTTCGAAAGAATGGTACCCAAGGACTATCGCAAAGTGAAAAAGTGGTGTCGTACACACTCGACTGTGCAGACAATGTACAGTCATACTCAAAAGTATCCGAACGACCTGAATTGCATTTCGTCTGATTCGCATACAACCCCCATAACGCAGCTGTCTAGCAGGTCCTCTAATCGCTCCTCGCTCCTCGGTACAGTCGTTTGACTTTTGAAAATGGTTCCAACAAGTCACCACTAGAAAACACTGCCCTGTATCGCAATAACTCAAGATGTAAAGTTATACCACGATACTAGAAATATCAGGGAACACCTCATCACAGATAAGACTGTCCTTAAGGCTTGTAAGCTCACACTTAGTACAATAAATAACATACCTGATCATGATTTCCTCTTCAAAGTAACATATCGTACTTATTATTTAACACAAAATGACATTAAAAATTTAAGTTCTTCGCGAGCAGCTAGTTGAGAATATCTATGAAATTCAAATGACACGACGAACCGTCTCGTTCTGCATATGGATTCAAACCCAGGTCATACAGACGAAGAAAATCTTTCGTGACTGACGGAAACTAACAGTCATTCCTGACTATGCATACAGAGAGTGGTATACCTCGATTTTAGACAGTATCAATTAGCAAATATCAACTTTAAATTACTTAACGTAAACATTTTTAACGGACAGGAATTCCTAACTAGCATCTATTGTCCCTGTTAACGAACTACGAGAGGTGTTAAATACTGCTTTTTCACAAGTAACTTACTTGAAATGCCTCGAGTTAAAGCTTTGTGTTGGACAGGGATTCGAACCCAGAACCTAATCGGATTATTATCGAAGCACAATCAACTGTGCATATCAGATTTTCTCGGCAGTAACTTGATGTTTTAACTGACATGACGAGACGACACATTGAATTTTTTCCTTCCCAGGACTCCAACCCGACACCTGTCGCTGTTATAATCGAGAGAAAACGAACGTTAAATATGGGTTTGTGACACCAGCAGCGACATGTGAGCATGTTTGAACTAGAAGTAATATGACGAAGAGTTCAGTGCTGACTGGGAATCGAACCCCACACATATCGTTGTTGACTGCACACAAAGGGACGTCAGATACAGAATTTTTCTCCACCAGCATCCTTGAACTTACAGTGCTCTCGCAAATAGTTTTGTGTCTCACTGGGAGTCAAAAACGTCAGATATCGTTAGTGTTGACAACAAATGCAAATACATTAAAAATCAAAATTAATATCCACCAGCAGATAGATGTTCTCATGCTAGGGCTTGATAATACATAATGAAAACTTTAACGCTGGAGCAGGATTCGAACCCATTCACGTGCAATCTGTGGAGATGTTGAAGAATCTGCAGTTTTGAACAAACGACGAATTGTAGTCGAGCTGTATTGTCACGAAGGGATCAAATTCCGCGTTAAGGGCGATCTGAGGTGCATTCCCAGTTCAGAAGCAATTTTATCGACGTACAGAAGCTCAATCAAAAGATGGAATAAGCGTCCTGTACCCTACATAGCGTTTGTTTCGTCATTAGAAATAAATAACTAGTATAATAAAGGTTACTGGTGATGTACATGTCGCCACTCCTGACTTTATTGTGGTTCAAACTAACGCTACTTGATAGAGAAGGAATATCATGACTAATACGAATTTCAGAACAAAATGTCATTACACCTTTTTCACTTGGCGTAGCCAGAAGAGAATAGAATCTGTCTCTCCCTATCAAAAATCATCGGCAGAAGTTGGAATCGAACCCAGACCATACTTGTATAAATCTATTATTAATCCCACAAACCACGAAATCCTTTTCTCATATCGTCCTTGCGCCAATGGATAAGAATTCTGACACACAGGCTCCCTGTAGTGGTTTGCAGCATGTTCAGTACATTCATTCACTTGGTTGACCGAATCGCCATGAACAAGCAGCCACAGCTACCCAGTGCATTCATTTGACTCTACCTAGTAACAACCTAAATAAAATCACATAACTGCCACCTACACAGAACTGCTAACAGTGTAAGATGCAGACAATTAAATAGGAAGTGTTCCTTTCCACTTGAGCTACTCTATTGCGCTATCTGTTTGTTGAAAACGTCGTGCAGAGTCGAAGAACAGCTGTAACTGTTGTCTCTCAGAAGTCTATATCCGGTCACATGCATTATCTCAGAGCACTGTTGAATGCGAACGTTCTGGAGGACTTTTTATTGACTTCTGGAGGTTCTTTACCTACATGACAGCTAGTAGGGTAATGGTAAGCGTCGTGCACCGTAAATAAGATGTCGCGAATACGGGTACATTAACTGCTACATATTTTAAAACACAGTTCTGCTCTCTGCTGAAGTTATCAATCTTACGGAACTTTGAACATAATTCCCTTCACTTCTCAACCCAAAATAGTTGCATGTGGAAAAAGGCTAACTTCTGGGGCCTTTTTTTATTGGTTTAATAGACGGCCATGCTGCAGATGCATCTCGAAACTTTTGTATATGTGTGGGGAGAGCGAATCGTGCCAAAATACGTCAGAAAAGAATTTTCTACATTAGCTGTCGCATGGTAGCGGCATTTTATTCTTCTTCAAACCTTATTTGACAGCTTTAACTCAGAACAAGTTTTCTACATGCATGTAATCAATAAAATGCACGTGCATTGTCAGACTGTTGTAGATAATATCAGAGAATTCGCATATATCTTTGATGACTAATTTATCTCTCATATTTACTATTGTTTTAACAACACTAAAAGAAACCTTAAGAAAATTGTGCACTATACTATAAAAAATGAAATAAAACTACCGATGATAACCTTAAGACGAAAGTCTGTTTCCATGTAACTGAGTATCTGTATGAAGTGTTCCTCTATTGGCACGAATTAGTAAATAAAGTTATGTGTTCCTAGAAATACAACATTTGCTTGTCAGCAGCGGAAAGGGGCGTTACCTGTAGTGCAGCATTGTAAGTTTTTCACCATTGCACTGTGAGCCGAAAGCTTTTTTTGCGATTTCCTTATCGATGTTCGATCTGACTGCTTGTAGCTCTTTCATAGAATGGACTCGCATTCGGGAGGACGACGGTTCAATCCCGTCTCCGGCCATCCTGATTTAGGTTTTCCGTGATTTCCCTCAATCGTTTCAGGCAAATGCCGGGATGGTTCCTTTGAAAGGGCACGGCCGATTTCCTTCCCAATCCCTCCCTAACCCGAGTTGCGCTCCGTCTCTAATGACCTCGTTGTCGACGGGACGTTAAACACTAACCACCACCAACCATCTTTCATAGAAGGGGTAAAAACGTTGGTCCGCATCAATAACACTGTGCAGTGCATAAGAAAACTACGGATAAACAAGAGAGAACACGGCGCACTTGCTACAAAAGTGGTGTTTGAGCAATTCAAGGAAGTTCGATACGATTTATAGGATGTGCTTAATAGTAACCTACTGCGTTATGAACATTAAATTGTGCACCACATTGATTACAGGACTTCAAGGAAAGCAATTGGTGGTTGCATAACTTCTAATAGTGCTACAGAATTGCAAGACGTAAGTTAATCAAATTTCAAACAAAACATCAACTTGAGGATGCAGAACAAACTGCAGAATCGGCCCGAAAATTTGTAGATAAGAAAAAAAACTTATCCCGTCGTTCAATAAGGAATTTGTTTTCAACTCTGACCAATCGAGATTTGAAAAGGAAATGCATATGAAAGGAAACCTGGGGATCAGAGCTACCAAGAGACCTGTATAGAGATCAACTAACATCAGTGCCTTGGTGTTGTTGTGGTTTTCAGTCCAAAGACTGGTTTGATGCAGCTCTCCATGCTACTCTATCCTTTGCAAGCCTCTTCAACCCCGAGTAACTAGTGCAACCTACATCCTTCTGAATCTGATTAGTGTGTTCAACTCTTGCATTCTTCTGTAGCACCACATTTCAAAATCTTATTGTCTCTTCTTGTCGAAACTGTTTGTCGTCCATGTTTCACATCCATACATGGCTACACTCCACACAAATATTTTCAGAAAGTACTTCCTGACACTTAAATCTATATTCGATGTTAAAATTTTCTTCTTCAGAAACGGTTTCCTTGTCACCATCAGACTACATTCTATATCCTCTTTACTTCGACCATCCTTAGTTATTTTGCTGCCCAAAGAGCAAAACTCATCTACTACTTTAAGTGGCTCATTTCCTAATCTAATTCCCTCAGCATCACCTGATTTAATGCGACTTCATTCGATTATACTCGTTTTGCTTTTGTTGATGTTCATCTTATATCCTCCTATCAAAACACTGTTCATTCCATTCAACTGCTCTTCCATGTTCTTTGCTATCTCTGACAGAATTACAATGTCATCGCTAAATCTCAAGGTTTTTATTTCTTCTCCCTGGATTTTAATTCCTACTCCAAAGTTTTCTGCTTGCTCAATGTACAGATTGAATGATGTCGGGGATAGGCTACAACCCTATCTCAGTCCCTTCTCAACCACTGCTTCCCTTTCGTGCCCCTCGACTCTTATAACTGCCTTCTGGTTTCTGTACAAATTGTAAATAGCCTTTCGCGCCCTGTATTTTATCCCTGCCATCTTCAGTATTTGAAAGAGAGTAAGTCCAGTCAACATTGTCAAAGGTTTTCTCTAAGTCTACAAATGCTATAAACGTAGGTTTGCCTTTCCTTGGCCTAGCTTCTAAGATAAGTCGTAGGGTCAGCATTGCCTCGTGTGTTCCTACATTCCTACGGAATCCAAACTGATCTTTCCCGAGGTCGGCTTCTACTATTTTTTCCATTCGTCTGTAAAGAATTCGTGTTAGTATTTTGCAGTCGTGACTTATTAAACTGATAGATCAATAATTTTCACACCTGTCAGCACGTGCACTCTTTGGAATTGGGATTATTATGTTCTTCTTGAAGCCTGTACATACATCTTCCTCACCAGATGGAAGAGTTTTGTCATGGCTGGCTCTCCCAAGGCCATCAGTAGCTCTAATGGAATGTTGTCTACTCCCGGGGCCTTGTTTCTGCTTAGGTTTTTCAGTGCCCTGTCATTTTCACGAAGTATCATATGTCCCATCTCATCTTCATCTACGTCCTCTTCCATTTTCATAATATTGCCCTCAAGTACATCGCCCTTGTACAGACCCTCTGTATATGCCTTCCACCTTTCGGCTTTCCCTTCTTCGCTTACGACTGGTTTATCACCTGAGCTCTTGATAATCGTACAGATGGGGATTCTCTTTTTTCGAAAGATCTCTTTAATATTTCTGCGGGTAGCATATGTCTTACACCTAGTGATATATGCTTCTACATCCTTACATTTGTCCTCTAGCCATTCACGCTTAACCATTTTGCACTTCCTGTCGATCTCTTTTTTGAGACGTTTGTATTCTTTTTTGCCTGCTTCATTTACTGCATTTTTATCTTTTCTCTTTTCATCATTAAATTCATTATCTTTTGTGTTCTCCAAGGATTTCTATTAGCCCTCGTCTTTTTACCTAGTTGATTCTCCGATGGCTTCACTATTTCATTTCTCACAGCTACCTATTCTTTTTTTACTATATTTCTTTCCCCTGTTCTTGTCAATGGTTCCCTAATGCTTCCTCTGAAACTCTCTACAACGTCTAGTTCTTTCAGTTTATCCAGGTTCCATCTCCTTAAAGTCTACCTTTCTGCAGTTTCTTCAGTTTTAATCCACAGTTCATAACCAATGAATTGTGGTCGGAGTCCACATCTGCCCCTGGAAATGTCTTACAATTTAAAACCTAGTTCCTAAATCTCTGTCTTACCATTATATAATCTATCTGAAACCTTCCAGTGTCTCCAGGCCTCTTCCACGTATACAACCTTCTTTCGTGATTCTTAAACCAAGTATGATTAAGTTATACTCTGTGCAAAATTCTACCAGGCAGCTTCGTCTTTCATTCCTTACCCCCAGTCCGTATTCACCTACTACTTGTCCTTCTCTTCCTTTACAGCTATCGAATTTCAGTCCCGCGTGATTATTTAATTTTCGTCCCCCTTAACTATTTGAATAATTTCCTTTATTTCGTCACATTTTTGTTCAATCTCTTCATCATCTGCGAAGCTAGTTGGCATATAAACTTTTCCAGCCGTGGTAGACATGGGCTTCGTGTCCATCTTAGCTACAATTATGCGTTCACTATGCTGTTCGTAGTGGCTTATCTGTGTTCCTACTTTTTTTATTCATTATTAAACCTGCTACTGCATAGCTCTATTTGATTTTGTATTTACCACCTTGTATTCACCTGACCAGAAGTCCTGTTCCTCTTGCCACCGACTTCAATAATTCCCACTATATGTAACTATAACCTATCCATTCTTCTTTTAAAATTTTCTAGCCTACCTTCCCGATTAAGGGCTATGTCATTCCACGCTCCGATCCGTAGAATGCCAGTTTTGTTTCTCCTGATAACGACGTCCTCCTGAGTAGTCCCCGCCAGGAGATCCGAATAGGGAACTATTTTACCTCCGAAACATTTTACCCGAGAGGACGCCATCATAATTTTACAATACAGTAAATCTGCAGGCCCTGGAGAAAAATCACGGCTGTAGTTTCCCCTTAGTTTCAGCCGTTCGCTGTACGAGAACGGCAATGCTGTTGTGATTAACGTTACAAGGCCAGATCAGGCAATCATCCAGACTGTTGCCCCTGTAACTACTGAGGAGGCTGCTCCGCCTCTTCAGAAACCACACGCTTGTCTGACCTCTAAAAAGATACCCCTCCTTTGTGGTTGCACCTACGGTACAGCTATCTGCATCGCTGAGGCACGCAAGCCTCCCCAGCAACGGTAAGGTCCATGGTTCACGGGGGAGGATCAATGCCTTAACGGATTATTATGCAATCATGCTGATTTTTTTTGTGCTGCGAGAGATTGAAGTGGTCTGCCCCCCTACGATCCGGTCTCGTGAGCATGATCTCGTAATGGCAGGCAACAGTGGGAAAATGGATGAAAGGGAACTACAGCTACGGTATGAGCGCTGCTTTTGGCCAATAACTGGTCAAAATATCTTGATTCCTGGTGTGCATATACAAATCATACTCCTTCAGAGCAAACTACCCCTCCTGAACAGTGTGTCACACTGCACTTTATTGCACTTGAAACCAATGGACAAATATGGACAAATATAGCCTCTACATTTTTTTGTGCCTATACAACATATGATCACACTGTCTGCATCTACGCCTCAAAGGATGGTCAGTTTCACGATAAGCTCCATGACAGATTGTTTCACATTCGGTTGCATTTCATCACATTCCATCAGTTCTCATCACCTCGTTGTTCACCCCCTGTAGCTGAGTGGTCAGCATGACAGAATGTCAATCCTCAGAGCCCGGGTCGATTCCCGGCTGGGTCGGAGATTTTCTCCGCTCAGGGACTGGGTGTTGTGTTGTCCTAATCATCATCATTTCATCCCCATCGACGCGCAAGTCGCCGAAGTGGTGTCAAATCGAAAGACTTGCACCCAGCGAAATGGTCTACCCGACGGAGGTCCTAGTCACGCGACAACACACACACATCACCCCGTTATATCAATATGGTACAGTGAAGCGACTCTAACAGCCTCTCCTGTACAAATGTCAACCTCACCTACCCGAGTTGCAGCTAAGGATTACTGCACGGTACACCCTGTTATTGCTAACGAGGCTCTGACGACCGAGTGTTTCCCGGGATAAGGAAACGCCCCCTATCAAGTGCCAACGGTCTCAAAGAGAGCGGATGAGCGGATAGAGGCAGGGCACTCTCTTGTCCTTGGAGTGAGAAATTGCTCCTAAAGGCGGAAGAACTTCACAGTCAACGGCATAGGATGGAGAAGGCAACGGGAAACCACTCCATTAAAGATCACTCAAGATATCCCAAGAATCAGTAGCGCACCATGCCAGAATCTTCTGTTAAACATAAATCCGGAGTAATAGTCCCCCAATCGGATCTCCGGGTGGGGACAATGGAAGGTCAGGCAAAGTTGAAGAATACACTAAAAATAGCAACATGGAATGTAAGAACACTCCTCCAATGCGGGAAATTAGAGAACCTCAAACTAGAGATGGACAGAATGGGAACAGACATAATAGGAATATCTGAGATGCGTTGGCCTGAACCAGGAGACTTCAGATCAGGAAATTATCGTATCATTCATACAGGTACTAACCAAGGAACAACTGGAATCGGTGGAGTTGGAATAATTCTAAAAGGAAAACTCGGGAATCTAGTCACAGGATATGTGCAATTTAACTCTAGGATAATACTAGTCAAAATTGGAACCAAACCAAAGAACACGGTAATAGTACAAGTCTATATGCCGACATCGGCAGAAGAAGACGATGTAATAGAAACAGTGTATGAAGACATCAACAAAGTTATAAATTATGTTAAAGGTGAAGAGAACTTAATTATAATGGGAGATTGGAATGCTAGTGTTGGAGAAGAGAAAGTTGACGGAATTGTAGGGAAATATGGTCTAGGAGATAGAAACGAAAGAGGAAGCCGGCTAATTGAATTTTGTGCCAAAAACAAGTTGGTCATAGCGAACTCCCTTTTCAACCACCATAAAAGAAGAAGGTACACGTGGAAAGCCCCAGGAGATACTAGAAGACACCAAATCGACTATATATTAGTAAAATCGCGTTTTAAAAACCAAATCAAGGACTGCAGAAGCTACCCGTCTGCGGATATTAATAGT
This sequence comes from Schistocerca cancellata, assembly GCF_023864275.1. Taxonomy (NCBI): domain Eukaryota; kingdom Metazoa; phylum Arthropoda; class Insecta; order Orthoptera; family Acrididae; genus Schistocerca; species Schistocerca cancellata. The sequence goes on from NC_064626.1 coordinate 1,070,340,540, forward strand.
GATCACAACCTTGTAATGATGAAATGCTTACTCAAACTCAAGCGATTAGAGAGAAAAACGAACAAAGTATGGAACAGAGATAACCTAAAGTCTGAAGAACTAGTGATCCCTTATGCACGGAAAACTGATGAGATGGCATCAAACATTATTCCCGGGAGTACTAACGAGGAGTGGAAACAAATCAAAGAAGGCATACATAAAGCAGCAGAAGAATTTATTGGGAAAGCCAAACCTGTAAACAGGAAAGAGTGGATAACACCTGAAATAATTTGTCTAATGGAAGAAAGAAGACTATACAAAAATGCCTTTGACGAGCAAAGCGAAAACAAATATAGAAAGCTTAGAAACCAAATAAACAGAGAATCTAGGAAAGCAAAAGAAAATTACCTCAACAGCATTTGTAAAGAGGTGGAGGAAAACATGGTTAAAGGAAAAACTGACTTGGCCTACAGAACAATAAAACAAAACTTTGCTAAACGGAAAGTAAAATCTTCAGGAACTATAAAGAACAAAGAGGGCAAGGTACTATTTGGATATGACACGCTGAAGAGATGGCAAGAATACATTGAAGAGCTATATCAAGGAGACCCTCTAACAGATAATATGATAGAATTAAGCGAAGAAGTAGAGAAAGAAGAACTAGGGGACACAATTCTGAAAGATGAATTTGAAAAAGCACTAAAAGAACTACCAGATAAGAAAGCGGCAGGTGTTGATGATATACCTTCTGAACTAATTAAGAAATCAGGAGACAAAATGAAAGCTACATTACTGCAACTCATACAGAAAATATACAAAACAGGTGAAGTTCCTGAAGACTATCAGAAATGCATCATATTCCCCATACCTAAGAAAGCATCTACTATGGACTGTGAAAACCATCGAACACTCAGTCTTCTTTCACACGCATCAAAAATTCTAATAAGAATAATTTTGAAAAGAGTTGAAAACCAATTGAATAGCACTCTAAGTGAAGACCAATTCGGTTTTAGAAGCGGTGTAGGGACGAGGGAAGCAATCTTATCTTTAAGACTAATAATTGAGAAACAAATTTCCAAAAACAAACAAGTATTTATAGCCTTCGTAGACCTCGAAAAGGCATTTGACAATGTTGTATGGCCAGAAATGTTTAGAATTCTGAAGAAGGCTGGTCTGAAATATAATGATAGAAGGATAATCTTTAAAATATACCAAAATGAAACAGCCTTAGTTAAGAAGGAAAACAAAGAAGAAACAGCAAGAATAAGGAAAGGAGTGAGACAGGGATGCCCACTATCTCCAGTAATTTTCAACGCATATATCCAAGAAGCAATAGACAAAATAAGAGAGAATATTGAAGTAGGAATAAAACTTAACGGAATGAAAATAGATATGTTGCGATATGCAGATGATATCGCCATAATTACAGAAAGGAAAGAAGATTTAGAAGCCGCACTCAATGAAATGGAAAACACCTTAAAAGAACAGTATGGAATGAAAATAAATAAGAAAAAGACTAAAGTGATGGTGAGTGGCGCCCTGAACTACAATGAACCCATACGAATAACAATAAAGGGAGAGAAACTAGGGCAGGTTACAGAATTTAACTACTTAGGTAGCAAAATAACAGCAGATGGAAGGAGCAAAAGTGACATTAAAAACAGAATACAACTTGCCAAAATAGCATTCAATGGAAAAAGAAACTTACTGACGAGTAGAAATGTTAGTTTAGACGTAAGGAAGAGAGTCATGAAAACCTATGTGTGGAGTACAGCCCTTTACGGATGTGAAACTTGGACTTGTGGAAAAGAAGAAAAGAGAAGATTAGAGGCATTCGAAATGTGGTGCTACCGGAGAATGGAAAAAATCAGCTGGCGAGACAAGGCTACAAACGAAGATGTCCTCAGAAGAGTGAAAGAAAACAGATCTCTTTGGCGAAATATACAGAAAAGAAGAATAACCTTCATAGGTCACATTTTACGGCATAACAATTTCATTAAGAGAATATTAGAAGGAATCATTGAAGGAAGAACTCGCCGAGGACGACCTAGATTAAGCTACATTCAACAAGTAATAAATGACATCGGGTGCCAGACCTATGCAGATATGAAGAAGAAAGTTGACAAAAGAACGGAATGGCGTGCTGCTGCCAACCAACCTGTGGGTTGATAACCGAAGAAGAAGAAGATGCATTCTTTAAGAGTGGGTACCTAGCTGAACACTCTGTGCGGTTTGCGATTCCCTAGGAGTTCGCCTTCGATCTTGATTATTCGAACCTCTGTGATCACTAAGGGGCGCCATTTTTCATGCGGTGTTCATGGTGCAAGTTCATGGTTTGTTTTGAACATTTGTTGAATGTCGACAACATCAGTTTTGTGAAACGTAATACACACATCCCATAGAAGGTTGATTTCTGCACCTCCCAGGCACTCTTTTCCTGTCGCCCCCTGATACACGTGGTGAGTCTTTAGCAGCTAATACTTTTAAATACTTTACAAACTCTTGACGAAATCGGCGAAGAAAAAGACTTTTATGAAATTTATAAAGACGAAAAATCTAGAAACGAAGGATACCCGAACAGTTTGTCCTCAACATGAGATGGCAACAGCGTTTAAAACATCTAATGAAGTTTCTTGGTATGTGGAAGAATTGTTTGGAAAATATTGCGGTGGAAAGGTGCACCACAAAATAACGATGTGAAACCAAAAGACGTGCCAGTTTAAAAGGAGAAAGGGGCGGAGATACGTACAAGACGAGCATATAGAGCCATCAGGGACACGAAGCAAACGAAGGCCACTGATGATAAAGTATATATCACAAAAGTACCAGTCTAAATTTTCATGTAAGAAAAATTGTACCGCTGACACTTCAGAGACACCTAAAGTGCTAGATATAATCATTAGAAGAAGATAAGTTTCGTTTCAGTAAAGTAAATGAAACCAGTTATACAGCTGTAATGAAGGGAGTTATCATCAAAAGCGATTACGGTGTTACTGAATATATCTGTGTAAGCTTCAGTGAGTGGCAGAATATTTGGACAAACAAACTATGAAAGACAGAAACACATTGCGCATGTCACTGGATAGAGGAAGGTTCTTACGTTTGGACACAGCTGAAGTGTTTCAGGTCGGCTTGGACTGCGTGGAGGTTTAGCTATACTTCACCTCATGCACCAAACACTTTATTAAGTTGCCACCTCAACACTCCTCTTATATATAACGAATGCTGCTTACTGAACATTCGGTCGCCGTTAGGTATTATTAATCAGGATCTAGCTGGTCTGTGTCCTGAATCCGTGTGCCTCCTTCCTCCAAATTGGCTCAGACTTCGTCTCCTTACAGGCTGCAGATAAAGCTGCTGAACATTAACTTCTCGTTCTCATTCACTCCACCAAATAAATAAGAAGTGAGACTTAATTCACCTTCTTATATTATCTTCAAAATTACAACTCAATACACGATAAATAAGGACCGCTACCAACTGGTATACTCCATCTCTGTACTATGTACATACCAGGTCTGATATTCAAATTGATAATTAACAATTACAATACATTTATTATCTTTGACTTTCATGTTCTCAGATTTCATGGAGCTCTTTCTTCCGTACCGCCCGCTCCATGGAACTCCTATATCCACCTCAGCAAGTAGGGTCATCTGACTGCGCCGAGCGGTCTTAGGCGCTGCAGTCATGGACTGTGCGGCTGGTCCCGGCGGAGGTTCGAGTTCTCCCAAGGGCATGGGTGTGTGTGTTTATCTTTAGGATAATTTAGGTTAAGTAGTGTGTAAGCTTAGGGACTGATGACCTTAGCAGTTAAGTCCCATAAGATTTCACACACATTTGAACATTTTGAATCATCTGACTGCTAACCACTTCCGTACAGTCACTGGATTGTTAGCTCTGATATCAGCACCTACTATTTAAAACACCTGCCAGCAATGGGATGCTTACCATTTATCGACTACTCTCAGTCACGAAAATCTTTTCTTTTAGATAAATATTTAAGGACGTGATATTTCTCATCCAATGGATGGGACGCGCCTTCCATCATCGATTCAGCAAGAAGTCGCCTCTGCACAAGCTGATTTATGACTAGCATACAAAATTCTAGAAAATTGGTTATATATGCAAAGGGAGGAGCACTGGTCGGCCAACCGAGCGACGTGGCAGAGTGGTTAACACACTGGACTCACATTCGGGAGAACGACGATTCAATCCCGCGTCCGGCCATACTGATTTAGGTCTTCCGTGATTTCCCTAAATCGCTCCAGGCAAATGCCGGGATGGTTCGTTTGAAAGGGCACGGCCGACTTCCTTCCCCATTCTTCCCTAAGCCGATGAGACCGATGACCTCGCTGTTTGTCTCTTGCCCCAAACAACCCCCCCCTCCCCCCCACCCCACTGGTTGGCCACGCGCATCGATAACGAAAATACCGAGCGTGTCCGAGGTGCGTTCAGACGGAGCCCTCAGAAATCCACTTGACGGACAGGCCGGGCGGGAACTTTAACGTCCTGAAACAACGGTGCGTCGTGTTCTGAAACGACGCTAGCATATGAAACCTTACAAGTTGCAGTTAATGCAACAACTGCGGCCCTGCGACCATAACAGAACGTGCGAATTACGTATTTCAGTTCTAAAGGACGACTCATCTTTTGTGACGAATCGACGTTTTGTCTATCGGAGAAAATAAACCACCATAATGTGAAAATTTTGGGGCCACAAGATCCTGGCGTAGTCGTTGAACGTGAAAGAGAGCCAGCAAATCTGAATGTGTTCTCTTCAAACAGTACATGGGCCTTACTTTTTTGCGGAGGAAATGTGACAGAAATGCTATACTAGGACATGCTGCAAAGTTGGTTGTTTCCTCAACTTCACGAATATTCCAATGATTTCATTTTTATCCAAGACGGCGCCCCGCCTCACTTTCCCCTTGAGGTGCGGCATTATCGTAACAACCCCACCCACAAACGTTGGATTGGAAGAGGCGGACAACAAGATCTTGTTCATTGCTGTTACCATCCCACACCATCAGACTCACACTTTGCAACTTTTTTCTGTGGGTATACATAAAAGACAGAGTCTTTGTCCCGACTATGCACCCACTCTTCATGATCTGAGAAATCGAATTGTTGAAGCTGTCGATTCAATAAAAAGGGACCTGCTGATTCGTGTGTGGAATTAAATGGATTTCCATTTTAATGTTACTCGAGTAACGCATAGTGCTCATGTTGAGTGTACGGTATATAAAACTTTGATCCTTCCTGTATCCAGTGATGTGCGCAATGAGTTTCTATCTTCCACAGTTTATCTGAAGTAAGCCACTGAAAGTTGTTCTATCTTTTGAATCACCCTGTTTATCTGGGAGGAAAACGGAAGAAAAGTAAGTGAGAAAATTAAGAGGAAGTTTAAAACAGGACAGCGACCTCCACTCACCCTGTTTAATATTTATGTTCGATGAGGTTATAAACGAAACTTTCGACTAGGAACTCGTGTTCTTCTGTGAAGTTCTAAATCAGTATAAAACGCGGGCGGCAACGTCCAATCCTACACACATGTTTAGATTGCAATGAAATGCACCAGAGATCATACCCAAAGTCATGATCTATGAACTCAACACCACGAACAATTTTCCGTGCACACGACGCATGCTCGCAAATGCCCTTAATTGTAGCAAATGAGATTCAGAAAGCGTCGCTAGTGGAAACGAAGTCTTCTAGTGTTAATTATACGCAATGGTTAACACTTTGAATAGTTTCTTCTGCTGTGTTTCGTAAATCACGTCTGAGTCTAGGTCTGTGGTACACCTTGAAGACAGTCCAGCACCTAAAGCACTGGCAACATGGTCACGACTCTTGGGAGGCAATTTTATAGAACAGGCAAGTTATTAGGAAATAAAAGTAGTTGAAAAGCGCTAGTGAGACCGTAGAATTAGTTTAGACGTTCTTTGCCGTAATGTAATAAACCATGATACATAGCCTATGCAGATGCTACACAGGCGGCACCGCTTTCGGAGAGATCTCTCCGTTTGATGCTGTAATATTATCGTTATGACAAGAAGAATCCACTGTATGTTGGTATTCTAACGAGTTATAATGTAGACACTGCAATTTTGCATTCTCGTGTTTGGCCTCTGCTGTGTACTGCTACAGTCGGTACGATTCACCTAGTTTATTCCTTAGATATACATTCAGTGCGAACACTAATACATTGTATTTCAAAAGCCAAATGAATTTTGCGTACGTTATATTTTTGAATCCTCTCAAGAATGTACGGCAACCGTTGACATAGGCGTTAGTGAACGATTAAGTAGAGCCAGTTTCGGGAAATCAAAGACACCAGAAAGGAAAAAATACAAGTAGTATGACAGACGATATCAAAGCTTAATGTGTTATTTGCTCAACAAAATGTAAGAACTATTGTATTTCATCAACTGAAGTATTAAAGCGACAATTGTTGTTATGCGTCTTGAAGCAAGTAGAGAGAGAGTGTTACGAGAGCTACGGCCAAAAATATTTCCATCTGGCTGCAAACACAACATGCTGAATCTTCCAGGTTTAAGAAATCGATGACGAGCACAGGTCCTGAAAATGTACAGTTCGTCTCTGTCTCTTGGTCAGCCTTCTCTTTGATAGACACATTCAAGGATATTGACAAGCGCTCGATGTCTGTGAAGGATCTTCAGAAGACACGACTTCCACAATTTTCGCTCGCGTGATAAAAAGCTTCCTTGCGAGACTGCCAATTTTCTTGACACTAGCTATGTCCGTCAAGAAAACTGGCAGTCTTGCAAGGAAGTTTTTTAACACGCAAGCGCAAATTGTGGAATTCCAGTAAGTGCTTCATAAATTAGTGGTCAACTGCACGCTGTACGTGTTCCGCAGTCACGCAAAATAACGACCTCTGGTACAAACTCGTAAACTAAGCTCAGTAATGTGTAAGACTGAAGAAATCTGTTCGAGATGTGAATTACACGAATCTCTTCCATTGCGCAGGTTCCGGCAAAACATTCTAGGACGTTTACTTTTTTTTAATATACTCCAGTTTTTATATTTCTCCAAGATTAAATATACAGCATCATTTAATAGATAAAACGCACAAATAAGAATGAATTGCAATTCAGTTGCGAAAAATGACATCATACAAATGGCGGCCGTACTTGTTCAGGCACTGTTGTAGACAAGTGGAAAAATGGTCCATACACCTTTCAAGCATAGCAATGGGAATTTATAGAGTAGTGACTTTTGAAAGAGTTTCAAGTGTGTGTGGTTTTCAACGTATACCCGACATTTCAGATAGCCCCATAAGAAATAATCGCACGGAGAAAGATATGAGGTCGAGGGGACCACTCCACATCCCCACGCGTAGGAAATTAGGCCACCTGGAACGTTCCTTTAGAAAAGCCAAGGGTGGTCTTGAGGTATGGGAAACAGCCCCATCGTGTTGAAACCAAACATTATCGAGGTAAATCTGATGGCCTTCTCAGTTCTAGCATAAAACATTTTCGCTACATGACGAGGTGACCCTGTGAGTTGACACTGTGCATCCATTTTCTCGGAAAAAGTAGTGTCCCGTGATGCCAAATCGGGCTAATGCGCATCACACAGTTGCTTTCTCTCTATGCATGGGCCTCTCGCAGACTTACAGTGGATTCTTCTCCAACCAGTACCGGCAATTTTGTTTGTTCTCAGCACTCGATAATGAAAATGAGCATCAAAAGTCATTATCAGAATGCTGTCATTTTTCAAGTCTCCAGCATCCTTTCTCCAAACATATGCCGCCGTACGTAGTCATGTTGCTTCAGTTGTTCAACAACCATGATTGCAAAAATGTGAAAGTGGAGGTCAAAGTGCAAAATGCAGCGATCTGACCTGTCTGAAATGCGCAAACCGCGCTCATGTTGTACCGCTGAACGCCGAGGGCTGGCCGCTACAACTTACAGACCTTTCTCAATGTTTTATGCTGTTCTAACTGACCGAACACCTTCTGGAGCTGTTTCAGGTATCATCGTTCTTAATCTGTTGTACCACTCCCTCATTGCTGGGCGAGATGGGACAGCACCGTGTCGACCAACATTGAATTTAATTACTATTAAAAACAGTCTTGATCACAATTTATTTAACAAGGTGACCGGTTTCGATCACTACTGTGGTCATCTTCAGACCATTAAGTAGGAACCTCTTTCTGTTGGAGAATCACTACTCTAGTAGTGATTCTCCAACAGAAAGAGGTTGCTACTCAATGGTCTGCGAAACCGGTCACCTTGTTAAATAAATTGTGATCAAGACTGTTTTTAATAGTAATTATTTATAAGACATTGATCACTGCTATTCCCGTAATGCATTCAAAAGTAACATTGAATTTCTTGCGAAATCTTCGCTGCCTTCTGGGCTGCCGGGTGACCGGTTGCAACAAAGTTTGTTCACGGCTTCAGAAATGGCTAATAATAAAGGATGTATATCAATTATTCAAAAATGGCTCTGAGCACTATGGGACTTAACATCTATGATCATCAGTCCCCTAGAACTTAGAACTACTTAAACCTAAATAACATAAGTACATCACACAACACCCAGTCATCAAGAGGCAGAGAAAATCGCTGAACCCGCGGGGAATCGAACCCGGGAACCCGGGCGTGGGAAGCGAGAACGCTACCGCACGACCACGAGCTGCGGACTATATCAATTATTGCGGATGCGCTAGCTACCCCACTACTTTAGTTATGGCGGACGCTAAACCGTAATATCTCGCTGCCGGACCCTATAGTTATACGCTGAAGAGCCAAAGAAACTGGTGCGCCTGCCCAATATTCTTAGGGCCCCCGCGAGCACGCGGAAGTGCCGCAACACGACGTGGCATGGACTCGACTCATATCTGAAGTAGTGCTGGAGGGAACCGACGCCATGAATCCTGCAGGTTTGCCCATAAATCCGTAAAAGTACGAGGGAGTGGAGATCACTTCTGAATAGTATGTTGTAAGACATCCCTGATATGCTCAATAGTGTTTATGTCTGGGGACTCTGGTGGCCAGCGGAAGTGTTTGAATTCAGAAGAGTGTTCCTGGAGCCACTCTGTAGCAATTCTGGTCGTGTGGGGTGTCGCATTGTCCGACTGGAATTGCTCAAGTCCGTCGGAATGCATAATGGACATGAATGGTACATGTAACCAGACAGGATGCTTACGTACATGTCACCTGTCAGAGTTGTACCTAGACGTATCAGGGGTCTCATATCACTCCAACTGCACACGTCTCACACCATTTCAGAGCCTCGACCAGCTTGAACAGTCCCCTGCTGACATGCAGGGCCCATGGATTCATGAGGTTGTCTCCATACACGTACACGTCCATTCGCTCGATATAATTTGAAACGAGACTCGTCGAACAAGGCAACAGGTTTCAAGTCTTGAAAAGTCCAATGTCGGTGTTGACGGGCTCAGTCGAGGCGTATAGCTTTGTGTCGTGCAGTCATCAAGGGTGCACGAGTGGGCCTTCGGCTCTGAAAGCCCACTTCGATGATGTTACGTTGAATAGTTCGCACGCTGACACTTGTTGGCCCGGCATTGAAATCTGCAGCAGTTTGCGGAAGGGTTGCACTTCTGTCACGCTGAACGATTCCCTTCAGTCGTTCAAATGGTTCAAATGGCTCTGAGCACTATGCGACTTAACTTCTGAGGTCATCAGTCGCCTAGAACATAGAACTAATTAAACCTAACTAACCTAAGGACATCATACACATCCATGCCCGAGACAGGATTCGAACCTGCGACCGTAGCGGTCGCTCGGCTCCAGACTGTAGCGCCTAGAACGGCACGGCCACTCCGGCCGGCCGCTTCAGTCGTCGTTCGTCCCGTTCTTACAGGATCTTTTTTCGGCCGCAGCGATGTCGGAGATTTGATGTTTTACCGTATTCCTGATATTCACGGTGCACTCGTGAAACTGGCCTACAGGAAAATCCTCCCTTCATGGCTATCTCTCGGAGATGCTGTGTCCCATAGCTCACGCGCTGACTATAGCAGTAGGCTCAAACTCACTTAAATCTTGATAACCTGCCCTTGCAGCAGCAGTAACCGATCTAACAACTGCACAAGACACTTACATAGGCGTTGCTGACCGCAGCGCCGTATTCTGCCTGTTTACATATCTCCGTATTTGAATACGCATGACTATACCAGTTTCTTTGGCGCTTCAGTGCAGTATTATACACGGATCACAATATTATCTTCGCAACTGTTTCGTGTTAAGACAGAAACTTAACTTCTTTCCCGCACCCTCCCGGATAGCCTTGCGTGTTAAAGCTCCGGCTCCGGATCGAATACCCCGACGGATGAACGACGAGGGAAGGTGGCCGGACAGCCTGGATATTGTTTTTAGGCGGTTGCCCACATCCCACCGTGTAGGACAAAGTCCCGACTCAGTTACACGATTCGCAAATATTTAGAAAACTTTCACTCACTTTCACCCAAGTAACACTAAACATCTACAGCTGGGGTACACAAATTCCCTCCCGGATGGTAACCAGCGACCTGCACCGATGCGGGACAAAGACACAACAAAAGGAAGAAGCATACTTCCCTCCAGCCCTAGTCACAAAGCCGCTGCTCACACCATCCAAGCGCTAATTTTCCCTCTCACTCAAGACCTTCAGTCGCTAATTGCGGTTCCACAAGATCCCATAGTCATACTCATCATTCCACCTCCATAATGAACATAGACATTTTCATGCGTCACCAACATCAGTAAAACAGCACAACAGCATTATTACCACTATAGTGATAAGATTTATACTGACGGTGCTGGTGTTCTAGCGGTAAAGCGTGTATCTAGAAACAGAGACGTTGTGGAATCGAATCCCGATCTGGCCACAGCATTTATTAGTCTGCCTTTAAGCTAGCCTTCCCCTACGAAAGATGTGCGGAGTCACCAGGCACGACACGTGGTTCAGATTCGAGTTTAAGCTGTAGGTTCCCTTTTCTCGGTTTAATAACTGAGATAGGTTAGGCATATATCCGCAGAAAGTCCGCCCTGTCGTGGGAAATTGAAATAATAACAAAGAAAAAAATGTACATTAGTGTCTTACGCACGCCGCACAAAGCAAACTGAGGGGTGGCTCTGTAACAACAATGGGTATCGTAAGCATTCCTATATACCGGGTGATCAAAAAGTCAGTATGAATTTGAAAACTTAATAAACCACGGAATAATGTAGATAGAGAGGTCAAAATTGACACACATGCTTGGAATGACATGGGGTTTTATTAGAACAAAAAAAAAAGTTCACAAAATGTCCGACAGATGGCGCTGGACAGCAAAACGTCAGTGACTGCGCATGACAATCGTGTATAAAAGAAGCTGTAATGAGAGAAAGAATCAGATGCGCCAGCAGTCGCAGCATGTTGACGTTACCTGAAGAGGCGCTTTTAGTGAAGCTGTATTATCAGAATGGGGAATGTGATAGTTCAGCGTTACGATTCTATCGCCATAGGAAGGGGATTTGAACGGATAAAGGTCCGTTGACAAATGCAGCTGTGGCGAGAATGATTCGAAGTTCGAAGTTACGGGTTGTTTAGACGAAAAACCCCGTAGTGGCCAACCGAGCACAAGGCGTAACGCTGCTGAGACAGTTCAGGAAGAAATGGAGACTGTAGCGGGTTCGTCTACGCACGGGGAAGTCAGCGCTCGTGCAGTCGCACGCCGCACTGGCATTCCATACACTACTGTTTGGTTGGCACTGAGGCGTACCCTCCGATGCTATCCGTACAAAATCCATCGGCATAATGAGCTGTTACCTAGCGATTTAGTGAAGCTGAGGGCATTTGCGGTGTGGGCGTTTCAAAAGATGGCGGAAGATGACGATTGGTTGAGTAACGTGTTGTGGACCGACGAAGCTCATTTCACGCTCAGAGGGTCTATCAATGCCAACAACTGCAGAATTTGGGCTACCGAAAATCCTAGAACTGTCGTGGAAACTCCATTGCACGACGAGAAAGTCACGGTATGGGTTGGATTTACCACATCAGGCCTTTTTTCTTCGAGGAAATGCGTAATTCTGGTTTTGTACCGGTAACTGGTAAAGTGACGGGTGAGAGGTACGCCGATATGTTACAGAATCGCATCATCCCCAGCCTGGCTGATAAACACCTGCTGGAACGTACGATGTTTATGCAGGATGGCGCTCCACCCCATATTGCTAGACGCGTGAAAGATCTCTTGCGCACGTCGTTTGGTGATGATCGTGTGCTCAGCCGCCACTTTCGTCATGCTTGACCTCCCAGGTCCCCAGACCTCAGTCCGTGCGATTATTGGCTTTGGGGTTACCTGAAGTCGCAAGTGTATCGCGATCGATGCTCTAGAGATGCTGAATGACAACATCCGACGCTAATGCATCACCATAACTCCGGACATGCTTTACAGTGCTGTTCACAACATTATTCCTCCACTGCAGCTATTGTTGAGGAATGTTACTTTGTTATGCTAATTATTGCTATTCTGATCAGATGAAGCGTCATCTGTCGGACATTTTTTGAACTTTTGTATTTTTTGGTTCTAATAAAACCCCATGTCATTCCAAGCATGTGTGTCAATTTATACCTATCTACATTATTCCGTGATTTATTCAGTTTTCAAATTTATACTGATTTTTTGATCACCAGGTAAATTCAAGCCCCAGCCACGCTTTTCTGCTTTATGTGAAGGCTAATCTTACGAACTGTTGTAGGAATTTTGATACAGTTAACACAGACAGACAGAATGATTCACGAGGAAGGTTTGTGTATACAATGTATAACTGCTACGCGAGACAAGTCGTGCGGCCGTTGTTACTTAGTGCAAACCGTGCAAAACTAGGGCGGATCGCCAGTTTATATTATTAATCACACGTATGTTTCAAATTAGTTACGTAAGATCAAATTTAACAATTTTTTTATTCGTTTTAACAGATCTGAAGACGTTCAAAATAACAACGAAAGCGGCAGTCATTATAAAGACAAATGTGATAACAGACTGCAACAAAAATGTTTAGAAGTGAATACTTTGCAACTGTTATGAATCTTGACAATAAAGGATACATGTGATTCCTTAGGAATTTCTAAAATCATGTGGGGAAGTGGGGACAAAATGATTATTCACGTCGGTGTGTAGAATGTATGAGACCGGCGATATACCATTACTTTCGGAAAGACAGCATCCACACAAGATTACAAGAGCCAACAAGTGCGAGAGTTATCACACAATCAGCTTAACAACCCATGCATGCAAATTGTTGACAAGAACAATATACAGAAAAATGGAAGAGCAAATTGAGGATCTATTAGATGACGATCAATTTGGAATAGGAAAGGTAAAGCCACCGGAGAAGCAGTTCTGACTTTGCTTTTAATAATGGAAGCAACACTAAAGATAAATCAAGAACCCTTCATAGGATTTGTCGACCTGGAAAAAGCATTCGACAATGTAAAATGGTGCAGGAAGTTAGAAATAGTGAGAAAAATAGTGTAAGCTATAGCGACCAACGGGTAAAATACAATATCTACACTACTGGCCAAAAAAATTGCTACACCACGAAGATGACGTGCTACAGACGCGAAATTTAATCGACATGAAGAAGATGCTGTGATATGCAAATGATTAGCTTTTCAGAGCATTCACACAAGGTTGGCACTGGTGGCGACACCTACAACGTGCAGACAGAAATCCAACCGATTTCTCATACACAAACAGCAGTTGACCGGCGTTGCCTGTTGAAACGTTGTTGTGATGCCTCGTGTAAGGAGAAGAAATGCGTACCATCACATTTCCGACTTTGATAAAGGTCGGATTGTAGCCTATCGCGATTGCGGTTTATCGTATCGCGACATTGCTGCTCGCGTTGGTCGAGATCCAATGACTGTGAGCAGAATATGGAATCGATGGGTTCAGGACGGTAATACGGAACGCCGTGCTGGATCCCCACGGCCTCGTGTCAGTAGCAGTCGAGATGACAGGCATTTCATCCGTATGGCTGTAACGGATCGTGCAGCCGCGTCTCGATCCCTGAGTCAACAGGTGGGGAAGTTTGCAAGACAACAAAAATCTGCACGAACAGTTCGACGACGTTTCCAGTAGCATGGACTATCAGCTCGGAGACCATGGCTGCAGTTACTCTTGACGCTGCATCACAGACAGGAGTGCCTGCGATGGTGTACTCAAAGACGAACCTGGGTGCACGAATGGCAAAACGACATTTTTTCGGATGAATCCAGGTTCTGTTTACAGCATCATGATGGTCGCATCCGTGTTTGGCGACATCGCGGTGAACGCACATTGGAAGCGTGTGTTCGTCACCGCCATACTGGCGTATGACACGGCGTGATGGTATGGGGTGCCATTGGTTACACGTCTCGGTCACCTCTTGTTCGCATGGACGGCACTTCGAACAGTGGAGGATACATTTCAGATGTGTTACGACCCGTGGCTCTACCCTTCCTTCGAACCCTGCGAAACCCTACATTTCAGCAGGATAATGCACGACCGCATGTTGCAGGTACGGACCTTTCTGGATACATAAAATGTTCGATGTTGCCCTGGCCAGCACATTCTCCAGATATCTCACCAATTGAGAACGTCTGGTCAATGGTGGCCGAGCAAGTGGCTCGTCACAATACGCCAGTCACTACTCTTGATGAACTGTGGTATCGTATTGAAGCTGCATGGGCAGCTGTACACACGCCATCCAATCTCTGTTTGACTCAATGCCCAGGCGTATCAAGACCGTTATTACGGCCAGAGGTGGTTGTTCTGGGTACTGATTTCTCAGTATCTATGCACCCAAATTGCGTGAAAATGTAATCACATGTCAGTTCTAGTATAATATATTTGTCCAATGAATACCCGTTTATCATCTGCATTTCTTCATGGTGTAGCAATTTTAATGGCCAGTAGTGTATGTAACCAATAAAAAAATGAATGACGCTATACCCGTGGCATTCCTAGGGAAGGGTTTGGGTTAGACAAATGATGGAGAACGTTACCTGCCATCATTTGTAACACCAACAGTGAAGCTCATAGGAAACTGAGGTATGGTATGGGTAAGTTTTGCAATATTATGTACCGTGTACAGTAGAGGAACAATTCGGAGACGATGATTGATTGTTTCAGCAGGACAATGCACCCTGTCAGACAATGGTTTGTGAACAATAATGTTCCTGAACTGAACTGGAGCGGCCGGTAGCTCTTCGTGAACCCAATGGAACACATGTGGCACGAATGTGAAAGTTGACGTCTATCCAGACTCCGGCGGCCAACATCATTACTTTCATTAGTTTCGGCTCTTGAGGGAGAATGGACTGCCATTCCTCCACAGTCCGCCTCCTGTAGCTGAATGGTCAGCGTGACGGATTGTCACTCCTCGGGGCCCGGGTTCGATTCCCGGCTGGGTGGGGGAATTTTCTCCACTGAGGGACTGGGTGTTGTGCTGTCCTCATCATCATCCTTTCATCCTCCATCGACTGCAAGTCGCCGAAGTGGCGTCACATTGAAAGACCGGCATCCGGCGAACGGTCTTCCCGAAGGTGGGGGGGGGGGGGGGGGGCTAGCCACACGCTTAAATAAATAATTCCTCCACAGGCTAATTCCTCCACAGACAGTCAGTCATCAAACTGAAAGTGTCCCCAGCAGAGCTGAAGCCACCATAAAGGTGAGAGGTGGTCGCGGCCCATATTAACGTCCACTAATAGGTGTCCGGATACTTATGATCAGATAGTGTATATGTTAAAACTCTTAGCAAGCAACACTGATAACGACACGAATGTCGGATGGTAGAGTTTAGAGACTCCTTCTAGAACGCTGAGAGGCGTCTGTCCCGCGGAGGGAAAAAAAAGTAATTTACGTAAGACGGGAAGCGTTCGCTGGCGGCTCGGCGCAGCGCGGCTGCTATGTAGTTGGCGACGGCTCGCGTGCCGCGCTGGCTACGCAAGGGCCGTTCCTGCGTCTGCGACTGCGTCCGCGGCCTCGCGGCAGCTGCGGCGTCTGGGAGGGGCCACACGGCCTGCAGACTGCACCGCCGCCAGCACACAGCCGTCACCCGACTGCCGCTTCTCCAGCGGGACGCACGAATCTCGCCGATAGCGCGGTTTTCCGTTCCGCTGAGCGCTGCATTTCCTACGCGGCGCCTCCCGAGCTGGCAGTCTGCCAGAGCGTGCGCTCACCGCCCCAACATGCGCGCCCGACGCAGGAAAGGTGAGTCCCGACGGCTACAGCATACGCCGCCCGCCGCGCTGGCTTTGCGTGCTGGGTGCTCATCGCAAAGTGTGCACCGTTAACCGTTCATAACCGCTTCGAGAAGATGTCTTGCAAGGTTTCCGACACGTGTTGTTACGCTAGTGACCGAGTGTTTTGCTACGTGGTTAGTGTTCGTAACCTGCGTTGTTGTTCGTGCGGTCTTCAGTCCAAAGACTGATTTGATGCACCCTTTCATGCGTGTTTCCTCGTTAAAATCAGGATGTGTGTCCTATCAGCCGATTCATTCTTGTAGTCAACTTCTGCCTTTAATTTTTATTCTCCATAATATGGTTCAGTACCTTCTCACTAGTTACTCGATGTAATCCTTTCTATGTATGTGTCTGCTTTACGGAGCATATCGTTGAATTCTAGGGATAGACATACCAAATACTGTCGGAATAATGTTTGAACCCCAGTACGAAAGCCATTCTTGTTTGAGCATTGCTGTACTGAATTTCTATAGTGCCAAATTTCGAAAGTTTCTATTCTCTTCTTGTCTGAACTGTTTATCGTCCACGTTTCATTCCAGAGAAGTGCCTTCAGAAAATACTTCCTAACATTTAAACTCATATCTGATACTGATAAATTTCTCTTTCAGAAACTTTTTTTCTTTTTCCCCCCCAATAACCGTCACAGTTGCGATAACTGTCATTTCTTTGTGGCGACTAGTTGCGGGCCATCATGTCCTTTTTTCAAACCATAGCCTTAAACGTGTTAAACACTTCATATTATATGCTCATTTACAGTCTTAACGTGGAACGGTAGAGAAATATCTTGAAGGTGGTTCGATGACCCCTCAGCCAGGCACTTAATTGTAAAATGCACAGTACTGTAGATATAGTTCAAATGGCTCTGAGCACTATGGGACTTAACATCTCAGGTCATCAGTCCCCTAGAACTTAGAACTACTTAAACTTAATTAACCTAAGGACATCTCACACATCCATGCCCGAGGCAGGATTCGAACCTGCGACCGTAGCTGTCGCGCGGTTCCAGACTGAAGCGCCTAGAACCGCTCGGCCACTGCGGCCGGCGTGGATATAGTCTGTATGATTAAATTTACGTTTAATGGCAGTGATGCTCCGAAACTAATCGCCACAAAGAGATGAATATTAACGCAACAGAAACGTATATCGGAAAAAATAAAAATATTTCAAACCCAAGTTGCTGGTCCTATCCTTCATTATGCTTAAACTTCATAAACTCTTTTCTTGTTACTGCGAGTCTACATTTTGTATCCTCTCTATTTCGGCCTTCGTCAGTGTAAATTCCGTGTGATACAGAACTTTTAAATAAAAATCTTCCTTTAAAAACAGTGGACGTAAATTAAACGGCGCATTTTAACAAAAGCGTATGATAGCTCTTGGATCGGGGAATACAGTGATACAGGGTGGCGTGGAGCGGAAAGTACAGCGAAAGTGCCCCGTTATATTTTTTAAAAAGTGGAAAGAAAAGCTGTCGACACAAAGTAGTCTGACCTCAGTCCCACGTAAACATCTGATGATAGTGCTGAAACTGCGCTATGCCCTCAGCAGTAGCTTTCGCTATCAGCATATTTCCCTGCCATTTTTGTGAAAAAGCAAGTGAAAGTTAATAAGCGATCTATGCCTGTACTCTTCTTTTTAAAGAAATACCGAATATCTTAAGTAAATAATTCATTCCAATCGGGAAACCATAACAGTCTCAATTCAATATCTCGGCGAAAATGCGTGACGATTGTTAACCATACGGTATATCACTTGAAACTCTGAGTGCTATCACTTGCTTGAATATCCTGATCCGTTGACGAAATGATACGAATGCCCACGTCACATGTATCCATCAGTTATTCGGCTGCAGCCCTTCTTACACGAGGGAAGCGTGCTCCTACTTGTTTGTTACTCTAGTCCAAGGAATGAATGTCGTTGACACTGCTACTTCCTCTGCGCAGTGAATGACGATATCAAATGGTTCAAATGGCTCTGAGCACTATGAGACTCAACATCTTAGGTCATAAGTCCCCTAGAACTTAGAACTACTTAAACCTAACCAACCTAAGGACATCACACACACCCATGCCCGAGGCAGGATTCGAACCTGCGACCGTAGCAATGACGATATCATTACAAAGAAAAACTGTTCCAGTTCTCATCACCTTCTGACGTTTTTAATGTACGGTAACGCTACAGATAACAGAAGCATTGCAAAAACAAAAAAAGAAAGTTTCATACCAATTAATAAATAACTTTAATCATGGAGAGAATACATTCCTCTCTTGTATTGAATTGGTGGAAGACGTTTGCTGTCTCCGAAACTGCCCCTTGTGCTATTACTGCACGTGGTGACAAGGTGGGATATCCCTCATCGCTACTGCGATGTCGTAGCGTACATGGCTTATTATTCGATTTTCCGGCCTGTAGATGATGTGTCGGACGTGAAACTGCATTGCGTGGATGACAGTGGTTGGTGCTCGTGTAGTGCAGTGTTGCTTTCGTGTTGTTATAAATGGCAGTGTATACACCATAAAAAGATATCGAGAACCACGACGTCGGTGCATAGCCTGCTCCTCATTGATAAGATACCATCAGGCTTAATACACAAGTCTGAAGGACAGATCACCGTTAATAGTGCCCAATGGTCTCTCTCCATGAGACATGGGTAGAAATGTGGCATTTAGTTCGCGGTATTAACGAATTGATGGAGCTCCAGAGTTGTACGCTTCGATCTCTCATACATTTGATTCTTATATACTGGTGAAGAAAATGTGTTCTGCCTTTGGAATTTCGAATCGTCTAACTCCAGTCCAAGCAGAATCGGGCCTGTATGTGTCTGCTTTACGGAGCATATCGTTGAATTCTAGGGACAGACATACCAAAAACTGCCGTAATAATGTTTGAACCCCAGTACGAAAGCCATTCTTGTTTGAGCATTGCTATTCTGAATCTTTCAGGAAGCTACTAACAATGAAAACCGACACCATCACAAAGCACTGTACAGGAACGCTTCGTGGAGTCTCTCATATGCTCTGCGTAGACAGTTTCGCATCTTCAAGAGGTATGGCAACTTTCCTTCAAACCATATCCATGAGATCACCATCTGAAATCTCTGAAGCTTACTTCTATGTGTTTTATATACATGATCTTGAGTACATTTATTGACCAAACTGACTACTGCGTTAACTTAAATGTGAGGCTATTTTTTTCTATAACACTGTTTTGGTATTAAAGATATCACAGAGCATACATCGTATGGTAGAGAGCAGTTGAACATTGTTTCTTAGCAGTTTGTTGCACCTGTCTACCAAGCTACAAAGAACATGATACATGTTCAGCGGATCGACATAAAAATGCTCTGTGATAGTGTACCGGAAAGTTCTAAGGATCTGACCTTTTATAAACTGTTGTTTCTACTTGGAACTTAAGCATAACGACGAAGAGAAAATTTTTGCATGACGAATGTTGGAAAGTAGTTCCTGGATGCTACATTCGTTTCTTATAGAAACTTATAGGAAGAGAAAAACACTAAGAAAAGTTGTACAGATTATTCGCTAGTCCGTTGCTCTGTTTTTTTATGTTAGGTAGTGTCTCAGACGAGTGCTCACGATAACTTTCTGGATAAATGGAAATTATTTCTGACAGTGTACGGAATCGCTTTCACTTTATTTTATAATCCCAAATGTTGTGCAAATGCAGTACAACATAGGCCAGTTTTCTTTAAGATAATGCCTTTACGATATTTGGATATGGCTAGTGCTAAAATCTATTTGCTGTTAATCCAGAGTGTGATCATTTTTAACTGAAACTGAAAACAATATCCACTAAAAATTTCACGTCTTGAGTTATATAAAATGACTAATAAAAATCGTCTATTGTCACAAAACAAGCACGCTACTTCATCACAGAGTACTTCTCTGCAACTTGTCAATCAAAATGTTATGTTAAAAATTTTATTTTCGAATATGTATCGTTTGTTAACATATGCGGCAGAAGAAAAGTGCACAGAAATATAAAATGCAGATAGTGGTTCATTATATTTAAGAGAGATACAAAAGTGAGCTTCCCTAAACCATAAAACAGCTGGGACAGAATCATTCAGAAAAAATTTGTGTTGTACGTTTCAACATAAGAATCATAAGAGAAAAAGCACTATCCATGATGTAGAATGTACAGTATTTTTATGAGGCTTTCCTTTCTTTTCTTGATTATTCACTGTGAGTTAACTAGAGATATATATATCGAAAAAAACATTGTCTGCCAAAACTGCTATGGACAAAAAACAATATCATCGATAGCTACAAGGCAGAACTGACACCTCGCAAATAACCTTAGTACTAAAACTGAAACAGCATTTGGAAGTAAAAGGAAATTCAACCAACAAGTTACTGCAGAGACTGGAGATATCCTGTTACATCACAAGACTCTTTCGCGAAAAATGACTTTGTGCTTTTGGGGAAAGGTTTGTGGCGCTATTTTAAGCACAGAATTCCTCACTGCTGAGAAATGACTTACAGTATTACCGGCGCTGTAGAAAACGTCGACGCTCTATGCGGGGCCTGGCGGTGCTAGACGAATCGCTAGGCCGTTCCGTCAGAGCTCGCGAATAGCCACTACTTTCTCCGTTGCGCCGGGTCACAAGGACGCGAACCGCCGTGCGTGAATCAGCTGCCACCGAGAAAAGTGTGACTAACACGCCAGACGGCTCATCCGGCAGTCAGCACTTGCCCAGCATTCAAAAACTTCAAAACCAGACTGGCTTTGTAATACCTCGGTGCGTGTCAGGCCGGAAAGTGTCAACGGAAGTGGTGGAACTTACGTGAGTCACTGAAGGGAAACAAAATGCAAGTGTTTCCGCACACGCACGCAAATATACAATCAGGTACACACGTACGGACTCGTACACTCTCTGACATGCAAGAACGCTCGTGCACACGAGCTAATACGAGTATACGCTGACATACGCACGCCGACTCACCGACTCACATATACATGCTGACACCTGGCGCACGTACAAACACGGCACCCTCCCGGCACGGGTAGCGATTAAGTTTGGTTCACTGTAAAAGCTATTGCCAGTAAATAAGAAACATGCTTTCGGGTTATAACAGCGCATGATATAGTTACGTATTTTATGAATTCGAACAATTAAGTATTCTTCCTTACTGATACGTTTGTTTCCGTGGTCACGGTTGTATATACCAGTTGTTATTTTTTTCTGAAGTTTCTTGAAGTTTAAGGATGGTTTTCACCAGGCGTGTTTCACTTTTATTTACAAAGTGTCTTCCGTCGTCATGATATACAAACACTCTGTCTTTCTAAGTTTGGCATAGAATTTACGTACATGTAAAAAAAAGAGGTGCAATACCGTAATTAAAACGTATCCCAAATTTGTAAAGAAAACTGATTTTAGTTTATAACTAGCAAAACGTAAAAACGTATCACGTACACTATTTTTCAAAATGACCGCAGGAGATGCTTTTTAAATAAAAACACCTTTGATGAAAATTACTCTTAAACTGTAGTAAGCTAAAGACGAAAGAAATAATAATTTATTCTTCAGTTTACTTTTGCCAAATATGGATCGAGTGGAATTTAAACCTTTCGTGCCAATCCTTTCTTCTCTTTCCAGAACTTTTTCTTTCTTTCACTTCATATCCTCCGCCGTTCTTCAGTTAGAAATAAATCCTCGAATTACTTGATGGTTTCAGTGCGGCTTATATATTTTCTCCAGTGTGACACAAATCTCTTTTATGTCGTTCTTGACCTTCATCCATTTGATACTTATTTTCAGTCGATAGAAGTACTGAAAAATCTTTTTGGTCAACATGTTTCAGTTTATTCTCAGGAGATGTCAGCATTTTAACTTTAGTTTCTGTACTGCGTTTGTAATTTTTCAGGTTTATATAAATCTTCATTTCCTCGGTTCTTCTTTGACTCATCTATAGTTTTCTTTATTACTCTCAGCTATTATTATCAGCAAATATTTGTGAAGGTAGTAAATGACGTAAAGTTTACGACTGTAGAAAGCTTTCACAAATGAATACAGATATGTGGATCATATTATTTTCATGGTGCAGATGATGACTGAGCCAGCCATACTGTCCAGTTATGATACGCCGTGCGTTTCCAAACCCTGAAGCACGGGCATCTTCGCAGACATCCTTTATTAGGTCGGTAGCATGAGGACGGAGAAAAGTATAAGCCAGTTTTCTGTTCATCGGGCACAAGGTCGGTAAGTCTTATCTCGCAAGTCAAGGAATCCCTCAGACGCTCTGCAAACATTTCGAGCCACTCGCGTAAGTGATTATATAACGGTGTTCTTGTGTAGTTTTTTATATCGCATCCTCCTACAATTACTGAGTTTCACAGGACACTCTTAATCGTTTTCGCGTGATGTTGAGTTCGAATATCCAAAGAAACGTTAAGTAGTATATAAAAATGCATGTGTGGAACGAATCAACCAAGAACAGCGGAAATTGGAAGGTATACCACAATAGCCGATAGGTACTTGGGCGCCTGGTTACGACGTTGGCTTTACTAATTAATAAGTTGCTCGAAAATGAATGTTACAAACAACCGGGAAACATTCGATGAATTAGTCTTATGACAGATGTGTGAATTACCGAACTATCAGTTTAATAAGTCACAGCTGCAAAAGACTTTCACGAATTCTTTACAGACGAATGGAAAAACTGGTAGAAGCCGACCTCGGGGTAGATCAGTTTGGATTCCGTAGAAATGTTGGAACACGTGAGGCAATACTGACCTTACGACTTATCTTAGAACAAAGATTAAGGAAAGGCAAACCTACGTTTCTAGCATTTGTAGACTTAGAGAAAGCTTTTGACAATGTTGACTGGAATACTCTCTTTCAAATTCTAAAGGTGGCAGGGGTAGAATACAGGGAGCGAAAGGCTGTTTACAATTTGTACAGAAACCAGATGGCAGTTACAAGAGTCGAGGGGCATGAAAGGGAAGCAGTGGTTGGGAAGGGAGTGAGACAGGGATGTAGCCTCTCCCCGATGTTATTCAATCTGTATACTGAGCAAGCAGTGAAGGAAACAAAAGAAAAATTTGGAGTAGGAATTAAAATCCATGGAGAAGAAATAAAAACTTTGAAGTTCGTCGATGGCATTGTAATTCTTTCAGAAACAGCAAAGGACTTGGAAGAGCAGCTGAACGGAATGGACAGTGTCTTGAAAGGAGGATATAAGATGAACATTAACAAAAGCAAAACGACAATAATGGAATGCAGTCGAATTAAGTCGGGTGATGCTGAGGGAATTAGATTAGGAAATGAAACACTTAAAGTAGTAAAGGAGTTTTGCTATTTGGGAAGCAAAATAACTGATTATGGTCGAAGTAGAGAGGATATACAGTAAAATGTAGACTGGCAATGGCAAGGAAAGCGTTTCTGAAGAAGAGAAATTTATTAACATCGAGTATAGATTTAAGTGTCACGAAGTATGGAAGCGAAACATGGACGATAAATAGTTTGGACAAGAAGAGAATAGAAGCTTTCGAAATGTGGTGCTACAGAGGAATGCTGAAGATTAGATGGGTAGATCACATCACTAATGGGGAGGTATTGAATAGAATTGGGGAGAAGAGGAGTTTGTGGCACAACTTGACAAGAAGAAGGGACCGGTTGGTAGGACATGTTCTGAGGCATCATGGGATCACAAATTTAGCATTGGAGGGCAGCGTGGAGGGTAAAAATTGTAGAGGGCGACCAAGAGATGAATACACTAAGCAGATTCAGAAGGATATAGGTTGCAGTAGGTACTGTGAGATGAAGAAGCTTGCACGGGATAGAGTAGCATGGAGAGCTGTATGAAACCAGTCTCTGGACTGAAGACCACAACAACAACAACAACAACAACAACAGTCTTATGACTGTGATTTTAATGAGTGAAGATGAGAAGACAACTCTCATGACGTGAAGATGCTTACCGACAGACATTACTCGCACGAACCATTCACGAAGAGAAACAGTTGAAGGGCAGCGGAAGGTGGCGACAAATTGCATGCCGAATGACAGTGTTCCCGACTCGTGAAGCGGTATGGAAAGAGTGAAGCAGAGAAGAATGGGCGAAATCACTCTAACGACAACACGGGCCACAACTGGGAAAATTCACTGACATAAGCGCTTTTGACAAATGGTTGTTGGTTATATCCTGGTGCCTGGGAGAGAGCATCTCGCAAACGGTGAAGCTGATCGGTTGTTCGCATGCTATTATTGCATGCATCGAAAGTGGCTGAAGTACGGTGAAACCACGATTGTGCGACAAGATGTTGGACGTCAACGACACATCACAGAGCGTGGTCAGAGGCATGCTCGGTTTGTTAAGCGAATAGAGGACGATCTACATCTACGTGGATACTCTGCAAATCACATTTGATTGCCTGGCAGAGGGTTCATCGAACCACCTTCTCAATAATTCTCTATCAATCTCGTACAGCGCGCGGAAAAACCGAACACCTATATCTTTCCGTGCGAACTCTGATTTCCCATATTTCATTACGATGATCGTTTCTCGCTATGTAGGTCGGCGTCAGCAAAATATTTTCGCATTCTAAGGAGAAAATTGGTGATTGAAATTATGTGAAAAGATTCTTCCGCAACGAAAAACGCCTTTGCTTCAATGATGTCCATCCCAAACCCTCTATCATTTCAGTGACACTCTCTCCCCTATTTCGCGATAATAGAAAAGGTACTGCCCTCCTTTGAACTTTCTCGATGTACTCCGTCAATCCTATCCGGTAGGAATTCTACACGGTGCAGCATTATTCTAACAGAGAACGGACAAGCGTGGTTTAGACAGTCTCTTTTGTAGGTCTGTTACATTTTCTAAATGTCCTGCCAATAAAACGTCAGATCTGCGGCAAATCTGACGACAGAGTAGAATAGTGGTGCAGGCATCAGTGTTTCGGAGCACACCATCCAGCGCACACTCTTGACCATTATGGTCCGCATTAGACAGTGTTCCCATGCTGATCCAACGTCATCGTCAATTATGATTAAAATCGGCAAGGGATCGTCGACATAGGTCCTTGGATCAACGGAAAGGTGTCAACTGGTCGGATGAATCACGTTTCTTCTTACTCCGGGTCAATAGTCGTGTGTGGATATGCCGCCATCCAGGCAACAACCAGGAAACAACTATGCGCAAAAGATCATCACTGGTATAACATCAGGAGCTAGTCAGCAGCTATAGACAGTGAAAACATCTGCCTTTACCCCGTATTTTTCTGCAGCCGAAAATGCATGCCCATCACAGACTCCATTCATTCAGTCACGTAATAAAATGCAGCAGTCGTTTACAGGGTATTTCATTACACTACTGGCCATTAAAATTGCTACACCAAGAAGAAATGTAGATGATAAACGGGTATTCATTGGACAAATATACTATACTAGAACTGACATGTGATTACATTTTCACGCAATTTGGGTGCATAGATCTGAGAAATCAGTACCCAGAACAACCACCTCTGGCCGTAATAACGGCCTTGATACGCCTGGGCATTGAGTCAAACAGAGATTGGATGGCGTGAACAGGTACAGCTGCCCATGCAGCTTAAAAACGATACCACAGTTCATCAGGAGTAGTGACTGGTGTATTGTGACGAGCCAGTTGCTCGGCCACCATTGACCACACGTTTTCAATTGGTGTGAGATCTGGAGAATGTGCTGGCCAGGGCAGCAGTCAAACATTTTCTGTATCCAGCTAGGCTCGTACAGGACCTGCAACATGCGGTCGTGCATTATCTTGCTGAAATGTAGGGTTTCGCAGGGATCGAATGAAGGGTGGAGCCACGGGTCGTAACACATCTGAAATGTAACGTCCACTGTTCAAAGTGCCGTCAATGCGAACAAGAGGTGACCGAGACGTGTAACCAGTGGCACACCATACCATCACGCTGGTTGATACGCCAGTATGGCGATGACGAGTACACGCTTCCAATGTGCGTTCACCGCGATGTCGCCAAACACGGATGCGATCATCATGATGCTGTAAATGGAACCTGGATTCATCAGAAAAAATGACATTTTGCCATTCGTGCACCCAGGTTCGTCGTTGAGTACACCATCGCGGGCGCTCCTGTCTGTCATGCAGCGTCAAGGGTAACCGAAGCCACGGTCTCCGAGCTGATAGTCCATGCTACTGCAAACGACGTCGACTGTTCGTGCAGATGGATGTTGTCTTGCAAACGTCCCCACCTGTTGACTCAGGGATCGAGACGTGGCTGCACGATCCGTTACAGCCATGCGGATAAGATGCCTGTCATGTCGACTGCTAGTGATACGAGGCCGTTGGGATCCAACAACGGCGTTCCGTATTACCCTCCTGAACCCACCGATTCCATATTCTGCCAACAGTCATTGGATCTCGACCAACGCGAGCAGCAATGTCGCGATACGATAAACCGCAATCGCGATAGGCTACAATCCGACCTTTATCAAAGTCGGAAACGTGATGGTACGCATTTCTCCTCCTTACACGAGGCATCACAACACCGTTTCACCAGGCAATGCCGGTCAACAGCTGTTTGTGTATGAGAAATCGGTTGGAAACTTTCCTTATGTCAGCACGTTGTAGTTGTCGCCACCGGCGCCAACCTTTTGTGAATGCTCTGAAAAGCTAATCACTTGCATACCACAGCATCTTCTTCCTGTCGGTTAAATGTCGCGTCTGTAGCACATCTTCATGGTGTAGCAATTTTAATGGCCAGTAGTGTATATAGCAACCCGTTTCGGTAACTCAGTATACCATCTTCTGACCTTATCTGATGCTGAGGGGGTGAACTCCGATTGTACACGTGTTCTGGCGTAACCACAAGCACCGGGACGAAGATGCGGAACGAAAGACCAGAGATGACGGTGAGGAAACGTCGGCCAATGATGCGCGTCGGAATTCTACTGCTCCGCGCCAGGAGCGTCATCTGAAAGAAGTGAATATAAACGCCGCTCCTGCTAGCCTCGGCCGCTCAGATCATTCCAGTCTGCAATGGACATCATTGCTACGCTATCAGATTGTCGTGATACATATCAAGTGCTTACTTGGACTATGTGTATAGGAAGAACTTTACTGTTTTCATGTCGCCTCTCGCTAGCGACATTTGCTGTATTCAAAGTTAAGTATTATCAATAGATGTATAGGAATAAAACTACTAATATTATTTGTTTGAATTGTTGTATACGGCGGGGTCTGGGATTTTCTCTGCCTCGTGATGACTGGGTGTTGTGTGCTGTCCTTAGGTTAGTTAGGTTTAAGTAGTTTTAAGTTCTAGGGGACTGATGACCATAGCTGTGAAGTCCCATAGTGCTCAGAGCCATTTGAACCAATTGTTGTATAGCATACCGACAACGCAGCATCCCTTAGGCACCCTATTAGCGACGAGTGGGAAAGACCCCACAATAAACGTTCCCATCAGTGGCCATAATCTATGAACTGGCTTCTGTAGAATATTGTAAGAGTTCATGGGAGTCTTATATCAGTGTTTACAAATTGTATTTGCTGTCGTATGTGGTGTAAATACCACAGAAAAGGGATCCTGATGCCACTGGAGGCAGTGCTACAGGTTACCCCAAAGTCATACACACAACACGTACAACTCTCGTCACATACAAAGTGCGTGAGAAATGTAATGAGATGACAACAGTGCAAGCGATTTGGCAACGCTTTGTTGTTCTACTTGTGTAGACCTGAGTGTTCATCCCATTCAGTTGCTCATTCCGAGTTTCAGCTCCGCACAGCTATTACATGATTTTCGAGAGCGCCATCAGTGAAATTGCGTTTTGTTGTATGTTAAGAAAATGGAACAGCGGAATTTAGAGCAACGTTATGAAATCACGTTTTGTGTTAAACCTAGGGAGCCCGCGAATGTGACCTTTGAGAAGTTGAAACACGCATATGGGAAACATTCCTTATCAAGAGCTTTTGGAAGGCAGAGAACACACTGAAGACGAACCTCGCTCAGAGAGATCTTCAACTTAAAAAAACCGACGAAAACGTCGAACGTATGCTTGCTTTTGATAGATCAGACCGGCGTTTAGCAATAAGGATGATGGATGATACTTTCACCACACGTCTAATTTTGACCGAAGTTTTGCAGATGATAAAGGTTTGTGCCAAAATGGTGCCGAAAAATCTCACAACTGAGGACTGTCGAAGAAACTTATGTGTTGATCTTGACAGGAGTGCCAATGACCACTAACGATTCAGTCATGTGGTCACAGATGACGAATCCTGAGACAAAGCGGCAAAGTAAGGAGTGGCACACTAAGAAAACTCCTCTACCAGAAAAAAGCTCGAATGAGTAAATTACAGATCAAGACACTGCTGTTCCTCCAGAACAAACTGTTAACCAAGTGATTTACAAAGATATCTATGAAAGGATCAGGAAAAGGGTGAATCGAGTGAGACCGGACATTGCAGACAAGTGGATGGTGCATCATGACAAATCGCATGTCAAATGGTTCAAATGGCTCTAAGCACTATGGGACTTAACATCTGAGGTCATCTGTCCCCTAGACTTAGAACTACTTAAACCTAACCAATCTAAGGACATCACACACATACATGCCCGAGGCAGGATTCGAACCTGCGACCGTAGCAGCAGCGCGGTTCCGGACTAAAGTGCCTAGAACCGTTCGGTCACAGCGGCCAGCTACCGCATGTCACATGGCCACTTCCATTATGGAATTTTTTACCTCAAAAGGCATTCCTGTTGTTTCACAGTCCACCTATTCACCTGATCTGAGTTCTTGTGACTTTTTTCTTTTCTCGAAATTGAAAACGGGCTTAAAGGGACGTCGTTTTGGGAGTCTGGAGAACCTTCAGAAGAATGTGACCGATATATTAAAGTCCCTATCAGCGAAGCCTTTCAGCGCAGCTACAAAGACTGGGAACAACAATTCCACACGTGTATATCTGCCGAAGGGAACTACTTTGAAGGAGACAATACTGTTGTTTGAAAAAAAAAAAAAAACTTTGGTAGGTAAAAATTCAGTCTCATTACTTCTCTCATACACATCATATATGCACTTGATGATGGAGGTTTAAACATCCAAAACGGGTAGTGAAAATAAATAAATTGTGACTGCTTACAGTAAACTTGTAGATTCGGTTGATGTCAATAACAGCAATGCGCAAGTCTACCCTAAAATGTTTGCGATTGCATTTCATAGACAGCACATTTAGGAACTATCTGTTACGGTTTTTCAGTTCAGAAAATTCGGACGACAATATTAAAAATCAAACGCAGAGATAAGCAACACATGTTATGGTTGAGATCCGAATGATCATCTACTGCTTGGATAAAGTACACCAGAATCAGATTTCATTTAGGAACTGTTGAGATTTCACACATCATTGGAAACCAAGAATAACTCGGAGAACGTACAGATTCGGAAAGTTTCATTATAAAACAAAACTGTGCCGAGAAACATCATCAAGATTTCCCTCACTCAGAGACGGCCGAAAGGTACACGGCCGAAATATCAGGTGAAGTTTTAGGGCTTCTGTGATGGCACCCTCGAATTCTAGTGGATCAGTGAATTCTAGTAAATTACCATCAAAAGAAACTGCGCTGACACATCTTGCTTCCTCTGGCTAATGTCATACGTCTACACGTTAAACCAGACTTATCCAGGAAATACTATCAGACCAAACCACAGCTTCCGTACCATCCTTCCTGTTGCGTATGTCGGAGTGCATACGTATTTAGAGTTTCCATTTACGAGCTTGTATCTCGCTAGGTTAGTTGGATCCCAATCAGTTTACTGGCTTGTTGAATCCCGAATTATTTTCTACGTTTCAAATTTAACGTACGTGTGTGAGTGCGTGAGCCCAATTAAGTATGAAATTTACAGTTGTTGATCTTTCTGTATACTTGCGATACTATATCTAAATACCTTATTTGTCGACCGTCCAACAGTATCGTAACAAGAATGTTTTCCATAGCAGATTTGTTGTATAAGACGCAGTAAGTTCACCTACTACATTTTATACATGTAGTAGTATAGATTACACGTTCATGCCGCCAAACTAACGTAGCGCTCCCCACAAACGTTGTCACAACTAATGCGCAGCAGCTATCACACGAACATTTTTTTCTTTCAGCGAGCACACTTTGAGCTGACTCACAAGCCGGTGGTAAAACAGTGGAGGCCGAAAATTCATGACGTAATTTCCTGAAGCACAAAGAATAAGAACTGGTACAAGAACTAGACTTTTGCATAGAAACTCTAAATACAGGCAAAATTCGAAAGGCAGCTTTTTGCGCCACTATGGTGCTGACAGCCGGATATGCCGAGAGGCGAGAATTGTTGGAACAGTGAAATGATTTAAGACAGCGTAGGAGACGGATGCAGTTATTGTTGTGAAAATGTCGATAGTGTATGGTGCATTTAAATTTAATTGAAAAAAATGAAAATCAGGAAACGGCCTAGACGCAAGTCCAAATTTGGGTCTCATTCATCCAAATGCTTATGCCAAATGGATCAGACGGGTCAGGACCCGCTTTCATTGTACAGTGCGAGCAACATGCAACTTGACCGGAAATACTTACAATAAGATTGACCCGGGATTGACCCTTGTTAATGATCACCACTGAAGGTGCTGGAAAAGGCCAACGTTGACGTCGATGCAGCGCTGTGCTCAATTTATCAATGAGACACGCGTAGTAGTTCTGCCTGAGGAACAGCAGCACTTGCGCTTTCACAGTTCTGCTGTAGTTCTTCCTTCTGACCCTTCCGTTTCCCATAGGCAAAAATCACAGGGAGAGGGATCAGGCGATCGAGATTGCCACGAGATTATACTGCGTCTGCTGATTGTCCTTTCCTAACCGAACACGTCATGCACTGGTGACAACGTTGCCAAGCCAGTGTGTGCAGTTGCTCCGTCTAGCCGAAAATATCCATGCAGTCGTTGGGCGTTGGTCCGCAAACGGATTAAACGGTTTCTGGATAAAATGGTTAGCAGTAACACTTTGGTGAGAGAATCGTGTTACGATGCGGAAACCAGACATTGCACACCAAACACCAATATTGAGATGATGCAACAACTCGTCAGTGTACTGATGGGGGTTTTCTGATGTTTAATGGCGCATGTTCGGTGAGTTGTTCAGTGAGTTACACACGCCCTGACAAGTTGCAACAGCCCTCATCTGCAGAAATGAAAAACCGTGGATCAAAAAGATGTGATTCCACTTCACTCAGAAACCGCCGGCAGCAATCAATGCGTGAAAGTTCTCATAGTTTGGATATGCACAGAAAAACGGCTTTGAGATGTCAAACTTTGTTTCAGTTCTTCCTTCACTCGAGCAATGTTTTCTGATGTGCGAACTCTTTTCGAACAGTTACGGTTTTTATTCGCTACAGAGTCCGTTACGCGTCATTTTGCATTACGGCTTCTGCTGGAGATTTTGCCAAAACACTTCTGGTCGTAAACTCCTGTGTAAACAGCTCCGTTTTCCACGAATTGTCCTTCACGTAAACACTCGGTGATGAACACGGGCTGTTTTATCGTGAGCACCATGTTGTGTTGCTGCTCACTCACCCAACGTAATGACACATAGTCAAGTCAACTGACACTCAAAACAACCATTTTCGTAACAAAATTGCGAAATTTTTTCTCTCTCTCTGATTCCTAATTTCAGCTTTGCTGCCTTGAGGGAGGTCGGCTTCACAAAGAAACACGTAAAAACCGTCAAAATGTTTGCTTTTTTCAGTTTTTCGATTGTACCTCGAAAACAATGCGTCTTTCGATCATCACTACTTTACACAAAATTAAAGCAGAAAACATTTCTTACAAAAAACACGAGCTAAGTTTTATTTCCAGACGAGCGGTATTGGCGATAGAAAGCGCTGAAAAGCAGCGATGTTTTGGTCCTTCCGCGGAAACGCCAAATACATCCATTCCAACCCGTTACAGCTCAAAAAATACGTATGTAATCAACAAGACCCCTGCACCACGTCACAGTACATTATATTCCCTTTAAGAGACGTCTTTAACATTCTGCGTTCTCATAAGGGGGGAGCGAGCAAAACGAAAATTACAAAAATTGTCTTCTGCAACATATAGCCCCTCCCACCTGTCTATCTCTCACCGACGTTATACTTCCGGTGTATAGCACTTAAAAAAAGTTTGTTTTGAATGAACTGATGGAAAAGTATCTTTACCAAACATTAACAAATTATATTTAGAACATAATAGGTACATGACACTGAACAGAAAGATGTATATGAGATCTGTATGTAGTAATACACATATGTCATGAAACTGAGTGAATGCGAGCCCATCATTGGATCATCACTTCGAGTAGATTCTTTGTCTGGAAAACAGATGGCATTTAGTGATAGAACATGGACAAAAAAGACAGGTAAGTTGTATACTGAAATATCGATTAGTCACGAAATACCTGTACTGATGTCGCGTGCACGGTACAGGGTGTTTAAAAAAATTACATGATTTTGAGCGGTAATAATTATGAAACATGGGACGTCTCAGCAAGAAAATGTGTTGTTTGAATGGGTGTGGCTTAGAATTTCAGAAAATCGCCGTCAGATGTCAGTCAGCGCGTCTTCTCAGTTTGCAATCAACCAGAAGAAAGAAAAACATTCGTCGTTGGTATCGCCAATTTGAAGAGACAGGATGCCTGAGTATGGATAAGAGTCCAAGTTGACCGCGCACGTCTAATGACATGGTGGAAAGAATTCGGCAAACGTTTGAGCGAAGTCCACGAAAGTCTACTCGCCATACAAGGAGAGAAGTGGCAGTGCCTCATACAACTGTCTGTCGAGTGTTAAGGCGTCATTTGGTCTGTAAACCATATAAAATACGGTTAGTGCAAGCTCTTTGGGTTGGTTGTAAAAGGAAACGTGTTGACTTTAGGTATGCTCTGCTAGAGGACATGGAAGACGTTACATTTTTACCACGCTTAACTATCAGTGATGAAGAAACATTTCAAGTTATAGGTACAGTAAACCGACATAACGTGCGCATATGGGGATTCCAGAACACTCTTGATATTATTGAGCACGAAAGAGACTCACCTAAAGTGAACGTTTTTTGTGTCATTTCTCGTGGAAAAGCACACAGTCCCTTTTTTTTTTTTTTTTTTTTTTTTTTTTTTAGGAAATCACATTGACTGGGATCAGCTATCCTCAAATGCTGCAGAACTGACTTTTTCACAACTTCATGAGAACTTCGATGACTTCTTTTTCCAACAGGATGGAGTACCACCACATTGGCACAACAACGTACTTCAGTTTCTCAGTGAGACTCAGCCCCAACGCTGGTAGAGAGCACGGGGCCCTTGATCTCCAAGACCGCCTGACATGTCCTCACGCGGTTTTTGATGCGGGGATATGTGAAGGGAGAATGT
The DNA here is from genome assembly GCF_023864275.1 of Schistocerca cancellata. Taxonomy (NCBI): domain Eukaryota; kingdom Metazoa; phylum Arthropoda; class Insecta; order Orthoptera; family Acrididae; genus Schistocerca; species Schistocerca cancellata. Next base: position 1,070,374,140 of record NC_064626.1, read on the forward strand.
TCATCTCCCCTTTACCTCGTGACATAGAAGAAGTGAAACGCAAAATAACACCCGGCATAACCTCTGTAAAAGCAGATACATTGTGTAAAGTTTATGACGGATTAAGCTGTCGCGTAGATGTTCGTGCTGCTGGCGGTGGACACATAGAGCATTTATGATAGCACAACTAAAACTAAGATTTTGTGAGTATTTTGCAATTCATCCCATCTCTGTAGCATGTTTTTGTCAATAAAGATGGAGTTTTGGAATCAGGTCAGTCTTTTTGAAGCGCCCTGTATACTCGTCTCCGTTTGGCTGTTGGTGGCCCAGGCAATGTTTCTTGGGCACTAGATGGTTCACGCGAATGGTTTTAGGCAATGTAGAGTCTAGGCAAAGCTTCAGGGGCTGTATAACATCGAGGCTGAACAGTGAGATGCTGCTGTTCTTCATGTGATAAAACTGTAATTGAATAATTAATGCCGGCTGGAGTGGCCGTGCGATTCTAGGCGCTCCAGTCTGGAACCGCGGGACCGCTACGGTCGCAGGTTCGAATCCTGCCTCGGGCATGGATGTGTGTGATGTCCTTAGGTTAGTTAGGTTTAAGTAGTTCTAAGTTCTAGGGGACTGATGACCTCAGCAGTTAAGTCCCATAGTGCTCAGAGCCATTTTTTTTAATAATTAATTTTATGATAGAGGAAAACTGATTAGTAAAGATGCTTAATACCACAAAATATTACCTCCTATCGCTTCAGCTGCTTGAGATATGGTATTGCAGTGGGCTCGTCCAGATTGTCTTCGTCCTTTCTATCAAAACTGTCATTGAAGTTGGAGCACGATCCTTCACATTGTTGGCACAGTTTCATGCAGAACAGTTCTGCTCGCCTATACCCACTCCGACCTTTCTGGAATTGGCAAGACATAAGCTGGAGAAGCCTCTTGGGAGCCGAGGGTTTCAATGAGGTAATGGGAACTAACCCTTTTTTGTCAACTTCCACGCCCACTGCTCTGGTTACAAGTCGTACCGTATATGTGATTGCCAAGGAGTTTTTGTTGCACTGATTTGTAGAATCGAGTGGTCATATCTTCGAACAAATTTGCATATCATGTATCCATTATGTGCAAAGTAAATACAATCAAAGTGCAATAACTGTGTTCGAGTACTCGTACGGACAGAAGACTAACAAGTCCATGGAGTGCTTGAAGAGGTCGACCAAAAAGCAGTCTATGGAGATACAATTTAGCAGCACCATGACACCAACAGTTTCACAAGTAAATTTTCTACCTAATGCGAAAACAATGATAAAGTCGAAATACGATAAAAGTGGAATCGCCTCCAAGCAGGCAGCTGATGATGCACACACACTGATTGTGTGGACGGCAGAATCTCTGGGTTCGGCTCGGCTCACAAGTGTGTTGCGATTGTAGCAGAAGATGTTGACCTTCTGATCACAATAATGGGTCTCAAAATTGCTACGGTCGCAGGTTCGAATCCTGCCTCTGGCATGGGTGTGTGTGATATCCTTAGGTTAGTTAGGTTTAAGTAGTTCTAAGTTCTAGGGGACTTATGACCTAAGATGTTGAGTCCCATAGTGCTCAGAGCCATTTTTTGCTCTCAAAACTCCCCCCCCCTCCCCCCCATGTATAACTCTTCAAGCCACCGAAAGGTAAAGGTCCTGAGTTCCTCTACCATCCGTGACGTGCAATAAAGAATTGAATTGCCAACCAGATGCTCTTCCTCCATGCAATGATTGGTTCCGACTCCACGTCCGCATTATTCAACCAAGGCATTATTCGGTCCATACTCGACTAAATTCAGTGATCCTTCAAACCCTCCCAAGGAAATAACAGTTACTGGTGAGAAATTACTGACTGACCTTTACGCTGGTAACTACACAATCAAAATATACAACAAGGCCGAATACAAGCAGTACGTGACATCACCCCTACAAAGCATCACTAAACACTGCCTCTACATCTCCCACTGTAACTGCAGTTCAACAACACACCTTTAGAGTTTTCCATCAGAAGCAGCAGTGGGTGGGAAATGACTTGAGTCCAGAGCAGTGGCGTTGGAACCTGACAAAAAATGTCTTCGCTCCCATTACCACACTGAAATCCGCGCCTCCCAAGAGGCTTCTTCGGATTATATCATGCAAATGCAGAACAGATTGCGAGCTAATATCCCATAGATGTTCCTCTTCGTCGAAATGTCTTGGCTCAAAATCGTCTAGGGATTGAACCGCACGTGTCGCATTACACGCCCTAAATTAGACATTAGTGACCTTTTGGTTAAATTGTCTGGCTGATGGTAAGTTTGTGAAATACAAAGTTAATATAACATGTAATAACCGTATAATAGTATCGGGAACTAAATTAACGACCCATAAACGATGTAGGCCATCCAGTTGCGATTTGGATGGAATAATGTTTATTCAGAAAGCAAACTAGCCGGCCGAGGTGGTCTAGCGGTTCTAAGCGCTCAGTCCGGAAACGCGCGACTGCTACGGTCGCAGGTTCGAATCCTGACTCGGGCATGGATGTGTGTGATGTCCTTAGGTTAGTTAGGTTTAAGTAGTTCTAAGTTCTAGGGGACTGATGACCACAGATGTTAAGTCCCATGGTGCTCAGTGCCATTTGAACAACCAAAGCAAACTAACAGCGAAAATGGTCGTATTACCCTCGAGCGCATATCCATTTGACGCAGATCGATCATTCACAATCTCATCGCCAAACACAATTCTCCACCTCGATATTTACACGAAAAGTTAAGAGTTTTCTCCAGGCACGCGGCTGCTCACCGCCTAGAGACTAAGTCCCGTGATACCACACAACGCGAAATTTTCTGTCTTTTCACTTCCCAACTGCCTAAAGACCGACTGTTCGCTTTCGCGTCTCAATCCGAACTGTGCCTTTGGCGTGTCCAGCCGAACTGTACTCTTTGGTGTCTAGACCAGGAACTGCCCTCTGCCTGTCTCCAACCGCGTTTCCCGCGCGCCGAACATCTTCGCTCCACTGACTAGCGCAGTTCCCTTTCCTGAAGCCGTCCATCTGACTGGCTACAGCTTATTCTACATTACTTTAGATTTTAACATATTTAAATCATCAAAGCTTGACCACTTTCACGTTCTAAATAAAGTAACAATAATATCCGTTACATAATGTTGTTGTTGTTGTTGTGGTCTTCAGTCCTGAGACTGGTTTGATGCAGCTCTCCATGCTACTCTATCCTGTGCAAGCTTCTTCATCTCCAAGTGCTTACTACAACCTACATCCTTCTGAATCTGCATAGTGTATTCATCTATTGGTCTCCCTCTACGATTTTTACCCTCCACGCTGCCCTCCAATGCTAAATTGGTGATCCCTTAATGCCTCAGAACATGTCCTACAAATCGATCCCTTCTTCTAGTCAAGTTGTGCCACAAACGTCTCTTCTCCCCAATCCTATTCAATACCTCCTCATTAGTTACGTGATCTACCCATCTTATCTTCAGCATTCTTCTGTAACACCACATTTCGAAAGCTTCTATTCTCTTCTTGTCCAAACTATTTATCGTCCATGTTTCACTTCCATACATGGCTACACTCCATACAAACACTTTCAGAAATGACCTCCTGACACTTAAATCAATACTCGATGTTAACAAATTTCTCTTCTTCAGAAACGCTTTTCTTGCCATTGCCAGTCTACATTTTATATCCTCTCTACTTCGACTATCAATAAATACATTTTTTCCAAAATTTTTGTGTTTGCTTTATTCGGTGGGGTACTTATGGGACCACCCTCGTATGTTCCGAGTCCTACCAGAATATAACAGACGCAGCAGAGAACACAATTTTCAACAAGCAGCGGGGTACTGACAAGGGAATATCACCAACTCGACCTCATATTTAAAGGAGAGAAAAACACACTTGCAAGGTGTCAGCCACAGAAACCGACTCCGCAAGGCAATTTGATTCATAACATTCTGATAGTAAGCAGTTATGACCTGGAAGTAAAGCTTTTAAACTGTCGCGCGCTTCGGTTGTTTGCCACTCACTCCGCCTCACTGCAGCCGCCGAACGCCGGAACGTGAAGTGCTGTACAGCAGTGTGAAAACGAGAACATAGGGCTGTTGATAAAATATCGATATATCGACATTATTTCCAAAATGTATCGATATAAACGAGTGACATTGTCCCATCGATATATTGATGTCAAAAGGCAATAGCAGGTGCCAATATTTTTATTTTATACTATATTTTTTCACATTTTTCGGAAACTATTTGAAGCTGTTCTTTTCAAATTGTAGTAGGATATAATTTTATTTCCACTGTGTGAAGGAGTCTTACTACTTTTTCAGCTTTCATCGCGTCCGGTTATATTGGCACAAAAGAGGAACTTCGACTGCAAGGGGGGAGGGGTGATGGAATAAAAAGAAGCACACCCAGTGCGCTATTTCTTCACATTGACATTCATAAAAAACAGTTGCTGAAAATAATGAACAAGAATCTAAATGACAAGATTAGTCGTTGCGGCGGGCTGAGACGTGTGAGGGGAAATGCTGACGTAATCGGCTCTCGGCGCTACCAACAGAACCTGCAACGTTTAGCTTCACCACAGAATTTTGACACCACGACTGCTAGGTCGCTGGAGTTAGCAGAAATGAGAAACCAGGGTGTCAACAAAGTTTTCCGAACAAACCCGATATGTGACGAAACCGAACGATGGACCCATCACACACCTTTCATTGTGCTGCTTACATGCATTTACCACTGTTAGCAAAGTGGGTATCGCCGTGCATGAACGTGCATCGTTTCTCTTTCAAGTCTTGCTTTAAGGGGCACAGGCAGGCAGCTAGCTTGTTGATATGCAGAATATCTAATAATAAATCAATCCTTCAAAAAAATGGTTCAAATGGCTCTGAGCACTATGCGACTGAACTTCTGAGGTCATCAGTCGCCTAGAACTTAGAACTAATTAAACCTCACTAATCTAAGGACATCACACACATCCATGCCCGAGGCAGGATTAGAACCTGCGACCGTAGCGGTCGCTCGGCTCCAGACTGTAGCGCCCAGAACCGCACGGCCACTCCGGCCGGCGCAATCAATCCTTCAATAAACAGCTTAAAGCCGACAGTATATTTACAATGTGCTGCCGATAGTTTTTAGGCCGGTACGTCGATATTTTTCCTAACCGATTCATCGATACATTCTTCGGTAGAACGGCAGCCGATAGCGAATCCTCCTGTATATATCGATATATCGGATCGACAACATTTTTAAAACTATTACAGTCGTAAACAAGAGCCCTCCTACCCGCGGAATGTTGAGAGGAGGGGGAGGAGGACACGGCTGCCCAATGTGTTTTGAAATCTTGTTCGAGAACACGTTATTCTACGCGAAAAATAATCAATATGTCAATATATAAAAATGGGACGTGTGTCAGTATATTTCGCTTTGCAATCAAAACTATTCATTGCAGACAAATAGAGTTTATGCAAGGGAGTAGCCTTAAGTCTCTCATTGTGCACTATGGTGTTTTGGTCGCGGCGGGTGGAAGTGGGTGGTTATGGGTGGCAAAAATTTGATGCTAACGTAATTAAGACTCGGCGCTGCCAAGACAAATTGCGTGGTGTAATCTCTGCCTAGTGCGTCTCAATACTATTTATGATAATCACACGAAAAAATCAAGGAACAACTACTCGCGATAACTTGAGAACAATGTCGACATAGTTTCCTCGACTATCACGTACACACCAATATGCGGAACCAATGCGCCCGTAATTTCACTTTGTAGTCAAAGCTCTTCACTGCAGCCCAATGGCGTTTATGCATGGGAGTAGCCTTAGTCTCGCATTGTTCACTATGGTGTTTTGGTCGCGGTGCATGGAAGCGTGTGGTAAAAATTGTAATACTAACGTAATTAAGACTCGAAACTGCCAACACAAATTGCGAGGTGTGGTCTCTACCTAGCGCGTCTCAGTATTATTTATAATAATTGCAGAAAAAAATACAAAGGAAAAACTGCTCGTGAAAACTATGGTTCAGTTCCAAATCAATATTTAAAGGAGTAATTAGTATCTGGGTGTAATAACAAAGTATGTGAAAATGTATTGGAGCAAAATGCCCTAACGTAAAAGCACCTTTTCGCCACCCCGTAGTGTGTCGAAAGACAAAAGATAGCACGGAACAACGAAACTGATCAAGAAGGAGAAGCACGTCTACCAGTATTATGACAAAATTTTCAACGAAGAAGAAATAATGTAAGAGGAGAACAAAGTGAAAATACTGTTTCAGGGAGGCAGATCGAAGAAAACAGCAGTCACATAGAAAAACAGGAAAAAGATCGGATAGCAATAAAAATGATGAACAGAATACGGAGGTAATAAATAATCTTCGTTTAGGAATTCAGGTCGCGACAGAATCTTTGACGATATCCTCAAATGTTGGATGCGCAAGGAGACAAGAAGGCCTCTGTCTTAAAAAGGAAGCATTTTATTACGATCAAACTACAAAATATAATGAACATCCAAGTATAGAAATCGGGAGAATGGATAAACTATGTAAATATGGTAAGGCAAAAACATTTAAAGGAGAAACACCAAGTGTATACTACTCAAATGGTAAAATTACTTTGCCAGCACTAAAATTATCTCCACCTGAATTATTTGGATATATGAAAAGCGAAACACTGATATGGAAGGACTGTGAAAAAAAAATCTACAGCGCATGCTTCCAAATAACATCATTTGGAGCAACAACAATACCGCAGGAGGAAGGATTTAATCCGATGTTTGGTTTGGGATGGGGTTGGGTTGATTTGGGGGAAGAGACCAAACAGCGAGATCATCGGCCTCATCGGATTAGGGAAGCATGGGGAAGGAAGTCGGCCGTGCCGTGTCCAAGGAACCAGCCCGGCATTTGCCTGAAGAAATTTTGGAAAATCGCGGGAAACCTAAATCACGATGGCCGGACACGGGATTGAACCGTCGTCCTCCCGAATGAGAGTCCAGTGGGCTAACCAATGCGCCACCTCGTTCAGTCGGTGTTTGGATTCTAAGGACAAGAGTATCATAAAACTGGGTCACTGTAACCATTCCCAAATGAAACATAGTGTAATTTAATGCGAAGACTTTATATGTAAGACATTTGCCCGAATAAAAAGAAACGAAACGAGAAAGTCTTTAACTACTGATTTTTGTCCATTATTACATTCATAAAACTGCTGACAGAAAACTAAAACCGCAGTGAAACGGGTTATTATCAGCTACTAAGTAATATGATAGAAGGTTGTATACATGGAAGAACCCAGGAGATACTAAAAGGTATCAGATAGATTATATAATGGTAAGACAGAGATTTAGGAACCAGGTTTTAAATTGTAAGACATTTCCAGGGGCAGATGTGGACTCTGATCACAATCTATTGGTTATGACCTGTAGATTAAAACTGAAGAAACTGCAAAAAGGTGGGAATTTAAGGAGATGGGACCTGGATAAACTGACTAAACCAGTGGTTGTACAGAGTTTCAGGGACAGCATAAGAGAACAATTGACAGGAATGGGGGAAAGAAATACAGTAGAAGAAGAATGGGTAGCTTTAAGGGATGAAGTAGTGAAGGCAGCAGAGGATCAAGTAGGTAAAAAGACGAGGGCTAGTAGAAATCCTTGGGTAACAGAAGAAATATTGAATTTAATTGATGAAAGGAGAAAATATAAAAATGCAGTAAATGAATCAGGCAAAAAGGAATACAAACGTCTCAAAAACGAGATCGACAGGAAGTGCAATACTGACCTTACGACTTACCTTAGAAGAAAGATTAAGGAAAGGCAAACCTACGTTTCTAGCATTTGTAGACTTAGAGAAAGCTTTTGACAATGTTGACTGGAATATTCTCTTTCAAATTCTAAAGGTGTCAGGGGTAAAATACAGGGAGCGAAAGGCTATTTACAATTTGTACAGAAACCAGATGGCAGTTATAAGAGTCGAGGGACATGAAAAGGAAGCAGTGGTTGGGAAGGGTGTAAGACAGGGTTGTAGCCTCTCCCCGATGTTATTCAATCTGTATATTGAGCAAGCAGTAAAGGAAACAAAAGATAAATTCGGAGTAGGTATTAAAATCCATGGAGAAGAAATAAAAACTTTGAGGTTCGCCGATGACATTGTAATTCTGTCGGAGACAGCAAAGGACTTGGAAGAGCAGTTGAACGGAATGGATGGTGTCTAGAAGGGAGAATATAAGATGAACATCAACAAAAGCAAAACGAGGATAATGGAATGTAGTCGAATTAAGTCGGGTGATGTTGAGGGTATTAGATTAGGAAATGAGACACTTAAAGTAGTAAAGGAGTTTTGCTATTTGGGGAGCAAAATAACTGATGATGGTCGAAGTAGAGAGGATATAAAATGTAGACTGGCAATGGCAAGGAAAGTGTTTCTAAAGAAGAGAAATTTGTTAACATCAAGTATAGATTTAAGTGTCAGGAAGTCATTTCTGAAAGTATTTGTATGGAGTGTAGCTATGTATGGAAGTGAAACATGGACGGTAAATAGTTTGGACAAGAAGAAAATAGACGCTTTCGAAATGTGGTGCTACAGAAGAATGCTGAAGATTAGATGGGTAGATCACATAGCTAATGAGGAGGTACTGAATAGGATTGGGGAGAAGAGGAGTTTGTGGCACAACTTGACCAGAAGAAGGGATCGGTTGGTAGGACATATTCTGAGGCATCAAGGGATCACCAATTTAGTATTGGAGAGCAGCGTGGAGGTTAAAAATCGTAGGGGGAGACCAAGAAATGAATACACTAAGCAGATTCAGAAGGATGTAGGTTGCAGTAGGTACTGGGAGATGAAGAAGCTTGCACAGGATAGAGTAGCATGGAGAGCTGCATCAAACCAGTCTCAGGACTGAAGACCACAACAACAACAACAACAACAAGTAATATGAATTGTGTCAACCTGAAACACCGAAAATGCAGATAAAATATGTTCTGCACCATCCAAAGCTTTTCGCCTTTTAATGTCCGATGATAACTTGTACTGTACTTCTGCTTCTGAACAGTAAGCCTTAATAAAAAAAATCTATATTTAATGCCTAAGGGATATAATAGAGTATTTATTTCTGAATATATATAATTGATGGTAATTATAATGTAAATTGCTGGGTAATAGCCGAGGGAACTTTATTTTAATGTATCGATAGCAATGACGAAATGGGAGTAGCTGTGGCTTTGTTCATCTTTGCATATGGAGACACTCTGTCGAGCTGCGAGCAGAGGGGAAGCAGAACCGCTTGAGTCACGAAAAAGTGCGGAAACGTTTATTGGGCGCTCCCGCAGATGCGGTGTGCAGCTATGATCGCCGAGTGTAGGCGCACCTAATGCGTTAACCCGCGAGTGAGAGCACGGTAGGAGTGAACAGACGGAGGAAGCTGCAATTCTAACCGTCGCCTGTCCCACAATTATCCGTGGCTCTGCAGACTACTCGTGGTTCTCAACCAGCAGCAGCAGCAACAGCGGCAGCTTAGCATTGTCGTGGACTATGTTCTTCGTCGTCCACACAGTTACAACATCGTATAAGACTGTTAACTAACATTGTACAGGCATCACTCGGCGGCGTTTCTTTCACAAACTTTGATAATTTTCGTCAATAATAACCTGCAGAGTTAAAACTTGTAGGGCACCTGTGTTGTCACTGTCCTGAGAGATTATTATCTAGCAGGGACCCTTTTCTTTCCATGCAGTCATCGAGTGTTGCAAAAACCTGAAAATTAACTATTTACTGCCAGGTTTGTTTGTTTGCTAACGACCAGTTTCAGTCTAAATTTTGCTGCCTCAGTAACTGTTCATTTTTGTATTGCATAATAGAGGCTTAAGATTTGCAAATTTAAGTGTCAGCTTCACTCACATAAAGTAAATTAAAGTGTCACTGGAAAAACTAATAACTAAAGATACAGCACAAATTAAGAGTGCGCAACTTCATTTAGTCTGTATTTAGCTTAGCGAGTGACTTCAGCTGGATTGGTACGTACCTTATTGTTATGTTAAAAGTAAATCAGTTGCTCATTTGCTTAAAGTAAATTCAATTCAGTCTTTCAATAATTAAAAGTAAGTCGCTTGCCTTCTTTCCAAATTTTCAATTACATCATGCTGAGGTTACTGAAGGCCATTTTTTACAAAACAAAGTTTCAGTAGTAGTCAGTCAATTACCGTATTTAATTCATTTAGCTTTTACTTTCAAAAATTAGTATTTCAGATTAAGTAACTGCAAACTCAATGCTTTCTGATTGATTCATTTTCTCGTTAACTGTCGTGTTGTAGAAAAGCGCGGCAACCTTCTGATTATTTGCTTGATTTTCTTTATCAATAACTTTCTTAGGATTTTGGATATTCATTGCCCCAGTAGGCTGGCGACCGTTTAATTATCCTTTCATTTTGGTAATCAGTATTTCCTTTGTATTTTGTTTTCCCTCCTGTGTGGTTCGTGAGCGACTGCACTAAATTTCCACCCATTTCAAAATTATCATCAGTATAAAGATCAGGTTTACAATAGATTTTTCCCGCAGAAGGGCCTGTTGTACACTCTCCTCCTACTAACCGGTATTATTTTCCTTCAGTAACGATAACCTTACTCACTATAAAATGTCCTTCAGTAACGATAACTTACACATTGTAAAATTTCGTTAGGCATACGCTATCACGGTCAATTATATGGCAGTTCAGTAGGCTGATTAGGAAGGGAGAGGTTACAAACTTCACGTACATATCCGCACAATATTATTTTAACACTATTCTGCAGCTATATATACATCTCAAAATCAAAACGAATAAACCTAAGCGACTGCAGAATTATTTTGAAATGAAGTTAATGATTTTCTGTTTACAATTTAATCATACCCTTCACGTTGAAGAAAAGTGTATCTCCTGCAAATGCATTTCACTTTAACAGCGTTAAGTTTAAAATCGAAAGAAAAAAACGCGCAACACCGATGCCAATAATTAAGTAGTATTACGCTACTTCTTTAATGACACGCTAATTCATTTAATTCATTTAGACTGCATTTGTGAACCGCAACATAAAAATGTTCAATGTAAAGAAATCTCTGGCACCAACAACAGATAAGAAACCGCGTACTTTGACACAATGAACAAAGCATATTAATAATGTGAAAACAGTTATTTAGAAAACTTTTACTCCCTCAGCTATATTGTATTCCACGCTCGGGCATTAAACAGCTGCACTGGGGCTGAGCGTGTAGCAAGCATACGCTGTGCGCGGTAGTTTAAAAGCTGTACTCTCTGAAAGTACTATCAGAATTATGTCACGCGTGATCTATTTCTGTGCGTGATATCTTGCAAGTGTGCTTTTTTCTCCTTAAAATATGAGGTTTGAATCGTGATGTACCTTGTGGAGACGCTGAGTGGGAGGGAAGTGTTGTGGGACTCGTTGTGAGTGGGAGGGTTGGGTTGTTTGGGGGAAGAGACCAAACAGCGAGGTCATCGGTCTCATCGGATTAGGGAAGGATGGGGAAGGAAATCGAGCGATTCAGAGAAATCACGGAAAACCTAAATCAGGATGGCTGGACGCGGGATTGAACCGTCGTCCTCCCGAATGCGAATCCAGTGTGCTAACCATTGCGCCTCCTCGCTCGGTTGAGGGGGGTGAGCGGCTATCCATATCGTACAAGTATGGCGAAGGGTACCTCTCGCAGCACTATAATTTACCCTCTCCCCTCTTTCATTCGCAAAGAGTGCGCGGAGAGTACGATTGTCTTGTGACATCTAATTTCTCCGATCTTTCCCGTCATCCTCATTTCACTCCATGTACGTGGGAGGAAGCAATACGTTGCCTGACGCTTCTAGGAACGTACGCTCTAGGAATTTTAATAGTAAATCTAATCTGTGATCAGGACTGGTTCGAGAACATTTCTCTATTTCCATTTAAGATAACACTGACATCTTTAAAAGCTTTAGTGAAAGCAGAAAGAACTAGACCTATTACATTGTTTTAACTTGCTAAATATGTGCGATCTATTAAGTTGAGTGGAAATGATGAAAATATAAAATTTGTTATTTTTTAGTTTAAAAACAGAACTCTTTAACTCTGTAATTTACAAATTACTTCACTTTCCATAGGAACAAGTGGCAGAGAAATACAAAAAATACCATGTAATGTATACTGATGTGTTAAACATATGATATTGTGTAAGTTAGCCCTACATGTGAAGAAAACTCACCAGTATGTGACTAAATTTTAGAAATTTTGCCGCCGGCCGGTGTGGCCGTGCGGTTCTAGGCGCTTCAGTCTGGAACGCGTGACCACTGCGGTCGCAGGTTCGAATCCTGCGTCGGGCATGGATGTGTGTGATGTCCTTAGGTTAGTTAGGTTTAAGTAGTTCAAAGTTCTAGGGGACTGATGACCACAGATGTTAAGTCCCATAGCGCTCAGAGCCATTTGAACCATTTGAAATTTTGCCCTGAACGTTGTTGAAAATTTATAAACAAGGACAAAATTTTTACGTATGCAACGGAAAAGGAAAAAACGAATTTGTGTGGGACACGAAAGATAAATACCGATATTCTATTAACAAAGTCATGTTAATTCCTGTAGTTATCCAGCGTACGTAGTGAAATTTTTTCCCTTGGATGATTGCATTACGTTGAAATTTTCCTTGCCCTGAGCTTACAAATCTGTCAAGACAGAATCGGAATGTATATACTTCAACGTATCGCTTTCAATGGCTAAAGTTGACAGTCTACACATTCGTTCTTTAAGAAAGTGTTCACTTAAGGTTTATCCTTATCAACTTGAGTTTTGAAAAACTCTTTCGTCACGTGTAATGTGCTTAAGTAGTATTGTATTCCCTGTTACAGAAGGACTTGGGTGAAATTTGAGTCCAATTTTATCGAAAATTTTCGTTTCACGTACGCTGCCTTAGAAGAAAGTGAAGCATGCAGAAGGCATGGTCGGGTATCAATGTAGCTTCCCACATACACACCATCAGTGGGTATGTGAATGATTAAGAGTTACACTTCTCTGTGACAGCTAGAGCGGCCAACAGTTTTCATGTTTAGTGTTGTTACCAGGCCGGGTATGGTATACAGAGGGGGTGACAGATGTTGAGTGATCACTGTGAAGGGCACAGAATCCCGCGTACTTGTCTGAGACAGCGTTATCAGCAGCTGACAGAGTTTGAAGCTGGCCTCATTGTGAGTATCTGGCCAGCTGGTCAGATCGTGCAATATTCATATCTGTAAGACGTTAGGATGAGACTGTGGCCCGATGTTGAAGAGCGTGGGAATGCGACGGTAGGCATACTCGTCGTCAAGGTTCCGTCGACACATCTGACTGCCACATAGGAAGATAGCCGTATTGTGTACCAAGCACAATGTAGGCCCTTCCCATCTGCGCCTGTCATCCAACAAGTAATGTACCCCATGGAACATTCTGTGTCATTTTACACCACCATTGGTCGGAGACTAGTTGCAGCCAGACTAGTGAGTTATCTGCTTTTGGATTAGTGCCGTGACCGGAAAGCAAGGACTATTAATGAATGGTATGGCACTTTGTTCAGCGATAAATCGCTGTTCTACACTAGCCCGGATGACCATTGTCTGCAAGTAGGGCGGCCGACCTGGGGAGAGCTTCCATTCGTCCAGTATTTGCGACGTGCATGGAACACGCAGGCATCGGATACGACTTCAAGTCACGGATAGTGGTGACAGAGAACTGTGACGGCACAACTGTACGTTACTGACAGCCTGCGTCCTCATGAGTTACTTCTCACAGGGCAATATCGTGCTGCCATTTTGCAACAAGATAGTACTGGTACACACGTGGCACGTATCTCTATGAACTGTGTACGCCATCTTGAAGTACTCCCACAGATAGCAAGATCGCCAAATCTGTACCCAACTGAACACGTGTGGAGCTAGAACGGACGTCAACTCCGTCGCAGTAGCAGTATCCAGGATATGAAGGACCAGTTACAACAGTTGTGGGCCAGCTTTCTCAGGAGAGGATAGAATGGCTTCCCAATCGAGACAGGGCATGCATCCACGCCAGAGTGGATGCAGCGTCATGCAGATAATGTGGATCATACTGCCGAGATCCTCTACGACGTACACGCAACATAATCGCACCGCTGACTACTGTAATGGCAAGGCTAAGCATGGTTGGCAAGCGCCAACCATGCCGGGTGTCATAGACTAACATCCCCTAACGAATGGGTCGAAGACGTAGCAACAAGCCCACGGAACTTTTTAACAGGAACTTTCAGAGAAAGCTCTATAAGCCGTGAGATGGTAATGGGAAATGTTCTAGAAAGAGCGGCTCTGACGGTAGGTAGAAAGAAAGAGCTCAACCGGAGGCTTGGAAGGAGAAGCCGTCTGCACAAGGCCGTGTATCTGCCGAGGTAAACCCTAAAGCTGCGCTGCTCGCTGAATCTTGCCTATATATTCTACAACTTTACTGAGAATAAGTAACAGTTAGACCCAAGCTTAACTTAGCTTAGCGCCAAGCTTAACCTAGCTTCAGTCGCTGACAGACAAAGTATTACATAGGTGATTTGTATACAGGGTGAGGTAGGCTTCTCCAAGTACATCCAGGATGAAAAATACATCGAGTTGCGTTTTTCGCCAAGTTATAGCGAACAATATGATGAATTCCTGACGTTCGCAAGGAACATTTATCGTTTATAATCGCCGAATTACGACACCGACGCCGGTCTTAGTAGCCGAGCGGTTCTAGGCGCTACAGTTTGCAACCGCGCGACCGCTACGGCCGCAGGTTCGAATCCTGCCTCGGGCATGGATGTGTGTGATGTCCTTAGGTTAGTTAGGTTTAAGTAGTTCTAAGTTCTATGGGACTGTTGACCTCAGAAGTTAAGTCCCATAGTGCTCAGAGCCATTTGAACCATTTGAACGACACCGACCTTGTTTTTTTCTAATCGACCTATAGAGTTTTCTGTGGCATTTGAAAGAAGCGTCTCATAAAACTTCGACGACATAACATGTATGGGAACTTATCAAACAGAATCAAGATAACAGCTTCGCAAACCAATGTCCTGGCGTCAGGAGAAGAGGTTCCACAAATGTCTGTACCATTATATCAAATTTAAGCAAACACGTAACTCAGATAAGGTTCTCATGTTTACTTACGTGCTTGAAGCCCATCAGTCTGTATTCTGCTGTTGTGGCAATCAGATAACTTGCTCGCAAAGCTACTGAGACATTAAAAATGCTTACGATAGCCAAAAAAGTGAATACCGCTTATGGTAAATGTCGGCAGACTTGAGCAGCAGTGAGGTTGTACGCGTAAGGGTATCCAGATCGTGGCAAGCGCTCACGACCTGTCTTTGCAAATATACTAAAAAAAGTTTTATAAACTGGAAGTTTGTAGAATACGATACCAGAAGGAAAACGAATAGCAAATAATGAAAGAAATGATACTAATATTTCAGAGGCAGTAACGCTCAATGCAAATGTCGCTGAGAGGCGTCTCGGAAGTACGAAAGCGATCTACAAAATGAGTGTTCTGCGAAGAGTATGTTCCATCGCATTTCATCCTCTTGAAATTTCGCTGCATCTGCAACTTGATGGCACTGATTAACAAAATTGTTTTACAGTTCTCCAAATGTTATCTACGAAAAGTGAAAAGTGATGCGTCACATCAGTGCAAGATTTCGTTTAAGGAAAAAGTACCATTTACAAGCCATGGTCAAGTCAATCTTCACATTATGCACTAATCATCAGTCGAAAATACACGCTGATTCAAAGAAGTGGGTAAAATAACGCTCTTGGTCTATCAGCGTTTGGTGGGTGTTTTTCAAGACGCGCATCGTTGGTCTCCGTTTAATTGATGGAGATCTAAATAGACTCAAGTATCTACAGTTCCTAAGATATGTTACTGCCGTAATTATTGGAAGACATCCAACTGGACGTAAGGTAATCAGTGTAGTACCAACATTGCGGATGTCCGTCCCAGCCGGACGCTACGGTCGCAATTTCGAATCCTGCCTCGGGCATAACCGAGCGAGGTGGCGCAGTGGTTAGCACACTGGACTCGCATTCGGGAGGACGACGGTTCAATCCCGTCTCCGGCCATCCTGATTTAGGTTTTCCGTGATTTCCCTAAATCGCTTCAGGCAAATGCCGGGATGGTTCCTGTGAAAAGGCACGGCCGATTTCCTTCCCCATCCTTTCCTCACCCGAGCTTGCGCTCCGTCTCTAATGACCTCGTTGTCGACGGGACGTTAAACACTAATCTCCTCCTCCTCTCCTCTGCCTCGGGCATGGGTGTGTGTGATGTCCTTAGGTTAGTTAGGTTTAAGTGGTTCTAAGTTCTAGGGGACTGATGACCTCTGAAGTCAAGTCCCATAGTGTTAGAGCCATTTGAACCATTTGTCCGTCCCATTCCACGCATGTGAAGACAGTTCCTCTTAAGAGAACAAAAAAATGGTTCAAATGGCTCTGAGCACTATGGGACTTAACATCTATGGTCATCAGTCCCCTAGAACTTAGAACTACTTAAACCTAACTAACCTAAGGACATCACACACATCCATGCCCGATGCAGGATTCGAACCTGCGACCGTAGCGGTCACGCGGTTCCAGGCTGAAGCGCCTAGAACCGCACGGCCACATTAAGAGAACATTTGAGAAGCATTGGCACGGCTGTTCAGGAACCGCAAAATAGTTTGCAAACTCACCAAACTCGACACTTCTAAACTTTTATCTGTGGCGAAAATTAGAAGAAGTCACCTAGCATTATCTCCAGATGAAATTCTAAGTGCAGTGTTGTTTCTCCAGAATCACTTTATAGCATTCAGCAATGGTCAAGGACAACTTTTTGAGCACTTGGTGTCACAGCCGTGATAATAAACACACGAACCGTAACTGAGTCAAGTGTTTGCTTACATTTGGTATAACAGCGCAGACGTTTGTGGAATCACTTCTGCTGACGCCGGGACAGTGGCTTGCAGTGCTGTTATCATGGTACTATTTGATCAAGTTGTGGCGAAACAAGCGCTGCATCGTATGAGTAATACAGAGACTAGCGAGTGTGCCGGGACTTACCCCAGTTCACTGTTACTGGGATAAACTGAAAGAACCAGAGGTTGTACGGAGTTTCAGGGAGAGCATAAAGGAACAATTGACAGGAATGGGGGAAAGAAATACAGTAGAAGAAGAATGGGTAGCTTTGAGGGATGAAGTAGTGAAAGCAGCAGAGGATCAAGTAGGTAAAAAGACGAGGGCTAGTAGAAATCCTTGGGTAACAGAAGAAATATTGAATTTAATTGATGAAAGGAGAAAATATAAAAATGCAGTAAATGAAGCAGGCAAAAAGGAATACAAATGTCTCAAAAATGAGATCGACAGGAAGTGCAAAATGGCTAAGCAGGGATGGCTAGAGGACAAATGTAAGGATGTAGAGGCTTATCTCACTAGGGGTAAGATAGATACTGCCTACATGAAAATTAAAAAGACCTTTGGAGATAAGAGAACCACTTGTATGAACATCAAGAGCTCAGATGGAAACCCAGTTCTAAGCAAAGAAGGGAAAGCAGACAGGTGGAAGGAGTATATAGAGGGTCTATACAAGGCCGATGTACTTCAGGACAATATTTTGGAAATGGAAGAGGATGTAGATGAAGATGAAATGGGAGATATGATACTGCGTGAAGAGTTTGACAGAGCACTGAAAGACCTTAGTCGAAATAAGGCCCCCGGAGTAGACAACATTCCATTGGAACTACTGACGGCCTTGGGAGAGCCAGTCCTGTCAAAGCTCTACCATCTGGTGAGCAAGATGTATGAAACAGGCGAAATACCCTCAGACTTCAAGAAGAATATAATAATTCCAATCCCAAAGAAAGCAGGTGTTGACAGATGTGAAAATTACCGAACAGTCAGTTTAATAAGCCACAGCTGCAAAATACTAACACGAATTCTTTACAGACGAATGGAAAAACTAGTAGAAGCCGACCTCGGGGAAGATCAGTTTGGATTCCGTAGAAACACTGGAACACGTGGGCAATACTGACCTTACGACTTATCTTAGAAGAAAGATTAAGGAAAGGCAAACCTATGTTTCTAGCATTTGTAGACTTAGAGAAAGCCTTTCACAATGTTGACTGGAATACTCTCTTTCAAATTCTAAAGGTGGCAGGGGTAAAATACAGGGAGCGAAAGGCTATTTACAATTTGTACAGAAACCAGATGGCAGTTATAAGAGTCGAGGGACACGAAAGGGAAGCAATGGTTGGGAAGGGAGTAAGACAGGGTTGTAGCCTCTCCCCGATGTTATTCAATCTGTATATTGAGCAAGCAGTAAAGGAAACAAAAGAAAAATTTGGAGTAGGTATTAAAATCCATGGAGAAGAAATAAAAACTTTGAGGTTTGCCGATGACATTGTAATTCTGTCAGAGACAGCAAAGGACTTGGAAGAGCAGTTGAACGGAGTGGATAGTGTCTTGAAAGGAGGATATAAGATGAACATCAACAAAAGCAAAACGAGGATAATGGAATGTAGTCGAATTAAGTCGGGTGATACTGAGGGTATTAGATTAGGAAATGAGACTCTTAAAGTAGTAAAGGAGCAAAATAACTGATGATGGTCGAAGTAGAGAGGATATAAAATGTAGACTGGCAATGGGAAGGAAAGCGTTTCTGAAGAAGAGAAATTTGTTAACACCGAGTATAGATTTAAGTGTCAGGAAGTCATTTCTGAAAGTATTTGTATGGAGTGTAGCCATGTATGGAAGTGAAACATGGACGATAAATAGTGTGGACAAGAAGAGAATAGAAGCTTTCGAAATGTGGTGCTACAGAAGAATGCTGAAGATTAGATGGGTAGATCACATAACTAATGAGGAAGTATTGAATAGGATTGGGGAGAAGTTTGTGGTACAACTTACCAGAAGAAGGGATCGGTTGGTAGGACATATTCTGAGGCATCAAGGGATCACCAATTTGGTATTGGAGGGCAGCGTGGAGGGTAGAAATCGTAGAGGGAGACCAAGAGATGAATACACTAAGCAGATTCAGAAGGATGTAGGTTGCAGTAGGTACTGGGAGATGAAGATGCTTGCACAGGATAGAGTAGCATGGAGAGCTGCATCAAACCAGTCTCGGGACTGAAGGCCGCAACAACAACAACAAGCATCACGTCACTGTAACGCGTCTGTGCGTAGCACACAAGTATTGCACCAGAATTAAGAATGAAATTGAAAGTTAAAGTTGTGTTTTCAAACTCTGTCAAAATATTCTTTAGTGTAACAATGTTTAAACTGTCAAGTCTCAGATTGATTAGGTCAATATTTTCACCTAAATACATCGTTTTAAGAAAAAAAAGTGGCGCTAAATAATAAAGCTAGGAAGCCAGAAATTGGTCATAATGTGCAGATGTGTGTCAAAATTAACGGGTACAAGTCTCAATGCGATTAAAGAAATATTTTGGTCAGAATCCATGGTTTTAAGAAAAATTGAAGGCGCTAAATACTAGACTTAGAAACGTGAAAATTTGTATGACACTTCAGTTCAACATACAAATAATAACTATGTGACGCCATTAAGCTACCTCTAATAGTTTTCGAGTAATTTAATGAAAACTAAATTTGGAACAAAAATGTCCTTGATTGTAGTAGATTAATTGTCTGTTATATTAATGCTAGAAATTTTTGGTTAGTGCACGTGATGAAACCTATTAAATAATACAGCTATAACAAGTTTTAGGACCTTGATGTTAATAACAACCGATGCAAGGTCTCTGAAAGCTGTAGTTCAGAGGTCATGTTCTATGGTCAGTTCCGTTCTGAAAATTCTAGAAGGCAAAGTTTTAATGCAGGCGGGCTAAAACTTTTTCTGTGATTTTAACCAACTTACCTACATGCATGCACAAATTACGAGGTTTCTAAATTGATTCATGACATTGTTATTAAATATTGTGTGTCCGAGAAAGCGGTCGTTTAGAGACTGCTACCGTGTGCATGCGCATAGGGCGGATGACAGCAGGTGTTTTCTTGGCCGTCCGCTGCGCCACGTAGATAAATACAGCCCGAGAGGCAAGACTAGGCTTCACTTCCCAACCAGCCACCGTAGTCAGTCAAACGCCGGAGTGTGCAATGCCTCGGATGACGTCAGAGGGAGGCTGTCACAAAACGCTTATTTTCAGTAATAATAGAAAGTGAACTCGCGAGGACTTTTCACCGTCCTGGATCGCTTAGATTTCGCAAAAGTAACTGTTAGTGTGCCGCCCGTAATGTTAACAAATCCGCGTGGCAAGTGGTGACAATTATTTTCTCTTTCGTGGCGAGCATTTATTTTGGTTAGCAGTAGACAGGGAGGAAAGACAATTTAGTAGGAGCTTATCGTAGAGGTCGCCTCTGAACTGCTCATAGTGCTGTTTAGAGGGCAGAGAGATTTACAGTCAGTATGAACATATGAATATTACGATGTTGTGCATGTGAAACTTTACCAAATATATGTATCAATTAGAGCTCAAAATCTTCATTTATGATTATAGTCCTTATCCCACACAGAAAATAGATAATAGAAACGTTTCTTTTAGTGGGCTGGACAAGAATGTAGACTTGGAGACTGGTAACTATAGTCAGTATGTTCTCCATCGCTTTCTGGCTGACCACAGAAATAGTTTCCAGGCTCTCGTAAAAGACGGCGAACAATATTTACATCAATTCCAATTTCAAAAAAATGGTTCAAGCGGCTCTGAGCACTATGGGAATTAACATCTGAGGTCATCAGTCCCCTAGAACTTAGAACTACATAAACGTAACTAACCAAAGGACATCACACACATCCATGCCCGAGGCAGGATTCGAACCTGCGACCGCAGCGGTAGCGCGGTTCCAGACTGAAGCGCCTAGAACCGCTCGGCCACACCGGCCGGCAATTCCAGTTTCCTCCTATGACTTAATATGATTATTAACATTATTATGATAACCAACCCGCCGGCCCACAAAGTTCTATACATGGTATGTCATTGAAGTTATCTTAAGAGCTTCTTTGAAATGCCACAGAAAACAATATATAGTTCTATTAGGAGAAAAACGTAGTCGATGTCGTAATTCGGCGACTGTAAAAGATAAAAAAGTACTTGTGAACGTCAGGAAATTCGCTATATTGTAGGCTATGAATTGACGAAAACCGCTCATCGATATACACCGAAGAGCCAAACAAACTGGTACACCTGCCTAATATCGTGTAGAGTCCCCGCGAGCACGAAGAAGTGTCTCAACACGACGTGACATGGACTCGACTAATGTCTGAAGTAGTGCTGGAGGGAAATGACACCATGAATCCTGCAGGGCTGTCCATAAATCCGTAAGAGTACGAGGGGGTGGAGATCTCTTCCGAACAGCACATTGCAAGGCATCCCGGATATGCTCAAATAATGTTCATGTCTGGGAAGTGTGGTGGCCAGCGGAAGCGTTTAAACTCAGAAGAGTGTTCCTGGAGCCACTGTGTAGCAATTTTGGACGTGTGGGGTGTCGCATTGTCCTGCTGGAATTGCCCAAGTCCGTCGGAATGAGCAAGGGACATGAATGGATGCATGTGATCAGGCAGGATGCGTACTTATGTGTCACCTGTCAGAGTCATATCTACACCCATCAGGGGTCCACATCATTCCAACTGCACACTCGCCATACCATTACAGTGACTGCACCAGCTTGAACAGTGCCATAAATTCATGAGGTTGTCTTCCTACCCGTACACGTCCATCGGCTCGATGCAGTTTGAAACGAGACTCGTCCGACCAGGCAGCATGTTTCCAGTCATCAACAGTCCAGTGCCGGTGTTGACAGATCAAGGCGAGGCATAAAACTTTGTGCTGTGCAGTCATTAAGGGTACATGAGTGAGCCTTCAGTTCCGAAAGCCCATATCGAAGATGTTTCGTTGAATGGTTCGCACGCTGACACTTGTTGATGGCCCAGCATTGGAATCGGCAGCAATTTGCGGAAGGGTAGCGCTTCTGTCACGTTGAACGATTCTGTTCAGTCGTCATTGGTCGCGTTCGTGCAGGATCTTTTTCCGGCCGCAGTGATGTCGGAAATTTGATGTTTTACCGGATTCCTGATATTCACGGTACACTCGTGAAATGGTCGTAGGGGAAAATCCCCACTTCATTGCTACCTCGGAGATGCTGTGTCCCATCGCTCGTGCGCCATCTATAACACCACGTTCAAGCTTGTTGTCTTATATAGGCGTTGCCGACCGCAGCGGCGTTTTCGGCCTGTTTACATATCTCTGCATTTGAATACGCATGACTATATCAGTTTCTTTGCTGCTTCAGTACATTTACTCTGAGTAAATACATTGAAGCCTATTTACTCATTCTTGATACATATGGGTGGCCTGTCTTAGCTGCCTGAGCCTGAATAATGTCCGCCGGCCGTTGTGGCCGAGCGGTTCTAAGCGCTTCAGTCCGGAACCGCGCTGCTGCTACGGTCGCAGGTTCGAATCCTGCCTCGGGCATGGATGTGTGTGATGTCCTTAGGTTAGTTAGGTTTAAGTAGTTTAAGTCTAGGGGACTGATGACCTCAAATGTTAAGTCCCATAGTGCTTAGAGCCATTTTGAACTGAATAATGTCCGTCCAAGTTCTCAGTCGGCGCGTCTACTAATTGAACCTCAGTGTACCATTTTTTTAGTATATTAAACTTGTCAGACCTAACCAGGTTCTTCTCTCGAGGCGCTTTCACAATCTCCTAAGTTTCAAACCGAGTCCCTATCACATTAAAAATCCTAGCTTTAGCCATACACATTGTAGCTACTGCTGGACGATTCCGCCTCTGTTTGCTGATCTCCTGAAACCGCTAGTAGGACGTAACCAGAAGTATAGTAAGTGTCACGTTGTTTGATTAACAATAGAGCAGCGACGAGACATATAAAAAATGTATGGTGTCAGATGAGCAGCTGTGTAAATTACATTACTGCACACTGAACTATTTTAACAATAGGTCCCGTTCTTAAGAAACTCCAGCCCAGCGTCACACACAAAGACGTTCCATCTGAAGAATTTAATCCACAGACAGGCAGGCAAGCGCAAGGCACAGGGAGAGAGAAGTTACGGGACAGTAAATCGTCAGAGAAGCAGCAATCAGAGATCTTGATCGACAACTAGGCCACCACCCAGGGTCCAGGCTTCCGTGAAAGAAGGCCGCCGCCCAGGGTTCAAGCTTCTGTGAAAGAGAAAGGGGCGCGCTTGCTGATAAACACCAGAGGTGCAAGGACGCCGCTACCGTTACGAACGTCGCACTGCACCCTATCAACATACAGAGACGGCAGCTACCCGCCGTCGCCGTCATCGCGGTGACAGCGCAGATGTCACCGCCAGTGTCTTCAATTTAGCCATTTCATATATAAATACAGCATATTCGTGGCCTCGTTTGGACGTAAAAAAACACAAAATGCTTGCAGCCTGAATTCTAGCCTATTTGATATAACCCCACTGCAAAAATCCAGCTTATAGTCTGAGTAAAAGTACTTGACAGTTGTCCGCCCCAATAGCTGAACGGTCAGCGCGTTGGAATGCCACGCACGGGGGCCCGTGTTCGATTCCCTACTGGCGTGGGAGATTGTCTCCCATCAGGGACAGGGTGTTGTGCTGTCCTCATCATCATTTCATCCCCATGGTCGACGCACAAGTCGCCCAAAGTGGCGTCGCACTCAATAAGACTTGCACTTGGCGGCCGAACTTTCCATGTGGGAACTCCCGGCCACTGACGCCATACGATCATTTCCATTTACTTGATAGTTGACACTTCATGCGTTGTAGCTGGTGTCCTCCAATCAGAGCGCTCAACGTCACACCCGAACCGTTCGTCGTTGCCAAACTTTCGCAACAATTAGTTCACTTCCAGTTTCTTGTCCAGTTTTCTTTCCTGATGTGTTTGACTCCCAAATCGTGCGTCTGGCCTTTTTATTTCGTGTTTCATCTTACATTATAACAAGGCCTAAGAGCTTGCACACACACACGCACGCACACACACACACACACACACACACACACACACACACACACACACAAAACGATGCTACCATATACACATGTTTCGTACAAGCACTAACCGAATATTACTGGATACTTCAGCACAAGACGCGACTCAGCGTCAGTTATACAGTTATTATAATCACAGACATCGGCTTGTATCAGATAAGCTTCGCACATTGCCTGAAGCCTAGTTTTTGAAGGCTGCGGCTTGTGCATGAGAGTTATAAATACAACCGCATTTTTTTACCGTGTGATAGCGTATCGTTCTGATTAGCGTAATTTGTTGAATCTCGAGAAATGCGGGGGGGGGGGGATTTTTTTTAGTTTGCTAAATCTAATCCAAGACGCTGATTGTCAGTTTTATTTAATTAATTGGATTAAATGTATTCTTTTATTTCTAATACTTCGCCCTTCATTTTCATCATTGTATTGAATTTTGGTTTGCTGTTATTTTTCTTCCTGCCATCCTTTTTTCGTTTGGTATCTGCTTGTGTCGCCGACAATCTGCGTTCAAGTGCCACCCAGGACTGCTCATCGGTTGGTAACGTGGCATCTCGTGCAACCAATGTGAGGGTAGTTTCTGGTAACCAAAGATAGCGAAAAATTACAGTTCACTTTTACCACTAAAACCGAAATACTGCTGCGGAGGATGGCTAAGCAGACAAATATATTATGAAATTTTTCTGCTTTTTAGTTGTCCTAGGCGCTACAGTCTGGAATCGCACGTCCGCTACGGTCGTAGGTTCGAATCCTGCCTCGGGCATGGATGTGTGCGATGTCCTTAGGTTAGTTAGGTTTAAATAGTTCTAAGTTCTAGGGGACTCAGAAGATAAGTCCCATAGTGCTCAGAGCCATTTGAACCATTTAGTTGTCCGGCCCCGGTGTGGCACGGTAGCTCAGCGTGTTCGGTCAGAGGGTTAGCCACCTTCTGTAATAAAAACTGAGTGAACGGATCAACGAACAACCTGAACCGGTGTCATCCGAACAAATTCAACGAATAATGCGGAGCAGAATGCTATTTCAGCCTGCACGGTAGCTCAGCGTGTTCGGTCAGAGAGCTAGCTGCTCTCTCTAATAAAAAAAAATTGAGTAATAGGATCAACAAAAAACTTCAACGATTGTCATGTGACGTCCGCTACGAGCAAATGCAAAGAACCATAAAAAAAGTGGTCAGCGCGACAGAATGTCAATTCTAAGGGCCCGGGTTCGATTCCCGGCTGCGTCAGAGATTTTCTCCGCTCAGGGACTGGGTGTCGCGTTGTTATAATCATCACATTTTATCCCCATCGACGCGCAAGTCGCCTAAATGGCGTCAAATCGAGAGACTTGCACGCGGCGAACGTTCTACCCGACGTGAGGCCCTAGTCACATGACTTTTTTTTAGTCTCCTCGTAAAGATTTTAAATTCCGTGAACAAAAGGCGACCATTATTTTAATTCTGCTGCAGGCTGTTGATCGCCAATTTCTCAAATACATTGCACATCACGAATTGTGATTAGGTTAGAACACGGGTTTAAATTCAGGGCTACAAAAACCATCGTCTGCCGCAGTTCTCATTGGTCACTTAAATGTGAATCCTGTTGATTCCTTGGGCAAATGGAGGGAATATTTTGAAGAGTTGCTCAATGTAGGTGAAAATACGATCAGTAATGTTTCAGACTGCGATGTACAATGGGATAGGAATGATGATGGAAATAGGATCACATTTGAGGAAGTGGAGAAAATGGTCAATAGATTGCAGTGCAATAAAGCGGCTGGGGTGGATGAAATTTAGTCGGAACTCATCAAATACAATGGAATGTCAGGTCTTAAATGGCTACACAGGATAATTGAAATGGCGTGGGAGTCGGGACAGAGTCCATCAGACTGGACGAAAGCAGTAATCACGCCAATCTTTAAACATGGAAACAGAAAAGATTGTAACAACTACGGAGGTATCTCTTTAATCAGCGTTGTGGGTAAAATCTTCTCAGGTATTATTGAAAGGAAAGTGCGAGTATTAGTTAAGGACAAACTGGATGAAAATAAGGGTGGGTTTAGGCCTCTTAGAGGTTTTCAGGGCCAGATCTTTTTAGCTTACGGCAAATAATGGAGAAGTATTACGTGTGGAACAGGGAATTGTGTCTACATAGATAGTCAGGCAGCAGTTAGAGTTGACGGTAAATTGAGTTCATGGTTCAGAGTAGTTTGAGGGGTAAGACAAGGCTGCAACCTGTCTCCACTGTTGTTCATATTATTTGTGGATCATATGTTGAAAACAATATACTGGCTGGGTGAGATTAAGATATGTGAACAGAAAATAAGCAGTCTCGCATATGCGGATGACTTAGTTGTGATGGCAGATTCGATTGAAAGTTTGCAAAGTAATATTTCAGAGCTAGATCAGAAATGTAAGGACTATGGTATGAAGATTAGCATCTCCAAAACGAAAGTAATGTCAGTGGGAAAGAGATATAAACGTATTGAGTGCCAAATAGGAGGAACAAAGTTAGAACAGGTGGACGGTTTCAGGTACTTAGGATGCATATTCTCACAGGGTGGCAACGTAGTGAAAGAACTGGAAGCGAGGTGTAGCAAAGCTAATGCAGTGAGCGCTCAGCTACGATCTACTCTCTTCTGCAAGAAGGAAGTCAGTACCAAGACTAAGTTATCTGTGCACCGTTCAATCTTTCGACCAACTTTATTGTGTGGGAGCGAAAGCTGGATGGATTCAGGTTACCTTTTCAATAAGGTTGAGGTTACGGATATGAAAGTAGCTAGGATTATTGCAGGTACTAGTAGATGGGAACAGTGGCAGGAGGGTGTCCACAATGAGGAAATCAAAGAAAAACTGGGAATGAGCTCTATAGATGTAGCAGTCAGGGCGAACAGGCTTAGATGGTGGGGTCATGTTACACGTTTGGGAGAAGCAAGGTTACCCAACAGACTTATGGGTTCAGCAGTAGAGGGTAGGAGCAGTCGGGGTAGACCAAGGAGAAGATACCTGGATTCGGTTAAGAATGATTTTGAAGTAATAGTCTTAACATCAGAAGAGCACTGAATAGGGGATCATGGAGGAATTTTATAAGGGGGACTATGCTCCAGACTGAACGCTGAAAGGCATAATCAGTCTTAAATGATGATGATGATGATGATGTTTCACATTTTTCTGTAGTTCAGTCATACGCTAAATAAAATAAATAATAAACATCATTCTTTAAGCTCTCTTGCTTGGTCTTTGACTTACATTATAGACAGCCACCAAACGTGTGCTCCTTTCGCCAATGCAATGAAAAGGGAGCAAGGCGGATGATTACGTATAGTAAGTAGCCTCCGTCACGCACGCAACACAGTATTTCTGAACGTCGAATTCTACAGAAAATATTACGGCGCTACGACCACGTCAATTAGGACATGAGTCAGAGCCGACTTTGTAGTGAGTGGTTGTAATTAAAGTGCAGCTAGTCATGGAAATCCAGTGTGGGCAATAATTATCATATGGCAGCGAAAACTTCTATATATGCTGATGCGTTAATGCAGAACCGATTTACGCTGGAAAAAACTTTGTTCTAATTTTGGCCACCAGGCGCAAATCTGGCGCTTAAGCATCCCGTTGGCGTCTCCGATGCTCATATTGAACAAACTGTATAAGCGGCCGCTAACAATAAATTCATCGTTATGCCTTTCTTAATTAACTTTTCTGCTCATGTTCCGTTCCTAATACATTACATTTGGAAACATTTCTATACGTCTTTCACCGCCAGATTTGCACCTGGTGACCAAAACTGAAACTAATTTTTTCCAGCGTAAATCGGTTCCGCATTAACGCTTTAGAATATCTACCAAGTTTAGCTGCCATACGGTAACTACTGTCCACACTGGACCTCTGCGAGTAGCTGCTCTTTAATTATAACCACCCGGTAGATAAAACTCCAGCAGGCGTCCGAAACCTTTTATGAGGCATGGACATGCACTGATAACCTAAAACATTATGACCACTACCTAGTGCGAGATCGAATGCTGCCTGATGGCACTGCGAGCAAGTGACGCGGTAAGGAAAGAAGGCTATATAAATATAGCAAAGACAATGGGAAATACACTCCTGGAAATGGAAAAAAGAACACATTGACACCGGTGTGTCAGACCCACCATACTTGCTCCGGACACTGCGAGAGGGCTGTACAAGCAATGGTCACACGCACGGCACAGCGGACACACCAGGAACCGCGGTGTTGGCCGTCGAATGGCGCTAGCTGCGCAGCATTTGTGCACCGCCGCCGTCAGTGTCAGCCAGTTTGCCGTGGCATACGGAGCTCCATCGCAGTCTTTAACACTGGTAGCATGCCGCGACAGCGTGGACGTGAACCGTATGTGCAGTTGACGGACTTTGAGCGAGGGCGTATAGTGGGCATGCGGGAGGCCGGGTGGACGTACCGCCGAATTGCTCAACACGTGGGGCGTGAGGTCTCCACAGTACATCGATGTTGTCGCCAGTGGTCGGCGGAAGGTGCACGTGCCCGTCGACCTGGGACCGGACCGCAGCGACGCACGGATGCACGCCAAGACCGTAGGATCCTACGCAGTGCCGTAGGGGACCGCACCGCCACATCCCAGCAAATTAGGGACACTGTTGCTCCTGGGGTATCGGCGAGGACCATTCGCAACCGTCTCCATGAAGCTGGGCTACGGTCCCGCACACCGTTAGGCCGTCTTCCGCTCACGCCCCAACATCGTGCAGCCCGCCTCCAGTGGTGTCGCGACAGGCGTGAATGGATGGACGAATGGAGACGTGTCGTCTTCAGCGATGAGAGTCGCTTCTGCCTTGGTGCCAATGATGGTCGTATGCGTGTTTGGCGCCGTGCAGGTGAGCGCCACAATCAGGACTTCATACGACCGAGGCACACAGGGCCAACACACGGCATCATGGTGTGGGGAGCGATCTCCTACACTGGCCGTACACCACTGGTGATCGTCGAGGGGACACTGAATAGTGCACGGTACATCCAAACCGTCATCGAACCCATCGTTCTACCATTCCTAGACCGGCAAGGGAACTTGCTGTTCCAACAGGACAATGCACGTCCGCATGTATCCCGTGCCACCCAACGTGCTCTAGAAGGTGTAAGTCAACTACCCTGGCCAGCAAGATCTCCGGATCTGTCCCCCATTGAGCATGTTTGGGACTGGATGAAGCGTCGTCTAACGCGGTCTGCACGTCCAGCACGAACGCTGGTCCAACTGAGGCGCCAGGTGGGAATGGCATGGCAAGCCGTTCCACAGGACTACATCCAGCATCTCTACGATCGTCTCCATGGGAGAATAGCAGCCTGCATTGCTGCGAAAGGTGGATATACACTGTACTAGTGCCGACATTGTGCATGCTCTGTTGCCTGTGTCTACGTGCCTGTGGTTCTGTCAGTGTGATCATGTGATGTATCTGACCCCAGGAATGTGTCAATAAAGTTTCCCCGTCCTGGGACAATGAATTCACGGTGTTCTTATTTCAATTTCCAGGAGTGTAGATCCAGCGACGATACGGGCCACAAATGGGGAACTCGTTTGAAAGCCACTTCGACAAAGAGCAGATTGTTATGGAGTAGTGGGTGGGAACGAGCGCCTCGGAAACAGTGAAGCTGATCGGCTGTTCGCGTGCTGCTCTCGTGATCATCTATACGAAGTGGTTGAAGGACAGTGAAACCATGGGTAGGGGGCAAAGTAGTGGACGCCTACGACTCAACACAGAATGTGGAGGTCGGAGGTTTGCCTGCTATGTACAACACGGTAGGTGGTGCTCTGTGGCAGAGATGACGACAGAGTACAATACTGATGCACGAACATGTGTTTCGGAATGCACTGTTCAGTCCACACTACTAAAATAAATGTCGTGTGACTAGGGCCTCGCCAGCCGATGTGGCCGAGCGGTTCTAGGCGCTTCAGTCCGGAACTGCGCGACTGCTACGGTCGCAGGTTCGAATCCTGCCTCGGGCATGGATGAGTGTGATGTCCTTAGGTTTAAGTAGTTCTAAGTGTAGGGGACTGATGGCCTCAGATGTTAAGTCCCATAGTGCTCAGAGCCATTTGAACCAGGGCCTCCTGTCGGGTAGACGGTTCGCCGGGTGCAAGTCTTTCGATTAGACGCCACTTCGGCGACTTGCGCGTCGATGGGGATGAAATGATAATGACTAGAACAACGCAACACCCAGTCCCTCAGCGGAGTAAATCTCTAACCCAGCCAGGAGTCGAACCCGGGCCCTTAGGACTGACATTCTGTCGCGCTGACCACTCCGCTACCAGGGGCGGATAGTGCTCTCTACTGAACATGGGCTCTGCTGCAGAGGAAGCCGTGTTCTCATGCTGACCCACCGACATCCTCAATTTTGATTGCAATGGGGACAGTATCATCAAGATTGGGCTGTGGATCAATGGAAACGTGTTGACTGCTCGGATGAAACACGTCCCTTATCAGACCAATGATGATCGTGCCCGGGTACATCATCATCCAGGCGGACAGCTGTTCGAAACATGTCCCACGCCACGAACATTGGCCGGTGGGGATAGTATTCTGCTGGCAGCCTTCACCTGGGCTTCCATGCTACCTGCCGTAGTAATCGAAGGTACCGTGTCAGCTGTAGACTACATCTACATCTTCATTTATACTCCGCAAGCCACCCAACGGTGTGTGGCGGAGGGCACTTTACGTGCCACTGTCATTACCTCCCTTTTCTGTTCCAGTCGCGTATGGTTCGCGGGAAGAACGACTGCCGGAAAGCCTCCGTGCGCGCTCGAATCTCTCTAATTTTACATTCGTGATCTCCTCGGGAGGTATAAGTAGGGGGAAGCAATATATTCGATACCTCATCCAGAAACGCACCCTCTCGAAACCTCGACAGCAAGCTACACCGCGATGCAGAGCGCCTCTCTTGCACAGTCTGCCACTTGAGTTTGCTAAACATCTCCGTAACGCTATCACGGTTACCAAATAACCCTGTGACGAAACGCGCCGCTCTTCTTTGGATCTTCTCTATCTCCTCCGTCAACCCGATCTGGTACGGATCCCACACTGATGAGCAATACTCAAGTATAGGTCGAACGAGTGTTTTGTAAGCCACCTCCTTTGTTGATGGACTACATTTTCTAAGGACTCTCCCAATGAATCTCAACCTGGTACCCGCCTTACCAACAATTAATTTTATATGATCATTCCACTTCAAATTGTTCCGCACGCATACTCCCAGATATTTTACAGAAGTAACTGCTACCAGTGTTTGTTCCACTATCATATAATCATACAATAAAGGATGCTTCTTTCTATGTATTCGCAATACATTACATTTGTCTATGTTAAGGGTCAGTTGCCACTCCCTGCACCAAGTGCCTATCCGCTGCAGATCTTCCTGCATTTCGCTACAATTTTCTAATGCTGCAACCTCTCTGTATACTACAGCATCATCCGCGAAAAGCCGCATGGAACTTCCGACACTATCTACTAGGTCATTTATATATATTGTGAAAAGCAATGGTCCCATAACACTCCCCTGTGGAACGCCAGAGGTTACTTTAACGTCTGTAGACGTCTTTCCATTGATAACAACATGCTGTGTTCTGTTGGCTAAAAACTCTTCAATCCAGCCACACAGCTGGTCTGATATTCCGTAGGCTCTTACTTTGTTTATCAGGCGACAGTGCGGAACTGTATCAAACACCTTCCGGAAGTCAAGGAAAATAGCATCTACCTGGGAGCCTGTATCTAATATTTTCTGGGTCTCATGAACAAATAAAGAGAGTTGGGTCTCACACGATCGCTGTTTCCGGAATCCATGTTGATTCCTACAGAGTAGATTATGGGTTTCCAAAAACGACATGATACTCGAGCAAACTACATGAACATTATTGCGTATCACATACATCCTTTTATTTTTGATGACTTCCTCAACGGCAATGGCATCTTCCAGTAGGCTAAATGCCCTTTCATAAAGCCAGAATAGTGCTGTAGTGGTTTTTAGGAGCATGATAGTGACTGACGCTGATGTCTCGGCAAAAAAATATGTCCGATGCGAGCACAATTGAACACATCTGGGCGTCAGAGAAACCACCGGCCTGTAATTTCTGGGAAATGCGTGACCTGTGTACTCCGGAAGTACTTGTTGAATCCATGCAATGCAGAATCGGTGCTTTACTGCGGTTCAGGGGTGGGTGTATACGCTATTAAGCAGGTGGTTACAAAGTTTGGGCTCATTAGAGTATGTTACATACGTATACAGGGTGAATCCGAATGCCACCGTTAATACCGGGTGGTTATGAATGAAGTGCAGCTACTTACAGAGGTCCAGTATGGGCTACAATTACCGTACTGCAGCGCTAGTTGATAGTTACTGCGTTAATGCGGAATCGATTTACACAGCAAAAATAAATAATAAAAATCTGGCACTGTCAATGCAAAAAGATGTATAGAAATTTTTCTGTGTGTAATGGATTAGGAATGGGATGTGGGCAGAAAAAGTCAAGAAGTGAGGAAGGCATAATCTTAAAATGTTGATTTTATTATTAACCTCCACTTACAAAATGTGTTCAATATGAGCACCGCAGACGTCGACGCAGTGCTGTATAGAGCCAGACTTTCACCTGATGGCCAAAACTGGAACTAATTTTTTTCCAGTGTAAATCGGTTTCGCATTGACGCTTTACCATATCTACCAAGTTTCGTTGCAATACGATAATTACAGCCCGCAATGGGCCCCCGTAAGTAGCTTCACTTTTAATTATAACCACCCAATATTTCAGACATGATTCAGAAATATTTTTTTTAAAGTATTTTAGCATAAGAGACCCTAGTCTCCAGTAACTCGTTACAGAGTAGTTGCATTTCGCTTAATTCCTTGTAACCGTTTATCTTTATATTGTTTCCAGTGAAAATATCTGCACAATAGCGCATATGTCGATGGGTTTCGGTGTGCATCTTATGTCCGTGACAGCTGCAGCGCACACTAATATTTTCCCTCAAGTTTACTACGTAGAGTAGAATTCGGTTCTGTCTCAGGTTTTTTTTCTGGCCAGCACTGTTAGCTGTACATTAACAATGATATACAGCAGAATGAATAGGTTTACTGACGAAGAGTCGGCTAATGCGCAACTCGTCCATGAATTCACTGTATCCAACGAAATAAAGAAACAAACTATTTGACTCGAACCCACAGCAATGATAAACCATACCAAAATACTCTTTCATCTGAGAGTTGTTGCATAACTCTTCAGTTTTCCGTTGTAGGTTTTGATAACTACACATTACAGTCTTTTTCACTATTGTTAAGATATTTTTACAGAAATAAAAATAATTGAGGTAATAAGCCGAATAAATCGTAATTACATTATTACTCTGTAACGAGCAACCGGACCCCATATGTCTCTTGCATCACAACACTCAACAATTTTCGAAGTATTGTCGGTGCCTTATGTGACACTGAAATGTAGACAAGAAGTATATTTACTACTACAATTCACAAAACTTGCCATACCGTACCCTAATATTTATTTTAAAAATGCAGTGAAGGATAACAATTGGCAACTAACGATGTTAACTGATGACGTAAGACAGCGGGACCAATAACAGAACTGCGATCGATAAACGTTGTCGTGACGTTACCTGAAGGAAAATACACAACGCGATAAATAAGTACGAATACAGGGTGCACCAGGACTGGTCAATATTGAGGGATACGACAGGAACGATCATTCGAAGCAAAAAATGCCTAGTAAACATAGACTCATAACTGCATACCTTCAGAGCTATGAGAAATGCTTCATCTTTATACTGTGAACCATTTCTCTTTTACTGTAAGCTCTTAGCTTTCCATATTTTGGGAGGCGGTAGAATGGACCAAAACGAGAAAAAAATTGTCTAGTACACATGACTCTAAAACGCATATCTTAAGAGCTATCAGCAACTTTTTCATCTTCGATACTGTGAAAGTAATCTCTTCTACTTCAAGATCTTTGCTTTCCATATTTTTAGAGGTGGTAGTACGGGTCAAAAAATACTACAAAATGTTTCATAGACTCTAAAATGTACATCTTAACAGCTAGGAGCTCTTGTTCAGTAGAAGAGATGCGTTTCACAGTACCTCTTAAGCTATGCATCTCCTGCCAAAATATGGAAAGCTAGGAACTTGCAGCGAAAATATATGTTTAACAATATCGAAGATGAAGAAGCAGAAAGCCGGCCGTTGTGGCCGAAGGTTCTAGGCGCTTCAGTCCGGAACCGCACTGCTGCTACGGTCTCAGGTTCGAATCCTGCCTCGGGAATGGATGTGTGTGATGTCCTGAGGTTAGTTAGGTTTAAGTAGTTCTAAATCTAGGGGACTGATGACCTCAGAAGTTAAGTCCCATAGTGCTCAGAGCCATTTGAACCATATTTTTTTTTTTTTTTTTTTTTTTTTTTTTTTTTTTGTCAGTCAGGGTCTGTGAGACAAGCACGAGAGTGCTTCTGCTATCATAAGAAAGCGCACCCCAGACCACAATAGTCCAGTCAACGAAGGAAAATCAGCGGAAAAAATTTGTGTAGTCGCAAAGTTTTGTACTGTGGTAGGGTAAAGTATCATGAACGACATACAAAAATTTCCCACCTGTGAAGCGTGGGCGTTGGTGTGGGGGGTTCGTTTAAAAGTCACGCTTTTACGTTTTTCTTCAGTAACTCGAAAGCTTGTAGTATAGGTAATATGAATGATCAAGGGCGAGTAGCAGCAATGAGGGCGTCCGATACAGATGTCAGCTTCCTTTGATCCCGGCGAGGGTTCGAGTCCTCCTTCGGGCATGGGTGTGTGTGTTTGTCCTTAGGATGATTTAGGTTAAGTAGTGTGTAAGCTTAGGACTGATGACCTTAGCAGTTAAGTCCCAGAAGATTTCACACACATTTGAACATTTTCAGCTTCCTTTCAGTTTTCTTTTTCGCAATTTTCTTCGATGAAATACAGTCGATGAAGACACGGAATGTACAAGGTACAATTTCCTCGGCCTCCCTTCAAGAATTTGTCGTAATTTGGAAAAACAGAACTATCAAATGCCTCTGACTCAGTATCTTCTAAGATTATAGTGTCTACTGCTGTTACAGTTCTTTCTCGTTCTGCTTGTTCGTCTTTACTCTTCGAAGAATACCATGCATCATTCAGAATGTTTTCATCTGAAATAAGGGAAGCACACAACAGTTCTTCTGGGACAGACTGTGCTAATAGCAATGTGGTACCCATACTTTTTCTCTCAATCTGTCTTTGGCTGTCTTTGTGCGAGGTAATATTCCCAAATCTTGCTTAAACAA
Source organism: Schistocerca cancellata (assembly GCF_023864275.1). Classification (NCBI taxonomy): domain Eukaryota; kingdom Metazoa; phylum Arthropoda; class Insecta; order Orthoptera; family Acrididae; genus Schistocerca; species Schistocerca cancellata. The sequence goes on from NC_064626.1 coordinate 1,070,409,403, forward strand.
CTCATCCAAGGTGAACCGGCAGTCGTCATTTCCCTCTACGCAACACAATATTTCCTCCATTGACGCATTAATTCCTTCAGCCTCAGCGCAACCACTTTTTCAATATTTAGGTGCTGAGCCTGTAAAGAATTTTCTACAGCAGTCTCGTGATACCTTGCACCATCAGCTTGTAGATCCCCAACTGAGCAAATACGTCTTCGGGTGGTGTCTCCCCATTCTCTTCTGCACGAACTCTAATTACAGTGTCGTAATTGTAGGATCGAGCAATGTCAACCTTTCGCCGCCGTTTTTCTTCTTCTGTTTACTAAAAACTTCATCGTCAATAGCTTCCGCATAAATCAGACAGCTACTTTTAAAATCAGATTTCGCTTCAGCTGAACGCAAACGTTTGACTCCAGCTGTCGTTGACGGCTGTTCTTCTGAAACGGCCTCTCGTAGAACTCTTTTAATTGACTTATCTCTGGTGTAAAAAAAATGGTTCAAATGGCTCTGAGCACTATGGGACTCAACTGCTGTGGTCATAAGTCCCCTAGAACTTAGAACTACTTAAACCTAACTAACCTAAGGACATCACACACAGCCATGCCCGAGGCAGGATTCGAACCTGCGACCGTAGCGGTCGCGCGGGTCCAGACTGTAGCGCCTTTAACCGCGCGTCCACTCCGGCCGGCTATCTCTGGTGTACTGTTTTCTGCAAGATGCATGAACATCACCATGATTTTTGTTCCTAAAACTATCAGTTTTCCCATCTTTTCTCAAATAACTGGCATTAACCAATCCATGAGTTCCTTTCTCACCAACACAGCCTAGGTCACTGACATCATTCACACAGATTAAACACTTCGTAGCCATTGTTTGTCGAAACATATTTTACATAAAAACTCTCTTAACTACGACAAATAAATACTCACTTAATAAACAAAGTCACTCTATTATTTAAACTTAAGCACGGTGAAGTTACCTTGTTTAATCACATAAGAGAACTGGCCAGGAAATGGTGGGGAGTGTACTCGAATATTCTGTGCGTAAACTGAAGAGCGAGCAGTTCTCAGGGTGGGGGAACTGACCTTTTCCAGAAGAAAGTCGCAAGAGTCGTACAAGAGACTAACAATCAATTTCTCTATCAAATAAGTGCATGACCGTATATGGATATTTGCGTAGATTCTTTTAGTGTATGTCGTTTTGTTAGTAACTAATATCTGTATTCCACTTAGTCTTAACGCATTTTTGTGGAAAATAAATATTTCCTAGACGTATCTATGCACAACACAAATCGTGGAAAATAATACTTTCCAGCTGTGTCTGCGCACTGTGTCAACAGTTATTTACAAGGCATGCTGCGGAAGGATCAGCACGATTGTAAAACAGCGTGTAGTTGTTTCCTGCTACGTAGTGGTGTAGAGCAGTGGTTCCCAACAGGTGGTCCGCGGACCACCAGCGGTCCGTGAGCTATGCCAGAGGGTTCCGCAAGATGCTATTAGAATAAAAAATATATTAAAAATATTTCGTACGATAACAGAATTTTTTGTTTTGGTCGCTTCCTGCATGAGCAGAGCTTTAGCGAACGCTAACTTCTGCGTCTAGCGTCTTCCTAGAGCCAACTGACGCTAGCACACTCTAGAACAAAACTAGAATTAGTGAGAGGCAAATAGTTCTGCTGTATGCCGTTAGATTGCGCGCGCTGCCTCTTTGCAGCTGACAACAGACAGTCACTTTACAAAGAAACTCGCATTTCAGACGACAATTGCCAGTGCTTTCACAGACCGTGAAAGTTTCAAGTTTGTTACCTAATGTTTCAGAAATAATGGACTCAAAGGTCAGATTGAACTCATCTCATTAAGAACTGAAAATTAAAACTATCTGTATACTGATGGAGTACTCTGTTGTAATTGTATTTTTTCAAATAAATAATACCTTTTATGAAATGTTTTATTATTTTTCACACATGTCTACTCAGTGCAATCTCAAGTGTAGTAGACTTGAAAGACCAATAAACTCAGTTTTTATTTTTTCCTGTCTTTTTCAGTTCATACTCAATTTTTATTTTTTTAAGGAGTTTGTTATACTAAACACCCAGATTTGAAGACAAAAATTTTGAGCAATAATTAAAAAGTTAACCATAACAATGATGGCTAAATTGAAAAAGTTATAAGTTCAATATTTTTTCAATAATGAATATGTCAATGTTTTTTTCTAAGTACCAAAAATAGAAAACGTATAAAAAGACTCTTAATTTGGCTTTTTTATATACTTGATACTGTGATATGACAAGGTACCAATCATGCTCGATGAAGGGGTCCTCGAAAAAATTTTGTTGGGAACCCATGGTGTAGAGAGAGTGGGAATCCACTTGTTCGCTCTTTGTTTTGCAGACGCACAAGTGACGGAAGTAAGTGACCTCATTCTGGCGACCTGCCTTCCGTCACATTGCTATCCTCCATCTCCGCTCCCTCTCATTACAAGTCACATCCCCTGAACACAATTTATCACTCAATATGGCTCTACTGTACTTAGATGATACAGTCATTTAATAGTTGGTCTTAAACCACTTAATTTAACAATAAACATTAATTTTATACCATTACAACATTTCTATTAAGAATTTGCGGTTTTTATATACACTGCAGCACATGAACTATTAATTCTAGAGAAAAAATGAATAGGGATTTTTTTGTAGGAAATTTACTGTGGTTTAATTTTGTCCTGGGAAACATTTTCACTAGACGCTGCAGTTTTCGAGTTAATCAAGAAACATGGAAAAAGGGGACCTTTAGACGTCCCCTCGCACCCCCCCACCCTCCCCTCCAATGTTCACACCCCACAGGTGGGGATTTTTAGTATGTTGTTCATGACACTCCCCCTACCACTTACAAAAATTAGCGACTACATGAATTTTTTTCGCCTATTCGCACTTTTTTGGTCTTCGGTGACTGGGCTATAGGTAATTTCCAAGAATGATTGCCTATCGAAGTCGCGGGGTCCAAACGACACATATCGAACGTGCGAATGTAAATCGATCATGCGAGTCTCGTGGCGGGCGTTATGATCAATTATTTGTGATCGTCATTTTTAGCTGTTTTCCGTCGTTCCTTTAGTTGCTCTGAATTACGTTCCTCCGGGAATTATTTGTAAATTTCTTGGGAAACGCAGACGATCTGTCGATAGTGAGTGTGATGTCTGGTGTTCCTGACGTTTCTTCGGAGGTTCTCTCACATGGAAAAATCAAATTTCATGTTTATACAGCGTAGAAAGTTGTTCGACTTTTTGCCGCAAATATGAAGTACTACCGGACGACGGTAGGAGGGACTGTGTAGACTGTGGTGCTGCGAAGTGTGTAAAACTTCGTAAGAGAAGTTTCGATGCTGAAATACCGTTTCAGTTTCATTGCGGACAGTGCGAAAAACGAACGATTATCAGGAAGAATATGAGGTTCGACTCTTGGAAATTATCAATCCAGACAGCGTAATCCTTCTATCTTGATATATTCGAGACTACATGTTGCAAGCAACAGCATCGGAAACAGAGTTGTCTGCTAATACCATGTGTGACTGACTATTTCGGGTTTTGCAGAGAAGTCTGTTATGCGGTAGTGACAAACGACAGTGTACCAATTGGTGGAGCGAGTAAAGTTGTGAAAGTGGACGAGTCTCATGTAGCTAGACGGAAGAACCAGAGAGGACGACCTTCAAAGAGTGAAATCGATCGTATTTGGGTATTCGGTGGAATAGAAAGAGAGTCCCGGAAGGGTTTCGTTGTGAGAGTATTGTCCTGAGACAATGTCACTTTAGTGGGTCTGATAAAGCATTTCATATTGCCTGGTACTAAAGTCATTAAAGACAGGTCTCAGTCCTACAAGACTCTGAAAGCTGAAGGATTCGACCACGAGTTCGTGAAACACTCTGTGGAGTTTGTATCTTCGGATGACCCCAGTGTCCACACGCAGAATACCGAGCGGCTATAGAAATCTGTTAAGTCTTCCATTAAAAGAGAAGGGCGTCCAGGACAAAGAGACGAACTGTACATGTTTCAGTACCTCTATTTCCATAACTTGCGTTTGCAGGGAAAAGTTATTCTTGCGTGATATTGGCACAGTTTACCCAGGCTATGGCAAAAAGGGAATTGTCCCTGTAGCGCACACATTACATGGACTTTCGCTTGACAACAACACTGACGACGAGTAAGGTATGGAAATGAGCGTTTGGCGTCATTGGCCGGGAGGCCCCTTTCGGGGCAGGTCCGGCCGCCTTGGTGCAGGTCGTATTACATTCGACGCCACATTGGGCGACCTGCGCGCATGATGGGGATGGAATGATGATGAAGACAACACAACACCCAGTCCCTGAGCGGAGAAAATCTCCGACGCAACCGTAAATCGAACCCGGGCCCGTAGGACGCCAATCCGTCACGCTGAACACTCAGCTATCGGGGCGAACGACGAGTAAGTACAGGTATTTTTTTCTAACGCTCTTGTTTTGTCGTTGATGTAGTGATCACCATAAATATACTCATAACGCCAGCCACGAGACTCACATGATCGATTTACAATCGCACGTTCGATATGTGTCGTTTGGACCCCGCGACTTCGATAGGCAATCATTCTTGGAAATTACCGGGCTATAACTCCAGGTGTAGGTCCATAGCGTCTAGTACTCAGAGAGGTTGGTTTCAGGCCCTCAGCTGGCCTCCATCTAATCAACACACGGCCATCACTGGCACAGACGCAGAACCAGCTTTCATCAGAAAACATAACAGACCTCCACCATGCCCTCCAATGAGCTCTCGCTTGGCACCACTCAAGCCGCAAACGGCGGTGGTTTGCGGTCAGTCAAACGCACGCTACAAGGCGTCTGGTTCGGAGCTCTCCTTGAAGTAACCGCTTTGTAACCGTTCGTTGTATCACTTTCGTGTCAACTGCTGCTCAAATTGCTGCTGCAGACGCTTTACGATGTGCAGAGCCATATGCCGCACACGATGATCTTCCCTCACGGGAGTGCCACCTGACAGTCCGGACCCCGGTCTCCTACATCTACATCTACATCTACATACATACTCCGCAATCCACCATACGGTGCGTGGCGGAGGGTACCTCGTACCACAACTAGCATCTTCTCTCCCTGTACCACTCCCAAACAGAACGAGGGAAAAAATGACTGCCTATATACCTCTGTACGAGCCCTAATCTCTCTTATCTTATCTTTGTGGTCTTTCCGCGAAATGTAAGTTGGCGGCAGTAAAATTGTACTGCAGTCAGCCTCAAAAGGTGGTTTTCTAAATTTCCTTAGTAGCAATTCACGAAAAGAACGCCACCTTTCCTCTAGAGACTCCCACCCGAGTTCCTGAAGCATTTCCGTAACACTCGCGTGATGATCAAACCTACCAGTAACAAATCTAGCAGCCCGCCTCTGAATTGCTTCTATGTCCTCCCTCGATCCGACTTGATAGGGATCCCAAACGTTCGAGCAGTACTCAAGAATAGGTCGTATTAGTGTTTTATAAGCGGTCTCCTTTACAGATGAACCACATCTTCCCAAAATTCTACCAATGAACCGAAGACTACTATCCGCCTTCCCCACAATTGCCATTACATGCTTGTCCCATTTCCTATCGCTCTGCAACGCCCAAATATTTAATAGACGAGACTGTGTCAAGCGCTACGCTACTAATGGAGTATTCAAACATTACAGGACTCTTTTTCCTATTCACCTGCATTAATTTACATTTATCTATATTTAGAGTTAGCTGCCATTCTTTACACCAATCACAAATACTGTCCAAGTCATCTTGTATCCTCCCACAGTCACTCAACGACGACACCTTCCCGCACACCGCCGCACCATCAACAAACAGCCGCACACTGCTATCCACCCCACCCAAAAGATCATTTATGTAGATAGAAAACAACAGCGGACCTACCACACTTCCCTGGGGCACTCCAGGTGATATCCTCACCTCCGATGAACACTCACCATCGAGGACAACGTACTGGGTTCTATTACTTAAGAATTCTTCGAGCCACAGTCTTCTTTCGACTGTACATTCTCGTGTCCACTGCTGCCAGCAGTCATACCTAGTCTTTCCACCATATCGAAGAAGGAACATCCAGCTTTTCGTTGCCCTGTTACACTTAGTGAGGTGTTGATAATGTCGTCTCTGTCGCTTTAAAGGCATTTTTGACTAACATCAACTCACCATGTCCAGTCTCAAAGCTAACTAGCGCTCACGACCGTTAGAGCATGTATTTAAACAAACCCGATTTGCATCCTCCCAGTGGCGCCACTAATGCCCCTCTTATGCGACATATTGTTTCATATGTAGAAAGAGGCCTACCAACTTTCGTTTATGTCCCACAACTCCTCGTTGGTGTTGCTATTTCTTTCCGTCAGTGTACTTGGAAAAAAAGTTCCAATAACTTCGATTTGCACAGAGACGTAATTAAGGGGTGTATGTCGTATAAATAGTCCTCAAAGGTGTTTCGATAGGCGTCTCTAAACTAATCTTTTTCTAAAAAAAATAGCTTATTAGCTTCAGGACCCCCTCGTCGGACGATGGGATCCTACAATACAGTACCGAAGTACCAGCGAGAACTCCATTGTTGAACGTAAGCGAGCCATGTGAACCAATCTCACTGTTGCCAAATAAAAATGTTACGCGATACACGCTATTCTGTATGGCCCTGGGAAGAAATGTCCGTAGCTCTCAAAGTATCACACTCTGTAGGGCCCATGTTTACTAGACATATTTGCTTGCAATGGTACTTCCTGCAATGCGTCTTTTCCGTCCTTAATCAGCATATCAGGCTCATAATTCTCCAGACCACGACATACAATCTGTTTAAACTTTACCCGTAATTCCTCTATGTCCATCGTAATGGAACTAATTGATGTCGATTCACTGTCTAAGTGAAATGCTAATAACAGGTTATCTGCTCTTTCTAGCAGAAACACTCTCCTAGCCTTCTTAACTGATTTGCTATAATGACATTACGATCGCTAATCTCCGTTTCTATACTGACGCTGTCGATAAGGTCCAACCTATTAGTAGCAACAAGGTCTAAGACAATTCCATTGCGTGTGAGCTGCTGATCTGGCTACTCTAGCCAGTTTTCAGAAAACGTGTTCAAAAGCACTTCTGTCTGTACACCCTGCAACTGATTCATGGACATCCCAGTCTGTACTCTGCAGGTTAAAGTCGTCACCAACTACTGATGCATAATCTGGGTATTCATGCGCTACTGACCATAGACATTCTTTGAATGACTGTAGAACAGTGACAGTAGAATCGGGTGGCCAGTAAAAACATCCAAAAATTTGCTTGGTTTCACCTAGACCTGTTACATGGAACCAGACAATTTCGCTGTCACACTCAACTTCGACCTCAATAGAGACAATATTTTGTCAACTGCAGCGAACACCCCTCCCTCACAGTGGCCTCTTATCTATCTTTCCGATATAAATTCCATGATCCGTTAAATATCTCCGAGCTTTCCACTTCCGGTTTCAGCCAGCTCTCGGTACCGAGAATAATTTGAGCGCGAGAGATTTCCTGGAGGGCAGTAAATTCGGGAACTTTGATATGAATACTTCGCCAATTTACTGATAAGATTTTGATAGTCGAAGTGTCTTTGCTCTAAATGGGTCTGACTTCCCATGCTGCGTATCGATTGGAGCCTAAAAAACCCTCAGGTGAAATCCACCAGTACTTTGTTACCAGAGTAGCTGCTTCCTTGTGTAGTGCATCCATGACCTATCAAGGGCAGACCTAAAAATTCCCAACCGATAACGCAGGTCTAGAAATCTGCAGCCAAGGCCGCTACAGAGTCGACGAATGCTTTGGTTGAGACACTCCACCCGGCTCCAACCCAAAGGACCCAGATAAACTCTGAGAACACCGCTGCAAATCTGCAAATTGTGAGCTCTCCTTGCACCTTACACATGAGGCTAGCAGCGTTAATCACTTCCGCCGGCCTTTATATGAACTGTGTGTGGACTCAGAACCCAGGCGACGGGCGGCGTAGGTGCTGAAGTGAGCCACACTTGCAGATGACTGCACTTTCGACGCTCGATAGCTGCAGGCGAGGCCGCCACCACATCTCGGATGAGACCATCCGGCTGTCTTTCCAGCCCTGAACGCTATCTGCCTAAGGGCCTCCATAAAGCGCCTAATGCTGGAGCTCCATAACTAGTAACTCCCTCACCCCATCTCCCTACATGTAATGTTTACACATGAACTACGCTTCGATTATGCGTATTTCAGAATTTTTTAATTCGTCACCATTTTTGAGAAAAGAAATAGTTGTCATGACTTTTGCAATGACCCTTGTATGCAGGGTGGTTCATGGATCGCGACCGGGCGAAATATCTCACGAAATAAGCGTCAAACGAAAAAACTACAAAGAACGAAACTTGTCTAGCTTGAAGGGGGAAACCAGATGGCGCTATGGTTGGCCCGGTAGATGGCGCTGCCATAGGTCAGACGGATATCAGCTGCGTTTTTTAAAAATAGGAACCCCCCATTTTTTATTACATATTCGTGTAGTACGCAAAGAAATATGAATGTTTTAGTTGGTCCACTTTTTTCGCTTTGTGGCAGATGGCGCTGTAATAGTCACAAACATATGGCTCACAATTTTAGACGAACAGTTGGTAACAGGTAGGTTTTTTAAATTAAAATACAGAACGTAGGTACATTTGAACATTTTATTTCGGTTGTTCCAATGTGATACATGTACCTTTGTGAACTTATCATTTCTGAGAACGCATGCTGCTACAGCGGTATTACCTATAAAAACCACATTAATGCAATAAATGCTCAAAATGATGTCCGTCAACCTCAGTGCATTTGGCAATACATGTAACGAACGACATTCCTCTCAACAGCGAGTAGTTCGCCTTCCGTAATGTTCGCAAATGCATTGACAATGCGCTGACGCATGTTGTCAGGCGTTGTCGGTGGATCACGACAGCAAATATCCTTCAACTTTCCCCAAAGAAAGAAATCCGGGTACGTCAGATCCGGTGAACGTGCGGGCCATGGTATGGTGCTTCGACGACCAATCCACCTGTCACGAAATATGCTATTCAATACCGTTTCAACCGCACGCGAGCTATGTACCGGACATCCATCATGTTGGAAGTACATCGCCATTCTGTCATGCAGTGAAACATCTTGTAGTAACATCGGTAGAACATTACGTAGGAAATCAGCATACACTGCACCATTTAGACTGCCATCGATAAAATGGGGGCCAATTATGCTTCACCCCATAATGCCACACCATACATTAACCCGCCAAGGTCGCTGATGTTCCACTTGTCGTAGCCATCGTGGATTTTCCGTTGCCCAATAGTGCATATTATGCCGGTTTACGTTGGTGAATGACGCTTAGTCACTAAATAGAACTAGTGCAAAAAACCTGTTATCGTCCCGTAATTTCTCTTGTGCCCAATGGCAGAAATGCACACGACGTTCAAAGTCGTCGCCATGCAATTCCTGGTGCATAGAAATATGGTACGGGTGCAATCGATGTTGATGTAGCGTTCTCAACACCGACGTTTTTGAGATTCCCGATTCTCTTGTAATTTGTCTGCTACTGATGTGCGGATTATCCGCGACAGCAGCTAAACACCTACTTGGGCATCATCATTTGTTACAGGTCGTCGTTGAAGTTTCACATGTGGCTGAACACTTCCTGTTTCCTTAAATAACGTAAGTATCCGGCGAACGGTCCGGACACTTGGATGATGTCGTCCAGGATACCGAGCATCGTACATAGCACACACCCGTTTGGCATTTTGATCACAGTAGCCATACATCAACACGATATCGACCTTTTCCACAATTGGTAAACGGTCCATTTTAACACGGGTAATGTATCACGAAGCAAATACCGTCCGCACTGGCGGAATTTTACGTGATACCACCTACTTATACGCCTGTGACTATTACAGCGCCATCTATTTCAAAGCGAAAAAAGTGGTCCGACTAAAACATTCATATTTCTTTACGTACTACACGAATATGTAATAGAAAATAGCGGTTCCTATTAAAAAAAAAACGCAGTTGATATTCGTTTGACCTATGGCAGCGCCATCTAGCGGGCCAACCATAGCGCCATCTGGTTTCCCCCTTCAAGCTAGATGAGTTTCGTTCTTTGTAGTTTTTTTCGTTTGATGCTTATTTCGTGAGATATTTGGCCCGGTCACTATCAATGGACCACCCTGTATACAGCATGTTTCAGGTTTTTCACACGTCTGTCTTCAAAACGTCAAGGCGAAGACCAAAACATTGCGCGCTATGTAGTAGCCATCAAGCTTGTAACTACATATAATCGTAACCTGCGCAGACTTGAAAGAGAGAAGGGCGTTGAATGTTATCTCAGGTTTTGGAAAGAGTGAAGAATGGCTTTGACCAATGACGTCATAAGGTAAGCCATAGATAAGAGGCAACGAAAATTTGAAATCATAAACGAATATTCGGAAAAAATAAATGTAGTGCACAGAACAAAGATTGTAGACATATCTCGTAAACCAATACTTAGGTCTCCTATATATGAGTCGTTGTGTTGGCAGAAGAGCCAACACCGTGTTACTAGGGGAGGCCGAAATGCACGCGTTTTAGCTCGAGCAGGCTGGCGTGAGGACGGACGGACTATACTGACGTGAGGTCTGGAACATGACAAGGAATTAGAATTCAGAAAGCGGACGTAATTAGTTTGATACATAACTTTAATCCATTAATGATGAACGTCGCTCTTGACGGTACATGATTCACAATATTATCTGTTCAGAATACGTTCATAGTAACTGAATATGGCGCCTTGCTAGGTCGTAGCAAATGACGTGGCTGAAGGCTATGTTAAACTGTCGTCTCTGCAAATGAGAGCGTATGTAGACAGTGAACCATCGCTAGCAAAGTCGGCTGTACAACTGGGGCGAGTGCTAGGGAGTCTCTCTAGACTAGATCTGCCGTGTGGCGGCGCTCGGTCTGCAATTCATTGATAGTGGCGACACGTGGATCCGATGTATACTAACGGACCGCGGCCGATTTAAAGGCTACCACCTAGCAAGTGTGGTGTCTGGCGTTGACATCACATGAGTCTTACCCATACTCATAACGTGATCTTATACTGTAACGAAAACACGAAAAAAAGAAATGTAGCAGTGATAACAGACATCGTACACGTACAACAAGTGAACCCATAGTTATAAAAGAATCTTACGTAAAGAAAAAATACGAAACCGTGATTTATCAAAGTCCATACAATAAATGAAATTAACGGAACAGACGTGGGAATTTAGGGGGTTTCTAGCGGATAGGAGGTAAAAATAGAACTACAAACATAACAACAAAAGAAAATACTAACAAAAATATAAGGAAAACGTACTACGCAACATGAAAAGTATGACAAACCGAAGAGTGATATTCTGTTCTTCAACTGAGGAAGAGGGTAACATTGTTACCTGTGAAAGAAAAATCAACCAACGAAACACTGGTATTGCCAACAGAGAAAACAACAATATACCTACACCAGAAAAAAATACAAAAGCGTGATTTATCCAAGTCCATACAATAAATGAAATTAATGGAACAGACGTGGGAATTTAGGGGGTTTCTGGCGGATAAGACATAAAAATAGAACTACAAACATAACATCAAAAGAAAATACTAACAAAAATATAAGGAAAACGTACTACGCAACATGAAAAGTATCACAAACCGAAGAGTGATATTCTGTTCTTCAACTGAGGAAGAGGGTAACATTGTTACCTGTGAAAGAAAAATCAACCAACGAAACACTGGTATTGCCAACAGAGAAAACAACAATATACCTACACCAGAAAAAAATACAAAAGCGTGATTTATCCAAGTCCATACAATAAATGAAATTAATGGAACAGACGTGGGAATTTAGGGTGTTTCTGGCGGATAAGACATAAAAATAGAACTACAAACATAACATCAAAAGAAAATACTAACAAAAATATAAGGAAAACGTACTACGCAACATGAAAAATACGACACATGACATATAGGCCAACTGAAGAACAGGGTGCTAGGTATTAACGTCAGTGAAAGGAACAACATACCTAAGATTAAGATAATAACATACCTAACACTGGTATTCTCTATTGTGTGGATCTAGGAATTACCTTTTGCTGAGAAAACTACAAGTCTTACATTGGGTAACCTTTAGGGTCTAGTGAAGCAAGGGATACAACCCGTCGGCTTTGACCAATGACGTCATACATTAGTCATAGATAGTAATGTCTTCACTTCGAGGCATAGATAATAAATAAAACCGTTCTGTGCTCCGGATAAGCGCTATCATTGTACATTAAAATAATTATTCGTAATGATATTGAGGTAATTTGGAGTATTAGTTTGTTATTGTAGAACAATGATTAGTGTCTTATTTTCATTATAGGAATGGATTTGTCTGTTTGTAGGTATGTAATGTTCGTTACTGTCTGTCTAGGCGAGCTTCGGTTATTCCTCGATATTACCATGTGGTTAGTTAACTTTTCCATTTGCTTCTTTCACTGCACTTCACCATTTTGACATATTTCACTGTTTTATTCCACCAATATGTGTATTTTCGTGTTGTGAAGCACGTAATAGAAATTTCTCAGCTGTCGATCTTCTTTCGTTTCCAAGCATTAGTATCAGTGCGACATTTTCGAATGTGTACTTGCTTTATTACAGGCAAAACCCCCGACACAACTAAAATTTGTATCCCGTCCTTCACTTCGCCTTTACACTGACGACACAACTAAAACTTGCATCCCGTCCTTCACTCCGCCTTTACACTGACACTATATGTGTCAATTGACGAGCAAGATACAAATGTTGCGTATAGCTGTATGGCTCAAGTAAAGAATGGGATACTGATTAGCGTCCAAGGCAACAAGAAAACTGTACCCCATAGTGAAGTACGGGATACAAATTGTACATGTGTCGTGTTCTTGTCTTCGTGTAGTTCAATTGAGTTACAGGTTGCAAATGTAACGTACGTCTATTTCCACCTTTTCGTTACCAGTGTACATATGTAGAGGTCAACGGAAGTCTGGTATACATATATTATATACGTAGGTCCTTCTGTCATCAGTAGTACTGATATGTACGTAACAAAAGACTGTTAGTAATAGCGGAGACGAAATAAACAACACATCTACAATTTGTATCCCGTGTTCCACTTAGGGTTTACTGAAGCGGAGGATACATCGTTCAAGTGAAGAACAGGACAGTACTTCTAGTGAAAACGAAGACATCGACGTACGCTGAACTTGTATCCCGTACTGCACTTAAGCAATACAGTTCGAAAGAGTTTCGAGATAGAACTGACATACATGTAACGTGATGTATTCTTTGCTAGTAATATATTTCATTCATTTCTTTCCATTGTATTTTGCAGAGAAATACTAAGATACAAACACGCGATATCGTTAACGTGAAAATACTACTGGCCCTTATATGTGTGAAGTACAGTTTTTCTCCCTTGCCTTCCCTTGTTTCCGAACATTCTTCTCAGCTCTTTCATCTTTGTAATACATGCTCTCTGGCCAATTCTGATGTCATTGGTCAAAGCCGACGGGTTGTATCCCCTGCTAAACTAGACCCAACCTTTATTTCGTTGTATCCTGTTTTTCAGTTGACCCCAGTTCTTTGTTCCCAACTTGTTTTAAGTCTGTTTAAGCAGACTTTCAACTCAGTTTGGCAAAAACCCGTAATGGCCCACGGTTACTAGTATAGTTACGGAGGATCATTTCTACTGAATGAGACGCACCTGGCCGCCGTGGGGTGCTCGTGTACAGAGGCCGCCAGCGACGGCTACCCGGCAGCGACAACCGCAGGTGCCGACTGGAGTCGGAGCGTCTCCATGGCTCGTTCTCTACCCTGCTGTAGTGCAGGATGAGGTCGTTGATCCTCTGCGAGAGCCTACGCGGCTCGCAGGCGCACTTCATGCCCTCAGCGCCCGACCATCGCCGCTCCTCCTCGCGGCGTGCGTTGCCTAGCAACGGCTGTGGCCCCAAGCGGTTGTTGCTAATCGGCCGTGGGCAAGGACACATCTGGCATACGCTGTTTACCAAAACAGGCAACAGACGAGCAGTCTAACAACTTAATACACCCCTTGTTGACAATGGCCTCCTATTCAGTATTATGCCACCTTGACCCTGAGCTTCAAGAAAGTCGTATTTAAAGTCCACCAAGAACTACTTAAGAAATATACCTTCATTTACAATCAGGCACATCGCAAAACTTTATATCAAAATGCAACGGAATCAATTAGATACACTACTGGCCATTAAAATTGCTACACCGCGAAGATGACGTGCTACAGACGCGAAATTTAACCGACAGGAAGAAGATGCTGTGATGTGCAAATTATTAGCTTTTCAGAGCATTCACACAAGGTTGGCGCCGGTGGCGACACCTACAACGTGCTGACATGAGAAAATTTTCCAACCGATTTCTCATACACAAACAGCAGTTGACCGGCGTTTCCTGGTGAAACGTTGTTGTGATGCCTCGTGTAAGGAGCATAAAAGCGTACCATCACGTTTCTGACTCTGATAAAGGTCGGATTGTAGTCTATCGCGATTGCGGTTTATCGTATCGCGACATTGCTACTCGCGTTGGTCGAGATCCAATGACTTAGCAGAATATGGAATCGGTGGGTTCAGGAGGGTAATACGGAACGCAGTGCTGGATCCCAACGGCCTCGTATCTTTAGAGGTCGACGTGACAGGCATCTTATCCGCGCGGCTGTAACGGATCGTGCAGCCGCGTCTCAATCCCTGAGTCAACAGATGGGAACGTTTGCAAGATAACAACCATCTGCACGAACAGTTCGACGACGTTCGCAGCAGCATGGACTATCAGCTCGGAGACCGTGGCTGCGGTTACCCTTGACGCTGCATCACAGACAGGAGCGCTTGCGATGGTGTACTCAATGACGAACCTGGGTGCACGAATGGCAAAACGTCATTTTTTCGGATGAATCCAGGTTCTGTTTACAGCATCATGATGGTCGCATCCGTGTTTGGCGACATCGCGGTGAACGCACATTGGAAGCGTGTATTCCTCATCGCAATACTGGCGTATCACCCGGCGGTGCCATTGGTTACCCGTCTCGGTCACCTTTTGTTCGCATTGACGGCACTTTGAACAGTGGACGGTACATTTCAGATGTGTTACGTCCCGTGGCTGTACTCTGAATTCGATCCCTGCGAAACCCTACATTTCAGCAGGCTAATGCACGACCGCATGTTGTAGGTCCTATCGGGCCTTTCTGGATACAGAAAATGTTCGACTGCCGCCCTGGCCAGCACATTCTCCAGATCTCTCACCAATTGAAAACGTCTGGTCAATGGTGGCCGAGCAAGTGGCTCGTCGCAATACGCCAGTCACTACTCTTGATGAACTGTGGCATCGTGTTGAAGCTGCATGGGGCTGTACCTGTACACGCCATCCAAGCTCTGTCTGACTCAATGCCCAGACGTATGAAGGCCGTTATTACGGCCAGAGGTGGTTGTTCTGGGTACTGATTTCTCAGGATCTATGCACCCAAACTGTGCGAAAATGTAATCACATGTCAGTTCTAGTATAATATATTTCTCCAATGAATACCCGTTTATCATCTGCATTTCTTCTTGGTGTAGCAATTTTAATGGCCAGTAGTGTAATATGCCCTGTCTGAAATATCTGGGAGTAATTCTGCATCGTTCTCTGACGCACAAGATTTGAAAGAATACGAGAACGAAGGTAGACGCCAGAAACAGTGTCCTTCGCAAGATCACTGGTAACACCTGGGGCTCTCTATCGCAAACCTTGAGAACGACGGCGCTTGCAACACGTTTCAGTGCTGTAGAGTATCCGTCCCCAGTCTTGTACAAATCTACCAACGCCGACATAGTTGATAATGGGATAATGAAACTTGAAGCCTTACTACAGGTTGTTTGAAACCTATGCCACTTGTAAAATCCCACCAGCTCGCAAGCATAACGCCACTAGATATTCGTCGTGAAGTGGATGACTACAAGGAGGGAAAGAAACAGGCTCATCAAGAAACCCATCCATTACATGGACACGTTCCAGGCGCCCAAAGGTTGATGTGCAGAAGAGGTTTTCTCAAGACCACTTCAGTCTTGCAAACAAAAGCACCTACAGCAAGGAAAGAACTGAATCTGTCGTTACAAAAAAGCAGCAATGATATGTTTATTTTTTGTTATTTCGATGTCAATGAATATTTAGTCTTCAAGGACTGTGTAGCACTGTGTATTTTTGTTTTGCAATGTAGTTTAGCATCAAAGTAAATTTAAAAATTACTGACCTGTGACTCTTTTGCAATCAATGACTATGTGTTACAATACATGAAATCAATCCTTGCAATAACATGTCAGTGTTAGTACAAAAATCAGTAAATATTATACACTGCAAAATCAAATGTAACTATTACTATTTTATTCACATTTTGTGCTATAGCTGTGTTTCTTATAACAATGCCGAAGTAGAAAACAATAAAACAAGTTAATCTTCTTGACCATCATCTTCATATTCACTGTTTGTCCCCCCCCCCCCCCCCCGCCACTCCCCCCTCTGTCGGCCATTCTTGTATCTGCTCAGAAAATTCCTTAGACTGAGGTAGAATATACCTTTTCATTTTCAATATACACCAACTCTGTTTGGAAGCATAAGATCCTTATTGAAGCTGTGAAGGAGCTGGAATTTCTATATAAAAAATACCATCAATGAAGTGCTCTGTTTTCACTTACCCAGGATAATATACATCACACTCAAAACTCATACATTTAGAAGGAGAAGAAGAAATTTTATGTTCCTTAGGAATTTTTACCAAGCTTAATTCAGAGGGGCAAGACCTTTTCTTAAAATGGTCATGCCACCATTTTTTAAATGCTAATATAGCAACATCGTCAACAGTTTCTACTGAGAAGATGTCTGTTTGATCATTATGGCATACCTTTCAGCTGCATAAGTCCTGTCATGACTTATCATCTGCTTCTTTATAGTGCCAAAATCTCAATCGTTTGGGGGGAAACTATGCTCACGTATAGGAAGTAATGTTTCATCATCTTAAATTTCTCAGCTGGTACAATTGTTACACAAATGCGAATCTTTGTGTCATTTTTATTTTGACCGGCACATCATTCGGAGAAAAGGTGAAGCCCATTCACATCTTTTGGGATATGCTTCTGGATATAATGGAATAGAAATAAGCAAACATCATTTCTACCTTTCCTGACTTCTGCTTCACTGCACACACAAAAGTGTGACTGCTTGGTTTTTGTATCACACATGCCATAAACGCTCACCTACAGCTGTCCCAAATAAAAAATATCGTGAACAGGAATATTTGGTAATGGTAGATTTTGCATGCAGTCGAAAGTCACCCCACAGACATTGCTTTCCTTTTCACTGCGTTCGGAAAAATCATTAATTTTACTGTTGTGAACCATTAATTTTGCAGCCGCACTTCGCTTTACGGACTCAACAAGATGTGAAATGTTTTTCTTAGCGAACAGTTCTTCACATGCACTACAAATATCGACCCGTGGGCGCCCAAATCTGAGACATATTTTCCTTGAAGTATAAAATATTTGTGCTTAATAGTGAAATCAGGATACTGTTGCACAAACAACTTACACATGGATTTAACATCTAGGAGGGCATATTTCCGGAATAATGCGTACTTTTCTTTGGAAAAATGTTAGTGTGATAACTGAGCTTTTGACAAATTTCTCCTGGTGTGGCGTTACCTTCTGTTTCCCATTGAGATCATGCCTTCAACTACCAAGGGTATAACCTTCGAACCCTTTTTTCTGTTACACTGTCCGGACCAATAGGGGATTTTTTACAGTTCTTTAGTTTTGTCTTGCCCGTAGTGATCAATTAGCGAAAATTAGTCTTTCTCACTTTAGGATCCTTTTTTCGGGGGTCTTTTGCTTTTCACACTTTGAATTTCTATCAGCTCTTGCAGGGAGATGTCTCGTTGACTTTTATCACTGGAACAGTTCAAGTGAGCAATGATATCAATGTTTACATCCTCGTCCACCAGATAAGAACTACTTCTTTCACCTAAAAGAGTCGAAGTTATAAATTAAAATAATGCTTAAACTGCGCTCTATAAGGATATATGCATTTACTTCCATACAAAAGTTAAGTTCACGTACACACTTGAAGTCATCTACTGTACTACGATGCGGAATTCTGTCTCCTTTCCAATTGACGCATTCCACTCCTTTCACTTTTGAATCACGAATAATATTCCTTTTGTATTTATCAGAATCACTTCCTTCCGTACAGAATAAATTTCGATGTCCAAAGAAGAATCACACATATTTACATCTAGAAAGTGACTTCTGAATGAGAGAATAATGACCTGCTGTTTGAAACTATAGTGCTATAAACATAATACAGTGACTACTAAGCCTAATGAACACATGTGTCGCCAAGCTACACATCCCCAAAATATGGTGGCGGTCTCGAGTCATTGCAATACTAAAGCCTGGGAAAGAACCAAACGATCCAAAAAAAATTCGACCTATCTCCCTTTTATGCCACACCTTCAAGATATTAGAACGGCTGGTACTTAACCGAATCGGTGCCACCCTCGAAGTGAAGTTTATCCCACCACAAGCAGGTTTTCGTGCTGGCAAATCATGCTGCAGTCAGATCTTGACTCTAACCCAGCACATCGAGGATGGTTTTGAGCGTGGTGAGATTACTGGAGTCGCTTTTGTTGATCGAACAGCTGCACACGACACTGTGAATTATAGGAAACTGTTAAAGAAAGTGTATGACCTTACTTACAAGGGAACCTCCCCATCGCGCCCCCCTCAGATTTAGTTATAAGTTGGCGCAGTGGATAGGCCTCGAAAAACTGAACACAGATCAATCGAGAAAACAGGAAGAAGTTGTGTGGAACTATGAAAAAAATAAGCAAAATATACAAACTGAGTAGTCCATGTGCAAGATAGGCAACATCAAGGACCGTGTAAGCTCAGGAGCGTCGTGGTTCCGTGGTTAGCGTGACCAGCTGCGGAACGAGAGGTCCTTGGTTCAAGTCTTCGCTCGAGTGAAAAGTTTACTTTCTTTATTTTCGCAAAGTTATGATCTATCCGTTCGTTCATTGACGTCTCTGTTCACTGTAATAAGTTTAGTGTCTGTGTTTTGCGACCGCACCGCAAAACCGTGCGATTGGTAGACGAAAGGACGTGCCTCTCCAATGGGAACCGAAAACATTTGATCGCAAGGTCATAGGTCAATCGATTCCTCCACAGGAAAACACGTCTGATATATTTTATACGACACTGGTGACGGCATGTGCGTCACATGACAGGAATATGTTGTCGGCTCACCTAACTTGTACACTTGGCGAATGGGTAAAAAGATTCTTCTAGCTTGCCCGATTTAGGTTTTCTTGTGGATGTGATAATCACTCACAAAAAAGTGATGAATACATAAGAGTTGTCACATAAACTGCAACAAATGAATGCAATAGTTTCACAGTCGCACAGTTTTCCCTGTGCTCTGTCAAAACATATGTTTTTAACGTTTTCAAATATTTCCGTGTGTAGACCGTCAAATCCTGGATATGTCCAAGAAAATCTGAACGTGTCCTGGAATTTTGGAGAGCGAAGTTGATTATGTATGAGTGCCTGAACTTTGATAGTTGTCTGGAAACAAAAAATTAAATTTTTCACTCGAGGGAAGACTCGAAACAAGGACCTCTCGTTCCGCAGCTGCTCACGCTAACCACGGGACCACGGCGCTCCAGAGCTCACAGTCTCCTTGATGTTGTCTAACTTGCGCATGGACTATTCAGTTTGTATATTTTGCTTATTTTTTTCATAGTTCCACACAACTTCTTCTTGTTTTCTCGATTGATCTCTGTTCAGTTTTTCAAGGCCTATCCACTGTGCCAGCTTGTAACTAAATCTGAGGGGGGTGCGATGGGGAGGTTCCCTTGTTAGGACTACCAACTAACATCCCTTATTAGCACCTTCCTTCAGAACAGAAGATTCCAAGTTTCATTACAGGGTAAGAAGAGTAGATGGCGAACACAGAACGGTCTCCCCCAAGGCAGTGTGCTCGTTACAGCACTGTACAATATCTACACAAATGATCAGCCAATAGCAGCAAGTACTAGGCTCTTCATCTTGGCCGATGACACAGCACTAGCTGTTCAGGGGCCAACCTTTAAAGAAGTAGAGAGAAAACTGTCTCTGTCAATGGATGAACTCTCCAAGTACTACTATGCCAACCACCTGAAGCCCAGTCCCCGTAAAACTCAAGTGAGCGCCTTCCACTTACGAAACAGGGAAGCGCAGCAAAGGCTGAACATCACATGGTGAGGAGAACAACTGAAACCTTGACCAACACCAGTCTACCTAGGTGTCACACTGGACAGGGCTCTAACGTACTGCCATCAATGTCTAAAAGTGAGACAGAAAGTCACTGTTCGCAATGCGATACTTAAGAAGCTGATTGGCAGCAGCTGGGGAACTAATCCGCACCTCCTAAGGACTTCTGCACTTGCGCTTTGTGTATCAGCCGCCCCTGCTCCTGTGTGGAACGCTTTAGATCATGCTAAGAAAGTCGATATCGCGGTCAACGATACTGCAAGGATCATCTCAGAATGCTTGAAGCCAGCACCAGTGCAGAAATTGTATTCGATTGCTGGAATAGCCGTACCCAACATCCGGAGGGCCACTGCCGCAGACTATGAGAGAACAAAGCAGGAGACACCCTCTGTATGGTCATCAGGCAACAGGATCTCGCCTTAAATCCTGCAAGAGTTTCCTTGCTGCGACTGCGCCAAAGGAGGGATCACCAGAGGCAATTCGTCTTGCAACATGGAAGAGCTCACTGCCCGTAGACGTAGAAGAACAGGAGCCCTGGCGCAAACCTACAATACCCTGTACGGAGGTTCCTCAACCGCCTAGGAGTGGACGTCCCCCGATGCAAGACCAACCTGAAGAAATGGGGAATCCTTCCAGCGAGCGCTGACACCTTTTGCGACTGCGGAGCTGAAGAAGATCCAAGGCACCTACTTCTATGCCCCCTCCTGGACAACCCGTGCACAATACAAGATGTTTACGAAGGAAATGCAAAGTTTTCGCAGCTGCTATTTTTTTGAAATGCTGACCGGACACCGAAATGAATGAATGAACATAATAAAGTATTGTTTCAGTGTGTCAAACATAAGATAAAAAATACATGACAAAGCAGCACAAGACCGCCAATACCTTCTGGATTCAGTCAGTTACACTTCCATATAGTCATTGCGAAAACGGCATGAGTCAATGACTCATGACCTTTCTACATGGAGTGTACGTTTCGAGCTCCGATAGCGATGCCATTTGATGGTTGACTGCTGGTTTTCTTGTATGTATTTATCCGGCACCCATTCAACACCCAGTTCCAATAAACAACCCAAATTGTGGATTTCTCGACTGCCCTCGCCCTTCGGAATGCATCTCACCTGGGCATGAACGAAATTAGATCGTGCGGAGTCACACAGCCGTCTTCGTCCTGAAGTTGAAAGATCGAGGAGTAGCCTTCAGAAATGGCGCGTACCCTTGGGTACTACTAGTTGTAACTGCGAATGACCCAGACCTTGGAGTACCTACTCGCTTGACAACTATGCCATCTATTTTACGCAGAAGTATTCTGCTGGAGGCTCCGAGCCCAACTCAAGTTTCAAAATTTCGGTCAACAGTAGTGTAACTGATTATTCTTTCGTTGATTTATTTTAATATTAGTAAGCATGTACTGTATTTATTTCTGACACGAATCAAATAAATAAATAACCGGTGACAGACAGGTACATAAAATCAAATAAATGTAACGTAATACACTTAAATAGGCGAAGAGATTCACAACCGTTCGATTAAATTACTGGCGGAAAACCAGTGGGAAAAGTAACTACCGTAAAATACCGAAGGGTAGCCATATAGCGCGACTTGAAGTGGAATGACAGCATAAAACAAACTGTAGGGAAAGCAGGTGCCAGGCTGACAAAGGGACCATACGGCAAGTGGAATTTTGTAGTTTTCTATATTTATTGTACGTGAAGTTCAGAACACACATATAAATCCCCCAAAAATTCTTGAGAAAAGCAAGGTCGCTTCTTTTCGACAGGCAGTGTAGTAAAATGCTTGCCTGCTAGGTTGGGTTTATGCCTTTCCGGCTGATATAGAGTTTTAAACAGATGTGCATATCCTGCTAGCAATACCGCGAAGTTTAAAGTACATAAAAACAAAACAAAACAAAAAAAACGTAGTAGCTCTCGAGACTGTAATCGTTGGATCGAGTCTCGTTTCAGTCAATACTTTTTTCGTTCAATTCGGGTATCTACGTGATTTAAATATAAAATCCATGAAATATATGCTAAGTAAGAGATACCTACTTGCTATTTTTATGGAAAATGCACGTTTTCTTCCTTACAATGTCATATTGCACACAAAAAATCCAGTTTTCGTAGCAAATATGATTCTTACTGATCTTTTATAACATTGTTTAATTTAAAAAAAACGTTATAGATTAAATTATTTTGATCCCTATTTTTCTTACCCTTCTTGGAAGTGTTCATGGAACATGCAGCTTTGTTTAAAGTTTTGGCAGGGCTTGGTATCGAACGTGTGCCACATAGCCACATGACCTCTTGAGAAAGACTGGCCTGTTACAGACGCTCGGAAAACTTCAAAGTCTATTTTCTCGAAAATTTTTGAGAGTTTTATCGAACTGCTTTTACTTATCGACAGTGGAGTTCTGAATTATTCACGTACTGTAAATATGAAAAAATAAAAAAAATCCGTTTGCCACGTGGTCTCCTTATCAGATTCATAGGCAGAGTGTTAAGGAAATAAATGTAAACATGGTCCGTAGTAGACTGTAACATGATTTTAATTTAATCGTAAGATTAGCTAATTTCGATTGCTTGTCTTTGTCAAGCACTGAAATATTCTTACAACCACATAGTAATTGACTGCAGCATGTAATTTGTTCAACCTCCGCCATCATATTATTTAATAAAGATATATGCATTTGGATTTTACACCAATTTTCATGTCGTTTTGGCATTTTTTATGAGCAACGGCGCTATTTCCACTATGAACTTAAGAGATTTTTTCTTACAGATTTTCGATAGCGTTATTGTCGTTCGATTGACCTATTCGTGTAGCGGAACTCGCAGCACGCTAATTGCGAAGACAAGGAAGTGCGTCCGACCGAGATAGCATCCTCGCGGCGGATTAACAGCCATGAGCTGATACAGCAGCCAGCCTAAGTGTATTTTTTTTCGGCGGTTTCTCTCGCTCGTTTAGGCAAATGCTGGGCTGGTCCCCCAGTTATGCCTCGAAGGATACAATACACAAACAGACACAGAAAAAAGTTTACACGCGTCGCACAAAGATGGTTCACACGACGTCCCTCCCTTGCATAGGGGCTGGGGTTAAGAGACAGGCGATTAAGCGAGGCAAAAATACACCGGCCCCGCGACTAACTACATAGAAACTGAACGCAAGTTTTAAAATCTCCACTTATGACTTTGTACAAAAGGCTTGAGCGGTGGAGGCCCTCACTGAACCTTTGTTTACTTTAAATCAATGCAAAATACTACACTTTTGCATGTCAGACGCGAATAAGCAGGATTCGAACGAAGAAATTTTTCAGCTGTGAAAAGAATGATGCTGTTAATTTTGGATCTGAGTCACTTCGCCCCTTTGAGCACTCCGAGTGAGCTTCATAAATACAGTTTTAGTAGCATGTTTGCAAATACAGAGCGGTCCATATCAATTTTGAGAGATGATAATACACAATTGGGAGGTTACATAAAAACATACAGAGTCCTCACAGCAACTGCTGGAAGTTCAAAAATGGTTCAAATGGCTCCGAGCACTATGGGACTTAACTTCTGAGGTCATCAGTCCCCTAGAACTTAGAACTACTTAAACCTAACTAACCTAAGGACATCACACACATCCATGCCCGAGGCAGGACTCGAACCTGCGACCGTAGCGGTTGTGCGGTTCCACTGTTGGAAGTGCCCTCCACCAGCATTCATGCACAACTGTACCCGTTTCTCAATATTCTGCAACGGTATGTGAAATGTATCCTCGTCAATGTTGCTTATTGCGTGTGTAACGGCCTCACGGATTTCTTAATCTATTCTTGTAACTCCGAAACTGGTTACAAGTACATGAAAATGTTAGACGTGTGACACGTTGCTGCATCTTGATGGAAATAACCGTCTGCCAATTCGACGTCATCCAGTTACTCTACAAATGTATTGAGGATGCCCATATAAACTGTATTGCCTACGGTTGTATCACAGAAAGAAATGATTATCTATGTTTACCAGTGTCACTGTTTAGTAAGCAAACCAGTTGGCTCCAGCTGCCTTACAATCGATAAAACTGGAACATTGCGCACACTAAATTCTCTCCGGAATGCCACTTGTGTTGTAACGCTTCCAATATGTTTTCACAATAAAAACCCGCTGTCGAAAAGTATACTGATGTTTCTGCCACATAAGACTGCAAACGAATCACTAATTTGCTCGTTATTGTCACACGGTCAGAACTACATATTCACAGACTTCACTAACTGCGACCGACGTTGCACCTAACACGAGCCGAGCAAGCGCAGCATTATACCCTAGAAAGTCACGCGCAGAAACAGACAACTTGCAAGCAACGGGCGGTACTCTTTTTTTTTCTCTCAGAGCTACTGAGGTCATTAAAATAACTTTCCAGTTTCTAAGAGCTTACGAAACGAAAATATGACCCACCGAAGTAGTTCAAGGTTAAATGGATCGCTCTATATAACGGTGGTCTTAGAGATTTTCTGCATTTTGCCTGTTACTGTCGCCCAAGCATAGCGACCATTCGGTGTTCGTGCAAGAGAAAGGTTGCCATATTTCCCTATTACTCGGGAAGTCCCGATTTTTCACTCTTTGTCCCGGTGGCCCAAAAAGGCTCAACCGGGACCCTGACCCGATTTTCAAGTAAGAGAATCGAAGATTTATATTCTACTATCTCAGTATATTAACAAGTATTAATATATAAAGTATAAGCAACCACAGCGTCTTACTCTCATACTAATATCTAGTTCATTTTATTGCAGTTGGCAACGCATATGACAACCATTAGTCACTTATTCATATTGTTGAGTAACTTGGGTGAGTTTCATAAATTCGTTTACCGTTGCAGTGCGATGTGTTAAATTGTATGAGTTCTCAATGTTTTGTGGTGCCAAAAGCGAAACGTAAGTGCTCTTTCAGCCGGGGAAATATTGCCCTTCATAAAAAGATACGACACAGATGGGGAAGCATTCTGCAAAATTTGTTCTTGCTATTTTTTAATTAAGTCTGGCGAGAAATCTGACAAGTCATCACATTGATCCCCAAAAGCACAAAGAAATTACTCAAGGAGAGTATGTAAGTAACTTGTACTTTGTTCTTTTCGAATACCGTATATTTATACAAGTATTATGCTCAGCAGTGATGCTTAGATTAATATTTCCAGGTGTTTGAAGTCCCTTCCCGCCATCATCTTAAGATTGGGTTTTTGTGGGGTACCAACATTGCTGGCAACTCGATGCAAGAGTCAAGAAACGTTTGAGAACTAGAATATAGCACGAGCGGATAGTTCCAACAACTATGACCCAATGAATTCCTAGTTAACGGGCTCATGGCTCATTAAATTACACCTGGATTATAAAGGAGTTCGCATCTAAAAAAAGAAAGTAGGTATAATTTTATAAAAAAGAGAAGTTGTTTGATTTTTTTGACATTAAAATTTTCTACTTTACGCAAAATTCAAAATAAAAAAATTTGGAGGAAGGGCCTACGAACGCTATCCGGGACCCGGGAATCCTAGCGCTTCGCCTGCCTTTGGTTTCCCTGACGACTGTTGCATTAGAAGGGACATCTGGCCACAACGTTAAAACGATAAAATGAAACTACCAGATCGTAATTCGACGATAAGGCGTTTTATGACCGATCCGACAAAGCAGTTTCGCACGTTCAGATTTTAAGAGGCGATCTGTGGCCGGGATTCCACGTTAAACTCATTGTACTGCTAAATATGAATACTGTATGTAGACTACTTTCCGCATATAAAAAATACGGAGATACGACTAAGCCACAAATAGATGTCTGCAGTTAATAAAGCGAGAAATTAAAAGAACAGAGAAATATTATTTTTTAAGTATTTGTTACAGTCTGTATCTCTAATCCAATGGTCGTCGAACTGCACCCCGCTGGCAGCATGCACCCTAAATCAAGTGATCCTGCGACCCATGGCTCTAAGCCGTATTTTATAACACCCATACAGGAACGAACAGCCTAATCCAAAAACGTCAACGTTAAGAGTTTCTTAAGAATGTAGCTTCCCTGCCCAGTAAAACCAATGATACTTACAGGGACGGTAATATATGTAGCAATACATGCTTAATTTTAATTGATGTCGTTGAATTCGGTTGTGAGTTAAATGAAATTGATCGCGTACCTCAGGGGCAAGAGGAATACATGACGGTTAGAGGATGAGAGAGGGGGGAATGTTTTGTTGTTTGTCTTTCAATACTGACAACTCCAGGACACGTTCAGTTCCTGCCGATCAGCTGCTGTGGTATAAATTTTGCCAAGGAAGTAATATGTCTTCGCGAATGCACAATGTAGAATTGGTCATCTTCAAATGCGGTACTTATTTGTAGCAATATCAAAACAAGGAAAGGTACCTGTTACATACAGGAAACGAGAGGTTTTGCGAACGATCTGTTTTATAAACAAACTAAAGATGCATTATATTCTATCAAAACATAAACCCAAGAAGTTGTTCCTTCCAGCTGAATATTTGTAATTGTTGCATTCATATCTCCACTTATTGTTGCTCTTAGATATCCGTAACTGGCTCAAGTTATGACTGTTGTCCTAGGTGGAAAGTAATGCAAAGACACAGGCGGTATTTCAGTTGAGGCCCGCGAAAATGTTATAGCGCCATTACATGTACACTAAGTACAGGAAATATAGTTTACCGAAGAGACACTAGTCTTATTACGAGAATCCAGAATGCTCTTTACTTAGTGTCTACAACTTCATACATTGTTTTACGTTGACGGACAATCTTTAAATGAGTTTTCTAGTCAACACTATTTCAGCTAAGATTTCAGTAAGTTTTTACTCTTTGGCTTTCAAGCAAGAGCTTGAAAAAATAATTGCTTCGTGCACTCGGAGGATTGTGACCAATATACAAGGAATCTCAGGCATATGTATTTTATACTTTCCATGTGATAGGTCTGCTAAAAACGGCGTCGCAGTTTCACTAGAGGCTTCACATTTACTGAGCTCTTAATAATATCTAAGCAAATAATTAGTTTATAATTTGATATTGGAGCACTCTGATAACAGAAAAAAATTCGAATTATTAAATTTTAAAGTATGTTATTTCATACACTGAATATACGTAAAAATCACAGCTGCTTAAGGTATCTTTTAGACAGAATCATACTAATTTCTTTTCTCTACTGTTATTTAAATGAGCAGTGGTCGAAATGTTACATAGAAAAACTGCATGAATATTATCATAATTATCATACAACGGTAAAATTGTTTAACTTTCCTTAGTTTACGCAACGAACTGGTTGTTCTGAAAAGTATCAAAATTATTTAGTTGTAATAGATACCATTTATCTTAAACTATTTTTTTTATTTGTTATCAGATTTACAGATATCAAAATTCACAAAGACTGATAGTTTTTCCTCATTTAAAGTTTATAGTTTCAGGTGCAGGAGAGATGAATACATTTCTTTTCATTTTTCTCTACACCATCACCATGCTATCACTAGTTAGCTGTAATGTTTCCGAAATACCAGAGTATCGCAGCTCTCACCAAAGATTTTTGCTCGCGCTAGAGATAGTTTTATGAAAATACATTCTTAATTTAAAACAGCTTATGTAAATGTATTCTTCGTGGAATCCTTACAGCTATCAGACTGCGAGATGAGCACCAACTATGAACATGCTTCTCTCTGCGTTAGCAACTCTTCAATCTCTAAAATCAAATTCAGCGCAATTTCAAGGGAAAACAAGTTTAGGCCTAAGTATGGATGCTGAAATACGACTCTCGCTCAGTACAAAGCTCTTCGAGTATTTTCTGATTTGGCGGTAGTTCAGTTACAGCCTATAATGGAGGAAGCTGCTGAATTCAAGTAGATCATACACTGAAAAGGCTTGCAGGACAGCGTGAGGCGTACAAAAAACAAATTGAAGGATCAACCGAGCTTTCGTCTCATTATGATCACAGCATAGGGTTTTCGTTATCAGTGACCACGAGTATCATCCTTAATCCAAAATAACGAACTGCAGTCCAAATTAGCACCATTCAATGTGGCCTCAAGCTACGAAACGAACCCACAAGTTTTAACATGAATTTTCTAACACAGCTTATCATTTACTTAACGTCGATAATTTCGTTAGGGCAGCAACATAATTCATAGTATTTCTGAAAAGTACCTGTTTATTGCTCAGGCAACTTTTGAGTTGAACTTGAAACTCCTACATCACCAGAAAAAAAGATATAAACGTAATTTATATGGCGAAATCATTGTATTACACAAAATCACATATTCTCTGTCACAGAAAGTTGCGGTTAATAGCTTTGGACCAGTTTCAGTGTCACTGCTATTGCACTCACGTTACTCGCGTGTCTCCACATTCCGGCAGAAAACTGAAGTTTTCATGGTTTACATAGACCATAACGTAATTAAAGTAGGTCGCAAGTTCATGTCACAATTGTCATTAATAAAAAATATGTATAGAGAACGTACCTTAAAGAATCCATTATGTAACGATGCGCTCTCAATATTGATGGTTCCAATATAGATAAAAAATAAGTTAAATGTCGGACTCACCTATGTGTTACTGCAATAAATTTTAAGAAACATTTTGTTGCCTTGACTTAGCTCCAGGAGCCATATTTCCAGAGGTGTTACTACACAGAGACGTCCTATCCGTGTTGTCAAACGTTCGTGACCATAAACAACTGCTATCTCTCAGAACAGAAGCTTAAATCAAAAACTTCAAGAGACCCAAGGTGTATTTGTGACTATAGATTAAAATGTCCCGTTATGAGCAGAAAGAACATTTTAGTAAATAACTGCCATTAGTTTCTAACACACGTTACTATCAGAATAGCAGCTTGCTTTCATATATTAGATCCAACAGTTTTGTTGCTTATCAGATTACGTTCTCGTTCGTTTGCTGAAAAATATGAGACGTAGTACGTTTCAATGGATATTTGGTTTTTAAAATAATGTATTTAGTAAGATACAATAATATTTCGTTGTCTTTTATTTAAACGGTTTTTTTTAATGGACTTGTAGTCCGGGGTGATATGTTACAATACAGCATCACCGGTCTATTGCGGTCTAACTGTGTTGGTGAGGCAGTAAATTTCCTCAGGGCAGTGACTGCGTCACTGCAATTCACTTTGGAGGTGTGGCGGTGGGACTTGTAGTCCCGTACCACCCTCTGACGGTGATAGTACTACATGAGTCAGGTAGAAATTTTGCCTAACATGGGCAGGTGAAGGTGTGACGGTGGGATTTGTAGTCCGTACCGTGGCGATGCATGATTTAAACGGACGAGTGTCACAGATTTTGTTTATACAATTACTAGTTTCACCTGCGGGCTATTATCTACAGGCAGGGCAGGTTTAAGAGCCAAGAGAGACAAGAATCCGCTTGGGGCACCAAGCTGAGAGGGGCCGTCATAAAGTGAAAAATTTGTACACACGGTGTATCATAATTAGTAGCGAATACAACCCATTTCCACGTTGTTACTAGATTTAGATTAGTTTTTAAAGGTCTTAACGAAGAGCCCAAGGAACTGGCGTTCCTGTATGAGAGGGGGGGGGGGAGGGAGGAAAGGACGGATATCGCCAAATGATATGTCAGTTGCGTGGAAACTTTTCTCGAACCGGCCCTGTCTACGGCCATCATAAGATCTTGTGTTACGATGCTTCTTATGCCACTTAATATGAATATGTCTTTAAATTCCATTTGAAACTAGTAATTGTATAACTAAGGCCAGCAATTGTCGTCCGATTAAATAAAGAAAACTAAAAAGAACTATTACCGTACATCATTCACGTCAATTACGTCGTAATCACAAAATATATCGGTCTGTTCCCTAGTCTGCTTTCACGCTGACAGTTTCAAAGATGGTACGTTGAAGTTAATTCATTGTGTTCTGTAGTGGCTTGTTGTGAAACGGTTTACGGCAACTTGAATGAACATCTTGGAAATAACATCTTAAGATATTTTGCAGTGTAAATATGTTTTTCTACAGTAGTATTTATTTCATCAGTTGCGACCTGTGTGACGTTTACTACGATATTTGTAGTAATGATAACGGAGTCAAAACGCTTGAAAATATATACGCACTTGTTTCCATTAGACTTAACACTGTGTTCAATTTTACACTAGCCGAATGCCCCTATAGTGAGAATTAATCACTGAAATTTTAAGCAAGCTTAAAATGCTGTGTTCGAAAAAGGAACATGTTACTGTTGTTCTTCAGTAATTTTCATTTCCTCACTAAGGTTTGTCTTCTTCAGGGGGGGGGGGGGGGGGGGCATAATGCGTGCAGAACAGAGATTTTTCGTCGTACTGCGCATGACGTTGGCGTCGAGAAACTCCGCTCAGTTCGCGCGCGCTTTCTTATGTGTTGAAGCAAAAGTTTTGAGTTGTTGCTGTTTGTTATCGTGTTGAATCGAGTTTATTCTTTCCGCGACACTTAGCAATGCCGAATTGTGCCGTGGCTGTGTGTGAAACTACAATCAGAAGACTAAAAGGAGTAGTATTTCCTATCATAAGTTTCCGAAAGATCCTGAAACATGTGCACGGTGGGTTCAGCTCTGTAGAAGAAGTGATAGTATTAACATTAAAAATGCTACTATCTGTAGCGTACATTTTAAAGAAGACGATTATTTACGGGATCTCCAAGCTGAATTAATGAAACTTCCGCCTAAGAATATCTTAAAGCCGACTGCAGTTCCTTCATTGCACCTCATAAAAGCCACATCTGCAGCTGCTGCTGCTGCTTCGTCTTCTGTCCAAGAACGAAATGACAGAAGGAAAGATCGTGAAACACTTAAACGTGCACTTAACAGACTAGCTTCACTGTCACCGAAGAAACAAAAAGTGGATCAAAGCACAGAAACTGAAAAAGGCCGCATCGAGGATGAAATGAAGAGGCTTCATAAGGAATTATCGCTACAGACAGAAAAAAAAGCGTTTAATAGATGAAAACAACACGCTGAGAACGAGAAAAAAATTACTGGCTCATGCATTAAGCAGACAGAGATGCCAAAGCCTTCAGTATCAACAAAGTACTAAAGTGACAACTGAAGTACACCAAGTTTAAAAAAAAGTGTTTACGAACGCACAAATTGAATGTCTTCTGAAATCAAAGAAGAGCACCCATTGGACCCAGGAAGATATAAGCAAAGCCTTGCTTCTGCGCTCTCTGTCCAGAAAAACTTATATTTATTTAAGAAATATAATGGGAATACCATTACCTGCATTTTCTACGTTAAAACGATGGATATCCAATTCTTTTCGTTGTGTTCCCGGAATTTTGACAAATGTATTGTACTTAATGAAAAAGCAAGCAACAAACTTAAGTCAAGCAGAGAAGCTATGTGTGTTAAGCTTTGACGAAATGAATGTGAACAGTCGCATATGCTACGACCAAGAAACTGACACAATATACGGACCACATAGCCAGGTACAGGTTGTTATGGCACGTGGTTTGTGTGGAACCTGGAAGCAGCCCGTATATTATAACTTTGATACTACGATGAATCGGGATTTACTGATCAGTATCGTCAGAGAGACGCAGAAAGTGGGAATAGTCGTAGTTGGTATAGTGTCTGATTTGGGGGGTAAAAATGGGAAAGTGTGGAAGGAATTCCACGTCGACTACACAAGCACGTGCTTCACCAACCCAGATGATGAAACGAAACGTATTTGGATATTTGCTGATGTACCACATATGGTGAAACTTCTCAGAAACCACCTTTTAGATGATGGTTTCTCATTAAGTGACGGAAGAACGATAACAAAGCGCGTAATCGAGCAGCTATTGTCGAAAGATAATGGAGAACTGAAACTGTGCCCTAAGCTTACTGCTCATCATCTGACAATTTGTGGAAGAGATCGACAGCGCGTTCATCTTGCTTGCCAACTCTTTTCCAACACTGTATCAGAAGCAATTTCTTTTGTAATGCCTGAAGAAGAAGACACGGCAGAATTCTTCAAATTGATGAACGACACTTTTGATGTTATGAATTCGAGGGTACCTGTCGGCAAACGACCAATTTCAAGTGCTTTTGGATTGTATAAGGAGACACAGGAGGAAGTTCTTCGCAGATTCTACTCCGTCTGTGAAAAAATGAGAGTGGGAAATCATAAAACTTTACTTCCTTTCCAAAAGGGATTACTCACCTCGATTCGGTCACTGCTGGGTTGTTTTTCGGATTTAAAACATGGCTACGGTTTGAAGTATGTATTGACCTCAAGGTTCAACCAAGACTGCCTTGAAAACTTATTTTCCCAGATAAGAGCAACTGGCAGAGCCTATGATCATCCCTTACCAGTGGAATTTAAAAGCCGTTTGCGTATTTTAGTTATGAACAAAAGTATTGCTGACATTCAGTTACGCAGTTCTTGTCCAGTCTCAGCGGAAACTGATACAAATTATTTGACTTCCAACCTGTTTACAGGACTTGTGCCGGGCATTGAGGAAGCGTTGTCAATGATAGAAGGTGATCAACAAATGAGGGACATTACACTACATGCCACCTTTGATAGAAGATTCAGAGTGTTCGCTAGAAGGTCTCCGCTACATCGCTGGATATATTGCCTCCAGGTGCGTCTCCATTGACAAATCACTTGGTCATCCTAGTCGTAAGACACTCGAAGTGTCGAAAGACCGTGCAAGGCCTGGGTGGATTGAGAAACTGTTTCGTGGTGGCTTAATCATCCCTTCAGATGAGTGGTTTGATGTTGTTGAGCAGTTAGAGGTGCTTTTTTTAAATTTTCATGGCAGCAGTCTGTGTAAAGACGGCAATGTGATCAGAAACCTGACGAGACTTTTAATTGGGAAGTTTCTAACTATTCCTCAAGAGGTCATCACAGTGTACGCTAAAACCAGAACCTTCATCCGGATAAGGCACTTCAACACATCTGCAAGGGCACAGAGGGCCAAACAGCAGCAGCAGGCAGCAGCATACAGGTGGAGAGCTTCTGCAGTCCCCTCCAGATCTGATTAAGGTATTTAAATTCTTCTTAAAGTTTTTGAATGTGAGTTCATTAAACCGGGCTTCTGTATCATTACGTGTAGTAATGTCTCAACTAACTAGACGTACGGTTGCTGCTTAATACCTGCATGAAAAAAATGGTACACACTATTGCCGACTGTGATGCACAAAATGTGTTTAGTAAACTGGAAGCTCTTGTAATTGTTGCGTTTCCAGTACTATTAAAAATTGTAAAATATATAAAAAGGGACTGAAGCATACCAGATTGTTGTTATCTAACAAAAAATATTGAGTAATAGAATATAAATTGAGGGGGAGTGACAAATCTGTAGTTTTACTTTTGTCATTACCAGAGAGAGAATATAAGAGTTTCACAGTCGTAGCAGGTATTAACATTCAGTCCCTGTATTGGTAAGCTTCGATCGAATCCATAATTCATTATATTTCCCTTCAATTTTCGTAAATTAATGTTAGTTTAAGCGCAATAGTGCCGTATGCGAACGTCTCGCGCTGCTGACGCTTCTCGACAGTGACGTCACACGAAAGCGCCCGATCGCTGCCGAACACATTGGCCCAACCTTCTATGTAGCAACCTTGTGTCTTTTTAAGCTGTCATCAGGTGACAGTTGACTGTCACAACCGCAGATAAAGTACCTTGGGACAGAGAGAGACATTAGGTGACTCAGACCATATGAGATTTAAAATTACGAAGTTAATGTTGAATACAGATTTCACTGAAACAAAATTGTTGCACTTCAAAACTGATTTTGTTGTAATTATATAGTTTTCTTTTATGTGCATTAATTTAATAGTGGTAGGGGTAGGGGTGGGACGAGATTGTGTTTATTCGTTTAAAACTAGGTTAGCATTCTCTGTTGTACATTTATTTATTTATAGTGTTTCCAGTAGTGTCATCTTTCTAGCTTTCTGTGCTTTGAAAAAAATGTCGCAATGCACAAAAATGGATTGTTAGTTTTCCACTAAAAGATGCTCGCAAAGCATTAGTTGTTTTTCATAATCTATAGCTTCTCTCATGTTCAGACAGACTAAGCGTTACAGCTCTGCCTGACTAATCTTCGTAACACTTTTCACAGTGCATGCAGCTAATCTTGTACACAACACTTTGTGACAAAATATTTGACAGTGTATTTACTGATGAATAAAATCTAGTTGTACTGGTTTTTTATTAAAATGTATTCACAGTGCTTGCAGCTAATCTTGTACACGCCACTTTGTGACAAAATATTTGACCGTGTATTTACTGTTAAATAAAATCTTAGTTGTACTAGTTTTTTATTAAAATGTAGCCCTATATTTGTGGATTTTAATTTTCTTGTATGAGTCTCTGAAATTATGTACGGAAGCGTGCACCATTTTTGTCACCTGTGGCCCATACTGACAAGCATACAGAAGGGATAACCTATAACGTTACCTATGTCTCTTTCTATGACCAATGTCATTAATCAGATCAGAACTACAGCCGTAGCAGATAAACTGTGCGTTTTATTATTCGCAATAAATGCTGATTAAGCTAATGGAACAGGTATGAGACGATAGATGGTGATGTAGAAATACTTGTAGATGTGTGTATGACTCACGTCAGTGGGTACCGGTAGCTTGCAGGGATCACATTATTGGCGTTTTTTTGCAATGCTGAGGTATCTGTGTGATAATGTCTGTATTAAAGTTCAACAAATTTGCTAAAGTGTCTTTCCATTGCACCGAGAATTTAATTTGATTATTTGTGAATTCCTGTATTCAAGGGATGCATTTTACACAAGCACAACTATTCAGCCACATAGTCCCTTACTTGGGTTTTGACTCAAGAGTCTCTTTAGGTACGAAAAATTATTCAAAACTGTAAATGAAAATTTCGGATAGTAATGGACGTAGGACAGAACCCATTGGCCATCTGACTCTTTGTAAAGTGTATTCTGAATCCTGTTATAGTTCTGTTTGTACAGATCTGAGTAGCGGAGATTATATTAGCTGCAGGTTTTACACTGAATCTGCGCAAAAGCTCTGCTAGTACGAGAGGTCTATACCTAGAAATCTCTAGGGTCCTTACTGTTTCTTGTGAATATGAAAGACCTTTCGCGAGCAACGTTACCAGATGTCAAGTTTATTTTGTTTGCAGGTGAGAGAAACACTGCAATTAAAAGCAAATCTAGTATAGTTTTAGCAACGTCGCGTAAGGAAATTTTCTTGGACGTTAATAAACTGTTTGTAGCCTATTGGTTGTCACTAAGTTTGAAATGACAGTTAGTAAATTGTAAAGGTCCCACCCTCCCGTACATACCTAAAATAAGACGAAAACCAGCTAGCAGAGTTCGACAGAGTTAAATTCTAGAGTCTACAGTTTGATGACAAATTCAGGTGGGAGGAGCACGCCTAGAACTGCTGAAGTGCCTAAACAAATCTTTATTGCTATGTGGTTGTTGCAATATGTTGTAGAAATCTGGTTAGTGTAATATAACAATAAATTATGTTATAAAAAGTAAATGTTGTGTAACTAGGGCCTCCCGTCGGGTAGATCGTTCGCCGGGTGCAAGTCTTTCGATTTTACGCCACTTCGGCGACTTGCGCGTCGATGGGGATGAAATGATGATGATTAGGACAAAACAATACCCAGTCCCAGAGCGGAGAAAATCTCCGACCCAGCCGGGAATCGAACCCGGGCCCTTAGGACTGACATTCTGTCGCGCTGACCATTTTTTTAATTTTTTTTATTTTGTTCGTTGAGTTTGGTCTGGGCGGACGTCACAAGACATCCGTTCAAGGTGATCGTTGATTCCTTTACTCAGTTTTTTTATTACAGAGGGCGAGCAGCCCTCTGGCCGAACACGCTGAGCTACCGTGCCGGCGCCACTCAGCTACCGGGGGTGCACATAAATTATGTTAATTCCGTGTCATACGGGATAATTATTTTGAGCAAACTCATCAAACCACGCTAAATTTTTTTCGAGTAAAAATGCGTGTAATACGATTTATTTGTGGTGAAAATTCGCCTGTGTCCTGCAGTAGCCTGTTTAACGAACTAGGATTCTGACTGTTGCTGCTCAGAATTTCTTAATGAAATTTGTAATAAATAATACATGTCTTTATCTCTGTTTCATACCAACAGCTAAGCTTATGGAATCAGTACTAGAAATAAGAATAGTCTTCACTAAGATTTAAAGCCACTTACTCTGGCCTAGAAAGGTGTCTATTACTCACGAATACACGTTTTCAAAAACATGCCAGCAGCCATAAAAAGTTAATCTACTAATACAGTTCAGTTTAATAGGAACCTAAGGTATTTATTGACGGTTACCTCGTTTCTACTGCAATGAGAAATTTCTTCGTAGAACTTAATGATATACACGTATAATTAATAAAATCAAGTAATGTGAGTGTAGTCCGCAGCTCGTGGTCTCGCGGAAGCGTTCCCGAGTACAGGGTCCCGCGTTCGATTCCCAGCGGGACCTCGAGATGACTGGATGTTGTTGTGTCGTCTTAAGCATAATCATTTATCCCGATTACGGTGGGAAGAAGGCAACGGCAAACCACCTCCATTAGGCCCTTGGCGGTGCGGGCCTCCCGCATCGTTCCCCTACGCTCTATCTAGAGGTATGAGACTTTATTTCCAATGACAGTGTTAAGTAAACTCTGATTACTACATGTCTTCATTGCAGCAATGCCACAGTCTAATACATACAATCACGACACTATCCCCTGTGAAAGTAGTTACCGCTTGACAGCTGCCGCTACACTAGCGCTCCAAGCGGCAAGAAAGTACAGTCATAAGCATCGTGATAGAAATGTTCATTTTACGTCTCTTTTCTATGTGATTTACGAGATATTTGTTTTTATTATTACGCCTCCAAGTGTCTGTATAATATGAGAAGACATGACTGATTATGGAATAAATTAAAAACAGCCAAATTCACGGATTCAGTGACACAAGCTACAACTTTCTCAAGAAGAAATACTTCCGAATATATGTATAACTGAAAGCAAGACAATATGAACACATATTTCATGCATGAGGAGAACTTGTTTCTATCGTTACCTATTCTGATTCTGGTAGGCACTTTCCTCGACACGGAACAATTTTGTATGGTGCCTAATGATTCGCGCATTTTTATGCTTCACTCGACTTTCTAATATGCGAATATTTGTGTAAATGTAATTACTTTTGCTGAAAAAGCGAATGTGTTGAAAATTCTTGCCGTTTGTAGCCCAGATGTATCAACAATTGTAGAATTGCTTTCTTTTATATTGGAAAACAGTTTCATTGCTTTTGACATTTTGTTATCACGTCTGTGTGGTTTATCGTGCAGCTACAGATGTGGTGGCTCACTTGGTACCCTACATTCCGCACAAGTTTCCTACGTTCCGCATTCGCTGATTTGACTGGAAGTACAGCTGAAGGAAACTTCACCTTGTTGCAGAGAGAAACGATGTCTTTCCGCAAAAGATCCAGTCTTCTGGTGTTAATTAGCCATTTTCCGTCACTAAAAGAAAACGACTTTCTTCAGAAAATATTTGTACGTTACAAGAGAATCGTAAATAAACCGTCCTATAACGTACCGTTTCATACATTTCAGAACCCATAGAAAAACTAAAACAAGACAATGTGCTGTCTTCTTCTTGTTATTGCTGCAATTTATGGCGCTTCAGACGCTTCCGTTTGTATCAACCTTAATACAAAGCAATATCAACAAGTAAGATTCGCACTTGTTTTCAAAGGATCCTGCCGAACTGAACTTTTGGGGAGCCACTGTCGCAGTGTGTAACAAAAACATACGGGGTGTCGCAACTGTCACGTTCGACTGTGGTAATGTTAGCAACGTAAATACCGTAAGTGCTGTAAACTGATTTACTGTTTGATTATACATGACTACAATAACCTAAGAATTATCACATCCACCTCAGCAGATTGTACAAGGGAGCGCTGAAAATTAAAATCTCTGAATTTTTAATGAGAAAACTCTTGAAACCTTTTAAATAAAACAAACATCATTAGCACTCCTCATCTTTATTCTTCATATCTATATATTTGCAGTCCTCTGCCCCTAGAAGGCTCCGAATTACAGCATTTAACGGCGGTATATGAACCCTAATTATGTCGATGCGAGAGAAACAGCATGTATAATCGAAGTTTTGAATTCGAAGAGTTCGTCCACTATGGAGCCTCTCATTGAGTATGACAGTGCCAGACTACACACTAGGGCAGCAACATCTGCAACAATCCGACGTCTTAGGTTCACTGCCGTCGATCAACCCTCCACCTGGCCCCATTCGATTTTCATCTGTTTCCAAAACTTAAAGAACGTCTTCGAGGACTTAACTCTGATAGTAAAGAAGAGGTGTAATATTAGAGGTGATGTAGCCCCATCAACAAGGTCAAACATTCCGTAGTCACGATAATATTGAGGTATAAATATGTAGACATGAAGAACAAAGATGTAGAATGTTAATAACGACTGTTCTATTGTAAAAGCTTTAAGAGTTTTCACATAAAAAATTCTGAGGAGGTACGTTTCAGTACGCCCTCCTACACTTTTATGTTTTATGAGAAATTGGTTATTATCTCGTAAGTGAAAATATTTAACGATTGTTTTACTTATTCCACTTGTGTTTTTATTAACATGAAATTCCTCTAGCTGTACTTAAGATTTTTTGTTTACCTCGCTACTAGTTTCAGCGTTGCGTCAACGTCGAAACTAGTAGCGAAGTAAATAATAAATAATATAAAAAACCTTATGTACAGCTGAAGGAATTTCATTTAATAAAAATTATACCAGCTGTGTCCCACTTTCATCCACTTTAAATATGGATGTACGAAGATTTCACGTGTGATCTGTGGAAGGAACATTTCTGTATCTTCTTTTTGTAAATATGTTTTACGTATTCTTATTTAATGATCCGCACTATGAATCTGTGGAAAGAAGTACATCTAATGTGATTGGTTACTATGCTTATGCACCAGTGATCACAGCATCCAAAAGAGGGAACATTAATTCTGGTTAGCAATATACCTATGCAAGTGCCAAGAATGTAAAAAATGAATTTCGTTTCAGATTCAGAAACTGGTGCCATTGCACATATTAATAATAGCTTATACTTAACGAGGTCTTGCATAGTTTATTTGTAATTTTATAATCAGTGATATGTCTGAACAATTTTGTACGAGAGGTATCTGCATTATATTTGATATTTTATATTGTAAATTACACGAACGTAGATATTTCGCTAATATGGCATATAGCTTACCGATTTCTGCTGTATTTCACGGTATTGTTTAGCATGACAGTGAAATGGATGAATAAAGCATAGGAATCAACCTGCCAATGTTCGGATTACGCTAGAGTTTTGAAATGACACAACGCAGTATCATCGGCTCTTGCACAAATTTTCAAATAGTTCATTTTCTTCTTTTCTAGATATATGAGACTTCCAGTGTAATATATACGTGTGGGCCCAGACTTGGCAAAAGTTTCATTTTGCCATTTT
The DNA here is from genome assembly GCF_023864275.1 of Schistocerca cancellata. Classification (NCBI taxonomy): domain Eukaryota; kingdom Metazoa; phylum Arthropoda; class Insecta; order Orthoptera; family Acrididae; genus Schistocerca; species Schistocerca cancellata. Next base: position 1,070,449,246 of record NC_064626.1, read on the forward strand.
TTGACCAATTACAACATGAAGTTCGTCTAGTACCTTGATCTTCGTCCGGCAAGCTCAGATAGCTGCAGTTTGACATCAGTTAAGGTACAGATCACTGTTATGCACTTATCGGTCGGTGAGTTTATAAACTAGCTATGGACATGAAGCGAGGCGATTTTGAAAGTGGATGAGACTGGCATATCTTTAATTTTATCAACCAGCGGTATGGAGTTTCTGATGTCAAATTTAGGTTTAGTTGTTGATTTGTTTTTGACGATGTGCTCGAGTTCTGTTGCTGTTAAGTACCAAGGAACACAACAGGATGACTATCGGGCATATTGAGCCCCCTCCTTATGCAATTCAGGACCATAGGATTCTTATTTACAAGTATCCGACTTTTAGATTCATGTGTAATGCTCTTGGTAGACTTTCCAATGTTCTTCATTTGTTTATGAGTTATCAGTCTTCTGACTGGTCTGATGCACCCCACCAAAAATTTCTCTCCTGACCAACTTCTTCATCTCAGAGTATCACTTGCGTCCTATATCCTCAATTATTCCCTGGATATATTCTAATCTGTCTTTCTTTCTTTCGCTTACGCCATAGTCCCGCAGCGATCGCAGGGTCGGCATGGTTAGAGCGGATTTGGCAATGTTAGTTTTAGGGATGGCCTGATGTCCTTCCTGCTGCCACCCCGTAACCCCCCCCCCCCCCCCCCGCCCCAGGACGGAATCAGTGTACCCCAACTGTCTGCGTCTAGTGTAAATCGTGAAATAGTGCAGACGTGTTTCAAATGTCCTCGACACTTGTAACTGAGGCGGAACGTGGGGACCAGCCCTGTATTCACCTAGCGGGATGTGGAAAACCGCCTAAAAACCACATCCAGGCTGGCCGGCACACCGGCCCTCGTTAATCCGCCGAGCGAATTCGATCCGGCTCCGGCGCGCCTACCAGAGTTCAGGAAGCAGCACGTTAACGCTCTCGGCTACCCTGGCGTGTTGGATATATTCTAATCTGTCTTTCCCAAAAAAAAATTTACCCTCTACAGTCCCCTATAGTCCCATGATCGTTATTCCTCGATGCCTTAACACATGTCCTACTATCCTGTCCGTTCGTCTTGTCAGTGTTTAAATGTGCTCTTCTTCGCTGATTCTGCGGAGAACTTCTTCATCTCGAACCTATCAGTCTACCAAATTTTCAACGTCCTTTTATAGCCCAACATCTCAGTCACTTCGATTTTCTTCTGTTCCTGTTTTCCCGCTGTCCATGATTCACTACCATACAATGCTGTGCTCTAAACATACATTATCAGATATTTCTTCCTCAAACTAAGGCGTATGTTTGATACCAGTAGACTTGTCTTGGCCAGGTATGACCTCTTTGCCTGCGGTAGTTTACCTTTAATGTCCTCCTTGCATCGTACGTCATGGGTTACTGTGCTAAAGGAATTCCTTAACTGCGTCTACTTCACGACGACCAATTTTGATGTTACGTGTTTCGCTATTCTCATTATTTTCTCTTTCGTCGGTGTATTCTCAGTCAGTATTCTGTACTCATTAGACTGTTCATACCATCTAACACTTACCGTAATTCTTCTCCCCTTTTACCGAGAATAGCAATGTCATCAGCGAATCTTATCATTGATATCCTTGCACCCCGAATTTTAATCTCACTCTTGAACCTTTCTTTTATTTCTGCCATTGCTTCTTCGATGTTTAGATCTAACAGTAGGGGCGAAAGAGTGTATCCCTATTTTACATAATTTTTAATCCGAGGACATTGTTATAGGTCTCCCAGTCGTATTGTTCCCTCTTTATCCTTGTACGTATTGTTTATCAACCCTATATCCATGGAGCTTATTCCGATTTTTCTCAGCATTTCGGTCGTCTTGCACATTTTACATTGTCAAACGCCTTTTCTAGATCGACAGATCGTACGAGCGTGTTTTGATTTTTCTTCAGTCTTGCTTCCATTATCAATAGAAAGGTCAGAACTGCCTCATTGGTGCCTTTATCTTTCCTCAAGCCAAACTGATCGCCAGCTAACAAATTCTCAATTTTCTTTTCCGTTCTTCTGCGTATTATTCTATTCAGAAGCTTGGATGCACGAGCTCTTCAGCTGACTGTGCGATAGTTTTCGCACTTACCTGCCATTGCTATTTACGGAATTGCGTGGATAATATTTCTCTGAAAGTATAGATTCTAGGCATCAAGCTGAATAGTCTTTTGGTTGCCATTTCCCCCATTAATGTGGGAAATTCTGATGGAACGATACCTGTCCCTTCTGATTAATTTGATTCCAAGCGATCCAGCGCTCTTTTAAATTCTCTTTCTGATACTGGATCCTCACGTCTTCCTTTTCTACTCCAATTTCTTCGTCTATCAAATCATCGGACAAGTCCTCCCCCTCACAATGGCATTCAGTGTAATCTTTCCGCTTATCTGTTATTTCCCCTGCTATAATAGCAGAATTCTTATTGCACTCTTTATGTTGTTACCTTTGATTTTCAAATGTTCAAATGGCTCTAAGCACTATGGGACTTAACATCTGAGGTCATCAGTCCCCTAGACTTAGAACTACTTAAACCTAACTAACCTAAGGACATCACACGCATCCATGCCCGAGGCAGGATTCGAACCTGTGACCGTAGCAGTAGCGCGGTTCCGGACTGAAGCGCGTAGAACCGCTCGGCCACAGCGGCCGGCATCCTTGATTTTAATTTCACCGAAGGTTACTTTGAGTTTCCTGTGTACGTATTCAGTCCTTCCAACGATAATTTCTTTTTCGACTTCTTCACATTTTTCCTACAATCATTACGGCTTAGCTGCCATGTTTTTCTCTTGTTCGTTAAAAACGACAGTCGGAGCTTGGAAAAGAAATGTTGTTGAATTTTCACAATAGAAACTGGCCAGAATAAAATTCGAGCTCACATACCATAAAATACGAGCTTAGTGATTTCGTCACTGCTATAATTCGCCCACTGGGAAACTGTTATCGGCTCGTATCTCTAATGTGACATCACTGTTGAGGGTGATGTCGATTTTCGTTGATAATATCGCAACATATGGCCACACGGTAAACGTGCCACAATCCATCACTACGCTATCTGTATTGGTATCAGATCACTTATAGCTTTCTGGACAACATGACTCTGCTACAAGCTAAGAAGCGCACGATGAAAGACATCACTCAGAAAACTATATGGAAGTCGCGACAACACGGTGTCAGAAAGTCGAGTGAAGCGTAAGAATAGGCGAATCATTAGACTCCGTAAAATATTTTTACTTTTGGAGGAAACCGCCTGTAATGAGAATTATAGACAAGTACAGAAAAACATACTTCTAATGCGTGAAATATGCGTTTGTCTTCTTTGTCTTTCAGCGGAATAAGATGCAATCATACACATATCCGAAAATATTTCTTCTTAGGTTATTGGATCAGTGAGATTCGGATGTTTTTATATTTATTTCAAGATAATTCTACGAGGGTAATCCCAAAAGTAAGGTCTCCTATTTTTTTATAAGTACGTAGACCTGTTTATTATTAAATGGTTTACATCAGTTTACAGCTTGAACATTTAGCTGTTTTTCGACATAATCACCATTTCTGTCGATGCGTTTTTGTAGACGCTGTGACAGTTTTTGTATGCCCGTGTCATACCAGCTCGCCGCCATGCTGTTCAGAAAGTTATGAACCTCTTCTTTCACCTCGTCGTCGGAGCTGAATCGCTGGGACCACAATTAACGCTGACAGGTACTGTGAGACTCTGAAAAAACTCAAACGGACAATTCAGAACCGGAGAAGAGAAATGTTGAGCAAGGGCGTACACATTCTCCATGACAACGCTCGCCCGCACATCGCTCTAATGCAACAGTTTCACTGGAACATAATCACCCACCCACCCTATAGTCCTGACTTGGCGCCCAGTGACTATCACCTGTTCCCTAGGTTAAAAGAACATTTGGCCAGAAAGCGATTCAGCTCCGACGACGAGGTGAAAGAAGAGGTTTATAACTTTCTGAACAGCATGGCGGCGAGCTGGTATGACATGGGCATACAAAAACTACCACAGCATCTACAAAAATGCATCGACAGAAATGGTGATTATGTCGAGAAATAGCTAAATGTTCAAGCTGTAAACTGATGTAAACCATTGTAGAAATAAACAGTTCTATGTACTTATAAAAAAATTGACCTTATTTTTTGGATTACCCTCGTAATTTACTAATGTACGAAAATCAAATATAGAACAATTATTTCGTTAACTAAGTAAAAAAAAAGTTAAAAACAATCATTACCCTTACAACGCGTATCATTGATTTTTCACCGCTTGGAACGCTAGTGTTTCTCCAGCTACCAAAAGGTTAACAAATCTCGCATCCGAGTGTGTCACGACTGTACACCTTAGACTGTGGCGTCACTACATCTACATCTACACAGATACTCCGCAGACCACCGTACGGTGCGTGGCGGAGAACAACCTGTACCACTACTAATAATTTCCCTGCCTGATCCACTCGCAAATAGAGCGTTGAAAAAACGGCTATCTGTATGCCGCCGTATGAGCCCTAATTTCTGGTGTATTATCTTCGTGGCCCTTACGCGCAATGTACGAGGGTTGACTGAAATGTAATGTCTCCATCTTCGTAACTCTTCAACAGTTGGCAGCATTGGCATGCGGAAGGTACTGGCTTGTTCCGTAGCCTCTTCTCTACATCCCCAGTTAGCGGGAAGCCTTAGCATTGAACGATTGTTTTGTAACAGTGTAAAGTATGGAACCCTGCGCAGACGGTCTGTCAATGCGATTTAAGCAACATGCACTCCTTGAATTCTTGACAGCAAAGGAGATTCATCAGAGAATAAAAGGAGTTTATGGTGATTGTGTTGATGTGAGTACTGTGCGTCGTTGGGCGAGTAAGTTTAAAGATGTGACTTCTAGGCGGGAACATCTGACCTGCCTGACAAACAAAGAATTGGACGGCCTGTGGCAGCAACCACCGAGTTTCACAAGCAAAATGTTGACAGATTGATTCAGGACGATCGCCGTATCACTCAGAGAAAAATTGCAAGCACAATCGGCATTTCACAAGAACGTGTGGTCACATTATTGCTTTGCTTGGCTATCGGAAGATCTGTGCCACCACAGCAGAACTTCAGAGACTGACTCTCACCATCGTACGGGCTCCTCCAATACAGTCCAGATTTAGCACCGCCTGACGATCTGCAGGGACATCATTATGCTTCTGATGAGGACATTAAGAGAAATGTGAGACTGTGGTTGTGGAAACAGTGTCGACTTATCCGTGAAGGCTTCATAAAGCTTGTTCATCGCTGGTAGAAATGTATCCAATTGGCTGGTGATTATGTGGAAAAGTTAATATTGGTAATTAAAGATCACATTCTAAGGATTACTTCTGCGTTTTATTTATTAAAATATTCGCATCCAAACCCAATTAACGAAGGTGGAGGCATTACTTTTGATTCCACCCTCGTATGTTGATAGCAGTAGAATCATTCGGCAATCAGCTTCCTATGACGCTTCTCTAAATTTTCTCAATAGTGTTTTTCGAAAATAACGTCGCCTTCTTCAAAAGAAGTAGCTTTCCCTCCAGGGATTCCCATTTGAGTTCCGTAACAGTTGCATGTTGTTCGAACCCACCAGTAACGAAATTAGCAGTCCGCCTCTGAATTGCCTGATGTCCATCAATCGGATCTGGTACGGATCCCAAACACTCGAGCAGTATTCAAGAATAGGTCGCACCCCTATTGCGGCCTCCTTTATAGATGAACCACAGTTTCCTAAAATTCTACCAATAAACCTAAGTCGGCTATTCGCCTTCCCTATCACAGTCCCCACATGCTTGTTGCACTTCGTATTGCTTTGCAACGTTACTCCCAGATATTTAAACGAAGTGACTGTTAATTATTACGCTACTAATGCTGTACTCGAAAATTACACATTTGTTTTTCTTAGTCATCCGCATTCACTTACATTTTTTCATATTTGGAGCTGGCTGCCATTCATCACACCAACTAGAAATATTATCTAAGTCATCTTGTATCTTCCTGCACTCACCTAACTTCGACACCTTACCGTACACGACAGCATCATCAGCAAACAACCGCAGACTGATGCCCACCCCGTCTGCCAAATCTTGTATGTAAATAGAGAACAACACCGGTGCTATCACACTTCCCTGGGGCACTCTGACAATGCTCCTGTCTCTCACCTCCGAGGACAACAAACTGGATTCTGTTACTTAAGAAGTCTTCGAGAAACTCAAGTATCTGTGAACTTATTCCATATGCTCGTACCTTCGTTAACAGCCTGCATTGGGGCACCACATCAAATGCTTTCTGTAAATCTAGAAATATGGAATATGCCTGTCATCCTTTATCCATAGTTCACTGTATATCATGTGGGAAAAGGGCAAGCTGAGTTTCGCTCGAGTGATGCTTTCAAAATCCCTGCTAATTCGTGGACATTAGCTTCTCCGTCTCAAGAACATTTGTTATATGTGAACTGAGAATATGTTCAAGGATTCTGCAGAAAACCGAAGTTCGGGATATTGGTCTGTAATTTTGCGGATTCGCTTTCTTAGTCCTTTTTATACACGGGTCTCACACGCCCTTCTTTAGAGTCGCTTGTAACTTTCGCTGGGTTAGTCATCGCGATAAATGCAATCTAAGTAACGGGCCAACGTCGTAGAGTAATCTTTGAAAAACCGAACTGGAATTCCATCCGGACCTAGTGACCTTTTGTTCTCAACTTCTTCAGTTGTTTCTCTACGCCAGGGATACTTATAACTATGTCGTCGATACGGGAGTCTGTTTGATGGTCAAACGACCGTACGTTTGCACGCTTCTCCTGCATGGACGATTTCTTGAACACGAAATTTAAAACTTCGGCTTTTGTTTTGCTATCGTCGACTACCACACTAGATTGATCGACAAGGGACTGAATGGAAGCCTTAGACCCGCTTAGCGATTTTAGGTAGGACCAGAATTTTCTCGGATTTTCTGCCAGACCTTCTGCTAAGGTATGCTTCGCGCGTAGATCTTTTCACAGACGCCCGGATCTCTACTAACCTTTCCTTGTCGTCATTTGTTCGTTCTCTTTTGAACCGAGAGTACAACATCCTCATCTTCGAATTTCGTTATTATGCGAGGTGCCGGGGCTAGCAGTGTATTTAACACTAAATTCTTCTGGAATCTACACATGTAAATGATGCTCTAAGCCCCCCCCCCCCCCATTCTAACTCCGACTTTTGCTGTTGCACAAGGATTAAAAAAAATACGCGAACTGACTCTAATCAACCCTGCCAGTGGAGTAGAAGAGAGTTTGGCACCTGCAATAATTTAATTTGATAAATAAGTTAAATAAACGAAGGTTTCATTAACATAGTGAGGAATGATAGGGTTGCTCTACCGATTAACAGAATGAAAGTTCTGTCCAAAATAACAATATGATTTATTAAGACTAAACACAAAATAATAAACAAAAACACATGAAACATTTACAATACATCAAATTGGCTCAAACTGGATACTCAAACAAACGCTGTGAATGTGAAGTTGTCCCTAAACTAGATTGTGAGGATTATGATGAAGTGGTATGTGGAGCCAATTCCTTGCAACTCAAATCTTAAGAGAAAACACATAGCCAACCCAACATTAATTGCTGCAACCCAAGACAGAACAAAGTTAGAAAAAGACGAACAGGCGCGCTCTGCTGAGCTCTGATTATCACCTAGGAAAATCCCTGTCTGCCGGTGCTGCGGACATATCTTACCAATCTGTCTTCTTAACTGCAAGAACACGATTTGGCGTACCGGAGGCGATGGCTGGTTGCTTCGACGTCCTCGACCGAAAGGCGAGAGCCGACTACCCCGAGCACCCGTACAGGGCGAACACACAACATTCCCGCCCCCACGACAGTGGCCGTGGTTAAATGTTCCAATCAGCAACTCGAAAACCGGCGGAAAATTCCACTCTATTGCCGGAGCACTACCATTCCACCAATGGAGATTCTTGGCGCCAATTTCTGCGCTGATTTTGCTACGTCACGGAGCTATGCCCTGAGCAAGCCAATCACAGTTACTATTTTGCAGAAAGCGCGGGAATTTTCCCGCCACAACTGCCTGGGTACACAAGTTCTTCCCACGCCTCGCTGGTAGCCCGCCAGAAAGTGTTTTCGCTAAGTTTCTACGAAGTGACGGAACCTCTAGCCCAGCCGCTACTTCAGACCCCTCCGGGCGTGTCTTTTGACAATGTCGGCGTCTGCAAAGCATTCACTCGACTTCCTCACACCCGTCGGCTTAACCCTTTCCAGATCAGCAGAGCCCGCCTGTCACCGGACCACCCGGGTGACGAGAGACGCTGCGTGGGAAGTCCGCGTGTGAAGGAATAGCGACTTTTCACTGCATGCAATTAGAGAGGAAAATCGTAAGATAGAAAATGAGAGGGGGCTCATGCCACCTCTCAATTAAACCAGGGTGGGTCTTTCCCATCTTTTATTCACTTACTAGGCACATCACTCTCCAGACCATGATTTACAATCTGTTTAAACTTTGTGATTCTTCAGTTTCTCCCGGCGTATTTCTTGCTCGAACAGTCCACGGGTGTACTGCCGGTCCATAGTGTCCAACGGGCACAGTATTTCGGCGATCAGACGTGTCGCCATCGGCAGGTGCGCTGACGAACTGAGCTCCTGGGGGCGGGCGGCCGTCTTAAATCCCCACCCTTCACAAGGCGTTCTCTCCGCGGTCCGCGCCCGCGCGTCAGCGGTCGGTGAGACGCTGGCGTCGGCGTCTGTGGTGGCGTCGGCGTAATTGCCTCGTCCGCCGTAGTCGCTCGTTCGTTTCCTTTGCTGAGCGTCTTTTTAATTAGACTCGATGCTGGTTCCCATCCCATACCCTGCTGAGATTGTAGTCGCAATCTCGGTTGATGAGTCCGTCCCTGGTACGAATTTCGATACCCTCTCTAACGATGCTGTCCCAGTATTTAGATCTCTGTGCCAAGATCCTGGTATGTTGGTGGTCTATTTCGTGATTTTCAGACAAACAGTGCTCTGCGACCGCCGACTTGTTGGGGTACCCAAGTCGAGTGTGCCTCTGATGTCCTCGGCAGCGATCTTCGATGGTGCACACTGTCTGTTGAATATTATGTCTTCCCACATTGACACAAGGAATCTGGTATATGACGGCCTTCCGCAAGCCGAGATCGTCTTTGACACTTCCCAATAATGCTCGCGTTTTATTTGGTGGGCAAAAGACAGTTCCTACTCGGTGTTTCCTCTCGTCCTATTTTCCCCGACAGTGCGCCAGTGTTTAAACTTTCCCCTTAATTCCTCTATGTCTATCTTACTGGAAATAAGTGAGGTCAATTCACTGTCAAAGCGAAATACTAACAATTGCTTATCTGCTCTATTTAGCAGAAACTCTCTCCTAGCCTTCTTCACTGATTTATTAATCGAAGCTGCTATAAGAACTTCATGATCGCTAATCCCTGTTTCCGTATTGACAGTGTCGGTGAGGTCCGGCCTCCTTGTAGCTACAGGACCTAAGATATTTCCATTGTGAGTGGGCTGCCGAGCTAGCTGCTCCAGACAATTTTCAGAAAAGGTGTTCAAAAGTATTTAGCATGACTGTCTGTCTGTCTGCCGCCCCCCTCCCCATCCCAGATCCCAGTCTATTTATTTGTTAGGTTAAAGTGGAGTTTGTGACACAATTTGACTGGAAGAGGGTATCCGTGGGTTGGACATGTTCTGAGGAATCAAGGGATCACCAATTTAGTATTGGAGGGCTGCATGCAGGGTAAAAATCGTAGAAGGAGACCAAGAGATGAATACACTATGCAGATTCAGAAGGATGTAGGTTGCAGTAGGTATTGGGAGATGAAGAAGCTTGCACAGGATATAGTAGCATGGGGAGCTGCATCAAATCAGTCTCAGGACTGAGGACCACAACAACAAAGTGGCCTCTAACTACTACAGCATGACCTAGGTATTTACGCGCTACTGACCGCAGACTTTCTTTGAATGACTCTAGAACTCTCACAGGGTAATCGGGTGGTCGGTAAAAAACGTACAACAGTTAACTTGGTTTCACCTACACCTGTCAGCATATCAGATAGTTATGTATTCTGCAAGTCTCTATTACGTCAATGTATTGCATAATATTTTTACACCGGGTGCTCAGAAGCAGCCTGAAAATATTGTGAGTTCGTTGCAGGACAGGTTGTGCTAAGAAATAATTATTAAGAAAGAAACAGGATACGTGGCTCCGTTTCCGAATTAATTAGCACTGAAGATTGCGCGCGCAAATTCAAGCGGCCAGCCAGAGACAGTGTCGCCAAACGTGTTCTGCGTTTGTTTTCCTAAAACCAAACAAGAGAGCGATGCATAAACTTGATATGGGATGGCAGTAAGGATCGAACCCGAGTCAAAGGCTGAACGGTGTCGTGCCCTATCATCTTCGCCATGAGAACAACTCACACTAATTGTATCTGGCCGCTGGAATTTGCGTGCAACGGCCTGATTGGCTAATTTCAGTTCTAATTAAATCGGACCGATGACCGTAGCAGTCTGGTCCCTTTAATCCCACAAACTACAATTAAATCGGAAACGGCGCAATGTATCGAATTTTTTTTCTCATCGACTGTTTCTCTGCTCAGTCTATCCTTACAAGCTTTTCAGACTTTTTCTGACCATCCTACATATGTGCGATTTGATCAGTTTCCTAAATTATATACTGTCGTGTAACTTTAAGAGTGCATTACCGCTTGTTTCTGGCCTTAACAATGGGTCTGGTTTGCACCGAGTGTTTAGTAGTATGCGTGAGAATGAGTCTCTATGTGGACCCGTCTCTTTTTTGGTGTTAAATTGGCGACTCCGACGGTCAGGATTAAGTTAGGTACCGCCCAATATCGGTGATTGTAATTCTGACCTAATGTGTGGGAAGCATGGGAGCATACTCGCAAATATGGTTGATGGTAGGATCCTGTTCTGCCAGGTTCCCAGGTTCCTGTCGCAGTTTAACAAGGAAGTCGTCAGACACGGTCCAAAGACTACGTTTATTTTAACAGTTCTGTCTCATTACAACAAAACATCCAGCGTGAATGTGATTAACTCTTCTAAAGATCATTTACTACTAATACACAGACAGCCTTGTGCGTGATACTAATCAAACTACACATCAATCGCGCCGGCCCAGTACAGCCTTCTACCAAGCGCGAACTTCGAAGTAAGTCAATGAGTATCTGCAATTTTGCTCTTATTGTCTTTAGGTTGGCTCTGCGACGTTTTGTGCTTACCAATGTAAGATAGCACAATTGTCTTCACCTGTAGTACGTTGCTACGTTATCACATCAGTCCCCTTTGCGCTGTTCCGACCTAAGGATGGCCACGCCATTCTCTGTTTGCACCATAGAAGAAGACCGTTCCGTAGTCCGTTTTTTTTTGTTATCTGAAAGTGTACCAGGAGCGGCAATTCATAGAAGGCTTTCATTATTATAATACTGAAGAAGTCCGTGGCTTGGTTCTGAATAACAAATGAGGGACTGCTGATGATGTTAAAACAGTTGAAGCCTATAATTCGCAATAAACGCAGAAGGTGTTCTTCTGCTCCATGGCAATGTACATCCACATACCAATGCTTACACCGCTCATTCTCTTCATATGTTATGCAAAAAGGTTCAACCATCAATACAGAAGCATACGCGAAGACTCTGAATAAACTCAAGAACCGTTTCCGACATGTTCGATCGGACAAGAATCCAGCAGAAATCTTGCTCCAACACGATAATGCACACCCACACACAAGTCTGAGAACACGGGAACACATCACCAAATTGGTTTCGAGATAATTTCCTCGTCCTCCCTACAGTCCAGACCTGGCACCTTCGGACTTCCATATTTTTGGGACCCTTAAAGATTCTCTACGGGGAACAAACTTTGAAGATGATGAGAGTGTCAGTCATTCAGTGAAAACATGGCTGCGCCTACAGGACAAGAGCTTTTACCAACAGGGAATACATGCTCTCCCACAAGGTTGGCGTACGGCCATAAAACTTGATGGAAACTGCGTAGAAAAATAGCACATGGACAAGGCTCGTAGATGTCTTATCAAATTCTGACTCTTAATAATAAGTACGTTTTGAGAAAAAAATGTGGTTCATTACTTATTGAAAGACCCTCGGATATACTCGTATATAAACACAAACACACACGATCTCGCAATCTCAAATCAGCAGTTAGGGTGTACATCACCAATTCCAATTGACCACCGTGCGCATTTGCATCTTTACAACCTGCTGTGCAGTAGTCTGTTTCTTTAATATGTTTCTTTACAGTGACTGTATTGTATGTAGTGTCACAAACTGTTCTACTGAGTACATATCTATCCAGTGCATGTTCAACTTTTCTTTTAAACTTGAGCCATCATTCTGAGCACACTCCTGTCCTGAGCTCAAAGTTTCAAGTTCCTCACTGATATATGACATTGATGTCTCCTTGTCTAACCTGCTGAGCACATAAATCTTTCTACATGCTTTAGTTGCCCTTTGTACTTTGTTAGTCATTGCTGCTACAACTGCTTTGTCGTCACTGATACTAGCTTCGATACGGACATCCTTAAAAAGGTCAAGTCCATTTGTTGCCATTAGATCAACATATTACCATAAACAGTGGGGTTTCGAACCATCTGTTCGAGGAAATTTTCGAAGAAGGCATTCAGTAATGTTTCAGAGGATGTCTTTTCAGGCCGACAACTAACAAAACTGTATTTATTACATTTGATTATTGGATGATTGAAGTCTCGTCCGATAGTTACAGTATAATTGTGGAACTTACATACTAGTGAACTGAGGTTGTTGGAGTGTACTGCATAGAGTGACAGTCTCGTTATGTCGGATTTTTATGTGTTTTGTAAATTTTAAGACGCTTTAAGACACCGTCGGTCCAGCTCCGATCGTGAGCTGAAGGAAGTGGCAGGGATGGGAAAAACAGACTGGTCACACACGTGTTTCACTGAGATTTATGATAGTTTCTGGGGCATTACAAAAGGCAGGACATAATTCCCAATAGGACGTGTGACCACCACGAACTGCACTGCATGCGCTGCAACGCGCTCCCATGCTGCCCACAATGTCGAAAAGGGTTTCTCGTGGTAAGGCGTTTCATGCCTTCACCAGCGCGGGTGGCAACTGCTGTATGGTCGTTGGAGCATGTGCATGTGCTGCAATACGTTTTCACAACGAATCCTCGATGGGATTTAAGCCGCGGGGGGACTAGCAGTAGTGTCCATTTGCCGGATATCTTCACGTTCCAAGAGCTCCTCCAGATGCGCTCTTCAGTGGTGTCTCACGTTCATATGGTGAACTGTGGGAACACTCAATGCACCCATGAACATTGTCGAACGTGATAGTTTTGTAATTAAATGTTTCCCTGAGACATTTAAGTCTCTTTTTATTACCTACGATAATGATCGAAGCAGACGAAATGAATTAAAATTGGAGCTGCTTCGATCATTATCGTAGATAATAAAAAGAGACTTAAATGTCTCAGGGAAACATTTAAGTATAAGTTCTATAAGATCACCAATGATACAATGACGACCCATTACGTCCAATGCTGGGGTGCTTGCCAGTATCGGAGAGCCCTGGCAACAGTGACAATATATAAGGGAAAAATGAATTGAAGTTTGTGTTGGGGAGGGCACTCAGCTTAGATAGTTCGTGCAGCAATGTGAACAACTGTGCTGTGGTATTGTAATGGTTAGCACTTCCGCCTAGTAAGCAAGAAGATCCGGGTTCGAATCCCGGCCACAGCACAAATTTTAATTCATTTCTCCTGCTTCGATCATGATCGTTTTGGTTTTCCAGGTGTTTTGATGCCAGGAGGCATAATGTTGCACGGGCGCATTTACCTTCAGATTTTTGAACAAGGTACAGTGCTTCGTTTCAGGGGTGTATTCGCCTCTAACTTCATTTTCATTGCATGCACCAACGGCCATCCAGTGTCCGTGCTGGTGGAGGAATGAAGCGGTCTACGCAGAAGAAATCCTTACCATCCACGTCGACAAGTACGCCAACAAGGGGTGGGCGCCCTCCGCCCCCTCCCCCTTAGCTCCCAGAGAATGGAAAAAATATGGTGTATTCAGGTATTTTTGTTTCAAGAAAACATTTAAAAGTCAGTATTACACTGTAACATGTAGGATCTGAAAAATTTTTATGGTTACTTACCAGTCGACAATCGTCTTCCAAAATACGCTACTGGCCATTAAAATAGCTACACCAAGAAGAAATGCAGATGATAAACGGGTATTCACTGGACAAATATATTATACTAGAACTGACATGTGATTACATTTTCACGCAATTTGGGTGCATAGATCCTGAGAAATCAGTACCCAGACCAACCACCTCTGGCCGTAATAACGGCCTTGATACGCCTGGGCATTGAGGCAAACAGAGCTTGGATGGCGTGTACAGGTACAGCTGCCCATGCAGCTTCAAAACGATACACACAGTTCATCAAGAGTAGTGACTGGCGTATTGTGAGGAGCCAGTTGCTCGGCCACCATTGAATAGGCGTTTTCAATTGATGAGAGATCTGGAGAATGTGCTGGCCAGGGTAGCAGTCGAACATTTTGTGCATCCAGAAAGGCCCGTACAGGACCTGCAACATGGGGTCGTGCAATATCCTGCTGAAATGTAGGGTTTCGCAGGGATCGAATGAAGGGTACAGCCACGGGTCGTAACACATCTGAAATGTAACGTCCACTGTTCAAAGTGCCATCAATGCGAACAAGAGGTGACCGAGACGTGTAACCAATGGCACCCCATACCATTACGCCAGGTGATACGCCAGTATGGCGATGACGAATACACGCTTCCAATGTGCATTCACCGCAATGTCGCCAAACACGGATGCGACCATCATGATGCTGTAAACAGAACCTGGATTCATCTGAAAAAATGACGTTTTGCCGTTCGTGCATCCAGGTTCGTGGTTGAGTACACTATCGCAGGCGCTCCTGTCTGTGATGCAGCGTCAAGGGTAGCCGCAGCCATGGTCTCTGAGCTGATAGTTCATGCTGCTGCAAACGTCGTCGAACTGTTCGTGCAGATGGTTGTTGTCTTGCAAACGTCCCCATCTGTTGACTCAGGGATCGAGACATGGCTGCACGATCCGTTACAGCCATGCGGATAAGATGCCTGTCATCTCGACTGCTAGCGATACGAGGTCATTGGGATCCTGCACGGCGTTCCGTATTACCCACCGATTCTACATTCTGCTAACAGTCATTGGATCTCGACCAACGCGAGCAGCAATGTCGCGATACGATAAACACCAATCGCTATAGGCTACAATCCGACCTACATCAAAGTCGGAAACGTTATGGTACGCATTTCTCCTCCTTACACGAGGCATCACAACAACGTTTCACCAGGCAACGCTGGTCAACTGCTGTTTGTGTATGAGAAATCGGTTGGAAAGTTGCCTCATGTGAGCACGTTGTAGGTGTCACCACCGGCGCCAACCTTGTGTGAATGCTCTGAAAAGCTAATCATTTGGATATCACGGCATCTTCTTCCTGTCGGTTAAATTTCGCGTCTGTAGCACGTCATCTTGGTGGTGTAGCAATTTTAATGGCCAGTAGTGTATTAAAAATATACCGTACACACAGATCTAGCCCCTCACTCTCCTTCCCCGCGCCAATAAACTATTGATTGGACGCCCTTGCATGCGGAAAACGTGGAACACGTTACAGAGCCTCTATTGCTGTCTGTAGTGGATACAAAACCTTTTAAGAGCCATATCCAGCCTTTTGTAATGTCCTGGGGACCATCATAAATCGCGGCTACTTCAGCGTAATTATTGTCTTTGAATAAAAACGTTGTTTGTGTTCATATCTCGGTGTATTTCAGTTACTTTCTGTACTATACTGTGGCAGTTCTTCTGTGTATAGTCCAAGTTTCATTGATCTATAATACTTCGCGATGATACTTCATGCATAGGTTAGTTTAGTCCTTAAGTTTTGCGCAACCAGGAGACATCACATTAATACATTGTAACATCGCCGCTAGCCTTGATAATGGCTTCAATTTGGAGAGGGAGAGAGTCGACAAATTCCTTCAGGAACATAAAATGCAGCTGAAGGCAATCATTGATGATCAGATTGCATAGAGTTACTAACTAAAGCCACATGAAAATATGCCGGTGACCATCATACATGTATCACTTACGCATCCTTTCACCATAAGGAACATCATCACAGTTACCCTAAAGCGCCAAAGAAACTGGTGCAGGCATGCGTATTCAAATACAGAGATGTGTAAACAGGCAGAATACGGCGCTGTGGTCGGTAACGGCTATATAAGACAAGTGTCTGGCGCAGTTTTTAGATCGCTTTCTGCTGCTACAATGGCAGGTTATCAAGATTTAAAAGAGTCTGAACGTGGTGTTATAGTCGGCGCACGAGCTATGGGACACAGCATCTCCGAGGTAGCGATGAAGTGGGGATTTTCCCATACGACCATTTCACGAGTGGACCGTGAATATCAGGAATCTGGTAAAACAGCAAGTCTCTGACATCGCTGCGGCCGGGAAAAGATCCTGCAAGAACGAGACCAACGACGACTGAAGAGAATCGTTCAACGTGACAGAAGTGCAACCCTACAGCAAATTGCTGCAGATTTCAGTGCTGGGGCCATCAACAAGTGTCAGAGTGTGAAGCATTCAACGAAACATCATCGATATGGGCTTTCGGAGACGATGGTCCACCCGTGTACCCTTGTTGACTGCACGACACAAACTTTTACGCCTCGCCTGGGCCCGTCAACACCGACATTGGACTGTTGATGACTGGAAACATGTTGCCTGGTCGGCCGAGTCTCATTTCAAATTGTATCGAGCGGATGGTCGTGTACGGGTATGGAGACACCCTCATGAATCCATGGACCCTGCATGTCAGCATGGGACTGTTCAAGCTAGTGGAGGCTCTGTACTGGTGTGGGGCGTGCGCAGCTGACAGGTGACATGTGTGTAAGCATCCTGTCTGGTCACCTGCACCCATTCATGTCCATTATACATTCCGGCGGTCTTTAGGCAATTCCAGCCGGACAATGCGACACTACACAAATCCAGAATTGCTACAGAGTGGCTCCAGGAACACTCTTCTGAGTTTAAACACTTCCACTGGCCACCAGACTCTCCAGACATGAATATTATTGAGCATATCTGGGATGTCTTGCAACATGCTGTTCAGAAGTGATCTCCACTCCCTCGTACTTTTACGGATTTATGGGCAGCTCTGCAGGATTCATGGCGTCGGTTCCCTCCAGCACTACTTCAGCCATGAGTCGAGTCCATGCCAGGTGCTCGCTTGGGCCCTACATGATATTAGGCAGGAATACTAATTTCTTTGGCTCTTCAGTGTATAAGGATTTCGTGGTTTTTAGGGTTCTGTACCTCAACCGGCAAAAACGGAACCCGTACAGGATCACATTGTTGTCCGTCTGTCTGTCTGTCCGTCTGTTAAAAACTCTTTGTCTCAGGAACGGGCAGACAATTAAAGTTGAAATTTGTGTCACGTACTAAGGTCCATGATCTCTTGTCGATGAAAAAATTGAATCATCTAAGCCAATACAGTCTGAAGATACAGCCATTTTGTCACATATTTTGACACTCGCAAACTCACTCGTCTAGACCTATAGAGTACTTCTTCATCTACATCTATCTGCATCTACATGGATACTCTGCAAATCGCGTGTAAGTCTCTGGCAGCGGGTTCATCGAACCACCTTCACAATTCTCTATTATTCCAATCTCGTGTAACGCGCGGAAAGAACGAAAACCTATGTCTTTCCGTACGAGGTCTGATTTCCCTTATTTTATCATGTTGATCGTTTCTCCCTATGTAGGTCGACGTCAACAAAATATTTTCGCATTCGGAGGAGAATGCTGGTGATTGGAATTTCGTGAGGAGATTTCTCCACAACGAAACACACCTTTGTTTTATGATGTCCTTCCCAAATTCTGTATCATTTCAGTGACACTCCCTCCCCTATTTCGCGATAATACAACACGTGCTGCCCTTCTTTGAACTTTTTCGATGTACTCCGTCAATTCTATCTGGTAAGGATCCTACACCGCGCAGCAGTTTTCTAAATAAGGATGGACAAGCGTAGTGTAGGCATTCTTCAGTAGATCTGTTACAGTTTCTGAGTGTCCTGCCAATAAAACGCGGTCTTTAGTTAGCTTTCCCCACAACATTTTCTGTGTGTTCCTTCCAATTTAAGTTGTTCGTAACTGTAATTCCTAGGTATTTAGTTGAATTTACGGCCTTTAGATTTGACTGATTTATCGTGTAACCGAAGTTTAACGGATTCGTTTTAGCACTCACTTGGATGACTTCACACTTTTCGTTATTTAGCATCAATTGCCAATTTTCGCACCATACAGACATTTCTTCTAAACCGTTTTGCTACTTGTTTTGATCTTCTAATGACTTTTTCCCCGTTGTTATTCAATCTGTATATTGGGCAAGCTGTAAAGTAAAAAAAAGAAAAAATCTGAGTAGGTATTAAAATCCTTGGAGAGGTTTGCCGATGACGTTGTAATTCTGTCAGAGACAGCAAAGGACTTGGAAGAGCAGTTGAACGGAATGGATAGTGTCTTGAAAGGAGGATATAAGATGAACATCAACAAAAGCAAAACGAGGATAATGGAATGTAGTCGAATTAAGTCGGGTGATGCTGAGGGAATTAGATTAGGAAATGAGACACTTAAAGTAGTAAATGAGTTTTGCTATTTGGGGAGCAAAATAACTGATGATGGTCGAAGTAGAGAGGGTATAAAATGTAGACTGGCAATGGCAAGGAAAGCGTTTCTGAAGAAGAGAAATTTGTTAATATCGAGTATAGATTTAAGTGTAGGGAAGTCGTTTCTGAAAGTATTTGTATGGCGTGTAGCCATGTGGAAGTGAAGCGTGGACGATAAATAGTTTGGACAAGAAGAGAATAGAAGCTTTCGAAATGTGGTGCTACAGAAGAATGCTGAAGATTAGATGGGTAGATCACATAACTAATGAGGAGGCATTGAATAGAATTGGGGAGAAGAGGAGTTTGTGGCACTATTTGACTAGAAGAAGGGATCGGTTGGTAGGACACGTTCTGAGGCATCAAGGGATCACCAATTTAATATTGGAGGTCAGCATGGAGGGTAAAAATCGTAGAGGGAGACCAAGAGATGAATACACTTAGCAGATTCAGAAGGATGTAGATTGCAGTAGGTACTGGGAGATGAAGAAGCTTGCACAGGATAGAGTTACATGGAGAGCTGCATCAAACCGGTCTCAGGACTGAAGACCACAACAACAACAACAACAACAACAATGACTTTACTAGACGATTAACGACAGCATCTTCTGCAAACAGCCTAAATCGGCTGTTCAGATTGTATCCCAAATCGTTTATATAGATAAGGAACAGCGAAGGGCCTATAATGCTATCTTGGGGAACGCCAGAAATCACTTCTGTCTTACTCGAAGACTTTCCGTCAATTACTACGAACTGTGACCTCTCTGACAGGAAATCACGAGTCCGGTCACATAACTGAGACGATATTCCATAAGCACGCAATTTCACTACAAGCCGCTTGTGTGGTACGGTGTCAAGAGCCTTCCGGAACTGTGCAACTTTCCAGTCTTTAGGTACGGATCTTTCGTAGAGCGAACGGTTGTAAATGATTGTTAAGTATGGAGCTATTGCATCAGCATACTCTGAAAGGAACCTAATTGGTATACAGTCTGGTCCAGAATACTTGTTTTTATTAAGTGATTTAAGTTGCTTCACTACTCTGAGGATATCTATTTCTACGTTACTCACGTTGGCAGCGAATTCTGGAATATATACTTCGTCTTCTTCTGTGAAGGCATTTCGGAAGGCTGTGTTTAGTAACTCTAGTTGAACTATGATCATGAACTTTACTAGAAGAAAAGTTTCACCGTAAAACTAAAGGATAAAAAACGAAAATTGGCAATTTGTATTTATGTCAAAAGAAAAAAATATTTTTTGACATTTGTTATCCGACTATCTATCGACCCTCCCATCCGTTAAGGCCCCTTTTTGTCAGGAATGGGTAGACGTCTCAAGCTCAGATTTATGTCATATATCAAGATCTATAGTCCTTTGGCGATGTAATAAATATAAGCTGCTATGTCAATGAAATCAAAAGATACGGCCACTTATGTCACATATTTTGATACTCGGAAACCCACTCATCAAAACCTATAGGATACTACGCGTTGGTCTAGAATCACGAAATTTGGAAACAAGCAAGGTTTCACAATACCAAGTAACGGCAAAAAATCAGAAAATTGTTAATTTGTAATTATACCACATGAAAAAATTTTGTCGTTTGTTGTCAGACTATCTCTCTGTCCGTCCGTCTGTTAAGAGGTCTTTTTCTCAGGTACAGGTCGACGTGTCAAGCTCAACTTTACGTCGTGTACTAAGGTCGATAGTTCCTTGGTGGTGTAATAAATGTACGCTTCTAAGTCAGTGTAATCAAAAGATGCGGCCATTTATGTCAGATATTTTGACACTCGCAAACTCATTCGTTAAACCCTTTAGGGTATTTCCCATTGATGCAGGGGCATGAAATTTCGCAAGAAGCAAGGGTTTACAGTACACGTAAAGGAAAAAGTTGGAAAGTTGTTAACTTGTAATTATATCACATGAAAAAAAATTTCTTTTGCCATTTGTTATCCGACTTCAGATTTAAAATTAAAACATCCTCAAATACACTACTGACCATTAAATTGTTACACAAGAATAAATGCAGATGATAAACGGGTATTCATTAGACGAATATATTATACTAGAACTGACATGTGATTACATTTTCACGCAATTTGGGTGCATAGATCCTGAGAAATCAGTACCCAGAACAACCACCTCTGGCCGTAATAACGGCCTTGATACCACTGGGCATTGAGATAAACAGAGCTTGGATGGCGTGTACAGATACAGCTGCCCATGCAGCTTCAACACGATACCACAGTTCATCAAGAGTAGTGACCGGCGTATTGTGACGAGCCAGTTGCTCGGCCACCATTGACTAGACGTTTTAAGTTGATGAGAGATCTGGAGAATGTGCTGGCCAGGGCAGCAGTCGAACACTGGCATGATACGCCAGTATGGCGATGACGAATACACGATTCCAATGTGCGTTCACCGCGATGTCGCCAAATACGGATGCGACCATCATGATGCTGTAAACAGAACCTGGATTCATCCGAAAAAACGACGTTTTGCCATTCGTGCACCCAGGTTCGTCGTTGAGTAGGGCTACACCATCGCAGGCGCTCCTGTCTGTGATGCAGCGTTAAGGGTAACCGCAGCCATGGTCTCCGAGCTGATAGTCAATGCTGCAGCAAACGTCGTCGAACTGCTCGTGCAGATTGTTGTTGTCTTGCAAACGTCCCCATCTGTTGACTCAGAGATCGAGACGTGGCTGCACGATCCGTTACAGCCATGCGGATAAGATGCCTGTCATCTCGACTGTTAGTGATACGAGGCCGTTGGGATCCAGCACGGCGTTGCGTATTACCCTCCTGAACCCACCGATTCCATATTCTGCTAACAGTCATTGGATCTCGACCAACGCGAGCAGAAATGTCGCGATACGATAAACCCCAGTCGCGATAGGCTACAATCCGACCTTTATCAAAGTCGGAAATGTGATGGTACGCATTTCTCCTCCTTGCACGAGGCATCACAACAACGTTTCACCAGGCAACGCCGGTCAATTGCTGTTTGTGTATGAGAAATCGGTTGGAAAATTTCCTCATGTCAGCACGTTGTAGGTGTCGCCATCGGCGCCAGCCTTGTGTGAATGCTCTGAAAAGCTAATCATTTGCATATTACAGCATCTTATTCCTGTCGGTTAAATTTCGCGTCTGTAGCACGTCATCTTGGTGGTGTAGCAATTTTAATGGCCAGTAGTGTATCTTGGAATACCTGGGACCGATATCTTTCCAGTATCAATGTCTATAGTAGGCAAAAATCGCCGAGATTTTCTATTCCCGGAATTGATGAACTGTCTATATTCATAATCAAGTTTGTACGGAATCCTCAGAAGGCGAGTCGTGCTGGCACCTGGTCAGTTTTTCGTTTATTTAGTTGATAGGTGTTAAGATAGATAGTGTGAAGGAAATGGTCACATATGTAGACCTTTAGAGTCAGAAGCCACATTCGGTGTTTGCAGTAGACAGGGTCGGTACTAGGAAGAAAGAAAGATTAACGCTTTAACGCAATTTTGCCTACGAGGTCGTCAGAGACGAAGCACAAGCTCGGGTTGGGGATAAATGGGCAAGGAAATCGGCCTTGTCTTTTTCAAAGAAATTGTCACGGCATTTGCCTTAAGCGATGTAGGGATACCACGGAAAATCTAACTCTGGGTGTCCTCCTGAGAGTTCCTAGCGTCGCCCCGTTGTCTACTGTGTTCATTCCAATCTTCTTTTACTCCATGTACTCCTTCCTCTTCCCCTGTACATTTCCTCTTTCTCCTCTCTATCCATATCCTCCTCTACCCTCCCTGTGCCCATCTTCTTCTTCTTCTCCCTCTGTCCATCTGCTCCTTTCTCCTTTGTCCATCTCCTGTTCCCCCCTCTAAGTCAATCTCCTCCTCCACCTCTCCTTGCCCATCTCTCCCTCCTTCCTCTCCCTGTCCATATCCTGCTCTATCCTTTCTCTGTCCATCTCCTCCTCTCTCCTCTCTCTGCCCACCTACTCCTCTTCCTGCTGTGTTCATTTCCCACTCGCCCTCTCTCTATCTCATCCAGCCCCCTATCTGTGTGTGTCTACTTCTTCTCCCTCTTGTCTGTCCATCTCTTCCTGTCCCCTTCTCGCTCTCTCCGTGTTATCACTCCTAACTCAATAGGAGGTTGCTGTTTCTTACCTCCACAGTATTTCTTCCCAGACAATAAGTAGTATGTGTACTAAGTTTGGTTGAAAAATGGTTCAAATGGCTCGAGCACTATGGGACTGAACATCTGAAGTCATCAGTCCCCTAGAACTTAGAACTACGTAAACCTAACTAACCTAAGGACATCGCACACATCCATGCCCGAGGCAGGGTTCGAACCTGCGACCGTAGCAGTCGCGCGGTTCCGGACTGAAGCGCCTAGAACCGCTCGGTCATCGCGGCCGGCCAAGTTTGTTTGAAATCGATCCGGGAGCTTAGGAGGTGCTTTTTACACCTGGCTTTGCCCTGGTATGCACGTGTCACATATTTAACAAATATTCAATATACAGTATTTTATACATATTTGCACACATAGTTCACCTGTACTTTGGCGAATTTTGCCCCTGCAGTTTCGCTTTCACGCAGCTTAATGTTTATGACATCATATCTCCTGAACAATGATATAATTTTGTAGGTAGATTCAGCGGCATATGTGGATGCTGTGTGCAAAATGTTTTGCGAGTAGAAGTAGTGGCGAAGAAGTCGTCGATTTAAACGCCTTGACTGATGCGGCAGTTTTTTACGTATCTCAATTTTTATGACGTCATATCTCCTGAATTACGTGCCGTACAGTGACATAATTTTGCAGGCACGTTCAGTGGTGTTTATAAATACTGCCTGCAAAATGTGTCGCGAATATATTTAGTAATAAAGAAATGATAAATTAAAACATCGTGCATTATGCTGCAGTTTTACTGCTTGAACAGCGAAAATGTAGGGAGCGATTAACTTTTTTCCTTTCACCATTTTATTGGGGTTGTCAGCTTGAAAACATTTCGTAAAGGTTTGAAATTACATTTAAAGTTTATTGTAAGTAACTAAGTGCTCTCATTCTCAAATACTGGATGAACAACGTGTGGGTACTCGCGCGTCATGGGCTATACTTTTTCAACTCCACTCCGACCCGTTTGATAAGGTAGGTGGTCCTTACCCCCAGAGCGATTCATTCCAGACATTAAATGCAGGGCTTATTTCAATAGTGGTACAAGTCCATTACCTCCACTTTTCTGTCTATAATGCTTCTGAAATTAATGAGCCAAACAAACAGAAAGAAAGCTTCATCTCTAGCAAGAAGTCATATGCTTGTATATTTCTGGTATCTCAACTGCAGATTTTTCAGCGCTCATTTAACTTTAGGTCTCTGTGTCTCAACATGAACAAAAATGGACTTGTACCACTATTGAAATAAGCCCTTCAAATGTCAAGTGTACCTAGTTTGGTTGAAATCAGTCCAGTGGTATAGGAGGAGATGTGCAACATATATACATTTTTATAATACACTATGTGATCAAAAGTATCCAGAAACCCCCAAAACCATACGTTTTTCATATTAGGTGGATTGTGCTGCCACCTGCTGCCAGGTACTCCACATCAGCTACCTCAGTACTCATTAGACATCGTGAGAGAACAGAATGGGGCGCTCCGCGGAACTCACGGACTTAGAACGTGGTCAGGTGATTGGGTGTCGCTTGAGTCATACGTCCGTACGCGAGATTTCCACATTCCTAAACATCTCTAGGTTCACTGTTACCGATGTGATAGTGAAGTGGAAACGTGAAGGGACACGTACAGCACAAAAGCGTACATGCCGACCTCGTCTGTTGACTGACAGAGACCGCCGACAGCTGAAGAGGGTCGTAATGTGTAGCAGGCAGACATCTATCCAGACCATCACACAGGAATTCCAAACTGCATCAGGATCCGCTGCAAGTACTATGACAGTTAGGCGGGAGGTGAAAAAAATTCAGATGTGTGTGAAATCTTATGGGACTTAACTGGTAAGGTCATCAGTCCCTAAGCTTACACACTACTTAACCTAATTTATCCTAAGGACAAACACACACAACCTTGCCCGAGGGAGGACTCGAACCTCCGCCGGGACCAGCCGCACAGGCAATGGCTGCAGCGCCTGAGACCGCTCGGCTAATCCCGCGCGGCGCGGGAGGTGAGAAAACTTGGATTTCACGGTCGAGCGGCTGCTCATAAGCCACACATCACGCCGGTAAATGCCAAACGACTCCTCATTTGGTGTAAGGAGCGTAAACATTGGACGATTGAACAGTGGGAAAAAGTTGTGTGGAGGACGAATCACGGTACACAATGTGGCAATCCGATGGCAGGGTGTCGGTATGGCGAATGCCCGGTGAACGGCACCTGCCAGCGTGTGTAGTGCCTACAGTAAAATTCGGAGGCGGTGGTGTTATTGTATGGTCGTGTTTTTCATGGAGGGGGCTTTCACCCCCTATTGTTTTGCGTGGCACTATCACAGCACAGGCCTACATTGATGTTTTATGCACCTTCTTGCTTCCCACTGTTGAAGAGGAATTCGGGGATGCCGATTGCATCTTTCAATATGATCGGGCACCTGTTCATAATGCACGGCCTGTGGCAGAGTGGTTACACGACAATAACATCCCTGTAATGGACTATCCTGCACAGAGGGCTGACCTGAATTCTGTAGAACACCTTTGAGAAGTTTTGTAACACCGACCTCGTGCCAGGTCTCACCGACTGACATCGATACCTCTCCTCAGTGCAGCATTCCGTGAAGAATTGGCTGCCATTCCCCAAGAAACCTTCCACCACCTGACTGGACGTATGCCTGCGAGAGTGGAAGCTGTCATCAAGGCCAATACCATATCGAATTCCACCATCACCGATGGAGTGCGCCTCGAACTTGTAAGCCATTTTCAGCCAGGTGTCCAGATACCTTATATCACGTAGTGTATATCTGTGTTTGTGTGATTACGCAGTAATCAATGTTTGGGTCAAGTAGGACGGTAAGGGTGTCTGTCAGATAGAACACAAAGTTGTTGGCTTTGGAGAGGTTGTCGGTTAGAGGCCCACTGTTATGCGGGATGAAGTATGCGTCAGTGGGAATTTTTTCTGAAAGCCTGTTGGATGTTTCCAGTACTTTGTTGACCTTACAGGTCATCTTATATGCCAGTCAAGAAGTCATTTTTGCTGCACAAAACTTTTATATATCAGTTTCCGTGAGGCTTCGAAGGAGCTGTGTCGTTTTTGCCTTTACCTCTTCAGTCTCAAATTGAATCACTCTTAGCTTAAGTCGCCAAAGTTCAGAAACAGAATAAACTCACAGAATGCCAAATCAGGTACGTAAGTTAAAGTTCACTGTCTGTGATTTTTTAGCAGACAAAAAATTACTTTGCTGACAAAGCGTTGCAAGTGGACACATTGCCCTGAGGCCGCCTCAGTCCCACATTTTCGCGCAGTACTTCTAAAACTTCGTGATTTTTTCGTTAGCTCTTCGAACAGCCATAATAATGTATTGGATGTTGAAGAAAATGATAAAGATTACCTCGACCTTTGAAGACTAATACATTCTTCCGTCGCTCGCAGCGAAGATGTTCGATTTCCAGAGCATGAATTGCCGCTTTGTTTCTAGATCGTACGTAAATTTCTTCGTCTCATTTTCTTTTTTTAAAATAAACTGGATTCTTCTCTAAGCCCTTTCAAAAGGTCAGAACAAATTCATTTTCTCCCCTCCTTTCGCCCGTTGCCGAATTCTTCTGGACTTATTTCGCAAACAAATTTTCCTCTACTCTCTTCTGCTAATACACGTCTAACAGCTCCTTCATTCATTTACATTTCAGCAGCACCATGAACACACAGCCTTCCGTGTCTGTCCATTGCTTCTCGAACTTTTGCAATCTTTTTCCTCGATTCTTGATATGCGTGGGCGACCTGGTTGGCCGTGATCTCCCACGGAGAGCCTGTAGAAAATCTCTTCGACATTCAACAAAACTCGTACGCAACACTCATATCCGCAAGCCGCACGTAACAAATCTGTGTTGTTGTATTTTAAATTACAATACAACAGAATCTTTATTAGCCTTTCAGTATGTTCGGCTTCGTCAGTGCGAGGTTTACTTTTACACAATTAGTACATTTACACACAAATACATGCAAAGCAGTATTTTACATTTCTATCTACATGCATGAACAAGTACGCCATTCTTCTTTCCAGTTTTGCTATGCATGTCTACATATTATTTGAGTAATAACGTTATACACGCACATATTATTTGTGTAAGTAAACACATAATAGACTTGTGTGCTAGAAGTATGGCCCTTAACTCATTATTTTCGTGTGAAATTTTGTGTTTAATCGCTGTTCAGTCTTCGTTCACTACATTGTCCAGCGAAGTGCAAGAATATGTTTGTAGCAACTCTTTGTCCACGCCTTTCTCGGCGTTAGGTACTCAAGCACAGTCACGCTGCGACAGATAGTTAATTAGTAATGACAGCAATCTCGCGTGTTATTATTCCTGACAGATTTTCGCCTACTCGTACGTAGTGCCCTTGCAAATTAAGATATAGAACGCTTAGAACACACACCGAGGCGCAGGGACAGTTATCGTTCCCTCGTACCATTCGCGAAAATAATAGAATGGAAATGCTGAAACTAAGTAAAATCCATCATACTCACAGCTCTGTTCCCACCCAACTGTCCGCACTTCCACCCTATTTTAAAGTTTTCCCTGAGCTATAAAGGGATCAGCTGGTAATCCGATTTTTCTATTCGCTAACTAACGGTCTTTACAACTTGTGTTGTGCTCAACAACGCTATCAATTAATGTGTAATAAATATAAAGCGTCCCGAGGTAGAACACTCTAATACTGAGATATGTGGCGCAAAATACACCAGAAACTATTTTCTCAATAAAAACATTTTTGCCTCTCGCAAGATCCTATTCTGTTGTTAAATTTTCATTTGCGCTTTGTGCACATTGCCTTCCTAATTTTGGTACGTCATCAGGAGTAGTAGGGTGAAGCTGATTACCGGCAGCAAACCGAAGTATAATTTATGAGCCGTAAGAGGACAATAAATAAGTTCTCGTTTGAGATTTCATTTCATGCACTTCTTACCGCAGTTTTACATTCCGACAGGACAAGTGCTTCTATCAGTAAAAATAGGATGCAAACAAAATTATCGAGCTATTAATGTGTCTGCTCTTAACGAATACCGACATATTATTAACTTGTTCGAGAGCGGTACGCCCACGTCCCTATATTAGCTCAAAATGTGGCTCACAGGTGGCGATCTTGTGGTGGAGCGTGATGTGTTATGGAATGCCGCAGTGAAGTTGTTTAGTTTCTAGCATTCCCAGTAGGTGGCCGTTGGATCTGGTGCGAGTGGTCATGCGGTGGTACAGTGCTGAGTGCTTGAAAATTTTGAAAATAGTGTCTGTAGATTTGAACAGTAGATTAACATGTGAAATAGACAGCTGTCCTGAACTACGCGTATTACTAACTGAGTGATATATACGATTAAAAGAGTAATTCATATTTACATTACGCTAAATCGAACATCGCCGTCTGTAAAAGCAGTGTCCTTGACTTCGAATAAAAATAATTATCCTGTTTAACCGTTAAGAAACATATTTATCGGTCATCGAATACTGGTGTTACAAAGTGCGATAGGACGAAGAGTGCAAAGTGGTATTGTGGTGTATATGTGTCAGAAACTGGAAGATGTCAGCAGGTATTGGGTTTGTTTACATCCACAAATCTTTGCATCAGTTATGTCAGTTTAATCAAACTTTGCCCTTCTTCCCTTCTGTTGACTCAGAGAATCAACAAAAAACCTCTGTACAGAGTATTAAACATAATGTTGGGATCCGGTGGGCGGTAATAGAATAAATTTGATCAAACATTTAAATGCAGACAGAGTGGACACAATTTTAGTGACTAGCACTCTTCATCTGTTACTCGCACGGTACATATTCAATATTAAAGAAGAAAACGCATTTAAAGCATTGCCCTCTGCTCCTCCATCACCTCTCCCATACCGCTCGTTTCGAGAAAAAAATTCAAACGCAGAGCGTTTCATACTGTATAACTTTCATATTTCTGAAACATATTCTCTTGAATAAAGAGATTGCAATAGTATATCATTTTTATTCCCACCTTTTCGCAGTTGGTACATCACTTTGGTGATCTAATTAACACTTATGCTCAATACACGTTTCATATACTCACCACTTATTTATTTATTTATTTATATTTGCACATCTTAATGACAAAGAACCAATGTGCATTGAATTTAAGAATCAATAAGCAAATTGCAGCTGTAAATATTGAACGTCTATTTAACCTAATAGGCCTACCTGAAACAACACAGTTCTCATTTTACACAGACTCATTACTATATTTAATTTACTTTTCATCGTTTAATGATGAGGATGCTATCCCTTTTTTATTATGATTCATTTAGAATTTCTGAAATATGATGTATAAATATTGTTTTTATGATATTCATGATAAACATAGGCCTTCTTATATAATCTGGAATGTTTTTTTTTTCTTCTTCTTCAAGTGATAGAATTAGCTATTGAACTTGTTTCACTGCCTTGACCCTTTCAAATCTCATAAATTTCACCACTCAATAATATGCTACAGTGGTTAAGACACTGGGTTCAATTTTGAGACAGTTTGATTCAAATGCTTCTACAACCATCCAGTTTTAACTCTTACATTGTTTCTCTAAACCAAAAGAAGCTAATGCTTGAGTGATTCCTCAACAATACCACTGACAAATTCCTTCTCTACCAGGGGTAAATTTCAGCTTGTGTACTGTCTTTAACGGCACCAATGCTGACATTAGGGTGTAACCATCCTTTTCTTCCTAAAATTTCTGTCATGCCTTAGGGGAAGGCTGGGCAAAGGATAGGGGTTTGTGTAGAGACATTAAATATTTGTGCAGTTGTGTGTGTGAGGTGTCTCCTCATTTTAAAGAATCTGGTATCTTCTTTATGCTTTATATGTATTTAAATTTCTTGTACTGTCAGTGTAATGTTTTACCACGTGCTTACTTGACATAGGTTGCTTTTTATTTTTCACCTCCTCTTTCAAGTTTCTTATCTAACAATATACATTCTTTGCTTTTTCAGAGCAGTATGCTAGAACATATGGCACTCACTCTTTAACTCCAGCTTGTTTGGGGGTCAAATGCAGATTAACAAAGATTCTTTCTTCTGGTGCATTGCTTTCTTGTGTTACATACACAGCCATCATCTCTGAAACTTAGATAGAAAAAAAAAAAAAAAAATCATGCCAGCTACCAATGATATGGAGCCTGCAGGTTAGCAGCCATTCTAAAATATGTGTAACATAATAGTTAATGACCATGGCCAAGATCGTAAATATAGTGGTATGTAATTTTAATGATTATTCACCACAATAATAAGTGACAGCTGTTGAAGACATTAAAGTGTTTTTGGATTTTTTTTTGTTTCAAAGAAGGTAGCCAATTAATCTTGTAGATAATGTGTTCTATGGAAATAAATCAACATAATATAACTGTGCAATTAGCATATTGATGTTACTGTTGGAATGACTCTCACTACTAGTGTTGTTTAACTTATTCCAGTGTGTCACATAAAATGAAGCTCTCTTTGTTGATGAAATTATATCATATTTTTGTATATGGGCTTCAGCAACATGTTATTGTTTTATATCAACATCTAGCATGTAAAATGTTTTCCTCTACTTATCAGAGGCTGTAAATTAAAGTTGTTACATTAAACAAGAATTCATGCAAGAGACAGAACTCAAAAACCAAATAAATCTCTCATTTGTCATACCAGCTGGATGAGAACGTATAATTGTGGAAGATATAGTAGTTAACTGAAGTATTCTCTATAAAAATGCCTGGAAACTTTCTTCATCATGTTATCACTGATATGAGGAGAAATACATTGACAGACATGGTCAGTTTGTTATATGGTGCTTACGGGAGGATTCAAATGTGGAGCCAGGCAAAAGGTAAAATTTTTGTGTATGCAAGGTGCATGTGAGAGTCAGGAGCTGTTTAAATGTTTGCTGCTGTTATGACAAACCTGAGCTTATTAACAAATCCTCTTGACAGTAGAGAAAACATATTAATTAGTTTTGTGTTGAGAATAATAATAAAGTGAGTGTACGCAATGACACGAATATTCATGCAGAGGCAATAGTCCATTCTTTTTGTGACACATGAATGCAAATAAGTTTGCTATTCTTGGAAGCATAATTTCATTATCTTTTGATTTCATTTTAGCATGTTCATATGTGACTTGTGTACACTTCCTGTGCATCAGTGTATTTGCACAGAGGTGGTGCAGTGTTAAAATGATAGTTTTGTTTTTTAGAGGAACTGGGTTCATAGCCTATTGTGGCCACCCTCATTTATTTTATCCAAGCATTAATGGTTAAGTCCAAATGAATACTGAAAAAATGCAAAAGAGAAGGTTTCCTCTGTTACCTGTCACTGTCCTTGTCATAACAGATCTAGTGTACTATGCATCTCGGTATGAAACATTGAGGAATCACAACGAGGAGGAGGAGAAGAAGAAGAAGAAGAAGAAGAAGAAGAAGAAGAAGAAGAAGAAGCAGCATAAGTGTTGCATGTTAAGTTCTTTAATCTCTAGTAGGTACTTGCAATTGCGATTTTTGCATTAAAAAAACCAAAATATGAAATACAAATCCCCATCCAAATTGATGTGGTGAGGAAAAAAGGAGAGAATAGTTTACTGAGAAAGTAAGATTAGAGCAATCACAGCAAGGGTAGCTGCTACTGAGACTAAGCAGGGGTTTGCGGTAAAGCTTCGGAATTTTAAATATAAGTTTCTTAATCGAGAATAGAAAACAGTAAAAGTCTAGATCTGGGCTAGTGGTTTGCTTGTATGATTTGCGCTGGATTGTTGTCAACATTTGAAGTGAGGTATGATGGGAAGGAAGGAGATGTATCAGCTGCTGGATCTACACAGCCAGTGAGACAGCAGTGAACAGATATTGTTTTTCGATGGAATATTGTCACGTTATCACATCAGTGTATTACAACAGTTTGAAGAATAATGAAGAGTATTACCGATATTGGCTGTCTTAGTTTAATAAAATATTTCGTAGTGTGTTTGAATGAAACTAATATATGTGACAATAGACTATTGATTGAATTTTTCTGAGTAAAACTGTCATATTCCAACCTAACCTAGACCTTGGGGTAAGTTACAGGTCTGTTTTTCACCAAAACCAGGTTTTTTAGCACTCACATTCATTGGCTTGGCCAACTCACAACCAAACTGTCACATTTCAACCTCACCACAACCTAGTAATTTGTGACACATTCAGAAAAAAATCAAATATTTGTGACAATGAAGGTTATAAATTTATTTGTTGAGCACTTCACTTGAAGCAATTTAAGCTGGTCCCAGCCTATCCACAGTCTCATTATTAATGACATATACAGAGAAAACAGTCAAATTCTAATGACAACACTGAAGAATGGGAGCCCAAAACTGGTTGTGATAATAAAATAAATTTACCAATGATGTGGTATTTTCAACCTCTAGTGAAGAAGAGGATGGTGCCTGTTTCGACACTAAAAGTTCATTGCCTCTTTTCTCACTTTACATGAAAGTACTTCCTAATGACAAAACTGACACATTGCCAACCTATGAGCAGTAGAGAAACACCCGTGCCGGCTGCTGGCCCTGATCTAGACTTTTGCCACAGAAAACAGTTGAGAAACACCCTTATACTTCTTACAAATTCTCTTAAAGATATCATAAATTTATCTATGTTTGCTGATGAACTATTTTAAGAATATTGAAATCTTGAGGTTTATGTGCATGGTTTTTTACACATCTGTTGGTCTTGATTCAGTTCCTGTTTGCTCAGCAATCATTAGTGGCTGCTCTTCTTCTGATGCTAAGTTTCAAAAAGTAGCATTATTTTACAAAAAAACTTTGTGTGGGGTCATGTACTAGCATATTATGACAAAATATGTGAAGCCAAGTAAATTGAACTGCCAATACCAGATGTCAGCTATGTCTGGTAAGGTGGGAGTGTACATAACATTATCATTATGATGATATTGGAGAAAAGACTACACTTAGTCACTGAGACTGTTTAAATAAGTATACTGATTCATGTTCACGATAACCTGAATGAGTGGTCCCAAGTCATGGTATGTAAAACATTCACAAAACGTCAATAACTACCTCCAGCCTGCATTACAACCTCCATACACTGCAGGTCAGAGGCTTCATTTGGTTCTCGGTACACATGGCACCTTGCGTCCTTTGAAAAGAATTAAAATCATTACTAATTGGACCACACCACCAGTTTGTGTTGTTTGGCCCATTGAACATGTGCCTATTTATGTGACACAATGAACAATGGACTTTTGTGAGGTACCAGTCCAGATGTCCCTTTCATGCAGTTCCCTTCTCAGTATTTGTTCAAAAACTGGTTGAAACAGATGTATTATTCACGGACGGCAGAAATTCTTCTTGGTTTTTGAACCAATTGCTATTCATAAAAGGTATGACAATCATCTCTGGTCCCTGTTGATTTGGATGTTTTTGTGATCACGGTTCTGTCATGTTACATAGCTGTGAGTAGTACACCATTCCTTGTAGACATGATGGACAGTCTGCATTGATACACCAACAAATCGAGTGTAGCTCCTTTTTGCCAATCTATCATGTCTCCACATCACTCCATCTTACTATGCTCATCCCGTACAATCAACTGGGACGTGACATGAATGTCTATTTATAACCATTGCGTCTCAGCATATTTATTCCGTAATGAAATTTTTTTGCAAGTAATATATCTCGATTCCCAACCAGCTGCTCAATTCACACTTTCAGTACTAGAAATAAGAACAATCTACATAAAGACCTAAAATCACATACCTTGGACCAAAAAGGGGTCCAATATTCAGAAACACACTTTTCATTAAATTGCCAGCAATCATTAAAAACTTAGTTTCAGATTAAGCACAGTTTAGACAGAGTTTGAAAGACTTTTTGATGGGCAAATTGTTCTAATCTTTAGACGAATATCTTACTAGGGACTGTTAGACCAGATGAAGTAAAAATGTATGTTGGATTTCAGTTTTGACAGCACTAGGTCACAACAGTCAAGATTAGGTATTTTGTACATGATAAATTTATTAAAAGTGCCTAACAGTGTTTCATTCTGACAGTGGATTAATTCTGTAAATATTAGCAGTTCCAGTTTACTATAATGTAGTCACCTATTTTGACAATCTTGTAAAAAATGATCAGGGTAGTGGCTATAGTATTGAAATGTTTTATGTTTTTTATATTATTCATTCTAACATGTTCCACACCCACGAGAATCATCTCATTTTTGGGTCTATGGAACGAAAACTTTATATCTAATCTAATTTACCAGTACTATACCACCCCCACAGCCATCCAAAGCTCTTTGAAGGGGGTAACTAGTATGTTGTCCATCAAGCACATTCCTAGTGATACTACTGGAGAGTCATTGGGTGGAAACATTCTGTGACTAATGAATGGCGAAAGGAAATAATTTTTGTTAGCAGTGGTAACTATTTTCACTTGTAATTGTATTATCTGGAATTGTGAAAACTTAGCTTCTCACTCATCTTCACTGTGGAGATATGGCATCATATACTCTACTGTCTTTAAAGCTGTTAATTATAGCTTTTGCTCACGTTTTTTGTTACATAAGAAACTGTGACCTCAATGCATACATTCAGGAACTTCTCCCTTTCTGTTTGTTATTTTTATACAAAATTTACTCAATTACTTCACAAAGCAGATCTGAAAATTTCTAAAATTTTAGTATCACATTCCTCCCAATTAATGATGTATACACCATGTTATCCACAGGATGATTTAGTTAAGTAATGTGAAAGGTGAAAAATGTCACAAAGTGGCAGTAACATTTTTTTGTAGAATAAGTAGTTCCTGTTTAAATATGATTCAATTTAAACTCTGTTTTACAGATATTTTCAGTTGCTATATCTTTTTGCCATATTAAATGGAACACACACATTTCATGTCTGATAGGAATTATTTGATAAGACATATTATGGTGTCTTCCATCAAACAATCCACCAATGTTGTGAGTGATCCATCATGTATGATCACATTAAGTAGGTGTGCAGCATAGCAATAAAATATCTGAGTGAAACATGTTTTCCTTTCCATCATTATCTGACAGAGGTAGTACACAATCTCTAATGCCTATGACCATTGAGACATTCAGAACAACCTACTTTCCCTTGGTAAAGATAGGACAACAAAGTAGCAATAACCCATTCATTTAATGAATTCACGTATTATCATGACACGTGCATGGATTTCTTCTCATATGGAAATATTACCCTTTTTTATGTTCTTGTGACACAGACGTGTGTTCCATAAATGTGGTTTTGTGTTTTTGTGCTATGTGTTATGTGACAGTAACATAAGCTCACATTTTATGTACATTAATGTGTGCTTATAGTTTTGTGGGAGAGTAATTTTTGATGCAAGTCAGTAATGACAGTTACACATAATGATGAGCCAAACCAAAACATTATGACACTTTCCAGCTGTAGATTTAGTGCTGTCTTGTGGCATTGTGAGTGCATCACATATTAAAGAAAGTATGTAAGCAGAATAGAGACATATGGGAAATCATTCTAGCAATGACAAGAGCTGCAAGTGGGGAAGTCCACTGACACAAGCAACATGAACAAAGGGCAGATTTTTATGCCCATTGCCTGGGAATAGACATCTCAGAAACAGTGAAGCCTTTCAGCTCTTGCTTGAGATATGACATCATATAATCTACTGTCTCTAAAGCTGTTAATAACTTTCGTTGGAATCAATGGAAAGTAGTTGAAAGATGAAGAAAGCACTAGTAGATGGCAAGGTGTTGGATGTCCACAATTTACTTGCTCTGCAAAGCAAGATAGGTGGTTACATGTGGCAGATGTGATGCTCGTGGAGCTGCACGTGCTTCGGAGCACGCCACGCAGTGCACATTGTTCAACGTTGGGCTCTACAGATGATGGTCCCCATGTGTTCCTGTATTGACTCAACAATGTCATCAATTATGATTGCTGTGGGCATGGGATCATTGTAATTGGACTCTGGCTTGATGGAAATGTGTTGGCTGGTCAGGCAAATTACTTTTCTTGTTATACCAGGTCAGTGGTCATATCTGGACAGGTTGTCATTCATGCAAACGAATGTTCAAAACATGCACTGTGCCTCAGATGCCGACTGGTGCGGGCAATATTATGGTTTGGGGGATGTTCACCTGGGTTGCACGGAATCTATGGTAGTAAGTGAAAGCACTGTGGTGGCCGTGGACTGCATGAACAGTGTTGCAGACCACCTACATCCCTTCATGCTGGGTGTCTTCCCCAATAGCTATAGTGTCTTCTAGCAGGATAACTGTCTTGTGACACAAGGCCAGAATCATGCTACAGTGGTCTGTTGCGAACTCATATTGATATGTTTGACAATTAATGTACCTGATCTGAGCCTGATACAAGACCTCTGGGACACTATCAGGCATTGCCACCACACACACAAACCAGTGGTTCATAACTTATGAGAATTGTGTAACTTGTTTGTCAACATCTAGTGCCAAATACCTCTGGAAACCGACCAAGTAGTTGCTGCCTTACTGCATTACAAAGGTGGACCTACATGCTATGATGCAGTTGATCATAACGTTCTTGCTCATCAGTGGATACTTGTGTATGCCACCTACTGCCAATGAGAAGTTTCTTTAGGACTGATACTTATTTCAAGTGTTTTAATAGTTAAAGAGATTAATTAATTTTGTAGTTTGTGGGTATGAAGATGCGAGATTGAATGGCTGAAGCAGTTTGAACAAAACAACACAAGTGCACATCCATCACTTCAGTATAGTTGCTGCGGCAGAGGGTAAGAGAGATAGAGATAGAGAGAGAAGGGGGTGGAGGACAGGGGGGTGCTCCTGCCATGATGAACTAGATAGTTGCAGTATGTCATGGGACTGGGACACCGTCACACCTCGTAATGGATGCTGCTGTGACACCTCACCACAGGATGTGATAGATGTGTAAATCAGTTTGTTTGTGGTGAGATTGTCAGTGTTGGATAGGTAATCCAAACAGTGGACTTTTCACATGCCTCCCTGTCAGGGATGTGGTGTGAGTACCTTGATTTGGGGAAAATTACTGCCACCGAGAATCAGCTGCTATGGGTGTTGATGACAAGTTAGTGTCACCTGTCACTGTGCATAGATGTGCCACAGCACAATAAATCACTTGCAAATACATTGCTGGCTATAAAAAATTGGGTATCAGCCACGCCATCCAGAATCATTCTCTTGATTTGGAATACAGAAACCACAATCCAACTTGTGTACCACTGTGCATTGCACTTCTCAGGACAGAGGATTTGATGTAGGAACAATGGCATTGAATGCTCAAAGGTTATCTGCACTAATGAGATGGTAATAGTAACATTGGTGAAGCTTGCAACCCACATAAAAATGCATAGTTTATAGACTTTCTCATTCATATAACAGATTGAACATAGGCTGTTAACTTGCAACACTACATTCCACTTCATTATCTGTCTAATGTAAATTCAAAATACAGAAGTCGGAGTTACAGATTAACGATGACACAGAAATATGGCACTTATCAGCCAAGTACAAGGTTTTGTTCACCTGTAAACAGACTAACAACAGAAATGGAGGTAACCAATGAAAAACTATCTTCCAGAACAGCTAGATTTTTTACTGGGACAAAAATTCATTGTGAGTGAAAGAATGCGGAAAGACAAAAAGTTTACAGGGCTCTCTGATTGTGAAGTGAGATCTACATGTATATTTTGTGTTTAGTCTTGCAGTGTACTGTTTTGAAGGTTTGCATACCATGAACATTCTTTTTATGTCCTGCCCTGCTCTCAATCGTGCTGCATTCTGATGCACTCATTTAGTCTAGCCACTAGCTCAATCTGATGGCTACCACCTACCCCGTCCCTTCCCAACCCAATGCAGGCAACCTGATCCCATAGCCTCACACCTGAGCAACCTGTCTTCCATCGTCCTCATCCCCCCCCCCCCCCCCCCCCCGTCCTCCTGTCCCCACTATATCCTCTGACCTGTTCTCACCCACCCCATATTCATACAATGGTGCAGTGGTTAGCACACTGGACTCGGATTTGAGAGGACGATGGTTCAAACCCACGTCCGGCCATCCTGATTTAGGTTTTCCGTGATTTCCCTACATCATTTCGGGCA
This sequence comes from Schistocerca cancellata, assembly GCF_023864275.1. Classification (NCBI taxonomy): domain Eukaryota; kingdom Metazoa; phylum Arthropoda; class Insecta; order Orthoptera; family Acrididae; genus Schistocerca; species Schistocerca cancellata. The sequence continues at coordinate 1,070,487,332 of NC_064626.1, forward strand.
AATGCCGGGATGGTTCCTTTGAAAGGGCATGGCGGAATTCCTTCCCCATCCTTCCCTAATCCAATGGCGCCGATGACCTCACTGTTTGGTCCCTTCTCCCAAATCAACCACCAACCCATATTAATTCACCCTTCTACATCTCACCACCATCCTCTGTACTCCCTATCCTCGAACCCAGTGCTCCCTGCTATGTTGAATGACATGACTGAAAAACAGATTGTTACTTGTTTCATTATGTTCTAGGTTTATTGCCATTGAAAATGTGCAAATTATTCCTGTTCAAAATGCAGCATTCAGACAATTTAATAAATACTTTCAATTGTTTCACCTTCTATATGAACTAGGTTTAGAAAATCTCTTTCACAAGGAAGGTAGTTTTAAATTTCATATAACGTATTTTTAAAGTGCATAATATCTGGGACATATTACATCAGACCTGAAATTTGTGATGTGAAGTGTGACATGGCAGTGATGTAAGATTAGGACCTAGCAAATGGGCTTCAGTCAAAATTTATTAATGTGTTGTAGCTAATTTTACAAGACTGGGATACATGAATAGATTCTAAAAATTAACAGACTAAGCAATATTTTCATTAGAGTTTCCAGGGTTGTGCCTAAGTGTAAGACGCCACTGGGAAATAAGTTTCTGTTAGCATTCAAACTAAAAATAAACTAGCGGTATCTGTTAGTTTTAAAATTTTACAGAATGTCCTTCAGCTAATTTGTAAAAAGAAGAGGACATTATTCTAACTTAGACTGAAGAATCAAAAATAGTGTTAGAAAATAATTTGATGGAACACTTTTATTGCATTTTTTTATTGTGTTCTTTTTTTCTAATTTATTTTGAATAAGTGTCGTGATTTTTTGTCAAGGGTTTCCTTTTTTGTATTTCATTTGTAGCTTTTTAATATTTATTGGCTACTTCACTGATAAGAGCAAGCTATACTGTAAAATCAATATGTTATATATAAATACTAATTTTTATTTTCAGCGGACTGTCGCAGTGTGACAGACAGTGTCGGAAGTCATAGTGACCTGTCTGTGCACACTGCATCGACAGCACAGACACAGTTGCAGCGTCCACGTATGGATGTTGTTTGTGTAATTGACCTGCATCAACCAGACTATCTGGCTCATAGAAAGAGAGCTCTAGAAGAAGTCCGCCAAGCGTGTGCTCTAGTTAATGCTGCTATGAATCATATACAGGTAATTGCACAAAATAACACACACACACACACACACACACACACACACACACACACACACACACACACACACACACACACAGAGAGAGAGAGAGAGAGAGAGAGAGAGAGAGAGAGAGAGAGAGAGAGAGAGAATTGTTTGGTATCCTGTGGTTTGGAGCCGAGTGGGAGGTCTCAACTAGAGACTCGGTTGATTCTGTGATGGTGTTGGCTCAGATTTCTGGACCTGCATTATGGGACAGAGAATTGTGGGATTCCCCTCGATAAGTCGGGTGCACTACACAGAGGTCTTGTCTGCTTTGAGCCGAGCTGGCAAAGCGCGTTGCGTGCAGGGAGCACGCAGCACTGTTGGGCTGGGCCGCATGCCGATACGCTCTTTAGGCCTTCTTTTCAGTCTTCTTTGGCAGCAGGACGGCCTGGATGTTGGGCAGGACACCACCCTGTGCGGTGGTGACGCCCGACTAGAGCTTGTTGAGCTCCTCGTCGTTGCGGATGGCGAGCTGCAGGTACTTGAGTAGCAGAGTACTTATGGTGTGCATATGGGGCATTTTAATGCTAGGCAATTATCTGATGAATGATCACCAGTTGATGTGAAAAAGGCTGATATTAGATTGTGTACAAAGTAGATGCTTTGAATGGTAAGATTTTAGCAGTAAATTACTGTAGTATTGGTAACAAAGTTCCTGAATTTACTGCCCTCCAGGAAAGCTGCCACATTCAAATTATGCTCGGAACTGAGAGCTAGATGGAACTTGAAGTAGAAAGCTCCAAAATATTTAATGGGACGTGGAATGTGTATATCAGAAAGATGGGTTAAATGTCATAGGAGTGGCAGTATTCATCGCAGTCGATAAAAATATTGCATCTACCGAGGTTCAAATTGAGACTGACTGCTAAAGTATTTGGACATGAGTATCTGCCCTAGATGAACTGAAGTTAATTACTTTTACCATCCACCCAATGCCATCGTAACAGTTTTAGAATCATTCGAAGAAAGTCTACACTAGTAGTATGGAAACACCTCGACTTTGAATATTAGTCGGAGACAACTTCAACATATCGAATATATACTGGGACATCTGTGGATTTATTACAGGTGGTACAGACAGTATTGTGAATCAGTTGTGAACACATTGTCCGAAAATAGTCTTGAGCAGTTCGTTCAACAACTCACAAGCAATGGAAATATTTTAAACCTCGTGAAAAATCAGTTGGGCAGGAGGACTGTACAGCTGTACCTTGGTTTGATCGTCACCCAGACTCCAGTAAGCTAGGTGTAGAAATAGGCTTCCCTGGCATATGAGAAGCAGCCAAAAGAGTTGAAAACAAATAAATGGGTGGGTTCGGATAGAATCCCAGTTCAGTTTTATAGAGAGTACTCCTCGGCACTGACTCCTTACTTAGCTTGCATTTATCATGGTTCTATCACTCGTAGCCAAGTTCCAAAAAAAAAAAAAAAAAAAAAAAAAGCACAGGTGACTCCTGTGGTATATGAAAGGTAAAAGAAAGAACCTATAAAGTTACAGACCAGTGTCCTTATATCAGTTTGCTGCAGTATTTTTGAGTGTATTTAATGTTTGAATATGATAAAAATCCTTGAGACAGAAAAGTTTCCATTCACAGATTAGAAACTTTCGCTTGTGCAAAACTCAGCTTGACCTTTCTCGCACAATATCTGTGAACCACATATGAAGGACAACAGCAGATTCCATATTCCTAGATCTTTGGAAAGTTTTTAAAATGGTGCTCCACTGCAGACTGTTAACAAAGGCCTATGCATGTGGAATCAGTTCTCAGATTTGTGAGTGGCTTAAAGACTCTCTAAGTAATCAAACCCTGTACTTTGTCCTGTATGGTGAGTGTCATCAGAGATAAAGGTGTTTTGCTTCTTCTCTCAGTAACGACATTCTTTTCATGAGCAGGAATAAAATTATTTGATGAAAATACAGTGCTTAATAAAATGAAATTGGTCAATATTTGTTATTATCTCATTGTGGACAGGTTGATCTTTTGTAAATGAAACTACTGTGGGTTGTTATATCACAAAAATTCTGTAAAGGCCCACACTCATCCATAAGAAACTGCAGTGCTCTATGAGCTGTCATAGCCATAGTCCATAGTATTACTAAGCGTACTTACATTGATACTATTTAAATGTTGTAAGTATGTGACAGATTGATGGAATTGTATGATCAATATTTAAAAAATCCAGCAGTGAGAACATCTGATGAGGAGCAGTTCTGATATGGGTCACAGTATTTAGCTGATTCTTCAGTTGTGGTGGACCAAGAAATCTGTGCATTGAACATTTGTTTGGTAATGCAATATTAATGATCTAAGGACTATTAGCCTACTTTGTTAGTAAAGCTTAAATTTTTAGCAGCTGTTTCATTGTTCCTGTCTGGTATTTAACTCCATTTCTATGTCATGTACTTTTTGTAATATTGTTGTTAGACCTGTTAAACCAATGATAAAACTGTGTGTGTGTTGGAAGGGGGGAGGGGGGATAATGAGGGTTAGTTTTCTTTTAGACAAATTTTTTTGTACCCATTCGTACTTCAGCTCTATTTATCAATTTGTAATTATTTCTTAACTGTACTTTCTTTTCTAGTTTGAAAAACTGGATTTTGGTGAAACAAATGTGTTGGATACATTTTATAATGCTGATGTGGCAGTCGTGGATCTGTCAGTACAGATTCAGCAGAGTTCTCTCTTCTATCATTTGGGAGTTCGTGAAAGCTTTGGGATGAAGGAGAATATATTACTATATAATGACTTTGATACAGAGGCAACTTTAAGACTGAAGGTAAGGTGTAATATGTGAAGTAGTGTAAAACGTAAATAGATGTTGCAATAAGAAATATTTCACTTTCTTATTTGGCACATGAGTAGGACTCAAGCAAGTATTCGAACCAATGGATAAGGGTGAACCAAATGAAAAATAGACATCGGGAGAAAAGTAAGTAAATTGTTTTTATTTCAAAAGTAATTGCCATAACTGTGAATAAGTTTATCCCATTGTGAGATGGTCAGTTCCTTCATGAAAAATTGTTTGTCATTGCCTACAGAACCATGATTGTACTCTTGCGATGCGCCTCTTCAGCTACAAATATCTTTCTTCAGGGCTCCAAAAAAGTGGAGATCACATGGCAAAATATTGGGACTATATGGCAAATGTGTAAAGGTTTCCCAGTGAAAATTGTGCAAAATAGTCAAAAGAACCAGGACAGTGTGTGGACTGGCATTATCCTGCAACAGAATGTTGCCATCCGTCAACATTCCTGGGCATGCTTCAATTTTTGCAAAGTGTTTACAGATCATTGGGCATTAATTGTGGCACCTTGTTCCAGAAAGTGAGTGAGCAGTGGGCCCTTGTAATCAAAGAAAAAGGTCATCATGGAGCTGGAGTGCTTGTTGTTTCAACTGCACTGCAGCAGTTTCACTAAGAATCCCTTACACATCCTTCATTCAGTTCTGATCTCTCCCCGTGCAATTTCCAGATTTTTAGAGCCCTTAAGAAAGACATTTGTGGCTTTCAGATTGCTTCAGGCGAGGAGGTAAACACCTGGGTACACTCCTGGTTCTGTAGACAACTGCAGACATTTTTCTGTGAAGGCGTTCTGCATGTTGCCTCACAGTGGAAAAATGTATTAACAGTTATGGCAATTACTTTTGAAATAATGAACAGTTTACTTACTTTTCTCTCTCTGTTCGCTCCTCATATACATTAAAAGGTGACCTGCAGATCCATTAAGAGTGAATATATTTGTGGGTGTACTATAAGTCATTTAGGCGTAGCAATGTGGTTATAGAAAGTGACGGAGGACAGCCTGTGTTGACCAAAAGTTGTGGTAGTTGACTTGTTGCTTCATACAAAAGTTGTGGTAGTTGAATTGTTACTTCATCTCTCTTTGGACAGCCAAAGAAGATGAGGTTGGCATTCCTGTATTTACCACAGTAACATAGAGAAGATGCCACCAAGCCAATATGATGTTGGTGTTTCCTGCGGCAGCTGTCATTGAAAGTGAGGTTGTTATAATGTTTTTTAATCTTTTGGAGCATTGATGCTTCTCATGCCAGAAGTTAATAACCAGTACTCGATTAATCTTCACATATTTGGTGCCTTTGTATTTGAATGACTCTTGCCATTATGTATTCCACTTGTCTCTGAGTATTGCTGTGAGGATATTTAAAAGATCTGCTGTTGGTATGTTACCTCTCTTCACTGTTGCTTTGGGGTATCAGTCTGCTGATTTCCACTGGTGAGCTTCAGTGTTAGATTCATTGTATTGTATGTCACTGGACGATTGTTTTGTCCACTGTAGAGGTAGCTCAGTAATTCAAGTGCTGATCTGAAATAAGAGAGGTTAACGATCTGATCAGAAAGATGTTTCTCAGCATAAAGAAGTGCTTGTTTAGTCACTAGCTCAACTGTCATTCGGGAGTACGACGGTTCAATCCTGCGTCCGGCCATCTTGATTTAGGTTTTCCGTGATTTCCCTAAATCACTCCAGGCAAATGCCGGGATGGTTCCTCTGAAAGGGCACGACCGACTTCCTTCCCCATCCTTCCCTAATCTGATGAGACCGATGACCACGCTGTCTGGTCTCCTTCCCCAAAACAACCAACCAATCAACTGTCATAATAATAATTTCCTCGTACAGCATGACTTTTTAACTGCTCTGATAGATGATAACCCAGTATGCGCACCCACATTCATCTCTTTTTTTCAAAGTGTTGGTCTAGATGACCCTTGAGTTTTTATGATTAGATATATACTAATTCAAAACACTGTCATTTGAATAACCGTAGCCAAAGTCAGGATTGTGTGGGCTGGGACCATTTTAATAAAAAGTTCCTACTTAAGTATTTGTGACGTGGTATGGCTCTGTGGCCAGCACTAAGAGAGCATTACTTGGATTAGATTTCATTGCTCTTGGAAACATTTTAAGTGCTTTATACTGATATTTATCTAGCCATCTGAGACGTGCCCAGGTATGGAAGTGATGGTATGTATTGTTCCTTCCAGTTCTGAATACAAACATGCTTTGTGAGCAATGTCCTCCGAGTGGTGCAGTCTCTTTCATTAAAATCTGATTATACGGTGAAACAACACCAAATATGAGTATATTATGGAGCAATGCTAGAATTACATTCTAGTGACAAGTGATAATTTTTCATCTTTTACTCCATTGTCACTCACAGTAATCAAATTAGAGTAGACAATAATTTTTTGGTCAGCTGTACAATTAGGTCTTTCATCTTTATATGGTTCTTTCTGTCAAGGTCCCCCCTCCCCCCTTTTTTTAGTTAGTTAGTTGTACTCTCACATACCTTTGAACAGGAAAATGATATCTCTAAGGGATCTATGATAAGTATAGTAGTCTGCTATAGCAGTCAGTTGTATTACATCTGACGTTATGACACCTGTCTAATCTTCATCATTTGCGGATGACTTCACTATGTTCTCTCCTTTCCAAAGTTTTGAAACAATAGCTCATCAATTTTGACTGATGATTGGGTGATAGGTGTGGCATTTGTATCATTTTTGGGGGTAGGAGAGGTTATCAGTCCTCTGGCGAGTTTGATGATATCCTCTGGTCCACCAATCTCATCTCAGAGTAGCACATCACCCAGGATTGTTACTTGTCCTATATATTCCAGTCTCTGCCTTCCTCTACAAGTTTTGCCCCATTGTGGGTCACTCTTAGTACCCTGGACATTATTCTCTGATGTTGTGACACATGTCCTAATATCATGTCCCTTCTGCTGGTTTGTGTGTGTGTGTGTGTGTGTGTGTGTGTGTGGTGTGTGTGTGTATGATTGTATTTCTTTCCCCACCATTTATGTGGAGAAACTCATTTCTTACCTTATCAGCCTACTTAATTTTCAGTATCGTTTTTGTAGAATCACATTCAAATACTTTGTTTCTGTTCTTTTCTAGTTTTCTCAGTCTTCTGTACAATGCTTTCAGAAAGTTTGATACTAGTGGAATTCTTTTTATTGAGGAATGCACTCCTTGCTTGTACCAGTTTGTTTCTTTTTCCTCCATGCCTTGTTTTGCTTCCAAGAAAGCAGAACGCTGTCACTTTATCTACTATGAGTTCCCTAATTTTGACATTACATTTGTCGCATATGCTACTGCTGTTACTCCTTAATAGTGCAATCTTTCTCTGATTTACACGCAGTCCATATTCTTTGCTCAGTAGGTGATACAGTCCATACAGCAAGTCCTGTAATGCTTTACTTTCACAGAGGGCAGCAGTTTCATCAGGGAATCTTATCATTGGTTATCCTTTAACTTTGAACTTTAATCCCTCTTCTGAACTTTTTCTCATTTTTATGTCTTCTGTGGTAAGCGGGTTGAGCAGTAGACAAGAACTGCATTCCTATCATTGTATATTACTAGTCTTTGCCTGTAGCGTGCAACTATTTTTATGAGGATTTCAAACATCAAACACCAGTTTATGCTGTTGAAAGTGTTTTCTAAGACTACAAGTCCTATGGAAGCGTCTTGATGTTTCTGAAGTCTGCCCCCCCTTTTTTTTTCTCAACAGTATTTCATATTTTTTTCTTATTTATAGGACTTTTATCTGTACCTAACTTTGTTTTGGCTTTTCTTCTCCCCCTCAGTTCACTTTCCTCAGTATCTCTTTGATACCGGATGCTTCACAGTTTCTCTTCGTCCTTGCTCTCTTCTTTCATGTGAGTTTCATACTGTAGTCTACAAATGAATCCTCTTCTGTTCTTAAAATTCTTTCTGACTATATTTTTTTTACTTTGACATATTTTCATCTTTATGTGTTACATTGGTTGCTTTAAAACTTCTGTCTCCTCTTGTTCTGCCTTCCCAGAAGCTTGCAGTGTGCATACACCTCATGTGTGTAACCACACTATTAAAATCTCCAGAAACTTATTATGTGCATGCAATTTCCAATTGTAACCACACTAGAAGGAAAAAAAAAAGGTCCTGTGTCTATTACTTGAGTGTTCGAATCTCAGTATTTCAATTGCAACTGTTTATCTTCTTGTTATCACTGCATTGCTACATTTATGTTTGTTTATTAGATTCACTGTGGAGAGTTTACTTGGTATTTTCCTGGGAAATCTGCCAGTTTTTATGTGGCATATTCCCTAAGTTGGAATGCATTCGACCAATATTCAAAAAGAAGTTGTGAGAGTGTTCTTACAGGTAGTTATCAATTTAAACACCATTTTTACTAGCAGTGCATAACATTTATTAAAATTCCACAGATCATCTTGTACTGGCACTACATGTAAATTAAATGTGTTTAAAAATTTTGTAAGATTTTGTAATTACTTGCAGTGCATATTATGCAGTGAATCTGCTTTTTACAGTTTACTTTTTTTTACGGTTGGCCTTTATAATGTTTCAAACTTTGTAACTGAATTTCATCAGACTTGTCAGCTGTAAATTTACATCCACTGACAATTTTTTTACTGTACTTGTACTGCAATAATAATAACAATAATAATAGCAATCCACATTAAAACTCATTTGTTCTTGCATCAATTATCTTTTTCATTTTTTTCGTCTTCCTTCCTGACCTGTGATACAGCTATGTTGCTTGTGACATTGATGATGATGGTACTGTTATTACCTTCCTTCCTTTATTCATATGATGGTGGTTTTTAATTCACTGTATTCTTTAATATTCCTTTATAATATGAAGCTGTAATTATTTTTGATTTACAGTAGTAGGTGTTTTACAGATATCATGTGGCAGCTACACCTTTGTGTCGTATCGACTTCTTGACTGTGGGACGTGCGTTACAACAAATCCTGCAGCTGCAAGACTTACAGGAGAAGAAGGCTCTCTGGATCCTAAACAACATTTAACAATCAAACTGAAAAAGTTACTCCAAGATGTAGAAATTCAGTCAAAGTAAGTACATTTAGGGAAAACAACCTTAAAAAGTTACTGCTTTTGCTAAGTGAATAGTTACTATATGTGAATAATAATTGTCTACCATTTAACATATAAGTTGTTGAAAATGCCAGAGTTGGAGGCTGTATGAAATGAACTGGTGTGCTGGGCTGATAAATAAAATACATTTAATTTACGTATCCTTAGAGAGAGAGAGAGAGAGAGAGAGAGAGAGAGAGAGAGAGAGAGAGAGAGAGACTACTGATTGTTGGGACAGTTATGATGGTACTATATAACTCAAATGATACAGTACTGTCATACTCGTGCTGCTAAATCATTCCAAATGTAAGTGTAAATGCCGAAGTTTTCCATCAGCGCAGAAGACAAATGTTATGTTGTCAAGCACAGATAATATGTTTCAGTACGTCAATTCTCTCGTTAATCCCATCTGAGACAGTTTTTCCTGTAAAGATAGCAGCTGTGTCATTCTGTTACTAGTAGTTGCAAAACTGATGCAGATGTAACACTGATTATTTCCATACAGTCCTTGAAAATGGAATTGGAGCTCTGAATTGTGGTGGATAGTAGAAAATAAAAGTATTGTGACTGGAGATGGAATATTATTAATAAAAATATCTGCATAACCTATAATTTTGTCTTTGAATTTCTTGGGCTTTGAGAAACGAGTACTGAAGTCATTACATATGATTGTATTTTTCTTGCGAGATTGAATGTATTCCATAAGTTGCTCCACGTGATTATAAAACACCTTTTTGTTTCCATCTGAGAACCTGTTACACAAAGAGTAACTGTATTTTGCCTTACACAACCAGTAACTGTACTTTGCTATGGCAATTCATGTGTAATGTGTTCTGCATATTTTTTCAGCGGACAGTTTAGTTAACTACTGTTCTAATTATCTTGTAAGTGCCAGTATACATGGGGGAGGGGTGAGGGTGGTGGTGTGTGTGTGTGTGGGGGGGGGGGGGGGGAGGGGGACCACCACTGAGAGGATTTCTAAATGTTGGGAACTATTACTTATGTATTCATTGTACAGGGTGTGTTGTGTGTACTGTGTCAACATGTGCAGGAAATTTTGATACCTCACATGTATTCAACTGATGAAACAGAATGAGACTTACTGCATAATAGTGAATAAGTTGATGAAGTTTAGTAAACTTAGCCATAGTTTATTGTGTCCTAGGAAATTGGTTGATCATATTAAGTGTATTATTTATATTACCTGAATGTGATTGTTAACAACACATTTTTTTTATTTAGAAATAATTGAATGTCACAATTACTTGTTTCAGAGCACACATGAAGGAGAAGTTTTTAGCCGACTTGCGTAAAGCGAGAGAAACATATACGGGAGAGGAATTAGCAAGAGTGCTTCATAATATGAGGAAAAGACTTGATGATCCCAATGTGCTCTCTGGTGAAGTGCTGTTGAATGTGTTAATATCATTTAGAGAAATTCAAGATTATGATGCCATGGTGCAACTTGTTGACGACTTGCGAACTGTACCAAATAAGAGGAATTATATAACTACTTCAGCAATAGGATACCTCTATGCATTTGCACTGAACAGGTTAGTAAGATTTTGAGATTTTTTTGTACTTTTCTTTTACATATTGCTTCATAAATGATACCCCTAGAAACTATTGGTGAGTTCATAAAGTTTGGTGTATATGCAACATTTATGAAGACAGGAAAAATCTTTTTATCTGTTCTACTCAGTGCTGAAACTAAATTTTATTTAATTTCCTAGAATAAGAACTGCAATTGCGATATAAATAAATTTGGATACAATCATACAGAAAGGTAATTTAAGTATGAAAAATTCTTAAGTACACAAAGAGACAGTAGGACTGGTCAGTTCATATATGCAGTTGGCAGTACTTCCTGTACTGCTGACAGAATCATATAAAACTAGTTTCCTAATGAAACAAAAGAGGAGAGTGTTGGGGAAGGTGGGACAAGGGCGATGGGTGGGCGGTGAGGGAGCCAGGACTTTCGAAACCCAGGCTGAAATAGTCTCACCTTGTAAGAGGAGAAAGGTGGCTACACAATTCCTCTTTCTTCCATGAAGAAGAAACTTGTCATATTGAAAGCAAGAGTGCTGTACTTGCAGAACTAGTGCTACAACATGTCCTTGGTTCTTGCTGCTCACCTGTAAATGTTTGTGTTTCAAGAGGTGACTCTGAAGGATAAATGGTTAAGAGTGGAAGGCCAATGTGCGTGGAAAGAAAAGTTTGCTATCAGTACATGAAGACAGTTACTATCAGTGTGTATTACTGTTTTGGACTTGTGGCAATCAGAAATGTAGTTTAAAGGCAAAAATAATTCAAACACTAAGGGTTAGTCAGCATGAAATGGAGAGGAGCATGTTGGAAATAACTAGGGGGGAGAGGAAAATAATGACAGTAGGTTAAGCTAATCTATGTGAAGATGAATGAGACTTACTTGATAACAGTTATGGAGTGATAAACCCCAAATTTGTTTCTAGGGCTAGTAGGGCAAAAGAAGAGGGTAATAGTGATGATAGGAATGAATGGTTGACCAAAAAGTCTAAAAAAATACCTTTTATGTGCAAAAGACAAAAAGGGAGGGAAAGTACACAAACACACACACACACACACACACACACACACACAAGGGATAGCAGCCTTTTACACGGCATGTCTACCACCAAATTTTATCAGTCAGGATGAATGGTCATAGGGAGAGGATGTATACTGGCAATACTAGCATTGCAGAGCATGTGCTACAACACGACAATCATGACCTAGGTCCCTGTTTCATCACATGCACCATCTGGATTCTTCCCCCAGATGCTAGTTTTTCAGAACTCCACAGGTGGGAACTAGTGCTACAACATGTCCTTGGTTCTTGCTGCTCACCTGGTCTTAATTTATGTTGATTTCTTCCATATCAGCACTTCTTCACAGTAACTACTCCTTTCTTCATTCCGTTTTAGTTTTCTACATCTTTCATTCTCTTACCTGTTTATTTTTTGCTGTCCCCCTCCCACCTCTGTTATGTACAATGCACTTAGCTTTCCACTCTTATTAACATGTACGTGATGTTTTAGCAGTCATCTCTGTTTTGAATATTACCCTGTCTTCCACCTTTAAGCTCTCAGGTTTTCAGATCTTGTCCTGTGCATTCCCCAAGAATCAGTCTCTCATTCCCACCCTGCCTGGTAAGTCTCCGCTGACCCGCGGTTCTGGGTGACTTTTCCAAAATCTGCCCCTTTTCCTAGACCACTCCAGTCCTTTTCTTTCACCCCTCTTCCTTCTTCTTCAATCCTTCTGCCTGAAGAAGGAGCCACTGACTCCGAAGTTTGCCTAATTATAACGTTTTTTTAATGTGTGTTTTCTGCTGTTGCTTGGTGAGTAGATTATTTATCTATCCAATTTCCTTATAAATACAATAGAGGGAAACATTCCATGTGGGAAAAAATATATCTAAAAACAATGATGATGTGACTTACCAAACGAAAGCGCTGGCACGTCGGTAGACACACAAACAAACACAAACATACACACAAAATTCTAGCTTTCGCAACCAACGGTTGCTTCGTCAGGAAAGAGGGAAGGAGAGGGAAAGACGAAAGGATTTGGGTTTTAAGGGAGAGGGTAAGGAGTCATTCCAATCCCGGGAGCGGAAAGACTTACCATAGGGGGAAAAAAGGACGGGTATACACTCGCACACACACACATATCCATCCACACATATACAGACACAAGCAGACATATACAGAGGCAAAGAGTTTGGGCAGAGATGTCAGTCGAGCCTCTGTATATGTCTGCTTGTGTCTGTATATGTGTGGATGGATATGTGTGTGTGTGTGTGTGTGTGTGTGTGTGTGTGTGTGTGTGAGCGCGAGTGTATACCCGTCCTTTTTTCCCCCTAAGGTAAGTCTTTGCGCTCCCGGGATTGGAATGACTCCTTACCCTCTCCCTTAAAACCCAAATCCTTTCGTCTTTCCCTCTCCTTCCCTCTTTTCTGACGAGGCAACCGTTGGTTGCGAAAGCTAGAATTTTGTGTGTAAGTTTTTGTATGTTTGTGTGTCTATCGACGTGCCAGCGCTTTCGTTTGGTAAGTCACATCATCTTTGTTTTTAGATATACAATTACCTTATAAGTTTATTTACTGTAATTTTATAATGATTATCGATAATAAGTCTCACATTAGGATACGAGTATCTTTTTAGTCTGGTTTCATGAAAGACTTTGGCTTTTGTGTCTTATGTTCACCATTGGAAATGATCAGAACATATAAGGAAATACATATATTTGTGTTAGCACTCAGCCACTGCCTTCATGATAATCACAAAGACATTGGCTGAGTGCTGACTCACACAAATGCATATGTGGGCTCCCTCTTTGTTCTGATCATGTCCAATGGTGTAAATAAAACATGGAAACAAAATTCTTTCAAGAAATCACATTAAAAAGATATTGATGTTCTAATGTGACACTTATTATTGATAATCATTATAAAACTACAGTAAATAAAACTTGTAATACAATGTTGATTAAAATACTGAAGTTGAAAGTCTTTTGTAAACAGAGAACAATAGGAGGAGAGCAGAAATTGTCTTCATGTTACGGAACATCTTGAGGAGGTATGTTTATGTCTGACATCAGGTCATACCAACTTAAGACTGCACACCTAGTGTGGCTTTCACAGGAAAGTAGGCAGATCGTGAAAGCCCATTATAAAGATGGCCATCTTCAAAAGCGGTGTTTATTTGTACAAATGACTATGAAATTAATTTAAAGCTGTTTTAATACAACACAGTGAGTAGAAGGAAGGTTGCTACTAGAGTCACTATTGTCAGTTCATGATTATCGTTAAGTCAGTGGCTCAGCATACTTTCCCACCCTTCCAGACACTGCAAACGTATAAGACAGGCAGCCGTGACCCAATAAGCTGCCAGTGAAATATCTCACTTACCATGGTAATGCTACATTACATGATCAATAACTTTATGTATAGTATGTGTTTTCTGCTTTGTTCCAAGATGACATTGAGCAGGAATTTGATGCACTTTTTCCAGACATCTGTATGAAAATCACTGTTTAAGGTCATGATAACATCAACAAAAACTTAAAATGGAATCATTAATGACGGTAAAGCATTATATTGAGAGAATAGGACTTCTGTTGGGACTGACAAAAATGAATGTAAACTGGAAAACATAAAATGTGAGCACTTAAAACTGGAATTCATTGTAGCAAGTTTTCATTCATTCATTCATTCATTCGTTATCACACCTTGAAATTATGGCATGTCTATTTTACCTTTAATGCACATATTGTTCTTTCATTGAAATGGGCTGTAATATGTAATATATCAGTTTAAAAGTTGTTGATCAAGTTCATTTGTCCTAAATGTTATTACACTTACCGTTTTATTATTATGTATTGAAATTAAATCTTAATTTTCTACTTATTTTAAATTTGTGCTTCTGCTTCTCAGAATATGAAGTATCATTTTTCTTTTTTATAAATACTACAAGGCGCAATAAAGAAGGCGACAGAGAACGAGCTCTCAGAGTGATTGAGAAAGCTTTGGAAAAGAAGGAAAATCATGTACCTGATATAGTTTGTCTTTGTGGTAGGATATACAAAGACAAGTTTGTTGAATCTCAGCATCAAGATAAAGATAGTTTAATGAATGCTATTCATTGGTATAGGAAAAGGATTTGAAGTGCAACCGAATGAATATGCTGGCATTAATTTTAGCACATTGCTTGTTATAGCTGGTAATGAGTTTTCAAATCAGAAGAGCTGCAGCATATAGGTAAGAAGCTAATTGAATGTGAGAATAATCTGTATTAAACATATATTTCAGGTTTTTAAACTGAAGTTTGTGTGCTCATTTAATTATAGGTATGGTCCTCAACAATTTAATTGGTAAAAAGGGTAGCCTGTCGTCATTACAAGACTACTGGGATGTTGCCACTTTCTTCGAAATTAGTGTTTTAGCAGAAGATTACTCAAAAGCTATCCAAGCAGCAGAATGCATGTTCAAGTTAAAGCCACCAAACTGGTGAGTTTTTGGAACTGTACACTACACAGAATTATCAAACAATGTGATAGAAAAACCATTTATTTTTGTACTTTGTAACATTGTGGCTCCCTCATATATAAAATTAGCATAACAAGTTACTTTGCTTGGACTGTCTGTACTAACTATTTCACAAGCCATTTTATGAAATAATATTATTACTATCTCTTTACACAAGTGTTGTTCACTCTTGAATGCAAGGCATAGACAACAGTGCATATGAGGCACCTCGCGCCACCCCCGCCCACATCCGCCCCCCCCCCCCCCCCCCCCCCCCTCCAGCTACTCTTAGCTCTTGCTTCTGCAATCCCAATTAATAGTTGCACCGAGGACCCCAGTAATTTAATCATTTTTATTGCCTTGTATATTGTTAAGATTTTACATTCAGTACCCAAATGTTATTGCCACAACGTGTGATAATGTCCAAGGAGCTCATACCAAGACACAGCATAGTCCAGCTTTTCTTGCTTCTCATCTCTGCCTGCAGAGAGACACTTCTGAATTATGCTCTGTTGTACTTAGCATCGCTTCCAAGGCACTCTCTTGTGTGTAGTGCTTCTTGCAGCGCAAATGGCTTTAGGGCATCTGCCTCAGTCTCTCTTGTATATCAGCTTTTCCTCTGCTGCTGTTCGTTTGTAACTTGTGTTTGTTTCAGTTTTCTTGTCCTTTAAGATCACTGTTGTTTCTGATGTCTTTTAACTTTTGACCACCTACCCCTGTTGTTTACACAACTGGCATATGGAATTATGATGTCTATCATGGAGGGTCCTCTTGTAACCCAGAGTTGCCCCTGACAACTTTGTCTCCTCGATTCCACCCACATCCCACTTGGCCCATCCAATGTAATCACTGTACTCTCTGTATTATTAGTCCCACACTGATGGCACTTTCCAGGTAGGATCCTTTCTGTTGTGTTGTTCCTAATGTTCAGCAAGTAGTTATTATGCTTTTTACATTTAATCACCTTTGTCTTTGTTGTTTATGATCCCTTTCTCTTCTATTGCACTTTTGGGACAGTTCTGTTCCATCTGATAGACCCTCAATGTAGTCACACCAACTGCCTGTATATGTAACACTTCCATTTTGATTGTATTCCACTCCTCTTTTACTGAACTGCTCACAACTGCTTCAGAAAATTTGCATTTCATCTCATTCTGCCCTGTATTTTAAGTATCCCATTTTATTGTTTACTACAATTCATAGAATGTTAAACTTGTTCATCCTCTTATTGATAAGCCTCTCCTGAATAAATCCTTTCTGGAGAGCCAAAGAGGGTTAGTTTACTTCCAAAATTCTTTGCTAAGAAAATGGCCATTTTTTAAGACCGTATGCCCCACAGCTACCCTTTGTGTCTATCATGCTATGGCTTCCATTGCCTTCTGCTTGCTCTCGTCATTGATCACTGCTAATTCTTTTGCGTTTGGGATCAATTTCCCACCTTCTTTTGGCAAGGCTGTTGATAGAATGAGAATGACTCCTTTTAGTGGAACTCTTTGGCACCATAGCTTATGATTTTTTATTCAAAATCAAAAGAGTGTTTGGGACTGAACTATAGATCCAGTATCTTTATGCTGATGGTATAAGATGGTAATCCTACATGTAACTATTTCTGTCTTCGTGTGTTGCACAGTGTGTTTCAGTCCCTGTGGGTCTATCATAAGGATAATTTGCTTCTTACAGTCTTTCCTTGTTTCTGAATGAGATAATTTAATATGTAGGGAAGGTTACAGGAGAGAGAGAGAGAGAGAGAGAGAGAGAGAGAGAGTGAGTGAGTGAGTGAGTGAGTGTGTGTGTGTGTGTGTGTGTGTGTGTGTGTGTGTGTGTGTGTGTGTGCGTGAGTGTAAAAAATCATAGCTTTGTTATGCTACATGCTGTGTCACAAAGAAGCGCTCATAGCTTACGAATGCATTCACATTAAATTACTTTAAAACATCTGCCCGAAGGAGGAGGGAGAGGAAGGCCAGTGCTAACGTGGGTGGGAAAAATACATATGGGAAGCCATGGAAGATTGGAACAAAAGAGGCCTGTGGAGATCAAAAATGGCTAATTCCTAAGGGGAAACACTGAAAGTGAAGAACAAGAAAAAGTCTGCCATTGCACAGCACATACCTGGCACTAAACACATTATTAAATCTTCATTGATCCATTATGGATCGTGGGACGACGGCTGGCATGAACTTCTTGATGCACTAATTTACCATCAGCCGTATGTATTGTAGAAATTTATTTTATTTTATGAACTTCTATGTGCTACCAGTTTCGGCATTACATTGATGCCATCTTCAGGCCCCACTTGTCATAGTTGTAAAATCGCTATACACGGAAGGAGCCATATAACTGGATCTGTGAATCAAATCGTCCTGCAACAGCTCTTGGAGGCCAGGTGACACAGACTCTGTGTTGCCTGGCCACCAAGAGCTGTTGCAGCTGTGGCTCCTTCCGTGTATAGCGATTTTATGACTATGACGAGTGGGGCCTGAAGGTGGCATCAATGTAATGCTGAAACTGGTAGCACATAGAAGTTCATAAAATAAAATAAAGTTCTACAATACATATGGCTGTTGGTAAATTATTGCATCAAGAAACACATTATTATTCATACAATACAATCTGATAGTACAACTATATTATGAAAAGGATAGATTGCTACTCACCATATAGTGGAGACATTGAGTTGCAGACAGCCTCAACAAAAATACTGCTATACATTTAGGCTTTCACCCATGCAGCCTTCTTCCAAAGTAGAAAACAAACACACACACACACACACACACATGAGATGACCACTGTGTCTGGCCACTGAGGCCAGACTCAGCGGCCAGAGGCGGTCGTGTGTGTGTTTTGGGGGTGCGCGCACACGCTTTCAACTTTAGAAGATTGCCTTTTGGCCAAAAGCTTAAATGTATAGCATTCTTTTTGCTGTACCTGTCTGCAACCCAATGTCTCCAGTATGCGGTGAGTAGCAATATGTCCTTTTCATAATATTGTTGTTATTCCATCCTGGATTTTCCATTGTTTGAATTTGACAGTACTACGTATTCAGCCTAAGTCGAGAATCTAGATGTGGTAGAGCAAATAGAAGTAAATGCCCATAAAAAACAAAAGACTGAAATCTAAGCACATTTAGCATGTAGATGTTGCAAGTCAGAGTTATTTTAGTCATTTTAAATTTTATTGTAACTTAAAAGTGTAAGGACATTTGTTTATTTGTTTTTATGTACAAAGAAACATGTATACCATAAGGGAAATGTGTTTTGTAACATCAAGAAATATTCCTCATAGTTTACATTTTAAATTTCTTAAATGTGCTCACTGTTTCCTTTTCTTTTGTTTTCTTTGCTCCCTAGAGTTCCAACATTTAAGATATAGTAATCACATAACAGGAATGCACATTTCAATGTCATCTTGCTCAAGAGCAAGAGAACTGGTAAACAAGTAAGTTACATCAGATGATGAACCCATAGGGTTGTACAGAGTGGCGCACATAAAACCGGCCCGAACCGGAATGCGAATGCGCGTGAGTAGCATTACTAGCTTGTCAGTTTCTATGCCACCTTCCAACAGCAGTAGCGTGTAAGTAGTTCATACAGAAAGTAGTTGTTATAAACTGTGTACTTCATTGTCTTGCCTTACTCCATTGAAGAATGTTTGTTAATTGTTGAAGAATATGTGCGGTCTGATTCCATTAAAGTTGTTCATGACACTTTTCATGAAAAGCTTCCTGAAAGTTATATTCTTGCAAAATCAACGATTCAGGATCTAGTGAGAAAGTGGTGTTTGACAGGCAGTGTTGTTAATTCAAAGAGAAATAAGACATCAACTGTATGTACACCTGAAGTTGTGGCAAAGATGATGGCACACATTGAAAGAAGTCCCTGCAAGTCAACACAACGATTATCACAGCGATGTGGAATATCTCGCAGGTAATGTCAATGCATCCTTCATGACTTAAAAATGAAACCTTACTGTGCGAGTGTTGTTCAGCAAGTAAAAGAAACGGACACATTACTGTAATTGGTTGCTGGAAAATGTCGCTGGGGGGACATATTGATCCGTTCCTCCTTTTTCCGACAGATGAAGCTTGGTTTCATCTGTCGGATTATGTTAATTCATGAAACACAAGACACTGTGCTACAGAGAATCCCCAAGGCATACTGCAAAAGCCATTACACGATTTAAAAATTCACGTATGGTGTGCTGTATCTGGTAATAGAATTATCGGGCTATTGTTCTTCAACAAAACTGTCAACACACATTTACTTGCAACTCTACAATGAATTTTCGGCCCTGTTAACACCAAACAAAAAATGTTGTGCATATTTCCAGCAAGATGGGGCAACTTCTCATATGTCGGATTTGTCCTTATCTCATATACATACTGATTTTACAGATGATGGGATCACTAGTAAGGGCTTGTGGTCACTCCACTCTCCTGACTTGTCACCATGTGACTTTTACCTCTGGGGATTTCTAAAGGCTAGAGTCTACCACAACAATCCCAGAACACTTGACACATTAAAAAACAACATATATGAAGAAATTTCGAACATTCCTCAATGAGTACTGAAAAGCGTTTTCCTTAACATACTTTGACGTGCACAACTTTGCTTGGATGTTGGCAGAGAACATTTTGAACATAGACTTTCAATTCCTTTCTGAAATATGCTTATTAAACTTATAAAAGTAAATCTGTTACTTAAACTGTTAATTACATAGTTAATAATGAAACTGTGCAATCAAAATCTAAGAAAGCTATGATGTAAGTTGATTTTCTTCATTCATATTCCTTTCAGTGCAGGGGCTGGATTTGTGTGTGCCACTCTGTGTAACACAAATGGACACAAACATTTGAGACTGAAGACGTTGTTTATCATACTTCTTGTGTATTTGTTACAATCGGGTTCACCCCCTACGAATTATAGATCAAATTAATCAACTAAATTGATTATGAGGCAGTAGTCTCAACAGTCATTGACTGATCCCTCTGAAAGAAATGCAGCAGAAACCATTGGAACAAGCCACTGTTTTAAACATACGGGAAACACTAATAATTCAGCCAGAGATAAGGGATCACATGAATAGACTTTAGGGAATATTTCATTTACCTAATTTCATACTTAGCAAAGGTTCGTTCTGTGTATTTATCTAAACGTGAACAGATTTATTGGCTTTGCGTGTGTTAATATGGTGTAATACCTAGTGTATCTTACAGATGACTTTTGTTGCTTTTCTGTATTAACTGTAGGGGTGATAAGATTTGCAAATGTGCGCAAGCAAAAGACACTTACACGTAAGCTTTTGGCCACAGCCTTTTTAGAGAAAGAGAAATACACCATTCATTCATACTAGCAAGCATACCTCTCACACATGGCTGGCGACTCTGTCACTTCGGGCCAGAATGCAACTATCTCATGGGATGGTAGCAGCAGTCTGAACGGTACGGGGAATGAGAGGTGATAAGACAGAGGGGGTGAAAATTGTTATGTGAAGGGTGAGGGGACAGTATGTTACAAGAGTGGAGAATGTTTTGTAATGATAATTCCCATCTGCGCAGTTCAGAAAAACTGATGGTGGAGGTGAGGATTCCATATGGCTCAGGTAGTGAAGGAGCCACTGAAATCAAGGATGTTATGTTCAGCTGCATGATGTGCCACAGAATGGTCTACTTTGATTTCGGCCACAGTTTGGCGGTGGCCATTCATCATGGTAGGCAGCTGGTTGGTTGTCGTACCAGTATAAAAAGCTGGAATGGGAAGTCCTGTCATAGGTTTATCCTACCCCATCAGGGGCTGGGTCACCTGTGAAGGCAGCCATTTATTTACCAGCTTTACTGCAATCATTGCACATTCTTGATTTCGGTGGCTGCTTTTGGAGTTATTTTTATGACACATTCTCAGCTCCCATAATTTATTCGGACTCAACCTACAGTAACATATCGTCCCCACACCCTTCACCCAGCAGTTTCCACCCCCTCTGTCCTATCACCTCCTCTCCAACCCTGTCTCCTACATTCTTTGTTTGCCACTCTCAGCCAATGCACCTGCCTACCTTACCCTGCTCCTCCCCTTTTTCATACTGTTTTCCCCACCACCTTGCCTCACGACCTCTTGACGCTGCGCCCGTTGGCATTCTAGTCCCTGCACACTCAGCCAAACAGTGCTCTTCTCTTCCCTCACCCAACACTGTTATTTCTTTATTCCTTCCTCTTCCCCTTCTACTCCCCCCCCCCCTCCCCCGATTGCTGCTACCACCCCACTTGATAGTTGCATTCTGGCTTGGCTGCCGGAGTTGGTGTTCAAGTGTGTGTGAGGTGTGCTTGCTAGTGTGAATAGAAGGTGTGTGCTTCTCTTTTTCCATTGAAGGCTGTGGCTGAAAACTTGTGTGTAAGTGTCTTTTAATTGTGCCTGTTTGCAACTTTGTGTGTTATCTTTGTGCAGCAAGTAGCAATCTCTCTTTTCCTACATTATTGATATTACTACCTGGAGTTCCCATTGTTTGGTGACAAGATTTGTTACACTGAAACATGTAATATGACATTAAAAGCGTTTCCATATTCCTAATTATGAAATATTATTTCTACTTTTTCTGGTGTAGGAATATTTAGGTTATTTACAAAACCTTCACTTGATCAGTTTTTGAGTATTGTGACATAGTAAGGGACGCCAGTCAAGCTTGACGGGAGTGATAGGAAATACACAGATAAGAACAGTGTTGTGTGTCACTGGTTTGTTACATGAGTACAAGAGAGACCAAAAAATTCTCAATAAACTGCAGTTGGAGGATACGTAAGAAATGTTGTGACTCAATAATGCCCCCTACACTCACAATTCTGAGCTCTTGTGTTCCAGTACGAGTCGAGAATGTTCTTCCAGCGTACATCTTTTGTTGTGACCACGACAATAAAATTTGAGGAAATTGACTTTATGCACAAGGGAACCACAATATTCCTTCTTGCATACTATTGTGAGTGGAGGGTGAAAAGGGGAAAGGAGGGAGGGTGACTATCCTGGTATGTTATGTACCCTTTATCACACACTATGATAATTTGAGTAATAGGAATGTGGATATAGCAGTATTTTGATTAACGTATCACTGTATCCTAATTTATAAGGCTGAAGTGCCTGTCTCATGAAAATGCATGTTTCTGTGCCAGTGGAATGCTTGTTTTACTTTCACATAATCTTGGAAATTTCTTTAAAAAAATCTGCATTACCTGTATGTTGTTAAATATGACGATAATTTTTCTTTCAGTTTAATGCAGTGCTGATACAGAGATGAATTTAATACTTGTTACCCATCTTACAGGCACGTTAAATCTACGATAGGAAACATCTCTCTCATAGACAGGTTCAGAAAGAAAAATGAAGATGCAGAAATTTCTCCTGAGGAACAAGTATTTGGATTTTGGATGGAATACTTCGTGGAATCAACAAAAACAGAAGTGGGAGATAGCATAAGATTTCCTGTAAGTAATCATGTTATCAGTGGCCATACTGATTTGGCATTTATTAATGTTACTGAAATTGTTTCTGTTCCCAGATATGACATAACTTCATCTGCTTTTTGTGTGTAGCTCATCCTTAAAGTCAAACAATGGAAAGTTTAGGATAGAACAACAACAATATGAAACAGATATATTCGTACTCATCATATAGAGGAGGCACTGAGTTGCAGAAAGACAAAATGGGAAAGAGAACTAAAATATTAAGGCTCACAGACAAAGTCCTTCTGGAGTAGAATACATACACATATTGACACAAGCCCAACTCGCATGCAAGTGCTCACTGTCTCAGGGTGCCAGAACCTGACTGTTAAACAATATTTGATACTTACAGAGGAATTTGTTACCATTTAATACCAATTTATCAGAAATGCTTTCCTTGCTGTAGACAGTCTGCGTTTTATATCCTGGTTTAATTCAACTACTTTCCATTACCTGTTCTTTCAAGTTCTTTGCTCATTCTGACAGGATTATGTTGTCATCGGTGAATCTCAAAATTTTATTTCTTCTCCCAGAGTAACTAACTCAAAGCTGATAAAAATGCTGTAATCAACAGCATTCAAGAACTGCAGATGAAGATAGCGTGGTGGAAGAACTTAATAAAATGGGAAAGTCAGAAATTAATCTCATTCTGGCCTCCTTTATTTAAGACCTTAAAAAGATGGAAAGAATCTCTGAACAATTACCCTAATACAGTCACTCGATAAGAAAGAGAACAAAAGTAATGTTAATAATCACAGAGGAATTTCCCAACTTTTGTTTCCGCACAAAATACAATACAAAGTGCTTCAGACCAAGATAGAAGAAAGATTGGATCATGATCTGGGCAAGTACCAAATTCGGTTCTAGAAAGGGGTGATCACCTCCTTAACAGACTTTCAACATAAGAAAATCCTTAAGATGTTGGGCTGAAACAAATTTGTAGCTGTTTTGTTAACTTTAAGAAACTCTGCAACACTGTAAATAGAGAGGCAGTGCTTGAAGTTCTGGAAGGGTACGAATTGGATATAAAAACTGGGTATTATCACCAAGCAATGCATACAAACACCAAACTAAAGGCTAACTTCATGAGAGATCATGGATTCCTTTGAGGTCAAGACTGGGATGAGACCAAGATGAACTGTCACTAGTACTATCCAATTGTGTCTAGGAAAAGGTGATGAGGAAATGGAAAAAAAGAATCCTGGATCCATAAGCATTTCACCTTGGAAGATGCTGTATGTAGATGATGTTGTATTTGCTTGTGACTTGGAAAAGAGCAAAGGAAAGAACAGAAGAGCTCTAAAGAACAGGAAAAATGACAGGGCAACAAATCTCTCTCTGTAAAACTGGATTTATGACCAACTTTAAAAATGCTCTTAATACTTTCCACAGTGATGAGTGAAAATTACAAACAAAGAATTCAATTGAGTGGATTGGAGAAGGTTACGGTTAAAGAGACTGCAAGAAAAATGAAGATCACTTATCAGCTAACTTAAAATACCTATATAACAAGAAACTGCTCTTGTATGAGTCTAAATTGAAAACTGTTGACATAGTTCATAAACAAGAGTGCTTATGTGCTGCAGAAACAATGGAGATAATCAGAAAGGTAGACCTGGAGGACAGTTAAAAAAGTAAAGAGGGAGATATTCCAAAAATTCATCAGTGTGGTTAGAAATGTCTTACAAAATCTGTATCAGAAGACGGTACGATTTATGGCATTGTTAAGAGAAGAAGAAGACTATAGTTTTATAGAAATTTATTATGAATGGGTGAAAACATATTTTATATGCTTATGTACAGTTAACTGACAGTACAGTTGAATTAAGTCTCTGATATCTTTTTACAGTTACTTAATATTTGTGTGGTGATTTTTTAGTGAAGTTTAGGTGCAGCACACACACACACACACACACACACACACACACACACACACACACACACAAAAGCTGATTACCTGATGTTGTTGATTGCCTATTTTTATGTTACTCTATTTTCTCTCCTACCCTACAAGTAGGGATGAAATGTCACCATTGTATTCACTGATCAGGTTATAACCCCAAATGACTTTGAGTGTTACATTAATATTGGCCATTTTTTTTATTGTTTTCCATGTCATCACCTTCCCAAACCCACCCGTGCATTGGGGTTAGGCAAGGTTTTCACCCCTTGGTGCTTCCAGATAGTATGTTGTATGTGCACCAAGTTTGGCTGAATTTACCATGCACATTTTGCTATGAGGGTTTGTACATTACCCATTTCTCACCCCCACTTCCACTCCAACACCCACCTGTATCAGTTAGTTATTGTCATGCCATTCAGTTTAACAACCCTCAATACTATGGATCTGACACACGTATGTGAGTCACTTTCAACTTTTTTTTGCTGTCACCCAACTGCACCACCATCAATCCCCAACGATGAAATACTCGCAATCCTAGCAGTGGTCGGGCACTTAGTCTCCCCCCTCCCCCCTCCCCCTCTTCACCCTACCTCATTTTTACCCTATATATTCCAGATTGTAGGTCATATTTGTACCAAATTTTGCTAAAAAGTTATATTTTTCGTACGACCCTTTCTTACAGCCACTCTCATCCCTTGGGGCCAAATGACGTTGAGACTCGCCAGTTAGCACAGCAACTCTGAAAACTATATGTCTGACAGTAGTGTAGTTTGTTTTCAAATATTTTTATGCAACACCCCCTACACATTCCTAACTGTGCAAGGGCTCTTTTACCTCAACAATGTATTTTTACAGATAACTTTAAAATTGTGGCACATAACTATTCATCAGCGCTTATCTTCGGGGGGGGGGGGGGGGGGGGGGGATATTTAGCACTGCTGCAACATGCAACATGCATAAAAAAGTATTTGACCCTAACCTAGCTTAACTATATTTGTCTTTGTCTCCCCTTGTACTGCCATCATCTGGTTCCTCCAATCCTGTGGCCTGAGTGACCTGCCCTTCCTTTCTTTTTACTTTCCCCAATCTGTCCCTGTCTCCTCTCTGAGGAAGGAGCTAGTAATTTCAAAAGCTTCAACACTAAAATATATTATTATATGTACCTATCGGTAGTATTAAATATTTTTCCTTGTGAAGGTAATTCTGACGCCTAGTTGTGTAGATTTCTTGAGTGAATTTTTTGAATAATAATCACATACACACCAACACTGACTGAAAATGCTACAGCCATTATACATTTATGCTTACATGTCACAATTTTCTCACTCCCTACCCACCATTATGTTTATAGATGCTAGTGGTGTCTTACCCTATGGTAAGTGTCTCAAATATTAAGTAATTGGTGTACCAAGTTTAATTGAAATTACTCCTCGCACTTCAGAGCTATGTGCATGAATTATCTAACCTATGAGTTTGCAGTCGTACACTAAAGCAGTAACAACTTTTTCTTTCTTTCCATTTTGGAGAGAACCTAGCCATTGCCTGCAGTTTCAAGCTGTTTGTATTAAGTGTGCTCTTGATTCTCTTATTTTTTCTCACTTCCTGCTTTCACAGTACACATTTTTGTCTATGAATATTAATGCTGTGCTTGACTGTTTGACCAAGTGATCTCTCCTGCTATAGTCATATGAATATGTGGCATGTGTCTCTGATGTCACAATTTTGTGGAGAGCTCCTACTGTTGGTTTGGGTGCAGTGCACTGAGGTATGTGATTTGTTGGAACTTTCAGGGAAACTTTTGTGCAGTTCAGACCCTTAGGATGTAAATACCCATCACATTTAGCAGCACTCATCTATTCATATTTTATTGAAAGAACTCTTTTGGAGTTCAAGATTATGTTAGGTTTCTGGAACAAAAGAAGAGAAAATAAAAAACAACCACATGTATTTACAAACTCATGACTCAGCAGTCAAGAGTTATGAATGATGCAAGCAACTGCACACTGTTTAGGTGTTTGTAAGATGTTATGATTTGTTGGAAGCAAGATTTTTAGCCACATGTATTCTTACAGATGCTATATGGAGTGTCTTGAGGGAAAGAGAACTTAATGAGATTGAAGGATTATGGCTCAGGAAATAACAGTTTAGGTAGGTGAAACAAAAGCAAAGTATTTGGAAAATGGGAAGGTTAATAAGGTAATATGTGAAAAAGCATCTTGTAAACTGTAACTTATGCTGAAGGCACCATTTCACAGTAGAATCTCTGATGTGATCCATAACAAAATCTGGTTGTTGAAAAGCTGTTTCTTGGGTAAATACTAATACATTTGGTGAACCCCTGTATTAAACACTCTTGTAGTTGCCTCACAGCAAAGTTCATACTGAGTGTTCCATTGAATACCAGCTGTTTTGAGCTGTCTGCATGAGCTATATGTATGAGCACATGATGCTTTTCCATTATTTCCTTAGCTTTATTTTCACTATTATGGCCCTTCCACTACTGTTATCACTCTGGAACCCTTTGCCTTCAACCACTGTTTCTTTCCTGAGTAGGTCCTAGTTTTTGTTTCTTCATGTCGCGTGCATTATTCTCAGTGAGTTGTCTAAGTCTTTCGTTCACTAGTGTTGTCTTGTCAGGTCACTATTACTAACTTTCACGTCACATCATTGTATTTGCTGTTTGTAGATAAGAATGGCTCATATTTTGCAGCTGAAATTTATTCTTTACTTTAATCAAACATGTTTCATTATAATTATTTTTGGGTTCTTCTGTGATCTATAAAAGAACACAAAAATAAATTTCAGTTGGAAAAGATGGATAATAGTTATACTTTCCTACAAGAAAAACAATGTGAAGTAGCAACTGAGGAATATTGACTGTAAGCATTAACAATATCTCTTTTCTTTATAATTCTTTATGCCTGTAGTGTTCCTCTTCTCTATGATTTTCTTCACATGAGTGTGCAGGGTGATTTCAATACACTCCCATATATCTTGCCATCTAAGGGTATATTTCCTGCTATATGTGCTCTTTTCTTTACTCAGTTTTGTTCAGTAGACCAACCATCACCTGATCAGCAACAATGTATTTCAGTATTTCATCTATTGTTGAGACCTTACAAACTGTGGAACATAATTCATATATCACACGCTTGTACTGGTGTTAAGAGTTGATAACGATTTGGCTCTCATTGGCTGTGTTTGAGGTGCTCTAGCATCTGTTTTAGAAGATCAGATATCTTCTTAAAAAGAAATTTATCTACTAGTATTATGCAGTCAGTGCCACATTACAAGACAGCATCTGTGCTATTTTGGCCTCTTTTGGCCAAGAAAATATTGGTAACCTACCTTCAAGTGTAACAACTCATCTAAAGCTAAGCAGTAGCACCCTTTGCTGTCAGAGCTACTGTGTGTGCTGGCAGCTCTCCTTAATTTAAAGTGCAATAATAGCATCTTTCTCTCTTAAACAGACAGGATTTCTCAAGTTTTTGGAATGATACTGAAACAAGTATGGTGTGGAAATGAGAAACCAACCAGTGAAATGCACTATTTATTCCTTGAAAGTGTAGTGGATTTTGGCGTAAGACCTTTAATCTTGCAGATTTAGAACTGTTGCTTCTGAATGTGATAAAGAAAAATAAATGTTGTGAAATAAATGTGGGTTTTATTTCTGGACTACAGTAGCAATACAGAACAGCATAGAACATGCATATTCATATTCATGCTGTATTTGAGGAGGTGGAAAGTAGATGGTGATGGTGGTAAATGTGAACATTTTGATAGAATAATACTTTGATGGTTTCTAATTCTGGCTGAGCATGCATGTGAATTTCAGTGAAGCATACACTGAGTGCAGGGGTGGGGCGTTATTGTGCAAGTGACATTTCCAAAATGTGACGAAGTGTATCTTTATGCAGACCTTGGATTGGTTTCTCTGCTACATATTGTACAGAAATTAACTGCGTAAATGAGTTTGTTACTGATGTGAACATTTGGGGAAAAATACCACTAGTTAATTGTTCGAAAAGATATTGCACAAAATTCCAGTTTGTGCACCTGAAAAGTATTGGTAACTTCCATATTGGTTGAGTGACACCTCTCTCTTGTTGCCTGTTTATGCTTTTCTTCTAATTAAGGAATTATTAAAAGCTCTAAAAGTGAGATATTCAGTCTTGTAAGTATAAACTCTGTCATGGCCTTTTTGTTTTAGTTGTGTGGTTTCTAGATACTCTTCTTCTCTATCAAATCTTCTCTTTCTGCCTTTCATTGACTTTGTTGTGCATTAGATTTGTAATTGTTTTCTTTTTTAAGGATTGTTTATTAGCAGAGGTAATTTATTTATTTCTCATGGTTTCCTTGATCACTTATCTTAATTTTGAATATCTTCAATAGATGCTTGTTTTGGAGCCAGATAAGGTATTCATGCCAAGTTATGTAACTGTGAATCTTGGAGCAGAAGAAAAGTCAATTGAGATATGGAACATGTGTCTGGATAGCATGAAGGGAAAATGTCGAAAGGTGCACAAATGGCTTTTTGCAGCTAGTCAGATTAGAAGTGTTAGGTAAGATGAATACTCATTTATTTTTGGTAAACAACTGCTTTGTCCTTGTGCTTTACTCATAGGTATTGTGTTAAATGATTACTAGGTGGCCATATTCAAACTTACCTGAACAATATTTATATTTCTGACAAAATAAATTACTAAAGCTAATGAACAGAAGTGAACTTTACATAATAATCACACCCAGCAGTGCCTGTCACAAAATATCAAAAACATTTTTGTGCCAGTTTTATATAACTCAAAATTGAACCTGATCTCACATTTTCATGCTTCTTCCAGTTTATACAAGAGAGATGAGCGCTGCTTGTTCCTGTATGTACACCAAAACTCTGATGACTTTCAAATGTACTTTCCATCAGTCCAGTGTCGTCAAAGGTTTTTTGATTTGGTGAAAGAGATGACAGGGGACCAAGAAGGAATGGTTATGGACCTGGATGCTCAGCAGGCAGAGGATCAGATAAAAGTACGTGTATATTTCTAGGTAATGCTACATTGTCATACTGTTAATCACCATTATCAATAATTTTAGATATAGCATTTGTAAAACTACAATGACTGATTAACAGAAACTAATCTTCTTATTTATGCGTATTGATGGATTTCAGTTAAACCATCTTGAAAGTGATTTTCACTTAAAGAAGATGTCATTAACAATTGTATGGAAAGGTGTGCTCTGTTTTTCAGTTTCCATTGTCAGTATGCTTCATTACTAAGTGTGAGTGATAAACCCCCGTTTTACACATTCAAGTTGAAAGGTTTGCTCATTTGATCCTGTTCAAAAGTTCCTTGCATTGGTTTAGACCATTTACTGTATAGTATTTCTTATTGGTAGGTAGTATTGTAAATGTTTTTGTATTTTTATGTATGGTCTGTGAGGTTTGTGTTGTAATGTGTTTGTTGATCAAATTGCTTTGGTTCAGTTATCCAACAGAACTCAAACAAAAATTGTTGGTTCTTGCCCACTCGTCTCGTTTAGTGTGCCTAAGGGATGCGGTGTTGCTATACAACAATTCAAGCAAATAACATTAGTAGTTTTATTTTTGTGAAGCAGAATTTACTACACTTAACTTTGAATTTACAAAAGTGTCGCAAACAAAGGGCAACATGCAACCAAGTCGGAGTTCATGCAAGTTTGTCACCCAGTTTGTGGATGACCAATACTGAATTCGTAGCGCTCTCTCCTAGGCCATGCTATGCTCCGTGAATACGTTCCACTAATGTTCGTACACTGATCTGATCTGAGCGACCGAGGCTAGCAGGAGCGGCACTTATACTCACTTCTTGCAGAGGTCGCTCCTGGCATGGCACGGTCCTTGTGAGCGGGTTATTGGCTGACGATTCCTCACTGCCTTCTCGCCTTCTCTGGTCTTGCATTCTTTCTCTTCGTTCCGGCACTTGGGGTTATGCCAGAACATCCCCCCCCTTCCCCCCCCTCCCCAAAGTGATGGACCATGGACCATCATTTTGTATGGAGTGTGACCACCGTGGGGGAGGCAGGAGTGTGGGTGCAACGTTAAGCCAGAAGCTGTGGCAGGGGACATCAAGCTTCTGGCCATTCCGTGCCATCTGGCCCATGCTCTGGCACAAACGTCCCCCCTGAAAATGACCAGAAGGGTATGCTTCCACTTCCTGCTGCCAGGAACCAGATGAAGAAGGTGGCGACTGCTGCATTGTGGGTGGGTCGAACTCCATCAGTTGGATGAGAGGAGGTGAAGGCTCAGTCTCGAAGAGGTTGTCCCACAGTGTCGTGATGACACTCTCTGGTGGTTGCTGTAGCCATACTGTCCTCCTGACCCATGAATCTAATTGAAGAGAGACTGAAAGATCATTGTGTACATGACAGAGGTGAAGTTGATTTTGATGGCAGCGCTGCAAGCCATTGGGACCTGAAAGAAGATACATGCAAGTGCCAAGTCGACACACGATCTCGCCTCATGCCCACCGTCTTCTGTCACTAAAAACCATGTAAAAGACAATATCATGGAGTGCGAAGTGATATTTGTGGCCTTCGATCAGTGCCAGATGCTGAGGAGGGTGGAGCAGTGTCCGATGGCGGAGGCCGTGAAGCAATTCTGCCGACAGTGGCCTGTCGCATGGGTGCAAATGTGCAAATGATAAGAGTTGAGAAACAGATGTAGTGCTTGATCCCTGGTGTGTGTGGAGCGAAGTTTGGCCACCTGCTACTTGAAGTTTCTGACAAAACATTCCGCTTTGCCGTTTGACTGTGGATGGAATGGTGCACTAGTTAGATGCTGTATGCCATTGCGTTCACAGAATGTTTCAAATTAATTTGAAATGAACTGAGGTCTGTTGTCTGGCACTATTACTTCAGGTAAATCTTTGAGGCAAAAAATCGGTGACAACACCTGAATTGTGCTAAGTGATGTTGGCAAGTTCATTGGCACAGCAAAAGGAAACTTGCTGTACGAGTCAACCACAATCAACCAGCAAATGTTCCAAAAAGGTCCCGTAAAGTCTATGTGCACACGTTGCCATGGCGATTGTGACTTAGGCCTAGCAGAGAATTTTGTGGTGGAGCGGACAGATTTTCCACACCTGCGTGACACGGTGACGTTATATGTTCTATTAGGGCATCCATACCGTGCCAAGTACAGTGCTGATGCACTAACTGTTTCGTACGAACAATTCCCCAGTGTGCTTGGTGAAGTAACTGCAACACTTTTTTTGTGCAAAGCTTTAGGGATCAATACGTGTGACTGTCCACTGCCATTTAGAACAAGAAGCATGCCTTTTTGTACAGCAAGGCTATGCTGATGTGCAAAGTATCGGCACACTACAGAGTTCTTTATGTTATTCAATGAGTGAGCCAAGATGTGTGAATATAATTGAGCAAAATGTTCAAATCTGGGTCAGAGTCTGTGGCCTGTGCAATTTTCTTATCGTTCAGCAGGAAAGACGGACGCATTTCTGAATCCCGAGCCTTGATGTGACAACAAGATGCAGCAGAAGCATCAAAGTCTGTATCAGGGCCAATCGGAAGACATGAAAGTGCATCCGCATTACCATGTTGAGCTGCCGGATGATGCACAATCTCATATTGGTATTGAGACACCAACAAAGCCCATCTTTGCTATTTTTGGGCAGTTCGTACAGCAGTGATTTCATTGTATGAAACAAGGACTGTGAAGGCTTGTGATCCATGACTAAGTAGAATTTTCTGCCACACAAATAGTGGTGGAATTTGGTGACACCATACACAAGAACCAAAGCCTCTTTTTTCAATTTTTGAAAAGTTACACTGAGCTTTGGACAACACTTTTCATGGGAAAGCAATTGGCCTGTCTATATCAACAGTTCTGTGCGAAAGCACTGCACCAATTCTGTAAGAGGAAGCATCAACTTGCAATACAAGTGGTTTGTTCGGATCAAAATGAACTAAGCATTGATCACTGAGCAATGCATCTTTAAGTTTTTGAAAAGCTACTTGGCACTCATATGTCCAAACAAAAGGGACATTCTTGTGGCGCAACCGATGCAGTGGAGCTGCTATTTGTGCAGCATTCGGTATGAACTGAATATAATACTTCATTTTCCTAAAACTGACTGCAATTCGGTGACATTGTGAGGGACTGGCAAATCTCGTATGACTAACAAATGTGACTTAAGAGGATGTACACCTTGACTGTTTATGACATGACCAAGATACTGCAACTCAGGTTTAAAAGAATCACACTTATCCAGCTTACACTTTAGTCCTGCATCAGATAACACACGAAACAAAGCATGTAAATTTGCAATATGTTCTTCAGGTGTACAACCTGCTACTGCAATATTGTGTAAATAGTTTGAACGGTTTGGCACTTATGCAGTCAGCTGTTCCAAATACTGTTGAAAAATGGTGGGTGCGGAAGCACTGCCAAAAGGCAAATGCAAATATTTAAACAAGCCCAAATAGTATTCACTACATACACGTTTTGAGATTCTTCATCGAGCAGTATTTGAAGATATGCTTCACGCAAATCAATTTTTGAAAAATAGCATCCATTGCCTAATCTGTCCATGAGATCCTCTGGGCGTGGCAATGGATAAGTGTCAATGACAGTTTATGGGTTGACTGTGGACTTAAAGTCAATGCAGAGGTTAATATCACATGTAGATTTGTGGAGCAAAACCAGTGGACTTGGCCATTCATTAGCTGATATGGGTGTAATAACTCCGTTAACTTGCAATTCTTTAAGTTCAGCAGTAACTTTGTCCTGTAACGCAATGGGAACAGTTCTGGCTCAACAAAATTTCAGCTGAGTTTTGTCTTTCAGAATAAAATGTGTAACAAAATTTTTAGGTTTGCCTAAATCTTCATAAAAGAGTTCCAGGAATTCTTTTAGCAAGCTAGCTACTCTGTCTTTTGCATTGAATGCAGACACTGACAACACATTGTCCTGCATTTTAAAGCCAAACAATTCAAAAGAATGAAGACCACATATGTTCTCACACTCGCATGACTATAGCACTGTAAAAGTCACTGTTTGCTTATGCGAGCGATACATAGCAGGCAAAGTACATGTTCCAAGAATGGGAATGTCTTGTCCATTATAAGCCGTCAGTTGCATGCTAGTTTTAGACAGGCATGGGGATCCTAACAGTTCATGTGTGACGATTGAGCAATGTGACTGAGGCACCCGTGTCCAACTGAAATTTCGTATTTCCCACAAGTGAGTAAATAAACAACAAGTTTGTTTGACTGATGTATCAGTGACAAAACTGCATGCTTGCTAGTTGCAGACTTGGAATATAGTGCATTAATGACATTGGTCTTGTGACTGGATTTTTGTGAATGGGCTGAATTCTTATGCTTCTTCCGTTGCAAACTTAGGGATTGTACATGTCCTTTCCTACCACAAGCGCAACACTGAACTTGTCGGGAGGGGCAGTCTTGGCGTTTTGCCGTGAGTAACACCAAGGGCAAGACTTAATTCTGTTCGCCTTTGTAGCAAACTGCTTACATGGCATGGAAAGTGAACTGCTTACATGGCATGGAAGGTTGTTTACTCAGCATGGCTAGCACACGCCGCCACTGCAGAATGGGGCAATTATAAGCAAGGGACTCAACCCAACAAATATCTGGCTGCTCAAATGTATGAGCCAACAAAGCACCAGAATCATACTGATCTAGTATTTGTACTACTTGTTGAAGTGACGGATCGGAGTGTTTCAGAATTTGTTCTCCGAGTTTCACATCATGTACATTTTAGATGATCGCATCACGCAACATAGCACCTGAATATAAAGGACTGCAAGCCCATTTAAATTTACGTTTCCTTGTCATATGTTGCAAATCTGTTACCCTCGCGATACGTTTGTTCTGACCATTTTTTGCAATTAAAGAATAGATACCCAGATGCTACCACATTCACTTGCTGGTCATAAAAGTTTGTTAGGGACTGTACTACTTGGTTGTACGACAGTCTGCTCGAAGTGGCATTAAGGAAAGAGTCTTTGGATTAATCTAACACTGCACTTCCTACCATGGATGGTAGATACGGAAGTTTCACAGTACCTGGGATATTGTGAGCTAGCAAATGTGCCTCAAGCCATTCCTCTTCTTGTTCACTAAACTGTCGAAAAGGTGATACGGCAGCTGTAGTAGGCGGTGCTTGTTCCGCCAGGTGCTTAGCATTGGCTGCAGCGCCTTGTTGAGTAATGCTGATATTTGCTGCATCTGAAACAGGAACATCTGCATTAGCTGTGTGGCATCTAAAGCTTGCGGCTGTGGCGCCTGAGCAGGGGGTGGGACAGGTGGGGGGACATGTTGGAAGACACAAAAGCAACAAATAGACAAAGCAAGAAATCTAAATAATGACAAAATCAAAGAAATTTTCTACAACGCCTACCTGAAAACATTGATTAGCAAAAATGACAAACTGTTAAAACAAGAAGCACCCCTACAAAGTAAAGATGGAGAATTAAAGCAGGAGGACAATATTCTTGAAAGGCCGTGGCCACCAGGCATGGAATTTGGAGGATTCTTGTTGCCAGTTGTTGGGTTTTGCCCACTGGTCTCGTGTAGGCTGTCTAAGGAATGCGGCGTTCTCGGAATGCTATACAACAATTCAAGCAAATAACATTAGTAGTTTTATTTCTATGAAGCATAATTTACAATACTTAACTTGAATTTATAAAGGTGTTGCAAAAGGAGGGGGACATGCAGCCAAGTCAGAGTTCATGCAAGTTTGTCACCCAGTCTGTGGATGACCAATACTGAATTCGTAGCACTCTCTCCTAGCCTATACTAAGCTCCCCAAATACATTCCACAAATATCCGTACACTGATCCGATCTGAGTGGCCGAGTCTAGCAGGAGTGACAGTTATATTCACGTCTTGCGGAGGTCGCTCCTGACATGGCACTGTCCTTGTCAGTGGGCTTTTGGCTGATGTTTCCTCATCGCCTTCTCTGGTATTGTGTTTTTCCTCTTCGTTCCGGCACTTGTGGTTATGCCAGAACAAAAGTAACTTAAGATATCATTAAAATTTTACATGCATATACCAACCTGTGGAGTGAAATGATGAGCAGTACTGTGTTGCTGAAATGTGTGTTGAGTTAGTTCTGTATGTAAAACTACTGAAAATTATTGAAGACTAGCCCTTTCCTTGCGGCTTCACCTACATATGTGTTTGACACACATATTGAACACACCTCCTCTCTGTGTCCAGTTCTTCCTCTGTCTGTCTGTCTGTCCATCCATGTCATCCTCCAATCTCTATCTGTCTTTCTGTCCATTTCCTCAACCCCCTCTCTCTAACCATATCTTCCTCTGCACTCCAGAACTGTGTGAAGTTTCTGGGCCTCATCTATGACTCAAAATTGTGATGGTTACCACAACTCAAGGACCTGAAGGCAAGGCCAAGAAGACGATGA
Organism: Schistocerca cancellata; assembly: GCF_023864275.1. Lineage (NCBI taxonomy): Eukaryota > Metazoa > Arthropoda > Insecta > Orthoptera > Acrididae > Schistocerca > Schistocerca cancellata. The sequence continues at coordinate 1,070,523,334 of NC_064626.1, forward strand.
ACATCTTGAAGTGTCTTTGCCACATGTCCTGGGGAGTGGACAAGGTGTGTCCGCTCCAGTTTTATAGGGCCTTTGCCTGATCATGGCTGGACTATGGTGCACAGTGTATGGGTCAGTAAGTCCTTATTTATCTAAAGACCATTGATGCTATACACCATGAAAGGATCACGGGTACTTACAAGACCAGTCTCATTCCCAGTCTCTGTGCTAAGACTGGTGAACTGCTGCTTACCATCCAGAGGCAACTCGTCATGGTGTGTAAGGTGTGTCAGTTCCTTGCTACTTCCACCTCCCCAGCATACCATACTGTTGTTGGTCTGGCTATGGAACACCTCTTTACCTATAATCCATGGGGAATGAGGCTGTTTGGGATCTGTGTGAAATGTGTGGTTGAGCCCAATAGTGTGAGGCATGTACAGGCTCAAATTCGATGTTTTAACTGATTGCCGGCCAGGTTGCTGCAGACGCCTAGAGGAATTTAAATTTAATGCAGTACAGGAAAGGTTTCCCTCTTGCATATGTTTTTAACACATTATTTTATGACAGTTTAACTGAGCAACCCAACTATGTAGCTGTGTTTACAGATGGGTCTGAACAGGGAACTCTGTTGGTTGCTCTGTTGTTTTCACTGATTGTGTGCTCAATGTCGGACTGCCTCCAGGCTTTACTGTCTTTGAGCCAGAATTATATGTAATATTGTGGGGACTGGAACAGATGGGACATGTTTTGAGTGCTAAATTTATTATCTGTTGAGATTCTCTGAGTGCCCTTCATTCTCAGCAATGCTTCCAGCCAATAAAATAGTCCAGCATATCCCGGACACCCTACTCCAAGTACGAAGGCTGGAGAAGGAGGTGTCTTGCTGGGTGCCAAGGCACATTGGTATTGCGGGAAATGAAAGGGCAGATATAGCAGCCAAGGAGGCATGTCATGATCCTCAGATATTTCAGTGGTTCATCCCCCTACACGCTATCACCTCACTGTTGAGGTGAAGAATTTTATGTCAGTGGGAAGATGAGTGGCTGGAAGTGTCAGAAAATAAAGCTCCATCTAGTAAATCACGCAGTGCAGCCGTGGCATACCTCCTTCCAGCTACTCAGACGGGATGAGGCTCTTGTTACTCATCTTCACATAGGCCATAGCCCTATGATGCATGGCTTCTTGCTCCAACGAGAGGATGCTCAAGACTGTGGTGCTTGTTAGACTTTGCTTTATTTTCAGACCAGAGGGCAGCGGCAGGTTTGCTGAGAGTTTAAAGGTTTTGTGACTTGTCCCACTTGCTTCCTAAAATTTTAGGAAGATGTTCTCAATGTGTTAACAGCTTAAGTGGCCTACCACCGGTTTTTTTCTTTTTTTTTTAAAGTACTCAGCCAGTCACATTTTCCTGTGCACTTCTTTTAGCTCTTCTGTCATTTTACTTCTGTTTTAATCCCAGAGATAGCATCTTTCATACTTTCTCCATTGCCCTAATGTGTGTGAGTTAGTGATTCTGTGGGTCAATGTGAGTGAGGTGGGAGTGATTTAATGAGTGTCATTTTGTAAGTTGCTTCCTCACAGTGTGACAACAATTTTAGTCATCTTATCCACTGATAATCTTGTCATTGAGCACTTCTAATCTAAAACACACACACTCCACTTGCCTTACGAATCTCTCCCCTCCCCCTTCCATTTCTTCTCTCTGTCCATTTCCTCCTCTCCCTCACTCTATCACTCTGTCCATCCATCTCAACCTGTTCCCAGCCATGCTCATCAGCACATTTAGCCCTTGCAATACAGTTTAATAAAGCAGGCAGGTTGATACTACTCCTGCAACATGCCTGTCATGCAGAGCAGCCTACATGTTGGGGCCTGGAAAACCATTTATTGCCCTGAGATGCAGGCTACTCTACAAAGCAGGTTGACCTGACAGGCTCACATTGTTTCCACACAACATGCCTGTCATGCAGTGAGCACCATGAGCTGGAAAAAAACATGTTTGCCTCTAGCTCCACTCCTATTGGAGATAGAAGGTTACAAACATCATAGTTCTGATAATTGGGAGGCCTGCTGTTTCTGAACCAAATTGGGTTGAAATTGACCCAGGGGTTTGGCAGGAGGTCCCGGACATACACACTGCTTTATAGAGGGTGAGTCACGTAAGACGTAACGATTGCACATATCGGCATGCGGTTTTTGGCGAATCATAGCGAACTATGGGTCACATAAATTGGTACATGCACAATAATCACAATGTTTATATTGATCGAGATAATGAGGCAAGTACATGGTTTTTAAATGGGACGCTATACTTTCTTTACCACCATTCGAACACACTGGAAAAGACGCGTATAGTGATGTAGCGTATGTTGCTACTGTGATTCAAACTTCGCTTAAAAGAGGGCGGATGAGGATGTACCTACGTAGCGTAGGCCGTGCATGCTGCATAGAGTACAGTAACTCGGCCTGCGGGTCGCGCGAGGTGTGTTTACAGTCTGCAGCCGCTTCCGACCGCGTCGACCTTCAATCGTACAATATTTCCCAGCGTCTTTTAAGCAAAGTTTGAATCACAATAGCAACGTGCGTTACATTACTATATGCGTCTTTTCCAGAGAATTTAAATGATGGTAAAAGAAAAGTATACTGTCCCATTTAAAAAACATGTACTTGACTCATTATCTTGGTCAATACAAACATTGTGATTATTGTGCATGTACCATCGTATGTGCCCCATAGTCCGCTATGATTTGCCGAACACCGCTTATTGATACGTGCAATCGCACCCAAAATAATGGGGGTCGTTACATTTTACGTGACTCATCCTGTATAATAACAAGATTGCTATTTAATTGTTAGTAGGACCTTTTTTGCACATTAAAAGTTTTCAAGAAATGAGCAGCTGACAGCTGTAGATTGAAGTACAAATACCAAGCTAACTGGCGTAGTGGCAAGCATTGCTGGCCACAAACATTGAGGTCCCATGTTCAGTTCCTGCACACCACTACAGATTTTTCTGTGGTGTGATAAATCTGCATGAATAAATCAGCAGAGATACAGACATGCAAGTTACCTAAGTGGCATCATATCAAAAATTTACTTTAGGCTGTGATGCACATGACCTTATTTTGTTTTTGCTTTCAATTAAATCAGTTTATCATAAAACCAGTAGCAAGGCAAAACTTGAAAGCCTTACACTTCTCTCTCTCTCTCTCTGCCTCTGCTCATTTCCTACTCCCCCTTCTCTGTCCACCTCATACTCTCCCTCTCACTGTCCAACTCCTCCTCTCCCTTTCTCTATCCAATTCATTCTCCCCCATCTCAATATCCATCTCTTCTTCCCCTCTGATGGGGACAGGGAGGGGCAAAGAGAGGACTGAAAGAGGGAAGGAAGAGGAGATGAACATAGAGAGGGGGAGACGGAAAAGTGTGCAATGTATGTGACAAACTTCCCTCTTCTTACTATCCATCTCCCCTCTCTCTACTGTACGTGCCTATCCACATGTGTGCCACAGGAACAAAATCTGATACTACCCACACAACATGCCAGTTGTGCAGGGCTGTCTAGATGTCAGGCACTACCAATCTTTTTTCACCCCCACACTCACACCTGTGGGAGCTATGTGGTGCTTACTGACCACCCCACCCCCCACCCTGATACTACTTTCCAAGCAACAAGTGGTATGTGTGTCAGATTTGGTTGAAATCTATGTAGTGGTTTAGGAGGAGACGTGGAACTTGAATACACAGATACATCCATTTTTATGTATACAGCTGAAAAAAAAAAAAATGCAGTACCCTCAAGGGCTGTGTTCAGTAGCACCAGCATATGTGCATAGTGAGCAGCGAAGAGATGGTACTCAGGGGGCTTGTTGGTTTACCCTCTGTTTTGACTGTGCAGGGAGTAACTGTGCCAAGTTTAGAGGTGAACAGCATTTGCAACATTGTTTCTAGGGTACTATCATATCCCATCATTGAGTACATACTCCTGCTGAACAGTTTCAGCCATTTTAACAGAATAGTGTTATAGGCCTGTGGGCAGCTGGTTGGACGTATTGACAGATTGGTGCACAAGTTGTGCACAGTGTGGTACAGGTGGTGTGTCGCAGCTTTCAGAAGTGATTTGTGGAACATTCAGACACCTGCAGGCCAGTTTCTGGACAGCTGGATAGTATAGACACACGTCAAGATTGGAACATTTCTTGAACAGCAATGGCTGACCAGACATCATCCAGGGGTGAAATTTGGGCACTGCTATATCGTCAGGTACCTTTTGGAACTATCTGCTTGTAGCAGGATTAAGATGACAGGCCACCACTGACATCAACTCTACCTAGCATGGCTACCACAAATTGCTACTTCCAACAGATACAGTGATAAACATTCAACTAACTGTGCACAGCATACCTACCATTTTGACACTCTTACATGACCAAACATAGAAATGTGCAATAGATGCATTATGAACTGGTTAAATGCAAATATAAACTGAGTCGTAGATAGGCACAACAAAAAGACTCTCACAATTTAAGCTTTCGACTATTAAGGACTTTGTCAACAATAGATGACAGACACACATACACACGCAAACTCAACTCGCACAAACATCTGCAGTCTCAGGCGGATGTTTTCAGTTGCCTGAGACTGCAGTCATGTCTGCAGATTGCGTTTGCGTGAGTTTGTATGTGTGTGTGTCTGTCATCTATTGTTGATGAAGGCCTTAAGGGCAGAAAGCTTTAATTGTGAGAGTCTCTTTGTTGTGCCTATATGCGACTCAGCATCTCTGCTATATGGTGGATAGTGACTTTCCTTTTCATAATATTGTTACATTCCATCCTGGATTTTCTATTGTTTGAACTTACAAGAATTGTTTGTGAGTAAAATATTTATAATTAAAGTTTATTGCAGAAGCTTATTAATTAGTGTGTGTCTTTTTTTAGTATGAATATGAGCAAGATGAACAAGGAAAAAGAATTGTGTTAGGAAAGGGCACTTTTGGAGTTGTATTTGCTGCCAGAGATCTAATAACCCAAGTAAGGATAGCAGTGAAAGAAATTCCAGAGAAAAATAAAGGGTAAGGTTCAGCTATGCAGTTTTGATTATGGTTTTTAATATGTGGACCGCTAAATTGTGTTGCATTACTGGACTAAATCAATGTCCAGGAATTGTAGAAAAATAAAAGTAATTTCTTGTAACTGGTCTTAGTGACTATATCTTTGCTTCCAGAAGTCTTATTAGTCATAAATTATGTGTGATATGCTCATTAAATCGTCACTTTGTAACATGTTCTTAGAAGAATACTGAAAGTTACTTTGTGTGAGTGCTAATTTTGAAGTAAATAAATTATAACATTCTATCCCTAACCATATTTCCTTCTTTGCCAATCTTGAATGTGTAATAAGAGAAGTGACATCAAGTTGTTAACGAATTATTGAAACATTTGACAAAGATTACCACCAATAAATTGAGTGATGGGTAAGAGCAATTAATTGTTACACAATGAGGAACAGAAACTCTCTAATTTTTTATAGGATAACTAAAAGCCCACTTGCATGATGATAAATTCAGTGCCACTGACAAGAGTAGCTGTAAGATGTACAAGGAGGTAAAATGATCTGTTGTAAGTGAGAGACACGAGGAAACTACAACTATTAACAATGTTTTTAGTAAATCAAATTGAAATTTTTGTTAATTAAGAAACACAGTTTAGCAGGTGCATAGAGAGAACCTAAATTCAAAAATATAGGGAATGCAGTAAAATAATGGCCACTGGGCCTGTTGTTCTACCTGTTTGATTTTATAAAGATTACACAAAAGAATTTGCTTCCATTGTAACAACAGTTTGTCATAGTTTGCTGGATAAACTCTGTGTCCCAGATGACAGGTGTAAGGCACAAGCTGTACCCATTTCCAAGAGGTCATCAAGCAGATACATGTAACTGTTGATTTTTTTTTTACCACAGACAATGTTCTACTGTAGAATAATTGGATAAGTTTTATGCTTCCACATTGTGATAATTTGGGAGGCTTTAACTTGCGTCTGTAGGAATCCATATGGATTGAGGAAAATGTGATTGTGTGAAACTCCACTTATTCTGTTCATTCATGAGTCACAGAATTCAGCAGATAGTGGCACCCACACTGAGGCCTTGACTTCAAAAAGCATTATTGCCTAGTGGAAAAAAAATAAGTATACAGAATGCTGGCTCAACCATGTGAATAGATAGATATTTTAGCAAATAGGACACAGTATGTGAATGCATAGGTTTCAAAAGTGAATGATGTCAGCATTTGTATGCTACTTTCAGCGTTTTTCCGCTTTGTAGGTGGATGTTTGTTGTCTGTTTATTACAGTAATGCGAAGTGCATATATCTAAGTACTATCCTTTTCCCCTGCAGCTTCACCCGTGTATGCATTTTGCACGTATGTTGTACACATCTCCTCCTCCTCCCTCTGTCCGTCTCTTCCCCTTGTCTCTGTGCAGGAAACGTGAAGTGTTTGTTTATTCCAGTCTGTAATTGTAAATCAAATAATGTGCCCTATCTTTGCAGTGCTGTTTTATAAAATGACATTCTCATTTAATTGAGACTGTAACATAGGAATTACGAACTGTTCAAAGAGAGAATCATGCAAATGGAGGACTATGTAAGTAGGTCTTCACTCAGTGCCTCATTATTATTATTATTATTATTTTGATTAGGTGGACTACATGTCATCAGTATTTTAGCAGGAAGGTTCCTTATGTGTTGAGAAAGGGAGACTAATTTGGCATCTTGCAATGTATCATCCCAGTGCTGGTATCCTTCCATTTGTATAAGTATAGGAATGCTATGTTGAATAGCGCTTTGCTGTTGAAAGCTGTCTGGAGTATAACCAACCATGAGGACTTTAGTTGTATCGCCTACAGGGGTGTCTTATCACCACAGTACATGTATCTGTGGTCCATTTAATATGTGTACCACATGTCTGTCCATAGCCTCTACCCCCGTCTCTCTGTCCATCTCCTGTCACCATCACTCTATGTCCTCCTCCCCAATCTTTTTATCCATCTCTCATATCTCTGTCCATCTCTTCCTATCTCTTCCTCATCCTTTCTTTATCTAACTCTTCCTTCCTCTTCTGTCCATCCCCTCCTCACTCCTCTCTCTGACTAACTCTCCTTTACCCCTCTCTTTCTGACTCCTACCTTCCTCCTCTCTCTCTTTCCACCTTCTCCTTTCACCTACCTCTGTCCTTCTCCCCCCCCCCTCTCTCTCTCTTTCACTCTCACTCTCCTCCATGTCCTCCAGCCCCCTCTCCTCCTTCCTTGTCTCTCTGTCCACCTCCTGTCTTCCTGTCTCTCTGTCTACCTCATCTTCCCACCACCTTCATCTCCTCCTCCCTTCTTTCTCTGTCCATCTTATCCTTCCTCTCTCTCACTACCCAGCTACCTCCACCTCCCCCCCCCCTTCCTCTCTTGTGCCTACCTGCGGGTGTAGCCCCTGCAAAGCTTGCCAATACTGCCTGCACAACAGGCTTGTCGTGCAGGGCAGCCTACATGCTAGCAATAGAAAACAGTTGCTCGTATCTCTGCACCTATGGGAGCTAGAAGATTCTAACTTGGTGGTGAGTCTCCTATAGCAAGCAGTATGTGTACAGTACTTGGTTGAAATTAATCATATTGTTTAGGAGAAGGTGCTGGACGTACTTACACACATCCTGTTTATCTATTTTGTAACCATTATTGCTGACTTTTATCATATTTTCTTGCTTTTTATGTTATATGTAAGGTGAGAATTGGTAATCTACACAGTATTTGTGAAGGTAAGTATTGGACACCTAAACTGATCACTTTTTGCTTGCATATATTATGTTTGAGCACTGAGAGACAACTGACACAGTTGGAAGCAAAGTAAATACTACTAGGGACTTCCATAGTAGGTTATCTTAGCAATATATTTGTTTGTTTTTCATTGCAGAGATGTTCAGCCATTGCATGAAGAAATAAAGCTACACTCTCAGTTGAGACACAGAAACATTGTGCAGTATTTGGGTTCAGTGTCAGAAGATGGTTACTTCAAGATTTTCATGGAGCAAGTACCAGGGGGTAAGTGGATTTCTAATATATTTTCTGGGTGTACAGTTGTACTGAATTACTTTGATGTTCAAATCATTAGCAGTTTTCCTCATCAGGTTCATGGTTAATGAAACTAGTTTTCATGACTGAATATATTTGTTTTAATTAGCTCTACAGGATGTAAGCAGTAACTTTTTGCAAGTTACAGTAACTTTTTCACCACAGTAGTGCAGGGGAAGTTGAGACAGTTTGATATAGTGGTCTATCAAGATAGCAAACAGCCTCAAATTGGTCTACAAAAGCCACTTAAGTTATAGCTCATGTGCATGAGACTTTGAATATCTTCTTGCCCTCGTATACCACTGGCTAAGTTGGTCTTCACTGGTTGAAGCTCATTTCTGTCTCTGACAGAAATCATTGTCGAGTATTAATCACACCTCACGTTTGCACTTACAGATCATAAAATTGATGTATGTATAAATTTTACTATAAATTTTTATGAATTAACAGCACAAAATTATCAATTAAATAGCTTTCTTTTTCCTCTGCCCTTCTTACTGTGAGACTACTTTACTTGTAAGTCTAGATCAAGTTTAGATCAAATTGTAAATGTAATTAGCTTTCACATAACATTCACAAAAGTCTCTTTTTCTTTCAGTACTCTCAATAATGGAAAGCTTAAATTGGTCATTTTCACTAAATAAAAAATTTAAAGAAATCTGTTCGACTAAGCTGGTGGCTAAGAGGACGAGATGATCTTTCAAATCTCATGTGACGCACATGCACTGTAGCCTCAGTGTCTTTTATAGGCCAGTCTGAGATTGTTTCCTGGCTTAATGGGTCACAAGATTTCTATGTTGAGTGTTTCATCTCGACTTCACATGCACCACTGTAGTATGTTTTTAATAGTTATTGGTTACCCCCTGTATATTTGTTCAAAAGTTCGGTTTCTTTTCCTAATTTTCACTCATTAGGTAAAACAGGAAAGAGTTGTTGCAGAGTGTGAATTAATTTTGAGAGAATGTATTTGTATTGACTGTGTGAAATGGTAAAAGTGGGAATCAATGAATTTGAGGATTGCAGTTTTGTGATAAAGATTGTGTTCGCTTGGAAGTAAGTTTATCTGAAGTGTGATATTTTGATAATATGTATTGGATCCTACTTTATTTGGATGTGGGACAGTAAAAACTGTAAAATCATTCATAAACAAAAGAAAAAGAAATTGAGACAAAAAGAAACTAAACAAAAAAGGCACACAAACACAATTCTTGCAGCAAATGACATTTATGTTTTTCAGCAACCTCCAGTGTACTGATTATTTAACTTATCAAAGCTACACCTGACCCACAGAAGCAAATAAGTGTTGATAATATGGTTGTTCAATTGAGATGTACATTGTCTTAAAGAATTTCTTGACATTTCACCAGCTAATCTTCTGTGGTAATGTCTGATACAGTAAAAGACAAAAACTATTGTGTGACATAATTTTCTGTCTATTTAAAACTTCCAGCTTCAAATACTGAGAAGCATGATATTGGAGGTGCATTCAAGTTCTAAGGCCTCCGATTTTTTTTCTCCGGACTGGAAAGAGATAGAAACATGCACATAGTTTTAAAATGAGGCCGCGTTCATTGTCAATACGTCCCAGAGATGGCAGCACCGTACGGCAGATGGAATTTTACCGCCAGTGGCGAGAATGAGAACTGTTTTAAATACTTAAAATGGCGACATTTTCCTTACTTGGATAGCGTGCAATCATTCGTTTTCTGAATTTGCGTGGTGTGAAACCAATTGAAATTCATCGACAGTTGAAGGAGACATGTGGTGATGGAGTTATGGATGTGTCGAAAGTGCGTTCGTGGGTGCGACAGTTTAATGAAGGCAGAACATCGCGTGACAACAAACCGAAACAACCTCGGGCTTGCACAAGCCGGTCTGACGACATGATCGAGAAAGTGGAGAGAATTGTTTTGGGGGATCGCCGAATGACTGTTGAGCAGATCGCCTCCAGAGTTGGCATTTCTGTGGGTTCTGTGCACACAATCCTGCATGACGACCTGAAAATGCGAAAAGTGTCATCCAGGTGGATGCCAAGAATGCTGACGGACGACCACATGGCTGCCCGTGTGGTGTGTTGCCAAGCAATGTTGACGCGCAACGACAGCATGAATGGGACTTTCTTTTTGTCGGTTGTGACAATGGATGAGACGTGGATGCCATTTTTCAATCCAGAAACAAAGCGCCAGTCAGCTCAATGGAAGCACACAAATTCACCGCCACCAAAAAAATTTCGGGTAACCGTCAGTGCTGAAAAAATGATGGTGTCCATGTTCTGGGACAGCGAGGGCGTAATCCTTACCCATTGCGTTCCAAAGGGCACTACGGTAACAGGTACATCCTACGAAAATGGTTTGAAGAACAAATTCCTTCCTGCACTGCAACAAAAACGTCCGGGAAGGGCTGCGCATGTGCTGTTTCACCAAGACAATGCACCCTCACATCGAGCTAACGTTACGCAACAGTTTCTTCGTGATAACAACTTTGAAGTGATCCCTCATGCTCCCTACTCACCTGACCTGGCTCCAAGTGACTTTTGGCTTTTTCCAACAATGAAAGACACTCTCCGTGGCTGCACATTCACCAGCCATGCTGCTATTGCCTCAGCGATTTTCGAGTGGCCAAAACAGACTCCTAAAGAAGCCTTCGCCCCTGCCATGGAATCATGGCGTCAGCGTTGTGAAAAATGTTTATTTCTGCAGGGCAATTACGTCAAGAAGTAACGCCAGTTTCATCGATTTCGGATGAGTAGTTAATTAGAAAAAAAATCGGAGGTCTTAGAACTTGAATGCACCTCGTACATGTTAAGTGGCCTGTGTTACGAAATGTGCTAGCTGAATATGAAGAAAAATAACTGATAAAATTTGTTTTGTTGGCTTCCATTTCTACAGTTGTGCCAAATATAATGTATACTATTTTTGTTGTTTTTAAAGGAAGCCTGTCTGCCTTGCTGAGCTCCAAGTGGGGACCACTGAAAGAAAATGAATCTACTATTGTTTATTACACAAAACAAATCTTAGAAGGCCTTAAGTACCTCCATGATCAGAAAATTGTTCATAGGGATATAAAAGGTAAGATGTAGCATAAAAGAAGTTGTGAATTGATGGAAGTATGAATCTTAAACAGAGACAAAGTATGTTTGTTGATGAGCTTGTCAGCAGTGGTCTGAGTGAGTGAGAGAGTGTTCCAAACATTTCATCACTGCCTTGGAACCACATGTAAAGAAAATGTGTTTTTATGTTTTCTATCAGTTATGTTGATAGTTGCACCTCCTGAAGATAGAGCTGGTCAGCCCATTTGTTTCTTTGTGCATATAATAATTTTCTAAATGATATTTTTTATTTTATATAATGATATATTTTTGATAGAAATAGCAAATAATGAAACATTTAAAAGCTCAACAAATCTTTATTTGTGATTTTATGGTGCTTATCTAAGGTATTTATGTGAACTGTTATTACACTGTGGATGCTACTAGTAGCATTTTAGCTCCCATTTAGTTAACAGAATGCACAGTATCATTTAGGTGTCTGTACAATTTTCCCACAGTAGAAGACAAGTGGGTAGCTTTGAGAGAGGCAGGAGAGGGTCAAGCAGATAAAAAGACAAGGCCTAATAGTAATCCTTGGATATCATTGGAGCTATTGAATTTAATTGATGAGAGGAGAAAATATAAAAATGCAGGAAATGAAGCAGGCAAAAGGAAATCAAACATCTAAAAATGAGATAGACAAGAAGTGCAAATTGGCTGAGTGGGAGTGGCTAGAGAACTGATGTAAGTCGATAGAAGCATGTGTAACAGTGGAAAGGTCGGACCTGACTGTAGGTAAGTTAAATAGGCCTTTGGAGAAAAGAATGGACATCCAGAGCTCCGATGGAAAACCAGTACTGAGCAAAGGAGGGAAAGGTGGAAGGAATATCTAAAGAGACAGTAAAAGGGAAATGTAATTGAAGGCAACATTATAGAGAGAGAAGAGGAAGTAGGTGAAGATGAAATAGGAGAGATGATACTGTGAGAAGAATTTGACAGAACACTGAAAGACCTAAGTCGACACAAGACCCTTTGAGTAAATGACTGATAGCCTTGGGAGAGCCAGCCATGACAAAACTCCTCCATCTAGTGTGCAAGATGTATGAGACAGGTGAAATACCCTACCACTTCAAGAAGAATGTAATAATTCCAATTTCGAAGAAATCATGTGCTGAAAGGTGTGAATATTACTGAACTACCAGTTTAATAAGTCATGATTGCAAATACTAACACAAATTATTTACAGAAGAATGAAAAACTGGTAGAAGCCGACCTCGGGGAGATCAGTTTGTGTTCTGGAGAAATGAGAGAACACACGAGGCAATACTGACTATATGACGTACCTGGAAGACAGGTTAAGGAAACAAAAGCTATGTTTATAGCATTTGTAGATTTAGTGGAAACTTTTGACAGTGTTCGATGTTGACTAGAATACACTCTGAAGTACTAGGAGTAAAAAGTTATTTGCAACTTCTACAGAACGCAGGTGGCAGTTACTAAAGATCCAAGGGCATGAAAAGGAAGCAATGCTAGAGAAAGGAGTGAGATAGGGTTGTAGCTTATTCCCAATGTCATTCAGTCTGTACAATCAGCAAGCTGTGAAGGAAATCGAGTAGAAGTTTGAAAAGGGAAGAAGAAATAAAAATTTACAAACTGTCCTAATAACTTGGCGTACTGACAACTACCAGGTCTCATCAAATTTTGACCCCTGTTCTTCGCTTGAACAGTTTTCTGCTGCCGCCAATTTTTCAGATTGTTGTAGCCTTGTGTGATGATGACACTCCATGCACATGTCCTGCCTGAACTGTGTGAATCAAATGGTAAATGTAAGCCTTCCCACATTGACACAGAATTTTGTATCTGCCTATAAGTCCCAACACACTCTTAATGTCAAATCTCCTTAAAAGATATGCCCTCAGCATAAGGAATAAAGGCCACAGATCTAATCTGCTCTTCATGCACCTCTTGGAGTAGCATAAACTCAACAGCCTGTTGGATCTGCCTCGTGGAGTATCCATTTTCCTTAAACACAGATGTCAAGTATGAAAATTTCTGTGTTAGACTGTACACGTCAGAAATAAAGGAGCATAAATCTGTCTCCTTGATTTGTTATGCTGGAGGCATATCCTTTAATCCACCTGCCAAGATTAGAGCACTACTTGGTTCTGTCAAGCATTTTTTGGGACTTACAAAGCTTGGCAGATACAAAATTCCATGTCGGTACTGGAAGGCTTACATTGGGCAGGCAATTTGCACAGTTCAGGACAGGTACACACAGCATTCCCGTTGCATGAGGCTACAAGAAGTGAAAAATCGGTGGTAGCGAAATGTTGTCTAACAGAGTGACACAGGATGAAATTTTATGAGACCAGTAAGTCTGGTTTTTAGGGCAGTATTTATAAGGAAGCAATGGAAATCTGGTTGGCAGACAGTGAGATTAACAGAGACAAGGGTTCTCCTTTTAGCAGAACACTGAATCCTGTACTACGTCATATCAAAATACAACATTGAGGATAGTCTTTGAATGTGGTACATTGTTGGTGCCAGTGTTCTACAGTGGGTGGTGCTACAAGCCCAATCATGGGAGTAGGTCTTGTGGTACACAACACATGTGCTGTGTTTGGTAAGGGGGCCTATCAGGATGATAGTTTCCAGCCTTGGCATCAGTTCAGTAGCACTCTAATAATGTGTTTGTACAGCAAAAGGATGTAAAACTAACACATGCTTTCCCTTGATAAAAAGATTATCAGACCATGATGCACAATTGATTAACTTACAAAACCTAGCAGTGTGTACAGTTCAGAAACCATTAAGTAAAAGTGTAATGTTGCTCAACTTGGTATCTATAGAGCACTTCAGAGAAATTTTAAGAGATGTTAATTGGGGAGATGTATATAATGAGTCAAAGGCTAAAGATAAGTGCAACACATTTCTTCATAAATTTATACCCCTTTTCAACCATTGTTGCCCAAAGAAATTACTAAATGTAACACCAAACAGTTTTCAAAGAAACCTGGAACTACTACAGCTATTAAAGTGTCTTGGGAAAGAAAAAGAAAACTGTATGAGACAACAAGAAGTAGTGAAGACCCAGAAGTAATTTTACACCACAAAATTATTGTAATGTACTGAGAAAAGTTGTCAGAAAATATGTGTTGGAGATGAGATTAACAACTCGGATAATAAAATCAAATCAGTATGGAATGCTGTTAGAAGGCAGACAGGAAAAGTAACTACTGGGGTAAGTAGTATTACTATTAAAGAGAATAAGTCTATCTTAACCAACTGTACACAAGTAGCTAATGTATTTAACAGCCATGTCTTAAGTGTAGGTGAAAAAAACGGTGAGAATAGTTCAGAAGAAAAAGCCAAGCAGCACATAGAAGAGTCAGTTTTGAGAAATCTTAGATTAATTTTCACCTAACAACCTCTTGTGAAATAAGGAAAGTCATTAAATATTTGAAAAATAAATGTTCTGTTGGGGAGATGCTAAGTCACAGACAGGCACAATAAAAAGACTGTTACAATAGAAACTTTTGGTCAATAAGGCCTTTTTCGAAAACACACACACACACACACTCTCTCTCTCTCTCTCTTAAATGCAAGTGCAACTCACACACTCATGACTACAGCCTCTGGCAGTTGCAGCCACACTGTGAGCAAAAGCAGCAGTGCATGATAGGTGTGGCAACTGGGTTGGGGTAAGGAAGAAGCTGGGGTGGGGAGTGGGAGGGATAGCAGGGTAGGGATGGGGGACAGTGAAGTGCTGCTGCGGAGCATGCAAGGATGAGGTGGAGAGGGGTAGAGCAGCTAGGTGCAGCAGTCAGGAGGGTAGACGGAGGGCAGGTGAGAGGCGGGTGGGGGAGGGAGGTAGCAGAAAAGGAAAGAAGTAAAAAGACTGGGGGCATTGGTGGAATCATGGCTGGGTAGTGCTGGAATGGGAACAGGGAAGGGGCTGGATGGGTGAGAAAAATGACTAATGAAGGTTGAGGCCAGGAGGGTTATGGGAACATAGCTTATATTGCAAGGAGAGTTCTCACTTGCACATTTCAGAAAAGCTGGTGTTGGTGGGAAGGATCCTTATGGCACAGGCTGTGAAGCAGTCCTTGAAATGAAGGATGTCATGTTGGGCAGTGTGCTCAGCAACAGGGTGGTCCACTTGTTTCTTGACCACTGTTAGTCGGTGGCCATTCATGCAGACAGACAACTTGTTGGTTGTCAAGCCCACATAGAATGCAGCACAGTGGTTGCAGCTTAGCTTGTAGATTACATGACTGGTTTCACAGTAGCCCCACTTTTGATGGGATGGGCGATGTTTGTGACCGTATTGGGGTAGGTGATGGTGGGAGGATGTGTGGGACAGGTCTTGCATCTAGGTCTATTGCAGGGATATGAGCCATGAGGCAGTGGGTTGGGAGCAGGGTTATGTAGGGATGGAGGGGTATACTGTGTAGGTTCGATGGACAGCGGAATACCACTGTGGGAGCGGTGGGAAGGGTAGTAGGCAGGACATTTCTCATTTCAGAGCACGGCGAGAGGCAGCCAAAACCCTGGTGGAGAATGTAATTCAGTTGCTCTAGTCCTGGATGGTACTGAGTTACGAGGGGAATGCTCCTCTGTGGCCGGGCGGTGAGACTCTGGGAGGGTGTGGGAGACTGGAAAGATAAGGCATGGGAGATTTGTTTTTATACAAGGTTGGGCAGATACTTACAGTCTGTGAAAGTCTCAGTGATACCCTCAGTATATTTCAAGAGGGAGCGCTCGTCGCTGCAGATGCCAATGACCACAGGTGTCTAGGGTGTATGAAAGTGACTCCTTTGCCTCAACATTCGTTAGTCATTTTTCTCACTCATTCAGCCCCTTCCCTATTCCCATTCCAGCACTACACACCCATCATTCCATCAATGCACCCAGTCTTTTTAATTCTCTCCTTTTCCACTAACTCCTCCCCCTCCGCCCCTCCCCCTCCATCTCCCCTGATCCCCTGCCCTCCGTCTAACCTCCCAACTGCACTTAGCTGCCTTACCCTCTCTCCACCTCATCCTTGCGTGCTCCCCAGCAGAACTTCACTGTCCGCCATCCCTACCCTGCTATCCCTCCTCCTCCCCACCTCAGCCTCCTCTTTACCCCCACCCAGTTGTCACTCCCATCTTGCACTGCTGCTGTTGTTCGCAATGTGGCTTCAGCTAGCACTGGCTGCAGTTGCGCACACGTACGTACGCGCGCGCGTGTGTGTGTGTGTGTGTGTGTGTGGGCGCGCGCGCGCTTGTGTGTGTGTCGTCTATTTTCGAGAAAGGCCTTACTGGCCGAAAGCTTATATTGTGACAGTCTTTTTGTTGTGCCTATCTATGACTCAGCATCTTGTTATATGATGAGTTGCAACTTTCTTTTTACATAGTATTGTTACATTCCATCCTGGATTTTCTATTGTTTGAGTTTTGTTTAATTGTTCTGTTGAGTAGATGATATATCTAACAAGATATTAAAACAATATGGAGCAGCTACAGCTGATTTTCTGAGTCACATATGTAATGCATCACTAACTCAAG
The DNA here is from genome assembly GCF_023864275.1 of Schistocerca cancellata. Lineage (NCBI taxonomy): Eukaryota > Metazoa > Arthropoda > Insecta > Orthoptera > Acrididae > Schistocerca > Schistocerca cancellata. The sequence goes on from NC_064626.1 coordinate 1,070,540,001, forward strand.
GTATTTTTCCCAGACAGGTTAAAATATGCCATTGTCAGGCCTCTCTACAAAAAAGGGGACCCCACAGATATCAATAATTACTGGCCAGTATCCTTGCTTACAGCATTTTAAAAAATCATCAACATCATTAAACCCTGATTAAACTATTCCCTTTACTGTTAGCCACTTTGTTGATGCGATAGCATGAAGTTTCACTTGTACAGCCCTACAAGTTCCTTTAAGTTCGCCTTATACATGCTACGTGAAAGTTTATCACATGGAACATGTCTTTGTAACCAGAGCAAAATATTTGTTTTCCTCCATTGCATTGTTGGAGCTTTATGCAGTAGGACGTTATCCTCTCAGCTGGTGAACATGTTCGTGGACGACACCTATTGCTAATCTTGTATTCAGACATACTGCACTGTTGTTATTAATGCAACGCCAACACAAAACACTTGTTCACAATACTGGACAACTACAGACTACGTCATTGCCAGAACATACCACTTGACTACAAAAGCTGACGAATGTTGCTGCATCTAATGTGCGACACCACATGGTACTGTTTACTCACGGCATGGCAACAGGGGCGCTTTGACAACCGAACTGCTGGCGGCGTGGAAGGGAAAGCTGTCTCGCCATGGGTGTTATCTGGGCAATGGTGTCACTTCCCTCTCTGGTCAGTCAAATATCAAAAGTCGCAACTAATATTAAACACACTATAGTACACGTATGTATACCTGAAATTTCTGTGGTATCTGTCTACATATTTTTCATCTGTTTCTACTTTGGATTTCTGCGTACCATTTCCAAAAGATTTGTTATTTCTCAGTATTTTGGACAAATGTTAGCTCTGTTTTAATTACTTGTTCTGGTACTTTTATTCTGTAGTATTTTCATGTGTTTCAGAATGTTTCCAATTGCTGTTAAGTAATGATGAATAAAAATGACTTTGATATATAAATATGAGATTTTCTTTTCAACAGGCGACAATGTCTTAGTGAACACATATAGTGGTGTTGTGAAAATATCAGATTTTGGAACCTCAAAACGCCTTGCTGGATTGGCATCTAGTACAGAAACATTTGCAGGAACTCTGCAGTATATGGCACCTGAAGTTATTGATAAGGGGCAGAGGGGATATGGTGCTCCTGTAAGTATGTAGTGTGTTAAATTATATTTGCTTAATTTCATCTAATCACCTTGTTTTTACCCCCCCCCCCCCCCCCTGTTTCCTCTTGCATTCGTATTTACTGAATGTGACAAAAAGTAGATAGCCAGAAAATCTAAAGCTTTATTTAATACCACCGTGCTTTACTAGGCATGGTCCTGTTGAGGTGGTATGCTGTTGCCTTCTTCTGACCTTGGAACTGACTGACTCAGCCAGTTATAGGGGGATCTATCTGCAGGGGGGAGGGGGGGCAGATGGGCACATAGCATCACTTTCCCTGCAATTACAAATGCACATCTGATAGCTATGTGTGTGGTTGATGGTGGCCTTAATTTTTTTCCCATCTCAGTCATTTGCTTAGTAGGTGTGGATATATTACATGAAGGAATATTATCAAAATGTTTGTTCGTAATTTGTGTATTTCAGGGCCTGAGATCACGGGGAATATATTATAACACTGTTACTGCACTTAAAGAGTCATAACTGATAACATTCAAACAATGGGGATTGGTGTTGGAACTTGCAGCATTTGTGATCCTTTGCTGGACTTCATTTAAATCTGCAGAGCCAAATTATGGCACCACTGCCCTGCCTGATGTTTTATTGTAGAGTAATTAAAGAAACATGTGCATCGCTAGTTATGTAAAAAGATCTTTAAAACAATATTTGACTACACCATTGGTAACAAAACAAAGGTAAAAAAAGTTGCAGTCATGTGGGCAAAGTTGTTTGCACTTTAGACCTAGAAATATGACCAATACCCAAATAATGTAACACATCTGTTTAATTGGTGCATCAACTGTTACTGTAAACTTGTGTATATAAGGCTATTTTTCTGTAGTATGTACGTCCACTAAGACTTAACAACTAACCAGCATGAGAGTCAGTGTATTATTGGTAATTAATACCTTGCCAGTATAATGGGAAATAAATTAGTTCTATGTGTATTGTCCTTTTCAGAACATAGGTTCTTGTACTTTATTTCTTTTTCTCTTATAAACATAATTATTGAAAGTCTGTGATGACACAAAAAATATTAGGAAAAGCACTCAAAAACTGCGAATACATATTGATGTCAGCTGTGCATTTCATTAATGACACATGAAAATTTGTGCCAGAGCAGAACTATTCCTTATGCTCACACTTTGTGATACCCACACAGTGACAGACAGCTTTTTATTATTGCCATTTTAGCCCCTCAAGGCATATATACCAATGATTTACACAATGTCTATGTGTATTACATTACAATGTCGATGAAAGAAATCACTTTTTGAGAATATATGATGTAATTAGATAAAGAACAAGCATATAAAAAGGTCTTGAAATTTGCAAGCTTTCAAAATCAGTTAACTCTTCCTTCAGGCAGAAGACCTCACCAGTTCTTTTCCTACACCCTTCCCCTTCAACCTTTCTGCCAGGAGGAGGAGCCACTGATTCCGAAAGCTTGTACATTTCTATACGCTTTTGTATGTGTGTTCTCCTGTCAAAACTTGGTGAGTAGATTTTTTATCCATTCAAGTACATTCCAATGTCCTTCAGACATGCATGTATGTATGTAATGTAATGTGCAGACACTGATAAACGTGGACGTTGTGTAAATCATTGGTATATATATGCCTCAGTGGGCTAAATCGGCAACAATAAAATGCAATCTCTCCCTGTGCGAGAATCACAATGTGCGAGCATAGGGGGTTCTTAAGGAAGCTTGGGTTGGTCTAGGAGGTGTGCTTGGATAGCCGACAGCAACAGGCAGGACACCTGGGTTCGAGTACCATTCCAGCACAAAGTTACATGTGTCATCAACAAAATGCACAACTGGTGTCAATTCATATTGGCATGCATGTCTAAGGGTCATTGTAATGTAATTTACAAACATTGTGTAAATCATTGGGGTACAAACATTGGTTTTGATTAAACATAGAAAACGCTTCATTCTGCTAGTCATAACCATAACTTAAATTTGGGTATAAACAACTCACACGCACACACAGGGGGGAAAAGTGGACCTCAGGGAAATGAGAGAGAGAGAGAGAGAGAGAGAGAGAGAGAGAGAGAGAGAGAGAGAGAGAGAGAATTTCTGGCACCTTTAGTCTGAGAATCAAGAATAATGCATTTAGAAACAATACAAATTCCATTCACGTAGGAAAATAATGGAGTGCTGATACCTTATGAGTTTAGTATTTTTGATTTTGTTTTGTACTTGTTCCACAACTGGCATAGATAGAAAATGGTTCACAGCAGGTATGATGAAGTCATATAAGGAGAAGTCATATGATCTATTGGATTGGTTTTCATTATTGATCAGTGTTTGTGAAAATTACATTTCCAGTTTCATTAGGCTATACTGTAAGTTCAACATTTCTGCATTTGTATTTTAACAGGCAGACATATGGTCATTGGGGTGCACCATAGTGGAAATGGCAACTGGAAAGCCACCGTTCATTGAACTTGGTTCTCCACAGGCAGCCGTATTTAAGGTAAACTTCCACTGTAAATATTTTTGTGTTACATTCCTTTCTAAAGATTGTGAATTGTGTGACATGGATGGTCAGTTGAAGAAAATATAGATCATGTATACTGTAACTCGTTAATGTTTCAGTGTATGATGTGGTTTATGGTGCCAGCATTTGGAACACGTACCTCATGTTTCATAATTATGATCTATACAATTTTTGTGGTGTTGAAACTGGAAGCACACTATCATTTTTACCTACTACTTGTATAGTCACTTATTCTGCAGAAATTGTACATAACTAATGTTCCAAAAAAATTTCTGAAATAGAAAACACACACAGAAACATTTCTTTCTTTTATCTTTTATCTGAACAGTGTGGAGTGACCTAGTCATTGACAATTACCAATTTAAATTTATAATTCAGAGCAATGAAAATTTACTTGCAAACAGCTTTTGAAATAGTGGTGCTAGTAGTATATCTGAACATACCCGTACATTCTAAGCTTTTCTGTATATACAAAACTGTACATTTTTAGCTGGATTACTCACTGCAAAATACTATTATTCACTGAAGGTGTAGAAAATTCTAGTGTTACTTTTTATGCAGAATTCTGTAATTATCAAAAGACTAATATGTATTTCAAACAGTGGAAAGTCCAATTGTTCTGTTCCACAAAATTTAATGTTAATGAGATAATATCTTCTGAATTAAGAGTCAATAGTGGAGAAAACATAATAAATAGTAATCAGAAAGCTAACTGCTACACAATAAATTATAATACATGGCATTAAAATCGAGACATTTAGCATGAAGACACACATGCAAAAATTTCCAAGTTTGATCTTTTTCTCAGGTAAAAAAAAATGGTTAATGTGGGATTAGATTACACCTAGTAATCCCTCAGTATTTGAAGTAGGGTGCCTTTTTTGGACAGCTGTTTTCGTTCTTCCTGAGGAGCCTAATAAATTTATGCATGTACTCCTGTGCCTTTGATTTTCAGAGTTAGGCACTGGTATAACCAGAACAATTCTTCGTACTAGGATTAATAGTTGCTTGTAGGGCATATGCCATGGCAACATATAATATCTTTTTGCATATTCATTCTTCATTAAAGTAGCTATGACTAATTGTTTTTCCCTATTTGTTGTTGTTGTGGTCTTCAGTCCGTAGACTAGTTTGACACAGCTCTCTGTGCAACTCTATCGTGTGCAAGCCTCTTTATCTCCAATTAACTACTGCAACTTACATCATTCTGAATCTGCTTAGTACTGTATTCATCTGTTGGTCTCACTCTATAAGTTTTATTTCCCACATTTCCCTGCAGTACTAAATTGGTGGTCTCTTGACATCACAGAATGTGTCCTACCAACCAATCCCTTCTTATAGTTAAGTTTTTCCACAAATTTCATTTCTCTCTCTGTCTGTTCAGTATTCCTCATTAGTTATATGATCTACCCATCTAATCTTCAGCATTCTTTTGTAACACCATATTTCAAAAACTTCTATTCTCTTCTTGTCTAAACTGCTTACTGTCCACATTTTACTTCCATACATGGCTACACTCCATATAAATACTTTCAGTAGCCATTGCCAGTCTACATTTTATATCCTCTCTACTTCTGCCACCATCAGTTTTTTTGCTGCCCAAATAAAAAAAAAAAAAAACCTCATGTACTACTTTCGTAATCTAATTTCCCGGTTTAGGTCAGAAATTGCTACCCTAGTGTATTAGAACTTGAAGTGGAAGAGGTTGCTTTTTAGTTTGTAAGATAGTGTCTCCTCTTTTAGGAAAAGAAAATCTGCTTATAGTCTGTAAATTTCTTTCAACATTCATGCTAAAATAGTGCGAACAGTAAGAATAACTCACATGTAGCAGAAAGATGTTAACTCTTAGGAGCCAGAGTCCACAAAATTTTAACAGTTCATCACTGCTACTGCTCGAATTCCTTGCGTTCAAGAACTGATTGCATTGTACCAGGTATATAGTATGAAATCCATCACATTAAAAACGAGGAGAAAAGAAAACAGGAAAATAAAAATAGCGTCAATGAAAAAGATGGTGAAAACATCAGTTGTGAACCTGACAGTTACTTCCCGATCATCAAAATATAACTTCACAAAGGGGTAAACACACAAATTATAGTTGACAAAAATCAAGAGAGAAAAAGAAAACCATGAAAAATGTTATGGAAAGACGAAAAAGTAAGAGTATCTGAAAGAACATTAATCAAGGCCACACAGAAACCATTCTCTTCAGTAAGAGAGAATAATGGGATGAGAAATGTGATGAGATCCACAGTGTAGGAACAGAAAGAATTCTTAAAGTGGCACTGATCATGAAAAGAATCTCTCTCTGCTACTGGTCAGTGTAAGACCATATGTAAAGCTCTCCAAAACAGGATATAATCTGCAATTAGGGAGGGATGGCACAAATAGGAAAGTACTTTTATCTGATCAGTGAGATGGATACAGCCTTTAAATGTTCAATCAGAAGCCAATAATCAGGAGAAAGACAATGTGATATCCATTGTGGAGTACAAGGAAACTGACTAGTCTCAATAATGACCTGCAATTTTAATCTGTTCTTTATGTTTTAATGTGATGGTACATTTGTGAAGAAGTAATAAAGTTCACATGCAAATGAGAGTGACAGAAGCAGAATAATTATCTATAACACCCTTTCAAGTCAGACAGACCGCAAAAGATGAAATGCAGTTTGTATCCCACAATGCTCTGCCAAAACTTCTATTTGTTAACTAAATGTGACTGGCAGACTAACACAGATTCAAATCATCATAGCAATTGTGAAACAAACACACAGAACAGAAAAGAATCATACTACAGTGCACAGTTAATTACCCAACTGTATATATTTACATATGCTGAAAGTCTCATAACTTCCATCGCTTCTCAAAGGTAGATGCCATGTTAAAATATTGGCACTTTGACTGTGGTGACTTGCCTTTTCTGTACACAGACTTTGTCTTTGATTAGTGCCTGGTAATAATGATTTATACGTCTATGCCATGATCTCACAAGGAGGAGAAGGGAATTTTATTTACATTAATGTGTGATATTAAAAATTTGCATCCCTGTTTTATCCAATTACCTTCCCCAGTACTTCAGTATTTCCTACTCTCATGTTTGTCCTTTTCTTTATTTCATCCCACTTCTTGATAGCTAAATCCACTCTTCACTTTCTCTCTGTCATTGCATTTAGTTTTCTCTCTCTTTGAATGCAAATCTACTCTTCTCTTTATATTCTGTAATTTCCTTTTATTTAACTGATTTTCATTTCTATTTATCATTGCTATCATTGTCACACATGCTCAGATTTTCCTATATGAGCAGTTGACAATCTTCTCTCTTTTAGAGCTGAGATTCTGAATCTCCATTAATTGCACTCGGTAACTTCCATTCACTTTTTCTGCAAGACCATGTTTGTCTCAGCATCCAGAATTTTCAATGACAAATCTGTCCACCAACTTTCCACACACTTTCCTTTGCACCTTTCTTTTCTGAATGTATCTTAAAGTTGTGCTCTGTTCCCAGAATTAGTACATATTACTGTATTTAGTTTTATTGTTGATAAAATAACTCTCCAAAACATAGGCAAATATTTCCAGTTATCTCATTATTAACAAAAGTTTGTTATTATTGCAGGTAGGCTATTACAAGATTCATCCTGAAATCCCTCCTGAATTATCAGAAAAGGCAAAGAATTTTATTTTATGTTGTTTTGAACCTGATCCTGAGAAAAGAGCTACAGCAGCAGATTTGTTGGAACATCCCTTCCTCACAGAGTAAGTTTGTTTCTGTGTTATTTTGAAACATAACACTACGTATAAGAAGAAAAGTTACAATAACCTGACTGCAAAAATTTGTTGTATGTATCACATAATTCAATACTGTGCCACTCTTAAATACTGAGGCAAGCGTTACACTGTGGAACCAATCAGAACTTTTTTTGATACTTCTTGCACAAAACTGGGTGTTTCTAATAGATTTTGATATAAAAAAGAGAAGCAGAATTAGGGTATGTCCTGTCACCGTCAAGGTCATTAGAGAAAGTGTTTTTGATCCTATGAATGCAGCTTGGCAGCAGAAATACTGTTTTTGAAAAAGAGTTAATTTAATTTTTCCTCGTTTTCCTCTATATATACAATATGACATCAGAGTAATGCAAATACTAATTAATGACTCAGTTTTCATTTGTATCTTTGAGCACCTCTCTTTCTATCCTCCTAACTGCATTGTCAAACAAAATTCCCAGCAGGGTATTTTGGATATGATTTTCATTTATATGTTGTCTCCCTTCTAAGATGCCAATAGTAAATCTGCAAGCATTGTTGGAGTCCATTTGCATTAGTAGCACAAGTCCATGTTAGAGACTTCCTGATGAAATCTCTCATCGTGTCTGTCACTGTCATTTGACAGGTTGTTTGGAAATAAATCTGAACGGCTATAGAGAAAATACATTTTTAAAGAATTTATGAATGCATCAATCAGGTTTCCAACTATCTCCTTGTAATTAGGTGCTTTGTTCATGCCAAATTTTTTTAAATGCCTCCATGCTACATTTTCGTTTCTTTGTAGTGATTCAACAAAATTTCTTTCTTTCATAAAATTCTGTTTTGAGATCTGGTGTTTTAACCTCACAGACCTGGGAAAATTTATTCTGTGTATATTGACATGCTCTTCCATCATAATACATACTTTCACATAATTTTTTATCAAACTAAGTTTGATATGCAGTGGATCGAAAAGTTGTACATTTTTAACATTCTTCACATCAGGTTCATAGTGTTAACACTTAGGTCATTGTCTTACAGAAAAATGACTGACTCTTATACTACTGTTCCACTCACATTAGATTGTTTTTTGATATAAGTAGGGTAATGGAAGTCCTTTTGGAATGTAAATAATCAATAAACGGTCACAATGCCCATACAGTACTAGGGACAGAAAGTTGGCTGAAACCAGACGTAAACAGTAATGAAATCCTAAACTCAGATTGGAATGTATACCGCAGAGACAGGCTGGATAGTGAAGGGGGAGGCGTGTTTATAGCGATAAGAAGTGCAATAGTATCGAAGGAAATTGACGGAGATCCGAAATGTGAAATAATTTGGGTGAAGGTCATGGTTAAAGCAGGCTCAGACATGGTAATTGGATGTCTCTAAAGGCCCCCTGGCTCAGCAACTGTTGTGGCTGAGCACCTGAAGGATAATTTGGAAAATATTTCGAGTAGATTTCCCCACCATGTTATAGTTCTGGGTGGAGATTTTAATTTGCCCAATATAGACTGGGAGACTCAGACGTTCATAACGGGTGGCAGGGACAAAGAATCCAGTGAAATTTTTTTAAGTGCTTTATCTGAAAACTATCTTGAGCAGTTAAACAGAGAACCGACTCGTGGCGACAACATATTAGACCACCTGGTGACAAACAGACCTGAACTATTTGAAACAGTTAACGCAGAACAGGGAATCAGCAATCGTAAAGCGGTTACTGCATCGATGATTTCAGCCGTAAATAGAGATATTAAGAAAGGTAGGAAGATTTTTCTGTTTAGCAAAAGCGACAAAAAGCAGATTACAGATTACCTGATGACTCAACACAAAAGTTTTGTCTCAAGTACAGATAGTGTTGAGTATCAGTGGACAAAGTTCAAAACCATAGTACAATATGCGTTAGATGAGTATGTGCCAAGCAAGTTCGTAAGAGATGGAAAAGAGCCACCGTGGTACAACAACCGAGTTACAAAACTGCTGCGGAAGCAAAGGGAACTTCACAGCAAACATAAACATAGCCAAGGCCTTGCAGACAAACAAAAATTATGCGAAGCAAAATGTAGTGTGAGGAGGGCTATGCGAGAGGCATTCAATGAATTCGAAAGTAAAGTTCTATGTACTGACTTGGCAGAAAATCCTAAGAAATTTTGGTCTTATGCCAAAGCGGTAGGTGGATCAAAACAAAATGTCCAGACACTCTGTGACCAAAATGGTACTGAAACAGAGGATGACAGACTAAAGGCCGAAATACTAAATGTCTTTTTCCAAAGCTGTTTCACAGAGGAAGACTGCACTGTAGTTCCTTCTCTAGATTGTTGCACAGATGACAAAATGGTAGATCTCGAAATAGACGACAGAAGGATAGAGAAACAATTAAAATTGCTCAAAAGAGGAAAGGCCGCTGGACCTGATGGGATACCAGTTCGATTTTACACAGAGTACGCGAAGAAACTTGCCCCCCTTCTTGCAGCGGAGTACCGTAGGTCTCTAGAAGAGCGTAGCGTTCCAAAGGGTTGGAAAAGGGCACAGGTCATCCCTGTTTTCAAGAAGGGACATCGAACAGATATGCAGAACTATAGACCTATATCTCTAACGTCGATCAGTTGTAGAATTTTGGAACACATATTATGTTCGAGTATAATGACTTTTCAGGAGACTGGAAATCTACTCTGTAAGAATCAGCATGGGTTTCGAAAAAGACGGTCGTGTGAAACCCAGCTCACGCTATTCGTCCATGAGACTCAGAGGGCCATAGACACGGGTTCCCAGGTAGATGCCGTGTTTCTTGACTTCCGCAAGACATTCAATACAGTTCCCCACAGTCGTTTCATGAACAAAGTAAGAGCAGACGGACTATCAGACCAATTGTGTGATTGGCTTGAAGAGTTCCTAGATAACAGAACGCAGCATGTCATTCTCAATGGAGAGAAGTCTTCCGAAGTAAGAGTGATTTCAGGTGTGCCGCAGGGGAGTGTCGTAGGACCGTTGCTATTCACAATATACATAAATGACCTGGTGGATGACATCAGATGTTCACTGAGGCTTTCTGCGGATGATGCTGTGGTATATCGAGAGGTTGTAACAATGGAAAATTGTACTGAAATGCAGGAGGATCTGCAGCAAATTGACACATGGTGCAGGGAATGGCAATTGAACCTCAATGTAGACAAGTGTAATGTGCTGCAAATACATAGAAAGATAGATCCCTTATCATTTAGCTACAAAATAGCAGGTCAGCAATTGGAAGCAGTTAATTCCATAAATTATCTGGGAGTACGCATTAGGAGTGATTTAAAATGGAATGATCATATAAAGTTAATTGTTGGTAAAGCAGATGCCAGACTGAGATTCATTGGAAGAATCCGAAGGAAATGCAATTCGAAAACAAAGGAAGTAGGTTACAGTATGCTTGTTCACCCACTGCTTGAATACTGCTCAGCAGTGTGGGATCCGTACCAGATAAGGTTGATAGAAGAGATAGAGAAGATTCAACAGAGAGCAGCGCGCTTCGTTACAGGATCATTTAGTAATCGCGAAAGCGTTACAGAGATGATAGATAAACTCCAGTGGAAGACTCTGCAGGAGAGATGCTCAGTAGCTCGGTACAGGCTTTTGTTGAAGTTTCGAGAACATACCTTCACCGAAGAGTCAAGCAGTATATTGCTCCCTCCTACATATATCTCGCGAAGAGACCATGAGGATAAAATCAGAGAGATTAGAGCCCACACAGAAGCATACCGACAATCCTTCTTTCCACGAACAATACGAGACTGGAATAGAAGGGAGAACCGATAGAGGTACTGAAGGTACCGTCCGCCACACATCGTCAGGTGGCTTGCAGAGTATGAATGTAGATGTAGATGTAGATTTAAGAAGTAAATATGACAACTCAGCTAAAGTAGAGGTGTTGACTCATTGAAAAGTACATTAACGACTCTCTCTCTCTCTCTCTCTCTCTCTCTCTCTCACACACACACACACACACACACACACACACACACACACACACACACACACAAACTCTTTTTCATTCTTCTTATGTTCCTTTCAATGACTCTGCTATTTGGTGAGTTGTTACGTTTACTCCTTGAAACTTGGTATAATCTGTTTGTAGTCTTATAAGAATAACAGTAATTTTTAAATCTTCACATATATGTCAACAGTGTATGCTTCAATGCACAGATTTTAACAAAAGTTGCATGTTCTTGTAAGTTTCTTTGATTTATGTTTCATGGAAAATTGGCAGACTTTGAGGCTTGTTTTCCTGTGTTTAGAAAACCACCGCTAATGCTTCCTTTATATGAGTTTATGAACACCTGCCATTCTTCTGAATTACGATTATTTTCCAAATACTTAATTAATCCATTAATACGAATACAGAAGACCATATTCTCTTTTGAGGGAAAGAATGACAAGAATTCTTTCTTATGATTATGATACAGAGATATTTTGACATGCTTCTGTACAAAATTTCACTCTTGTATCATCGAAGCATGTCATTCTACATTCATTTTTTATAAATCTAGGTCACAAATACAGGGACTTAACAACTTTGAAAATTCATATAAATTAATTTATAGCAACTTCAATGAAATCCAATGGGTAGTGGGAACATTCCAACTGTTCAAGTCACCTAGCCCAGATGGAATCTTTCCAGCTCTTCTGCAAAAGGCAGGAAAGAATCTCATAAGAGTCCTATGCAGGTTATTCAGGGTTAGCCTAGCAGTAGGAATCATTCCCAGTGCTTGGAGGGCAGTAAAGGTTGTTTTCATTCCAAAGCCAGGGAGAAATGATCATACCAAGGCCAAGGATATGAGACCAATCATCTGTCCTCCTTCATTCTCAAAACATTGGAAAAACTGGTTAATGTATACATTGGGGAGAGGAGGCTAATTAGGGCCCCTCTACATTCAAACCAACATGCATATCAACGAGGTAAATCATGCGAGACAGCTCTCCATCAACTCTTTGGGAGGGTGAAGAAAGCACTTCACTTCCAAGAAATAGCCCTCTGCATCTTCCTGGATATTGAGGGGGCCTTCAGTAACATGACCTTCGATTTCATGGTAAGGGCAGCAGAGGTGGACCAGGGCCGTGCTTAGTGGAAGGTAGGTAGAGGCTACTATGATGAATGAAAAGATGGTAATTAACGCCACTAGAGGTTGCCCACAAGGAGTAGTTCTGTCCCCTCTATTGCGAAACCTAGTGGTGAACAAACTCATTGAGGAACTAAATTCCAGACAGTGCTTCTGCTAAGGATATGCAGATGACCTTGTCATAGTAATACTTGGCAAATTTACCGACGTAGTTAGAAGTATGGCACAAGGAGGATTGGACATTGTGCAAGACTGTTGCATTAAACAGGATCTGAGGTTTAATCCTAAGAGGACTGTTGTGGTGCCATTTACAAAGAGGCACATCCAACACTCAAGTTGGAATCTAAAACTGTTCAATGAAACTCTATGTATGAAGGGGATAGTGAAATATCTAGGGGTAACCTTTGATGAGAAACTAACATGGACCCCTAACATTAAGAGCATCAGCTCTGAGGCAAAAATTACTCTAGTGAGTACCAGATGGGCTTGTGGTAAAAACTGAGCCTTAAGCCCCAGAGGTATGCACTGGATATACACCACGGTGGTTAGACCTAGGATTTCCTATGGGGCTGTAGTGTGGTGGAAGAAGCTAGAACAGCAGGTTGCAGCTAAGGAGCTTGCTACAGTGCAGAGACTGGCCTGCTTAGCCATAACAGGTGGAATTAGCAATACACCAACTGCTGGGATGGAAGCCATGCTGCACATGCCTCCGCTACACCTTTGGGTCAAGATGGAGGCAGCAGCTAGGGCATACAGACTTAAAACTGGCAAAAATTGGATCTCATTGGGATATCCAGAATTACACACTAACATGGTGAGTGAGGTAAGTAAAGGAATGGCTGGGGAAATGCCTGCCGCCTATATAATAGCTCGCCAACTGCTTCGACAAGCCTTACAATATAATAATTGGAAGCAGAGAGCAGAGGGAAAAAAACAGTTCGACACCACACTAAGGGGGACATTGTTTGGTTCACCGATGGGTCGAAATCAGACCAAGGTGGTGGGGCAGGGATGTACAGGGTTCAGCCAAGGCTGGAGGGCATCATCTCTCTAGGAAAACTGGCCTCTGTATTCCAACCTGAAATTACTGCAATCAGGGCAAGTGCGGAAGAGAATATGTGTAGGTGCTACAAGGACTGTAGCATCTACATCTATTCAGACAACCAGGCAGCCCTGAAATCAGTGGCAGCACCTGCAATGAGATCTAAGATTGTTGCAGAATGCCACAGGGCTCTAGTGGAGCTAGGGGGAGCAGTAGGGTAAACCTAGTGTGGATCCCTGGCCACTCTGGCAATGAACAAGCTGACAGATTGGTCAGGATGGGGACGACGACTCCATTTATTGGACCGGAACCTGCCCTGACAATCACCGAGGCTATGATCAAACTAGAACTACGGAACTGGCTTAGGAAACAGCACGTAGAAAATTGGACCAAGATCCGTAAACAAAAACATGGCAAGGTAATGATGCCCAAGCCATATTTTAAAAGAAGCTCTGTAATCCTGGGATTGAACAGGAAAGAGATCAAACTCAGGACTGGACTGATGACTGGCCATGGGAATTTCAAAAAAGACATACACACAATGGGTATAATGAAAGAAGACCCTGAATGAATGTAGGATCTGTGATGAGAGTGAAGACACTGCATCACACCTAATCTTTGAATGCCTAGCATTGGAGAGCAAAAGATACAGGATCTTCGGGACAACTAGACCTGAAGAAATTGTGTCTAACAAAAAAGTGGTAAAGGGCTCCTTGCACTATTTAAGGGCATTGGTTGGCTTTACTAGATATACAAGGAGCGATACGGCACAATAAACTCGGTTTTGGTGTGGGCAGTGGCAGGTTAGACCTAAGCTATTTTAGCTTCCCTGTCAAAATCAAATCAAATCAAATTCCTAGAACCTACAGAGGTAATTGTAATGTCAATTTGTAGGGAAATACATGAAGTTTTGTCTTAAATAGTTTGCTACATCTACATGATTGCTCTGCTATTCACAATAAGTGCTGAATTGCACTATAAGGAGTGCTAGCAGCAGCTGCGTTAAAGATGGCTGCCTTCACTGGATCCAAGCGTGCTAGCTGTGTGTTTTGGATCGAAGTTGGCGACAACTGTTCAGTGATAATCCACATCAAACATTGCAACATGTTTGTGATAGTCTTAAACTGAACATTTTTTTTGTGCATTGAATGAGAACAAAGTGTATGGTCCCTTTCTTTCCTTGAGAGAACCATCAACAGGATAGTGTACCTGGATGGGTTACAACAATTTTTGATACCACAGATTGATGAGGATGACCAAGAACAAAATGTGTACTTCATGCAAGATGGTGCACCAACCCACTACCTGGCTGACATCTGGAATTTTCTCAGCGGCTGCTTTCCAGGTCAACAGATTGGCCATGATGCGCCAATTGCATGGCCCGAAACTGATGCCACTCTTTTTTTTAAAGTGGGTATTCATCAAGGATATCATGTTTGTATCTCGTGTGCTGGCTTCTCTACCTGAACTTAGAGCGAGAATTTACGCCACCACTGAGCAAACCTGTGATGTATGCAGGATAACCAATGGAAGCCACATACAACATCTTTCATCTTTAGTTTAAGGTGAAAAAACATGATGGTTTTCCTACAAAATAACACTAAACCCAGCCCTATATCTTCTTTAATTTAATTTATATGAATTTTTTAAAGTTGTGAAGCCCTTTTTGAAACACCCTGTACAATGAATAAGCTCTTGACTGTTACACTGTGCGAGGCTCTGAGGCATTGTCCCTGCAGTTAGAATCCCTCACGTTCGTTTCCACTTCTGAATTCAAGTCTATTATATAAAGTTTTGAAACTTTGGGAAAATACTTGTGTAAGGTGTAGTGGTTGCCTCCCTCCCCCATTGTAGGGAGGGAGGGTGTCCTCTTATCCCTCCCCATCAGTTTCTTCCATTTTTTAAAATTTACACAAAATGGTTTATTTTTAGAAGAAAACTGTAATTATAAAAAAAATCCTCATAAAACTCTACACAAAAACTCTTGCATATTTTAAGTCAGATGAATAGTTTTAGAGGTATATGAAATGGAAAAGGAGTCTGTTAATCCATAATTTTTGCAGCTTTTGTTGGTTAGTCCGTTATGTAAATGAAGAGAATTATTAAGTGTATGGAAATATTTTGTACATTTTCTATTTGATGAAATTTATTGTGTGTTGAGTATTATTGAAATTGGGATTAGGTGCCCAACAATGAAAACTGTGAGTTCCCATTCTCATTCACTCAAAGTTCACCTATCACTGTTGCTGCCTGTTTTCCCTACACATGTCCAGTTTAGTTGAGTTTATATCATGAGTTTATTAAAGCCCTGTGGGACAGTTCAGTTTGTTGTTTTATGTAGTGTCTCTTCTTACTGTTTTCTTTTTTGTGGTCTGGGAAGAAAATAATGCTGGACTGTACCCACTGTTTTATTTGTGGATAATCTATTTCGCAAGGAGGGACATCAAAAGTGATAAAGAGGTTGGAAACTTCACTTCGTGTAAGGCTCATACTCTTCTACAGAATGTTGCAGTGACTGAAGTGCATCAGGTATGTTGATGTGGACATATTAAACAATGTAAAGCAAAGAAACTAATTAACTAGATAGCTGCTCAAGTAGTTGACAGAAATTTAAAACTGTCTTTGTCTTAATCCATTCAATTTCAAATACACTTCTCTTATATGTGCTGAAAAATGTGACTAAGAGGCTGAAAGAAAGAAAGAAAGAAAAACTCCTAAAACTTTGTGGAATATTTGAAATTCGTTCTTTAACTATGAATCACACACTGCTTGAGAAAGCAAAGAAACTTGATGACTTTGATAGAAAAGTTGCCAAAACATCAACAGTGTCTTGTGCTTGTAGCAGCAGAAGCCCTTTATCATCAAGATTGCTGTGCTAAATTAATGTTGAATCCTTCCTCTGTTTGAAAATGAGGCTGCCCTCATGACATCAGCTTTGGTACTGCTTTGCAAGAAGCATACAATTTAGTAGATCCTTGAGAGGAATATTATTTTTCACTGCATGATTTATTACAGAGAGGTACTGAATTTCTTCCAGAAGGAGATAAAATGACCATAAGAACTCAAAAAAAGTTGACTGAACACAATAGTGTGGAATGCTGTTTGCCACAATGCCAGAAAAAGAAGAAAAAAACACCTGTTTGTTTTCACGCCAGTAGTCACAAATCGTTGATTCAAGCTAGAATGAATGAGCTGCCTGTAAAAAGATATGAGAATAATGGAAGCAACTGCAGTACGGAGATACAAGAATGACTCCTTACAGTACTGCCAATTATCCAGATCTCACTGACTTGACTTAGAATGCTGAAGTTGCAGTTCCTGATGCTTTACAAGATTTGAAGGATGATTTTTCTGTAAATAATTGTATACAACAGATTATTTGTTCAACAGATATTGTGGCATTTTAGTTGTGTAGGTGGTGTAAATATGACGACTGCAAATGTACTGATTAATTCTACAATAATTCTTTATTGACAAATCATAAGGTTCATAATACTGAACAAAAAACTCTCCCTCATACACACCTTCAGATGTTAATAGTAACATTTATGTGCTACATACGTGTTTTATGTGTATAAAGGCAAGTATTGTGGAGAAACAGAAGAAAGGCTTAACTGAATTAAAACTGAAGTTGAAACTAAATTATGTCAAACTTGTAGGATAATGGATTTTTGCTCTTCCATGTAAGATGTATTGAGAACTGGTTACCTTGCTTAAAACATTTGTATGACCATTTTTGAACAGAATTGAGTATTAGAATGTGAGAGGGAGCTAACCCACACAGACATGGAACATAAATATTTTGAGTTTCAGTGTGATTCTGAGATATTCCAAAATCTTTCTTCTGTACCGTGGAACAGTAAAGGTGTGTATTAACTATTAACATATTGGGGAACTATAACTATATAATGGTAGTATCCAAATGTCAGGAACTCATTTTTAACAATTTTTGGGCCACCTCCCTCTCTCATTCTAGCACACAATTTCACTAGAATTTTTTTTGTCATTTTAGATGTCTTCGAGAGGTGACTGTTTTTCACAAAAATTGAAGAAAAAAAAAGAGACAAAAGATAAGTAAGGAGTGGAGAAGTGGGATACACATCTGTTGTGGCTGAGGGGGAGACACACTTTTGTGTTTCTTGGTGGTACTGCTAGATTCCTTATGAGTGTTTTTCTCAGAGTTTCAAAACCTTATAAATTACCAGCTGAAAAACCCGGCATTGCCCAGGTATTTACATCTACATCTACATTTATACTCCGCAAGCCACCCGACGGTGTGTGGCGGAGGGCACTTTACGTGCCACTGTCATTACCTCCCTTTCCTGTTCCAGTCGCGTATGGTTCGCGGGAAGAACGACTGTCTGAAAGCCTCTGTGCGCGCTCTAATCTCTCTAATTTTACATTCGTGATCTCCTTGGGAGGTATAAGTAGGGGGAAGCAATATATTCGATACCTCATCCAGAAACGCACCCTCTCGAAACCTGGCGAGCAAGCTACACCGCGATGCAGAGCGCCTCTCTTGCAGAGTCTGCCACTTGAGTTTGTTAAACATCTCCGTAATGCCATCACGGTTACCAAATAACCCTGTGACGAAACGCGCCGCTCTTCTTTGGATCTTCTCTATCTCCTCCGTCAACCCGATCTGGTGCGGATCCCACACTGATGAGCAATACTCAAGTATAGGTCGAACGAGTGTTTTGTAAGCCACCTCCTTTGTTGATGGACTACATTTTCTAAGGACTCTCCCAATGAATCTCAACCTGGTACCCGCCTTACCAACAATTAATTTTATATGATCATTCCACTTCAAATCGTTCCGCACGCATACTCCCAGATATTTTACAGAAGTAACTGCTACCAGTGTTTGTTCCGCTATCATATAATCATACAATAAAGGATCCTTCTTTCTATGTATTCTCAATACGTTACATTTGTCTATGTTAAGGGTCAGTTGCCACTCCCTGCACCAAGTGCCTATCCGCTGCAGATCTTCCTGCATTTCGCTACAATTTTCTAATGCTGCAACTTCTCTGTATACTACAGCATCATCCGCGAAAAGCCGCATGGAACTTCCGACACTATCTACTAGGTCATTTATATATATTGTGAAAAGCAATGGTCCCATAACACTCCCCTGTGGCACGCCAGAGGTTACTTTAACGTCTGTAGACGTCTCTCCATTGATAACAACATGCTGTGTTCTGTTTGCTAAAAACTCTTCAATCCAGCCACACAGCTGGTCTGATATTCCGTAGGCTCTTACTTTGTTTATGAGGCGACAGTGCGGAACTGTATCGAACGCCTTCCGGAAGTCAAGAAAAATAGCATCTACCTGGGAGCCTGTATCTAATATTTTCTGGGTCTCATGAACAAATAGAGCGAGTTGGGTCTTGCTTATTTTCTATTAGAAACGAAAACACAAAATGAACTTCGTTTGTATTGAAGTATCAAAAAAGTTTCATTTTGATGTATTTGTGAAAACACCTTTGAAATTATGAGACAGTCTTACAAAGAAATATGTATAATGTACAGATTGTAAGTATAGTATCCAAATTAAGAATCATGACTCTGGACATTTTCTGTATGCTGGTTGCAGTTGCTTTTGCATGTGTACAATGCAGTTTTGTAAAAGTGTGTATGGCAATGCCTCTTAATTGCTCTATAAACGGCTACTGTTTTCACCTACAGCGATTTGTGCTTCGCAGATGAAAGCCGTCAAAAGTGCTGCCAAGTGTTGGGGATTTGCTTAATTTGACTCTTTCCCATTCCTTCCAGTTCACTCCCATGAAAATGAGATTCATGCATTTCTGTCATTGTACCACCATCCATCTTGACCCAGAACTCTACAGACACACAGTGCTTGGACGTTGTAGCACAGTCCTGGTTTTTGGGACAAATCTTTGACAGAAAGCTGACATGGCCAGCCCATATTCGTCGCCTAAAGACTAGCTGCATGTGAAAGCTTAACCCTCTCTACTTTCTTGCCCACACCTTGTGTGCTGCATGTTGCACTACTCTCATTCCTATTTACTGGATCCTGGTTTCACCCCTGTTGGACTGTGGTTTTCAGGTTTGTGGCTCAGCAGAATCTTTAGCTTTGAAATTGTTGGACCCAGTCCATCATCATGGAATAAGGCTGGCCACAGGTGTCTTCCAAAATAGTCCCAAAGACACATCTTGCTGAAGTGAGAATCTACCCTCTTCATTTCCCACAATACCAACTCTTGTCACTTGTGTAATCACCAGCTGACAATATCCTAACCATCCAACTTCTCAAACTGGTTTTTTTTAAATTTTTTATATTTTTTTATATTTTACAAATATACAAAGGGCATTGACACCTATGCTCAGGTTGGATTATGAGTGCATGAGGATGTCTACTGGGCACTCACTGGCTCCACCCACCTGCTGATATTATTATTTCTCTGCCCTTAGTTTGTTATTTTTGGTTCAATTGAAATCCATTACATTTTGACCTCCTCACTTTCATTAGTACGAATATCCTGGATATAAGACATTCTTTACTCTGTAACAGTCTGTGTCCTTAATCAAGTTCACCTTCATCAACATTTACATAGATATACTCCGCGAACCACCGCTCAGTGCATTTTGGAGAGTACTTTGTACCACTACTAGTTATTTCCTCTCCTGTACCACTCACAAATAAATCGAGGAAAAAATAACTGTCTAAAAGCCTCTGTACAAACCTTTTCTTGCATCTTATCTTCGTGGTCTTTACACGAAATGTATGTTGGCAGTCAGGCTCAAATGCTGATTCTCTAAATTTGCACACTGGTGCCTTGTGGAAAGACCGTCCTCTTTCCTCCAAGGATTTCTGTTTGAGTTCTCGAAGCATCTCTGTAATACCTGTGTTTTGATTGAACCTACCGGTAACAAATCTAGCAGTCCAACAATGAATTGCTTCAATGTCTTCCTTTAATCTTACCTGGTGGGAATCCCAAACACTCAAAAAGTACTCAAGAATGGGTCACAGTAGAGTTCTGTAAACCGTTTCCTTTATGGATGCGCTACACTTTCATAGAATTATCCCAATAAAACAAAGTCAAACCTTCCCCACTACCAATCTGATGTACCCATTCCATTTCATATCATTTTGCAGTGTTACACTTAGATATTTAATTCAGGTGACTGTATCAAGTTGCATCCTACTAATGCTGTATTTAAATGTTACAGGACTGTTTTCCCACATGATCAGATTAACTTACGTTTTTCTACATTTAGAACAAGCTGCCATTTATCATACCAACTAGAAATTTTGTCCTACAATTGCTCAATGACAACACCTTCCTGCACACCACAGTGTCATCAGCAAACAGCTGTAAATTGCTCTGTCCGTCAGGTCATTCATGTATATAGAGAATAAAAACAGTCCTATCACATTTCCCTGGGGTCTCATCACGATACATTTATCTCTGATGTACACTCACTGTCAAGGACCACTATTGCCTAAGAAGTCTTTGAACCACAGGGAACTGAAACCATATGCTCAGACCGTCGTCAGTGATTCCACAGTGGGACACTGTGTACAGTGCTTTCTGGAGATCTAGGAATATGGAATATGCCTGTTGTCCTCCATTGTGTATAGGACATTATGAGAGAAAAGGGCAAGCTGAGTTTCGCTGAAGCGATGATGCTCTCTAATTCCTTGTTGATTTTTGGACAAAAGCTTTTCTGTCTCAAGGAAATTTATTATATTTCAACTCAGGATGTATTCAAGATTTCTGCAGCAAACTGATGTTCAGTATATTGGTGTGTGATTATGCTGGGCAGTTCTTTTATGTTTCTTACATACAGGAGTCACCTGCACTTTTTGCCATTTGCCCTGGAGTTTTCACTGGGTGAGAAATTCTTGATAAATGCAAGCTAAGGAAGGGGAAAATGCCGCAGAGTGCTTTCTGAAAACCAAATTGGGTTTTCATCATGAACTGGTGACTTATTTGTTTTCTACTCTTTCAGTTGCTTCTCTACGCCACAGACACCAGTTTCTAGGCAGATAAAGGGTCAGGTGTGGATAGAGTTTCTCTTGCCACAGAGGAGCCCTGGAGACCTCTTATCTGCTCTGACCTACATGCTAGTCCAACCCATACACTTATATTTCTCTTTAAATTATTTCTCAGCTCTGGCATCAGTATTACTGTCAAGACCTCGACTTTACCACTCCCACAGTCTTTCATAATTCATTCAAATTCCTGGCTGATGCTTCTATTCCCAGATGAACTCTCTCTTGATCAAGGAACCTTGCTGTTTTGTACCTTAACCCCAACCCTCCAACCAGCCAAAAACTGTGGGTGATGAAAATTAATGGACTGCAGATAAATTGATAGTTAGTTGGATATTACTAACTTCAGTTGCAGTTTCTCAGGGACCAAAATCTTTGTTCCATAGTGTTATCTTCAAGGTTATTTTATCTAACAGTGTGTGTTTTGTAAACTTGTTACTTGTTTGGCGAGTCACGTGAAAATTTGTTAATTAAATTAGAAGTTTATTGTCAACAGCCTAATGCAACTGAGACCTGGTCATTCACTCATTCTTTTGAGAAAGCTTGCCAGTGAAACATTTAGAATTGGTGTAGTGTGTTGCTGTGTGTATGGATCTAATTCGAGAATACTGACATTATCACAGAAAGGTGTTGCTGAGCAACTTGATTCATTGCTGCTCTAATGTAATACAAACATTTTGCATCTATGATGGAGTTGTATAAAAAAATTACTAACTTCATGTAAGCTTACTGTTTTTCACAAATTTTAAATATAATTAAATTTCTATTATGGAATGTATTGTAAAATACATTTGTTTAATTAATTGATGAAAAACATAATATATGCAATACTATACAGGAATTAAACACCAACAATGGTTGTTTTTGTAGAACAGTTACTGCCTAGAGCAGAATGGTAAGAAATTTCAGTTGTGTACACACTTTGAACTACACTGAAGAGCCGAAGAAACTGGTACCCCTGCCTAATACCATGTAGGGCCCCTGTGAGTATGCAGAAGTGCCGCAACAAGACATGGCATGAATTCGGCTAGTGTCTGAAGTAGTGCTGGAGGGAACAAACACTATGAATCCTGGAGGGCTGTCCATAAACCCGTAAGAGTACGAGCGGTGCAGATCTCTTCTGAACAGCACATTGCAATGCATCCCAGATATGCTCAATAATGTTCATGTCTGGACAATTTGGTGGCCAGCAGAAATGTTTAAACTCAGAAGAGTGTTGCTGGAGCCATTCTGTAGCAATTCTGGATGTGTGGGATGTTGCATTATCCTGCTGGAATTGCCCAAGTCCGTTGGAATGCACAATGGACATGAATGGATGCAGGTGATCATACAGGATGCTTACGTACATGTCACCTATCAGTGTCATATCTAGACATATCAAGAGTCCTATATCACTCCAACTGCACACACCCAGCATCATTACAGAGCCTCCACCAGCTTGAACAGTCCCCTGCAGACAGGCAGAGTTCATGGATTCATGAGGTTGTCTCCATACCCGTACATGTCAATCCGCTCAATACCATTTGGAATGAGACTCATCCAACCAGGCAACAAGGTTCCAGTCATCAACAATACAATCTTGGAGATGAGGTGTAAAGCTGTGTGCCATACAATCATCAAGGGTACATGATGTTTCAATGAATGGTTCACTCACTGACACTTGTTGATGGCCTAGCACTGAAATCTGCAGCAATTTGTGGTAGGGTTGCATGTCTGTCACGTTGAACAATTCTCTTCACTCATCATTGGTCCCATTCTTGCAGTGATTTTGGAGATTTGATGTTTTACCAGATTCCTGATGTTCAAGGTACACTCGTGAAATGGTCGTATGGGTAACTCCCCACTTCATCACTATATCGGAGATGCTGTGTCCCATCGCTCATGTGCCAACTGTAACACCACATTCAAACTCACTTAAATCTTGATAACCAGCCATTGTAGCAGCGGTAACCAATCTAACAACTGCACCAGGCACTTGTTGTCTTATACAGGCGTTGCTGACCACAGCACCATATTCTGCCTGTTTACCTATCTCTGTATTTGAACGTGCATGCCTATACCAGTTTCTTTAGCGCTTCAGTGTATCATAGAAAATGTATTTTTGTACCATCATTTGTACTTTCTGGTTTAATTAAATGTTATAAATGGTGATTAAAAGAAATTTTCAAATTGTTGACCTTTTAGCAGTTATCGTCATCATCATCATCATCATCATCATCCTTCAGCCAATGATGCATAACTCTCTCTCTCTCTCTCTCTCTCTCTCTCTCTCTCTCTCTCTCCCCCCCTCCCCCTCTCTCTCCCCTCCCCCCTCCCACCCCTCCTCTGGGTTTCTTGCCCACTACTGTCATTTCAGTGGACCTGTCTCAGTATCCTGCCCACTCCCATTGTTTAACGTACCCATACCATCTTAATCTTGTATCTTCTATGGCCTTTTGCATGGGCTTCTCTGTCACTATGTCTCTCATCATCTCATTCCTTACTCTATCCATTCCAGAAATCCTATTCTGCTTCTTTGAAATTTCATCTTGCAGGCCTGTGTCCTGCTCAACATCAATATATTCCTGAATACAAGTCATGAAATATCCTGTAGCTTGCACCAGTTTCCTGATTTGTCCATACACCACTTGATTCTTATCCCAAAATATATGTAGTATGGTTTACTATTGTTCACTTTCTCTTATATTGTGCCCCATAAGGCTAAAAAAAAATTTAAAAAAATTGAGCAGTCTGGAGTGTGTGCAAGAAACTCGATTGGACCCCTGTGTGCCATCACTTGGTCTGGTATATTTTTATACAATTATGCACACACATATCCCTATTACATGGTGGTTGGGCCTCATCTCATTATTAACAAAGTCTGTCACTGGATGGTGATAATAGAAGGGAAAATATAATCAGCAAGCGTTGTTAGGTACTTTTCTCCAGTCACGATACCTTCAAAATGGAAATGCCCTATGAGCTCCGTCATAGATAAACAATGCCACATGTACGCACTAGGGAAATCAGGATCCTTTTAACCAGTAATGCGAAGACTACGTCTGGTTCAGTGCATAGTATTTCAAATTGACAATTTCAAAAGTTTGAATTGTGTTTCATCTGGCAAAGCAATGCTACCCATAAGTCCTGGTTCACGAATAACTATTCTCTGAAACCATTCATAAAGTTGTACCCTACTATCTGTTTCATCCTTAGATCAGGGATAATGCAGTGTGCTTTTCTTTGGAATGGGTTACTGATTACTAGCCCTTATACTGCTGACAGGAAGGGCACCTGGCCAGACTACACCATTAACATTACCAAATCCAGATTCATATGTTTAGCCTTGAAGATATGGGATAATAGCAGTCAAAAAGAAGACATTATCCTGGGTTAATTGTCACTTAGGAGAAAAGTATTTATTGCACAAAAGTGAGAATAGTAACTGTTTGCCCACAGTCATCTGATGCCTCTACAAATTAGATACTGTAACTGCATTTTTAGTGCAGTCAATCACAGCTAGTGCTAAATATTCATATTAGTAATTACAGGGATTACTTGTAAATTACTTTATTACTGTATTTCTTAGCAGAATAACTACTTTGAAGGAAAAAGAAAAACCATTGTTTTTCCTCTTACATTGCTCAACTGATTGCCTCTGATACTTCAAAAGAAGTATATTTACAAGGGTCAATCAAAAAATTTCTGTTTGGAGGCCGTACAGTCGAGGACTGGCATGCCAATCAGGCAAAATCACAGGAGCATCGAGGTAATCATCTCACCTATGCACCAAGTTAAAGGTGCCTGTTTGATAAGCATCATGTCCTGCCGAGTAAAGAAGTCCATAACTGCCTGCTGTACATTCTTGTCTGACAGGAATCATCAACCCTTCAAGCCCATTTTAAGGGCTGAAGGTGTGATAATCACATGGCGAGAGATTGGGGTTGTAGGATGGGTGCTTGAGTATCTCCCACTTGAGTTGGCGTAATGTCTGCATTGTGACATTTGCAATACCAGCATGGCATGGACTTGACTAATGTCTGAAGTAGTACTGGAGGGCACTGAAACTGTGAATCCTACAGGGCTGTCCATAAACCCGTAAGAGTAAGAGTGGGTGGAGATCTCTTTTGAACAGCATGTTGCAAAGCATCACAAATATGTTCAATAATGTTCATGTCTGGGGAGTTTGGTGGCCAGCAGAAGTGTTTAAATTCAGAAGAGTGTTGCTGGAACCATTCTGTAGCACTACTGGATGTGTGGGTTATCATGAAGCAGCAGCCTGGAGCTTGGTGCAACATTCCACAGTGGTGGCTTTTGACAGACATGATAGCTCATACATATTCTTTTCTCTGTGATGGATCTCTACCTTTGTTTGTCCTTCAGCAGTCAGGAAAAGAATAACAGTGAGTTGGTCCTGTTTGGACACATCTGGGAATAATGACATTGTTGTTGATGTTTCCGCATTTACCACAGGCACATTGAAAAGACATGATCGGTACACTAATCCCTTGCTGACAGGTCAGTGCTTATAACCTAGCATCAGAGGTGCACTATGTTGCATGTATTCTGCAGCAGTACCCTCAAACGGAAACTGTTTGGTCGTCCCTTATATAACTTAACTCTGAACAAATTCTTAATTAGAGTGCAGCAGTAAGGATGGTGTAGAATACTGAGGTGTTTATTTTTGCTAAATTCACTAATGTGTCTGCTATGGACAACTAATGTGTTCATCTTTATTAACTCAGTTTTGTTATGTTGCTTTTTTGTCTGTCTTTTGGGTGCAAAATTTGCAGTTGATTTTAAAATAATTCTTCATGAGCTAGAGACTTGAAATTTTAAACACAGCTCAGAACTGAATGACAGTGCAATATTAACTCGCTTTCTCATCTGTCTGGTCCACCTAGCTCCCACAGTGGTGGAGGCAGGGGTGAATAGGGTTGGTAACTGCTGATGTCTCGGCTGCCCTGGAGGTCTGGTGTCTTGTGTGGGTAGTATTGGAATGCATTCCAGGCGGTATACGTAGAACTGTATGATGGCAACTAGATGACACTGCTACGTCTGCAGGTCTAGTATTGCCTTTGCAGCACTGGTCTGTTGATACCAAAGGGCCACATCCATCTTGCCGATCAATTCATATTCACAGCTGCACTATATACCTAGATGCTCTGCAGCTCTGCCTTCAGTTGTGTATTCGCTGTGCTTTTATATTGTTCTCATTACACACCAATCCATTGAGAAATTTCACACATAGAAAACTAAAAAGCAGAAAATAATTATTTACATTTTTTTTAATATGTTGGCTTTTCAAATTGGGCTAAAAATATATATAATAATTTCTCCTAATCCCATACAGATAGGTTTGAAAATTTGTGCTTTTGAATTTTTAATAGTTACAAAAAATCTTATAAGATTTTTAATGACAAATGTGGGGTGCATGAAAGGGATAATAGTAAGAAGGTGAATTATTCCTGCATCAATTGTGTATCACATGTGCCCCACATTTTACATTATAAATCTTAAAAATATTTTCATAGCTGTCAAAAATTCAAATCACAAATTTTCGGGACTATACATGTAGTGTTAGGAATCTGTATGGGGCTAGGAGAAATTATTTTCTATCTTTTAATGTAATTTAAAAATGTGTTGTTATAAAGATTTATTTTTATTTAAATAATTATTAAATTTAAGCCATTATGCTATTTAGTAATCTGTGAATGGCCAGCATGTGATGCCATCCATAAACAGAACAGTTGTATACAACCTGTAAACCGATACGACTTTCCGAGTTTGCAAGTGAACTATGAAACATGGTATGAATTTACTGCACTACACATAACTATTTGAAATATTTGCTTGCCATAAAAAATTCACTTGGTAAAATTTACTTAAGAAAATTGTCTTTTAATAAATTTAATTGCCAGCAGCTAGTTTCAACACATGGAAGATGGTTTGGGGGAAATAAAGTACTCATGTCCACGTTTTAGTTTTGGACCAAGAAACAAAATATTTTAAATAGAGAGTATATACTTCAATTAAAATTATGATAACTGAGAAACTCTTACAGTTATAAACACATTATGCAAAATAAGAGATCTAGTTGCCAATTTTTGGCTTTACTTGTATGAATATCAAGAGCTCAGATGGAAACCCAGTTCTAAGCAAAGAAGGGAAAGCAGAAAGGTGGAGGGAGTATATAGAGGATCTATACAAGGGTGATGTACTTGAGGACAATATTATAGAAATGGAAGAGGATGTAGATGAAGATGAAATGGGAGATATGATGCTGCGTGAAGAGTTTGACAGAGTGCTGAAAGACCTGAGTCGAAACAACGCCCCGGGAGTAGACAACATTCCATTAGAACTACTGACGGCCTTGGGAACGCCAGTCATGACAAAACTCTACCATCTGGTGAGCAAGATGTATGAGACAGGCGAAATACCCTCAGACTTCAAGAAGAATATAATAATTCCAATCCCAAAGAAAGCAGGTGTTGACAGATGTGAAAATTACCGAACTATCATATTAATAAGTCACAGCTGCAAAATACTAACACGAATTCTTTATAGATGAATGGAAAAACTGGTAGAAGTCGACCTCGGGGAAGATCAGTTTGGATTCCGTAGAAATGTTGGAACACGTGAGGCAATATTGACCCTACGACTTATCTTAGAAGAAAGATTAAGGAAAGGCAAACCTACATTTGTAGTATTTGTAGACTTAGAGAAAGCTTTTGACAATGTTGACTGGAATACTCTCTTTCAAATTCTAAAGGTTGCAGGGGTAAAATACAGGGAGCGAAAGGCTATTTACAAATTTTACAGAAACCAGATGGCAGTTATAAGAGTCGATTGGCATGAAGGGGAAGCAATGGTTGGGAAGGGAGTGAGACAGGGCTGTAGCCTCTCACCTATGTTATTCAATCTGTATATTGAGCAAGCACTAAAGGAAACAGAAGAAAAATTCAGAGTAGGTATTAAAATCCATGGAGAAGAAATAAAAACTTTGAGGTTCGCCAATGACTTTGTAATTCTGTCAGAGACAGCAAAGGACTTGGAAGAGCAGTTGAACGGAATGGACAGTGTCTTGAAAGGAGGATATAAGATGAAAATCAACAAAAGCAAAACGAGGATCATGGAATGTAGTTGTATTAAGTTGGGTGAGCTGAAGGAATTAGATTAGGAAATGAGACGCTTAAAGTAGTAAATGACTTTTGCTATTTGGGGAGCAAAATAACTGATGATGGTCGAAGTAGAGAGGATATAAAAAGTAGACTGGCAATGGCAAGGAAAGCGTTTCTGAAGAAGAGGAATTTGTTAACATCGAGTATAGATTTAAGTGTCAGGAAGTCATTTCTGAAAGTATTTGTATGGAGTGTAGCCATGTATGGAAGTGAAACATGGATGATAAATAGTTTGGACAGGAAGGGAATAGAAGCTTTCCGAAATGGGGTGCTACATAAGAATGCTAAAGATTAGATGGGTAGATCACGTAAATAATGAGGAGGTATTGAATACAATAGGGGAGAAGAGGAGTTTGTGGCACAACTTGACAAGAAGAGGGGACCGGTTGGTAGGGCATGTTCTGAGGCTTCAAGGGATCACAAATTTAGCATTGGAGGGCAGCGTGGAGGGTAAAAATTGTATAGGGAGACCAATAGATGAATACATTAAGCAGATTCAGAAGGATGTAGGTTGCAGTAAGTACTGGGAGATGAAGAAGCTTGCACAGGATAGAGTAGCATGGAGAGAGCATCAAACCAGTCTCAGGACTGAAGACCACAACAACAACATAATGAGCATATAGTGTGAGGATCGTGTGTGTGTTTTTCATGTACAAAAAAACTTGTCTATTAATTCATGGTATTATCAAATTATGACAGCTATAATCTTTTTCAGTAAAAAGAAGAGCTCTCGACTTAGTACTCCTCAAGAGTTCAGTCGGAGCATTTCAGTACCAGCAGACAGAGTAACAGTTAAAATTGATAAAGGTGCAAGTAGTCACAACAGCACTCATGGCCAGACATCACCTGAGGACGGGTAAGTTTACAATCTTATGCAGTCTTTGCATGCCAAGTGCTTGGCATACATGTTTCCTATTTCCTTGCTTATTTTTGTGTTTATGTTTTGTATTTTCCGGTATTAGCTTATGTATATTGTCCTTATTGCACTAAAAGTATTGTATTGTCTTTGGCAACATGTGAAATGTGTGTTGTTCAGTTTGATTGTTAATTTTTAATGCTGAATGAATTAATATTTATGCTCTTGTAGTCTCCTCTCATGCAAACCCTGTATTTTTAAACTCACTTCTTTGTCCTGGCTGTCAAACAAAAGCTATTCTGATCACTTTTATATTTTTTCTCATTTATCTTCCAACTGTCACTATTTTAGGGTATTCCTTTGTTGCACTATTATTCTGGTATCAAAAAAGAAAGTTAGTAATGATCATAAAGTACTTACAATGGTTAATGTTAGCTGTTGTTGGTGCCATGTCTCATTTCACTTTGATTTCTCGTTGTGGAAGTGTTGGGCATTGGTTTTTAATGCAATGTTTCCAGGGCACCCACATTCTCTCGTTGAAGAGTGCATACATGAAGATTTCTTCCTTGTCCCTGAGGCTCCTTCTATGCAAGCAGGACCCTTTTGAGAATAGACTATATTGTGCAGAACTGCACTAATGGAAGTACTGAGTGTGACAAGAAGGGAAGTGAATTGAAATCGTGGAAGGTATGGACATATCAGAAACCCTGGAGGGAATGGACATGACCCAGACTACCAAAAGTGCCCATAATTTAGTCAAAAAGCTCAACTGTGATCCTACGGTAGTCAAAAAACTGCCAAAAGTAACAACACTCAACCTAGTTAGCCACCAACTCCTAAATGGAAAATCCAACAAAAGGTATCATAAGTTCAAAATCATTAAACACCCAACACAAGAATCAAATAACAGTAATCTCTTGACTATCTGACCAAATTGGCAGAAGGTCAAGCCAGATATAAAAAAAGCCAGACTGGCCGGAGCTCTACAAATTCTCTATCCTGACCCCAGCCATACTATTCAAAACACACTATTTTATACCAAAAGCTGACTTTCTTAACATGTTATACTGTCTTACATGATACATGCTAATTATGGGTGTTTGTTATGTACACATTGTACCCTTCAAAGATTATTACATGAAACATAAAATCATTTGCATTGTAAAGTATGAATGTATGATTACACGTGTT
Organism: Schistocerca cancellata; assembly: GCF_023864275.1. NCBI lineage: Eukaryota > Metazoa > Arthropoda > Insecta > Orthoptera > Acrididae > Schistocerca > Schistocerca cancellata. The sequence goes on from NC_064626.1 coordinate 1,070,570,772, forward strand.
AAAAGCCAGACCTAAAAAAAGATGAAACTTACAAGTTTGAGGTTTTAAAAAACGTGTTTGATGATGACTGTTTCCCTCTTTTAGTTCTCTTGCATGCTGCAATATCCCTCCACTTACGCAAACAGATTATATCAGCTGGTTTTCCTTCCTCCTGCTCATTAATATACTGCAGTACTTCCTCAGTTCTCGTGAATCCTTCTGAATGCATGACAAGATTCCTCGTGTCATCCAGGTTTGCCTCCTCCTCTTGTGTTACTTCCTCCTTAGTTACCAGTTCCACACTATTATTGTCAGTTAGTTCATCAACTTCATCAATTGCATCCATTCTGCGATGTCTTCTGCATTGACATCCTGTCCGTACAGTACATTTTTGAGCAACAAAATGATACCATCATTTCCATTTTTTACTTTGGTTTCACACATGGATTCAGAGTTAAAATATCCACCTTCATGATTTAAAAGAAATTTTCCAAGACCTTGTAAGTCTTATGTTTGGAATCTCTTCCCATGCTTCAGCCAACCACCTTATGGTATCTAGCGAGTCAATCCTCTTCAGCACTGTACCACAGTCTTCATTATCATCAATTGCTTATGTCAACAAAATAAGAAGATGGCAGTGATACTACTTCTTTAGGATTTCACAGATATCGTGGTGCACTGGCTGACAAAGAGCAGTACATTTTGTGGTGGAAGTAATGCTTTGATGTCTCCATCTCTGGGTTTCTACAATTTCCCTATTGATGTAAGCCTAATCTTCTGGTTGTCACTTGCATTATTGCAAACCAATAGAGTAACTTGTGCCTTACTTTTCTTGTACCTGGATGCTGCAGCTTCCTTTTTTAAAGCAAGTGTTTATGTAGGGAGCATCTTCTAATTAAAACCGCTCTCATCACAGTCGTACAATTGTTAGCGTGAAATTCCTTCCTCGTCAATTACCTTCATAAAAGATAGTCTTTAAACAGTGCCATAGCCTCTTTGTCAGCAGGTAAAGCCTCTTCACTTCTGGTAATCTGGCAAATACTGAACCATTCATCACTGGTACTATATTCTGAATCTTCTCTTTCTATTTTCCACTGAGATTGCAATGCTTTTTCCGCAATATTGACCCAGTAATGGGCAAACCTTTCCCTCTTAAAAGTTCATTCCACAAATATAAATTTTTCTCAACTTATTTATGCTTACATTTCAACAAGTCTTGCTTACTATTTGACTCCCACGAGCTTGAGTAGCATATCACTTTTCAATTTCTCTTTGATTTCTCTTCCTGTTGCCAGCAACACTTTGTCCTACCATAACTTCAGAACAATAATTTTGACTGTTACATAAAATTTCAGGTGTGCAGCCAAATAAATTCCACCTCTTCTTATAATATTTCGGCTGTATACTGCCCAGTCATCTTCAGAGTGAGCCGAGGAGACTGATTCTCCAGCACTTGCGCTGTCCATTGAAACACATGTACTGTATCACTCACATGTGGCCACAGATACACAAAGTGCCAGAGATGGTGATTGGGTGCAAAGAGATTTAACATATGCATGGAATTAGATCTGAGGCTGCACGGTCAATGCACATGGTTATATCAATGTATACTGCGAGCTGCACTGTTGCAACATCTTTGTGAGTTTATTACAGAAAATGCCGGATTCCATGCTTTGACCAAGTTGAAGACGCTATCTCTATTAATTAAATTCGCTGCCAACCGAATTTCAATTGCTTCTTTCACTACTGAGTCCAGAAAGATGAAGTTGAGGCTAAAATTTCAGTGTTCCCATTCACCATAGAGTGCCTAGTGTCAATACAGTGCTCTACTACCATAGATTTATTGGGTTGTAAGAGCCAGATGTACCTGCGGTGCTCTGAGCATCTTTCATGGATTGTATGTGTCATCTGTTTGATGTATGAAAGGCCACACTCATTGGGGATCTTGTACAATCCAGGTTTCTGAAGCACTAAATCATCTCTAATGGAACCCAAGAGTGGTGCTGTCTTTGGTGGAGGGCAAGAAATCACTTTCACTTTGTGTTTACTAGGATCCATCCTATTTTTGATGACAGGCTTCCCATGTATGGCAGAAAAGCCATGAATTTAAAACTTTCTGTGTCCTCTTCTCCATTCCTTATACCCATTGTTGGTTTCATTTGTAGTGCCTTAATGTATCTGCTTTGGAGAGTACCCGTTGGATTCAAAAACTCTTTCCAAGTGTAGAAGCTCATCCTCCAAACTGCTCTCATTAGCAGTGAAGTGTGTTCTGTGTACCAGAGCTCTGAGTATACTCATCGTGTCTGAAGGATGGTAGCAGCTATTTGCACTTGAATCCATACGCGTTGGTTTTCAATATACGGTACTGCAGAAGAAATAAAACCTGAAACTTGTTGAGCAATTGTGAAGGCTCACCCACATAGGAGTAACATATCTGTGGCAGAGAGGGTTGCACTATGTAAGCTTTGCCAGGATACTGAGACGGTGGTTCTTCCAGCTGGTGAAGGTAATGCCACTGTATTAATGTCTCGTGACAACTATCATGATAAAATGAATGGTTTACTGAGTGACAGCACATACCAGAAGATCAGTAAAGATCCCACCAACCAGTTGGTAAGGAAGGTTGCTTCACTTCTGAATGCCTCCACCTTTCCACCAGAAATTGTGCGAAGATTGAAACCAAGTGGTGTGGTTCCTCCAAGGGTTTATGGATTTCCAAAGATCCATAAGAATGATGTTCTTCTGTGACCAGTAGCGAGTGACATTGGCTCTCCAACCTACGATCCTGGCAAACACGTAGCGTTGTTATTGAGGCCTCTGGTGGGAAAATGCACTCATCACATATGTAACCCCGTGGACTTCATTGGCAAATAAAATTCAGTAAAACTGAACAGTTCTGATATGTCAGTCAGTTTCGATGTAGTGGTGTCGTTCACAAAGGTTCCTCTTTCAGAATCATTGTTTCTCATTGACAAATGTTCGATAAAGATATTTCAGCTTCATTTGAACATGTTTTGATCTTTACATATTTTTTATTCAGTACCGAATGTTATGAACTGGCTGACATCGCCATGGGTAGTCCTTTGTCACCCTTGGTGGCAAACTCTATTACGGAGGACTTCGAGGTGAAGGCGCTGAAATCAGCTAGCTTGAAGTCCATAGTGTTTTGGAGATATGTTGATGACATGTTTGTAGTGTGGGCCCATGGCGAAGACAGATTAAAAGAAGACAGTTCAGTTCACAATGGAAATTGAAAAGATGGTGTCTTCCATTTCTGGATATTTTGCTATGACACAAAGAAGATGGCACTGTGGGACATGCAGTATACTGAAAACTCGCCCATATGGATTTACATGAAAATAACTGCTACCATCCTTCAGACACTGAGTGTACTCAGATCTCTCGTACACAGAACACACTTCATTTCTGACGAAAGCAGTTTGGAGGATGAGCTTCTACACTTGAGAAGATTTTTTGAAGCCAACAGGTACTCTCCACAGCAGATACATTAAGGCACTACAAATGAAACCAACGGTGGGTATAAGGAATGCAGAATAAGACCTGGAAAGTTTTAAATCCATGGCTTTTCTGCCATACATGGGAAGCCTGTCATCAAAAATAGGATGGATCCTTGTAAACACAAAGTGAAAGTGATTTTTTGCCCTCCACCAAAGACAGCACCACTCTTGGGTTCCATTAAAGATGATTAAGTGCTTCAGAAACCTGGTGTGTACAAGATCCCCTATGAGTGTGGCCTTTCATACATCAAACAGATGACGCATACAATCCATGAAAGATGCTCAGAGCACTGCAGGTACACCTGGCTCTTACAACTCAATAAATCTACTGTGGCAGAGCACTGTATTGACACTGGGCACTCTATAATGAATGATAACATCAAAATTTTAGCCTCGACTTCAATTTTCGTGACTCGGTAGTGAAAGAAGCAATTGAAATTCAGGTGGCAGCGTATATAATTTATAGAGATAGCGGCTTCAACTTGGACAAAGCATGGAATACGGCACTTGCTGTGATAAACTCACAAAGATGTTGCAACAGTGCATGAGAGTACGCGTGCGTGCGCGCGCACGCGCGCTCTCACACACACACACACACACACACACACACACACACACACACACAGGCTTTAGCTGTCGGAGACTATGGTTGTGTTTGTGTTTTTTCTATTTTTGATGAAGGCCTTGTTGGCTGAAAGCTTATTTTGTGACAATCTTTTTGTTGTGCCTATCTGCGATCTGCGACTTAACATCTCTGCTGTATGGTGAGTAGCAACTATCCTTTTCATAATATTGTTACATTCATAGTGGATTTTCCATTGTATAATAAAGTTAGAATATCTTTCACTTCCACAGACAGAAAAATGTAGATGTCAAATCGTGATTTAGAGTCCAAGTGGACACAGTTTTTCTTTTTTAAAGCTATAGATTGCTAAAAGACCTTGTTACATGATTATTTTGTCTTATTGTACTAATTCACCGAAATTATTGCTGTAGTCAATTTTTCATAGACAGACAACACAAAGATGTAACTCGGAAAGAAACTGTAGGGAAACAGTTCATGCAGCTATCAGTGGAAAAGGCTGGTTGAATTGAGGAGTAACGATGATGATAAATAAAGTCATTAAAAGTATTGTGGGAAACTTGAAAATACCTGCTAAGCTACTATTAAATCAGTTTAATTCCTATTGGACTAATTATACCAAAAACAAGCTCAAGGACTTAAAACATGTGTACCTGTAATTTTAGGAGTTCCTAATAGCCATTTTTAATCGCTAAATGCCTCCATTGATAAACAGTTTAAGGAATGAATGAAGGAACTGTGAACTAACTCAATACAAACTTTGATGCAGAGTCCATGATGGAATAACAACAGTATTATGAAAAGGATGGATTGTTACTCACCACATGGAGGAGACAATGAGTTGCAGCCACAACAAAAGGACTTTCAAACATTTAAGTTTTTGGCTGAATAGCCTTCTTTGGAAATAGAGAACACATACATACGTTCACACAAGCACAACTCACACACATGTGGCCACTATCTCCGGCCACTGTGACCTGGGGGTAAGGAGTATCATGAAGTGGGGAGGGGAGGGATAGCAATGTAGGGGAAAGGTGTGCTACTTGTGAGTGCCTGCAGGTATGTGGTAATGTCAGGATAGGGCTGATAGATGCAGAGTCTGTTGGCTTTGCTAGTTTGGGGAGGGGGCAGGGGGGGGGGGATGGGGTGAGTGGGGAAAGGGAGAGGGAAAGGGAAGTGGAGAGAGGTAGAGAGGGGTAAGAGACCAGTGGGTGCATTGGTGGAATAAAAGGCATGCCTCGTGCTGGAACGGAAGGTTATAGGTAGGTGGAGGACACAGACTACCGAATGTTGAAGCCAGGCACATTACGGGAAATATATGTTGTAGGGAGAGTTCCACCTGTACAGTTGAGAAAAGTTAGTGTTGTTAGGGAGAATACAAATGGCACAGGCTGCAAAGCAGTCATTGAAATGAAGCACATCGTGTTGGGCAGCGTGTTCAGCAAGTGGGTGTTCCAGCAGTTTCTTGGCTACAGTTTAGAGGTAGCCTTTCATCTGGACAGACAGCTTGTTAGTTGTAATGTCCACACAGAAAGCTGCATAGTGGTTACAACTTTTTTGTAGATCACATGGCTGCTTTCACAGTTAGCCCTGCCTTTGATTGGATGGGAAAAGTCCGTGACAGGATCGGAGTAGGTAGTAGTGGAGTGATATATAGCAAAGGTCTTGCATCTAGATCTGTTGCAGGGATATCAACCGGGAGGGAAGGGATTGAGAGCAGGGTTGGAGGAAGTATGGACAAAGATGTTGCATAGATTCGGTGGACAGTGAAATACCACTGTGGAATGGGAGTGGAGGATAGTGGGTATAATATTCCTCATTTCAGGGCACAATGTGAGAGGGAGTCGAAACCCTGATGGACCATGTTAAGTCCCATAGTGCTTAAAGCTATTTGAGCCTGATGGACCCCCCTCTGATTGGTTCTAGATGCTGAAATTGTGCCCATATAATGGGAACACCATGCCAGCCCCAGCAGTAGTTGTTTTTAACTCTTGACAACAATGGCGCAGATAGCTGTCTAAAGCTCCAACTGTTTTATTTGAAATAATGTGCCCTGTAAGCTTAGAAGAGTTTATTCAGGCATGCCACTGTGAAAGACTCCAAGCATATTGTAAATATTGATATTAGGGAATCTCAGTAGGTGGTGGATGACAAGGTTAGAATTACCAATGTGACAATTTCTTGTTATACTGTATATCAGGAATGATATAATTCCAGGGGGCTCGCAACCCTTTGGTGGGTTGGTGCTTGGCTACCATGGGGCCCCAGCATTTGCAGCATTTTTTCCCTTCTGTGCTGCATGTCTAACCTCTTGCTATTCTTTTTCCCCTCCCTTGGGGAACATGTCTGGTGTATTATTGGGAATGTTCTGCATTTTGTCGCTGACCAGCGAACAGTCTCACCTTTGTTTTTCTCTCCCTTTTCCTTTCTTAGTTTTCCTTCTCCTCTTGTTCCTCCACTTTGGCGTTTGAGGATCCTCTTTTTTTTCTTCTTCCTCCCTGTGCGCTCCTGAAGGCTGGCCCACACTCTGACGTATAACAGGTGACTGAGTAACGCATAATTCCCAGCCCTGGGTTGACAGGTAGGGTTTGCACGTACCCCCTGGCACAGGCCAGGCCTAAGGAGGGGTGACTGCCTGAGCTGTAACCTTCCCAAATTGCCGATTGGTCCCTCCGTCAGGTGTTTGTTGAAGGGGCCCCCCAGTTGGAAGGAGTGTGCCATTGGAGACGCTGACAATCATGGGGGATTTCCTTGTGATGAATCAGTCCTCTTCCCACTCAACATCTACAAAACGTAAATGTAATGAGGCTACTGATTCAAAGACACTTGTCACTGCTCCACGGTTCCTCATGGTCTTGCGTACTGAAGACGGCCAGTCCTTTGCCACGGTAAATCTGTTTATTGTTTAAAACAGTGTAGATGCAAATCTTGCTCTTGTTTACAGAATGGCACTTTGATTTTGGAGACCTTCTGATTCTCAAGCACAACTGCCTGCTTCTCCATGGTTACCCTGTTCGTATCGAGGCCCATAGAACTTTGAATTCTTCCCATGGTGTAATTTACACCAGGCTGTTTGATGGTCTAACAGAGGCCGAAATCCAGTCTTACCTCTCTGATCAAGGTGTCATTGCTGTCCATAGTGTAATGAAAAAGGTAGAGTCCTCCTTAGTGCCCACCCACACTCTCTTTCTCACCTCTGATAGAGTGCTGCTTCCGTCCAAGCTCAAAGCAGGCTATGAAATTATCACCATCTGGCCGTACATTCCGAACCCAACACACTGCACTGCTACCAGTGTCTTCGTTTCAATCACACTAGAACATCTTGTTGACATCCAGCCACATGTGTCACCTGTGGTAAGGAAGCGCACAAGGGAGATTGTCCACCTCCTTCTCCCCACTGTATCAACTGCAATGGCAGCCGTGCCTTCTTCTCTTGGGATTCTCCAGTGTATTTTGATGAGCGAGCTGTTCAAGAGATCCGGGTAAAGGAAAAGATGTCTTATCCAGTCGCTCGCAAGTTACTGGCTAGTCGCAAATCCTGCGTTCTCCCGTCTGGTACCTATAGTTCTGTTCTTGTTACCTCTCACTCCGTGAAGGACATGGCCACGCAGACGTGCGACCTCCAATTCAGCTCTGAGGTTGTGAAGTCACCCAGTGTCATGGTAGCATCACCATACCACCCCCCCCTCCCCCTCCCGTCCAGATGTGCAACAAGCTGTCAAACTCTTGCCTCAAGGGGCGAAGCCACCTGCTACACAACCAGTAGGCCGGAAAGGACAGAAGGAATACTCCGCAAAGACTTCCTCCGTCCTTCCAGCCAAACAACACCCGTGTCTTCGTCTGGATAGGCTCAAAGAAGTCCACCAAAGGCAAACAGTCTTCTACTTCACCACCTCGCAGATCCTCTTTGATGGTGTCACCATGTGGTACTTCAGACTGGCCAGCCTCCGTGTCGCTGGTGTGCACCAACAACCATTTTTCAGCGTTGGACTCCACAGACTGACTGCAAAAGCAAGTTGATGCTTCTGTGGACCACATGGAGCAGGACCCTCCTGCATTTGTGTCCTGTAGCAGCGCCTCTCAGCAGCTGCCGAGGTGACACCTCCACATCTCTTCATCGTCCTGACTCGCCTCCAATGGAACATTCATGACCTTCAGTCCCACAAAGAGGTTTTTCAGTTGCTTTTAGCATTGCAGTGTCCCCTTGTACTCTGCCTTCAGGAAACGAAATTGCGCCCTCATGACTACTTTGAGCTTTTACATTTCTTACTGATTCGTTTTGTTCTTTCTCTTGAGGTCGGTATTCCATCTCATGAGGGTGTCATGTTGCTCATATGGGATGACATTCATAGTCAGCCCATCTCCCTGACTATGCATCTTCAAGCTGTTGCAGTTTGCCTTTTCCTTCCCCACCTGACTTTTTCCCTCTGTACCATGTACATCCTTCCATCATTCGCTGTCACCAGGGCAGACGTCCTTCAACTTACTGGGTAGCTACCTACCTTCTTTTTGCTACTTGGTGACTTTAATGCACATCATCTCCTTTGGGGTTTTCCCAGGACCTGTCAGAGAGGTGCCCTCTTGGTTGACCTTCTTAACCAACTTTACCTCTTCTGTCTTAAAACCGGAGCACCCACTTTCTTTTCCGACTCCTCATACACCCATTCCCATTTGGACCTCTCCTTGTGCACTGCCCAGCTTGCTCCTCATCTTGAGTGCTCCGTTCTTTCTGACACCTACTTGAGCGGCCATTTCCCGTTTGCTGACTCCTGCCCCATCTGCGTTCATGCCTAAATGGCAGCTTCCTAAGGCTGACTGGCAGCTTTACTCCTCCCTGGTGACCTACAAAGAACGTGATTTCTCCAGTTGTGATGACCAGGTGGAATATCTCACAAATGTTATCCTTACTGCTGCAGAACGTTCCAATCCTTCACACTTCCTCTTTACCACATCGTGTCCCAGTCCCTTGATGGACTGAGGCATGCCACTGATGCAGTTCGCACACAGAGATGTACTCTCCGTGTTTTTAACCGCCACCCAACATGGGCAAACTGCATTCATTATAAACATGTGCGTGCAAAGTGTTGTTGCATTCTTTGGGATAGCAAAAGAGCTAGCTGGAGTTCATTCAGTGATTCTTTCAACAGTTCAATACCTTCCTCTGTCATGTGGGACAACCTCTGATGGCTCTCTGGAACCAAGATCCATTCCCCAGTTTCTGGCCTTAGAGTAGCTGACAATGTCATCGTGGACCTTAGTGCTATCTCCAACACCTTGGGCCACCATTTTCCAGATGTTTTGAGCTCTTCCCTCTATCACCCTGCCTTCCTCCATTGGAAATGAGTGGAGAAGGCTCAGGCGATACCATTCTCTGAATCATGAGTGCTACTATGCTGCCTTGACTATGAGGAAGCTACGTCAAGCTCTCAGTTCATCCCGATCCTCCACCCCAGGGCCAGCCGCCATCCACATTCAGATGTTGCAGCACCTTTCTCTTGTGAGCAAGCGCTTTCTGCTTAACATATACAACCGCATCTGGGCACAGGGCACATTTCCTGGACACTGGCGTGAAGCCACCATCATACCCATCCCTAAGCTCAGTAAGGACAAAAACCTTCCTTCTAGCTACTGCCCCACCTCTCTTATCAGCTGCGTTTGCAAGGTGATGGAATGAATGTTTCTTGTCCGGCTGATGTAGTGACTCGAATCTCACCATTTACTAACGAGTGCACAGTGTGGAGTTCGAGTGCGGCATTCTGCAGTTGACCATCTCTTTACTTTGTCCACACATATCATGAATGGTTTTCCGTAGAAATCCCAGACTGTGGCTGTGTTTTTCAATTTGGAGAAGGCCTACGACACCTGCTGGAGAGCTGGTATCCTCTTTACTCTTTATATGTGGGGCTTTTGTGGGTGCCTGCCCTGTTTTCTTGGGCATTTTTACAAGACTGAGTTTTCAAGGTGTGTGTGGGTTCTGCCTTGTCGGACACCTTTTTCCAGGAAACTGGTGTGCCTCAGTGTTTTGTCCTGGGCGTCATCCTCTTTGCTATCGCCATTAACCCTATAATGGCCTGTCTCCTGCTGTGCATCTCCGGCTCCCTTTTTGTAGACAATTTTGCCATCTATTGCATTTCACCATGAACATGTCTCACTGAGCAGCATCTACAGTGCTGTCTTGATCGCCTTTACTCCTGGAGCATCAACAATGGCTTTCCCTTTTCCACTGGCAAAACCTTCTGTATGAATTTTTTGTGATGCAAATGGCTTCTCCCATCATCTCTCCATCTTGGACCTATTGCCCTTCTGTTCGTTGATACTACGAAATTCCTGGGGCTCATACTCTATAGGAAACTCTCTTAGTCCTCCCATGTATCTTACCTGGCAGCCTGCTGTAAGCAGTCCTCATTGTCCTACCTGTCCTCAATAGTACTTCCTGGGGAGCCAATCGAACCACCCTCCTCTGTTTGTACTGGTTCTTTGTCCGTTTGAAACTTGACTATGAGAGCTTTGTTTATGCGTGTGCAAGCCTGTCCCTCTTAAGCCATCTCAACACTATCCATCATCCTGGCATCTGTTTGGCCACGGGTGCCTTTTACTGTAGCCCGGTTGAGTGTCTGTATGCTGAAGCAGCTAAACTGCCACTGTCATACTGCCGTGACTTTCTCCTCAGCAGGTATGCATGCTGTTTGTCTGCAATGTGTGGCCACCCCTCCTATGCCTCCTTTGATTCCTTTGATCGTGAGTGTGGGGCTCGTCCTTCTTCTCTATTACCTCCTGGAGTCCACTTTCGGCACTTCTTATGTCGGCTTAACTTCACACTACCTGCATCTTTCCTGGTGGTTGTGTACCCTTCACCACCTTTGCTTCGTGAAGCAGCCCATGTTAACCTTGGCCTTCATTTGCTTCCTAATGACACTACCTCAGCCTCAGTCTATCGCCTTCAGATTCACGACCTTATCATGGAACTTTGTGATAGTACCTTTGGATACACTGATGGCTCTCAGACTGACTGTGGGGTCGGGTGTGTATTTGTCATTGTTACCTGTGTCTTTCGATATCTGCTTCCGGCACACTCCTCAGTATTTACAGATGAGCTCTTCGCCCTGCATCAGGACACAGAGTACATCCGGCGACACAGGCTTTTCAATTGTGTCCTCTGGTCAGATTCACTCAATGCCCTCCAAAGTTTATGTGCACTGTACACTGCCCATCCCTTAGTGCAGCAGGTCCAGGAAAACTGACACTTGCTCACTCTCGGTGGAGCCAGGGTCATGTTTCTGTGAGTTTCTGGCCATGTTGGTCTGCTAGGACACGAGGCAGCTGACACTGCTGCCAAGGCTACAGTCCTCGTACCTCAGCCCGTGAGTACCTATATTCACTCCGATGAGCTCTGCATTGCCATCTATCAGGAGGTGGTGTCCCTTTGGCATCTCTAATGGTCCTCCCTTCATGGGAATCAGCTTCAGCTTATTATGCCTCTTACAGTGCCTCAGACGACCTCCTCTCGGCCCTCCCGCCAGGAGGAGATTATTTTAACTCAACTACATATTGGGCACTGCCTTTTTAGCCTACATCATTTGCCAGGGGGCACTACCCTACCACTTTGTACGTATTGCACTTAAATTTTAAATGTCTGCCTCTTGCTGATAGACTGCCCTTTTTGTAACCATTTATGTTCCAGCTTGGGTTTGCCGTCTGATGATTATGTTTTACTTTTTATCTGCCGAAGCAATATGGCAAAGACCATTTAATTTTTAGTTTTGGATTTCCGTTTCTGTATGTTGTCTTTTTTAGCCCTTTTTCCACATGCTTGTTTTTAGCTATCTTCTCTTCTGTCAATTGGGACTGACACATAGTTGTTCAACTCCTCTCTGTGTTCGTGTTCTATAATTCTGACTTGGGCATGTATGACCCCAGTTTTTTTTTTTGTGCCCTGAAAAAAATTAAAAAATACCTTATGTATGGCTCACATAAGGATAGTGAGGACAATATTAGATTAATTACAGCATGCACAGAGGAATTCAAATAATCATTCTCCCTGCACTCCATCTGTGAATGGAACAGCAAGAAACTCTAATAACTGGTACAATGGGATGTACCCTCTGCCATACACTTCACACTGATTTGCAGAGTTTGGATGTAGATATAGATGGGGATTAGTTATACTGATTTTGTATTAATACTTGTCTTTTTGACTCCTGCACTCATAGGGGGAAAACATATTGTGAGGTGAGTCAGAGAGATCGTCTTAATAGGCATTGGAAATTGTTTGTTTCCCAGTAATAGCTCTAATGTGTATGTAAACTGCATATACGAGGTGCATTCAAGTTATAAGGCCTCCGATTTTTTTTTCTAATTAACTACTCACCCGAAATCGATGAAACTGGCATTACTTCTCGACGTAATCACCCTGCAGACGTACACATTTTTCACAACGCTGACGCCATGATTCCATGGCAGTGGCGAAGGCTTCTTTAGGAGTCTGTTTTGACCACTGGAAAATCGCTGAGGCAATAGCAGCACGGCTGGTGAATGTGCGGCCACAGAGAGTGTCTTTCATTGTTGGAAAAAGCCAAAAGTCACTAGGAGCCAGGTCAGGTGAGTAGGGAGCATGAGGAATCACTTCAAAGTTGTTATCACGAAGAAACTGTTGCGTAACGTTAGCTCGATGTGCGGGTGCGTTGTCTTGGTGAAACAGCACACACGCAGCCCTTCCCGGACGTTTTTGTTGCAGTGCAGGAAGGAATTTGTTCTTCAAAACATTTTTGTAGGATGCACCTGTTACTGTAGTGCCCTTTGGAATGCAATGGGTAAGGATTACGCCCTCGCTGTCCCAGAACATGGACACCATCATTTTTTCAGCACTGGCGGTTACACGAAATTTCTTTGGTGGCGTTGCATCTGTGTGCTTCCATTGAGCTGACTGGCGCTTTGTTTCTGGATTGAAAAATGGCATCCACGTCTCATCCATTGTCACAACCGATGAAAAGAAAGTCCCATTCATGCTGTCGTTGCGTGTCAACATTGCTTGGCAACATGCCACACGGGCAGCATTCGTGGCACCCAAATGGTTCAAATGGCTCTGAGCACTATGCGACTTAACTTCTTAGGTCATCAGTCGCCTAGAACTTAGAACTAATTAAACCTAACTAACCTAAGGACATCACACACATCCATGCCCGAGGCAGGATTCGAACCTGCGACCGTAGCGGTCACGTGGTTCCAGCCTGAAGCGCCTAGAATCGCACGGCCACAACGGCTGGCTCGTGGCACCCACCTGGATGACACTTTTCGCATTTTCAGGTCTTCATACAGGATTGTATGCACAGAACCCACAGAAATGCCAACTCTGGAGGCGATCTGTTCAACAGTCATTCGGCGATCCCCCAAAACAATTCTCTCCACTTTCTCGATCATGTCGTCAGACCGGCTTGTGCAAGCCCGAGGTTGTTTCGGTTTGTTGTCACGCGATGTTCTGCCTTCATTAAACTGTCGCACCCACGAACGCACTTTCGACACATCCATAACTCCATCACCACATGTCTCCTTCAACTGTCGATGAATTTCAATTGGTTTCACACCACGCAAATTCAGAAAACGAATGATTGCACGCTGTTCAAGTAAGGAAAACATCGCCATTTTAAGTATTTAAAACAGTTCTCCTTCTCGCCGCTGGCGGTAAAATTCAATCTGCCGTACAGTGCTGCCATCTCTGGGACGTATTGACAATGAACGCGGCCTCATTTTAAAACAATGCGCATGTTTCTATCTCTTTTCAGTCCGGAGAAAAAAAATCGGAGGCCTTAGAACTTGAATGCACCTCGTATAATAAAGATTACTATACCAGTTCTTTCAGAGCCTCTCCACTTTTGTGCTGAAATTATTCTTTTGTGACTTGAATAGTTTAAACAACCGCCAGTATCAATATGCTCCTTCACGTTATATTGTGTCTAATGGGAAGTGCATTAAAAGCTTGTGTTTAAACAATGTGTTTTATACAGTCTAGTCTCCTAATGGGTTTGATTAGTGACCAAAATTTTGTTAAACAGATTCAAGATTAGCTGAAGTTTAACGTTCATATTTTAACATAATTACCTATTGTATGTCAGCTTTTTTGGGTATATGAGATACCGTAGTTGAATTGAAAGAATCATAATAGTGATTCAGTCAGTTACTCACTTTTTAGCATTAGCGTATGCTCATAAAATGTAGAATTTCACTACTTAATTGCCGATTTATTAGTTGAGCCCTTTTGCAATACTTTGCTGCCAGTAACACCTGTACAGTTGTGTCTTCAGAAAGTAGGTTGATATCCAACACACAAATTTCCAGTTATTAACTACCTAAATGAATCTATTAACTACCTGTTCAAGACCTCTGGCATCTCTTTATTATACATATCTTTACTGTCAATACTTTCTGCTTTCCTCTTTCTAAATCTCTCTCCTTGCTAAACCTTGATGCTATCTCCCCTTTTTTACATGTACTCCACCATTCTCATTCATTCTTACAATGTATTAATTAAGAAGATCAACCATGATATGTGATGCACTGACAAACAATATGCCAGAGACTGTTTCCTTCTGTTTTATGTTCTCTTCACTTCTTTTACTCTGTCATCTTTGATTTATTCTTCCAGGAAAACAAATGATTACTTTGAAACTCCATACAAAGTACATTTATATATTTTATGTTTCTCTTGTTTTGATATGCTTCTTTTTAGGAAAACATTTTTTCCACTGTTTGATGGAAAATTGCTGCTAGTATCATTTCATCACATGACAAACGTATTCTAGGAGTTCTTGCAGTTATTTCCTATGATTGAATTCTAGTGATGGTCACATACTTCTAACGTTTTCACTAGTAAGTGGTTTACTGTGCTCTGAACCAAGAGGCAGCTGTTGTAGATGCTGTTGGGATGTGTGTGCGAGAGTCATCGTGATATCTGAAAGGAAGTGAGTGTGACGTGACATGATAACAGAATACTCCCTTCAGAGCATTACCACAGAATCTGGTTCACAGAAAACAAGTGCTGTGGTGGTACCAGCTGCAGTGATGCGTTTTATATATAATGAAATCTTTATATGACCTACATTTGGATACACACAGTTGTTCATTCAGATACAGTTGGTATGATACTCATAGAAGTGCAATAATTATTTATGACATAAGTAACATTAACCTTGTGATGGCTTTTTTTGCTGTTAGATTCCTCATCTGAAGAATAAAATACAATTCGCTCTAAATATTCTTTACTGTTGTGAACTGCTGTATAAAATTCAAAAGCAAACCATTTGCAAATAGTGAATTTTATGATATAGTCTGTTAGCAGTACACATTATTTTGAATAAACTGTGGACAGATTGTAGAACAGAAGCTTAGGAGTGTGGAAAGGCAATGTAGTTGTTTGCAATCTCCTCACTTTAAGTGTAAATAATGTAAGTTATTGATGTATGTAGAGGGATGGCAAATTTATGAGATTATTGACACTCAGCTGTTGGTGAAATACTCTTATGTATTTAGTGTTGATTTTATTCTCCATATAATTGCACATTCACAAAGACTTGCAACCTAGTTTTCAGACTCAATCCCCACCCTCCTTACTCTCATTCTTGACCCCACCACTAATGCCCCCCCCCCCCCCCCCCCCAAAAAAAAAAAAAAAAACCACACACACACACACACACACACACACACACACACAAACTCACTCTCGTGCGTGTTAAATGATAATGAATAGTTCACTATCAATCTATGGCTAACCTCCATACATTAGGTATTATCATATAGAACTGAACCTCCCAATTACGGTTTTTATTTGATAGGCCATACTATGGAACAGATAGTCTGTAGTTATCTTTCATTAAGTTCAACTGCTGAAACTTCCTTAATGTTTTGTGAGTGTGCCTCTTATTTTCCTCTGTGCATGAAAGACCATATTAAATTCTTCCTGTTAAAGTTGAAATAACAGACAGTTGTTCAGTATCATTGGAGCCCCTTGATGTTCCATGTAATCAGTTGTCCACTGATTAGTTTTACTTGTTTTAGATGTTAAGTGCACTTACAACCAACACATAACTTTCCTTGGCTCCCATATTGCTCTTGTATTAGTTGCATTTTTCTTTCTAAATTGAACCTTTGTTTTTTCTTTTTCTTCTTCTCCCCATTTTATGATACCTCATTTTTAATGATAAGCACCATGAAATTATATAGTGTGTGTCACAAAATCCGAGGAAAAAAAAATTAAGTAAGTACAGATAGGGGCGGGGTTTTGTCTCATTCCAGTCCCTCCAGGACAGCAGTAGGTCCACTCAGCCTGCTGTAAAATTAGTACTGAGGAGTTTTCCTGGGCTAAAAGGTGGTCAGGCCATTTGCCCTCTCCTAGTGCCACAGGCAGCGAAGCATGGCTGTATTCTACTTACAATTAGTTCAATAATGTGGCCAGAGACTTTGCTTCACCTACCATCTGCTTTGAACTGATTCACCTCAGTACTGGCTTCCAAATGCGCAACAATAAAGAAGTGTCTGACATTAGATGATCTGGAAGGATAAGAACTATTTACAAGGGTGATCCTATAAGTACCTGGCCTGACCGAGAGATGGCAGTCATTGTTGAAAAATATCTCTGGATTAGAAAGTACATGATCTACGAAGCTTATGTTTCAAGTTTGAAGATGCCACATTGTTTAGTACTTGTTTGGCAGCCATCAATAGTGAACATTGTGAGTGAACTTGTGAAACTGGAGAAAATTGGTCATTGTTATGTGTTACAATATTTTTTTTAAAGGCCTCAGCGCAACCAATTTAAATCTGAGCTAGATTTTACTTTGGGAGAATCTGCTCCTTTGTTGACAACAATAAAATATTGGGTAGCTGAGTTTAAACGAGGCCGTACAAGCTGCCAAGATGAGCATTGCAGTGATCGACCAATATGGTGACGACTCCAGAAATTGTGAAGAAAATCCACAAAGTGGTACTGGATGATTGTCAACTGAAAGAGCAGAGCTGGCAGTCATAGTAGGCATTTCAAAAAGTGTGGTACATCGTATACTGTCTGAAAATTTGGACATGAGAAAACTGTCTGCAAGGTTTGTGCCACATTTGCTCACACTTTAGCAAAAACAGTTTCATGAAGATGTCTCAATTGAATGTTTAGTGAAGTTTCGCAGCAACAAAGGTGATTTTTTTTTTTTTTTTTTTTTTTTTTTTTTTTTTTTTTTTTTTTTTTTTTTTTTTTTTTTTTTTTTTTTGTGCCATTTCATATCCGTGGATGAAACATGGGCCCACAACTTCACTCCCGAGCCGAAAGAACAATCAAAACAATGGACACAAATTGGAGAATTGACTCCAAAGAAGGCGAAGAGCGTTTCATCTGCAGGCAAGGTCATGGTGTTGGTTTTTTGGGATGCGTGTAGGATAACTTTCATTGATTACCTTGAAAAAGGAAAAAAATATCAACGGCAAGTATTATGCAAACTTATTGCAGTGTTTGGGCGAAGAAATCAAGCATAAATGGCCGCATTTGGCCAAGAAGAAAGTGTTGTTTCTTTTGGACAATGCACCAACTCACAAGTCCGTTATTGAAATGGCCAAAATTAATGAATTAAATTTTGAATTACTACCTCATATCTATTCACCACATTTAGCCCCCTCGGATTATTTTCTGTTCCAAAACTTGAAAAAACAGCTTGGTGGTCAAAGATTTTCAACAAATGAAGGTGTGATGTTGGCAGTTAATGGCTTCTCATTATAAAAAGCGCATCAGACTTGTTGAACATCACTGGGAAAAGTGTATAGAGCTGAAAGGAGATTATGTTTAAAAATAAATAATTTTTTTCCAGAATTTTTGTGTTTTCTTTGTTGGATCAGATACTTATGGGACCATCCTTGTAACAAGGGAGGAGAAATGAACAAGTTATAAGATATAGTGAGGTAGTTGTTTGTATATGAAGTGAAAGGTAAGTTATGAGCCTATGAAATCAGTTTCATGTACAAGTTGATTCCACAGAAAATATAATTTAACACATTGTGAAACAGAATTTCTGACCTCTGCTTACCCTCAGAAGGTGAAATGTTTAGTACTCATACAAACAAAAATAAAAGTGACAGACTGCTTGCTGTAGATTTTGAGGCAGTTCCTTTTTCAGGGAGGGGATAGTGCAAGGGGAGAACAAAAATGAAAAAAAAGAAAGAAAAGAAAGAAGTGATACAGAAAATGAATGAAATATAATAAATAAGGAGGAGGCTGGTGAGAAAAAAGATCTGGTGTCAACATGTATTCCTCCATCCCCACTCTTTCCTATTATTCTCATTGCTTGCTCTATCCATTCCTCTTCCAATAATCTATCTTTACCATCTCTAGACTGAAGTGCTTACCAGTGCTTACTCTCACTCACTCTCTAATGCTTCCTCCATCTCGGACTACCCTTGTTCTCACTTCGGGTAGGCCCCTCATATCTAGAGGTCTGAGTGACCAGCCTTTCATTTTTAACCTTCCATAACCTATTCCTCTCTCCTCTCCAAGGAAGGAACTAATTGTTCCAAAAGCTAGAATAATATCTCTTTCTTACTTTTAAATGTATTTATAGTTAGTACTAAACATTTTGCCTCCTGAAGGTAAGTTCTATTCTGCATCATAATTTATTACTTTTTCTCAATTGACTATTCCTTTGGTACAAAGAGATATATATGTGTATATATCATTTAAGGTACAGAAATAACTTTTTCTGATCTGAACTGTAAGGAACATGTGTGATACTGTAAATGCCTTTTTCTAATATAATAGAGAAGTGTGATGCAGTATATCCTCTGTGGATAAATAAAAGTATGTGAGATCTTGATACAGGTGGTTGGTTCCTGTTTCTTGATAAAGGATTGCATTGATGACTTCATAACAGAAACTGTGTTTCATATGCTGCAGTTTCTTAGTTTTTTGATAACCTGGCACCTTAACTGTAAATTTCAGCATATGTGCTTGTGCTATTGGTGGTTGAAACTGAGTGTCATGGAGCATTAGAAGCTGTTAATGTCCTGTTGTTTTACTTTGGGCTGTTGCACGTTGTCAGCTTGTTAATGCATATTGCCATCAATTTATAACCCCCTAAATGGCCTGTTTGCTGGTGCACTAATACAATTGAATGTTGAGAACATAAGATTCCTTACTTTACCAGGCAGTCTAAATCTAACAGTTTACAGAAAAGACAACTGTTGTGTCATCCATTCCCCTGCAGTGCATATTCTCTTTTAAACAGGTACATACAGTAATTAAAAAAGAGAGTTTTTATTTTGAATTTCAATAGATTTGGCACATTTAAGTTGTAATTTGCAATATGTGGCATTTAAGCTGTAGCATATGAATTGAAATCCATATTTTTTTGTTTACTGTATTGTTTTTATTTTGTTTTAATTAGCTATTTCAGTATGATGAAATGTTTGGTCTCATTAAATATAATTTATTTGCAAGAAACCCGCATAATTTTTCACTCCTTATTTATATGCTTGGTCGTTTTCAAGTGTTTACTAACTCTTTTGTAGAGGAATTTTTATAACTAATGGAGCCACGATTACCAAATTCTTTTAATTCTTTGATTTTTTGAGTATTAAATGGCAAATCCAACATCTGACTCCCACAATTTGCATACTGACACATGTTTGGTCCTACCTTCTTCATGTGCTGTAGTGGCTTCAATACTAAGTCGAACCCTGTGAAATCAAGGGGACCTTCACTGCTCTCCCCAATCAGCATGCCTGCAGCTCTGTCTTTCTCCAGGTAAAGTTTTTATGGTTTTTTGTAATGATATTAACATTGGGCTTTGGTATTTTTAAAATAAATGTGCAGAGTTATGTTTCAGAAGGCTTCTTAATAAAATCTAATAAATTGAATCACTGAACCTGAATGCTTTAAATGAGTAAATTTCTACACATAGAATTAATTAAAATGATATGCTAAAGTAGCACATATAAAAAGAGTTTTATGATAAAATACCAAAATACTGATTAAGCTAAATGCTTGATGTGTTGTAGTGTTTGTATTTCTGTGCCGTGAATTGTGTTTTGCTTGGGCCTTGCCACACCAATTTACAGTTGCATGGTTTCTGAATGGAACATTCCTCCTTCTTGAATTGCTCCTTTTTTAAATAATGGAGAGCATATGGTTTTAAACAAATTAAAATTGGACATGATGAATGGCAAAAACGTGGTCAATGCACCCATTGCTGTGTGTTTATATGAGCTGTAAATGTATGTACCATATTAATCTGTTCCCAGTTACAAGTACTAATTGTTTTTGTCTCATAATGTGGAACTTATTTATGAGTTTTATCAACAGTATATTACTGAAAATCTGCTTGTAACTAATTTATATTAATAGCAACATGTCAAGAGATACTGTATTGCCCATGTAGATTTGTTACTGTAGTGAACTCTGTGAAATAATAAGTGTCTTATGCATAAGTTAGGTTGCTGTGTTTTGAAAATGTACCATCTAAATTTTAATTTTAAAAAGATATATTTCCATTTAAATTATACAAACAGTATATTTTTGCATGATGAGAAACAGCAATTGACAGTGTTAATTTTGTAACCAGGTTTCCAAATGTCATGGAACAAAAATTGTTATTGGTATGTATTTTCTTATCAGTGGTTCTTATTATATTGCACATCACCATTCTGATAGTAACATATTTCAAACATTATTAACAGGAAAAATTTGAGGTGAATTGATGCATACAGGCACAAATGAGTAATAGTTGTAGTCGAAGAAAGACTGTAATTAGTAAAAAATAAAAAGCTTATCATCCTTGTTATTTCCCCACTCCAGCAAGCTAAAAGCAATTCTGTATGTCTCTTCTCTATAAGGCTTTGTACACCCACAGTCTTTGTTCATATTTTTGACTACAATTGGTATATATAGTTTGAGAGGGCAGGGTAGAGGTCTGTCATGTTTTCTAATGAAGGTTGGTTCTGCCTTGGTGCCAGTGATGGCCATGTGTTGACTAGGAGGAGGCCAAGCTGCCTGCGTGCTAGACACACTAGACCAACACCTGTAATTAAGGTCTGGATTGCGATTTTGTATGACAGCACGAGTACTCTTTTGGCTATCCCTTGCATCCTGACTGAAAATTTGTACGTCAATCTGGTGATTTGACCTGTTGTGCTGCCATCCATATATAACATTCCAGGGAGTGTTTCCCAGCAGGATAACGCTCGCCCACATATCATTGTTGTAACTCAACATGGTCTACAGAGTGTCAGCTTGTTGCCTTGTCGTGCTCAATCACCATCTGTCTCCAGTCAAGCACATATGGGACATCATCAGATGACAGCTCCAGGGTCATCTACAACCAGCATTAACTGTCCCTACATTGTCCGACCAGGTGCAACAGACATGCAATTCCATACCACAAACTGACTTCTGGTGACTGTACAACACAATGCATGCACATTTGCATGCTAGCATTTAACAGTCTGGCGGTTGCGGCAGTTAGCAATGTACCAGTGTTTTGCATTTGCAGTGGCTTCTCTCTTTTTGTCTTATAGACAAGATAGGTGAAACTTCATTTCTGTGGACTTGGGAAAATGTTTTGCTGGTTCAGTAATTGTTCTGGTCACCAATTTAAACTTCATTATAGGTACAAGATATATTTAACTTAGATTGATTTTGGAAGCCTTTGGAAATGTGTCATTGCACAATACCTGACATATGTTCTATGTCGTAGTATATGGGGGTTTTGTTGTATTCTGTTGCTAATCTCTTGGTATATGGTATTATCTGAAGAGACAATGCACTGAAAATTGTACACAATTTCTCTTTCTTCATTTCCAAATCTTAGTTGTAGAATTTTTGCTCAAAGTCAACCTACAGTCTTGGTATTGCTGATTTTGACACACATTGCTTTCACTTTGTACTATTGCATCATTGGCAAAGACTAAGGCATAAGCTGTAGGATTTTTTCATTTTGTGCTTTTAAAACTTCATCCATTATGATGATAAATAAGAATGGTGAGAACCAATTTCCTCATTGGATTATGTTCATCATTCTGAGCGATTCTGTCTGCAGCTCGTGGTCTAGCGGCTAGCGTTGCTACCTCTTTATCATGGAGTCCCGGGTTTGTTTCCCGGCCGGGTGGGGATTTTCTCTGCCTGGGGACTGGGTGTTTATGTTGTCCTCATCATTTCATCATCATCCTCATCATTTGTGACAGTGGCTAGATTGGACTGTGAAAAAATTGGTCTGTGAAAAGATTGGGATCTTGTACGGGTGCTGATGACCGAACAGTTGATCACCCAACAAACCAATCATCATCATGATCATTGTGAGCCATTCTGATTTTGTGTTCTGGACAAGTTCACTACTCATGGTCTCCAGGTGATTGTCATAACCTTGCAGTGACATTCACAAGCTCTTTATTATAGCTCCAACATTCTCAAATACGCTTAAACTATAAATGATCATAGAATCTTGGTGTCCATTAAGAGCTCTAAGTGCCCCCCCCCCCCCCCACCTCCTCCTCCTCTGTCCTCCTCTTCTCAGCACTTCTCATAAAGCATAGTTGCTGCAAAAACCAATTCAATAATGAATCTGTAAGTCCTAAAGCCATGTTGTTCTTCCTCTGGTTCAGGTTCAACAGATTTTTTGTAAGTCTGCCCTCAAGAACTAATTCAGAATTTTTTAGGCCATATGAGATCAAAATTAAACTTATTTAGTTTGTACATTTCTTCCTGTCACCCTTTTTAAACAGTGTGTGTTACATTTTCGTTCCACATTCTGTTGAATACTCCATATAGCCGTTGCTGCTCAAGCCCTCCAATTGCTTTGATTGAGTTTCCACCAAGTTCATCTGGTCTTGCAGTGGTTAGACACTGGACTCTCATTCGGGAGGACGACGGTTCAATCCCGCGTCCAGCCATCCTGATTTAGGTTTTCCGTGATTTCCCTAAATCGCTCCAGGCAAATGCCGGGATGGTTCCTTTCACAGGGCACGGCCGACTTCCTTCCCCGTCCTTCCCTAATCCGATGAGACAGATGACCTCGCTGTCTGGTCTCCTTCCCCAAAAACAACAACAACAACAACAACAACATCTGGTCTGCCTGCCTTGATGTTTTTCAGTTCATTTACTGTTGACCCCTTTCCAGTCTGCTCAAATGATCAGTATGTATACTACTAGAATCATGCAGCCCATCAATTAAAATAATTTCATTCCCTCTACAGTTTGAATGTGGAAGTACTTTTGAAATCCTTGTAATACCGAGATTCTGTGTTGACATCACACTTTTAAATATTCAAGTTATTCTTGTCACTTGCTCTTTACATTTTTCCTTCACAGCTGAAACCAACTATTTATCTGTAATTTGTACCATCATCAGGCATTCCCTTTCCTGTTACACTCACAAATGGAGCAAGGAAAACTTACTTTCTATATGCTTCTGAATGAGCCCTGATTTTTCTTTCGTGTCTTCGTGATCCTTCCATGAGATGTTTATTGGTAGCTGTAGGATCATTCTATAATCTGTTACAAATACCAGTTCTTTAAAATTTTGCCGTAGTATTTCATGAGAAAACATCGTCTTCCATCCAGTGTCTTCCATTTGAATCCACAGAGCATTTCCTACTGGTAACAAATCTAGCAGTGCATTCTGAATTACTTCGATGTCTTCCTTAAATTGACCTGGTGGAGATCCCAAATGTTTAAACAGTAGTCAAGAATGGGTTTCACAAGTGTTTTGTACACAGTCTCCTTTAAAGATGAGCTACACTTTCCTTCAATTCTCACAGTAAACCAAAGTTGACCATTCAGTTTCCCTACAACTTGTTGCTTGTCATTCATGTTGCTATGCAACATTATGCCTAGATATTTAATGTTGTTGTTGTTGTTGTTGTTGTTGTGGTCTTCAGTCCTGAGACTGGTTTGATGCAGCTCTCCATGCTACTCTATCCTGTGCAAGCTTCTTCATCTCCCAGTACCTACTGCAACCTACATCCTTCTGAATCTGCTTAGTGTATTCATCTCTTGGTCTCCCCCTACGATTTTTACCCTCCACGCTGCCCTCCAATGCTAGATTTGTGATCCCTTGATGCCTCAGAACATGTCCTACCAACCGATCCCTTCTTCTGGTCAAGTTGTGCCACAAACTTCTCTTTTCCCCAATCCTATTCAATACTTCCTCATTAGTTATGTGATCTACCCATCTAATCTTCAGCATTCTTCTGTAGCACCACATTTCGAAAGCTTCTGTTCTCTTCTTGTCCAAACTATTTATCGTCCATGTTTCACTTCCACACATGGCTACACTCCATACAAATACTTTCAGAAATGACTTCCTGACACTTAAATCTATACTCGATGTTAACAAATTTCTCTTCTTCAGGAACGCTTTCCTTGCCATTGCCAGTCTACATTTTATTTCCTCTCTACTTCGACCATCATCAGTTATTTTGCTCCCCAAATAGCAAAACTCCTTTACTACTTTAAGTGTCTCATTTCCTGATCTAATACCCTCAACATCACCCGACTTAATTCGACTACATTCCATTATTCTTGTTTTGTTTTTGTTGATGTTCATCTTATATCCTCCCTTCAAGACACCATCCATTCCGTTCAACTGCTCTTCCAAGTCCTTTGCTGTCTCTGACAGAATTACAATGTCATCGGCGAACCTCAAAGTTTTTATTTCTTCTCCCTGGATTTTAATACCTACTCCGAATTTTCTTTTGTTTCCTTTACTGCTTGCTCAATATACAGATTGAATAACATCGGGGAGAGGCTACAACCCTGTCTCACTCCCTTCCCAACCACTGCTTCCCTTTCATGCCCCTCGACTCTTATAACTGCCATCTGGTTTCTGTACAAATTGTAAATAGCATTTCGCTCCCTGTATTTTACCCTTGCCACCTTCAGAATTTGAAAGAAAGTATTCCAGTCAACATTGTCAAAAGCTTTCTCTAAGTCTACAAATGCTAGAAATGTAGGTTTGCCTTTCCTTAATCTTTCTTCTAAGATAAGTCGTAAGGTCAGTATTGCCTCACGTGTTCCAGTATTTCTACGGAATCCAAACTGATCTTCCCCGAGGTCGGCTTCTACTAGTTTTTCCATTCGTCTGTAAAGAATTCGTGTTAGTATTTTGCAGCTGTGGCTTATTAAACTGATTGTTCGGTAATTTTCACATCTGTCAACACCTGCTTTCTTTGGGATTGGAATGATTATATTCTTCTTGAAGTCTGAGGGTATTTCGCCTGTTTCATACATCTTGCTCACCAGATGGTAGAGTTTTGTCATGACTGGCTCTCCCAAGGCCGTCAGTAGTTCCAATGGAATGTTGTCTACTCCGGGGGTCTTGTTTCGACTCAGGTCTTTCAGTGCTCTGTCAAACTCTTCACACAGTATCGTATCTCCCATTTCATCTTCATCTACATCCTCCTCCATTTCCATAATATTGTCCTCAAGTGCATCGCCCTTGTATAGACCCTCTATATACTCCTTCCACCTTTCTGCTTTCCCTTCTTTGCTTAGAACTGGGTTTCCATCTGAGCTCTTGATGTTCATACAAGTGGTTCTCTTATCTCCAAAAGTCTCTTTAATTTTCCTGTAGGCAGTATCTATCTTACCTCTAGTGAGATAAGCCTCTACATCCTTACATTTGTCCTCTAGCCATCCCTGCTTAGCCATTTTGCACTTCCTGTCGATCTCATTTTTGAGACGTTTGTATTCCTTTTTGCCTGCTTCATTTACTGCATTTTTATATTTTCTCCTTTCATCAATTAAATTCAATATTTCTTCTGTTACCCAAGGATTTCTACTAGCCCTCGTCTTTTTACCTACTTGATCCTCTGCTGCCTTTACTACTTCATCCCTCAAAGCTACCCATTCTTCTTCTACTGTATTTCTTTCCCCCATTCCTGTCAATTGTTCCCTTATGCTCTCCCTGAAACTCTGTACAACCTCTGGTTCTTTCAGTTTATCCAGGTCCCATCTCCTTAAGTTACCACCTTTTTGCAGTTTCTTCAGTTTTAATCTACAGGTCATAACCAATAGATTGTGGTCAGAGTCCACATCTGCCCCTGGAAATGTCTTACAATTTAAAACCTGGTTCCTAAATCTCTGTCTTACCATTATATAATATATCTGATACGTTTTTGTGTCTCCAGGGTTCTTCCATGTATACAACCTTCTATCATGATTCTTAAACCAAGTGTTACCTATCATTAAGTTGTGTTCTGTGCAAAATTCTACCAGGCGGCTTCCTCTTTCATTTCTTAGCCCCAATCCGTATTCACCTACTACGTTTCCTTCTCTCCCTTTTCCTACACTCGAATTCCAGTCACCAATGACTATTAAATTTTCGTCTCCCTTCACTGTCTGAATAATTTCTTTTATTTCATCATACATTTCTTCAATTTCTTCGTCATCTGCAGAGCTAGTTGGCATATAAACTTGTACTACTGTAGTAGGTGTGGGCTTCGTATCTATCTTGGCCACAATAATGCGTTCACTATGCTGTTTGTAGTAGCTTACCCGCATTCCTATTTTCCTATTCATTATTAAACCTACTCCTGCATTACCCTTATTTGACTTTGTGTTTATAACCCTGTAGTCACCTGACCAGAAGTCTTGTTCCTCCTGCCACCGAACTTCACTAATTCCCACTATATCTAACTTTAACCTATACATTTCCCTTTTTAAATTTTCTAACCTACCTGCGCGATTAAGGGATTTGACATTCCACGCTCCGATCCGTAGAACGCCAGTTTTCTTTCTGCTGATAACGACATCCTCTTGAGTAGTCCCCGCCCGGAGATCCGAATGGGGGACTATTTTACCTCCGGAATATTTTACCCAAGAGGACGCCATCATCATTTAATCATACAGTAAACCTGCATGCCCTCGGGAAAAATTACGGCCGTAGTTTCCCCTTGCTTTCAGCCGTTCGCAGTACCAGCACAGCAAGGCCGTTTTGGTTATTGTTACAAGGCCAGATCAGTCAATCATCCAGACTGTTGCCCTTGCAACTACTGAAAAGGCTGCTGCCCCTCTTCAGGAACCACACGTTTGTCTGGCCTCTCAACAGATACCCCTCCGTTGTGGTTGTACCTACAGTACGGCTATCTGTATCGCTGAGGCACGCAAGCCTCCCCACCAACGGCAAGGTCCATGGTTCATGGGGGGGAGATATTTAATCACAATGAAAATAATCAGTTATCGACAATATACTGTAAAGGGATAAATAGATGTAATGTAAATGGAAGATAATAGATAGATAGTCTTTCCTTCTCATCATGCTTAGTAAGTCTCCTCTGACCTGGAGCTCTGGGTGACTATTCTGAACTTTACCCTATTTCCTAAACCTCTCCAGTCCTTTTCCTTCACTCCTCTTCCTTCCCCCTCAACACTTCTGCCAGAAGAAGCTTGTAAAAGTTAAACCTGTTTGTGTTTTCTTGCCACTGCTTGGTGAGTGGATTTTTTATGTCTATTTACATTAGATATTTAATCAGCATTGCTGTCTCAAGCAGACCAGCATTACTGTGTTAAGACATTATACATTTTTTTTGTGTACTCATCTGTGTTAACCTATTTTTTCCAACACTGAGAGCAAGCTGCCACGTATCACACCATATGCTGTAGAAAATCTATCCAGATAATCTTGTATCCTTCTACAGTCACTCAAAGGCAGTACTTTCCCGTACACTACAACTACATTGTCAGAAAGTTACAGATATTTGCTTACCCTGGTTATCAGATTCTTTATGCGTGTTGAAAATGAGAGCAGTCCTTATGTGCTACTTGGGTCCCCTTTTGTTTTCCTCATAAGAGATGCTTGTAACACGGTTTGTAGTTTTGACAGAATTTTTAATAATCTTATTCACCCAGGCTGTTTATTTAGATTTTTGTAACTTTCTCTGACATCCATGTGTTTTAACAGCTAAACCTACTACATCCATCTTCTGTTTGTCTCGTTTTTCATCTACCATTCTCAGCTCACCTCTCTCTGCAACAATTTGTACACCGTATCCATGAAATTTTCTTCTATGCTGGGTAGTCAATTACACTCACTTGCAAATGCTGCCCCTCCCATTCAGCACATTAGACTTGCATTTGGCCAGCCTGATATAGATTTTCCGTGATTTCCATAAATAGCTTCAGGTAAATGTCAGTTCCTGGGAAAGGGCATGGCCAACTTCCTTCCCTAATGCAATGGGATCAATGACCTTGCTGGTTGGTCTCCTCCCCCACATCAACCAACCTCTCCCCCTCCTCCACACACACACACACACACACACACACACACACACACACACAGAGCACCTGGCCACCACCTTGATTGTTTATAGGCAAGGTGATTGGACAGACAGAAAGAAAGGAGTGAGGCAAGAGGGAGTAGGGAAGTCTTGTAGGAGTTTCCTGTCTCCCAGATAGGAGAGGAGGAGATACCAGGTTCTCAGCAGAAGGGATAAAATAAGGATTGATGATGGAAAAAGTCATAAAACTTGATGATATGCAGTAGTTTCAGCTACTAAGTGGTAGAGTTAGAGATTCATGATGATCATTCATGTGGGTAGACAGCTGATCAGTTGTGTTTCCTATGTAGAATCCAGCAGAATGATTGCAGCATAGCTTGTTTATGTCTTGGCTGTAACTTGTTTATGTCTTGGCTGCACTCTCATGGAGCCATGCAGTTGGTTTGATAGGAAACACCTATGATTGAAGTGCAGGAGGACTGAGTGAATGGGACAGCTCTTGCAGATGGTTCATCCACAGAGCAATGATTCATGTGGTTCAGGATTGTGGTTTAGATTGTTGTGGGGATGGACAAAAATATTATGTCAGCCTGTTGGGTGAATAAATACCACTTTGATGAGGATAAGCTTTTGAGTAGATATCCCACATTTAAGCATGTGATGAGAGGTATTTGAAGTCCTGGCAATGGATGTGATTTAGTTTTCAAAGCCCAAGTGATGGTGGTCATTGGCTGGTTTTCTTTAGTGATGGATTTGTTGGTGTCACAGGAAGGTATGACATGGGAAATCAGTTTTCAGGACTAATTGGGAACGATATTGTCTGTCCATAAAGGTACCTAAGAAATTGATACCCTTTGCCCTCAGGTGGCTGGTACAACTTTCTCAGCACCATCTGAGGAAGTTATGTAAGCTATTTACATCTTGCTGCCGCTTGGGAGTTCCACTTACCACCAGATGACCCATCAGTCTCATTCAACTAGCCACAAACCTGCTTTCACCCCATACATCCTAAACCGATCCCTGTAGATACCTCAGTATTGCTAATAACTTCACTTGTCAAGAAACAGCTTTCATTTGCTAATTCTTATCAGTGGAAATATTTCTTTGCTGTCCATGCCACTACTAGCTCAGACAACTCACTGAAAATTGTCTTAACCATTTCTGACCTCTCCCTACCCATTATCGCCCCTGACCATCCTTTCCATACAGCCAGACTCTGTTAACCTACCATGTTCATGCCGGTCGCAGTGGCCGTGCGGTTCTAGGCGCTGCAGTCCGGAACCGCGGGACTGCTACGGTCGCAGGTTTGAATCCTGCCTCAGGCATGGCTGTGTGTGATGTCCTTAGGTTAGTTAGGTTTAAGTAGTTCTAAGTTCTAGGGGACTAATGACCTAAGATGTTAAGTCCCATAGGGCTCAGAGCCATTTGAACCATTTTTGAACCATGTTCATAAACCAGTGACAATAGAATGAGGGTCTCCATCAACTTGCTGACACTTCTGCTTATAGACTTTGCCACTATAATCCCATCTGGGTGTTCAGCAACTCCTTAAAACATGTAGGACCATCTCAAAATATGTCGTATAGACCCTTCTCAAAATATGTCACTTGTTTCATAAAATCTCAGGTGTGCAGCCACATAAATTCAACTTCTTCTAATATTGTGGCTGAATACCACCAGCCATCTTCAGAGTGAGCCAAGGTGACTGATGCTCCAGCACTTTCTCTGTCCTTTTAAACCCAAGGACTGAACCACTGCGCATGCGGCCACAGATACACAAGGTGCCAGAGATGTTGATCGGCAGCAAAGAGGTATGACATATGCATGGAATAAATCTATGGCTGTGCAGTCAATCCACATGGTGATATCGATGTATCACTGTGAGCTGCACTGCCGTGATGTTTGTGATTTAATTACAGAAATTGCTAGATTCCATGATTTGTTAAAGCTGAAGCGACTATCTCTAATAATTTATGTAATTAAATAACAAAGACTATGCAGCTTGCAGTGATACATCGATATCACTGTATGGATCTACTGCACAGCCACAGATTTATTCCATCCACACATATGCTTATGTCATACCTCTTTGCTGCTGATCAGCATCACTGACGCCTTGTGTGTCTGTGGCCGCATGCTCAGTGGTTCGGTCCTCAAGTTTGAAAGGATGGAGCAGGTGCTGGAGTGTCAGTCACCTTGGCTCACTCTGAAGATGGCTAGATGGTATTCAGCTGAAATATTAGAAGAAGAAGTTGAATTTATGCGGATGCATGCCTGAAATTTATGGAACAGTCTTTGTGCCGTGAAAATATGAAGATGCCATTTCCCTCCTTATACCGGTAATCCAGTGTGCATCTATCTTTTACTTGCACCCTCAGTTCTACAAAGTTAACTAGAGTCCCTGCTGATCGTTTCACTTTGGTAAGATATCTGCCTTTGGTGACAGGCATCTCCAACCAATTGTCCATAGTCTACTTTCCTACATTCAAATCACTAATCACTTCATTTCCCAATACCACCAGATACTGCTTGTCACTGCCGATATTATGTCCCCGTAAACAAACGTCCCTCACATCCACGCCCTTACTACAGTGAAATACCACCATGTTGTCATTGATATTAAACTGACAACCTTCTCCCTAATCCTTTTGAGCAATCACATTCTGACACACAGCTGTTTCTCCTCCATAGGCCAAATCTAAAAAAAATTTTGTGCAAGTTAGGGGTTCCAAAATGCCACCTGCCAATGCCATTCTGCATATGTGCAACATAGAGGAAAACTGTGTCCTTATCAAATGGAATAACCACCAATTTTACTTTGATGTAGGCAGCTATCATATGTTATATGTCAAAAAATCGCTCGTAGACTTCCTTGGTACACTTGGGGTGCTGCATCTTTATTGGGAAACTGGAATTACATGAGATATGCTGACAACCTTTTCAGGACCCTTATAGAAGGATGTTGTCTTGTCCAGCTAGTCCTGAGTTAAATTTCCATCATGGGTCCCAAAACCTGCACCTCACAGGTTGTTTCACTGCAGGCTACTCAAGTATAAGATCAGCTACATATGCCTAACCACCACTTCCTACTGCAAACCAGTCACAGGCATTTCATGTCCAATCACATGCGGGGTTACTTGTGAAAACAGCCATATCACTACCAGCTGCCCTGCAATTACTGTGCAACTTGAAAGCTCACTGCCAGGCTGTGGATAACTACAAACTCATTGATTTGCTGAGCATGCTGTGTGCCACCACACAACATGACTTCAACAAGTGCTTCAATACCTGTGCTTTTTGGATACTTTCTCACAGCACCAGCTCCTCGGAACTACACAGTTTCACCAGCACGTCGTCTCTTTCCCCCAAACCGCCTGGCCTAAATTGCCTTTTTTCTCTTATCATCAGCTGCTCCCTTCCCACTCACTTGCCCCAGTATTACTTGCGAAAGCAGTGCGCGTACACACACACACACACACACACTCTCTCTCTCTCTCTCTCTCTCTCTCTCTCTCTCTCTCTCTCTCTCTCTCCCCCCCCCCTCTCTCCCCCTCCATCCCCCCTCTCTCCCCCTCCATCCCCCCTCTCTCTCCCCCTCCCCCCTTCTCCCCTGTGCTCTTTCCCCTCCCCCTGCCACTGTCCCCTACGCCTTTCTCCTGCTTCACCCACAACCCTACTCCTATCCCATCCTGGGCAACCTCTCATAAGCAGTTTTACTCTGTAACCACATGTATGTGTGTGTGGGTATGTGCGTGTTCACCTGTGGAATTTCATACTTTCATCTATTGTTGACATTGTTTTTAAAATTTTTTATATTCTCACACAATGAATGAGGAATTATAGACTGAAATTTTGATTCTACCAGAACAACGAAATTGTAGTAGCAAAAACCAGTTTACAGTAAGAACAAGTTCTATGTACAGATCTTTATTTATTTTTTTACTTATCCAAGCATATCAAAGTAAGTTGAACTCTTTGAAGTATAATGGAATTCTTGAAGTGTGCATCCTATTTTATTGTGAAAACTATTCAGATTGCTGTAAAAGCCAGATGACTACAGTAACGATCTTTATTAATTGTTCACAGTCTCAGTACACCCACATACGAGACAGATCAAGAGGGTGGTGTAAATATGACACGACGAAGTTCATCAGGTGGCTTACTTTCCCCAGAAGTTGACATACCTACACCTAAAGGAGGTGGAGTTTTGGGATTGGGAGAGGCCTCAGAACAAGATGGATTTTATTTGTTGAAGAAAGATTCCCAGAGACGCATGACTCTGTCAAGAGTTATCAGCCAAGATGAGCAAAAGATCTGTGAGGTGTGGATGCAGAACATACAAAGGGAGCTGCTAGCAACAGTTCTTTCCACAGTAAGTTTATATTTAACTACAAACTGTAATTGAAATTAGATATTACAAAGTCGTGTCTCATCCAATATGAACCTTCTGTTTGATTAAGGCTGTTGTTTAAAACTGAAATGTGAGCTCAGGTATCTTTCTTTGGGAGTAACATTACTAACAGAGTCACCTGAACACTCCTCATGGTCCATCTCAAATGCTTCAGTATATGGGTACATTTCTTCTATTTCCCCAAACTTTCCTGCATAATCTACTGCAGTAATTCTCTTAATATAAGAATGTTGCTAGGATGACCTAGCCACATCTTGTAGGATTGCTTTCAGAATGAAACTTCATTCTGGAATAGTGTGTGTGCTGGTGTGAATATTCCAGGTGATGTAGAACTTTCTGCAGGTGTTTAGTTGCATACTTTGGGAACATAGAGGAGAGATTCTCACAGATTGAAAATTCTGTAAGTTTCGCTACCAATATCTGTAGCTGATGTACAGTGAATAAGACTTATTTTTAAATGTGAGTTGGGTTGTGAGGCATACACAGACAGTTCAGTTATTAGAGTAACCATCCACAAAGAGCACAGATCCATTCAGTCTAGGTTCAGTACACAAATTTAGCCTGTTAGAAAGTTAAAAAGAAATTCACTTACATCCCATTCCAGACATCAGTGTCACATACTTTCTATAGTGTCAACATCAAATATTCAGTGCTGAGGATGAAGATGTACAATACAAATAGAAAAAATTTAAAAGCATCATTCAGTATGTCCTAGGGAAGTCTGTTCTGAGCAGGGTCTAAAGGGATGGGAAAGACCTACCTTGTTAGAAAACTGCTACGTGAACAGAGAGAGCTTCATCACAGATTCAGGAGAAATAAAAACCTATCAGAGAAATGAAAGCTGGGAGGAATGATAGAAGTGTTCAGTGACTTTGAAAGTAAGTTTTATCAATTGATCTGACTAAAAACCCTTAGATGTTTTCATTGTATATAAAATAGTAAGCATTTGTTCAGTCACTTGGGGATCATACTCTCACCAGAACACAAGATGACAAAGAGAAGGTGAAAACATTGAATTCAATCTTCCAAAGAACAGAAGACCATAATACACAGAAGATCATAACATGGTCCCTTCTTTCAATCACCGTAAGAACTTCGAAATGGTAAATATTGGTATAACCATTCACAGAATAGAAAAACAACTACAGTCAATTATTAGTGGCAAGGCACCAGGATCAGATGCGATACCTTTAAAATTCTACAGAGATTATGTGAAAGAACTTGCTACCATACTAGCAGCTGTTTGTTGTAGGTTGCTGAGCAATAAAAGGTACCTAGCAACTGGAAAAAGTGCAGGTTATTCCCATTTTCAAGAGGGATCATAGGACAGATGCACATAATTATAGTCTTATATCACTGACATTAATCTTTTTCCCATAAAAATTAACATGGATTATGCAAACAGAGATCTTGAAAAACCCTTGCAAAAATCTTCAGAAGCAGTAGTGAAGGCTGCAGAGGCAGACAGACAGAAACTGGGACAAGTGTATCACTTCCAAAAGAGATTATTTTGAGAAGGACCATCAAAATTACCAGGATGAGTAAAGGTACGTTGGGAAAAAAAGGAAGAAAGAATTTATGGTCGTGCTTTGTTGAACATGCCTCGTATTTCAGAGCTTTCTACTTTAGGCTTCACTAAACCCTTGGTTCGGAGTGTAATTTGATTTTGACAGCTTTCCTGGACGGCAGTAAATTCAGGAACTTTTTGTGAATGCTTCAGCAATTTACTGGTATTTTGACATTTGAAATGGCTTTCCTTTGTATGTGATCTGATTTCACTCACTGCATATCGACTCGTGAGTGTTCATCAAAGACCTCAGACTAATTGCTAATGTAAAAGAGCCTCATGTGCACTCCACAATTCTCTGCTACCCAAATAGCTTCTGCCTCTGAGTAGCACAATCATTACTTATCAGGGGAAGTCGTACAATTCTACACCCCATAATGCAGGTCGTGAAACCTCCAGCCAAGACCGTCACAGAATTGATGTCGCCTCTGGTTGAGGCTCTCGCTTGGTTCCAAACCAAAGGATTCCAATCAATTCTGGACATGATACTGCAGATTGTAAGCTCTGCTTGCAACCCATGAGGTCTGGCAACCTGCCAGTCACACCTATGAGCTGAGGATGACCTCAGAACCCAAGGATAGGCATAATTGGTGATTCTATGAGCCAAAACTTGTAACGATTGCACTCTGCACCCTCAGTAGCCAAAGACAGGGCCTCTTCCACATCTTGGATGAGGCCCTCCAGCAGACATACCCAAGAGCACATTGGACTTCTTTCCAGCCCTGGACACTCTTTTCCTAAGAGGCTCCAAAATGCACTCAACATTGGAGCTCCCGATAAAATCACAAGACAAAGACTGCCAGTGATTACATATTTTACTTTGAGTAGTATTCTTGGTGCACTCATTCAAAGCTGTTTTGCTCCCTATCTGTTGTCAAATTAACTGTTCTTTCGGATGTGCAGCAGCTAGTAGTGGCTGCCTTGATTTGTAAATGTCAGCTATGCTGAATAGCCCATAGGTAATCACCCATGGTGCAGTTCCTCTGCTGAAGCACCTTAAGCATAATAATTCTTAGTTTTCTTGTTTTTGTTATGTTGCATCTACATTTAACACTGTAGTAGCACAGTGGTTTTTATTGGTCATAAAAATGAAGTAAAGATGATATAGTCATATTCACTGGAAAGTCAGTGTGAAACATCATGCACATTGGCTGTCACACTGTTCTTGTTTTGAGGTTGGAGAGCAGGAGGAGAACTGAAAAGCTTTTAAGACGTAAAGTTAGAAGAAGACTGCACGGAAAGGAGGACCAGATGTTATGTATCAGATAGAGAGAAGAAATTATGTAAGAAAAATAGAATATTAGGGAAGATTGGTTGTACAAATGAATTTCGATAGCTGGCCAGGAGCTGTGAAAATTTTGAAAGTTGCATCCAAATATAAACCAATATATGCTTCAGATATTTAAGATGGGTTTTGTAGATGTTTGATTTATTTTTAATATTGAGCATTTGCTTAATTGTTTTTGTGTAATAATAGTTGCAGACCTGCAAAAATAGTGCTATTCTGCATTTGCTAAACTCGCAAAAAGCATCCTCCTTTGGAAGATATATCTGTGAGTTGAGGTAGGCAAGCAGTTGGAGTAGTGCAGACCCTCGAGTGATATACTTTAGTCTTGTTCAACAACAGTTAATGTTTAGATATCTAAGTTGAGTGAAATATATAATCTATCAAACAATGGTAAACTGTGTTAACTTTTTTAATGCTTCAAAAATCACAAGAGGAGAAGGTATACATGGAAAGGGTTTGGAGATATGGAAAGATTCCAGCTGGCTTACATCGTGGTCAGACAGAGATTCTGAAGTTAGATATTTGTGAAAAGAAGTGGGCTAGTGGAGTACTGATGAGTAATGAGATGTTTTTGAAGTTCTTTGAGACTGCAGATACTATGGTAGTGAATACCACAGCAGGCAGTTCAGTTGTACAGGAATGGATGTTTATAAGAAGAACAATCATGGAAGTTGGATAGGAAAGTACAGTATACAAGCAAAGTAACTGTGAAAAATCTTTGGTAACAAAAGAACTACTTCAACTGATTGACAAAAAATGAAGTGCAAAAATGTTCAGGGAAATTCAGGAATGCATAAATATAATCCATTGAGGAATAAAATAAATAGGAAGTGCAGGGAAGTGAAGGTGAAATGGCTGCAGGAAAAATGTGAAGAAATAAAAAAAGAAATGGTTATCAGAATGATTGATTCAGGATATAGAAAAGCCTAAACAACCTTCAGTGAAATTGAAAGCAAGGATATCAGCATTGAGAGTACAGTGGGAATTACACTGTTAAATGCAGAGGTGGGAATGGGTAAGTGGAAAGAATACACTGAAGGCCTCAGCAAGAGGGAGGACTTGTGGCATGCTGTGACTGAAGAACAAATGAGAATTGATGTATAAGACATAAGGGATCCAATATTAGAGTTCAACGGGCTTTGGAAGACTTGTAATCAAATACGGCAGAAGGAATTGATAACATTACTTTGGAATTTCTGAAATCATTGGGAAAGTGACAGCCAATGGCTATTCAGGTTGGTTTGTAGAATCTACAAGTCTGTAGATGTACATCAACATGTACATCTTCATTTACAGTAGACTTTCAAAAAAATATGTTCACACAATCCCAAATATAGCAAGGGCATGTAAGAGTGAGAACTAATGCATTCAAGCTGCTGACAAGCATAATGTACAGAAAATGAAAAAGAAAATTCAGGCTCTATTTGATGACAATCAGTTTGAGTTTTGGAAAGGTAAAGGAAGCAGAGAGGCAATTCTGATATGGCAATTGATAACAGAAGCAAGACTTAAGAAAAATCAAGATATGTTCATAGGATTTGTTGAACTGGAAAAAAGTGTTCATCAATCAAAGATGTTCAAAATTCTGAGAGAAATAGGAGTATGCCATACGGAAAGATGGGTAATACACAATATGTACAATAACAAAGAGAGAGTGACTGTTGTGACTTGCCGATCATTGAAAGCGCCGCCGCGCAATTACGTGCGTCCTGTAAGTGCGGCGCTGTCTGCCAGCCATGCAGCAGCTGCGCCACTTAAGCGCCCAGCCAAGCAGCGGCCACTAGACTGGACCTCAGTGCTCATTCGAATGCTAACGTGTACACATGTCTTGCTTGTCAACTTACTCTGTGACTTATATGCATTGTGTCGTTCTGAAATATATGTGTTAAACTTGACATTATAACAATTGGCGACGAGGATGGGTTTTTTCCTTTTTTTCCGAGCAATTATTGCAAAATCTCCTTGAACAGCAAACGCTTCTAACAGCGGCGATTCGCGATTTCGTCACGGCGTCAAATGCGGGGCGTTTCTCGTTGTTGGCTATACCTCCTTTTCCTCCTTACGACGAGACGGAGGAAGACTAGTCTGATTATGAAAAAGTCTTCGACAGCACTTCTTGGCATTTCATGTCACGGACGAACAACCATGTAAGTCTCTGTTCCTTTCCTGGATTTCACCTCAAATGTATCGGTTGTTGTCGCAATTGGCTCCTTTGAAGGATCCTGCGTCTTTGTCCTTTGCTGAAATGTGCTCACTTCTGTCTGTCTGTTTTCAAAAGCAAACACATGTGGTAGCCTCTGGTGTTGCCTTTTATTGTTGTCAAAAACAGCCACATCAGTCCTATCGTGCTTGGGCTGCTGAACTTCAAGGCCTCAGTTGGAAGTGTCAATTTGTCACTGACGTTCACAAAGAATCCTATGCCGATTCCATGGTACAGGATGCTATTATCCGCTCGGCGCCCGACAAAGAATTTTGCAACATGCCCTTCTGTTGGCGAATCCGACTCTAGATGAAGTTCTCTCCATTGCGCAGTCTTTTGAAATTTCTCGCGCCACTGGGGCGCAAATAGAGGCATGGGGTGATGTTGGGGAAATACAACCTCTGTGCGCTGTTGACGACACGTACGGCGCGTCCCCGCCAGCCGACGTGGCCGCAGTGCGCTCGCACGCGCAGCCTCGGCCTAGCCGTAAACAACCCATTAAGAAACTGCAGCAAAACCCCCGGCAACTTCCTTCATGTCTGCGGTATTTTACGAAACATTCACACGAGGATTGTCCCCAACGTTGGGCTGTGTGTCACAATTGCAAAAAGAAAAGTCAAGTGTCTTCAGTTTGCAAATCCGACCGCATACATGATGTTCATGAACATGACGCTGATTCTGATTGTGTGTTGTCTGTCAATTGCACTTCTTCCCTTTCAGGGAAGTTATTCCTCACTGTCCAAATCCTAGGTTGAGATGTTCGCATGCAAGTGGATACCGGTTCTGCTGCCACTATAATTAATTCTCAGATGTATCTTCAGTTGGGTTCTCCACTCCTGCCACCTGTCACTCGGCAATTACGGACGTACAATAAACAGAAGATTTCTCTCTTGGGACAGTTTAATGCTGAGGTACCTTACAAATCCGTCGTTTGCACTGTTCCCATATTTGTGGTCGACCAGAGCAACACAGAAAATCTTTTTGGTTTCGATGCCTATCGTGTTTTTGGGTTCTCCATAGATGACTCTGTCAATGTTGTCTCTGATGCTATTCCTTATGCTCAACTGGATTCCTTGTCGACGACATTTTCTTCCCTTTTTTCTCCTGGGTTAGGCCGTGCAAACGACTTTGAAGCTCATATCACGCTCAAACCCACTGCTCGGCCTAAGTATTTTCAGGCTCGGCCCATTCCTGTGGCCCTTCGTGATCGGGTAAAACGGGAGTTGGATCATCTCACTACTTCAGGGGTCTTGCTTCCTGTCACTTTCAGTGAGTGGTCCTCTCCTGTCGTTGTCGTTGCTAAGCCAAATGGTGATATTCGTCTCTGTGGCAATTTCAAAGCCACTGTAAATGCTCAATGCCTCATCGACACTTACCCTATGCCCCGTCCTGAAGAACTGTTCACTAAACTTGCTGGAGGCCAGTATTTTTCTAAAATTGACCTGTCAGAAGTTTATCATCAACTTCCTCTCGACACTGCTTCCCGGCAGTTTCTTGTCCTTAACACGCCTTTCGGCCTCTATCAATACCAACGCTTGCCATTCGGGGTTGCTAGCACCCCTGCTCTCTTTCAGCGATTCTTGGAACAATTATTGCTCCCTGTCCTGGGGTGTATCAATTACATGGACGACATTGTTGTCACTGGCTCCACCGCTGAAGAACATCTTCAAAATCTCCGCACACTTTTTCATGTCTTACAGACTGCCGGTCTTAAGTGTAATCTTCAGAAATCACAATTTTTTCAGGCATCTATCACGTACTTGGGGTTTCAGCTCCCTCAGGATGGTATTCGTCCGCTTCAGCAAATTGGCACTGCGATCGATGCCCTTCCTCTCCCTACATCTGTTAAAGAAATGCAGGCTTTCTTGGGGAAAATAGCATACTATCACAAGTTTTTACCGTCTGCGGCTTCGGTGGCTCAGCCGTTGCATCGCCTGTTGCATAAAAACGTGCCTTTTCACTGGTCCGCGTCATGCGAAGCGGCTTTCCAGAAATTGAAGACTATGTTGAAACAGGCCCCGTGCCTGGCTACTTATCGACCTGGCCAACATCTCGTTCTTGCCACAGACACCTCTCAATACGGGGTCGGTGCAGTCCTTGCGCACCGTTTTTCTGACGGTTCGGAAAAACCCATTGCTTATGCCCTCAAAACGCTCACGGATGCCCAACAAAAGTATTCTCAAATTGAGAAAGAAGCTTTGGCCATTATTTATGCTCTTCATAAGTTTGGTGTTTTTCTCTATGGCTCAAACTTTCATCTTGTTGCGGATCAAAAACCACTTGTTTCCTTGTTTCATCCATCAACGTCACTTCCCGACAAGGCTGCACACCGCCTCCAGCGTTGGGCTCTTTACTTGTCTTGTTTCAATTATGAGATTCATTTCCGGCCAACGGCTCCACATGCAAATGCTGATGCTCTGTCTCGCCTTCCCGTGGGTCCTGATGAGGCATTCGATAGGGACGAACTTTTGTGTTTCCACCTGGATGTTGCCGAGCAGCGGGTTGTGGACGGGTTCCCCATCACTGGGAACAGGCTGGCAGCTGCTACGGGTTCTGACCCTACCCTCTCCCGGGTTTTACGCTTTATTCAGAAGGGTTGGCCAGATCGCCCGTCCGCTAAGACTTCTGATCCATTGCGGAACTACTACGCTTTGCGCTACCGCCTCACGGCTAGGGATGGTGTTATCCTCCTCTCCACTGACAATGCTTCGCCGCATGTTGTGGTACCTGCGTCTTTGCGTGCTTCGGTCTTGCGCCTCCTTCACCAAGGGCACTGGGGTGTGTCTCGCACAAAATCTCTGGCGCGCCGTCATGTGTACTGGCCTGGCATCGACTCTGAAATAGCACACATGGTCGCTGCCTGCGGCCCTTGTGCGTCACAGGCCGCTGCCCCGAAGTCATCTTTGTCACCGTGGCCTTCGCCTGAGAAGCCCTGGGAGCGCATTCATGCTGACTTTGTGGGACCCTTTATAGGTACTTATTGGCTCCTCGTAATTGACGCCTATTCTAACTTTCCTTTCATTGTCCGTTGCACGTCACCTACCACCGTGGCAACCACCAGTGCTCTCGCCCGCATTTTTTCTTTGGAAGGCCTCCCCTCTACTCTTGTTACTGATAATGGTCCGCAATTTGCCTCTTCCGACTTCGCGGATTTTTGTGCTCGTCATGGCGTTACGCATGTCACGGCCCCACCGTTCCATCCACAATCCAACGGTGAGGCTGAACGACTGGTCCGCACATTTAAGGCTCAGATGTGGAAACTTCTGACTTCTTCTGCTGCTGATGATGCGCTTCTCCAGTTTATGGCGTCTTACCGTTTCACCCCCATGGGTGACCACAGCCCGGCTGAACTCTTACATGGCCAACAGCCCCGCACGCTACTTCATCTTCTGCGGCCTTCCAGCTCACAGCCGCGGGTGCCTTCTCTTGGCCGGTTCACCGTCGACGACCACGTCTGGGTACGGGGATATAGCAGGTGGCCAAAATTGAGCCCGGGCCGCATCTTAAGACACTGTGGCAGACGCCTGTATGAAATCCAGATGGACACGGGTATTGCAGTGCGTCATTTGGGCCAGCTTCGGCCTGACGCTCGGGATCTTGGCATCTCTCAATACTCATAAAGCAGCCCTCTCACCGTCATCGCGATGCCAGCACAAGAACGGACGCCAGCAGGAGACGTGCCCATGCAGGAACTGGATGACCATCCTGAGTCAGAGCAAATCTACTCGCCTCCTCCTCCAAAGGATGCCGACACGTCGCCCATGTCTCCTGTCATATCAACTGGACTTGCCGCAACGGGCAGATTGGTGCATGGGGCCCCAGCAGATTCGACCCCTACGTCTCCTGTCATCTCGACCCGTTATCATCGGGGACACTTCCGTCCGTAAGGGAAGCCTCCTCCTCGAGACTTTACGGCAAGTCAAACAACGCCTATGGACATTAGCCATCTCCAGGACACCTCCATCAAGACCAGTGCAACAATTTCAAAGGGGGGAAAAGTGTTGTGACTCGCCGATCATTCAAAGTGCCGCCGCGCAATTACGCACGTCCTCTACGTGCGGCGCTGTCTGCCAGCCATGCAGCAGCTGCGCCACCTAAGCGGCCAGCCGCGCAGCGGCCGCTAGACTGGGACACAGTGCTCATTCGAATGCTAACGTGTACACATGTCTTGCTTGTCAACTTACTCTGTGACTTATATGTGTTGTGTCATTCTGAAATATATGTGTTAAACTTAACGTTATAACAGTGACAGATATGGAAGACCAAGAACAAAGTGCTTGGATTAAAAAGGATGTAAAACAGGTGTAGTCTTTTGCTCATACTGTACAATCTGTACATCAAGGAAGCAGTGGCAAAAATAAAAGGAAGTTTCAAGAATGGTATTAAAATTTAGGGTACTCTGATATCAATGATAAGATTTGCTTGTGACCTTACTATCCTGAATGAAAATTTTGAAGAATTACAGGACTTGTTGAACAGAATGAACAGTCTATTCGGTGTAGACTGTGGACTGAGAGTAAACTGAAGAAAGACAAAAGTACTTAGGAGTAGCGGAAATGAGATTAGTGGTACATGGAACCATGTAGACAAAGTAAAGAATTTTGCTACCTTGGAAGCAAAATGACATGACACACAAAGAAAGGAGAACAAAACAGCAGACTAGCACAGGCAAAAAGGGCAATCCTGGCCAAGAGAAGTCCACTAGTATCAAGCAACAACCTTAATTTGATGAAGAAATTTCTAAGAATGTGTGGCTGGTGCACAGTGTTGTAAAGTAGTGAATCACAAACTGTGGGGTAAACAGAAAAGAAGAGATCCCAGTGTTTCAGACATGGTGCTATGAAGGATATTGAAATGTAGGTAAACCGATAAGATAAAGAATGAGTAGATTCTCTGCAGAACTGGCAAGGAAAGGAACATGTGGGAAATACTGACAAAAGGAAGGGGCAGGATGATAGAACACATGTTAAGACATAAGCGAATAACTTCCATGATGCTAGAGGGAGCTGTAGACGGTAAGAGCTATAGGGAAAGACAGATATCAGAATATTTTCAGCAAATAATTGAGGATGTAGGTTGCAAGTGCTACTCTTGAGATGAAAAGGTTGCACAAGAGAGGAATCCATGGTGGGCTATGCCAAAACAATGTGAAGACTTGGGGGTAGAGAAAACCCCTTTGTTTTCTTAAGTTGCATGAAGAAGAATATATAGATTTTCGATAGTGCTGAGCTATAGCTGTGCAGTATGTTTTGAAAGAATGAACCACCACTAACATGGCATTGTTATTGGTCTAAGAACTTCTAGAATTGTACTTGATAATGGCGAAAAGCTGAAATATAGGTTGTACAAAAGAAAAGATATAGTAACATACAATCAAATGACAGCTTATTCTTTTTCTTTTAGGTTTTTTAGTTTTTTAAAAACTGTATCCTAAAATTTTAGTGTTTGTTTTTGTCTTTGATTAATGTAAATTGCGTAGGAAAATCTAATGTAATCTCCATTTAGTTCAGTGTGATATAATTAAGTATTTTTTTTACATTATATTGTTATTCTTTAGTCATTTTCTCTTGTAGACACATCTGGTGGCAATGATTCGCAGCCTGAGAAACTATATATCAGATCAAAACAAAGAATCACTTGAAAACGCAATACATACATTGAAAGAAGAGCTGGATTTTGATGCAGATGCTATTAACCAGCTGCATTTCTCATTGTACCTCATCCAAGATGCTGTAAGTAAAAGTGTATATAAGCTACCAACAAAGACTGCTATGAACACACACACACACACACACACACACACACAGATATATATATATATATATATATGGTTATAATAGAGGGAAACATTCCACGTAGGAAAAATATATCTAAAAACAAAGATGATGTGACTTACCAAATGAAAGTGCTGGCAGGTCGACAGACACACAAACGAACACAAACATACACACAAAATTCAAGCTTTCG
Organism: Schistocerca cancellata; assembly: GCF_023864275.1. Lineage (NCBI taxonomy): Eukaryota > Metazoa > Arthropoda > Insecta > Orthoptera > Acrididae > Schistocerca > Schistocerca cancellata. The sequence continues at coordinate 1,070,614,519 of NC_064626.1, forward strand.
CAACAAACTGTTGCCTCATTAGGAAAGAGGGAAGGAGAGGGAAAGACGAAAGGATGTGGGTTTTAAGGGAGAGGGTAAGGAGTCATTCCAGTCCCGGGAGCGGAAAGACTTACCTTAGGGGGAAAAAAGGACGGGTATACACTCGCACACACATATCCATCCACATATATATGTGTGGATGGATATGTGTGTGTGTGAGTGTATACCCGTCCTTTTTTCCCCCTAAGGTATGTCTCGCACACACATATCCATCCACATATATATGTGTGGATGGATATGTGTGTGTGTGAGTGTATACCCGTCCTTTTTTCCCCCTAAGGTAAGTCTTTCCGCTCCCGGGACTGGAATGACTCCTTACCCTCTCCCTTAAAACCCACATCCTTTCGTCTTTCCCTCTCCTTCCCTCTTTCCTGATGAGGCAACAGTTTGTTGCGAAAGCTTGAATTTTGTGTGTATGTTTGTGTTCGTTTGTGTGTCTGTCGACCTGCCAGCACTTTCATTTGGTAAGTCACATCATCTTTGTTTTTAGATATATAATCTGTGGTGGGTACTGGATGAATGGGAAGGGGTGTACAGGACAAGACAGGATTAGGAAAGATGATGCTAGGGTGTAGGATGCAAGCAGGTAGGAATGTGTTACAGGACTGCTAGGAAAAAAATTAAAAGTAGGAAAAGGAAGAGTAAATAAAGTAGTTGATTGATACATACTAGGAAAGAGAAATGGGAAATTTCCATTGTGTGAGTAAAGGTGGAATGAGAAGCTTGAGGAGATTTAGAGCAAAGGGTTTGTAGGAACAGAGGTAATGTAGCAGGGAGAGTTCTCGCTGATTTAATCCATTGATGAATTTCTTAGTCAAACTGATTGATTTACATGTTATTAACCATGTCACATGAGTGCTATGTAATATCTTACTTCATGATGCCTACAGTTCAGTTATCCAACCTGTGTAAGTACACCTGTTTTAATTTTGACGATTCTTGGCTGCAGTAGCCTAGTAATTAACTTCTGCATTTTATTTGCACACATTTAAAGATCTGTGGTTAGCTTTTCAATTAAAGTGTATATGATGTTTTCTACTTCTTCTACATCCTTCTCAAGAACCGATTTGCTTAGGATCTGTAAAAGTGATGTTAACCTATCTTTTTTTGTATACATTTATCCTCTTTTTATTTTTTTTCTCTCTCTCTTTTTTATTTTTTTTAACATGTTAGAAAACTAAGAAATGAAGTTGATTAACTTCTTCTCTGCTTACAAAGTCTAGAATGTGGAAAGGAAGTGACTGTATTATGTTGGAGGACCTTGTAAACATAGAAATCTGCATGTTAAACATAGGAGAGCATAAATTAGCAGCTTATTCCTGTAGGGAAAATATGGAGACAGGTGGAGTCATCTTATATGTAAAAAATAAAATAAAGTTAAAATCTGTTGACAGTACTAGTTTCTGCTTAGATCAACAACTGGATGCCTGTGCTTGTGAACTGCTACTACTGGAAAAGTAGCTTATAATTGTCATAATATATCAACCTCCTCAGGGGAACTTCTACTCTCTCATAAAGAAAAATCTTTATTGTGTCACCTAGTAGGCAAAAGAAAGCAGATGATAGTCTGTGAAGATTTTAATATCAATGTTCTGAAAGAGTCAGGTAAAAATAACAATTTATAATGTTACTGAACACTTTAACACATGTGTTCTGTTGCTTATTTTCCCACCAGAATTGTGCAAGAAAGTAGAACATGAACTGACAACATTTTTATAGATGGTAACTTGATCATTGATATAAATATTTATCCAGTAGTGATTGGCTCTTCTGACCATGAAAACAATTTACTTGCTTACAGTGAAGTGGTATTATGGAAGACAGAGTAATTTATGAACAGACAACAAAGTTTCAAGGCTTCCTTACAGGAAGCAGAGCTGACCATTTGCAGCATAGTTCACAGGACCGATTGCAAAGCTGAGTCAAGTGAAGTGTCTGGATCAGAGCTCAGATGGTTATGAGACCATATAGCCTGCAGATTCCTTGACTTGCACCATAGGGTGGTTGGTTTTCAGGTTCCCCTGAATAGGTCAGAAGTCCACTATACGCAAGAGGTGGCTACACGGGTAGCAGGGGCTGTGTGGCGTGGACTGGTTGGTTTTTTAGGTTTGAGGGTCTCAGGAAAACACAAAAAGGGCATCAGTCACAAATGGTGCAGGCTGAACACAGGAAGAACGTAGATACAGGAACCATCAAGCATAACAGTTGTAAATTGTCGTAGCTGTGTTGGGAAAGTAGCGGAGCTCAAAGTGATAATAGAAATCACTGATGCTCAAATTGTTATAGGCACTGAAAGCTGACTAAAGCCGGAGATAAGTTCAGCCACAATTTTTTTGAAGAACCTAATGGTGTTCTGAAAGGTTGGTTAGGCTAAACACAGTTGGCGGTGGATGTTTGTTGCTGTTAGAAGTAGTTTATCTTGTCGGTAAAACTGAAGTAGGTAGTTCCTATGAGTTAGTATGGGCAGAGGTCATTCTTGGCAACTGGAATAAAATAATAATTGGATCCTTTTACCGACCTCCCATTTCAGATGGTACAAATGCTAAAAGGTTCAAAGAAAACTTGAGTTTGTTTTCAAACACATACCTGACTCATACCGTTATAATTGGTGGTGACTTTAATTTACCTTTGATATTTTGGCGAAAATACATGTATAATTCTGGAGGTATGCATGAAACATCATCCAAAATTGTGGTAAACGCATTCTCTGAAAATTACTTCAAGCAGCTAGTTCATGAGCCCATGCGAATAGTAAACGGTTGTGAAAACACACTTGACCTCTTAGCAATAAATAATCCTGAGCTAATAATGAGCATCAAAACAGATTCAGGGATTAGTGAACACAGGGTTGTCGTAGGGAGATTGAATATTGTTACCCCCAAATCCTCCAAAATGGAAGATATACCTATTCAAAAAATCAGATAAAAGTTCACTTGATGCCTTCCCAAGAGATAATCTCCACTCCTTCCAAATTAACAATGTAAGTGTGGACCAGATGTGGCTTGAATTCAAAGAAAAGGTATCAGCAGCAATTGAGAGATTTAATCCAAATAAATTAACAAACGATGGAGCTGATCCTCCTAGCTACACAAAACAGGTCAGAACACTTTCACAGAAACAACAAAAAAACATGCCAAATTTAAACAGACACAAAATCTCCAAGATTGGCGATCTTTTACAGAAGTTCAAAATTTAGCATGGCATTAAGTGTGAGATGCTTATAATAGTTTCCACAACGAAACTTTGTCTCAAACCATGGCAGAAAATCCAAAGAGATTCTGGTCGTATGTGAAAAGTGGTAAGACAAAATGCCTTCTCTGCATGATAGCAATGAAGATACTATCAAAGCCAGAGAAGAGTTACTAAACACAGCCTTCCAAAATTCCTTCACCAAAGAAGCCAAAGTAAATATTCCAGAACCTGAACCAAGAACAGCTGCCAACATTAGTAATGTAGAAGTAGATATCCTCAGAGTAGTGAAGCAACTTAAATCACTTAACAGAAGCAAGTCATCCAGTTCACATTGCATACCAGTTAGTTTCCTTTCGGAGTATGCTGACACATTAACTCCATACTTAACAATCATATACAACTGTTCACTCGACGAAAGATCTACATCTACATTTACATCTACATCTACATTTATACTCCGCAAGCCATCCAACGGTGTGTGGCGGAGGGCACTTTACGTGCCACTGTCATTATCTCCCTTTCCTGTTCCAGTCGCGTATGGTTCGCGGGAAGAACGACTGTCTGAAAGCCTCTGTGCGCGCTCTAATCTCTCTAATTTTACATTCGTGATCTCCTCGGGAGGTATAAGTAGGGGGAAGCAATATATTCGATACCTCATCCAGAAACGCACCCTCTCGAAACCTGGCGAGCAAGCTACACCGCGATGCAGAGCGCCTCTCTTGCAGAGTCTGCCACTTGAGTTGGTTAAACATCTCCGTAACGCTATCACGGTTACCAAATAACCCTGTGACGAAACGCGCCGCTCTTCTTTGGATCTTCTCTATCTCCTCCGTCAACCCGATCTGGTACGGATCCCACACTGATGAGCAATACTCAAGTATAGGTCGAACGAGTGTTTTGTAAGCCACCTCCTTTGTTGATGGACTACATTTTCTAAGGACTCTCCCAATGAATCTCAACCTGGTACCCGCCTTACCAACAATTAATTTTATATGATCATTCCACTTCAAATCGTTCCGCACGCATACTCCCAGATATTTTACAGAAGTAACTGCTACCAGTGTTTGTTCCGCTATCATATAATCATACAATAAAGGATCCTTCTTTCTATGTATTCGCAATACATTACATTTGTCTATGTTAAGGGTCAGTTGCCACTCCCTGCACCAAGTGCCTATCCGCTGCAGATCTTCCTGCATTTCGCTACAATTTTCTAATGCTGCAACTTCTCTGTATACTACAGCATCATCCGCGAAAAGCCGCATGGAACTTCCGACACTATCTACTAGGTCATTTATATATATTGTGAAAAGCAATGGTCCCATAACACTCCCCTGTGGCACGCCAGAGGTTACTTTAACGTCTGTAGATGTCTCTCCATTGAGAACAACATGCTGTGTTCTGTTTGCTAAAAACTCTTCAATCCAGCCACACAGCTGGTCTGATATTCCGTAGGCTCTTACTTTGTTTATCAGACGACAGTGCGGAACTGTATCGAACGCCTTCCGGAAGTCAAGGAAAATGGCATCTACCTGGGAGCCTGTATCTAATATTTTCTGGGTTTCATGAACAAATAATGCGAGTTGGGTTTCACACGATCGCTGTTTCCGGAATCCATGTTGATTCCTACATAGTAGATTCTGAGTTTCCAAAAACGACATGATACTCGAGCAAAAGACATGTTCTAAAATTCTACAACAGATCGACGTCAGAGAGATAGGTCTATAGTTTTGCGCATCTGCTCGACGACCCTTCTTGAAGACTGGGACTACCTGTGCTCTTTTCCAATCATTTGGAACCTTCTGTTCCTCTAGAGACTTGCGGTACACGGCTGTTAGAAGGGGGGCAAGTTCTTTCGCGTACTCTGTGTAGAATCGAATTGGTATCCCGTCAGGTCCAGTGGACTTTCCTCTGTTGAGTGATTCCAGTTGCTTTTCTATTCCTTGGACACTTATTTCAATGTCAGCCATTTTTTCGTTGGTGCGAGGATTTAGAGAAGGAACTGCAGTGCGGTCTTCCTCTGTGAAACAGCTTTGGAAAAAGGTGTTTAGTATTTCAGCTTTACGCTTGTCATCCTCTGTTTCAATGCCATCATCATCCCAGAGTGTCTGGACATGATGTTTCGAGCCACTTACTGATTTAACGTAAGACCAGAACTTCCTAGGATTTTCTGTCAAGTCGGTACCTAGTATTTTACTTTCGAATTCACTGAACGCTTCACGCATAGCCCTCCTTACGCTAACTTTGACATCGTTTAGCTTCTGTTTGTCTGAGAGGTTTTGGCTGCGTTTAAACTTGCAGTGAAGCTCTCTTTGCTTTCGCAGTAGTTTCCTAACTTTGTTGTTGTACCACGGTGGGTTTTTCCCGTCTCTCACAGTTTTACTCGGCACGTACCTGTCTATCCAAAGACTGGAAAGTTGCACAGGTCACACCACTATTCAAGAAAGATGGTAGTAGTAGCAGTAGTAGTAGTAGAAGTCCACTAAATCACAGGCCCATTTCATTAATGTCAATATGCAGCAGGAGTTTGGAGCATATATTGTGTTCGAACATTGTGAATCACCTCAAAGAAAATGGTCTTTTGACACACAGTCAACATGGTCTTAGAAAATGTTGTTCTTGCGAAACACAACTAGCTCTTTACTCCCACGAAGTGTTGAGTGCTATTGACAAGGGATTTCAAATTGATTCCATATTCCTGGATTTCCAGATGGCTTTTGACACTGTACCACACAAGCAGCTTATATTGAAATTGTGTGCTCATGAAATATCGTCTCAGTTCATGTTCTCCTATCTGAGAGGTCACAGTTCATAGCAATTGACAGAAAGTCCTGGAGTAAAACAGATGTGATTTCTAGCATCCCCCAAGGTAGTGTTATAGGTCCTTCGGTGTTCCTTATCTATATAAAAGATTTGGGAGACAATCTGAGCAACCGTCTTAGGTAGTTTGCTATTGACTAGTAAAGTCATCTGAAGATCAAAACAAATTGCAAAATGATTTAGAAAAGATACCTGTATGGTGCAAAAATTGGCAATTGACTGTAAATAATGAAAAGTTTTGAGGCCAACCATATGAGTATTAAAAGGAATCTGTTAATCTTCGATTACGTGATAAATCAGTCAAATCTAAAGGCCATAGATTCAACTAAATATGTTGGAATTACAATTAAGAAGGAAATTAGAGAAATGCTGTCATCCACATATTTAAGTCGTCATGCATGACCAATAGTTTCCATTAGTGGCTGCATTCACTTTAATATTGCCATTGCCGGATCCCATGCAGTGCTAAGTTGGAAAATTGTACCTCTGTTTGAATGATTAGTTGAAATTGCTTGAAATGGTTAGGACAAACAGAGAAGTAGGACTGATTCCATATTACAAGAAATACTGTCTTGTCTTATGGGAAGTGATTAAAAACTCAAAACATCTCTGTATAATGTTTGAAATGAGTATTTCAGATAGTAAAATCAAATCTATGTGGATGATATTTAATAGAGAAACTGGGAAATCCATTAAGGAATGTGAGGACTTTGTTGTTAAAAAGAAAACCATCAAATAATTAAATGGCAGCAGTCAGGTAGCCATTGTATTTAAAAATCACTTCCTTGAAGTAGCTCAGAAGATTCACATGGACAGTTCAAACAATGAAGCGAAAGAGTATATGCAAGAAGCAATGCTTCATGTGAGGGGTAGGGAGATCCCAGAAATAACTGGAATTGATCTGTTGCATGCGCACGCTTCGTAGTTACGCATTGTGCAACTAGGAGATGTTAGTTCGGGATCTCCCACATCACTAAGTAAGATGGCATAGTTGGACTTAAGTTTCTTTGTTTGTGATGCTCTGTTGTTTTTGTTCCTATTTGAACCCTTTGGCAATTAATGACATGATTGACAAGAAGGAGCAAAGAGTCTGCATGAAATTTTGTTTTCTTTTGGTGAAAACTCCAGCAAAGACCATTGGGTTGCTTTGGCAAGTCGATAATGATGATGCTTTGTGGAAATAATAAGTGTTAGAGTGGTTTTCTTGTTTCAAATCTGGCATGTGTCAACTGAAGACATGCCATGCCCCTTTCGTCCTTTGACAGGAAGAAACAATGAAAATATTGCCACAATCAAATGTGCAATTGACGACTATCCTCAAAGGACCACTGAAAATATTTCTGAGGGCACAAAAGTGTCAAGGAGCATGATCCAGAGTATTTTAACAGGAGATTTGCGCATAAGATGAGTGTCTGCAGAATTTGTTCTTCAGCTGCTCACAGATGACCAAAGAGAAAACCACATGAATGTTTGCTGCAATTTGAAATTCAGAACACTCCAAATTTTCTTGAAGGAATGGTGACTAGTGATGACAGCAGGTGCTATGGGTATGATCCAGAGTTACAGCAAGTGTTGAGCCAATGGAAAACTCGGACGTCACCATGACCCAAGAAAGCACGCCAAATGTGATCCAAAGTGAAAACAAGGATGATTTTTTATTTTGATGTCAATAGCATTGTCCACAAGCAGTTTGTTCTGCCAGGACAAACAGTGAATCAACATTTTTATCTGGATGTGTTACAAAGATTACAAGAGAATATGCAATGAAATCTGCCAGAACTGTGGAGAAATAGGAACTGGTTGCTCCACTACGACAATGCTCCAGAGCACACAACTCTGATGGTCTGACAGTTCGTGGAAAAAACAACATGAAGCTTGTATCTCCTCCACTCTCCTCACCTTGTCTGTCTCTGTCTGACCACCTCGTCTTTTTTGAAAATTAGAAAAGGAAAGCGATTCAGTGACATGGATGGTATAAAAGAAAACACAATAACAGCTTTGAACAGAGTTCCAGAACTGTTTCAAGCATGTGGCAAAAGTGTTGGGATGAAATAAAACTGTCCTGAAAAATATATACATTGTGGCAGATGCAGGATTGACCCTCGTTAATGACACCACAGAAGAAGCTGGAAATAGCTAACATCGGTGTTGATGCAGCACTTGCTCGAATTATCAGAATATAGCATAGTAGTCCTGCCTGAGGGACAGCAGCAGTAACATTTCCAAGTTCTGCTTTAGTTCCTTGAGTGTGTGAGGGTTTGCATGAGTACACTTGATCCTTCAATTTTCCCCACAGGTAAAAATCATAGGGAAAGAGATCAAATCATTAAGGTGCCTAGGAGATTACACTGCCTCTACTGATAATTTATCCCTCATTGAACACCTTATGTATTCATGACAGGGTTATCAAGGTAATGTGTACTGTTGCTCTGTCTTGCTGAAAATATGCATAAAGTCATTCATTTTCTGTGAGTTGATCCATGTATGGATTAAACAATTTCTCTACCTACTTGTTAGCATTAACAGTTTGGCAAAAGAATTGTGTCATGATGGGGATACCAGAGATTGCACACAAACACCAATCTTGATATTATGGAAAGGCTCATCAAGGTACTGCCAGGGAATTTCAGGTGGATAATGGTGCATGTCCTGAGAGGTCACATACTATGACAGGCTGAACCAAGCATCATTTGAAGAAATGAAAAACTGATGCTCTGAAAATTCATTTAGATACTTTAACCCATATCATGACAGTACATTTTTAAGAATACATATGGAGGTCCGTCCTAATGATGTTTTGGTATGTCAATCTCTTAATTTCCACTTGAACAGACAAACAGTATTGAGATTTCATCAGACTTTGTTCCAGGCTTTCCTTCACTTGAGGAATGTTTGTGGAGTTCAAACTCTTTCTGGATAGTTAAAATTCTTATTTACTACAGAGTACATTTCAGGCTATTTTGCTGCTAAGTTTTAAATTGCAGACTTTACTATAGTTTTTGCCAAAACACTTCCAACCTTAAACTCTTGCACAGTAAGTTTTGCACACTTTGTCTATGATTGTCCACTCAAACATAATGACACAGCGAAGTACTTGGAACAGAGCATGCAAGAGATGCACTTGTACAGACATGTGACAGAAACTGATTGGTGCATTGAAATCACAATTTCCAACATTTTCTTGATGGGCAGATCTCCTGTTCACTAACAAGTGTCCCTTCCATGTCAGTCTTATAAATGTTTTCAGGACGGTTTTATTTTGTCAGCCTCACTACTTATCTGCTTCTCAAAGGCACTGGAAGCATTATGTATGCAATAACCATAACAAACATTTCTCAAAATAAGATACTTAAGTCTAAATTTGGATTTTAAAAGAATCTCTCTGCAGAACAAGCTGTTTTTTAATTCACTAATCAGATTACAAAAACCTGAAATCACAAAACATTGTCAACTGGTATTATCTGTGACTTGTCAAAAGCATTTGATTGTTTGGTTTGCAGTATTCTCCTAGAGAACAACCAATATTATGGTAACAGAAATTTTGTTTTGTGACTGATTTTCAGTCCACCTAACTAAAAGGGTCAGAGTATTGCATTAAGGAACTCAGGGAGTGTACAGTACACAATGAAATAGCATCTTCAGAATAATCACTACAGATGTTCCACAGGGCCGGCCGCAGTGGCCGTGCGGTTCTAGGCGCTCCAGTCCGGAGCCGCGCTGCTGCTACGGTCGCAGGTTCGAATCCTTCCTCGGGCATGGATGTGTGTGATGGCCTTAGGTTAGGTAGGTTTAAGTAGTTCTAAGTTCTAGGGGACTGATGACCACAGCAGTTGAGTCCCATAGTGCTCAGACCCATTTGAACCATTTTGTTCCATAGGGAATGATATCGGATCCATGCTCATTCTTGATATGCATATAAATGGTCTTCCATCATATATCCTAGAAGCAGAAATAGTTCTTTTTGTTGATGATGGAAGTATTATAATCAAGCTTACTGGAGTAACTTCAGCATTTGGAATTGCTTTCTTTCTGACGGACCCGCAGCAGGCATTAGTTCAAAGAATGATATATAGACACACAAACAAACACAAACATACACACAAAATTCAAGCTTTCGCAACAAACCGTTGCTTCCTGATGAAGCAACGGTTTGTTAAGAAAGCTTGAATTTTGTGTGTATGTTTGTGTTTGTTTGTGTGTCTATCGACCTGCCAGTGCTTTTGTTTGGTAAGTCTCATCATCTTTGTTTTTAGATATATTTTTCCCACGTTGAATGTTTCCCTCAACAAAGATGATGAGACTTACCAAACAAAAGCGCTGGCAGGTCGATAGACACACAAACATACACACAAAATTCTAGCTTTCGCAGCCAACGGCTGCTTTGCCTTTTAATATGTCTGCTTGTGTCTGTATATGTGTGGATGGATATGTGTGTGTGTGTGTGCGAGTGTATACCTGTCCTTTTTTCCCCCTAAGGTAAGTCTTTCCGCTCCCGGGATTGGAATGACTCCTTACCCTTTCCCTTAAAACCCACATCCTTTCGTCTTTCCCTCTCCTCCCCTCTTTCCCGATGAAGCAGCCGTTGGTTGCGAAAGCTAGAATTTTGTGTGTATGTTTGTGTTTGTTTGTGTGTCTATCGACCTGCCAGCGCTTTTGTTTGGTAAGTCTCATCATCTTTGTTTTTAGATATATTTTTCCTACGTGGAATGTTTCCCTCTATTATATTCTTTCAGATTTTTACTGTCATTGATATTTTATTAACTCATTATACATTCATCACTCTGATCTCGTTTTTGCAATTTTTGGAATTTCCAAGTGATCCTGCAGTGACAGTACAATTTTTTCTTATATTGTTGATAAAAGTGTATTCTTATATCTGTGTTGGAAGTTGTTTGATGTACAACAAATTCTACAATATTTTATTAGGCTACAGGAATATAAGGCTAATGTCTGTATTAAATGTTTTTTAACTTATGTTTCAATATAATATAATACGAAGTATATAGCTCTTGTAGATGTTAGGAGCTGTGTCCTTTATGTCTCTGACTTTACGATGTCTTTATGATTGCATCTCAGGTTTTGTGCTACTGGTAATTTTTGTTTGTCATTACATTTATAACAGCACTTCTTTTAAATGTTTGACAGCTTTCTTCAGTGACGCTTATGTTTTTACAGTTAATTTCATTTGCAGAAAATCAGCAATAATAAGTACATTACAGTGATTGTATAACTATAATTTTTTTGCTTCTTGTACAAAAGATATTTGTGTTGAGTATTGTATTGTTTTTAAGTGTATGAAATCAAAAATTTATCCTTTTTCTTTTAGGGTATCAAATACAGTTTGTAGATGTTGCTGCTACTGTCTGTTCTCTTTTAAAAGAAAGAACATGATGATAGGGGTGGTAGAAATTAAAATGGCTGCCTAACATTCAGTTCCCAATTAAAAGATACATTTGACTTACTTGCTAATCTTTTGCTATCTTAACTGTGGCCAGCATCGGACCTCATCTCATCTAGCAGGGGTTTCTGATTATTGATTAAGGGGTTGTAGGAGGGAAATGGGGAATTCTACAGACCAGAGGTCAGACAGATCTGTTAAAACCTTGCATATATCTCCATAAACACACACATGGAAATGGAATGCAACTTGTTACAATTACAATATCAGATACTACACATACAGGAACAGCACAAACCTGACACAGCAAACATCTTGCTGCAGGACAAGCCAAAGGGAACAATTTGCAATGCGAAAGAGCATCCTGTTAACATGTCCAGCTCTGATCAGAGAGAGAGAGAGAGAGAGAGAGAGAGAGAGAGAGAGAGAGAGAGAGAATTTGTGCACTGATAGATAAAATGTAATGAGTATTATCCACGGGAAAGAATAAAGTGATGCTCAGTCAGGGGTAGTACATAGTACTGTTGGGCAGACATGGTTGGCTTTGTCGCTCCTACAGATCAATATGCAAATTGTTGCATTACTGATGGTTCATGACTGAAATAATTGCAGTTCTGTTACTTTTAATGCGAAACAGTTGGAACCATAGTTGTAAGGTCTATGGCTGCTACTGAGAAAAGTAGGCAAGCACAGAGACATACAAATGGCAGTAATTGCTGTGCTCCTGCCCCAATGAACCATTGCAAGTAACAGAGGACTCGACGGGTTCTCTCGTGTTTTGTTACGAAGAGTCTCACGACCGGAAAGTGTCCACTGGCAGAAAGAGGAATCCATAGCCAACCTAACCAAAGTGATGGTTAAGTTTTGTTCTGGGCTGCAAGGTCTGGTCTTGCGGTCCCAAAGTTGGGTTCCTTGGAGTAGCAGCAACTTGTCGAAAGGGGCAGAACAGACTTGTGTCCATTTGCCATAAAGAAGTCATGATCTGTAAGTCTAAATAATGGTTCAAACAACCTTTGCGGCTCTTTGTCATATTGCAAATTATTATGAATATTTAATCAGGGCTTGGAAAATTACTGCAACCCACAAGACAACCATCCTCTGGTTGGGCAAGCCTACAAAGATATCGGACTGGCAGGGAAAATTAGTTTAATGTCGTGTAGTTGACAGTTAATTTCATCATTTTTCTGAGTATTAATTGGATCTACCTTTGTGATATATCAAATGATCTGTAAATTTGTGTATAGTTTGAATCTACTGCCAGAAAAGTAAACTGCATTTTGTTACGGCACTCCCTCTTTGTCAGAAAGGCTGGATGGGGTGACAGTCATTCCTACTGCACACCTTGTGCTAGGCCAGAGAAAAGTCTCTGCTCTACATGTTTCGCAGTTATGTTCTGTTTCTTCATTAAGAATTTCGTTTGGCTATGTGTCTGGTTGTAGATTTAAAGTTCGTCCAAAATATACACTTATGTCCTTTGGATAATCTACATAGAAATTTTTTTGTGTTTTCTATTTTTTTTCTGCTTTGTGTTGTTGGTTGCATAGGTACTTGTAAAATGTAGACTGATTGGTCTCTCAGTCTGTGATGTGTTCCTTCAATCTTACCCTTCAACTCGTACCTGTTTGTCCAATGTAAAATATGCTGCAATCACTGCAGGAGATTTTGCAAATTCCAGAATTTTAGAAAATTGGGTTTTTGGCATTTTTCTGATCATATTTTTATTTTCAAATTATTATTGATATAAAATTATAGTTTTACTTCACTCTCTTTAAATAGATTCTTCAGTTCTCTTGAAATTTGGTGACTGTGTGGTGCTGTGACAGGGATGGGTTTATTTGTGATTTGGTCCTCTGTTTTTAGCATTATTTCCCTGTGTATGTAGTGTGTTTGTGACTGTGTCTACTGTTCATATAATCTGAGCATCGTTGTAGAGTTGAAAGCATTCTGCTCTCATATATGTCTTTTGAAGGTTAATAAGGTATTAAAAAATGAGAAAGTTGTTTTATTCAGTGAGTACATCAATTTTATATCATAACTAACAACATAAAATCATTAAGAAATTTTAGGAGAATAAGTAAAAGTATTTAAAGAAAGAAACTATATGTTTTTTATTATATCGATAGTTTTTCATGGAGCACTTAATCATTTCCTTCAGAACACTAGTGTTATGGGAAACCCTGCTCTACACAAATATCCCAGTAACATAAACAATCAAAATGATAAGAAACAACCTGATACACAATGGGAATGTATCTACTATTGAAGCATATGGAATAAGAGAACTATTAGAATTTGCCATATCATAAATTATTATGAACTGGAGAATAAAATTTGGAAACAGTCTGATGGCATAGAAATGGATAATTGCATTGCAGGCAGAATTGCAGGTTTGTTTATTAATACACTAAAGGAGAAATTATTCAGTCCAAATAGAAAACACAATAAAATTTCTACATAGGTTACCCTAAGGACATAAATGCATATTTGGAACTTTAAGTGTACATCCATACAGACACATAGCCAAACAAATTTCTTAATGTACAAACAGAACATAGCTGGAAATGTTGTAGAGCAGAGACTTTTCTCTGGCTTAGCACAAGGTGTGCAGTAGGAACAACTGCCACCCCATGAAGCCTTTCAGACAAAGAGGGAGTGTCTTAACAAAATAAATTTACTTTTATGGCAGTAGATTCAAACTATATGCAAATTTCCAGTTCATTCGCAGTATCACAAAATTCAATCCACTTAATATTCAGAAAGTTGATAAAATTTACTGTCAATTAAACATTATCAAACTTACTTACTTCCTACAATAGATATGTAGATGACACACTATTACTGGCAAATGGTAATGACAGTGATGTACAAATGATTCAGAAGAAGAAAACAACTCAGTAAACTTTCTAGACTTAACAATAAGTAACAGTAACAACTGCCACAGATCTGAAACTTATGGGAAACCCACCAAAACAGACATCATCACATAAACACACACTCCTGTCATCCTAATTCACATAAATATGCTTTCTTTGCATCAATGGTTAATAGAACCACTATTTTTCCACTTGACACTTGCACAATACAAAAGGAAATACACAGGGCAGCAAAATACCCTCAACACCCCAAGGGTTCTCAGTGTATATGAACAGTGCATACAGTCAACAGCACATGATACATGTAGGGAATAACACTAAAAAGAGAGGAATGAATCACAAATAAACCTCCACTATGTCACAGCACCAAACATTGGGCATACTTCAAGAAAACTGAACAACCTATTTTAAAATATGGAAGTAAAACTAGCATTTCATATCAATTAGAATTTGAAAAAAAAAGTGATCAGGAAAAGCCCAAATCAAAGTTTTATCAAATCTCAGAATTTGCAAAATCTCGTGTGATGATGGCAGATAATTTTACATGAGTCAAACAGATAGGAATTTCAGAATGGGGTTGAAGGAACATGCCTGGGACTCTGTGACCAATCAATCCACATTTTACGCGCACCTACACAACCAAAAACACAAAGCAGAAAAAAATGGAAAATGCAGTGAATATTCCACATAGGGTAACCTGAGGACATAAATGAATATTTTGGAAGAACTTGGAATCTACACTCACACAGACATATACTCAACAAAATTGTTAATGAATAAACAGAACTTAACCAGGAAGCTTTATTGACATCATAAAACAAAAAAGGATAAATTTTGAATGTTTCATGACATACAAAAACAATATAATACTAAACACAAATATCCTCAAAAAAAAAAATAGCTGTACAGTCATTGTAGTATACTTATAATTGCTGATTTTCTGCAAATAAAATTAATTGGAAACATATAAGCATCATCAGAGGACTGCATAGTTTCACAACAATATGTAGTAATAAAAGTTTCTTGGGCTTCCAGCCACATCAAGTGGTTTAAAATGCATGAGCTTTCGGCCGAGTACTCCTAGGCCATTGTCAAGTGTGACTGTCTTCGGGTTGCTGCTAGCATCCTTATATAGCCGTGCTGCCTTCTGTGAGATCACTGGTAGCCACTCTGGCAACATATATGGTAATGTTTGCGTTGTGCAGCCGCCGTGCTCGCTGCAACCACCCGATGGCCAGAGCCAGCACTGTGCTTAGCTGCAGGCCGCCATCTTTATTGAGCATTTTGTCATGAATTTTTATTTCGATTGCTTCTTTTCTTATGTTATCCCTAAAACTGTTAGTCCATCTGATAATAAATGTCTCGTAGAAAACGATACTATGACCATTTTCTAAGACATGCTCTGCTACAGCTGATTTCTCTGAGTACTGTCCTTGATTTCCTCATCTGCCACAAAGCAAATGGGTGTCTCAGCCACAGCATTTACCGCAATCCCACCCGCACAGATTGATATCTGCACACTAACAGTTATCACCATCCGTTGCAGAAACGTTCTGTGTGCATCAAGCCGAAACCATCTCAGATTCACTAAACTTGCCAGAGGAACTGTGTAACTTACGGAAAGTATTCAAGGAAAATGGCTATAACAACTGCCAGATTTCTCAAGGTATCTTTCTGAAAATATGTAAGCAGAAAGACTCAGAGGAGGACTCGAAGAAGTTTGCGTTCTCACCGCTCAGTAACAGGAAAGCTAAGCCGGCTCCTAAAGAGGCATAAAATTGATTTGGTCTTCAGGGCTCTAGCAAAAATTCAACAACTCTTGAGGCCAGTGAAAGACGATGTAGGCCTCAGAACGCCAGGAGTATATAAAATACCATGTGGGTGTGGTCAGTTCAATATTGGATAGACTGTGCGTGCCATTGAGCAGCGCTGTGTAGAATGGGGAGAGATGTTTTAGTCTACGGTACCCAGAGAAATCAGCGGTAGCAAAGTGTAACACGGTCATTGTATTGCATTCGACGAGATATCTATTATCGCATGGACTAACAGTTTTTGGGATAGCACAATAAAAGAAGTGATTGAAATAAAAATTTATGACAAAACGCTCAATAAAGACGGCGGCCTGCAGCTAAGCACAGCGTCAGACCTGGCCATTGGAAGGTTGAAATGGGCGCGGCAGCCGCACAATGCAAACATTACTGTATATGGTGCCGGAGGGGTACCAGTGACGTCACAGAAGGCAGCGCAGCTGTATAAGGATGGCAGCAGCAACCAGAAGACAGTCACCACTTGACAATGGCTGAGGAGTACTCTGCCGAAAGCTCTTGCATTTTAAACTATTTGACGTGGCTGGAAGCCCAAGAAACTTTTATTATCACTAGAGGAGGCTGTCAAATATTAAGTGTTACTATAAAAATGATCACGAACAGATATAAGTGCTGTCATAAATGTAATCACATACAAAAATTATTAGTAGCACAAAATCTGAGAGGTAATTGAAAAGATGCTCTAGGATTCAATATTGTAATACATATCTTAATGTCTCAAACGTAAGGCAAACAGCTACTAACATTTACATAAGCCATGTACTTTATTACACTATATTGAAGGATAAGCTAAAAAAACTTTAATATAGACATAATCCATATGCTCTTGTAAGACAATAATATATTACAGAATATGTTGTAGAACAGCTACCAACAT
Organism: Schistocerca cancellata; assembly: GCF_023864275.1. NCBI lineage: Eukaryota > Metazoa > Arthropoda > Insecta > Orthoptera > Acrididae > Schistocerca > Schistocerca cancellata. Next base: position 1,070,631,544 of record NC_064626.1, read on the forward strand.
AGACGTAAGCAATATATTTTTATCATATAGTATTAAATGAAAAACTGAGCCATCATTGCACTTAAAATAGCAAAAATTGCTGAAATGAGCTCATTGTGATGTAAGTATACTGAATTAAGAGTCAATTGCAGCAGAAACCTGGAAGAATGTATATAATATGTCATATTTGGAAAAGTAAATATTATTTGTTTTTCTGCAAACTGAAAGTTGTTGTTAGATAAAATACACTACGTGCAGTTCAATACTGTACAAGTCCTGACCACACCATTCTAAATACACTGATGAGCAAAAACATTATGACAACCTGCTTAATAGCATGTTGATCCACTTTTAGAAACTACAAAATTTTGTGTAGAGAATATATAGAAGCAAGTGTTTGTGAGCTTAAACTGAATAATGGTAATTTTATAATTGTAATTATGTATAGGTGCCCATTGGGAAATATTCAACTATTTCTGAAAAACTCTGGTTCCTTTTTATGGTATCTGTCGGACAGAGGGAAGCAAATTATTATTTGTGGGGATTTCAGTGTAGATTTTCTGAAAGAGTCTGATACAAAGAATGATCTTGAAGTAATACTGAGTTCTTTCAGTTTGACATCAGTTATTGAGTTCCCTACTCATTTAGCACTGGAAAGCAGCATACTAATAGATAATATTTTCATGACCAAAATATATGTAATCAAATAGATATTTATCCTGTTAAGAATGGTCTTCCTGAATGTGATGAACAGCTAGTGATAGTATATGACATAGCTCCAGACATAAATGCAAAACAGTCCTCCAAAATGGTGCATTCAGTTAACAATTTAATGATTGCAATTTTTAAGGAAAGTTTGCAGCAGTTAGACCATCATGAGGAGTACCGGGAGCCTGATGCTAATGTAAAAAATAACTTATTTCATCGTACATTTGTGAATATTTTTGAAAACAGTTTCCCTAAGAAAACAGTGAACTGCAACATCAAACTGAATGAAAAGTTTATTAACAAAGAGTCAGAAGTGGAAAATATTTTTAATAATCATTTTTAGATGCTGTGGAGCTATATATGGAAGAAGCAACATCTATGCAATTGGATAAAACTGAAATTCTACCTACCTGTCCTGCTGAAGTTAGGAAAATAATAAACTCATTCAAAAGTAAAATCTCACATGGAATTGATGGTATCTCCAACAAAGTAATAAAAGATTGTTCCCAACACACAAGTTGAATTCTCAGCCACATATGTAAAGAAACTGGGCATTTTTCCTGACAGAATGAATTATACTATTGTTAAACCATTGCATAAAAAGGAGGATAGGTCTGATGCCAACAACTAATGCCCAATCTCACTTCTGACAGCTTTGTCCAAAATTCTTGAAAAAGTAATGTGTTTAAAATAACTTCACATATTTGTAAAAGTAAAGTACCAACAAAATGCCAATTTGGTTTTCAGAAAGGCTTTTCAACAGAAATCTGCTTTCACTGAACAAATATTAAATGCTCTGAGTAGCCCGAACATCACCAATTGTGATTTTCTTTGGTCTCTCAAAGGCTTTTGATGCAATCATGGAATTTTTCTAGGCAAGCTTAATGTTGTGTATGAGCTGGACAGTGCACAAGTGGGTTAATTCATATTTAACTGGTAGAGTACAGAAGGTTGAAATAAACAGCTCACATAATCTGCAAAAATCAGCAGATTCCTCAAACGAGGTATCAAGAATGGGGTCCCACAAGGTTCAATCTTGGGTCCCTTATTGTTCTAATGTATATTTATGACTTGCCACTCTATATTCATGAACATGCAAAGCTAATTCTTTTTGCTGATGATAAAATTATACTAATCACACCCAAAAAACAAGACTTTGCAGAGGAAATTGTAAATAATGTCTTTTAGAAAATTATTAAGTGTTTCTCTGCAAATTGACTCTCATTAAATTTTGATAAAATGTAGTATATAGAGTTATGTACAGTAAGTGACACAACTCCATTAATAAATGTAGAGTTTGAACAGAAGTCTGTAGCTAGGGCAGAATATTTCATATTTTCGGGTGTGTGCATTGATGAGAGATTGAATTGGAAGAACCACATTGATGATCTGCTGAAACGATTGTTGGGGTTATTGCAAATTTTGGTGATAAACATATAAGTAAATTATTCATTCACTGCTTTCATATGGCATCATATTTTGGAGTAATTCATCATTAAAGAAAAAAGTATGCATTGCACAAAGGCGTGTAATCAGAATAATAGTTGGAGCCCAGCCGAGATCATCTCGCAGACATTTATTTTGAGAACTAGGGATATTCACAGTAGCTTCACAATATTACTTACGAAATTTGTTATTAATTACCCACCCCAATTCAAAAGCAATAGCAGTGTACATAGCTACAACACGAGGAGAAAGACTGATCTTCTCCACTTTGAGTTAAATCTAACTTCGGCACAGAAAGGGGTGAATTATGCTGCCACAAAAATCTTTGATCACTTACCAAATAGCATCAAAAGTCTGATAGATACCCAGCCATAATTTAAAAACAAACAAATTAAAAGAATTTTTGAATGGCCACTCCTTCTACTCAATAGATGAAGTTTCAGACATAAATTAATCTTTAAAAAAGGTAAAAAGAAAAACACTTTAATTATGACATGCAAAGGAACCTTTTGTTAAATTGACACATTCCACATAATTATAAAGTGTCATAGTTATGATCTATGGAACAACTATTAGTCTAATCTAATCTAATCTTTAAAAGTAATGCAGCAGCAGTTCTGCATATCATGGATTTGAAACGTCCTTGTGTCACCACATGTCTACACACAGGTCATGCAATTCCCATAAATTATGGACTGGTGAACAACAAGTTTGTTTGCGTGGGCATCATGCACAGCAAGCACAGAAATATTAGTTTTGTAAATAAAAAACACCTTTTTCTTGCAGTAATGTACTTTATTTGTTCCAAAGCATTTGATCTTTTACTTTGACATCTTCAGTATCATCTAGAATGGTATGGTTTTGTTTTGTTGTGCACTATTTGTAGTTTAGAGAATAGTTTGTGTCTTACTTTTTATGTAAATACTTGATTACTTACAGTTATTCAATTTTCGGATGGCATCTGCATTTCCTCTCATTAGGCCTCATGCTGGAGGTCGCACGTTAACTTCACTTATGAAATGGAAGCACATTTTCCTGTTATGAATTTTGCTGTTCATAATTTTCATGTTATTTGTGCTAACAGCTGTGAAGCACTATTATTCTTCTGTCACTAGCTGCAAGCATTTTACCAAAAACTAGGATTTAAAGTTGTAACTAGTGTGTGTGTTCACTGTATCTCTCTTCTTGTTTCATTTATTTATGTACATGTTGCCAACCCAACAAAGTACATGCTGAAAACTAACATCTGTTCATTTCGGTTCTCATTGCATCTGTGTGTGTGTGTGTGTGTGTGTGTGTGTGTGTGTGTGTGGGTGCGCACGTGTGAAAGGAGGGAGGGAGGTGGATTTTTTTTTAGGGGGGGGGGTAGTGAGGGCAAGTCGTAAAAAGTTGAGTGTGGATGTAACCTAGTAATACAAATAGGGTTTCTAGTTGACTGATCAAGTATACATAACGAATAACTCATTGTTTACATGAGTAGATACTATAGTAGAATAACAACTCAAATCAGCTGAACACCAGAAATTTCTACAGCTTGCCGTGATTACAAAAACACAAACACAAAGAAAACAGTAAGAGAGACAAAGTGAACACACACTAGTTACACCTTTAAATCACAGTTTCTAGTAAAATGTATACAGCTTGTGACAAAAGAATGATAGTGCTCTACAGCAGCTAGTACAAAGAACACTGAAACTGTGAAGAAAACAAGTTCATAACCTGAAAATGTGCTTATGTTTTGTAAGTGAAGTTACAGTGCAACCTCCAGCTTGTTATCAGATGAGAGGAAATGCAGGTGCCAACCAAAAACTCAAAAAACTGTAAGTAATCACTTCTTTACATAAAAAATAAGAGGTGAACGGTTTTACAATCAGTAAATACGGCAAATTGAAATAAGAGTGAATCATTCAAGATACCATGGAAGATGACTTAAAGTAAAAGGCAAAACATGACAGGAACAAATAAAGTACAATGCAGCAGGAAAAAGATGTTCTTTTATTTATGAAACAAATATATGATGGGGGTTTGTGGGTGTGGTGCTACTGCCCAATAGTGTCCCAGGTGAGTCCCTTCTGGGTCAGAGCAGATGAATTTGGTGGCCAAGACATCCATATGAGTTCACTACAATGTTCCTCAAACCACTATAGCATGATTCTGGACTTGGACACAGACAGTTATTCTGCTGGAAGATTCCATCACCATGAAGGGGTGCAGGTTGTCGACAGTAGTGTTCATGTAGTCCATAGTTGTCATGATGCCTTTAATTACTACCACAGGTCCCATGGAAGCCCAGATGGATGTTCCCAGTAGCATAATAGTTCCGCCACAGATCTGCATCCACGGTGTGTATCCATTTCCCTGGGTGACAGCGTATCTGCTCACAACCATCATTCTGGTGTAACAAGCAACATTATTCAATTGACCAGCTGAACACGTTTTCATTGATCCAAGGTCCAATCTCAATGATCCAGTAGCCACTGGAGTTGTAATGGATGATGATGCTGTGTCAATACAGGAACATGTATGGGTCACCTGTTGCAGAGTCCCATGTTCAACAATGTGCACTGAATAGTGTGCTCTGAAACCTTTGTACCTGCACCACCTTGTACTGTGACATCATATCTACTACAGATTGCCACCTATCCTCCTTTACAGAATGGGCATGGACATGAAACTGTTGAAAAAGTGACTTAATTTTCTTGTTTTCTTTGACTAATGGTCTCTGTCATCATATTCTGAGGTAACTCATCTCTGAGGAAAACGGTGTTTGTTCCACAGAAATATGCAATAAGGATAACATGCAGTGTCCACTCTAGAACCTTTGTAAACAGCTCTTTATGCAGTTAGCTATTCTGACAACAGCCTCACTGTATTTTAATCTCTTATGAAGTTTGTTGTCAAGAACCAATCACAATTTCATAACAACAGTAACAGTCATAAACATAATAGTAGAAGTAAAATTGATTTACGCTATACGTCACTCATCCTTAGTGTGTCACAGAAGGGAATTAGTTTATCAGCCCTAAAAGTCTTTGAACACAGTGTGTGATTTTTCTTTTTTTTGTGAAGGGTCAGTTTGTTGGCAAATTTTCTGCTGAGAAGATGAGCTATAACTGTAATAAATTCATTGAATATGCAAATAATTGGTTAACTAACTGAAAGTATTGTGAATTATTTGCGTTCGAAGTAAAGGTCTGTCAGGATTGTACTTGACTTGGTGCAAGTTTAGTTCTATTGTATTATCTCTTTGGTACATGAAACCTTATGAAAGAATACATATTATATGAAATAGACATCAAAACACCAGTAGACAAACATGCAGAGTCTAAAATATCACCATAGTTAATAGAAAATAGTCCTTTGTGACTGAAGGGGAATTTTATATGTATTTTTATTGGAGTTACTATGATCACACTTGATTTTATAAATACACTAACATACGAAACTGAAATTTCCTTGTCTCTTTTATAGAATTTAATTTCAGTCTATGTAACTGTAAATGTATGGATGTCACTAAATTTCCTTATGATTACTGTATCTTGTTTTTATAGGTGAATGTGGTGTTAAGACTTCATAGTATCAAGCCTCACTGGATGTTTGCATTAGACAATCTTGTACGTAATGCTGTTCAAGCAGCTATAACAGTCATGTCACCAGGTGAGATGATTATATTTCTCTAAACCATAATTGATGCAGAAAATGCCATACTTGTGAAATGTAAATACAGTTACTAAGTTATGCCAAAGAAGGAATGTTGTTGTTACTATTAACAGATGTGTATGGGTATTGATTGTATTGTAGCAGCTTAAATGTGATTTATTTTTGTATTAGCTTTGCAGGATTTCCAGTCTATTTTTTGTAATCCCCGCCCCCCTCCTATCCCTTCTCTCTCTCTCTCTCTCTCTCTCTCTCTCTCTCTGAAATTGTACTTATGAATTTTTCTAATGAGCATATTTTCATACTTGTCAGATATTCCCCAGTCTTTCTGTTTCTGATTTCCCATATGTGCGGACGTAGTTGTATTCTAAAGACAAGAGACTTGGGATTTTCTGTTTTCTGTGTACTCTATCTTCACCTCAATTTTTTGAATGACAGTACCAATACAGTCTGCCACAACACATAATACAATATCAATAAGAAAAAGTAAGGGAACAAAATGTTAACATGTCTCATATGTTCATTACAGTGCATCTTGTACTAAAGAGTAAAATATGCCATTTCAAGATCCATAGCTGCCAAGGGGAAGAAATCACTGTTACTCTTGTGCCAGAGGAGGCACAAGGTGCAGGATTTTCTACTGATGAAAGAACTGTTTAGTGTATTTCCAAAGTAAAGTCATTGTTTGTTTGTCCAGTTATGGGCCCACTTCTTATTACAATTCATAAGCAGGCATATGTTAATTCTATTGAATTAATATTGGACTTCAATTTACGCAATAATTTAAGTGTTGAATATTTTAGCTGTATATTCTGCTTTTCCTGCAATTTTTATGTTTGTAGTTATAAACCAGTTGTAAAATATGTTCCTTAATTGATTAAAAGAATGTTTGATGCTTCAGTTTAACTAGAATCTGAGATTTGATAATAAGTATACTTAATTTTTATTTACATTCTTATAACCTTTTATTTGCACTCTTATAACCAGATGTTAATTTTAATCCCCTTCCTCACTGACTGAAGCGTAATTAAAGTGTTGCAGATGTAAAATGCTATTATTTGCTTCTGTATCCCCCCCCAGAGCTCGGTGCCAACTTGGCAGGTCAGGATAATCGTGAACAAAGTGTACCTGATGGACCTGATGGAAGCTCCACATCTGGCATGTCAACCGTTAACTCGGTGAAATCACAGAAAACTGTCGACAGCCTCTCCAATTCAGCCAAGTTCCGCCTGGAGTACCGAGAGCAGCTTGGTGTCCTGCGCTCAGAAAACTTGAGATTACTGCAAGAATTAGTGGACAGCCAGAAATCCTACCAGACACTGTTGCGGCAGGCCTTAGAAGATCATCGTTTGCAGTTGGCATTACTCTCTCAGACTGTGCAGCAGCTGAACCTTGTGTCATCATGCACTTGCCAATCACATGCTGATACAGGGTAAGAGGGAGAGGCTCTTGAGCATTTTATGAAATAGTTGAAGGTACATTGGTGACAAAATTACTGCTTATTCGCCATTGTATTGAAGGGAAAGTCACTTGAGAAAACTATAAACCAGAGGCAGAATGGTTTGCAATAAGTTACCTTCAGGAGATGAAAATCTAATATTGCTGATAGACACATTTAAAAGCGAAAAAACTGTTCCTAGTTTCTAGAACTGTTGGTTTCCTCTTAAGGGTGGAGGGAGGGACATGTTGGGGAAGGTTAGAAAGGAGGGAAAGAGCAGTAAGACTCCAGGGTCAGAGGGACTACTTGTTGTGAGGACAGGGAGAAACAGAAATCATATTTAACGTCCCCTACCCATCTGTTCTAAACTTCCCCTGCCTTCCTGTCTCCCACTTGAGGAAGGAATTAATTATTTCAAAAGTTTTTCTTTTATTTTATTTTTTAGTTCCATTTTTTAAACGTGTCTATTTGTAGCCCAAAAATTTCACTTCGTGGGCGTTAATACTGGCGAGCTGTTCTGTCTCTGTATGAATTCACTATCATTTTTTTTTCCATTTGTCATATTGTTGTTATCACTCATTCCTGTACTTATCCTTAAAGTATATGCGAAATACTTGCTTTTAATCACTAAGATACCGAAGATGATTACTCATACAAGCCGTATGTAAATAATTAGCAGGTTCATATTTGTTGTTGTCAGAGGGCAGTACTTTTGGTATACTGACTTAGTTGTTCCTGTTTCTGCTGTTAATAAGAATAGTTTTAGAGAGGTAGCATATTCTTTCTTCAAACTGGCCATGTACCTCTACTGGGATAATTCTGCCTGCTCATATTGTGACCCTAGTAGCCCCCTTTCTCCCCTCCCCACCTCCCACCTCCTCCCTCCCTCTACTCCTACTCCTCCTACACCACATTTTTCTTCTTCTTTGTATGATTATTATTTCTATTTTTCTCAGACCTTAGGTCTGGTTAAAAATGGAAAGTGATGCGGACCTTGATCAAGCGTGATTCCCTTTTAACTGTATGGTATATGTTACATTGTATTTAAAAACAAAGATGATGTGACTTACCAAATGAAAGTGCTGGCAGGTCGACAGACACACAAACAAACACAAACATACACACAAAATTCAAGCAAACTCTTTGCCTTTACAAATGTCTGCTTGTGTCTGTGTATGTGTGGATGGATATGTGTGTGTGTGCGAGTGTATACCTGTCCTTTTTTCCCCCTAAGGTAAGTCTTTCCGCTCCCGGGATTGGAATGACTCCTTACCCTCTCCCTTAAAACCCATATCCTTTTGTCTTTCCTTCTCCTTCCCTCTTTCCTGACGAGGCAACCGTTGGTTGCGAAAGCTTGAATTTTGTGTGTATGTTTGTGTTTGTTTGTGTGTCTGTCGACCTGCCAGCACTTTCATTTGGTAAGTCACATCATCTTTGTTTTTAAATATATTTTTCCTTCGTGGAATGTTTCCTTCTATTATAACCATTACATTGTATTTAGGAATTTTCGGGTTATTGAACATGTATCAATAATTACGGATTTCTGTAGTTGTGTATATATACGTTTGGATGTAGCTGTATTGTGTTGATGTACTGGTGGATATTGTGTGGTATGACTCCTGTAGTTGATAGTATAATCGGTATAATGTCAATTTTGTCCTGATGCCACATGTCCTTGACTTCCTCAGCCAGTTGGATGTATTTTTCAATTTTTTCTCCTGTTTTCTTCTGTATATTTGTTGTGTTGGGTATGGATATTTCGATTAGTTGTGTTAATTTCTTCTTTTTATTGGTGAGTATGATGTCAGGTTTGTTATGTGGTGTTGTTTTATCTGTTATAATGGTTCTGTTCCAGTATAATTTGTATTCATCATTCTCCAGTACATTTTGTGGTGCATACTTGTATGTGGGAAAGTGTTGTTTTACTAGTTTATGTTTTATGGCAAGTTGTTGATGTATTATTTTTGCTACATTGTCATGTCTTCTGGGGTATTCTGTATTTGCTAGTATTGTACATCCACTTGTGATGTGATCTACTGTTTCTGTTTGTTGTTTGCAAAGTCTGCATTTATGTGTTGTGGTATTGGGATCTTTAGTAATATGCTTGCTGTAATATCTGGTGTTTATTGTTTGATCCTGTATTGCAATCATGAATCCTCCCGTCTCACTGTATATATTGCTTTTTCTTAGCCATGTGTTGGATGCGTCTTGATCAATGTGTGGCTGTGTTAGATGATACGGGTGCTTGCCATGTAGTGTTTTGTTTTTCCAATTTACTTTCTTCGTATCTGTTGATGTTATGTGATCTAAAGGGTTGTAGAAGTGGTTATGAAATTGCAGTGGTGTAGCCGATGTATTTATATGAGTGGTTGCTTTGTGTAGTTTGCTAGTTTCTGCTCGTTCTAGAAAGAATTTTCTTAAATTGTCTACCTGTCCGTAATGCAGGTTTTTTATGTCGATGAATCCCCTTCCTCCTTCCTTTCTGCTTAATGTGAATCTTTCTGTTGCTGAATGTATGTGATGTATTCTATATTTGTGGCATTTGGATCGTGTAAGTGTATTGAGTGCTTCTAGGTCTGTGTTACTCCATTTCACTACTCCAAATGAGTAGGTCAATATTGGTATAGCATAAGTATTTATAGCTTTTGCCTTGTTTCTTGCTGTCAATTCTGTTTTCAGTATTTTTGTTAGTCTTTGTCTATATTTTTCTTTTAGTTCTTCTTTAATATTTGTATTATCTATTCCTATTTTTTGTCTGTATCCTAGATATTTATAGGCATCTGTTTTTTCCATCGCTTCTATGGAGTCACTGTGGTTATTCAATATGTAATCTTCTTGTTAGGTGTGTTTTCCCTTGACTGTGCTATTTTTCTTACATTTGTCTCTTCCAAAAGCCATATATATATCATTGCTGAATACTTCTGTTATCTTTAGTAATTGGTTGAATTGTTGATTGGTTGCTGCCAGTAGTTTTAGAGCATCCATGTATAGCAAATGTGTGATTTTGTGTGGGTATGTTCCAGTAATATTATATCCATAATTTGTATTATTTAGCATGTTGGATAGTGGGTTCAGAGCAAGACAGAACCAGAAAGGACTTAATGAGTCTCCTTGGTATATTCCACGCTTAATCTGTATTGTCTGTGATGTGATATTATCTGAATTTGTTTGGATATTAAGTGTGGTTTTCCAGTTTTTCATTACTATGTTTAGGAACTGTATCAATTTAGGATCTACTTTGTATATTTCCAATATCTGTAGTAACCATGAGTGGGGTACACTATCAAAAGCTTTTTGGTAATCAATGTCTGCGTAGTGTAGCGACCTTTGTTTAGTTTTAGCTTGATATGTCACCTCTGTATCTATTATCAGTTGCTCTTTACATCCTCGTGCTCTTTTGCAGCAGCCTTTTTGTTCTTCATTTATAATTTTGTTCTGTGTTGTATGTGTCATTAATTTCTGTGTAATGATTGAAGTTAATGTTTTGTAGATTGTTGGTAGGCATGTTATGGGGCGATATTTAGCTGGGTTTATTGTGTCTGCTTGATCTTTAGGTTTCAGATAGGTTATTCGATGTGTAAGTGTATCAGGGAATGTGTATGGGTCTGCAATGTAACTGTTAAATAATTTAGTTAGATGTGAATGTGTTGAGGTGAATTTCTTTAGCCAGAAATTTGCTATTTTATCATTTCCAGGGGCTTTCCAGTTGTGTGTAGAATTAATTGCTCGGGTGACTTCATGTTGCAAAATTATCACTTCAGGCATTTGTGGTATCATCTTGTATGAGACTGTTTCTGCTTGTATCCACCATGCATGTCTATTATGTTGTACCGGGTTTGACCATATGTTGCCCCAGAAGTGTTCCATGTCTGTTATGTTTGGTGGATGGTCTATTTTAATGTATGTGTTATCTATTGTCTGGTAAAATTTCTTTTGGTTTGTGTTGAATGTTTGGTTTTGTTTCCTTCTATTTTCACTTTTTTTGTATCTTCTAAGTTGTTTGGCCAATGCTTGTAATTTCTGCTTCTTTTCATCTAATTGCTCTATTGCTTCTTGTTGTGAGATTTTACCTAACCTTTTTCGTTTTTTGTCTGATATTTCATTTCTTATAAATTGTGTTAGCTTCCGATGTCTTTTCTCAGTTTTTCTATTCTGATCTGTAGCCTGTGTTGCCATGCTGGTTTTGTGGGTTTCTTCTGTGTGTTGGTTGGTTCTGATCTCTGCCTAGTGTGTATATTTAGTGTAGTGAGTGATCCTACATAAACCAGTAGTTGTAACTCTTCCATAGTTGTATTTTCATTTATTTTGTTGTATATGATTGTGCTGATAGTTGTTATTGTTGTTTTGACTTGTGTGTTATTTGGTGGTCTATGCAAGAATGGTCTAATGTCTGTATTTGTGTCTTTGTATTCTATATATGTCAACTGAAATTTTTCTTCTATATCTAACATGTGTGTCACTTCATGTTCTATTTGTGCTTGTTCTGGTGGCTGTCTTAAGATTTCGTTTTCCTCTGATTGTTTAATTGATGCATTTTGTTCTTTGTTTGTTTTCTCTGGGATGTTTGAGTCAGTTACTGTATTTTCTTCTTCTTCTAATTGCACATTATTTTGTTCCAGTATTTGTTGTACTTGTTGTTTGATGTTTTCTAATTCTGACTGGGGTATCCTGTTATTTTTTATTATTACACAGACCTGATCAGCTAGTCGTCATTCTGTTAAAAATTTTAATTCTGGGTATCTGGTAATAAATGTTGTGTATACTTGTGATCTGTATCCAGTTGTGTTGGTTCCTAGGTTTGTTGCTTGGTAATAACAGAACATGAGGTGTCGATTAACTTCATCTGACCATCTCATCCTCTGTCTTTGTTTTCCTTCTAGGGTGGTTGCAGGAAGCATATCCTGCAAAACACCTCTATTTGAATTTAAATCATTTTCCAGTTGGCTAGCAGTGTCATTACCATTGTGGACGGGCATAGGGTTCAAGCGTCGACCCGACCATGACGGCGCTTGTCCAAGGCTTCTTTAGTTCTGTCCTGAACCAAGTAATCACACTAAAAGGGGGGTTAGCCCTATTAGTGGTTTGTTCTTTTTGTCGCCTTTTACGACTGGCAGAACATACCGGAGGCCTATTCTTTTCCCGCGCCTCCACGGGATTTATTATTATTATTATTTCTATTATTTCTCCTCCCCCTTTACTGGAGACTTTGCCATTGTATTTTTAATGTAAGCAGAGGACATTTTTAAAATGGTGAGAGTGCCGGTGTATATAGTATAAAGCACTTCAAAATGAAAAGCAAATCTCATAGTAGGTAGCAGTACTATTATTATTATTATTATTATTATTATTATTATTATTACTTCACCTTTGTCCCACTCCTGTGCAAGGTTGGCTTGATTATGAACGGAATTGGCATTGTTAATTTAAGGTGTGGCTGGATACCCTTCTTGCTGTGACCTCATTACCCACTGGGATGGAATGTGTGTCCCTCAACTGTCTGCATATAGTATTGTTGGTGTGAAAGAGTGTAAAAGTTTTCTAAATGTCTGCAAATTGTGTAACTGAGTTGGGACTCGAGGTACCATCCTGGTATTTTACCTATTCAGTTGTGGGAAACCACCTAACAACCACATCCAGGCTAGCCGGCACACTGCCCGTTGTTGTTAATCAGCCAGGTGGATTCAATCCGGGGCCAGCGCATTACCCCTGTTTCGGAGCAGCACTTTAACACGTACTGCTGTTGAGGTGGGTAGAGTAGGTAGCAGTATGGACAATTTAATATGATAATGGCAGGTCCTGGGTAGAATGTAAGTAATGAAAATACTTGAGGCAGTTATGAAGTTGAGGCTGTCAACAGGCTTATAAACCAGATCAAAAGCGTTACTAGGCTTTCGGACAGTGTCCTCCTTCAGCCAAGTTTTGGAGAAAACACACACACAGGGTTATATGGTTATCATATCCCCACCCCTCTCCACTCTCTCCTCATGTGCCAACTACATTGTATGACTGCTGCAGCTCAACTGGGGTGAGGGCTTGTGTCAGCTGGAGTGGGCAGCGATATAAAGAAGGTGAGGAGAGGGTGAGCATTAGAGGGAATGATGATTGATTGCTGGGAGGTAGAAATTATATGTGGATTGTGTAGGGCATTGTACCAGTGAGCTCCCTCAGGTATAGCAGGGAGAGTTGTGTGAGCCACATAATGAACTGGAGGAGTGGTTTGAGTAGGAGAGATAGAACAGAGGAAGGAGGAGGCCGCAAAGAAGAGGTTGTGAGGATGGACTGAATAAAGTCGAGGGCTTAGGAACGAATGTGGACAGAGGCTAGTGGAGATAGAGACCAAAAGTATTGTGTTGTAAGGACAGTTTCCATGTACATAATCCAGAGAAACTGATATTAGGGCAGAGGATGTAGAGGACACAGTTTGTGAAGCAACCATTGAAGTCCTCACACCGTCTTATCACCACGTGGATTTCTACTTGCCACTGTTGACACAATTTTCCTCTTCCCCCTTGCCCATGGCCTTGCTGTTGTTGAACACTACCTCGACCAATATCCTACTGACTCTGAAGTCGCATCTCATTCTGTATTCACCTGAAAAGCTGCAGCCTTATCACAACTACATCTGCTTTAAGGAGATGATATAGAAACAAGGCTGCCTTGTTGAAAAACACTTATTTCTAGCTTCCATAGCTTGGATTGGAATATCCTTTTATTTTTTATTTTTCACTGAGGCCATGTTTTGGCTGTGTAGCCATTTTAAAGTGTATGAAATAAATACCACATGTAATATTATTGAAGTACAAACAACCATTAGCTACGTAATTCACAAGATAAAAATTAAAATAAAATTTAATAAACTTTATGTGGTATGACCTGTCAAACAGAATATTTGGGTTACAGTGAAACTTACATCAGTCAAACATTGCTAAAATACATGTGGGGTGGCCTAGTAATGGACTAAAGTACACATGTAAAATTAACATATGATAGTGGATAACATCACATAATATAAATCTTACTACAGTACCTGACTTCAAAATAAACAGGGTACCAAGTGTGTTTCAGATATGCACTGATGAATCAAGATATTATGACCACTGCCCACCATGAGACTGAATGCCTGCTGGTGGTGTTGTGGGCACATGATGTAGTAAGGAACGAATATAAGTGGAAAAGAGACAGATAGGCAGTCATTAAAGCGAAGATACAGGTCGCAGATACAGAAATCCACAACTAAAATAAGGAATTAGAATTATATTAATACCTTGAGCTGCGGATGGGCGTTAATATATATCAACAGGGACAGGTGAAAATGTGTGCCCCAACTCAGACTCGAACCCGGGATCTCCTGCTTACATGGCAGACGCTCTACCCATCTGAGCCACCGAGGGCACAGAGGATAGCGCAACTGCAGTGACTATCTCGCGCACGCCTCCCGCGAGACCCACATTCTCACCTCGTATGTCCACGCACTACATTCGTAGTGTCCTGCCCCAACACACACATTACTCATCGAAGACATTCTTACCAAGTCCCGTAAGAGTTCTGGGAATATGTGTGCATCCGCACAGAAGAAGGAGGTCATGGCCGGTGTTGCCAGAATGATATACTTATATGGATATGGTGTCTGTTCTTTCGGACATGTCCGAAAAACCACACACCATTAATGACCTGCAGTCGTCTAGAATTAAATTAGAATTATATTAAACCTTCAGCTGCTGATGGGCGTTGATATATATCAACGGGGACCGGTGAAAATGTGTGTCCCAACCGGGACTCGAACCCGGGATCTCCTGCTTACATGGCAGGTCATTAATGGCGTCTGTTCTTTCGGACATGTCCGAAATGACAGACACCATATCCATATAAGTATATCATTCTGGCAACACTAGCCATGACTTCCTTCTTCTGTGCGGATGCACACATATTCCCTGAACTCTTACGGGACTTGGTTAGAATGTCTTCCACAAGTAATGAGTGTGTTGGGGTTGGACACTATGAATGTATTAATGTAGTGTGTGGACACACAAGGTGAGAATGTGGGTCTTGTGGGAGGTGTGCGCGAGATAGTCCCTGCAGTCGCGCTATCCTCTGTGTCCTTGGTGGCTGGATAGAGTGTGTGCCATGTAAGCAGGAGATCCCAGGTTCGAGTCCCGGTCAGCCACACATTTTCATCTGTCCCCGTTGATATATATCAACGCCCATCAGCAGCTGACGGTATTAATATAATTCTAATTTCATTCTAGACAGCTGCAGGTCATTAATGGCGTCTGTTCTTTCAGACATGTCCGAAAGAACAGACACCATATCCATATAACTAATATGAGGAGTTTTGACAAAGTACATATTGTTGTGGCGCTGCGGCTGGAAACAAGAATCTTTGAAACAGCAGAGCTGGTCACATGTTGGCGTACTACTGTCATGAGCACCTATGGAAATTGGTTGAAAGATAGTGAAATAATGAGTAGGCCATATGGCATTGGACAACCACGGCTCATCACAAAACATAGAGGCCAGAGGATGCCCACTGTGTGATCCATGAAGACTGCGATTTGTGGCAGATCCGATGAAAGGGTACAATCCTGGTATAGGTACAAGTGTTTCACAGCATGCCATTCAAAGGACGTTGTTGAACATGTAGCACCACGTCACACCATCCGAATGTGTTCCTGTGTTGACCCAATGACATTGTCATCTATGAGTGGTCACCGCATCACTGAGTTTTCATTGTGGATCAAAAGGAACATGTTGCCCATCAAATGAATCACATTTCTTGTTGCACCAGGTTGATGGTTGGATCCTTACATGCCATCATCCAGGTGAGTGGGTGCACGAAACATGCACTGCATAACAGATGCAGGCCGGTGAGGGTAGAACTCTGCTGTGGGGTACATTGAGTTGGGCTTCCATGGGATCTGTTGTTGTAATCTAAGGCATAGTGACAGCAGTGAACTACAGTAACATCTTCCAGAAGGATAACTGTCTTTGTTGTGCTACATTGGTTTGAGGCGCATTATAGTGAAATCACATAGATGTCTTGGCTAGCAAATGTGCCTGATCTGTATCCACTGGAACACATATCAGGTGCAGCTGCATGCCCGTAAACTACCATTCCATAATTTGCGGTAATTGCTTGACCTGTGCATAGACATTTGGTGCCACATACTCTGGAATCCTGTCAAGGACTTATAGGATCTGTGCCAAGCAGAATCTCTGTTTACTGTGTTTGAAAAGTAGAACAACGTGGTATTAAACAGGAAGTCATAATGTTTTGGCTCATCGGTGTATTTGACAGGGAACAGTCTCGATAGGGACGGGGAATAAGATGTCAGTGGTGACTTGGTTAAGATAGCTACTCAAACTGGTGGCACTAATGTGCATTTCGTGCAACTGTTTCAGCGTCATGATCGGCCTCACCTTAATGCGGCTGTTAGGCGCGTTAATGTGGGGCTGGGGAGGGCATTGATGGCGGAGGGCATGGATCACATCTCAGTGGTGCCAGTTGGGTCTATCAGTAGATGGGGTTTCACTAGGCATTGCCTGCACCTCAATAGGTATGGGAAGGGGAGGCTGGCTAAGCTTATAGGTGACAGTGTAGTGGGGGGTGGTGGTGGTGGTGGTGGTGGTGGTGGTGGTGGTGGTGGTGGTGGTGGTAGTGGTATCACTCATGGAAAAATTCCTGTAGTAGTTGGTGTTAGAGCTGCACCTTTTTTAGACTGAAGTCAGCTGATAGGTATACCTGCTTAAAGGAAGTGCCTCTAACTAAGGGCTCACCTCCAGAGGATGTATTGTTTCCAAGTAGAGAAGGAATTAGCATATTTCATCAAAATATAAGAGATATTAGAGATAAAGTTAGTGAACTGCTAATAGATGTTAACTCTGAAATTATTGGTATATCAGAGCACTACTTAAATAATTTTATAATTCAGAGGCTTCCTTTACCAGACTACAGATTAGCTGGCTGTTTCTCAAGTAGTTCCTTGCGGGGTGGGGGAGTGGCTCTGTACATAAAAAAACAGTATTTCATTTGAGTCCATAGATGTATCACGACACTACACTGAACAAATATTTGAAAGTTGTGCAGCATTAGTTGAATTTGGTGAAACTAAACTTCTAATTGCTGTTGTTTATAGGTCCCCTAACTGCGACTTCAGAGCATTTTTGCTTAAGCTAGAGAGGGTTCTTGATTCACTTTGTAGGAAGTACCAGAAAGTAGTTATATGTGGTGACTTCAATATTAATTTTGTACATGTTTGTGCAAGAAAAAGGATGTTGGTAGATCTCC
Organism: Schistocerca cancellata; assembly: GCF_023864275.1. Classification (NCBI taxonomy): domain Eukaryota; kingdom Metazoa; phylum Arthropoda; class Insecta; order Orthoptera; family Acrididae; genus Schistocerca; species Schistocerca cancellata. The sequence goes on from NC_064626.1 coordinate 1,070,649,057, forward strand.
TAAATTCATATGATCTGATGCAAACTGTGTTTTTTCCAACTAGGGTGCAGGGGAACAGTAGCACAGTCATAGACAATATTTTTATTCATTCTTCATTACTAGATGGGCATTCTGTTAGTAAAAGGGTGAATGGCCTTTCAGACCATAACACACAAATTTTAACACTAAAAGGTTTTTGTACTCAAACCAATGTCATATTTAATTACAAACTACGTAGGAAAGTTAATCCAACAGCAATAGAGAGTTTTTTAAAACTTGTCAAGGAACAAAAGTGGCAAGATGTTTATAGTGCCGATAATATAGATGATAAATACAATGCTTTCCATAACACATTTCTCATGCTCTTTGAGAGTTGCTTTCCATTAGAACATTCTAAACGGGGTACTAGCAGTAATGGACAGCCCGGTTGGCTGACTAGTGGGGTAAGGATATCATGTAGAACAAAGTGGGAATTATATCAAAATGTTAGAAGTAGTCACAATCAAGCTACAGTAGCCCATTACAAACAGTATTGTAAGGTGCTTAAAAATGTTATTAGCAAGGCAAAAAGTATGTGGTATGCAAATAGAATAGCTAATTCACAGGATAAAATTAAAGCCATATGGTCAGTTGTGAAGGAAGTGTCTGGTCAGCAGCACAAGGTTGATGATATAAAGTCAGTTCGCAGTCATAATATTTCTGTTACTGATAAATCAGATATATGTACAGTATTTAACAACCATTTTCTGAGCATTGCTGGTGAATTAAATAAAAATTTAGTTTCAACAGGAAAGCATATAAATTTCTTAGCAAGTGCCTTTCCGAGATTGACGTCTGAAATACTCCTCTGTGATACAGACAAGACGGAGATTGAGTCGATAATTAAATCACTGAAGACTAAGGACTCTCATGGTTATGATGGAGTGTATAGTAGAATATTAAAGTACTGTACTGCACATGTTAGCCCTGTATTTAGCCACATTTGTAATTTTTCCTTTAGGAATGGTCAGTTTTCCTGAGCGATTAAAGTACTCAGTAGTAAAGCTGCTTTATAAAAAGGGAGAAAGGGATAATGTAGATAATTTTAGACCTATTTCTATGCCATCAACATTTGCAAAAGTTATCGAAAACGCTGTGTATGTAAGGTTAATTGATCATTTTATATCACGCGATTTGCTATCAAATGTATAGTTCGGCTTTAGAAGTCGTTTGACAACTGAAAATGCCATATTCTCTTTTCTCTGTGAGGTACTGGATGGGCTAAACAAAAAGTTTCGAATGCTTGGCGTATTTTTTGATTGTGTTGACTGTGTTGATCTCACAATATTGCTCCAGAAGTTGGACCATTACGGAATAAGGGGAGTAGCTCACAATTGGTTCACCTCTTACTTTAGCAACAGGCAGCAAAAGGTCATTATTCACAATGTTGATAACGGCTGTGATGTGGGATCTGAGTGGGGTACTGTCAAGTGGGGGGTGCTCCAGGGATCAGTGTTGGGGCCGCTCCTGTTCCTTATTTATATAAATGATATGCCCTCCAGTATTATGGATAACTCTAAAATATTTCTGTTTGCTGATGACACTAGCTTGGTAGTAAAGGATGTTGTGTGCAACATTGACTCGGTTTCAAGTAGTGCAGTACATGACCTCAGTTCATGGCTTGTAGAAAATAAACTAACGTTAAATCACAGTAAGACTCAGTTCTTACGGTTTCTAACACACAATTCAACAAAACCTGACGTTTTAATCTCACAGAACGGGCTTATGATTAGTGAAACTGAACAGTTCAAATTCCTGGGTGTTCAGATAGATAGTAAGCTGTCGTGGAAAGCCCACATTCAGGATCTTGTTCAAAGACTTAATACTGCCATTTTCACTATTCAAACGGTATCGAAAGTGAGTGATACTTCGACAAGTAAATTAGTCCACTTTGCTTATTTTCATTCACTTCTGTCGTATGGTATTATGTTTTGGGGTAACACTTCCCATTCTAGAAGGATATTTTTGGCTCAGAAACGGGCGGTTCGGGCAATAAGTGGTGTGAGTTCACGAACCTCTTGTCGACCTCTGTTCACGAGTCTGGGTATTTTGACATTGGCCTCTCAATATGTATATTCCTTATTGTCGTTTCTTGTTACCACTATTAGTTTATTTCCAACAATAAGCAGTTTTCACTCGTTTAATACTCGGCAGAAATCAAACCTCCATTTGGATCGGACTTCCTTAACTCTTGTGCAAAAAGGTGTGCAGTATACTGCTGCATCCATTTTCAATAAGCTGCCACTCGAATTCAAAAATCTTAGCAGTAATCCACGCGCTTTCAAATCGAAACTGAAGATTTTCCTCATGGGTCACTCCTTCTATTCTGTCGAGGTTTGCTTAAACTTATGGACTGATTTTCTTTCAGCTTCATGAACATTTATTTTTATCTGTTATTACTTTTATGTTGTAAGTTCATGTACTGACACTTTCCATGACCTTGGAGATTTGCTCCTCAATTTGGTCCTACGGAACTTGACATGTGAATAAATAAAAATAAATAAATCACTTGCAAGTATAATAATGTACTAAGCTACATATGACAGCACCTAGTGGCCAGCTGATCAAAGATAAAACCGAGCAGCAAGAAATGGTCTGTGTGTCATACAAATTAAAGTAATCTTTGTTCACTTAACAAAGTGTCATACACAGAATAACTGAATATTTGTGATACTCAAAGTGACGAGATTGAGTGAGTCTCATTGGTTACTGTATACTATGACCAATACTATGATCAGTGATAACAAATTGCCAACAGCAGTGGGCAACGAAAATCCTCCAATACTGTAAGTGCACTTAAGCTATTATAGGAACTCTGAACTACTTGGTTCAATGTGTTGCAACACTTGCAAGCCCTCAGAAAGGTCTTTCTAAGCAGAATATGCTTGCATACAGTTGTTCAATACACTTTTTCATTTTTTGTCCAGCTTATGGATCATATAGCTGCAAGTTCCGCAACTGTAGTATTACTTTGGATCAAATGACAGCACCAGTTGCACTTACAATTTTATTTGTGATTGCCACAATGGGATTTGGCCAGTGGTCAATTTCCAGTGGTTATCTGAACAAAACTGAAAAACAAAGTACAGTGGAATAAGCAAGTAAATTCTAGCAATTCTAGCTACATCATACCAGAACCAAAGATGCAACACACGCAACAACCCAAAAGGGTGACCAATACTTGTAAATGTTTTCATGATGCTGAAATGGAATAATGAAATTCTTAATAATAGATGCAGAAACTAATGGTACAACTATAGAAAAATATGGTTGTTGCTAGCGAGAAGCTAACATGTAGAGTGACCAGATGCAATTGTTTAAAAAGAGGACAAACAGCTTCAAAAAGGAGGACAAAGAAAGAAAAAAGAGGACACATCAAACGGGTCAACTGCAGATGAGGATACCACCCGTCAGCTTTGGACAAGTCACGTGACTGCCCGGAATTACCGGTACACTAGTAGTTAATTGTTACTGATGGTCAGGTGGTGATTAACTGAGCAATACAAAAAAATTAAAAACAGTAATTGTGGTGACAGTGTGGCGTCAATTGTTTTGTTATGTCAACAACACGGAATTGTTTAAAAGCGAAAAACCTAAGACCATTCACCTCCCTTCATTTGACGCACCGCTACCAACATCTACAATTCAAGCAGCAGCTGACGACATGAAAACATGCACTTTAACCTTCTGAATACAAATAAACTGAGTGACTATGAAACAATGAACTAAAACCATGACAGTTAATCTGTCAAGTTATTTCTTACCTTTATTGGCCACTGAGACGTACATTCCAGCTCCACAAATCTTACATTCCACTTCAAGTTCATTTCTCCCTTTCTTGAAAGCAGGATATTTGCAGGAAAGGACATCAGAAAATGTACACTTTTGTTTAGGTTTAGCCAAATATTTTACGTAACTCACTCGGTTAAAAATTATGCTCACAAATGACATGCATTACAGGAAGCCAAGCCAATACAAAGCGAAGATACGAAACAAAAATTTTAAATAATTGATATTTGCATTCGCTTATAGGTCAATCAACGATAACATCGACGATCCTTGTGCCGCCTACTAACACCGCCTTCGTGTGTGTTTATCGCGAAGGCTGTGACAATAGTTAAAGTATTTAAGAAACTGTAAATTTAACTGTATTATGCTCAACTTTGCAAAAAAGCCGGACACTGTAAAAATCCGCCCGAACCTTGGACAAAGAGCTAAAAAAGAGGACATGTCCGGATTAATCTGGATGTCTGGTCACCCTACTAACATGTAATGTAAGAATCTCAGTATCACAGTAATAGTAAAATATAGAAAACACAACAGGTACAAGATACAGCTAAAATTCACAAAAAATTGTGAAATGTGAAATTGATAACAAATTGAGCTCTACAGCTCAAGTAGACAAAGCAATACCAAAAAAATAAATCCTGAGAGAAATCGTGCCATGTTTGGGAAAAACAGCCAGATATTTGTGAGAATCAAGATTATAAATATAATTGCTACTCATTTTACTTGCAGTAATGTAAGCTGTGCTTTTGGTTTCCTGCCTAACCACACCCTTGGAAACTGTGACTTATCAGAATAAACAGAATAATTTATGCCACTTACTAAAGACACCACAGATAGCATTTGATACAGGCTGCATATTTCCTTCGCATATGAAAAGTAGCTCAAAGCCAAGAATTGGACTCGTACACTATAATCGCCCCAAATAAGTTATGTGAGAAAGAAATTAACAATAGACGTTGTGAAAGAAGCATAGTACAATAAATAATGTTGGATAACAACTTGTCCACAAACTACTTTTTCCTATGCTGTTTTGATGGTGTTGGTGGATAAATTCTTATGCAATATTATTTATTTACTGAGCTTTGTTGACACTTTCTTTTGCATGTAACTTATTCCACTGCACTTTGTTTTGCACTTTTGTACAGAAACTTCTGAAAAGCAGCCATGGTGGCCAAAACCATTCATGGTAACCAAAATTAAAAATACAAGTGCAACTGGTGTTGTCATTTGATCCCAAGTAATAATTTTCTACTACAGTTCAGTAATGTCAATTTTGTGATTGTAATAATGTCTAGTAAATGAAGTTTCGAAAATAGACTCCTGTAGTTTTCACAAAAGTGATTTTAATTTCAAGTCCTGTCAAGTACAGAAAAAGGTGGTTTCACAACTTACATTGCAGGTTTCCTGGAGTAGGTTATGTAAGCTGTTAAGGTCAATGGTGATAAACATTAGAATGTTGAAGTGTTCTTGACAGATTCTGCTTTTAATTATGTTTAAAGGAGTACACTTTAAAATAACATATTCGCATATGCCATGCCTATATGAGAAACAACTGACTGACCAAAGAGGAATTACTACAGCATTCTTGAAAAATTCATGGAACATGTAGATAAACAACTTGCACAACATATAACAATAAACCATAGAAAAATAATTAACTCTCAACAAGAGTGAATTTCAGTTGTAAATTTTCAATTGTTTTATGTTCACAGTTATGGATCACATAGATCAGTGAGCTCAAATGATGCTGCAAGCTCCCCTGCAGGTCTGCTTCCACAGATCAGTGTGACCGATAGCTCAGCTGATGCACGATTGATTGAATGGTTGCAGAACTTGAAACTAGACCAGTCCACTATTGACAGGGTATGTTTTCTCTCTTTTTGTTTTGTTACAAACAACAAATAATTTATTCAACATATTTATATCTTTTTTTCAATTTATTTACAGTTTCTGTTTGAAGAATACTGTTTAGATGATGTTTTACTGTACATCACACGTGCAGATCTTCGCAAATTGTGCTTAAGGTATGTTTCAGACACTATATGGTGAATAGCAGTCTATTCCTTTCATAATATTGTCATTAGGCTTAAGTTGCATTTACATGTCCTATTCCAATCCTTTTTCATTTAACAACATTACTAAAAAGATATGAGATCACACAATGTTTTATGGGTCCAGTACTTGTTTATTATTTTGTTTGTATTTGTAATCATGTTCTAAATAAATAAAAAAAGAAAAATAGACAACTACTGGACCCATATTTGTAATCATGTCCTCCCCCCCATGAACCATGGACCTTGCCGCTGGTGGGGAGGCTTGCGTGCCTCAGCGATACAGATAGCCGTACTGTAGGTACAACCACAATGGAGGGGTATTTGATGAGAGGCCAGGCAAACGTGTGGTTCCTGAAGAGGGGCAGCAGCCTTTTCAGTAGTTGCAGGGGCAACAGTCTGGATGATTGACTGATCTGGCCTTGTAACACTAACCAAAATGGCCTTGCTGTTCTGGTACTGCGAACGGCTGAAAGTGAGGGGAAACTACAGCCGTAATTTTTCCCGAGGGCATGCAGCTTCACTGTATGATTAAATGATGATGGCGTCCTCTTGGGTAAAATATTCCAGAGGTAAAATAGTCCCCCATTCGGATCTCTGGGTGGGGGCTACTCAAGAGGACGTTGTTATAAGGAGAAAGAAAACTGGCGTTCTACGGACCGGAGTGTGGAATGTCAGATCCCTTAATTGGGCAGGTAGGTTAGAAAATTTAAAAAGGGAAATGGATAGGTTAAAGGTAGATATAGTGGGAATTAGTGAAGTTCGGTGGCAGGAGGAACAAGACTTTTGGTCAGGTGAATACAGGGTTATAAATAAAAAATCAAATAGGGGTAATGCAGGAGTAGGTTTAATAATGAATAAAAAAATAGGAGTATGGGTAAGCTACTACAAACAGCATAGTGAACGCATTATTGTGGACAAGATAGACACAAAGCCCACACCTACTACAGTAGTACAAGTTTATATGCCAACTAGCTCTGCAGATGACGAAGAAATTGAAGAAATGTATGATGAAATAAAAGAAATTATTCAGACAGTGAAGGGAGACGAAAATTTAATAGTCATTGGTGACTGGAATTCGAGTGTAGGAAAAGGGAGAGAAGGAAACGTAGTAGGTGAATACGGATTGGGGCTAAGAAATGAAAGAGGAAGCCGCCTGGTAGAATTTTGCACAGAACACAACTTAATGATAGGTAACACTTGGTTTAAGAATCATGATAGAAGGTTGTATACATGGAAGAACCCTGGAGACACAAAAACGTATCAGATATATTATATAATGGTAAGACAGAGATTTAGGAACCAGGTTTTAAATTGTAAGACATTTCCAGGGGCAGATGTGGACTCTGACCACAATCTATTGGTTATGACCTGTAGATTAAAACTGAAGAAACTGCAAAAAGGTGGTAACTTAAGGAGATGGGACCTGGATAAACTGAAAGAACCAGAGGTTGTACAGAGTTTCAGGGAGAGCATAAGGGAACAATTGACAGGAATGGGGGAAAGAAATACAGTAGAAGAAGAATGGGTAGCTTTGAGGGATGAAGTAGTAAAGGCAGCAGAGGATCAAGTAGGTAAAAAGACGAGGGCTAGTAGAAATCCTTGGGTAACAGAAGAAATATTGAATTTAATTGATGAAAGGAGAAAATATAAAAATGCAGTAAATGAAGCAGGCAAAAAGGAATACAAACGTCTCAAAAATGAGATCGACAGGAAGTGCAAAATGGCTAAGCAGGGATGGCTAGAGGACAAATGTAAGGATGTAGAGGCTTATCTCACTAGAGGTAAGATAGATACTGCCTACAGGAAAATTAAAGAGACTTTTGGAGATAAGAGAACCACTTGTATGAACATCAAGAGCTCAGATGGAAACCCAGTTCTAAGCAAAGAAGGGAAAGCAGAAAGGTGGAAGGAGTATATAGAGGGTTTATACAAGGCGATGTACTTGAGGACAATACTATGGAAATGGAAGAGGATGTAGATGAAGATGAAATGGGAGATATGATACTGCGTGAAGAGTTTGACAGAACACTGAAAGACCTGAGTCGAAACAAGGCTCCCGGAGTAGACAACATTCCATTAGAACAACTGACAGCCTTGGGAGAGCCAGTCCTGACATAACTCTACCATCTGGTGAGCAAAATGTATGAGACAGGCGAAATACCCTCAGACTTCAAGAAGAATATAACAATTCCAATCCCAAAGAAAGCAGGTGTTGACAGATGTGAAAATTACCGAACTATCAGTTTAATAAGTCACAGCCGCAAAATACTAATGTGAATTCTTTACAGACAAATGGAAAAAGTGATAGAAGCCTACCTCGCGGAAGGTCAGTTCGGATTCTGTAGAAATGTTGGAACACGTGAGGCAATACTGACCCTACGTCTTATCTTAGAAGAAAGATTAAGGAAAGGCAAACCTACGTTTCTAGCATTTGTAGACTTAGAGAAAGCTTTTGACAATGTTGATTGGAATATTCTCTTTCAAATTCTGAAGGTGGCAGGGGTAAAATACAGGGAGCAAAAGGCTATTTACAATTTGTACAGAAACCAGATGGCAGTAATAAGAGTCGAGGGACATGAAAGGGAAGCAGTGGTTGGGAAGGGAGTGAGACAGGGTTGTAGCCTATCCCCAATGTTACTCAATCTGTATATTGAGCAAGCAATAAAGGAAACAAAAGAAAAGTTCAGAGTAGGTATTAAAATCATGGAGAAGAAATAAAAACTTTGAGGTTCTCTGAAGATACTGTAATTCTGTCAGAGACAGCAAAGGACATGGAAGAGCAGTTGAAGGGAATGGACAGTGTCGTGAAAGGAGGATATAAGATGAACATCAACAAAAGCAAAACGAGGATAATGGAATGTAGTCGAATTAAGTTGGGTGATGCTGAGGGAATTAGATTCGGAAATGAGACACTTAAAGTAGTAAAGGAGTTTTGCTATTTGGGGAGCAAAATAACTGATGATGGTCGAAGTAGAGGGATATAAAATGTAGACTGGCAATGGCAAGGAAAGCTTGTGGCACAACTTGACTAGAAGATGGGATCGGTTGGTAGGACATGTTCTGAGACATCAACAGATCACCAATTTACTATTGGAGGGCAGTGTGGAGGGTAAAAATCATAGAGGGAGACCAAGAGTTGAATACACTAAGCTCATTCAGAAGGATGTAGGCTGCAGTAGGTACTGGGAGATGAAGGAGCTTGCACAGGATAGAGTAGCATGGAGAGCTGCATCAAACCAGTCTCAGGACTGAAGACCACAACAACAACAATCATGTTCTGTTTTTGGTGCCATAGTGTCAGGTATCATGTCTAGGTTATTGATCAGTTAACCTTTGCCACAACTCTACGGAACTTTCTTCTTTGTCACTTCATGGAGATCTTCTCATCCATGACAGTTTCTTTGAAAAGCCCCTTGCACCCAACCATATTATTCGGTACATTATCCACTATTGCTACCTGTGCCTCTTCTGAAACAGTGCCATGTAGCATTGTGGATATGAAGGCGTGAGGGTCCAACTCGTATCTCCAGCGGATCATCCAGCTTCAAATTTCTTATCGGAATCTTAAATTTCATCATACGAAAGCGTAGATGGATCAGTCAATAAGGCTATAGGGCCATGAGCAGTTCCCTCTCCCATCCTTCAAATGATTGTGAGCTAATGGTTTTTCTTTCAGTAACTTATTAAAACTATTAAAACATGTGTTTCTCCAGCTCTTCTAAACCCTTGCACAGTACGTTTTAGTTATGTCACCTAATTAGATACTGCACTAGGTTTTGGGATGTTGATGTGTGTGTGTGTGTGTGTGTGTGTGTGTGTGTGGTGTGTGTGTGTGTGAGAGAGAGAGAGAGAGAGAGAGAGAGAGAGAGAGAGAGAAAAGTTAATGTTGTCATGTATGCTCAACCCCAAGGACTTGAATTTATTATACACAGTATTAATTTACTGATACTATTCAGTGAGTATTCCATTTTTTCTCAATTTTTTAGAGGTGGTGTCGAGTTGAGAGTATGGAAAGCAATTCTCAAATGGAGGCGTGAGCACCGAGCTAACTTAAGTGCTGAGCGATCTGACAGTGCAACCAGAACCCACCGTTCGACAAGTAAGATAGATGGTGGCGATTCAAACCCTTTTGACAGGACTTGTAGTGAAAGCACAGATACCACAGACTGATTTTGGTTTCCATATATTCTGTACTAATAGATACCTAATCTATAGCTGCACTTAAGGCACTGGAATCGTACCTGTTAATTTCTGTAAATGTCGTGGCTTTTTTGTAAAATGACACATTGTGCAGGATTTTTCACTTCCCATGGAAGTTGGAGTATGAAGATTTACATTTTAACTGGCAAAAATGCTTCCACATTGTGATATTCATCTGTTGACACGTTGTACCTTAATCTGTGATACCATACAGTATCGTTGCTTTGCAGTTTCTATCAACATATTGAAAAAAGAAGTGTGTGTGTGTGTGTGTGTGTGTGTGTGTGTGTGTGTGTGTGTGTGTGTGTGTGTGTGTGTGTGTTTTGTTATAGGAAGTATGAGTAAAGAAATTTATCTCACGTTATGGCATCACATTATATTACTTTGTCATTTTTAAAATTAGTTATTTATTTTCTGTTATTTTGTGTGCAGCGGAATACTTTTCTTTCCATTGCAAAGATAATATTTGCATTGTAGATCTGATACTTTTATGATACATGAAAGTCACTCTCCCTATTTATCTATCTTTCATTCTTTCACCTCTTCCTGTCCCCACTCTCAACTGATGTGTTTGTTGTGCATGAGAGAGAGAGAGAGAGAGAGAGAGAGAGAGAGAGAGAGAGAGAAGGAGGGGAGGGGATTAGAATCATGTCTAGAGCTAAATTTAAAGTTTAAAGCTTTTATTTGGGATATCAGTGACTTTCTCTGCAGATACACTTTGTTCCAATTCTGTAAATTAAATTTTTGCTGAAAGCATTCTTCTGAAACATTTGTTTCTGAAACATTTGTGTGAACGCTTAGTACTGGAGCAAGCATGAATTATAAATGCAGCCAGTAAAACTTAAGGATGGATTCTATTTATTATTATGTACATATATATACACACAATGTTTAGATAAAACTGAAATGTGATGTGTTCAAAAAGAGACACATATGCAGCTGTAGCAAAGCTACAATTGTTCTATACTAGTTAGGACTAAAATTTGATGATAATTTCATGGTTATGCATGACTGTTTCTGTGCAAAGCTGTTCACTTGGAATGGTGTTAATTCGACTTTTACTTTCCTTTTTGTTGATTTATATTTTTGCATGAAACTCTTTATTGTTATAGTAATAAGACAATAACTGTATGTGTTGATCTTCCTATGACATCATCCATTTTTGTTACCAGTGGAAATGTAGTGTCTCCAAGAGACCAACAAAATATGTGTGACATCTTTTAGTATAATCTCTATGCCTTCAGTTAAATGAAGTGTGAATATTTTGTACCATTGTGCTGGAAATCTGTTAGATCTTTTTTCTGCAACAAAAAAGACTCACTTGTGTTATTAGTAAGCATACCAGAAGCAGAAACAAGAGAGTACGTATCTGTGGAAGGGTGTTTAGAAAGTGATGATATTTTTTGTAGTCTCTACATGACAATATGGCTGAGCATTTAGAGGAAGTTCCTCACAGAAACTGGTGCTATCTGTGTATTACTGTATACAAGACTTGTATGAATTTCTTCTGTAAATTTAACTGATGGTGCGATGGTCATTTTATAGTATGTGTACTGGGTTGAGAGTATTAAAACCATAATTTCATAGGTGTTGTGTTGGAGGGTGAAGTTCTCAAAAGTTAAATAATAATGCCAGTAATTTTGGGAAGGGAATAGGGGAGGGGGGATTGATAAGGAAATCAAACATCCCTTTGGGAATAGCCTTGAAGCAAGTGGAGTTCTGGGTAGGTGGCCAGATAAATAGCCAGTCACAAAAATATTTGGAATTCAATACTGGTGCCAGGAACTATATCTGTAGATGCAGATACAGAGATCCACAGTAATGATAGCAGATACGTATAAGCAAAGTGAAATGCCAATAAAAGATGAGGGGATGAATAAAAATAAGAGAGAGTTCCTGGGTTATATTGCTCAAAAGTATTGTTCTGCCCAAACAAATCTCTTAGTGCATATGCTGTGTGTATTTGTTGCTGCTGTGATTATGAATCTAAAAAAGGGACAAATTTGCCCAATTTCTGTGACCAAAAAATACTATGTAAAGTATCATCTGCGCTGCCATTGTTGTGTGGTACGCGAAGTACTGTCCCAAACATCTTTCACAGATGTTTTCAAGACTGCTGCTTAGAGAAGCAATTGCAACTCCGGTTAGATATAATGTAGTCTTGTGAAGGCAGTAAATTTCTGTTTACGACTTCTGCTCCTTGCAACAACCCTCAGAAAGAGGCAATATAAAAAGGCATGTATAGCTTCCCTGAAGCTGTTCATGAGGAAGTAGTCCAATTTACTGTTGCGTATTATTTTTGTTTCTTATTAACAACAAAATACAGGTCATGTAGGCTTTGGTGGTATTAATATTTCACTACTCTCTGCATTTCGTAGTGTTCACCATACAGAGTGGTTGCCTTAGCTTCTGAGATCTGCACCTTTCAGCCATTCTGTGACATGTCCTCTGAGAATGCTACCCAGTTTTCAACTGATCTGCACATCTGCCTCCACAGATCACTGTCAACCAAAGAGATGATCCTTTTTCTGGATACCTTGCAGTGACTCACACTTCATGGCCATAAATATTCTCGTCCATACTGTGAGGTGTCCATATTTTAATGCTGAAAAAATTTTATTCATTGTTGTCCATGATAACGCTGTTTAGCATCAAGGAAGATGTCTGCTGCTTTTCAGTAATTCTGTGTAATTAGACACCAATTTATACAAACTTAGCTACATATACTCCTGGCATACACCCTCCAAGCTGCCTGCCACCTCACATTTTTTCTAAAAAAAAAAAAATCTGCTCTCTTAACTGGCAAATGAAAAGTGTACACTCTGTAGATTAATCAGTTTCTACAAAAAACAAAAAGAAAAATCTGTAAGTGAATATTGACTGTGTCCTTTGCATGACATGGTCTTGCACACTTCAAGTTTTTTTAGTGGAGTTCTTTATTCAGAAACCAAATATGCTTCCTGCCCTGACACACAGGCTTATCAATTCAATGTCAGTTTGAAGAAAGGCAGAAAATATAATGAATACTGATCAGCAGCAAGAACACCTAGAACCATTTGCTGTGCAAATTTATAACTATATCATTCATGATGAAAGCAACAAGAGTTACCTCACCCTGTGCCCCCCCCCCCCCCTCCCCCACCCCCGTCCTCCCAGCCCAGATCCCAAGTGCACTCTTATCTGTATATGTGCGTATGTGTTAAAATGTCTTAAGCACCTTCTATCTGTGGAGTAAATAGTTCTTTGTATTTGTTTACATCGTGGATCTTTCATTAGTGTAATAATTATTTACTGTAGCTACTCATGATTTTCTTTTACATGAGACAATAATTTGAATTGCCTGTTGAGTGAATCTCCCTGTAAACAAGCTAATAATAATTCGTTTTCAATAAAAAGTAAATAAATGTATTATTAGCAACCCAGAAAACTTAGTAAATGACAAGCACTGATGTTTAATTGCTTGTGATTACAGTAAAGCATCACAGTGTTTTGGTTATTTGTTCATGCTTATAAAATAATCTCATACTAATTGTTCTTTTTGACTGTGTTCACATTTATGCACTCTTTCCTTTATTTTATTGTTTGTGGAAGACTGTATGCCACTGATCTGTAATGACAACCATCTAAAGACTGAAGACAATAAAACTTCTATTCATCAAGTGGCATAGCATAATGCAGACTGTTACTCTTTTGTTACTTATTAATCCTATCTTGTTTCTGTTTTGATTCTGAAGTAATTTTAGAAGCATTTTTTGTGATAAACTAGTTATTACCACAGTGCATACAGTACAGTCTGAATTGTCACACAGTATAACATGCTTAGCAGCAAGTAATGCTGTATGATTCATTCAGTTATGTTTTACTACTCGTAATACCACTTTTCTATATATTTTTTGTCTTAAACACTGTTATTGTCTACATAAAAAGAAAAAGTACTTTCTAGAAATAAGATCACTGAAATCTTTTTGATGTGTGTCGTTGCGAGCAATGCGAAATGACTGCATTGTACTATGGCTGCAGAGTGGAAATTGGTTGAGCACAGTTGAAGGCTTGTTGTTTTTGTTAACTTAGAAAACAAAGGGGTGGGGAGACAGACAGATGGACAGACAAAGAGCTATATATTTGAATGCTGCACTGCCTCATCTTTTTAAATACAGATGCTCACCATTGGTGATAATCCAGCAGAAATGCTTTAATTAGAAAGTGACTTACATGTTACTGTTTTATGTCAAAGGGCATTCATTCTTCTGATACAAAAAATAGTTGATTCTCATTTGCCTTACATCATCTTTATAAATTCTGTTCGGATTTGAGTTTAAATAATCTGTTACTACTGCAGCCTACTGATCTTTGTATATAGTTTACTTAAATTACTTTGGTGCAACAATGCCCAAATGTCATGTGGGTTTGTCATTTACATCTTCCTATTTCTTATGAATTACAATGATATAGTAATTTGTTTTGTAATTTAGACTGAAATTGTAAAATTGTATGTCTGCTTGAATTACTTTGGTGCTACAGTGTCGTGCATGAGCTTGTCATTTATATAAGAGCATTTTTATTTGGTGTATCAGATGGCATATACACAGTTTCAGGATTAAATCTTCTTTCAGTCCTAGGTTTCTTTTCCTCTGTTACATAGCACATCTTTTGCCTCTGATAGTAATTTGTATATGTGGAAAATGCCTAGTTGGACCATGACTGGAAGTCAATTTTAAACTGTAAGTCTCTCTATAACAGGGAGTCAGTTCCAAGATCGTAGGAAAGCAAGTGCATATCATTCCCAATACGATCATGTGTAGTAAAGCACTGTGGTGTTCATACCTAGCTTTGGGATGAAGACAGCTTTACCTTACATTTCGTTACCAATATATTCAATTTAGAACGTAAAAATCTGACGATAATGGGAAAGCTCCTTTGCTGAATGCCAATGTTTCAATTTTGCCACCTTGTCAAAAATTTCATCATGAACAAATTAACTTATCCTGTATACAATTTAATTATGGGAATAGCATGCCTTCTGCTTAAATTTCTTAGATTGACTGAAGTGTAATCTTTGCTCTATTAAAGCACAGTATCAGACTGTAAATTATAATTAGAGACTACAGGGGATGAACTAAAATTCTCATTCAGCACAACTAACAATTAGCAGAATGTTCTTTGGCACAAGTATTGTCTCAATGGTGTTGTGGTTCAGGCATTTCTAAGGCCATTGGAATTGTACTAAATCTGTATGTCGAATGTAATTTTGCAAGAATCTGTTTTTTTCTTTCAAGCAGCTTCTTTAATGTAATGGTTGTGGACCTGTCAAAAAAGGGTGGGGGGAGGGGGGGGGGAGGCAGCTATCCAAGTC
This sequence comes from Schistocerca cancellata, assembly GCF_023864275.1. Lineage (NCBI taxonomy): Eukaryota > Metazoa > Arthropoda > Insecta > Orthoptera > Acrididae > Schistocerca > Schistocerca cancellata. Next base: position 1,070,664,471 of record NC_064626.1, read on the forward strand.
AAGTGTAGTTGGTGCTTAAATAAACTACTTATGGTAAAAAACCTCTAGGATATTGATTGTAAGTAACAGTTTGCATGTTGTAACCTTTTTTGGAAAATATTACTCCTACTGGTTCTTCAGTACCTCCTCACATTAAATGTTCTACCAACTTTTTTGGCAAACTCATAAAAACATAACAAGTTTCCTCTGAAGGAAGCATTGTTCTTTTTTCATTTATTGTTTGTAAATAAAAGAACTAATCGGTTAATCATTGCATGCAATTTAATGTTACTACTATTGAGAAACAGTGCCCAGGTATGGTATTATGAATATCTGAAGAGCCATTTACAAATTAGCATTCCCTAGAATGTGTAAATTACTTACAGTTCTCTTCTGTTACATATCTTCAGAGGCTTTAGGTCACTCAATTCTTAAAAACGTGCTTGAAACCCTGGTGTTCATTTCCTTTTTGTGAGTGGGGTCCTGTTGGTTAATCCCCTTGTGTTCAGCATTCGTTTCATATTCATGGATTTGGGACATAAGTCCACTATAGTTGTGTTATAGTCAACATTATAACTTTCAGCTTCTGAGAACCATTAAATTTATTACTCACACCTCACAAAGAAGAACTAACATAGCCAGTGTACGCACATAGTCAGACACCGTTTGTTGCAAGACGGAGACACAGCATAACACTCATGAGGGTAGAGAAATAATTGTTGTCTAGATGATCTGGCAGTACTTCTCTAATTCTTTGTAGCGTTCAGCTAAATTCAGTTTTCATATTCTTGACAGTGCAAGAATCTCTCATTTCATTTATGCTATATGTGCAGTGGATCATAGATATTGTCTTCCTTAATACATGATGAAAATGTGTAATGGTCTCTATTGTAAGTACTAGCATTATTCTTTGACCTCACCTCATTACTGAATAAATTTCTTTTACACTGTTTAACTGATCTGACATTAACAATAAAGTAATGGAACTTTGAAATACACTGCTGTTGAATTAAAAATTTAATTACAATTGAGCTTATTTTCAATAACTGACAACAAGAAAGTGCCTACAAGTTGCTAAGAATAAAGTAACCAACTGGTCAAGATTGTTAATCTTATTTTTTCTATTAAAACAATTTGCTCTCCTGACAGACAATACTGGTAGGCACTGTTTCTGGAGATGAACATGTACATATTTACTTTCAAGCTGATCAATATTCATTTGTGTTTTTATTGCATTTAACAATGACACATTTTTATCTCAAGATGGTTGCAGCAGCTCCAATTGCCAATTACCTAATTTTAAGAGATTGAAAACTGACATGGGTTTTCTATTATTGTTAATGTTTAGAACATAATCAGAATATTGAAAGTTAAAAATGTATTGTCTGTTTCAGTTAATAATTTCTTGACAGATGTTCATTGTATATAAAAATGTCAATATGTTGAAATAGTGCCTTAACTGATGAACTTGAATATTTGTTACATGCGCTGTTCAATAGAATGTTTTTTTAAAGATATTTTTAATATGTTGTAATCATGTTACTTTGCACTGCCACTGAATTGTTGTCACAATAAAATATAATTGTTATCTCTTTTTACATTCCAATTTCCTTATCATATTATCCTCCTCATAAAAAATGAAACCATAGCTTAAGTGCAGTTCATCTGTAAAGGAGACAGCATAGAGAAAACTAGTATGTCCCATTCTTGAGTACTGGTTGAGTATTTGGGATGCTCACCAGGTTGGTTTAAAGGAAGACCTCAAAGCAATTCAGAGGTGGGTTGCTAGATTTATTACCAGTAAGTTTGAAAAACACACGAGTATTACAGAGATGCTTCAGGAACTCTAATGAGAATCCCTGGAGGGAAGGTAATGTTCTTTTCAAGTAACATTATTGAGAAAATTTAGAAAATTGGCCTCTGAAGCTTACTGCAGAATGATTACTGCCACCAACGTACATTTTGTGTAGGGACCATGAAGATAAGAGAAATTATAGCTCATGTAGAAGCATATAGATAGTTGTTTTTCCCATGCTCTATTTGTTGAGTGGAACAGGAAAGGAAATGGCTAGTAGTGGTACAAAGTACCCTCTACCATGCACCACATGCTGCTTGCAGAGTATGCATGTATGTAGATGTAGATTAGATTATAATGAAAATTGGAATTAAGTAAAATTTTATATAATACCTCTGTTTACTTAAACGTTATCTTAGTATACAGAGCAAAATGAAGTGTTTATGAACTCTTCTTTCTAGAATGTGACTATGGATATTGTATCCAAATTCATTTAATTTTGAATATGTGAGACTAACTGTATGGTGGCTTGTCTTTTTGATCACATCTCTTTTGGTAGCTACTTGAGCACACATCACAGACTTATTCAGAACTTCAACTTGCCACTAATTTCCCTTGACTCCTAATAATCTCTTCACACTCTTCCACAGTACCATGAGAATAGCACTCCAAGATGGAAGAAATGCTGAAGAATGTGAATTTCCCGCTACCTCGCCTTTGTTATTGCAATTATGGAAATTACTGTTCACAACACTGGTGATTTTTTTATATCGGGCATTAGGCTGTGGCCCAAGGCATGTTTATGAGCCTAGTTTTTTTACCTCTGGCCATGCAAATACCATCCATGAAAGACTGCATTGTATAGCTCACTGCAGTGTTCACTCCATGATTCAGTTCAAAGAATACTGAAAACTTATCTAAATAATTATGATAGTTTACCTCATCTCAAAACATACTCAATGCCACCAATTGCTCTTATACCAATAAAAGCAGAAGGTGAGTAATTAAAAAACAAATGTCTCTTCACCCACCCAAAAACTTGAAATAGTTGCCTCCCCCCCCCCCCCCCCACCCAAATCCCCAATCCCCTTTCCCCAGTGGATATTAAAAAACATCAAATATTGTCAACACATTGATATTATTAGAAAGTCCACATAACAGTATCAAGTTCAGCTTCTGAAACTTTATCCATTATGGGTGAGCTGTGGCTAGAGTTGTAGAACTACCATAGGCTATTATAAGTAGGTATAAACTGTGGTAGTTTTCCTAGTAGCTTTGGTCAGTTAAGATACTAACCATGTTACCAGTACATGGTGGACCGTGTATAAAACTGATTGAGGGTATATAAAGGTCTGCCTAACCTACAGAACATTTTGTTCCTCTTAATTGTCCTCCTCTCTGTTACTTAACTCTGTTACTTAACAACAAACAATATTTATTGTAAAATTAAAAATGTCAATGTTTAATTGAGGTTTTATTAGGAAATTGTTGATTTGCAATGTGAAAAATATGGTTGTTACAGTAAAAATAAATAAAAATAAAATGAAAAATAGATTTATCATATACTGTACTACTGGAGAATGCAATTTCCTCACAAAAAAAGAGGCAAGACAAAACATGTCAAACATCACTTCAATTCTTCATTGAGCTTATATAAAACATGTTTCTGTTAGTGCTAAACAACTTTCCCACTTATCAATAATAACAGGAAGCTCTTGCCTTGATCATGATGATGAACATTCCATTTAGCACAAAATAAAAACAATAATTATGTAGATATTTTTTGTTGTTGTGCATGTAAACAATAATTGTATCAAAAGTAGTTGCTTGGTTACATAAACGTCCAGATGTTTGCAAGCAGCTAATTTTTATTGCTTATAAAATGTCATTTATGATTTTGAAGCATATAAAATACACAGTGGAGTAACACTGAATGATGTGTGGTTCACGGGGTCCTGGGTTCGATTCCCGGCGGGGTCGGGGATTTTCTCTGCCTCGTGATGACTGGGTGTTGTGTGCCGTCCTTAGGTTAGTTAGGTTTAAGTAGTTCTAAGTTCTAGGGGACTGATGACCATAGATGTTAAGTCCCATAGTGCTCAGAGCCATTTGAACCATTTTTTTGATGTGTAGTTCTAATTACATGCAAAACAAAGAAACCAAACAGAAGGAGAAGTTTTCAGCTCCTAGTTCCTCTTTTACACATTCATTTGTGTTTATTTCCCTTCGAATACTACCCATTATCCTACCATTTACTACATCATTTATGTACTGTACGAGAATTAATGACAGTAGTTTGATAGAGTGAACCTCTAGCCGTGACTCAGTTACTGTAAATACAACGATATTGTGAAGAGAGAGGAATTTTTGCAGTAGTTGATAGTATGAAAATAATTGATAGGGAATTGGAAGAAACAGCCACTTTTGTCTTCATATTAGATTTCTGCTGTTCCATTATATACATAAATAACCAGTCAGTTTCATGTTCTGTGGATCATTTGCGTGATAAATCATAATGAAGTGAAGTGACAGTGACAGTATAAGAAAGATGACACACTGGGGTGCACAAACAAAAAGACTGTTGCAGTTTAGCTTTTGGCCAAAAACACCTTCAGAAAAGAAAACACACAAATTCATTCACACAAACAAGCATACGTCAAGCATATATGACTGCCATCACTTGCAGTTTGGACTGTAAAGGACCTGTCACGTAGAATGAAAGCAGCAATCTGCTTGGGGTGGGAAGGGGAAGGGGTAGCAGGGTATGGGGGGGGGGGGGGTGAGAGAGAGAGAGAGAGAGAGAGAGAGCACTGTCTAGTGGAGTGTGCAGGGGGGGGGGGGGAGTATGAAAGCTGCCAGGCACAGTGCCAGGAGGTTGTTGAGTGGGGAGTGAACAGGACAGGAGAGGAGCTGGAGAGGGAAAAGACGACTGGGTGCATTGGCAAATGGTGGCGCACAATGAGGGTGAGGGGATGTGAATAGGGAGAGGTGGCAGGACAGAGAGGGTGGAGACATTGGTGGGAGCGTGTTGGGATAGTAGGTTACCACAGGTTGACAACAGGAGCAGAGATTTTGTTGTACAGATAATTTCTGTATGCGCAGTTCAGAAAAACTGGTGGTGGAAGGGAGGATCCAGGTGGCCTGGGTTGTGAAACAGCCACTGAAATCAAACATGTTACGTTCATCTGCATATTGAGTCACAGAGTGGTGTATGTTGCTCTTGGCCACAGTTTAACGGTGGCTGTTCATCCTGGTGGACAGCTGGTTGGTAGTCACACCAATATAAAAATCTGATTGCCACAGAGCTCATATATGACATGGCCACTTTCACAGGTGGCCTGGTTTCTGATAGGGTAGGATAAGCCTATGACAGGACTGGAATAGGAAGTGCTGGGAGTGTGGATTGGGCAGCTCTTGCACCTGGGTCTTCCATGGGGATATGAATGCTGTGGCAAGGGACTGGGGTTGGGAGTGGTGTAAGAATGGACTAGGATGTTGTAGAGGTTGGGTGGGTGGCAGAACATTACTTTAGGACATGTGGAAAGGATCTTGGGTAGGATGCTCCCCATTTCACAGCATGATGAGGTAATTGAAGCTCTGATGAACGATATGGTTCAATTGTTCCAATCTGGTGTGGGGTTGAGTGACAAAAGGGGCATTTCTTTGTAGCTTTTCTGGGGGGTGCATACTGGACAAAGTAGTTTTGTCAGTGCAGATACACTATCACTGGGTGTCTAGGCTTTATGGGAAGGACTTTTTGATGTGGAAGGGACTACAGCTGTCAAAATACTTGACTGTTGGTGGGTTTAATGTGGACAGAGGTGTGGATGGAACCATCAGGGAGGAGGTGGTCAACGTCCAGGAAAGTGGCACACTGGGTTGAGGAGGACCAGATGCAGTGGATGGGAGAGAAAGTGTTGAGGTTGTGAATGAATGAGGATAGAGTTTCTTGTCTGAGTCCAAATCATGAAGATGTCATCAATGAACCTGAACCAGACTAGGGGTTTGGTGTTTTGGGAGACTAGGAATGTCTCCTCTAGATGGCTCATAAACATGTCAGCATAGGATGGTGCCCATGGCTGTGCCACAGATTTGTTTGTATTCATTACCTTCAAAGGAGAAGTAGTTGTGTGTTAGAATAAAGTTAGTAAAGTTTATGAGGAATGGCGTAGTGGGTTTGGAGTCTGAAGGACGTTGAGGAAGATAGTATTCAATAGCGGTGAGGCCATGGACATGAGGGATGTCAATGTACAGCGGAGTGGCGTCAATAGTGATGACTAGGGATCCAGAACGTAAAGGGATGGGAATGGTGGAGATCTTATGAACGAAGCGGTTGGTATGTTTGACAGCAATTGGAGGAGAATTCCAGACACCTCCATAAGTTATCTAAGCTGGTGCAATCCGAATCATGCCTTTTGCACTACTATCCAACCCCTATCCTAAGCAAAGTGTTCCCCATTGTCAAGCTGTCATAGTGCCTAGGCCATATATAGCTGAAATTTTCAACTTGCAACATCCCCCAAAACTCACTATCAACACTCCTCTAAATACATGATGAAACATTCCTGGAACTCTGTTGTTAACTTTTCTGCCAAAAATACTCAGTCCCACTGAAGTTTCAGTCCTATCCAATGGCCTCACATTTAGGATCACCTTCTTGGACATACCAGAAAGAACAGACACCATGCTAATCCACAGCTGTGATGCATTATATGTAAATTGAAGGTGGAGGGAGGAGAAAGGAAACGAAATGGGAGTGTTTATTTATGTCAGCTGCATTGGGAAGTTATGTATAATCAGTGGCAACGAATGAAGTTGTGTGCTGGACCCAGATTCGAACCTGAGATCACCTGTTTACTAGGCAGTTGTGTTAAGCACTGCACCACCTGGATACCGTGTTTATCACAACTGTACGGACTATCTCGGCACACCTCTTGGCTGACACACACCCCCATCAACATGTCCGAAAGAACAGACACCACGCATTCATGTAATTGATTCGTGTCAATGGGTGATGAATCCACCTTCTTCAGTGCACGTGTACAAATACATCTGACCTCCCGTGGGAATCTGAGAGTAGCGAGCATGAAGGCATGGACAGGGACTGTGCTCGATGGGAGTGTGGGTTGCCCAAGAGTTGTGCTGAGATAGTCTGTGCCATTGTACTGAACACTCTATCTGGGTGCAGTGGTTAACACAACTGCCTAGTAAGCAGGAGATCCTGGGTTCGAATCCCGGTCTGGCATACATTTTCATTCATTGCCACTGGTTATGTGTAATTTGCTGATGCATCTGACATCAATAATCTCTTCCCTTTCCTTTCCTTTCTCCTCTCTCCACCTTCAATTTACATACAACTTTAAGCATATTGGGCTTGTCAAATATCTACTCTCATTACCTTTATCCCTACTGTGGAACACTTCTTTGCTATCAATTCCTCCAACCAAAGCCAACATTGAACCCTGCCTCTCCCAGTTCATACCACAATCCAACTGTGATTTTCATCCTCTCCCACCTAATCACCCCCTGGTCACCTCCCAGGAATTCCCTTCCTCCAACTTGGCCTCACTATCCTTCCCCAGGTCCCTTCCTAAGGACACTAACCTTTCAGCAGAAGAAAGGACAGCCATATACAACCTCAAAACAAATCCTGTCCCTTTTATCCCTCCTGCAAACAAAGTTTCCACCACTGCCATTATGAGTTGCAGTTACTACCTGGCAGAAGGCCTCTGCCAATTATCTGACTCCTTCACCTATGATCTTTGCCAGAGTGATCCCATCCCAGAAGTCCAACTTAACCTCCAATCCCTGCTTAAAGCCCTTCCCAGAACCTCTCCCCGAATCCATTTCCCTCCTCATCCAAATGACACCCTGCACATCCATCTTCTAAATGCTCCCCTACTGAAAGAATTTCAGCCATCATTGACTAACACCTTCAAGCAATTGCCCAAAGCCTAGCCTGCTACATTAAAGATACCAACCACTTCCTTCAAAGACTCTCCACCATCCCCACCCTTTACCTTCTCGATCCCTACTTGTCATTGTTGACACTGCTTATCTATACACCAAAATACCTCATGCCCATGGTCTTGCAGCTGTTGAGTACCACCTTTCCCAACGTTCCAAACCCACTACCTCATTCCTCATACACCTTACTAACTTTATTTTAACACAACTGATTCTTCTTTGAAGCGAAGGTATACAAAAAAAGTCTGTGGCACAGCCATGGTCACCTACATGACACGTTCCTAAGCAAACCTGTTTATGGAACCTCTAGAGGAGACCTTCCAACTCACAAATCACCAAACCCCTAGTCTGGTTCAGGTTCGTTGATGATATTTTCACAACCTGGGCTAAAGGCCAAGACACTTTATCCTCATTCCTCCACAATCTCAACACCTTTTCTCCCATCTGCTTCACATGGTCCTCCTCAAACCACTGCGTCACCTTCCTAGACATCCTCCTCTCTGAAGGCTCCATCCACACCTCTGTCTACATTAAACCCACCAACAGTACTTGTATTTTGACAGCTGTCATCCCTTCCACACCAAAAAATCCCTCCCATAAAGCCTGGCCACCTGGGATGGTGTCTCTGCAACAACAAGGACTCCCTCGCCCAGTATGCTGAAGGTCTCGCCAAAGCCTTCTTGGACAGCCACTATCTCCCAGACTCAGTCTACAAACAGGTCTATCGTGCCATTTCCACACAACTCCCCAATCCTTCCATCACCCCTAATAACCAGCAACAAAAGATTGCCCCCTTTGTGACCCAATAGCACACTGGACTGGAACAACTGAACCAAATCCTTCATCAGGACTTTGATTACCTACCATCATACCCTGAAATGAGGGACATCCTACCCAAGAATCTTCCCACCCCTCCTGAAGTCATGGTCTGTTGCCCATCGAACGTCAACAACATTGTAGTCCTCCCCTATACCACTCCCAATCCCAATCCCAATCCCTTGCCACAGGTATCTTATCCCTGTGAAAAACCCAAACGTAAGAGTTGCCAAATCCACACACCCAGCATTTTCCATTTCAGGCCTGTCACAGGATTATCCTACCCCATCAGATGTTGGGCCACCTCTGAAAGTGGCCATGTCAATACGAGCTCTGCTGCAATCATTGCACAAGTTTTTATATTGGCATGACCATCAAACAGCTGTCCACCAGGATGAACGGCCACCACTTAACTGTGGCCAAGACCAATGTAGATCACTCCATGACTCAACATGCAGGTGAACATAATGTGTTTGATTTCAGTGGCTGCTTCACAAACCAGGCTACCTGGATCCTCCCCTCCACCACCAACTTTTCTGTACTGTGCAGATGGAAATTATCCTTACAACAAATTCTCTGTTACTGTTGCCAACCTACGGGAACCTACTGTCCCCACACCTTCCATCCAACAGTTTCCACTTCCTGTGTCGTGTCACCTCCCTATTCGCATCCCTCACCCTCATTGTGTGCCACCATTTGCCAATGCACTCGCTCGTCTTTTCCCTCTCCAACTCCTCTCCTTCTCTCCTTTCCTGTTAGCTTAAACCCCCCCCCCCTTGCTCCACCAGACACTGCTCTTCTCTCCCCCCCCCCCCCCCCCCCCCCACCTATAGCCTGCTCTGGCAGTCAAGCATGTGTGAGGTGCGCTTGCTTGTGTGTGTGTGTGTGTGTGTGTGTGTGTGTGTGTGTGTGTGTGTGAGAGAGAGAGAGAGAAAGAGAGAGAGAGAGAGAGAGAGATCTTTTCTGAAGAAAGGTTTGGACAAAAGTTAAATTGTAACAGTAAGCAATCTATCCTTTTCCTCATATTGTTGATATGAAATATTTGTAAACATGGCTACATGCACAACATTTACAGTATTTTTTTTAAAGGCAGAAATGAGTTAGTAATTCATAACCACCCCCTTTTACAGATTACAAGAATAGAAAGTCTTTGTCATAATAGTAGGCGTGGTCAAGGAGTGCCTTTTTTTGTTTATTTCCAAATTTTACTTTGCTGTCTGTTAGGCTTTATGTATCTTTGAATGAGTGACCAAAAATTGTAGTTGCAGCACTGTACAGCCCAAATGCAGTCTTAATGGTAAGTGACAAATGTAATTTTTTTCTTGTGGTATTGCAATTATGTACATTATTGTCTGGTTTGAAGAGCAATGTATTATTTACAACGCACAGTTAGGAAATAAATATATTATTAAGCAGTAGTCAGAATGCCTAACTCCTTAAATAGATGTCAAAAAGATGTCACGGGTAAGCACCATATATTATTTTTGCCGCACATTTTCAAGCAGTGAAGACTTTTCTTAAAGCTGATTTACCCCTCAACATTACCCCATACATTATTGAATGAAAGTATGTCATATTACAGATTTGTCTCTCCCTAAGATACGCAATGATTTTAAGTGCTAATCTGGCTGAACTATGTTGTTTTAGGAGCTCCAAAATGTGCTTTTTCCAGTGAAAATTCTCATCAGTGTGGACACCTAACATTCTCGAAGTTTGCATCTTATTTATTGTTCCCTCCTGGTGTGTTACACTTATCATTGCTGTAGTATCCACAGGTTGGCTATACCATCAATTCCATAGGTATTTTTACACCTCTCTATCCGATTACGTTATATCAGACTATATATAGATGTTAACTTGCCAGAGATGATGATATGACCATATCAAGTTATGCAAGCCACTGGAATTTTGAAGGAGCCTGACTAAAAATTTTTCTTGCCTTCCAGATTATGCTTTCTATGGTTTCCTTGAACCACTTTAGGTAAATGCTGAGGTGGTTCCTTCCTCTATCCTTGTTCAGTCTGAGCATATGTCCTGTCTGTAATGATCTCATTATTGAAGAGGCATTAACCTCTAATTTTCTGATCTTCCTTAGCATTCCAGGCAACTTGTAAAAAAGCTAGGCTGCTGGGTACATAAAGCCACCTGTTGTTTGCATGAAATACTACCGGGCTAGATAGTGCTTTACTTATTTGACTTGTGGTGAGCCCATAAGCTGTAAAGTTGTCCTTTGTTTTTCGTATTGTGAAACATGTCTCAAAAACAGTATTTGAGTGCAGATTGAGGAAACTAAAACAATGATACTTCCCTGTGTAAGCATACGAGATAGAATCTTGTTCAGGCAAGTTTTTAATACACACAATGTGACACAAATAGAAGGAGTATGCATAGTGATCAAGTGAATAAAAGTTACAGTTCTACTGTAGAAAAAGGAATCTGTGGGGATTGTAATAGTGAAATGATCACACTAGACAAACTCATTTGAAGTTTACAAATAACTGTTGAAGTTCTGATACGTCTTATTTCACATCTAACAAGTGAAAATTCTGAGCTGAAGAAGTCCTGCTGTGTTACACACAATAAAACAAGTTTTGGTGGATCCTTTCCTCCAATTATGACCAATTCTGAATAACACAGACTCTAGATACTCTAGTGTGCAACTTTATTCAACACTCAGTGGTAAACAGTGAAACCATGGACTAAACAACAAAACTGTTCATAAAATTTACAAGTTCCTTGCCACTAAAATGCTCTATTCTCACTTTCTTGTCTGGTATTTTGTAGTGAAATACTAATGTCACTACACCCCCCTTTCCCATACATCTTTTAAAACTCGTGTCCGACAAATGTTGGGGTATTAGTGCTGGGCTTGACGCCCGGCCCTCGTAACAATGGGCTGCAGAGGTTCTGGTATGTTAACAGTGAGTGGCACAGCAGTGTCTTCCACAGTCATCTTGAAGCCCTCCGCATCACTCAGTGCTGTCGGATTTGCATGTGCCAGTGTAGAATTGATGAAGTGGTGATGTGCTAGTTTCTCCATGTCTGGATATACTGTCTTTAACCAGTCTATGGAGAGTGTTTCTTGTCTACCATTTTGGTCAATTTTGAAGGTGTTTATGTGCCTTGAGAGTACCTTGTACAGTCTAGTATATGGTTGGCGTAGTGTGGGGTGGGGGAAGGGCACTGTATCGTCTTGGAGGCAGATGTGTGATTTAGTACATAGGTCCTTGTGAACAAATATGTGTCTTTCTCTGTGCCAGACTGGTAGGCTTTGTCACACTGATGCAGAACACGTGCTCTGACATGCTTGGGCTCATGCCACACGTCCCACACACCTGTAAACTACTACTAAAATTACTGAAATAATGTCAGTACAGACATGCAATCTCATCCTAAATAATGCAGTACACAGATGTGCAGACACGAAATCAAATCATAAACTGTCCAAATAGCACATAGCACAGCCTACAGACCTGCTCGCAAAATAATGCAACAGACACACAATCGACATGCACAAGCCCCGTCCGCCAACCCGTATCCAGTAGACCGCACGGGAGGCTACCTGCAGCCCCATGAAGTGACGCGGCCGTCAGCTGTCAGACCATGCACAGGGACCCTCAAGCATGTGGCGGCGACATCCCTTTCATACTTGGTATGTGAGAAATTCCTCTTGAAATATGTGTTCACCTAGGCACCATTGCTGACGTGACCAGACGGGAGTGCAGATGCTCCAGGGGCACGTGCACCGACACAGCCACAAGACACCGCCAGACGCAAGCCAGCGTGACCCATTGGTCTCACTCCCCTGCAGGTGAAAGGTGCTCCTATCTTCGAGGATGCAGTTAGGGTTATACTGACGTTACAGAACTTAAAGGCGTGCCAATGCCTCTCCCATATGCGAGACACCTCTGGGTGGCCTGTGTGTTTACCGTCGATGACAGAGTAGCACAGTGTGAATTGTTTCTAGCTGGACATGTGAGCTGCATCTAACCATGCTTAAGTGCCCAGAGTGACTAACACAACGCCACGAAGTGTGCGTGCGTGGCTACAAACCATTGCAAGGACATCTAACAAGGTTCTCAATCTTATACTGATGTCACATGGCTATGCAAAATCAGAACCGAGTCGACCTCTCGGAAATTGTATATTGAATGCAGTCTTCCTAGCGGTCCTAACGTGGCATCCCCTCCGTCACATGTTACCCTTCCTGCTTTCAACACATACACGAACGTTCCCTCCTCTATGTAGCACTTAGCACTCCATCTTCAGGCCAAAAGTGGCCCATCGGGACCATCGGACCGCCGTGTCATCCTCAGTGGAGGATGCGGATAGGAGGGGCGTGTGGTCAGCACACCGCTCTCCCGGTCTTTACGATGGTTTTCTTTGACCGGAGCCGCTACTATTCGGTCGAGTAGCTCCTCAAATGGCATCACGAGGCTGAGTGCACCCCGAAAAATGGCAACAGCACATGGCGTCTGGATGGTCACCCATCCAAGTGCCGGCCACGCCCGACAGCGCTTAACTTCGGTGATCTGACGGGAACTGGTGCATCCACTGCGGCAAGGCCGTTGCCCCCTCCTCTATGTAGAGACTCCTATATCGCAGCAAAAAGAATGTCTTGTGAATGAATCGAGCATTATGATTGGCTATTATCAAATTTACCCACCGAATTATGGATGCCGTCGGTTTGGAAGCACATTCTGCCTTTTCTTTTTATTTCTGCAGATGAGACTTCAGCGGTAAAAACCTATTTTATGCTGATCACATTGTTTGCAAGTGTGTCTAGTCACCTTTCACATTTGGAGAGTGTTTGCTCTTTTTTCTGTATGTCTGTGTATTTGCATGTGTTGTGGACGGCTCCCAGGACCCAGTCACCTGCATGGTAGACCAAACTTTGAACATAGAATACGTGTCCGGAGCATCTGCACTCCCATCCGGTTGCGTCAGCAACGGTGCCTAGGTGAACATGTATTTCGAGAGGAATTTCTCACATACCAAGTATTAAAGGGATGTCGCTGCCACATACTTGAGGGCACCTGTGCATGGTCTGACAGCTTGCAATGGTTTGTAGCTACTTCGTGGCATTGTATCAATCGTGCTGGCATGCACAGTTAGATGCAGCTCACATGTCCAGCTAGGAACAATGCACACTGTGCTATTCTGTCATCGATGGTAAACAAACATGCCACCCAGTGCTGTCTCGCATATGGGAGTGGTGTGAGCGTGCCTTGGAGTTCTGTGACGCCAGTATAACACTGACTGTATACTCGAAAATAGAAGCAGCTTTCACCTGCAGCGGCGTGGGACCAATGGGTTGCACTGGCTTCTGTATGGTGGTGTCTTGCAGCGGTGTCAGCGTGCGTGCCCCTGGAGCAGCTGCACTCCCGTCCGGTCATGTCAGCAATGGTGCCTAGGTGAACACATATTTCAAGAGGAATTTCTCACGTACCAAGTATGAAAGGAATGTTGTCACCTCATGCTTGAGGGCATCTGTGTATGGTTTGACAGCTGATGGCTGCGTTACTTCACGGGGCTGCAGGTAGCCTCCCGTGCAGTGTACTGGATACGGGGTGGCGGACGGTGCTTGTGCATGTTGATTGTGTGTCTGTTGCATTATTTTGTGAGCAGGTCTGTAGGCTGTGCTATTTGAACAGTTTACGAGTAGATTTTGTGTCTACACATCTGTGTACTGCATTATTTAGGGTGAGGTAGCATGTCTGTACTGAAATTATTTCGGTAATTTGGGAGTTTTTTGTGTCTGCGCAGAGTGTTATTTAGGAGTAGTTCACAGGCCTGTGGGCTGTGTAGCATGAGCCCAAGCATGCCAGAGCATGTGTTCTGTATCAGTGTGATATATATACTCCATCCCTAAATAAATTGCTCCAAAATAAATAAAGTACACTCCTTCCTTACTCTCTCCAGCAGCCCAGCGCAGGCTGAGTCATTTTCACGCCATTTTCCCCCTCCAGACCGCTATCTTAGATTATGTCACAGGAGGGATGATATCATCCTCTGATGGTGGGACTGTGTACTAGGTCAGTTGGACTTTAGACCCCATGGCAACCACACTCTTTCCCACCATTTCCCTCCACCACCTTGGATTACGTCATGGAATGGACGACTGGGCACTCTGGTGGCAGTATTGTGTATTTGTTCTAGACCTTCTGGTGAACACACTGTTTCCCACCAAAATCCGCCGTCTTGGATAATGGTACTTGCGTCATCAGCTGATGTCATGGCCGCCATCTTGGATTACGTCACGGAATGGACGACAGTGCCCTCTGGTGGTGGTACTGTGTACTAGGTCAGTTGGGCTCTGGGCCTCATGGTGAACACACTGGATGGCTTTAGTGCCTCAAATTGTTTAAATAAAGACTGGTCCATGATTTCGACAATTGACGATTAGAAAACATGTTTGCAGAGTCTTTTAGTGGTTTGCATGTCTGTAGGGTGTTTGGTGTGACTCCAAGCATGTCAAAGCATGTGTTTTGTGTCCATGTAATAAATATACTATCTCTCGAAATCCATCCCTAAATAAATTGTTCAAAGTAAGTAAAGTACACTCCTTCCTCTCTCCAGCAGTGCAGTGCAGGCTGAGTCCTTTTCCCGCCAATCCCTAGGAAGAGGTGGTGGTTGGGTGACTTAGGTTAGTGGCGGTAACCCAACTGTCCTTTCTTTCCTGCCATTATCTTGGGTTAGTAGAAATAGCCCAATTGACCTTTCCTTACCACCAAAATTCAAATTTGGGGCCAGTTCCTAGGAAGAGGTGGCCGTCGGATTATCTTAGGTTAGTTAGCATTATCCTGTTGGAATTTGAAGTTCCCCTCCATTTTTATAGGGTAGGAGAGTGAGGGGGGTTAGGTTAGTAGAGGTAGCCCAAAACTCAAACTTACTGCCAAAATCCGCCATCTTGGATGATGTCATGCACTGTTGCCAAGTCTACACACTGCCATCTTGGATGACGTCATCGCCGCCATCTTGGATACATCTGGCAACATTGCAGAGTGGCTCAGAATGTAGGTTTGCCCCAATACTCATGTAGACTAATGACGTAGGGGAGCCACACTTTTTAGATTAAAAAAGATGATTAACAGGAGACGCTGTCAGTAGAGTGACTCACTTCTGCATATACCAGCAAGGGTATGTTCCCTCTGCATACCACAACATCACAGCCTTCACACATCACAATGAGGAGTTAGAGCCCTTAGTATGGGTAGCAGACGTCGGAACATTTACCTCGGATCGGGAGCAGTCTTGGCCTGCATCAGATGTTGCTCAAAGACCGCCAGGCAGATTAAGTACAAGTTCCCTCACATTCCGGGAGCTCTGGATCACAAAAAATGGTGGGTGGGAGCGGGAAGTAGTGGATGTGGCGACACCATATTATACTTCACCACGGTAAATGGACGAAATCTTTGCGAACATAAAAGCATCTTTGCCGCTGTCAACATATCTTACAGTTGTGTAGTTTACTGTGCATTGCCATTCTGTGCTTCTGCAAAGAAGTTCATTCTCGAATACTGAACGATATTTATTGTGAACGTGAGAATAAGTTAGCATTCCTATAACTACAGTAAGGTTGATGCACTTCTTAAACAGCATATGGAGAGAAAAACAAACAAGTCTGCAAAAGAAGAATACAACAGAAATCAATCTCCAGTGACTAAAGGTAGTGAACTTGCAGAATAAGATGGGAAAAAGACAATTAACAGGTTAACAAACTCTGTCCACTCGGAAAGTATACAGTGAACATACTTTTGCGTGCTGATAGGTGGTGATACCTTACTGATACCATACTCTACAAAGCATAAAAAATAATAGTGGTGTCGTGAATCCAGGAGCAAGAGCAAAAAGCATCATAGTAGCCATAGATTTAGCAGGAAAAATGCTGCATGACAATGAGTTTGTCATCAGTATACAAAGGCACAGACGGTGTTTAGAAAAGGATAGATTGCATGCAACCGGTGGTGGAGTGTTCGTCGCTGTTAGTAGTAGTTTATCCTGTAGTGAAGCAGAAGTGGATAGTTCCTGTGAATAATTATGGGTGGAGGTTACACTCAACAACCGAGCTAGGTTAATAATTGGCTCCTTTTACCGACCTCCCGACTCAGCAGCATTAGTGGCAGAACAACTGAGAGAAAATTTGGAATACATTTCACATAAATTTTCTCAGCATGTTATAGTCTTAGGTGGAGATTTCAATTTACCAGATATAGAATGGGACACTCAGATGTTTAGGACGGGTGGTAGGGACAGAACATCGAGTGACATTATACTGAGTGCACTATCCGAAAATTACCTCGAGCAATTAAACAGAGAACCGTCTCGTGGAGATAACATCTTGGACCTACTGATAACAAATAGACCCGAACTTTTCGATTCTGTATGTGCAGAACAGGGAATCAGTGATAATAAGGCCGTTGCAGCATCCCTGAATATGGAAGTTAATAGGAATATAAAAAAAAGGGAGGAAGGTTTATCTGTTTAGCAAGAGTAATAGAAGGCAGATTTCAGACTACCTAACAGATCAAAACGAAAATTTCTGTTCCGACACTGACAATGTTGAGTGTTTATAGAAAAAGTTCAAGGCAATCGTAAAATGCGTTTTAGACAGGTACGTGCCGAGTAAAACTGTGAGAGACGGGAAAAACCCACCGTGGTACAACAACAAAGTTAGGAAACTACTGCGAAAGCAAAGAGAGCTTCACTGCAAGTTTAAACGCAGCCAAAACCTCTCAGACAAACAGAAGCTAAACGATGTCAAAGTTAGCGTAAGGAGGGCTATGCGTGAAGCGTTCAGTGAATTCGAAAGTAAAATTCTATGTACCGACTTGACAGAAAATCCTAGGAAGTTCTGGTCTTACGTTAAATCAGTAAGTGGCTCGAAACAGCATATCCAGACACTCCGGGATGATGAAGGCATTGAAACAGAGGATGACACGCGTAAAGCTGAAATACTAAACACCTTTTTCCAAAGCTGTTTCACAGAGGAGGACCGCACTGCAGTTCCTTCTCTAAATCCTCGCACAAACGAAAAAATGGCTGACATCGAAATAAGTGTCCAAGGAATAGAAAAGCAAGTCTCTAGAGGAACGGAAGGTTCCAAATGATTGGAAATGAGCACAGGTAGTCCCAGTCTTCAAGAAGGGTCGTCGAGCAGATGCGCAAAACTATAGACCTATATCTCTGACGTCGATCTGTTGTAGAATTTTAGAACATGTTTTTTGCTCGAGTATCATGTCGTTTTTGGAAACCCAGAATCTACTATGTACGAATCAACATGGATTCCGGAAACAGCGATCGTGTGAGACCCAACTCGCTTTATTTGTTCATGAGACCCAGAAAATATTAGATACAGGCTCCCAGGTAGATGCTATTTTTCTTGACTTCCGGAAGGCGTTCGATACAGTTCCGCACTGTCGCCTGATAAACAAAGTAAGAGCCTACGGAATATCAGACCAGCTGTGTGGCTGGATTGAAGAGTTTTTAGCAAACAGAACACAGCATGTTGTTATCAATGGAGAGACGTCTACAGACGTTAAAGTAACCTCTGGCGTACCACGGGGAGTGTTATGGGACCATTGCTTTTCACAATATATATAAATGACCCAATAGATAGTGTCCGAAGTTCCATGCGGCTTTTCGCGGATGATGCTGTAATATACAGAGAAGTTGCAGCATTAGAAAATTGTAGCGAAATGCAGGAAGATCTGCAGCGGATAGGCACTTGGTGCAGGGAGTGGCAACTGACCCTTAACATAGACAAATGTAATGTATTGCGAATACATAGAAAGAAGGATCCTTTATTGTATGATTATATGATAGCGGAACAAACACTGGTAGCAGTTACATCTGTAAAATATCTGGGAGTATGCGTGCGGAACAATTTGAAGTGGAATGATCATATAAAATTAATTGTTGGTAAGGCGGGTACCAGGTTGAGATTCATTGGGAGAGTCCTTAGAAAATGTAGTCCATCAACAAAGGAGGTAGCTTACAAAACACTCGTTCGACCTATACTTGAGTATTGCTCATCATTGTGGGATCCATACCAGATCGGGTTGACGGAGGAGATAGAGAAGATCCAAAGAAGAGCGGCGCGATTCGTCACAGGGTTATTTGGTAACCGTGATAGCGTTACGGAGATGTTTAACAAACTTAAGTGGCAGAATCTGCAAGAGAGGCGCTCTGCATCGCGGTGTAGCTTGCTCGCCAGGTTTCGAGAGGGTGCGTTTCTGGATGAGGTATCGAATATATTGCTTCCCCCTACTTATACCTCCCGAGGAGATCACGAATGTAAAATTAGAGAGATTAGAGCGCGCACGGAGGCTTTCAGACAGTCGTTTTTCCCGCGAACCATACGCGACTGGAACAGGAAAGGGAGGTAATGACAGTGGCACGTAAAGTGCCCTCCGCCACACACCGTTGGGTGGCTTGCGGAGTATAAATGTAGATGTAGATGTAGTATAACAGTACAAATGATGTGACGTGTAATGAAGCTGACATTTGTATTTGAGGTTTGACTAAGTGTCTTGAAAACAAAAAAAAAAACAAAAAAAAAAAAAAACGGAAAAACACTACTTTGCCACCGTTCCACAGCAGCATGATTTAATAATCGTGTGTTAACAACGAAATAAGAAAACAACAAATGGAAGAATTAAATTATGTTCAAGATGCGAAAAATGTTCAGTTCTAAGTATAGAAACATTAGATAAAAGCATGCACACTAAACATGGATTGCTTTTTAACTATGAGGGAAATCGTTTTTTTGTGAAAAATTAAGCAAACTAATTACAGAAAATAACGAC
The DNA here is from genome assembly GCF_023864275.1 of Schistocerca cancellata. Classification (NCBI taxonomy): domain Eukaryota; kingdom Metazoa; phylum Arthropoda; class Insecta; order Orthoptera; family Acrididae; genus Schistocerca; species Schistocerca cancellata. The sequence goes on from NC_064626.1 coordinate 1,070,683,833, forward strand.
CGAAGTAGCGTAATATATGAAAACAGTTCGTTTGGAGTGAACATGAAGTCCCTTTGTTAGTATATGTCAGCCATCAGTATGCATACAAAAGGCAAAACACTTGCTGAAAGCACTCGAGAAAAATGTAAAATAATGTTCCAGAATGTCCAGAACATAATTGGTAAAATAAAACAAGCTGATGAATTTCTTGGGAAGAGTAAACGAGAGGCACGCTTATATATTGTGAATGAATTTGGATGCAAGACTGAAGAGATGCACAGTTTTAAGCTAGGCAATTACAAAACAAAAATAAAACAAGCTGATGAATTTCTAGGGGAGAGTGAACCATAGGCATACTTACATATCGTGAATGAACTTGCACACAAGACTGAAGAGATGCACAGTTTTAAGTTAAACAATTACAAAACATGAGTGCATATTGTAGAAAGGTACAGAAGAGTGGTGGTGCAGGCATGTATGTTAGAAATAACATTTAGTGTTAAAAAATAGATTGCACTGATGAACTTGTTGTGTAGATGTCCTTTGAATCGTCGTCAGTAAAAATAAATATAGGCAAAAACAGCCTAATAATTGAAGGGTTATGTAGATCACCAAATAGTGATGTAGATGAGTTGTTCTGCCATTTGGAAGAACTTCCGGAAAAACTATCAACAGACAAAAAAACACGTTATAATAATAGGAGATACGAACATAGACCCTTTACCTATGATGTAAATTGTCTTAGGTATTCTCGCTTGTTATATTGCTGCAACAATACCCACATAAATTCGTTAGCAACCAAAATAACATCTGACTCTCAATCTTGCAAATTAGATGGTATTAACGAAAAGTGAGGCCATTTCTATGAAATTTTGAAATATAATTCTAATTGGGTGTGTCCGATAGTAAAAAAAAGGAAATCAGATTACACAAAGAATCGTAAAATTCCTCCAGAAGTCCACAAATTAAAGGGAGATATGTAAGACCCACCTGTACCATTCAGAGATATGAAATTGCAATACTTCCTAACAAAGTACTAAAATACCAGAAGAACATACAGGGAACCCCTGAAGACTCTAATGCACACTGTTATGCTGAACAGATAAGTGAATCCAGACATGTTAGTAAAACAGCTTGGAATACAGTAAATGAAGAATGTGAAAATAAAGAAAATCCAACAGGGTGGCAGCAAGAGAAATTTATTGTAGAGTATGTGGTCATTGGAAGGTAAGAAAGTGGTGGTGAATCTGATGATGTCTTTAGCAGTGGAAATTGGGTGGAGTGACTTATTGGGATGGAGAGGATGATCAATAGGACCGATGATTACTGTTAATTCTGGTTTGAGGGGTGGAATAGGTAGCATGGGCATCATTGTAGGTGTTGTAGGTGGGAGGGGAAACGAGGTTGAGAGTCTTTACAGTGAGGACAGGTGGGGGGACTTTTATAATAGGGAGTGACGTGGTCATTATAAACAAGGCATTTTTGAAAACAGTAGGACTGGAGGGTTCGACTTTATACCAGCGGCTGTAAATCAGGGCTCCCTCTTTGAGGGGGCGATTTATGGAGGGGGCAGACCCTGAAGACTTGCATGAGGTAGGTGGGATCTGATTCACTGTAGATGTGATGGGCTGTTTGGAGGTCTAAAGCAGAACTGGAATAGAGTTTGGAAACCACTTTCTCTACTGTGATTTCAGAACCATGGTAGTGAAGGTAGGAGGGGGGGGGGGTCGACAAGGAGGCTGGCGTTTTTTGGGTGTGGAAGTGGTGCTGAAGAGAGTGAGGGAGGCATGAGAGCCAAAGGCAATACAGGGGAGTTTGAGGAGGAGGTCAGAGTGGAAGTTGGGATTCGCAGATTTATTGACCAGTTCTTTGCGGGGATGTGAGTGATGGAAATGTGAGAAATTTATTTTAGAATTTCTGGAGTGAGGGATTTGGCATTGAAGGATTTTGGGTCAGAGTTGGAGAGAAGGAAAATGGAAACAGCCAGGGGAGGAGGTGCAGGTGAGGGTGTTAGGGTCAGTAGGATTAGGAGTTGTTTGTGGTTTCTTAGTTATGATGTTAGTAGCAGGGTCTCCTTCAGGTTTTTATATGGGATTGGGTAGGGGGTGGGGAACTGGAGGAGGTGGGATGTGACATGGTTTCAGGTGTTGCAATGGTAGCTCAGCGAATTTTAATTTTAGCTGGAAATTCTGTGTAGGTATTTGGTGTGGGAAAAGTTGGAAGTGGGGGATAGGTAAAGGATGTGGTAGAAGACATGGAAGGCATCATGCAAAGGTCAGGGTATGAAAAGGAAATGACTGTGGATGAAGACGATACTGTTGGAAGGGGAGGGAGGACATAGGGTGATGGGCCAGATGAAGTGCTCCACAAAGCCATAGTGGGAACAGAGGAGGGGGCGCTGTAAATGACGGCGGTGGCTGAAGTGTCCATTGTGGGTCCAAGGAAACGGGAGACAGAAGGTCGATGATAATTACCGGTGGCGGACCATCGCAAGTATGATGGGGGATAATGGAAGTGAAGTCCGGTGTGATGTGATTGCAGCAGATGAGAATGGCCGCGGCGGCGACGACGAGTAGACTGCGGCAGTGGCGGTGGCTATGACGGCGACGGCGACAAGAAAACGATTACACACAAGGAGATTATGTACGCACAGAAGAAAGTCTCGACGACACAAGAAAACTACGTAGATGAACAGACACGGGCGCAAAGCATGGGGGAGGAGCACCACGAATCTATGTATAACAAGAGTAGCAACAAACAAACGTCGGTGATCTCGACGAGTTTTGCCTGTTATCGACATTGATACTGGCAAGATGTCGATCCCAGGAATTCCAAGTTTTTCGAGATTATTTTAATTTCGAATCTGAAGTCGGGTAACACACAAAAGAATACTTTTTCATGTGATATAATTACGAATTAACAAATTTCTGAGTTTTTTCCTTTACTTGTAAAACCTCTCTTCTCACCAGATTCCATGATTCTACGACAAGGGAAGTATCCAATAGATTTTAATGAGTTAGTTTGTGAATATCAAAATTGTGACATAAATGACCGTATCTTTTGCCTGCATTGGTTTGCAAGTTAACGTTTATTATACTGCCAAGGAACCATAGAGCACCATGTGACACAAATTTCAACTTGATACGTCTACTCGTTCCTGAGAAAAAAAGGGGTCTTAACAGACCGACGGATTGACAGACAGTCCGATGACAAATTACAAAAAAAGTAGGTTTTGATGAATGAGTTTGCGAGTGTCTAAATATGTGACGTAAATGGCCGTATCTTTTGATTGCATTGCATTGACTTGGCAGCTTCGCTTTTTGCATCGCCAAGAGACCGTACACCTTGGTATGTGACATAATTTTCTGTTTGATACACCTACCTGTTATGAAGGAAAAGGGTTTTGAGCAGTAGGACAGACAGACAAACAAACAGATCCTATAAAGGTTCTGTTTTTATCCTTGGAATAAGGAACCTTAGAAACACCAGACAATAGGGTTACTTTAACAGACTAGGAAGAATGGATTCTATTTCATGTCGAAGAACACGGTTTGTACTCATAGCATGTGATACATCTGTTGGTACCGTACGGATGGCACTTCACCGATGGTTCATTTATTTGTATCATCTTGTGTGTGTGTATGGTTATGTCATGCGCCAGATCATTGAACACGGGGAGGGGGGGGGGGGACTTTTGCTGATAGTTTGTTGCTCAGACTGCCTCTTTGTTGCTTGTATTTTCAGTCTTGTTTTCAAATGAAGCAACATTTGGAATAGATAAAATTGCATATTTTCCCAGTCAATTTTTGAGGGCGAATGGAAATTCTCATGGTAGAAGTGACGCTAGACAGAAGGACCAATTTAATGCGTGTGCTGGAATTGTCGGTGACTGCTAGATTCATACGTTCTTCCAGTTCCTTATGCGTGTGTTAGTTACAAGAACTTCACTTAAAACACTCTCCCAGACTTGCTACAGGGTGTCCCCTGCAAATAAGTGGGGACAGTTGGTTAATGAACTCTGCGGCTTAAGAACAAGCCGGTTCTAGGCGCTTCAGTCCGGAACCGCGCTGCTGCTAAGGTCGCAGGTTCGAATCCTGTCTCGGGCATGGATGTGTGTGATGTCCTTACGTTAATTAGGTTTAAGTAGTTCTAAGACTAGGGGACTGATGACCTCAGATGTTAAGTTCCATAGTGCTACGACCCTAAGAACATCTCACATTTTTCAAGATGTGATGGATGACATCTTCGATGCCAGACAGACAGATAAGACAAGTTCGGTTGCCTGCACGTCTCCTTGACCTTATTCTTTTATAGTGTTATCTGAATAAAGAACCAACAAAATAATAAATAGTGTTCTCTATGGGGACCTCATAAATTAGGAATGTCTGTGGAATCAAACACGGTGGGAACATTTCTAGTCTATGGAGTGAGCATTCGGATGTCCAGAATAGATTTTTTATCGCCAATATACATTGACTCAAAAAGTCACGTGTCTGATGTGGCGTAAGGTTCGTCCAGAAGTGCTCTGCAGTTTTTGAACGCTGTTGCTCATTGCACTGCGAACCGTCGTTTTCGAAAACGGAATTTGTGGGAGTCAACGCCGTAAGGAAAGGAGTGACTTCATTGACGCCCTTTATGCCACCCACTGCGGCCTCGTTGTGTCGATTTTGAGCGGTGATGTGTCTGAAAATTTTACCTCGGCCACCTAAAGGAAACCGCGTTGCTTGTACAGAGATACCTCCACATAAAGTACAATGGATTTCGTAATCACTTTTCGTAATTTGCATCTGATATCTGCAATAAACGGTGCTCGTATTGTGAATGGCTTCCTTCAGGATAACGACATCGCTCGACTAGAGTGGCCAGCATGTTTTCCAGACATGAACCCTATCGAACATGCCTGGGGTAGATTGAAAATGGGTGTTTGTGGACGACGTTACCCACCAACCACTCTGAGGGATCTACGCCGAATAGTCGTTGAGGAGTGGGACAATCTGCACCAACAGTGCCTTGATGAACTTGTGGATAGCATGCCACAACGTATACAGGCATGCATCAATGCAAGAGGGCGTGCTACTGTGTATTAGAGGTACCGGTGTGTACAGCATTCTGGACCACCAACTCTGAAGATCTCGCTGTATGGGGGTACAACATGCAATGCGTGGTTTTCACGAGCAATAAAAATATCGGAAATGATGTTTATGTTGATCTCTATACCAGTTTTCTGTACAGGTTCCGGAACTCTCGGAACCGAGTTGATGTAAAACGTTTTTTGATGTGTTGAATTTATGTTACAGTGGCACTGCGAAATGGTGCCGTCCAACTACGCCAAAGTGAAAGCGGCCTGAAAACCATAGAATTCGGAATTATGATATAAAGCAAATTAATGATTTGTCGCACTTTGAAATTTTTTAGGAACGAAATTCTACTGTTTTTTTTTTCACGTAGCATATGCACTATAAAAAAAATCACTCCGTCTTCAGGCCACAAGTGACCTATCGGGACCATCCGACCGCCGTGTCATCCTCAGTTGAGGATGAGGATAGGAGGAGCGTTTGGTCAGCACACCGCTCTCCCGGTCGTTATGACGGTTTTCTTTGACCGGAGCAGCTACTATTCGGTCGAGTAGCTGCTCAATTGGCATCACGAGGCTGAATGCACCTTGAAAAATGGCAACAACGCATGGCGGCCCGACAGCGCTTAACTTCGGTGATCTGACGGGAACCGGTATATCCACTGCGGCAAGGCCGTTATATGCAATATCCAGTCACATTAATGTGACTATCTGTCGGAAGGCTGAATAGCCACATTTTGCAGTGCGGACCGCTACAATACGAGGGTCAATGAGCTTCTGGAAGGGACCGATGACAGGCGAGTGGATCCATGCCGGTTCTCGTGTCGTTAGGTTTCCCGGCTGAGGATCCGTAGCGCGAGCACAGCCCGATCGAGCTAGTCCTACAGATTCTCGCTTGAGTCTAAATTCGGAGGCCAGGAGAATACAACAACCTCATCCTTGAAATCCGTTAATAGAGGATGGGGTAGGACAAGGAAAGCATGGAAGGGCGAACCCTGAATAACAGCGCCATTTGTCTTTTGATTGTTTACGTTTATTTAACCGTCACGTTAGAGCATGAATAAATTGATATAATAACCGCACGTGATTATGAGTGACAGGGTAAAGCTAATTAGTTGCTTACGCCAATAATCTGCTTTAACAAATGATTTTGCCTTAAGAAGCCGCAAAATTCAGTGCCAGATTAAATATAAAACAGGATAAAAATTTTAAAAAGCTGCTTTCCTCATAAAACAGAAACTGCTCAAAGTGCAACAGCATCGATCTCTTGAGATAATTTAAGAAAAGGTGACAAAGCGTTCAAGGGGTTTTTGGGGAAACTAGCTGACAATTTTTTAAAAATCAAACAGGCCTTTAACACACAGGAGGGCGGCAAAAACGCTGCTAAAAATCAGCGTAAAATCTATTGAAAAATTTATCAAGTACCAAAACAGCAAATTGATTAAGGTTATCCACACGTGAGGAAAGTACAATCTCAAGTTAGGCTCAAACAGTAATTATGGTTGATTGATTTAGGAACGTTCGCGTACCGTAATGATAAAGGCAGTGCTTTGTTTAATGGAAACTAGCAACCCGGAATTCAGAAAATGTGCAGTACAAGCAGATTCCAAAGGAAATGTTAAACTTTAAATAAGGTTTCATAAATCAGAACATTAAGTAATATAGCCACTACTTAACTTAAAATCTTTTAGCAGGCAGTGCGAACCAGCGGGCTAAGACGATCGTGGACACGTTTAAAAGGCAGCCGAGAAACACAAAAGCGGTGCGTACGGCAACAAGCCCATACGGCCACCAGCCGCTGAAAACCCGGCCGCGTAAGGCTGTTAAGAAACGCCACGTAGATGAAACACAGGCCAAACAAACAAGTTAGGCAAATATTAATGGCCACCATCTCGATAAAAATCAGCATAGGTGCTCTTAATCTGCTACAAAATTTCAAAAATTCATCCTTAACCAAATTTACATGCCGGCCGTTGTGGCCGAGAGGCGCTTCAAAAAAATGGTTCAAATGGCTCTGAGCACTATGCGACTTAACTTCTGAGGTCATCAGTCGCCTAGAACTTAGAACTAATTAAACCTAACTAACCTAAGGACATCACACACATCCATGCCCGAGGCAGGATTCGAACCTGCGACTGTAGTGGTCGAGCGGTTCCAGACTGAAGCGCCTAGCCGGCCGGCCTGGCCGTGCGGTTAAAGGCGCTTCAGTCTGGAACCGCGAGACCACTACTGTCGCAGGTTTGAATCCTGCCTCGGGCGTGGATGTATGTGATGTCCTTAGGTTAGTTAGGTTTAAGTAGTTCTAAGTTATAGGGACTGATGACCTCAGATGTTAAGTCCCATAGTGCTCAGAGCTATTTGAGCCAAATTTACATTGATATCAAAAGGCGTAGCAGTGCTGAAGTTAACGTCTCTTACAGCATTTAGCAGAATAAAATTTGACACAGAATAATATGGTTTGATTGTTGATTTGGGAGGAGGGGCCAAACAGCCAGGTCATCGGTCCCATCGGAATACGGAAGGATGGGGAAGGAAGTCGGCCGTGCCCTCTCAAAGGAACCATCCCGGCATTTGCCTGAAGCGATTTACAGAAATCACGGAAAACCTAAATCAGGTTAGCCGATCCCGGGTTTGAACCGCCATTCTCCCGAATGGGAGTCCAGTGTTCAAACCACTGCGCCGTCTCGCTCAGTGGAAAAAAAAGCTGACAGTATGTTAGTCAAATCACACGGCAAGGAACTTTGCGTGAAGCAGTTATGTAAGGAAAATGACAAGCTTATCCCTGCAAGGCGGCATCTTTAGATCTTTCAAATAATGCCTCCTTCCGTTGTATATAGACATGTAAATCTACAACACAATTTTAAAACATGTATTACATACAGGAAAATTTCTGTTAAAATAAATAAATAAAAAATAAAAGATTAAACGCAAGATGCTTAAAAACGCTGAAAATACGGGTAGAAATATACACTACTGGCCATTAAAATTGCTACACCAAGAAGAAATACATACGATAAATGGGTATTCACTGGACAAATATATTATACTAGAACTGACATGTGGTTACATTTTCACACAATTTGGGTGCATAGATCCTGAAAAATCAGTACCCAGAACAACCACCTCTGGCCGTAATAACGGCCTTGATACGCCTGGGCATTGAGTCAAACAGAGCTTGGATAGCGTGTACAGGTACAACTGCCCATGCAGCTTCAACACGATACCACAGATCGTCAAGAGTAGTGACTGCCGTATTGTGACGAGCCAGTTGCTCGGCCACCATTGACCAGACGTTTTCAATTTGTGAGAGATCTGGAGAGTGTGCTGGCCAGGGCAGCAGTCGAACATTTTCGGTATACAGAAAGGCCCGTACAGGACCTGCAACATGCGATCGTACATTACCCTGTAGGGTTTCACAGAGATCGAATGAAGGGTAGAGCCACGGGTCGTGACTCATCTGAAATGTAACGTCCACTGTCCAAAGCGCCGTCAATGCGAGCAAGAGGTGACCGAGACGTGTAACCAATGGCACCCCATACCATCACGCCGGTTGATACGCCAGTATGGCGATGACGAATACACACTTCCAGTGTGCGTTCACCGCGATGTCGCCAAACACGGATGCGACCATCGTGATGCTGTAAACAGAACCTGGATTCATCCGAAAAAATGACGTTTTGCCATTCGTGCACCGAGGTTCGTCATTGAGTACACCATCGCAGGCGCTCCTGTCTGTGATGCAGTGTCAAATCAAATGTTCAAATGTGTGTGAAATCTTATGGGACTTGACTGCTAAGGTCATCAGTCCCTAAGCTTACACACTACTTAACCTAAATTATCCTAAAGACAAACACACACACCCATGCCCGAGGGGGTACTCGAACCTTCGCCGGGCTCAGCCGCACAGTCCATGACTGCAGCGCCCTAGACCGGTCGGCTAATCACACGCGGCGATGCAGCGTCAAGGGTAACCGCAGCCATGGTCTCCGAGCTGGTAGTCCATGCTGCTGCAATCGTCGTCGAACTGTTCGTGCAGATGGTTGTTGTCTTGCAAACGTCCCCATTTGTTGACTAAGGGATCGAGACGTGACTGCACGATCCGTTACAGCCATGCGGATAAGATGCCTGTCATCTCGACTGCTAGTGATACGAGGCCGTTGGGATCCAGCACGGCGTTCCGTATTACCCTCCTGAGCCCACCGATTCCATATTCTGCCAACAGTCATTGGATCTCGACCAACGCGAGCAGCAATGTCGCGATACGATAAACAGCAATCGCGATAGGCTACAATCCGACCTTTATCAAAGTCGGAAACGTGATGGTACGTATTTCTCCTTCTTAACGAGGCATCACAACAACGTTTCACCAGGCAACGCCGGGCGACTGCTGTTTGTGTATGAGAAATCGCTTGGAAACTTTCCTCATGTCAGAACGTTGTAGGTGTCGCCACCGGCGCCAACCTTGTGCGAATGTTCTGAAAAGCTGATCATTTGCATATCACAGCATCTTCTTCCTGTCGGTTAAATTTCGCATCTGTAGCACGTCATCTTCGTGTTGTAGCAATTTTAATGGCTAGTAGTATATTTACAGCCACATTTGACTTATCATAAATGTAGTGAACTGACAAGACAGCCAGTCCACAGTGACGGGTAACCGAAAGGCACGCGTTTACACATGCCGTCTGGCGTTTGGTCTGAAACAGGATACGTAATGAGTGCTATAAAGAAAAGTACGTAGCTGCTGGAATACTTAACTTTAATCCATCATTTGTATACAGCATTCTTGATGATACAAGTGAGACTGTTTAGATACATGCAATGTAATGCTAATGGCGCCTTGACTTGGCTGAAGGCTATTCTAACTATCTCTCGGCAAATGAGAGAAAGGCTTCGTCAGTGTAGTCGCTAGCAAAGTCGTCGTACAACTGGGGCCGAGTGCTAGTAAGTCTCTCAAGACCTGCCGTGTGGTGGCGCTCGGTCTGCAATTACTGACAGTGGCGACACGCGGGTCCGACATGTACTAATGGACCGCGGCCGATTTAAAGCTACCACCTAGCAATTGTGGTGTCTGGCGGTGACACCACAATAAATATGAGTAATCTGAAACATCTTGGCTCAGATAATTACATTCAAACAAATACAAGTATTTCAGCAACCCAACAAGCGCAGGCAGTAGATGTGGAAGTATCGTAGTACGAGAAATACCGACCATAAACGCAAGATATGGCATTATTTGATAATCCAGTGCAATTCCAAGCATCCAGTCTCGCACAGCATGGAACATCAAAGCCGGGCAAATCCACGGCCGCGGGAAGAAGGACGCCGTACTGAGCTCGGTGTCGTAACTCCGATTTCAGCAGTTACACCGCGTCTGCACATAAACGGAGCCAACGGCCGACTGACGCACTGTGTCCGGAACTCGGTCCGTGATGCCCTCTTAGTCTGCTGTGACTCGCTGCCTCACTCTTACTGCCCTCCCAACACTGCTCAAAGCGTGCTTTAGAACTCGCTCTGCCAGAGATAATCAGCGACAAGCTACAGTCGATTCGCGCTGCCAAAAGTGCTGAAATCCAAGCACGCGAAATCGATTGCGAGCCCGCCACTGCTGAGTACTAGTGCTCTTTGTACCATACTTGTACATTGCGAACTGTGATACGTTGCATTATCGTGCTGGTAGATGCCATCGTTCCGAGGAAAAAATCTTCGTGTAGGGCTAGATGTGGTCCCCAAAGATTGAGGCATACTTATGTTGATCCATTGTGCCTTCCAGATTATGCTTTCCAGATTACGAGATTACTCAGTGAATGGTACGAAAACATTCCCCAGACAATAACGCTCCCTTCTGGACTCTTCCGACGATTGCTGGAGGGTGTTTGCTGTCAGACGTTTCGCGCCGTACACTCCAAGGACCATCTGTCTGATGGAACACAAAACGTGATTCATCTGAAAAGGCCATCTGTCGCCACCCATTGGACGTCCAATGCGTTCATGCTGATGAACAGCAGTCAGCATGGGTGCATGAACCAGGTACCTGCTGCAGAGGCTCAGACGCAGCAACGTTCGCTGAACGGTCGGACACCGTTGGTAGCTCCTTGGTTCATCTGGGCGGTCAGTTGCTCAACTATAATCACCCATACACATATCTGCAGCCGTCGTACACCCCTGTTATCTAAAGCCCGCGAAATACCACAGTTGGCTCAACACCGGTTTTGGATAGTTCCTTTTTGCGGTACTTGGTATACTTTAATTACTGTGTCACGCCAACAGTTTACAAACTTAGCCGTTTCGGAAATGCTTCCACCCTTAGCCCTAAAGCCAATGATCATGCTCTTTTGGACGTCACATAAATCGCTCTGTTTTCGCATTACGACAACGACTGCACTGTATTCCGCGTCCCCCGACACGTTTGCTACACCCTCCACTGCTAGTGCTGCCACACGCCGTCTGAGAGTGGTTACGGCACGTTGACGTCGAACATCGGAGGTGGCTACATTAATGTGACTGGACCGCTTATTTAACCTCCATTCTTTTAAACAATCATTCTACACATCAACAGATACTAGTGCTAAACCTTCTTGTTGCGAATACTTTAAAATGAACACAGTGATTTTAATATATACATAACCCACAAAATATAAATATAAATCCTACCTGCGGATGAAAATTGCTCGACATATACTGTGCAACACAATTAAGAGATAAATTTTCTGAACTCCGTAGGTGTCTCCCAGTGCGATGTAGAAGTTTGAAATTTGGCCTTCTTCTGTAAAGGTGAAAAAGCACGGCACCATGCGATATCATCCTCGACCTCGGCGACGCTTCCAACAACAAGGTGTCGACAAATGAGAAAGAAAAGGCCAGAGCTCAGAAGTTCATATGAGGTGTGAGGTGGGTTAATGACGTCCCATTGGCACCAAATTTCACCTCAGTTCTACCCATTGCCTCCGTGGATGTATCAGGTAGTCGTATCTTGCCTTACCCGCATTTCACCTGTTCTTTTGATGCATCTATGCTGTAGATCAGAACCGCGACCCCCAACATTGAAATCACACAGTTTTCGTATGGGTAGCCGAGGAAAAACATTTCAGGCACACCATCGCTCAGAGTCAACTCGAAGGATTTCAATGAAACTACTCCTTCCCCCTTAGGGTACTGATTTCCACACGTTTCTCAGTTGAAACCGACAGTTCTCAATGCAGTGAAAAGTAGAACGACGTTATTGACAACCTTTGAAACTGCTGACACCCCTCGGACGATTCGACCTTTCTCTAAGAACACCGTGGGCCAGCAAACCAATTGAATGTGATTGAAACTCTTTGGAGAGCAGTGCGACCGCGGTTTTTGCTCTGGTGTACAGGATGGAACCACTAGAGACCGTTCAAAACCATTCGACGAAATTTGAACATGATCCAAAGCAGCAAATGGTGCTTATGCTTTCTCAGCCCTCCTCTTTCTTCCAGTCCTGTGGCGTTTCACAGAGGGGTGCGACACTGACACATGCGTGAATAAAATGCCAAAGTGTCCCTCTAAGCCCCCCTCCACCACCAACACACTTGGTGGCACCTGCCTGCCTTCATTGAGTACTTCAAAAATACAGCTGTAGAGAGGCAATCAGTGAGAACGGTTCTAGGCGCAGCAGGCAGGTAAGCCCTCGACATCCCTCCGATTCGGTATGCCTGTTAGCAGAAACAAGAGCAGCAGTGTTCATCAAACTGTTGTCACACGGCACTCCAAAGTGGTACTGTCACGTTCAGTGGGGTTGCTGGTCCACGATGTCCTTAGACAAAGGTTGAGTGGCCCGAGGGCTGTCAGCAGCGTCCAAAGTTGTCAATAATGTCCTCCTGTTGCTCACTGCACTGCGAACTGTCGTCGTTTTCATCTGCAAAACGTGTCGGAATTCAACGCCCTAATAGGGGGTGGGGATGGTTTCATTTACGCCCTTTGCGCCACCCCCTGAGGTCTTTTCGAGTCGATTCCGAGCGGCAATTTTTCATCTGTCTTGTGTCATGGTTATGAATGGCACAATTTTTCTGAAACAGTTCCCTGTTGTTCGCTGCAAATATCATTAGTGAGTATGTATATTGATGTGTACCAGTAAGTGTCCTGAGAGACTTGAAGAGACCCCTGTAGGATGTTCTGTCAGAGACCCCATATAATAATCTTAGTGCTCGTTTTTGAAGTTTGAAGACTTTTCCAACTCCTGTAGCATGTCCCGAGAAGATTATACCGCAGTAGGATAGAGAAAGGAAATACGCAAAACATGACGACAGTATTATTTCTCTGTCGACAAAGTGAGAAATGTTCTCAGTGCAAAGCATGGTAAGTTAGTTTTCTTGACCAGCTGATCAATTTGGTCTGTCTTTCTTAACTGAGTGTCTATTTGGATGCTTAGGAATTTTGTATATTTTGTATATGTGGTTTTATTAATTTCCTGATTGTTAATATCCATTTCAGGAACTTTAAGTTTTTTGTGAAACTGTAGAATATTAGTTTTTTTAAAAAAAATTAGGGTTAGAATTTCGCAGTGAGCTATTTGTGGAGCTGGACCAAAGGTAACGGAATATTTTACCGTGAACAGCATGACCGCCAAACAAATTTAACTATGTAACGGCTGTTGAAACAAAGTGTTTCCGATCACACATGGCAACGTAATGCCAGAACAGACTAAAACTGCGATTTACTTGAATCACAGACAATAATTTCTAGAAATGCGTAAGATATCTACAACGAATAGGGACCAGTGGTTGGCCATAGTCTGTAAAGTGATGCAGTACAAAGCTATGTTTATTTAAAAGCTGCCTTGTGCAAATTATGTGTAATGAAGAGAAATTTGTACAATAGGGAGCAACCGAATGAGGTTCTGCTGTTGTTAAGACACTGGCCTCAAGTTCGGGGAGATGGAGTTAGAGCCGTCCAGCCAGTCTGGTTTATGTATTCCGTAGTTTCCCTAAAATGTTTCAGGAGAATAACGGGATCGTGCCTTTAGAATTTCCACGGCCGTACACCTGTTCTATTCTCGTAAAAACGTACTTCTATATTTTATGTGTTTCTATACTTAGCTATTTATTTTCAGTGCGTTTTGCTGAAAAATCCCATACCATTGTGAGATAAATAAAGAAGCTTGTGTTCCAAATTCTACGAGAGAAAGCAAGTACCACTTATTATTGTCTGTCGCAGAGACGTATGACTCAGAGAGGGAATTAAAGCTCAGGGGGAAGAAATAAAAACTTTAAGTTTTTCGGATGACTCTGTAATTCCATAAGATGGCAAAGGATTTGTGAGATCACCTGAACGGGATGTATAGAGATTTGAAAACAATCAACAAAAATAAAGCAGTCCACTCACTCCACCGCCGCCCCACACCGAACCCAGGGTTATTGTACGGTTCGGCCCCCACTGGACTGCCCGGGAACGTCTCACACCAGACGAGTGTAACCCCAAATATTTGAGTGGTAGAGTAATTGTGGTGTATGCATAGGTGGAGGCAGTGTTTGCGTAGCAATCGCCGAAATAGTGTAACTGAGGCGGAATAAGGGGAACCAGCCTGCATTCGCCGAAGCAGGTGGAAAATCGCCTTAAAAACCAACCACAGGTTGCCTGGCACACCAGATCTCGGCACTAATCCGCCGGCAGATTCGTGCCAGGGACCGGCACGCCTTCTCGGTCGGGAAGCAGCGCGTTAGACAGTAAAATACCTGACGCCGGCCGTGGTCTACAGGATATAAAACACAGACCAGGAACATCAAGAAAAACATAAAAATGAGATTTATAAACGTGGAATATAAAGGCGGCCTCTGTGAACGAGTGCTTAGCGTCGTTTCATTCAATGGGAAAGACCTGGGTTCGATTCCCGGTACGTCCTCGTATTTTTCTCAGGTAGGGAGGTCTGGGACAGAGTCCACTCTGTCCTATGTTATCGAATGAGGAGCTGCTTGAATAAAGAAGCAGCGGCATGATCAGGATGAATTTACTGGCAATAAAGGCTGGAGGGAGTGGCGACATACTGATCACATGTCCCATGATCACAGATCGATCCTCTTACTGACTTGTAGGCAGCTAGTGGCGAGTCACAACAGGCCTAATCAATTAGTGGCGTTTACGTTTGCTTTTCGAATATAAATTTAAGTGTTAGAAAGTTTTTTTGCAGTTACGTATCAAGAGTGTACGGAAATGAAATAGTTCGAAGAAGGAGAGAACAGAAGGTTCTACTATGCACTTTGGCACAAAATGAAACTACGCACCACGAAGGAATTATCCGAACGGGACTGAAATCGAGAGATGTGTTGTACATGTACAAACAAACAAATGGATACAGTTTCAGAAAAAGTGGATGATTTATATAAGAGAAAGAGCTTCACAAATTGAGCAAGTCAATAACGCGTTGGTCAACCTCTGGCCCTTATGCAAGCAGCAGTTATTTGGCTTGGCATTTATTGATAGAGTTGTTGGATGTCTTGTTGAGGGATATCGTGGCGAATTCTGTCCAACTGCAGCGTTAGATCGTCAAAATACCGAGCTGGTTGTAGGGTCCTGCCCGTAATGGTCTAAACGTTCTCAACTAGGGAGAGATCTGGCGACCTTGCTGGCCAAGGTAAGTTTTAGCAAGTACGAAGACAAGCAGTAGAAACTGTCGCCGTGTGCGGGCGGGCATTGTCTTACTGAAACGTAAGTCCAGGATAGCTTGCCATGAAGAGCAACAAAACGGGGAGTAGAATACCATCGACGTACAGCTATGCTGTAAGGGCGTGGTGGTTGATAACCAAAGGGAGCCTACTATGAAATGAAATGGCGCCACAGACCATCGCTACCAGTTGTCGGGCCGTATGATGGGGCGACAGTCAGCTTGGTATCCCACCATTGTCCGTCTTCGTTTGTCATTCGGCCTCAGTTCGAAGTGGGACTCATCACTGAAGACAGTTCTCCAGGCAGTGAGATAACAGGCCGAAGACGTGTCTGGAGAAGCCGTGGACAGTGGTGGGGTATCAACCTGACTGCCCAACAGCCAGGAGTGATGGTCTGGGATGCCATTTATTTTCATCGTACTACCCCTTTGGTTACCATTTCCGCCACTCTTAAAGTACAACGGTATGCCGACAGTATTCTACGACCCGTTTTGTTGCCCTTCATGGAAGCCATCCTGGGCTTACATGTCAGCAAGAGAATCCTGTCCGCACACAGCAAGAGTTTTTACTGCTTTTCTTCGTGCTTGCCAAATTCTACATTGGCCAGCAAGGTCGCCGACCTCTGCCCAATTGAGAACGTCTGGAGCCTAGGCAGAGCCCCAAACCATCTCACGATTTTGACGATCTAACGCGCCAGTTGGACAGAATTTGGGACGATATCGCTCAGGAGTGCGTACAACAACACTGTCAATCAATGCCAAGCCTAATAACTGCTTGCATAGGGGCCAGAGGTGGACCAACGCGTTATTGACTAGCACAATTTTTGAAGCTCTTTCTCTTGAATAAATAATTCAATTTTTATGAAAATTTAATTATCTGTTGGTCTCTAAACTACATCACATCTACCGATTTCCGCTCCATTTACGAGACAGATAATTCCTTCGTGTTGCTCAAATGGTTCAAATGGCTCTGAGCACTATGGGACTCAACTGCTGTGGTCATAAGTCCCCTAGAACTTAGAACTACTTAAACCTAACTAACCTAAGGACAGCACACAACACCCAGCCATCACGAGGCAGAGAGAAAATCCCTGACCCCGCCGGGAATCGAACCCGGGAACCCGGGCGTGGGAAGCGAGAACGCTACCGCACGACCACGAGATGCGGGCCTTCGTGTTGCATTGTTTCTTTTTTTTGTCTTAGAGTGCTTGGTGCTACAAATAAAGACTGACAAATAAAGACTGGTGGGTAAATCAGATAACTAACGAGGAGGTGCTTAATTGAATCGAGGAGAAAAATTATGACATAAAACAAGGGATCGGTTGATAGGACACATTATGAAACATCAAGGAATTTTCAGTTTGATGATGGGAGGAAGTGTCGAAGGATAAAAATTATAGAGGGAGACCAAAGGTCGCCTACAATAAGCAGTTACAAATGTACTTAGGTTACAGTAGTTATCCAGAGGTGAAGAGCGTTGCACAGGATAAACTGACGTGGAGAGCTGCATCAAACCAGTCTTCGTTCTGAAGACCACAGCAGCATCAACTTGACTCTGACACAGTAGGAGAAACAGATTACAAGATCATATCTAATAAAAACCAACTGGAAGTTAGGGGTGGGAATGTACACAGAATACGTCGAGGGACCGGGTGGCAAACATCCAACCTTGCTTCTCCTTGCGTGCGCAATCCTATGCAACTCAGCCATTCCCTTCAATAGGCGTATAATTGTACTACACTTTCCGAAAACTCTCATCAAGAGACCTCGTGCAGCTCGCTTTCTCTGCAGCGATACAATCGTTCCGCCTGGGACCAGCCTGTTTAATTAGAATGAGAACTTAATGGACGCAAGGGTTCTAAAAGACGCGTTCTTAATATCCAGGCCACTCTTCTTCCTAGATAAGAATGAGACCCTTCGTGTCACTATATTGTATGTTGTTGTCGATAGGGAGTATCCTAAAAAATGGTCACTTGTTAAACCAAATTCATGTAGGTGTTGTGTTTTCCTCGCTCGAGCGTAGTGGACGGTTTTAAAGTGCCGTGCTTACAACTACAAATAAGTAAGAAAATAACACCAAAATCCTCTACATCTACATCTACAGCTGTTCTCCACAAGCTACCTCACGATGAGTGGCGAAGGGTATTTTTCTGGTTCCACTGACACCACCCCCTCCCTCCCCCCCTCCCGCCCTCACCCCCCGTTCACATTCCATTCGTGAACGGCGCGTGGGAAGAATGATTGTCGGTAAACCTCTGTATTAGTTCTAATTTTCTCATTACGGTAATTTTGCAAGGCGTATGTAGGAAGAAATAATATGTTGTCCGACTCTCTCCGGAAAGTAATCTCTTGGAATTTCAACAGTAAATCTCACAGTGATGCAAACGGCTCTTTAATAGTGTGTGCCACTATACTTTGTTGACCATCTCTGTAACGCTCTCGCGCCGACTAAACGACCCCGTGACGAAGTATACCGCTGCTCGGTGGATCTTCTGTATATCTTCTGTTAGTCCTACGTGGTAATGGTCCCATAGTGATGAGCAGTATTCGAGAATCGGCCGAACAAGTGTTTTGTAAGCCACTTCTTTCGTGGGGGAGTTACATTTCCGTAAGATTTTTCCTTTGAATTTCAGTCTGGCATCTGCTTTTCCTCCTATTTGTTTTAAGTAATAATTCCACTTAAGGTCGCTCCGTAATGTTATGCCTAGATATTTTGCGGTAGATACTGTTTACAGCAGTTTGTCGTGAATGGTGTAGTGGTACAGCAGTGGATTTCTTCTCCTATGTACGCGCAATATGTTACAATTATTTACGTTCAGGGTCAACTGCTGTGACGGTACATTTGGAGAAAGGAAAAAGAAGTTTTTGCAATGAGACGTGTGAAACGTAAATTATCTAAAGACTAAGTACGTCTGCGCGATGTATAACAAATAGTAAAGAACGTAAGTTATTATTATCAAAACACAAATATCGATGTAACTAACAAAACACAATTTTTTGGTATGATCTCTGTGGAACGTAGTCAATGAAGATCAGAGTCAATGCTTTGATTGAACCAGCTCTGCTGTTTTTGGTTTCGTCTAGAGGTAGGCCGCCATTGAAGCGCTGGATAATATTTAATGTAAGTTTGGCTGTAACTTAGTAAAATATACATATAATCGTTATTAGAAAGTGTGTATTATTGACTTAGTTGTCACCTCTCATGATCGCAACCATTAATTATAAATAACAAAGTTTTTACAGAACTTCGTAGTGCAGGGAGCTCATCTCCCCTAGTAGGATTTAGTCGGCCATTACGCTGACTGTATTATTTAATTAAAATTTCATGTCATAATATTAAATGTAAAGGCGGGAGACTTCTCAGTTTTGATCTTTTATTAGTTTCAAAGTTAAAGAGAGTAGTGATAGATTTCATTTACCAAATTTCACAGCACAGAACGAGTTTAGTATGTTTCATTTTGGCCGCCTAACGGCAGATGCCTCCCGCCATGAACCATGGACCTTGCCGTTGGTGGGGAGGCTTGTGTGCCTCAGCGATACAGATAGCTGTACCGTAGGTGCAACCACAACGGAAGGGTATCTGTTGAGAGGCCAGACAAACGTGTGGTTCCTGAAGAGGGGCAGCAGCCTTTTCAGTAGTTGCAAGGGCAACAGTCTGGATGATTGACTGATCTGGCCTTGTAACAATAACCAAAACGGCCTTGCTGTGCTGGTACTGCGAACGGCTGAAAGTGAGGGGAAACTAAGGCCGTAATTTTTCCCGAGGGCATGCAGCTTTACTGTATGGTTAAATAATGGCATCCTCTTGGGTAAAATATTCCAGAGGTAAAATAGTCCCTCATTCGGATCTCCGGGCGGGGACTACTCAAGAGGATGTCGTTATCAGGAGAAAGAAAACTGGCGTTCTACGGATCGTAGCGTGGAATGTCAGATCACTTAATCGGGCAGGGAGGTTAGAAAATTTAAAATGGGAAATGGATAGCTTAAAGTTAGATATAGTGGGAATTAGTGAAGTTCGGTGGCAGGAGGAACAAGACTTCTGGTCAGGTGCCTACAGGGTTATAAACACAAAATCAAATAGGGGTAATGCAGGAGTAGGTTTAATAATGAATAGGAAAATAGGAATGCGGGTAAGCTACTACAAACAGCATAGTGAACGCATTATTGTGGACAAGATCGACACAAAGCCCACACCTACTACAGTAGTAAAAGTTTATATGCCAACTAGCTCTGCAGATGACGAAGAAATTGAAGAAATGTATGATGAAATAAAAGAAATTATTCGGATAGTGAAGGGTGACGAAAATTTAGTAGTCATTGGTGACTGGAATTCGGTAGTAGGAAAAGGGAGAGAAGGAAACGTAGTAGGTGAATATGGATTGGGGCTAAGAAATGAAAGAGGAAGCCGCCTGGTAGAATTTTGCACAGAGCACAACTTAATCATAGCTAACACTTGGTTTAAGAATCATGAAAGAAGGTTGTATACATGGAAGAACCCTGGAGATACTAAAAGGTATCAGATAGATTATGTAATGGTAAGACAGAGATTTAGGAACCAAGTTTTAAATTGTAAGACATTTCCAGGGGCAGATGTGGACTCTGACCACAATCTATTGGTTATGAGCTGTAGATTAAAACGGAAGAAACTGCAAAAAGGTAGGAATTTAAGGAGATGGGACCTGGATAAATTGAAAGAACCAGAGGTTGTACAGAGTTTCAGGGAGAGCATAAGGGAACAATTGACAGGAATGGGGGAAAGAAATGCGGTAGAAGAAGAATGGGTAACTTTGAGGGATGAAGTAGTGAAGGCAGCAGAGGATCAAGTAGGTAAAAAGACGAGGGCTAGAAGAAATCCTTGGGTAACAGAAGAAATATTGAATTTAATTGATGAAAGGAGAAAATATAAAAATCCAGTAAATGAAGCAGGCAAAAAGGAATACAAACGTCTCAAAAATGAGATCGACAGGAAGTGCAAAATGGCTAAGCAGGGATGGCTAGAGGACAAATGTAAGGATGTAGAGCCTTATCTCACTAGGGGTAAGATAGATACAGCCTACAGGAAAATTAAAGAGACCTTTGGAGATAAGAGAACCACTTGTATGAACATCAAGAGCTCAGATGGAAACCCAGTTCTAAGCAAAGAAGGGAAAGCAGAAAGGTGGAAGGAGTATATAGAGGGTCTATACAAGAGCGATGTACTTGAGGACAATATTATGGAAATGGAAGAGGATGTAGATGAAGATGAAATGGGAGATATGATACTGCGTGAAGAGTTTGACAGAACACTGAAAGACCTGAGTCGAAACAAGGCCACCGGGATAGACAACATTCCATTGGAACTACTGACGGCCTTGGGAGAGCCAGTCCAGACAAAACTCTACAATCTGGTGAGCAAGATGTATGAAACAGGCGAAATACCCTCAGACTTCAAGAAGAATATAATAATTCCAATCCCAAAGAAAGCAGGTGTTGACAGATGTGAAAATTACCGAACAATCAGTTTAATAAGCCACAGCTGCAAATTACTAACACGAATTCTTTACAGACGAATGGAAAAACTAGTAGAAGCCGACCTCGGGGAAGATCAGTTTGGATTCCGTAGAAATACTGGAACACGTGAGGCAATACTGACCTTACGACTCATCTTAGAAGAAAGATTAAGGAAAAGCAAACCTACATTTCTAGCATTTGTAGACTTAGAGAAAGCTTTTGACAATGTTGACTGGAATACTCTCTTTCAAATTCTAAAGGTGACAGGGGTAAAATGCAAGGAGCGAAAGGCTCAAAAAATGGTTCAAATGGCTCTGAGCACTATGGGACTTAACATCTGTGGTCATCAGTCCCCTAGAACTTAGAACTACTTAAACCTAACTAACCTAAGGACATCACACACATCCACGCCCGAGGCAGGATTCGAACCTGCGACCGTAGTAGTCGCGCGGTTCCGGACTGAGCGCCTGAACCGCTACACCACCGCGGCCGGCTGAGCGAAAGGCTATTTATAATTTGTACAGAAACCAGATGGCAGTTATAAGAGTCGAGGGACATGAAAGGGAAGCAGTTGTTGGGAAGGGAGTAAGACAGGGTTGTAGCCTCTCCTCGATGTTATTCAAATGGTTCAAATGGCTCTGAGGACTATGGGACTTAACTACTGAGGTCATCAGTCCCCTAGAACTTAGAACTACTTAAACCTAACTAACCTAAGTACATCACACACATCCATGCCCGAGGCAGGATTCGAACCTGCGACCGTAGCGGTCACGCGGTTCTAAACTGACGCGCTTAGAACCGCACGGCCACACCGGCCGGCTCGATGTTATTCAATCTGTATATTGAGCAAGCAGTAAAGGAAACAAAAGAAAAATTTGGCGTAGGTATTAAAATCCAGAGAGAAGAAATAAAAACTTTGAGGTTCGCTGATGACAGTGTAATTCTGTCAGAGACAGCAGAGGACTTGGAAGAGCAGTTGAATGAAGTGGATAGCGCCTTGAAAGGAGGATATAAGATGAACATCAACAAAAGCAAAACGAGGATAATGGAATGTAGTCGAATTAAGTCGGGTGATGCTGAGGGAATTAGATTAGGAAATGAGACACTTAAAGTAGTAAAGGAGTTTTGCTATTTGGGGAGCAAAATAACTGATGATGGTCGAAGTAGAGAGGATATAAAATGTAGACTGGCAATGGCAAGGAAAGCGTTTCTGAAGAAGAGAAATTTGTTAACATCGAGTATAGAATTAAGTGTCAGGAAGTCATTTCTGAAAGTATTTGTATGGAGTGTAGCCATGTATGGAAGTGAAACATGGACAATAAATAGTTTGGACAAGAAGAGAATAGAAGCTTTCGAAATGTGGTGCTACAGAAGAATGCTGAAGATTAGATGGGTAGATCACATAACTAACGAGGAAGTATTGAATAGGATTGGGGAGAAGAGAAGTTTGTGGCACAACTTGGTCAGAAGAAGGGATCGGTTGGTAGGACATGTTCTGAGGCATCAAGGGATCACCAATTTAGTTTTGGAGGGCAGCGTGGAGGGTAAAAATCGTAGAGGGAGACCAAGAGATGAATACACTAAGCAGATTCAGAAGGATGTAAGTTGCAGTAGGTACTGGGAGATGAAGAAGCTTGCACAGGATAGAGTAGCATGGAGAGCTGCATCAAACCAGTCTCGGGACTGAAGACCACAACAACAACAACAACGGCAGATGAGATTCTCTCCGGTTCTGCCTTGCCAATAATGAACAAGAAATATTAAAAATCATTCCATTCAATAAGCTCCGCAATATTTCAGTTAATTTTTGTGACATTTGGTACATAAATTACCAATAGCCCCTGAGAACCATATTAATAATAACAGTTTGCGTAAGAATATGCAAATTTTCTTTTGTAAATAGCAGCGCTCACGCAAACTATTTATTAGAGGGCGGTGAGTCGCGCGTTGTGTTTAAAAATATTATGTCGTACGAGCTTCGGGGCAACCTATGTCCGCACGAGTGCTATGGCGGTATAAGTTAATTAAAAGTCTCATGCTAACCCACAATATTTAAAGCCACCTCAACCAAAATCATAAAAAATATAATTATAAAAATAAAAATATATAATTATCCCGTGATAAGTGGCCACACACACACACACACACACACACATAAACACACACACACACACACACATATACACTTATACCGTGATACTGCCAGTCCATACACCATTCATCAGTCCTCTGAAGATGCTTTTGTAAGTCGCTACAGTCGTCAATCCTTTATTTATTTGCGAAAGAAAGCAGAATTTATGTACGTTGCAACTATTTTTACCAGCGCCACGAGTCTAGCGACTAGATGCACCTGGTATAAAACTTAAAGTGCTTGTAAATGCTCACCATTTGAGGATAAGCTTTTAGTGACACGGAAGCTAGCTAAGTGAAGAGTAAATGTGTTTCATAAAAGCATTATATTCTGACTAGTTCCAGTGGCAGTACAAAGCACACGATGATGAGAAATTTGATGACAATTTATTTGCAGCATCCAACCGTGATATATGAGTCAGTATAGACCATTGTCGGTACGTTGAGTAACCCGACGCTAGCGATCACACGCGATATGCTAAAAGTACAGGAGTTGGACAAAAATATGAAAACTTCGCGAGAAATCGACACTTGAACGTAAATGCAGATACCAGCGTAGCCTGCAGATTTAGCTGTTGTATTTAACCACGAAAGGCACTTATGCAATGTTCTCTATACGTTGCAGGTGTCAGTTGTGGTCGGAGCGGTGTTCTGTGTAGTTTTAAGGGCATTACGTCGGAGCTAAGTGAATTCGATCTCGAGCAAATTGCTGGTGCTAGTGTGGTGCGTGCTTCCGCAACCAAGTTAGCCAAAGTGTTTGGTGTTTCAAGAGGTACCGTACCAACGATTTACACCGAGTAACCTCCCAACAGTCAAATGTATTCCGTAACCTCCCAATAAAAATGTGACTAAACTTCCAATGAAAATGTGACTCATATATAACCTTTCAATAATTAAGTGACTGTGAACCTAAACTGGTAAATCTGGACGTCAGCAATGCTGCGTCATGGCCCTGAAAAGTCATTCTGAATAAACTGAAAATTCTTACCGCAATTAAGTCGCCGGATAACCCTTACATATCTGCTCCTATAAGAAATTTTTTTGGCACAGTCCAGTGCCGAGCTGGCCACCAGATTTTGTTGTGTATGAAAAATAACTGATTAACTTTAAATTCAGATGAATGACTATAAAAAATTATCTTTGTAAGAAAGATTATTATTGAAAAATTATTGAAAATTATTTACATGTGACTTTGATATAACAATAGTACCAAATGAGTTGTTGCAAATAACATATGCGCGCGGCAATAAATAATAATAATTTTTGCTTTTACCTTATACTACATCGCTCAGGCAGCGCCGTCGTTCTCCACGACCGGCCTTGGTAATTCCACACAGGGCACAAGTACTCTCTGTGAGCTACACAACTAGACAACTGCTCTCTAAGGCTCGATTCACACGGTGTGCGACGTCACGTCAAAGTTAGTGACGTCACACACCGTCAAAAATCCACTTGCATTCACACTGGACGGAACGTCAAGCGACGGCAAAACTTCAACCACATTTTGGCGCATTGTTGGAAACTCGCAGAAGTGTTCACGAGAGAGGATGGCGGACATTAAATTTAGTCTTGGTGAACTTGCTACGATTGCAATTGCTTTAGATGATGAGGAAAGAGGGCGGAAATTGGCAAAGCCATCAAAACGAACGTGGGCGAAGAAAATGATTTTGAAGAGAATGTGTGAAGGCGAATATCACACATTGTGTAGAGAGCTGGAAGAAGAGGAGACGTCGGCAAAGCAAATGTAACTTTGGCACTGCAGACAACCGACTGCACAGCGTATATGAATATGGAACATCGAACTTTTTACTGCAGTTGTACTTAAATAAGCAGTATCCATACGAAATGTTGAGTGAGACTCAGTACCAGAAAGTATGTAAATAAATACTGTACATAAGTAAACTACTAGCCAAAATGACTATGTGGCGTAGAATACTCATATTTGCTTCGGAATGATAAGTATTACATATAAATATGGTCGAAATAAACTTTCACGACTCGCGAATAATTGCGAAATTGGAAAGCAGGAAGGCTCTAACCTCTGCTAAGCGTTTTCACCTCCTAATCGTGAGTACATACATACATAAATACATGCAGGTGCGATGTTATACATCTAAATACATTACATACAAAATAAATATAATCTGCAGTAGGCCTATAATATTCATACAGTTATTTACCTGGGCGACCGATAACCAACCCAGTTTTCTTCTGTAAACAAAGTGTCGCTGTATTTTTT
Organism: Schistocerca cancellata; assembly: GCF_023864275.1. Taxonomy (NCBI): domain Eukaryota; kingdom Metazoa; phylum Arthropoda; class Insecta; order Orthoptera; family Acrididae; genus Schistocerca; species Schistocerca cancellata. The sequence goes on from NC_064626.1 coordinate 1,070,709,366, forward strand.
GCAGCTCATGTCGTACAACTCCACATTTTGGCGAACAAGTTCGATTAACTTCTCGTCGTTCATGTTTATATAAAAACATTTTATAACTAAAAACTCAGCAGATGTTTTCGATGTGGAGAACGCTGCTAGCAGAATCAAACTCTTGCCATGAGAGCAGCCGCAGAACAGAGAGAAAAGTAACAGCCAATCGTAAGCAGTTCGCCAACCACGTGACCCCCACCGTCAACGTCAAACTATTCCCTCGAAGTATACCGGCCGGCAGGCAAACTGACGTTGACGTGACGTGGCCCGCCGTGTGAATCGAGCCTAAGAGCTACCTGATCCAACCGCCCGACTGCGAGATGCTGCTAACTACTGCCGCCGACACTGCTCTCTGGCCTGCGGTTCTATTCTAGCTTACATATCGCTGGCAGCGCGTGAGCAATCCATCGAAATTACATCTGCTCGAGTGCGCTAGCAATAAATTCCTTAGTCATGGACCTCTTATAATCGCATACAGGAGAAGTGGGAAGACATCATCCGCTAAGCCACAACGCGGACGAAAGTGGTTGTTGAGTGATCGTGACAGACGAGTACTGGAGAAAGTTCTGATGGAAAATAAGAGAACGACAGCTAAAAAGAGCAGAACTGAATGTCGCACTCACGAACCATGTCAGCATCAAAACAACACGAAAGGAGCCCCATAAGCAGGGAATTGCAGGTCGAACCGAAGTTCCGAAAGCACTCGTCAGTTATGTAAATGCCCGTAACAGGAAAACGTGGTGCCTAAGCTTTAAATCCTGGACTATGGAGCAATAGAAGAAAGTCATTTGGTCGAATGATTTCTTGTTTCAACCCTTTTCCAACTTTGGGCCGAGTTTACGTCCCAAGAGTGAAAGATGGCGAAGATTCGCTGATGATTTGGGCAGCCATATCGTAGTACTCCATGTACCAAATGATTATCCTGCAAGATCACATTTTGCCCGACCAGATCCATCCCATGGTACAATGTCAGTTCCCAAACAGTGATGCTATGCTCCAGGACGACAGATTCCCAGTTTAAACACTTTGCATCGACCAGGACTAATTTTGTGAACACGAGGTTCTATTATCGCATTGCCCCTGACCAGCACAGTCACCAGATCTCAATATTATTGAGACTTTGTGGTCTACTTTGCATAGAATTATGCGTGATCGCTATCCACCTCCATCTTCGCTACAGTTGTCACTATTTTGCAGGAAGAATGGTTTAATATTGCCTTGAAAACCGTACGGGATTTGTATTTATCCTTTTCGAGACGACTGGAAGCTGTTTTCAACGCCAACAGTTTTCCTACACGACATTAGGCACGGATCAGTTGAGCTTTAGGATAGGTAAAGGCACCGGAGAAGCAATTCTGACGTTGCGATTGATATTGGAAGCAAGACTAAACAAAAATCAAGACACGTTAATAGGGTTCGTCGACCTGGAAAAAGCCTTTGACAATGTAAAAAGGTGCAAGATGTTCGAAATTCTGGGAAAAGTAGGGGTTGGTTAGCTACAGGAAAAGACGAGCAATATACAATATGTACAGGAGCCAAGAGGGAGTAATAAGAGTGGATGAACAAGAGCTAAGTGCTCGGATAAAAAAGTGTTTAAGACAGGGCTGTCGTCATTCGCCCCTAGTGTTCAATCTGTACATCGAAGAAGCAATGTTGGAAATGAAAGAAAGGTTCAGGAGTGGAATTAAAATTCAGGGCGAAAGTATATCAACGACACGATTCGCTGATGATATTGCTATCTTGAGTGAAAGTGAAGAAGAATTACTTAATCTGGTGAATGGAATGAACAGCCTAATGACTACAGAATACGGACTGAGAGTAAATCGAAGAAAGACGAAAGTATTGAGAAATAGCAGAAATGAGTAGAGCGAGAAACTTAACATCAGGATTGACGGTCACGAAGTAGATGAAGTTAAAGAAGTCTATTACCTAGGCGGCAAAATAACTAATGACGGACGGAGCAAAGAGGACATCAAAAAGCAGACTAGTACTGGCAAAACTGGCATTTCTGGCTAAGAGAAGTCTACTACTAACAAACATAGTAATTTGAGGAAGAAATTTCTGAGAATGTATGTTTGGAGCACAGCATTGCATGGTAGTGAGACATGTGCTGCGGGAAAACGGGAACAGAAAAGAGTCGCAGCATTTGAGATATGGTGCTACAAACAAATGCTGAAAATTAGGTGGACTGATTAGGTAAGGAATGAGGAGGTTCTGCGCAGAATATGACAGAGAAGGAATATGTGGAAAACACTGACAAAGAGGAGGGACAGGGTGATAGGGCATCTGTTAAGACATCAGGGAATGACTTCCACGGTACTAGAGAGAGCTTTAGAGGGCAAAAACTGTAGGGGAAGACAGACATTGGAAAACATTCAGCAAATAATTGAGGGTGTAGGTTGCAAGTGCTACTCTGATAGGAACAGGTTGGCACAGGAGAGGAAATCGTGGCGGGCCGCATCAAACCAGTCAGAAGACTGATGGCTCAAAACAGAAAGCGTGTTTGGTGTTCCCGTATTTTTGTCCACCGGTATATGAAAAAAGCTCCAGTGAGCAAGTCGGTATCGTAATAAGGCCGCTTGCTGAATAGGGCTGTTACTTAAGAGCTCATCGTTCACACAGAACTGAACCCACTTTATTCGTATCGTCTTTTACAGTTTTTAGCGCTAATATTAATCATCCACTACACGCAACAAGCGGCTACACGGGTAGCAGGGGTTGTGTGGCGTGGGCTGGGCGGTTTTTTAGGTTAGATGGCCTCGGGCAAGTGCAGAAAGGGCAACAGCCTCAACGGGTGCGGGGCAAAGTCAGGACATGCGGGGACCAAGCAGCAATCGGTATTGTAATTGTAAACTGTCGAAGCTGCGTTGGTAAAGTACCGGAACTTCAAGCGCTGATAGAAAGCACCGAAGCTGAAATCGTTATAGGTACAGAAAGCTGGCTGAAGCCAGAGATAAATTCTGCCGAAATTTTTACAAAGGCACAGACGGTGTTTAGAAAGGATAGATTGCATGCAACCGGTGGCGGAGTGTTCGTCGCTGTTAGTAGTAGTTTATCCTGTAGTGAAGTAGAAGTGGATAGTTCCTGTGAATTATTATGGGTGGAGGTTACACTCAACAACCGAGCAAGGTTAATAATTGGCTCCTTTTACCGACCCCCCGACTCAGCAGCATTAGTGGCAGAACAACTGAGAGAAAATTTGGAATACATTTCACATAAATTTTCTCAGCATGTTATGGTCTTAGGTGGAGATTTCAATTTACCAGATATAGACTGGGACACTCAGATGTTTAGGACGGGTGGTAGGGACAGAGCATCGAGTGACATTATACTGAGTGCACTATCCGAAAATTACCTCGAGCAATTAAACAGAGAACCGACTCGTGGAGATAACATCTTGGACCTACTGATAACAAACAGACCCGAACTTTTCGACTCTGTAAGTGCAGAACAGGGAATCAGTGATCATAAGGCCGTTGCAGCATCCCTGAATATGGAAGTTAATAGGAATATAAAAAAAGGGAGGAAGGTTTATCTGTTTAGCAAGAGTAATAGAAGGCAGATTTCAGACTACCTAACAGATCAAAACGAAAATTTCTGTTCCGACACTGACAATGTTGAGTGTTTATGGAAAAAGTTCAAGGCAATCGTTAAATGCGTTTTAGACAGGTACGTGCCGAGCAAAACTGTGAGGGACGGGAAAAACCCACCGTGGTACAACAACAAAGTTAGGAAACTACTGCGAAAGCAAAGAGAGCTTCACTCCAAGTTTAAACGCAGCCAAAACCTCTCAGACAAACAGAAGCTAAACGATGTCAAAGTTAGCGTAAGGAGGGCTATGCGTGAAGCGTTCAGTGAATTCGAAAGTAAAATACTAGGTACCGACTTGACAGAAAATCCTAGGAAGTTCTGGTCTTACGTTAAATCAGTAAGTGGCTCGAAACATCATGTCCAGACACTCCGGGATGATGATGGCATTGAAACAGAGGATGACAAGCGTAAAGCTGAAATACTAAACACCTTTTTCCAAAGCTGTTTCACAGAGGAAGACCGCACTGCAGTTCCTTCTCTAAATCCTCGCACCAACGAAAAAATGGCTGACATTGAAATAAGTGTCCAAGGAATAGAAAAGCAACTGGAATCACTCAACAGAGGAAAGTCCACTGGACCTGACGGGATACCAATTCGATTCTACACAGAGTACGCGAAAGAACTTGCCCCCCTTCTAACAGCCGTGTACCGCAAGTCTCTAGAGGAACAGAAGGTTCCAAATGATTGGAAAAGAGCACAGGTAGTCCCAGTCTTCAAGAAGGGTCGTCGAGCAGATGCGCAAAACTATAGACCTATCTCTCTGACGTCGATCTGTTGTAGAATTTTAGAACATGTCTTTTGCTCGAGTATCATGTCGTTTTTGGAAACTCAGAATCTATTATGTAGGAATCAACATGGATTCCGGAAACAGCGATCGTGTGAAACCCAACTCGCATTATTTGTTCATGAAACCCAGAAAATATTAGATACAGGCTCCCAGGTAGATGCCATTTTCCTTGACTTCCGGAAGGCGTTCGATACAGTTCCGCACTGTCGTCTGATAAACAAAGTAAGAGCCTACGGAATATCAGACCAGCTGTGTGGCTGGATTGAAGAGTTTTTAGCAAACAGAACACAGCATGTTGTTCTCAATGGAGAGACATCTACAGACGTTAAAGTAACCTCTGGCGTGCCACAGGGGAGTGTTATGGGACCATTGCTTTTCACAATATATATAAATGACCTAGTAGATAGTGTCGGAAGTTCCATGCGGCTTTTCGCGGATGATGCTGTAGTATACAGAGAAGTTGCAGCATTAGAAAATTGTAGCGAAATGCAGGAAGATCTGCAGCGGATAGGCACTTGGTGCAGGGAGTGGCAACTGACCCTTAACATAGACAAATGTAATGTATTGCGAATACATAGAAAGAAGGATCCTTTATTGTATGATTATATGATAGCGGAACAAACACTGGTAGCAGTTACTTCTGTAAAATATCTGGGAGTATGCGTGCGGAACGATTTGAAGTGGAATGATCATATAAAATTAATTGTTGGTAAGGCGGGTACCAGGTTGAGATTCATTGGGAGAGTCCTTAGAAAATGTAGTCCATCAACAAAGGAGGTGGCTTACAAAACACTCGTTCGACCTATACTTGAGTATTGCTCATCAGTGTGGGATCCGTACCAGATCGGGTTGACGGAGGAGATAGAGAAGATCCAAAGAAGAGCGGCGCGTTTCGTCACAGGGTTATTTGGTAACCGTGATAGCGTTACGGAGATGTTTAACAAACTCAAGTGGCAGACTCTGCAAGAGAGGCGCTCTGCATCGCGGTGTAGCTTGCTCGCCAGGTTTCGAGAGGGTGCGTTTCTGGATGAGGTATCGAATATATTGCTTCCCCCTACTTATACCTCCCGAGGAGATCACGAATGTAAAATTAGAGAGATTAGAGCGCGCACAGAGGCTTTCAGACAGTCGTTCTTCCCGCGAACCATACGCGACTGGAACAGGAAAGGGAGATAATGACAGTGGCACGTAAAGTGCCCTCCGCCACACACCGTTGGGTGGCTTGCGGAGTATAAATGTAGATGTAGATGTAGATCCTAATTGCTTTCTCCCAAAGATATTGAAATGCTGATCTAAAAGCAACGTGACATCTTATCTTGTTCTAGAAGACTGTTAACCTCATATTATCTGACGAACGAAGTGGTGAACGCCAGGCTGGATCGAACAGCTGCCCACCACATGCAACGAAACTAATCTGCATTAGCAACGGTTTGAGCTCGGAAATAAAAACGTAGGAGCACCACCCACTCGTCACCATAACAAACAGCTTTACGTGTTATGCAGTGGTGTGTTAATAATTTGGCCACTACGCACAACGGCAGCACCATCACACTTAAACAACACGTTAGTGTGTTCTTGATTATATTTGTAAAAAATGCGTTGGCTATTAAAGGGATAGGTTTTGTGAAGTATGGTTCATAAACGGAAGTCGATATCGCAATATAAATATTTATTCAAAACCAAAACCATACGGAATCTTATTGCAATGCTACTTTTGAGAAACAGAAACACAGGAAACTAACATGAAATCCTGAAGTTAAGTAAGCGGAACCATGATTGACGCCGTTAGGGAGACTGAAAGAGGAACAAAATAAGATTTCCTCACCTGCGCAACTCACATTTTCAAGTAAATAAGAGAAATAACCCAACGAACTGCGCTTCCAAAACGCGCAGACAATCAGATAAATGCGTGCTGCTCAGAGTACAGTCTCTGAGGTATGAAACTGACGCCTCATACCATAGCAGAAAGCGACACTTGCATCTTCAGACTGCACAGTCAGCGCTGGACGACAGCCAGGGAGCAAATGATAGCCGGCACGTGATGATTCTTAGAAGCGAATGACAAGAATTCAAAGTTCTCTATTCTCAAACCAAACTCTCTTTGGAGGGGCAGCGATATCTTGTTGCCAATTTGACGAACATAAGTGTACCACTAAGCACGAAAATAGAAGAAAATGGTGCAGAAGTTTCCCTGATACGGTATACAAATATGCATAAGCAATTTTTAAGGTTGTTATCGAGTCTGACCGGACTTTTACTATTGGTAGACGAAGTATACACAGTGTCTAGTAGAGAGGTAGTAAATAGGATTGGCCCAATAGAAATACTGTTGAGATGGTGCGAAGTTATCCACGTTTTAATGGGATTCGGAAGACAAGGTTCTTGTTGACTTTCATGCCGAATAGATACTTGCTACATCTGAAGTGGGCACTTGGGGGCTAAGGCACCGAAGGGCCGTGTGACAGGGATCAATTACCGGAAACCACAACCTCACAATCCGGCGAACAGCCTCCGGAAATTAGCTCAGGCTACCACCCAGCTCGAGGCCAGCTTTATCTGTCACAACTCCATAGCAAACATGTAATGTCTTGGAATCCGCTGCTTACATGAGAACCCTTCAGCCGCAAACCAGCAGTTTCACTGCCCGCTTTAATAATAAAATAACAGTAACTGAACCGATACAGGATCGTGACGTGATCTGCAACAACCACGTCACAATAGGATGTTCCCAAAACGATGATATTAACTGGTTAGATGAAGTAAGAGAGCAAATGTATCATTGCATAAGTGTTTTGGGGTAATCCTGCCAGCTGACTGCGAGAGCCGATGAAACGTTGCCTGTACGATCTACTGAAATGATTTATTAAGCAGAAGCGGACCTACCCGGAGATGCAAGGAATGCGATGCACCCGTGTGCCGTCTACAGAGGGGCACTGAAGGCTGACGTCATGATCCATAACCAAGAACTTTCTATTATTATTTGCTGAATACCGATTTAATAAAATCCGACTTACGTCTCGAACTATTTTTAATGAAAACCACGCAACTTTCTCCTTCCTACAAAACTTACACAACAGAAAAAGAAAATAAATTCAGAAGGAAGAAGAAGCCTTTTAAAATGTACAACATAAACTGAGCAGCGGCTTAAACTCCTATACGGGTCAAAATGACCTCTTTAATAAAACAGGGCTTTTACCATTGGATCGTATTCAAGAAGATCTACGACTATCTTTAACACTGAATGAGATAGTACGCGTAATATAATTTTTATGATGCTATAAAATTAATCTGTTATTAGTCGTAATTTTTACGGTTCCTTTTATCGTAATAAAAATGCTTTGCGCCTTTCTATCAACACTTTTTAAAAGTTATATTCCTGTTCTTTTGTTTTTGACTCTTGCATACCATTGTCTTTTTACAGTTTGTGTATATACAACTATTTGTAATTTTGTTACGGCAAGTAAGACTGCTTTTAACGTTGTCCCCTCCTATCTTACAACAACTGAATATCAATGTAGACATGTGTAATGTGCTGTGAAAACACAGAAAGAAAGATCCTTTATCATTTAGCTACAATATAACAGGTCAGCAATTGGAAGCAGTTAATTCCATAAATTATCTGGGAGTAGGCATTAGGAGTGATTTAAAATGGAATGACCATATAAAATTAATCGTCGGTAAAGCAGATGCCAGACTGAAATTCTTTGGAAGAATCCTAAGGAAATGCAGTCCGAAAACAAAGGAAGTAGGTTACAGTACACTTGTTCGCCCACTGCTTGAATACTGCTCACCGGTGTGGGATCCGTACCAAATAGGTTTGATAGATGAGATAGAGAAGATCCAATGGTGAGCAGCGTGCTTCGTTACAGGATCATTTAGTAATCGCGAAAGCCTTACGGAGATGATAGATAAACTCCAGTGGAAGATTCTGCAAGAGAGACGCTCAGTAGCTCTGTACGGGCTTTTGTTGAAGTTTCGAGAATATACCTTCACCGAGGAGTCAAGCAGTATATTGCTCGCTCCTACGTATACCTCGCGAAGAGACCATGAGGATAAAATCAGAGAGATTAGAGCCCACACAGAAGCATACCGACAATCTTTCTTTCCACGAATAATATGAGACTGGAATAGAAGGGAGAACCTTGAGAGGTACTCAAGGTACCCTCCGCCACACGCCGCAGGTGGCTTGCGGAGTATGGATGTAGATGTAGATATACGTGTAGAACATAGCAGCTCGGAATTAACAGCCACGGCTATTTTACAATTGATTCTTGTATTACATAAAATATTTTAAATTCTTTTACACAAACTAAAAGTTACATAATATATCAGTTAATTATTCTATCCTCAGTCTTGGCATATAACAGTTTAATCTGTCGTCACAAGAAGACTGTTATGAATGCCACCTAGAGGCAAAATTGTTAGCTCCCAGTGTGCCATGGTGTACTGCTTGTGTCAATTTGGGCACTGATAGTGTGCCAGAAAGTAGTGGGAGACGACATGAGATTGTGTATGGTTTCCTGTTTGTGCGTCAGTCAGCTTCAATGCATGATGACATGTGTAATTATAAATTTCATTTCCTATCTTATGTTGTATATTTGTACCACAGATTTGAAGGGGATATCGCGAAATACGTAATGTGAAATTAATAAAAATCATATTGGTAAGCAAGACTAGTGTAATTCGCTTTGACCATTCTTCCTGGATGACTGCACAACCCAGTTACACATACTCCTTTTTTTTATTTCTAAACAATTTATTTCTGTATCCCCGAATTTACCGACAGCACTTAGATTTTATGTCAACATTACGAGTCACAATCGCTCACACTGTAACATATTTTTCTAACTGAAAAATTATAAAAATTAAGCTCATGTCGACGTCGTCGAAGAGTAGACTAAACAGTTTATCTTTGAATAGTAGTGAAAGCGATATTCATATTGAAAATAATGACATTGTCAAAGATTTCTCGAATACTGAAGCTCGGGAAATGGCTTTTCTGTAAACATACTCTTATTTTCAAAGGTAAATGAGTAACAAATGTTTTTAGCGACGTGTATGAGTGTAATACTATTTTTGTGAAAGTCACTAAATACACTTAGTACCACAACAAATTTTTGAACGCTAAGGTTGGATTTGTTACACAAAGTAACTTCAACCTCAGCAGAGGCTCCGTGGCCGAGGTCGCTAACACACGCTTGTGCGATGGCCCTCGACCCGGGGGTAAGCCGGTTCGAATCCTGATCACCAGACTTTGCGCCAGTGTCCTGGTTTAAATACCAAACCTCTCCGCAGTGTCTCATGAAGTGAGGGCATGTGTCACTGCTTGTGGTGATCTATCCGTCGGATGGGGACGTTATGTTCGGCGGCCGCCTTAGCTAGCCGCAAGGGGTAGGCTATGTGCCCTTCTCTCATCGTCATCATCATCATCATCATCATCATCATCATCATCATCATCATCACCATACAACACTAACATTACACTAAATTTTACACGCAGACACAACACATACATGTAGTATTACAAATAGTAATGGAGCACACAGCAAATAAATTAAAAAAAAAAACAGCAAGGGGCACAAAGATAGGCCTCGCATCCCGGCGACGGATAGACTAGGGCCGTCTATGTTATTGGGTACATACACTGATAAGTCGAAAAATTATGGCCACCTTCTCAACAGTCAATTCGTCCACCTTTGGAAACAATTCAACAACGATTCTGCTTGGCATAAATTCCACAAGTACTTGGTAGGTATCTCGAGGCATGTGACACTAGATATCTACGTAAAGGTCACGCGATTCCCGCAAGTTACCGGGAGATGATTTGCTGTCTCCTTATAGCGCCCCAGACGTCGTCCATCAGGTTCAAATCAGACGAATTTGGTGGCCAAGACACCAAAGCGAGTTCTGTATCATGCCCTTTAAACTACACTGATAATTATTCTGCTGGCAGATGCCATTGACAAGGATAAGTATGAAGGGATGCACAATAGTGCTCCCATAGTCAACAGCTGTCATGACACCTTCAATTACCATCGCAGGTCCCATGTATACAGCAGTGAATGTCGTCCATAGCAAAATAACAAAACCACCAGCCTGCGTCCGTGGTGCGGTGCATGTTCGAACAATGTGCACCTGAATGAGGGTGTATCAAAATGGTTCAAATGGCTCTGAGCGCTATGGGACTTAACATCTGAGGGCATCAGTCCCCTAGACTTAGAACTACTTAAACCTAACTAACCTAAGGACATCACACACATCCACGCCCGAGGCAGGATTCAAACCTGCGACAGTAGTGGTCTCGCGGTTCCATACTGAAGCTCCTAGAACCGCTAGGCCGAGGGTGTATCGGGACACGACTATCGACCTGGTGCCATAGGAAACGTGATTTCTCCGACACGTTTCCGTTGATCCACAGTCCAGTCTTCATGATCCAGTGCCTACTATAGTCGGGATTGACGATGTCGTTGGGTCAATAAGGGAACACGTAGGGATCGCATGCTGAGGAACGTCAAGCTCAACAACGGGCCCTAAATGGTGTGCTCCGAAACTACGATTATGAGTGGGATCCTTACCAAATGGGACTAACAAGGAAAATTGAACGTTTACAGAGACGGACAGCATGAATGGTCACATGTGTCTTTAATCCTTGGGAGAGTGTCACAAAAGGTACTGAAGGAACTGAACTGGAAGACTCTTGAAGGTGGACGTTAGCTATCCCGAGAAAGTCTGCTAACAAAGTTTCAAGGACCAGCTTTAAATGATGACTCTAGGAATATAATACAATCCCATACGTATCGTTCACACAATAACTACTACACGCACAGAGGCATTCGAACAATCATTCTTCCCGCGCTCCGTACGTGAATGGAAGAGGAAGAAACCCTAATAACTGGTACAATGGGACGCACCCTCTGCCATATATCTCACGGTGGTCTCTAGAGTATAGATGTAGATGTAGAAACACTTCTGCCTGCACCAGCATTACTCTCTGTCGTAAGGTCTGCCTATCCTGCTTCAAAGAGCGGGCAAGCCTCCGATCATTTCCTGTGATGAGTGGTGGTCGTCCAACACCTTGTCGCCTACTGGTGGTTTCACCGTACTTCAATAGCTTCGCCGTTTCCAAGATGCTCGTTCCACGGTGCCGGGCCATAATAATCTGCCCTTCGTCGTAGTTGCTTATGTCAGTGGACTTTACCGGCCTGTTACGACACTGATTCCCCATTCACTTCTGCTCACCTTGTACGCCTTGCCCGCAAGGCCATCAGGCGTCGTTCAGTTTAGCTTTGGAGAGTTGGCCATAATGTTTTGGATCATCAGTATAACTGCTCCGATTATTGTGTGGACGTACACCATGTGCGGCAGGGATACGAAATTCTGCTAACGATGTTTTGTAATGGTTGCAGCTTCCTGCATGCATGTGTTTCCAGCGTGATGAAGATCAAGCCCATTTTGAACCTCTTCCTCCTGATCGATTGGGTCAGGCGGAGCCTAAAAGGTGGATGGTATAAAATGACTTTTATCTTAATAATATGAATATTTATGTATCTGTTTGGAGAGAGAGAGATTGATTTTGATTGAGATTTTAAGTCGTAACTGGTACCTGAATTTTGGTTGCTGCCTCCTTGAATGATCGGTTTTTGCACCAGTTGGTGACGTATTATAATTTGGAGGAAGTTATTGTTCTTTTAGATTTAAAGTACGACTCTGTTGGTTACTTGGCCGTATTGCGGGTAGCTTTGAGCCCAACTATTAGAAGCTTATCATACCTAAGGGACCACTGTTGTAAGTAAATAAGATCAAACAGCAATCTGCTTTTCGTTAGAAAAGGAGATTGCTTGGCACACAAACTTCCTTCAAACTACACGTCCTGCTACATCAAAATTGGTCAGTGGAGTTCAGCACCATACTATTGTACAAGAACATAATGCAATTACTGTAATTAAGAAATTATGAGAGGTTGTTACGTATTGAATGAAAACTATAGAGAATGCGTTTCCTTTCCTGTATTTTAGTGAAATTTGCACACTTACAATTCTGTCGATTGATAGCCGGTGACGACAATGAAGTTCGCCTCCTTTTCTAAAAACAAGATATTTCTATTCTTCACTTTCAGAAAATTTGTATACATAAATGTTTGGCAACTCTTGCACATACTTTACTCAGATTTATCGCTACAATAGCAATTTTCAATACATGTAACAATATGTTCTGAGCGACGGCCTAACAACACGTCCTCTTTCCACAAGATACAGATTAACAGTCCCGCTTTTTTTTAAATGAATCAATCGTCTTTTTTTTTTTTCTTTTTACTCAAATATTCACAACTACTATCGTTGCGGGGATTGCGCGTTAAAGAGTTTCTTGCTGTCCGGCTGCGCTTCACTTCACTTCAAGTACTTTTTGAATCACATTTACATTTACGGTATTTACATACATTACTGAGCTTCTCAGAATAAAATCAGACACAAATTAGTTAAAAAAAGGGCATTGAGGCTCACATATCATTACAGTGGGAAGATGAGGTCCTGTTCTGTGGGCAGTAAGTTCACCTGATCTGACTCCTGAAGATTCCTGTACATCTGCATCACACATCCTCCACAAGGTGCATGGCGGAGGGTACCTTGTATCATTATTTGCCATTCCTTATCCCTAATTTCGCTTATCTTCGTGGCCCTTACGTTGGCGGCTTCAGAACCGTTTTTCAGTCAGTTTCAAGCGCTAGTTCTCTAAATTTACTCAATAGTGTTTCGCGGAGAAAACGTCGCCTTCCCTTTACGGATTGCCATTTTGAACCTCTTGCTCATTGACCTCTCCAACAGGTAACAAATCTAGCAGCCCGTCTCTGAATTGCTTCGATGACTTTCTTTAATCTGATTTAATCCGACCTGATGGGGATACTCGGGCAGTAGTTAAGAATGGGTTGCACTAGTACTCTATACGAGGTGTCCTCTGCAGATGTGTTACACTTTGCACAACTCCTCTCAATAAACCGATGTCGACCATTCGCCTTCGCTACTGTCGTCCGTACATGCTCGTTCCATTTCGTATCTCTTTGCAGTGTTATGCACAGATATTATTTAAAGGACGTCAGTGTACCCAGCGGCACACTACTAATGCTGTATCCAAACATTACGGGATTTTTTTCCTACTCATCTGCATTAACTTACTTTTTTTTGTTTAGAAAATCTGCCATTCATCACACCATTTAGAAATTTTGTCGAAGTAATAATGTATTTTCACTCAACGACAACAACGTCCCGTACATCACAGCGTCATCAACAAGCAGACGCAGATTGCTGCTCATCATATCCCTCCCTGGCGCATTCCTGTTCTGAGGAACACCCGCCGTCGAAGACAACATGCTCGGTTCTATTCCTTAGCAGGTCTTCGAGCCATTGACATATGTGGGAACCTATTTTATGTGCTCGGACATTCGTTAACTTTCTGAAGTGGGGCACCGTGTTAAACTCTTTCTGGGAATCTAGGAATAAGAAATCTACCTGTTACCTTTCATCCATGATTCGCAGGATATCATCTGAGATAAGGGCAAGCTGAGTTTCGCAGGAGGTATGCTTTCTAAATTCGTACCGATTTGTGGACAGAAGACTGGAAGGGTATCCTAACAAGATGCTTCAACACATGCGATGTTATCCGAGCAACATAGGGGGTTGAGAATGAGCACTGAACGCGAAAGAGAAGGTTCCGAGTTCGAGCCTCCATCCGGTACACAGTTTGAATTTCTCTAGAAGTTTCAATGTAGGAGTAATTTGAATGTGTACGACAGAACTTCATTCTTGCGTGAAAGAAATTGGCTTCACTTTCTGCTGTGAATGTATCATCTTGCTTAAGTTTTGCATATAAATAAAGGTATCAAAACACGTGTAGCGTACACGGATTTTTATAATCAAGATCCTAAGGCCAAATTTCTTTCTTTTTCCTTTTTTGCTAATAACTTTCGTCCTATTCGTCTTGGCCCAGTGTTTTGTATGTTAGATTGATACATACGCCGATCTCCATTACCCCTTGAAGCCTGTGCGTTACCGAGTGTATTTGTCTTGCGAACTGCCCATTTGGCAAGCACACTCATCGTTTCATCTCGCTTTCCTGAACACGGGATCCTCATTAAACGGTTACTTGCTAGCATGAAAAAGGGGGTGGGGGTAGCTGGGACTGAAAATTGATCGAGATGAGATAATTACAATTTACTGATTGACTAACCATTTTCATTACACAGTATAACGCGCCACTACACAATGTTGAGCAATAATTGCTCAGGCACTGGTTGTAACTGTTCTCTCAAGTCATCAAATCTGAAACAAATGTAAGGGAAGCCTACACAAATTCAGTCAGGTTTCTCGAGACACAATAATTATGAACTATTCAGTTGGCTGACTAATCAGTGTCCACTTACATTCTTTTCATCCACGCAACTAATATAACTAGAGTTAAGCTGGAGTCTTACATAAATTAGTCATTCATTCCAACCACGAAAAGCCTGCACTCTTACACAGGATCAGTTAAAGCGAGGTTCCCATCCACAAGCAACGTCGGTTTCAATGGCGTGACGTACTGTACAGCTTCTGTATGTAGCATGACTCAGCCTGCTATGTAGCATGACTCAGCCTGCTGTAACCTCAGTTTTTCTCATTTTCCGTAAACCTCTTTCAGTGTAAGCAATCGTCATTAGTACGGCATAATAACCTTGAATGGAAATATGCTTTCTCAAACCTTGGGTCTCTTATACTCAAAATATTTAGCAGTGGTGTTTAGCATGTTCCGTTTTCATTTCACGCATGTTGGACTACAGTTTGGAAATTCCACTGTTTATGGTACAAAAAATAAATTAAAACAGTTAGCTATCTCTATCACTTTTTATTTTCCTCCACTATGTATTTCCAGTAGATACTGTTGTTTAAACACATACATCTTCTCCTCGATGTAGCCAGTCGTCTGCCTTTCGTTTCACTTCGCTACACATTGGTTGTCATGTACAAGTGGATATCATAATACGGCATAGAAATCATACATTAATAACGACTAAAAGGTTATTTACAAGATTTTCCAGAAAGAAGCACACTGGAGGCTGTTACATACACTGAAAGAAAAAATTGCAAACACCAAAAAATAATTAATGTAGATTAATGAAATTTTGGGGATATATTTGTTCAGTTGATATATTTAAGTGATTAACATTGCAAGATCATAGGTTAATGTAAGTGCAAGATAAATAAATGCCGTGTGGCTAGGGCCTCTCGTCAGGTAGACCATTCGCCTGGTGCAAGTCTTTCGACTTGACGCCACTTCGGCGACTTGCGTGTCGGTGGGGATGAAATAATGATGATAAGGACAACACAAAACCCAGACTCTGAGTGGAGAAAATCTCCGACCCAGCCAGAAATCGAACACGGGCCGTTAGGCATGACATTCTGTTGTGCTGTCCACTCAGCTACCAGGGTCGGACAAGTGCAAGATAAGCAATTGCAAATGTGAAATGTTGGTACATTAGTAATCGGTGTAACCACCAAAATGTTGAATGCAAGCATGCATATGTGCATGCATTGTGTTGTACAAGTGCCAGATGTCAGTTTGTGGTAATAGGTTCCATGCCTGTTGCACTTGGTCAGTCAATACAGGGAAGGTTAATGCTGTTCTTGGGTGTTGCTAGAGTTGTCGTCCAATGATGTCCCATTTGTGGTCCACTGGATGCAGATCTGGTGATCAAGGCTAAGGAAACATGTCAACACTCTGTAGAGTAGGGATGGCCAAGATTTCGGCTCGCAGGTCGTGTATGGGCCTGAGTGCCAAAGCGCTCAGCCTCGCTTCACATTTCCCCCACCGCCACGCCACGCTGTCTGAGCGCGAGGAGGGGGTAGAGGGGAAACAGCAAACGCGCTGCATTTAAATTGTGGAGCAGTTGTACTGCATACGACATGATTTTATATTTCACGTTTCTCAAGAATATAGATCACCAACAAACTAAGTTTTCTGTATTAATCATTTACTTTTGGCGCGCTGAAGACACAATAATTTTCAAAAAATGGTTCAAATGGCTCTGAGCACTATGGGACTTAACATCCGTGGTCATCAGTCCCCTAGAACTTACAACTACTTAAACCTAACTAACCTAAGGACATCACACACATCCATGCCCGAGGCAGGATTCGAACCTGCAACCGTAGCGGTCACGCAGTTCCAGACTGAAGCGTCTAGAATCGCACGGCCACACCGGCCGGCTGTAATTTTCATCTGGTACAAACTATCGGCATATGGACAGACATTTACAGTTTCACAGAGTTTCACACTCAAGTATTGTGACTTATTCAGTTTCATAATCGAAAAAAGGTCTTTCACACAAACATGTCGATCAATATATTGCAGCACTTTGGCAACCTCATTATGGAGGCTTGGAAAATCTACCTGGAAAAGGCAATGTAGATGTTCTGGACAGTTTCAACGTGAAAAGATTTGTAATTCAAACTGAAATTTTCTTGCAGGTCAGTCAGTTACGTCTTCACATACACAGGTGTACTTTCAACTGAAACGGCAAATGGTCTGGAAAACAGCACGAAAACAGAAGTAAGATGGACAGTGTCCTCAGAACCGTTATAGAACTATCATTGTAATTCTTTCCAGGCCACAATGATTTTTAAATACACTCCTGGAAATTGAAATAAGAACACCGTGAATTCATTGTCCCAGGAAGGGGAAACTTTATTGACACATTCCTGGGGTCAGATACATCACATGATCACACTGACAGAACCACAGGCACATAGACACAGGCAACAGAGCATGCACAATGTCGGCACTAGTACAGTGTATATCCACCTTTCGCAGCAATGCAGGCTGCTATTCTCCCATGGAGACGATCGTAGAGATGCTGGATGTAGTCCTGTGGAACGGCTTGCCATGCCATTTCCACCTGGCGCCTCAGTTGGACCAGCGTTCGTGCTGGACGTGCAGACCGCGTGAGACGACGCTTCATTCAGTCCCAAACATGCTCAATGGGGGACAGATCCGGAGATCTTGCTGGCCAGGGTAGTTGACTTACACCTTCTAGAGCACGTTGGGTGGCACGGGATACATGCGGACGTGCATTGTCCTGTTGGAACAGCAAGTTCCCTTGCCGGTCTAGGAATGGTAGAACGATGGGTTCGATGACGGTTTGGATGTACCGTGCACTATTCAGTGTCCCCTCGACGATCACCAGTGGTGTACGGCCAGTGTAGGAGATCGCTCCCCACACCATGATGCCTGGTGTTGGCCCTGTGTGCCTCGGTCGTATGCAGTCCTGATTGTGGCGCTCACCTGCACGGTGCCAAACACGCATACGACCATCATTGGCACCAAGGCAGAAGCGACTCTCATCGCTGAAGACGACACGTCTCCATTCGTCCCTCCATCCACGCCTGTCGCGACACCACTGGAGGCGGGCTGCACGATGTTGGGGCGTGAGCGGAAGACGGCCTAACGGTGTGCGGGACCGTAGCCCAGCTTCATGGAGACGGTTGCGAATGGTCCTCGCCGATACCCCAGGAGCAACAGTGTCCCTAATTTGCTGGGAAGTGGCGGTGCGGTCCCCTACGGCACTGCGTAGGATCCTACGGTCTTGGCGTGCATCCGTGCGTCGCTGCGGTCCGGTCCCAGGTCGACGGGCACGTGCACCTTCCGCCGACCACTGGCGACAACATCGATGTACTGTGGAGACCTCACGCCCCACGTGTTGAGCAATTCGGCGGTACGTCCACCCGGCCTCCCGCATGCCCACTATACGCCCTCGCTCAAAGTCCGTCAACTGCACATACGGTTCACGTCCACGCTGTCGCGGCATGCTACCAGTGTTAAAGACTGCGATGGAGCTCCGTATGCCACGGCAAACTGGTTGACACTGACGGCGGCGGTGCACAAATGCTGCGCAGCTAGCGCCATTCGACGGCCAACACCGCGGTTCCTGGTGTGTCCGCTGTGCCGTGCGTGTGATCATTGCTTGTACAGCCCTCTCGCAGTGTCCGGAGCAAGTATGGTGGGTCTGACACACCGGTGTCAATGTGTTCTTTTTTCCATTTCCAGGAGTGTACATTTCCATCAAATCAAACAGAATTGATCTTGAAGTGTCTTACTATTGGCAGTGTGCAAAGTCCACTCAAAACACGAAGGCTGCAATCCATTCCGGATGTTCTAATTTTCATTCCTGCCCTCCTTTTCCCCTCATAAATTCAACAATAGCGAGATTTAAATCGAAAAATCGTGCCAGACATTCCACTTGACTTAACCACCATACTTTGCAGTTATATGTGAAGCCTCCATACTCTTCATTTATTTCCATTGAAAGCAACTGAAAATGGAATAATGGGAGCAACTTCCGAAATTTTACTATTCGTACCTCAATTTCTTCAAGTGCTCCATGCCTGTAAATTTAGCACAAAGTGCTTCTTGATGAACATGACAATGAATCCCGTCTGTCGATCGTTGAAATTTTTTGCTCTATCGTTGTCATCTAAAAATATATATTCTTTCTGCATGGTACTATAATGCCATTTCATAGCAAATAAGCAGTAGCCTTCGCTTATATGAATTGAGAATTCTCATTCCTATCTTCTGGCATTCCCCTTCATTTTAAAGAATTGTGTCTGTAGATCGCTAAACTGCCTCTTCTTGTGCAAGCAGCCACTGGAGACGTGAACGTCCTTCATACCATGAACAAATGGCGAAGGGTATACAGCGCTTGCGCCGACACCACGATTCTGCCAAACTCAGAGAGTTGTGCTGACCTTAAAATGCCGCAACGCAGTGCTAAATGAAATGTCGCGCTTTTCCGGATACTTCCGGGAAGGACCGAGCAATGCCGAATGACATGCCAAGCCTTGGCCCGCCCGCAGCCTGCACACACTATACACGTGAAGTTTGGCACGCCGTGGCCGGACCTGCTGTAGATCACGTTGGTCTACAACAGCGGTGTGTGGACGAGCGTTGTCCTGTTGGAAAATACCCATGGAATTTTGTTCACGAATGGCAACACAACAGGTCGAATCACCAGATTGACGTACAAATTTGTTGCCAGGGTGCGTGGGATAACAACGAGTGCTCCTGCTGTCATACGAAATTGCACCCCAGAAGTTAATTCCAGATGTAGGGCTAGTGTGTCTAGCACGAAGATACAGGTTGGCTGCAACTCCTCAACTGGCCTCCTCCGAACCGACCACGGCCATCACTGACACCGAGGCAGAACCAGCTTTGATCAGAAAACACAACAGATCTCCATCCTGTCCTCCAATAATCTTTCGGTTGACGCCGCTGAAGTCGCAAATGGTGGTGGTTTGGGTTCAGTGGAGTTCACGCTACAGGACGTCTGGCTCGCAGCAGCTGGTCTTGAAGTAACCCTTGTGTCGCTGTGGTGCCAACTGCTGCTCAGATTGCTGCTGCAGGTGCAGTGCGGTGCGCCAGAGCCGTACGCCTAACACGACGGTCTTCCCTCTTGGTAGTGCCATGTGGCAGACAGAGCCCGTTCTTCTTGCGACTACAGCTGCCAGTAATCATGTACAAGGTTACATTCCTGCCAATTCTTTCTGCAATATCGCAGAAGTAACATCCAGCTTCTCGTAGCCCTGTTACACGACCTCGTTCAAACTCAGTGAGGTATTGATAATGGCGTCTTTGTCGCCTTAAAGTCATTCTTGACTGGCATCAACTCACCACGTTCAATCTCAAAGGTAACTACCACTCACGATCGTTACGGCTCACGCACGGAGGAGACGAAAAAGTCTCAAATCACCATCGGACCAAAGTTATTTAGGCCTCCCGAGGTTCCTCCATGCAAGTGTCTGTGTAGGAAACCACATCTCTGGCTCTTTCCCCGACTTACATCTTGTATGACCTCTGTGCTTGAGGAAATTTTCAGCGTCATCTTAATCGGGTATGTAGGCCAGAAAATTTAAAAAAGCAAATGGATAGGTTAAAACTAGATACAGCGGGAATTATTGAAGTTCGGTGGCAGGAGGAACAGGACTTTTGGTTAGGTGAATATAGGGTTATAAATACAAGATCAAACAGCGGCAATTCAGGAGTAGGTTTAGTAATGAATCACAAAATAGGTTGGTTGGTTGTTTGGCGAAGGAGACCAGACAGCGTGGTCATCGGTCTCATCGGATTAGGGAAGGATGGGGACGGAAGTCGGCCGTGCTCTTTCAGAGGAACCATCCCGGCATTTGCCTGGAGTGATTTAGGGAAATCACGGAAAACCCAAATCAGGATGGCCGGACGCGGGATTGAACCGTCGTCCTCCCGAATGCGAGTCCAGTGTCTAACCACTGCGCCACCTCGCTCGGTCACAAAATAGGAACACGGGTAAGCTACTATGAACAGCATAGTGAACGCATTATTGTAGTGAAGTTAGATATGAAGCCCACACCCACCACAATAAAACAAGTTTATATGTCAGCTATCTCCGCAGATGAGAAGGAGATTGAGAAAATGTATGATCAGATAAAAGAAATTATTTAGGTAATTAAGGGACATGAGAATTTAATAGTCAAGGGGGCTAGAATTCTATAGTATGAAAAGGAAGAGGGGGAAAAGTAGTAGGCGAACATGGACTGGGGGAAAGGAACGAAAGAGGAAGCCATCTGGTAGAATTTTGCACAGGGCATTAATTAATCACAGCTAACACTTGCTTTAAGAGTCATGCAAGAAGGTTGTATAAGTTTAAGAGACCTGGAGTCACCGGAGGGTTTCTGATAGATTATATAATAGTAAAACAGAGATTGTGGAACCAGGTTTTAAACTGTAAGACATTTCGATGGGCAGATGTCCACTATGACCACAATTTATTGGTTATGAACTGCAGATTAAAACTGAAGAAACTGCTAAAAGGGAGGGATTCAACGACATGGGTCCTGGATAAACTGACAGAACAGGAGGTTGTAGAGAGTTTCAGAGGGAGCATTAGGGAACGACTGACAAGAATAGGGGAAAGGATTACAGTATAAGAAGAATGGGTAGCTTTGAGAGATGAAATAGTGAAGGCAGCAGAGGACCAAGTAGGTAAAAAGACGAGGGCTGGTATAAATACTTGGGTAACAGAAGAGATATTGAACTTAATAGACGAAAGGAGAAAATATAAAAATGCAATAAATGAGGTAGGTTGAAGGGAATACAAAAGTCTGAAAAATGAGGTCGACAGGAGCTTCAAAATGGCTAAGCAGGAATGGCTAGAGGACAAATGTGAGGATGTAGAGCATGTATCACTACATCTACATTTACATGATTACTATGCTATTCACAATGAAGTGCGTGGCAGAGGGTTCAATGAACCTTCAAGCTGTCTCTCTACCGTTCCACTCTCGAACGGCGAGAAGTGTGGTGTAAGCAGTCTCTTTAGTAGATCTGTTGCACCTTCTACCAGTGAATCGCAATCTTTGGCTTGCTCTACCCACAACATTATATATGTGATCGTTCCAATTTAGGTTATTTGTAATTGCAGTCTCTAAGTATTTAGTTGAATTTATAGCCTTCAGATTTGTGTGACTTATCGCGTAATAGAAATTTAGCGGATTTCTTTTAGTATTCATATGAGTAAATTCACACTTTTCTTTATCCAGGGTCAATTGCCACTTTCCACACCATACAGATATCTTATCTAAATCATTTTGCAATTCGTTTTGGTCATCTGATGACTTAACAAGACGGTAAATGACAGCATCATCTGCAAGTAATCTAGGAGGGCTACTCAGATTGTCTCCCACGTCGTTAATATAGATCAGGAACAATAGTGGACCTATAACATTTTCTTGGAGAACGCAGGATATTACTTCTGTTTTACACAATGACTTTCCGTCTGCGGGCTTTCAAAAAATAATTAATGGTGGCCCTCAACTACGTACCCTCAGACTCAAAAAATGGTTCAAATGGCTCTGAGCACTATGGGACTTAACTTCTAAGGTCATCAGTCCCCTAGAACTTAGAACTACTTAAACCTAACTAACCTAAGGACATCACACACATCCATGCCCGAGGCAGGATTCGAACCTGCGACCGTAGCGGTCGCGCGGTTCCAGACTGTAGCGCCTTTAACCGCTTGGCCACCCCGGCCGGCCCTCAGACTCAGAGTTGAAATATTATAAGTTATGGCTGGGATACGTAGTTGCCTCATTACAAGCCAAATACTACTAAGTGTACAGTATACAATATGAATATACACATGAATCGAATGGTCGAAGGTTCCTATCACTCAGCCATTGCAAATTTTGAATTTAACATAGAAATTTATAAGTGAAAGAAATAATTGGAAATTGGGGACCACAATGCTGAGGTCATCGGTCCCTAGGCTTACGCACTAGTTAATCTAACTTAAACTAACTTACGCTAAGGACAACACACACACTCATGCCAGAGGGAGGACTCGAACCTCCGACGGGGGGAGCCGCGCAAACCACGACAAGACGCCTCAGACCGAGCGGCCACCCCGTATGGCTAAATGAAAGATTGCAATTAAATAAAATCTGCAGGTACTATTTTTAACGACTTTAATTGATGAGTATGACAGCAGAAGTACTTTTAAGAATGCCGTTTATTACTGCAAAACACTTATTTTTGTCTATGGTCCAGCAGTTAAATAAAATATAACTTGAATAACAGAGAAACAGTAGATTCCTGCTTCACGAAATTAGTTATGAACAACGACATAGCTCGCGAGATATTCCCTTCTAAACGCATACTACGTCCTCACTGCAGAAGCCACGGAAATCTCACAAGTGCACAAGTCGGCATGCTTGGAACAAGAGTACCATAAGGTTGTTTAGCCAACAGTCCTTTAGTCTCAGCAATACTCCATGGCTTCCAAGCCAAAATGTTAGCATCTGGAAATGCTTCTAGGCCACCATAATCTGCTTGATTGCCCCATACAACAGCAAGTGTGAGCCAGGTACTACCTCCAAACACTGCTTGAACATCACAGGTAAAGTTCAGATGGAGTCCACGAAAAACATTTGGACCTCCAATCAGTTGCTGTTTATTAAACTGACCAGCCAAGTCAATATCAATCGCCTTCAAAGTGCGATACACAGGCACACTGCGCCGCCAGCGACGACGGTAACCACGTCGCAGAGGCATTGCTGTGGTACGTTAATACAAGTGAACGTAGTCTCCCGCGACCATGCGCAAACTGCTCAACACTCTCCAAGTATTTCCTGTGACCGTCCGTCGCGCCTTCCCATCCAGCACTCCCCCGTGTCGTGTGCGACCCGATGCTCCTCCCTCACTTCCATAGTCCCTCCATTGATTTCGATAGTCGCCTACCGTAGTAACGAGCGCTGTGATTGGCTAGAGCGCTCCCACCGTGTCTCCAAACCAACGCACACTCACAGACATATTGAAACACATACCAAATACTGGATTTACATTAAAATAACTTGAGATTAAATAAATAATTTTCTGAGAAAACATTCAGTACAATTTTGGATGGCGTTTTATGCCTGCCGCCGGCTTTAAACGTATAATTTTTCCAGCATAGCGAGGTTAGATAGAAGTCACCACCGACTATAATTGTTTGAGGGGGGTACCTATTTGAAATAAGACTCAAGTTTTCTTTGAACTGTTCAACAACTATATCTTCTGAGTCGGGGGGTCGGTAAAACGACCCAGTTAATAGTTCAGTCCAATAGTCAAGTATAACCTCTACCCATACTATTTCACAGGAACTATCTACTTCAATTTCACTAAAAGGTAAACTACTACTAACAGCAAATTGACTCTGAGCACTATGGGACTTACCTTTTAAGGTCATCAGTTCCCTAGAACTTAGAACTACTTAAACCTAACTAACCTAAGGGCATCACACACATCCATGCCCGAGGCAGGATTCGAACTTGCGACCGTAGCGGTCGCGCGGTGCCAGACTGTAGCGCCTAGAACCGCTCGGCCACCCCGGCCGGCCTACTGACAGCAATAAATACTCCACCACCAACTGTATTTAATATATCCTTTCTGAACACTGTTAGGTCGTTTGAAAAAATTTCGGCTGGACTTATTTCCTGCTTTAGCCAGCTTCCTGCACCTATAACTATTTGAGCTTCAGTGCTTTCTATTAGGACTTGGAGCTCTGATATTTTCCCAGCACAGCTACGACAATTTACAACTACAATACCGATTGTTTCTACAATTACGTTACTGTGTTTTTACCTGTCGCCTTTTAGACGGACGCCCTTTCTGTAGTTTCCTGAGACCCTCTAACCTAAAAAACCACCCAGTCCCTTCCACATAGCCCTCGCTACCCGCGTAGCTGCTTCTGTGTGTAGTGGACTCCTGACCTATTAAGCGGAAACTGGAAACCCAACACGCGACGGCGCAAGTCAAGGAATCTGCAGCCTACATGGTCACAGAACTGCCTGAGCCTCTGATTCAGACTCTCCAATCGGCTCTGCGCCAACGGACCAAAGTCGGTTCTGTCGAAATGCTGCAGATAGTGAGCTCCGTCTTAATCTCGCAAGCAAGACTGGCAGTCTTTACTATTTCCGTTAGCCACCCGAAACCAGAGAGAATCTCCTCCGATCCAAAGCGACACACGTCATTGGTACCGACACGGGCCACCACCTGCAGTTGGCTGCACCATGTACTCTTCATGGCATCTGGAAGCACCCTTTCCACATCCGGAATGACTCCCCCCGGTATGCAAACTGGCTTCTTTCCCCTCCTTGGCAGCCTTGTTTTTAAAGGGCCCCATTATGGGCCTAACGTTGGAGCTCCCAACTACCAGCAAACACACCCTCTGTGAATGCCCAGACCTTGGGCCGAGAAGCTTCCTCTGGAGCAGGGTGGACGACTACATCAGGCTTAGTAAAATGGATGTTGCATACAGTAAAATTAGAGACCTTTGGAGAATAGAGAACCACCTGTACGAATATCAAGAGCTCGGCAAAGAAGGGAAAGCAGAAAAGTTGGAAGGAGTATATAGAGGGTGATGTACTTTAGGGTAACATTATGGAAATGGAAGAGGACGTAGATGAAGATGAGAAGGGAGATATGATACTGCCTTAAGAATTTGACAAAGCACTGAAAGACTCAAGTCGAAACACGGGCCCGAAGTAGACAACATTCCGTTAGAGTTACTGATAGCCTTGGGAGAGCCAGCCATGACGTAACTCTTCCATCTGGTGAGTAAGATGTATGAGACAGGTGAAATATCCGTAGACTTCAAGAAGAATATAGTAATTCCAATTCCAAAGGAAGCAGATGCTGGCAGGTGTGAAAATTACCGAACTATCAGTTTAATAAGTCACGGTTGCAAAATACTAACACGAATCTTTTACAAAAGAATGGAAAAGCTGGTAGAAGCAGACCTCGGGGAAGATCAGTTTGGATTCTGAAGAAACGTAGGAACACGGGAGGCAATACTGAACCTACGACTTCTTTCATAAGATAGGCTAAGGAGAGATAAATCTATATTTATAGTATTTGTTGACTTAAAGAAATCTTTTGACAATGTTGATTTGAATACTTTCTTTCAATTTTTAATAGTGGTAGGGATAAATTCCAGGTAGCGAAAGGCTATTTGCAATATTTACAGAAACCAGATGGCAGTTATAAGAGTCGAGGGACATGAAAGGGAAGCAGTGGTTGAGAAGGGAGTGAGACAGGGTTGTAGCCTATCCCCGAGGTTATTCAATGTGCATATTGAGCAAGCTGTAACGCAAACAAAAGAAAAATTTGGAGTAGGGATTAATGTCCAGGGAGAAGAAATAAAAACTTTGAGGTTTGCCGATGACATTGTCAGCGACTTGGAAGAGCAGTTGAGCGGAATGGACAGTGTCTTGAAAGGAGGACATAAGGTTCACATCAACAAAAGCAAAACGAAGATAATGGAACGTAGTCGAATTAAGTCGGGTGAGTAGTCGAATTACGTCGGGTGATGCTGAGGGAATCAGATTAGGAAAGCAGTAAAGGAGTCTTGATATTTGGGGAGCAAAATAACTGATGATGGTCGAAGTAGAGAGGATATAAAATGTAGACTGGCAATGGCAAGGAAAGCGTTTCTGAAGAAGAGAAATTTGTTAACATCGAGTATAGAATTAAGTGTCAGGAAGTCATTTCTGAAAGTATTTGTATGGAGTGTAGCCATGTATGGAAGTGAAACATGGACAATAAATAGTTTGGACAAGAAGAGAATAGAAGCTTTCAAAATGTGGTGCTACGGAAGACAGCTAAAGATTAGATGGGTAGATCATGTAGCTAATGAGGAGGTGCTGAATAGACCTGGGGAGAAGAGAAAGTTTTGGTACAACCTGACTAAAAGAAGGGATCGGATGGTAGGACACACTCTGAGACATCAAGGGACCACCAATTTAGTAGTGGAGGGAAGCGGGGGGGGGGGGGGGAAATCGTAGAGGGAGACCAAGAGATGACTACACTAAGCAGATTCAGAACGATGTAGGTTGTAGTAGTTACTCAGAGATGAGTAGGCTTGTATAGGATAGAACAGCATGGAGAGGTGTCTCATACTAGTCTTTGGTGTGAAGACCACAACAACAATCTTCGTTACTTCTTTTACGTTGAACGCTCTGTGCCTAGCATAGCCTATCATTCTCCATATTTTCTTTCTTTCTCTCTCTCTCTCTCTCTCTCTCTCTCTCTTTCTGTTTATGTGTGTGTGTGTGTGTGTGTGTATGTGTGTGTGTGTGTGTGTGTGTGTGTGTGCCTGTGTGTGTCTGTCTGTGTCTGTGTCTGTCTGTGTGTGTCTGTGTGTCTGTGTGTGTCTGTCTGTGTCTGTGTCTGTGTGTGTTTGTCTGTGTGTATGTGTGTTTGTGTGCGTGTTGTGCATGTAACTGTTGAATACAATCCCGACTGATTGTTCTTGGAGCCACCTCCGCTTTCCTTCACACCGAGGGCTTTTTAAGTGTGTGAATCTATACTTGCTTGTAAGTATTATTTACCAGTCGTTTCTCATCACTTTCTTAAGTGTTCTGAAATTTGCAACACTGTCCTTGTGTTCTGCTAACAGTTGATGCCTATAGGGAGAAAACCGTCACAGGAACACACTACCGAAACCTCCTGACCAAGTTACAGGAGGGTGCAAAACGAAGCGTGACTTGTAGCTGTCCAAGGACAGAATACGGGCACACGTATTGCTCCTTCCGGATATCAAATTCTGTCACAGCCCACCCATATTCTGCTGATATGGCACCCGGTAACTTCCTCCTCTTTGCTCAAATGAAGAAACCATTGCGTGGCAGGCGTTTCCAGAATGACGACGAGGTGATTGCCGAGGTGGAACGTTATCTGAACGGCCGAAATATAAGCTTTATCACCAAGATCTACAGCACGTTATCCATCGTTGGGGTAGAGTGTGACTCGTTGAACGGTGAATACGTGGAGACGATCTGGCACCACGTTTCATGGTCGCAGCTGGATTTTTTGAGGTGATAATTAAAATTTGTGATTGTCTTCAGTACTTACTCCCGCGTCACCTTTCTCGGCCTTTCCTTTCCTGTGCGCTTTTTCTGTTTGTGCTCGGACTTTGTCTCGTTTCTTACCGCGACTTTCACCTGTATCAAAGCTCGCGACGTGAGGAAAAAGCCAAGTTTTACCGTGGTTTAGTTTCACGTCGAAATGTTGGTCCCCTTCTCTGCGGTCACATTAAATGGTCGTGTGAACTAGTGCGCAAGTCGCAGCAGAGCCAGCAGGAACTCATAGTAAAGTGCACCGACTGTCTACCACTTTATCTATGAAACCATGGGTTATTACTCTGAGTCCGAATGAAGGAAGCTTGCGTGTTGGATCTCGGATAGACACTGTCTATGTTGATCTTTCTTCAGCTTCTTTTCCTTCTTAATGTTTACATAAATCCACCAATTTTCCTTCTTTTTTGGCGTTTACACCAAGGCATCAGCTTTCCTTCCTCCTTGACTTTTACATAAAGGCACTAGTTCTTATCGCCAACAACACTCTTGTATAATGAAATTCGAATTAGCTCACAAGATAACTGGTGACAAGCAAGCAGTGATACGTTAATGGTCATCTATTAAATTTTTTGGAACTTTTATTTAAAGCGTACAATACCCAAACACTGCTTTTTCTAAATCCCTCACATGACGTATAAATGGCATAAAAGGTAATAGACCCCAGTTCATCACATCTGGCAATTCCCAATTTGCCAATATACATAATTCCGGATTAAAGTGTGTGTAATTCTTCAGCAAAACGTGATGGCCTTCCTTGACTTGCGGATTCGTCCGTATCGAACAGAGCCCCTTTAAAATGACATAAAAGTGTTCTCTCCAATAGTAGTCTCTCCCTTTGCAGCATAAATGTTTCATAGCCTCTTCTACCTTACTTTCTCTATTAAAATGAAGGATACGGTGGATTGTTCGTTTCTCTGTTCGCGTGATTACAAATTTTGTTGAGTTACAAATAAGGTATATTTTTCCACCTTACCCAAGTTCAAGGTTAATTTACAAGGACGGTAATCCAAATAATGAATGATAAATGTCGTCGAAATATAATCCTCAATATCGCACTGTTGTGGTAGTGGACAAAGAAGACTACGAGCTTATGCACACACTTCATCAAAACTAAGAAAGATTAACTCGCTTAAGTAAGTGTACAGCCAATTACTTTCCGTTCGATCCATACAGAGTCGAAAAAGAAAACAGAGTGGCAAAAAGTGGTAAGATGTGCGTTTCGTCATGTATACAGGCGGACGAAAAGGTACAATTTCACTCTGTAGAAACGTCTTTCACTTTTCTTACGCGATTTCACCATTCTGCCTTCTTTTCATGTTAAAGCCACGTCATTCCTTCATTCGTACGCCATTTGCGCCTCTCTGGTAAGATCTCACATACGCATTGATCTCTATAATACCCGGATATAGAGCTCATGAGAGTAGGCCTTCAGCGTGACTCATGATTTCTGTCGCCTCCTTTGTCTGTCCTACTGTGTTTAGGCAAAAAGTACCATAGATGTGCACATGGTTAAGCGTAATTTATTGTAACAGTGTCTGAAGCAGGTAACTATCATATTAGCACAATATCAAAATACTTCTTTAGAAGAGTCCCACATAATCAGAATAACTACGTGTCCCCACTTTTCGCCATATGAGGGCAGGTCCATCATTGCCAAACACGATCGTCTTGGTAATCCAAGAGGAAGGATTAGTTTATTGACTCGGAATAACAAATTGAACGTACGTTGCATAATATTGCATTTATATGTAGTCAAACTTCAACGCGTTTTTCTCGAAATGGTGTGGGGAGACATAATGTTGCGTATGTGCACTGACATGCAGATCTTTGAACACGGTACACTCACAGGTAAACGTTTTTGTGGCACTTCACTCCTTCCGCAACTGTATCTTTTCAGGGGTGCGTTCGGTCCGACTTTATTTTTGTAAATGCGCTACCGCATCGAACAGCGAATGTGGATGGAGCTCTTGCACTAGCCTGCCCTTTACCCTCGAGTTAAATCCCATTGAAACTGTATAGTACGCGTCGGGGAGGCGTTTATAGCACATCCACATGCACCAGTGACCATCAGGCAGCTCTCAATCGCGCTGGTAGAGGAATGAAACGCCCTACTACAGGAACTGCCTACTAAATTTGTGGTCAACATGGGAGTGCCTTGCAGAGCATGCACTGCTGTCCTTGATGATGCCACAACCTACTAAGAACCATGTCCAGCCTTTTTTATGTCAAGGGGACCATCATAAATCGCGGTGACTTCAGCGTAAGTATTCTCCTTGAATAAAAATGTTATTTCTGTAGTACTCATTGCGCGATTCTTTCAGCTACCTTTTGCACTATACTGTAGCAGTTCTTTCTACGTTTGGTCCAAGTTTCATCGACCTATGTTACTTGACAGAGACACATCGTGCGGATGTTATTTTCGTTCTTAAGGGGACTTTTACAGAACGGAAATGTTCGTTATTCGCCGTTGAACAAAAAGATGCACCTGCCTGAAATCGGCGTTTTTCGCGCACCTGTTTTTTTTCTTTCGAAGGACGGGTTATTGTGCCGGTGCTTGGGAGGACACACAGAAAATTCAAATGAGAGTTTGAAAGCGTGTGTTTGGAAGTTAGCCCCCAAGCATTCGCATTCTGGTGCGAAGACTGTGTGGAGACTGCGACTTTCCTGGCAGTGAACAACTTCAACGAAGGGTATTCAGCAATTCTGAAGACCTTGACAACGATGAACGTCACCCTGGGACTATTCGACGCAGTTCGCCAAGCATTCGGCCGACCACCGGATTCAAGCTGCCGAAAAACGCTTGTCACCGGCCGTACGAGCGGCTCTGGAGCAGCGCAGGATGGCCCAGATCGGGTAGAATGTCCTCTATGAGGAAGAGGAAGGATTAGTTTATTGACTCGGAATAACAAATTGAACGTACGTTGCATAATATTGCATTTATATGTAGTCAAACTTCAAACGCGTTTTTCTCGAAATGGTGTTTTTTTATCGCGCGGTATAGTAACTTCAAATCTACTGAAACGATTGCCATGATTCTTTGTTTCTGACGAAGCTAACTAAATTGTCTAAGAGATGTACCACTTTTATTCCGACCCATAAACTATAAATATTTTTGCTTTGC
Source organism: Schistocerca cancellata (assembly GCF_023864275.1). Taxonomy (NCBI): domain Eukaryota; kingdom Metazoa; phylum Arthropoda; class Insecta; order Orthoptera; family Acrididae; genus Schistocerca; species Schistocerca cancellata. The sequence goes on from NC_064626.1 coordinate 1,070,740,339, forward strand.
GACGAAGTCGAAAAATCGATGAAAAAAAACATTTTTTCTTTCAAATGGCCGCCATTTTGTTGCCTATGGTTCAAATATTTTAAGCGAGGTCCAACTCCTAAAGAATCTTATATACTTCGCTAACGTCAACACAGTTTTGATGTCAGACGAGCCAGCTGACCTGTGACATACCGCGCCTGGAGGTCTACATCGAAATTTTGTTTTGTTCCGACGGCACTTCCTCCTTTGCTCTTCGACATTTCCGGTTTGTAGAGGAAATATCAATAAAATTTTTGACCGAATTTGACTTTGATATCTACACTCCTGGAAATGGAAAAAAGAACACATTGACACCGGTGTGTCAGACCCACCATACTTGCTCCGGACACTGCGAGAGGGCTGTACAAGCAATGATCACACGCACGGCACAGCGGACACACCAGGAACCGCGGTGTTGGCCGTCGAATGGCGCTAGCTGCGCAGCATTTGTGCACCGCCGCCGTCAGTGTCAGCCAGTTTGCCGTGGCATACGGAGCTCCATCGCAGTCTTTAACACTGGTAGCATGCCGCGACAGCGTGGACGTGAACCGTATGTGCAGTTGACGCACTTCGAGCGAGGGCGTATAGTGGGCATGCGGGAGGCCGGGTGGACGTACCGCCGAATTGCTCAACACGTGGGGCGTGAGGTCTCCACAGTACATCGATGTTGTCGCCAGTGGTCGGCGGAAGGTGCACGTGCCCGTCGACCTGGGACCGGACCGCAGCGACGCACGGATGCACGCCAAGACCGTAGGATCCTACGCAGTGCCGTAGGGGACCGCACCGCCACTTCCCAGCAAATTAGGGACACTGTTGCTCCTGGGGTATCGGCGAGGACCATTCGCAACCGTCTCCATGAAGCTGGGCTACGGTCCCGCACACCGTTAGGCCGTCTTCCGCTCACGCCCCAACATCGTGCAGCCTGCCTCCAGTGGTGTCGCGACAGGCGTGAATGGAGGGACGAATGGAGACATGTCGTCTTCAGCGATGAGAGTCGCTTCTGCCTTGGTGCCAATGATGGTCGTATGCGTGTTTGGCGCCGTGCAAGTGAGCGCCACAATCAGGACTGCATACGACCGGGGCACACAGGGCCAACACCCGGCATCATGGTGTGGGGAGCGATCTCCTACACTGGCCGTACACCACTGGTGATCGTCGAGGGGACACTGAATAGTGCACGGTACATCCAAACCGTCATCGAACCCATCGTTCTATCATTCCTAGACCGGCAAGGGAACTTGCTGTTCCAACAGGACAATGCACGTCCGCATGTATCCCGTGCCACCCAACGTGCTCTAGAAGGTGTAAGTCAACTACCCTGGCCAGCAAGATCTCCGGATCTGTCCCCCATTGAGCATGTTTGGGACTGGATGAAGCGTCGTCTCACGCGGTCTGCACGTCCAGCACGAACGCTGGTCCAACTGAGGCGCCAGGTGGAAATGGCATGGCAAGCCGTTCCACAGGACTACATCCAGCATCTCTACGATCGTCTCCATGGGAGAATAGCAGCCTGCATTGCTGCGAAAGGTGGATATACACTGTACTAGTGCCGACATTGTGCATGCTCTGTTGCCTGTGTCTATGTGCCTGTGGTTCTGTCAGTGTGATCATGTGATGTATCTGACCCCAGGAATGTGTCAATAAAGTTTCCCCTTCCTGGGACAATGAATTCACGGTGTTCTTATTTCAATTTCCAGGAGTGTATAATAATATTAGCTACAGCGGTAGAATTATATACAAATAACAGTTTTTGTTCGGATTCAGAGATGGATATGAAAGATTGGAGACAGAGGGAGAGGATGAGAAGGAGAAAGTGAGAGGGGGAGAGAGGTTGGAAAGAGTGACTGTATGAGAGCAAACTTTACAAAGAAGGGGGTCTCAAAATTATATCTGTTACATGTAATAACGAAAAAGCATAATCGTATCCTTTACCACAGACAACAAGATTGGACAGACGTTATCCCACAACGTAAGCACGAGTATGAAGTTTAAGCTATTTCAAGTTGTCAAAATCGGATTTACATACCACCTGAAGTATTTATTCAAAAAATAGTTCAAATGGCTCTGAGCACTATGGGACTCAACTGCTGAGGTCATAAGACCCCTATAACTTAGAACTACTTAAACCTAACTAACCTAAGGACATCACACACATCCATACCCATGCGGTCGCGCGGTTCCAGACTGTAGCGCCTAGAACCGCTCGGCCACTCCGGCCGGCAGTATTTATTCCAACGCATGTACTTTGTGATAATGGTTTCTCTTCTGCTATACGATCCTTGTACCCAATAGTTTCCAGACGCCATATTTGTTTACAAAAATGACAGTTCAAATGGTTAAAATGGCTCTGAGCACTATGGGACTCAACTGCTGAGGTCATTAGTCCCCTAGAACTTAGAACTAGTTAAACCTAACTAACCTAAGGACGTCACAAACATCCATGCCCGAGGCAGGATTCGAACCTGCGACCGTAGCGGTCTTGCGGTTCCAGACTGCAGTGCCTTTAACCGCACGGCCACTTCGGCCGGCCAAATGACAGTATACATGTGATTTGTTACAACAGTGAAAGGAACCTGTGACCACTGGAGGTACTCTACTAATTTTACGTTTACCGTTAGTTATATGTTTAATTTTTTGTCATAAGAAACCCAAAACCATGTTCTGAAATAGTGTAGTGTTTTGTTTCTCCAGTCGACATTGCCACAGCTTCCTCCAAAAAATCGTAACACAATCATACACGCAAATGTCATACTAACAAATGTAAATCAACCTCATGATGGAGGTTTAAACCTTTGAAACACGTTGTGGAGATAAATAAACAGTGACTGGTAACAGTAAACTTGTTAAATCATTTAATGTCAATAACAGTCACCGTAAAGCCTAACCTAAAATGCTCTCATTTAAACGTCTACAGGTAGTCTTCCTACTACACTACATACGTCCAATAAATTAAATTTCATGATTTGCTATCCTTTCTGCCTTTGCAATTTTAATGGATAAACGCGTAGTTTTATTTACTTTATGACGCACTCACGCACGGAAAATAATTGTATTAAAATGTGCTCTGGCCACGAAAGCATACACAGCTAGTCTGCTTTATTTATCAGTTAATATCTTTTATACAACATTTATCTATTACTGAATTATAATGACATACTCGTGCTTCACTTTCATTTGTAGCATATGGTACACATACAAAACAAAACCTTGCTGAAGACAGCTTCCTTTGAGTCTCCAATGGGGTTAGTAACAGAAGTTGGTCTTAACCCACTTGTCAGACTACATCATTATGAAGACCACTACCTCCTCGTTGGATGGAAATTTCCTCCTACAACACACAAAGTTTCAATTAAGTTGCTGGTGAGTCTTCCTGGTTGTATGGTCGTGACCCATGAAACTATTCCATTCCTAATGTTTCATCTGGAACTGCAAGACTCAGCGGAATCAGGAGCATATTTGAAGATGTCCAGCCCAGTTCTAGACGAAACGCTAGGAACGGAAAAATTCACTGGGGGCCGAACCGTTCAATATCCCTGGGTTCGGTGTGGGGCAGCGGTGGGGTGGGTGGACTGCTGTGGACTGTTGTGGGGTGATATACAGGACATGAAATCCCGTCTGAGGCCTGCTATCGTTTTTATGTTAACAATTGGCAACCAATGCTGTATTATCGCAATAAAGTCATGAGATGTTCAATCGACTCTTTTATTACACCATGTTACACGTTTCGGGATTACACCCATCTTCAAAAATCTGTTACAAAAAAGTAAAAAAACATAAGTGAACAGCACACCTATCACGTCTCAACGTTAAAGAAAATGAGATCGGTCATATGAGTTACATACCACCTTCCTAATCAACCAGGAGTACAGCCTTGACAGCTCAAAGAAACTGTCCAATAACATATGACTATAACTGCGACACAAGAAGTCTTGAAGCAGAGCGTATACTAACGTTAAACAAGTCAACTAGCAGCGTAGCGCCCTCAGCAGGGGGCGCTGCATGGTCATGTGCTCCATGCGTTCACATGTAATTTAATAACAATATAGTGTTGTGACTTGGCAAGACAGCCAAGTCACTATGCGAGGAAGCCGAAAGGCACGCGTTAAAGCTCACGCAGGCTGGTGTGAGGTCTGGAACTGTTAAGGGAATTATAGTAGCAAATAAAGTACGTAGTTGATGTAATACTTAACTTTAATCCATAATTGGAGAACATCGCTCTTGTTGATACATGAATTATAATCTCAATATAAACTGGTCATGGCGCCTTGCTAGGTCGTAGCAAATGACGTAGCTGAAGGCTATGCTAACTATCGTCTCGGCAAATGAGAGCGTATTTGTCAGTGTAGCATCGCTAGCAAAGTCGTCTGTACAACTGGGGCGAGTGCTAGGACGTCTCTCTAGACCTGCCGCGTGGCGGCGCTCGGTCTGCAATCACTGACAGTGGCGACACGCGGGTCCGACGTATACTAGCGGACCGCGGCCGATTTAAAGGCTACCACCTAGCAAGTGTGGTGTCTGGCGGTGACACCACATTCCTCCCCCGCAAATCGGCGAACGGTTGTGTTATAAGGCTTCCGCCCGCCGTGGGGAGGACCCCATGTTGACGTATGCGACGAGGTGGGGAGCCTAACAACAGGCGAGGCTGTGCCACCCGCACCCTGCCATTCGGTCCGAGGGGAGCTAGGAAACGCCTGAAAACCTAGTCCAGGGTGCACGCCAACATGCGGTGTATGCGCCCGTAGATAGTCAGGAGGGGCCGAAGGGTCGACCTCCACCGCGTCGGGGCACCCGACGGGCGAAGACGCCATGTGGTCCGGAGCGGGCAAGAGGTCCATGTCGGAGGACAGCTGGTCACGGGAAGCGATCGGCGGCGCGTGTCCCAGGGAGGCGCTTGGCGGCTGCAGCGAAGCGTCCACTGCGGGCGTCGCCGGCGGGAGAACAGGCGGCGGCGGCGGCGGCGCGTCGCCATGGGGCAAAATGGAAGGCAGCGTCGGTAACACCTGGGGATGAGGCGAGCCAGTAGATGGATCCCCAGGGCGCTGACCGGACGGCACCGTCGCTGAAAGCAGACGGGGAGCGGCAGAACACAGGCGACGACAGAGGCGCAGCTGATTGAGATGCCGACGCACCTCACCAGAGGCCCCCAAAACCAGATACATAGCGCGGCCGAGGCAGCGAAGAATGCGCCCTGCGAGCCAACGCCGTGAACATCGATAGTTGCGATAGGATACAATGTCGCCTGGAGCAAAAGCAGGCGTCTGCCGCTGCACAGGAACCTGATACGGCGGATGCAGCAAAGACATCAAGGTTCGATGAGGACGACAGTGGAGCAACTCAACCGGCGAGCGACCATCTCGGGGCTGAGAGCGATACGAGGACAAAAAGAGCAATAACGCGTCCTCCCGCGAATGCGACTCTTTCAACTTCAACATCTGTGACTTGAAAGTCCTGACCAAACGTTCAGCGGCACCGTTTGACTGTGGCGAAAACGGCGCGGACGTCAGATGTTGAATACCATTGGCCTTGCAAAATGACTGAAATTCTGCGGACATGAATTGTGGGCCATTGTCGGAAACAATAGTCTGTGGAAGACCTTCAATGCAAAAGATAGCAGATAACGCTTGGATGGTGGCAGATGACGTCGTGGAAGACATCCGGACAACAAAAGGAAAATTACTGAATGAATCGACAACAACCAACCATCGAGCATTCCAGAATGGACCAGCAAAATCTATGTGTAAGCATTGCCAAAGGGAAGTGGCTTTTGGCCATGCAAAGAATTTCCGCGGTGGTGCGGATTGTTGGTCGGCACACGCCATGCAAGAAGAGCACAGATTCGTAATCGCAGCATCGATTCCGAACCAAGTACAGTGCTGACGAGCAAGTTGTTTCGTTCTCACTATACCCCAATGTCCTTGGTGGAGAAGCTGTAAGACAGAGGACTGTAACGAACGTGGGACCACGACCCTGGACTGATCATTATCAGAACGCAACAGCAAAACACTACGTCGTACAAAAAGTCTCTCCTTGTGAGCAAAAAATCGGCGAACCAACGGATCCTCGATCCGTGACTTGGACAAGGGCCACTGCGTAGCAACAAAACGCAGAACGGTAGCAAGGACAGGGTCTGCAGCTGTGGCTGTAGCTACACGACGAAAATCAATCGGAAACGATTCGACCACGTCATCGGTTTCCGAATCAATGAACATGCAAGCAAGTTCGGAGGAATCGAATGCTCTATCCTCAGCAACAGGCAAACGGGACAACGCATCGGCGTTTCCGTACTTAGCAGTGGACCGATACAAGATATCGTAGCGGTACTGCGAGAGGAAAATAGACCAGCGAATGAATTTCTGCGCTGTACTTGGAGGTACAGGCTTGGTCGGATGAAAAAGCGATGTCAAAGGTTTGTGGTCTGTGATGATGGTAAAGCGACGACCATACAAGAAATCATGAAACTTTGTAACACCAAAGACGAGAGCCAATGCTTCTTTCTCGATCTGTGAATAATTCCGTTGCGCAGACGACAGCAATTTGGACACAAAGGCAATAGGGCGATCGTGCGATCCATCTTTGTGCGCAAGCACAGCACCGATCCCGAAATCCGATGCAGCCACCATCAACAAAAGGGGTTTCTGGGGATCGAAGGGCGTAAGGCAAGTATTGGAAAGCAACGCCGATTTCAACTTGCGAAAGGCGCGTTCGCAGTCCGTCGTCCAGAGGAACGGAACACCTTTACGGCGTAAGCGATGAAGCGGAGCTGAAATGGAAGAGGTGTGGCGCACATATTTATGGTAATAATTAATTTTTCCCAGCACACTCTGGAGCTGCTTCAAATTCTGCGGCGAAGGCAAGTCTTGTATGGCACGGAGGTGCTCTGGACTGGTATGTATGCCTTGGTCATTGAGTACATGTCCCAGATATGGCAATTCACGAGCAAAAAACACACATTTGTCCTTCCGCAAGCGAAGACCGTTTTGTCGCGAGACCTGAAATAATGTTCTGAGATTGGCTAAATGTTCTTCTTCCGTCTTGCCAGAGATCACAGTATCGTCCAAATAGTTTGCTGCAGTAGGGACCGACGCACAAACAGTTTGTAAATATTGTTGAAACAATGCAGGGGCGGATGCACACCCGAATGGCAGTCGTTTGAATCGGTACAAACCAAGATGCGTGTTAACCACCAATACGCGCTGGGATTCCTCGTCCACCGGTATTTGCAAGGACGCATCTGCTAGGTCCAACTTCGAAAAATATTTACCCGGGCACAGTTTGTCAAAAAGATCTTCTGGGCGGGTTAAAGGAAAAGTTGCAGTCACTAGTTGTGGATTCACTGTTTCCTTGAAGTCCACACAGAGTCTCAATTTTCCGGAAGGTTTTTGCTAAATGACTAAGGGTGATGCCCAGAGAGAAGCCTGCACACGTTCAATGACACCTTGTGATTCCAAATCGTGTAACGTTTGTGCGACCTCATCACGCAATGCGCGGGGAACATTGCGCGCTCTGAAAAATTTCGGTTGCGCGTTTACTTTCAGTTCCAAATGTGCTTTATAGTTCTTAGCGCAACCGAGGCCCGGTGCAAAAATGTCTGCAAATTCTTCACATAGACGAGAAACACTGTCTGAAGGCACAGTCTGGGTCACTGATAGGACCTGATTGACTACAGACAAGTTAAACAACTGAAACAAATCTAAACCAAACAAGTTCACAGCAGAAGAAGAACGAAGGACATAAAAAGACACAAGTTTTGATTGTCCCTTGTATGTTGCAAGAAGGCTGCACTGTCCTAACACAGGGATCTTGTGACCTGAATATGTAGTTAGCTTAACATTTGCGGCACGCAACGGAGGTTTGCCCAGCTGTTGGTACGTGTCGTGATTGATTAGTGAAACCGCAGCTCCTGTATCGAGCTGGAACGGGATCACTTTGCCGTGAATGTCCAAGTCCACAAAAAGTTTATTGTCCTGCTGACGACAAGAGCGACTGTCTCGTGCAACGTGAACTGCCACCGGTACAAAATCACTTGCGACTTGACGGGATGTCCGTCGACGTCGATGCACACTTTTTGTGAGACGAACACAGTCACTGGTAGAGAGAGTGGCACTGGGCGGAGTGGCATGAACTACATGAATTTCCATGGGCAAAGCTTCACGAGCCCGAGTATTCTTGGTTCGATTCCGGCGCGAAGCAAAGGGCCTGGAATGGTTGTGAGTGTCCGATCTGAGCTTTTCCTGGCAAACACTTTGAACATGTCCTTTTTTTATTACAGAAAAAGCAAATAGCTTGGCGTGACGGGCCATTCTCATGCGAATGTTTAGTAGCACACCGCGGGCACGATTTCACTGTAGTTCCATGCTGGCATGGGACACATGGCTGAGGGCCAGGCGGCTTTGGCGTGGCCGGGCGCGAGGACTGTTTACTGTTCCGTGCAGCTCGCCTGGCGGGCCGGTTAATGTGACACACGGGTGGCGAAGTTTCAAATGATTCCTGAGCAAAGTCAAGTGTGTCCTGCCGATCCAATATGTCCAGCACTTGTTGAAGGGAGGGATTGACTAGTTTCAAAATCTGTTCCCTTATACGAACATCAGAAACTTTCTGTGCAATTGCATCACGCACCATAGTATCTGAATAAGGGAGTCCACATTCACACTCAAAAGCACAATCCCTAGTAAGGCCTTGCAGTGTTGCAACCCACTCCCTATTAGTCTGACCGGCCGTACGTTTTGTAAGAAAGAACGTATACCGTTTGGCAACTACATTGACTGATTCTTTGAAATATGCATCTAATGCAGACAAAATTTCTTCGTAGTACAGAGTTGCTACGTTGCGTCGGGGAAATAATTTAACTATCACATGGTACGTTTGCACCCCTACTGAGGAAAGGAGATAAGGCTGCCGCTCGTTACCTTGAATTCTGTAGGCGGCGAGATGGAATCCAAATTGGCGTGACCACTCCGTCCAGCTTTCCAGTGCCGCATCAAACGGACGAAAAGGTGGTGCAACAGCATGTTGTGGCTGTGGTAGCGGTGGAGCGGCGGCCGCTCCATCGTTTTGCATTGCACATTGAGCCTGGACGAGCTGTCCAAGGGCATCCAATAAAGCCTGCGTCTGCTGATTCTGCAAGCGATAAAATTCGGACAGTACATCGGGAGATTGTGGCGAAGCCATGACACAAGTAATTTAAGCAAGTATAAAGAAGAAGACCGTGTTTACACTCGTCGCCAAACTTGTTGTGACTTGGCAAGACAGCCAAGTCACTATGCGAGGAAGCCGAAAGGCACGCGTTAAAGCTCACGCAGGCTGGCGTGAGGTCTGGAACTGTTAAGGGAATTATAGTAGCAAATAAAGTACGTAGTTGATGTAATACTTAACTTTAATCCATAATCGGAGAACATCGCTCTTGTTGATACATGAATTATAATCTCAATATAAACTGGTCATGGCGCCTTGCTAGGTCGTAGCAAATGACGTAGCTGAAGGCTATGCTAACTATCGTCTCGGCAAATGAGAGCGTATTTGTCAGTGTAGCATCGCTAGCAAAGTCGTCTGTACAACTGGGGCGAGTGCTAGGACGTCCCTCTAGACCTGCCGCGTGGCGGCGCTCTGTCTGCAATCACTGACAGTGGCGACACGCGGGTCCGACGTATACTAGCGGACCGCGGCCGATTTAAAGGCTACCACCTAGCAAGTGTGGTGTCTGGCGGTGACACCACACTCAGCATATAACATCTGACAAGGTATAATTACGATTGGCAACCGGAATGGTACTTCCGTACGCGTTAACACTAAAGATTATTTTTTAATTTTTTAAAAACTCCAAAATTTTCACATTGCCATACTATACCTATAGCCAATAGTGGCACGAAGCATAACTGAAACCATATGTCAACATAAAATAAATAATAAGCGGGGGGGGGTGAGGGGGAGGAGTTCCTTCATGAATAAACCTTTCAACCTCCGAAATCTCTAAAAGAATACCACCAAAATAAATATAACGAACATTATGCATCATAAACTAAAACCCTGTGATCAGCTCGCGTACGCAAACGTCTCAGGTGCCATCTGTTAAAGCCAACGGCAACCACGTCTGCGGCAGCCATCCACCTATCGAATTACAACCAAGTGATATTCATGGGCCATGATTGCCCAAATAGAAGCCTTCAAACAACAACTTACACCCCTCTATCACATGGAAAAAAGTTTGATGGTGGGGTTGTGAACCACTGAGGGCTACGGCGGGACGAAGCCCCTCTGTCGTTTCTAGGTCCCCGGTTTAATACATACATCCATACATCCATAAGCCTTTCTTGCATCAGAAGTTACGGCCATATACCTATATATCTAGATGAAAAGTTTCCGTATAGGTGGTTTTGACTAGATGGTCTAATTCTACGGCCGCCACTATCCTCTGACCTCACACAACGAGACTTCTTCCTGTTAGTTTTTGTAAAGGATCTCGTTTACCGAACCACGGTTAGAGACCTATAGGACTTGTAGGCACGCATTCGTAATGCATTTGAACATGTCACCGTGGATATCTTGATTCGAATGTGCAGAGAAATAGAATTCCGACTAGATGTTATCCGTGCCACTAAGAGTGCGCACATTGTATGTATGAAAGAGGAAACAAAACTTCATCAGTTATCTTATCACATGTTGAAAAGTATTTGCTGATGTCTAGTATACTTTTAAAGGTATTAAGTATGACGTTGCAAAGATGATTTATGGACACCCTGCCGCTGCGAGCTCCACTCCAGTCCACGACCAGCAATGAAGGGCGAAGCTCTGTCACTGCCAGTCACTCGTGCTAGCGAGACATCAGAAAAATAGTCAAAGGTCGGCCGAAACAGAAACAAACAGACAATTTGTCATACTGTGGTAGGTTCTAATCACGTTCAGCTCTAGGTAGAAGGTAAATAGGCGTAACTGTATTGCCATCAAAGGCAGTTGTACTCTCGGCCATACTGTCACAAACGCCGCCTTGTGGCTTAAGGAAACAAACGGAATCCAAACTAAGAACATTCCGGTAATGTTCCAAGGGGAACACTAGCACGGTTAATCGAATAAAGTACACTACTGGCCATTAAAATTGCTACACCAAGAAGAAATGCAGATGATAAATGGGTATTCATTGGACAAATAAATTATACTAGAACTGACATGTGATTACATTCTCAAGTAATTTGGGTGCATAGATCCTGAGAAATCAGTACTCAGAATAACCACCTCTGGCCGTAATAACGGCCTTGATACCCTTAGGCATTGAGTCAAACAGAGCTTGGATGGCGTGTACAGGTACAGCTGCCCATGCAACTTCAACACGATACCACAGTTCATCAAGAGTAGTGACAGGCCTATTGTGACGAGCCAGTTGCTCGGCCACCATTGACCAGACGTTTTCAATTGGTGAGAAATCTGGGGAATGTGCTGGCCAGGGCAGCAGTCGAACATTTTCTGTATCCAGAAAGGCCCGTACAGGACCTGCAGAATGCGGTCGTGCATTATCCTGCTGAAATGTAGGGTTTCGCAGAGATCGAATGAAGGGTAGAGCCACGGGTCGTAACACATCTGAAATGTAAGGGCCACTGTTCAAAGTGCCGTCAATGCGAACAAGAGGTGACCGAGACGTGTAACCAGTGGCACCCCATACCATCACGCCGGGTGATACGCCAGTATGGCGATGACGAATAAACGCTTCCAATGTGCATTCACCGCTCTGTCGCCAAATACGGATGCGACCATCATGATGCTGTAAACAGAAGCTGGATTCATCCGAAAAAACGACGTTTTGCCATTCGTGCACCTAGGTTCGTCGTTGAGTACACCATCGCAGGCGCTGCTGTCTGTGATGCAGCGTCAAGGGTAACCGGAGCCATGATATCCGACTGATAGTCCATGCTGCTGCAAACGTCATCGAACTGTTCGTGCAGATGGTTGTTGTCTTGCAAACGTCCGCATCTGTTGACTCGGGGATCGAGACGTGGCTGCACGATCCGTTACAGCCGTGCGGATAAGATGCCTGTCATCTCGACTGCTAATGATATCGAGGCCGTTGGGATCCAGCACGGCGTTCCGTATTACCCTCCTGAGCGCACCGATTCCATATTCTGCCAACAGTCATTGGATCTCGACGAACGCGAGCAGCAATGTCGCGATACGATAAACAGCAATCGCGATAGGCTACAATCCGCCCTTTATCAAAGTCGGAAACGTGATGGTACGTATTTCTCCTCGTTACAGGAGGCATCACAACAATGTTTCACCAGGCAACGCCGGTCAACTGCTGTTTGTGTATGAGAAATCGCTTGGAAACTTTCCTCATGCCAGAACGTTGTAGGTGTCGCCACCGGCGCCAACCTTGTGTGAATGTTCTGAAAAGCCGATCATTTGCATATCACAGCATCCTCTTCCTGTCGGCTAAATTTCGCGTCTGTAGCACGTCATCTTCGTGGTGTTGCAATTTTAATGGCCAGTAGTGTAACACCGAACAGACTGTCTTTTTGTTAAAGGAACACAAATCGGGTTTTCTAAAGGAATGTAAATCGGGTTTACTATTTGTTCGCTCTTCGGGATGTTTTGCCAACAATATCCGTGTAAACTATTTTCTATGGTGACTGAGGAATGGAACAGTACACACACTTGACAAGGGCGGTAGGTGGACATGATACATCATTTTCGGTGTATCCAAAACACAGTAGCCCAGTATCAAAATCTACAGTGATATATTATCCGAATCTTTGTACGAGATATTCCAGTTCGCTCTGTATAATCACTTCACCTCTCGATGACGAATTAGGGAAAATCGTCAGCGCAGCAACTTCTGTCTTATGTAATATGACTCCATAAGAACTGCCACTATTAACGTATATTTTTACAAGCATTTTTTTTTCTTTTTGTCAAATAATGCAAGTAAGTCTCTTGTGAATCTGCTGGACATAATTCTCTGTTTCAGGGTACTGTTTATTCAGCGACGTGTGCATTTGTATTCTTTACATAAATTAGCTTTCAGAAATCGACTATACTCAAATACATAGTGCTACAGCACCTTCACAGGTGCCCAACAGACATGTCTCAAGTATTTTGAAACCATTTTCATTAGGTTTCAGCGGTTCGAGAAGGACTACTTCCCGCGTTCAGTCACTTTTTCCATAGGCAATCTTTATCGATAACATTAAGAGGAGGTCGCTGCCTATGTCCATGAAGACACTTTTCGTGATCGCTTTCTAAACTGCAAAATGATAACACTTGCCACTTGCGACTGTACCTCGTTTCCTGGAAGTCAATGTCAGGAATTTATTTGTCCAGTCACCATTCTACAATATTATAGGTTCCATCAGCTTAATACAAGAAAAATGAAGTCTGATATAGAGACATATGAATAAACACAAGTGTTTAATGAGAAAAGGAATGAGCAGATAGTCGGCCATGACCTTGTTAAACGAATCATCCCGGCATTTGCCTGCAGTGTCTTAGGAAAATCAGGAAAAACGTAACCCAGGGTGGCTGGACACAGCATGAGCCTCAGTTGTCCCGAATCAAAGACCAGCGTCAAATGCATCGACAAAGCACTACCTCAGTCTGTTACACCTATCTTACAGATCTCTTACAGTTGTACGTAATTGGAACAAATCAGCTTGATAATAAAGAAATATGCACTGTTCATATAACTTAATAGCATAAAATATAATAATGCTTTGTCCATGTAGTCTTTCTACATATACACTCATATTCCGCAAATCATAGTATGGTTTATGGCGGAGGCTACCTTGTACAACTGATGCTCTTTTCCCTATCTGTTTGTAACAATTCACCTGATTGTTTAAACGAGTATGAAGTTTAAGCTATTTCAACTTCTCAAAATCGGATTTATATACCACCTGAAGTATTTATTCCAACGCATGTATTCGACACCTCAAAACAAACATCTGCAAATTCTTTAAAATTTATTCCATAATAATGTTGTTACAGTGTATATTCTTTGTACTTTGTAATAATGGTTTCTTTTCTGCTATATGATCCTTTTACCCAATAGTTTCCAGACGCCATATTTGTTTACAAAAATGACAGTGTACATGTGATGTGTTACGACAGTGAAAGGAACGTGTGACGACTGGGGGTACTCTACTAATTTTACGTTTACCGTTAGATATATGTTTAATTTTTTGTCGCCGGCCAGAGTGGCCGTGCGGTTCTGGGCGCTACACTCTGGAGCCGAGCGACCGCTACGGTCGCAGGTTCTAATCCTGCCTCGGGCACGGATGTGTGTGATGTCCTTAGGTTAGTTAGGTTTAATTAGTTCTAACTTCTAGGCGACTGATGACCTCAGAAGTTAAGTCGCACAGTGCTCAGAGCCATTTTTTAAATTTTTTGTCATAAGAAACCCAAAACCATGTTCTGAAATAGTGTTTTGTTTCTTCACTAGACGCCGGCCGCTTGGCCGAGCGGTTCTAGGCGCTTCAGTTCGGAACCGCACTGCTGCTACGTCCGCAGGTTCGAATCCTGCCTCGGCATGGATGTGTTAGTTAGGTTTAAGTTAGGTTTAAGTAGTTCTAAGTCTAGGGAACTGATGACCTCAGATGTTAAGTCCCATGGTGCTTAGAGCCATCTGAACCATTTTCTTCACTAGACAGTGCCACAGCTTCCTCCAAAAAGTCGTAACACAACACACACACACAAATGTCATACTACAAATGTAAATCCACCTGATGTTGGAGGTTTAAACCTTTGAAACGCGTCGTGGAGATAAATAAACAGTGACTGGTAACAGTAAACTTGCTGTTTCATTTAATACTTGTAGACGATTTGGGTGATATACAGGGTGCCACCTTTCAGCAACAATAACTCAAATCGAAATGGTCGTCAAATCCATGTGTATTTGGATGACAATTACGGGAACGTCACTCGATGCTACTGCAACTATATATCAGGGTTCCTCAGTGGTGGTACTTGCCGAATGATGGCTTTCCAATCACCCAGCAACCCACAACCAGTTGTTTTCAATGACTAATATATGTGGAGAAATTGCTGGAGAGAGAAACCGTCGACCGCCCTCTGTATCGAGTAGCACAGACAACATCAACTCTTGCATTATCTTGTTGAAACAGTCATGGAAGCCTCGAAGGTAGGGCACAGAAGTCGGCCTTCACACACCAGAACTCTAACACGTATTGTCCAAATAACTGGCTATACGAAGCAGAGGTAATCGTGCTGAATACGAGTGACACTCCATACAATCATGTCAAGTGTAGGATCCGTATGATGTTGAAGAATACAATCCAAGCCTCCACACACGTACATGTCCATCGTGATGCTGCATCCAGAACCAGGACTCGCCTGTAAAGACTTCTAAGTCCGGTGTCGTCGCTGGGCACATCAGTGTAGGTGCGTCTGTCTCTGCTGCAGCGTTAAGGAAGCTAAGACTATGTACGGACGCGATGCTTATAGTCCGTTGTGCTACAAACATCGTCGCACCGTCTGTGTGGCACTTGTTTTGCTGCAAATAAGCCCATTTTCTGACTCAAGGTACGTGGCTGTTCAAATTGCACGGCCAGCGAGCAATGTCTATCCTCTCGGGCACTAGTTGCGTGGGGCCACTAATATACTGCATGGCATTCAGTACGGCCCATGACTTTCGTAGCTGTATGACAGTGGTAGGACCCCGATCCACGCAAACACAAATGCCGCAGAACCATAACCTGTACTGTCTACAGACCACGATCCTACCACAGTCGTATTCCGACACGTGCTAATAGACGCTTCTCTCTCATGTGGCTTCTCTCTCATGTGGCTTCTCTCTCATGTGACATAACATGATCTTCTTACAAATAACCCACATTTAAATGTGGTTTCTGAATGCAGACCTGCTGTGTTATCAGGAGGCAGATGGCGTCGTGCAGTTGCACTACAACGGTAATGTTTTGCATATCCAGGCACTTAGTACACTTTAAGCCAATTTGACGTTTGTCGGATGCTGCCTTGGTGACGTTGCAATTTCAGTGGTAGCAGTATACCAACGGTATGGCTACCTTCAGTCCGACTATTTGAGGGCCGTTGCTACTGCTGTATGTGTATGCAGTTGCACTACAATGGTAATGTTTTGCGTATCCAAGCACTTAGTACACTTTAAGCCAATTTGACGTTTGTCGGATGTTGCCTTGGTGACGTTGCAGTTTCAGTGATAGCAGTATACCAACGGTATGGCTACCTTCAATCCGACTATTTGAGAGCCGTTGCTGCTGCTGTATGTGTACCTAATCTCTTTTCCACCAGACACGTCTGTCTACCCCCGTGTAAGTAGACGTTGGCAGTGATTTTTTGCCTCTATATCTCTTCCAAGCGACCGAAAGCCTTTTGCTGCACGCAGGGATTCTGTTCGGGGGTCCTCAGATGAGGACTGGCCGAACAATGGAATTAGGAACATCTTTGAAGCCCGGACGTGGGTGCCGCGCGCCGTCACCACCACCGCACCGGCGACCAGCGGTGTAGGCGACCGCGGCTGCTTCTTGCTGCTGCAGCGGCGGCGGCGGCGGCGGCGGCAGCCGAGCGTGTCGCGTGGCGCCGAAGCGTGCACGGCCGGCTGCGCGCGCCTCGGACGAAAGGCACTTACATAATTGGTGGCCAACAATTAGGCGTTTCGCCGGCGGCGAAAGAGGGCCCGCAGCGTGTAAGGCTTTCTCCTCCTCTCTCCCCTCCCCTCCGTGCCGACACGTGCCCGCACCGTTCGCGAAACCTGCAGGTCCGCACATCGGCCACCCTGTGCGCCAGATGCCGCTGCCGCAGCTGCGAAATTCGGCGTACCTTCTCCCGCAGAGATGCTGAGTTGTACAGTCGGAATGTATAGTGACGCAGCCGGAAAGCAGAACGAAATTTCGAAAACTTGAAGAAGCAATACTTTCACTCCCTACACTAGAATTAAATCGCCACACGAATGTCTAAGTGACAGATGCTGAAACAAATGACAATGGTACAGAAAAGCAACTGAAATCGCTCAATAGAGGAAATGCAAGTGAACCTGACGGGATGCCAATACTGTTCTACACTGAATGCGTAAAAGAATTTGCTTCTATTATAGCAGCAATGTATCGTAAGTTGCTGGAGAAGCGAAAAGTACCTAATGATTGGGAAAAAGCGCAAGTTAATCCCGTTTTCAAGAATGGTCGTAGTACAGACACACAAAACTATAGGCCTATTTCTGTGACGTCGGTCTGTTGTAGAATTTTGGAACGCGATTTATGCTCGTGTATTATAACATTTCTAGAGACCGAAAATAGGAATCAACGTGCCTATTGAAAACAACGCTCCGCACTTGCCCGCGAAAGGCAAAGGTCCCGAGTTCGAGTCTCGATCCGGCACACAGTTTTAGTCTATCAGGAAGTTTCAATGTGCCGTCGTCTACGAGGCACAGAAAGAGGTAGACACCGGGTCCCAGGTCGATGCCATGTTCCTTGACTTCCGGAATGCGTTCGATGCAATTCCGCAATGCCGCCTGATGAACAAAATAAAACCGTACGGAACATCAGAATTTTTTGAAAACACAACACAGCGTATCATTCGCAACGTAGAGAAGGCTTCAGATGTTGTAGTAACTTCGGGATCACTGCAACGGAGTGCTGTACGAACTTTTTGCAGCATATATACTGAAGAGCAAAGAAACTGGTACGCCTTCCTAATATCGTGTAGGGGCCCAGCGAGCACACAGAAGTGCCGCAACACGACCTGGCATGGACTCGACTAATGTCTGAAGTAGTACTGGAGGGAAGTGACATCATGGATCCTGCAAGGTTGTCAATAAATCCGTAAGAGTACGAGGGAACGGAGATCTCTTCTGAACAGCACGTTGCAAGGCATCCCAGATACGCCGAAAAATGTTCATGTCTGGGGAGTTTGGTGGCCAGCGGAAGTGTTTAAACCCAGTAGAGTGTTTCTGGAGCGACTCTGTAGCAATTCTGGACGTGTGGGGTGTCGCATTGTCCTGCTGGAATTTCCGAAGTCCTTCGGAATCAACGATGGACATGAATAGATGCAGGTGATCAGACAGGATGCTTACATACGTGTAACATGTCAGAGTCGTATCTAGACGTAGCAGGGGTCTCATATCACTCCAACTGCACACGCTCCACAACATTACAGAGCGTCCACCAACTTGAACAGTCTCCTGCTGACGTGCAGGGTTCATGGATTCAGGAGGTTGTCTCCGTACCCGTACACGTACATTCGCTCGATAAAATATGAAACGAGACTCGTCCGACCAGATAACATGTTTCCAGTTACCAGCAGTCCAGTGCCAGTGTTCACGGACACAGGCGAAGCGTAAAGCTTTGTGTTGTGCAGTCATCAAGGGTACACGAGTGGACCTTCGGCTCCGAAAGCCCGCATCGATGATGTATCGTTGATGGCCCAGCATTGAAATCTGCACGAATACGCGGAAGGGTTGCACTGCTGTCACGTTGAACGATTGTCTTCAGTCGTCGATGGTACCCGTTCTTGAAGGATCTTTTTTCGGCCCCAGCGATGTCGGAGATTTAATGTTTTGCTGGCCGTTGTGGCCGAGCGGTTCTAGGCGCATCAGTCCGGAACCGCGCTGCTGCTACGGTCGCAGGTTCGAATCCTGCCTCGGGCGTGGATGTGTGATGTCCTTAGGTTAGTTAGGTTTAAGTAGTTCTAAGTCTAGGGGACTGATGACTACAGATTTAAGTCCCATAGTGCTCAGAACCATTTGAATCATTTTTGAACCATTTTTTGATGTTTACTGGGTTCCTGATATTCACGGTACGCTTGTGAAATGGTCGTACGGGAAAATCCCCACTTCATGAACTACCTCGTAGCTTCTGTGTCCCATCGCTCGTGCGCTGACTGCAATATGACGTTGAAACTCACTTAAATCTTGATAATCTGCCATTGCAGCAGCAGTAACCGATCTAACAACTACGCAAGACGCTTGTTGTCATACACTCCTGGAAATTGAAATAAGAACACCGTGAATTCATTGTCCCAGGAAGGGGAAACTTTATTGACACATTCCTGGGGTCAGATACATCACATGATCACACTGACAGAACCACAGGCACATAGACACAGGCAACAGAGCATGCACAATGTCGGCACTAGTACAGTGTATATCCACCTTTCGCAGCAATGCAGGCTGCTATTCTCCCATGGAGACGATCGTAGAGATGCTGGATGTAGTCCTGTGGAACGGCTTGCCATGCCATTTCCACCTGGCGCCTCAGTTGGACCAGCGATCGTGCTGGACGTGCAGACCGCGTGAGACGACGCTTCATCCAGTCCCAAACATGCTCAATGGGGGACAGATCCGGAGGTCTTGCTGGCCAGGGTAGTTGACTTACACCTTCTAGAGCACGTTGGGTGGCACGGGATACATGCGGACGTGCATTGTCCTGTTGGAACAGCAAGTTCCCTTGCCGGTCTAGGAATGGTAGAACGATGGGTTCGATGACGGTTTGGATGTACCGTGCACTATTCAGTGTCCCCTCGACGATCACCAGTGGTGTACGGCCAGTGTAGGAGATCGCTCCCCACACCATGATGCCGGGTGTTGGCCCTGTGTGCCTCGGTCGTATGCAGTCCTGATTGTGGCGCTCACCTGCACGACGCCAAACACGCATACGACCATCATTGGCACCAAGGCAGAAGCGACTCTCATCGCTGAAGACGACACGTCTCCATTAGTCCCTCCATTCACGCCTGTCGCGACACCACTGGAGGCGGGGCTGCACGATGTTGGGGCGTGAGCGGAAGACGGCCTAACGGTGTGCGGGATCGTAGCCCAGCTTCATGGAGACGGTTGCGAATGGTCCTCGCCGATACCCCAGGAGCAACAGTGTCCCTAATTTGCTGGAAAGTGGCGGTGCGGTCCC
Organism: Schistocerca cancellata; assembly: GCF_023864275.1. Lineage (NCBI taxonomy): Eukaryota > Metazoa > Arthropoda > Insecta > Orthoptera > Acrididae > Schistocerca > Schistocerca cancellata. Next base: position 1,070,760,234 of record NC_064626.1, read on the forward strand.
CTACGGCACTGCGTAGGATCCTACGGTCTTGGCGTGCATCCGTGCGTCGCTGCGGTCCGGTCCCAGGTCGACGGGCACGTGCACCTTCCGCCGACCACTGGCGACAACATCGATGTACTGTGGAGACCTCACGCCCCACGTGTTGAGCAATTCGGCGGTACGTCCACCCGGCCTCCCGCATGCCCACTATACGCCCTCGCTCAAAGTCCGTCAACTGCACATACGGTTCACGTCCACGCTGTCGCGGCATGCTACCAGTGTTAAAGACTGCGATGGAGTTCCGTATGCCACGGCAAACTGGCTGACACTGACGGCGGCGGTGCACAAATGCTGCGCAGCTAGCGCCATTCGACGGCCAACACCGCGGTTCCTGGTGTGTCCGCTGTGCCGTGCGTGTGATCATTGCTTGTACAGCCCTCTCGCAGTGTCCGGAGCAAGTATGGTGGGTCTGACACACCGGCGTCAATGTGTTCTTTTTTCCATTTCCAGGAGTGTATTATATAAACAATATCGTCGCTGCTTGTATGTGCAAGGGTCGTACCGGACCAACATCTAACGATAGATTAAGCCCTAATTAATTTGATAATAAAAACATTTTGTCAGGCAACGCATTGAATGCTTGGTATTCTGTACGACCATATGGTAGCAATAATTTCTCTAAGGAGCAATATATTACTCGTATACTCTTACTGTTAGAGACGTCTCTTGGTGAATATAATTTCATAATAATTTAATACGTATGGCTTTGTTAATAGGAGTGAAGAACGTGAAAAAGGCGAGTTAACTAGGAATCAGTTCCAACAATTGAATATTATTTTATTGCGTAGAATTCCCTCTCCACATCGAAAGACCTCTGTGTATTACGTACATAACTTCACTTAAGTCCCTTACACAAGGCAGTATTTATCTAATTAATTAAATGACCAGCGAGAATTGTAGAAGTTAACAGAAGGAATAGGGTCGATTCGTCTCGAATAATCAATCAAACTAAGGAAGGAGAAATACTAAGTTCATCACATCTAGTAAAACCTGATTACTTCTATAAAATCTGAACCAGAGGACGGTTATCATACATAGCGAGATTTGTTAGACTCAGAGTAATTAGTACGGTGGAATTGCAGAGGGAGCCTTCCGATGGAAAGGGATAGAGAGCCTATATAAGCAGAGAGTGTGGCCAGCAGGCCCGTGGCCGGCATGTTTTTACTAGATTGCGCGCGGGACGTGCAATTAGGTAGCAATGCAAGCAGAAAGCTAGCTACTTCAAGAGTAAATTAAGGCATGTGTTTGAAGCATGAGATCAAAGCAGATCTTTTAGCTTAATACTCGGTACATGGTGTGTAGGAGATCGCTCCCCACACCATGATGCCGGGTGTTGGCCCTGTGTGCCTCGGTCGTATGCAGTCCTGATTGTGGCGCTCACCTGCACGACGCCAAACACGCATACGACCATCATTGGCACCAAGGCAGAAGCGACTCTCATCGCTGAAGACGACACGTCTCCATTCGTCCCTCCATTCACGCCTGTCGCGACACCACTGGAGGCGGGCTGCACGATGTTGGGGCGTGAGCGGAAGACGGCCTAACGGTGTGCGGGACCGTAGCCCAGCTTCATGGAGACGGTTGCGAATGGTCCTCGCCGATACCCCAGGAGCAACAGTGTCCCTAATTTGCTGGAAAGTGGCGGTGCGGTCCCCTACGGCACTGCGTAGGATCCTACGGTCTTGGCGTGCATCCGTGCGTCGCTGCGGTCCGGTCCCAGGTCGACGGGCACGTGCACCTTCCGCCGACCACTGGCGACAACATCGATGTACTGTGGAGACCTCACGCCCCACGTGTTGAGCAATTCGGCGGTACGTCCACCCGGCCTCCCGCATGCCCACTATACGCCCTCGCTCAAAGTCCGTCAACTGCACATACGGTTCACGTCCACGCTGTCGCGGCATGCTACCAGTGTTAAAGACTGCGATGGAGCTCCGTATGCCACGGCAAACTGGCTGACACTGACGGCGGCGGTGCACAAATGCTGCGCAGCTAGCGCCATTCGACGGCCAACACCGCGGTTCCTGGTGTGTCCGCTGTGCCGTGCGTGTGATCATTGCTTGTACAGCCCTCTCGCAGTGTCCGGAGCAAGTATGGTGGGTCTGACACACCGGTGTCAATGTGTTCTTTTTTCCATTTCCAGGAGTGCAGATAAACACAGCGGCTTTGGTGGCTGGTACGGAAAATGTTTGACGGCGAGATTGTAGCGCCTCTGTTGGCTGGCCCTCGAAATGTTTCACGACGCGGTTTCCAAACACACGCAGACGACACGCGCGATACAACACTACGTAACTGCATGATGTCGCCGCACTTTCTGTTTCAAAGGAACCAACCCGGATAGGAACGAGTTAAGAAAATCACTTAAAACCTAGATACGGATGGCCGCTTGCGTATTTGAACTGTTGTGCTCCCCCTGGAGAGAATCGACGCATGCTGCCGTGATCGGCAGATGCATGGGGCGTACCATTTCGGAAATCGTTAAGCAGTTCACTATTCCGAGATCCACAGTGTCGAGAGTGTGCCGAAAATACCAAATACCAGGCATTATATCCTACCACGGATAACACTGTGGCCGACGGCCTTAACTTAACCACCGAGAGCAGCGGCGTTTGCGTAGAGTTGTCAGTGCTAACAGACAAGCAACACTACATCTACATTTATACTCCGCAAGCCACCCAACGGTGTGTGGCGGAGGGCACTTTACGTGCCACTGTCATTATCTCCCTTTCCTGTTCCAGTCACGTATGGTTCGCGGGAAAACGACTGTCTGAAAGCCTCTGTGCGCGCTCTAATCTCTCTAATTTTACATTCGTGATCTCCTCGGGAGGTATAAGTAGGGGGAAGCAATATATTCGATACCTCATCCAGAAACGCACCCTCTCGAAAGCTGGCGAGCAAGCTACACCGCGATGCAGAGCGCCTCGCTTGCAGAGTCTGCCACTTGAGTTTGTTAAACATCTCCGTAACGCTATCACGGTTACCAAATAACCCTGTGACGAAACGCGCCGCTCTCCTTTGGATCTTCTCTATCTCCTCCGTCAACCCGATCTGGTACAGGTCCCACACTGATGAACAATACTCAAGTATAGGTCGAACGAGTGTTTTGTAAGCCACCTCCTTTGTTGATGGACTACATTTTCTAAGGACTCTCCCAATGAATCTCAACCTGGTACCCGCCTTACCAACAATTAATTGTATATGATCATTCCACTTCAAATCGTTCCGCACGCATACTCCCAGATATTTTACAGAAGTAACTGCTACCAGTGTTTGTTCCGCTATCATATAATCATACAATAAAGGATCCTTCTTTCTATGTATTCGCAATACATTACATTTGTCTATGTTAAGGGTCAGTTGCCACTCCCTGCACCAAGTGCCTATCCGCTGTAGATCATCCTGCATTTCGCTACAATTTTCTAATGCTGCAACTTCTCTGTATACTACAGCATCACCCGCGAAAAGCCGCATGGAACTTCCGACACTATCTACTAGGTCATTTATATATATTGTGAAAAGCAATGGTCCCATAACACTCCCCTGTGGCACGCCAGAGGTTACTTTAATGTCTGTCGACGTCTCTCCGTTGATAACAACACGCTGTGTTCTGTTTGCTAAAAACTCTTCAATCCAGCCACACAGCTGGTCTGATATTCCGTAGGCTCTTACTTTGTTTATCAGGCGACAGTGCGGAACTGTATCGAACGCCTTCCGGAAGTCAAGAAAAATAGCATCTACCTGGGAGCCTGTATCTGCGCGAAATAACAGCAGAAATCAATGTGGGACGCACGATGAGCGCATCCGTTAGAAGATTGCGGCGAAACAGTTCGTTAATGAGCTGTGGCAGCAGGCTACCGACGCGAGTGCTTTTGCTAACAACACATCACCTGGAGTGTTCACCTGGACTAGTGACAATATTGGCTGGAAAACTGGAAAACAGTGATTTGGTCACATGAGTACCGATTTCGGTTGGTAGGAGCTGATGGTATGGTTCGAGCCTGGCACAGACCTCTCGAAACCATGGACCCAAGATGTCAACCAGGCACTGTGCAAGCTGGTGGTGGTTACATAATGGTGTGGGCTGTGTTTACATGGAATGGGCTGGATCCTCTGGTCCAACTGAACTGGTCATTGGTTGGAAATGGTTATATTCGGCTATTTAATTTGGAATCATTCATGGACTTCATGTCTAAAACAACGATGGAATTTTTATGGATGACAATCCGCCATGCGACTCGTTTGAAGGACTTTCTGGAAAATTCGAGCGAATGATTTGGCCACCCATACCGTCAGATATGAATGCCATCGAACATTTATGGGACGTAATCGAGAAGTCAGTTCGCGCACAGAATCTTGCACCAGCAACAGTTTCGCAATTATGGAGGGCTGTGGAGGCAACATGGGTCTGTATTTCTTCAGGTGACTTCCAACGAATTGTTGAGTCCACGTCACTTCGAGCTGCTACACTAAGACGGGAAAAGGAGGACCAACACAATATTAGGAGGTATCCCATGACTTTTGTTACCAGAGTGTATACAGAGCTATATTGATTCTATTATGTGTATAATATGAAATTAATGATGCGATGAAATATTATTATTTAATTATAACAGAAGTTATTTAATTCAATAAAAATTTAAGTTTTATTATATTTACACAGGGTGATTATAATTAAAGTTAAACTTTCAAAACGCTGCAGAAATGACACCACTGTTCAGAATGACGTCAAATTGCACCGGAATATTATCGGAGGTATGGCAGAAGAAAAAAAATAGTGTGGAAATTGATCAATAGATGGCCTTGTATGTGTCAGAATACGTAAATGAAAACACCTCTCATGCGGACGACTCACTGAAATTGGTATAAACACGCCGGGTACACGGCCTTTCCTCCTTTCGCGTATGCGACGTTCGCCATGACTGTCTCAATGCAGGATCGCGCTCTGCTTGTAGAGATGTATTACAAGAATGATGACTGTGCACACGTCGCTCTGCAGAAGTTCAGGACACTGAAGGGTTTGACTGCTGCGGGTCTGGAGAAAATGATTCGGAAATTCGAAAAGACGGGTTCTTTTGGTTCAAATGGTTCAAATGGCTCTGAGCACTATGGGACTCAGCTGCTGAGGTCATTAGTCCCCTAGAACTTAGAACTAGTTAAACCTAACTAACCTAAGGACATCACAAACATCCATGCCCGAGGCAGGATTCGAACCTGCGACCGTAGCGGTTCTTTTGGTGTGCAACCTGGTAATTGATTCGACGTCAGTGGAAGCAGTGGTCACAGCAATGCAAGAGGAGACGAGTGGTGGTGTGGAAACGTGTAGTGCACGGGGAACTGCCCGAACATTGGACATATCCGTGAGCACGGGGCGTAAAATTCTACGAAACACCCTTCTTTGCTATATATTCAAAATTACTCATGTACACGAGTTGCTTCCTGTCGACCTGCCAGCAAGAGAGACCTTTGCTTTAGAATTTCTTGCTTGCATGGAAGTGGAGAATGACTGGGTGTATGATTTTGTGCACAGACGAAGCCCACTTCCATCTGACAGGATATGTCAACACACAGCACTGTCGAATATGGGAAACAGAAAATCCACACGCAAATCAACCAGTACCACTTCATTCTGAAAACGTCACTGTGTCGTGCGGGTTTACGGCATCATTGGGCCATATTTTTTCGAAGAGACAGGTGCTTCTGGTCGTGTTACCTGTACCGTCACTGGCAAGCACTATAAGTGTCTTTTGCGCAACCACGTCATTCCAGCTCTCCAACAGCGTAGATGTGTCGATGGATCAATTTTATGGAAGATGTTGCATCTCCGAACATTGCAAATACAGTTAAGCAGCTGCTGAAGCGCCATTTCGGAAATGCTAGAATTATCGGCCGCTTTTTCCCTACTGCCTGGCCGTCCCGATCACCTGATCTTAATCCGTGTGACTTCTGGTTGTGGGGCTATCTGATGTGTTCAGTGTTCCGACTGCAAACCTAGCTGCATTGAAGGCAAGCATTGCGCAACACATTCTGAATGTGACCCCGGAAACACTTCGATCAATTGTGGAACATGCTGTTTCTCGATTTCAACTTGTTGCACAAAACGGTTACAGCATATTGAACATGTTTTGCGCCAGTCACACGGAAATTAATAATCCGATCTGGTTTTGTTGACGCTTTTATGCGGTTTTTGGCCTCAGTAAATTAAAAACCGTTTTTCCCCGTCGGATGTGATATGACCTTGCGTGGTGGATGGCCTTACGTAACTAACAGTATCACACCTTGTACACCCATGCACACTGAGTAATATAGTTTGTTTAGCATCAAACGTACACCTTAGGCATTGTTGTATGATTCATTTGTCATTTGTAGTCAAATAGCTCTGAGCACTATGGGACTTAACATCTGTGGTCATCACTCCCCTAGAACTTAGAACTACTTAAACCTAACTAACCTAAGGACATCACACACATCCATGCCCGAGGCAGGATTACAACCTGCGACCGTAGCGGTCACGCGGTTCTAGACTGAAGCGCCTAGAATCGCACGGCCACATTTGTAGTCGATCACTATTAAATTATGATGCTTACAGCTCCTTATGTTACTATATTTTGTAACTATTTATTTTTCTTCTGCCATACGTTTTCCGCCTTCTCCGATAATGTTCCGTTCCAATTTAACGTCATTCTGGCCAGTGGTGTTATTTCTACAGCGTGGTGATCACACTGTAAGCTAACTTCACTGCAAATTGGAATTGTCTTAAAGTAAAGGGCGTGGTATAAATACTGTCTGATCCTTTTCTTTACAGTGCATTTTACTGGCCTCGATGATGTTATTCTGCAGTTTGTTGATGCAGAGTCTTGTACCTTTACACAGTTTCGGAGAATTCGGATTCCTTCAATTTGGGGTAGGTTAACGGCCTTCCTGTAACATTCAACGAATTAAAAAATTCAGTAGGAAAATTTAAATTTCATTTTCTTCAATGAGCGACACGTAAATCTTCTCTACCGCCGGAGTCACCTCTTGGACGGTCTTGTTAATGCCGTTGACAATTTTGTTTTTCATCTCAAGAATAACTCGCTCGCGTAACCATTCTGAACTGATACGATTTTAGACGATTTCCGGGTATATTTAGCTTATAAGTTGTTCAGGTGTTCCAACGATATTACACAATTCATGTGTCAAAATGATATGGCCGGAATTTTCGTCTACTGAATAAGTGTCTTCTCCTAGTTGTAAAAGGTTTTCGGCAAATTCTTGCGCTCTTTAGTCTCCAAACATTTGCGTTGTCATATTTGTTCTCAACAAGATTATTCTTACTTGTTGCCACAATAACTACTTTTTTAAGCTGGTGTTTATTTCATCCGCCGTTATAGACTTCGGAATGGCAAGCAGCGTTTGACGAAAATCGCCTGAAAATATTACTAATATATCTCCCATTAAACTCAGGTTATCTCGTAAGTCCTGGAACGTTCTATTCAGTGCTTCCAAAGACTTTCTGTGGGCCATTGTGCTTTCTTCCCATATGATAGCCTTGCACTCTTTCAATATTTGTTCGCGTGTTGATGGTTCATTCAAGTTCTGTCACATACCGAAAGTTCATGTTCAGCTACATTTAAAGGTAATTTTGACGCAGAATGTACTGTTCGTCCGCCATACATAAGAGTGGCTGCTATTCCTCATCATTCCAGGCCGAGAACATTTCTTTCTTTGCGCGAATTTCATCTAGGATTAAATTAATTAAATATGTTTTACCGCTACCGCCACATGCACCCAGAAATATTACGCGATGCTGTTATTTTTTAAAATAATCCAATTACAGTCCTGGAAATTGAAATAAGAACACCGTGAATTCATTGTCCCAGGAAGGGGAAACTTTATTGACACATTCCTGGGGTCAGATACATCACATGATCACACTGACAGAACCACAGGCACATAGACACAAGCAACAGAGCATGCACAAAGTCGGCACTAGTACAGTGTATATCCACCTTTCGCAGCAATGCAGGCTGCTACTCTCCCATGGAGACGATCGTAGAGATGCTGGATGTAGTCCTGTGGAACGGCTTGCCATGCCATTTCCACCTGGCGCCTCAGTTGGACCAGCGTTCGTGCTGGACGTGCAGACCGCGTGAGACGACGCTTCATCCAGTCCCAAACATGCTCAATGGGGGACAGATCCGGAGATCTTGCTGGCCAGGGTAGTTGACTTACACCTTCTAGAGCACGTTGGGTGGCACGGGATACATGCGGACGTGCATTGTCCTGTTGGAACAGCAAGTTCCCTTGCCGGTCTAGGAATGGTAGAACGAAGGGTTCTATGACGGTTTGGATGTACCGTGCACTATTCAGTGTCCCCTCGACGATCACCAGTGGTGTACGGTCAGTGTAGGAGATCGCTCCCCACACCATGATGCCGGGTGTTGGCCCTGTGTGCCTCGGTCGTATGCAGTCCTGATTGTGGCGCTCACCTGCACGGCGCCAAACACGCATACGACCATCATTGGCACCAAGGCAGAAGCGACTCTCATCGCTGAAGACGACACGTCTCCATTCGTCCCTCCATTCACGCCTGTCGCGACACCACTGGAGGCGGGCTGCACGATGTTGGGGCGTGAGCGGAAGACGGCCTAACGGTGTGCGGGACCGTAGCCCAGCTTCATGGAGACGGTTGCGAATGGTCCTCGCCGATACCCCAGGAGCAACAGTGTCCCTAATTTGCTGGGAAGTGGCGGTGCGGTCCCCTACGGCACTGCGTAGGATCCTACGGTCTTGGCGTGCATCCGTGCGTCGCTGCGGTCCGGTCCCAGGTCGACGGGCACGTGCACCTTCCGCCGACCACTGGCGACAACATCGATGTACTGTGGAGACCTCACGCCCCACGTGTTGAGCAATTCGGCGGTACGTCCACCCGGCCTCCCGCATGCCCACTATACGCCCTCGCTCAAAGTCCGTCAACTGCACATACGGTTCACGTCCACGCTGTCGCGGCATGCTACCAGTGTTAAAGACTGCGATGGAGCTCCGTATGCCACGGCAAACTGGCTGACACTGACGGCGGCGGTGCACAAATGCTGCGCAGCTAGCGCCATTCGACGGCCAACAGCGCGGTTCCTGGTGTGTCCGCTGTGCCGTGCGTGTGATCATTGCTTGTACAGCCCTCTCGCAGTGTCCGGAGCAAGTATGGTGGGTCTGACACACCGGTGTCAAGGTGTTCTTTTTTCCATTTCCAGGAGTGTATTATGTCATATGCCTGTTTTTGATTCGGAATTAATGAGGGTAATTATTGATAATAATGCTATTATAATTTTCAGCCACATATATCTTCAAAGGTTTTCAACTCTCTGGAAAAATTCGATTCAAAAGATACTTTCCAGAAAATTCCGAATACCTCGTTCGCTACCTAACCGACATGTGAAACGCCACACGGAACACTTTAGACGCTGCTCATAAACGCAATGTGTGAGTGAATGTTTTTTACCAACCACACTCACCCACTTCCACCCACTGCGACCAAATTCATGTACTAACTATAGGAGACCAAGGGCTGTCTACCACCACAACGGCGAATGGTGGTCATGGAGACGAGTGTGTATTTTCGTACACAAACTTGCCTTACACAGATTTCATCTGCTGTTTGTACTTAAACTATCTGAAACCTTTGTTCCCATGAATTAATTGCGTTAAGGTTATAGTAGACTTCGAAATTTATAGCTTTGTGCATTTGTAATGTAATTTCATTTTACAACTCTAACATTGCTTGTTCTATACAGTTTAAACACACCCCATCTGACAATATCATAACGAAATTCTTCTAAATTCGTGCCAGGCTTCTCACGACTGTGAGATTTTCCGGCAAACTGAAAACTACGCTTCCACAAGAGCGCAAAGATAAATTTCCATCATAGCCAATCAGTTGAATAGTTCTGAAGCTACCAACACGCGCCTCTGCAGTGCGTTACATCCGTAATCTGATCGCTATGCCCTGTTCCATGCTCGAAGAAGCATCCATTATGTTTTCGCGTGACTCGATTCAAAAAATAACTCTCTAGTGTACGGCTGGACTGCGGTGTACTAAAGTCAAGAACATTGAGCAGGGAAGGGGCAATGTTGTTTTTCTATTTTCTCGCCCGCGCGAGCAATATAGCTGTAACAGCAAGTTAACAAGGATCACGTGAAGGTATTCGGTGCCATTCCGCACCGAATACCTCCACATGCTGTGCGATTCTGCACCGAATACCTTCTCATGCTTCTCGTTAACTTGCGGCATTGAGTTCGCTGCGCAGGTTCGCTGTGACCTTCCACTTTAAGGTTTTCCTGGTATCTGCATACCTGAACAGAAGGAAAAGGGGATGGAGAGATGTTTTCAACAATCCGTTTGATCAACGTTGAAGTTGATTTATCTCTTCTTGATAGTTCTTTGTTTTCCTTGAATTTCACTAATGAGCCAAAACATTATGGCTGCCTGCTTCATAGCGTGTTGGTCCGGTTCCAGACCGCAATATGGTAGGGATTCGAAAAGCCGTTGTTAGGTATCTGGAGGTATACGGTACCAGCAGATGATACGAAATTCCTGTAATTGCGACCACAGGTCCCATCGAAGTCCACGGTGAATGTCCCCTATAGCTCGTAACATGCAAGCAATTTCGCAGATTTGGTCCTTCGTTGCTCTTTATGGTCTTCTGCTATGCGGCGAGGTAACCAGCGGACACACACCTTTCGTTACCCCAGCTAGTGTGAGATTGTGTCAGCACTACCAGCAGAGACGTCCGTTTGAGCAGCGAGGTATTTGATTGTGATTGATCATCTCGAATGAGACTGTCCGCACGTTCCAACATTACAGGAGTCACAGCTGCGTGTGGTCGAACTGCACGCGGGAGTTCGGTCAGGTTTGCGCGACCTTGAGCAATGATGACAGACGCTTCTCCCACGACTCACCGAGGTTTTGTTCCGTAGACATTCTGCAAGCATCTATGAATATCTGCGATGCTTTAGTCTTCCGCCAAGAGAAGCTTAATGAAAGCTTTCTGCTTGGAACTACCTCCGTCACGAACGCCATTTTGAAGGTTATGTACATCGCCGTCACCTCTCGGAACTCGATGAAACTATAGGGACTGAAGCGGGAATATTCCACGATGTCTACCAACAAATTCCTCATTTTTTCAACCTAAGTTGACCGAGAAAAAAACGTTGCATCGTAAGGTGGCTATAATTTCGCACCTTACAAGCACTCATCCACATACTTTGCCTTGATCTACAAACACAATTAGGTATCATGTGATAGGTTGTACATCCTATATATGTATATATAAAGGAGACTGACATTGTCACGTACGTCTTGTAAATAATTGTTAACGCTTATTGCATGAAAGGTGACGGAGTGTCTTTATTATAAAAACGGCATAATGAATGATTGCCTATACTAGTAGAGTTTGGAACGCCAGTGGAAATGAAACGGTTGGCGGAACTGAAGCCCTGGTTGGAAGACCCACACATGTCTATTGGTCCTGCTTAAACACAGGAAATAGCAAGACGGACATCGTAGCACCCAAGCGCTGGAGCACAATAGAGTAGCGACCGGCAGGTTTCGTAGTCGAACCAGAAGGACTATACTTCGGAAACGCTGAAAATCTTGGACGCAGGTGAGAGGAGCGAAGAACCGGCACGTCGGAAACCACGCAGGCTGGGTTATTTCCAAGGGTTTTTACTCAGAAGAGTACCATTGTACGAGCATAGGTTTTTCCTCGCAAACTTTGCGTGCTGGACGACAAAAGACTAAAATATGGTTGGTCGGCGTTCTGAAGAATCTGTAGAGAGGGGGAATATTCCGTGGTTTCGGGACTATAATTCGTTTTAGGAATTACGATGGTGGGGAGTCAAGCCTTTCTGGGAAGCCAGCGAGGGACAGACGCGGTCTTCCGTTGTGAGCGCCCCTGTGTGACAGTCGCCCAGTATCAGCTTCTTATTGGTAAGGACGGACTTGCTGTCTTTGCTCTCAGGAGAGTTTATAGTTAGAACATTTAGGCACTGTACTGTTGTGAACCTATACGAACCTGGACTTCACCTCCCTGTTGGAAGTACGCAGGCCGGCCGGATTGGCCGAGTGGTTCTAGGTGCTACAGTCTGGAACCGCGCGACCGCTCCGGTCGCAGGTTCGAATCCTGTCTCGGGCATGGATGTGTGTGGTGTCTTTAGGTTAGTTAGGTTTAAGTAGTTCTAAGTTCTAGGGGACTGATGACCTCAGAAGTTAAGTCCCATAGTGCTCAGTGCCATTTGAACCAAGCCATTTGAGTACGCAGTGTTCAGTAACTGAGAGCACTTCCTCTGCCTATACTTACGTAGAAACGTTATCTGAACTCCGTCCTTGTGGTTAGGAGTTCGTGTTTGTCGTCTGCAGAACACGGATAGGAGAAGACAGTATTAGAGTACATTTGTCAGAGGACCGCTTTCTGCCTTCCTACTCTTTGAATGAGCTTTTTATTTTGTAGCTGGAGTTCTTCCATCGTCGCAGATGTGTACGAGAACCATCACTTCGACGCACCGGACGCAGTACATACGGTGATATTGCTAATTGCTTTGGCTTATTAGGGGCTATAAGGCTAAACAGCTGTGATCACGTAGGATTTATTTCCACTGACGTTGCACTCCATTGTAGATCATCTTTAAAAGTAGTGTCTTCTTGTGTTTGGTACATAGATTATATCAGTCATTTCGCCTTATTTATATTAGATCGCGCAGTCTTAATAATAGGGCAGAGTTGTTCAATGGATCAGTAATTTTAGTTAGGAAATATGAACATTTGTAATGACGATTGCTTTTTTAATATACAATAAATGTATAACCAGCAACAATGTTTATCATTTAGTATAATTAGTTTCCTTAATCATTCATTTCTGTTTAGGATGGAATTTATATGTTAAAGAGCATTAAGAGATCCTAAGATCTGATTCAGGGGGTAGTCAGACAGGGCCAAATCTTCATTTTAGCGTTTATTATTTTCCGTTGCGCACATTCATTTAACACCCCCCTGGAGTAGCATCTTGGAGCATTACTTATTGAAGGCCCCCCCCTTCCCCCTATTCCCCCACTGGTGTGTGTCCGCAGCACGGTGCATGTTTCGAGAAGCGTTTCCCGTGGATGATGGCAAATACAAAGACGATCATCGACCTGGAGTAAAAAGAAACATGATAAATTTGAGCCGACGAAAAGTTCCGTTGATAGTGCGTTGTCCAATGTCGATGATCCCGTATTCACTACATTCGTAACTGGCGAGATCGTTGGGTCAACACTGGAAAACGTAGGATTGTCTGTTGTGGAGCTTCATGTTCAATAACGTGCACAGAACAGTGACCTCCGAAGTACTTGTGCCTACATCAGCACATGCATCAGCGCTATATTCTGACGTCATATTTGTCACAAATCGTAACTATCATGCTTTGCAGAGAGTGCTAACCTCCGACCTTCACGTTATGTCAGGAGGCGCGGTCGTCCAACACCTTGTCGCCTATTCGTGCATTCGCCATCCTTCAGTAACTTTCCAAAGATGTACACGAGAGCAGCGCGCTAATTGCTGACCAGCTGCGTTGTTTCCGAGACACTCGTTCCCAAGCGTCAGGGCATAAGAATCTGCCCTTTACCAAAGTCGCTTATGTCAGTGGATTAGCCCATTTTAGACCTGTATTGACGCAAGGATGATTCCCAATTAGCCTCTGCTCCTCTTATGTACTTTCCTTATCGAGTCACGTCTCCACAACGCAACCAGCTCACAATTAATCTCGCGGTTTGCAGTTGTCATATCGTTTTAGCTCATCGGTGTATAGATCAATACAAAACTGGAGGAACTTCCGGCATGTGAGACAATAACAGTTTTGCCTGTACCCTCACGTACGTAGCACGTCTAACACACACACATCAAATACGTTTTGCATCATCTCGTTTCCGAGAGTTCCCGAAGCTGTACAGATGATTGGAGTAGAGATCAACATAAACATCATTTCCGCCCTTTTTATTGCTGCTGAAAACCACACACTGCATGTTGTACCACCATACAGCGAGACCTTCAGAGGTGGTGGTCCAGATTGCTGTACACACCGGTACCTCTAATACCCAGAGGCACGTCCTCTTGCATTGATGCATGCCTCTGTTCGTCGTGGCATACCATCCACAAATTCATCAAGGCACTGTTGGTCCAGATTGTCTCACTCCTCAATGGCGATTCGGCGTACATCCCTCAGAGTGGTTGGCGAGTCACATATTCCATAAACAGCCCTTTTTAATATATCCCTGGCATGTTCGGTAGAGTTCATTTCGGGAGAACATGCTGGCTAATCTAGTCGATCGATGTCGTTATCCTGAAGGAAGTCATTCACAAGATATGCACGATGGGGACGCGAATTATCGTCCATAAGGACGAATGCCTCGCCAATATGCTGCCGATATTGTTGCACTATCGGTCGGGGGATGGCATTCACGTATCGTACAGCCGTTACGGCGCCTTCCATGACCACTAGCGGCCGCACATAATGCCACCCTAAAACAACGGGGAACCTCCACCTTGCTGCACTGGATGGAGAGTTTGTCTAAGGCGTTCAGCCTGACGGACTTGCCTCCAAACACGTCTCCAACGATTGGCAGGTTGACGGAATATGCGACACTCATCGATGAAGAGAACGTGATGCCAATTCTGACCGATCCATTCGCCGTGTTGTTCTGCCCATCTGTACCGCGCTACATGGTGTCGCGGTTGCAAAGATGGACATCGCCATGGACGTCCGGAGTGAGGCTGCGCATCACGCAGCCTATTGCGCACAGTCTATTGCGCATCATGAAGCCTATTGTGGCTGCACGAAAAGCATTATTCAACATGGTGGCGCTGCTGTCAGGGTTCCTTCTAGCCATAATACGTAGGTAGCGGCCATCCACTGCAGTAGCAGGCCTTGGGCGGCCTGAGCGAGGAATATCATCGACAGCTCCTGTCTCCCTGTATCTTCTCCATGTCCGAACAACATCGCTTTGGTTCACTCCGAGACCCCTGTTGAGAGCCCTTCCTGCCACAAAGTAACAATGAGGACGTGATCGAACTGCGGTATTGACCGTCCAGGCATGGTTGAACTACAGAGAACACGAGCCATGAACCTCCTTCCTGGTGGAATGACTGGAACTGATCGGATGTCGGACGCCCCTCCGTCTAATAGGCGCTGCTCATGCATGGCTGTTTATATCTTTGGGCGGGTTTAGTGACATCTCTGAAGAGTCAAAGGGACTGTGTCTGTGATACAATACACACTGTCAACGTCTGTCTTCAGGAGTTCTGGGAATTGGGGTGATGCAAAACTCTTTTTGATGTGTGTATAATGTCATTAATCCATGTTTCAGTGAATAACAGTTTGTTGAAACTGTGCTTTCAGAACGTTTTTAAATATCGATAGTTCTGTGTGACTTCACTAGGTTGTATAATGGTCCTGTGGACACTACTTTTCTTGTATATGAAACGTAAGACACTCAAAATTATTAACACAGTAATGCTGCCACAGAGTAAACCGCTCTGTCTAAGACTCTTTTGTGGACGTGCGTTATTCTCTTCCGGAATACGCCTACAAATGTTGTCCTAGATCTTAATACACAGATGGCAGACTATTCTCAACTACGTGCTTTGAGGTAGGGAGCTAGTTGTCATTAAAGATTCTTTAGTTTCACATTGATATAAACAACTTAATCTATAGAAAAAGAACGGAATCTCATAGGAACTGGCCAATGTGGCTCCTGCCAGTCTCAGTGCAAGCACTACAACGGCCCAAAAAATTTGCCACACTCTCCCAATTATACTTGTTGCCTTGTGAACGAGACAGGCAGCCTGGACCCTACCAAGCAGTTTCTCTTCAACTTACGTTGCGTTGCGTACACCACAGACTTTACATTCACCGGGGTAGGAGATCTCAGATGAAGAGCAGGTAACATGCACTTTGCAAACCGGTAGTAGAAAAATCAAATCCTATTAGTTGCTCTTGTATAATTCCATTGGGAAAGTTGATGGGGAATCGTTGCTGGTGATGTGAGATAGTCGTGGCGTACGGTTTTCCATCAGCTGAAAAAAAAAGCAAGCACTGTTGAAAGAGACCTCATTTGCGAACATTATAAACAGTTGTAAGCTTGGCACTGCAGTACCTCCTGGTTCGAAAGTCCTCTCTAGACTATGTTCTTCAGAGTATAAATTTCAAGTGAAAAATTGTAAATTGTCTCCCTAACCATCAATGACCCCCCCTCGGCTTTTAATGTGTGAAGAAGCTTTTGTCAGAAACCTTCACCAGCTTTTTGTGTCTTGAACCGCCCACTTTTTGGTAAGTTTTCCTCCACGTCAATTTCCTGCCTATTAGAATGACACCCGTTTCGAACCTTTTCTCTGTAGACTTGTTCAGATTTCAGGGCACTACAACTTACTCCACATTACATTGAATGTGTTAATTGAAGTATGTAGGATTGTGTAACGAGCAATGCTCCAGTTTCGACCATCAGTCACAAAATGTAACCAGTGGTAACGTGCAAAGAGTTAAAAATTTGAAAGTTCTTGAACGGTGAAATGCCATCATTTAAAAAGAGCTGAATGACTAAATATAAAATTAATAGTTGCTCAAGTTGTTGATCTTAATAAGTCCAGAAACAGAACTGTTTATCTTAAAAATTAATTTAATAATAATAACTTGCTTGGCTAGGATAGATGTATCCACTATATTTAAGTCTGTGTTTGTGTATATGTACATTTGCTGCTTAGTAGTATGGCTGTTTCATTCGGCACAAATTTTTATCATACTAGTTTTGGCACAAGTAGGGATTTATACTACATACAACAATGAGAGCTAAGATGGCTGCAGTGAAAGATGAGTAGTATGTTTTCTTTGAAACTATGTTACAAACACAAAGAAAAACCAAGTACACCAGATGTAACTGTTTTGTTTGTTTTATAAATTTACTTTATAAATTGCAATGTAGTGCTACAATGGGTGACATCACAGTACGTGTGTTGCAGTTCCAACAAACAAAACTAACAGAATAAAAAACGAGCCTGAAATTACAAACTGAACATTGAAAGAATAAATGTGCAAAAGTTTTCCGTCAAAAACCCCCGTAAATTTACGTACCCAAACTTAAGTAAAATTCCTTACATTACATGACACCCACTCGAATTTGTAACACAGCGCTATAAGAATAAGAATGTCTGACAGGAGAAATAAGATCTGAACTAAACTTTAACTGAACTGATCATATTTTTAATTTTGAAATGGAATGCTTTACTGTAAATAATCTTTTTGTGTCTTAATAGTGATGTTAAACTGGCCCTAACAAACTTTCGTGACTTAGCTTGTCGCAACGGAAGTTTGTACGGCTCGAAAGTGGTGAATGTTAAAATTCATTGTAGCAGCAAAACAGCTAAAGAAAACCTTGTCCAAATGCAGTGCAAGGCAAAGCAACTGTGCTACGCACATCATACTTTAAGCCTGAGCAACCGGGTTCTGCAAAGTGCAGTGTAGTGACACACTTTAGTAATGGGATTGTGGAAGAAACTGAACTTCTGAATGATATAGGAGAGACTAGTATTTAAAGACTATACTATGAGACTGATTTTGTTCTCTTACCACAATATTTACAAAATTCACATCTTATATAAAATGCAGCTCTGTCGTGACATTCTACGCTGAAATTGTAAAGGAGTGACAATCTATGAGTACAGTCCATACGAGAAGATAATTTTGCTTAATCTCGTCTCGACAATCAACTATCCAACTAGAATCAAAAAAGAAAAATCATACTAAAATTTATCTTTCTTAAACTCCTCATAAATTTCCTACAAGAAAACATTATCTGAATATCTTCAGACTTCTAAATTAAGTCTTTATAAAAACATATTTCCAAAAATCAACATCCTCTGCGTTTGTGTCTGTGTTCACCAGCCCCTTCACATAATATTTTCTAATGCTACACGGGCGACGACAATACTGCTGACACCAAAGATCACACTGCCTGTACGCAGAACCTCTGTGGCATAACGTATCAACTATTAAAGAATTCTTTCTTAATATGTATCCAGTGTACAAGTATAAGGTGGAGTCATCGAATAAAAAGAGAACACACATCACCCTTATAAAAAATAAGCTAGAAGCCTTACGTCACCCCCCTCCCCTTTACCAACAAGAATTTAGCAGCATGTTTCTTGCAAATAGCAAGAGATATACAACAAATTCTAGCATAGAAACTCATAGAAAAACAGAGAAAAACGAAAACTGGTAGTGATGTTTTGAACGAAAGCATGAGTAGATTTTCTCATGAAAATGACTTTGACTACTAATAAAAAGTTACAATTCAAATACGTACTGCAGTAGTAATAAAATTAGTCTTTTCATTATACATCAGCTACATATGTACGTAAGGTATGATCTAGCCTGTAAATGTTTGAGTAGACCAAAAGACCAGACCAGTAGTTCAGTTTGTAGGGCCATGAATGTCCAGTTCCTTTCCGATGACAGCTCAGACTATCACATTTGTGTATTAAGTGCCAAGTTGCCCTAATTGTTTGTCCATTTGCAGTAGTGGCTACTGTATAATATTACCATAGTGAATGTTCATCTCTCTCAGAGCAAGTGTGCTTGTGCTTTGACGATAGCGATTGTCTCCCTGGTAGGTCCATCAAGGCTAGCATGAAACATAACAGAACATGCATTACAATCTACAACTTAGTAAATTGTTGGAATTGACGAGTTACACATATAATGCCATGTACACTGATAAGCCAAAACATTATGAACACATGCTAGATAGCTTGTTTGCACGTCTTTGGAACAAAATACGTTACTGATTCTGCGTATCAGGGATCCCACAATTTGTTGGCAGGTTTGTGGAGGTGTGTGGCATTAGGTATCTACGCACAGGTAATTTGCGTATATAACGGAGCGCTGATTTTGCGTACGCGGTAATGGGGCCCGATTGCGACCCAGATGGGTTCCATAGGATTTGCATGAGGCGAATTTTGTCGGCAAGCCATCAACGTGAGTTCACTATAATGCACCTGGAACCACTGTTGCAAGATTTTGTTTCCAAGGCACGGACATTTATACCTGCTGATAGACGACATCGCCATCCGGGAAGACATCAAGCATCAAGGTATGCAGGTGGTTCGCAGCTGTCAGTGTGTCTCCGAATACTATCATAGGTCCCACACAACTGCAGTAGAATGTCTCCCATAGCACGATACTGCCGCCACCAGCCTGCGTCCGTAGCGCTCTGGACGTTTCCAGCCGCCATTCGCCTGTTTGACGGCGTTTGTGGAGACGACCAACGAGCTAGTGCAGCAAAAATGTGATTCACTAGAAGAGCCGACATGTTTACATTGATCGATGTTCCCGTGCCCACTGCAATCGTAACTGACGATGTCGTTGGTTCAACATGTGAACACGTTTGGGTGGTCTGCTGCGGACCTCCATGTTCAACAATGTACCACAAACGGTGTGCTCCGAAACGTGTGCGTGCACCAGCATTGGCTCTTTCGGCACAGATGCTACAGATCACCATCTATCCTACTTTACAGAGCAGACGAGCCTCCGAACCCCACGTTCTGTTAAAAGTCGTGGACGTCCAACCATTTAGCACCTAGTGGTAGTTTCACTGTCCTTCTACCTCTTTCCGTAGATGGTCAAGACAGTAGTACGTGAACATTCGACCAGCTGTTTTCTAGATGCTCGTTCACAGGCTCTGCGTTATAATAATCTTCCCTTTGTCAAAGTCGCTTATCTCGATGGATTTCCCCATTGTCAGGTCATATCTTCGCTAGGGTGATCCTCTGTCCGTGTCTGCTCCGCTTACATACACTCCTGGAAATTGAAATAAGAACACCGTGAATTCATTGTCCCAGGAAGGGGAAACTTTATTGACACATTCCTGGGGTTGGATACATCACATGATCACACTGACAGAACCACAGGCACATAGACACAGGCAACACAGCATGCACAATGTCGGCACTAGTACAGTGTATATCCACCTTTCGCAGCAATGCAGGCTGCTATTCTCCCATGGAGACGATCGTAGAGATGCTGGATGTAGTCCTGTGGAACGGCTTGCCATGCCATTTCCACCTGGCGCCTCAGTTGGACCAGCGTTCGTGCTGGACGTGCAGACCGCGTGAGACGACGCTTCATCCAGTCCCAAACATGCTCAATGGGGGACAGATCCGGAGATCTTGCTGGCCAGGGTAGTTGACTTACACCTTCTAGAGCACGTTGGGTGGCACGGGATACATGCGGACGTGCATTGTCCTGTTGGAACAGCAAGGTCCCTTGCCGGTCTAGGAATGGTAGAACGATGGGTTCGATGACGGTTTGGATGTACCGTGCACTATTCAGTGTCCCCTCGACGATCACCAGTGGTGTACGGCCAGTGTAGGAGATCGCTCCCCACACAATGAAGCCGGGTGTTGGCCCTGTGTGCCTCGGTCGTATGCAGTCCTGATTGTGGCGCTCACCTGCACGGCGCCAAACACGCATACGACCATCATTGGCACCAAGGCAGAAGCGACTCTCATCGCTGAAGACGACACGTCTCCATTCGTCCTTCCATTCACGCCTGTCGCGACACCACTGGAGGCGGGCTGCACGATGTTGGGGCGTGAGCGAAAGACGGCCTAACGGTGTGCGGGACCGTAGCCCAGCTTCATGGAGACGGTTACGAATGGTCCTCGCCGATACCCCAGGAGCAACAGTGTCCCTAATTTGCTGGGAAGTGGCGGTGCGGTCCCCTACGGCACTGCGTAGGATCCTACGGTCTTGGCGTGCATCCGTGCGTCGCTGCGGTCCGGTCCCAGGTCGACGGGCACGTGCACCTTCCGCCGACCACTGGCGACAACATCGATGTACTGTGGAGACCTCACGCCCCACGTGTTGAGCAATTCGGCGGTACGTCCACCCGGCCACCCGGCCACCCGCATGCCCACTATACGCCCTCGCTCAAAGTCCGTCAACTGCACATCGGTTCACGTCCATGCTGTCGCGGCATGCTACCAGTGTTAAAGACTGCGATGGAGCTCCTTATGCCACGGCAAACTGGCTGACACTGACGGCGGCGGTGCACAAATGCTGCGCAGCTAGCGCCATTCGACGGCCAACACCGCGGTTCCTGGTGTGTCCGCTGTGCCGTGCGTGTGATCATTGCTTGTACAGCCCTCTCGCAGTGTCCGGAGCAAGTATGGTGGGTCTGACACACCGGTGTCAATGTGTTCTTTTTTCCATTTCCAGGAGTGTACTTTTGTTACGGCGTCAATTGCCCGTAACGCCACCTGGCGGTATCCATCGTCGCGGTGGGCTGTGGTCGTAATGTTTTGGCTTATCATTGTATATTATCTAAATAGATATAACCAGTTTTCTCACAAAAAACTTAATACAAATACAGATGTTTAACATAGTAAAGTCCAAGCTGTACTTTCAGTATAACCACGACAATAGAAATGAACAAAAATAATGTTTATAGCAATTTGGAAAGGTAAAAATATTTCAGATTTTACAAAACAAGTGATAAAAGAAAGTATGCGTAGCATTGTCAGCGTATTGCACATTAATAATTAATGGCAAGCAGAATGAAAAATAAATATTATTTGTGTGTACACACGAAAGATATTTCACTACGTTACTCAACTACACATAGAACGCTGGCCGGTGTGGCCGAGCGGTTCTAGGCGCTTCAGTCCGGAACCGCGCGACCGTTACGGTTGCAGGTTGGAATCTTGCCTCGGCCAGGGATATGTGTGATGTCCTTAGGTTAGTTAGGTTAAAGTAGTTCTAAGTTCTAGGGGAGTGATTATCTCAGATGTTAAGTCCCATAGTGCTCAGAGCCATTTGAACCATTGGAACACGCAGAACACAAACAAATCCTAACCAACTGCAAACACATAAAGGAAACGGAACAAATCATCTACAAACACATATGAGGACAGGGAGCAACCATGATTGATTCAGACAATTAGAACTACAAGGAAAAAATCCTGTTAGAAAGTATTAGTCACCAGTCTGTCACAAGAAGAAACCAGGAAGCATCATTTTATACTAACATAGAAAATGGAAGAGACATAAATATTTTATCATATATTTAACTCCACTTAGTGATTAAATAATGTTAGAAATTACCTATTTTCTTGCTTCACCTTCAGCATTTTTGTTTTAATGGAAGCAAAGTAAATAATCGAAACGTAACTTGACAAAAGCCAGGGGTAAAGAACACAAACAAATGAAGTTACCAACATTTCCTCTCAGTGTACTGAACCTTACGAATTTTTCTTTGCTATTATTTTAATTTCCTTCCTCAACCATTATCACATTTCTCCACAATGTAAATTTGTCATTATCATATTACCTTTTATATTTTAAATAGGCATTATATTAATTATTCTGCTTGTACCCCTGCCTCATTATCACTTGTATACCTCCGTCAGATTTCTGCAGTACGACACACCATTCATTAACCTGTGTTTGCAACATCTTAGTTTTTCAAAACTAACAACATAACAAACACAGACAGAAAGTCTAATTAAAATTTAAACTATTACATCCAAAAATTAAATTCCAAAGGCACACTAAGCAGAATGAAAATTCACCTACACTTTATCTGATCCCTCCCCCGCTTTGGAGCTTCAAAGTGGCACATAGGAGTGTTTATCTAGATTAATTATGTCCCTGAATTCCATATTCATTAACTATTGTATTAGTTCTTAAAAGAAAAAGAAATGCTGGCCGTCGTGGCCGAGAGGTTCTAGGTGCTTCAGTCTGGAACCGCGCGACCGCTACGGTCGCAGGTTCTAATCCTGCCTCGGGCATGGATGTGTGTGGTGTCCTTAGGTTCGTTAGGTTTAAGTAGTTCTACGTTCTAGGGGACTGATGACCTCAGATGTTAAGTCCCATGGTGCTCAGAGCCATTGAACCGTTTGAAGATATATACAAGCTGGAAAGAATATTGTCAAAGTGAAGTGAATTAAAATAAGGTTAGTTTGTAACATGAAAAGGTAAACTATAAAGCCACGGTAGAAAAAATAAATGTAAGAATAAAAATTTAATTTTATGGTTATATTACAAGGAAAAAGGTAAAAGTATTCTGTGTACTCTTCCTTTTTATCTTCGTCTTTTATGCAAGTCTCAAAACCTTTCATCTGTTACTTCCCTTTTAACAGCAGCTGAGCAACGGTAAATTCCTAACATTCCCTAATAATAAATGTTTCACGTTAACTTACATTACAGGTATGAATACCTTAAACAAAAGATGTTTAAATACATAGCAAAGTACTATGTATAAAATAGCATATGTTTTCCATGTTACAAGGCGATACATGTGACTGAAAATACAATAGTAAAAATTACAGCAATGCACGTTCCATAACCAGATAATAATGGCTACAACAAGACGGCTATGTACGAACATACCAAAATAAAAAAAAATGTTCTTCAACTATTCACAGCAAAATTATATAATGTTTTATTCAACAAATGGGTTCACATGTATGACATGGTGAAGTCCTTTTCTCTTGTGTGTACGTAGAGTTTCAACTTCCACAGCACTGTCATGTGTTATTCTATGGATTATTATAGATTTCTATCTGAAAAAGTGTACTAGTGTACAAGTACGAAGTACGACCCATTGAATAAATAGAGAACACACGTCACTCTCCGCGAATACCAAAATTAAGCTAGAATCCCTACACAGAAAAATTCCAGCAAGGGGGAGATGTAATTACAACCTCAAGCGTGGTTCTGGGACAAATATAAAGAAAGTTGAAATTGTGTCAACTATGATAGATTATCAAAACGAATAACAACTAAATAACTCGAGCAGCCTGATCAGATGACGTACAAAATGAACGATGATGATGTCAGTGAATACCAGAAAAACTGCTTGTCAAATCATGCATTTGTATAAAGAATTACAGATGAGTTTATTAAAAGTTTATATGCAAATGTCCCATTGCTATAAATTCTCCACAGCTGCATCTAATAAGAAGGCAGCATGAGTTTCCAACGTCCTTATCTTACCTTCATAATGTAAGGGTACTCAAAATTTACTGTTTAATATGTATTTATAATGTTATATAAATTTTGTCACACTGTAAAACCAGATATTGGCATCCTTCGTGAACTTTGTTCGTATCTTGTTCAATACTGAGTTGTTACTTCACTAAGAAGTCACCATATCATCACAATAATTTTCTGTGTTCTCTAGTATCTCATATGTATGTACAATTAGCTTTAATTTGAATGGTAGTCATTATTTAAGTGTCTTACTTGGACTATGCGGTGTGCGACGTCATAGGAAATATTTAAGGGCGAGCAGTTCGGCGCACGAGGTTTTCTGTTGACCTTGTTTATGACGTTTTTGATCATGGCTTGTGAATGGGCTTTTATGGAGTTGCTGTGTGGTTGTGCAGTCGTTTGAGTTACCCATGTGACTTACATTTACATTTCATTCGATTTGGAATAATGTTGTGGGTGTGAGTTAAATACATTAATTTTTCCTTCGACTAGCAATAATTTTGTGAGTGTGTGTTACAGTCTTTAACTTTTCACTGGAGAGAAAATGTGATCATGTTTTTTGTGAGTGATCTGGCCCAACTATATAAATTTTAGCTTTGTTTGTGGGGTTTGAGATAGCAGTGAACTATACTTATTTGATGCAGTTGGTATTCGTGTATAGTCAGGATAACGAATTTCATTTTACGTCATGACTGAGAATGGGGGACTGCACCTTCGGACTATGACTATTTGTTGCTGATTTTTGTGGATTAACATGCAGCTAAATGAACTTCGATAGTACGTATTTCTGTATTCGATGCTCTGCTGACACTACATGATTTAATTATTGTTTAGTTATTTTTGTTGTTTAATTTGAACCTGTAATTTATGTGAGGCCACCATTCACGTATCTGTTC
Organism: Schistocerca cancellata; assembly: GCF_023864275.1. Taxonomy (NCBI): domain Eukaryota; kingdom Metazoa; phylum Arthropoda; class Insecta; order Orthoptera; family Acrididae; genus Schistocerca; species Schistocerca cancellata. The sequence continues at coordinate 1,070,785,219 of NC_064626.1, forward strand.
ACATAATTCAGTAAATATTACCATCGTTTGAAATATAACATTCTGATTTTGTCAACATCATTCATCCTACGGTATTTATTCAGTCGTTTTACTTATTTATAAATATATTTCGCTGTCTTGATTGTTTACTTAATACGATTAAGGATCAGTTTTAAATGCATGGATTTTAAAGTGATAGTTGACAGCCGGTTGGGGTGGCCGAGCGGTTCTAGGCGCTACAATCTGGAACCGCGCGACCGCTACGGTCGCAGGTTCGAATCCTGCCTCGGGCATGGATGTGTGTGATGTCCTTAGGTTAGTTAGGTTTAAATAGTTCTAAGTTCTAGGGGACTGATGACCTCAGAAGTTAAGTCCCATAGGGCTCAGAGCCATTTTTGATAGTTGACAATCGACCCCTTTGAAAAAATAGCCAATAAACTACGACATGCATTGGCCACACCAATTATGGCCTGTAAAACCGACGGTGCTCTCGTAACGTGTCCAATTCTGTTTCTCGCTGTTCTGTCGTCCTCCTCTTAAACGAGTCAGCCATTTCCTGTTCTACGCTGTATTTTCTTTTGCAAACTTTCACTACGTTGTTTTCAGGACTCTAGAAGGTGCCTGCAGTTCTTCCAACTACTCTCGTTGCTGCCAGTACAGTCGAGTCATTGTTTCTTTCCTACTAGAAACGTTCCTAGACCAAGGAAACAAATTGACATGTCTGTCAATTCCAATCATGAGTATATAGCTGAACTTACTATTTACCAATCACATGTTTTGGCACATTTTGTTATTATACTCTGAATTCTAACTCCAAACAAACATACGTTCGGTGGTTGGTCGTGAATCACTGTATTCATCTAGAGTGTGTGGAAAACGTATGTATTAGGCATTCTGTTGTTGTTGTTGTTGTTGTAACACGAATAATACTGCGACACGCTAAAGGATTGAAAGATTCTTTTCTTTTCCATTTCGTCTATCACTGCGTTACACAGTTGACGCAGAACCTGTCTCTAATAATATTGGCAAGTCTCATGCTTTGTCCATGTGACCATATCGTGCATATGATGTGTAACTGTCTGAAGTTGTTACGTTTTCTTCAGTGAAACACAGACACGGAAAACTATAAAATAATGTAACAGATAAGACATTTTATTTGTTATATCCCATTAACAAATAATTCTAAATGACGTGTCGAAATTCTGTATCTGTTGTTCGTTATTTTTACCAACTGCACATAAGCGATATTTAACATTTTATTGTTAGACTGCTATGACTGTACGCGACTGCACTAGATAGTATGTGTTGTGTGCTCCGCGAGGGACGGTAATCCATTGGCAGAACAAGGAAAGCGGAGGAATTAATAACGTTGCGTTGTCAAATGTGTTAAGCTTACAATGAACGGTCTGTAGATTTGTAAATTGTTTACTATTCCGAATGTATTTGTTACTTTCAACAGCGTAAGTTACTGTCAATATTTAAAAAGCTGCTTTACTTTTTAAATTGATTACTGAACTATTTCTACAACGAAAACTAGTCTAATTGGCAATTCATTTGTGTATACACACGCCAAAAAATGTTTTGCATCACCACGGTTCCCAGAACTCCTGAAGAAAGACGCTGACTGTGGATATTGTATCACAGACATAGTCCCTTTGACTGTTCACAGATGTCACTAAACCCGCCAAAAGATGTAAACAACCATGCATGAGCAGTGCCTATTAGACGGAAGGGGTCCGACATCCGATCAGTTCCAGTCATTCCATCAGGAGGGAGGTAGACGGCTCGTGTTATCTGTAGATCAACCATGCCTAGACGGTCAGTACCGCAGTCGATGACCGCTACCTACGGATTATGGCTCGGAGGAACCCTGACAGCAATGCCACCATGATGAATAATGCCTTTTGTGCAGCCACAGGACGTCGTGTTACGACTCAAACTGTGCGCAATAGGCTGCACGATGCGCTACTTCACCCACGATGTCCATGACGAGGTCCATCTTTGTAACCACGATACCACGCAGCGCTGTATAGACGGGCCCAACAACATGCCGAATGGACCGCTCAGGATTGGCATCACGTTCTCTTCACCGATGAGTGTCGCATATGCATTCAACCAGACAATCGTCGGAGACCTGTTTGGAGGCAACCCAGATAGGCTGAACGCCTTAGACACACTATCCAGTGAGTGCAGCAAGGTGGTGGTTCCCTGTTGTACTGGGGTGGCATATTGTGGGGCCCACCTACGCCGCTGGTGGTGATGGAAAGCGCCGCCACAGCTGTATGATACGTGAATGTCATCCTCCGACCGGTAGTGCAACCATATCGGCAGCATATTGGCTAGGCATTCGCTTTCATGGACGACAATTCGCGACGTCATTGTGCACGTTTTGTGAATGACTTCCTTCAGGATAACGACATTGCTCGACTAGAGTGGCCAGCATGTTCTCCAGACATGAACCCTATCCAACATGCCTGGGATTTATTGAAAAGTGCTGTTTATGAACGACGTGACCTACCAACCCCTCTGAGGGATGAACGCCGAATCGCCATTGAGGAGTGGTGCAATCTGGACCAACAGTGCCTTGATGAACTGTGGATAGTATGCCACGACGAATACAGGCATGCATCAATGCAAGAGGACGCGCTACTGGGTATCAGAAGTAGCAGTGCGCATAGCAATCTGAAAGTCTCGCTGTATGTAGGGTAAAACATACAATGTGTGGCTTTCATGAGCAATGAAAAGGGTGGAAATGATGTTTATGTTGATCTCTATTCGAATTTTCTGTACAGGTTCCGGAACTCTCGGAAGCGAGATGATGCAAAACTTTTTTCGATGCGTGTATTTTAATCTGCATCTTTAGTGCTAGAGACTGAGGATTCCCGAATTTTCTCTCACGTTAGCCTTCTGAGTGGTTTGATGCGGCTCGTCACGAATTCCTCTCCTGGACGAATCTCTTAATATCAGAACACTCTTGCACCCACCATCTGGAATTATTTTTTCTAGGCTATAAACGTCCCCTACGGTTTTTACTCTCTACAGCGCCGTCTAGGAAGACAAGGGTAGCCGCAACAACATAAAAGACGTCAGTTACTTGCTGAAGCCGATATCATTACTGATTGTGAAGGAGAAAAAGTTTACTATATGCTACTATGCGGGTAAATATAACCTGGAGGTTGCAAAGACTAGCTTCTAATGTTCGTAACATTCACATCCTGCTGAGAGAGCCATACTTCTTTCACCATAAAAACATCTTTTTTATCTGCTACTATTATATAAATAGTATCGTCGCTGCTTGTATGTGCAAGGGTCGTACCGGACCAACATCTAACGATAGATTAAGCCCCAATTAATTTGATAATAAAAACACTTAGTCAGGCAACGCATTGAATGCTTGGTATTCTGTACGACCATATGGTAGCAATAATTTCTCTATGGGTTTCTCATACTAAGGAGCAATATATTACTCGTATACTCTTACTGTCAGAGACGTCTCTTGGTGAATATAATTTCATAATAATTTAACACGTATGGCTTTGTTAATAGGAGTGAAGAACGTGAAAAAGGTGAGTTAACTAGGAATCAGTTCCAACAATTGAATATTATTTTATTGCGTAGAATTCCCTCTCCACATCGAAAGACCTCTGTGTATTACGTACATAACTTCACTTAAGTCCCTTACACAAGGCAGTATTTATCTAATTAATTAAATGACCAGCGAGAATTGTAGAAGTTAACAGAAGGAATAGGGTCGATTCGTCTCGAATAATCAATCAAACTAAGGGAGGAGAACTACTAAGTTCATCACATCTAGTAAAACCTGATTACTTCTATAAAATCTGAACCAGAGGACGGTTATCATGCATAGCGAGATTTGTTACACTCAGAGTAATTAGTACGGTGGGATTGCAGAGGGAGCCTTCCGATGGAAAGGGATAGAGAGCCTATATAAGGAGAGAGTGGCCAGTAGGCTCGTGGCCGGCATGTTTTTACTAGATTGCGCGCGGGACGTGCAATTAGGTAGCAATGCAAGCAGAAAGCTAGCCACTTCAAGAGTAAATTAAGGCATGTGTTTGAAGCATGAGATCAAAGCAGATCTTTTAGCTTAATAGTCGGTACATGGTTAAAACAAATGCCATTCGTCTATGTTTACATAGGCCTAATAAATTTGTGAGCAAATAGAAGTATCGCGATCAGTGTGTATGTCCGTCGAATTTTAACAGCTGCATTTCATGATGCTATATAAACATTGACAAGTGATTAATAAGAAATAGAAGTTTCATTTAATGTATCTCAGAGTACATGATGCTATTTCAGATTTTTCCGTGCGGATATTCATCGCTGAATTTGGTAAACTCTTGACGCTTTCCGTCCCAATATAATGCATCTTAAGTGGGTGTCGACCTTATAACACTTTTTTACGTTGGCAAAACACGTCATTCAGTACACACTTTTAGGAAATCTGTACCACAGAAAATGGGAAAAATATCAATACTTAGGTACTCTACTGAAACAGCAGAAAGTAATTCAAAATAGGTAACTGAATATCCAAACGATAATTATAATTTACAGGAATGTGAGTGCGAGTCGCCAGTCGGAAGCACGTAGATTTAGGGTTCCGTATACATGTTAAAACACATCGTGCCACTCAAGAACCATTAAAAGTCTAGAAAATAACGTTTAAAGAAAACTGGATTGAGCAGCATTCCAACTAGTGACCTTCGCATTACAACGAGCATCATACATCCATCTTCACTTCGATTTTTGCACCCAACAGCGGAGCAACCAGGCATTCCTCTTGACTGTCCTTAATGATTTTGTAATTCATATTATTAATGACACTCAGTGAACCACTTTAAATAAAAAATTTTCCGCTAAAATTGCTGTGAAGTTCTAAAAGTATCGTCTTAGATCCGAGCAACAGAGTGACTGTAAGGTAATTTACGTAAATAGAATCGACAGAGATCATGCAAAAGTCCTTCAATACCTACCGTATTACAACCTGTACATAATTGTACAATGGAATTGGCGTTCGAAGCGTTGAAGAGAACCTATAGTACAGAATCAAACACAGTATCTATTGATACTCGTACCAAGTCAGCGTCAGTTTGGTAAAAACATGGCGTCCTCGGCTCTCAGCCAATCAGCGACGCTGTCACCAATGGCCACTCTCTCCCTCTATATAAGCTCTCTAGAAAGGGAAGGACAGAGCCACTCCTCGAAGTAAACCACATTAAATCTAGTAAATTCGGTTTTCTGAGAATCGTAAAAATGCATATAGGGATTCGTTACACTCAGTGAATTGTATGCTCTCTAACAGGGAGGATCTTTAACTGTGAAATCGGACATTAGAAACAGTGCCAGACGAAGGATGGGTTCGAACCACCGGAGGTAAGATATAGAAACAAGGAACCGAAGGACAGCAGTTGAATGTAACAAGGGAAGATCACTGAACCATATTAGTTGGAAGAATAAGAGATGGAAATTTCGACTACTACGGTGAATCATCACTCACGATGAAAAAAAAAAAATCCGCTACGTCAGGAGAAGTTAATTCATGTTGCATGTCCGACAAATTAACACTCTGTGAAGAAGTCCGCAGCTCCTGGTCTAGTGGCAATCATCCTAGCTACTTTCATATCCGTAACCTCAACCTTGTTGATAAGGTAACCTGAATCCACCCAGCTTTCGCTTCCATACAACAAAGTTGGTCGAAAGATTGAACGGTGCACAGATAACTTAGTCTTGGTACTGACTTCCTTCTTGCAGAAGAGAGTAGATCGTAGTTGAGCGCTCACTGCATTAGCTTTGCTACACCTCGCTTCCAGCTCTTTCACTATGTTGCCATCCTGTGAGAATATGCATCCTAAGTACTTGAAACCGTCCACCTGTTCTAACTTTGTTCCTCCTATTTGGCACTCAATCCGTTTATATCTCTTTCCCACTGACATTACTTTCGTTTTGGAGATGCTAATCTTCATACCATAGTGTTTACATTTTTGATCTAGCTCTGAAATATTACTTTGCAAACTTTCAATCGAATCTGCCATCACAACTAAGTCATCCGCATATGCAAGACTGCTTATTTTGTGTTCACATATCTTAATCTCACCCAGCCAGTCTATTGTTTTCAACATATGATCCATAAATAATATGAACAACAGTGGAGACAGGTTGCAGCCTTGTCTTACCCCTGAAACTACTCTGAACCATGAAGTCAATTTACCGTCAACTCTAACTGCTGCCTGACTATCCATGTAAAGACCTTTAATTGCTTGCAAAAGTTTGTCTCCTATTCCATAATCTCGTAGAACAGACAACAACTTCCTCCTAGGAACCCGGTCATGCCTTTGTCTAGATCTATAAAGCATATATACAATTCCCTGTTCCACTCATAACACTTCTCCATTATTGCCGTAAGCTAAAGATCTGGTCCTGACAACCTCTAAGAGGCCTAAACCCACACTGATTTTCATACAATTGGTCCTCAACTAATACTCGCACTTTCCTTTCAACAATACCTGAGAAGATTTTACCCACAACGCTGATTAAAGAGACACCCCTGTAGTTGTAAAAAAAAAAAAAAAAAAAAAAAAAAAAAAAAAAAAAGTGGCTAGCGTTGCTGCCTCTGGATCTCGGTGTCCCGGGTTCGATTCCCGGCCGGACTGGGAATTTTCTCTGGCCGGGGACTGCTTGTTTGTGTTGTCCTCATCATTTTATCATCATCATGATTCGTGACAGTGGCTAGATTCGACTGTGTAAAAGTTGGACTGTGTAAAAATTGGTACTTCGTCTGGGCGCTGATGAGCGCGCGGTTGTGCGCCATCCTTATCATCCGCGAAGAAACTGGTGTTGGACAACCGTATCGAAATATGAAATGCTAAACCTGGCAGTAAATGACATACTGAGCTCACTTGGTTGGTAACGGCTAAGGACAAAGCATATCTGCAAGATCGCAGGTAATATACGTATTTAATTAGACTGAAAATGCAATGTAAAACGATTAATAATTACTAGTTCGAACATAAAATCGTTGATTTACTCACCGCTACCGACGTTCTAGCTTGCAGAAAACAACCTGACTTTGTCTGGTTCATGTTGGAGAGGAACAAGCGTGCTCACATCGGGACAACGGCTGCAGAAGTGACTCAAAAAACTAGCCTCCACGCGTCCATTGAAGACGGGGCCTCGTTTTCTTCAGGGAGGCGGATGGCACCAGTCGACCAGCCGGTAGAGTAGACACGAAAAAGCGGGAAGACTCGGGATTTGCAGCGTGTTGTGTTAGAGGACGTCTATGAAACGGAAATACTTAGGCTGACATTGCTACGTCACGAATCAAGGTAATTTTATCTGATCTACTTCTCTACATTTTAAAAACACTCATCTCATCCATATCGTACAATCATTCCAGCGTGATAAGGAACAAGAAGTCAAGGGGTTGCTGATCTCAGATGATGTAAAACAGAACCATAACTAAATAAAAACTTATGACATTAGCAGTCCATGAAATCTTAAATTATGATCGGGGGCGAAAAGACGTACCGCTCTCAAATGGTTATCGTACTAGCAGGCTGTGGTGCTCCAGACGCCGTTTCACAGTCCGTTTGGATTCTGTGATTCGAGATTTATGACGTGGCTGTAACGTCCTGTACATTCGAACGTACAATATGTCTGATCTCCCAGGCGACTGATACCGCGCACGGCGTTGAATGAGTTTCCTTGAAACCACCCTTTCCATATTCGTATCCTGAGCAACGCGATCAGGAATCACGGGCATAACGCAATATTCACACAACCAACCAACATCCAGGTGAAATTGATGAATGAGAAACTTGAGCGCAACCTTTGCTTATATGTAGAACGTAGATGGCGTTATTGCTATCTACCCTGTCTGCTGGAGCTGAATTGCTTACTAATTTCTTATTCTAACACGTAGTACAATAGTAACACCTTTCGAATGGTATCGATTCCTTCACTTTACAGTCAGATCGGAAGGCCCAGGTATAAAATTCTTCAGATTAGGTATCAATAAGTTCAGCTGATATCTTTTCGTTACGATTTAAAGATTCATACTCGTAGCTGGAATAACAACTTTCCCTGTGCTGTCCCGGCTGCTGACATGTACTTACTGATGTGGTAAAAGAATTAATTTCTTCCAATTAGAGGCAACTGATGACAAGCCAAAATCCCTACCAGGACTGAAACTGCGTAATAAAACAATGCTGTTAAACACCGCAGTAAATTTATTGCGCAATGATTTTCAACATTGTCTGTTTCAAACCACAACTCGTAAATTACTTTCTAAGTTACGAAAACACGGAAGCAATATTGAAATTCAAGAAACATGCAAGTAACTATATGTCATATTGAAAGGGTACAGTACTGCCTGACATAGTCAGAACAGCGTTTTTTGTTGAATAACACCATTTTATTTAATACACCGTTACCAATGTAGGAAAGAAGGGCAATTTGTATGTTTAATTATTCAGATGTGCACTTCCTTAAGATAGATCCCTGAATCCAGTTTGGTAATGTTTGTGAATTGAATGAATGCCTGGTCTTCTGCTGACCACAGATAGTGAAGGTTGATTCTATAATCATCTTTGAGATGGTTCTCTGGTCGCCTTTGGCCGAACAAAGAGAGGAAGTATACCAGACCACCAGAGGGCCTGGCATTTGGCTGACCAATACGGTGGCAAGGTCCTCCCCCACTTCTGCGCAAGCGCGGTATGACCGGATGAACGGCCATGTTTCAGCTCTCTGTCACTGGTTCCTGAGGTGTGAAGACGTGCTCTGTGTGTGCTCGAGAAAAACAAAGTTAAATGAAAATGGTGTGCATGTGGAATATTTAGGAGTAGATGAACTAATTTCTCTTTTCAGAAACTTTTGGTGGGAGGCTGATGTAAATTGTTCCGAAAAAGATAGGCAGGTAAAAATTCATGGGGTACATAGGATTCTTCGGAAGTGACAAAGAAACCACGCGTTGTAATCATAAGACGAAATACTAGCGTGTGGTAGTATTAACATGAAATACTTGCGTGTGTAAATCGAAGTTGAAAATAATTAAGATTTCCGTGTGCAGAACTTGAATCAGACACAAGCACTTCCATGTGGTGAGTACAATGTCTCAACCTGACTATGAGACAATAAAAAGAATGAGAAGTGTTTGTCCTAGCATTCAGTTGCGGATCTGTGTGTCAGATAAATAAGAGACCAAAACTTACATTATGAGATACATTCGTGTGACGTCAGCTCGATATTCAGATACTCAGAGTGAATTAAGGTGAGTCAGCCATCTAGCCAGCAACTCCATGTGGGCTGCATTGCACAGGGAGATGTGCATAAATCCTGCAGAGTTTGTGGCAGGAAAATTATTACGTGGGTCAGTGACATGTGAATCTGGGATGAATATTGTTTGATGTGGGAAAGCAGAACGAGTAGAAAACCAAACATTTTGTTTTTGAGATGTGTTTTATACTGCAGGGTGATTTATTATGTGTAGTTAATCTGTGTGGTTTGCATGAGACAGTAGAAAATTAGTTTCAAATACCGTGGGACAAACATGATTTTTCCTAGTAATGCACGAAAGTCAGTAAATCCGTTATGTTAGTAATGAATAAGGTTAAGAGAGTGTGGGAGAGAATGAAGTAGCGAAAGATTCCTTACCAATCCAGAAAGTGCACTGTAGCAATAGAGAGAAAAATTACGAGACCTTAGAATAGTAAAATGCTTAATTTATGTCATGCCCATTGGGTGGAGAATCCCTTGTTTAACTACTGTGTTTAGGAGTAATGCAAGAAATTTTGCAACATTAGTGTGAAACAATTTATTCTAATAAAAGAGGAAATTTGTGAGACAAACAGTGGTCTTGATTATTGAATTGTGGGTAACCATTTTGTTGAGGTATTTTACCATAATCTCCATTTTATTGCTGGGACGTCCAAGCTTTGGATAAAGTATATACCAAAGGACGGAAATGTGACCTTGCCAGGCTGGAGTGAGTCCATCAGAAATGTGCACTAGCTATTAGTCAGAAGCGGTATCCATTCCGTTTGACTAAAATGTAAGGACGAGAATAAATTATAGCTTAACTGATAGTCACTAGGTCATATTTCAAGCATAGTTGCAGTGGGTATGATAATCATGAAAATATTTCTGATGTACGAATAATAATTGCACTCGCTTGGCAAGCCACTCATCTAGTAGGCCTGACTATTAGACGCCACATAATGGGGTAGGAACCTCCTAATATTACAAAATCTGTTTATCTTTTATGGGATTTATATCTCACTAGAAAGCTGAGAGAGAACCCGGAAAAACTTCTACCTATCATCAAACGTGCTAGACCCAGGATTATTCGAAAGAAGTGAAAATTATATTGCGTCGTAAATAACATATTCAAAACACAATTGATTCGTCTCGATGTCAGTACCAAAATTTCACTTATAGTTATATACAGTCAAAATAATTAAACAGCACTAGAAAAGACAGAGTTTTAAGAAACCTATAATAAAAAAATATGATGCTAAAAAGCGGGCGCAAATTTTAACTCCCTAGCCAAATTACATGTACTGTTAACAAACGAAATCGTAAAATCAGGTTTCCATAAGTTGCAAACCCCCGTGGTGTTCGTAAGTATAGCGTGTGTATGTGCGGTTGCCTAATGTTGTCCCCGCGACGGAATTCTCACGCCCGTTAACCTTTAAGGTGGACCCTCCCATTGACATCTTACACCTAGGGATTTCCATAACAAGAAGAATCGTGTTGTGGTTTTACTTCACTTCAGTTTAGCACATAAAACCAAACCACTCCCTTCCACACAGCATCAAAAATGCTTCAAATGGCTCTGAGCACTATGGGACTTATCATCTTAGGTCATCAGTCCCCTAGAACTTCGAACTACTTAAACCTAACTAACCTAAGAACATCACACACATCTATGCCCGAATCAGGATTCGAACCTGCGACCGTAGCGGTCACGCGGTTCCAGACTGAAGCGCCTAGAACCGCTCGGCCACTCCGGCCGGCCCACACCGCATCCAATGACGCCGTTGGCAGAGGATGACACGGCAGTCAATCGGTGCCGATGGGCCCCCTGTGACCTGTGGACGTCTTTAGACTCCGAAAAGGTACTTTTGTGTGTTTGGTGTCGTAATCGTAGTGTTGTTTATTTGGAAGTGCTGAAACCTGGACTAATTGTGAATGCAGACCTTGAAACACGTATGTAACATAGCAGCGATGGCGAGGCATTGTAGCATCTGTGACCAGAGAGTATGCGCTTGACCGCGCGAGTGTTGCGAGCGGTTCTCAGTCTGTCGGTCAGTCGTTGCGAGTCTGTAGCTCTGTCTAGTTGAGGGCAGTACTCTGTTAGTAGTCGTTGAGAGCAGTTCAGTGGTAGTCGTCGTGGAGTACAGTAGTAGCAGCCCAGTGCGGTTGTGTGATGTGGTCTGTCGGCAACACTGGTCAAGATGCTGAATGAGGTATATTGCTAATTAAGCTAATCATCAGATAATGTAAAGTTCATTTATTGTAATTAATTTGCAACAAGTGCCCCAATAATAATTTGATTTCAAACCAAGCATTTTTAACAAACAATCGTTTTTTTGAAATAATATCTCCCTTGCATTTCCTTAAAGAAAAGTTTCAGTTAAATTAAAAAAAAAAGGAATATTATTATTTGCAATGCAGTTCCTCCAAGCAGTGCGGAACAATAAGAGCAGAAATGTGACTAGCAGTTACAATGAGGTAAGAGTTTAATTCTGATTTATGCACAGGGCCAAAGACCGATATTTCGGTTTAATTGAATTTTCACTGCCACTGATTTTTATTAGCACTGAATTGTTTTTCATCATTTTTGTGACAGCTTATACTTTCAGTCAGATTGCAATTCACATTTTTATTGTCATTATATTTAAGTGCTAGGTAGGTTACGCTTGGGTCCCATATATTATTAATTTTTTTTATTTAAATATTTCTGTGGGACGATATTGCTTCTTGGCTCCATTACTATATAATATTGTCCCTGTAAATTTTTGTGGGGAGGTTACACTTGGCGACACCCAGTCCAGGATCGTATTTCATTGAGAGTCTTTTGAAAAACAGTCAGATATCTGCTCTTATTTGCTTAGATATAATTAGGATTTGGCGCAACGCTTTTATTAACTTGTGACTTTCTTTCTACAGGTCAACGGCAATTCGTTGCTCTGTTGTATTTGTGTGTTGTTTTTGCATTTGTGCTTATTGTTTTGTGAATATTTGTGAATATTGTAAAAATGCCGCGAAAGACTGTGAATAGTGTATCGCGAGGTATTACGAACGAAATTACCGGCACAAACGACTTTACCGATAGGACTTGTGACACGCAGTGTCATGATGACAATCCTGCGTTCACTAACAATCAGTGTATTCCAACCACTAATGATGACTTTTGTCTTAATGATGAACGAACGAACTCGATTGTGTCTTCTGTTGATTTGACGACAATCGATGATGCGGAACGCTCTATTGTAATGAGCGATGCCCAGCCTAACATACCCGATTTGGAAAATTCGAGTAACGTACCGAGAAATTTTTCTAATGAAAATGGACAGTGTACTGAAAGTACGACTGATCTATTTAATTCCGAAATAGTGTCCAACAGTGTACATTTGACTGGCAAACCTTTTTGTGAGTCTCAGAATAACCAAATGGTTATAGAAAGCGAAACAATTTCAGATCCACCATTAAACAGCACAGATAATAGAAATGCTAATTTAGGCTCGGATCCAATTTTGGCAATACTGCTACAATTTAGGGAAGATTTCAAACAACAGAATGAAAGACAAGACAAAAATCACAAAGAACTTAGTGAACAGATCAAACAACAGAACGAAAAACAAGACAAACTTAGTGAACAGGTCAAACAACAGAACGAAAAACAAGACAAACTTAGTGAACAGGTCAAACAACAGAACGAAAAACAAGACAGGTTAAATGAAAAATTAGACGACAATTCCAGACAGCTTAGTGAACAAATTAGAGCTGTTGCCGCGCAGTGTCATGACACTAAGGAACAGTTGCGCGTGGAAATTGAGGCTTGTTCACGAAAAAATAGCGAAGAAATTAAGTCTGTTGCGCAGGAATTAAGGGAAATGCAAACTGCCGCAACAGAAACACTCAGAGACGAAATTAGCGGAGTCGCTAAACAATGCTCTGAAAAGGCTACACAATTACGCGACGAGTTTAAAGCAATGACAGCAGAACTTTCGCGCACAATGGATGAAAAGATAGACGCGAAATTCGAACAGCAGAACACTCAGATTAACGAGCGCTTTAATCAGCACATAGAAAACAGTAATACGCGTTTCCGCAAATTTATTCAGGATCAAAATAAAGTCAAACGTCAAGTCATGGAAACAATCACTGCACAGAGACAGGAAGACAAACGTAAAATGTTCGCGAAAGCGAAGACGTATGTAGACAATAATATTACTACAGTGTCCGACAAAATTAATAACATAGAACAGTTGAACGCGGAATTACGGGATGAAATTTCTGATCTTAAATCAAAAACAGATACACACACAGTAGATATTCAAACAGTAACAGACAGATTCGAACAATTAGAACTAACACAGGATTGCGATATCATCAAAGCTGATGTTAAAAAACTGAGCGAAACTACGCGTAAGTTGCAAAAACAGATTAATGCGTCCGATTCTAAAACCGATGATCAGGCAAAAATACTGACTGAAAAATATGATGAATTGGCCAGTCGTATTGATGCTATCGAAAGTAGTAATGACAATAAATCAGACGATACTGCACCGGTTTCCTTTAACCAAACACCAGAATTTCAGAATTTACAGCAGACAATTAATGAGATCGATTCATCTAACAACACGTTACGTAGAAAATTGTCGAGTTTACAACAAGAGGTAACAGAGATTAAAAATATTTCAGTTAATGAACATTTGTCAGACTCACGCAGCGCGTATAATTTGGGCAATCTGCAGAGAGTACGGGACTTAGATTCCGAACAACCACAGTTTAATAGATACTCTTACGATCCTGAACATGTTCCATCACACAGAGATGATAATTTCGATTACAAACATTTTCTGTCAGTGAGAAAGTTTAAAATTTTTAAAAACGATAGAACGCAGATTCACCCACTGGATTGGATTCAACAATTTAGCTTTGCTCTTCCACCGACTTGGCCTGTAACACACAAACTTGAATTTATTTGCAGTTTTTTGGAAGGGGAACCGGCAACTCGTATGAGACCGATCGCGAGGCAATGCTATTCAGTAGAGGAATTTCAGAATGCTTTTCTTTCAGCGTACTGGTCGAAGACGACACAGCGCGGAATTAAAGATCAGTTAATTAGTTTGCCGAATTACGAGAACTCAAATTTTCCCAGTGTGACGCAATTTTTTGAGCACATGGTACAACAAAACCAATACCTAAGTGAACCGTACAGTGAATCCGCACTTATACAATTATGCATCTCTAAATTACCACGGTCGTTACGAGTGTCACTTTTAACTGGTCAGCAAAAAGAAAACATTTCAGCATTCAGGGATCTTTTGCAGCTTTTAGAAGTACAGCAATCTGATTATTCATTTGTAAACAAAAACTTTTCGTACAATAATCAAGGTCAACAAACTTACAGTAATTATGATCAGGGAAGTAATTTCAATAGGAAAAGTAACAGACGCTTTAGGAACGACAACTACCAGAACTTAAATCACAGACAAAATTCAGATTATCAATATCGTCAAAATTTTCAGCAACAGGAACCACACTGTAGTAACAATAGAGGTATTTCACAACAACAACATCAAAACCAGCCGGTTAGCATACCTAACCAACAATGGAATGCACAAGGTCAACGAGGCTTTAATGTTCCGCCGCGAGCACGTATAGTCCCTGATACAACAAATAGTAACGCACGACAGCAAGGAAACAACTACGTACAAAGAAGACAATATTTCAATTCTTATCGTAATGCACCGTATAGGAATGACTATCACGACAGACGTAAAAACGATGAACACAATTATCAGCGTACATATAATAACAGTCGGTCTTACCAGCAACAAAGTAATCAACAAGAACATATTCTCATGAATGAACCCGACAGTAGGTACCATCCAGAGCGTAATACGTCTGGAAGAAGTAATAGGACAGTTCAAATAGTCGAAATGCCACAGAATCCTCCTAATAATAATAACACGACAGACAGAATCTGACTAGATACTGTACAGGACGCATCTTCCAATAACACAAGCACTACGTTTGACACGCAAAATGTTGTTCACGAACATGTAATTACTTTTGACGATATCAGAGACACTCTCTTGCAGGAAAAACCATTTGTTCAGAAAACTATTTCACATCCTGTCATCGAAATTAAAATTGGTTCATCAAAATTCTCAGCAGTAATTGATTCTGGGTCACCTATATCAGTAATAAATGAGGAGACTTTTAATGAGTGCAACAAAGAGAATACCTATCCGACATTACCTTTAGGCAAAACAAAAGTGAAAGGAGCAGTATCGAGTAAAGGAGTAGACGTTAAATTACAGACGCATTTATCATTTTGTATTGGAGGTCATACTTTCCACTCTAATTTTTGGATTGTTCCTTTGTTGACAACAGACGTAATTTTAGGTACGAATTTTCTGGTACAACACGACGCAGTTATCGATTTTCAAAATTCTTATTTAATGCTAAAGGATGAAAATGTACAACTTGCTTTAGAATTTCAGCACTCTTTATCTGCGGAAGAACAAACAATTAATCGCACAGAGGTCATTTCCGTATCACGTGGCATAGACTGTAATCCCACATTGTTCAAGGATACGTACGTACACAACGGTAATACTCCAGACGAAGCTGACTACGACGTGATGCAAATGATTTCCGATAAAGTTAGACAAAGCAGTGCAACTACAGACGACGAACGTACGCAATTACACAAAATTCTTTTACAGCAAGCTCCAGTTTTTGACAACATTCCTGGTACTATGTCCGGATTTATGTATGAATTTCAAGTGAAACAGCACGACACATTTAAAGCAAAGCATTATCCCATTCCATATATTCACAGAGAACAAGTTTAAAAAGAATTGCAGGATATGCTTGATCAAGGAATTATAGAACCAGCAGTTAGTCCGTACATAAACCCGCTACATATTGTTAAGAAAAAAGATGGCTCACTTCGACTCGTACTTGATTCACGTCACATTAATGACATAATTATTAATGAAACAGATCGACCACAGACACTAGAGGAACTTTTACAGAAATTTCACGGTACTGCTATTTATTCTACATTAGATTTGAAATCGGGATTTTGGCAAATTCAACTTCATCCAAATTGCAGAAAATATACAGCTTTTCTGTGTTTCGGCGACTGTTATCAATTTTGTAAATTACCATTCGGCTTAACTATTTCTTCTGCAGCTTTTATTCGCGGTTTGAACACAATACTTCCGACAGAACTTAAGGACAGAATTACGACGTACGTAGACGACATTCTTATTGCAGAAGCTAACTGGTCCGAACACAATCTGATTCTTGAACAACTGTTACAAACTTTCCATGCACAAGGACTCACAGTTAATCTTAGTAAATCGCACTTTGGCAAAACTTCTATAAAATTTCTTGGACACGTAATTTCAGCGGAAGGCATTGCACCTGATCCGGAAAAACTTCAAGCTCTACGTGACATTACTGTTCCTACGACAAAAAAGCAACTACGCAGTTTTTTGGGCTTAATTAATTTTTTTCGTAAATTTATTCATCACTCTGCTTTAGACACACCTAGATTATGTCAACTGACAGGTAAAAACAGTATTTGGTCTTGGGATAAGCAAGCACATTCTGAATTTGTGAACCTGAAACATGCTTTGTTGAATGCTCCACTTTTATCGCACCCAGATCTTACCAAAAATTTTTCCATTGCCACCGACAGTTCCAACACAGCTTTAGGCGTACATATTTTTCAGGAAATTGAAGAAGATGGTTCTACAGTAATTAAAAACATCGCATTTGCAAGCCGCATTCTGTCACCTGCTGAACGAAATTACTCCGTTACAGAATTGGAAACATTATGTGTTGTATGGGCTTTTACGAGATTTCGGCACTTTCTTTACGGAAGACATACCACCGTGTACACAGACCACAGAGCGATACAATTTTTACTTTCGGCTAAATTCACTCACGACAGATTAAGCAGATGGAAGCTTTATTTACAGGAATTTAATTTTACAATAGTTCACATTCCCGGTACGCAAAATGTTATAGCAGACGCACTATCGCGTTCTCTCGGCAACAATCAGCAAGACGTAGCAACCAACTTCTGCAAAACAAACTTCAGTGTCATGTACATTCAGCAAGTAGCATTTGAAAATTTTATTTCATCGTCATTACAGGACATAGCACAAGAACAAAATAAAGACAACGTGTGGAAAGAAATTAAACGGCTTTGGCAAGATAAGAATAATGTTACGATTAGAAACCATTACACTGTACGCAATGACATTCTGTTTCGCCGCTCTCATCCTGACAGCAACAATTGGTTATTATGCATCCCTGACGAACTTGTTAACAAATTAATCTGGTACACTCATTTAAGTTACGCACATTACGGAGCACGAAAATGTTTTCTTATACTGAGACAGAACTGTTATTTTAACAACATGGAGAAACGTATACGACGAGTTTTAGCGTCTTGTAAAATTTGCCAGAAAGCTAAATCAGACACCACTTCACATATTCCTCCTTTATATCCCATTGTACCTGTTAAATTAAGACACATGGCCGCAGTAGATATTTTTGGTCCGATTCCCAGAACTAACAGAGGTTTTTGCTACATCTTTGTCGCTGTTGAGCTCACTTCAAAATTTGTTACTTTCACTCCGTTACGCAAAGCTACTGCTAAAACTGTTTCGAAAGCATTTGTAAAACATTTTCTATTTCATGTAGGGCATGTGATGAAAGTAATTTCTGACAATGGATCTCAATTTCGTAGTAGCGTATGGACACGCATGTTACGAGCCAGAAACATTTCTCCGATCTACATATCCAAGTACCACGCTTCTTCGAACCCCTGTGAAAGATTAATGAAAGAAATTGGTAAACTGTGTAGAATATACTGCCACAAAAGACATATTGATTGGGATACACATATACTCTCATTCCAAGATGTAATTAATTCCATTCCAAATGAATCCACTATGCTATCTCCGTCTGTTATACTGAAAAACGTTGAACCACCAAACAAAATTAAAGAATTTATAAATTTTCCTACATCTCGTCGCTTACGACACCACGAAATAATTGACATTGCGCTGAACAACATCAAACGTGCCGCAGAGCGCCGGAGAAGACAGCAAAAACAGGTTTGTACACGCCGCGACTTTCACGTTGGACAGAAAATATTAGTACGTACACACTACTTATCCAGCAAATTGAAAGGTAAGTGCAGTAAATTTGAACTTCTATACGCAGGTCCATATCGGATTCGCAGCATCCCTCACCCCAATGTTGTACACGTCGAAACTTTGAGAACCAGAAAATCGAAAGGCAATCACCATATCTCAAACATTAAACCGTTTATTGAATGAAATCACTTTATAATGTAACATGCTATGATGCCATTTACTAATGCAATTATTTCACCTGATTACCTACGGATGACTGTCGTATTTTTCTTGGCAAGTGCTCGGCAAGATAAGGTTAGCAGGTCGCTTTTCTTGTCGTTACACATCAGACCGTGCATATTTTTTCCAGACGAACTTACACATTTTATAACCACTTATGCAATTATATGATTACCTACTGATGAGTGTCGTATTTTTTCTTGGCAAGTGCCCGGCAAGGTAAGGTTAGCAGGTCGCTTTTCTTGTCGTTACACGTCAGACCGTGCACATTTTCCATTTTTTTGTATGTATGATTGTTTTTCTGTTTTGTTAGTATGCATTATGAAATAGTTAAGATATAACACACACCAGTTGACTTTGACATTTTTGCCTTACATTTTTGCCTTTGAACACTGTCTGTGCTTTCGACATATTACGTTTTCTGTCATGTTATGCTGTATGCTTAATTATATTACCGTTAATCAGTAATTATTTAGTGGGTATATGGTTTGAATGCAAGACATTAATCTTTGTTCATCATTTTCAGAAAGAAATAACGTGTAAAGAAAATAAATTAAACAGAAATGGGAATTTCACCTACGGAATAAACGATAGAAGATGCAATAACTTTATGAGGAAGAGTAAATGGATCAGGATTAACAAGCATTAACAAGAATATACTATACTTATCGTAGAATAGCAGTCTTAACTAATTTTTTCTTTCAGAATACAAGGTGATTGATGCAGGCTGTCAGACTGAACTACACGTCTTAGTTTTAGTGATGAAATATGCTAGAGATAAGGAATAGTTGTATAATGAGTAATGAAGTGATATTTTTGCAGATGATAATGAATACTGATGAATAATGATGAAGGATATGCTGTTATGAATAATGAAGTTTTTCTTTACAGGTGATGATAATAATGAAGTTATGATAATATGGATAATGAAGTGATTGATAATGAAGTTTTTTTCTTTGCAGATGAGGATAATGTTGAAGTTATGTATTTATACTACGTAGTTGTTTAAGTATTTGTTGCAGTTTGTTCTGACAGCAGGTGTTATATTGCATAGTAGGATGACGGAAAGTTTTGGAAAGGACAGCTATGGAACACATGTTTATACACATTTCACTACTTGTTAATTCGAAGTTCACTACTTTTCAGCATAGTGTGCGTTTCTTCTTTCAGGTCAATAATCCATTTTGTATTTTTTCCAGGAGAAGTTTTTCATGATACATACTAAACCTATTACTTATTATACCTGTTCTAGTACTTGCATTTTTTTTACCCATTTGTGTTTATCATTTATAAATGTGATCACATATACTGCCTTGTTACATAATCTTGCTACAGCTGACTCATGACGAATGACGTTACACATTTTTGATTTACAGGAACAACCCACTACCAATTTTTTTTTCTCTTCTTGCTTTCTCTTATAATTACCAAACGCAATGCATTGCTAACAAAAAAATGTATTACCAGTCCCAAATAGTGATACCGGTTTGAGAAAGTTCTGAATAATACTGATCAACTTTGAATATTATGTCACTTCAGTAATGACTTCGTAATGATACGAAAAAAATATATATATAAAATAATGCCTTGTAACTGGCTAATAACTGCCACTGTTTATTGTAATGAGACTACTTATAATGCCCATGATTATTAATGCTATGACTGTAATTAGCTGATTTTTAATAATGACTTCATAATGATCTGAATGTGACTCAATGGATTGTTATTACTTCTTAATGATCTGAATAATACTGAATGATGAACAATGTTTTATTCTATTCAATACTTGATGGCCACTGAGTGCCAATAATTAATGACAATCAATGAATTAGGTTATTAATTATGCCATTAATTAGCTCTTGTTTTCAATGTTGATACTTTGTAACTGGAAAAGAATATGATTGTTTCATAATGTTTTGTAATTAGGAAAAGGCTAATTATTCTTACTATATTGAAATGACAAATGATTAACTATGCTTTATAATTAGGAAAGAATGTGATTGTTTAATAATGCTTTGTAATTAGGAAAAGGCTAATGATTATTACTATATTGGAATAACAAATAATTAATTAACGATGCCATACTTTGTAACTGGAAAAGAATGCGATTATTTAATAATGCTTTGTAACTAGGAAAAGAAAGTTACTGATTCTATGTAAAACAATTAATGAACATTTTCTGTAATACTACATTCATGGTACAGAAATGTTCAACACTGGGCTATGAATGCCCCAAATGAAAACTGTAATTGTCAATATTATGTGACTTAATGTCCTTCACCTCATGAGCTAACTACCCTGAATTACTGCAATGTCCATTTGTCCTGTCTATCCTAGTGATCATGGAGCACTACCTTTGGGTTTGCACTACTTCTACGTTGGTGTGTCTTGTCAAAGCGTGGTGTTGACACGACATGCTGTCCACCACCATGAGCGATGAAGACGTTATTATGGTCCCACTGTTTGGTGTACCTAATGTACTGCCAAAATGAGAACATGAAATATTACTACGAGAGTTCAGTGTCTTGGCTACACTGATGGATTCTGATGGGAAAAGAACTGCAAATTGTGTCACTTGGTGTTGTACTTCTGTGGAAAGATATGGACTTTCAGAACAGCTGTGTGCAATCTAAAGTGCTACAACCATGATGCAATCCTTCCCTTTCCTATCCTAATTCTTGTCACATAGTGAAAATCATTTTTTTGCTAACATTATTTATGTTCATGGGTTATACATTTTTTTTTTGATTCGCTGAACTCCAGTGCGAGTACAGTTATGTCACTTGTCGATATGATTTTGCTATTATGTTTATTTATTGCAAAAATGCCTAAGACATTTTTTCGATTTGTTCTCAAGTACAGTATGTGCACTCTTGTCTTTTATATTGTATATACAATTTTTTAGTATTTTATTTTAATGATATGTTCTGAACTGCAGTGCATGTGCACTTATGTTGTGTGTTAATATGTTTTCTACTGAACTCCAGTGCCTGTGCACTTTTCTCATTTTTCAATATGATTTGTACTATTCTGTATATTCAATACTTCAATGCGTATGCACTTATGTCATTTGTTACTAATTGTATATACATTTCATCATTTACTGACATGTTCTCAACTGCAGTGCATGTGCACTCATGTCACTTGTCAACATAATATTTTTGCCAGTCTGTTTATTTGTTCTGAATATGCTAAAGAATTTTTTCAGTGCCTGTGCACTTTGTTATCTGTCAAATAATTTGTATATACATTTTTCTGATTTGCTACTATGTTTTGTACTCACATTTTGTCTTTGTCTGATATATTTTGTACTTAGTGCGTGTGCACAACATTTAATTCATGTACTACATCTAAATATTCTGTAAGTTGTAGAAGTTTGTTAATTAAAGAAAAATTTTGCCGCGCTTGGCAAGTCCAAATGACTCACCATCGCTGCCAAATTTTTGCCCCCCCAGTGGAGGGTTATGAAACACGTATGTAACATAGCAGCGATGGCGAGGCATTGTAGCATCTGTGACCAGAGAGTATGCGCTTGACCGCGCGAGTGTTGCGAGCGGTTCTCAGTCTGTCGGTCAGTCGTTGCGAGTCTGTAGCTCTGTCTAGTTGAGGGCAGTACTCTGTTAGTAGTCGTTGAGAGCAGTTCAGTGGTAGTCGTCGTGGAGTACAGTAGTAGCAGCCCAGTGCGGTTGTGTGATGTGGTCTGTCGGCAACACTGGTCAAGATGCTGAATGAGGTATATTGCTAATTAAGCTAATCATCAGATAATGTAAAGTTCATTTATTGTAATTAATTTGCAACAAGTGCCCCAATAATAATTTGATTTCAAACCAAGCATTTTTAACAAACAATCGTTTTTTTGAAATAATATCTCCCTTGCATTTCCTTAAAGAAAAGTTTCAGTTAAATTAAAAAAAAAAAGGAATATTATTATTTGCAATGCAGTTCCTCCAAGCAGTGCGGAACAATAAGAGCAGAAATGTGACTAGCAGTTACAATGAGGTAAGAGTTTAATTCTGATTTATGCACAGGGCCAAAGACCGATATTTCGGTTTAATTGAATTTTCACTGCCACTGATTTTTATTAGCACTGAATTGTTTTTCATCATTTTTGTGACAGCTTATACTTTCAGTCAGATTGCAATTCACATTTTTATTGTCATTATATTTAAGTGCTAGGTAGGTTACGCTTGGGTCCCATATATTATTAATTTTTTTTATTTAAATATTTCTGTGGGACGATATTGCTTCTTGGCTCCATTACTATATAATATTGTCCTTGTAAATTTTTGTGGGGAGGTTACAACCTTTACTACGAACTACTGGATCGACTAAACCAGGGGCGGGCAAACGTTGCACGCGGCTCATGAGCGCACAGCGCTGCAAGTGTGCTGCTCGCGTGCAATCGTCAAACGGGACAGTGACGACAGCCGGCAGGTTGCGGCAGTGTAGTACCAGGCTAAGCTGCGGACGTTGAAGCGAAGCGACCACTACGTAGTGAACGTTGTATTTCAAGAACCGGAAAATGCAGAGTGAAACAAGGAAACGGAGAAGTGGAGATTTGCTACCTTTTAAAATGTAATGGGAGAATCATTTTTTCTTTGTGCAAAAACGTGAAAATTCAAAATGTTTAATATGTGGCAGTATTCTCGCTGGTCAGCGGAAGTTTAGTATTGAAGGCCATTATAACAAATTTCACAAGGACGAGTACAATTTATTGTCGGATTCTGAGCGGATGGGGAAATTGACTGAGCTTAAGAAGAGCGATCTGATGATACTAGATGAATCTGTCGTAGTTGCTGTGGTCACGAGAGATCTGCGACTTCCTTTCGTCATGTCTCTCTTGTAACTGATTTAACATTTTATGGAGCACCGTTTTCAATTTTTCAGGACGACAACAATAATAGCCCAGCGGTACGAGCTTAATATAGCGAGAGCTGGAAAACCATTTGCTGAATTAGTAAGTGTCGGTTAAGAGCAAACATCAGTGAAAATTTAAGTAACTGCTTGCGTTTGTCTGTATGTAGAAATTTTGTTCCACTCCACCTGTGATAATTAAATAAAACGTATCTTAGGTATTAGGTACTCTTTCAAAACACGACATCTTTCAAGCACTCCTACTAACCTTATTTTTCTCCACCCCACTTGTGATAATTAAATAAAACGTATCTTAGGTAATAGGTACTCTTTCAAACCACGATATCTTTCAAGCACTACTACTACTACTCTTATTCCTACATTCAATAAAACAAGCTAGGAAACAAAACGCGATGCAGAGGAAGGAGCGGACAGAAGGTATGGTGGGGAGGGGAGATAAGCGGGTGACCAGCTTGCCCCTGTGTGTACGCGGAACACCTGTTAACTGCACGCGTGCAAGGGCATCGCACAAGTGCAGAATTCCTACCCGCCCCTGGACTAAACTACTCCGTAATTTGAAGTGCCCAGCGGTTGTTAGCAGAAAAGGCAACGTGATACTGCAAGATTTGCCCTGTGCAAGATGAAGCTATTGCCTCACCCGCTATACTCGATCGTTACAACATTTTCTAAGAGCAAAAAGTCTGCAAATGTGTATAATGTCCAGAATTCCATTTATACATATATTTTTGATTTGTATCGACCCGGCATCGAAAATTTGCACACTAGATGGCAAAAAGGTTAACGAGAGTGATTACATCAGTGATAAAAAATAAAATCTTGTTCAAACACCCAGCACCCGAGCGGAGAAAATCGCCGATCCGACCGGGAATAGAACCGAGGGCCCTGTGATCTAGAGGCAGCAGCGCTAACCACTTTTTTTCTTTTATTACAATGAACATCATATATTTATTTATTTTCCTTTTCGTTCTTTTTTATTTATATTTATTTTTGTCAGTAATACCACCGAAAATATATGGAAACCGGCGGCACGCGAGTAGACTATCAACATATAGTTTTTCCGAGAAGAACATTCCAATGACCAGGTAATATATCGGCTCTAGCTCTGTGTGAGGCGGTGATCAACTCTTCATGACAGGAACACCCCAGATCTGAGGTGCGTAAGGAAGACACTGCAAAGAAAATTGAAGAAAATTGTCTGTATTTTGGATTGCCGGCAACTGCACAATGGACTTCATTAAGGAACTGCCAAAAGACAAGAATACTTTTCTCGCCATCAGCAAACAAGTAGTGTGCTGCGTGTTCACAAATCCACTTCGCGGAGTTCGTCTTCGCGTCCGGAAAGAGGAGCAGTTGAGTGTGTATCAGATGAGGAGTCGTACATCTGTCGCGCCAAGAACCAGACACCTTTCGCCGATTTGCACACCAGACGGTGCTCGTCTGTGTCCAGAACAGGCGACACACAATGGGGTGTTGGCGAGGTGAATTCTGAGAAGTCATGACCGGCATACTTGCTTCTCATTGATGTAAGGTGACAGCCAAGGAAAAGAGCTACCGCTCTGTCAGGCACATGATACAGACATAAACCGCCGCTACACCGCGGGAGCGTGAGGGTCTTGTATCTTATCTTGAACAGCAAGTCGTGGCAAACAAACGTACCCAATGCCGCTAGCATGCGGTGGGCCACGGATGGCGGAATTAGAAGTGTCTGTGTTACGTGGGGGATACGTGATGCCAAATATACATCTATGTATTGTGTGCGTTGCAGAAGAAGGAGTGCTCGTAACGGTGATCTAAGAGCCCAGCTCATAGATGGAAAAGTCGGCTTTTGACGGCAATTGTCCGCCGCAGATCAATGCGAAATCGAGTCCTAAGCATCAGATACCATCAACTACACGCAAAGGAGCAGCACTGTCCGCAGGAAGTCCTTCACCTACAGCCAAGGCAGGTACCCCCCCCCCCCCCCCCAACCACAATACACACACTATGAACCTTGCCGTTGGTGGGGAGGCTTACGTGCCTCAGCGATGCAGATAGCCATACTGTAGGTGCAACCACAACGGAGGGGCATCTGTTGAGAGGCTAGACAAACGTGTGGTTCCTGAAGAGGGTTAGCAGCCTTTTCAGTAGCTGCAGGGGCAACAGTCCGGATGATTGACTCATCTGCTCTTGTACCATTAACCAAAACAGCCTTGCTGTGCTGGTACTGCAAACGGCTGAAAACAAGGGGAAACTACAGCCGTAATTTTTCCCGAGGGCATGCAGCTTTACTGTATGGTCAAATGAAGATGGCGTCTTCTTGGGTAAAATATTCCGGAGGTAAAACAGTCCCCCATTCGGATCTCCAGGCGGGGACTACTCAGTAGGACGGCGTTATCAGGAGAAAGAAAATTGGCGTTCTACGGTTAGGAGCGTGGAATGTCAGATCCCTTAATCGGATAGGTAGATTAGAAAATTTAAAAAAGGTAATGGATAGGTTAAATTTAGATGTAGTGGGAATTAGTGAAGTTCGGTGGCAGGAGGAACAAGACATCTGGTCAGGTGAATACAGGGTTACAAAGACAAAATCAAATAGGGGTAATGCAGGAGTAGGTTTAATAATGAATAAAAAAATAGGAGCGCGGGTCAGCTACTATGAACAACGCAATGAGCGCATTATTGTAGCCAAGATAGACACGAAGCCCACGCCTACCACAGTAGTAGAAGTTTATATGCCAACTAGCTCCGCAGAGACGAAGACTAAAGAAATGTATGATGCGATAAAAGAAACTATTCACATAGTGAAGGGAGGCCAAAATTTAATAGTCATGGGGGACTGGAATTCGGTAGTAGGAAAAGGAAGAGAAGGAGAAGTAATAGGTGAATATGGAATGAGGGTAAGGAATGAAAGAGGAAGCCGCCTGGCAGAATTTTGCACAGAGAATAACTTAATCGCAGCTAACACTTGATTTAAGAATCATGAAAGCAGGCTGTATATGTGGGAGAGGCTTGGAGACACTAGAAGGTTCCAGACAGTTTATATAATGGCAAGACAGAGATTTAGGAACAAGGTTTTAAACTGCAAGACATTTCCAGGGTCAGATGTGGACTCTGACCACAATTTATTGGTTTTGAACTGTAGATTGAAACTGAAGAAACTGCAACAAAGTGGGAATTAAAGGAGATGGGACCTGGATAAACTGAAAGAACCAGAGGGTGTAGATAGTTTCACAGAGAGCATTAGGGAACTATTGACAAGAACGGGGGAAAGAAATACAGTAGAAGAAGAACGGGTAGCTTTGAGAGATGAAATAGTGAAGGCAGCAGAGGACTAGTAGAAATCCTTGAGTAACAGAAGAGATATTGAATTTATTTGAAGAAAGGAGAAAATATAAAATGCAGTAAATGAAGCAGGCAAAAGGGAATTCAAATGTCTAAAAATGAGATTAACAATAAGTTATGGAAATGGAAGAGGATGTAGATGAAGATGAAATGGGAGATATGATACTGCGTGAAGAATATGACAGGGCACTGAAAGACCCAAGTCGGAACAAGGCAGCAGGGTAGCCAACATTCCATTAGAACTACTGATAGCCTTGGTAGAGTCAGCCCTGACTAAACTCTACCATCTGGTGAGCAAGATGTATGAGACAGGTGAAATACCCTCAGACTTCAAGAAGAATATAATAATCCCAATCCCAAAGAAATGAAGTGTTGGCAGGTGTGAAAGTTACCGAACTATCAGTCTAATAAGTCACGGCTGCAAAATACTAACACGAATTCTTTACACACGAATGGAAAAATTGGTAGAAGCCGGCCTTGGGGAAGATCAGTTCGGATTCCGTAGAAATGTTGGAACACGTGAGGCAATATTGACCCTAGAATTATCTTAGAGAATAGATTAATGAAAGGCAAACCTACGTTTCTAGCATTTGTAGACTTTGAAAAAGCTTGTGACAAAGTTGACTGGAATACTCTCTTTCAAATTCTGAGGTGACAGGGGTAAAATACAGGGAGCGAAAGGCTATTTACAATTTGTACAGAAACCGGATGGCAGTTATAAGAGTCGATGGGCATGAAGGGGAAGCAGTGGTTGGGAAGGGAGTGAGACAGGGTGTTGTAGCCCCTCGCCGATGTTATTCAATCTGTATATTGAGCAATCAGTGAAGGAAATAAAAGAAAAATTCGGCGTAGGAATTAAAATCCACGGAGAAGAAATAAAAACTTCGAAGTTTGCCGATGACATCGTAATTCTGTCGGAGACTGCAAAGGACCTGGAAGAGCAGTTAAACCGAATGGACAGTTTCTTGAAAGGAGGATATAAAAGCAAATCGAGGGCAATGGAATGTAGTCTAATTAAATCAGGTGATGCTGAAGAAATTACGTTAGGAAATGAGACACTTAAAGTAGTAAATAAGTTTTACTATTTGTGGATCAAAATAACTGATGATGGTCGAAGTAGAGAGGATATAAAATGTAGACTGGCAATGGCAAGGAATGCGTTTCTGAAGAAGAGAAATATGTTAACATCGACTATAGACTTAGGTGTCAGGAAGTCTTTTCTGAAAGTATTTGTATGGTGTGTGGCCATGTATGGAAGTGAAACATGGACGATAAATAGTTTAGACAAGAAGAGAACAGAAGCTTTCGAAATGTGAATGCTGAAGATTAGATGGGTAGGTCACGTAACTGATGAGGAGGTACTGAATAGAACTGGGGAGAAGTGGAATTTGTGGCACAACTTGACTAGGGATCGGTTGGTAGGACACGTTTTGAGGCGTCAAAGGATCACCAATTTAGTATTTAGGGCAGCGTGGAGGGTAAAAAGCGTAGAAGGAGACCAAGAGATGAATACAATAAGCAGAGTCAGAATGATGCTGGTTGCAATAGTTACTTGGAGATGAAGAAGCTTGCACAGGATAGAGTAGCATGGAGAGCTGCGTCAAACCAGTCTCTGGAGTGAAGACCACAACAACAACAAGGCAGCTACCGGAAGTTTCACTGTAGGTGGTAACTCATGCCAGTGACTCCTGGACCTCAGCACCGCTACGAAGAACGATGACGAGATCGTCTGCATAAGCAGTGCAGCTGAATACATGGTCACCGAGAGACATCCCAGAGAGGCATCGACGGAGGCCTCAGACCAACGGTTCCATGGCAAATGCATACAAAAGTGCAGAGAGCGGGCAGCCTTGAAGCACTGATCGACAGATCGAGATGGGAGGAGTAAGACGGCCATTATAGAGTACACGAGACGTAGCTCCACGGAGGAGACGCATGACGACGTTGGCGGTACTATCAGGATAGCCCATATTGCGGAGCACCCTTCCAGGAAGTCGTGATCGACTCGATCGAAAGCCTGGCTTAAGTCAAGAGCTACCAAAAGTCCAGGCATACGATGAGCGTGAGCAAGAGCAATTATTTCCCGATAGCGGCAGGGGGCAGTGCAAATATTATTGGCATCTCCCAAAGAAGGAAACCGTCTGGAATCGGCACGGAGGGTGACATGAGGTCCTGACAGATTTCCGTCCACACTAGCCCTAGAAGGGGACGAAATGTCCGAAAAATTTCCAGTGGGAGGCTGTCAGGGCCAGGCGACCTGTTCGTAGAACCCGCCTTGATAACGTCATGGACTTCGTCTTCCGTGACGTTAGCAATCAGATCCATCTTCGCATCCACGGGAACCGGGCCGAAGGAGAGTGTGGAGATCGCTGTAATGGTGGTAGGGCGGTGATGTTGTTCAGATTTCAGTGTAACATGATGCGCATGGAGAGCAGTCCCGATATCCCATTGGGTATCAAAACGCTGCCCATCATCAGTCGTACGAACATTAATCAAATTCCTCCGATAGTGTCGTAGTTCAGTTATGACATGATACATACATGGACGCTCTTTCACCAACCAATCGTGCGTGTCCGCCTTGACCGTAGCTCCTTCAAGGCGGTGGCGAGAGAAGGATGTGAGCTGTGCCTTCGCACAATTCGCCATCATCTGGCGGTCTGGCGAATAAGGCATCATAGTACATTCCCAGAGAATTGTGAAATATAATTCCTGAATCCGTCGCCGCCACGTCGCAACCTCCCTTTCGTAACCAATCAAGGCCTTGCGGAGGGCAGGTTTGCACAGATCACCCACAGCGACAGGGCAGACTGATATGCATCACGCCGTCGACGAAAAGCTGCCCACGTGGTCTCAATGAGCTGCCGACAGTCGGGAGAAGTAAGGTGGACCGTGTTCAGTTTTCATGCTCCACGGCCGCGCCACACCCTTTGGCGGCAGAGATTGAAGGCGTACATGTATGCGTCATGGTCAGAGAATGCAATGGACCAGATTTCGGCAGCCTGCACCCCACTAATATCGCGGGAGATGTAAATATGATCGAGTCGGCTGAAAAAATGGCTAGTGAAATGCATAATCCCCAGATGATCACCATGAACATGCTCCCAAGAATCCACTAGGCTAAGGCGCTGGAAAATTGTCGCTAGCGTCATGCATGAGAAGTGACGTGGTAGTTGGTCCACTGGGTGCAGTGGAAATCGCCACCCATATCAATGTATCCTGCCGACCCAGGAAGAAGTAGGTGACTGAGGTGGAACATTCATGGCGCCGACCCGAACCAGATGACCCATAGACATTGACGATCCTAACGCCACTGGACGTGAGATCCATACCTCTAGCATAAGCGAGGATACCGTCACGTAAGGGGATCGCCTCCTCACTTCCAGTAGGGGAAGCATGAGAGACATGTGCTGTAAAACCATCGCCAGCATAGAAAGTTGCAACATGCTCCTCCTGAATGAGAGCTACGTCAACATCCGTGGCATACAGCATCTCATCGAGTAAAGCCAGGTTGTGGCGTACGCGAATGGCGTTGATATTGACTGTGGCTATGCGATAAGTCTAGAAAGCTGTCATCGCCAGAAGGACAGGCGATTCTAACAGGGTACTCCGTGTTAGGCCCCCACGGAAGGACACATCACTGTGACGTGGAGGGAGCCGACCCTACGAAGGGGGATCCATCATTCTGTACACCTCCAGAATGTCCATCCTCAGTATCGACGTCGTCCGCTCAGGAGACAGACGTGTCACTGAGCCGGTTCAGTGGAACATTATCAGAGGTGGGCCCACAGGTAGCGTCAGACACAGAAAGGGAGGCAACCCCATCAAAAGCAGGCGGGGGAAGGTCGGTGTTCGGAGGTGGGCGCTGACTGGAGAGGGAGGCAGGGAAGGACATCGCGTCACCAGGTGTCAGGACGTCAGAGGACACCACATCATCAGTAGCAGGGTCGTCATTCTGTGCAGACTAGAGATGGGGGATCCGCTCTTGAACTAATTCATAGAGTTGAATCTTTCAAAGGAGTGAACAATCAGTGATTCAGAAAAAAAGAACGGTAGCTCCAAACGTTTCCCACGGCAGAGAGAGAGAGAGAGAGAGAGAGAGAGAGAGAGAGAGAGAGAGACGGAGCATATCAGCAGCGCCTCTGCTGGTCAGAACACAGTGCACGCCACACAACACAGCCAGCGCCGGCCTCTGCCCTGCTTCTACCTTGGCTGCCTGCATTGTGCAGTGCTCCATTGGATTTTGTGTTTCACATATGCCGTGCCATCTCTGTGCGTCGTCTGCCGCGTGCAGTGTCGCACTCTGTCGGCGATCGTTTCAGTCGCACGTCCTGCCCTCTGGGCAGCTGATGCGAGCAACAGGACAGAGAGCCACCTAGCAGATAACATAGGAACTACTTGCAACAACCTGCTCGCAAGGGAACGGACGATTTGTCTCGGAGCGGGTGAGTTCACCGCTCCCCCACCCTCGGAACTCGCCCGTTCAACGCTCACCCCACCGTCTCGACTCTAGCCAGAGCGTTGAGCAAAGCGACTCAGGTGTCACTCTGGTCGCTGCGGTCTCAGCTCACGCAGTAATACAGCTCGCGGCTCGACCTACTCGACTCAGCGCCTCTGCATCGGAGTTCGTCCCTACTGGATATTGTTCTTCGTAGTAATACCACTATGTATATTACATTATCATGTTATGTATAAATCAATTGTTTTTATTTTATTTTTATTTGTTTAAACTGATTAGATTAGGTTCCTGATGACTCCTCTTACTATAGGATTTTTATTATGGACACTCGAATTTACGCTTTAATTACGAGCGAACCGATAAATGTATCGCAAAATGTGATACACCAATATTTTCCTTGTTTTATTCTGCGTAAGGCTATGTGCAGCACTTTCGTTTTACAGTCAAATTTATATTTTGCGATTTTAGGCATCTTCGGAAGGAAACGTTCACTTTAAAAATATATGGCTTGCGATGTATTTGTATGAGGTTAATGAAATTTTAATACATTATAGCCAAATATATTGTTAATGTAAATCTCAAGTTACGAAATTTTCCGATCACCCAAAAAACCACGATAGTGCAAAATAAATCAATAATCAAAAACTTTGTCATATCGTGGAAATTTCAATAAACAATACAAAATTCTTACTCATTATCTGTGTTCAAGATCAAAATACAGGTATAGCACTGGAATAAACCAAGTTTAAAGGGCAATGTGCCTTCCATTTATTTTCTACTGTAAATGAGTGGTGAGTCATGAAAAAGAGCTAATTCATTTCAGGGAGTGAACAGTTCTGATCCAATCTCTGAAAAGAACAGTTTTGCCCATCTCTAGTGCAGACTTGCGATGGATATAGTCGTCAGATGGGGTATGGCGCTGTCCCTTCCGTTTCCTCGGCGACCATTGCTTCCTAACATGGTGCTCCGTGTCAAATGGGAGGGCGGCCAGATGGCAGATGGCAGAAAGGGGGAGGTAGGTACAGCTCCATGATCAACAACCATGGGGTCGCGACAGACAACTTGTGTCTGATGACGATCATCGTTCATTTGTATCGCCTCCAGCAGGGTTGTAGGAGAGATAGGCGAAACGTCCATCGCGTCGTCGCGAGGAGCCTACACCGGTACCGGCCGATTCAGAGGGGGTTTAGCAGGCAGCACCGCCGCAGATGCGTAAGACAGAGGTGACACAGTGGGCGCCTCAGGAAGAGCGACGTCTTCGATCGGCATCTGAACCAGTCTATGTTGGAGACATTCAGAACGGGTATGGCCTACCTGGCTACTACCTGAATAGCTGCACGGCTGGCCATCGTACATGACGACAGCCCTGCAGCAACAACCAAGTAGGAAGGCGCCTGTTTCCGTAGTTCAGTTTTTATCTGACGGACACCACTGAGGGCAGGGTATGTTTCGAACGTCTTCCACCTTTCGGCCACGTGATTGACGACACTGCCGGAAGGTTTAAAAGCGGCCACCACAGCGTCCGACGGTACTTCAAACGGGAGTTCGAAAACCTGCAACGTTCGTAGGACAAAACCAGTCCCCATATGTCCGTCAGAGTATCGGAACTTGAGATCTTTAGCGTGGCACCGCACAACGTCGGCGCACAGCTAGTCGTTCACCAGCTTTATAGACACAGTAGCACTGAGGGGAGAAAAATGTATTCCGAGAACATCTTGTGGCGGGAAGTATAAAACATTCAACTTCATACGACTTCGCTCGTTCGTGATCTAACGGAAAAGTGAATTTAATTGCGGCTTGGCGGTAAGAAAACGCCATGATGGTTAATGAAGTCGGACTCTGAAACAAGCTGCTATGCGGAAGTAAACAAACTCACGCCCTCTCGCCAGCAGCACAACAGGCGAGACGCAAACAAGGCGTGCCATTGCCAAAAGACAACGAGCTGTAGACATTACATAAACAATAAGAAATGACGGTACTTTCTTGTTAACGGAGGTTTATCACGCCATCTAGTGTCTACCTGCAGCGTGACATTGCAGTCACTAACTGCCGACGATCTGTTGCTTTTTTTTCACTCCTGTGCAACTCAGCGCAGGAACGTGAGAACGACGGTTGCAGCAGCTTCCTAGACGGGCACGTTTTGTAACCAGCGGCTGGGCAGAGAAGCTGCGCCACTTCACTGGTTTCCTCGTTTTCCGGTGTGACGGCCAACTCCGCGAAACACAGGTGAAACTGGTGTTTGCAATACAGCGAGGACAGGAACTGCTTCCTACATGCCGACATACTGGAAACTCCTTCCAGTTACTGACATCGTTGT
Organism: Schistocerca cancellata; assembly: GCF_023864275.1. Classification (NCBI taxonomy): domain Eukaryota; kingdom Metazoa; phylum Arthropoda; class Insecta; order Orthoptera; family Acrididae; genus Schistocerca; species Schistocerca cancellata. Next base: position 1,070,818,814 of record NC_064626.1, read on the forward strand.
TTTCTGGTATGCACATTCGGCTAAAACTCATACAAGATATGCTTCTTTTCTTATGAAGCTACGAAGAAACACACGAAGACGACGGCGCCCTTACTGTGGTGCAGCGTAAGTCTTTATGGAATTATGCGAAAGTACAGACGACATACGGCCCTTCTGGTAACACAGTCAGTATGTGAGAAGATAAAACATATATAGACGTATAGCAGATTAATTAAAAATGTAATAATAAAGAGATTTTGACTCTTCGGCCTACGCAAGGTCTTCTAGATTCCAGAAACTCTATTCCAGTCAAGGAGGCTGCGAACGTAGCGAAATGATGAAAAACTACAGGGCTATAAAATTTAAAATCTTCTTTGTTTTTGATTCTTAGACACCATTTAGTTATCTTCAAATAACAAAGAAGAAAAAAAGGAAGAAATTGCCACTGGGTATGACTTTTATATTTTCAACAGCTAGTTTCGAAAGCACTGTCGTCATCCCCTCCTCATAATAAGACATAGCGGTTACGGGGAGCAACTGCATGCATATATCATAAATATTTAATATTATGTATTGTAAATACGTCATAATAGTAATTAATCGTTCAACAGAAGCTGCTTGTTGGTAGAATTTTACTTTACCGAACGAGTTTCGGGCGTTGCTCATCATCCATATCTCTATTACAGGAATGACACACGTTTCTTATAATATATGAATTACAGTTTATACAGGGTGAAAACTATTTAAACCGACGAACTCTGGGAGGTTGTAGGAGACATCAAAACAAATATTTTTCCCTAATGTCATTTTTTCCTATGAGGAGTATTTAAACCGGTAGGGGAAGATTTCTCTGGCGGCAAATTAATTAAACCAACGAACACTTTTTCATTTTTTATGACCAAGAGACAACACATTAACGCAACCCAATTTCAGTTACAGTAGATTTTAAAAAATGCCTCCATTGACACGTAAACAAAGGTTACACCGTCGGATCATGTTCTGTCTGACACGGGCAAAAACCCCAGGAGTATCCTGAATTGTTCCTGCTGCTGCTGCTACTATCCGGGCAACCAGATCCTCTTCTGATGCAACAGGAGTTGCGTAAACAAGGTTGCGCGTCTCTTCCCAACACAAAAAAAGTCTGGAGGGGACATATCTGGGGGATCGAGCAGGCCATGGTACAGGACCACCTCTGCCAATGCACGTTTCTAGGAACCGTCGGTCCAGGAATCGACGCACATGAGGACTGAAATGTGCCGGCGCCCCGTCATGTTCGAACCACATGCGTTGTCTTGTAGGGAGTGGGACGTCTTCCAGCAGTTCTGGCAATGCTCTGGCGAGGAAATTGTAATAGTGCCTGCCATTTAATGGCCTACGTAGCAGGTACGGCCCAATTACACAGTCTCCAACAACACCGACCCACACATTAACGAAGAACCGTACTTGATGAGCGCTAGTAACTGTAGCATGTGGGTTATCCTTACTCCAAACATGCGAATTGTGCATGTTGAAGACTCCATCACGCCCGAACGTTGCTTCATCGGTAAACAACATAGAGGATGGAAATGTAGGATGCATTTCACACTGTTCCAGGTACCATGCGAAAACTGTGCTCTAGGTGGATAATCAACTGGTTCCAGGTTGTGGACATGCTGTAAGTGAAATGGACGTAACAATTGCTCTCGAAGGACTGTTCTTACATTCGTCTGATTCGTCCCCATGTTACGTGCAATTGCACGAGTGCTGATTGAAGGATCCCGCTCCACATGCTGCAAGACAGCTTCCTGAATGTAGCGTTCTTACCATGCGACGGCGTCCCTGTCCAGGTAATCTGCTAAATGACCCGGTCTCACGCAGACATTGGTACACAGCAGCAAAGGTCGTATGATTCGGATACGGCGATTAGGATATTGTCGTTGATAAACCTGCTGTGCAGCTCGTCCGTTGTGGTGCGCTACGTAGTACGCACCAACCATATCAGTGTACTCACACCAGGTGTATCGCTCCATTAGTAAACAGAGACAATGCAATACTACACTGGTGGACAGCCGTCGCCTACAACTGAAGAGCGTAATACGGCCTCCACCGGTTTAAATAATCCTCATAGGAAAAAATGACATTAGGGAAAAATATGTGTTTTGATGTCCCCTACAACCTCCCAGAGTTTGTCGGTTTAAATACTTGCTCATGATCCACATCTGTATTACAGGAAAGACACACGTTTATAATAATATGTGAATTACAGTGTGTATAGTAATAATTTAAGCATCTTTTCAGTTCATTGTAATGTGACTTGCCTTACATATATTCTCTAGAGCACGGCAATGAGAATATTTCGTAAATTCATGTAATGAGATGATTACATAATTTATAATACATATATGAAATCAGCATAAATAAAATAAATATATAAAACAGTTTATTAAAAATAAATAAAACAAATATATAAAACAGTTAATTAAAATTGACACACTTCCGTAACTATTACGCGTCGGTTACATCGTAATGCGTCAATTACATCCGGAGAAACTACAAAGCGAAGTTGACGTTTAAAATAAACGTTTCAGCAAATACCTCTGGAACAACAACAGATACTGAAAAAAACTTTCCCGGGTATGATTGTAGGTTGGAGACTCATGAAAGTAAATACCACGAGTCATTCTAAAACGTAAACAAATATTATTTTCAACACAAGTTCGGTTTTTTAAATGAGCACTCTTATTATTTCTTACGCAATCAATAACATAAAAATCACAAAAAGAATTGCGTCGGTTACATCGTAATACGTCAATTACATCCGGAGAAACTACAAAGCGAAGTTGACGTTTAAAATAAACGAAACGCGCCGCTAATGCACATCCGGAGATGCAGGTATGAATCCCCCTTTGGCCGTAATCGCTCTGTGATTGACTTACTAGTCTGTGACAAACGCAGTATCTATTGCTATTTACTGGCAACAATAAAATGTCCACTCACATACAATGAAAAATAACTAAAGGGTTTACTCGTTCATGCTTTATTGATCTTTATTACAATACTAGAGCGGACATGACGGTAGCGAAATACCGAATATCACCGGCCAGCGTAAACGTAATCAACGGCTGGCCAAGGATCAAACAAAGGGGCAAATACTAGTTTTACGTCGTTGTACACATCAGTTACATAATGATACATGACACGTACAGGTGATGTCACTGAACATTTTAAATGATTATGTTTCAACTGAACTTCTGCACAAGATGAAACAATTACATAACGGTACAATGGTACCTACAAAACAAACATACGTCATCTCAGAAACACACAAAGCGTACGCCGGTACGCAGTCACATTACTCACAGCACCAACGCTACAACGTATGTACGAAGAAATCAGCGTTTACATGGCAACACGGCTGTGCACGCTCCAACACTGATCGACTCACTGCTTTCACTGTTTCTGGAGTTATTACAGCAAATGCAGTGGAAATACGAGCTTTCATGTTGTCCACTTTGTTTTAAATTTATGACACACCGCAATTTTCAAGTGTCCTAACTCCTCAGACAAAAAAGTTCATAGGGATGACGTCAGGCGGCCGCGCTGGAAATCTCTGATCAGGACTACCCAGTCCTATCCATCGATTTGGGAATTGTTCGTTTCTACGCTGACCGGGACCGTTCCACAGTGTATACGTAGATAAATAGCAGACGAAAGAGGGAAATCGTTATGTACATACCAATGTTTGTAGCAGAAAAACCCTATTTTTACTTTCTGCTCTTGTGATAACAGTGAAAATAAGATTACTTACACTATGTGATCAAAAGTATCCGGACACACCCAAAAACATACGTTTTTCATACTTGGTGCATTGTGCTGCCACCTATTGCCAGGTACTCCATATCAGAGACCCCAGTAGTCATTAGACATCTTGAGAGAACAGAATGGGGCGCTCCGCGGAACTCACGGACTTCGAACGTGGTTGGGTGATTGGGTGTCACTCGTGTCATACCTGTACGCGAGATTTTCGCACTCCTAAAAATCCCTAGGTCCACTGTTTCCGACGTGATAGTGAAGTGGAAACGTGAAGGGACATGTCCAGCACAAAAGCGTACAGGCCGACCTCGTCTGTTGACAGACAGAGATCGCCGACTGTTGAAGAGGGTCGTAATGTGTAATGGGCAGACATCTGTCCCGACCATCACACAGGAATTACAAACTGCATCAGGATCCATTGCAGGCACTATGACAGTTAACCGAAACACACGTTTCCGCGAATGTTCATGCTTCGCTTAGTTCCACTAGCCATCGTTTCAAATGACTCTGAGCACTATGGGACTTAACATCTGAAGTCATCAGTCCCCTAGAACTTAGAACTACTTAAACCTAACTAAACTAAGGACATCACACACATCCATGCCCGAGGAAGGATTCGAACCTGCGACCGTAGCGGTCGCGCGGCTCCGGACTGTAGCTCCTAGAACCGGTCGGCCACTCCGGCCGGTCCTAGCCTTCGGGCCTAGTTGCCTAGCACACTAGTATCCCGGACACGAGCCCCCAGTTGTGACTGGGCGGTTAATAAAAAGAGAAGTGCGGTTGCAGAGTGTTCTTATGAGTGTGCATATACGAATGTTGGTTAAAAAATGTTATTGCAATTTTTGGCTCTCACGTAAGTCTCAGGGGATGATTTCCACACTTGGTGCATTAGCTATACTGTTCCACACCTGCGCATTTGTTATAGTTTTTGAATTAATTATTCACTCAGACATGTGTACATTTTTTGCTAGGAAACAAAAATTAGGCGATTATTATAGCAAAACCAGTTTTTTCATGACACAGTTCAATCACTATTTATTGGCGTTGCCTTTTCCTTTCACACAATGAAATTAGCACTGGTGAGACGGTTTACAGTTTTACTTTAATAATAATTTTACTCCGAACCCCCAATGGCAGTAATGTAGGCAGCTATAAACTAAAATTACTCAAACAATTCGAACAGAACCACAAGTCCCACTGTCCTTTTTGTTCTAACAGTTTTGGCGCGAAATCACAATTCGCCACATGTTCACTTACGACGATGTATACCTCGTAAATCGTACTCACACAAATAATCGTAGCACTCCCAGTTCACCAAATATATGCTTGTACTATTAAACAATACTCTTTGTCGAAATAAACCGGCACGAAAAAGAATTCTCAAACGACCACATGGGCCACCTTCAAGTGGGGCTTGCTCGCCACCCACCCTCCAACACGACTGACCAATGACTGACCACTGGCCAATATGACGGCTCACTTACATAGGCTCGGATGTCCAACCCCCTGGTTATTTAAGTACCAGTCTCACCAGTTAAGGTTACAAATTTTGATACATACATCCCTCGACAGAAATAAGTACACCATCGGAACCACGCTAAAGAATACATCTTATTTACTATGTTACACTAATTTCTAGGATTATTATATCGCCCGCATCTCGTGGTCGTGCGGTAGCGTTCTCGCTTCCCACGCACGGGTTCCCGGGTTCGATTCCCGGCGGGGTCAGGGATTTTCTCTGCCTCGTGATGGCTGGGTGTTGTGTGCTGTCCTTAGGTTAGTTAGGTTTAAGTAGTTCTAAGTTCTAGGGGACTGACGACCGTAGATGTTAAGTCCCATAGTGCTCAGAGCCATTTGAACCATTTGATTATTATATCGCCCGTAAATCAAGTTTTAGTTTTTGCAAAATTCGCCACTTAGCGCAAATTTGTTTGTTGACATCTGTGCTGCAAAGTTTTAACATAGAACTGCATATAGCACCGTTTTTAGACGTAATCTGTAGCGATCTACAAATTGCGCTTTTGAAAATCTTCATATCTATAATAATTAATTAATTATGGGCGATAAATATTAACAATAATTTGCAAACAATGAAAGCTATTGCAAGTCAAGTTTATAGTATAACTTAATTAGTTTAAATTACGTGTGATGCCACCCAAAATATTATATAGTGCCGTTCTTTACGTCATGAATTTTCTATTGAATTTTATAAACAATTTTCCCTCAAACATTGTTTATTGCTCTTTATGAGCTTAATTATTTATGAATCTTAACATATGACTACGGCACTCGATCCGCTATGACGAAACGTTTTTAATGAGTACTCGCTCATCCCTGTAAGTCGCTATTTACTATTTTTATTAATCTTTCAGTATTCGTGATATTAACCGATTTTGAGGATACTATAACTTTTGCGTCTCGTGACTTGAAATAAAGATCTATCTTTCAGAAGGTGCATATTGCTGATCAGAACCACTGCCGCATCGCTCCTCACCATAAGTTACACAGTTTTCGCGTAATGCGCGAAAAACCAAACAATACTCCAAGCTGCAGGCCACGTGGTCGCTCGGCCGCGGAGACCGACCGTTGCAAATCTCGCGCAGGCGCGCCACGTGCTTCCGCGAGTCGCGCGCCATGTAGCGCGCCCGCTCTCCACAAAGCAATCCTTGCATACTTTTTAGAAACATCCATCTAGTAACGGGGGTTTGTACCGTCACAGTGTGGTCTTCAGTCCGAAGACTGGTTTGATACAGCCTTCTATGCTACTATAGCTTTTATTAACAGCTGCAATCCACATCCTTCTGAGTCTGCTTACCGTATTCATTTCTTGGTTTTCCTCTACGAATCGCTTGGTGTCTCAGAATGTGTCCTATCAACCGATCCCTTGTTTTGGTGAAATTGTGCCATAGATTTCTCTTTGTCAAACTGTGCCACAGATTTCTTGTCTTCTCAATTCTATTCAGTATCTCCTCATTAATGACGTGATCGTCCCATCTAATCTTCAACATACCTGTGTAGCACCACATTTAGAAAGCTTTTATTCTCTTTCTGTCTAAACTGTTTATCGTCGATGTTTCACTCGCATACGTGGCTACACTCCAGACAAATAGCTCCAGAAAAAACTGCCTAACACTTAAATCGATTTTAGATGTTATCCAATTTCTCTTCTCTTGAAATGCTTTTCTTGCCATTGCGAGTCTACATTTTATATCGTCTCTACTTCAGCCATCATCAGTTATTTTGCTGCCCAAATAGCAAAACTCAACTAATACTTTGTGTCTCATTTCTTAAACTAATTCCCTCAGCATCACCTGATTTAATTCGACTACATTCCATTTCCTTGTTTTGCTTTTGTTGATGTACCTCTTATATCCACCTTTAACACACGGTCCATTCCGTTCAACTGCTCTTCCACGTCCTTTGCTGTCTCTGACAGGATTACAATATCATTGGCAAACCTCAAGGTTTTTATCCCTTCTTCCTGAACGTTAATTTCTACTCCAAATTTTTCTTTTGTTTCTTTCACTGCTTGTTCAATTTGCAGATTGATTAACATTGGGGTTAGGTTACAACCCTGTCTCACTCCCTTCTCGACCACTGCTTCCCCTTCATGCCCCCCCCCCTCCCCCTCGACTCTTATAAGTGCTGTATGGCTTCTGTGCAAGTTGCAAACAGCCTTTTGGTCCCTGTATTTTACAGCTACTACATTTAGAATTTTAAAGAGAGCATTCCATTCAACTTTGTCAGAAGCTTTCTCTAAATCTACAAATGCTACAAATATAGGTTTCTCTTTCCTTAAACATCCTCTAAAATAAATTGAAGGGTCAATAGTGACATGCGTGTTTCTACATTCCTCCGGAATTTAAACTGTTCTTCAACGAGGACGGCTTCAACCAGATTTTCCATTCTTCTGTAAAGAATTCGTGTTAGTATTCTGCAACCGTAGCGTGTTAAACTGGTAGTTCGGTAATTTTCGCACCTGTCAGCAACTGATTTGTTTGGAACTGGAATTATTACATACTTCCTGAAGTCTGAGGGTAATGCGCCTGTCTCATACATCTTGCACATCATTTGGAATGGTTTGGTCATGATTGGGTCTCTCACAGGTATCAGTAGCTGTGACGGAACTTCATGTAGCTCGGGGGCTTTGTTTCGACTTAGATCTTTCAGAGCTATGTCAAATTCTTCTCACAGTGTCATATCTCCCACTCATCTTTATCTACGTCAACTTCCCATACAATAATATTGCCTTCAAGTTCATCTACCCATATATCTATTATGTACTGCTTATACTTTTCAGCTTTTCGTTCTTTGCTTAGGACTGGCTTTCCATCTGAGCTCTTCATATTCATACAGCTGATTATCTTTTTCCCAAAGGTCTCAGTAATTTTCCATTAGGAGGTATCTATCTTCACCCTAGTGAAATATGCTTCTAAATCCTTACCTTCGTCCTCTAGCTATTCCTGCTTAGCCATTCCGCATTTCCTGTCCATCTCATTTTTTAAATTTTTTATTCCCTTTCGGCTGCTTCATTTAGATCATTTTTAAATTTTTTCCTTTGTTCAGTTAAATTCAAAAGCTCTTGTGTTGCCCAAGGATTTTTACTAGGCTTTGAATGTTTACCTATTTGATCGTCCGCTGCCTTCACTATTTCGTCTCTTACAGCTACCCATTCATCTTCTACTGTATTCGTTTCCCCTATCCTAGTCATCTGTTGCCTAATGCTTCCCCTGAAGTTCTCAACAATCTCTGATTGTTTAAACTTATACAGGTCCCATCTTTCTAATTTCCTTTTTTTTTGTTGCAATTTCTTCAGTTTTAATCTATAGTTCAGAACCGAAAATGCCGTGTGGCTAGGACCTCCCGTCGGGTAGGCCGTTCGCAAGTCTTTCGAGTTGACGCCACTTCGGCGACTTGCGTATCGATGGAAATGAAATGGTGATGATAATGACAACACAACACCCAGTCCCTGAGCCGAGAAAATCTCCGACCCAGCCGGGAATCGAACTCGGGCCGGTAGGTATGACATTCCGTCGCGGTGACCACTCAGCTACCAGGGGTGGACAGTTCAGAACTAATAAATTGTGGTAAATTGTGGTCAGAGCTCACAGCTGCCCTTGGACATGTCTTACAATTTAAAATTTGTTTCCTAAATCTCTATCTCCAGGTCTCTTACACGTATGCAGCCTTTTTCTATGATTCTTAAGCCACGTGTCAGCAATGATTAAATTATGCTCTATGCAAAATTCTACCAGGCGGCTTACTCTTTCATTCCTTTCCCCTAGTCTATATTCACCTACTATTTTTCCTTCTCTTCCTTTTCTTACTATAGAATTCCAGTCTCCCATCAGAATTAAATTTTCATCTCCTTTACCTAACTCAATAATTTATTTTATCTCATAATACATTTCTTCAACCTCTTCACAGCTGCGGAGTTAGTTGACATATAAACTTGTACTACGATGCTAGGCATGGGCTTCGTACCTATTTTGACTACAATAGTGGGTTCATTATGCTGTTCGTAGTAGATTCCCCGGATTCCTATTTTCATACTCATCAGGAAACCCCTCTTTCGTTCATTACCCCTATTCGAATTTGTATTTATAGCCCTATATTCACCTGCCCAGAAGTCCTGTTCCTCCTGCCACCGAACTTCACTATCCGCACTATATCCAACTTCAACCTATCCATTTCCTCTTTTAAATTTTCTGACCTACCTGCCCGATTAAGAAATCTAACATTCCATCTACCAATCCGTAGAATGCGTTTTGTTTCTCCTGATGACGACATCCCCCTGAGTAGTCCCCATATGGAGATCCGGATGGGGGACTATTTGACCTCCAGAATATTTTATCCAAGGGGACACCACCATCATTTAACCATACAGTAGAGCTGCATGTCCTCGGGAGACTTTACGGCTGTGGTTTCCTGTTGCTTTCAGCTGTTCGTAGTTCCAGCACAGCGAGGCCGTCTTGGTAGATGGTACAAAGCCACATCAGTCAACCATCCGGACTGTTGCCGCTGCAGCTACTGAAAATGCTGCAGCCAATCTTCAGGAATCACACTTTTGAATTGTCAGTGAATGCGTATCCATCTCAGCTAGGCCGGCCGTTGTGGCCGAGCGGTTCTAGGCCCTTCAATCTGGAACCTTGCGACCGCTACGGTCGCAGGTTCGAATCCTGCCTCTGGCATGGATGTGAGTGATGTCCTTAGGTTAGTTAGGTTTAAGTAGTCCTTCTAGGGGACTGATGACCTTAGTCCCATAGTACTCAGAGCCATTTGAACCATCTCAGCTACGAGGGGCGTTCAGTAAGTAATGAAACACATTTTTTCTGAAATGGTTACAATACACGGTATTATTCCCCACCCGTCTGGCTACAATGCCCCATTTTTTAACATAATTTTAGTTCAGTGCGACGGTCTTACGCCACGTAACTGGGAGAGCCTGCTTGCCTACAGGGTTCAACTCCAGTGGTACCATGCCTACGTCAGAGCCAATGTCGTGCTGCATCAATAACCTTCCCATCGTCCACGTACAGCCTCCCGCGGACTGCATCGTTGATTGGACCAAACAGATAGAAGTCCGAAGATGCGAGGTACGGGCTGTAGGATGGATGAGGAAGGGCAGTTCAGCGAATTTCTGTGAGCTCCTTTCGGGTGTGCAGACTTGTGCGAGGCCATGCGTTTTCATGGAGAAGGAGAAGTTCATTTGTTTTTTTGTGGTGACAAACACGCTGAAGTCGCTTCCTCTATTTTCTGAGGGTAGCACAATACATTTTCGAGTTGCTCGTTCACCATGAGGTAGGACATCGAACAGAATAACCCCTTCAGAATCCCAGAAGACTGTCACCGTGACTTTACCGGCTGAGGGAGCGGCTTTGAATTTTTTCTTCGAAGGAGAGGTGGTGTGGCGCCACCTCACTGATTGCCGTTTTGTTTATGGTTCGAAGTGACGAATCCATGTTTCATACCTGTGACAGTGTTCTACAAAAAACAGTCACGATCAGCCCGTAACTCGCAAGCACTCTTCACAGATATACCTTCGTTGCTCTTTACGGTCTTCTGTACGGCGGTGAGGAACCCAGCGGGCACACACCCCAACTGATGGGCGAGTGGCCAGCACTACCGACGGAGTCGTCCATTTGAGCAGCGAAGTGTTCCAGCATTTCCAGAAATCACAACTATGTGCGGTCGGCCGGCAAGCGAGAGAGCAAACAGGCTTGCGCGATCTTATTGCGATGATGACAGATGCTTATCCCGACGGCTCATCGTGCTTTTGTTCACTGCCAGGTCTCGGTAGACATTCGCAAGCGCCTATGAATATCTGCGATTCTCTGGTTTTTCGCCAAAAGAAACTCAATGTATGTTATTATGTGTCCTAAGATTTTATGTGTTCTTATATGTTATTATTATATGCTATTGTATGGTTGTTATACACTACTGGCCATTAAAATTGCTACAACAAGAAGAAATGCAGATGATAAACGGGTATTCATTGGACAAATACATTACACTAAAACTGAAATGTGATTCCATTTTCACGAAATTTGGGTGTATAGATCCTGAGAAATCAGTATCCAGAACAACCACCTCTGGCTGTAATAACGGCCTTGATACGCCTGGGCATTGGGTCAAATAGAGCTTGGATGGCGTGTACAGGTACAGCTGCCCATGCAGCTTCAACACGACACCACACTTCATCAAGAGTAGTGACTCGCGTATTGTGACGAGCCAGTTGCTCGGTCACCATTGACCAGACGTTTTCAATTGGTGAGGGATCTGGAGAATGTGCTGGCCAGGGCAGCAGTCGAACATTTTTTGTATCCAGAAAGGCCCGTACAAGACCTGCAACATGAGGTCGTGCATTATCCTGCTGAAATTTAGGGTTTCGCAGGGATCGAATGAAGGGTAGAGACACGGGTCGTAACACATCTGAAATGTAACGTCCACTGTTCAAAGTGCCGTCAATGCGAACAAGAGGTGACCGAGACGTGAAACCAATGGCACCCCATACCATCACGACAGGTGATACGCCAGTATGGCGATGACGAATACACGCTTCCAATGTACGTTCACCGCGATGTCGCCAAACAAGGATGCGACCATCATGATGCTGTAAACAGAACCTGGATTCATCCGAAAAAATGACGTTTTGCCATTCGTGCACTCAGGTTCGTCGTTGATTACACCACCTCAGGCGCTCCTGTCTACGATGCAGCGTCGAGGGTAACCGCAGCCACGGTCTCCGAGCTGATAGTTGTTGTCTTGCAAACGTCCCTATCTGTTGACTCAGGGATCGAAACGTAGCTGCACGATCCGTTACAGCCATGCGGATAAGATGCCTGTCATCTCGACTGCTAGTGATACGAGGCCGTTGGGATCCAGCACGGCGTTCCGTATTACCCTCCTGAACCCACCGATTCCATATTCTGCTAACACTCTTTGGATCTCGACCAACGCGCGAGCGGCAATGTCGCGATACGATAAAGCGCAATCGCGATAGGCTACAATCCGACCTTTATCAAAGTCGGAAACGTGATGGTTCGCATTTCTCCTCCTTACACGAGGCATCACAACAACGTTTCACTAGGCAACGCCGGTCAACTGCTGTTTGTGCATGAGAAATCAGTTGGAAACTTTCCTCATGTCAGCACGTTGTAGGTGTCGACACCGGCGCCATCCTTGTGTGAATGCTCTGAAAAGCTAATCATTCGCATATCACATCATCTTCTTCCTGTCGGTTAAATTTGGCGTCTGTAGCACGTCATCTTCGTGGTGTAGCAATTCTAATGGCCAGTAATGTATTGTATGATTATTTTATTGGTTATTATATTTTATTATAATTACCGTACTGGTGTTTCCTTGACACCTTACGAAAAGTTGTCTCAATCGATCCTTTAATTTAGTCAAGTTGTACCATAAATTTCTTATCTCTGCTTCGAGCGCACTTCCGTCACAGACTCCTTTTTGACGCTTACGCATAGTGCCGCCGGCTGTCAGAGCTTCATGAGACTAGGGTACGAAAAGTGGCGCCACCTGTTGGAACTTCATGAAAGTAGCGTATGTATAGCACCACCACCTATCGGACCTTCATGAAAGTATAGGGGCTGAAGCTGAAATATTCCGCAATGTCCCACAACATATTCCGCATTTTTTCAACCGGAATTGGCCCAGAAAAACAGTGTGTTGCATTACTCATTGAACACTCCTCGTAGTTTCCCAGGGAACTACATGCAGTGGACGTTCACTGTCGGGTAGGTCGCGAAACGCCTTTGTTCTGAGCAACTCATTATGTTGCACGTCTTCAAGGGATCAAACAAGCACAGAAACTGGACAACACCCAATGTGGCTTTCGACCTTCCTTCTCTGCCGATGACCAACTCCTATGCCTCACTCATCTCCTCTCCTTCCAGCTTTACTCCCGTCGCTCCGCCATTTTTGTCTCCCTCGACCTCGAAAAGGCCTACGACCGTGTCTGGCATCCCGGTCTCCTATTTAAACTCCAAACCTAAGCCCTCCCTGTCAACTACATCCGTCTGATGGCCTCCTTCCTGTCCCACCGCCCCTCCTACGCTACCACCAATAATGCCGATTCCCACACCTTCTACCCCTCTGCAGGTGTGCCCCAGGACTCTGTCCTCTCCCCCTCTTCTCTACCTCCTATACACGGCAGATATACTTCAACCCCCTCTTCAGTACACCTCCTGCTGTATGCCGATGACACTGCATTCCTTGCGCTCGCTCCTACCCTCCAACAGTCCCAACGCCTACTTCAGAATCACCTTGACCTTTTTGCCACATGGTGTAACCAGTGGCTCCTGAAAATCAATCCTTCCAAGACCCAGGCAATCATCATAGGTCGTACCACTCGCTCCTTTCGGCTCCTGGATTTCTCCTTTACCATCTGCCATCCTGTCCACCTCTCCCCCACCCTCACCTACCTTGGCCTCACCGTTGACTTTCACTTCACTTGGATCCCTCATCTCCGCTCCATCCAATCCAAAGCCTACAACTGCCTCCGACTCCTCAAACTCCTCTCTGGCTGGACATGGGGGTTACACCTCTCTACACCTGCAAATCCTTAATCCATCCCATCCTCTGTTATGCCAGTCCCGCCTGGATATCCGCCCCCACCCCAATTCTATAAGTCCCTCCAGATCCTTGAGTGCCATGCACTCTGCCTCGCCTTCTGAATATGCCTCCCATCCTTCATGCAGATCCTCTATGACCTCATTCCTTTCCCCCATCTGCTCCTATTCCTCGAACATATCCGCATACTCTACACCTCCCACCGCCTTGATCCCCCCTCATCACCTGGTTGCTCCTCTCCTCTCCAACCCCTACCCTCGGCCATACCTTCACTGTTGTGTCCCTCCTACCCTCCTACCCTCCATCTCTACACTCTTCAACTCCTTTTCCAAGGTAGCTTCCATCAACTCCCCCTCCCGGATGATGCCCTTTCTCTATTTATCCCTTCTATCATCTCTGATCCTCTCCCACCTCCTTTCCTTGGTCGTTTTCCCGGGCTCCTTCTTCTCCTCCCCCCTCACCCTCCATTCTGTTTTTTCCCTGCCTAACCTCTCTCTGCCTCCCTTCTCTCCCCTGAGTCCTATTGCGTTTTCCTTCCTCTGCCTTTCCCCATTCCCTCTCGTGTCTACCCTGCTCCCCCCTTCTGAGTCCTCTCCCTTCGTCATTCCCCCCCACCCCCCACCTTTCTTTTTTACTCTCCTCCCCCCTTTGTCTTCCCCCTCCTCTGCCCAGGTCCCCCCTCCCATCTGCCCTTGCCGCTGGAGTGTCATCTTCGTGCCGACCTTTTAGTGCAGTGTTCCTAGTGATTGTTAAGTGTTGTACGTCTTTTCCGAAGTGTTGCAAACGGACATCATGCTGTCGCAGGGTGTGATTTTTTTATATCTCTTGCGAATAGAATGCAGACTGTCGCCGTGCTTTTTTAATTGTCTGTTTACTTTTTCCCTTTCTGCTTCCTGTGTATTTTATTATCATCGCCCATCATTAGTTTTATGTTTTAACTTTCAACAATTTTCCGCCATTTTATCGCCTGTTTTTATTGTTTCTGATCTTCTTACGTTTTAAAAATTCTGTGGGCTGAAGAGCGACGTACTAAGCTGCTGCCAGCCCGCCCCCTTCGGGGGGAATCGAAATCCAATAAAGGAAAAAAGAAAAAAGGAGAAACTGGAGAGTAGCTAACTGAATGCGCGTCGTCTGTTATGACGAGTCATGTTTTTGCCTCTTCTCGGTTATCGCAAGGAGAATAGTGTGCCGATGGCCCGATGAGGCGTTTAACTCTCAGCGTGTGGAGGGTTTCGTTCAGGCCGGACAATGTCATTAGCAAACAAAGGTGGTTTATATATGTTCCATGGACATTTATTCCTTCTTCCTTTTCCAAATTTAAGTATCTGAAAGCTTCTATTACGGCTGCTGAGAATAACTTCGGTAATGTGGTACCTCCAAGGCTGACTCCTCTTTCGATACGCTAAGCGAGTGTACGACACATTTTACTTACGTACAAGAGAACACTCCAGATAAATACATTCTGTAGAGGGTTACGAGAAACGTCAAAAAATTCATTTTGCGGTATCATGCAAAGATCGCCGTGCCATATCAAAGTCGGCAACTCACATCGATACCACAGGAGTTTGCGATGTCTCGCTGCAATCAGCAGCAATGAAGACAACATCGACTAGTTAGGGCACATGTCTTACTCATGTCTTAGATGGACTGTACTACTGAACACTGAAAACTTTGTACTTCGAGGGAATATATGTAATAAAGTGAACTAATGTTTCATATGCTGTAGTTCCGATCAACCGTCTCCCACAGCAATCAAAGATCCCACAGTTATGACAAGACGTTTGTAGTTTCGTCAGGTCATAACACCTTTGATGTTCTTTTATAAACAGACGAGAAAAGAAAGATAATGTTTTAAGTCCCATTGATGACAGTGTCAGAAGTTGGGTTTTGGGAAAGATAGGGAAAAAAGGGTCCATAGCTTTTCAAAGAAACAGTCCCTGTATTTACTTTGGAGGTTTAGGGAAATCACAGAAGAAGATCTAAATCTGGATAGTCGAACCGGAAGTTGTACAGCAATTTGCTCTATTAAGATGCTACCTTTTGTAGTTGACGTGTTTCTACATTTCAGATAAGCAGTACAATGTCATTAGCAAACAAAGGTGGTTTATATATGTTCCATGGACATTTATTCCTTCTTCCTTTTCCAAATTTAAGTATCTGAAAGCTTCTATTACGGCTGTTGAGAATAACTTCGGTAATGTGGTACCTCCAAGGCTGACTCCTCTTTCGATACGCTAAGCGAGTGTATAAATATATTTAATAATTAAGAGGCTATTGCTAGAAATTATGGTATTAGGAGAGAAAAACATCTGTGAGCATAATTATAGATTGAACTTTTAGATTAACGGTGACTGTAAATAACAATTTTCTTTAATTTCGAGGCAGTTACGTATGCATTTGTAAAACAAACAAATAAATACAATTTCTTTAGAAGTATCTCTTAGGTGTGAATGGAAAACACTTCTTTCACCAGTGATTAGTTTATTAATACAGGAGACTGAGAATCGAACAGGTTGGCTTTTCAGGAAGTTTCCGTGTTTGGCTTTTTTAGTGTTCCCATCCCACAGATTCTCTGTCGCTCTGCTTCTTCCCCCTTTCTCTGTCCATTTTCTCCCTCCTCGTCTATTTTCTTCTTCCTCTCTCTCTCTGACCTAGGGCCTTGTTTATTGTTGTTTATTGTTTTTCAAACGAATCTCGATTGGGAAATTAAGTTACTTAAAACGAATGGGTAAATGGGGGAGAAGCCATCCCCACTGCTCGATGTGTGAGGATAGTACATTCAATTTTAGTATTTTTCATACTTTTAATCTGTGATTGCGAAGTTTCAGATGAGTCAGATACTAGTAGTATTCTAATCATAAGTCAATAAGCCACGTAGAATACAAAACAACACACTGTTGTGTATATAATTTTTGTTTAAAATTATGTGTGAGGAGAAAGCATGTATCTGAAAGAAATAATTTTGCCTAATGATTTAAATGCCCTGATATCTATCTTACAACAGACTATGAGAAAGAAAGCGAAAGCATTCATTTTCACAGCACAACCTTTTCTTCCTAACAGCCGGTTTTGATGGGAAGTTTGTCCATTGTAGTTTACAAAAAACATTTAGCCTTTATCTGCCTGAATGTTAGTAGAATATCGTGTAACAATTTCAAGTAAAATGCTCAAGGACTTTTCGATATTTCTGCTAACAACGTTTCCCCTTTATGTATTAAATTTATCTCTTTATTTATTACATGCGCTTAAAAATTTACAGTCAATGTCTCTCCAAACGTTTATTATTGTATCCTGCAAAATTTGAAATAAACTTTTTGAGATTTTGCTAGCAACGTTTCCCCTTTACATATTACAATTGTATTTATTTACCATATATATTTCAAAAATATGTAGACTAATGTCAGTTCGAGAGTTTATTAGAGTATCGTTTAGAAATAGTCAAGAACTTTTTGAGATTTTACTAAAAACATTTCCTCTTTGTGTATTACATATTTGTTGATGTACCATATATTTAAAAAAAACGTAGCCTATGTCCGTCCAAACGTTCATTGCAGCATGATGTAAAAAATCGAAGTAATTCGGCCAAGAACTTTTTCAGCTTTTTATGTACTATGTACACATTTATATATCGCATATATATTAAAGCAATATGTAGCTCACGTCCTCCCAAATATATATTGGAGCATCATGTAAACATCTGAGTTAAAGAGGTCAAAACTTTTCGATATTTTTGCTAACCAACGATTCCACTTTATGTATTGCATAAATATTTATATACCATTTATATTTAAAAAGCACATAGCCTACGTCTGTCCGAAATTTCATTGTTGTATAGAATAAAAATAAGAAAAATATCTGTCAAGAACTACTCGAGATATTTACTAACAGCTTTACCCTTTATGTATTACATACATACTTATGCACCATATATATTTAAAAATATATCGTCAATGTAGGTCCGAACCTTTCTTGGAGTATCGTGTAAAAATCTGAACTAAATCTGTCAAGAACTTTGAGCTTTTTGCTAAAACATTTTCCCTTTATGTATTACCTATAAATTTATGTGCTACATATATTAAAGAAGAACATAGCCTATGTCCATCCGAAAGTATATTAGAGAAAAATTTTCACTATTTCAGTCAACAGCTTTTCAAGCTTTTTGCCAACAATTCGTCTCCGTATTAGCGCAAACCAGTCACGAACTTTTCAATAGTATACATAAGCTCTTAGCTGGTTTGAATTCTGGGGAAAATGTGTACCAAGATTCAATATGTCAGTTTGTTTTTTCAAAACAGACCATAAGCTACTGGTGAGTGCTTAACTGTGGGCACAACGCCACCCGTTACAAGTTAGATTGTGTAAAACTGTACTAGTAATGTTTTCAAATTCGCCCTAACAATTCACAAATTTGAGTAATGCATAGTCCAATCAAATGTTCAATTACGTTCAGCGACAGGACACCTCAAGGATTCACTGATATATTTGTAAGACTACAGTAGTTTCACATGATACGAATCAAAGTTCAGAACACAACGAAAAATGTTTGTCTCTGAGTACGCACCAAAAAATAATTGGAAATCCAAACACGCTACTACACACTACTACAAATTTTAAATTACACCCAATTCTGTCAGTTCTGTGATCTTCTCCCGAAATTTACTGCGGATAGAAGCCGCATTACGAGAAAGAATTTTAAGGCTTTTTGCAAGCCATAGCCAGGTAAAACGTACGGCTTTGTTGCCCCCCCAAAATGACACAGGTTCCTGTTCGCACAACTCGCGAGACAGGCGTGTCCTGTGTGCCACTGCGATCCCCTATAGAGGGGCGCTTGCCCCTCTATGACTGTAAACAACGTTTTTACAAAATTTAAACTATGTAAGACAGATTAGATCTAAACGCACGAAAATGAACATCCATGTATCTATGAATATGTTACCAATGACGTAGTTCTTATCTTATCAGGTTCTCTAGTACAGTAAATGCTTAGTGGCGAGCTGTCACTTTGCATGCTTTTTGTACAGTAGACGGAACTTAGTTGTAATTAACAGTAAATATGCATATAATACGATGTTCATAAATAATTTTGCTTTATTTCTGTTGCGGTGCACTCGGAATTCGCCTAGTTGACCTGATACTCGTAATTAATTAACAACATGAAATTTCCAGTGCCTGTCATTATATCAAACACATATGCATTTGTAAATTTAAAGCTGCGTTGTAATTACTATGTATGGTGGAGCGTATGTTTCTGTCTTTTTTAATTACTTATGAATAAACGACCAAAGTTCATTAACATTATGCAGCTTCTGAGGGCCAGTTAAATTAGCGAATCGCATATATCCCTATACCATTCGGTAGGACTCGAGAGGCGCCATCCAGTGACGCTTCGCAGTTCGCTGTATCAATTTTTCTTTACGTTATATTATTTTTCTAGTAAATTATGTAAGTTAGCATGTTTAAACGAAAATAACTTCTAAAGTTTTTGTCGGATCACTTACCTCTTCTTACATCGGAAATTTCTTCTTGTAATTATCACTCCAACGGCGTTTTTCCGCAGCTGGTGTAAGTTGATAGGAGACATCTGGAGGCATCAACGCATGCTCAGTTTCAGGGTGGAGTGAGGTGTGTGTGGGGGGGGGGGGCGGGGGGGGGGTACTGGATTGACTAGCGTGATGAGTAGCATCAAAGCAGTCTTCAGGCTGAAGACCACAAAAAGCACGGACATTGCGCTGATCATTCATACATGTTGTAGATACTGTCGAATTCCTGCTGGTTTCAGTTTCCCGTTAATATGCAGTGCCTGTTAGGCCTGGGAAACTCTGTGATCACTGCCCGGCCATACCTGAACGAAGTTAATCGCCTGCTGGTACCTTGCTGGCTGCAACTCTCTCTCTCTCTCTCTCTCTCTCTCTTACCCAGTGACAGCAGAGTGGCACATAACATAGATGGCCAGTATACAGCAGGCGTGCCCGCACTGAGGCTTCCGACATAGCACGTCATGTCACGATATTACTAAGCTCATTAACTGCATGGTCGGGCCTACACTTACATGTATGAGTGACAAGTCTGAAGTTTAAAATTAATAAAAAATTTGTAACAAATAATAGAATTTCAATACATAATGTGTAAATGCAAGATTGTGAATACATTCATCAACATGAAAGGTATTATTATACACTCCTGGAAATTGAAAAAAGAACACATTGACACCGGTGTGTCAGACCCACCATACTTGCTCCGGACACTGCGAGAGGGCTGTACAAGCAATGATCACACGCACGGCACAGCGGACACACCAGGAACCGCGGTGTTGGCCGTCGAATGGCGCTAGCTGCGCAGCATTTGTGCACCGCCGCCGTCAGTGTCAGACAGTTTGCCGTGGCATACGGAGCTCCATCGCAGTCTTTAACACTGGTAGCATGCCGCGACAGCGTGAACGTGAACCGTATGTGCAGTTGACGGACTTTGAGCGAGGGCGTATAGTGGGTATGCGGGAGGCCGGGTGGACGTACCGCCGAATTGCTCAACACGTGGGGCGTGAGGTCTCCACAGTACATCGATGTTGTCGCCAGTGGTCGGCGGAAGGTGCACGTGCCCGTCGACCTGGGACCGGACCGCAGCGACGCACGGATGCACGCCAAGACCGTAGGATCCTACGCAGTGCCGTAGGGGACCGCACCGCCACTTCCCAGCAAATTAGGGACACTGTTGCTCCTGGGGTATCGGCGAGGACCATTCGCAACCGTCTCCATGAAGCTGGGCTACGGTCCCGCACACCGTTAGGCCGTCTTCCGCTCACGCCCCAACATCGTGCAGCCCGCCTCCAGTGGTGTGGCGACAGGCGTGAATGGAGGGACGAATGGAGACGTGTCGTCTTCAGCGATGAGAGTCGCTTCTGCCTTGGTGCCAATGATGGTCGTATGCGTGTTTGGCGCCGTGCAGGTGAGCGCCACAATCAGGACTGCATACGACCGAGGCACACAGGGCCAACACCCGGCATCATGGTGTGGGGAGCGATCTCCTACACTGGCCGTACACCACTGGTGATCGTCGAGGGGACACTGAATAGTGCACGGTACATCCAAACCGTCATCGAACCCATCGTTCTACCATTCCTAGACCGGCAAGGGAACTTGCTGTTCCAACAGGACAATGCACGTCCGCATGTATCCCGTGCCACCCAACGTGCTCTAGAAGGTGTAAGTCAACTACCCTGGCCAGCAAGATCTCCGGATCTGTCCCCCATTGAGCATGTTTGGGACTGGATGAAGCGTCGTCTCACGCGGTCTGCACGTCCAGCACGAACGCTGGTCCAGCTGAGGCGCCAGGTGGAAATGGCATGGCAAGCCGTTCCACAGGACTACATCCAGCATCTCTACGATCGTCTCCATGGGAGAATAGCAGCCTGCATTGCTGCGAAAGGTGGATATACACTGTACTAGTGCCGACATTGTGCATGCTGTGTTGCCTGTGTCTATGTGCCTGTGGTTCTGTCAGTGTGATCATGTGATGTATCTGACCCCAGGAATGTGTCAATAAAGTTTCCCCTTCCTGGGACAATGAATTCACGGTGTTCTTATTTCAATTTCCAGGAGTGTATGTGTAGTGTTTGTTCTGTCATACATGTCTGACAGAACATACAACTCATTTATAATAATATAAGCTAAAGCGCCAAAGAAACTTGTACAGGCATGCGTATTCAAATATAGAGATATGTAAAAAGGCAAAATACGGCGCTGCAGTCGGCAAAAGACAAGTGTCTCACGCAGTTCTCAGGTCGATTACCACTGCTACAGTGGGAGGTTATCAAGATTTAAGTGAGTCTGAACGTTGTGTTATAGTCGGCGAACGAGCTATGGGACACAGCATCTCCGACATAACGATGAAGTGGGGATTTATCCGTACGACCGTTTCACGAGTGTATCGTGAATATCAGGAATCCGGTAAAACATCAAATCTCCGACATCGCTGCGGCAGGAAAAAGATCCTGCAAGGCAGGGAACAACGACGACTGAAGAGAATCGTTCAAGGTGCCAGGAGTGCAGCCCTTCCGCAAACTGCTGCAGATTTCAATGCTGGGCCATCAATAAGTGTCAGCGTGCGAATGCGAACCATTCAACGAAACATCATTGATATGGGCTTTCAGAGCCGAAGGCCTACTCGTGTACTCTTCATGACTGCACGACAAAAAGCTTTACGCCTCCCCTGGGCCCGTCAACACCAACATTGGACTGTTGATGACTGGAAACATGTTACCTGGTCGGACGAGTCTCGTTTCAAATTGTGTCGAGCGGATGCACGTGTACGAGTATGGAGGAAACCTCGTGAATCGATGGACCCTGCATGTCAGCAGGGGACTGTTCAAGCTGATGGAGGCTCTGTAATGGTGTGGGGCGTGTGCAGCTGGAGTGATATGGGGCCCTGATACGTCTAGATACGATTCTGACAGGTGACACGTACGTAAGCATCTTGTCTGATCACTTGCATCCATTCATGTCCATTGTCAATTCCGACCGACTTGGGCAATTTCAGCAGGACAATGCAACACATCACACGTCCAGAATTGCTACGGTACTACAGAGTGGCTCCAGAAACACTCTTCTAAGTTTAAACACTTCCGATAAGCACCAAACTCCCGAGCCATGAAAATTATTGGCCGTATCCGGGATGCCTTGCAACGTGCTGTTCAGAAGCGATTTCCATCCTCTCGTACTTAAGGATTTATGGACAGCCCTGCACGATTCATGGTGTCAATTCCCTCCAGCAACACTTCAGACATTAGTCGAGTCCATGCCACGTCGTGCTGCGGCATTTCTGCATGCTCGCGGGGGCCCTACGCGATACATGGCAGGTTTACCAGTTCCTTTGGCTTTTCAGTGTATATGCACCTTGGCAGTAATGATAACTGCAGTGGGTTGTACATTATGTCCGAACTCTTGTGGGAATTAGATAAAGCTGCGAGCAACAAGGGCGATGGATGGTTGACGCTACATGTGTAGTCTGCGACAGGTTAAGAATTTGGGTTGGAAGGGAAGTTTGTCCAGATAGCCGTGGCAACCACTCGTTTATAGCGGAAAACCTGGTTTCGAGGCCCGGTCTGTCACCGATTTTCACTTGTTTCCATTGAATTTAATTGAGTACTCAGTTGTGGCTGAGTTATGTGTTTCTCTTAAATCAGTGGGTGTCGAATTGCGACCCGCAGGCTGCTTGCGGCCCTAATCAAATATCTGTGTGGCCCGCCATATTTTATAACAGTAAGCATTTAGCAACAAACAGCCGATTCCAAAACCGTCAGCTAACATTAAGTCCTTCTTAGGTGTCTAGTTTTTCTGGCAGTAGCAAACAAAAATACTTGGAGATCCAGTAATATTTTAAGATGTGATAATTTTAATTGATGTAGATGAATTCGGTTGTGAGCTACGTAAAGTTCGTTGATAGCCTCCGGAGCAGAGGGGTAAGTAGCACCGATACTGTGGGGTTTCGGAGCGTGACACGGGGAATGTTGTATTGCTTGTCTTCCAGTACTGACAACTCGTGGGCGTATGTGTCTTGTATCTGTCAGCTACTATAGTATAAATTTCAGCCGGAAGGAACATGGATTCGTGAATGCACATTATAGAGATGGTTATCTTAAAATTTAACACGTATTTGCAGCAAGTAGTATGAAATTAAATTATATTTGTTGTAGTACAACGCAATGAGTAGAAGAAAAATGACATTCAAAACGCACAGTAAATGTTTGAGATTGTGTCTCGTTTTGAATAATAGGTATAAATATATTTACAGTTACCGTTATTAATGAGTTAATCATCCACACACACACAGATAATACAACAACCCTTCGACAGCCAGTTACAGTGCCACAACCTTAGGGTCGCTGAGACTGGCAGCAATCTCAACCAGAGAGACTTTTAAAATAAGTACTTGCGGGCTGGCGGCCAACTTTTCGCTCTCTTTCTATAGCAAGGCTCATAACATGTGTGTGTGTCTGTGTGTTACTGTAAAAGTAAGATAATTCGTAAATCTTACAATTAACCCGTGAAACCTAAGATTTACCATCGCGGTGTCGTAAAAGTCTGAAATTTCTCATTATATCTGTTACTGTAAAAGTAAGATGCTTGGTAGATCCTAGGATTAAGTGGTGAAGCCTAAGATTCCGAAATTTCTTATTACATGCATTGATTTCGAACTTTTACCAAGAGACGCTGGTAAATCTTAGGATGTACCCATAACAACTGGTAAAACGTATTCATTAAAAAAATCAGCTCAGAAATTTACTGAAATAGTTTGTATTTATTATAAATTTATGTATTTTAACATTCTTGTATTCCAATGTGATTATAATGAGCGATGTTCCATATTAATGAAACATGTTGTAAAAATTGGTACCTTGTGAACATTGATTTTTGTTACAACAAGGCTGACTATTGTCGCATTTCGAATTACATAATACGGAAGACGATTGACGCAAGCATTTTTTAGTTGAACACTTTTTTAAGCAACTGCACATTTTGAACCTATGTCCTGCCATAAAAGATTCTTTGGCAACCACTTCTCGTAGACTAATTCTACATCTACATCTACATCTACATGGATACTCTGCAAATCACATTTAAGACCCTGGCAGAGGGTTCATCGAACCATCTACACAATTCTCTGTTATTCCAATCTCGTATAGCGCGCGGAAAGAACGAACACCTATATCTTTCCGTACGAGCTCTGATTCCCCTTATTTTATCTTGGTGATCGTTTCTCCGTATGTAGGTCGGTGTCAACAAAATATTTTCGCATTAGGAGAAGAAAGTTGGTGATTGGAATTTCATGAGAAGATTCCGTCGCAACGAAAAACGCCTTTGTTTTAATGATGTCCAGCTCAAATCCTGTATGATTTCTGTGACATTGTCTTCCATATTTCGCGATAATACAAAACGTGCTGCCGTTCTTTGAACTTTTTCGATGTATTCCGTCAGTCCTATCTGGTAAGAATCCCACACCGAGCAGCAGTATTCTAAAAGATGATGGACAAGCGTAGCGTACGCAGTCTCCTTAGTAGATCTGTCACATTTTCTAAGTGTTCTGCCAATAAAACACAGTCTTTGGTTAGCCTTCCCCACAACATTTTCTATGTGTTCCTTCCAATTTAAGTTGTTCGTAACTGTAATGCCTAGGTATTTAGTTGAATTTACGGCCTTTAGATTAGACTGATTTATCGTGTAGCCGAAGTTTAACGGATTCCTTTTAGCACTCATGTGGGTGACCTCCCACTTTTCGTTATTTAGGGTCAACTGCCAATTTTCGCACCATTCAGATACCTTTTCTAAATCGTTTTGCAAATTTGTTTTGATCTTCTGATGACTTTATTAGTCGATGAGCGACAGCTTTATCTGCAAACAACCTAAGACGGCTGCTCAAATTGTCTCCCAAATCGTTTATATACATAAGGGAAAGCAAAGGGCCTATAACACTACCTTTGGAACCTTTCTTTTGTTTTTGTGATTGGTTACTCCATCTATAGCATCAAAAAGCATGGGCGAAAGACTGCATCTCTGTTTTACATCTTTTTCAATCCGAACATCTCATTCTTCTCTTCCAAACTTATTGTTGCCTCTTGCTTCCTGTAAATATTGTATATTACCCGTCTTTCACTATAACTTACTAAATTTTTTTCTCAGAATTTCGAACATCTTGCACCATTTTATATTGTCGAACGCTTTATCTAGGTCGACAATTCCTATGAACATGTTTTTATTTGTATTCAGCTTTGCTTTCATCATAAGACGCAACGTTAGAACTACCTCTCTGCTGCCTTAACCTTTCCTGAAGTCAAACTGATCGTCATTTAACGTCTCCTCAATTTTATTTTCCTTTATTCTGCATGTTATTCTTGTCAGCAGCTTGGATGCATGAGCTCTCTCACTTATCCACCCGTGCTATCTTCGGGATTGTGTGGATGATATTTTTCCGGAAGTCTGATGGTACTGCATTATTTGGTGCTTCTGTAGCTCTGACTAATAAAGGATCTCTCATGTCTCCCACAACGCCCCCCCCCCCCCGCCCCCCATTTCTTCCTGTCGCATTATCAGACAAGTGCTTCACCTCGTAGAAGCTTGAAAGTACTCTACACCTATCCGCTTTCTCCTATGCGTTTAACAGTGGAATTCCCATTGCTCCCGTAATATTATCACTCTTGCTTTTAACATCGCCAAAGGTTCTTTTGACAACACATTTGATGTTGTGGATTGGCCAGAGAGCCAACCCGGTATGAGAGGAAGCCGAAAGGCACGCGTTTCAGCTCACGCAGGCTGGCGGGAGGTCTGGAACAGGTCAAGGAAATTAGACTAGCAAAAAAGGACGTAGCTGTGGAATACTTAACTTTAATCCATAAATGGTGAACATCGCTCTTGACGGTACATGTTTTACAGCATCAATAGTAACTGGTAATGGCGCCTTGCTAGGTCGTAGCAAATGACGTAGCTGAAGGCTATGCTAACTATCGTCTCGGCAAATGAGAGCGTATTTTGTCAGTGAACCATCGCTAGCGAAGTCGGCTGTACAACTGGGGCGAGTGCTAGGAAGTCTCTCTAGACCTGCCGTGTGGCGGCGCTCGGTCTGCAATCACTGATAGTGGCGACACGCGGGTCCGACGTATACTAACGGACCGCGGCCGATTTAAAGGCTACCACCTAGCAAGTGTGGTGTCGGGCGGTGACACCACATTTGACATAATATATTTAAGAGATTAACGTTACAAGGTCACAGATTAATGTAAGGGCGAGATAAGCCATTCTCTCCTCCCGAACAGACCAATGGTACCGACCGGCCGCCATGTCATCCTCAGACCATAGGCGTCACTGGATGTGGATATGGAGGGGCATGTGGTCAGCACACCGTTCTTCCGGCCGTATGTCAATTTCCGAGACCGGAACCGCTACTTCTCAATCAAGTAGCTGCTCAGTTTGCCTCGCGAGGGCTGAGTGCACCCCTATGGCCAACAGCGCTCGGCAGACCGGAGAGATAAGCCATTACCAATGTGAAATGCTGGTACATTAATAACCTTTGTAATCGCTAGAAAGTTGAATGCCAGCATCCTAACGTGTATCCGTTGTGTTACACCTGTTGCACTTGGTGGGTCAATATAGGGACGGTTAATGCCGTTTATGGATGACGCTGGAGTTTTCGTCTAGTGATGCCCCATATGTACTCAACAGGAGGCAGATATGGTGTTCCAGTAGGTCGAGGCAACCTGTCGAGACTCTGTAGAGCATGTTGGGTTGCAACAGCGGTACGTGGGCGAGAGCTATCTTGGTGGAAAACAACTCTTGGAATGCTGCTCATGTATGGAATCACAACAGGTCGAATCACGAGACTGACGTACGAATTTGCAGTCAGGATGCGTGGGATAACCGCGAGAGCGCTCCTGATGCCATACGAAATCGCACCCTAGATCATAACTTCAGGTGCAGGTCCAGTGTGTGTCTAGCAAGCAGCCGGGCTGGTTGCTGGCCCTCAACACGCCGCCCTCAGAAACCACAGCAGAATTCCACCCTACCCTCCAATGAGCTCTCTCTTGACAGCACTGAAGTCGCAAATGGCGGTGGAATCAATGGAATGCACGCTACACGGCGTCTATCTCGGAGCTATTCTTGAAGTAACCGATCCGTAACAGTTCATCGAGTCACTGTGGTGCCATCTGCTGCTAAGATTACTGCTAGAAATACAGCGTTATTACAAATGATTGAAGCGATTTCACAGCTCTACAATAACTTTATTATTTGAGATATTTTCACAATGCTTTGCACACACATACAAAAACTCAAAAAGTTTTTTTAGGCATTCACAAATGTTCGATATGTGCCCCTTTAGTGATTCGGCAGACATCAAGCCGATAATCAGGTTCCTCTCACACTCGGCGCAGCATGTCCCCATCAATGAGTTCGAAAGCATTGTTGATGCGAGCTCGCAGTTCTGGCACGTTTCTTGGTAGAGGAGGTGTAAACACTGAATCTTTCACATCACTATGCGTGAAACTTGCCCGCACGCGTTCAACCGTTTCTTCGCTCACTGCAGGTCGACCCGTTGATTTCCCCTTACAGAGGCATCCAGAAGCTTTAAACTGCGCATACCATCGCCGAATGGAGTTAGCAGTTGGTGGATCTTTGTTGAACTTCGTCTTGAAGTGTCGTTGCACTGTTATGACTGACTGATGTGAGTGCATTTCAAGCACGACATACGCTTTCTCGGCTCATGTCGCCATTTTGTCTCACTGCGCTCTCGAGCGCTCTGGCGGCAGAAACCCGAAGTGCGGCTTCAGTCGAACAAAACTTTATGAGTTTTTCTATGTATCTGTAGTGTGTCGTGACCATATGTCAATGAATGGAGCTACAGTGAATTTATGAAATCGCTTCAATCATTTGTAATAGCCCTGTACTGTACGGTGTGCCAGCTCCATACGCCGAACACGATGCTCTTCCCTCTCAGTTATGCTACATGGCCGTCCGGAGCCCTGCCTTCTTGCGACAGCACTTTCTTTTGACCACCGCTGCCAGCAATGGTATACAGTGGCTATAATCCTGTCAAACCTTTCTACAGTATCGCAGATGGAACTTTCAACTTCTAGTAACCATATTACACGACCTCGTTCAAACTCAATGGAGTCTTTGTCGCCTTAAAGGCATTACTGATTAACATCAGCTCACCGCGTCCAATCTCAAATGTTGCTTACGCCCACGACCATAAACCAAATCTGATTTGCATTCTCATAGTGGCGCTAGAAACGTCCCTCTTATGCGACTGTCTGGAAATATGGATAAATATCGTCTTTCAGATGTAGAAACAAGCCTAGCAACTTACCCGTTAAAACATACAACTCCTTCTTGGTGTTGCTATTTTTTTTCCATCAGTGTAGACTGAGCCTTTGTATTTAGCTTCTTAGATTTTCTAGTTTTCCTACCATGTTCAAACCTCTGACGTTCGATGCTCTGAGTCGTAGAATGTTATCCCTTCGTTGGTTGTACAACAGTTTTGTCATGGTCAAACTCCCCAACCCTTCTTCACAGTCCTCTCCTGCAGATACGAATAGGGAACTAATCCGGAATCTTTTGCCACTGGAGAGATCATCATGACAGCTTTTCAGTTATAGGTCGCATGTCCTGTGGATACACCTTATTTGACTTTAATATAGTGGTATCTGTTGCCTCCTGCATCCTATTGCCGTTGATAATTGCTGATCATTCCGTCTTTCAGGGGTGGTTTCTCACCCCATGGTGAAGAGGGTGCCCTGAAACTCTTTGTGCTCCGCTGCTCTGTTTGACAAAGCCCTTCGCAGAACGAGCGTGACTTCTTATGCCGGAAGTCTTGGGCCACATTGCTGATGAGGAGAGGATGCTACGGCTTTAACATATCCCTCCGAGCTGAACCATTGCATGCATCCAGGCCAGAGGGGTGCAACATCACATTGGTAAATGGGCTAAAACTGCCAAGTTCTTTGTAAATTTGGCTCGATATTATAATCATTGAAATAACATCACATACCCTCACATACTACGAAGTTGCATTTCGTATCCCTCTCCTGGGTCTTAACTCTGTTTATCAGGTATGTAGAAACTTGCTGTTGTTGCGGTCTTCAGTCCGTAGGCTGGTTCGACGCAGCTCTCCAAGCTAATCCATGATGTGCGAGCCTCTTCATCTTTGAATAACTACTGCAACCTACATCCTTCTGAATCTGTTAACTGCAGCACTCTCTTGGTCTAAATGATTTTTACCTGCACACTCACCTCCAATATTAAACTGGCGGTTTGTTGATGTCTCAGATTGTATCTTATTAACAGAAGCCTTCTTCTAATCAGGTTGTACAACAAATTTTTTTCTCCCCAATTCCAATCAGTACCTCCTCATTAGTTACATGACATACCCGTCTAATCTTCACATTTCTTCTGTAGCACCATATTTCGAAAGCTTCTATTCTCTTCTTGCCTGGGCCGCGGTGGTCTAGCGGTTCTGGCGCTGCAGTCCGGAACCGCGGGACTGCTAGGTCGCAGGTTCGAATCCTGCCTCGGGCATGGGTGTGTGTGATGTCCTTAGGTTAGTTAGATTTAAGTAGTTCCAAGTTCTAGGGGACTTATGACCTAAGATGTTGAGTCCCATAGTGCTCAGAGCCATTTGAATCTTCTTGCCTAGGCTCTATATCGCCTTGTTTCAGTTCCTTGTGCGACTACACTCCATGCAAATACTTTCAAAAAAGACCTACTAACAATATTCCATGTTAGCAAATTTATGTTCATCAGAAACGATTTCCTTGCCATTGTCATTCTGCATTTTATATCCTCTGTACATCGGCCATCATCAGTTATTTTGCTGTCCAACTAGCAAAATTCATCTACTACTTTTAGAGCTTCGTTTTCTAATCTACACTACTGGCCATTAAAATTGCTACACCACGAAGATGACGTGCTACAGACGTCAAATTTAACCGACACGAAGATGCTTTGATATGCAAATGATTAGCTTTTTAGAGCATTCACACAAGGTTGGTGCCGGTGGCGACACCTACAACGAGCTCACACGAGGAAAGTTTCCCACCGATTTATTATACACAAACAGCAGTTGACCGGCGTTGCCTGGTGAAACGTTGTTGTGATGCCACGTGTAAGGAGGAGCAATGAGTACCATCACGTTTCCGACCTTGATAAAGGTCGGACTGTAGCCTATCGCAATTGCGGTTTATCGTATCGCGACATTGCTGCTCGCGTTCGTCGAGATCCAATGACTGTTAGCAGAATATGGAATCGGTGGGTTCAGGAGGGTAATACGGGACGCCGTGCTGGATCCCAACGGCCTCGTATCACTAGCAGTCGAGATGACAGGCATCTTATCCGCATGGCTGTAACGGATCGTGCAGCTACGTCTTGATCCCTGAGTCAACAGATGGGGAGGTTTGCAAGACAACAACCATCTGCACGAACAGTTCGATGACGATTGTAGCAGCACGGGCTATCAGCTCAGAGACCGTGGCTGCGGTTACCCTCGACGCTGCATCGTAGATAGGAGCGCCTGTGGTTGTGTACTCAACGACGAACCTGGGTGCACGAATGGCAAAACGTCATTTTTTCGGATGAATCCAGGTTCTGTTTACATCATCATGATGGTCGCATCCTTGTTTGGCGACATCGCGGTGAATGTACATTGGAAGCGTGTATTCGTCATCGCCATACTGGCGTATCACATGGCGTGATGGTATGGGGTGCCATTGGTTTCACGTCTCAGTCACCTCTTGTTCGCATTGACGGCACTTTGAACAGTGGACGTTACATTTCAGATGTTTTACGACCCATGGCTCTACCCTTCATTCGATCCCTGCGAAACCCTACATTTCAACAGGATAATGCACGACCGCATGTTGCAGGTCCTGTACGGGCCTTTCTGGATACAGTGAAAGGTGGCTACACTGAGCCACAGCGCCAGAGATCGCGCCAGAGAGTATTGTTCCACCGCCTCCACTGGCAGTGATTATTGAGAGGTAGCGGCAGGCAGTTCTTGCCGAGAAGTTGTGGTGGACACTGCTTGTCGTGAAGTCGGAGTGGATATGTGGTAGTAGGGAGTGTTTGTTCCATTTTTTATGCAGTTATTTGATGGGAGAGATAGCAGATGTTATTCTAATGGAGATATTGTAATGATCAGAGTGCATTTCGTCAATATATATGAAGGTAATAAAACGCTATATTCTTTTATTATTTGTGTGTCTCAAATAATGCATCATTACAGGGTTCAGTCAACAAAGCATCTGGCTTGTGTTCTTGTATTAGAGTGTAATTTTGGTTTTCTTGCACAATTATAGTATTTCTAATTTTCTTTTATCACGTCAATATAATTGGTATTTAAAAATTCTTGTCTTGTTGAAGAAGAACCGTGCCAGATGTGTACGTTGAGTCATACTACCACATACAGAACAGCTACACTTGTGCTTGTTGTGGCGTTGGTTTTATAGTTGCTGGGGACTTAATTAATTAATTGTGTTAATGAAAATTTTCATTTCATTCTTTGTTGTTGTTCTATGCAGTCAGATTGCGTACTAATACTAGTCAGGGCCAGCCGTTTACGAAACAGCGTAATCGGACTTACAGCTACTAAAAAAAATATCTGCAGTATTATTTTAATTAAGCCCCCATGCACGTGGCGACCGCTGCTTCGGATCGTCCCTTGGAATTCTTCTGATTGTAAAAATAGTAGACAGTAGTATTGTTGTAGTAATTTATAGTTTAGTAATTGTAGTTATATTGCATGTGTAGATTTGGTAATTGTCATTCTTCTTATGATATTTCATAATTTAATTTTGTTGTCTTGTATACGCGTTTGACGATTTAGTGCCATTATTTCAATTGTTCGTCAATCGTGTTTGAGGGAAACATTTCGAGTGAATGGTATTGTTGGACATAAGGAGACATTGTGTGTAATTTTCGTACAGTGACGAGTTTTGTATGTTTTGTAAATGATTACGCGATCAATGAAAAAGGCAAAAATGATGGATAGTGAGAATGACGAAATTGTTGACATGGCGAACTCGCCAACACAGGGGAACAGTATGATGAATAATGAAGTGGAAAACAATTTAATAAGTCGGGAAAATAGTCCGGAACCATTTCAAAATTTTTCTCAATCAGAAAATTCACAGAATACGAGATTAACGATAGAAGATTCTGAAATATTATCGAACACAGATAGCGTTATGGCTATGCAGAAGGAAGTTAGTTTTGCGGGAAATGTTAGGGGCGAAAAGAATTTCGAACCGGCTAACATGGAGCAGTTGATGGATGCTATATTACATTTGGGATCACAGATGGGAACTTTGCGATCTGAATTAAAAACAGAGATAGGGACAATTAAAACAGAAATGGGAACAATGGAATCACGGTTAGACTCATTGGGATTACAGTTAGGATCTGAATTTAAAACAGAGATTGGAACTTTGGAAACACGGTTAGACTCACGAATAGGGACATGTTTCAAAAACATGAAAGATGAATTAAAGAAAGAAATTCGAGAAGAAGTACAACCGATTTTGAATGCTCACAATAATAGATTAGTTGCAGTAGAGATTAGACAAAGGGAACAGGATAGAGAACAGGAAGAAAGAGATCGCGTGATAGTACAGAAATTTTCAGAGTTAAATTTACAACGTGCAAAAGATAAGGAAGAAATATTTGAGAGAATCGAGGAATCCGTACCAAATGACAGATTAAATAACCTAACACAACAGTATGAACAGTTAACTACTAAATGCGTTAATACTGAAACGCGAGTCGCGACACTTACGGAAGACGTAAATAAACAGAAAGAACAAATTGGTGACTTATCGGAAAGAGTGGAGGAGATTTCAGATAAATTGACAAATCTTAGTTTAAATGGGGACAGAGATTCAGATGACACAGCTCCATTGCCATTTTCAGAAACCGAAGAGTACCAGAGCATAAATAAACATGTTGAAAATCAGGGAAAATTTAATGAACGCGTGAAAAGGGAATTTGAGGCATTAAAAAAGCAAGTCAAACAAATTGAAGGCGAAATCGTAGGAAAAGACGGCAAAAGAAATTTAGAATCACAGATATCAGAGGGGTTTGAAGAAAATAATTTGTTTCATTTACGGGATGCAACAAGAGAGCGCCAGGCGCGCGAACTTGACAATAATCGACATTGGGACTGGGACAGACGCGGTAGGTCTTTGTCGCCACGAGGCGAAAACTTTGACTATAAACACTTTTTGACTGTTCGGAAATTTAAGATCTTCCGCAATTCTAAGAATGACATACATCCATGTGCATGGTTAGATCAATTTATGTACGCACTTCCACCAAATTGGCCACTAAGTCACAAACTGGAATTTATGTGTGGATATTTAGAAAACGAACCGGCGACGCGGATGCGCGCACTCATTAGAGATTGTAATAATCTGAATGATTTTTATCATGCATTTCTATCGGCATATTGGTCCGAAAACACGCAAGATAGAGTCAAACATAGTCTGATTATGCAGCGTAATTTCAAACAGTCTGAGTTCCGCACGCCGGCAGAATATTTTGAAGACATGATTCGAAAGAATCAGTTCCTTTCCAACCCTTATAGCCCGACTGAATTAATTCGCATTTGTTTAACTAAGCTGCCACAATCCATAAGACAAATTGCTTTAGCCGGAAGATGTAAAGACGACATTGAGACTTTTAAGACTTTGTTGCAAGAACTTGAGTATGACAACGACGACGGGACTTCTTGTAACTTTTTCAGTAACAGTAATTACAATAGATTTTCAGAGAAAAGGGATAGTGATCGGAACGGGCGTTATATGGGTAACTTTGAGAATGACAGACGTAACAGACAGGACAATAGATACCAGCCTTATGACAATAACAGACGTTCGAACAGAAATTACACAGACAATTATAATAACGGTAATTCGTACCGGAATGATCAATCATACGGAAACAGTAATCGGTATTATCAAGACAGAAATTATTCAAACAGTAGTAGAAATTCTTACTACAGAAGTAATCAGGGTAGTAGATACAACAATACTTTCAGAAGTGACAGTCGAAATTGTACAACAAGTAGTTATGCAGACAGACAGGAAAACAGAAATTTTAATAATAGACACAACCAAGAATTTGTATCTAACAGACAGGAGGGACCTAATTGGCATCCTCCACGTGACAGAACTTCAGAGAGACAAGTGCAAATCGTAGAAATGGATCCGCGAAATGACGCGAATAATCAAAGACGTGACGCAAACAATCGACAATGACTAGCAGCTTCGGCTTCTGGCAGCAATATAGACGGTTCAGAAAGTAATGACACTACGGCTTTACACTACGTACGCCTGGAAGACATGAGAGACATTTTGTTAGACGAAAAGGAAAATAATGTAGACGCATTTTTACATCCTGTTATTGAAGTATGTGTGGGTAAGAATAAGTTCACTGCAGTTTTAGATTCTGGGAGCCCATTGAACGTCATTAGTGAATCAGTTTTTCGTATATGTGAAAGGACTATTGCCTGCCCTGTGTTACCTATTTCTAAAACTACAATTCGAGGAGCGATTACTGGAAAAGGTGTAGAAGTTAAACAACAGACCAACCTAAATTTCAATTGTCAAGGATACGAATTTTCTGCTAATTTTATTATTGTTCCATTACTCAGTACACAAATTATATTAGGTATGGAGTTTCTTAACGCACATAAGGCAATTTTGAACTTTAAAGAAGGAAGTGTGAATTTGACTGTCGCCGGAATGCCGAAATGTTTGAAATTTTTCGAGTGTTTAACAAGATCTGAGTCAGATACAAAATGTTTAAGGTTTCTTACTTCTGATGTTTTCGTTGAGCATTATGACGACAGTGTGTTTATTCATGACAATGACAATAGATACAGAGACGCGATGGATGATATAATTAATAGCGAAGAATTAATTAATGAAAAGGTTAAGAAAGCTGAAGTGCCAGATGACGTTGCAAGAGAAGAGCTGCACCACATTTTGACTTCACATGCTACAGTATTTAGACATCACACAGGAACTATACAAGGCTTACAATATTTATTTAAGGTAAAAGAACACACACCATTTCGGGGGAAAACGTACGCAATTCCTTTGGCTTACAGAGACAAGGTTAAGAAGGAACTTCAATACATGTTAGATCAGGGCATTATTGAGCCTGCAGTCAGTCCTTATACTAGCCCATTACACGTTGTTCTTAAAAAGGATGGGTCAATTCGTTTGGTTCTGGATTTCAGACAGATAAATAATATCATCATTCCTGAAACTGACCGTCCACAAAATTTAGATGAACTTCAACATTTTCATGGAATTAAAGTTTTATCCACGATTGATATGCGCGCAAGTTTTTGGCAAATAGAACTCCACCCTGATTGTAGAAAATATACTGCCTTTTTAGCCTTTGGTAACTGTTACCAGTTTCGGAAATTACCATTTGGACTTACTGTATCTTCAGCAGCATTCATTCGTAGCTTAAATGAAATTTTACCTGTTTATCTTCGTGACAATATTACTTCATATGTTGACGACATTCTTATTGCTAAACATTCTTGGAGTGAGCACAACAAAATTTTGGATTCATTATTACGTATTTTTGCAAGAGTTGGCATTACGGTGAACTTAGAAAAATCTGAATTTGGTCGTTCTCAGGTGAAATTTCTCGGTCACATTATTTCTACAGAAGGTATTCTTCCTGATCCAGAAAAACTAGACGCTATTCGTAATTATGCTGTTCCTACCACAAAACGTGATGTTCGTAGTTTCCTTGGTGTCTGTAATTTTCTTAGACGCTTTGTTAGATTGGACAATTTGGCCACACCTCGTTTATGTGAACTATCTGGAAAGAAATCTAATTGGTGTTGGGATGAGGAAGCTCAGTCAGAATTTGAACAACTCCGTGATGCTTTAGTTGCTGCTCCACTTCTTTCACACCCGGATTTATCTAAAGATTTTTGTTTGGCGACGGACTCATCATACAAAGGCCTAGGTGCACATTTATTTCAAGAGATAGAAGAAAACGGCGTTGTAGTACAAAAGACTATTGCATTTGGAAGTCGTGTTCTTTCTAAATCAGAAAAGAATTATTCGATAACGGAACTTGAAGCTTTGGCGGTTGTTTGGGCTTTTACAAAATTTCGGACATTTTTGTTTGGCAGACATACTAAGGTTTACACCGATCATCGAGCTCTGGAATTTCTTATGTCGACAAAATTAACTCATGGCAGATTGTCACGATGGGCGTTGTACCTACAGGAATTTGATTTTAGTATTGTTTACATACAGGGTTCTTCAAATATTGTTGCTGATGCTTTATCACGTGCACCTATGGGTTTGAAACAAAGTGCTGAAGAGGACTGCAAGGAAAACAATTATTGTTTGATGTATATTCAAGGTGTTGCGTTTGAGAACTTTATTTCGTCTTCGCTCCAGGACATCGCTAAGGAGCAAAATAAGGATCCAATCTGGAAGGACATTAAGGAGAAGTGGAGGAGAAAGGAAAGCGTAGCGATTAGACAGCATTATTTAGTTCGCAATGACATTCTTTTTAAACGAAAATCGGTCGACAACTCTGTTTGGTTAGTTTGTATTCCTGATGAGTGGGTTAATAAGCTGATTTGGTATACGCATTTCAGTTATGCACACTTTGGTCCCAGAAAATGCTTTCATTAATTACGAGAAAATTGCTACTTCAATAATATGGAAAAACGTATTCGATTTGTTCTTGCCAAATTCAAATTATGTCAAAAGGCTAAGCGGCCAACAATTTCTCACAGAGCACCGTTGTTTCCTATCATTCCAGCGAAATTAAAGGACATGGCTGCAGTTGATTTGTTCGGTCCAGTGGTTCGATCTACTAATGGTTTTGCGTACATTTTCGTAGCAGTGGAGTTGACATCAAAATATGTGTGTTTTACACCGTTACGCAAAGCAACAGCTCGTTCAGTATCTAACGCTTTCATCAAACATTTTCTTAAAGAAGTGGGTCATGTTGATAAGGTTATATCAGATAATGGATCACAGTTTCGTTCTAAAATTTGGCTTCGTACTCTACGGCGTCGTAAAATTAAACCAATTTTCATTTCACTTTTTCACCCCCAATCTAACGCTTCAGAGAGATGGATGAAGGAAATCATCAGAATCACAGAACGTGGGATCAGTATCTTCATATTTTTCAAAACATTCTGAATGAACTCCCTAATGATTCAACTTCTTTACCACCTTTACTGATATTAAAAAACAAAGCACCGACAAATCGCATTTCTGAAATCGTTCCTTTTCCGCCTACACGGAAACTGCGGCATTCTGAAATTGTCAACCTGGCTCTACGAAATATTACATCTGCGGCTGCTAGAAGAGAGAAATCAGCTAAGCGTCCTGGTCGTTTAAAAATCTTGTCAGTTGGTCAGAAAGTGTTAATTAAGTCTCATCGTTTGTCTCACAAAGGAAAAGGCTTGTGTCGCAAATTTTTTCTGCTTTATAACGGCCCATATAGAATTCGCAAAATTATTCATGATAACACTGTCGAAGTAGAAACTCTGAAATCACGACGCTCTAAGGGAATACATCATATATCTAACGTTAAAATTTTTGTGGAATGACATACTTTCGAGAAACCAACAGTTTACGTAAACATGCAGAGAGTACAAGGATACCGCGCTGTGTTTGGGCGGCGGCATATACTCAAAGCAACAGTCAAGTCTGCGCGGCGCACAAGGCAGTCGTTGACCGCAAACAATTGCTTTCTACGTCACGCACCTACAGCTGATCGAGCGCTCAGTGCGAATGCACTGACAGCCGTAAACAAATACACAGTCTTTCTCCGAATAAAATCAGTATAAAGCTATAGTGACTTGATGAATTATGTTACTAACATTCAGTATTTTTCAGGATACGGTTGTATAAAATATTTAAGACCTTCAGGTAAATTCTGTGTGTGTCCGACGTTAAGAGGACTTGCTATCGAGAAATTTTCAGGAAGAATGTAATTTCGAAGAAGAAACTAATAAATTAAAAAAGGTAACTATTAATTGAGTTCATTTTTCAGGTAACATATTTCCACTTAGGTACGTACTTTAGACGTAATTTGCTGCTCGCTATTACGTGATTCATACTTTGTGCTAAATTTCATGTCTATGAATTTACTTGTGAAGCGACGTGCTTGCGTACGTTAACTGATTTTGACAATGATTATTAATGAACTGAGTTGTAACTTGTGTATATTATGCATCGCTTGGCTGCTATGCTTTTTCACTGATGTCATATTTTTTATTTATGTGCCTGCTGTGCTTATTTATTTAAATTATAATTGTCACCTGATTAATTGTGCTGACTGTGGTTATGTATGTAGGTTACACTTTGTCATTTATCTGCTTGCGCCTTCATGTTTACTTATTAAGATTACATATGAACATTTATTTGCTTATGCTGATATGATGCTAATGACCTGTTTATTACGTAAGATATATGTTTACTGCTATGCGTATGGATTGCATATTTATACACTTCTGTTTGTCGTCACAACTACTCTTTAATTTAGTATATAGAAATGCTGATATACTGTGTATAAACATAGAGTTTAGGTCACACTATTGTATTAATTACAGATTGTTCGCTTGGCAGAGCCTCGTTGTAAGAATTGTGCTGCATCCACTTGTTGACATTCTGTTCACTACTGGTATATTTACTCGCTATTGCTTGTTTTGCTTACGCTCAGTGCTTTATATTTTAACATAAGAAAATGAACTGCTATAATTCGACGAGCGACTTTAGTACAAGAAACGTCATAGAAGTCACATGAGCTGGAGGTTTTATGGAAGCTGTATAAATTTATGCTAATAGGAAGGAAGCTAACGACATGACATACCAAAACTAGGTTTAGACCATTGACAGTTATTACACTGCATTTTTTGTGAGCAACTGAAATAGGAAGTGACACTTGACACAAGAAATACTCCACATGTTTGCTTCTGTTTGCCATAATTCTTGAAGTGGTGTACACACTGTGAAATATTATGATCATTCACACTCCGTAATCGTACTTAATTACTGAGAGTTATTCGAACTAAGTCTGTTAGAGGTCATGTATGCATTTCTTTGTTTATAATTCATAATGAGTAGAAGATTTTGGCTCAGATGGATTGCACAGAGGTGTGTTGACAGTGTGTCTTCGGATTGTATGGGATGATGAGGTTTGCATTAGGATTTTATCGGTACTTGTTCGAGGAGACTGACTAGAGGAAAGAGTTGTTATGGAAGTGAAATGATATTGGCGATAAGGTTTATATGTATCGACGTATTGAAGAGATATTATTGAGGTATTGAGATTGTGTGAAGTTGATGATTGTTGGAGTTTTGGTGGATAAGAGGTAAAGTGAGTGAGGTGCATATTTTTTTTGTTGGTCTATATGGAACAAGGATGAAGATAGCAGACTAGAACACTAAAGTGGAAGGAAGATTGTCTACACACACTTTGTTAAATCACTAAGCAGTATGTACTTTTTTTTGGGAGAGAGGAAGTGATGATGATGATGATGTTTGGTTTGTGGGGCGCTCAACTGCGTGGTTATCAGCGCCCGTACAATTACCCAACCTTTGCTCAGTCCAATTTCGCCACTTTCCGGGATGATGATGAAATGATGAGGACAACACAAACACCCAGTCATCTCGAGGCAGGTGAAAATCCCTGACCCCGCCGGGAATCGAACCCGGGACGCCGTGCTCGGGAAGCGAGAACGCTACCGCGAGACCACGAGCGGCGGACGAGAGAGGAAGTGTTTGCATATCTTGGCTCACTGACAGTTGTTTAGCAACCATACATTTTGATCTGGCTTGGCAAACATTGGTCTTGACATGATGACTATGACGTTGACTTAACTATTATTGACTGTTATACATTGCTGCCACTACCACTTGATACACATGATGAACATCAAATTTTGACAGAATTGCAATTACACAGTTAACACTCTTCAATTACATAGTAGTACTTAATGTGGATGAAAGATGAGTGAGTGTGTTTTGGGTGTTTTCCTTTCCTAATCCTACCCACCTATCTCCTAAATATTATTTTATTTGTTTGTAGTGGCTTGCACTGACACCCATAAATATTATAGGTTTACTGATGTTTGTGTACTTGTAATAGTTAATATGACAACTATCTGACATCATTTGTGTGTTTGTTATGATTTGTATGTTTAGTGTAAAAGCATTTGTATGTGTATTCAAACTATTGTTCATGCTTGAACTGTCTGAGTAGTGATGGTGAATATTATGAACTGTTACCTGTACTTTTCAACATGATGCGTGACACTTAGAAATGTTTAATTTCTGCTGATGAACTGTGTGATCAGTGATAGTAAATATTATGGACTGTTACTTGTACTTTTTCTACATGATTGGTGCCACTAGGACATGTTTAATTTCTGCTGATGAACAGTGTGATCAGTGATAGTGAATATTATGGACTGTTACTTGTACTTTTTTTACATGATTGGTGCCAATAGGACATGTTTACTTTCTGCTTATAAACTCTGATGAACAGTGTGATTAGTGATAGTGAATATTATGGACTGCTGTCTGCACCTACTCAACATTGCTGGATGCCATTGATGGACTGCTTCTACTGAAATGATGTCACCTGATGGTGTCTGCACCTACTCAACATTGCTGGGTGCCACTGATGGACTGCTTCTACTGAAATGATGTCACCTGATGCTGTCTGCACCTGTTCCACAATGCTGGGTGCCACTGATGGACTGCTTCTACTGAAATTATGTCACCTGATGCTGTCTGCACCTGTTCCACAATGCTGGGTGCCACTGATGGACTGCTTCTACTGAAATGATGTCACCTGATGCTGTCTGCACCTGTTCCACAATGCTGGGTGCCACTGATGGACTGCTTCTACTGAAATGATGTCACCTGATGCTGTCTGCACCTACTCCACAATGCTGGGTGCCACTGATGGACTGCTTCTACTGAAATGATGTCACCTGATGGTGTCTGCACCTACTCGACATTGCTGGGTGCCACTGATGGACTGCTTCTACTGAGATGATGTCACTTGTTGCTGTAGCACCTATTCAACATTGCTGGGTGCTACTGATGGAACTGTCAACTACTTGTTTCTTGAACTATGGAAAGGATTTATGTGAATATTTGTATAAACTGATTTTTTTGTGTATTACTGTTTGTGAAAAGTTATGAGACTCTTACCTGTACATATTCGTCATTGCTGACGCTATTGATTGAACTGTTTAACCACATAATACTTGTATAAACTATTATGTAAAGTCATATGTATGAAAGAATTTGTATTCCTTACTGTATTTTATATATTAGGCTATTGAAAGGTCAGTGCAAAGCCAAAATTTTATCTAGTTATATGATATTTACGTATTAATATTATCTTTTATTTTTGTCTGTATTTTTTTTGACGAATTTGGTGGTATTTTCACCACCAATGCTGGCAAAAATACCATCAAATTCTAGCCCGTGGAGGAGGGGCATATGAAAGGTGGCTACACTGAGCCACAGCGCCAGAGAGTATTGTTCCGCCGCCTCCACTGGCAGTGATTATTGAGAGGTAGCGGCAGGCAGTTCTTGCCGAGAAGTTGTGGTGGACACTGCTTGTCGTGAAGTCGGAGTGGATATGTGGTATTAGGGAGTGTTTGTTCCATGTTTTATGCAGTTATTTGATGGGAGAGATAGCAGATGTTATTCTAATGGAGATATTGTAATGATCAGAGTGCATTTCGTCAATATATATGAAGGTAATAAAACGCTATATTCTTTTATTATTTGTGTGTCTCAAATAATGCATCATTACAGGTTCAGTCAACAAAGCATCTGGCTTGTGTTCTTGTATTAGAGTGTAATTTTGGTTTTCTTGCACAATTATAGTATTTCTAATTTTCTTTTATCACGTCAATATAATTGGTATTTAAAAATTCTTGTCTTGTTGAAGAAGAACCGTGCCAGATGTGTACGTTGAGTCATACTACCACATACAGAACAGCTACACTTGTGCTTGTTGTGGCGTTGGTTTTATAGTTGCTGGGGACTTAATTAATTAATTGTGTTAATGAAAATTTTCATTTCATTCTTTGTTGTTGTTCTATGCAGTCAGATTGCGTACTAATACTAGTCAGGGCCAGCCGTTTACGAAACAGCGTAATCGGACTTACAGCTACTAAAAAAAATATCTGCAGTATTATTTTAATTAAGCCCCCAAGCAACAGAAAATGTTCGACTGCTGCCCTGGCCAGCACATTCTCCATATCTCTCACTAATTGAAAACGTCTGGTCAATGGTGACCGAGCAACTGGCTCGTAACAATACGCGAGTCACTACTCTTGATGAAGTGTGGTGTCGTGTTGAAGCTGCATGGGCAGCTGTACCTGTACACGCCATCCAAGCTCTGTTTGACTCAATGCCCAGGCGTATCAAGGCCGTTATTACGGCCAGAGGTGATTGTTCTGGGTACTGATTTCTCAGGATCTATGCACCAAAATTTCGTGAAAATGTAATCACATGTCAGTTCTAGCATAATATATTTGCCCAATGAATATCATCTGCATTTCTTCTTGATGTAGCAATTTTAATGGTCAGTAGTGTAATTCCCTCAGCATCACCTGATTTAATTAGACGACACTCCATTAGCGTTGTTTTGATATTGTTGATGGTCATCTTATATCCCCCCTTTCAAGACACCTGTCCATTCCGTTCAGCTGCTCCTCTACGTCCTTTGCTGTCTCTAACACAGTAACAGTGTCACCGGTAAATCTCAAACTTTTGATTTCTTCTCCTTAAACTTTAATTCCTACTCTAGATTCCTCTTTTGTTTCCTGCTGAACCTACAGCTTGAATAAAATGTGCAGTGGGCTACAATCCTGTCTCACTCTGTTTCATGCCCTTGGCTCTTATCGCTGCTGTCTGGCTTCTCTTCAAGTTGTAGCCGCGCGGAGTGGCCGCGGGGTTAGAGGCGTCATGTCACTGACTGCGCGGTCCCTTCCGCCGGAGGTTCGAGTCCTCCCTCGGGCATGGGTATGTGTGTTGTTCTTAGTATCAGTTAGTTTAATTTAGTTTCAATAGCGTGTAAGTCTAGGGACCGATGACCTCAGCAGTGTGGTCCCTTAGAAATTCACATACACAACATTTTGCAAGTTGTAAATACCCTTTCACCCCTACTACCCTCAGAATTTCAAAGAGAGTCTTCCAGTCAACAATGTTAAAAGGTTTCTCTGCGTCTACAAATACAATAAACGTAGGTATGCCTTTCCTTGCCCTATCTTCTGAGTCTAAGATAACTTGTAGGGTCAGTATTGCCCCATGCGTACCTACATTTCTCCAGAATCTTCCACGAGGTAGGTTTCTGACAATTTTTCCTTACTTCTGTACAGAATTAGTTTAGTATTTTGCAACCATGACTTATTAAACTGAAGGTTCGCTAATATTTGCACCTGCCAGCGTCTGCTTTCTTTAGAAATTGAATTATTATTTCTTCTTGACGTCTGGCGGTATTTCGACCGTCTCATACATCTTTCTCACCAGACGGTAATGTTGTCAAAAATGGTTCAAATGGCTCTGAGCACTATGGGACTTAACATCTGTGGTCATCAGTCCCCTAGAACTTAGAACTACTTAAACCTAACTAACCTAAGGACATCACACACATCCATGCCCGAGGCAGGATTCGAACCTGCGACCGTAGCGGTCACGCGGTTCCAGACTGAAGCGCCTAGAACCGCACGGCCACACCGACCGGCTGGAAATGTTTTATCAAGGCTGGTTCTCCCAAGGCTATCAGTATTTTCTGACGAAATGTTTACTCCCGGAGCCTTGTTTAGAAACTCATTATTTTGTCGATAACACTCATCTGGTACGTGTCGTGACCCCTCGACGTAATTTGTCGCAGCCGTAGGCCAACAGTCATTCCTCGTGCTTTTTGAAAATGACTGACAAGTCATAACTAGTGTAATGAAAGAAGTATTTCGTGAGAGTATTTGACTGTAATAAACTTTATTGCACCCAAGTTTTGCTGGTGTCTCTTGCGCGAACGTGAGCGAGAGTGGCGTTTGGAACTGCATGTAGCGTGCTATTTCGTCGGCTCTGGTGCCGCCGTAAAGCGCGAAGATGGCCAATCTGGGGCCCCGGAGAGGCATACGCGGGGGCCGTGGGACTGCGGCTTGGACGCATAACGCCCATAAAGCACCTCCCGCTGCGCCACGCCTTCTGCGTATTGTCGCGTTTAGTGTCTTTCGCGATGGCTCTTTCCTTCCCTCTCGGGGCAAAAACGTCACGGCAAGCGCCGGGTGCAACGGCGACTTCTCCGGGCTCAAATAAACAGCCCCGGAACGGCGTGGAAGCGATTACGTTTCAAGCCTCTGCGGAATTCCGCGAATACCTCGGCTAGAAATGAAAAAAATCTGAAAAATGGAGCTCTATCTGCAGCAAATACACGTCTATGCCCAGAGCG
The DNA here is from genome assembly GCF_023864275.1 of Schistocerca cancellata. Taxonomy (NCBI): domain Eukaryota; kingdom Metazoa; phylum Arthropoda; class Insecta; order Orthoptera; family Acrididae; genus Schistocerca; species Schistocerca cancellata. Next base: position 1,070,863,687 of record NC_064626.1, read on the forward strand.
AAGGAATAACACAACTGTAAACGGAAACGTTGTAAAAATAGTGTGCTGATTATCGGTTAGATTTATTTTGACGAGAGACTAATAGTGCTTTCACAAACCCATCGCGCAGACTGTTACACTTGTATATACACGATTTCCCCAAGGTATTTTCCCAGAAATGCAATGAAATGTTATTGGTAAACCCGTATATATTAAACCAGTTGTGGAAGGTGGAGGTATGGAGGTTTCATTATAACAAATTTAATCTAAATCTTTGAAACTCAAAATCTACTGATGAAAAGCTGGCATCATTACAGAAGCAAGACTTAGGGTCAGACACAACATTCATTCTCAAAGGATCTTTACACTAAGAGTATCATCCATCAAAAAGATTCAGAAATTCTTCAGGTTTTCCGATGGATGCCATAAACATCAGCTACAAGTTCATGCGCCTCTCAGTGGAAATACGTGGCAGCGAGGTTACAGTTCCTTGGTTAACTTGGTAATTCCTTCGGAGAATTTTGTTAAGTAACGCGTAACCATAGTTGACGCAGTAAGGAATTTTGGTGTTACTATCACTGAAGTGACAAAAGCATCGTTGACTGGACTGAAACGCCAGCAAGGTGATACCAAACCCAAGGAAAGTTTTCCATGAAAGGAAAGATCATGGGCCTCATAGCGATTTGGCGACATTTGAGGGGATTGTGTATCAGTTCCACTGCATATTTAAAGAATATTCTGAATAAAAAATGAAAATATTCTGCGAATTGAATTTGAGGTAACTATCAGTATCGGAATCAATCATTTGTATCTAATGAAACAAGAGCATTTTTTTCCGGGTTTGACTTGAGTGACGAGTGCCTTATGGCGAATCCTTTTGCAGTGGTATGAAGATTTTGTACAACGCTTACTTGCAGTTAGTAAACTGGAAGTCGTAAATGATCTGGGTGATAAAAGTAAGCCTATGGAGCAGTATAACAAGAAGATGCAGTAGTGCTTCATGTTTACCTGACTCTTGTCATAAGTTTCCTGAGCATAAAAACAGACTGTTTTAATCAAAGAAAAATTATTTTTAAAAGCAAATGTTACTCTCTTAACATACCTTCTTTACAGACAATGTACATAGTGGGGCCATAGATGATAGTGTTACGGTTTATTGTAAGTAGTAATTAAGTTGACAGTAAGTTATTGATTAATTAGCTACTTCTGGACAATATTTTCGAAGTAAAAATAAATGAACTGTTAATGCAATTTATCGTTTTTTTTCAGCTCCAGATGCAGAGGTACCCCTTTTCGATTGCTACTGAGTCCAAATTGCAAAAAATTCATTTCCTCGTACAATAGGTACAAAATGGTTCAAATGGCTCTGAGCACTATGGGACTTAACTACTGAGGTCATCAGTCCCCTAGAACTTAGAACTACTTAAACATAACTAACCTAAGGACATCACATACATCCATGCCCGAGGCAGGATTCGAACCTGCGACCGTAGCGGTCACGCGGTTCCAAACTGACGCGCTTAGAACCGCACGGCCACACCGGCCGGCACAATAGGTACAACATAGGGTACTACTAAGAAAAGCACTATGGCGTTATGGTGATGTCACGCGTTTTTTCACCAACAATTGTTTCGATGAGACCGCCCAGAGAGTAGAGGCAAAGAGTGAAAACACTAGTTGACATCGCAGAGAAATATGCAAAGGTTTTCAAATACCGCCACCAGTCACAAAAATTTATTGACGGCAAAATTATTTATTTTGTGACGTGTTTCGAGGTGATATTTTATCATCAGGCTAAACTGGCATTACAAAACCATTTAACACATATTTATACAGATATTAAAGCTTCCTTATATGACTACTGTGATCATCCTGTGGAGAGTAGTAAGAGGCGATGTCACTTTCCGTATTGGTCTTCTCTTCACATGAAAATTTTGCAAAACAGTCACTCACTTTGTTCTTATGGCGTGGCAGTTTTCTTGTGATGCGCTGAGGCATTGCGAATTCTCTGCCTCTTTTTGACTTCTTCACCATTGAAATATATATATACACTCCTGGAAATGGAAAAAAGAACACATTGACACCGGTGTGTCAGACCCACCATACTTGCTCCGGACACTGCGAGAGGGCTGTACAAGCAATGATCACACGCACGGCACAGCGGACACACCAGGAACCGCGGTGTTGGCCGTCGAATGGCGCTAGCTGCGCAGCATTTGTGCACCGCCGCCGTCAATGTCAGCCAGTTTGCCGTGGCATACGGAGCTCCATCGCAGTCTTTAACACTGGTAGCATGCCGCGACAGCGTGGACGTGAACCGTATGTGCAGTTGACGGACTTTGAGCGAGGGCGTATAGTGGGCATGCGGGAGGCCGGGTGGACGTACCGCCGAATTGCTCAACACGTGGGGCGTGAGGTCTCCACAGTACATCGATGTTGTCGCCAGTGGTCGGCGGAAGGTGCACGTGCCCGTCGACCTGGGACCGGACCGCAGCGACGCACGGATGCACGCCAAGACCGTAGGATCCTACGCAGTTCCGTAGGGGACCGCACCGCCACTTCCCAGCAAATTAGGGACACTGTTTATCCTGGGGTATCGGCGAGGACCATTCGCAACCGTCTCCATGAAGCTGGGCTACGGTCCCGCACACCGTTAGGCCGTCTTCCGCTCACGCCCCAACATCGTGCAGCCCGCCTCCAGTGGTGTCGCGACAGGCGTGAATGGAGGGACGAATGGAGACGTGTCGTCTTCAGCGATGAGAGTCGCTTCTGCCTTGGTGCCAATGATGGTCGTATGCGTGTTTGGCGCCGTGCAGGTGAGCGCCACAATCAGGACTGCATACGACCGAGGCACACAGGGCCAACACCCGGCATCATGGTGTGGGGAGCGATCTCCTACACTGGCCGTACACCACTGGTGATCGTCGAGGGGACACTGAATAGTGCACCGTACATCCAAACCGTCATCGAACCCATCGTTCTACCATTCCTAGACCGGCAAGGGAACTTGCTGTTCCAACAGGACAAAGCACGTCCGCATGTATCCCGTGCCACCCAACGTGCTCTAGAAGGTGTAAGTCAACTACCCTGGCCAGCAAGATCTCCGGATCTGTCCCCCATTGAGCATGTTTGGGACTGGATGAAGCGTCGTCTCACGCGGTCTGCACGTCCAGCACGAACGCTGGTCCAACTGAGGCGCCAGGTGGAAATGGCATGGCAAGCCGTTCCACAGGACTACATCCAGCATCTCTACGATCGTCTCCATTGCTGCGAAAGGTGGATATACACTGTACTAGTGCCGACGTTGTGCATGCTCTGTTGCCTGTGTCTATGTGCCTGTGGTTCTGTCAGTGTGATCATGTGATGTATCTGACCCCAGGAATGTGTCAATAAAGTTTCCCCTTCCTGGGACAATGAATTCACGGTGTTCTTATTTCAATTTCCAGGAGTGTATATATATATATATATATATATATATATATATATATATATATATATATATATATATATATAATCGCAGAAAAACTCTTCAGATCACATACGCTGTCCATCCATCAGTAACGCGTGCAGAGAGTGGACAAGATTTGAAGAGTTCCTCTGCCGTGTGTCTGTGTCTGTGTATGGGTTGAAGGTCATCACCGCGAAGATGCTGCTGACGGAAGGCATTACGGCTGTTGCCTGTATCTGCAGTACTGTCATGCAATGTAGGGTACAGTGATCATCCTTATGGTACTTGTGCCAAGAGCCTATGAACCAACCCCAGACCCCTATAAATGTATTCTGTAGATTAATATGCACCAACGCAACAAAATGTTGACTGAAACATCACCTCAGAAGGACATTTCGAGTCTCTAGTGGGCCACCCGATGACGTATCGATTCTTTCACGTCGTCAAGGAGGCTGCTTCTTGCTTTCAGTAACCATAAATATTGTGAGATTCTCGTCCTCCTCTCTTCCTGCATTAATTAAATCTTCCGCAACGTGAATTTACACTGCTTCCTACAACACCAAGTCCAAGATTGAGGAAGACGACGCTGGAATTTCGACATTTTCCTGGAGGACAGAGTGGTCGGCGACGGTGGAATGCTCTGCCACTTCCGATTTATTAGATTTAAGTAATAGATATTGCAATTTCAGCATGGACAAAGCATGGATCCGGGGCTTCCTTCGATCAGCTCGCAAAGACCTCGCTACATTACAGTTCCTGTTGAGGCATAGATACGTATCTCAGCACGGAACGTTCGTGTGACCACAGATTTAGATCATAAAAAGCTCATTGTGGCCGAACAACATGTCTATCCATAATGTATTCTGTGGCCGCAAGCGCAGCGACGTAGTTTTCATGTTTACATTATTGAATGTACGGGAGGTGGACAAAAATTCGGAAAGACCGCGCGGAAAGCATGACTGAACTGTAGCGGGACTTTGAATTTCGCCGCGCTGCACTCGTTCCCTCAGACATGAATTGTGCCGTCGCAGCGGTATGAGCGCTCGACGGCAGAGAAAATACTAAAATTGTAACTCTTTTTTTGTTTTTCTATCCGTTTCGATTGTCTCTTGATAGCCGAAGGTTAAGGCAGACGTGATCTGATGCTGACGTAAAAAACTTAATAGCTAGTCTTGATCTGATTTTAATGTGTAAACATATTGAGGAAGTTATGAAATTTGGAGGAGGGAAGCAACGAAAAATAAATTGCATTTAATATCAAGACGGTTTTGTGTACATTAGAAATTCCTGGACAATGAAACTTATTGCAAGATTTCGGTGCAAACTTTTCACGCAGAAATGAAGGAGATTTTGGAAGACCTGGACGCCGCTCGAAAGAAGACAAGTTAACCTGGTAAAGGACGATCTCTCATCTACGCCACTTCCCCCTGTCAGTTACATTTTGTTATTCGCTGTTCTTTTCAAAAATTTTTGTAGTGGAAATTGGTTTAACTTTTGCTCAAAAACGCCACAAGGACCACCCCAACAATAGCTTTACCGAATAACGAAGTTTGATAGCTTTTCTGTAATACAAAGTCCGACTTGCTTTTCATTCTTTCCCTTTTTCACGGTCTCTCTCTCTCTCTCTCTTTTTTACTAACCACTACAGAACGTAAATGGAGATGATAGCCAAGGATGCAGGTTTGCACTGATGTACACACATAAAAAAAAGTTTTCATCACCTCGGTTCCGAGTGTTCCGGAACCTGTACAGAAAATTGGAACAGAGATCAATATAAACATCATTTCCGCCCTTTTTATTGCTCATGAAAAGCACACATTGCATGTTGTACCACCAAACATCGAGATCTTCAGAGGTGGTGGTCCAGATTTCTGTACACACCGGTACCTCTGATTCCCAGTAGCACGTCCTCTTGCATTGATGCATGTCTGTATTCGTCGTGGCATACTATCCACAAGTTCATCAAGGCACTGTTGGTCCAGATTGTCCCACTCCTCATCAGCAATTCGGCGTAGATCCCTCAGAGTTCAAAAATGGCTCTGAGCACTATGGGACTTAACTTCTGATGTCATCAGTCCCCTAGAAATTAGAACTAATTAAACCTAACTAACCTAAGGACACCACACACATCCATGCCGGAGGCAGGATTCTAACCTGCGACCGTAGCGATCGCGCGGTTCCAGATTGTAGCGCCTAGAACCGCTCGGCCACCTCGGCCGGCTCCCTCAGAGTGGTTGACGGGTTACATCGTCAATAAACAGCCCTTTCAAATCCATCCCAAGCATGTTCGATAGGGTTCATGTCTGGAGACCATGCTGGCCACTCTAGTCGAGCCTTCACGGCCCGTTTCATGACCACCAATGGCATACGTCGTCCCCACATAATGCCAACCCAAAACAGCAGGGAACCCCCACCTTGCTGCACTCCATGGACAGTGTGTCTAAGGTTTCAACCTGACAGGGTTGCCTCCAAATACGTCTCCGACGCTTGTCTGGTTGAAGGTATACGCGACACCCGTCGGTGAAGAGAACGTGATGCCAATCCTGAGCGGTCCATTCGGCATGTTGTTGGGCCCATCTGTACCGCGTTACATGTTTCCTGGTTGAAAAGATGGACCTCGCCATGGACGTCGGGAATGAAGTTGCGCATCATGCAGCCTATTGCACACAGTTTGAGTCGTAACATGACGTTCTGTCGCTGCACGAAAAGCATTATTCAACATGGTGGCGTTGCTGTCAGGCCGGCCGAAGTGGCCGAGCGGTTCTCGGCGCTACAGTCTGGAACCTCGCGACTGCTACGGTCGCAGGTTCAAATCCTGCCTCGGGCATGGATGTGTGTGATGTCCTTAGGTTAGTTAGGTTTAAGTAGTTCTAAGTCTAGGGGACTGATGACCTCAGATGTTAAGTCCCATAGTGCTCAGAGCCATTTTTGTTGCTGTCAGGGTTCCTCCGAGCCATCATCCGTAGGTAGCGGACATCCACTACAGTAGCAGCCCTTGGGCTGCCTGAGCGAGGCATGTCATCGACAGTTTCTGTCTCTCTGTGGCTCCTCCATGTCCGAACAACATCGCTTTGGTCACTCCGAGACGCCTGGACACTTCCCTTGCTGAGAGCCCTTCCTGTCACAAAGTAACAATACGGTCGCGATCGAAAGACGGTATTGACCGTCTAGGCATGGTTGAACTACAGACAACACGAGCCATGTACCTCCTTCCTGGTGGATTGACTGGAACTGATTGGATGTCGGACCTCCGCCGTCTAATAGGCGCTGCTCACGCATAATTGTTTACATCCTTGGGCGGGTTTAGTGACATCTCTGAACGGTCAAAGGGACTGTGTCTGTGATACACTATCCACAGTCTACGTCTGTCTTCAGGAATTCTGGGAACCGGGCTGATGAAAAACTTTTTTTATGTGTGTATTTGACCACTAACGGCACCTGTACAATGTCCTGAATATATTGCAAGTGTCAGTCGTGGGCAGTTGTTGTGAGTACATTGTGTCGGAGCTAAGTTAATTCGAACGAGGACAAGTTTTTGGTGCTCATATGGTGGGTGCTTCCGGAACCAAGGTAACTGAAGGGTTTGGTGTTTCAAGGGGTATTGTATAGAAGATTTATATCGTATACCGGGAAAGCGGAAAAATGTCTTCCATTGAGTCACAACCGTTGACGGACGTCTGTGTTGAGTGATCGTGAAAGACGTTCATTGAAGAGGATTGTGAGGAAAAATGAGAGGACGACAGGTGCAAAAGTCACAGCAGAACTGAATGTCGCGCTCGCCAACGCTGTTACCACCAAAACAACAGGAAGGGAGTTTAGAAAGCAGGGAATTGCAAGGCGAGTTGAAATTCCAGAACCACCAGTCAGTGATGCAAAAGCCTGTAACAGTAAAACGTTGTGCCGAAGCCGTAAAGCCTAGACTATGGAGCAATGGAAGAAATTCATTTAGTCGGTTGAGTTTTGCTGCACACTGTTTCCAAGTTCTGGACGAGTTTACGACCCAATAGTAAAACATGGCGGGAGGTTCGGTAATAATTTGAGTAGCCATATCGAGGTGTTCCATAGGTCGCACAGGTACTCTAAGATCGCTATTCTGCCAAGCATTATTTGATCATTTTGGCTGATCAGACCTATCCCATAGTACAATGTTTGGTCCCCAGTAGTAATGCTGTTTTCAAAGATTAAAGAGTCCCAGTTCACATACCTCACGACTGTATTGTGAACCATAGACGCCAACTCTCAATATTATTGAGACTTTTGAAATCTGCTTTGGAGAGAAGGGTACGCGGTCACTATACATCTCCAGTGTCGTTATCTGAACTTGTCACTATTTTTCAGGAAGAACGGTATAAGATTCTCTTTAAAACCGTACAGGACCTGTATCTATCTATTCCGAGACGAATGGAGACTGTTTTGAATGTCACACTGTACTGGGTATGGTAATGTGTTTTCAGCGTTTGCATATTTTTGCCCAACCTCTCGCAAGTGCTGTAGCTTCAGTCTGTCAGCTAACTCAGAATATAGTGGAAAAGTATACGACTGAAACATTAATTGAAGACAAAGGCCGGCCGGGGTGGCCTAGCGGTTCTAGGCGCTACAGTCCGGAACCGCGCGACCGCTACAGTCGCAGCTTCGAATCCTGCCTCGGGCATGGATGTGTGTGATGTCCTTAGGTTAGTTAGGTTTAAGTAGTTCTAAGTTCTAGGGGACTGATGACCACAGAAGTTAAGTACCATAGTGTTCAGAGCCATTTGAACCATTTTTTGAAGACAAAGATTCTGCGGCCATACGCCCGAAATCTAATAGGTGAATGCATTTGTAACTGTCTGAGGATGCACCGGGTAACAAATTAAGAACGGAGAGCTGCAGTCTCTGGCTGCAACAATGAATCTAACCCAGCTGGGCATCGAATGCACTTGGATGACAGACAGATACGTCGGTGTATGTCGCTTCGGCTCAACGACAGGGTTGATCAAGCATAGTTCCCGGCGTGGCGTGCCAGTCTCTCAGCAAACCATGACCAGATATCTTCAATGGGTGACAGTTCCAGAGAACGTTCTGGTCGTGGAAGCAGTCGACCGCCATCTGTAACGTGGTAGCGCATCCGATGTGTAGTTTGCTTTATATTCTTGAAAGATGTTTTGCGGAGGTGTCGGAGATAGCGGACAGCCACCGCCGTTAACAAGTCACGAATGTATCACCTGCTGTCTAAATTACCGACTATGGGAACAGAGGTGACCACGTTGTGTACCCAATGACATGTCAAATCACCTAGCCACGTGCTGGGACCTGAGCCCTTATGACGACGATGAATGGAATCTGCTAATGTTCGTTCACCTTGTAGCCACAAATACACCCATCGTGGTGCTGTAGACCGAACTCGTGTCAGTTTGAAGAGTCGACGTGGTGCCACTTCTGTGTCCAGCGTCATCTTTGGGTGTACCACTGCCGTCACATCTGTCTACTGGAATGTCAGGGCAAGCTGCAACAAGGATCGCCGTGCTATCAACCTGCGCCGTTGCAGATATCATCGCACTGTCTACGCGTACACCGAAGAGACATAAGTCGTGGAATAGCGATAATCAATATACAGGTATAAAAGGGCGATGCACTGGTGGAGCTGTCATTTCTACTCAAGCGATTCATGTAAAAACTTTTCCGACCTGATTACGGCAGCACGACGGGAATTAATAGACTTTGAACGCGGAATGATAGTTAGAGCTAGACAAATGGGACAATCCTTTTCGAAAATCGTTGGGGAATTCAATATTCCGAGATTTACAGTGTCAAGAGTAATCCGAGGATACCACATTTCAAGTATTATCTCTCACCACGGGCACCGCAGTGGTTGACAGCCTTCACTTAACGACCGAGAGCAGCGGCGTTTGCGTAGAGTAGTCAGTGTTAATAGACAAGCAACAATGTGTGAGAAGATAGTAGATGTTCTCGAAAGAACAGCTTAGAATAAATGGTAATTAATTGAAACCCTCAGCTGCCGACATCTGTGTCCTCGGTGGCTCAGATGGATAGAGCGTCTGCCATGTAAGCAGGAGATCCCGGGTTCGAGTCCCGGTCGGGGCACATATTTTCAGCTGTCCCCATCGATGTATATCAACAAGAGAAACCCACTTGCAATGTCGGGAATATACCGTATACCTTGCACATGCGGAAAAGTTTATGTCGGAATGACTGGACGATCCATTAACACCAGGATCAAAGAGCATAAGGGACATTGCAGGTTGGGGCAGGTGGAGAAATCGGCCGTGGCAGACCACGCACTGAATGAGACCGACACGTAATAAAATTCGCCGACACGGAAGTTCTGGCTGTAGAGAAGCACTATCACACGCGCTTGTTCAGAGAAGCTGTAGAAATCCAAAAACACGCGGTTTCAACAAGAAAGAGGAAAGCCTTAAGGTAAACGGATCCTGGCTTCCCGTACTGCAGCGAACGACCATCGCAGGTAGCAAGAGGAGAACCGCACCGGAAATGACCGCGGAGAAGCCCTCGGACGTTGGCGCGCCAGGTACATACAGTCTGCGGCCGCGAGCTCGCCTCCAGTTCACCACCGGCAATGGAGGGTGAAGCTTTGACAATGCCAGCCACTCGTGCTGGCGAAACGTCAGAAAAATCATTAGATGAACGTCGGCCGAAGAACCCGAGACAGAAGCCAATAGGCAGTTTGTCAACAAGTGGCCACGAAAGCCTTAACAATTTTGTATATCAACAACACCTATCGGCAGCTGAGGGTTTCAATTAATTGTCAACAATGTGTGAAATAACCGCAGAAATCAATGTGAGTCGTACGACGAACGTATCCGTTAGCACAATACGTGGAAATATGGCGTTAATGGGCTGTGACAGCAGACGACCGACGCGAGTGCCTCTGTAGACAGCACGCCATCGCCTGGAGCGCCTCTTCTGGGCTCGCGACCGTATCGGTTAGGCACTAGACGACTGGAAAACGTGGCCCAGTCAGGCGAGTGCCGATTTCAGTTGGCAAGAGATGATGGTAGGAATCGAGTGTAGCGCAGACACCATGAAGCCCTGGAACCAAGTTGTCAACCAGGCACTGTGTACGCTCGTGGTGGCCCCATAATTGTGTAGGCCGTATTTGCACAGCATGGACTGAGTGTTCTGCTCCAACGGAACCGATCATTGACTGAAAATGTTTATGTTCGGCTACCTGAACTCCAGTTGTAGCCATTCATGGACACAATGTTCCAAGACAACTGTGGAATTTTTATGGATGACAATGCGTCATGTCACAGGGTCACAATTGTTCGTGATTGGTTTGGAGAACATTGTGGACAATTTGAGCGAATTATTTGGCCACCCAGATGGTGCCAGAAGAATCCCATCGAACATTTATCGGATCAATCGAGAGGTCAATTGGTGCACAAAATAATGCAGTCGCAAGAATTTCGGAGCTATCGACGGATATAGAGGCAGCACAGCTCAGTATTTCTGCAGGGGATTCCCAACAACTTGTTGAGTCCCAAGTTGCTGCACTGTGACGGGAAAAACGATGTCTGACGCGATTTTAGGGGCTATCCCATGAGTTTTATCACCTCGGTGAATACTTGTCTTGCTGAAAACAAGCATCTTTCTTTATTCACGGTATGTGACAATGTGTCTAGACTAGTCGCGTGACCCTGGACTCGCATTCGGGAGGACGATGGTTCAATCCCGCGTCCGGCCATCCTGATTTAGGTTTTCCGTGATTTCCCTAAATCGATCCAGGCAAATGCCGGGATGGTACCTTTGAAAGGTCACGGCCGACATCCTTCCCTAATCCCATGAGAACGATGACCTCGCTGTTTGGTCTCTTCCCCCCAAACAAACAACAAAAAACAACAACTAGTCGCGTGGGTCCGTTAAGATGCTGCACGGCGTTAAGTATGGCCCTCCCGAACCCCTCCATTTTGTATTTGTAGGACAGTCCCAGGTAAACAGAGCAGCAGTGTCACGGAATGATTAACAACACTCTCTTGAGAGGCCACTATCCTGTCCCTGTGGAATTCCGACACATGCTCTTAGGCGTTTCTCCTTGCTACATAGCATGATCTTCTTACAAAGAAACAACATTCAAATGATATTTCTGAACAGACTCCTCCGGCGTAACCTTGTCTTATTACAGATGGCTGACGACATTGCTACTACCTACACTACTGGCCATTAAAATTGCTACACCAAGAAGAAATACAGATGATAAACGGGTATTCATTGGACAAATATATTATACTAGAACTGACATGTGATTACATTTTCACGAAATTTAGCTGCATAGGTCCAGAGAAATCGGTACCCAGAACAACCACCTCCGGTCGTAATAACGGCCTGGTTACGTCTGGGCATTGAGTCAAACAGAGCTTGGGTGGCGTGTACAAGTACAGCTGCCCATGCAGCTTCAACACGATACCACAGTTCATCAAGAGTAGTGACTGGCATATTGTGACGAGTCAGTTGCTCTGCCACCATTGACCAGACGTTTTCAGTTGGTGAGAGATCTGGAGAATGTGCTGGCCAGGGCAGCAGTCGAACATTTTCTGGATCCAGAAAGGCCCGTACAGGACCTCCAACATGCGATCGTGCATTATCCTGCTGAAATGTAGGGTTTCGCAGGAATCGAATGAAGGGTAGAGCCACGGGTCATAACACATCTGAAATGTAACGTCCACTGTTCAAAGAGCCGTCAATGTGAACAAGAGGTGACCGAGACGTGTAACCAATGGCACCTCATACCATTACGCCGGGTGATACGCCAGTATGGCGATGACGAATACACGCTTCCAATGTGCGTTCACCGCGATGTCGCGAAACACAGATGAGACCATCATGATGCTGTAAACAGAACCTGGATTCATCCGAAAAAATGACGTTTTGCCGTTCGTGCACCCAGGTTCGTCGTTGAGTACACCATCGCAGGCGCTGCTGTCTGTGATGCAGCGTCAATGGTAACCGGAGCCATGATATCCGACTGATAGTCCATGCTGCGGCAAACGTCGTCGAACTGTTCGTGCAGATGGTTGTTGTCTAGCAAACGTCCCCATCTGTTGACTCAGGGATCGAGACGTGGCTGCACGATCCGTTACAGCCATGCGGATAAGATGCCTGTCATCTCAACTGCTAGTGATACGAGGCCGTTGCGATCAAGCACGGCGTTCTGTGTTACCCTCCTGAACCCACCGATTCCATATTCTACTAACAGTCATTGGATCTCGACGAACGCGAGCAGAAATGTCGCGATACGATAAACCGCCATCGCGATAGGCTACAATCCGACCTTTATCAAAGTCGGAAACGTGATGTTACGCATTTCTCCTCCTTACACGAGGTATCACAGCAACATTTCACCAGGCAACGCCAGTCAACTACTGTTTGTGTATGAGAAATCGGTTCGAAACTTTCCTCATGTCAGCACGTTGTAGGTGTCTCCAGCGGCGCCAACCTTGTGTGAATGCCCTGAAAATCTTGTCATTTGCATATCACAGCATCTTCTTCCTGTCGCTTAAATTTCGCGTCGGTAGCACGTCATCTTCGTTGTGCAGCAATTTTAATGGCCAATAGTGTACTTTGAGCGATTGTGGATGATATGCTAATCGTCCAAAGCAAGCAGTGCACTTGATTCCAAGTCGACGTCTGTTGCATGTCGTCTCGTGGCGCTGCAGTTTTAATGGCCTGAAGCGTATACGAAAGTACGCGTCAGCGCCTTTTTGTAAGAAAACCTTGGGCTACTTGAGACGTCACTCTTCTTCCCAGGGCGCGCCTCCGCGCACGCAGCGGCGAGTGGAAATGCCAGTGCAAATGTTGGCCCAGGTCGTCAGAGATGTGGCATTTCTCGCAGCGCTCGCCATTGTTCGCCGGTTATCGCGCCGCCACTGAGGCAAGCACTGCCCACCCGTCCCGTTCGCGCGGCGCTCTCGTCTCGCAATTAGCCGCCGACTGCGGAATTGTCCCGCGGAGCGTGGGAGGGCCGGCTGCCGGCTGCCGGGAGGGGCCACTTGTAGGAGGCGGTAGCAGCAACTTGGCCCCGCTTTTACGAGTTTCATTTACGGCCCGCAGACGACCTCTCTCTCCAATACGTCTCCCCCTAACCGATCCCTGCCGTGGCCTCCAAAAGGCTCCGCCGTTTTCGGTACGCGCAGACTACTCAGCTCTGATTTACTCGTCCCGCTTTAGGAATCGCATTCCAATTTCCCACGCTTTTCCGCATGAAACCTGGAAGGTTACAATCCGTCTGGCTTGCCTCTTTCCATTTATACGCTAAATTCCTCTGCCCTTATAGCAATTGGCGGCAGGCATGACGCCTTGGTTTCATCAAGCTAAAATTTATTTAATGCTGGGGATTGTATTTTGTATATGTGCAGTGGTTGTCGGTCGAGGCTTGAACTTCCGTTCTAATGCGTGAGAGCCGCTCAGTTTTCACGAACTTTGAGAGCGTCAGAGGAGACCACACGGCATTCAGAGGCTTTGTTTGAGCTTACGCGTATCAAGGAGCTACCTGAGAGGGTTCATGGAACTCCCCTGTCAATGAAGCTAAGGCGGGGTTCGCCGTATTCGTCACTGTTCGGGTCTGTAGAAGGCTGACAGTGGTAGCTCAAGTGCTGGCTGCTACCTAATAATTGTCTTGGAATGTCTGGGCCTACGCGGCGGGAGGAGAAGCCTTGCGGAGTCCCCGTCACATTGGTCAGGCTTCTGGAAATTCAGGACTATGTAAACAACGCTCTGATTCGCCCATCGACTACTGACCTCAAACGGCAAATTCTAGAGCAAACAGGCGAGGAAGATATGGTCTGACTGGCCCGCGTCTGGAGACATTCCATGATTTGACTTTATTAAAAGTGGCCGGCCGCTGTGGCCAAGCAGTTCTAGGCGCTTCTGTCCGGAACCGCGTGACCGCTACGATCGCAGGTTCGAATCCTGCCTTGGGCATGGATGTGTGTGATGTCCTTAGGTTGGTTAGGTTTAACTAGTTCTAAGTTCTAGGGGACTGATGACCTCAGATGTTAAGTCCCATAGTGCTCAGAGCCATTTGAACCATATTAAAAATGGCTGTTTTACGCTATTGGCGGAAAACAGTAACAATTTTTCTTTTTGGCGGCTGCGGCCGGAACGGCGCAAGAAGTAGAATCGGGAGCAGTGACACGTGAAAATAGACACTCTTTGTTTGGTAGTGGAAGGTGAAAGGTCGCTGGTTTCAGACGTCGAGGGCTCTGAGTTCAGACCGTGGATGGGACTTCACGCTGTCTGAGTCCTGACGAGCGGGATTCTGGTTCTTCACATGCGATCACCTACGGCCGACTTAGCACCAGAGCAGACTGCTGAGAGTATGCTTCAGCATCGGCGATAGGTGGGCGTTGATGTCTGCAAACGGCACGTACCGGTGCCAAACACCGCTAATCCTGGTTCCAGTGATAATGTCGTTTTCATTTATTATTCGGTTAACCACTGGAGGAACTAAATCATTTGGTGGGCTGCATTCGTATTGGTGATTGAATATGCAGCTTGGGTGTGGTAGTCCTCTCATCCCCCCCTTCCCCAGCCTCCCATCCACAGTTGCCTCATACCTTTATTGCAATCATATTTTCTAGCAGTCGTGACTCGGAGTCTTATGCCATGTTATTGCTTTTAAAAATAAACATCAGTTTATTTTTGTTTGTATTTAATTTGAAGTAACTTATAGTTTCCTTCAGTTCATTGTTATAATTATTTGTCGATTTAGTAAAAATAGTCATTCAGTAGCATTTTATAGCGATTCCCCAACTTAGGATTCCAACTTAGGGCCATTTTTGAGATGGTGATTCCGTGGCGTAGTTAAAATTTTACATCGGGTCCTAAGGGGTGTGTGATGGAGTCTGGGCAGTTCCAACATTTCGGTACGATTTCACAACACACCATGGCGTTTTGCAAACCCCGAATAAAACTTCCTGGCAGATGAAAACTGTGTACCGGACCGATACTCGAACTCGGGACCTTTGCCTTTCGCGGGCAAGTCCTCTACCATCTGAGCTACCCGAGCACGACTCAGGGCCCGTCCTCACAGCTTTCACTTCTGCCAGTACCTCGTCTCCTATCTTCCAAAGGTGAGAACAGGGCGTGAGGCCTGATTGAGTTGCTCTGTTGGTAGAGTACTTGCCCGCGAAAGGCAAAGGTCCCGAGTTCGAGTCTCGGTCCGGCACACAGTTTTAATCTGCCAAGAAGTTTCATACCAGCACACACTCCGCTGCAAAGTGGAAATCTCATTCTCGAAACCCCGAATACTTTTTCGCTGAGCATGAAGACTGATTACTTCCACGCTGAAAACCGAACTATACAGTCACTATAGGCGCGAAAATTGGCGTCAATGAGGTGGGATTTCGACAAACATGAGACATGGTTATTTTTGTAATACGTGTTTTAGGACGTGGCTAAAGCATGTTTCTGTGCATAACGTTTCTTCTTTTAATCTGGAGACACCCTTAGAGGCTACAAAGACGTAGGTAGTTGATTTTCAAACTAAAACAGGCACAGAAAACCGGATGGTTTGTACGTAATCGCGCAATGGTCGGCTCGTGAGTAAACCGACCATGGGCAAAGACTGCAGAGTCACACTGACGTGAGTCATTTGTTTATGTATTTACTTTATCTACCAATATTAGCCTTTAAGGCCCTCTCTTACATCCAAACAGACATCCATAGAGAGTCAACATTACAATTTGTGTAGTACAGGAACAATATATCCCTATGCTGCTTGACACAAAGCGCCCAGAAGAGGTAGTCGGATGCCCACGTAACTTCGTATGCGGCGGGTATGTAAATGATTAGAGTTGGGTTTCTCTCTGATATGTAGAACGGCCACCAGAATGCGGCGGTGTTGTTTATATTTAGAATTGTTACCAGGCCTAATAGGGCATGTAAGAGGCATGAATAGCGTCAGATGCTGAGTGGAGGACACGGAGATACCGCGTAATCGTGTGCTGTAGCTGTATCAGCACCCGACGTAGTTTCAAAGGGGCGTCATTGTGGGTCTCCATTTCACCAGTCTGTCGAATCGTGCACTATCCATATTTTTGGGGCATTCGGATGTGACAGTGACCCAATGTTGGACTCGTGGGAACGTGAGTTCCGGTCGACCACGAATGACACATCGTAAACCCTTCACACGTGTGCCTGCCATCCGAGAATGAATATGGACTCTGTGAAACACTGCTGTCGCCATGCGCAGTGGTCTACGGAATTACCGACCCATGCGTAGGCTGCAGTTAACAGAACAACATAAACGGCTGAATTTTGATTGGTGGAGTAGTTGGGAAGTATGGGCTGCTGATGACTGGTGTCGCATTGAGTTCAGTGGTGAATTGCGATTCTGCCCTACCCAAGATGACCATCGTCGGTTAGTATGGCGACGATCTCGGGAGAAGTCCCATTCTTACAATGTTATGGAGAGACTCAGTGATGTTACTCCCAGCTCCATGGTGTGGGTGTCATCTTGTATGGCTTGTGCTCGCAATTGGTACTGACAGTGGAAACTCTTGACTCTACAATGGTACTAGCTCTATGGTGTGGGTGTCATCTTGTATGGCTTGTGCTCGCAATTGGTACTGATAGTGGAAACTCTTGACTACAATGGTACTAGCTCTATGGTGTGGGTGTCATCTTGTATGGCTTGTGCTCGCAATTGGTACTGATAGTGGAAACTCTTGACTCTATAATGGTACTAGCTCTATGGTGTGGATGTCATCTTCTATGGCTTGTGCTCGCAATTGGTACTGATAGTGGAAACTCTTGACTCTACAGTGGTACATCATGGACATCCTTCGTCCTCTTACGCGGTAGTACAGTTGTCCCATTTTCCAACAGAACAATTCTCGTACACGCCTGGCACCTATCTTTATGAACTGTATGTGTAATTTAAGGTACTCCTGTGGGCAGTTAGATCCTCAGATCTGCTCCTCAAAGAACATGTGTGGACCAGATCGGACGACAACTCCGTTGCAGTGCCATTATGTAGCACATCGAAGACCAATTACACCACAGTTCGCCTCAGAAGAGGATACAACGGCTTTATAACACTCTCCCCAACCGAATGAGTGTGTGTATCCAAGCCAGTGCGGTTTCAACCTGATACTGATAAGTTCTTTGTAAATTTGAATCGCTTTTCTAAAGACTAAAATAACTTCACACACCATCTCAACCCGTCAAATGTAATTTAGTTTAGCCGGCCGGAGTGGCCGAGCGGTTCTAGGCGCTACAGTCTCGAACCGCGCTACCGCTACGGTCGCAGGTTCGAATCCTGCCTCGGGCATGGATGTGTGTGATGTTCAGATGCCTCTGAGCAGTATGGGACTTAACTTCTCAGGTCATCAGTTCCATAGAACTTAGAACTACTTAAACCTAACTAACCTAAGGACATCACACACATCCATGCGCGAGGCAGGATTCGAACCTGCGACCGTAGCAGTCGCGCGGTTCCAGACTGTAGCGCACAGAACCGCTCGGCCACCCCGGCCAGCGCGTGTGATGACCTTAGGTTAGTTAGGTTTAAGTAGTTCTAAGTCTAGGGGACTGATGACCACAGATGTTAAGTCCCAGAACCGTTTGAACCAATATGCGCCGACAGTAATAGGAGAGGAGATAGTGACCTGTACGCATGCGCGACAGACTGGCTGAAGGCGCTACCAAAATGGAGATGCAATGTGCACTTAACCTAAATATAAAGTAAGCGGAAATACTACGCAAATACATCTACTGTCCAAGAACTATGGAACCTATTACTCTATGTACACAGAGATCTAATTAAATACTAAGCTACGTACAACAATATTTACAACCAAAATAATAATCGTCGTCATCATCATCATCATCGTGTGTGCTTGTTCTGGTCTTTGTCAACCATCCATCTCTTACGAGATCCACCTAGTTCTCTCTTCCCAATTGGCCGATGATTCTCTCTCTCCCCCCTTTTTTTTCTTTTTTTTTTTACAATCTGTTTTCTGCCATTCAACATTCAATCAACACGTCATTCTGTTCTCTTTTCATTAACTGAAAAGATTTTTAAATCTGATCTTATTATATCAGTCCCTACATTATGCATTTTTTGAACAGTCCCTTAAATATTTGAGGCGCCATGTCACGGATTCCACCTCCCCTCCCTCCGGAGGTTCGAGTCCTCCCTCGGGCATGGGTGTGTGTGTTGTCATTAGCGTAAGCTAGTTTAAGTTAATTTAACTAGTGTGTAAGTCTAGTGACCGATGACCTCAGCCGTTTGGTCCCTAACTGTATTTCATCTTTCCACTTCGTAACTAGGTCGTCAATATATAAATTAATTAAATTGCGTGACAGACCACACCGTTGGGTTATTAAAATTTCATCTGACATTTTGGAACTTGAGCTAATAACTATTTTCGTACTTACATATAGACTCGTTACTGTTTTCCATAAAAGGGATCTTTTTACTTTGTCATAGGCTTTCTATGCTAAGCCAAATTCCTGACGCTTCTCAACAATTTGCATTATTTTAAATCTCACCAACACTCCTTATTGAAGCCTGACTGTTATTCTGTAATTATTGTGTCAGTGATAGTTTGCAATCTTTGACTAAGAATTTTCCCGTAAATTTTATATCCTGCATTTAGTACACTTATTTCTTCATAATTTCATTTGTCTTTCCTAATGAATTTTTAAAATATAGAAATAATATTGGCTCTATTCTATTCTTCAGGCACGGGAAGATTCTTCACATATTTAAAAAAAAGGAGGAAACAAAATTCTAAAATGAGTCCTCTATAGTTGTTTAATTCTACTTTTACATTCTATTTGAGAGTTTCTTGGCGTATTTCAGCTATGAAATCTTCACTGGTTATCAGCCGAGTGGCGTCGTCTTCTAGTCGCAACGTTTCAATGGATCTTCGCCTGAAGATGGTGGATACGCAATCCATTGAAACGTTGCGACTAGAAAACGACGCCTCTCGGCTGATAACCTGTGAAAATTTCATAACTTTTACATTTTTTGATACAGTCAGGGTTATTTTTAATTACTTCATGTCTATTTGACTTAGTGTTACTATCAGTTTTTGTAAAATAACGTTCTTCACTATGCTATTATGTTAATCTTTCTCCGTTTTATTTATTTGTTTAATGATAATTAGAAAGTAAAATGACAATATCTATAGTAATTAAAATATGGAATATGGGAAATGTCAGTCGTATTAAGCAATTTCTACATTACGTTCGCGTCGAAGGTGGGTAAATACATCCAACAGAACCATGAAGCAACAGTACAGTAGGAATCAACAGCAAGTTGACTGGTCAGAGAAAGATGTAGAAGTAATAGGATAAGTATTGCAGATGATGAGGAAGGAAAACAACAGAAATAGAAAGGGATAATACGAGTATATATAGTTGCTTACAATGTGACAGAGATGCTGGTTCCCTGTTAGAGAGAAAGAAAACAGCTGCAATATGCCGAGAGGGAAGCTACGCCGAAGATAACAAAAAAGCTTTAATCTTGTCTTGAATGTAGAGTGCTTTTGGATAAGATGCAGGTTATAGAGTACTTTGTTCCACAGTAGAATGGCTGAAATGGAGAACAAGATGGAGTGTTGTGCGAAGGTGTTGCCAAGATGCTGGATGTTATGGAGCTTAAACTGAAAAATAGTTTACGCTGTTTTCATTGCTTTGAACTGGGACCTACAATTGCTCTCTTTCCACTCCTTCTTCTTTTGTGTTAACACTGTTTTCGTATTTTTTGAATTTCTATGGGCTTTCTGAACGTCCTATCATGATAATGACTGGACCCTGATAAACTGATAAAAATAGTTAGAGCATGTAATTTGGTGGTCCCCTGGTCCCAGTACATGATCTGCTACTGCTGAGTTATTCGTGTTGCCTAGAGGACACTCGCTGTCCTCTAGCTTCGCTCTGGAGTCAGCAGTCACCACAGTAAGCTTGTCAGCACCGTGGGTAGCTGTTCCATCTACTGTACTCGCTCCATATAATAATTCCAGAAGGTATCATATCTTCAGGTCCCAGAATACAAGCACACATACTGACCCCTAAGGAAAGCCTTTGGTGATTTTCTTGATTGCCTTACGCCGTCCAGTAGGCTATTCGCCGTTAGACTTTTGCAGTAATCTTCAAAGCTATAGCAGAGTGATTTTGGGACTCAGAGATCTTTAACCAGTGTGAACATTGCAGGCTGTCACAAATTATAGAAGGCGTCTGCGACATCATTCATAGCGGCCATTGCAGTTTTTTTTGGTTGCTTGATCTATGATTTTTATGGCCCAATTGACAGAATCATCAGTTGTTATACCTTTTCAAAATTCCCATGGAATCTAAGCACCACTAACTCCCTATGTGTTTGTTTCTGGCTACACAGCAGCCTCTCCTTCACCTTAGTCACAATACTGAACAAAGAAACAGATCGTAGCTCTTTGAGTCTTGTTAGTGTTTTTCAGTACGCCCACAGCAAGATAGTGAAGGTTAATGTTGAAGTTACAGAAGCAGCTGATGAATTTCTATACTTAAGACAACCGAAAACAACAACGGAACTGATATTTACAGAAAAATGGGTTGGAGCTCGTTTGGAAAATTGAGCTGTGAAGTAAATACCACGCGAGTGAACGTGGGTATTGAATACGAAAGCAATTAAACAGTTTGAGCTGCCCAACGAGTGTTGCATATTAGAAGAATTGGCAGGAAAACAAACAAATGGATTAAATAAGATGGGTATTGAGGGTAGGATTATGAGGTATGAAAGTGAAAAGGAGTTTGGCTGGGGAAACAGCGATACGAAATCATAGTAAATGGAACAAGGTGATCCTGCCTTGGATTTTGTACGATAAGATCTGGAGGGCAAGCCAACGGAAGATGTATTGACAACATAAAGAAACGCGATGACTTTGCATGCCAAAAGCTGAAGATTAAAATGTGTTTACAAGCCTGGATAAAGCCTATATACAGCACTGGAAGACGAATCGCTGACGACAAAGACGACTATGATGACGATGGCGACTAGGATGGTAAAGGTTATCCACAAAATAGTCAGATTATCTGATAAATTCTTGGCGTCAACATAATAAAACTTGTACAGAATTCTGGTAGAAGGAAGCTTGACACAAGTGAAATTGATAGATTA
Source organism: Schistocerca cancellata (assembly GCF_023864275.1). Taxonomy (NCBI): domain Eukaryota; kingdom Metazoa; phylum Arthropoda; class Insecta; order Orthoptera; family Acrididae; genus Schistocerca; species Schistocerca cancellata. The sequence goes on from NC_064626.1 coordinate 1,070,885,235, forward strand.
ATTTAATTTATTAAATGTATTTTCTTTATGAGGTTTTGAGATTTAACTCAAGCAAGTCGTCCACTGCACAGTGTTTTACTATTGAATTGGACATAAATTTTCTACTGATAACTATTGAATTGAACCAAAACGAAGTAAACAAAAAACACAATGGTTATTACACTTGAACAGACCTTAAAGATTCCAGTGATCTCCCTTCAGTTGTAACGCAAATTTTACACTGAGGTGACAAAAATCATGGCATACCTCCTAAAATCACATCGAACTTCCTTTTTTCCCTGCGTAGTGCAGTAACTCGACGTAGTATGGTCTCCACAAGTGATTGGAAGACTCTTGCAGAAATATTGAGGCATGCTGCCTCTAGAGCTGTCCATACTTGGGAAAGTGTTGCTGGTACAGGATTTTGTGCACTAAATGACCTCTCAGTTCTGTTCCGGTAGGGCGATCTGGGTGGCCAAGTCATTCACTCTAATTATCCGCAACGTTCTTCAGACCAATTGTGAACAAAGTGCATTGTCATCCATAAAAATGCCATCGTTGTTTGGGAACATCAAGTCCAAGAATGGTTACAAATGGTCTCCAGGTAGCTAAACATAAACATTTCCAGTCAATGATTGGTTCAGTGGGATCAAAGGCCCAATTCAGTTTCATGTAAACACAGCCCACACCATTATGGAGCCACCAGCAGCTTGCACAGTGCCTTGTTGACGACTTGGAACCATGGCTTCGTAGGGTCTGCTTCACACTCGAATCCTACCATCAGCTCTTACCAACAGGATTCCGGACTCATGTGACCAGGCCCCGGTTTTCCAGTTGCGTCTCGCAAGACTTGCATTCCACAAAAGACTGTTTGGCGAGTACTGAGTAGAAGCTTACACTTGAAACAGTACAGATTCACAACTGGACAGTATTTAGTGATGCGGATAAGGTTACTCGTGGGGAATTCTGTGCGAAATGTTGCATGGATAGAGGAAGACGAGCCATTCGAGAATACAATAATCTTCAGCTATGAGTCAACATTTCATATCAGTGACATGGTGAACACCAAGAGCTGCAGAATATGGGGCTGAGAAAATCCACATGCAACCCTGGAACTCATCTGCGACAGCCCCGTAGTTATTGAGTTTTGTGCCCTTAGCAGATTGAAAGAGTATGGCCATTTCTTCTTCATGGAGAAAACTGTCATTGGTATTGTGTATCTGGATATGCTTGAAAACTTTTTAATTCCACAGATCGACGAAGATGATCGAGATGAGATGGATTACTACTAGCAGGATGGTGCACCACTTCATTGCCTCACGGAAGTTCCAGGTTTCCTCGATAACCACTTTGCAAGTCGGTGGATTGGCCGTGAAGGGCCAATTGCATGCCCACCTAGCTCCCCACGCTTGACACCACTGCTGAGGATCCGTTCTATTTTAGAAAAAAGGCTTCCCACGTGTGGCAGAAAACCCATGTACTTAAATCTGTCGTGTCTTCTGTAAGTAGGCTGTTTATGTTTTCTTTATGTAAGTTTGCTGTTTATGTTTTCTTATTGGCAACGTTACGTAGCGCTCTGTATGAAAATCACTGGCTGTGCTGTGTGCAGTATGTGGCTAGTTTGCATTGTTGCCTGCCATTGTTGTCATGAACTGCTATAGCTGGATGTGAACAGCGCGTAGCGTTGCGCAGTTGGAGGTGAGCCGCCAGCAGTGGTGGATGTGGGGAGAGAGATGGCGGAGTTTTGATGATTTGTGATACTGGATGTTAATTATGAATATTAAGGTAAATACAATGTTTGTTCTCTATTAAAATCTTTCATTTGCTAACTATCCCTATCAGTAGTTAGTGCCTTCAGTAGTTTGAATCTTTTATTTAGCTGGCAGTAGTGGCGCTCGCTGTATTGCAGTAGTTCCAGTAATGAAGATTTTTGTGAGGTAAGTTATTTGTGAAAGGTATAGTTTAATGTTACTCAGGGCCATTCCTTTGCAGGGATCTTTGATAGTCAGATTGCGTTGCGCTAAAAACATTGTGTGTCAGTTTAAGCACAGTCTTGTATAAATTGTTCTAAGGGGACGTTTCATATGGCGACCCTGCCAGGATTCGAACCTGGAATCTTCTGATTTTTTTCTTGCAGTTTGTGTATTTAGTGTAGCTTTTGTTTATTGCTAGTGCGTAATTGTAGAGAGAATCTCCTTTGTAGTTGCAGTCTTTCATTGTTGTACAGTAAAACAGTTGTGGCATGCATGTAGCTTTGCGCCAAGTATTTCGCTGCTGCAATTAACTAGATATTATTTTCAGTGCTATGTTAATGTGTTTTTGCTATTCAAATTGTGCTTTTCTGTGTTATCGTGTGAAATATTGTGACAATAATGGCATGTGAAAAACGTAACACTCGGCTCCAAAGCAAACTGAGAAATGACAGTGAAGACGAAAGCAGTGTGTTGGCCCCACCATGTAATGAATTAACTAATATTCAAAGTAGTAATTTGGTAACTGTGCATAGGGAAATGGAGCGAAGCCATTAGTGTGAGTGCCTCGTCAGAAGCATAGGTAGAAAAAAAGAAAGGGAAGGCCATTGTCCGCGCTACTGACATCTCCTTATTGAAAGCATACTGTGGAGCTCGTAATTTATGATATTTACTGAAATGCCTAATGAAACGATGAGAAACATTTCACAGCTATTGTCTTGCTAGTTGAGAAAAATGCCATATGGCTTGCTTTATGTATTTATTTACACATTTTGTTTAATATCAAGTTTCTAGCTGCACTGCAGCATTGGTTAAAATAAAATTTAATATATGTACTAATATAAATATTTTATGCCTACAGATCCAGTAAATAATTTCATGATCTATCCAAAAAAAATGAGGGAGCACAAAAAGACATTTCCCTTCACAGGACTTGCATAAATAATTTTTTTACGATTTGGTAACTTATCTACTAGCGTAAGTTTTTGTGATGCATCACTCTAATGTTAAGATGTGACATAGGTATTAGACATGGCCATTTTAGTGTAATATTTTTTCTGCTTGAGCTATGTCATGTTTAGATATAAGTTGCTGCTGCTGTTTGCCAGGCATAGTGCTACTAAATTTCACTTTGTATTACTCTGTTGAGCTAGTTTTACTACTGAATAATATTTATTGTTGCTGCACATTGGCTCATATTAGTTGTAATGTTGCATTGCTTGGTAATTTAGATTTACTGTAACTTGCTTTGCGATTTTCCATTTTTTTTGCATTGCTGTTTGTGTTAATGTGTTATGTGATGCTGCATTGCCTCGTCCCTTAGTTTAGCATCTGAGCTCAGTAGATTTAAGTTAGCTTAAGAGGGGGTCTGCACCTCTGGTGGCCCACCAATACTCTCTACCAGGACTGCAGTGGGTCTGCTCTGTGATGACCTACCTACCAATATTCGTCAGAACTTCGAATGACTCTGCTGTGGGTTTGCTCCATTGTGGCCCATTACCTGTCAGCATGTCAAGAGTCAGCACTGTCTTTCTGTTGGAAGGACAACACTACTTCTTCAAGACTGCATGGAAATCCACTACTTCTGTGTGCAATTTTTTTACTAATGAGACTTTGTGAAAAAAAGAAACTGTAATTACTATTATGATGAATGATCAGGACTGTCTTTATGGACTGTGAGAAAATTTTAGCTTTTGACCAACATTGTATCAATAAGTGTGTGCATTTGATATCTTTCTTACTGTAACTATGAAAAATTTTTGTCAAATCTATATTGGCCAGTGCCCAACACCATTTGTAAAAATTTTTGTGGGGAGCATGGGGGCTATGTAAGTAGGCTGTTTATGTTTTTCTTTATGTAAGTTTGCTGTTTATGTTTTCTTATTGGCAACGTTACGTAGCGCTCTGTATGAAAATCACTGGCTGTGCTGTGTGCAGTATGTGGCTAGTTTGCATTGTTGCCTGCCATTGTTGTCATGAACTGCTATAGCTGGATGTGAACAGCGCGTAGCGTTGCGCAGTTGGAGGTGAGCCGCCAGCAGTGGTGGATGTGGGGAGAGAGATGGCGGAGTTTTGATGATTTGTGATACTGGATGTTAATTATGAATATTAAGGTAAATACAATGTTTGTTCTCTATTAAAATCTTTCATTTGCTAACTATCCCTATCAGTAGTTAGTGCCTTCAGTAGTTTGAATCTTTTATTTAGCTGGCAGTAGTGGCGCTCGCTGTATTGCTGTAGTTCCAGTTATGAAGATTTTTGTGAGGTAAGTTATTTGTGAAAGGTATAGTTTAATGTTACTCAGGGCCATTCCTTTGCAGGGATCTTTGATAGTCAGATTGCGTTGCGCTAAAAACATTGTGTGTCAGTTTAAGCACAGTCTTGTATAAATTGTTCTAAGGGGACGTTTCACTTCTTCTGTATTCCTTATGCCCACTGTTGGTTTCATTCGTAGTGCTTTGCGTATCTGCTGTGAAGAATACCAGTTACCTCCAAAAATTCTTCTCAAGTGCATAAGCTCATCCTCCAGACTGCTCTCTTCAGCAGTGACGTGTGCTGTGTGCACCAGAGTTCTGAGAGCACTCATCGTCTGGGAAGGATGGTGGCAGTTATTTACACGCAAATACAAATTCGTATGGGTTGGTTTCCTATATACTGTGTGTCTCAAAGTGCCATCATATTTGCATCGCACCAAAACATCAAAAAATGGTAGACATCCATATTTTTCGATTTCCATTGTGAACTGAATTTGCCTACGGATAGAATTCAGAAGATTTAAAAATTCTTTTTATTTATTTTACCCATGGGGCAGCACTACAAAGTAAAAGTGATTTTCCGCCCATCACCAAAACCAGCAGTACTCCTGGGTTCCGTTAAAGATGATTTGGTGCTTCAGAAGCCCGGGGTTTGCAAGATCCCCTGTGAGTGTGACCTTTCATACATTCGACAGACGGCATGTACAGTGCATCAGAGATTCACAGAGCACCGCAGGTACACCTGGCTGTTACAACATGATAAATCGGCGGTGGCAGAACACTGTATTGACACTGGGCACTCTATGGTATACGATAATGTCGAAATATTAGCCTCGACTTCATTTTTCTGGGACTCAGCAGTGAAAGAAGCAACTGAAATTCGATTGGCGACGAATTTAATTAATGGAGATGGCGGCTTCAGCCTGGACAAACCATGGGCCCTGTCACTTTCTGTAATATACTCACAAAGACGTATCAACCGTGCACCTAGAAGTGAAACATCGATATCACCATGTGGATCGACCGTGCAGCCATAGATCTAATTTCATGCGCTGTCGTACTTCTTTGCCGCAGAACAGCGTCTGTGGCGCCTTGTGTATCTGTGGCCGCATGTGCAGTGGCGCGGTCCCCGGGTGTAAAAGAACGGAGCAAGTGCTGGAGTGTCAGTCATCAGACTCACTCTGAAGATGGCTGGACGGTATACAGCCGAAACACCAGAAGAAGAAGTAGTGAAATTTATGCCACTGCACGCCCGAAATTTAATAGAACTGCCGCATCACAAATGGTAGTCACGTCGAACCAAAATGACACTTCACACTTTTATCTGAAATTTGAGGTCGTTTGCTACAAAATAACACATCTACAGATTCTGTACGTTACCTTAATAATTTTCTACACCCTTCTAAAGTTGTGAAGTTCTTTTTGACTCACCTTGTAAACGCTAGTGCATCACTATTTCAGAGCTCAGTTCTCCTCACAATTGTAGGACGTGAGGTCCGTCAGTTACGCAAACGGTGTTTTGCATAACACGGTAAACACAAGGAGCTGCAAATCCAAATGATGAATATCTCCTCACAATGTACATCTAAAATATGACAAGCAGATCCATGAGGTTGACAGTATTAAATTCTTGTGATAAATTCAGTTGGGAGGATCATACCACAAAACTGCTGAAGTGTCTAAATAAATCATCATTTGCAATGAGGTTGTTGTCAGACACAGATGATATAGAAAGCGTACTTCCTTTCGTTCTATAATGTCATAGAAGATCATTATACTGCATTTTGGCGCAAGCCTTCAAGCCAAGCTAAAGTTCTCCTACTCCAAAAGCATGTAATACGAATTGTTTGTGGCTCAGTGCAAGTTTCAAACAGCCGTTCGCCTGTATTACTGTGCATCGCAACTCGACCAACCACCAGAGGTTACAAGAAGCATAGTTCATCGGAAATTTCTTCACCAAAGAAGATGAAGTAAATATCCCAGAATTCGAATCAAGAGCAACTGCCAACATGAGTAACTTAGAGGTAGATATTCTCGGTGTAGCGACGCAGCAAGGCCATTGGTCCAGATCGTATGCCGTTCAGGTTCCTCTCAGAGTATGCTGATACAATAGCTCCATATTCAACAGTCATACGGTCATATATAACCCATCGCTCGTTCAAAGATCCGTACCTAAACACTGAAAAGTTGCACAAATCACATCAATACTCAAGGGAAAAAAAAACCCAGAAGAAATCCCCTGAGCTACAGACCCATATCACTAACGTCGATTTCCAGTAGGATTTTGGAACATACTTGTTCGAACATTACAAGCTATCGCGAAGAAAACGATTTATTAACAAACAGCCAACAGGGATTCAGAAAATATCGTTCTTGTAAAACAACTAGCTCTTTATTCTCATGAAGTAATAAGTGCTATTGACAGGGGATGTCGAATTAATTCCATATTTTTAGATTTCCAGAAGACTTTTCACACCGTATCTCAAAAGTGACATCTAATTAAATTGTATGCCTATGGATTATCGCCTCAATTGTGCAAATGGATTCGTGATTTCTGTCAGAAAGGTCACAGTTTGTAGTGAATGACGGAAAGTCATCGAATAAAACAAAAGTAATATTTGGTATTCCCAAGGAAGTTTTATACACCCTCTACTGTATCTGTTCTAGATAAATGATTTCGGAGACAATCTGAGTAGCACTCTTAGATTTTTTACCGGTGATACTGTCATTTTCCGACTTATAAAGTCATCAGATGATGAAAATAAATTGCAGAACGATGTAGGTATGATGTGTACGGTATGTAGTGTGGAAAGTGACATTTGACTCTAAATAATGAAAAGTGTGAAGTCATCCACATGAGTACCAAAAGGAATCCGCTAAATTTCGTTTACACAACAAATCACACGAATCTAAAGGCTGAAAATTCAACAAAATACTTAGTGGTTACAATGACGAATAAATTACGCTGGAATGATCACACAGATAACGTTCTGGGTGAAGCAAACCAAAGAATACGATTTACTGGTAACACTGAGAAAATGGAGCAGGTCTACTAAAGAGAAGGCTTATACTACGTTTGTATGTCTATTTCTGTAGTATTGTTGTGTGGTATATAATCCGCATCCGATAGGCTCGACGGAGGACGTCGAAAAAGTTCAAATAAGGACATCTCGTTTTGAACTATCGCAAAATATGGGAGAGAGCGCCCCGGATACGGTACGTAAATTGGGGTGGCAATCATTAAAACAAAGGCGTTTTTTGTTGCAGCAGGACCTTCTCATGAAATTTCGATCAGCACCTTTCTCCTCAGTGTTAAAATATTTTGTTGATGCAAACCTACATACCAAGCGACGTGGCGCAGTGGTTAGCACACTGGACTCGCATTCGGGAGGACGACAGTTCAATCCCGCGTCCGGCCATCTGATTTAGGTTTTCCGTGATTTCCCTAAATCGCTCCAGGCAAATACCGGGATGGTGTAGTGGGACGCGAAATTGAAGCGTCACCCATCCACCTGTGACAGCCCAGTTTGCAGGTGAATATAAGTTTAATTTAGTGTTTTGTTTATGCATTTTGTAATATTTGTAATGTTTGTGAATTATCTAAAGTTTTGTATTTATTTTTATGTTTCATGTACGGAGAGGGCGGCGCAACGAACGGAGACAGCATCTTCACTGCTGGGACCAGAGAGAAAATTGCTGGCCACAATACTTCGCGGGTCGACAGCCAAAGAGCAACAGAAGATCCTGAAACCGAGTTGTTGCGTCGTGCTTCTAAAAACTGAAAAAATAAGAATTTGTAATGTTTCTACAACAATGACGTCATAGAAAGTTTAATCATGTTGTGAATGTTCAGTCCTATCTTGTCAAGGCTCAGGGTTCACGTCTGTATGTAGTACATAGGAAGATAATAAACTAGTGTATACTACAAAAGTTTAAATACGTGTTCCGAGAATTTACTTATGAAGAATTATATTAAGGAAGAAGCATTACTGATTTATTTGACAAGATTATTAATTTTTGACAACGTTCATCGCGAGTATGAGTCTTAAAAGTTTGTTCAATGTGGTTTTAATACATATTAAAGCAGATAACTTGCATTAATATAATTTCTGAGAAGAAACAAACGACATCTAAATTGGAAAAACTTTGCGCAAACCAATAGGACTGAGTGACGTAATTCTGCGCATACGACTCAAATGATGATGTTTTAATTACAGTTTCGTTCAAGAACCATTCAGAGACAACTTTAAAATAATTTAAATAATTTTGAAGTGTTTTGTAACTGACGTAGGTGACGAAGTCTGCACATGGTCATATGTCAAAAGAAAATCATTTATACAAAACTTACGTCGTTACACTACAATGGTTCCGTGAAAGGGCACGGCCGACTTCCTTCCCCATCCTTTCCTAATCTGATGAGACCGATAACCTCGCTGTTTGGTCTCTTTCCCCCAAACAACCCAACCCAACCTACATAGGGAAAAATGATCATCTCGTTGGGTCAACATGAGAACACGTGGAGGTCGTCTGTTGCGGAGCCACAAGTTCAACACTTTCGTGCTGAACGTTGTGTTTACACATGTGCCTGCACTAGTATTGTACTGTCTTGTTAGATCTGCCAGAGATCGCCGCCACCTGTCCTGCTGCACCCCTTGTTTCGTGTTGAGATGTGGGCATTTGGTGTCTGGAGTCCAACATCTGGTCGTTTCCTTGTGGTTTCGCCGTCCTTCAACCGCTTTCCATAGATGTTCACCACCGAATGTGCGAACAGCCGACCAACTTCGCCCTTTTCGAGATGCTTGCACCCATACGCCGGACTATAAGAATCCGCATTTCGTCATAGTCGCTAGTGTCTGTGTATTTTCCTGCTTGGGTCTCTAATCGTCGCTGTAGTGATTCCCGATTCGTCTCTGTTACTTATACTCGTATACTTTCTTTATTGAGTCACCTGCCCGCACCGCCACGAGACGGTATTCAATTTCCCTGTGGGCAGCAGTCATACGGTTCGGGCCAACAGTACATCACGTTTTAGGAATGTATCAATAAACACTTAGTGAACAAAGTTAATAATTCCATTATTTTATTGTGACTAACGAGCAAAATCGAGAAAGAATTTTCTTATTTTTTAATTTTCGCACACCTGGATACTGAGTGATTCTTACTGTTCATCCACGTGTCTATGGTTGGTTGGGGTTAGGTTGTTTGGGGGAGGAGACCAGACAGCGAGGTCATCGGTCTGTGTCTATGGCTGAGAGCGCCTATAATAGTTGCTGATGAGTAGCTAACCTTAACGTGATACGTATAATTTCTTATTTATATTTTCATTTATTGAGACATACGAAGAGATCAATCTTCAGTTTTGTGGTAACACTGTAGGTAGTAAATAATTCGAATTGTTTAATGAAGCAAATAAAATTCAGTGATGCACGAGGCGTGATTCACTTCTGAAACTCAGAATGCTAAATATGATGCTGTATCAGAAGATAACTAGCGTTGTGTACCGAAGCTATCAAATGCTAGCCTTCTTTATGCTAATACGTGTATGTGTGAATAATAAACTAGCAGCCATAAATAGAGAGTCAGATACACAGCTGCAACTCAGGAAAATACAAAACAACATGAAAGATGAATAGTGAATGAAGGGCCTTTTTATACAAGATCTACAGCAGCTGTACAATATGGTTCATAATTATACCGAAGAAGCAGCGAGTATAGAGCTCGTTCTCAGCGGCATGCTAAAAGAAGACAGTACAACGAAACAGTTAAAATCGACATTACATAAAAGTGACGTCGCAAAAACAGTAAAACATGTCAAAATCATGCAGTACTTACATAAAAAATATTAAAACTGCTGGGGAAGTAATACGTTTTTATCATATTCGATAAAAGACGCATCGTTAATGTACCAAGTCATAAAAATGGCCTACTGAGGAGAAATACAGAACCAGATGAATGGGCCACGAACCAAGTGACCCGTAGCGCCATATACCGATCCTGCCTTGGAGGTGGTTAAGTGGGAGATGTGTCTCAGAGCTGCATAGTGATAGATGGTGACGTGAGACTGGACGCGCACGTAGTTTATGTATCAGCCGATAGAGGACACTATTGGATAGGGGGACTGTGATTTTAGTTTCGATTGTGCCCACTAGAGTGCACTAACGTAATAGAATGTTTCTCATAAACTGTTCTAGTATTTTCATAAAGTGTTATTATGTCTTTTTGTCTATGTAAAATGTTATAAATGTGTGTTAGCAGTATGAATGATGCGTGAGTGTGGTTTAAGATTAATATAAAGATTATTGTTTAACGAGTTATGTAGTAAGATTTAGTGTGGGAACATTTCGAAGAAGTATGGATATGGACAAAGATGATTTTTGTAGACTAGATTTGTAAAGTAAGTTTATGGTAACGGGAAAGTTAATTCAGGTATAAATAACAATAGTAAATAACTTTATGCGTAAGCAAAACTTCATCATATAAGATAATTACGTCGGTAAAAAGTTCAGTCGTTAGGTTTACTATTTTGCGATTGGTTATTGATGAAAAGCGCGGACTGACGCGGGAGAACGTTGTTTTGCTATTGGCTGTTGAGTAAACTGACCAATGGTAAAAGCAATATTCTTCGCGCGCCTTTCTCTGCTGATAGAGAAGACTTAGAGTATTCTAGAGAAGAGTGGGAGCCTAGCCATGAAACAGTTCGGACGTGTGTAGTAGTAGTTCCGATGGAAACGATAAGTTGCCGGATCTAGCAGTGTTTCATACATCAAAAGTGTTGTAAAGTGACGGCATAATTATTCCGATGGGCGTGTAGAAATTTCGGAAATTGTAAGTGAATTTTGTGACGAGAAAAGACATATTCCGCGTGGCGTATTGAGCAGGACGGTGGCTAAAAACTGTGACTGCATTTGGTACCGACAGACTTAATATTTGTCGAGCATTCTCAATCAAAAACAATCAGTATTTTTGTAGCTATTACGTTTTCGGTAAACGCAACACCATAAACTTGCTAACGTGAGTGAAAGAGATTGTGAGTGACTGTGTTAAGGCTAGCACGGGCTTGGCAGTGATACTTGTTCACCTAAGTTTCAGAATATATTAATTGAGGACAAAATTTCCAACCTTTCATTTCGTGTGAAAACTTTCTCCCGAAAGGTAGATTAGTGACTTCAATTGCAGCCTGGTTCACGTCGAAGTACAGTAGGTTTCGCTCGGCTTTCCTGCTGATGATCTGCTGAGACAATGTTTACAGGTAGGTGCAGGTTCGTCGTAAAGGGACGGAAAGAACCGCGCCGCCGCACAAGGTATTCCATAATTTATGCATATAAACGAATTGAACATATATCGTGATCCCATAGGAAAATTACCTTGAAAAATTACGAAACACGTTGCAATGCGGAAACGGCATGTGATATAAAGAAACAAATAGAGGATGTAATTATAAAGTTATGATAAACCAGTATCTCAATACAAGTAAAAACTGTATTACCTGAAAGACAAACAGGCATACGTATAAAAGCTAACGACTCCGATACGTCGTTGTAACTGAATACCTAAAAAGTTTCCCTATTGTTCGGATAATATTTGCGTGGCATCGTTAAACACGGCCCACTTCAAATAAAAGGTGTTTATATGCGACAGTTCGTGTATAACAGGGTCATCAGCGTATCGACGACATAAAGGGGACACGTACTGGCACTCCCACCGGGCTATGAACTGTACACATAAGCCTGCATTACGTAACACAACGTATGGAACGGACACTAACAACAGCACGCTACATTAACCAGAACCATACAAACCTCTATTATTCAAAGATAAAGTAATAACTGTCACTTTGATAAACAAATAAAAATAACAACATATCAGGCCTTATATTAAGATGTTCACTCCAATAAAAGGATACCTATTAAATTTTGTATGATGAGCAGAGGAGAAAAGACTTTAACCAGCCCTTGATCCACTGGCAAGCAGAAAACGCTTTACAACAAAAGCACAACCACTACAGGATACAAGTATTACTTCAAATGTGCAATGAAGAGTCAAAGAAACTGGTACATCCGCCTAATATCGTTTAGAACCCCCGCGAGCACGCAGAAGTACCGCACCACGACGTGGCATGGTCGACTAATGTCTGACGTAGTGCTGGAGAGAATTGACACCATGAATCCTGCAGGGCTGTCCATAAATCAGTAAGTACGAGAAGATGGAGATCTCTTCTGAACAGCACGTTGCAAGACATCCCAGATATTGTCAATAAGCATGTCTGGGAAGTCTGGTGGCCGCCAGAAGTGTTTAAATTCAGAAGAGTGTTTCTGGAGCTACTCTGTAGCAATTCTGGACGTGTGGGGTGTCGCATTGTCCAGTTGGAAATGCCATAGTCCGTCGGAATTCACAATGGACATGAATGGATGCAGGTGATTAGACAGGATGCTTACGTACGTGTCATCTGTCAGAATCGTATCTAGACGTATTAGAGAACCCATATCACTCCAACTGCACACGCCCCACACCATTACAGAGCCTCCGTCAGCTTGAACAGTCCTCTGCTGACATGCAGGGTCCATGGATTCGAATCCGTATCCGTACACGTCCATCCGCTTGATACAATTAGAAACGAGACTCGTCTGACGAGGCAACATGTTTCTAGTTATCAACAGTCCAATGTCGGTGTTGACGAGCTCAGGCGAGGCGCAAAACTTTGTGTCATGCACTCATCAAGGGTAAACGAGTGGGCTTTCGGTTCAGAAAGCCCATATCGATGATGTTTCGTTGAATGGTTCGCACGCTGACACTTGTTGATGGCCCAGCATGTGCGGAAGCGTTGCACTTCTCTAACGTTGAACGATTCTCTTCAGTCCTCGTTGATCACGTTCTCGCAGGGTCTTTTTCCGGCCGCAGCGATGTCGAAGATTTGATGTTTTACCGGATTCCTGATATTCACGGTACACTCGTGAAATGGTCGTACGGGAAAATAACCACTTCAGCGCTACCTCGGAGATGGTGTCCCATCCCTCGTGCCCCGACTATAGTTCCATGTTCAAATTCACTTAAATCTTGATAACAGCGGTAACCGATCTAACAACTGCGCCAGACACTTGTTTCCTATATAGGTGTTGTCGACCGCAGTGCCGTATTGTGCCTTATTACGTACTCAGTATTTGACTACTGATGCTTACACCAGTTTCTCTGGCGCTCCAGTGTTTCTAAACTTCACAATCGTCGATACGAATATATCAAATAATGATAAATTTGCAACTTCAGTTGTCGTCCAAGTTAAAAAATTCACATTTGACGTCCAAGAAGAAAAATTGAACTGGTAGCATAAAAACGAAAATCAGGATACATGTTACTAAACTAAATGAGGACCCTATTACAGCTTCATGTGAAATGATGATAACCCAGCTAGTGAGTGTGTATAACATTTTTCCATCTCAAAGAATATAATTACAACTACAAAGTCCGCCTGCTCAGCCGGATGGGAACGTGCTTGCCTCCCTTGCAGCGGGCCCGGGTTCGATTCCTGGCTGTGTCGAAGATTTTCTCCGCTCGTGGACTGGGTGTTGTCTTGTCTTCATCATCATTTCATTCTCATCACCGGCATGCGCGTCGCCCAATGTGGCGTCGACTGCAATAAGATTCGCACCCGGCGGCCGCTCTTCTCCGGACGGGGCCGGCCGGCCAACAATGCCATACGATTTCATTTCACAACTATAAAGAGCAGTTCCAAAGCGTCGAGCAATGCAAATGAGAACAAACATTAAGTATCTTGTGCAGTTACGCGTGATGTATGCACTTGGCGGTTCTAGGCGCTACAGTCTGGAACCGCGCTACCGCTACGGTCGCAGGTTCGAATCCTGTCTCGGGCATGGATGTGTGTGATGTGCTTGGGTTAGGTAGGTATAAGTAGTTCTAAGTTCTAGGGGACTGATGACCTCAGACGTTAAGTCCCATAGTGCTCAGACCATTTCAACCAATCATTACCTATCTCTGTGGAAGTGAGTAACTGCACTACATTTCTCGAAATCATCCCGGATTCGACTTCGACAAGTGGAAAAATTATATTTGGGGAGGTAGGCAGGAAAATCGTAATACTGTAACAAAGCTGGTTAGCAAATAAGGACACCAGAAAATCGTAAAACAACGTGTTAGAAATATCAGCTTACAATTCTCCTAGGTGACTAGCAAAGCTTGCAGTCAACTGGCTCTTGTGTATTTCAGTTTCTTCCAGTAAGTTCAACAACTTATCATTTTCCGCATGTAAAATAGATTAAACAAATATTCCCAGAATGAAACTTCCTGGCAGATTAAAACTGTATGCTGGACGCAGACTGGAACTACAGCCCTTTGCTTCTCGCGGCAAGTGCTCTTTCAACTGTGCTACCCAAGCACGACTCACGACCCCATCTCACACCTTTATTTGCGCCAGTACCTCGTCTCCTACCTTCCAAACTTCACAGAACATCTCTTGCGAACTATACAGGATTTGTTGTGCTTAGGTAGCTCAGTTGGCAGAGCACTTGCCCGCGAAAGGCAAAGGTCTCGAGTCCGGGTCCTGCACACATTTTTAATCTGCGAGGAAGTTTTTTAGACAAATATTTTTGGTGAAATTGTGAGCCGAAGGAGGAAACTGAGTCTATATTAATTATGTTCATATGTTCCCTAAATTGCACTTTAAAATTATTGCCTGTATGACTCGTTTGCTTCCGCTCCTAGTCACATTCAAGTTTGTAGACCCAGGATAAGCAAAAAACCGGATGTGGTGAGAAGCTGGAATCAGTTATAATCCATCAAACGTGGTCTAAGGAATGCCATCGGACGAGGCCGTGCCTCCGCGTGGAGCGCTGTACCTTTAGATGTTTTCACAGACAACCGTGTCTTCTTACGTCGGGCCGTATCTGTAGATGTACATAAAGCTAAGAACGGAAGAACGAGACCGATGTTCTTGAGTGAAAAAGAGTGTAAGAAAAGAGTGGAATGTTTCTGCCCTTCTTTTAAACCTGCACACCGAGGAAGCATTTTGTGAGCCCACTACCGGCGCACATATATTTGACTGGAAAGAACCAATAAAGAAAGTAGTCTGAATCTCAGACTGCCAGCCCAAACCATACAGTCGTGGAATGAAAAGTATTAAAAATGAAAGACAAGGCTGTGTCGTGAACGCGTCTGTGGGAGGTAGCTACACTTCTGTATATGACGAGCAAGTTACCCACTTTACACTTTAACAACACAAACAAATTTTAGGCTTACAAAATAAAAAAAAGTAGTTCCAATTCCTCGATTCCAGCCAAGGTTCTCGATAGATTTCCCTTCGTTGTAACGCAAATGGAAATATCCACCAAAATGTTGCCAATTTCGAGTAATTACATTAATCCCAGTTCCCTGAGATTTGTTTAGGAAGAGCTATGCTTTACAAGGGAAAGACACCTCAAATAGCCCTCCTTGCCGGTTAGGGAGTGAAAGTGGAAAAAAATGTATTGGAATAATCGGGATGCATTGGAGAGACGAATCGCAGCCACTCATTCGCCACAAAGGACTCTTGCAGAACGCCGTAGAGCTCTGCAACAACAATGATATCGATTCTTGATAGATTCGTACAACTACTTAGTAGCAAGCATACCACTCAGGTTTTGTGGCTGTCTTAAGTAGCAATATCGTTTAGCAGAAAAAAGTCCCCTTGTTCTACTTTCAAAAGGTGTGTATCCTTATTTTAGTAATTTTTCTGATGAGTTGTTTCTGAACACGGCTGTGTGCAGAATATCTTGTGGCTATGATTTACCGCTTAAAATAACCCTACCGGCACCCAGTTCAGTAAATATTCCATTTCTTATTTCTGTTTAACTTTTTTGCTCAAGAATCCACACTTCTTCCTTTACAGTTCGCATTTTACTCTGAATTGGTTCATTGAAGGCTTTCTCAGCAGACTGCACTATGCAAAATAGCACAATGCAAATTCCCTTGCTGACTCTCCATTTCTTCCAGTTCACTTGTGAAAGTAATAATCTAATATTCGTTGCAGGTGGATGAACGGAATTTCATTTTGCTTGCTAATAGGTTACGGTAGAGTAGCTTCGAAGGAGAACGTCTGACTTGTTTAATCGCAGCGCCATTAATGATTCTGCCGTTGTTCACGCGGATGTCCTTCGTGTATTCTGCTTTTGCTGCACGCATGGCCGCACTACTTGCATAATTAACGCTCCGATGATTTTGTCCACTTTGGAGTATAACCGAACATTTCGTCTTCATGCAGTTTCTGACAAAAAATTTAGTTTCTCCACTACAGTGCAATTCGCGATGCAACATGCCATAAAAAGCCTGTGCGTCCTTTTCATTGAAGAAGCAATACTCCTTCCTTCCCGGTCGTTTACCTTTTCCCTTAGAAAGTCTCTCTGCACACGAAGCTGAAAATGTTTTTTAGAGACCACTACATCACAAAATTTATTGACACTCAAAGTGATTAACGAAACAACATGTTTCGAGATATTAACCTCATCTTCAGGCTACAGTGACAATACAAAAACTTTTAACGAAAGAACATATACATATTAAAGTTGTTTTGTAGGGTCTTGTTCATATGGGAAGGCTGTCTGTGGTGTGTTCAGTTACATGCATTACTACGGCTCCTCGGAACCTGTTAACCACAATTTAAAAATGTCAAAGGTTACTGAGCGGTGGTACTACTCAGTTCTTTAGAAAATCAAAAATTACAATCTCACCATAGTTATTTAAAGGAAATAGGAAGCCCCGGATCACTGGTGATGGACAAACTTGTGATTGTTTTACAATTTTAATTTGACTCAAAACAGACTCTATTATAAACTTCAATTCGGACATTTGCCCTCTTACTGAAGCAGTATACAAATCTTCAGTTTAATTGAATTACATAAACACGAATAAGAATCATATTTTACATCCGCAAGCAAAATCATAGATAGTAGGCACGGTGAATAATCAATCAAACAATCGTTCTTGCTTAAGCATATCTCAAAAAACCAGTAACACTGTACACTTCCAACCTAAAGTAACACAGCCACATAATACCACAACTTCATTAAAAAACAAAGATCTTAAAGCTTAATAAAACTAAACTGCCCACATAAAGGCCCACAGTGAAACATGCTCATACTAAAAATACAAAGTGGGCCAACCAAGGTAGCAAAACTGGCACACAGGAAAAATAACAAGTTGCACAGTCATTAAAGATACACAAATGATTACCATAAGTGTTAAATAAGAATGGCTAGAAATAACTCAACCAATAAAATGACTTACAGAAACGCTAATATTAAAAATTGGCCTCACTTAACTAACGGACATAATGACACAGAAAGATTCCCAAATTCCACTTAACTTTAGAGAACAGCGTTAAGGCCCATAGCAGTGTTTGGAAGCAATAACGCTACGGCCGGCAGGCAACACCAGCGTTCATTCCCCACGGCTTGTGCACAGGCTCACTAGCAGGCCGTATATATTTATTTGTAGTCCGACCGGCGTCACAATGAGCGGTCCTGACAAGAATCCATAACAGCACCGACGCCACGAAACGAGCAGACTTAACAATTGGCCTGCAGCACAAATGAATTGCAATCAAAACAAGGTCAAACCACAGCTACACTGGAATATATAATAAGCATGTCCCCAAATTCTTATGGAGCAATACTCTAACATTACCCGTTTCCAAGTAAATTAGCAGGAAACTTAGAGATCACTTCCGGTTGCCTTAAGGCACTTTCAGCGTTAAATAAACATACCAAATCGTGCCGTGACAAAAGATTAAACCATTAAGAACTCTACGGCTGCCGGGCACGTACACAACCGCAACCAGTCCCAAAGCGGTCAATATGTCCTAAAACAAGTTAAAATTTGCATGAAAACCCACTTAAAGCGCACACTCCACAGATGATGAGAAACGAAATGAGGAACATCAGCCTCCTTAAAATAGCCACTGTGGAACCAAGTTCAGAACCATCTCCGGCAGCTACCGGTGCCACAATAAGTTTCAACAATCTTCTTAGTTAAACATAGAATAAAAGTCATACGTTACTTGGAGCTTGCAAATTAATAGCAAAGCTGACGTTATTTTTTAATTAATTTGACTGAAGTTACGTAATTCATAGTTAAACTTTTTCTTGACAACAATAAAATTTTGCAAAGTTATACGTTGATGGTTTTTGGGATGGACTATAATCAGAAATGCAATATTGCTGGCAAAACTTAATTATATTCTGAATGAAATGATTTTACATACGTTCAAATGGGACTTACTTTTTACAATAATCTTAGAACTAGCAATGCGCAAACATACCTTCAGTAGTCTTGAGTTTCTCAAAAAATTAATTCAATAATATTAGTTCCTCTTATTATAATAGTTAGCTGATGTCTCTGTACATCCGTTTATAATCTCCTGTAAATCATAGCTAGTGGTTGGCAGGCACACTGCTCCTCTCAACATCTCGCTTCAGACCTGCTACCGACTCGCTTCACATCTCGCTTACAACTGACTTCCTACGAACCTAAAGTGCTGTCTCTCCTGCCAACAATGCTTTCTGGTGCAGACAATCCCTGCTACCGTTACAAAATGTATCAATGCGCGGTCTTTCCCGCTCTTTTCTTAAAATGTATCCGTACGCGGTTTCTCCCGCCCTTTTAAAAATTATATCAACAATACTTTGGTGCAGACATTCCCTGCTACCACAATTATTTACAACATGACAAATATTAATTATTCCTACTTAATCCTATTAATAAAATATAAACATCTTTCATAAATTGTGATTTGACAATAGACAATAGAAATATACACGTCTTGCATAACCCTCCACTGGGTTTCCTTGAAATTTTCCTACGTCGTTAAGTCATTTGGACTTGCTGTAAGGAGAAATTTTGATTATAGAAATATGTGTAGTAATAAGTAAGTTAATGATAGAATATTTCTTTCAACAATGCACAAACATATACTGTCATAAGAATTTGTTTTCCTAAGTCTAACAAAGAGAATATTCAAAAGAGTATACATCAAAATATATAAATAATATGAGTCAGTAAGTTGGAAGTGTACATCGGGTAGTAAAACTTATTTATATCTCTAATAGTAATTCATGGCAAAAATTCGAACATAGTTTATGTTTCACTATAATTTTTTTCTGGTAAAATTGGCGTCTATTAGTACCATATTCAAGGAAAGAAAATAAAAAGGAATTGGATAGCATGGTCAAAGCACTGGCAACTGTCTGTGAATGCGCTTTCCTTCAGATAGCACAACACCAGGTTTCGCCATGTGATTCCGTCATCTCTTTGATCCATAGTTTTAGTGTAACCAAAACACTAAGTTAACCATCGTACTGCCTGAGTTGCCGCAGCTACATCAGGTACAAGTTCCAACTCCAACTGTCCATTAGTAGTGATGGTGTGCATCTTGGTATGCAAGCACCTATTGACGTACATCATGACTGTGGTGTGCGTCTTGATATGCCGACATCTCATAGAAAACATCGTAGATTGAAGTAATGTGGGTCACTATTCACTTTGTTTGTGCATCATAACCATGGGGATGCACAGGAATTAAGGTACAGGTATAATCATTTTATCAAAAGGTTCACAGATATGGTTGATACCGTTATTACCAAATTTTACATCATCTCTTTCTTCTGTGCTCGTAAACATTATTTATTTTACGTTTAAAAGGACAAAATATTCACCTTTTGTGACTCTAGAAAAGTTTATAGTTTTAAAAAATTACATAAAAAACACATTTTCCATCTGTAGTGAATTCAGTACATTTAGGCATCAACATTTTAAATAAAATAGACAAGTACCTTTATACAAACTATGTCACTTTCTGCGACTCTAAATAAATCATAATCTGGTGCTCATGTAAATAATTACGTAAAGACACTGTTATATTACTTCACAGGTTGTGAATTCACAGTTTTTGAAATATGAAAGTACATTTTGACAAACTATGTCACTTTCTGTGACTTCAGTATGTTCGGTAATGTGTTCGTCAGTTACGAGTCATATTTTCAGTCGACTATATATTATGTTTGAGTTGTGTAGCACACATCGTCATTGTTATTTAAGAGAAAACATTTGTATTTTACGTAGAGTGCGAATCGGTACCCTGACATTTGGAGTGATCTGTTTTTCCTATGTATGTATCTGATGTAAAAGATATCATGTTCAATGCAGAAAAAATTTTTCGAATAGCAAAGTACATATAGTAAGCAATTTAATGTGGTTTCTCCATCCGTAGTGCTGCGCTGCGCTGTGTCACCTGTTATCAAAATAAACCATTACTAAATTATATTCCTTACATACTAACATCTTCATTCTCCTCTCTCCTTTGTATCTCGTGTCATCTCTCTGCATTGTCTATAATAAAATATTCATTGTTAATAATCATCAGCGCACGGCATGACTTCAATATCTCTCTGTATTACCTATAACAAAATATTCATGGTTAATAATCGTCAGCGCACGGCATGACTTCAACATCTCTCTGCATCTGGAAAATCGCGTCAGCTCTCGGTATGACCTGTAAAGCATTTATCCACATTTATCCATATTCAAAACTTATATTATAATTAAAACTACGTTTATTTTGGCGAACTATGACAACAATGCTGCATGCACGAGTTAAAGAATACAACTAATTGCTACTACTGTATGAAAATTATTTGTACATGTTATACATTTACATTTAAAGTAGTCCTGTTAATTGCTTCACTTACCTTACATAATGTGAAATAAATGTCCTGCAAGAACGCTTTTAAGACTGCTATTAATGTTCAGTGTATTTATCTGCGGTCGAATCGAGGTGACCTGTTGTGCACGTAAATAACCCATTAGTAGCTCACTGTATTCGGGCTTGCTGGAATGTGTCAAAAAGCTCATTGTTATATTCTGTCAATATGTATCCCTGTAAGAAGGTTTTTCTATTTTAAGATTTTCTTTATGTTTGACATATGATGGTTTCCTCTCGATTCTTTTGTTCTGAGTGTCTCAATGTGTACTACATTGGCGTGCGGAATATTTCGAATTCTGTACGGTCCTGCGTATAGAAGTTCAAAATTTTTGCATCGTTTCTTCCCTTTATGTGACAGATAATGGGTACGAACTAGTACCTTATCGCCAATCTCGTACTTGCGTAATCTACTTACCTGCTTCTGTTGTCTCTTCCGACGATCTGCAGCTCGTTTAATGTTCGCTAGTGCCATGTCTATTATCTCACAATGACGAAGTCTACGCTTCTTTGGAAAAGTAATCATTTCAGTAAGTTTATTCTGTGGGTCTTTATTCGTCAGTATTACAGTTGGTGAGAGCGTCGTTGACTCATTAGGTATTGCATTTATTACTTCCTGAAACTGTGAAATGTATTAGTCCCATGTATGCTTTCTGTGGCAATAAATTCTACAAAGTTTCCCGATCTCTTTCATTACTCTTTATGATGGGTTTAAGAACTGTGATATCTTGATATGTAAATTGGTGTTATGTTCTTACTCTCTAACATTTGTTTCCATATGTCTGACCTAAACTGTGGTCCGTTATCTGAAATAACCTTCTGTACATGTCCTACTATTGATAGAAAATCTCTTACAAATGCACTTGATACTGATCTAGCTGTTGCTTTCCTTAGTGGAGAAAATGTTACAAATTTGGATGTCAATTCTACGGCTACTAGAATATAACTGTAACCTTTACTTGTTCTGGGGATTTGACCGAAAAGATCTACTGCTGCCATGTGCCTTAACGTAACCGGTATGATGGGATACAGTGGTGGAATATGTGATACTGTTGATGATTTAGCTTTCTGACATATCTTGCAGGATGCTATAACTTTGCGAATGTGTTTTTACATATTGTTGAAGTGACAATTTTGTCGGAGAATTAGAAAGTATTTCCTAGCTCCGTAATGTGCATAGCTTAAGTGTGTATACCATATCAATTTGTTTCTGATCCCTTCTGGAATGCATAAAAGCCAATTGTTGCCGTCTGGGTACGAGCGAATAAACAGAATATTTTGATGTATAGTGTAATTATGTCTGATTTTTGCGTTGCTCTTGTCTCGCCAAAGCGTTACAATCTCTTTTAGTGTTTCATCTTTCTGCTGATCTCTCTCTATGTCCTGTAATGCTGCTGATATAAAGTTTTAGAAAGCTACTTGTTTGATATACGTAATACTATGGTTGTTGTAGCAGAAGGTATTTTCTTTCTCTAGTCGTTTATGCTGAGCAGATCTCGATAGTGCGTCGGCAACAATATTCTGCGTGCCTGGAATGTGTACAATACTGAAGTCGAACTCTTGTAGATATAATTTCCAACGGCTTAATCTATCATGCGCAAGTTTTGCTGATAATAAAAACTGGATTGCTCGGTGATCGGTATATACTGTGGTGTGTCTTCCATATAGATAATGACAGAATCTCTTAAATGTCCATACTACGCATAGCGTCTCTAATTCTGTTACAGAGCAATTGCGCTCTGCTGGAGAAAGTATCCTGCTTGCAAACGCAATATGCTTAACGATTGTCTTACCGTCCTCCTCTACTTCCTGGAAAATATGTACCCTTAGTGCTGTAGTTGAACTATCTGTTGCAATGGAAAAGTTTTGTGTTGGGTCAGGATGCGATAACAAAGGTGCCCTTAGCAATGCTTCTTTCAAAATCTCGAATTCAGCGTCAGCGTCTTCATTCCATGACCAAATTGTGTTTCTACTTGTGAGCTGGTATAGCAAGGGTGTGTCTAATGCTTTACAATGAATGAATTTTCTAAAATAATTAATTAGGCCTAAAAAGCTCCGAAGTTCCTTCTTATTTGTTGGCACGTTGATATCTTTCAATGCTTGCAATTTCTCGGAGTCTGGTGCAATACCTGTTTGTGAAATGATATGACCTAGAAATTTTATTGAGGCTTTTCCAAATTCAGTTTTACAGAGGTTTATAGTTACACCGTACTGCTCGAATGTATTCAGTAATTGTTGAAGGGTGTGGTTGTGCTGTTCCCAGTTTTCTGCTGCGATTAGAATGTCATCTACATACACTCCTGGAAATGGAAAAAAGAACACATTGACACCGGTGTGTCAGACCCACCATACTTGCTCCGGACACTGCGAGAGGGCTGTACAAGCAATGATCACACGCAATGCACAGCGGACACACCAGGAACCGCAGTGTTGGCCGTCGAATGGCGCTAGCTGCGCAGCATTTGTGCACCGCCGCCGTCAGTGTCACCCAGTGTGCCGTGGCATACGGAGCTCCATCGCAGCCTTTAACACTGGTAGCATGCCGCGACAGCGTGGACGTGAACCGTATGTGCAGTTGACGGACTTTGAGCGAGGGCGTATAGTGGGCATGCGGGAGGCCGGGTGGACGTACCGCCGAATTGCTCAACACGTGGGGCGTGAGGTCTCCACAGTACATCGATGTTGTCGCCAGTGGTCAGCGGAAGGTGCACGTGCCCGTCGACCTGGGACCGGACCGCAGCGACGCACGGATGCACGCCAAGACCGTAGGATCCTACGCAGTGCCGTAGGGGACCGCACCGCCACTTCCCAGCAAATTAGGGACACTGTTGCTCCTGGGGTATCGGCGAGGACCATTCGCAACCGTCTCCATGAAGCTGGGCTACGGTCCCGCACACCGTAAGGCCGTCTTCCGCTCACGCCCCAACATCGTGCAGCCCGCCTCCAGTGGTGTCGCGACAGGCGTGAATGGAGGGACGAATGGAGACGTGTCGTCTTCAGCGATGAGAGTCGCTTCTGCCTTGGTGCCAGTGATGGTCGTATGCGTGTTTGGCGCCGTGCAGGTGAGCGCCACAATCAGGACTGCATACGACCGAGGCACACAGGGCCAACACCCGGCATCATGGTGTGGGGAGCGATCTCCTACACTGGCCGTACACCACTAGTGATCGTCGAGGGGACACTGAATAGTGCACGGTACATCCAAACCGTCATCGAACCCATCGTTCTACCATTCCTAGACCGGCAAGGGAACTTGCTGTTCCAACAGGACAATGCACGTCCGCATGTATCCCGTGCCACCCAACGTGCTCTAGAAGGTGTAAGTCAACTACCCTGGCCAGCAAGATCTCCGGATCTGTCCCCCATTGAGCATGTTTGGGACTGGATGAAGCGTCGTCTCACGCGGTCTGCACGTCCAGCACGAACGCTGGTCCAACTGAGGCGCCAGGTGGAAATGGCATGGCAAGCCGTTCCACAGGACTACATCCAGCATCTCTACGATCGTCTCCATGGGAGAATAGCAGCCTGCATTGCTGCGAATGGTGGATATACACTGTACTAGTGCCGACATTGTGCATGCTCTGTTGCCTGTGTCTATGTGCCTGTGGTTCTGTCAGTGTGATCATGTGATGTATCTGACCCCAGGAATGTGCCAATGAAGTTTCCCCTTCCTGGGACAATGAATTCACGGTGTTCTTATTTCAATTTCCAGGAGTGTATGTAGTAATTTTGTTTTTAAGTTACTATGGGAGAACTGTATTCATGCCTCGTATAAAGGCTGCAGACGAAATCGTTAGTCCAAACGGAAGTTTACAAAATTGGTAACATTCACCAAAGCAAAGGAATGCCGTATACTTTCGGCAATTTGGATGCAACTGGATTTGCAAAAATCCTGATTTGAGATCGAGGGTGGTATATATAGAGGTGCCATGAAACTTTTGCAGTAACTCTTGTAACGTCTGTGGTCGGTCAGTTTCTGTAATGATTATTTTATTAACCTCACGTGAACCTAAAACTAAACGGAGTGATCGATCCTTCTTTTCAACGATGTGTAATGGATTTATGTATTGGCTTGTTGCTGGTTCAATTATACCCTGATCAGTCATTGCTCATAGCTCTTTCTAAACTGCTTCTGTGTATATATGCGGGATTGGATAGTGTTTTGCTTTGAAAGTCTCGTGTGGTTTCACCTGAAATTCGTACATAAATCCTGTCATCGTTCCTGGAATATTGTTAAAAACTGTTTTATGTTGCACAAGAATATTTTCTAATTCTGTGTGCTCTGTGTCGTCTTTTGCTATACTGTCTCCTACCTTGCATGTAATTGTCTCTAATACATTATACTCCTGTTCCTCTGCCATGTCGTTATTATGTGTATTCGTGTATAGTGTGAGATAACAATCGTTATCTTTAGAATATGCAATAATCTCGATCCTGTGCATATTTTGGTCTTCTGAGGATACTGTGTTTTGAAATCTCACTACCACTTCACTGTCTTCCTTCTGTAATGTTAGGTATGACGATTTAAAGTCAATCTTTGCGCCGTACTGCACGAGAAAATTCATTCCTAATATTATATCAGTTGTTAAATGTGGAACTATCCAACAATTGCTGTGGAAAGTTTGCCCTGCAAAAACAAACTTTAATTGTGTCTGTCTTTTGACTTCAATGATTTTTCCTGGAAATGCTCCCTTAACTTTAGTTTTGTGTAATGAGAATACTGGGTAATCATTATTGCTATTCCATCTGTTAAATGCGTCTTCGCTAATTACGCACATTGGTGAGCCTGAATCAATTATTGCTAAAATATTTTGTGACTTTAAATGTATCTGGATTATTGGGTGACATAGTTTTCGGCATGATCGGTTATTCGTGTAACAATGTGTCTCACACATCGTCGAATGTAATGGCATTCTCTACCGTTATCTTTTCTCTGTCCTTATCCATAGTGTCATCATTTAGAGATTCATCACAGGCTATCTCTAGTCATAAAGGTTCTGACATTTCATTTTCTGTTGGGGAGTGTTGTGTGTTTTCTATGAGCTGTACTGTTCTACTGTTTTGATTATTAGCGGTAGGTGGCGGATGAAATCTTGTGTCTGGTACATTCATACGATAACTTGGTTGTTGTGCACTGTTTGAATTTCTATGAAAATTATCATTGTAGAATGTCCTTTGCGGTCAGTGTTCGTTTTCTCTCCTTCTGTCGTCATAATTGTGGTTATACGGCGAGGCACGCGTGTTTCTCTGAAAAGGCTGTCTTTGTTCGTTTTGTGTATTTTGCGGCTGACCCATGTAATTGGTTGCACCTGTCGCATTTTCTTGGCGATGGGTCATGTGAAAGTTTGACCGGTTCGCCATTTCCTGTCGTATATGTGTCGTGTTGTTTGGATGGCTTTGTTGTTGTCTTGAATTGTAATGTACATTGTTATTATACTGCTGTTCACTGAATCCCTGTATGTATTCTCGATTAAAGTTTTCATTTTCGCTGCGAGAGCGTTTATTATGATTGTTATTGCCAAATTGTGTTTGCTCAAAATTAGTATTGTTTGTCTGGTTTGCGTCATGTCGTGAAAAGTTCTTATTAACAAACGCACAATCTGCCTGGTGTACCTCTAGCAATTGCAGGATGTCTCTAAATGCGTTCACGCTGTCCTTTTGCTGGCCTATTAATAATGTCCCTTTTAATGCTCTGGGGAATTTTGAAATACACAGCTGTATTAATGCGGATTGACTGTATGGCTCATTGAGGTATTGGTTTTGTTCAACCATATACTCGAAAAATTGTGTGATTGTTGGGAAAGTAGAATTCTCGAAATTTGGCAGACTAATTAGCAGATCTTTAATGCTACTCTGTGTGGTATCTGACCAATATGCTGCTAGAAATGCTTCCTGTAGTGCTTCTACTGAAAAACACTGTCTAGCAATTGGTCGCATTCTTCTCGCTGGTTCCCCTTCAAGAAAACTAATAATAAATTCTAGCTTAAGTTGAACTTGCCATCATGGTGGGAGTGCCGCATTGAATTATTGGATCCAGTCCAGTGGATGTATTTGCGTCCAGTCGTTTTTAAATGTTTTAAACTTTCTCACTGAAAGGAAATGCTTGTGGTCGTAACCGTCATATCTTTGTGTGTAATTATTTTCGTGATGTTGTGAATATGAATTTGTGTGTCTTTCTGCCTGGTTAAGATCTCTTACTCTCTGAAGTGTACCGACATCATATGTATTGTGCGTCTGAGGCATGTCGTAGTGGTGTGTGTGCTGTTGGAATTGATTGTTTGCAGTTGTTTCTTGCGTGTCAGCTATCCTTTGTTGTAAAGAATTGATTTTCGGATGTAAGAAATTAATTACGTGATTCTAGGTCTGTGATTGTTTGTTGCACATTTGTAATTTGCGTATCTTTACTATTAGAAATCTGTTGAACTGAGACTGGTGTAGTGTCATCTGGTTTACTGTCATTGGTAGTATCTAACAGGTCTATTCTTGTAGTGAGTTCGTTGATCTTTTCTGTTAATTCGTTTCGTAATTTACGATTACTTTTGGTTACTTTCTTAAAATCTGCTTTCAGATTTTCTGAGTCTTGATTGATTTCTATGTGTTCCATTTTGTCAGTTAGTGTCAGAACTTCTTCTGTTAATTTATCTCAAATATTCCGGATTTCAGTGTGTGTAGAAATTTTCGCCTCAATTGTATGTGATTAGATTTCCGTGAATCTCTCTTGTATTTGAATATTTGTCTCCTTAACCGTTTCGATTTCTTCCGAAATCGAGTGTATGTGGTTGTCCACGTAAGTTTTTCCCTGAGCAAACACTTTCTTTTTGTCGTCCTGTCGCTGTTTATTAATTGTTTGTGATAGTTCTTTTCGTTCTTTATCCTGTGATCGCACCAGTTTGCGGTGACGTGTCAAACAGTTTTCTATATGAGTGTTATAACGTTCATCAATGTGAGCGTTTTGTTTAGAAAAGTTCTCTGTCATTGCTTCTCGTATGCTTACCGCGAATGCTTCTTGTTTATCTGTTATTTCTTGAATCTTGGCGTGTAATTCTTGGTTTAATTTTTCAGCGATTGCTTAAATTTCTACTTTGATTTCGTGTTTTATATTTTGGTACATTTTGTCTAATTTCTGATCCGTGTGTGTGCGTACTGCCTTGATTTCGTTTTTTAGGTCTGCTGATTATTGTGTCCTTCTGTTAAAGCTTTCCATTCATGTCTTGTCTCATTTGTAGCAAAAATGCCATTATTGGATCAGTTTCGGATTGACTTCTGTGTGTATTTGTATTCGTTGTTAATGGTTGTGCATCTGTGTTCAATTGAACATCCTCAGACGATTGTAATCGTGTCACCTCTTCCGTGGATTCGGAATTTTTGTCAATAAAACTGTGGTATCTGTTACGCAGATTGTGTAGCTGTGTACCGTTTGAATCTGTTTCGGCACGTAATGGAGTCACACTGTTTGGCTGCATTATAGTGGTTTCGTTACTGAAACTCTTATGCCTGCAACGCGTAATTTGTGGCTGTGTAGGGTTAGTTGTATTTAAAAACAAATTATTTTGCACTAATGTCTCATTATCAGTTGGCATATCTGAAGTTGATTGTTCGTCAAAAGATTCCATATTGTTACTACTCTCGAATGTCTGTTCACCTAACGTTTCACTATCGTGTTTTTCACACGTATTATATCTGTCTATTCTTGAAAAGAATTTCTCGTCAGTATTTTCTACACTTTTATCACTTTGAGAACCAGTAATTATTCTGTGGGACATTGTCTATAATTAGCACATGCAAAAAAATATATCACTGTTTAAAGCGGATTCAACACTGAACAAACACTTTTCAACGAAGAATCAATAGAGCAAACAGAATTGCCGATGGGCTGTGAATTAAAGGTATACAGTTTAGTATAAGCATTGCGCCACTTAACACTAGCTTATTCATACAATTGTCAGAGTCAGTATATTCATTTTCACAGCAGATTCACTAAAGAGTCTTACCGATAGGATGTCGGCAAGTGAAAGTTCCCGTATTCTCTATACCTCTTCTG
Source organism: Schistocerca cancellata (assembly GCF_023864275.1). Lineage (NCBI taxonomy): Eukaryota > Metazoa > Arthropoda > Insecta > Orthoptera > Acrididae > Schistocerca > Schistocerca cancellata. The sequence continues at coordinate 1,070,914,218 of NC_064626.1, forward strand.
TTGTTACGCAATAACCGTCTCCTCTATATCTCTTTTGTTAAGCAACCTTCCCTTTTACAATAAACTATGTAACCTTCCCTTAGGATTTCTATCTCTTGCTTAATAATAACAAATGAAATCTTCCCTTTGAAATTTATTCTCTTTCTCAATCATCACATACAAATTTAATTGCTGCTTATTAAAAGTGATTTTCTGATTATTTCGACGAAACATAGAAGGTGTCGTCGTCGTGGCCCTCACTCGTTATCTGCAATAACCCAAAACTGTTCCTTACCTTTTTTACTGTTACTGGATCGCCATCTGACTGCTACATCGAACTACGACATGAACATACTTACTCTGGTTTACTATACTCTATTAGCTGCTGGTGGGTTTTCATAATAAGTGGCTGTGTTTATTACCAAAGTTGGTAATAGCAAAGCTGACGTTATTTTTTAATTAATTTGACTGAAGTTATGTAATTCATAGTTAAACTTTTTCTTGACAACAATAAAATTTTGCAAAGTTACACGTTGATAGTTTTTGGGATGGACTATAATCAGAAATGCAATATTGCTGGCAAAAGTTAATTATATACTGAATGAAATGATTTTACACGCGTTCAAATGGGACTTACTTTTTACAATAATCTTAGAACTAGCAATGCGCAAACATACCTTCAGTAGTCTTGAGTTTCTCAAAAAATTAATTCAGTAATATTAGTTCCCCTTATTATAATAGTTAGCTGATGTTTCTGTACATCCGTTTATAATCTTCTGTAAATCATACCTAGTGGCTGGCAGGCACACTGCTCCTCTCAACCTCTCGCTTCAGACCTGCTACCGACTCGCTTCACATCTCGCTTACTACTGACTTCCTACAGACCTAAAGTGCGGTCTCTCCTGCCAACAATGCTTTCTGGTGCAGACAATCCCTGATACCGTTACAAAATGTATCAATGCGCGGTCTTTCCCGCTCTTTTCTTAAAATGTATCCGTACGCGGTTTCTCCCGCCCTTTTTAAAATTATATCAACAATACTTTGCTGCAGACATTCTCTGCTACGACAATTATTTCCAGCATGACAAATATTAATTATTCCTACTTAATCCTATTAATAAAATATAAACATCTTTCATAAATTGTGATTTGACAATAGACAATAGAAATATGCACGTCTTACAAGCTATACGCAAGCACCGCTGTTGCCAGTCGTTAAGGGAAGGCCTTCGGCCATTGCGTTGTCCGTGGTCAGAGGTCGTGCCTGAAATTTGGTATTCTCGGCACACTCTTGGCAATGTGGATCTCGTAATATTGAACTCCCAACGATTTACGAAACAAAATGTCCCATGCATTTAGCTGCATCTACTATTCCGCGTTCAAAGTCTATTAATTCCCGTCGTGCGGCCATAATCACGTCAGAAACCTTTTCACGTGTTACGCGATGCTACTGCCATGTGTATATGTGCGTATCACTATCCCAAGACTTTTGTCACATCAGTGTATCTCATTCCGTAGTTGCGTTACGTGTGTTAAGTAACTGCAAGGGGACTTAAGGCAGGTTTTTCAAAGGACTGTTGAATGACGCATGGATATCCCCATATATTCGTGTGTATACATGTTTCGGCCACGATAACTTGACTCTGACATTTTAACAGTTTTCTAGGCGGAAGAAATATTCTCTCTGTCTCACACACACAGAAACATCTGTAGCTTGTGTTTCACGTTTGCTATCATTTGTTAATCGTTGTTGACTATGAGAATGAAGACTGTTTGTTGAGAGCTCTATTCATTAATTTATCCTTGGTCTTCCGGCGATCACGCTCGAACTTGATGTAATAATTGTATGCTACTGAATTTCACTGTTAATTTTGAAACTTGGCAAGATGATTCGAAATTTCAGTTATACACGAAACGAACAGCAACAAGATTTCTTCAAGTCTTCTTGTTCTTTCTCTTCGTTCTGACAACCACTTCTCTAGTGTTACCGCTCTGAGGGGTTGCGATGAAATTTCGACAGATGGAGAAAAATTGTATTTTACTGTCTATGTCCGCTTTCTCCAATAACAAGCAAAGGGGCTGGCCGCTGTGGCTGAGCGGTTCTAGGCGCCTCAGTTAGGAACCGCGCGACCGCTACGGTCGCAGGTTCGAATCCTGCCTCGGGCATGGATGTGTGTGATGTCCTTAGGTTAGTTAGGTTTAAGTAATTCTAAGTTCTAGGGGACTGATGACCTCAGATGTTAAGTCCCATAGTGCTCAGAGCCATTTGAATCATTTGTCTACTCTTTTACCGGTATTCCCTAAGATTATTTATGATTGTGATTAACATATTAACTATTGTAATATGCAAGCTAAAATCACAGTCTGCGACGAACAATCGCGAGACTATATTGTAAAAAATGCAACCTTTTGACAGCTGAAGCGATACTAGCGATCCAAGTGGCTAACAGGCAGCAACAGAAGAATGACGTGGTTTAAACTGAGACCTTAATATTTTCAATATTGTTACTTCTATATTTCCCAGGCAATAAAAGTGGCGTGATTTTTCCGGTACGAATAGCAAAATGTAATTAACGTAGTACTCCGTCTCCTAGTAATTCGAACATTTAATAACGAAATGTCAGTGCTATGGAATATATGCAATTCACAGTAGCGGAGTCGTAGTAGTATCATTGAAAGTACTTTAAAACGAGAAATGAAGTGTAACATGGTGCGTTTAAGTTAAAAAGAAACTGATTACGAGTATGTTAAGTTTTTTTGCACGTATTTTCTGATACTTGGTGCGGTTTATAGTTCGTTTCACGAGTTTCTTTGTGTATTTGACTCATTGAAATCATTCAGAACTGAGCACTATTGTTAAGTTGGTGCAGATCACCTGTTACTTCATCTTACAAACACACTCTTGGCTTTGTACTTGCTTCTATGCCTTGCTGCCGAGGTATCTAAATATGTTTGTGTAACTTGAAGACTTTGTTTTCCTTACTGTGCATTTGGTCCTCCATCATGTCCACGTGTAACGTTTTCTTTTTCGTTATGTACATATCTTAAACTACCGGTACAGGTAGCACATGTTGCGTTACGTTTAGCACAAAACGCAATACCTGTTCACTTTCGACTACCACTGCCGTGTCATGAACCAATCGTGTTGTGCTAGTTTTCAGTTCTTGATAAACGATAACAGTCCTTCTCGTGTGCGAAATACTGCTGAAGCTGCTACAGTTTTTACAGTCACAATAAACTCCGAAGTATGATGTCATTTGCATTTTGAATCGTTTCGAATTGTGTTTGTACATGCCAGCCACTTGGCAGCGCTGCAATTGCGAAGTTGCAGAAAAACTGTGAGAGTTTCTTGACTCATTATCTTGTACTCCGCTCGAATGCACCACACACATGTATTGTATGTCTATGGAATATACGAGAGGCGAGGCAGAGGTATTGTTATGGCGGGCTCCAGTGATCTTTGCACGAAGCGCCTAGCGACAGTGTTCTGTGCAGTAAGTACCAAACGAACGAGCAGTAAAATGAACGCGACTCCACCTATCTCTGTTACTCATCACAAAGCGCTAGAAAACTTTTTGTGTCATTATGAACAATTATTGACGAAATTCCTTAAAAGAATCAGTTAACGCCTACCTACAAGGAACAACTAAATTCTTTGATACTGTAGGTAACTCTTTCGACGATATATCGGAATAATTTAAAAGATCTAAATGATTTTGTATATATTTCAAATTATTTTTATCTTTGTAGTAACCCTTCAAGGGTTGCTTTATAGTAATGACTGGAAGTCTATATGCGATGTCCAACAGTGGAAACTTTATTAACAGTACCGTAGGTTTACAACTTTAGATGTAAAATGTTAAAAATACGGCTATTGTCCACAGTTTCTTATTAATTAATCTTCTCTCATCCTCAAGGTACATTATGAAATTTTGTGTAATTTACAGAAATATTTTTAAATGAACACGCCGCCACTTGACTATATTGCTGTGTATTTAATTACAAGCCAGGTTTCAGCTTTTTATGCCATTTTCAAGTGATATGTCATTAACATATAATGCAGGACATCAAGCTTAAAATTGGACATAAATTAAGAAAAACATTCGCTCTCCACGAAATGACAGATGTGAAATCATCATATAAATAAAAAGATCAGTAATTAATAGTGGGAGCACGTCATATTTAATAAAAACGAGTTTATTCTGGTAAATAAAAGATGAACACTTATTTATAAAAACATGTTTACTTTTGAATATAAAAGATGAACACGTATGACGCGCTCCCATTATTATTTACTGATCTTTTTACAAGATGATGGCATTTCATGGGAAGCGAAAATTTTTCTTAATTTATCTCAGATTTTAAGCTTGATATCCTGCAATCTACAATGACATAAACTCAACCATTTGAAAATGGCATAAAATACCGAAACCTGTGTCGTAATAAAATAAACTGCAATACAGTCAAATGGCGCTGTGTTCATTTAAAAATTATTGTATAACTGTTGCTCAGCAACATCAAAAACTGTTTACATAAATGTATTCGACGAGAAAGCCCGAATTTACACAACGCTTTAGATTTATACAGAAATTATCAGGGAGTGTTACTAATTAATGTTGTCATCAATCAGAAAGCTCATTTGAACACTGCTCTGTTTCGCAGTGCATTGGTGCATGGTCGTAATTGAGATGGTACGCCCTTATGCGCGTTTCTTATCTTACTCCTCAGAAAAACTAACATAAAATAGCGCAACTGAAGTAATTAATCGGTTACTTTCAAGTACTTAATCGAAACGTGAATATTTCGCAATTCTCCAAGCAGCTTCTCCTACACGAAAAAATTGAAGACACACCATCCGTTTATTTATTTCACTGTCGTAGATAACAATGGAAATACTTATTTACACCGGAAAAATTGTTTATTTTATTGAGTCTTGGCAGCTTATTACTGATTTTTAAGGCGGTATACTGGTCCCTGATCTGTGTGATTATAATTAATATCATAATTATCTTTGGTAGCAGCTCTGATTTTCTATTTTTTAAAGCCTCAAAATTTTACCAGAGCTCGTGTGTACTGGAACGTAATTAGCCACGACGTTTTCGCAATATCTGTACGATGTACGGTTGTGAACTCTGTGTAGTAATTTTACTCTTCATTTTCGTTGAAGAAATAGTCGTAAATCTTAGATCCAATAGACGAGAATATTGTCGGTCAAGCATATTGTAGTTTGGTATTTTATGGAAGTAAAAATAAGTGATTTCGTCATCTATAAAAATTTCTCCTCTGTAGGAAACTCTCATTTATAAAAGTAAACCACAATAATGTGGGCGTTCTACAGTATTAATTTATTTTATTAAACAGTTTTCGGCATGCAAGTTGATTATCAGATTTTATGTCTACATGCAGTCTTGTAAGCTGAAAACCGATTAACACAATAAATTAGTATTGTAGAACATACACTGTATTGTGCTTTTCATTTTTAATTATGAAATATTTGTACCAAGAAGTGATGATAGTATTGGTTAATCACTCATTTGTATTATTACACTCATTACACACACAATGAAAGTGGTAATCTGAATTTGTAGGCCCAAAATCAGAGAATAAATTTTGATATAAGTAGAGAAAAAGATGCTCCATAATTCCTTTATTCATTATATTCTTACACGACATTGGATGCCAAGAAATTCTGCGTCTAAAGAAAAAAAGAGAGAACAGATACATGTTAACTTAAGAGCTTACGAGTATATAGAACTCAGCAATATATTATCAGCTGTAAGCATACCTTTTGTTTCCTAAAAACAGTTCACAATTTATAAAATTGAATCCCTCTCTTTATGTATGTTGACCGATTCAATAAATTTTCTGTTGTGGGTAAAGAAGTACAAAAGCAAATAAGAAACAAACGTTAGGTGATGTGCATAGTGAGAAAAAAATCATCCAGGACAGAAATGGAGCAATGATACAGAACAGTTAGAAATTCTTTACAAAAGAATTAGTTGTCCAATTTTTTTATCTATTGAAATATTCTGCAGTTGTTTGAAACCTGTATGCAAACAAATACACCATTCTCAGCACTTGTTTCAAATTCTGATATGGCGAATTACATTTCACAAAAGCGCTATTTACTTCATTATTCTCACTACATTAGTTATAACTAAAATATACAAATGTCAGCAGCGAAGTCAGTGTCGTGGTCATAGGGCATAAATTTTGTCAAAAGTCTACAAATCGTCCCACTTCTTTCCTGACAAACTGTTATGTTCATTATGTCCAGTCATGTCATTCAGTTTCACTGAAAGTTGTTACAAAATTGAGAAATACATAAATGACAGAACATAAGACTTTACAGTTCGTACAAAAATACCAAGAGTGGTATAAAATAATAATTTATTAATAATTTTTTCACTATTTAAAAGACTTACTACACCCTTTTGGTTTGTAACCAACTTCATTTTTACAGCATGAATCATATTATTTTACAGGCAGATGACATACCAACGATCATCGTAAATAACTGAGACTGTCCTGAAGGCTTTTTCTTTTTGAAGTGCTGATTGATCACCAACAATAATTGTCGAACGTATCACAAAATTAGCAACATACTCCCGATTTTCCATTTCGCATTCAAATAGTTCCATTCCATGTTAGCACGTAGTCTCCCAACTGGATCCGGAATTCGCTCAATGTTCTGCGTGTTGGAGAGCATTCTTTCGGCGGTGACAAGAGCTTATCATTGGGTTCTTGGGGCTAGATTCCATCTCAGGTTTATTTCTTTCGCTCTGGCAATACTCCTACTAAGCTCCGTTGAAAAACGCTCGGCCGGCCTGTGTGGCCGAGCGGTTCTAGGCGCTACAGTCTGGAACCACGCGACCGCTACGGTCGCAGGTTCGAATCCTGCCTCGGGCATGGATCTGTGTGATGTCCTTAGGGTAGTTAGGTTTAAGTAGTTCTAAGTTCTAGGGGACTGATGACCTCAGATGTTAAGTCCCATAGTGCTCAGAGCCAAGCCAGCCAAAAACGCTCGGCAGAATCGAATACAATGACAATTAAATAAAAATCTTCATGTTTTGTCGATAACAGTAACCTCAGTCTTCCTCTTCTTTCCCTTTCACCATTAGTTAATCGCTGACTTTTTCTCTTTATTTATATTTGACTTCAGGCTCTTAAATTTGTTTTTGTACATCCTTTAGCGTTATTTCTTTTAAAAAAATCAGTCACTGAAAGGAACGACCTTGCCTGGATTAATGTTTGAACACAGACTGATATGCAACAGTACGAAGTTCTCAGGGGCGGATGAGGATGGGTTATGGCTAAATTGAAAGAATCAGAGATTGTTGAGGGCGTCAGGTAACAAGTGACTTAAACAGGGGAAAGGAATGGAACAAAAAACGAATGATGAGAAATGAAATACTGAAGGAACAAAATACTAGGAACAAATACGTAAATGAAAGAGTACAAATCCTTGCAAGAAACACGAGATAGTGAATTTAACTGATAAAATGAGAACGTTTATTTTAATTGAAGACATTGAAATATCTTGAAAACTACACATCGGATCAAAAAAAGTTATAGTTCCAATTTGTTTGTCTCGCAGGGGAACAACCAATGATACTACACTCGACCCCCAACCCCACCCCGTGCGTGTGTAGCGTGGGGTAACTTTGAAATCTTTAATGGGAACTCCGTTTTTTAATGCTGATTATAAATCCACGGCAGATTCTACATACATTTTGTCTGAAACATTTTCTTCGTTTCTCCACAGAAGGCACTGTAATCGGAGGGATAGAAATGGGTACACAGTCGTAATTTACGACCTGCTACTCAATGGATCTTTAATATCCAATGGCACGTGGGTCCCTACCTCCATGCTGCGAGGGTGAGACAGACCAGTATTTCGTAACTTATAGCTGGAAACCCCATTCACAATGTTGTATTCCTCCGACATATCGAACAGGGGACTACGCGACGCCCCACTGTAGCTGTGGCTCGAAGCCAACGCTACTCTACTTTTCCAATTAGAGTAAGTGTTCAAACGTAGTTCAGCCAACTTCAGTACACTTAGTGACACGCTTTTCAAATGGCTGTACACAGGACAAAAGCATACCTGCGGAAATATCAGAACAGGCGTTTCTGATACGGTCGACCATATCTCCACGGCCTGATAGCACATTGCAAAGCGGAATGGCAGCGCCGTTTAAGGCGCCATGTTACGGTTTGCCCGGCTTCTCCCGCCGGACGTTAGAGTCCTCCCCCCGGGCATGGGTGTGTGTGTTGTTCTTAAGTAGTGTGTACGAGGGGTGTTTGAAACGTCCGTGCAAAGTCCAAGAGATGGCACCACTAGCGCGTATCTGTGTCATGTTTAGTTAGTAGTATCTTTGGAAAGAACGCACACCAAGTTTCAGCCATATTGGTCTATTTCTTTGTGTTTGGCATTCGTGTGAATCAAGGAAATCGAGTGATTGTCAAAAAATCGACGAAGAAGAATTTCGTGTGGTGATTAAACATTACTTTATGAAAGGTAAAATGCCTCAGGAGACTAAAGAGCAGCTTGATCAACATTACAGTGACTCTGCACTTCGATTAGAACAGTTAATAAGTGGTTTCAAAATTTTCGGAATGGCCATATGGGCACAAGTGATACTGAACGTTCTGGACGCCGTGTGGAGGTTACGACTCCAGAAATCATTGATAAAATCCATGGTATAGTGATGGATGACAGACGAGTTAAGTTTCGTGAGATTGCGAGTGCTGTGGGCATCTGGAATGAATGGGTACATACACTCCTGGAAATGGAAAAAAGAACACATTGACACCGGTGTGTCAGACCCACCATACTTGCTCCGGACACTGCAAGAGGGCTGTACAAGCAATGATCACACGCACGGCACAGCGGACACACCAGGAACCGCGGTATTGGCCGTCGAATGGCGCTAGCTGCGCAGCATTTGTGCACCGCCGCCGTCAGTGTCAGCCAGTTTGCCGTGGCATACGGAGCTCCATCGCAGTCTTTAACACTGGTAGCATGCTGCGACAGCGTGGACGTGAACCGTATGTGCATTTGACGGACTTTGAGCGAGGGCGTATAGTGGGCATGCGGGAGGCCGGGTGGACGTACCGCCGAATTGCTCAACACGTGGGGCGTGAGGTCTCCACAGTACATCGATGTTGTCGCCAGTGGTCAGCGGAAGGTGCACGTGCCCGTCGACCTGGGACCGGACCGCAGCGACGCACGGATGCACGCCAAGACCGTAGGATCCTACGCAGTGCCGTAGGGGACCGCACCGCCACTTTCCAGCAAATTAGGGACACTGTTGCTCCTGAGGTATCGGCGAGGACCATTCGCAACCGTCTCCATGAAGCTGGGCTACGGTCCCGCACACCGTAAGGCCGTCTTCCGCTCACGCCCCAACATCGTGCAGCTCGCCTCCAGTGGTGTCGCGACAGGCGTGAATGGAGGGACAAATGGAGACGTGTCTTCAGCGATGAGAGTCGCTTCTGCCTTGGTGCCAATGATGGTCGTATGCGTGTTTGGCGCCGTGCAGGTGAGCGCCACAATCAGGACTGCATACGACCGAGGCACACAGGGCCAACACCCGGCATCATGGTGTGGGGAGCGATCTCCTACATTGGCCGTACACCACTGGTGATCGTCGAGGGGACACTGAATAGTGCACGGTACATCCAAACCGTCATCGAACCCATCGTTCTACCATTCCTAGACCGGCAAGGGAACTTGCTGTTCCAACAGGACAATGCACGTCCGCATGTATCCCGTGCCACCCAACGTGCTCTAGAAGGTGTAAGTCAACTACCCTGGCCAGCAAGATCTCCGGATCTGTCCCCCATTGAGCATGTTTGGGACTGGATGAAGCGTCGTCTCACGCGGTCTGCACGTCCAGCACGAACGCTGGTCCAACTGAGGCGCCAGGTGGAAATGGCATGGCAAGCCGTTCCACAGGACTACATCCAGCATCTCTACGATCGTCTCCATGGGAGAATAGCAGCCTGCATTGCTGCGAATGGTGGATATACACTGTACTAGTGCCGACATTGTGCATGCTCTGTTGCCTGTGTCTATGTGCCTGTGGTTCTGTCAGTGTGATCATGTGATGTATCTGACCCCAGGAATGTGTCAATAAAGTTTCCTCTTCCTGGGACAATGAATTGACGGTGTTCTTATTTCAATTTCCAGGAGTGTAATATTTTGCATAAACATTTGGACATGAGAAAGCTATCCGCAAGATGGGTACCGCGACTGCTCACGCTTGACCAAAAACGGAATCGTGTGAAGTGTTGCAAAGATGGTTTGCAGCTGTTCAGGAAGAATCCGCATGACTTTAAGCGTCGTCTCGTTTTGGTGTTAGGTTAGAAGTTCGCCCAGTCTCACTTCTAAATTCCGGGGAGACAGTTACTTCAGTAGAGTTTCAACTGGCATCCAAACTTGATCCTTCTGAAATTTTTAGAAAAGGCTGTTGATTCTGCTGTGTAGTAAAATGTACATCCACTTCTTGGATTTAAAAATAAATATTATCAACTTTGACAACCCACCACTGTTCATCGTAAACACAAGCCACTATGTCTTTATTTTGAAGTGTCAGTGGCACAAGTTTTCATACTGATGAAGTTCACTATCAGGAGCTGTGGATGTGAACTTACACCTGAGTAAGTTCTGTGAGTGGGGAATAAAACAATGAATAGAACGAGTGTCATTGACCTTCTCACAAGTGGTGAATCCTCCAAGGTAGTAGCGTAGGTTTCTTGTATTTCCTCAAATTTTACAGAAACACGTAATTTCTTGAACTTGTTCTTTAAAGGATTTACACATTTTTGTGGTGCCAAGAACTGGTTGTCATAGGTCCACTGCAGACTAACTTTTGTGTCATCTCGCTTTGTTGTACGCATGTCACCATGAAACGCATTGTTCACATACTATCATGCAAAAATTGCCGTTCTACATCAACTCCAAAATCTTCTTTTGAAAAGAGATGCAAACAATTTTTTTTATTTTTATTTTGGCTTTCAGCACCATCAGAGAAGTAGATCGGTATGTTTATGGCAGGGTAGTGCTGGATTATGTAGTTTGTTAATTGCAGCTGAAAAGTGTGCACTTCTGCAGTGTTGTGGTCACTTATGACACTGTTTGGTTACTCAGATGTGCCCTTGTACTTCGTCTTGAACAGCGACAACTAACCATTCATCAACTGGCATTGTTTATTTTTGTCTTTCATAAATGTACCTTGAACTTTGCAAGAAAATGACGCATTTTCAGTTTTTCGAGGTTAGTTGCCATCACTTCAAAAAATCCTTCTTGTGGTTTAAAATTCTCACCATTTCCATTCTGTTTTATATCACTCATTATTTATGTTCTGTACTGTCAGACATCAAATCGTCTACTTCCGATTCTTCAAACATATCAATTAAATCTTGTTTGGCTGGACAGTCTTGACATTTTCCCATGATCAAGTGGCGATATTGCAGACCATAACTTCCAACAGATCTTTAAAGTCAACTCTAAGACCGGTAATCAACCTTATATTCTGGCGATACAAACAAACGCAAACGTTATGGGCACCAGATGCTTTTACAACAATATACCATTTCGGTATCAGCTCGTAAAATTTCGATCCTCCAATTTTAATGTCAGGCGTTTCGCTTTTGAATCCAGTGAATAGTTCATTATAATTACACAATATTAACCTTTCTTGTCTTCGAGCCTTAGTACCATTTTCGTTCACAGAACACAATCGCTTTTGTCAGGCACCAACCACTGAAATTTGTCTTCATAAGTACTTTTCGATCGTGTTTTCGTCCATCAAATTAGATACATTTTTCTTTTGTAATGTAACTAAACTTCCGCGTTATTTTACCAAATGCCTTGTTATTGTAACCAAACATTCCGACTCATTAAATTCGTTATTAATTTTTTGCTCGACTCCGAAATATTTGACAGTAAACTGGTAACTTTACTTTCATCCACTTTGATATACGTCTTACAGCTTTTAGCTTTTCTATCAAATCGTCAAATTTGGTTGGTGAATATTCAGAACTTCCAACATGTTTAGTACAAACTTGCTTTTGAAAAGAAACTTCTAAATTCTTTTTGACTGTAGTGGCCACCTTCTCAGTTTTTGCATTGAGAGCAGGTCTTTTTTTTCGCTCAGTTTTGTGATTTTACCAGCAAGTGATGCACCTAGGATTTCGCACACTGAATTTACTTTTTCATAGTTTCTGTAAGTCACAAAACTCTTTATCTGAACTATCACTATCGATTTCTTTTGTTAAGTACAAATATCTTGGAGTAACATGTTTGGACACAATGATTTTTCATGTATTACAGTATATTCATAAAAGGACTTTTATTTCTTCAGATTGAACAAACATTGTTTCTCTCAGACCTGCTTCTTACGTGCCTAAAACGGTCCAAGCAAGACTGCCCAGAAAGGCGGTGAAATTTTTTTAGGTATTTCATTTCATGGTACCCTCCAGTTGATCAGATGATTTAACGTTTGAGACAACTCTTATGTAAAAGAATACTTTTGCTTGTTCAGTGTAATCTTTCAATAAAGTAACGTCTTTAGGAAACACTCTGTAGACACTGTTACGAAAATCTTCGTTAATAAGAACACCAACAGAACACTGAGACTCAATTTTTCAACTATACAGTTCAAGAGATCATAAATAACTTGGAGCGAGTAGACAAAGGTTGGTGGATGGGGGAAAGTCAGCACACAGACTTGTACAAGCTTGTCTGTGAGCCTGTACAGACTTGCAGTTGCTGTCTGCTAACGTGCTGAAACTTCCAACAGAGGATTGTCTCAACAAATAATCATTAGTTATTTTAATTTTATGTGTTTAAATTAAACAATTGATGTGTTTTGTCCATGAGCCTAGATATCGCAGATGTAAAAAAACTTATTTTTGACTCATATTTGTAATTTTTTCATAATTTCCAGCTGAAATTTATACTGAAGTTTGATGTCATGAAGGTCTGTTATGTGTGTAATTTTCAGATTTCCAACTCGTCCCCAAACGAAGATATTGCAGGCAAAGAAATGAAAAAAAAATTTTTTTTTAAAGTAGTGTATTCTTTAATGTAAACTTCTCACCATTGATACTCCACAAAAAGTAACTATACTACGTAATGTAATAGAACAAAAAATATTAATGCTGAGAAATCACTCTTCTTTGGAAAACTGCTGTTCAAAAATGGAGTTTTTTTTAAATATGGCAGCGTTAATTTTGAGTTATTAAAGTATAGGTTACGAAATACATTCAGCTAGGTGATAATGGTTTTAATTTCTAGGCCCGAGCGTGCTGAACTAAATGATTTTTATTGAATGCTCTAGCGCAATCCATTACTGAATAGTTAAAGATTGGTGGTGGTGGTTAGTGTTTAACGTCCCGTCGACAACGAGGTCATTAGAGACGGAGCGCAAGCTCGGGTTAGGGAAGGATTGGGAAGGAAATCGGCCGTGCCCTTTCGAAGGAGCCATCCCGGCATTTGCCTGAAACGATTTAGGGAAATCACGGAAAACCTAAATCAGAATGGCCGGAGACGGGAGAATAGTTAAAGAAAGTGCAGATGCCTGCAAATGTGAAAAAACGGTTGCGACCTGAAATACAACTGGTCGCCGTTTCTAAACGATAATAAAAAAATTGAGCTCACTAAACATTAGGGAATTCACACAGCAAATATCAAATTTTCCTGAGATGGTCAAGGAACAATTACTTTTTTCCTGGAGCGCTTGGTATGGAACGGCCCATGATCCGAACTGACCATCTCATGCACTGGATATTGGCAGTTAGTCTTGTGCCGCCATGATGGGCAGGATGTGTTATGTTATGGGAACGATGTTTTGGCGAATTGTGATGTACATAGTAATTTTAATTTTAACGTGACAACGCATTACTCATTTCATGTTTTATGTATCTGGAAGTTCAATGGGAAGATTTTGTGTGTAGCTGGCAAAAGATATTTGCAATAATCTTTATGGAGATCTGAAGGAGGCAACTTTAGGTTTACCGAAACCGGTTATCTACAATAAGGTTTTCTATAGCGATCTCGGTTAAGAAATTCTTCTACTCCGAAGTAATCAGTACGGATCGTCCCTTCGAGCTCAACATGAGTAACTATTTAAAGTTCCAGTTGACACTGTGGGAACACATTTCCTCTTATCTGTGCTATGTTATTCTTTGACATTGTTAATTGGGAGATAAGCGATCTGTTGATTCAAAACATGTGCGAATAAAAGTCCTATGTCAAGATCGAAAATTTTATTTACTGATTACCGATTTCGCCTCATTACTGAGCCACCTTCAGAACAATGTAAAATATTGTTTAGTGTACGACACTTATTACACATAGCCGTATTTTATGTCAAGTTACATAACCAGCTACGATTTCAACTTTAGGATTTTTTTGTTTAACTAAGGAGACTTCGCTCTAAAAAAATAAGACGATGTGTAATGAGTGTCACACACTGAACAACATTTTAGATTGATTTGAAGATGGGTCAGCAATGAGCCTAAACCGGTAATCGGTAAAGAAAATTTGCAAACTTGAGGTAGGATTTTTTTTACCCACTCACATCTTATCTGTGCTTTTGAAGCTGTCCGATCTGCGACTGCTGCGCTTGCAATACGACGGTCTTAGGGGGCGTTAGTGTTGCGTGGAGGTCCGGAACTTCCGTCTAGGAATGTGGGAACGCTCACTGTTGCCGGTATCTCTATACAACGGACGTGGATTGTCCGACTTGTGTGATAACTCTTGGAAACGACCACCGCGCCACTTGGAAGGCCACAAATGACCCTTCTTAAACTCGCCGAATTTGTCCAGATTCATTGTATATGCGGGCTTCGCCAGAAATGATAGTGACTGATGGGGGAGCTCCAGATGGACAAGTATATAGAAAAAGTAGCACTTCTGGTGTGGGTCGGGCGAGGTATGAGCCGCTTATGTTAGCGTAGCTTCCAGGCTGCGGCTGTCGCAGCAGAAAAAGGGTAATGGGATCGAATCCCGATGTGGACTTTTTTTCTTTTACCTCATTTTCAACTTTTAAGTTACATACACTACAAATAAACTGAAATAATGCTCAGTGTATTCCACTTATTAAAATTTTCTTAAGAGGCTCCAAAAGGAAACGAAAGAAAAATTTGGAATTTCAAATAAATTTCCAGGAAAGGTTCGTAAATCGTAAACGAGAACTTAATATATAAAAATAGATACTTTTATTGCTTTATAGTTGATGATTTACTCGTGCTAGCGCTATCTACGGTGGCCAGTGGTCCGATTTTACCTTCGCAATAAACCTACTGTTTGCGTGCAGCTGCCAATGGCCGCTCGAAGATCAAAATCAAACTAACGGAATACAAAGTTATATATGTGGTGTATGTTCTTTCGGACATGTCTGAAGGAACGGACACCATTTTGAACTTGTAGCCATTATCAACCAAAACACAAAGGAATTACGACATGTAGCTGCTAGTGGCCATTGATTTACATCAATGGGAAAAGTCGAATCGGCGAAATGGCGCGAGTAATGAGGATAATCGGCAGGAGCACTACGTCGGTAGTGTGCGGATAAGTTGAGAATTTGGGTCTGACGGGAGACGTGCTGGGGTAGTCGGTGCAGCTACGATGACCACTGTGTCCGGATGGCTCAGTGATGGCGGATCGGCGATAGGTTTCTGGTTCTTGGAGGGACACATGCTGGCCCTAATTACCCATACTTCTCATCTCCGATACCTCCTCACATGCTCTTCTTTCCGGACTCGGGATTCTTCCCACAAACGAAGACGAATTCTGTGAAGTGGGCTTGTGGACACGCAGTTCGCTACTTGTTTGCTAACAGCGTGAGAAATATCCTTAATTTTTGGCACTTTCTTAATGAACGCCATTGTATAGTAGTCCACAACACCAAATACAGACAATTTTTCTTTAACTTTAAGTTTCCATGCGCTGTGGGACAAGCTCTCTTTTATATAATCCATGTAGCCTCAATGCTGTTGAAGTAGAAGACCGCTGTGTTCACTGTAAGGTTGCTATGTGCTGCTTGTCTTTGTGCTAGAGGCTATGTCTCCGGATCCCTCGCGGTGACACGCTGGAACTTCATAACGTACGGACTCGAACTAACTGGCTAAACTGACTGGCTGAACTGGCAGTCCGGTCCGCGGCAGCGATCCTAAACACTGGCATCTCAGAGGGCGTTGGCGGCGTGTTTCCAGCGAGTCTCGTCACTGGCCTCTATCGATACTCTCGGAACCACTATGCCGCATGGTGTGCTGGCGCCAGCGTACACCAGCTCAGTTTCTACACTTTTCTTGTTTCCTGGTGGGAAGGAATGGGACATTGGTGCCAGGTCACAGCATGCGACCCCTGCCTGCTTTGTCTGCACCCCTCCCTTTGGCTGCCAGGAAGATTCCTTTCGAAAAAAAGAAATGTGGCCAGAGCATCTGCCTAATAAGCAGGAGACCTGGGCTCGAATTCCAGTCTGACACAAATTCTCAACTTTCCCCAGTGCGCACTAGCAGATATATGTCCTAATTCCTTTGTATCTTGGCATGCGAAGTACTGTACACTTTAATTACAATCCATTCACGGAAAACCGTGTGGGGCAGCACAGTGGTTAGCACAATGGACTCGCATGCTGGAGGATGTTGGTTCAAACCTTCGTTTGGCCATCTTGATTTACGTTTTCCGTGATTTCCCTAAATCGCTAGAGGCAAATGTCAGAATGGTTACTCTGAAAGGGCAAGGTGGATTTAGTTCTCCATCCTTCCCTCATCCGAGCTTGTGACCTGTCTCCAATAACCTCGTTGTCGACGGGACGTTAAACACTAATCTTTGCCTCCTCCTTCTTGGGAAGATATTTAGAGATTCCTCTGGGACGCTGTAAGTACAATCCTTTCTCGAAAATTTTTCTGCTGCCCCAAGTTTTCCTTTGCTTTTCTTTTCATGGCTGTTATGAAGAGGAGGAACAAGACTTTTGGTCAGGTGATTACAGGGTTATAAATACAAAATCAAATAGGGGTAATGCAGGAGTAGGTTTAATAATGAATAAAAAAATAGGAGTGCGGGTTAGCTACTACAAACAGCATAGTGAACGCATTATTGTAGCCAAGATAGACACAAAGCCCATGCCTACTACAGTAGTACAAGTTTATATGCCAACTAGCTCTGCAGATGATGAAGAAATAGATTAAATGTATGACGAGATAAAAGAAATTATTCAGGTAGTGAAGGGAGACGAAAATTTAATAGTGATGGGTGACTGGAATTCGTCAGTAGGAAAAGGGAGAGAAGGAAACATAGTAGGTGAATATGGATTGGGGGGAAGGAATGAAAGAGGAAGCCGCCTTGTAGAATTTTGCACAGAGCATAACTTAATCATAGCTAACACTTGGTTCAAGAATCATGAAAGGAGGCTGTATACATGGAAGATACTGGAGATACTGACAGGTTTCAGATAGATTATATAATGGTAAGACAGAGATTTAGGAACCAGGTTTTAAATTGTAAGACATTTCCTGGGGCAGATGTAGATTCTGACCACAATCTATTGGTTATGAACTGCAGATTGAAACTGAAGAAACTGCAAAAAGGTGGGAATTTAAGGAGATGGGACCTGGATAAACTGAAAGAACCAGAGGTTGTACAGAGTTTCAGGGAGAGCATTAGGGAACAATTGACAGGAATGGGGGAAAGAAATACAGTAGAAGAAGAATGGGTAGCTCTGAGGGATGAAGTGGTGAAGGCAGCAGACGATCAAGTAGGTAAAAAGACGCGGGCTAATAGAAATCCTTGGGTAACAGAAGAAATATTGAATTTAATTGATGAAAGGAGAAAATATAAAAATGCAGTAAATGAAGCAGGCAAAAAGGAATACAAACGTCTCAAAAATGAAATCGACAGGAAGTGCAAAATGGCTAAGCAGGGATGGCTAGAGGACAAATGTAAGAATGTAGAGGCTTGTCTCACTAGGGGTAAGATAGATACGGCCTACAGGAAAATTAAAGAGACCTTTGGAGAGAAGAGAACCACTTGTATGAATATCAAGAGCTCAGATGGCAACCCAGTTCTAAGCAAAGAAGGGAAAGCAGAAAGGTGGAAGGAGTATATAGAGGGTTTATACAAGGGCGATGTACTTGCGGACAATATTATGGAAATGGAAGAGGATGTAGATGAAGAGGAAATGGGAGATAAGATACTGCGTGAAGAGTTTGACAGAGCACTGAAAGACCTGAGTCAAAACAAGGCCCCGGGAGTAGACAACATTCCATTAGAACTACTGATGGCCTCAGGAGAGCCAGTCATGACAAAACTCTACCATCTGGTGAGCACGATATATGAGACAGGCGAAATACCCTCAGACTTTAAGAAGAATATAATAATTCCAATCCCAAAGAAAGCAGGTGTTGACAGATGTGAAAATTACCGAACTATCAGTTTAATAAGTCACAGCTGCAAAATACTAACGCGAATTCTTTACAGACGAATGGAAAAACTGGTAGAAGCCGACCTCGGGGAAGATCAGTTTGGATTCCGTAGAAATGTTGGAACACGTGAGGCAATACTGACCTTACGACTTATCTTGGAAGAAAGATTAAGAAAAGGCAAACCTACGTTTCTAGCATTTGTAGACTTAGAGAAAGCTTTTGACAATGTTGACTGGAATACTCTCTTTCAAATTCTGAAGGTGTCAAGGGTAAAATACAGGGAGCGAAAGGCTATTTACAATTTGTACAGAAACCAGATGGCAGTTATAAGAGTCGAGGGGCATGAAAGGGAAGCAGTGGTTGGGAAAGGAGTGAGACAGGGTTATAGCCTCTCCCCAATGTTATTCAATCTGTATATTGAGCAAGCAGTAAAGGAAACAAAAGAAAAATTCGGAGTAGGTATTAAAATTCATGGAGAAGAAGTAAAAACTTTGAGGTTCGCCGATGACATTGTAATTCTGTCAGAGACAGCAAAGCACTTGGAAGAGCAGTTGAACGGAATGGACAGTGTCTTGAAAGGAGGATATAAGATGAACATCAACAAAAGCAAAACGAGGATAATGGAATGTAGTCAAATTAAGTCGGGTGATGCTGAGGGAATTAGATTAGGAAATGAGACACTTAAAGTAGTAAAGGAGTTTTGCTATTTAGGGAGTAAAATAACCGATGATGGTCGAAGTAGAGAAGATATAAAATGTAGACTGGCAATGGCAAGGAAAGCGTTTCTCAAGAAGAGAAATTTGTTAACATCGAATATAGATTTAGGTGTCAGGAAGTCGTTTGTGAAAGTATTTGTATGGAGTGTAGCCATCTATGGAAGTGAGACATGGACGATAACTAGTTTGGACAAGAAGAGAATAGAAGCTTTCGAAATGTGGTGCTACAGAAGAATGCTGAAGATAAGGTGGGTAGATCACGTAACTAATGAGGAGGTATTGAATAGGATTGGGGAGAAGAGAAGTTTGTGGCACAACTTGACTAGAAGAAGGGCTCGGTTGGTAGGACATGTTCTGAGGCATCGAGGGATCACAAATTTAGCATTGGAGGGCAGCGTGGAGGGTAAAAATCGTAGAGGGAGACCAAGAGATCAATACACTAAGCAGATTCAGAAGGATGTAGGTTGCAGTAGGTACTGGGAGATGAAGAAGCTTGCACAGGATAGAGTAGCATGGAGAGCTGCATCAAACCAGTCTCAGGACTGAAGACCACAACAACAACATGAAGATATTAATAAACGCAATAAAGTGAATATTATTTCGATTTGTTTTCAGCGTAAGTAACGTAAAAGTTTAAAATAAAAAATTTTCCGCGTAGAGACTAGTATAACAGTATTCTTCAATCAATCATGTACATTTATAATTTTTCTTTTCTGCCTTTAAATTTTATCGCAGCATAACTGTGATGTTCAATGAGCAATGTTAAAATGTGATTTATGTGATGCTGGAGTGCTGTACTAATGCGTGTTGTAACTTATGTAAAGAAATATGTGAAATGTATAATTTATTAAATAATATCTTGTCATGGATTAATGAAACGAAAAAGTTTGTGTGTGTAATCTTTGTGCAAGTTGTCATTTGCAGAAAAAGGTACACGCTTAGGGATAATGTGCAGGATATGTGTTATGTAAAAAATAGAGTACTTTTGTACTGAACGGAAGTTGCTGTGGGAAGCGTAAAAGGTGGCTTGGGTTTTTGGCGCGCTACCAGAAGATACAGACTGTGGGCAATTTTGCCTCGAAACGAATAAATAACTCACGCCTCACTCAATCCACGCCAAAACGCCATTTTTTCTACACTCTTGGCGATCTGGAGCTACCACTTCTGCCAGATTCATTTGTAACCAAGCCCGGCATGTACCATACATTGAACGAAATCGGTGATGACAAGTAGGAACGGTCGTCCTGTAAGTTGGCTGTTGAAAGCACGAGTGCGTCTCTGTGACATGTTGCCTGCTAGCTCTACAAGTCTGCACCACGGTGTGCATTATGGCCCTGGGCATTCCCTTTTAAAAGGTAGACACAGACGGCGCTCTAGTAGCTACACCGTTATCAGTACATTTACGATTTGCAGGTGGCATAATCTGTCATCAGATCAAAATCGAAACCGTCATTCAAAATATTATAATTTTTTTGTCCCGAAAATGTAGTTGCAACAATGAACGTTAACTGACTACATGTTTGCTGTGTTTGCAGGCGATATCAGTGTTTTACTGGTATTCCGGAAGTCATACATTTTACCTTGAGACGCAGAGTCTCATTGTACCTCTTGCGGAAAGTTAACGCAGTCTACCTATTCTGTAACACCGAGTTATGGAATGAGGAAACCGGCAGAGACGGTCACATAACAGAGGGGATAACAAGTGGCTCACCAACCGGACAGTGTGCTGACTCACCAACCCTAATAATTTACTATGCGACAAAGGTACAGTTTCACTGACAAACATTGAAATCGAGGAAATGACTGGCGATACTGTAACTGCCTACAATAACAAAGGCCCAAGTAAAGCACCCCTAATGCATGTCTCACGTCGCTCTAAATCGGCAATGCCATAAAATCGCCACATCCAAATTATATTTCTTCGAACTTTGATGATGAAAGTTTCTTTCGGTCTGAAGTAAAAGAAAAAAATAGGAAAATTTAGCTCCCATTGTCTGTTAACGAAAGAAACTATCTTAAAAGACGGTGGTCATCAGAAGTAAACAACGTTTCGGCATAACTAAATTAAAACGAAACAGATCAACATAAAACATTATAAAGTTACAGTAGCTTACTCGATTTTTCAATATACTCGCATTACTGGTTAAGGCACTTATTGCAACAATTTTCGATTCCGATTTTGTATTCCTCTACCGCCAAAAATATGAGCTAGGATTTCACTGCTTGTTTGAGGACTTCATCTTTTGCGAGCTGTTTTCCACCAAAAAATTCCATTAGTTTCAGGAATAACTGAAAATCACTTGGTGCCAAGTCAGGGCTGTAACGAGAATGTCCAAAAATTCCCGCTTAAGACGCTGTGTTCGAGCTGATGCATGAGGCCAGAATAGAAATCACCTTCGCCTTCAATATTCGAAGTCACTGAAAAATCATTCATTGCACTATCACCACAAACATTCTTTATCTCTATATATAAAGGACAATGTCCTGACCGGCTGAATCATCATCGCATAGCCCAAACCACTACGGTTAGATACTTGAAACTCGGAAGAGGTGTGGATCGTTACTGTAGGCGTCGCTTAAGAAGGTATTTTTCGAAATTCCAACCCCGAGTGGGTGAATAAGGGGATGGAGGTCAATTTTTTGAAAAATGTCGCTATTAAGGCAATTTTGCTTATTTGGTTTCTCGGTAAGAAATAAGGAATAAGTCTTTCAGCTTTTTTGGAACTTTAACGCTATAGGGGTGAAATAGTGGGTGAAAGCTTTTTTTTTTGAAAATATATAATTATTAAAGAACTACTAAAGTATTTTCAAAATTACATCTATGAACACTGGTATTGGATTTTTTGGTTTCAAATAAAACAATACGTGTTTCACTGTTTTTGGAAACTGAACCCTTAAGGCGGTGAAGCAGGGGTTGAGATTTTTTACGGAAATATGTTATTACTGAAGCATTTTTAAAGCTAAATATATGAAAATTTAAATCTAGCTTCTCAGTTAGAAATAAAAAATACGTGCTTCACTGTTTTCGGAAATTCAACACCTAAGGGGGTGAAAAAGGTCAGACTGATCCACTTACTCGTCATCGCCCAGCCCAAAGAAACTTGAAGTTTGGAGAGGGTGTGGAATTTTTTCGTTTTCATTGGAGAATACAACTACAAAAGTCTTGGATCTTGTAACAGACACTGTATTGCACTTGGGTTGAAAGACAGAAATCATCACCCCCGTTCATTTCGCTTTTCCATTTGACTCATACCTAAATAAACACATTTCGCCTTTGGGCATGGTGGCAATTCTATGTACAACCTGAAGCTGGGAACCAAATAGTGACAGTGAAAAGAGTGTTTGACTCCTATCACACTTTTTACCCGCATCTCGAGGGATACGACTGCTGTGAAAATTACACACTCATGCTCCTGTTACCCGCATGCCAAGAGATAACGCCCCAGGACACAACGAGAAGTCGGAACTGTTCGATGCACGCTTGTCGAAATAGAGTATACTTAAAGTGTTTGTGCCGGCGGCGGACTGATTCGGTAGCCTCCTGTCCTGACGCAAAATTCCATTAAGCAACCTGAATTATACAAATAAGTGTATCTATTTAACGGTTCCAAAACCGGTTTCGAAATTTTATTTTTTATTTTATGAACAAAACAGGATAGATCACGTTTTATGAAACTGTTATTTCCGATCTCTGCCGAGTTACGCCACGTTCATATATAAAACTAGAATAAATAGAAATTTAAACTTTGTTTCACTATCGTCTAAGCTATTTATAAAGAAGGTGAAACTGACGCCAACAGCTATGGAGGAATTTCCTGCCCTCCAGAGGCTTCCAAAATTATTTCGAAAGGATTACAGATCAGGGGGAAAATCAAGTGAATCAGCAACCAGGAGAGTACCAAGGACGGTTTAGAAAAGCGCGATCCTGAATGGAACAAATTTTAAATCTGAAATTTGTAATCAGGTGCAGAAGAATAAGAGCCAAAAGCACTTATATAACATTTAAAGTCTTAAAAAAAGCATATGATTCAATTTACGGAGAAACGTTATACAACACCTTAAAAGAATTTATAGCTGACTACAAATCAGTTCAATCATAAAAGACACACTAACTTATACAAAATGCAAAACGTAATTTTTGACTGGAATCTCTAAGTTTTTGAGACTAAAACTGGCGCAAGACAAGGACATGGAATGTCCCCATTGTTTTTAAAATTTGTATCAGGGAAGATAATCAGGGAGTGGAAGAAACTAAAATGTTAGTCCTTGCAGCCGATCTTGCCATTTTAGTTGAATCTATAGAAGACGCAACAATGAAGATAAATATCCTACAAGAGACGGCTTCAAAAGGAGTGTTATGTATATCTTTTGAAAAAACAGAGCACATGACATATGCGAAGGAGGCAATGAAATACATGAAATCTGATTACGGGAGAATAGAAAAGGCTACAAAATTTGAATATCTAGATGAAATAATACGACTGACATGTTTGTGCATAGAAGCGAACTTACAAAGGGCAAGGAAAATAATAGTGGCTTTTCAGTTACCATGCAAAACTAAGTGGCTAAAACAGTGTCATTAGGCCAGAATGTCTTTATGCTTCGGAATGCCTTTCCCTGAGTACAGTCAGACAATTAGGCCAAACAGAAAAGAAAGGAAAGGAAAATAGGAAAATCTTGGGGCCAAAATATGCCAATGCAAAATAGAAATAGAGAAGTTTATGAAACTGACAGAAATCCAAAAACATCGATGATGTGGATCGAAGAAGTTAAAGCAGACTTGAGGGATTTGGAAATAACGGAAGGAGAAATAGGAAAAATATAAAAGTACAGAGCAAAAGTAAAATGTTTCGAGGGCTTCCAGGAGAAAAGAGAAGAAGGATAGGGGCAATGTGGACAGAAGAAAGGAAAGAGCAACATTGGGAAAGACTGAAAAATTACTGAAAAGAAAGAAAGGAGAAAAGAAAGAAGTAAGTTACGAGGGTATTTCATGTTGTCTTCAGTAGGCCAAACCACTAAAAAAAGCGCATCGAAGAGACAAATACGTTAATGTTTCACGGTACCTAAAATACAGGACTGTTACTACCACCGAAGTCAGCTAATGTATGTTGTTATAATTGAGAAGAAACAGAAAGCTCCGTGAATATACGAGGTGTGATCAAAACGTAAAGGGACTTCTTGTTTTTCTTAAAGTATCTCTATGTATTCAACAACATCACCTTTGTACGCTCCTCACTAATCCCTCTCAGATATACTTGTGCCAAAGCTTTTACCAATCTTGGAAGCACTTGTGAAACTCACTTTTCGTTGGGGAGTTCAGCTCCTTCAGCGATTCTGTTTTTGTCTCATCAGTGGTGGCAAACGATGTCCTTTCATGGTTTTCATCAGCTTCGGGAATAGAAAGAAGTCGCAGAGGGGCCTGTCGGGCGAATACAGTAGCTGAGGCAACATAACAGTTCGTTTATTTCCAAAAAAATCAGGAACAGGCACTGAGGTATGAGCGGGAGCATTATCGTGATGCAATTTCCACAAGTGTTTTGCCACAATTCTGATTGTTCTCTTCGGATTTCTTCACGCAGACGGTGCATAATTTCCAGCTACTGTTCCTTTTTGACCGCAAAATTATAACGCAGGAACTCATGATCCACTGGAATCGAAGAAAACAGTGAGAAGAACCTTCATATTTGATGAAACATATCGATTTTTTTCGTTCTTTGGACGATTGAGCCTAGGTTACGACGTCTTACGCGTATAACCATGTTTCTTCACCTGTTCTATCCTTGTTTATAAGTTCTGGATTGTTGTCGACTTCACTCAGCAATTGCTGACCTACGTCTAAGGGGCGTCGGTTTTGGTCGAAAGTCTGCAGTTTCGGAACAAACCTTTCTGCTACACGTTTCATGCCCAAAACATCCGAAAAAATTGGTTGGCTTGAGCCAAAGGATACACTGACGTCATCAGCAATGATTGAAATAATTTGGTGATTTTTGCAGAACCATTTTATTTACTTCTTTCGCACTGTCGCCCTGGACGGGCCGTCGTCGACTTCAACGTCTTAAGTGTTCAGTGAGAACAATTTACGTGTGCAACAATAAGAATGCAGTGGGAATGCATTTACATCTGCTGGACGAATTTTATGAAAACAAACACTCGAAACCGACGTTTCACGTAAGTCACATGCAACGAAAATCTGTAACGCAACCATCTGTGTGTGGCGTGTTTATAATTATGTATTATTTATATTTTAGGACAATTAATCTGTAAAAAACACACCACATGTCATAAAGAAAGCATGTAAACCGTCTGAGGATGAATCACAACGATTCGAAACCGGTAACGGTAGCCTTTCAATAAAGGAACTGAAAGTAAATTTGTGGCTGGTTGCTGTCCTAACACCATCAACATTTGTCTTCTCAGCCCTATTTGAAACGTTTATACTACTCGTGAACTCTTGTCTTACCCGTAGTTTATTCGCTAAAAGCCGCAAATCCTTTGATTCATCTTTTTCGTAACTAAAAATTCGCGGAGTACTCGAGAATAGTGTAACCTTTTCGACTGTCAGGAGTAAACTAATGATTCAAAACAACTGAAAATGTAAACATACATGAGGAACATATGTACCAACGACTTAAAAAAAATTTAAAATCGGATGATAAAGCCCCTGAAGTTAAAAAACTCCCGTTACTTTTTGATCATATTTCTTATATGACAGTAAGTCAGATATCTGGCATTACTGTTACGACGTAGTGGTAGCGCCAAATCGTAATAACGGATGCTGTTGCTTGCTGAAAGATTTACTACAAAGTCTACAACACAACTACGATTTATTCATTTAAAAATGAAGCTATGATTGTAAATTGCGGGGATTTCATTAGCTAGATAGTGTCACATGAGGTTAAAATAAAAGGATTATATCCTCAAACAATAAAAGAAAGAAAAACATAAAGCTAAATAAATTTCAAAGCCTGTAACATAACTGTGTGATGTGATCGATGTAGGTTGATGTCTCCTTATATGCCACGCATTGAAATGAGTTCCTAGTTTATTTCAAATGAGAGTAGACTTTTTGTGATGGTCACAAAAAGTTCTACTGTCACTTCTGCAGTGTGGTTGTATTCAGATCTGGAAGTCACAGGGCGCAGGTCTGTACGCCTGGGTAGGATTATCCATTACTACGAGTCCATCGGGAGATAAGCTGGCTTAGTTGCAGTTTCTTGGGTGGCGTATTAGATGCATATAGCCTCCTACTCTTCTTTGTGCGGCAAAAATGAACAGTTACCATCATGATAAACTTCACCTTTATCAGCCGTCAACATACACTGATACTCTTTTTCTACGTGTTACAGTCTTCACTGTCACGAATGCACGTTATCGCTGCACGTTTTCTAATTTTATCTACCAACTTTCGTTAGGTTCTTTAAAGAATCGAACTCCCATTTATGAAACTGCTCCATGTTTAGGAAAGCTAGTTTTCCATGCATCTGAATGCCTTCCTCCTGAAGTATGTGCATACATTGACATTGTTTAGCAGGTACTTTTTGTGATGTAAGTGGATGCTGTCTGCATAATATGCTGCGAAGGGACATAGTATTAAAGGAGTAATAAATTAAAACGCCGTGCCTAATGCTGAAGCTTTAATGCATGAACAGCGAAAATGTAGTAAGCGATAATCTTTTTTCCTTTCGTTATTTTGTGGAGGAAGTGTCAGCGATCAAAGCTTTCGAAAAGGTCTGAAATTATTTGTAAAGTTTGATGGAAGTCGCTAAGCGCTTTCATTCTCAAACTCTGGATGAATATAGTCTGTGTAATTTACGCGCCGTGAGTTACGCTGCCTTAAGAAAAATACACAGTTTCTAACTTCAATACTTGCCTTATTGTGTAAAACCTTTAACGTAAGATTATAGCTCTAAGTGAGTAGATTATGACAACTTTTTAAATGTTTAACTTCGATCAATAATTATATAAAATGCTTAAAATCAAATTTTTGTCGCTCCTGGTAGCCGTTAAATAGGCAACCAGAAACTGGGAATGGGTGACCATTATAGCTAGCCGTTTAGTATTGCAATCCAGAATCCATTAAGAACGTCTTCAGTACATGTACTCTCCACGTACTAGATGAAACAAACTACGGTCTCCACGAATGTAGATCTGATGATGGTCTCATAGAAGATCGAAATTAAAACTAAGTTAAATGCGATCAAGACTGTGTATATTAAATCAGTTATAATATTAATAGCTCACAGTTTTTCCTGACACAATATTTCAAAATATTTTAATTGCGTTTAAAATGAAAACAATACCTTAGCTCGTTGAAGATCATCTTCTACAGTAGAAACAAGTTTCAAACTAATTTTCAATCGCGTTTTCAAACGTTGCTCCACAAATGTATAGTGCGACTATGGTTAATATTGTCAGCTGCTTAAGGGGACACGTGCAAGATGTACGTGTGTGAACTCCACACATAATCCTAATTACTTTCTTTTTTGTAATGAATACTGTTTGCTTCGAGGGCGGGGGGGGGGGGGGGGGTGGAGTTTGGGGGGAGTTACGCCAGAATATTATCCAACGAATGTTCAACTCTCTACATGGCCATCCAGATTTAAGTTTTCCAAGATCGTAATATCGGCGTGGTTCCTTTCAAAAGAAAAAGTAAAAGTTGCATGAGGAGAGGATGTCTCTTCCCCCGATTTTTCCCAGTTCGAGTTTCTGCTCTGTCTTTAAAGACCTCGTCGCCGATGAAAACATTACACGCTGAATTTCCATCTGTACAAAACTGAGTTAATCTGCTGCGTATCGTCTAAATACATTTCTGTTTACCATATTTACAATTTTTGGAACAGGCAGCTGGCGTAACGTAGCGAAGTACATCACGAAACAGCCAAAAAAGAAGAAATAAGTATCTGTATTATCGTATTTGGGCTGTGATTTGTTTCTTCAACCATTTATGTCACAACTTTTTCATCCATATTTATACTGATGTATTACGATTTTGTCTGCGACTTTGATATTGCTTTTGACCCAGTTTCAACAGAATCTGTACTAACAACCGTTGAGAGACAAGGCACCCAGCTTGCAACAACACAATGGAGAATATACGTATACTCCATTGCTACAGCTTCTGTTACACTCCATGAGTGGTTCCAGAAGTACCCTCCGCCACACAACGTAAGTTGGCGTGCGGATTACAGATGACGTAAGTTGGTTTGCGGAGCATAGATGACGATGGTTGATAGTGAGAAATTCCGAAATGAAAGAGGAGTCAGATAATGTGATTTCCTATCTTCAAGATTTTACTCTGTAGTCCAAGAGGAAGGTTTCAGGTCTTTAAACTGATAAACGAAAAAGGAATTCGTGTAAATGATACACTTTTGAACCACCTTCGATTTGCGGACAGCATTGCACTGTTTATATCTAGAGCTGGTAAACTCAAGAATGGTTGGAATAACGTAATAGTGCAAGTTTCACAACAGGTCTGAAAATCAAGTCAAGAAATTTTGAATAATATACAAGCAACATATCGAAATGAAAAAAGTACATATTAACAATGGCGTAATACAATCTGTTGATGAGATCCAGTATTTAGAGCATTTGAAGACAATGAACGCTGTATTGAAAGTGGCCAGAAGCACTTTCAGTACGCCAAACAGCGTTTTTAAACCGAAGTTTGCAGTGAACGCAGGCATTTGCCTCCAGAGGAACAGCGGTCGTAAAAATTAGAATTGTAGAGCAACCACAAATTGAATGTAACTTTTTCGTTATTTTTTACATCTTTTACCCGACCAACGCCAGCATCGTCAGGAATTACACAGCCAAGAGCCACTTGTTACAATTTTTTTTTTTAAGTTTGCAGTGAATGTTACCAGTACTGGACTGAGGTAATAAGACATGGACTAAAATGCGAAAACCATTCAATAGCCGAGGATGACTCTGAGGGAAATGCAAAAATATATTCTCGGTATTACTAGAAGAGTCAGGAAAACAATGTGATGTATCAGGAAAACAGAAATAAGTGAAAGGCGTTATCGATGTACTCAAAATGAAGTGTAGCTGAACTTCACAGCACTAGGAACTGAACACTTGTTTTTATTCATTATCAAATATAAATAAATAAAAACATACTCTTGGCCAGTATACAACAACGTAATTTTTTTTTTATTTAGAAGTATATTGCGTAAGTCTTCTATGTTCGTTCGATTCACCGTTCCACGTCATAGCATTTATCGTAAATTTTATCTATGGTACGAGCAACTAACTAACTCCGTCCTGTCGGATGAGAGTCCAGTATTTTAACCACTGCGTTACCTCGCTTGGTAACATTTTAATCTGCTGCATGCATAGGACACACACGGAAATAGAACATTTCGTGGTGGGACTTGAACACGCAACTTCCACTGCGATGGAGGGCAGTTTCCAGCACCACTACTCTGCATTGTTAGCTGTACACTGATTATTGTATGCATAGCATGCAAGAACCCGAGATCTGTTTTGTTGTAAAAGGCGTCGACGTCTGATGCCATGGCATTTTTTACACTTTCCTTCATTTTTCCGACAGAATCGCTGGAGTATCAGACCATCGTATAATTTTACAAGGATGTTATCTGTGACCCAGGTGTACTCTTTCACAAGATGTAGGAGTAATTTCAATGTTCTCGTCAGCTGATGTAGCACCCATGTTACCGATGAACGAGGCATGCTCTTTTTGAGGTAGAGAGGTGGCAGTAGCGTTCAAACTGTTTTGTGTAGGACAATTGCTGTGTTTATCCTAGTCTTGTAATTTATCGATACAGGAGTAATCATAGCATTCTGTTTGATTTGTCTTGATCCCTTGCTACTTGTAAGGGAGGAAGACTAAGATTTAACGTCCCGTCGACATCGAGGTCAGTAGAGAGGGAGCACAGTCTCGGGTATTTTTTTTTCAAGGCTGGGGAAGGAAATCGGACGTGCTCTTTTAATTGCCACCGGGCCGTTACGTGTAGTGATTTAGGTAAATCACCAAAAAACTTAATCAGGTTGGCCGGACGCGGATTTGAACCGTCAACCTCCCGAAAGCGAGTTAAGTATTTCTATCTCAAGGGCCAGCAGTTTAGGCCACTCTCAGTCTATGAATGTAACTCATTTATTAAATATTAGAAAGTAAATGAATATTTTCGGCTCCATGCAGTCGTTCATTTACGGTATCTACACAACGCCCAACAGTTACTGGACACAGTATCAATATAACATTCAATTTCCCACTGTTTTACCTCTGGTGTTGGCTATTGGTCTAAGCAGCCAGGACTGAAATATTCGTATATCTTTTTGTACAAGGGATAACTGATGGTGATCTATACTTATCATGGCTTCGGCTAAATAACTAACTTATTACTGGACCCATGACGCTGGTAACACAAATGAAATAACTGTAGTTAACAACTTTTTTTTTTTTTGCAAGGGGATGATTAGTACTACTGCGATACACGGAGACAGATACTGAACCTTTGCAGGAAATAATATTCATCTTATTGTAGATATATTATAGATGACCGACTTTATTGTCATTCATTTATCTCCGTTATCAAAAAGCCAAGAAAGAAGACAGTTAATTCTAGACCCCAGTGTTAATTGTAAGTCCTGAAATTCATATCTGAATCAATTACCGGTCCTCATTTAATCTGTAGGCATTGTTAGACTCCAGTGATGGAACAGTTCATGACTGGGAGAAACAAAGCCTGTAAACCCCTGCACAGACCGTGTGTTGACATCGCTTCCTGTTGACGCTCTCTACTCTCGTGCTGTGGCCTTCTTCGTTAGCAGATTTCACTTATGGACTGTTTGGAGAATTTTAGGTTTCTCTGAGTTCGTCTGGCCACCTGTAGCATGCCCGAGTCAGTACTCTGCTGACAAAAAAGTGGCGTATTTCCACTTCAGGCTGTCTGCTCAGAACTGATTTGCAAATTGGAGTGCTTCTCACACCTTCTCTTCAGTTCTGTTTGCGTGGTTTAAAAATATTCATGATTTGAAATTGAACTGCCAGTGCGTAATAACGCTTCTTCTTCTTCTTCTGCTGCTTATCCATTAATGGACGTTGGCGACCACTTGTATCTTTCTTCTGTGAATCGCAGTATGTAATAGTTGGTCTAGACTTCGTAGTCCTGTCCACTGCTTTATGTTGTCCAACCAGGATGTTCTTCTTCGCCCTTGTCTTCTTTTTTCTTATATCTTCCCTTCTATTACTAACCGCAGATGCATATATTTGGTGTGCCGTAATATATGTCCTAGGTATGCAGTTTCTCATCTTTTAAGCACTGTCAACATTTCTCGCTGCTTATCCATTACTTCCAGTACTTCGGTGTTGGTTATTCTTGCAATCCACGGTATTTTAAGCATTCTGCGATAACTCTACATTTCAAAGGCCTCTAACTTCTTCGTTGTTGTCATATTTAGTGTCCATCCTGCAGAGTCATATAGAAGCACGGACCAGATGTAGCATTTTACAAATCGTACTCTAAGGTTTAGTTATAGGTCTGTGCTTGTAAGAATATTCTTAAATTTTATGAAGGCGGTTCGGGCGTTCTCTATGCGACATTTTATTTCCAGATCTGTTCGCCAGTCTTCACAAAGCCAGGTTCCGAGGTATTTAAACTTGTTGACTCTTTGTATTGCAGACCCTTGAAATCGTAGATTTGCATCTTTAAGTGAGTCGGATTCTCGTGTAGCAATCATAAAATCAGTCTTTTTGATGTTAATATTCAGACCTAGAATATTGCTGTAATCTCCTACTATGCTGACAAGTTGTTGAAGGTCATGTAAATTATCAGCTGTTATTACCGTGTCATCAGCATAGCGAATGTTGTTCATATACACTCTGTTAACCTTTATGCCTTTTCTACATCATCAAGTGCCTCCTGAAAAATATTCTCAGAGTGTAAGTTAAATAACAGGGATGACAGTATGCATCCTTGTCGGACTCCTCTACATATATTGACCAAATCTGTGACCTCATTATCAAATTTAACCTGCGCTGTCTGACTAAAATATAAATTCTCTATACAGCGAATATCTTTCTCAACTATATCAACTCTTTTGTGAATTTCTATGAGATTATGATGTTGTACTCTATCAAATGCTTTTTAGTAGTCAATAAAACAGAGGCCTACATTTCTATCCTGATCAAAGCAGCTTTGTACTATAACTTGTAGTGTGACTACTTATTCTCTTGTACCTGAACATTTCCTAAATCCAAACTGTGTTTCACTAATGAATTTCTCACATTTTTCGTATTGCCTTTGATGGATGACTCTCAGAAACATTTTCAGAGAATGGCTCACAAGACTAATGAGTCTGTGATCTTCACATCTTCTCGCATTCCTCTTCTTTGGTAAGGCAATGAAAGTAGATAATAGCTATTCGGCAGGGTAATGACCAGTGTCGTAAATTTTGTTAAACAGTTTGTGTAAGACTTTGATACCTTCTTCATCAAAGCGTTTAATAAGTTCGATTGGAATTTGGTCAGGCCCTGTGGCTTTATTGGTTTTTGAACTTTTGATGGCTTTCTCGATTTCTTCTTTCATGATTGGAGGTCCTGTTAAACTGTTGTTCCTGTAAGTCTCTACATTAAGAACCTCTTTTCAAATGATATACCAAATGTTGTCTTCCCATATCTATTTCTTCTCAAAGGTATCTAGAACTACTATATTATTTTTGTTTGTTAATAAGGATATGTTTTTTCTCCTATATATCCCAGCAGTTTATTTTAACTTTTTATGTAAGTTAAAATCATGTGAAACTTGCAAGCTTTCAATTTCTTCACATTCATGTTGTAGCCATCCATTTTTTGCTGCTCTAATCTTTGATCTTACAAGTTTCTGGATATTATTGTACTTAGTTTGATCTAACTGGGCTTTAAAACCTTCGCCGTTCATCCATCAATGAAAGCATTTCATTCGTCATCCATTTCTGTTTTTCGATCTCTTGTTTTATATCCTATTTTTTCTCGAGCATTGGTTAGCGTAATGTTTTCTTATCTCTTCCCATACTCTGGTGCTGTTTTCTTGGTCAATCAGAGGTTTCATTGTCACTATTTTATTGTTGATGTCCTTGCTAACTTTACTTCTTAGTTCAGGCTGTTTAAGTTTTTCATAAGCTATCTTCCTTTGTTGAGTTTTATTTTTGTGTTTTACAAGTTTCGTTTTTAGAGAAGCTACTAGTAGTGTATGGTCAGGTGGAACATCTGCTCCAGGATAAGTGGATGCCCTTGTAACTGAAGTCCCAAAACGATTATTAATGAAAATATAGTCTGTCTGGTTACGGACTATGTTGTCTTTGTTGTCAGCTGGAGATTTCCGTGTATAAAGTCGTCGTGGTGGTAATTTGAACCATGCATTAGTGACTTCGTATAAGAAACACTGCTGAAATAGATTCTACGTTAGCGGATGAGTGTAGTTCGATCTTAGTACCACGAATTAGATTCACCAAAATACATAAAAAATTGGTTGCAAATAACACATGGGTGCTACTGATGGGCTAGCTTGCAGCTTAAATTGCATTTGTTGACAATACTTAGCAAAGTAAACAATCTTATGCACTGACGTTTAATGCTTACAAAAAGCGTTTTACCATTCATCCATACATCTTCCAGTCCTTTGAGTGCATTTAGCACAACGATGTGACCAGAATGCAAATACTTCTTGTTAATATATCAAAGGCGACAAACATCTCTGGGAACGAGCAGCTCTGTTGAAACATGTGTCCCTACCAGTATCATCATCAGCAACTTAGCAAGAATTCGTCGCAATGGTGTAAGTTCATAATTATTTATCTAAGCACTTCGTTTCTCCAGGTAAGACTTAATGTTCTCATATGAAACTTACCACTGAGTCTTTCACTTGATCTTCAGCAGCCATTGAAAATTTTCAAGTAATAATCGATGGTTACTGAAGTTTCGCTTCAGTATACGTTATGTCATTATCACGTAAATTATTGCAAATCGCTTTCGAAGTTAGCAGGAAAACTAATCTCTCTACCAATTCATTCTGGTTATTCCAGTCAATATCTGTTGACGATTTGTTGAAGATCGTCTTCCAGTCATGAATGTCATCTTCCTTATTCCAATAACGCTCATCTTCTTCATCACAATCATCCTCTTCTTCTTCTTCATCATCATAATCCTTCTCCTCCTCTTCTTCTTCTTCCTCATCATAATCCTCCTCCTTCTTCTTCTTCATCATCAAATTCCTCATCATCATCATCTCCATCATCTCCATCATCAACATCATCATCTCCATCAGCATCATCATCATCATCTCCATCATCATCATCATCATCATCATCATCATCATCTCCATCATCATCATCTCTATCATCATCTCCATCATCTCCATCATCATCTCCATCATCATCTCCATCATCATCATCATCATCATCATCTCCATCTCCATCGTCATCATCTTCTTCTTCTTCTTCTCTT
Organism: Schistocerca cancellata; assembly: GCF_023864275.1. Lineage (NCBI taxonomy): Eukaryota > Metazoa > Arthropoda > Insecta > Orthoptera > Acrididae > Schistocerca > Schistocerca cancellata. The sequence goes on from NC_064626.1 coordinate 1,070,948,795, forward strand.
CCAGTATCTCTACGTTGTGCTTTCATAAATATGTTGTTCTCTTTGGCTTCAAAGGCTTCATTTTCTTTTTCTTTATTTTCTTCTTCTTCACTGCCACAACATATGGTACATGCTACTGCCTATGTCTTTTATCAGTAACACTACGTCCTGATGGAGTCATTGTCTCTGGGATCTTTGTATAATATATTGGTGTCTTTGAAAAAGCGATTCTGTCAACTTCTTGCCAGGTTTACTGTCTTTGAATTGATTGTCTGGCTTTAACTCCAAAACCAGTTTGTGACTTTCTATTAGTTGACTTCCACTAATAGTGAATCTATTTTTTTGTCTCTCCAAGATCTGCTTAACTAAGCAAACTGCTAATTCTTCACCCATTGTACAGGGGGGACCAATATGTCTTTGAATTTGATATTTTCCAGAATTTTTATTCGTGAGTGTCGTTCTGGAAACTTCGTACAGTTTAATAACGCTTCTTAAGGGTATCCCATTTATTGCAGCTGCCAAGGCTTGAATCATTTGATTTTCTACGTATACGAGAGTCCTCTTTTCCCTTTCTTTCTTCAGGTCAAGGTGGAGTTTGAAACTGAAACAAAATAATGTGCTAAGCAGATAACGTAGTCATGCTTGATACTTCCGAACAAATGTACATTCTGAACTCAAGTAGTATCCAGCAAAACCTGATACTAGGCGTCAGATTTTAGATAGAAATTTGTCACCAGCAGCTACAGTGAGGATGTGCCATGGATGTCAGTTCCAGGACTTTATATAGTATTCTATATGTACAGTTACCGAGGTTGCAGGCATCAGGAAGCCTAATCATGACATCGACTAAGCAAGTGGGCGAGCCCACATGTTTCCAAGGTTGTTTCAACTATGCTGCAGAAGTTTCGCTGGGAAGCCCTGACACATAGAGTCGTGATCTCTCCTCGTGCAATTTCCTTATTTCTGGGGCCCTGAAGAGATACGCTCATAGCCGTCTATTTGCTTTGGACGAAGAGCGTCTAGGTTCAGTTATGATTCCTTATCCAACTGCAAACATTTTTCCTTGAACGAATTGACTGTCTTGTTTCACAGTGGGGTAAGTGTGTTCACAGATATGACGATTACGTTTGAAATAATGAACAATTTACTTACTTTTTTCCATCCATCTAGTCTTCATTGGAGTGCCCCTTATATTCTATAATTTTAATGTAACTAATTTATACCATAAAACCGGATGTGAGCGTGATTAGGAATTTTGCTAATACCTTAGTGTTGTTTATCTAATGAGATGTGGCAATATGACCGTAGTAATGGTAGGTTTGTTTTAATAATAAATGTATGCTTGCAGATATCCTTGGTTTTGAATGGTGGTGATTGTTTCAATGTTTTACACAGATTCAGTAGTGAGTGACGTCACGGAAAGCACTTAAGGGTGAGCACCAGCGCACACACCGCCTGTTGACAGTAGCCTGTCTCCGTCGTAGGTTTATGTCTTTTGCGAGTGATGCGGTAGCAGTGGGTGCACATGGCTGCAGTCGTGATAGTTTGGGTTCGATTTCAACTGTTTTCAGTAAACGCAGGCTCATAAATATTAACTGGACTTATAAAATTTAACGAGGTTTTATGTGATTGTGTTTGAACGCTCATATGAGCTTTAATTATATTTGAGGGACTTAAGGCTACTGAGAACTTTAACTGGTTTGCTTCAATTAAGATTGAGATTCGCTTGTGGTGGCCTTGTCCTTCTTTTCGCGGTGGTTATTTAGGACAACGAACTACCGTTTTATGTCGTAGTTGATAGTGAGAAACTGTCCAGTCAGGCTTTTAGTGCTTTTCATTAGAATTTCGCAATTAATTGACTTTTTAATGAACTTGGAATGCACGTACTCTGTTTACATTGTTCTGCTACACTACAATGATTATAATTTATCCTTGTTTTCATCTGTATTCGCAATTTTCTCAGGACGCCATTCGCAAATGTGTATATCATTTTCTGTGAAACTTTATTTGATTAGGGTAGTTGTCCTTTTCCTATAACATTATTAACGCCACGGGATTTTTCCATAGAGTATCTTTATAAATTAAGTATCTAATCTAGCTACTAAGTTATTATGAATAAGAGTCAGTTCTTTGGTAAATGCAAGGGGTTCAGAGCGCTGGCGGTTGACCTACCCCTATGACACGGAAGTGAGCCAAGCTAATAGTCTAGGTCTTACATTCCCCATAACAGGAGTGCATTATCAACCCACAAGTGCAGTCGTAAAATGAAATTTCTTGACAGATTGAATATGGGTGCGAGAACGGGACTCAATAGGAGAGCGACTGTTTACAAGCAGCCTCTGCAAGTTTCGACGGTCTCCGAGCGTCAGTGAATGAAGTCTGGATGGACTTGTTTTAGCTGTGTTTGTTTCTTCCCTTTTACACTTGACAATCATATCACCAACAGTCGACTTGGGCGTCTGTAGAAGGTTTAAATGCCCATGGTGGGTTTGTTACTCAGATGACATTCAGCTACTGCTCTAAGTTCAAAGTCGCAGAGCTCTCCAGACCAATACATTCTGCTGTTATTACACCTCTACGACAATACAGTATTCCCCGCCTCCTTTCATAGTGGTGGGTCAGCCTCTCGAGACATCTACTGGCCAATTCCGCATTACACAGGGGTGTTCGGATACTTCCAATCAGATAGCGTATTTTCTTTAGAAAGTAACAATATGACAATGAATGAAGTACTTCAGATAGTTCAGAAACTCGAAACACCATAGCTTCCTCTGTTCATAACACTGAGAATGGCATAGATGAAGAGCTGGTGTTGAATTTCACACGCCCAGTATTTTGCAATTTCCCTCCGATTTCAACGGAGAAAGTTATAATGACCCAGGTAGGTCAGAATATTTGAATATAAAATGCGTTTTAATGTTCTATTAGAGTTAGATGTGAATTATACAGGATGGTGGTCTTTCCTTTTTTGTAGTGTATCAAGGAGGAAATATCTCTGGCCAAGGATATGATGTAAACTATGGTCCAAAGTGGAGCTAATTTTGTACTGAACAGGACAGATTCCACTGGTCTCTGGAACTTTACGGAGTTGTAACAATTTCAGCAGCTTTTCAAATCACCAACAATGATTTCTATGCCACTAACAGTGCTGCCCCACCATTCCTTGGTTTTTCTTTGAGAAGAAACTTTTGAAGACAAATTTCAATATTTCTAGTATTAATTTAGCGTTCTCTGTTTCGTTACCTGTCTCGGCTCCAAGCATCTGACCCTTGATTTTTGAGTCACTGATAGCGTTATCGTATGACCAAAATTTCTTGGGATTTTAGAGTTATTTCGTCTTGCTCAGATACGTAAATATTCTTCCGCATTTGTTAAGCAGCATATTCTATTACTTTTAGTGGCGTGCCCCTGATAATAACCAGTGAGGTTAAAATTGGCCATTTGCAAATGTGACTGCTATTTAATAAACAAATGTGTCTTTCCCAGTCTTTATCCTATCGTATGCTTTTACTGTTTTTCACAATTTGACTAATTTACCTTATTTTAAGTATGTGGTCTGGTGCTCTTCCTGTCGCCCAAGTCGTCACCAATGCTAACGGGGTAAATGGTGAGTGCCGTCAGTCTGTGAAACGTACTACTCCGTTCTGTGTGTTATCGTGTTTCACCTGCTTGTGCTTCGAGTGTCTGAGCTGGAGATTATGAACGAGCCCACTATTTGCCAAAATAAGCGGGGAAAGCCATCTAAAACTATTCTCAGGCTGCCTGATGTACACGATCTGGTCAAAAGTATCTGAACCCTTTTTTGCAGAGATTAATGTGCACACTCTTCGCTTTTATGACATCTCGAATGCTTGAGACGCATTCAGCGAGGTTTCTGAATGTCTTTGAAGGAATGGCAGCCCATTTTTCATCAAGAACCGAAACAAGAGAAGATAGTGATATTGGACGCGGCGGTTTGGAGGGAAGTCGACGATATAATTCATCCCAAAGGCGTTCCATTGGCTCAGGTCGGGACTCTGGTGTGGTCAGTCTACTTCAGGAATGTTTTTGTTCACAAATCATTTCCTCACAGTTGCTATTTATGACAGCGTGGATATGCGGTCTGATACAATCTTAGGCTACTAACTGTTCCGTTCCAGAACACAGTGCTGGAAAATACGATCATATTCTATTACATTTAGCGTTTTCTTAAGTGAATTACGGGACCATACCATAATTACGGAAAAAACGCTTATCGTAACTCTATCTCCTCCCGACTTCAATGTTAGCACTACATCTAATGGCAGGTAACGTTCGCCAAGCATTCGCCAAACCACACAGAACGACTGTTCAGCGGCATCGCTTTTGTGGCACCACTTTTTACACCATCTCAAGCGTCGCTTAACGCTGAGTAAGGAAATGTGTGGCTGCTCGACCATTATACCCCATTCTTTTTAGCTGTCTACGTTAAGTCACTGTTTCGGTGGACTGCTGATATAACTTTAAAAACAAGCAGTGATTGCTTGTGCTGATTTCATGCTACTTCTTGCAACCATCCTTCGAAATGCTGTCCGTGAGTACATGAGGGCCGGCCGGTGTGACCGAGCGGTTCTAGGCGCTTCAGTCTGGAACCACGCGACGGCTACGGTCGCAGGTTCGTATCCTGGCTCGGCCATGCATGTGTGTGACGTCGTTAGGTTATTAGGTTTAAGTAGTTCTAAGCTCTAGGGGACTGATGCCTCAGATATTAAGTCCCATAGTGCTCAGAGCCATTTGAACCAGTACATGAGGACTGCCTGGTTTTTGTTCAGCTATCGCTGTTCTTTCGCGATTACACTTCACAATCACATCAGCTACAGTCGACATGGGTAGCTTTGGAAGGGTTGACATGTCTTTGATAGATTTATTATCCACGTGACATCTAATGACTTGAGCACGTTCGAAGGCCCGAGCTCTCCTAACATATATCACTGCTTCTCTGCTGACAACATGATACTTCCTGCCGCCTTTTGCGTTGACGAGTCTGCCTCTCGTGACATCTAGTGGTCAATTCTATAAGTGTGTTTGGCTACTTTTGATCAAATAGTGTACGAGACCAAAGACCGCTATTCCGCTTCGATCCCGATGTGACTCTCCGCTTCGCAAGCTAGCACATTGCCAATAAGCTACACGAGCAGGTCGTTAAATAAAGAAGTGTCATCGTCATACGCTGCCTACTAAGTTAACAGTCTCGTTGTACATCTATTTCGGGCGGTCCATCCCTTCCCCCTTAATGTGTTTCTTGTGCTGCCGTCCAGCCTATCTGCTAGATGGATGGGACATGTGTTTTCTTTCAAGTAATGGGCACACCTTTTCGTTCGAAAGATCAACGGTAGATTATAGATAAAAGAGGGGCCAACTCAGCCGCTAATTCAGTAATTAATCTCATAGGGATTCCATAGGGGACTTTAGTTTTGTTCAATTTTAGCGATTTCGGTTGTTTCTCAGCGCCACCGACACTAATTGAAGAAACTGCATTGTGACGAGCCAGTTGCCCGGCCACCATTGACTAGACGTTTTCAATTGGTGAGAGATCTGGAGAATGTGCTGGCCAGGGCAGCAATCGAACATTTTCTGTATCCAGAAAGGTCCGTTCAGGACCTGCAACATGCGGTCGTGCATTATCCTGCTGAAATGTAGGGTTTCGAAAGGATCGAATGAAGGGTAGAGCCACGGGTCGTAACACATCTGAAATGTAACGTCCACTGTTCAAAGTGCCGTCAGTGCGAACAAGAGGTGACAGAGACGTGTAACCAATGGCAACCCATACCATTACGCCGGGTGATACGCCAGTATGGCGATGACGAATACGCGCTTCCAATGTGCGTTCACAGCGATGTCGCCAAACACGGATGCGACCATGATGATGCTGTAGACAGAACCTGGATTCGTCCAAAAAAAATGCCGTTTTGTCATTCGTGCACCCAGGTTCGTCGTTGAGTACACCATAGCAGACGATCCTGTCTGTGATGCAGCGTCAAGGGTAACCACAGCCATGGTCTCCGAGCTGATAATGCATGCTGCTGCAAACGTCGTCGAACTGTTCGAGCAGATGGTTATTGTCTTGCAGCCGTCCCTATCTGTTGACTCAGGGATCGAGAAGTGGCTGCACGATCCGTTACAGCCATGCAGATAAGATGCCTGTCATCTCGACTGCTAGTGATACGAGGCCATCGGGATCCAGCACGGCGTTCCGTACTACCCTCCTGAACCCACCGATTCCATATTCTGCTAACAGTCATTGGATCTCGACCAACGCGAGCAGCAATGTCGCGATACGATAAACTGCAATCGCGATAGGCTACAATCCCACCTTTATCAAAGTCGGAAACGTGATGGTACGCATTTCTCCTCCTTACACGAGGCATCACAACAACGTTTCACCAGGCAACGCCAGTCACCTGCTGTTTGTGTATGAGAAATCGGTTAGAAACTTTCATCATGTCAGCACGTAGTAGGTGTCGCCACCGGCGCCAACCTTGTGTGAATGCACTGAGAAGCTAATGATTTCCATATCACAGCATCCTCTTCGTATCGGTTAAATTTCGTGTCTGTAGCACGTCATATTCTTGGTGTAGCAATTTTAATAGCCAGTAGTGTAGAAAATAGTAAAAAATTATGTTTTTAATGCGTGTAGCATCAAGTTATAATATTATGCATCATTTTTGTTGGACTCTTAGAAAATATAATGAAAAGTTATTATCAAAAAAATTATTTTCAGAAACCTTACTCTTAGCAAGTTTGAAATATAACTGTTAAAATCAGATTCCGTTTAAAAATAATCATAATGACACTAAGCAAAATTACAAAGAGGTAGTAAATCAGAGGAAACGTAATCTATTTGCAAAATAGGTATAACATAACATTTGTCCGAAGATTTTATAATTTCTCTGTGTTTCTTTGCTTTACTTTAGAGTCCTGCTTAGGATAAACTGCTACGGTCATCAGACCCTAAGCTTACACATTACTTAACCAAAATTATCCTAATTACACACACACACACACACACACACACACACACACGCACACACACACACACACACCCATGCCCGAGGGAGGACTCGAACCTCCGCCGGGACCAACCGCACAGCTTAGGATATTCCCGTAGGTTTTATTTCTGACAATTTGGTTTCTTGCTTAAGAAAATGAATAACTCACTTTTTTCCAGAAATTTCGTCTTTGAAAGTGTGTTCAGTGTCATTTCTCTCTGCCAACTGTACGGCCATTCTTCACAACCATTCTTCACAAGTCGTTACGAGTAAGCCCAAAGAAAGAAGATTCCGTAGCAAGGTAGTAGTGAACCAGCTCTTATCAAACACCTTTACTCGCAATTGTAGGTCTGTCTGGTTTTGTTTTTGATGCTTTGTCAGATGTACTGTATTTCATATTACACAACCTCATAAGAGTTCTTTTCGGAATATGAGACTGTTTACTGACCTTTTTCCAACCACTCTTCTGCTTCTGAACAGCAACAGCTAGATGGACTCTGGTTGCTTTGATCGACCTTCCCGATTATCCTATTGGAATCTGCAAGAGAATTCCAAGAGAATAAGAGCGTTTCCTAATGCAGACAGATTTTAAACGTGAAAAAGGGAAGGGCCAATCTTAAACGTCTAGACCTTACATTTTTGCGAAACATCTAAATGAGATGCTTTAATCACAAACGTTGTGTTTAAATAATACTATTTAAGAACACATATTGGTTGACAAGGTTACCTAGCAATATATAGGAGAAATAACGTAAAATGTAGCACAATGTAAAAACTTTTTCTATTGTCAATACATGAAATTGCCAAGTGATACGTCATAAGTGAAGTGGGGGACTCTTGCACCTAGCTACAGAGTAATGGAAGCCTAAGCTACTGTTTACACTTGTCCGCGCTAGAATTCAGGAGGGCCGGCCGGGGTGGCCGAGCGGTTCTAGGCGCTACAGTCTGGAACCACGCGACCGCTACGGTCGCAGGTTCGAATCCTGCCTCGGGCATGGATGTGTGTGATGTCCTTAGGTTAATTAGGTTTAAGTAGTTCTAAGTTCTAGGGAACTGATGACCTCAGAAGTTAAGTCCCATAGTGGTCAGAGCCATTTGAGTTCAGGAGAATGCACAGCCAAGAGACTAGGGGATCCGATTTAGGGAAGGCGTCCACTTTATGACACTACATTTTTCACTGGTATTTTCAGTGTTACGAGGATTAAATTAAGGCAGTTCTTCTGGGTTTTCCTTCATAAAGGGATATTTTAAAATGGAGTTAAGTGCCTCTGTTTTTCCTTTGCTACCCTCAATTTTAGTTTCTTTCTCTTCCTGAGTGACTGGACACTAACTTTGGTGCCACGAACAGTTTTTGTATACAACCAGAATTTCTTCCTATTTGCGAAGGACCATTCGTCAATATTCTGCTACGGTAGTTGCTGAAGGCTTCACGCATTGCTCTCTTGACAATCCAAACGCGTTTATTTCGATACCTATCTACAGTCCAGTGCTTTGTTTTACCTCTGTTTCTTTAAACGTGTTTTACACTGACTGTATACCATGGAGGATCATGAACTGTTGTACTGGGTACGTATCTATTCAGTGCATGCTCAACTATTCTTCTAAGGTTCAGCAGTAGTTCCTCTACAGGCTCCTGTACTCAGTCAAAAGTTTCAAGCTCTTCGTTGAGATATACGTTACTGCTTCATCTGTCTTTGATGAATATATAAAAGTACTTGCTTTTGTTGCCTTTTTCAGTTTTGTAATCATTGGTCCTAGGACTGTTTTCATGGCCACTGATACCAATTTCGATGTGGACGTCCTCAAAGAGGTCAGTCTATTTGTTGTCATCAGATCTAACATATTTCCAACATGTGTGGGATTCCAAATTATCTGTTCTAGCTTGTTTTCAGAGAAGGCACTTAATAATGTTTCTCAGAAAGTCTCGTCAGATCCAACTCTAACAAAACAATAATTTTTCCAATTGATTGTTGGATGATTAAAGTCTCCTCCGGTGACGACACTATGATTGGAGAACTTAACTACTAGTGAACCAAGTTTTTCTCTCAAGCTTTTGGTCATATCAGGAGTTGAGTCTTGTGGTCAATAAAAGCATACAATTACAATTTTATGCCAGCCTCTGATACTGAGTCATTCCGAAACTATCTCTCAGGTAGTTTCAGTTTCTATCTCGGTGTATTAAATTTCTTGTCTTCTGCGACAAATAGCCCAGCTCCATTTTCCATTAATCTATCCCTTTACACACGCTATCAGTTTCGGGTTTTAAGCAGCTTTCTGTACCTAGTATTATATGAGCTTCATTGCTTTTTAGGAGCGTTTCTAACTCTGGCACTTTCTTGCGAATTCTTTGGCAGTTAGCAACTAGGATTTTAATACTCTTGCCCTTAGGGGGCATTTCTTTCGATCTTACACTGATACTTGCAGGTCTCCTACAGCTGCCGTTATCTGGACTGAGTGTTCACCTATCTAAAAAACCCTCACTTACACTCGCCTATCTGGGTAACAGCCTGTTAAGTGTAGTGCACAGTTGGCCCATTTAGAGGGCTCTTACAGTTCTCAACACTATAGCTTAAGTCTACAGAGTCACAGCCTATCTTGTTGCTGACATTCCGAGTCTCTGGTTAATGCATTCTACTCAGAACCAGGAGGCTAAATTCTGGGAACAATGCCGCAAACTGCGAGCTTCGTTGAAACTCCATGAGCAAGGCTGGTGTTCTCAACCTTCACTGCCAGATCCCGGGATGATGCTAGTATGACCTCAGAGCCCTGACGACAGGCATCATCTGTCTCAGATGCGTCACACTCAGCAATTGATTACACCCTGCTACCTCAATGTCTGCCTCCAACATGTTGGAACCAAGCGAGGTACGCAGCGGTTAGCACTCAGCAGGACGTCGCTTCAAATCAGTCTCCGACCATCCCGATTTAGGTTTTCCGTGATTTTCCGAAATCGATCGTTGCATATTCCGGGATGATTCCTTTGAAAAAGACATGCTCAACTTCCTCTCCTATCCTTCTGTAATCCGAGCTTGTGTTCCGTCTCTCATGACCTCGCTATCGACGGGACTTTAAACTCTAATGTTCCTTCCTTCAACACACTGAATGAGATCACCAGGCATACGTACTGAGTGCACGTGGGGTTCCTTCCCATTTCTTGCTGGCTTTTACCTAAGAAGTACCATTATTCGCTGTTTGTGAATCTCACTGGTTCAGTTTCGGTTTCAGGGGAAGGCAGTACCTCGATCTTGTGATGGGGATGGGTTCTCACAGGTACTCCCATGTTCCTATCTCCCCTGTACATCCGCCTAGACTTATCAGTGACAGTACACTGATAGTTAAGCGTACAGGTAATGACTGATTCTGTACTTCCTGTAGAAGAGGCTTTACACATAGGAGAGGATAATCAGGGCGATTTATAACAGTTTATGAACAGCAAATAACTCATCCGGTGCGCGAGAATAACACACGCAGTAGGGCAGCATTGTGTCTGGTGCAGCATTTTACAGAGCAGTAAAAAGGTAAATTTAAATTAAACTTGCTGAATTTCTTTTAATTTATGTTACCTGTAGCCCTTAGAACTGAAGCCATTTACATCCCAAACGAGATACCTGTCACGACAACAGCAACACTTGTACAAATTTTCCTGAGTTTCTGAAACGTTTTTCAGATTATGTACACTGAAAAGTTGACAACAGCGTTAACTTAGGATGAATGCAGACAATATAGACTCCCTATAAAGAGAACACTAGTGGGACGCAGTATATTAGTTTCTAGAGATATACACTTGCATGTTGATTCACGTTGATATACAATGAAATTCGGGGTGAACGAGTCTTTAAGCGAGGACACAACTGGTGCATTTAATTTTCACAAAAATGATAATTACATATGCGTTAGATATAATATTTTTGACGATTGTTATATATAAATGATGTAGGTAATCGAATCGAAAATAAAGGAGAAAAGTTAATGACTGGAGCGAAACTCAAACCAGCGATTACCACTTTCGAGAGCTACCGATAGTCATGTGGCCCGTCGAAAATCATCCCAACATTGGTGAATTAATGTTACTTGGAGAAGGTCAAAGTCGATTAGCGAGAAAATTTTTGAGAGTTGCGTCGAACTGCTGTGGGAAATTGATATTTGAGTGCCAAAATTCGGAACATAAATATAAAGAAAAGAATACAAAACTTCGATTGCCGTGTGGTCCCCTTGTCAGTAGTTCTCTCCGTTCTTCCACTCTTGTCAGTACCTCCTTATTTTTTCACCGTATCCATTCAACTTATTCTTTTCACTTTCCGCCACGTCCACTTTTTTATATAATTCATCGTGTGAAATGAAATTGGAAATTTTATAAAAATGGTACACTGCCATACTGGACAACACTCTATACCCGTGGTCGTTAAACTGCGGCCCGGATAAAGTTTCGCGCGGCCCGCAGTTCTTAGGCGTTTTTTACAATAACACGCATCTGGAAATTAACAGCTTAATCCAGAATCATCAACTTACGTTAAGAGCTTCTTAAGATGGTAATTTTCCTGTTCAATAACAAACAAAAATATTTATAGAGACTGTAATGTTTTAAGATGTGCTTAATTTTAATTGATGTTTGTGCATTCAGGCGCGAGCTAAGAAAAGCTGGCCGCTTACCCCAGGGCCAGAGGGATATGTAGCCACTGCAGGGTTAGAGGATGTGAGGGGGGAGGGGTTAGACGGTGTGAAAGGGGCGGCGGGCTGTTTATTGTTGTGTTCCTGTACTGACAACTCAGGGGCGTACGCCACTGTTGTTGATTAGCTGCTGTGGTATAAATTGCCAATGGAAGTAACACGGATTCGCGACTGTGCATTCCAGAGATGGTTATCGTCAAATCGGGCACCGGTACGTATTTGTGTCGGGGAATAGGCAATTAAGTTATGATAATCAGTAGAAGAAATATGACATTCAGAAAATGTAGTAAACATTTGTGATCGTGTGTCATATTGCACGATGCATTTAAATATAAGTACAATTAACATTATTAATAAATTTAGTCATCCGCTGAGACAGCTGAATAGCACTTCGTCAGGCAATTACAGTGTGACAACGTTGGGGTCGCTGAGCTGTCAGAAACAGAGAACAATCGGGATAAAGAGTTCCAAATGGTGCCGTCTTTTAGCGATCAGTACTATAAGGTCAGAGAGCAACTTATCGTACCCATACTATAGCTAGTCTATTGGGGGTCCTTAAAATACTAAACTCATGTTCAGAAAAAAAGCAGCACACCTTGAACGATAGAGATAGGACGTTCATATTCTCAGGCTATGTACATTAGTATGTTCTGTAGAAATGATTAGCCTTTCAGTCACTTCGATTCAGCATGTCTCCTGTTGCCTAGTAGGCACAGGGTCCGCCATGGGCCCTGACAACTTTTTCCATGCGTGATGGCATCGACTCCCATAAGGCACGAATGCCATGCTGTGGTATAGCCATCCATGCAGCATTCACCTGGTTTCAAAGTTAATCTGCGGTGTTTGGTGTTTGGCTTTGTGTCACAGTGCTACACTCTTTGTTTACCATATCCCACACATTTTCGATTGGCGACAAGTCTGGTGATTGGTGATCTGTGGTGGGCCAGGGGAAAAGGCTGACATCCTGTGACATCAAGAAGGCACATGTTCGTGCAGCAACATGTGGTCGTGTATTGCCTTCCTGAAAAATGGCGTCTGGAGTGTTGTGCAGAAAGGGTATGTCTACGGGTCGTAGGATGTCATTCACGTAGGTCACACTGGTCACATTGCTCCGAAGACGCACCAGTTGTGCTTTGTGGTTGTGCCCAGCTGCACCCCAAACTAAGGCATTGGGTTGGCGCTTTATGTCTTGTGCGATTACAGTCACTGTGATGCCGCTTCCTCTGTCTGCAGCGAACCAAAATGCGGGCGCCATTTTCAAACAAAAAGAACCCTGATTCGCCCGAAAATGCTATCTGATGCCATTCCTGTGTGTAGTGAAGTCATTCCATACACCATTGACGTCTATCACGTTTCTGCACATTCGTCAAAGATAGGCGGAGAAGTGAACGAAGTGCAACGTAACCCATGCCGTAATAAATGGCGGCAGACTGCCACCACTGATAGTGTATGTTGTGTTACGCTGTTCCACTGTTGCGCCAGAGCCGACGAAGATGCAGATCTCTCCTGCGATGCCATTCGGATGAGGTGTCTATCTTCTCGGGAGGTAGTCTGGGTGGTGCGACCCTAGCCATCGTGCCGTGTTCTTTGGCCCTCTGTAAACCATTCTACATACACCCGCTACCCTGCCGAAACACTTCGTCCCACACGAGCAGCGATTTTTCGGATGGATGCATCACATTCTCCCTTGCCAATAATGCGCCCTCTTTGAAACTCATCGATTTGACAGTACCGTTCGCGCATACTTCTGCGAGGCATCCTGCACGTCTGCCCAAGTCACTCTGATCCATAACCTTCGGTTTATAGCAACAACGAGAGCCACAGGCATATTCTACCAGTATGTGGTATTGCACCGCGATATCGATGTTGGCCTTGAACCCACTGGCCGACAAGGTTCAAATGCTAATCATTTCTGTAGATCATACTAATGTACATGTATTGTGAATATGAATATCCTATCTCTAGTTGTTCAAGGTGTTCTGTTTTTTTCTGATCATGAGTGTACTTTATATAGGCTACCAATCGATAATACGATCGGTACATACGGCGCCCGAGATGCAGTTCCGCAATGTCAGTATTGGCTCTTGGTCATAAAAGTTTGACGACCATTACTCTATACAAAACAGTCTTTTCTTCAAATCTTTGTTAACTTTGCTGAAAGAATAGTATCTATTTTACTATCTCTGTCTCTGTATCTTATAAAAATATACATTATCTGATCAAAAGCATCCGGACACCTGGCTGAAAATGACTTACAAGTTCGTGGCGCCCTCCTTCGGTAATGCTGGAATTCAATATGGTGTTGACCCACCCTTAGCCTTGATGACAGCTTCCACCCTCGCAGGCAGACGTTCAATCAAGTGCAAATGACTCTAAGCACTATGGGACTTTACATCTGAGGTCCTCAGTCCCCTAGTCTTAGAACTAATTAAACCTATCTAACCTAAAGACATCACACACGTCCATGCCCGAGGCAGGATTCGAACCTGCGACCGTAACAGCAGCCCGGTTCCGGACTGAAGCGCCTAGAACCGTTCGGCCACAGCAGCCGGCTTCAATAAAGTGCTGGAAGGTTTCTGGAGAATGGCAGACCATTCTTCATGGAATTCTGCAGAGAGGAGAGGTATTGATATCGGTTGGTGAGAGCTGGTAAGCAGTCGGCGTAGAAAAAAAAAAAAAAAAATCCCAAACGTGTTCTATAGGATTCATATTCAGGTCAGGACTCTGTGCCGTCCGCCCGTTGTCGCCGAGCGGTTCTAGGCGCTTCAGTCCGGAACCGCGCTGTTGCTACGGTCGCATGTTCGTTCAAATGGTTCAAATGGCTCTGAGCACTATGGGACTTAACATCTTAGGTCATCAGTCCCCTAGAACTTAGAACTACTTAAACCTAACTAACCTAAGGACATCACACACAACCATGCCCGAGGCAGGATTCGAACCTGTGACCGTAGCAGTCCCGCGGTTCCGGACTGCAGCGCCTAGAACCGCACGGCCACCGCGGCCGGCTGTCGCATGTTCGAATCCTGCCTCGGGCATGGATGTGTGTGATGTCATTAGGTTAGTTAGGTTTAAGTAGTTCTAAGTCTAGGGGACTGATGACCTCAGATGTTAAGTCCCATAGTGCTAAGAGCCATTTGAACCACTTTTCTCTGTGTCGGCCAGTCCATTACAGGGATGTTATTGTCGTGTAACCACTCCGCCACAGGCCGTGCATTAGGAACAGGTACTCGATCGTGTTGAAAGATGCAGTCGCCATCCTCGAATAGCTCTTCAATGGTAAGAAGCAGGAAGGTGCCTAAAACACCAGTGTAGGTCTGTGCTGTGATAGTACCACGCAAAACAACAAGGAGTGCAAGGCCCCTCCATGAAAACCACGGTCACACCATAACACCACCGCCTCCGAATTTTACTGTTGGCACTGCTACGCTGACAGACAACGTTAACCGAGCATTCGCCATACCCACACCCTGCCATCAGATCGCCAGATTGAATACCGTGATTCGTCACTCCACTGTTCAGTCGTCCAATGTTTAAGCTCCTTACACAAAGTGAGGCGTCGTTTGGCATTTACCGGCGTGATGGGTGGCATATGAGCACCCGCTCTACCATATAATTCAAGTTTTCTCACCTCCCGCCTAACTGTCATAGTACTTGCAGTGGATTCTGATGCAGTTCGGAATTCCTGTGTGACGGAGTAGCTAGATGTCTGCCTATTACACATTACGACCCTCTTCAACTATCGGCGGAGTCTGTCAGTCAACAGACGAGATCTTTCTATACGCTTTCGTGCTGCACATGTCCTTTCCCGTTTCCACTTCACTAGCACATCGGAAACCGTGGACCTAGGGATGTTTAGGAGTTTGAAAATCTCGCGTACAGGCGTTTGACACAAGTGACACCCAATCACCTGACCACGTTCGAAGTCCGTGAGTTCCACGGAGCGCCCCATTCTGCTCTCTCACGATGTCTAATAACTACTGAGGTCGCTGATATGGAGTACCTGGCAGCAGATGGGAGCACAATGCACCTAATATGAAAAACGTATGAATTTGGGAGTGTCCGGATATTTTTGATCACATAGTGTATGTATGTTTAACGACTCTTCCTAAATTACTGGATCGATTTCGACCAAATTTGGTACACATATCACTTGCTGTCTGGAAAGAAACACTGTGGGAATAAGAATTACTTACCTCTCAAATAGGTGGGATGGGGGATGAAAAAGAAACATAACGTCCTCAAATACCCAGAATATATTTTGAGATTGAGAGTACTTAGCGACTTCTAACAAACGGTACACATTGTTTCCAAACTTTTAAGAAACTTTTTCTCGCTGACACTCCCTAAAAAAGGATGAAAGGAAAAACATTTATCGCTCACTACAGTTTCACTGTTCATATAGCAATACTTTACGCCAAGCATGACATTTTCGAGTATTATTTCATTACTGCTCCGTCCCTTCGCAACAGGATTTGTAGACAGAACCCTCATATACCATTAAATGTGGCTGCAAAATTATATCATTGTATGACACATCGTTCAGTAGATAAGACGTCGTAAACGCTGTGATGTGTGAACAACAAGGTTTTCTTAAAACGTAGCGCGAATTGCGTAAACGATACTCATACAGCGGGTGATAACGAGTGCACTTAGCGACTTTCAACACACTTTAAACATAATTTCAAACCTTTCGTAAGTTACATGATAAACATCAGGTATTTAACACATTGACTCGTTTGTAAAGTCATCAGGTGATTGAAGCTCTTTTATACGAGGGCAGTTAGAGCCTTAAAGGAATCGGGTTTTTACTGGTTACTTACTATCTAGAAAGAAGAGCGGTGATGTTACGAACCGTCTTCATGCTGTAGGGGTGGGAATGAAATTGGGGGTGGCATTGAAGCATAGCTCAGGAACACCCGGAGCAATTTTAAGCAGATTTATTAGATACCTGAATTACTATGTGTATGAAAATTCTTTGGGGGGGGGGGCAATTCTACACTACAATTAGGGGCGGGGGTGTGGATGAGAAGGCGTGTCGTGGAAAAGTTCGAAAAATAGCTGTTGGTATTTATTTCTTGTATTTACTTGACATAGAATACTTTTAAAATATGAAATGAAGTTTTCCTCTTATTTGTGCTGTTCTCTTTGTCAAACAGGGCACGAGAACGAGAGGGTGAATGTTGTCAACATGTTTCGGTTCAAAATGGTTCAAATGGCTCCGAGCACTATGGGACTTAACTGCTGTCGTCATCAGTGCCCTAGAAATTAGAACTACTTAAACCTAACTAACCTAAGGACATCACACAAATCCATGCCCGAGGCAGGATTCGAACCTGCGACCGTAGCGGTCTGGTCTCCTCCCCCCAAAAACAACAACCTTTACCAGTGGACAGTGATACGTAGCAATAACAAGCAACAAATTTCAATTAGTTCTCTGATAACGTATCGTGGGACACATACGTCCTGTTGTGAGTCAGAGGGTTGACGCTCTCCATGGAGTCGTGTGGTGTAATACAGTAGAGAATCTGTCATATATGTGTGTAACATGGTCACATCTGCGTATGGTTCAAATGGCTCTGATCACTATGGGACTTAACATCTGAGGTCATTAGTCCCCTAGACGTAGAAATACTTAAACCTAACTAACCTAAGGACATCACACACATCCATGCCCGAGGCAGGATTCGAACCTGCGACCGTAGCAGTAGCGCGGTTCCGGACTGAAGCGCCTCGGCCACAACGCATCTGCGTACGTTCAACATCCCACCTAAGACACTGGATCGATTTCACCCAGACTTGGTAAACATATTACTTACTATCTGTGGAGAAGTGCTGTGGGTTGTGGTGTTAACGGCGGGATGGACAGAGAAGTGGAAGGGGAAGGAGAGGTGGACATAGAGAGTGTGATGGTGAGATCAGTAGATAGAGATGGACAGAGAGAGGGGGAGGAGGGAGAGGAGGAGTAAGTGGACAGATAGGAGGAGGGAGGAGATGGACAGAGAGAGGAGCCGGCCGAAGTGGCCGTGCGGTTAAAGGCGCTGCAGTCTGGAACCGCAAGACCGCTACAGTCGCAGGTTCGAATCCTGCCTCGGGCATGGATGTTTGTGTTGTCCTTAGGTTAGTTAGGTTTAACTAGTTCTAAGTTCTAGGGGACTAATGACCTCAGCAGTTGAGTCCCATAGTGCTCAGAGCCATTTGAACCTTTTTTTTTTTGACAGAGAGAGGGGAGAGGAGGAGGTGAACAGGGAGAGGCAGGAGGAGGTGGACTAGAAAAGTGCGGTAGAGGGGTGGACAGAGAGAGAGGGGCAAGGAGTAAGCGCTATATTTCTCAGCTAGTTAGTATTACGTATAGTGTGTGCAGGAAACTGTTTCTTTTTCAATAAATAACTGGTTCAATAGTTCAGTGCCAGCGGCCTTGCCTCAGTGGTAAAACCGGATTCCGTCAGATCAACGAAGTTAAGCACTGTAGGGCACTTGGATAGATCACCGTCCGGGTCAGCCCTTCTGAAGCCAAATGAGGAGCTACTTTATTGAGAAGCAGAGGTTCTGGTCACGGAAACTGACGACGGCCGGGAGAGCAGTGTGCCGACGACATGCCTCTCAATATCTGAATCCAGTGGTGCGTATCAGCAGAGGACGAAACGGCGGTCGGTCGGTTCTGTTGGGCCTTAGGGTGCCTCTCCGGACAGAGTTTAGTTTCTTGTTTAGTTTTTAAATTGGTCAGTAAACAATTAGGAGCGTGTTCACGGAGCAGGCAGATGAGGTGAGAGAGCAGTGTAGGCTGGCGCCATCCCGTGTGGCTTGTCAGGCCTGGTGCTCGCGCCGCGGCGAGAGTTGCCGTCTCGCTCCCATAAAGCCGGCAGCTGTCGGCGTGCGCGCTCAGACACCACCCAGTTGCTCGCCGGCGCTACTCGCTACCCGCTACCCGCTGCTCGCCACTCGCTACTCTCTGCAGACATGCACGGCCTCCTGGTGAGTACCCGCCAGCCACCAGCCGTGTGGCTGTCTCCGAGACTACAGCAGACGTTACCGGCAGTGAGGCCCGCAACACGTCATCTACTGTAAACGTCTGAAGAGTTGTGAATAATCTATGCGAGATCCCCAGTGTGTACGAGAACTTGGAGGTGTAGGCTTCTGAAAACTCGGAATTTACTCTGTGTATAAGTATCCTTAGAGGTTGTCATCTTTGGAAGATTCTACTTAGAGCAGAACGTAGTTTTTTTTGCGTCTATTATTTATCTTTGTATGTTTCGGTGGTGTCACATCATCATCAATGGCTTTTTCCCTCTTTGACAACAAAACACTAGGAATGTAGGGTGAAAATATATGTAGATTCCGATTGTGGTCATCAGATTGACAGAACTGTTTCAACAAAAACGTGTACCGTGACAGACAATTTAGTTGTACGTGTCGCTGGCTATGTTGTTTAGTAGTGGTGATAATTTTGCACAGCTTCTGATCTGCAACCAACAAGGACTGTTTTACATTTATGTGCTTTCTATGAAACGAAAAACTTCCTAAATTGAAACTGCTGGTGTTGGATCCGTATTCTCACTTTATTGTGGTTATTTCACTTATTTTGTCTTGCAGTGAACATAGAGGAACACAAACTTCAATGAAACATGTGTAGGTAAATAGTGAACATAGACGTATTGTCTTTTACTCTAGGCGAAATTCGCAAAATATATTTGGTTTTTGCTCCAATACCGACACGAATAATGAGTTTTGTGAAGAAAATCGTATTGAAATGAGTATTTGTGTATAAATCACGGCTTACGGCAATAGAAAGAATTCAGTTAGTCGAACTGTCTCGCTATTGGCAAGTGAATTGTCGGTAATAGTCTAAAATCTTAGATCTTATGATTAGATCGCATTAACACAGTATTTTAAACTATCCCATGGAAGAAATACCGTCGTTCCAACATTAAACAGTGTAACATTTTTATAATACGAGTGTTTCCAAATTAGTTTCACACGAAGAGTTGTATAAAAAGTTTCATTAATTAATGACTATAACTGAATAATGCTACAATAGATCACGCACTGTTACGTAGCAGATAAAGAATGTAACGTCTTATGGTGGTTAGAATATGCCATTCCTTCGACGTCTATGTCATTAGGATTGGAGCACAGGTTCACTGGGACAAGGTTACGAAAGTGAATTTGCAAGCACACGTATGAAATAAATTTGGAAAATCACTCTGTGCCCCGAATATAGAACTGAATTCAGTTTAAGTTCCATATTTCATCATGGAGGAGTCCTTACTACACCCTTGTTGAACAGAAAGAGTACTTTCTTTATAATGACATGAACGTTGTCGGTATGTTAAAATTGCTTGCCATTACGTGGCAAGTGTGATGGAAGGCTTTTAATGCCGTGTTGTTGAATATCAACATTTCATCGTGCAGGCGTACTCGTCACATCTGTCGTATTGCCACATTTGAGAAACAGGTGACTCTTTTTTGCTTTAAGGAAGGGAAATAACTGGTCAGTTACATTGTAGCGATGGTTAATTCGTTCTAGCCAACGAGCGCAACGCACTTATTATCTCCGCTAAGAATTTTTTGGATATTTTTTCCTAGAATATTATCCGCAGTAAACACGGGCTGAAGTTTTGTCGTTTTCAGGCTCACCTCAAGAATTTTCAGTGACTCCAGAAGATAAAATTCTCTACAGCAATTTTTAAGTAACTTGGCAATCCATATTTAAGAATTGTTTTCAACTATTTCATACGTTGTCTTTCGTAACTGTGTAAGAAAATGCAAGCCTATGGTTTTGAAATATTTCATGTGGTTGAAAGTTAGATACGATTCTTTCAAAGGTTTTTATGCTGGCTTAATGTTTTGAATTTTAGGCATACGGGCAAACGCTACTATGTCTAGTTTTAACTTCCTCTTATTGGTAGGTCAGACTGGCACAATTTAGCCAACTATTCCTTATGAACAGAGATGTGAGCCTGTTATTTGGATGCGAAGTTTTTTTATTCTCATCCAGTTTTCAACCGCAGCGCGTTCTGTAAGCCCCACAACACAGGCAATATCGGCCAGGTGCACTTAATTACCACTTGGGCTATTCTGGTCGACTGCACATCACACCTCTAGCAGAGATAGATGCAGCAAAAAGGTCTAACGATACCAGAGTATTAAGCGCTTGCAGACAATGGATCTGCAATGGCAGTTTCGTAATTTCGCTGGACACGTGAGAAAACTGGCAGATATCTCGGCGGACTGACGTTTACGAAGTGTGTTGCAGAGCGTTAGGTGAAAGGGCAATAACGTCGCGAGACTTTCTAAAGCGCAGTTTAGCCAACAATGACACCTTGTGCTCCGAGACTGTGGACCTTTGGTCTTCCGCTTTGGTTGCGTCAGTTGCACGGCATTCCAGTGTTGATCTCCGATTGCCTTATACGTAACGATCCCATACGAGCCGGCGAGAACTCTTTATGTGTTCTAACAAAGGTTCTCCAGTAAAGTATTTATAGAGATACCTTCGTAACAGTCGCCGACTGTTTGGAACTGACCTCTTTTACATTATTCTAGACCATTGGTCCTCATAATACCAAATTTACGTTGTGATTAATCTTAGGAAGGCAACAGCATAACATCTGATAGTGCTAAGAAATGACTGTGGGTTACACGTTACGTATTCAAATATCTTTGATGGATATTTCATGTTGCTTTTACTTGCACTGATATGGTCACCGTTACAGATAAAATCTGATAAATATTCCTTTCGCGACCTGGGTTAATATTCACACAAAATTTTTATGTGAGGCTTATAAAATTCACGCCTTTTTTCTGGCCCCACGGATACCACTTCATTAAAAATAAGAAGGTACTTATCGAATTGGATGCTGAAAGACTTTTACTGCTACACGTTGTCGTGCAATGTTAAGTTTCCAGGAATAAAATGGAGTTACAAAAAAATAATAAGACTGTGATTTGCAATCACGATCAGAATTTATTCTTGCACCAACATAGCTTGTATTAGGAACGATTCACAACTGACGTTTTTAATTTTTTTAAAAGTTACCAGCATTTCCACTGGTTTATTGGCATGTAGTTGCTTTTTATCTTGTGCTATCGTTTCATCTGATGTGCCTGTTAAATCCAGTGCCCTATGGGACTTAACATCTGAGGTTTCAGTCCCCTCTTTTTGCTTATTTGCGTGCTTTTACTACTATACCGTTGTTGAATTTTTACATTTAGTGAGTATCTGCTCTCATTTCTTGTTTCGTTTTACAAATTTTGTGCCAAATGTAATGTCCATTAAAGTCATTATTTCTCATTACTTTTCCATTTTTTGGCGATATCGTAATGCATGCAAACTCGGACCAGTAATATAGTATTTGAATGCATGAACTATATGTTCTTATGGAAACGATGTTTTTGGTCAATGTAATAATATGTACATTTATATACATATGGAGTTTAGACCGGTATTCTCTGTCAGTGTAAAATTTGTGAGTAGCCACGGAGATATTCAGTAGTGTATGACAATGTTCCAGTACTGCTGGAAACAAAAGATGGCACGCTAAACTCCTTTTGGTCAAGTTTATTGCGAGGTAAAAATCATAGCAGTGAACAAATGTGATGTCAGCGCTAAACGGAAACTACTTTACGAACAATAAATGACAGCAGGAACAGATGAGATGTACATTTCAGAATTTATACAGAACTTCACCATAAATAGTGTCACGTGGAACTGCGCATAGGAATTCAAAACATAAATAGAACCGAAGGAAGTATCTAGGGAACACTGAAAAAGCAAAGGGAGAACAATAACAGATGTCCATCTATTTCTTACGATTATTCATAGTAAAGACTGTAAACGTTTCAGAATAATATGTGTTTTTGAAGTTAAAGGAACTAGGTTCAACGTTTAGACGGTTAGAACATACTTAAAGATAAATCCGTGTTACGTAAAGTATAGCTCCGTCCCTTGAACCTACGAGCTTAAGTTGTATACCTGTCAGAATCCACGCGGTCTGTATAACATTCAGGCCATGCAAGACGAGGAGTACCAGCCAAAAGAACCACACGGAACAAAATAACAAGAAATTATTTTATAATTGGTGTGCAAGTTTTAATGTGTAAGGAAAAGAGTCTACGTGAAAGGCGGCTGGTCCCGGCGGTGGTTCGAGTCCTCCCTCGGGCATGGGTGTGTATGTTTGTCCTTAGAATAATTTAGGTTAAGTAGTGTGTAATATTAGGGACTGATGACCTTAGCAGTTAAGTGCCATAAGATTTCACACACATTTTTTTTTTCTACGCGAAAGGAAAAGCAGTCTGTAAACTAGATTTTGAAATGCTTTCATTTACCAAGTTACAAGGAGAACATATTACATGTTTATTTATTTGTAATACAGATATTAAATTTACATGTTCACACTAATGTATGAGCTGCCCGCACACAGTTTAAAATTGATGTAACAGTAAACAGTGCATCTCCGTATTCAGCCACTAACACACAGGTGAAACTTTCTAATTTGTACCTCTTAGTCGCTATAAAATGGCGATAAGCGCTCCCGTCAACTGATGAAGGAAATAAAGGAAAAACGACGTCACTTCATAATGTCATACAGCTTGTGGATCACAACTACCAGAAATTACTGTTGTCCATTTTCACTGTAGTCCAAAACTATACTCAGTTTCGGCCAGTTATAGCTAAAATGAATATGCAACGCGATCGTGTTAGTGTCAACTTCGATTTGTTTTAACTTTATCGTTACATCGAAATGGAACTTCTTTTAGCACAGCGTTTATCATAATTAATAGCGGAAACTGACACGGGTGAAATTACACCGCTATAACAGTAAAAATGTTCCAGTAAATACCTGTCCGCAAACCGGACAACTGCGAATGTGTGGTTGCAAGCTGCCACGGACTTCAGCACGAAATATTGTCGTAGGTAGTACAAACGTATTTGAAATGTAAACTTTTCGATTACATACCCATATGATTCGACCTACATTTGGCCAATGTCCTACACAGTACTACTTCAACGCGTATCACTTTACAAATTATTGTACACTTGTACCGCTAAGTGGGGTGTACCACGTGTGGCCCTCGCAGCTCAAAAGTCTGCAGTGATTTGGAACAAAATGACACAGCACCAGTTGTGATTTTTATTATAAATACCACATCCCGTTTCGGCCTCCAGGGCTGTTATCCAGTGGTTATACACGACCCGGTCACGTTAATGTCACCACCGCCTACATTCGACGTCAACGTGCAATAAGCAGTCACAGACGGAAGTGCCAGCACTAGCAACGGAGGTATATAAAGCATGTCGGTGGGATGCGGAAAACTGTGCAGTCGTTGTCGTAATGAGGAAACGGAGCGATTTACCTGAGGTCCACACGAGCAGATCAATGGCTTTCGAGTCAAGAGTGGAAGCATTTCGGAAATGGCTACGTTTGTAAACTGTTCGGTCGCAGGTTCGAATCCTGAGTCGGGCATGGGTGTGTGTGACGTCCTCAGATCAATTAGGTTTAAGTCGTTCTAAGTCTAGGGGACTGATGACCTCAGATGTTAAGTCCCATAGAGCTCAGAGACATTTGAACCATTTTTTGTAAGCTGTTCGCGTGCCGCCGGGGTTAACGTATGCCGTGACGGAGCGACATGGCGCACTGGACTCTCATTTGGGAGGACGACGGTTCAAACCCGCGTCCGGCCATCCTGATTTAGGTGTCCGTGATTTCTCTAAATCGCTTCAGGAAAATGCCGGGATGGTTTCTTTGAAGGAGCACGGCCGCCTTCCTTCCCCATCCTTCCCTAATCCGATGGGACCGATGACCTCGCTGTTTGGTCCCTCTGGCCCAACGCAACCAATCAACCAACCACCGCACACTGTACACGGCCCAATGGCGCTGTCCAAAACCGTGCGAGGCAACTGTGGTGCACGACGGGCCGTAGATAGCAAGGGTGAACGACGGCTGTGTAGATGCATGCGGGCCAATAGGCGTGCAACTGTAGAGCAACCGATCGCCCGGATGAATTACTGCCGATGGGCCTTCGCAGCAGGCACCTCGTTCGACGCTATTGCGGCAGCTGGATGTTCACCTAGTGCCAACAAGTGGCCTTTTCAGATGAATCATTTTAAGCTCAATCGCCGTGAAAGCTCTGAAAGCAGGCCGAAAGAGGGCGCGGCGCGGTGTGAGAAATGTTTGCGTGGCATTCCCTGGGTTATCTCTTCATTATGGAGGGTACAATGGATCAACACAAGCCTTGAGGACCATCATTACATGCAGTTTGCTTTTCCTCGGCACAATGGCATCTACCAGCAGGACAACGCAACGTGTCACACAGCTCGCAATGTACGTGCGTGGTTCGAAGACCACCGTACCCCTCTGGCGATCAAACTCCCCGAGTTAAAACCCAATCGAGAATCTGTGGGACCACCTCGATCGGACTGTTCGCGCCATGGATCCTCTACAGGGAAACGTAGTGCAGCTGTCCACGTCACTGGAGTGGTCGTGGCTCGCATCCCTGTCGGTACCTTCCAGACCTTCATTGCCTCTCTTCCTGGACGCCTCCCAGCGGTCTGCGCTGCAGAAGGGGGCTGTTTAAGCTTTTGACAGATGGTCACATTAATGTGATTGGACAGTATGTAAGGGGCAGTGAAATGAAAACGAGACAGATGGAAAAAAGTAAGTGAATTGTATCTTATATTCCAAAAGTAATAGCCGTAACAGTTAATACAAGTATTCCACTGTAAGACAAGACGGTCAATGCCTTCATGGAAAAACGCTTGCGGGTGCCTGTGGACCCATGAAAGTGCCCAGGTGTGCACCTAGTCGTCCGAAGCAAATTGACGGCCACGATGCCTTTCGTTGAGGCTCCAAAGATATGGAAATTGTATGGGGAGAGATCGGGACAGTATGGAGGTGTGTATGGACATTGCAGTGAAACGTCTGAGGCATAGTCGAAACGAACTTCCAGGATAATTCCAGCCAACATGCTGCCAAATTTGTTTCGAATACGCTGCAGAAGTTTCGCCTAGAGGCCCTTACACATCCTCCGATCAGTCACGCCTCCTCCCCAAGTGATTACCATGTTTTTGGAGCCCTGGAGAAAGACGTTAGTGGCCATCAATTTGTTTCGGACGAAGAGGTGCAAGTGTGGGTACAGTCACAGCTCTGTAGGCAACAGCAAGCATTTTTCTATGAAAGCACTGACCGTCTTGTTTGATAATGGGATAAATGTATTCACAGTTACGGCGATTTTGTTTGAAATAATATATACTTTTACTTTTTTACATTTGCCCCTAATATGTCGGAAGTCCTGAGAGAACACACAATGACTGATTAGTGAGTTGAGAATTCCTTCAAACATCCCCGGATCATCCCGTAAAATTTGACAAGACTGCACGATTCGCTGCTTCAGTTTATAGCCTTATCAACTGGTTCACTTTTGAAGTGACCCCAGACAGGGAAATGTCAAAGACTGAGGCCATGTGCTTGCTCTACCTACGTATTTTCAATCATACTGGTGTATTAAAAGCCATATTAGCCGTGAGTGCTCCATGGCGCATGTTCCACGGTCCTCAAGGCTGTGTGTAGGGAACATCCTCAAGCGGTCCTGAAATATCCCACTGCAGAACCCGGTGGCCCCTTCGTCCATCAAGTTTTCTTGGGAGAGTGTTTGGCCTGATGAGACGACCACCGGGAAGACATACATCCAATGAGAAACGTTGTTGATATTGCTACTCATGAACAGCACGTGTGTTTACGTCCAACTTGAGATCAATAAAACGGGGGCTTAATTAAAATGTTCATGTTCCAAATACGATTTTTCTAACTAGGACAATAGCTCTTACTGAAGTTAGCATCGGCTCGTAACCATACATCGCAGCTACCCCGCTAACAGGTCGTTTCCGGACCTATGCTTACAATACGTTTTTGCTTCTATTAGCGTATATTTCTGTCCGTCAATTTTGGGTATTAATTGTGGTATGCCCTGTATAAGTAGTATACCGTTTACAGCAGCGAAATTGTTTATATACATGTGCCAGTAGTGCCAGAACTCACACACGTGACTCGCGTGCTTCAAACATAAAAATTCAAAGTAGACGTCACTTGAATTGACCTAGACTTCGCCACATTTGAGATGAAAATGAATGAGCAAATTTGTTGTATAAATGTCTGTTCGATAATATGAAACGTTAGCGGCTTATAAACCGAAGGCACAAGCTGGGTATTCCAAGAGACGTGAATACGAACGTGTGCCGCGGTACTGGGGAGAATTTGCATTTTAAGGGGCCACGCCTTGTGCAGCAGAGGAGGTGTGGTGCCGGGGCGCTACACAGCTCATTCCTGCGCTCTGCTTGTGCTCGTGGAAACAAGCGTTCTGCTAGTGTGGCCACGGAACCGGTCAGTGCGCGCGATTACTCTTACGACGACCATCGTTCCGCCACGAGTGGCCCGCCTACCGTGTCGTAACTCCAGCGTTGCTCTATGCTTCTTTCACGCTACATTACTACAGACTTCTTCAACTTTAAACTTGCACCTTAGCGTGAACCAGACACACAATACGAAGTACGTATTCAAATGGTTCAAATGGCTCTGAGCACTATGGGACTCAACATCTTAGGTCGTAAGTCCCCTAGAACTTAGAACTACTTAAACCTAACTAACCTAAGGAGACATCACACACACCCATGCCTGAGGCAGGATTCGAACCTGCGACCGTAGCAGTCCCGCGGTTCCGGACTGCAGCGCCAGAACCGCTAGACGACCGCGGCCGGCGAAGTACGTATTCCACAGCGCAGTACGACACCCAAAGAGGTGCAGTTTTTAGTAAACGTTAATGTGTGTTGATGATCCAGAACCACCTACCTGATAGCCGGTATGTTCACCTTTCACGGATAACAGCGGCGACTCTTCGTGGCGAGGAAGCAATGAGGCCTTAGTAGGACGACGGAGGGAGTTTTCACCACATCTACACAGAGGTCACTAAATTCTTGTAAATTCCGGGGAGGGGTGCTATGAGCTCTGACGGCACGTTCAGTAACATGCCAGACGTGTTCGATCGGGTCCAGATCTGGTGACTTTGGAGCCCCGTACATCAATTGTGTTCGTCGAACCACTCCATTACGCTCCTGGCCTTGTGACATGGCGTGTTATCTAGTTGGTAAGTGCCACGGCCGTCGGGAAACATGATCGCCATGAAGGGGTGTACGTGGTCTGCAACCAGTTTACGATGCTCCTTGGCCATCATGATGCCTTGCACCAGCTCCACTGGACCCACGGATGCCCATGTGAATGTTCCCCAGAGCAGAATGGAGCCGCCGCCAGGTTGTCTTCGTCGCAAAGCACATGCGTCGAGGAGCTGTTCCCCTAGAACACGACGAATTCGTGCCCTCCCATCGGCATGATGAAGAAGCTATCGGGATCAGACCATACAGCGCTCTGCCACTGCGCCAATGTTCAGTGTAGATGGTCACGTGACCGTTTCAGTCGTAGTTGCCGATGTCGTGTGGTGCCACATACATGGGTCGTCGGCTGCGGAGGCCCATCGTTAGCAGTGTTCGGAGCACTGTGAGGTCGGACTCACTTGTACTCTGTCCAGCATTAAAGTCTCCGCGCGGGATTAGCCGAGCGGTCTCAGGCGCTGCAGTCATGGACTGTGCGGCTGTTCCCGGCGGAGGTTCGCGTCCTCCCTCCGGCATGGCTGTGTGTGTTTGTCCTTAGGATAATTTAGGTTAAGTAGTGTGTAAGCTTAGGGACTGATGACCTTAGCAGTTAAGTCCCATAAGATTTCACACACATTTGAACACATTAAAGTCTGATGTTACTTCCGCCACAGTTCGCTGACTGTCCTGTTTTACCAATCCAGTATACGACGTCCAACATCTGTAATAAGGGGTGGCCGCCAACCCCGCGACGTCTGCACGTGGTTTCACCTTGGTTTCGCTACGTGTTGAAGACACTCGCCACAGCACTCCTCGAATACCCGACACATCGTGCAGTTTACGAAATGCTCGTGCCGAGCCTCCGGGTCATCACAGTTTGCTCTCGGTCAAACTCAGATAGATCGCCCGCCTTTCCAATTCTACTCAGGGACAGCACGCTCACTGATACTACACGCACAATGCCTGTGTGTGACTGGCAGTTATTCCTCTCCAGGAGACGCTGCTATCGCCTGCACGGGTTTATACCGATAATAGGTTGGAGGTCATAATGTTCTGGCTGATAAGAGTACTATTATTGGATAATTTCAAAAAATTCCTCTGTGCACTATGGGACTAAACATCTGTGGTCATCAGTCCCCTAGAACTTAGAACTACTTAAACCTAACTAACCTAAGGACATCACACACATCCATGCCCGAGGCAGGATTCGAACCTGCGACCGTAGCAGTCACGCGGTTCCGGACTGAGCGCCGAGAACCGCTAGACCACCGCGGCCGGCTTGGATAATTTATTCAGCTGTTTTACTGACGGTACGAAATTTACTTGATCCATTTCGACCTTATACAGTTTCATCTTCAGACATGCTTGTGATAGTTCAAATCAACACAAACAAAGAAGTACATAAAGTGATCACACTGAGAACCTGTAGGGCTACTGTAAGCATCAAATATTCCACCTCTTGTATCACCCTTTACATTCAAGGACGTTTAATCAAGTTGAAGTGTATTATAAATTTTAATGATCTTCACTGCAATAAACTGTAATTACAAAAATGGTTCAAATGGCTCTGAGCACTATGGGACTTAACATCTGAGGTCATAAGTCCCCTAGAACTTAGAACAAGAAAGCGAATTAATACTGCATTTTGATCCACTTCTGAGATATGTTTAAAATTTCAAATCTTAACCTCATCAGGAATTGAGAATAAAATCAGTTGCAAAATTTGTGCCGAACAGACAGAGACAAGAAAGGAAAACAGAGACAAGAAAGCAACCTAATAAAAACGTGTTAATCCGATTGATTGCAACCTGGGTTTAGTGTGACACAATTTTCAGTACAATGCCTTCTATCGATTCTGACTCGTCACCAGCTTTTTTTCCCCAGTTACCGACAGTGTGCGGTGGTGAATATTTACGAGAGATGTGATTGCTTTTGTCATTCCTTGTCTGATGCTTGTCCAGAGCAGGTGCACTTAGTCGAAATTCACGTATTTTACACGGTCATTGCTGAAACAAAGCCGTACAGAGGCTGCAGCAAACCGGCTGGGGCACGGGTTGAGCCGCCTGTGCACTGTTCCCCCCGCCCCCGCCCCACCCCGTCGAGGCCTCACCGCTTTACCACCCACTCACCACTCTCTCACTCCAGCCCTCCTGCTCCGCCACGAACCGCGGACAGTAAAATGGACGACTCGCAGCCCCAGATTCACTTTACGGCAGCCACTAAGCCTTCCCCAGGAACCTCTGTCTTTCATTACCCCACCGCCTCCCTTCCGCGCCGCTGCTTTACATCCCTAGCGAAATCTCCAAGTGGTCCCACGGGACGAGTTGGTGAGGGGAATTTACCAGCTTGGCGTCAGCTTCGAGAGTGCCTGCCTACTCCTCCACGATGTATTCCCAAAAATCATATTCGATGAAATCGTTCCTCGATACCTAGGAAAACTTCGTGAGATAATTTTATTATTACCGTTCTTGAAACCAATTGGGAAATAAACAACTTTTGTTTGTATTCAACGGATATCAACAAACAAAATTAAATTTATACTTAACGTTTGAGGAAGCTCGTACGCCCTGGTTGCTGCACACAGATTTTTGTCCACACCGTATAATTCTTGTGTTTGTAATGCTTCAGTTGAGTACAAAAGACGGGGAAACATATACGACTTTCATTGTGTCTGCCCTAGATAATGTCTGAGAAGGTTGTGTTGTCACTTGGAACGAGATTGGATAACGTATTCACAAGGAGCAGTAGCTTCGTGCATGTTATTGTGTTCAGAATCTGTAGCTCACATGAGCATCTACATCCACGTCTACATCTATACTCCGCAAGCCACCTACGGGGTGTGGTGGAGAGTACCTTGAGTACCTCTATCGGTTGTTCCTTATATTCCAGTCTCGTATTGTTCGTGGAAAGAAAATTGTCGGTATGCCTCTGTGTGGGCTCTAATCTCTCTGATTTTACCCTCATGGTCTCTTCGCGAGATATACGTAGGAGGGAGCAATATACTGCTTGACTCCTCGGTGAAGGTATGTTCTCGAAACTTCAACAAAAGCCCGTACCGAGCTACTGAGCGTCTCTCTTGCACAGTCTTCCACTGGAGTCTATCTATCATCTCCGTAACGTTTTCGCGATTACTAAATGATCCTGTAACGAAGCGCGCTGCTCTCTGTTGGATCTTCTCTATCTCTTCTATCAACCCTATCTGGTACGGATGCCACACCGGTGAGCAGTATTCAAGCAGCGGGCGAACAAGTGTACTGTAACCTACTTCCTTTGTTTTCGGACTGCATTTCCATAGGATTCTTCCAATGAATCTCAGTTTGGCATCTGCTTTACCGACGATTAATTTTACATGGTCATTCCATTTTAGATCACTCCTAATGCCTACTCCCAGATAATTTATGGAATTAACTGCTTCCAGTTGCTGACCTGCTAAATTGTAGCTAAATGATAAAGGATCTTTCTTTCTATGTATTCGCAGCACATTGCACTTGTCCACATTGAGATTCAATTGCCATTCCTTGCTCCATGCGTAAATTCGTTGCAGATCATCCTGCATTTCAGTACAATTTTCCATTGTTACAACCTCTCGATATACTACAGCATCATCCGCAAAAAGCCTCAGTGAACTTCCGATGTTATCCACAAGGTCATTTATATATGTAAATGATACCTCAGCCTATTATTCTAATCGGACGACATTCAGAATGGTTGATATAAAGAAAATGAATACATTCTACAACCATTACTTGCATGTCGGAAATCTGAATTCCTGTTGAGTCATGGTTGGGATCCATGTAAGGGTACCTTGAACACGATATGTCTTACTTGATATAAATGGGTCGTGGTCGCAAGCTTGAAGTCGTGGCTAATTTGCTTCCCAGCAGGGATATAGTCTGTCCTCGTGCGCACTCATAGAAACCCAACGCACACACACACACACACACACACACACACACACACACACACACTAAATATGCAGTTCTCTGTTCATGCAGCAATCTTGTGTGCCTATTTCATTGTCTTTCAAGCAGTAAAAGAGGATTAATATCATTTGACGAGTGTTATTAAACGTAATTACTGGTAGCTAAAGCGTCTTTATTCTGCGGAGTGTGACTTCACCGCTCGTTTTCCTGCGCATCATATGCTGAAGTACTTTGAGCCGATGTCATTATCTTGCGAAAAAGACACATGATGTCTTTCAGTGACTTCTAAATTGCTAGTTAGATAACGTAGCATTAATCGGCTCCCTCGCAGGTGGTGCCAACACGTCCCTATGGCAAAAGGAGTTTGGGGGACGATTCGAAGAAATAGTGACGAATATAAATGATTTTCTGCTTAGCTGTCTTGTAACACGCGAGGAATACTGCTTCAGTTCACGGAGACTCAGCTGTGACTTGTTGCCTGGCACTGTCATGAAACGTGCGGACATGTTCTTTGGATCCCAGAAGTTGCCTAAGCACAAGATGGTCGTGTACCCATCATTACCGCCACACATGGAGTCTTCTGACGTTGCGTAACAGTGCCCGCACGCGCTGTACACACAAAAAAAGTTGTTCCGGCTCTCACCGAGTTTCAGTATGAAGGCCTTCATTACGTGTTCCATTTCCCTGAATTTTCCCTTTTCAAATAGCTTTTTTCATATCAAAGTCCTGTAATGACACATGCGACCAGCACATAATTCTCAATTTCTTACGTTGTTGGTTTCAGTTATTGCCAAAGTGCAGAGGCGAACGTTTAATCAGAACGAGGCTATTCCATTCTCCACACTGCACTGCCAGATCATTTTACTTGTTCTGTTACTGTGGTACTGAATGCGCTCTTATGACGAGGAGATGTGCATTCCTGTTGAGTCATGGCTGGGATCCACGTCAGGGTATCTTGAACACGATATGTCTTATTTGATATAAATGGGTCGTGGTCGCAAGCTCGATTTCGTGGCTAATTAGCTTCCCGGCAGGGATATAGTCTGTCGTGTCTTCTGTTATACGACAAAAAAATATGTCCAAGGATCGTGTGCAATATGTCCAAGGATCGTGTGCAAGGTATCAAACAGGTGTAGGGTCCGCACCTCGTGGTCTAGTGGCTTCCGTTGCTGCCTCTGGATCACCGGGTCTCGGGTTCGGTTCCCTTCCAGGTTGGGGATTTTCTCTGTGAGGGGACTGGGTATTTGTATTGTTCTCATCATTTCATCATCATCATCATAATTCGTTACAGTAGCTCGACTGGACTGTTTAAAAAATTGGACTGTGTAAAAATTGGGACATGTACGGGCGCTGATGACCTCGCAGTTGAGCGTCCCACAAACCAAACGTCATCATCAACACGTGTAGGGAATTTTGAAAAGTAGTTATATCAGTTCTGTTTGAAGAAAATAAGTGAAGCTGAAGATTTATACTATTTTGACGTAGGGTAGGGTTTAACAGTTAATCTTGTAAGTAGGTATATCACAGAAACGACCATAGGAAAGCTGGATGGCACAGTACCATTGTACTGAAAATCAGATAAAGTCTTTAAAACCCAACATGGCTGCAGGGTCTAACTAATTACCTTTGTAGTCCTCTTATGAATTTTCAAATAAATTAATTGCACTCTTTTCTAAGAAAAAATTCCGCAGATCTTTTAAGCGGAGAGCTGTTTACAGGTTTTGGAAAAACATTTATAAGAAAGGCAGTAGAGCCTTTTCACTGAATTATCTTTTACATCCCTCACCTCTGATTATAGCGGAATTATGGAACATAATCTTAGTTCAGATGTAATATAGTGCTTATAAAAACGATATTTGGAAAACTATCATGGTGGTCTGTGCAAATTCTCAGGGCGACTTGGTGTATCTACGCTTGTGTAGAGTCTTGATTCGTACTACACCACATTACTGAAGAAAATACGTTCGTACTTGATATCTAACCACGTTTCCGGCTTTTTTTTTAAAAAAAAAAAAAAAACCAGACGGGCAGGAAGCACGACTTTATTCTGGATTGAGAGTCGTCTACAGACACGGATAAAATACCTCTTATGGTCCATTTTAGCCTTAATAGGACTATTACTATAGATATTATGTGATTTTGTCCATTACAAATGGTCTTTTGAAAGCCTGCGACTGTGAAAACACTGAGTTTTTTTATAAATAACTTTTATGCTTCCAGTCATGATTTTCTTTTATTTATATTTTACACGACGCGTTTCGGAAAACTATTTCCATTTTCAAGTGTGTTTTCTCTTTGTACTTTAACATTTTTACGTAATGTTTTCGGTGTGTGAGGTTCTGCTTTGTTTTGTTGACTTTATTGCAACATATAAAAAGAGTGCAGTCTTTAGTTATTTAAAACTAAACTCCATCCGAACAGGCCTTGAAGGCCCAACGGTATCGACCGACCGCCGTGTCATCCTCAGCAGCAAGGCGTCACTGCATGCTTACAAGTGGTGGTGGGGGGATGTACGAGTCAGCACACCGCTCTGCCGGCCGTTCTCTCTTTTCGTGACCAGAGCCGCTACTTCCCAGTGAAGTAGCTCCTCAACTGGCCTCACTAGGGCTCAGTGCGCCACGATTGCCGATAGCGCTCGGCAGACCGGATGGTTAGCCACCCAAGTGCTAGCCAAGCCCGACAGCGCTGAACTTCGGTGACCTGATGGGGACCGGTGTGACCAATGCTTTTTAGTTACTTATCGATTTCTAAATGTAGTTAGTGACGAAATTTGGAAGAACTTGTGCTTACGTTTTTGTTATGGTCCATTTGTCCTGAGTTTCACAAATGTTAAACGTCACACACAACTTTCAGTGCACAGTACACATCGAGGCTAAGTTACATAAACAAACAGTTACAAAGATTTTTTTACATGTAGTTGACAGAGATGATGTTACAGATCTTCCTCAAAGTATGATAGGCTTTTGTACAGAACATATTTATCTTAACAATATGAACTATAATTTGCTTACATCTATTTTACAGTGGTTCTTATCTCCATGTGTTACTATTTCTATTTGAGGATATTGTCGAAGATCTGCAGAAATTCACCTACTCACTTTCAAGTTTTTCCTGTAATATTTTTTCTTCATATTTTCTCTAATGAGAATGTATCTCCAGTTCGCCTAACAAACCATTTCATGTCTTTTATTTAGACCGTGGACTACTTTGACAGTTTGCTCTACTTTTACGAATGGTTGTCCTTTATTATGTATGTGTTTAGCTATTGATGTGCTCTGTGTACCTGATATGAAATTTCGGCTTGTTTGTCATAGGTAGATCATGGATCATTCCTGGCACATTACTCTGTATATTCCAGAGTCTGAATATGGGTCATGATTACATTTCATATTATGTATTAGTTTTTGTTGTAGTTTATTTGATATAGAATGATTACATTTCGTATTATGTATTAGCTTTCCTGCAGTTTATTTGATGTAGAAAACCCAACTTTTACTTTGTGGTTTTTGAAAATATTTGCAAGCTTCTGTGATGTATCGCCAATGAATGAGATGCTAAATATACATTTGTTTTTGTCCTTTTCTTCTGTGGTGCACTTTGTATTTGTGTCTCTTTCCACTTTGTCTAGGTCTGGGTCAACCATGGAAGCAGTATAGTCATTAGCAACTGCAATCTGTTTCACAATGTTTTCTCTTGTTGCATGGTTTCTTGGTTCAAATTAGAAAACTGAATTTTATAGGTGACAGGTACGTGACCTACTACTGCTAGTGAAAGGGGATGTCTAAAGCAAAACAGATAGTCTAAATTGCTTCAATAATTTGCATGAGAAAACTACGTTTACAATGAAACAAAATAAAAGCATCAGTTACCTGGATCTAAATATTACAAGAAACAAAAACAAACGCTTATTCATAATTTATAGGAAAAATACAATGACCGACGCCACAATTCGTGCAACCTCATGTCGCCCAGGCATTCATAAGCAGGCAGCAGACATATCAATGCTACGTAGGGCAGCTAAAAATGATGCAGTCGGGGAATCTTGAAAGTTTTTTTCGATATCATTTCCCGTTACCGAGATCCAGAGGTTCAAAGTTACCATACTTGTGCATGTACAGTGTGCACTTAATATCTGGTCTACACCATAAATATAGTGACATGGAAAGGGTTCTAGGGTCATCTTAAGGATTTTCAGATCACCAAACTATGTTTTTTGCAGCAGTTTCTCACCAACAAAACTTTATGACGTCCTGTCTCTGTATAATGAACACTTCATACCTAAACAAATATGTCCAGAGCGGAACTGCATTGATGACGAAATGGACAAAAAAGGGTCCTAACATGTGTGAAAAGGACATAAAATAACAGCCAAATATTATTTATAACTGGAAAGACTACAAATTCTGTAAAATGTTTTTAAAAACATTTTTACTCTTTTAAGATACAAATTATAAGCCGGGCGATTTCGATGAATTGTGATGGATGAGCAAAGTATCCAGGGAGAATGTAAAGCAAACGATTACGTGTTAACCTTGTATTATGCGTACTTATTTGTTTTGTGCCTCAGAATATATAAATGTGTCGAAGTATATAAACAAACTGTCAAAAATTTACTGAGCTGTAGAATTCATTTTATATAAGCAGCACCCCTTGACACAGCAGAGGAAACGAAGGTACCAGTGGAAAAATGTTGTTGGAGCACAGAAATCTTCTTTAAAAGACTCTGAGAGAAAAACTGGAAATCAGCTTATTCCGCCTTCCTCACCAAAAATTTTGATATGTAAACATATTAGCACTTTTTTGTACTGAAAGAGTGTAGTAGAGCGACAGCGACGGTGGAAATGAGGGGAGACGGCAATGGTGGGAGAAAGTGGCAGTGAAAGAGAAAGAGAGATGGGTGAAGGCAACAGCAATGGGAGCCAAAGAGAGAGGAGATATTGATGGTCAGTGAGAGACAGTGGCAGTAAAAGAGAAAGGTATATGGATGGGGATATAAGCAATGGGGGCAAAAAAAAAAAGAAGAGACAATGGAAATGAAAAATACAGATGGGTGGAGAACACATTTAGTCTTGTAGAGGTGTGGAGCCTCCCAAACCAGCGGACTTTAACACACAAGCATAGGCGAGGGCGCATTTTGGACAGAAATTTTAAACATTTGGGTGTAGGGGAGAAACAGCTCGACTACCCATAAGTTTTGAGCTTCCGAGGTATGGTGGAAACTGTGGCACTGGGAAAGAAAGAGAAAAGGAAACAGAGGCTGTGGGATATACTGTAAATCAATGGGAGAAAAAGGAGACAGTGGATGAGAGACGTATGCAGATAGTGGCAATGAAAGGGAGATGCTGAGTATGAAGGCTTAGTTACAATGAGAAACTGGGTAAAAGGATTTAGAATGTTTTGTGTTAAAATATCGCCAAAGTTTGTGGTGAGGAAGATGGGGTGAGGATCGAGGCAACTCGTTCCCCACTTTTCCGTCAGAGTTTTTTTAAAGATGAACATATTCACCTGTTTTGTGCTCCGACAGGAGCATTTACCCTCTGGTTTAAATTTAATGATCGTCGTAGTCGATTGTTGTTATTACTTCCAGAGTATCGAATACTTTACATTTATTGTATTTTAATTAAAAAAACGATCCAGATTAACTGGAGGTCCCGAGGGCCGGATGAGCAAGGTTGCCTTGTCGTGTCTTAACCACATACCCAGCGTACTCGAACGCTTGAATAGACGTCTGAGAGATCAAGTTACACTAATGTCTGTAAAGTTTCCACTGCAGTTGTTACAGAGCAAACAACTTGTTATTGCCCCGTATGAGACTCCTGAGAAGCTCTTGTAACTTCATAGCATTAACTATTAAGAGCATCTAGTATATAGAAATTGTTGTAGTTCATTATTAGTATTATCACTGTTCCTACTGCGTCTAGGAACTTCGTATAATGGTCGCCTGCTGCTCTATCGTTTAGAAAAATCATATGTGGTCGTATTCCCGCTAACAGTCATCAAATCTTGTTTTTCTTCTATGACGTCAGTGCCGATCTGTGCTGTTAAGTGCACTGTACGTTCTTGAAATAAAGGAACTAATCAGTTAATATTTCACATGAAATATCTGTACGGATTATAAATTAAAGTCCCCGGCAGCGTTCTACGTCTGTATGCCAAGGCTTATCTCAGGAACCATGGATTTCACTATTAGACAGATCGATGAACGTGGAAGGTTTGTGTACACAACTTATCACCACCACGACAGGTAAGTCGTCTAGTCGTAGAAATGTAGTACAACATGCCGTTAGTATTGCATAAAAGCGACACGTGGCCGAGAGAGGACAATTAAGTTATGTTTCCCGCTCTACTGTGGAGAGGTTATATCATTGCTGTTTTCTTCTCGCTACCAAAGTCTACGTCAGATTCTGCTGAGGAGCTGGTATTTGTCATCGTTACTGCTCTTGCAAGAAAAACGTGGAAGGTTAACACCACCCTGGCGGCAAACGCGAGAGAAGAACGGGTAACTTCGCTGAGGTACCTTCTGGGAACTCATTAAATAACGACGCACTCTTTCCGTTTGCTCTGCCTTCTGATGAAAGCCCAGAACTAAAGAAACTCGGAAACAAGTGCAGCTTACTGATAACAGGAATCGAGTGAAAAATTAAGTGTCGGACTGTTGCTGGAAACGTGTCAAGTGCTATTTCCTGTAAATCTAGAGACTAACAGCATCGAGCTCTAAATCCACTTTTTCAAATTTCGGTGTTAATTTCCCTGCTGAAAAGCGTAACTGAAAGTGCTGAAGCATTCATTAGCCTTTTCCTTCACATGGAAAAAATTTTTTAAAACTCGTCAGAACTGGCGCAAAGTAAAATACAATAAAACTGAATCTTAGTAAAATTCTCGTAAAGTGGTTGAGACTTCTATCCCTTCTTCACGCTTCATTACCCTTAGTTATTACTCAATGAGCATAGTTAGATGCTACTGCAGCGAAGATACGTCGTGTCTACCGCTGAGTGTATCTTCTCTGTGGATCTCATCTCTCTGTTGTAAACGGTGTAAGCCAAAAGCTACCATATAATTATAAATATATTGCACTATGTTGTGTTTTTTGATTATTATTGAAGTTGTTCTACCAAGAAGTGACGGATGATTGAGCTAACAAGCTATGAAATAACGTCTAGAATGAAAATTAAATACGGGAACAAATTAAGATTCTAGAAGCCATGAATTAAGTATTACACCATTTTATTTGTGGGTTATAGTGTTGCTTTTTTCATTTAAATTCATACGTAAGAATGAAAGCACTGTAGTTCCTTTCTTCATCCCTAAGTCGTCTTGTTTCACAAAACCGGTTTTCTGATCCTTTCCAGCGATTTTGCACAAGTAAAAGTGAAATTTTGTAGTTTACGTAATTCTGTAGCGAAACAATGCTTCAAATGGTACAATTACAGCAGGGAAATAGGACTATGTGGACAGAAAAGGCCGCCTGTTTCGGAGAAATATGTTACCATTTTATACTATTCGCAGTGGATATTTCTCAATTGTCTTCTTCTTCAAATGTTTCCGTTCACCGTCCTATTATTCCTATCCTTATTTTGTTTTCAAATTGTTCTTGTACCTCTAGGTTCATCGTAATTATTCTTTCTGTAGTCAAACAGTAAGCATCTTTTTGGTTTAACTCTCCTACTAAGACCTGCTGATAATATACCGATCGACTCTGGTATGTAAGAGGTTAAAAATAAGGATAATATGAGGATGAAGGTTCTTGCCCTCAGCGTTAATGTAATTAAAATCGTTCTGAATGCACTGCCACATCACTGCATAAAACAGATAAAATGTTAAAATACGCAAAATGGTTCAAATGGCTCTAAGCACTATGGGACTTAACATCTGAGGTCATCAGTCCCCTAGGCTTAGAACTACTTAAACCTAAGGACATCACACACAACCATGCCCGAGGCAGGATTCGAACCTGCGACCGTAGCAGCAGCGCGGTTCCGGACTGAAGCGGTTAGAACCGCTCGGCCACAGCGGCCGGCTGTTAAAATACTAAAATAAGCGACGTTACAGAGCATAAACTGAGTACTGAAGATGTTAATAAAAGCGAATGCAATGCCCTACATTTCAATCACACCAATTGTTAAGACAAAGCCAGTGTAGACTGAGATTTTCACTCTGCAGCGGGGCTGATATGAAACTTGCTGGCAGATTAAAACTGTGTGCCGGACCGAGACTCGAACTCGGGACCTTGGCCTTTCGCGGGCAAGTGCTCTACTAACTGAGCTACCCAAGTACGGCACAGGCCAGCTTTACTTCCACCAGTACCTCGTCTCCTACTTTCATATGCTTTCTTCCAGGAGTGCTAGTTCTGCAAGGTTCTCAGGAGAGCTTCTGTGAAGTTTGGAAAGTAGGAGACGAGATACTGGCGGAAGTAAAGCTGTGAGGACGGGGCGTGAGTCGTGCTTGGGTAGCTCAGTTGATAGAGCACTTGCCCGCGAAAGGCAAAGGTACCGACTTCGAGTCTCTGTGCGGCACACAGTTTTAATCTGCGAGGAAATTTCAAAACCAGTGTAGATTGCATGTTGAACGCTGCTGCGAGAAGCTGGAAGCGAGAATACATTATCCGATCAAAAGTATGCACACACTCCCGTATAATGGGGGATTGACCCCTATATATCAAAAGAGATGACACGCCAGTATAAAACGGGGCGGGGATGTTGTGCTGTTATCAAAGAAGCACTAATTGAAGACTGGCTCGGTCTAGAGAGCTCAGTGACTTCGAACGTGGCTACTTATTGGATGTCACTTGAGAAACAAATCTACCGGGGCCATTTCAACCCTTCTAAAGCTTCCCAAATCGACTGTTGGTTATGTGATTGTGAAATAGAAAGGCGGAGCAACAACCACAGTTAAAACAAGGCAAGGCAGACTCCGTGTAGTGACGGACAGAGACCGCCGAATATTGCGGAGGCTGCTTATAAAAACTGGCCTTAAATCAGCAGAAGGAATCGCTCGTGAGATCCAAAGCCGCACCACCAATCCGGCTAGCACAATGACTATACCTACGTAGTTAATGAGAGTGCGTTACAATGGCCGATTAGCTCCTCATAAGCCATGCATTTCTGTAGGCAATTCTAAATGACGCCTGATGTGTAAAGAGAGACGCCAGGGGACATAGGATGACTGTGAGACGCTTGTTGGTCGACAATAACATTTCTGAAACGGATTGTCCTGCCTAGAGTCCCGACCTGAATCCAATGGAACACTTTCGGGTTTGTCAAATTAAATACCGTTCAGCCGTCAGTTCTCAACCTTATTTTATTCGGAAACCAAATTCATCGTTTTACTACGTCCTCTTCAGGCCCCTGACCGACGTGTATGAAGAATCTACCTCGCTTGTGGTCAAAACAGGGACCAGCAACACTGGTATCAGTAGATATTTGCTGCAGTGATCACTTCAACCATCACCTGCCGACCTCGTCGGTCAGGGGCCTCAGGATGGCGTAGTAAAAACACTGAAACTGGTTTCCAAATAAAATAAGTTTGAGAATTGACGGCTGAAAGGTATTTAATTTGACATCTCCTATCGAGCAGCCGAGTCCCGCAACCATCTTTAAAAAGATGGACATACTGAGACTTTCAGGATTAGTCAGAACATTGACTTTGCTCCAGACCGAAGCGTCCAACAACATTCTCTTCTCTAGTTTCGTCTCTTAAGGAAAAATATGGGCTATTATTCTTCCAAAGACATTCAGACACCGCATTGAAAGTGTTACCAGACACTAACCAAGTAGGGACTGCAGCGACTCAAACTAACTTGGCCAGCCCAGTGCCAGGGGCACGCTCACTGGGGTTAGCTCGGTGAGCAGGCCACAACAGTAGGTTTATATACACTCCTGGAAATTGAAATAAGAACACCGTGAATTCATTGTCCCAGGAAGGGGAAACTTTATTGACACATTCCTGGGGTCAGATACATCACATGATCACACTGACAGAACCACAGGCACATAGACACAGGCAACAGAGCATGCACAATGGCGGCACTAGTACAGTGTATATCCACCT
Source organism: Schistocerca cancellata (assembly GCF_023864275.1). Taxonomy (NCBI): domain Eukaryota; kingdom Metazoa; phylum Arthropoda; class Insecta; order Orthoptera; family Acrididae; genus Schistocerca; species Schistocerca cancellata. The sequence goes on from NC_064626.1 coordinate 1,070,990,554, forward strand.
TTCGCAGCAATGCAGGCTGCTATTCTCCCATGGAGACGATCGTAGAGATGCTGGATGTAGTTCTGTGGAACAGCTTGCCATGCCATTTCCACCTGGCGCCTCAGTTGGACCAGCGTTCGTGCTGGACGTGCAGACCGCGTGAGACGACGCTTCATCCAGTCCCAAACATGCTCAATGGGGGACAGATCCGGAGATCTTGCTGGCCAGGGTAGTTGACTTACACCTTCTAGAGCACGTTGGGTGGCACGGGATACATGCGGACGTGCATTGTCCTGTTGGAACAGCAAGTTCCCTTGCCGGTCTAGGAATGGTAGAACGATGGGTTCGATGACGGTTTGGATGTACCGTGCACTATTCAGTGTCCCCTCGACGATCACCAGTGGTGTACGGCCAGTGTAGGAGATCGCTCCCCACACCATGATGCCGGGTGTTGGCCCTGTGTGCCTCGCTCGTATGCAGTCCTGATTGTGGCGCTCACCTGCACGGTGCCAAACACGCATACGACCATCATTGGCACCAAGGCAGAAGCGACTCTCATTGCTGAAGACGACACGTCTCCATTCGTCCCTCCATTCACGCCTGTCGCGACACCACTGGAGGCGGGCTGCACGATGTTGGGGCGTGAGCGGAAGACGGCCTAACGGTGTGCGGGACCGTAGCCCAGCTTCATGGAGACGGTTGGGAAGGTCCTCGCCGATACCCCAGGAGCAACAGTGTCCCTAATTTGCTGGGAAGTGGCGGTGCGGTCCCCTACGGCACTGCGTAGGATCCTACGGTCTTGGCGTGCATCCGTGCGTCGCTGCGGTCCGGTCCCAGGTCGACGGGCACGTGCACCTTCCGCCGACCACTGGCGACAACATCGATGTACTGTGGAGACCTCACGCCCCACGTGTTGAGCAATTCGGCGGTACGTCCACCCGGCCTCCCGCATGCCCACTATACGCCCTCGCTCAAAGACCGTCAACTGCACATACGGTTCACGTCCACGCTGTCGCGGCATGCTACCAGTGTTAAAGACTGCGATGGAGCTCCGTATGCCACGGCAAACTGGCTGACACTGACGGCGGCGGTGCACAAATGCTGCGCAGCTAGCGCCATTCGACGGCCAACACCGCGGTTCCTGGTGTGTCCGCTGTGCCGTGCGTGTGATCATTGCTTGTACAGCCCTCTCGCAGTGTCCAGAGCAAGTATGGTGGGTCTGACACACCGGTGTCAATGTGTTCTTTTTTCCATTTCCAGGAGTGTATGAACTGGCACAACTGTAACGCTGCAGAGTAGATTAGAATTAGAGTAGAATAATAAAATAGATTACCCTTGTTCATAGTTATGCCAGTACTTGAAAGTTTTTTGTGACAATACTGCTTTGTTTTCATGTTGTATCACATATAGACCCACTGATTAGTTAAGGTGGTGGGTTTTGTTGTATCATTATATTATACATTATATTGTATCAATAAAGATTGTTTTTTTAAAAAAAAGTGTTACCAGCAGAGTTAAGGCTGTCATAAAGGCAAAGAGCGGACACACCCCATACTAAAGCCCAGTAATATGTATCCGAATACATTTGATCAGATAGTGTCATCATACAGCAAGCGGATAAAAGAAACAGAAAAAGAAGTGGTCTGTCTTAAAATCAAGAATGTGTATATCTCATTCGTTGTGCATGCAGGGAAAGGATGTTTCACGGAACGACTGATCACGAATTGACTTTGAGAGTTTAAGCTCTGAAAGTAATCCACGTGTCTGCAACATGCATGTGCTTTCCCCCTTTGAGAACGCATCTGGCACCTCTGTAGCTTTCTCCTTACCACTGTTAAGCACAATGAGACAGAAGAAGTTGCTTTATTCGAATCAAACGTGATGACTTACACTGTCGTGCCTGGGACTGCATGGTACAATGAGGTTCTTTGCAGCTGCGGTGGGATTTCTGTAGTCTGCGTCGTCGTTTACTCGGGTTGCGGACCGTGAAACGGCGAACGCCTTTACATCATTTCTTCACTTTTTTGCACGATGTATCTGAAACCGGAAAAAAGTGTATCTGTCACAAGGAAAACAGAAAACACTGTTCCTGTAGAGACTCTGAACTTGAAGCTTCAGTTTCTCCTGTCATCCCCTTTCATATTGGTTGAACACCGAGAAAATTTCGCCAGTTTTTCGGCGATATTTTATGAGTATTTTGGTGCAAAGGACCAGAGGCCTCCGGCGGCTGGTTACAGAGTAATCACATGTCGATCAAATTCTTCATCCTATTTATCTTTGCATCTGTAGGGCAAAAGAAAGGTACCTTTCTCATCGACACTGGTTATCTCTCAAACACTAATCAGCCCAGTCGTTACTTACGGTATGTACAGGTCAAGAAGTTGGACGCTGACAGAAACCGAGAATCCTCTTTGCAAATTTTCGACAGGAAAATATCACGGAAATTATATGTAACTAACAAATGGCGTCCACTCCAGAATCTTCTTCTTCTTTTTCTTGTGCTTCAGTTCCGCATCGGCGTAGCGTCGTCATGGTACGGTTAATTTAAAGGGTGGCAGGATGCTGTCCCTGTCGCCATCACATAACCCCGGGATGAAATATGTGTGCCACAACTGTCTGCGTGTAGTGTTAGTCATGAGAACATGAGCGAAAGTTCTCTAAATATTTGCGAACCTTGGAACTGAATTGGGACCTGGGCACCAGCCCGGTATTCATTTGGTGGGATGTGAGAAACAGCCTAAAAACTACATGCAGGCTGGTCAACACACCGACCCCCTTTGGCCCTTTGTTAAGCCGCCGCACGATGTCGATCCGGGGCCGGCGCACCTCTCCGTCCCGAAAGTCGCACTTCAGCGCGAACGGCTATCTCGACGGTTCGTCTACACCAAAATGATGAGATGAATGATGTTTTAGAGAATGAAGGCTTCGTCATACTGTAAAATGACGGAAACTGGGCACAGTATACCATCTACAATGGATGGAAGGTTACAAAAACGTACTGTGGAAGATGATATTGTCTAATACAAATATAATAGCACTAAATAGACATGCTTAAATAATGTTAGAATGAATGTGGAAGTAATGCAATAGTATGGCTGGGAAGAAAAAGCTAGTGACCAGCAGAACAGAGGAAAATTTTGAACGAAACCCAGAACCATCACGTAGTATAAACATAGAAAACTGTAACCAGTCACTTTTTTTTTTGAAATGTACGTTTATTCCATTGACTGGTTTTCGAACCTTTTCAGGCTCACCTTCAGACGGTGCTCATAGAAGTTACATCGTTACTTCCGTAGTAGGGATGCTGAGTACTGGCTTGCAACAAAGTCGCCCGTAATGTCGGAAGTCAGTATCCAGCACCATGTTACGGCAATAAAAACGTAACTTCCATGTGCACCAACTGAAGATGAGCGTGAAATGTCCGCAAAGTAATTAATGGAATAAGCGAGCATTTAAAAAAAAAAAGTGACTCGTGGCAGTTTTCGGTTTTCATAAGGGAAAGCACTAAGTATCTACACTCGGATGACTTGTTTATAATGTGTAGAGATGTACACAAACCTTGTTCAGGAATCAGTTTATCTGTTAGCGAAAAGCGTGTCAAAATTTCTACAATAGATCTTGAGATTATCTGTAACATACATGCAGAAAAATAATTTATAATACGTAAAGATACACAGTCACTGGTTCTAAAACGTCTGTGATGAATAAGCTTCATCCATAATGTAGTAGCTCTTGATAACAAGCCTCTGGCTGATCTTATCCATCAGATCCCTATCCATTACATCCGCGTTATGTGTAAGCTGCCATATGTTATCAGGAATGTTACGTTGGCTGAACATGGGTCAGCGTATTGCTCCGATAACCACATAGATATTCGGTTTCAGTCACTACGCAACAAACACGTGAGAAAACTACCAAAACATGCTCAGGAAAGTAAACAGAATGCTCTTTGGCTGTGTTTTAACCCCAGGACAGCGTATAACAATGGGTGCGTCGTATAACGGGTACAGTTCACCACACCAGCGATACACGCTTACCAAGATATTCGAGGTTTTTAAGAAATAATGCTCTGATGAACCAACGAAAATTTCTCTGTAATAATGACTCAGTACCAGAGAGGTTCGAGTACAGACCAACTGAAAAATGCATCGCATGGTTCGAGAGACAAATAGATTTTCTAGACTGTTGTATTGTATGTTAACCGGGTGCCTAGAAACGACGGAAAGGTTCCGTCCCCGACGCAGCCGCAGTGGTCCACAACCCCACGACGACTACCGCAGTCCACTTCACCCCTCCGCCACCCCACACCTAACCACTTTTTCAGGGTTATTGTGTGGTTCGGCCCCCGGTGGACCCCCAGGGAACGTCTCACACCAGACGAGTGTAACGCCTGTGTTTGCGTGGTAGAGTAATGGTGGTGTACGCGTACGTGGAGAACTTGTTTGCGCAGCAATCGCCAACATAGTGTAGCTGAGGCGGAATAGGGGGAATCAGCCCGCATTCGCCGAGGCAGATGGAAAACCGCCTAAATCCTTCCACATACTGGCCGGCTCACCGGACTTCAACACAAGTCCGCCGGGCGGATTCGTGCCGGGGACTAGGCGCTCCTTCCCAATCCGGAAAGCTGTACGTTAGACCGCACGGCTAACCGGGCGGGCTTTCTAGACTAAATATGTTATTTTATTAAATCTGTCAATTCAATGAAGACTGTTGGGACGATTTCACAGAAGTGCACAAGATATCCCTTTATTCCTGTTCCAGGAACAAAAATCGTGAGACAAGATCGAGAGCCATAACCCGGTAATGTCCGAAAAACTCGAAGATGCATGATGAGTCATATTAAAGATTGTGCTTAACTTCAAGCTTCGCAGCAACGTAATCTGAATCGCTTCCACAATACGCAGCACTGGGCTTTGATCAGGTGAACGTACTGGGCACTTGTCAGTTTTCGTGACCGGAGCCGCTACATCTCAGTCAAGTAGCTCCTCTGTTTGCCTCACAAGGGCTAAGTGCTGCCCGCTTGCCAGCAGCGCTCGGCAGACCGGACGGTCACCCATCCAAGTGATAGCCCAGCCCGACAGCGCTTAACTTCGGTGACCGGCTGGAAGAGATGTTACCACTGCGGCAAGGCCGTTGGCACTGGTAGAACAACAAGACAATAAATGAAAAACACAATGTTGTGTATTTCCTACAGGATCTATTTAGTTCCGTGAATTAAATGAATTAACCCGCAGAATATACGCAATATCGTGCATATATTAATATTATTTCAGGCTGGATAAGAAAAAAGAAGTGAAATGGGGAAAGTTATGGAAGTGCTGTCCATGGATTTGGTGGTCTCATATCTATGTTTTTTTTTTTTTTTTTTTTTTTTTTTCTGTGAGGCTTGCAGTGTCTGTGCTAAGTTTGTTGATGTGGTATGTGAGGATGTTGGTTGGTCAGAGGGATTGGACATGTGACGTGCTACTGAGAGTATTGTCAGTTGGATAAGATGATGAAGCTAACGGAGTTGGAGATGGTGCTGATATTGCCGTTGTGATTACAGCATACAATACTGACATAGGTAGCATAGCTGCTACCTATCTAAGAATGTCAGTGGCCATAAAAGAAGGAGCTGGTGAAATAATTGAATGTTTATGTAAACGACAATGGAGGCTGTCTTGGTGATGTGGTAGAAAAGGTGTGAAGGGCAGATGGGAAAATGAATATGGGGTAAAGATATATATGGTTATGTGGTGGAGTTGGTTAGTTGTTTGAGGAAGCAGACCAGACAGCGAGGTCATCGGTCTCATCGGATTAGGGAAGGACGGAAAAGGAAGTCGGCCGTGCCCTTTGAAAGGAACCATCCCGCATTTGCCTGGAGCGATTTAGGGAAATCACGGAAATCTTAATCAGGATGGCCGGACGCGGATTTGAACCGTCGTCCTCCCGAATGCGAGTCCGGTGTGCTAACCACTGCGCCACCTCACTCGGTGTGGTGGAGTAAAGATGGTGTAGATACATGGTGACGTGGTGGGTGTACAAGCATCGATATCATAGAATAAATTTATTTTATTTCGGTCAATGACCACAAAACTTTTTGTCCGTAGAGTACCTGTTCCGGTCAGCAGTGATCATCTTCAGATCTGCAGCAAAATGAAATACTACTAATGCACAAATAACTTTTTAAAACAATAAAACATGCCATAACAAAAACGTATTGCTTTCACGGGTAAGGAAACATATGTTTAAAGCACGACGAGGTATACCTGTTTTTTGTTATGGCATATTTTATTGTTATAGGATATAATTAGTCCACTAGTTGTGTTTCAGTTTACTGCAGATCTGAAGATTTTCATTGGTGACCAAAATCAGTAGTCTAAGAACCAAATTTATTCTACACTTCCTGGACCACTATTTTAATCCACGGGGACTGATGACCACAGCAGTTAAGTCCCATAGTGCTCAGAGCCAGCCATTTTAATCCGCGACCAGGTCGCAGATTGTGATACATCGATATCAGTTGATAATTAGATGTAGATTTAGGGATTATTGAAAGAACCGTTGGCCAATAATGGGAGAAGATATCAGGTAGTGTCACTGACAATGGTAGAGGAATACGCACAAGACGTTGTAGAGGTGATGTTTTATGTAATGTTGTTTTATGTAATATGTAAAGGCAGCGGCCTCCAACAAGATGACAGACGACGACAGCGGTGCCGATGGTATGTGATGATGGCGACCGAGACAGCTGCGATGACGAGCGCGGGATGCAGCGCTGACTACAGTTATGCAAAGGTCGTGGATCTTTCAATTGAAGCACCGAGATAGTAGCCCAGGCTAGTCACTCCATGAGTGAATCAGGCATTCCAACCCTCGGATGCTGTGTTCGATTTCATATGAAATATTCATTAGTACCGTCTCGGACATTCTTAACGAAGCAGGTACCAGAGAGGAGAGCGGAAGAGAATTAATATTCCGCCCGAACGCGTGCAACAGCTCAGTCGAGCAGCAAAATATGTGTGTCATGCATTCTTGCTTCATTTTGAAGTGTTTATTTGGACGGAAATCGGGGCGTTTACACACGGAACGTCACTTCAAAGGGCGAGCCTCTGGTGCCGCTGATTGTGGACTAATTCCGGGAATCCGGCGCTACGGGGCGCTTTTTAAAATGTTGTCTGGCCGCGACGTAGTGTGCGCGAACCTGGCCGCCACTGCCAGCGCTGAACGGGGCGTTTCCGGTGACATATTCGAACATAAACCGGCGTGAAACCCCGATATATCGGGAGAGCGCGTGCCAGCGCATTCCGTTGATTACACGCGAAATCAATTACTCTCTTCCAATTTGCGACTCCCCTCTGGTAAATAAATTCGATGTCGCCGGCAACGGATTTTAATCTACTTGCGATTTCTTTCTGTACGGCCGAATAATTTTTTGGAAATGAGGCGTGCTAACATCCCGAAGCGTCCGGCACCGGGACGCGACGGGATTAGCCGGCAGAGCTGGAGGAGCGGTTCCGCTCCGGGCGCTAATCAATCGGATTGTCGGTGCGCCTGGCCCGCGTGAGACGCACTTCCACATTAATGCGCGCCCCGTGCGTCGGCCGGCTCATCTTGTATTTCTCTTCACGTTTCTCCAAAATTCAGTTTTTAGTGAATTTAGCGTTCCATACTGTTGTGGATTGGCAATAGAGCCAACTCTGTATGAGAGGAAGCCGAAAAGCACGCGTTTTAGCTCACGCAGGCTGGCGCGACGTCTGGAACAGGTCAAGGAAATTAGACTAGCAAAAAAGGACGTAGCTGTGGAATACTTAACTTTAATCTGTGGTGTCATCACCAGACACCACACTTGCTAGGTGGTAGCTCTTAAATCGGCCGCGGTCCGCTAGTATACGACGGACCCGCGTGTCGCCACTGTCAGTAATTGCAGACCGAGCGCCACCACACGGCAGGTCTACAGAGACGTACTAGCACTCGCCCAGTTGTACAGCCGACGTTGCTAGCCATGGTTCACTGAGAATTACGCTCTCATTTGCCGAGACGATGGTCAGCATAGCCTTCAGCTACATTTGTTACGACCTAGCAAGGCGGCGTATTCACTTGATATTGAGATTCTATTAATGTATCATCAAGAGCGATGTTCTACAAATGTGGATTAAGGTTAAGTATTCCAGAAGTTACGTACTTTTCTTTATAGCATTCATTACGTATCCTGTTCCAGACCTCACGCCAGCCTGCGTGAGTTTCAGCGCGTGCCTTTCGGCTTCCTCTCATTGTGTCTAGGCTGTCTTGTCTAGACACAACATAATCCATAAGTGGTGAACATCGCTCTTGACGGTACATGTTTTACAGCATCAATAGTAACTGGTAATGGCGCCTTGCTAGGTCGTAGCAAATGACGTAGCTGAAGGCTATGCTAACTATCGTCTCGGCAAATGAGAGCGTATTTGTCAGTGGACCATCGCTAGCAAAGTCAGTTGAACAACTGGGCGAGTGCTAGGAAGTGTCTCTAGACCTGCCGTGTGGCGGCGCTCGGTCTGCAATCACTGATAGTGGCGACACGCGGGTCCGACGTATACTAACGGACCGCGGCCGATTTAAAGGCTACCACCTAGCAAGTGTGGTGTTTGGCGGTGACACCACACATACACTCGTTACTTCGGCGCTTGTCTACTTCAGGAATTCCCTGATTCTGAGCCAGATGGAGCTGCGGTACGAACTGTGGACTTAGAATTGATGTACCGGGTGATCAAAAAGTCAGTATAAATTTGAAAACTTAATAAACCACGGAATAATGTAGATAGAGAGGTAAAATTTGACCCACATGCTTGGAATGACATGGGGTTTTATTAGGATGGCGCTGCACCCCATATTGATAGACGCGTGAAAGATGTCTTGCGCGCGTCGTTTGGTGATGATCGTGTGCTCAGCCGCCACTTTCGTCATGCTTGGCCTCCCAGGTCCCAGACCTCAGTCCGTGCGATTATTGGCTTTGGGGTTACCTGAAGTCACAAGTAGTATCGTGATCGACCGACATCTCTAGGGATGCTGAAAGACAACATCCGACGCCAATGCCTCACCATAACTCCGGACATGCTTTACAGTGCTGTTCACAACATTATTCCTCTACTACACCTATTGTTTAGGAATAATGATGGACATATTGAGCATTTCCTGTAAAGAACATCATCTTTGCTTTGTCTTACTTTGTTATGCTAATTATTGCTATTCTGATCAAATGAAGTGCCATCTGTCGGACATTTTTTGATCTTTTGTATTTTTTTGGTTCTAGTGAAACCCCATGTCATTCCAAGCATGTGTGTCAATTTGTACCTCTCTATCTACATTATTCCTTGATTTATTCAGAGTTCAGATTTATACTGACTTTCTCATTACCCGGTAGATTTAGTGCACGGTATTTCCGATTTATATCTTTTCTTGTAATTATTGTGTAAATGACGGAATTGCTCCTACAGAAATATCAAAAGATGTTAGTTGTCAGCACAAAAATTTGATGTGGAATAGCCAGGCTAAGTCCAAGTGAATAAAATACTCAAGGTTCAAAAGCAAAACAAATTTTCGCAATAATTATACAATCATCAAACAGTTCTGGAAAAACTAATTCAAAAATACCGACTAGCATTAATAAAAATTAATAAAAATAATAAGGCAGATAAAAGTAAAAGTTGTGCATGAATAATTCTGTTAATTAAAAAAGGTGGTTCCATTTAAGAAATTGACCGTGGCTGTGCAAACTGCGTGAACGAAAACTTCACCTACTAACGTTATGGGAACCACAGTATTGTAGCAGCGTAGAACTTTAGCGACATGCAACGTAGGCCAGGACAGCAATCAGTGGCAGCCACAGCTTGCCATCTGGACAACGCCCTGCCGACGGAGCAGCTCAGGAGATGCCGCCACTTAGGCAACGCCGCTCCCGCGTGTCAGCAACGGGAGTGGAATAGCCTTCAGGAAACTTCTGCAGTTTGACCCACTGCCGCATGGAAATAGCCAGACCACGTTGATCGGCCTCTGTTCCCCAGAGGTTTCCAAGCGACGTTCCGCAAACTTAGCCCCGGGGAGCGGTAAGGAAACCCTCGTGGCCCATCGATACTGCTGGTCCACATTATGTCGCACAATCCGTGCCAATTGTCGCCGAACTCATGACGCAACCACGGCAGTCATCTCCTGGTTTGAACCAACGACCGCCATCTGACTGCCTGAGATCGGATAGCCAACAGTCTGCCGCTGCCTCTTGGTCTGGGCCATGCGGTGAGTTCAAGCCAGCTCCACGACGACTGTTGAAACTTTTTTTCTTTTAAAAATTGGTTTTCTGGTCTCGCTCATTCAGCCATCTCAATAATCGACAAACGACACGACAGTGTATCAGAGACAATTTTCTTGTCAGGTACGACGATAGGAATTTAAGGACAACACAATACCCAGTACTCGAGCGGAGAAATCTCAGAACCGGGCGCGAATCGAATTCCTCCCTAGCTTTTCAAAATGGTTCAAATGGCTCTAAGCATTAGGGGACTTAACATCTGAGGTCATCAGTCCCCTAGACTTAGTACTTAAACGTAACTAACCTAAGGACATCACACACATCCATGCCCGAGGCAGGATTCGAACCTGCGACCGTAGCAGCAGCGCGGTTCCGGACTGGAGCGCCTAGAATCGCTCGACCACAGCGTGAGGCACGCTTTTCAGACCGGTCACTTAGAAGTACAGGGCTATTACAAATGATTGAAGCGATTTCATAAATTCACTGTAGCTCCATTCATTGACATATGGTCACGACACGCTACAGATACGTAGAAAAACTCATAAAGTTTTGTTCGGCTGAAGCCGCTCTTCAGGTTTCTGCCGCCAGAGCGCTCGAGAGCGCAGTGAGACAAAATGGCGACACGAGCCGAGAAATCGTATGTCGTGCTTGAAATGCACTCACATCAGTCAGTCATAACAGTGCAACGACACTTCAGGACGAAGTTCAACAAAGATCCACCAACTGCTAACTCCATTCAGCGATTGTATGCGCAGTTTAAAGCTTCTGGATGCCTCTGTAAGGGGAAATCAACGGGTCGGCCTGCAGTGAGCGAAGAAACGGTTGAACACGTGTATCTGGACATCCTGGAAAATTGGCTCATGCCACAACTGGAGACCGACAGCACCGACTTCATCTTTTAACAGGATGGTGCTCCACCGCACTTCCATCATGATGTTCCGCAGTTCTTAAACAGGAGATTGGAAAACCGATGGATCGGTCGTGGTGGAGATCATGATCAGCAATTCATGTCATGGCCTCCACGCTCTCCCGACTTAACCCCATGCGATTTCTTTCTGTGGGGTTATGTGAAAGATTCAGTGTTTAAACCTCCTCTACCAAGAAACGTGCCAGAACTGCGAGCTCGCATCAACGATGCTTTCGAACTCATTGATGGGGACATGCTGCGCCGAGTGTGGGAGGAACTTGATTATCGGCTTGATGTCTGCCGAATCACTAAAGGGGCACATATCGAACATTTGTGAAAGCCTAAAAAAACTTTTTGAGTTTTTGTATGTGTGTGCAAAGCATTGTGAAAATATCTCAAATAATAAAGTTATTGTAGCGCTGTGAAATCGCTTCAATCATTTGTAATAACCCTGTACATCGGGCCTAGAGAACAGGACTTTGGTGACATTTTTTTTATAGTGCTCCTGGCACATGAGCAATTGATTTGTCTTCAAGAGTAGCACGTAGTAAAAAAGAAGACCAAGCTTCAATATTTATTTTTCATTTTTACTTCAGTTCTTTGATAGATTACAAATTTTGAAATAATGATGACGGAAAGTATCATTACCCCTAAAAAAAGTGTGAATTGAGTTATTGAGCAATTTCTTCCTCTTGAACTTCCAAAATTTCTTGCTCACTCAACAAATGGGACGTATTTGTAGCAGAGTTACAGCAAACTGTGAAACCCAACAAGTACACGCACGAAAAAACGTCAGTGCGATCTTCTTGGCTCAGTCATTTCGACAGCTGTTACATTCGCTAATGTTGTTTCGAAATAATTCTGGTAATTAACAACAGAAAGCAGCACCGGTCAAGGGGCAGGTAGCGAGTCGTCAGTACGTTGTTCTCAAACGAAATGATGCACAATAACTTCATGTGAAGCAGAGGGCAACGTTCACAAAAGGAAAAGCTTGAGCTGATTACTTAGAATGTCTGTCGCTGTTCGCACGTTCTGCTTCCAGGGAGCCGGCCACTTTCACGATCTGTGTTCTTACGCCTGCAACAATGAAAACTCTCAGTCAGAATCGTATAAGTGATATATGCACAAACGTGAAACCCCTATAGAAAATTTGCTTTCCTGTTCCGTATGTGGTCACGACGGCAGCCGATTATTAGCATATTTGTTACGATTCGAATGCGGGACTCTGGTATTGTGCTGGCGGCGTGTGTGGAGAAAGCGGGCGCTTAGTTGAGTAGTACGTGTGTTTTCTCGGCTTTCGCGGGCTACCGTGCCCGGCGCCGGTGCGAAAGGCGGTAAGGGTGAGAGGAGTAGAGCGGGTGGCGGGGAGGGGGAGGGGGGAGAGGGGAGGTGGCGCCGGCCCAGTGAGCACCGTCCAAAAACCATGACCGCGCCGTCCGCAGTCTCACGATGCACTTTTTCTACGTGGACGACAACGTATCGCGCGACGGTGAAATGTCGCTCTCCACAGGACGCCAGCTTCCGCATCCCAGTCCACACTGGAAGAGGCGCTTCCATTCAAAGCATTTACCAATGTAGAGTTTACGGCAATTGACTCTTATTTTAGAAGCGTCTTCTAGACATTCTGCTTTACTTATACTGCTATTTTCTCAAACCGATTCCCAACTTCAGAAGTTTCAGGTATTCCCAATTTATCTCTTAGAGATTATTTCCTTGACGTCTATCATCTGTCTTCTGTTGGGTCTGGCGGTCTAGCGATAAAGCGCGTGCTTGAAACCGAGAGGTCGCGGCATCGTACCCCGGGGAAACCAAGGAAATTTTGAGTTTGCTTTTGATCTAGCGCCGGCCGCTGTGGCCGAGCGGTTCTAGGCGCTTCAGTCCGGAACCGCGCTGCTGCTATGGCCGCCGTTTCGAATCCTGCCTCGGGCATGGATGTGTTTGATGTCCTTAAATTGGTTAGGTTTAAGTAGTTCTAAGTCTAGGGGACTGATGACCTCAGATGTTAAGTCCCACAGTGCTTAGAGCCATTTGAATCATTTTTAATCTAGCTTTCACCCATCTACGATTTCATGAGTCGCCATGAACTACTCATGGTTCGGATTCCACGTTAAACTGTAAGCCTCATTTCCCAGGTTGGGCGACTGGGGTTTTTTAAGGTCACGTAAGTCACCGAAGTGGCGACCAATTGAAAGACTTGCAACTGGTCATTTAGCCACGCGCAGTTATTGCTGTAACCATCTTATAGCGGTCGACTTTGTCTCACTGGGATCAAACTCCACATTTTTTTGGCCACGTATTATATCCATTCGTTCCACGAGGGGCATTCAATAAGCAACGTAGCACAATTTTTTTCTGAAAGCAGGTTGGTTTTATTCAGGATTCTAATTGTATTGTATTATATTGTATGTTAACCGGGAACCTAGAAACGACGGAGAGGTTCCGTCCCCGCCGCAGCCGCAGTGGTCCACAACCCTACGACGACTACCGCAGTTCACTTCACCACTCCGCCGCCCCACACCGAATCCAGGGTTATTGTGCGGTTTGGGCCCCGGTGGACCCCCCCCCCCCGTCAAACACGAGACCAGTGTAACGCCTATGTTTGCGTGGCAGAGTAATGTTGGTGTACGCGTACGTGGAGAACTTGTTTGCGCAGCAATCGCCGACATAGCGTAACTGAGGCGGAATAAGGAGAACCAGCCCGCATTCGCCGAGGCGGATGGAAAACCGCGTAAAAACCATCCACAAACTGGCCGGTTCACCGGACCTCGACACAAATCCGCCGGGCGGATTCGTGCCGGGGACCAGGCGCTCCTTCCCGCCCGGAAAGCCGTGCGTAAGACCCCACGACCAACCGGGCGGGCAAGGATTCTAACACTCCATATTATTTCTCACCCTTTCGGCCAGAAAACACTATTTTTCAACATAACTCCCATTCAATGCGACAACCTTCCGCCAGCTTACAGGGAGTTCCTCTGTGGGCGCATGGTGCCATTCGTCTGGTCGACATCGGAGCCTGTGACGATTTCGACAAAAACTGTCATAATCAGCCTCGTAAATAAATGTAAATGTCGTGTGACTAGGGCCTCTCGTCGTGTAAACCGTTCGCCGGGTTCAGGTCTTTCGATTTGAGGCTACTCCGGCGACTTGCGCGTCGATGGGGATGAAATGATGATTAAGCCAACACAACACAACACCCAGTCCCTGAGTGGAGAAAATTTCCGAACCAGCCGGGAATCGAACCCGGGCACTTAGGATCGACATTCTTGTGTCTGACCACTTAGCTACCGAGGGCGGACATCAGCCTCGTAATCGGCAAGCAATTTAGCACAGATGGTCCTTCGTTACTCTTTATTGTCGTCTGTTAGGCGGCGAGAAACCCAGGGGGCAAACACCTTTGAGTGTCCCAACTGCTGTACGAATGTGTCTGAGATCCGTTGATCACTACGAATGAGAGTGTCCGCACGTGCCAACGCTGCAGGAGTCATAACTGTGTGCACCCGCCAGTATGCACATCAGACAGGTATGCGCGAAGTTGTTGCCATGATGGCAGACGCCTCGCCTAATGACTCACCGTGTTTTTGTTCTCTGTTCTGCAAGCGCCTTTGAATATCTGTGATGATCTGTTTTTCCGCCAAATGAGACTCAATGACGGCTCTCTAGTTGGAACACACTCCGTTACAGACGCCATTTTGGGGGCAATGTATAGCACCGATACCAGTCGGAATTTCATGAAACAACAAGGGCTAAAGCGGGAATATTTCACGATATGCCACAACAAATTCTGCATTTTGCAACCGAAACTCTCCGAGGAAAAAAAGTGTTGCATTACTTATTAAACGTCCCTAGTAAATGCCAACACCATCCATCCTGAATAACTTCCATTACGTTATAATGACGTTCTCTTCCACTTTCGCCGGTTTTTTTCCTAATTTCTTCATTTATGAAGTAATTTAAACTTGTGGTTCCAGCACTTCGTCTCCACAGATCCATTTCCACAGATAGCGGTTTTTCTCTCTTCGTTATTTCCCACACTTCTAAGCCGTATACACATATACTTTCTGCTGTTCTTTTGTATATAATCTTTTTAGTTCTCCCTGTCCAAACTTGTTTCTTAAAAAAATCTACACCCTTTATATTTGGGGGTACAGTTACACATATATTTAAAAAAGAACAAAATTAATACTAAACTTCCCAGCATTTAATAATGCTGCTTGTCACACACAACCATATACTGAGTTTTCTTTGCGTGTATTTGTAAACATATTTTTCTCTCTTCTGTTTCCTTCGTGCTACATAAATTATTCCCTAGTGCTGGACGGGGGCAGGTTACAGAGGATTTAGGTTCACTATGTAGAGGCTTTACTAAGGAAGATACCATGGTTATTGTGGGTGGGCCGGGCAACAGTATTGACAGAGATCCGGGGTACAGCGTAGAGTGTGACCTGGCAAAGATTGCATCAACATCGGTTCAGACCGGTGTTGGGTTTGTGTCGGTTCTGGAGCACCACGACCAACCTCATTTGAGCTCTTCTGTCAGGAGAGTTAATTTGGAGTTGGAACGGCTACTTGGATCTGGTGCAGGGTCACACATTGGTGTGGTTCCTGTTGATTCACTCTGTAGGTGGGACTATACTAGACATGGTCTACACCTCAACAAGAAAGGGAAGGGTAAACTGGCTGGGGTGATAGCAGGAAATTTAAAGGGGGGAGGAACTACATCTCATGGTGGAAACTCTTTTTTAGTGTAAGATCAGTGTCCATTGGGAAACTCAGCCAGGCAAGTACTAAAGATGTTAAAAAAGTTCAAGATACAAAAGTAAAGTGAAAAATGATGTTAGTATATTTCATCAAAATATTGGGGGATTGAAGAATAAAATTGATGAGCTTCTGCTTTGTTTAGAAGATATAGAAACTGAGAATGTAATAGATGTACTATGCCTGTCTGAGCATCACATTGTCACTGATATGCAAATGGTTAGCTCAATGGGTACAAATTAGCTGCACATGTAAGTAGAGATGATATGATGAGAGGATGAGTTGCCATATATGTCAAAAGCTTCCACAGTGTAAAAAAATTAAAAACTAAAAAAATTTGTGTAGAGCAACATATGGAAGCATGTGCCACTGAACTTAAACTAAATGATGGCACTTTCATAATTGTAATATTGTATAGGTCCCCCTCAGGGAATTTCCAGCTATTTCTAGAAAACTTGGATGCTTTGTTGTGCTATCTGTCAGACAGGGGGAAGCAAATTATCGTTTGTGGGGCTTTCAATTTTGATTCCCTGAATGAGTGTAATAGGAAGAATGACCTTGTAGTATTACTCTTTCAATTTGAGCTACGTCATTGATTTTCCTATTCAGATAACAAAGAACAGCAGTACATTGATAGATAACTTTTTTGTACACCAAGATAAGTTTAAGGACATAAATGCTTATCCTGTTGAGAATGGTCTTTCAGATCATGGTGCACAGCTAGTTACAGTACATTACATAGCTCTATGCAGTATATCAAATCAGACTTTCAAAGCAGTGCATTCAATTAACAATATAAATATTCCAAACTTTAGGGAAAGCCTACAGCAGCTAGACTGGGATGAAGTGTATAAGGAACCGGATACAAACTTGAAATATAACTTATTTCACGATACAATTTTAAGGGTATTTGAAAATTGTTTTCCCAAGAAAATAGTTATACATAGTTCCAAGAAAACATATAAAAACCCTGGCTAACTAAATGAATAAGAATATCTTGCAACCGTAAAAGAGAACTGTATCTAACAGCAAGAGGGAGTACTGACCCCGAAATTGGACAATATTATAAAAACTATTGTGCGGTACTAAGAAAAGTTATTAAAAAGTCCAGAAGCATGTGTATCATGTCTGAGATCAGTAACTCTGATAATAAAATTAAAGCAATTTGGAAAATTTTTGAAAGGGTAACAGGGAAACCAAGAGCACAGGAAGACTTTAGTGCCATAAAACTGAATGACAAGTGTACTAACAAACAATCTGAAATTGAAAATATTTTCTATAATCATTTTTTATATGTTGTGGAGAAAATAGGATCTAGATCTTCACTAGAAGAGGCAAGGCTACTAATAGAAGAGGCCATACCTGTGCAGTTTAAAAACAACTGTAATTTCACCAACCTCTCCCTCTGAAATCAGTAAAATAATAAACTCACTGAAAAGTAAAAGCTCTTACGGAATTGATGGCATTTCCGGCAAGGTACTTAAAGCTTGTTCCCCACAGATAAGTAGGATTCTCAGCCACGTATGTATTAGCTCTTTGGAGCGGGGTGTTTTCCCCGATAGACTGAAATATGCCACTGTAAAACCATTGCATAAAAAGGGGGATACGTCAGATGTCAACAACTACCGCCCAATCTCTCTTCTGACAGCTCTATCAAAAATTTTTGAGAAAGTAATGTATTCAAGAGTAGCCTCCCATATTTGTAAAAATAAAGTACTAATAAAATGTCAGTTTGGTTTTCAGAAGGGCTTTTCAACAGAAAATGCTATATACGCTTTCACTGATCAAATATTAAATGCTCTGAATAACATCACCCATTGGTATTTTTTGTGATCTCTCAAAGGCCTTTGATTGTGTAAATCATGGAATTCTTTTAGATAAGCTAAATCATTATGGTTTAAGTGGGGCAGTGCACAAATGGTTTAATTCATACTTAACTGGAAGAATGCAGAAAGTTGAAATAAGCGGTTCATGTAATGTTAAAACAACAGCTGATTCCTCAAACTGGGGGCCTATCAAGTATGGGGTCCCACAGGGTTCGGTCTTAGGTCCTTTACTGTTCTTGATATACATTAATGACTTACCATTCCACATTGATGAAGATGCAAAGTTAGTTCTTTTTGCTGATGATACAAGTATAGAAATAACATCCAAAAACCAAGAACTAAGTGATGTAATTGTAAATGATGTTTTTCACAAAATTATTAAGTGGTTCTCAGCAAACGGACTCTCTTTAAATTTTGATAAAACACAGTATATACATTCCGTACAGTAAATGGCACAACTCCAGTAATAATTATAGACTTTGAACAGAAGTCTGTAGCTAAGGTAGAATTTTCAAAATTTTTAGGTGTGTCCATTGATGAGAGGTTAAACTGGAAGCAACACATTGATGGTCTGCTGAAACGTCTGAGTTCAGCTACGTATGCTACTAGGGTTATTGCAAATTTTGGTGATAAGAATCTCAGTAAATTAATTTACTATGCCTACTTTCATTCACTGCTTTCGTATGGCATCATATTCTGGGGTAATTCAACGTTGAGTAGAAAAGTATTCATTGCTCAAAAACGTGTAATCAGAATAGTTGCTGGAGCCCACCCACGGTCATCCTGCAGACATCTATTTAAGGATCTAGGGATCCTCACAGTAACCTCACAGTATATATATTCACTTATGAAATTTGTTGTTAATAATCCAACCCAGTTCAAAAGTAATAGCAGTGTGCATAGCTATAACACCAGGAGAAAGGTTGATCTTCACTATGCAGGGTTAAATCTGACTTTGGCACAGAAAGGGGTAAATTATGATGCCACAAAAGTCTTTGGTCACCTACCAAACAGCATCAAAAGCCTAACAGATAGCCAACTAAAATTTAAAAATAAATTAAAAGAATTTCTAGATGACAACTCCTTCTACTCATTGGCTGAATTTTTAGATATAAATTAAGGGAAAAAACAACTTAAACATTAGTGTCATACAATATTTTGTGTAATGTAATGTCTTGTACAGACATCTTTTATTAACCTGACACGTCCCACATAATTACGAAGTGTCGTATTCATGATCTATGGAACAAGTATTAATCTAATCTAATCTAATCTAATCCCTCGTGTTCCAACACACTTCCGATCCTCCTTTCGCTTCTTCTTATTAGTGTTTCTAAGATATGCCTTTCCTCGCCGTTGCTACAGAGAACCACATTTCGTATCAGCCAGCTTCATTTTCTGGGTTCTTCTGTAACACCCTGCCTTAAAAGCGACGAATCTCGTCCCTTCCCATAGTTGATTGGCTTCCATACAGTGCTGTACGCCACGCATTCATTACTATAAGTTTCTCTATCACTTATGTTATGTTTAATACTGGGAGACTTCTTCTAGCGTGGAATGCTTTCTTTGTGCTAGACTGTTTTTCTTTCGTCATCGTATTCTATGATTTAGAAAAGGTGATATCTCGCCAGTGATTTTGCAGTCGTTTCCTATCCAATGTGAATGTTGTTTCTGTACAGCTCTACTTCAGTCTGTTAGTCGGGAAAACAAACGTGTACAAATTCGGTCAGGTTGCCGTTAAGACAGGACAGCTTAGGTGATGCGTTTCAATCCTCTCCATCTTTGCACAATTTAGCTACTACTACATGTCATACTACCTCGGTGAACTGAGGCAGTAAAAACGTCAAGATCTAGCTCTTATTGCCACGTTTCAGTAACGTAGCAATTGTCGAAGGAACGTTAGAGTGTAAGTTTCGGTTGATGATGAAGTCTTTACAGAGGGGCTTCACTAAACGTCATAATTATTAAATTAAAACCACCAGGAAATCTTAGGCATGTCCACAGAAGAACATGGTGATTCAGTGCTTGCGCGTAAATCTAATTCGAGCTATACTGCACCAGAGAGATTTTTACAGTCATGTTGTCATTTTAGCTGGTTGTACTTATTCATATACTCAAAAGCGCCAAATTCGGTTTTGAGGTAAGGGAGGTCCGTACTGTTAACGCACTGGTCAATTCTTTCTCTTTCTTTAGCGTTCAGCCTGAAGGTTTGTTTTCATGCAGTATGTCATTACAATTTTCCGTCTTCCTACTTCTTTACTTCTGTATGTGTAGCAGAACATCCAACATCCCTTAACGTATGCATCCAAGATCGTCTCACCGATTTCTTCCTTCAGTAAATTCTTATGCTATTGCTCCAATGATGTTCCTGTCTTGTGAATGTATTCAATGAATTTGTGTCTTCTTGTCTGAATCGTCTTTAGGAGAGACCTGATTTCTTGTATTCTTCTCAGAACGTCTTCAACGGTAACTCTCTTTCCAGGTGAGCTTCATTATTCTTCAGTAGCCCCACCTACCCAAGTTTTACATCTGTTCAGGTTGTTATTTCTAACGAATGGCACTTCGTCCTTCTAGAAGCCGAGTTTCACCCGCGTTTCTTTGTATTTTAAAATGTATTACTGCAAATCTCTAAACATCTTTTGCCAGGTATCATTAGAAAATGCCTTTTACAGGTCTATAAAGGAAAGTTAAGCTGCCTTATTTTGCATTTCAATCACTTCCAGGATCGTCTGTCGTGCTCTTAATCTCTTCCTGAATCCAAACCGATCTTCATTCAGCGTATAATTCTCCTTCTTTTCGACTCACCTCAAAATTATCTTGGTGATAATCTATTATATATATGATATGAGGCTTAAAGTTTGATATTTCCAGCATTTTGTACCTGTCACGTTCTTTCGTTGTGGAATCACCATGCACTTCTAGAAATCGGTTAGTATCTCTGCTTGCTCGTTAACAATTGGCTCGCGAGCAACACCGACCCGTTACTGGAGACGCTAAATGGTGTGTTTATGTTAACATAAGGAACAGAAACGAATGACTGGGCGCAAACAAAGCAGCAACTCCACATGCAAAGAACTACGCGCATCCACAAAAGATAACGTTATGGATCTGGTTGAACAGCGACAGTCTTGCTTCCTCGAGGTGTAACCATCACTGTTGGCATTTGTTATCAACAAATGGGATGTCTTGCAGACGGAATCTAAGAACAACGATCAGGGAGACTGCGTAAAGCGGTGCTACTCTATGATAATGCCCGCCCGCCTTCTGCTAGACTGTCAGAAAACGCAGTACATGAGTCTGGATATTAAGTCATTCTACAACCACCTTATTTACCTGACCTTGCCTCCTCTGATTTTTCACCTTTTTCGCTCTCTACCGAACAACCTTCACGGAACTTCCTTTACGGATGAAAATTCGCTCTGAACATGGCTCGACGAGTTCTTCGCCTCCAAACAAGTGACTTCTACAGTTGCGGAATCGAAAAGTTACCCCATCGTTGGTAGACTGTTGTAAATAGTGAAGAAAAATTTGTTGTTGATGACTAAGTTTGATTGGTTGGGTTGTTTGGGGGAAGAGACCAAACAGCGAGGTCATTGGTCTCATCGGATTAGGGAAGGATGGGGAAGGAAGTCGGCCGTGCCCTTTCAAGGGACCCATCCCAGCATTTGCCTGGAGTGATTTAGGGAAATCACGTTGATGTTTAAAGACTGTTATTTGTAATTGTTTTGTTTATTAAACTTATGGAAAAACGCTGGGAAGTTATGCAACTACCTAGTAGAAACAGCTCCCCTCCGGGAAGAAACACATAACAAAATAACTAAATTGAAAGATTTATACAAAAAAGTACCGTAGCTAGTGCAGGTGGCGCTGCCGATGATAATTAACTGCCTACTACTCCAGAAGTGTCACACTACTATTTACCGTAAGTGAAGCTATGACCCTTTATGAAATGTGGAAAGTTTAACCCTTTGTTGCCTGATGGTACTTAAAAGTACCAGTAAGTTTTGACTGTCATTATTTTCTCGTGGTGCAGTTTCGTGATCTGAGAGCCTGTCGGTACGTTATAGTAACTCTGCTCTACTGTTTCATAGATGTTATTATGCAATACATAGACCTCTCTGGCTGTCAGAGCTTGAAATTGTTTTTCCCGCGCTGCTGTGAAAACAGAAGATTGTATATGCTTGTTTCCATGGTGTTGCCTGAATTTGTGCGCAATTTATTGAAACTTCCGCTGAGTTTTACATTGTAAGTACTTACCTTCTTTGTTTTTTTATAATAGTTTGAAGCATTACGTTACAAGGGAATGAGATAAAGTGGAAAATATAAAGCGGACCTATTAGTACCGTCAGGTTGTGCGAACACTTTATTGTAGCAACAGTGCGTTACCTCTCACTAGTTGTTCTATCCACTTTTTCACACACAGATGGACGAAAATCGTAAAACTGGTGACTACTTTCGACCTTTGAGTGATGCAGAGACTGAAGCAATTTTGTATGAGGACATTCCTTCTGATATTACAGAGGATACTGACATAGAAGATGATGACGAAAATGTTAATAATTTTGACAAAACTTTTTCGTGCCGTTTTGCAAGAGGCAGATTGTGAAACAAACTCCACTTTTTCGGATAATGATGCCTCAGAGTGTTCTTTGCCGTTTACACCTTCACCTCAATGTGAATACCGGACACACATAGTAAGGTAAATTTATACGAATTTAAAAAAAAATTCAGAAATATCATATTTTTGTTAATTAATTTTCTAATGTAAAAATATTTAATATTTATGTGGAATAAAGTACAAGTTATAAAAATTGGAGCATTTTCTGCGCATGTTGTGGTTCTGTCCATGGAGTCTGACGGTACTTCTGAGTACCACGAGTGAAAATAGTTGGAAAAAATAAAATAAAATTTTACAAAAAATCCTACCGTCATTTGAGGCCACAATAGCATAAATTCTGCAAAGAAAATGTTAAAAAGTAAATTTTTTCTTATGTCAGGAAACAAAGGGTTAAAGCGTTTCTAAAAGAAATTATTCGCTATTAATAGCTTCGTAAACAAGCACTGGTTTCGCAATATGATGGTCACCAGTCTCGGAGTAACAGCTGAAATACTCTCTCAGCCACACTAGATGGCATCCACTAACATGTGGGTGAGACTTCACAGGAAATACTACGTGGTGTTTCCCGCCTCAGGAAAAATGAAGCAAGGTTATTGATGTCACAGTTGGTCGTTTAAAACAATCGTCTTTAATCTTCGTAGAAATGATACAGCAATTTTACTGTCTAGGCAGTGTATGAGAGGGAGCAAATTGCTTTGGAACAAACTTAACAAGCTCTTTTTGCTTGCACGGGAGAATGTATCCTTTTTTAAGATTTTTCATGGTCATTCACTGGAAAATGCAAGCCGCCTAGCGGGACTGCTTGCGTAATTAAACAACAATGCTGCGTCAGGCTGACTTAACAGGGCGCACTGTACTTGAAAAGGGAACGGAAGGACTGCTCCTCTGCAGAGGGGTCATGCTTCCTAGATTAATTACAAGATCGTGTAATCGACGATAATTTCATTTCGCGTCTTTCACAGTGATTTTCTGTGGTTCTTCAACATTTACAAGTGCCGGGTTATTCACCACGTGGTAAAAATTGAAACATACTACGAACTCCTCACTTTTACAGTACTTGTTTTCTTACCGGCGCGAGCAACCATATCATGGAAGCATCGAGAGAGCGTAATTGCATTGTTACAAACTGAGAAGGTTTTTGTTGCACAGAATATCTGGTGCGGAAGCCTATGAATCCACTTCAAAGACTAATCTTCCAACTTTGACGAAGGAGCTCTAAATGTATGCACTGGTACAATTGTCAACTGGAAACTGAATCGAAAAACGCATCTGCTCAACTACGTTCCCCATACTCACTGGTAGCTACCAAAGTACTTCACACCTCAACTTACTGCACATCCTGTCCGTTGCTTTACAGTGATAATAAAATATTATGGTGTTTATATTTGTTTCGAAATACATAGCACGTAATCCCTTCATTTGAGTGGATACCATGTAATAGAAGACTGCTTTGTGCTGTTAATTTCTTATTCGGATCTGCACATGTTGATAAGCCACCCATCACGGAGGTATCAATTATAATTTTATGTAGCAAAATATTCCTTGAGACTTAACAAACGCAAAAGCCCTCCATATCGTAGAGAGTTCAATTCGTTAATCAGACGTATATAAAGTTTAGCCCTTCTGCAAACTTAGACGTGACTGGGTATCGATGAGGATATGGTGACACGTTCGTACCATGAGTCTGCGCGACCTGTTCGTAGTGTGGAACTGTTAACATATTAACTGCGACACACTGGGATCCTGATTTGTGTCTGCGCCCGCCTTACAGTTTTAACTTGTACTTTTGCTGAAGATTTTAACTGTTGCTCAAGATATTTCAAATTCACATTGGATGGAAACACTACGTTCAATCGTTCTATTAACTTGATAGTTATTATTGAATCTAGAGAGCGAATTTACTAAGATATTTAGTTTACATAGTTCGCTACGATCCTCTTAGCTATTTGGTACTTTTTCCGACCGTTGTTCCTCTAAGCATATATGCTCTTTCCTTGAACAAAATAGGCAACTGAAACTGTAGACATTAAATTAATGATATACCAGTACTCTTTGCTGCCGATGCTTTAGCCAAGATAACATCACAACCTACTCTCATTTTTAATTAAATCCTTGAGTTGCACGCTATATATGAGAAGCGCTGCACACAACAATTCGAAATACAACGAAGATGTTAGTGAACTGCAAAAAATAAGTACAATCAACTGTCATTCAGTAAATCTATCTGTCGCATGCATCGTCTCAGTTTTGCATTCCAGGATCGAGAAACACTGAGACGCATCCATTATGCAATCCGATCTTCAAGATGGTTAGCTAAGTATAGACTGCTGCGAATCTCGGTGGCAGAATAAGGGTTAAAGCAAAGTGGAGCGCAACAGCTTATATTTTACGTAAGTATTCAACCGATAAGCGGCCCGGACATAATTTATTTCTTACAGTCGGCACGAAAAAGCCACATAAATTTGGTACTACAACTGACGACAGATGCGGAAGTAAATCAAATAAATTTCTAACAATATCAGATGGAAGTAGTGGGACTGAAGACAGTTATGTTCTACTAAAAGTCACTGTGAAAGTTTCAGCAATCATATTTCTGTAAGGAGGCATAAAACGTCTTGAGCCAGCTAGTGTTGTTTTGGCTTACGAGCTGTGAAGGATACGGAACAATTATGAAAGAAATGAAAGACTACGTGGCGTCTTGTTGACGTCAACTGTACAGTAATGACACAAGTGAAGATTTTTCAATGCAGCTAAACGCCGATAGATACACTACCTTTCACTTTTTGCGTAGTACTAAGAATCAGCTCGATATTGGCAAGGAGCATATTTTCGCAGTACCACTTCAGCAAAAACTAGTGCAATAATGGTATTTCTGAAAGATACTGTCAGTTTTGATATTGCTTATTGTCATATATTTTGAGGTTGTAAGAAGATAATCTATCATTCCAGGAGCTTGAGATTAATTGCCTACAGTTGTTTTGTGTACGTGTCTATATAATTTCTCTGTGTTGCAATGTCATCGTTCCTGCCTCTCTCATTTCAGAGTTGCCTGTTTTGGTATGCAATAGGATAGACAGGATGACGTGTACTACGTCAGATGATCCTCCGATATCACATAACGTCTGCCTTGCTGCGAGATCGCCGGCCGGAATGGCCGAGCGGTTCTAGGCGCTACAGTCTGGAACCGCGCGACCGCTACGGTCTCAGGTTCGAATCCTGCCTCGGGCATGGGTGTGTGTGATGTCCTTAGGTTAGTTAGGTTTGAGTAGTTCTAAGTTCTAGGGGACTAGTGACCAAAGTAGTTAAGTCCCATAGTGCTCAGAGCCATTTGAACCAATTTTGCTGCGAGATCTATTCAATGCCTGTGCGTCAACTATACAGTAAACATGGTTCGGTATGTTTTTCTAGCATCCACGGACATGCTCCTCCATAAAGAAGGCTTTTAAGGGCGCTAATGCCACAACTGTTCTAAGTTTTGAAACCGTAAATAACCAAGAGAGAGCAATTTCTGACAATATACGATCTTCATGCTGATCAGATGCCATACGTGTGGCACCACCTTGAAAACAAACTGATAATATTTCTACTTATACGTCATTAAAGTTCTTGTCATACAAATTGTCTCCTTTGACCGTATCTTCTGCAGCGAACGACTTTTAGATCTTTGTCTTAAGAACTCATCGCTGTTGACTCGATGATTTACGTTCTGTCAGTTGTTTACTCGAACAGTGCAACGCATCGTAATCAGTCTCCGTTATTGAGTAACGTGTGAGTCTTCCTTGGGACAATGTTCCGCTGCGCATCGATACATCAGCGCACGAATGGCTAAAGGCCAGCACGGAAACACTCTATTGCTGCTTGGCAAAGCCGAGTATCTTCAACCATCTGGGAAAAAATAATGAATGGCAAGCGATCTCCCTAGATTCATTGCTCGTCACCAGCTGAATAGTACTGAAATTCATTTAGTACTAGTAGTTTATTTTTCTACGTTTACTTCACGTTTATAGTCCTTTTTCACCTTCATCTTCAAAGTAGATCTGTCGAGATTACAACGATGTTCTGGAGTTATATTCCGCGATCAGCCAAACAAGGAAACGGAGGTGATCTCTTGAACGAAATATTCAAGAGCTGAACAGGTTCCCTACGATTATCATGCCATCTCTACACAGTGGTAATACACTGGAAAAGACATACGCTGCCTGATAAAAGCGTGAAGCACGCAGAAGAGGAGAAGAAATAGAAATGAAACTTTACGAGTTGAAAGTGTGTATGATGTTATTCCAGTGATTACACAATCGAGTCATATTGACAAAGAACTTCACAGTATGACGTTACACCGCCTCTGGCGTGCATCCATGCACTCATTCGCTTGGAAACGGGTGTTGTATCCTCTCCTGGGGCAAGCTGGGACACTACTGTTGTAGCTGGCCCTTGATGTCTTGGCTGCTGACAGTGGGATGGATCTGACGTCTACTGCTGGCCACGGTAGTACTTTAACATAGTGCAGGCAGTTCATAGAGACGCTAGCAATATGTGGACGAACATTATCCTGTTGAAAAATGGCACCAGGATGCTGTCGCATGGGAGGTAACACATGAGGACATAAGATGAACGTGACGTACCGTTGTGTTGTAATAGTTCCCTGAATCACTACCGTTTGTTACCTGAACTCATACCTGATGGCTCCTGACCCTATGACATCAAAAGCAACACCACTGTACCTCTTCAAAACATTGGAAGACTGGGACCTCTCCCCTGATCATCGTCTTACTGGCCGACGATGGACGTGCGAGGTGAAGCAGAACCACGATTAATCGCTAAACACAATTCAGCAACTTTAATCCGCAGTCCATGCTTCATAGTCAAGGCACCACTCAAAAACCAGCCGTTTTTAATGAGCTGTTAACGACACCCTACGAATGGGATGGTAATTCCCTAGTTCGCCTGCTTCTAGTCTCCGACCAACGGTGTGGGATGACACAGAATGTCGCAGGCAATCTGTTAGTAGTTTTCGGAGGGCAGGGGCAGACGTGGAGGAATTAATGGCGACCCCCCTTGTGGTGGTCAGACTTGGTCGTCTAGAACCCAGACTACAAGTATGCCTGCTGATAACGCTGTCGCACTCGAGTACGCGGCAACTTCAAGTCCTTCACAGTGATCAGTCAACATATGACGCTGTCCCGCATCTTACGTGCCATACCAGGTATGGCAACAAACTAATCACGAACAGTACTAACTGCACTCCGATGGCCTTTCTACCTAATCATTTACGTAGCTGCCGATGGTGTATACACATATGAAGCTACATTGATTGTCATCTGACTATGTGTTATGGGTGGTTCGCTTTTTTTGTCAGGTAGCTCAACTCCACTGCCGTTAAAATGTGCATCTAATTTAGAAGCCCGGTGTAGTACTTTTATCTGGTTTATAACGCATTTTCCCACTGTTGTTGCGCAGAGCTCTTGCTTCTAGAATAATCCAATTACGTTTGAAATACAGTCTATTTAGCTGGTGAAATAGCAGCGGGTTTGTAGCTCAGAGTAGTTCATGTTAAATTGGCTATTATGCCGATTAATCATGCCGAGCAGCCAGTACTTCTTTATTTGGACGCGACAGTCGATGTTCAAAATAAAATGAGCGTGTCAATCACAAAACTAAACGCAATATGTAGTCCGTCGTACACAGTGGATATACGTCGATCTGCCAGAAAGCTACCGACCGTAATGAAGGCTTATTTCGTGCAGTGTGTCGTGTCAAATGCGCCCGCTTTCATTCCGGAAAAAATGTGAGCGTAATATTGTATATGCTGTTTGTCTAGCGTATCTCAAAATTAAAGAAAAAACTCATTTGTTTCGCATAATACTAGATCATTTCAGTATGTTGATATATTTGAGAAAGAGGCTGTATAGCACGCTGCTGGCCATTAAAATTGCTACATCAAGAAGAAATGCAGATGATAAACGGGTATTCATTGGACAAATATATTATACTAGAACTGACATGTGATTACATTTTCACGCAATTTGGGTGCATAGATCCTGAGAAATTATTACCCAGAACAACCACCTCTGGCCGTAAAAACGCCGTTGATACGCCTGGGCATTGAGTCAAACAGAGCTTGGATGGCGTGTACAGGTACAGCAGCCCTTGCAGCTTCAACACGATACCACAGTTCATCAAGAGTAGTGACTGCCGTATTGTGACGAGCCAGTTGCTCGGCCACCATTGACCAGACGTTTTCAGTTGGTGAGAGATCTGGAGAATGTGCTGGCCAGGGCAGCAGTCGAACATTTTCTGTATCCAGAAAGGCCCGTACAGGACCTGCAACATGCGGTCGTGCATTATCCTGTTCAAATGTAGGGTTTCGCAGGGATCTAATGAAGGGTAGAGCCACGGGTCGTAACACATCTGAAATGTAACGTCCACTGTTCAAAGTGCCGTCAATGCGAACAAGAGGTGACCGAGACGTGTAACTAATGGCAGCCCATACCATCACGCCGGGTGATACGCCAGTATGGCGATGACGAATACATGCTTCCAATGTGCGTTCACCGCAATGTCGCCAAACACGGATGCAACCATCATGATGCTGTAAACAGAATCTGGATTCATCCGAAAAAATGACGTTTAGCCATTCATGCACACAGGTTCGTCGTTGAGTACACCATCGCAGGCGATCCTGTCTGTGATGCAGCGTCAAGGGTAACCGCAACCATGGTCTCCGAGCTGATTGTCCATGCTGCTACAAACGTCGTCGAACTGGTGCAGATGGTTGTTGTCTTGCAAACGTCCCCATCTGTTGACTCAGGGATCGAGACGTGGCTGCAAGATCAGTTACAGCCATGCGGATAAGATGCCTGTCATCTCGACTGCTAGTGATACGAGGCCATTGGGATCCAGCACGGCGTTCCGTATTACCCGCCTGAACCCACCGATTCCATATTCTGCTAACAGTCATTGGATCTCGACGAAAGCGAGCAGCAATGTCGCGATACGATAAACGGCAATCGCGATAGCCGACAATCCGACCTTCATCAAAGTGGAAACGTGATGGTACGCATTTCTCCTCCTTACACGAGGCATCACAACAACGTTTCACCAGGCAACGCCGGTCAACTGCTGTTTGTGTATGAGAAATCAGTTGGAAACTTTCCCCATGTCAGCACGTTGTAGGTGTCGCCACCGGCACCAACCTTGTGTAAATGCTCTGAAAAGCTAATCATTTGCATATCACGGAATTTTCTTCGTGTCGGTTAAATTTCGCTTCTGTAGCACGTCATCTTCGTGGTGTAGCAATTTTAATGGCCAGTAGTACACTTATTGGCTGATTCTCCTTTTGAATAAAAGCGTAATCACTGTGTCTAAAACAAGCAGTTGCTGCTCTATAAAAGAACTGCTGTTGTTGTTGTTGTGGTCTTCAGTCCTGAGACTGGTTTGATGCAGCTCTCCATGCTACTCTATCCTGTGCAAGCTTCTTCATCTCCCAGTACCTACTGCAACCTACATCCTTCTGAATCTGCTTAGTGTATTGATCTCTTGGTCTCCCTCTACGATTTTTACCCTCCACGCTGCCCTCCAATGCTAAATTTGTGATCCCTCGATGCCTCAGAACATGTCTTATCAACCGATCCCTTCTTCTAGTCAAGTTGTGCCAAAAACTCCTCTTCTCCCCAATCCTATTCAATACCTCCTCATTAGTTACGTGATCTACCCACCTTATCTTCAGCATTCTTCTGTAGCACCACATTTCGAAAGCTTCTATTCTCTTCTTGTCCAAACTAGTTATCGTCCATGTCTCACTTCCATACATGGCTACACTCCATACAAATACTTTCAGAAACGACTTCCTGACACCTAAATCTATACTCGATGTTAACAAATTTCTCTTCTTGAGAAACGCTTTCCTTGCCATTGCCAGTCTACATTTTATATCCTCTCTACTTCGACCATCATCGGTTATTTTACTCCCTAAATAGCAAAACTCCTTTACTACTTTAAGTGTCTCATTTCCTAATCTAATTCCCTCAGCATCACCTGACTTAATTCGACTACATTCCATTATCCTCGTTTTGCTTTTGTTGATGTTCATCTTATATCCTCCTTTCAAGACACTGTCCATTCCGTTCAACTGCTCTTCCAAGTCCTTTGCTGTCTCTGACAGAATTACAATGTCATCGGCGAACCTCAAAGTTTTTACTTCTTCTCCATGAATTTTAATACCTACTCCGAATTTTTCTTTTGTTTCCTTTACTGCTTGCTCAATATACAGATTGAATAACATTGGGGAGAGGCTACAACCCTGTCTCACTCCTTTCCCAACTACTGCTTCCCTTTCATGCCCCTAGACTCTTATAACTGCCATCTGCTTTCTGTACAAATTGTAAATAGCCTTTCGCTCCCTGTATTTTACCCCTGCTACCTTCAGAATTTGAAAGAGAGTATTCCAGTCAACATTGTCAAAAGCTTTCTCTAAGTCTACAAATGCTAGAAACGTAGGTTTGCCTTTTCTTAATCTTTCTTCCAAGATAAGTCGTAAGGTCAGTATTGCCTCACGTGTTCCAACATTTCTACGGAATCCAAACTGATCTTCCCCGAGGTCGGCTTCTACTAGTTTTTCCATTCGTCTGTAAAGAATTCGCGTTAGTATTTTGCAGCTGTGACTTATTAAACTGATAGTTCGGTAACTTTCACATCTGTCAACACCTGCTTTCTTTGGGATTGGAATTATTATATTCTTCTTAAAGTCTGAGGGTATTTCGCCTGTCTCATACATCGTGCTCACCAGATGGTAGAGTTTTGTCATGACTGGCTCTCCTGAGGCCATCAGTAGTTCTAATGGAATGTTGTCTACTCCCGGGGCCTTGTTTTGACTCAGGTCTTTCAGTGCTCTGTCAAACTCTTCAGGCAGTATCTTATCTCCCATTTCATCTTCATCTACATCCTCTTCCATTTCCACAATATTGTCCTCAAGTACATCGCCCTTGTATAAACCCTCTATATACTCCTTCCACCTTTCTGCTTTCCCTTCTTTGCTTAGAACTGGGTTGCCATCTGAGCTCTTGATATTCATACAAGTGGTTCTCTTCTCTCCAAAGGTCTCTTTAATTTTCCTGTAGGCAGTATCTATCTTACCCCTAGTGAGACAAGCCTCTACATCCTTACATTTGTCCTCTAGCCATCCCTGCTTAGCCATTTTGCACTTCCTGTCGATTTCATTTTTGAGACGTTTATATTCCTTTTTGCCTGCTTCATTTACTGCATTTTTATATTTTCTCCTTTCATCAATTAAATTCAATATTTCTTCTGTTACCCAAGGATTTCTATTAGCCTGTGTCTTTTTACCTACTTGATCGTCTGCTGCCTTCACCACTTCATCCCTCAGAGCTACCCATTCTTCTTCTACTGTATTTCTTTCCCCCATTCCTGTCAATTGTTCCCTAATGCTCTCCCTGAAACTCTCTACAACCTCTGGTTCTTTCAGTTTATCCAGGTCCCATCTCCTTAAATTCCCACCTTTTTGCAGTTTCTTCAGTTTCAATCTGCAGTTCATAACCAATAGATTGTGGTCAGAATCTACATCTGCCCCAGGAAATGTCTTACAATTTAATACCTGGTTCCTAAATCTCTGTCTTACCATTATATAATCTATCTGAAACCTGTCAGTATCTCCAGGCTTCTTCCATGTATACAGCCTCCTTTCATGATTCTTGAACCAAGTGTTAGCTATGATTAAGTTATGCTCTGTGCAAAATTCTACAAGGCGGCTTCCTCTTTCATTCCTTCCCCCCAATCCATATTCACCTACTATGTTTCCTTCTCTCCCTTTTCCTACTGACGAATTCCAGTCACCCATGACTATTAAATTTTCGTCTCCCTTCACTACCTGAATAATTTCTTTTATCTCGTCATACATTTCATCTATTTTTTCATCATCTGCAGAGCTAGTTGGCATATAAACTTGTACTACTGTAGTAGGCATGGGCTTTGTGTCTATCTTGGCCACAATAATGCGTTCACTATGCTGTTTGTAGTAGCTAACCCGCACTCCTATTTTTTTATTCATTATTAAACCTACTCCTGCATTACCCCTATTTGATTTTGTATTTATAACCCTGTAATCACCTGACCAAAAGTCTTGTTCCTCCTGCCACCGAACTTCACTAATTCCAACTATATCTAACTTTAACCTATCCATCTCCCTTTTTAAATTTTCTAACCTACCTGCCCGATTAAGTGATCTGACATTCCACGCTCCGATCCGTAGAACGCCAGTTTTCTTTCTCCTGATAACGACGTCCTCTTGAGTAGTCCCCACCCGGAGATCCGAATGGGGGACTATTTTACCTCCGGAATATTTTACCCAAGAGGACGCCATCATCATTTAATCATACAGTAGAGCTGCATGTCCTCGGGAAAAATTACGGCTGTAGTTTCCCCTTGCTTTCAGCCGTTCGCAGTACCAGCACAGCAAGGCCGTTTTGGTTAATGTTACAAGGCCAGATCAGTCAATCATCCAGACTGTTGCCCCTGCAACTACTGAAAAGGCTGCTGCCCCTCTTCAGGAACCACATGTTTGTCTGGCCTCTCAACAGATACCCCTCCGTTGTGGTTGCACCTACGGTACGGCCATCTGTATCGCTGGGGCACGCAAGCCTCCCCACCAACGGCAAGGTCTATGGTTCATGTGCACGTTTGACGTCTCATCAACGAAAATATCGTCGCGGACGGTCGTAATTCAGATGTCAAAAAGGTAGGATAAGAGCTGGTGAATTAATGTAGTACGTATGAGTACTTTAGAAGCCGTATCCGAAGTTTTTCATCATCTGTGGAGCGATATAGTACATCCCTAGACAAGGCTGGCCACGTTTGTGCTTCTCATAAATTAAATTTTCAGCGACAGATAGTTGTTATCTAGAGTTTATATCGTCGATTCTGCCTTATACCGGCCACAGACTAAGCCCAGATTTGAGCCTCTTCTAACAATTTTGGATACAAATAGGTATCGTGTTTCTGGGGCTTGTAGGCTGTGGTCCAATAGATCTGAATTTCGACACTGATGTCTCATTTGTAGGTCAACAGGACATCAGCTGCTTCCTATTCTCCAATGCTGTATGACTATCAAATGATTTGTTGCTCTACTTCTGCGTACGCTGTGCTCATATTGAACACCTTCGAACTTAGGTATTCCTGTTACCATCGTTCCTTTAGTTTCAAATGAATGACTTAGAAACACACATGGTGTATCTTCTTATTTTCGTAGATCTCTAAGAAAGCACTATTCGAAGTACGTGTTCATAAATGCGACTTAATGACAATGAAATAGCGATTATTGTTTAACGTAGTAGCAATGTAATAACACTTTTTTTTAATTTTCCAATTCTCGTCATGGAGTCTAGAATAGGTATAAATTCGATGTGACTGTGTGAACACATGTAATTGATAGTAGTAGATACTTTGGACATTCGATGATTACGCAGGAGAGTCCGTGGAAGTCACAGGTTATCTGTTTTAGCAACAAGGTCACGATTCTTCTATATCACATTCCGCACAGGCTTTGCATTCAGTGGCTTAGTAAAACCCGGACTACTCAGGTGGAATCATCTCGAGTAGGAAAATGTGATTCACTCACGAAGGATATGGTTTACAAAACCTCCGATCAACCAATTCTTTTTGATAGGCAGTCTTGGACCCTTACCAGTCACGATTAATAAAGTAGAAAGTTCTGTTCCAGTCAAGAGTAACCATGCAAAAGCTTCTCTGAGATACTTTTTGATAAGTATGGCTGCACAACCACTGTGAATTTCCTGAGGGCAGTCATTTTCCTGCACTGGCTGTTGTTTTATTTTGAAATAAACTGCTTATTTCATAAATCAGCTATTAGCTAAATTCGCCCCCTTGACCATTATCAAGTTACACCACAGCATGATATGTTCCACACAGGTCTCGAGAAGAAGAAACATGTGATGGACTCTTAATTGGCGTCCCTAGCTCAGTACAAGACGTACTGCAAAACACTGAAAATAGAAAACGGGTATTGAAGTAAATGTACTGTGAGAAAAAGATAGTCACATCAGGTAACAAAATATAGCATGGTATATAAAGAAAAAAGAGACTGCTAGTGCCAGAGGTGAAGAAGAGTAGATAGCATTAAGAGTAGTGCTACGCTCTACCAAGACTACAGTTCGATAGTTTTGGTACACTACATAAATAGCTCAGTAAATAGTAGCATTATCGATAGTATTGGTAGAACTGGCAGGGAAAGAAACATAAGTGAATGAGTAAGACAGAAAATGGGATCCGATGACTTCTCTTTGTTTCTTCGTTTGTTTGTTTTGGACATAACCAGAACCGCACTCCTTCAGTGTTCATGAATTATGTATTTTATATCCTTACAAAATATAAATTGCATTTTATAATTAACAAAAATTAGTTGATCTCGGAACTTCTGCCCTCTCATGTTATCAAATCAATTACTTTTGATGCAAGTACAGTTTAAACGCAAAATCATGAGAAATATGTATAACCATTGTTGTTACTTTGTACTCAATAGAATGTTCTTCATCATGATCAAAGGCAAGAGTTTCTTTTTATAATTGATAAGTACGAAAGTTGCGTATGAATAACAAAGACATGTTTTACATAAGTTCGACAAAGTATTGAAGCGATGTTTCATATATTTTTCTTTTACTTCTTTGTACCTTTTTGTTGAGCTAATTGCATTTTCTAGAGCTATATGATAAATCTGTATTGTTCTATTTATTTTCACTACAGCTTCCCTCTGTTTCACATTACAAATCAACAATTCTCGAATAAAACTGGAATTAAACGCTGACAGTTTCAGTTTTGCTTAAATACAGTTTATTCTTAAGTAACATACATGAAGATAACTACATAGGACAAAAATATTCCGTAGTTTTCCTGGTGCTTTATATATCCTCACTCAGTTTATAGACAGTTCACCACTCCAGTTTTTAGGAGAATCTAGTATGACACTGATCGCATACATTAAGAAAGCGATCGTTATGAGGTAACGCCTGATAGGTATGCAACACACCCGATGTGCAGGTAATGCATGTATGAACTTAACTGATCAGAGCTGCTAGGAAAACTAATGTAGTCTACACTTACTTAATGTGTGGTGCCCTGTGGTAGTTTTAAAACTTTCATTAAGATTGAATGATGCATTAGTATCAAATGTGTTCAATACTGCAACACCATTTAACAAGAATTTCATAATTATTACTGAAAAGATGGGGTTGTCATGTTCAACTATCAGCCATCATTCAACTGGAAACTAACTGCATGTGGTGTTCCACAAGGTTCCATCTTAATACTTTTATATTTTTATGTTATATTAATGACTTTTCATCAGTAAAATTACCAGATGCCACAATGGTTTTGTTTCCAGATGATACAAACATTGCAATAAATAGTAAATCATGCTTAGTTTTAGAAGGATGGGTTAATTAAATTTTCACTGACATTTATAAATGGTTCCTTTGTCAGGACACACTGTATGCTGTACAGGACTTGTAAGAGATTTCTACCAAGTATATGTCTAAAATATGGCGACAAGTAGGTTGGATGTATTAAATTGTTGGTATTGAAATGGGATAAAAATTCAGTAGGGAGGAACATACCACAGAACTGCTAAAGTGCTTTAACAAATCTGTGTTTGCAATGTGAATGATGTGAGGCATTGGTAATATGAAAACAAAAAAAATTTAGTATGCATATTTTCATTCCATAATACCATGCAGGATAATATTTCAGGATAACTCATCAAGCCAAGTATTTAATTTCCAAAAGCATGTAATAAGAATTATTTGAGGTGTAATCGACTGCCTCCCAGTATATTTGTTCCTCAATGAATTTGTCATGAATAATACTGCTTTTTCAAACCAACAGTTCACGTAATGAAATCCGTACTACACATAAGTATAATTTTCACAAAGATTTAAAGTCACTTACTTTGGCCCAGAAAGGTGTCCACTATTCAGGAACACACATTTTCAATAACTTGCTAGCAGCCATAACAACTTGGGCTGCTAGTATCGTTCAGTTTAACATGGGCCTAAAGAACTTATTGGCGGCCAACTTCCTCCACCCTACTGACGAACTTCTTAGGAGAACCTATTGATGTGTATATATTAATGTGTGTATATTACTAATAGTATCAAGTAACATTTCACAAAAATGTGCTTTCTGATCATATTTAGCACAGTAATGTGATCAATGTTAATAAGAGTTGTATACTGAATTTCGCTTTGATGATGCGTGGCTACAAGAGCTTAATAATTAGAATTTGCTCTTTGGTGTACTGTACATTTATATGTTTTACAACAAGTTTATTATTACCGTTTAAATGATAATATATTTCAGATTTTGTAAACCTTTTAACTTGAGATCTATGGAAGGGATATTAGAATATCTCTTTTTATTGTAAATATGTGATACGTATTCTTGTTTTTGCATCCTTGAGGATCTTGCAACGAGTGTGAATAATAATTAAAACTAGTGTGACAGTACGTGGGAATATCAAGAATAACGTGAATGTTATTCTTTACAGAGAAACATTGAAAACAAATGCTCTAGTTGATAATTTCGAGTAATTCCCCCTTAAACTTATGTGTCATGTGTTCCGATAAAATCATACAAGCCTCCTGACGACGAACGTGTAGATTCGAAAACGATAACAGTATCTTTTCCAATGAAGTGAACCAAAACAAAATTCTGGCTTTTTGCTCCTGCGCGCTACAATCTCCCTGTACAATAGAACAGATATGGTTCTCTAATAGTGTCATTCTTTGATGAAATAGCGCGAAACAAGAATGGCCTGAAAAATAGACACCAAACATCACTCTAAACATCAAGCGATTGTTCATCGGTACGTTGAAGGTGTTCCATTTGTGCAGTTTTGTCGGCCTTTGCTGCAAACCATCCTTGGTTTGAATAATGTATTCTGGTTTCCAGAATTATTTGGGAGGGTTTCCTATTTAAATTCTTGCTGTTTAGATAACATTGTCCTGAAATTACAAACACATTAATGGCATTTTAGCCATCCTAGAAAGGCATCCTAGAATTCCTCTTCCTGTGCAGAAATCTCACTGCCTTTTTAACCTAACTAAGGCTCTGTGTGTTCATACAGGTCGGTTCGGGTCTCTTGTATAGCGAAACAAGGCCATTTTATCACAAAGTTGTGGCTACTACATCCTTATGGATTTTTTCAGCTGTTTTTAATTTACTCCGATAACAAAGTCAGTTTCTTCATTCAGCAGTACCACGCAATTTTATTTGATGTTCAAGTCACATGACGTCAAATTCAGTAGTGTATAATCTGATCATCAAGCACCAGACATACCTCAGAAACCGAATGTATCACCAGCGTTCATCCACAACAAAATAATGTCGTAATTAAATCAGCCGAAATATTGAGTTCAGCATAGCACATCTCACCGTTCTGCACGAAAGCTCGTGTTACATACGGCGCTCAGGTTTTAAGGCTCATTTTAGTCGCCACAATGACAATATACGGTGAATATTAACTGAAGGAACGAATTTGAGGAGGTGGTTCCGAACAAAAGAAGAAAATAAAAAAAGTTGTTTCAACGTATGTCCGGAAATAGATAGTGAAATTGAAATTATGTGATTTTTGTCTTTCGTACTATTCACCGACGATACGACCGTTGATAGAGATGGTATCATAAACCTACACAATCATCATCTTCTGTCTACAGATAACCATTGAGGAATGGTTGAATCGTTGTTTCAGCGTGGGTTAACGTAAACGTTTGGACAGAGGTTACTGGTGACCACCCACTTGGACCATTTCTATCGCCACAACAACTGAAAAAGAAAGGTCCAGTACACTGCAATAAGTTTAATATTCTTTACGACAGCTGTTTCGGCTTTATTGACAATCTCAAGCTGCAAATAAAATACTTATGAGACTATCTACGTATATGATGGTTGTTCATGAGAACAATTACATGTTGTAGTTAATATAGTACTTGCGACTAATCTGATTGTTGCATCTATAGTAAACTGTCGTTGTCTAATTCGTAGTGATTTCTTAATACGTAGATATTATAAAAGTATGGAATACGTTTTGTACTTATTTGACAGTTCGTTTAGTATAAAGTGTAATTTGACATTTATTTGACAGTTCATTTAACATGATGCTATATGTTTACAAACTACAATTAACTAAGCAACGATAATTTAAATGTCACTGATTGATTTTGCTGTGAATTATGTCCTTGGTCTGAGTATGTTTTGTTGTCCATATGAACTGTCCCTTTTCGTGTTCCCGTATTTCAATAAAGTTTTCCAGATATATATATATATATATATATATATATATATATATATATATATATATATATATATGTTTAAAGCCTGTGTGTTCGTTTAGAATTTCATGTGGATAGTCTCTCGCATGTACACTATATGATCAAAAGTACACTATATGATCAAAAGTAACAAACGTTTTTTCATATTAGGTGCATTGTGCTGCCACCAACTGCCAGGTACTCCTTATCAGCGACCTCAGTAGTCATTAGACATCGTGAGAGAGCAGAATGGGGCGCTCCGCGGAACTCACGGACTTCGAACGTCCTCTGTTTTCGATATGATAGTGTAGTGGAAACGTCAAGGGACACGTACAGCACAAAAGCGTACAGGCGGACCTCGTCTGTTGACTTACAGAAAGCGCCAATAGTTGAAGAGGGTCGTAATGTGTAATAGGCAGACATCTATCCAGACCATCACACAGGAATTCCTAACTGCATCAGGATCCCCTGCATGTACTATGAC
The DNA here is from genome assembly GCF_023864275.1 of Schistocerca cancellata. NCBI lineage: Eukaryota > Metazoa > Arthropoda > Insecta > Orthoptera > Acrididae > Schistocerca > Schistocerca cancellata. The sequence continues at coordinate 1,071,029,718 of NC_064626.1, forward strand.
ACTTATACGGGAGGTGGAAAAACTTGGATTTCATGGTCGAACGGCTGCTCATAAGCACCACATCACGCCGGTAAATGCCAAACAACGCCTCGTTTTGTGTAAGGAGCTTAAACAATGGACGATTGAAGAGTGGAAAAACGTTGTGTGGAGTGATGAATCACAGTACACAATGTGGCGATCCGATGGCAGGGTGTGGGTATTACTAATGCCCGGTGAACGTCATCTGCCAGCGCGTGTAGTGCCAACAGTAAAATTCTGAAGCGGTTGTGTTATGGTGTGGTCATGTTTTTCGTGGAGGGGGCTTCCACCCCTTGCTGTTTTGCTTGGCACTATCACAGCATAGGCCTAAATTGATGTTTTAAGCAACTTCTTGCTACCCACTGTTGAAGAGCAATTCGGCAATTCGGGGACGGCGATTGCATCTTTCAACACGATCTAACACCTGTTCATAATGCACGGCCTGTGGCGGAGTGGTTAAACGACAGTAACATCACTGTAATGGACTGGCCTGCACCGAGTCCTGACCTGAATGCTACAGAACGCCTTTGGGATGGCCGGCTGCGGTGTCCGAGCGGTTCTTGGCGCTTCAGTCCGGAACCGTGCGACTGCTACGGTCGAAGGTTCGAATCCTGCCTCGGGCATGGATGTGTGTGATGTTCTTAGGTTAGTTAAGTTTAAGTAGTTCTAAGTTCTAGGGGACTGATGACCTCCGATGTTAAGTCCCATAGTGCTCAGAGCCATTTGAACTATTTGTTCTGGAACGCCGTCTTCATGCCACGCCTCACTGACCGACATCGATACCGCTCCTCAGTGCAACACTCCGTGAAGAATGGGCTGTCATTCCCCAATAAACCTTCCAGCATCGAATTGAACGTATGCCTGCGAGAGCGGAAGCTGTGATCAAGGCCATGGGTAGGCCAACACCATACTGAATTCCAGCATTACCGATGAAGGGCGCCACGAATTTTTTAAAGTAATTTTCAGTGAGCTGTCCGGATATTTTTGATCACATAGTGTATATATATCTCCAATTCTCCAAGTATGTTCGTAGTGAGTCCTTTCGGTATTCTGTGTAGTATTTGTAATTCAGTTTCAATTTTCTCGGCTGTTTGGTGTTGGTTGTTTAGATCTAAAGAGAAGCTGATTACTGTCGCTGTTTCTGGTGCGTTCTTTGAATCCGATACTGAAATTTCGTCCTGTTTGACCGATATGGATATTGTTACAGTCAGCATAAGTGACTGTGTGTGGACAACAAAACATACTCAGACCAAAGATATAATTCACAGCAAAATACAGGCGCTGAAATAAAACACTATCGTTGCTTAGCTAATTATACTTTGTAATCACGTAACATCATCGCAAACAAACTGTCAGATAAATGTCAAGGCGTACTTTAAAGTAAACAAACTATCAAGAAAATGTGAAAACGCATTCCATACGTTTGTAAATGCTAGAAAATGGTTCAAATGGCTCTGAGCACTATGGGACTTAACTTCTGAGGTCATCAGTCCCCTACAACTTCGAATTACTTAAACCTAACTAACCTAAGGACATCATGCACATCCATGCCCGAGGCAGAATTCGAACCTGCGACCGTAGCGGTCGCGCGGTTCCAGACTGTAGCGCCTAGAACGGCTCGGCCACTCCAGCCGGTGTAATTGCTACATATCACGGAAACACTACAAATTAGACAGTGACAGTTTAGTGTAGATGGAATATGGACATCAAATGAAGCTAGACGGTAACTGCTTATGTATAATTATAATGTGTAATTATTCACATGGATAACCACCTTTTGTGTACATAGTCTCACCATTGTTTTATTTGCAGCTTGGGAATGTTAATAAGACCTAAACAGCTGTCGCAAAGAATATTAAACTTATTGCAGCTAGTGCGGATCTTTCCTTTTCAAAATATCATATTATGACGTGTATTATGATGCAGGATCAATCGAACGAAATATGTGGCAAATGCTTGATGGAGTACCAGCCCACTTCCGTATCTTTCTTCAAACCACAGCAGCGTCTTTCCTTGGAGATGAATAAGTTGAGAATGCCCTTGTGCCCTGGCTCTCCATCACCATACTTAAAGTCATTGATTTTTACCTTTGTAACATGGAGGAAATTAATACCTTATGTTGTGTAATGTAACATATCAGCACTAAATACTTTATTATAGAATTACCGTCCATTTCTGGACATATGTTGCTATCAGTTCTATTGTTTTTTCCTGTCCGGATCACTTCCAGAAGTTTGTCCTTTTACTTAATATTCAAAAAGTGCAGTCTCTTGCCTCCGTAGGAGAGTGGTCACAGTGGTTGGCTGTCATGTGGAGCACCCACGTTAAATTCTCGGTACTGACAGGGATTTTTCCTTAGTGTGAGGACTGGACCGGAGTGCACTCAACCTCGTGATGCTAACGGGGTCCGCAAATTCGGCAATGGCCGGAAAAGCGGCGTGCTAACCCCATGCCAATCCATACCGCGTCCGCATAGCGCAACATAGCACAAAAAACCCTCCCGCAAAAACATGTTTTTTTGGACGTAGAATCCAAAAAAAGAAACTTTTTTGAAATGGTTGAACTCTCAGTCTTGCTCCTGTCCGGGGCTATTTAACGGTGACTGTTTTTGCATGTAAAATCCGGACCAGGTTGATTGTTTTTTTCATGTAAAGTCAGGAAATTACACATATAAATCGTGCCATTACCTGAGCATTATTTTCAGCCAAATTAAAATCTTTTGCAAACGGAATTAATCGAATCGCACAATTTGCCTGGACGCCATCTGCGTTTCGTCGTTCAGGTCTTGCTTAATGTACTGTAACGTAGCTACATTAAGATAGATGTTCGAATGGCTGCACAAATGGGCCCTCGTCCAGACTAAACCAAAAACTTTTCACCCGATGTTCTCGGCTCAAATAGGAACCGACCACCAAGGCACCTCCCCCCCCTCCCCCCCCTCCCCTCAAAACGGCTATTCTGATCGCGGCGTTCCTACTAGACATATTTCTTACGGCGCTTTCGTGCTGTAACGATAAATTGAACATAAAAATTGTACGATACAGATCTATGGAGTAATTATATATTCTCGAATCAGAAACATACAAATTTACAGTAGCCATACACATCAATAAATATCTACACACACACACACACACACACACACACACACACACACATATATATATATATATATATATATATATATATATATAAACTGTATTTATATTACATGTGCCCAGTACTTTGCAACCTCCAAGGCTTGCAGGAGATCAATCTTCGTGCAGGACGTAGGACACAAAAGGCACTGGAGCATGTCACTTGTAGTTTGTTCTTGTCCACAATCACAGGACGTATCTTCTGTTATGAAGCCGCATCTCTTCAGGTTGTCTCTGGATCGTCCAACTCCTGATCGTAATCTGTTTAAAGATTTCCACACCAGCCAGCTCTCGTTGTGTCCAGGTGGTAGTTCTTCAGCTTCTGGTGTCTGCAGGTGAGGCGTCGACTTCTTCCATAACTCCAGCCTTGCCTTCTCTGGTGAAATGGTGAGCTTCTCGGATGTTCTCAGGAAGCTCTTTCGCGATCTCAGCCGTTGCTGTGGTGGATTATGTCCGTGCAGTGGATGGGCACTGTCCTGTTCCACTTTCAGTCTCTCCTTGTTGGCAGCCACTGTTCTGCGTATCCATGGTGGCGCTATTCCAGCCAGGCAGTAGAGCTTATCAGTTGGGGTAGGTCTTAAGCAACCTGTGATCAACCTGCAGGTTTCGTTGAGAGCAATGTCTACTTGTCTGGCATGAGATGACCTGTACCAGACTGGAGAAGCATATTCAGCAGTAGAAAATCACAGTGCCATTGCAGAACAGCGAATAGTTTGTGGATGTGATCCCCACTGTGACCCCGCTAATTTGCGAATTAGGTTGGAGTAATTGACATTGTTAATGGCATAAAGTAACGTAAGAAAAGGAAGGCGTATTTCAGTCCGTCCAGGTACACGAAGTCACGAAGCTTGCGCCTTAAAATGCCCGAGTGCGATTTCAGGAAGTTGTTTGGTACCCGCAGTCTCCTCGAGTTTTCCTTCAGTTGGTTGCTCACCGCAGAAGGCCGCTGACCGCCACGCAACCTTCCCCGTGTTTTCACAGTGTGAGAGATCTGCTGAGGACGGCCGTGAGTCAGCGACCTCCAGGCTCAGCCTTCCCGAGTGGGAGGACGTTGGTTGCCGACCTAGGGCAGTGTAACCGCGGACCCGCAAAACTCGCCACCGCCGCCGCTGCCCGACGCTTTCGGACTTGCCGAGGAAGCAGCAACGCGTTGTGTACTGAAAGAGGTAGGAGGCGGTACACCATCAACACGCCAGTCAGATATTCATCGTACCTTATGGAGATGTTCATTCCATTCGAAGCTAATGTCCCTCAATAACATCAACATACTGTCCGTTCATTAAAGATTTTGTGACACGTAACCCTAACGTCCCGCAGTTAATGGAAACAAGGCATCACTTCCGAAGAATACAGATAATAATATCCTGATCGTTACTGCACGGGGTTCTGTTAAGTACAACAACGATCGAAAAATAAAAACAATTCACTATAGTTAGCAATCATTTTGAGTAATTAAATGGTGAAATAAATTTTTACTGCGTGATAATTACGATCGCCAGCCCAAAAAGTTAGTGACTGACGTGTCTCTGAAATCGCCTAATGAATGAGAGTGAATAATAAATCAGCAACGGAACAAAATGCACTCGTGCGAGCTTAGAGTGTTAAAGACACGTGTAACGTGAACGAAATGTTGTTAATTTGGAATACACTGATATTACATATAGTTACCAACACCAATAATGGGACCAATAAAAGGACCTGCAACACTATATGGAAACTGTTACGAATTACTTACATACGGTAATGCTGACTGTTTGAAAATTTGCACAAAAATGACCGAAACTAATTGCTGCTTCTTAATGATTACTTCTCAAGTTAAGGCCGTAAGTGTTTTCTTTTATAGCAACAACCATTTGGGTCTGCCAGTATTATGAGGATATAAGCACATGAAATTATTTGTGAAACACAATATTAAATCATAAAATTACTTTGGCTGCGGAAGTGTCACTTTTGTCACTGAAGTATAAATTGTTTTTAAATAACTTCTGGTTTGATTGATTGTCTGCAGTAGTAGTGTAACACATTATGGAGAACAGTAATTACTACTACCTCTGACTCCAGTAATTATTTGAATGAAAGTTATCTGCAATTCTTTTAATTGTTGTAGCCATGCATGGAAGTGAAACATGGACGATAAGCATTTTAGACAAAAAGGGAATAGAAGCTTTCGAATTGTGGTGCTGCAGAAGAATGATGAAGATTAAACGGGTCAATCACATCACTAATGAGGAAGTAATGAATAGTAAATTATCGTATAGTAGCCGTGCGGTTCTACGCGCTACAGTCTGGAGGTTCGAATCCTGCCTCGGGCATGGATGTGTGTGATGTCTTTAGGTTAGTTAGGTTTAATTAGTTCTAAGTTCTAGGCGACTGATGACCTCAGAAGTTAAGTCGCATAGTGCTCAGAGGCATTTGAACCATTTTTATCGTACATCTTGACCAAAAGAAGGGATCGGTTGATAGGACACATTCTGAGACATCAAGGGATCTCCAGTTTAGCATTGGAGGGTAGTGTGGGGGGTAAAAATAGTCCAGGGAGACCAAGTGATGAATACATTAAGCACATTCAGAAAGATGTAGGTTGGGAAAGTCACTCGGAGTTTAAGAGGCTCGTACAGGATAGAGTAGTATGGAGAGCTGCAACAGACCATTCTTCGGACTGAAGACCACACCAACAGCAACAACAATTGTTATTTTCACTTGTGACTTTCTCTGAAGTTTTGGTGGAAGAATGGGACCCTGCTGATGATTAATGACTTGGGTCAATCAGCTACACTCACTAAGTTTACGATTTGACTGAACTACACTATAATGTTAAAAAAATTAACTATTATGCTGGTAAGTTTTGTACGCAACTACAAAATAATTGTCTTGACCTTACTTTATGACGAATAGCCTGTTATGCGATGTAATGCTTTTTATGGTATCCACTAATGGCAACAGCCTCTTCTTGATTAGGGAGCAGCTTCAGTTATTGTGACCCAATGACTAACACCAATATGTATACACTGATCGGTAGTTTGCCCAAACTAACTTGCAAATTTCTCTGGTGCTCGTCTCGTAAACGCTTGGTCATAAAATCGCTGTAATTATCCCTATAATCCAAGACTGTATAACACCTTGTCTCGATATTTTTAAACATAAAAAGTGCCTCATTTCAGTATGACATTTACAGCTGTGCATTTGTCGTACTTATCTAGGAAAGTAACTCGTCCTCCTCTCACATACTTCTCTTTACATCCGTAGCAAACGACAATATTGCAACATAGCTGTTACTAAAACTCAAATGTACAGAAACGTATATAAAATAAGGCGATTATGTGTTATATTCAAGTTTTGCTGTTACATCAAAATGTAGACAAGCAGCATCGTCCAAAAATCACATGACTAGCCCGGTTTGATGTCGAGGAAATGCGCAGTAGGTTATGCCAACTCCATAAGTGTACATACTCTGTGGCTCCGCCAACGATGTTATTGCTACAGAAAAAGATATTCCTTGGGCTCCGTAGAGTACGAATTTCCCTGACTTCGCCAGTACCTTTACTATAAAGCTTTGAGATAATTGTTTCTTACTTCTTCTAGCCTGTATTACAGTTCATAAACACCAATTACTCATAGTGAAAAAACCCAAAAGTACATGTAATTACAAACAAAAAGGTTATAAAAACATAGAATCTATTGACTGTTAAATATGTGATGGGTTATGTTGTAGTGTTACAGTGTGACGCACAACAGGTATGAACATAACTTTTGTGTTGCTAGTACAATACAATTACGTATTATAACGGAAATATGAGTATGTCTATACTCTTCTATTTTTAGTACAACACAAATTTAAATGTTATCGATTCAACGATGGACCTAGAGATAACAATTACGAACAACGTAAATTGGAACCATCACAAAGAAAATGTTGTGGGGAAGGCGAACCAAAGACTACGTTTTATCAGCAGAACGTTTAGAAGATGTAACAAATCTATTAAAAAGACTCGTTCATCACGCTTCTCATTTCTCTGCTGGAGTATTGCTGCGCGGCATGGAATCCTCATAAGAGTTAATATTGAAGGAGAACATCAAAAAGTTCGATAAAGGGCGGGTCGTCTTGTATTATCACGAAATAGGTGAGAGAGTTTCACAAATAGGATACACGAGCTGGTGTGGCAATCATTAAAACAAAGACGTATTTCTTTCCAGAGAAATATTGCTACGAAATTTCGACATAATCTTTCTCCTGCTAAAGCGAAAATATTTTGTTGACTCCCACCTACATAGGGAGAAATGACCATTGCAATAAAATGAGAGAAATCAGAGCTAGCAAGGAAATATTTACGTGTTCAAATGTTTGCGCTGTTAGACATTGGAACGGTCGAAAAATAGTCTGAAAACGACCTTGTGAATCCTCTACCAAGCACTTGGATAGGGATTGCTGAGTGGTGATGTAAATTTAGAAGTAATGTATGGGTGCAAACAGCCGCTGAATGTCATTTTGAGGAATTTTCTTTCGATGCCTAAAAACAGAATTGCTTCAGTTAATGAAGTTTGCTGGCTGGAGGTTGGTGTGAAAGTAGAAGTCTTTCCATTGCATCCCAGACATGCTCTACGGGTGTCTAAACAGCAACCTGGGTAGGCAAGTCAGGAATCCGTACATTCGTCTGTAGTGTTAAGTGTGGGGTCTTGCATTATTTTGTTGCAATATGCCATTTATTACCTTCGCCAAGAACGGTAAGGAAACACGGATTAGCGTTCATGCCACGTAATGGCGAGCTTTCAGCCTGCCTTCAACAATTACCAAATCAGTCCTACGTCGTATCAAGTAGCTCCCCAAATCATGATTTCATCGACTGGAGAGGTATGGGTGTCCCGAGGTTCAAATGGTTCAAATGGCTCTGAGCACTATGGGACTTAACTTCTGAGGTCATCAGTCCCCTAGAACTTAGAACTACTTAAACCTAACTAACCTAAGGACATAACACACATCCATGCCCGAGGAAGGATTCGAACCTGCTACCGTAGCGGTCGCGCGGTTCCAGACTGTAGCGCGTAGAACCGCTCGGCCACCCCGGCCGGGGGTGTCCCGAGGATCGCGACTTACAGATCTCGTACGGATCTTTGACGTCGATCTGACCAACACAGACAAAAGCATAACTCATTGCTTAACACGGGGTTTTTGAGCCAGGTGGTATTACTTGAAACCGAGAGGTTGCAGGATCGAATGTCGGTTGAGCCACGGAAATTTTCAGTCTACTTTTAATCTAGCCTTCACCGCTCAACGGTGTAGGGAGTCACCAGAGAGGACGTAGTTCTGGTTCCACGTTAAACTCCGGTTGAAAAACTCGGATAGTTATGAACACATTTAAAATCGAAGGAAGAAATGAAGACTAGGTTTTAACGTCGGGTCGATATCGAAGTCATTATAGATGACTCACAAGCACGAAACGTTTCAAGGATGGGGAAGGAAATCGGCCGTGGCTTTCAAAGGAAGCATCTTGAAATTTGCCTGGAGCGATTCCGGGAAAGCACGGAAAATCTAAATTTGGATGGCTGGACGCGGATTTGAACCATCGTCCTTCCGGATGCGAGTACTGTGTGACAGCCACTACTTAAACTCGCTCGTTGCGTCCAGTCCATAGAATTGCCCACTGCCATAGAGCCGCTTTAAATTATTATTATTATTATTATTACCATCATCCCATTTCACGCTGGCTCTACACCGTACTGTTCCTGTTATATGTTGTATGGTGTCAGTGGTAAGTGATTCATGGCATCTCAATATCCCAACCTAGCTACCAGCAATTTGTTCCAAGTAGTTCATGGTCACAAACCACATGGTGCCCTGATTTCAGCAGTTGTCATGCGTATATTTGTCAGAGTCAGAAGTGATGCAGTCCTTCTGTAAGCACCCTTGCCTGCAATTCATTCCGTCCTCCTGTGCTGAGTCCGTCAAGTCACCAGTCTTTCCAAAGTCACTGAACTGCAGCCATCTGGCCCTGAGATATGTCGGTATGTTCCTGTGGCCCTCTTGATAATGATTAGATCTTTGTCGAAGCCGTAAAGATTTCGGTGTGATCTCTACCTGAAGATTTGCAGTAAAACAAACACACCTCCTTTTGAATTTGTAGCTTCGATACTGGGTTCAAACTCCGGGACTGCTTAAATTCTGAATAAACATAATTGACAATGGCGCCTGAAGATTTCCGGCATAAAACGTCACCGTCGTCCTGCCAACGGCCTTGTAAAGGAGACTGGAGGAGCGGACAGAGGTTCTTACCCTTGGGTGGGAAACTGCCCCTAAAAGGTGAAAAAATCAGCAATGTTCAACGGAAAATCTGCGAAGGGAAAGGCTCAATTTAGATACACTGGAGGTCAGTGAAGTGAAATAGAAAGAAGACTAGGATTTCTGGTCAGATTAATATAGGGTAATAACAACAGCAGTAGAAAATAGTATAACGGGAGTAGGATTGTTTATGAATAAGAAGGTATGACAGAGTGAGTTACTGTGAACAGTTCAGCGATAGGGATGTTCTCATCGCAATCGACAGCAAACCAACACCGACAACAATGGTTTAGTAATACTGACAACGCAAGCCGAAGTTGAAGAGATAGAGAAAGTACCTGATGATATTGAACGGGTAATTCAGTACGTAAACTAGATGAAAATCTGATAGTCACAGGAGATGGGAATGCTGTTGTAGGGAAGGAGTAGAAGAAACGGTTACGGCAGAATGAGAGTGGAGAAAGACTAACCGAGGTCTGTAACGAATTTCAGCTAGTAACAGGGAATACTCTATTCAAGAATCACAAGTGGAGGAGTATTTGGAAAAGGACGGAGGTTACGGGAATATTTCAGTTAGATTACATCATGATCAGGCAGAGATTCGGAAATCAGGTACTGGATAGTGAGGAGTAACCAGGAGCAGATATAGACTCAGGTCACAATTTAGTATTGATGAGGAGTAGGTTGAAGTTAAAGAGACTAATCATGAAGAATCATTACGCAAAGAAATGGGACACAGACGTACTAAGGAACGAAGAGAAACGCTTGAAGTTCTCTGAGGATGTAGATAAATGACTGTCCCAAAGCGAGAAACTAAACACCTATATTCCACAATTACAGGTATTTAAACGTATAACAGCCTGAGGACCATTTAAAGTCAATTTAATCCAAATCGTGTATCCTTTTTTTTCTTAGACTTATCCCGTGTCTTCTCGGGGCCTGCATGTTGGCAAAGTTAGTGGCGGAGGGTGGTTGGAGCCATTCCTGTTCTCAGCCGTTCCCCTCCGCCCCCCCCCCCCTCCGCTACAGTAAGGAATTTTATACGCCTTCTACCTGTGTTTAAATAAATGGTTCAAATGGCTCTGAGCACTATGGGACTTAACATCTGTGGTCATCAGTCCCCTACAACTTAGAACTACTTGAACCTAACTAACCTAAGGACATCACACACACCTATGCCCGAGGCAGGATTCGAACCTGCGACCGTAGCGGTCACGCGGTTCCAGACTGAAGCGCCTAGAACCGCACGGTCACACCTGCCGGCTATCTGTGTTTAGTGTTGACCATGTGAAAGTTAGTGGGGGTCTTCAAAATGTATGTGAATCGTTTAACTGAGACCTGACGTGGGTATCAGCACGATATTCAGCTAGTGGGATGTGGGAAACCGCCTAAAAACCACGTCCAGGCTGGCCAGTACATGAATCCGGGACCGACGCGCCTCCCAAATCCCGTAGCCGGCATGTTAGCACGAGCGGCTATCAAGGCGTATCCCAAAAGTTCATGTATGTCTTTTTTTATCTGAAATGACTGTAAGACAATTTTTTTTTCATTCTGTGTACATGCAGTTTGTCCTTTTTAATAATTTTGTCGTCTCGAAGGTCCATTGCTTAGCGTAACTGTCAAGTAATCCGACGGTCGCACTTTCTATTAGCGGCAACCGCTTCAAACAAAAGACTCCAATGTGTTGTGCCATGCTGTGGATGATACGATAGCAATTTTCCGCTTTATGTCCGGCAAGAGCGCGGTTGAGACTTTAAATTATTGATTCCTGTGAAGCATACGAAACGATAGGAATATTTTGTAGAGGACATTTTCCACTCTCGGAGACGCTGTATCGAACAGTTTCAGTCTTCACACCAGCCACGCTGCTCACCGGGCAGTGGGAACGCAGAAGCGGTGGTTTCGCGGTTTCGGTTTCTCTGCCGCTGAACCATCGCGCGTCAGCTGGGGGAAGAAAGCGTACCGAAACGCAGGGGGGCGGCAAGGTTGCGATGAGACGGCGGAGCTGCCAACAGATGAGGCAGCTGCCCGCTACCTCTGGACTGCGAGACAGTGCGCACAGCTCACCGCAACCTCGCTACCACGTGTTATCTCATCTTCGTCACAGAGTGAGAACACGACAACGCCGTATGTTACGCCACTGAGCAGTGGATGGATGCGGTGCGAAAATATAGGCTGTGACGTAAGTTAAACGAGCGTGATGCAGTGCGGGTACGGCGTCACGACTCATCGTGGCAAAGCTGTATGCCTCTTTCATGCTGTTTCCCTCACCTGTCTAGGTGACTGACTGGCTTCTTCTCGTCTTTTACGCTGAAAACGCACGAAATTAATCCTTACACTAGAACAGAGTTTAAGTAGTTTAATCAGAAAACAGTGACATTGCTTTCCTGCTCATGTAAAGGCGACCCGTTCCGCAATTTAAGACACAGAAGGATTTAAAGACATGCATCTAACAGTAAAGGGAAACTCGTGGGGGAATTTGGATCTGTGTACACATATTTTGTGCGATTAAGAGGCGATGGTGGTGCTACGTGCTGCTGTATAGTACTTCTGGTAACAAGTGTAATAGATGTTATGTTCTGTAATGTGTCATACGTCTCGTCACCTTCTCTTCGTTTTCCACTTCAAGCGATTTGCTAATAACATGTGCTCTTGAAAACGACTATGTAGCTGGCATTGGTCAGTAGTGGTAACTAAAAAATTTTTCAAATAATAACCACATCGGAGCTCAGAGTTTTTGTAATCCGTATTTGATGGCTGTGGATCCAAGCATACGAAAAACAATTTTGTTTCAGACATACTGATCTATGAATCTGCACCGTCTTTGAAGGTTTGCAAAAACGACGCTAATAGAAGGCGAGCCAGCCGAAGACTGAAGAGTGGCACAATAACACCAAAACACTGGGAAGTTACGAAGAAAATGTGGCGTTCTAAGTTCCATCTGAAATTTGGCATAGTTGAATGTGTTATTTCCTAAAATAATATCAGTGGTATGTCACGAAGGATCTTTAACAAGTCCATCGTTCGAATTAGCTTAGAGGAAGGAGAAATACCCAACGAAAAGGTACGCGTTCGGTCATGTAAACCAAACTAATAGAAGAGGGAGGGGTGAGGTGTTGTAAGAGATATTGAGAGAAGCCAGAATGACTGTCTCGTGTTTCGTATAATTTCTGGTGCTGCACTCATCTAATTCTTGATGTCCGGTACTTATTGCCACTTTTCGTAGGCTTCTCCGCTGTGATGCAGTGACACAGAATGTATAAACTATCTGATCAAATGTATCTGGACACTCGTTAGTGAACATAAATATGGAGCGTGTTCACCCTCCACCATTACGACAGAGGGCATTGTTAAGCCAATACAAACAAGAATAGTCTCCGAACAGTTCCTCTACTGCACAAATATAGCGTCCTCTTAAACGAAGTCCAGCCCTAACGAAGGAAAGAGACCCGCCTACCGAAACACCACTTCCTCCATACTTAACTGCTGGCACTACACATGATGGCAGGTAACATTCTCCAAGCATTCACCAAACCCAAACCCTTGTATCGTATTGCCACAGGGTATCACTCCAAGCAACACGTTTCGAGTCATGCAGTGTCCAAGTGTCCAGCAGCAACGCACATTAAGCGTCGCCTAATATTCACTACAGAAATGAAGAGCTGCTCGTCGACTGCATTCATTTTTTAAGTCCTTGCGCACAGTCATTGCGCTAGCTTGATTGCTGGAGGCACTTGAGAACTCACGAGTGATACTTCCGCTCATTTCCTGCGATTTTTCATAACAGTCATATCCGGCTGATGAGTGACGGCTGCCCTCTGCAATAAAAAAACTGAGTGAATGGATCATCGATGAACTTGAGTGTCATGGGATGTACGCCCCGATCAAATGCAACGAACTATATCGAACAAAATAAGATTTTTTTTTGAATGAGTGGTCAGCTCATCTGATTATCACGCAGCGAGCCTGGGTTCGATTACCGGCCGGATCGTAAATTTTCTCCACTTGGGATCTGGGTGTTCTGCCGTCCTCATCATCATTTCATCATCATCGGCACGCAAGTCACCCAATGTGGCGTCAGCTGAGAAGATTTGCAGCTCGGGGGCCGAACGCCGCCTGTGGGGACTCCCGGTCATCAACACCATGCGACCATTTCATTTTGTCTGTTTTTTTACAACATCCCTCCGTAATGCTCGACGGTGCTGTGAGTCAGTACATACGGTCTGTCTGGTCTTGGTTTTGGTGTGGCTGTTCCCACACGTTTCCACTTCACAATTACATCCGCAGTGGACTTGGGTATCTTTAGTAGCGTTGAAATGTCCCTGATGGATTTGTTACTCAGGTAACATCCAATGGCTAGTCTATGTTCAAAGTCACTGAGCCCTACAGACCGATTTTGCTGCTATTGCCTCTCCACTGACAGCCGGCCGGAGAGGCCGTGCGGTTCTAGGCGCTGCAGTCTGGAACCGAGCGACCGCAACGGTCGCAGGTTCGAATCCTGCCTCGGGCATGGATGTGTGTGATGTCCTTAGGTTAGTTAGGTTTAATTAGTTCTAAGTTCTAGGCGACTGATGACCTCAGAAGTTGAGTCGCATAGTGCTCAGAGCCATTTGAACCATTTTGAACCTCTCCACTGAGAAAACAATTCTCCCTGCCTCTGACATCTAGTGGTCAATTTCACATTACCGAAGTGTTTCCGGATACTATTCAGCAGATAGTGTTGGTGCGATTATCCTGGGTCAAAAATGGTTAAAATGGCTCTAAGCACTATGGGACTTAACATCGGGGGTCATCAGTCCCCTAGACTTAGAACCACTTAAACCTAACTAACCTAAGGACATCACACACATCATTGCCCGAAGCGGGATTCGAACCTGCCACTGTAGCAGCAGTGCGATTCCGGACTGAAATACCTAGAACGGCTCGGCGACAGCGGCCGGCTATCCTGGGTCCCCTACAAATAAATACAAATAACTTAATGTAATGTCATATAGATAACATAGCAGTCGTGACTGTAAATGTTGAAACAGGCTTTCTGTTTCTTGCTATTAAAAAAGCCCTTCTCCATACTCAGCTCACGGCTGCCATATTTGTGAAGCAGTCAGTTGATTTCAGACATTTTCATCAACTGCACTACATCGCTGTAAGTTACTGGTGGAAAGAGACGGATGTGGGAATTAGGATTACCAAAAATAGTAGTAACACTTGCGATATAGAGGAACCAATTAATGCCTGTGGAAAGTGGAGGAACACAGGGAAACAAACCCCGAAGGCAATTGCTGGGTTTTGAGTTAGGGACGTAGCAAGTCTCACAAGGCGAGCGACTTGGATTAGCATAGAATTAAAAATTAGGTTCTGGCCGGTTTACAACGGCCCTTTCACTCGCTTCTTAATCTCCTTCGAACAACTAGGTTGTTGGTACTTATTATATGAACATTCGAAGCACACATACTAGCGACATCAAGGAGATCTCATGAATGCTGTCTTCGCACAACTACATCGTTCTATCCGAATCTTCATAGGGAAACAGACTTGGTTGACATTTAATTTTTTTCTGGGATTAATTGTGATGCAATCTAGGGATACGTTAACATTGCCTCAGGTATCGCTGCTGAAAGTCGAGCAAAAGTTTTGCTGTGGATCGTTATTGCGTCCGTGCGGTTGTGCAATCCCCGCTGGTTTTCCAGAAGCAGTTTGTAATTTTGAAGCCTCGAAATAAACTTTTTAACTTGGCGATGAAAATAAACATTACATCGATGGCACACAGGTGTGCAGTTTCGCGGTATTAGTTCTACCGAATGCGTCTGTCATCTATAAACACGCTACCATACGTGATAGTATTGGTTTGCCCACTCCAGGAATTCATTATCAGACAAACCTTGTTATCAGAACGTATGGTTTTGTAATCTTCTCAAGACACTCAGTTTAAAAAACAACCCTCGTCAATTTCCCGCATTTTGAACAAGTGACATATACATTTTTAAGGAATGGCTTAAAAGCCTGACCAATTCTGTACCCCGAGGACCAAATTAATCATTAGTTTTTATAAGCACAGGAACCCTTTAGCTAGCTATTTTCAAGAAACTGTGATAGAATGTTGCGCCGTGGACGAATTTGTTATTTTATGTTTACTACAGTCTATGACAAGGGTTTGTGCGCTTACGTGCTTCGAATGCTCTTCTTCGCAGCAGTCTTATTCGTAAATTGTTTCGTACTACGAGGCTTAAAAGTTTAATTCTTTACTGTTCCAAGTCGTTTGAAAGCTTTATTTGCCTACTTTGTGATCCGCTTTCCTTATTAATCCTCTATTCTTACCAATTTATATATGGAAAAAATACGAATTAAAAAAAATCAGCAGAAGGCATCGGGGAGTCCAACACAGATTTTCTGCTTGCCATTCATATACTTTAGCCGCCCCGCGATCGGCGCTTTCGGTGGGCAGTGTTTACCTTATGGGTAGGAAAATAGCAGACGGAAGAAGTTCCTTTCTCGATCTCTAGGAAAAAGAGCCATGGAAGGCTTAAGTTCATATAAGGCAGATGTGACAGATAAAATTCTATCCGAATTTACAAAAATCATTGGGGGAAATGGCAACAAAACGACTGTCGACGCTGGTGTGCAGAATATTTGGTTCAAATGGCTCTGAGCACTATGGGACTTAACATCTGAGGTCATCAGTCCCCTAGAACTTAGAACTACTTAAACCTAACTAACCTGAGGACATCACACGCATCCATGCCCGAGACAGGATTCGAACCTGCGACCGTAGCGGTCCCGCAGTTCCAGACTGTAGCGCCTAGAACCGCTCGGCCACCGAAGCCGGCTGCAGAATATTTGGGAATGGCCATATACCATCAGACTTTGGGAAAAAACATCATCCACGTAGTTCCAAAGACTGCAAGAGCTGACATGAGCGAGAATTATCGCACAATCAACTTAACAGCTCATACATCGAAGTTCCTGGTAGCAATAATACACAGAAGAATGGAAAAGAAAATTGAGGACCTGTTAGATGACAATCAGTTTGACTTTAGGAAACGTGTAGGCACCGTGGAGGCAACGGTGACGTTACAGTTAATAACGGAAGCAAGAGTCAAGATAAAGCAAGACACAGTCATAGGATTTGTCCACTTGGAAAAAGCGTTCGACAACGTAAAACTGTGCAAGATGTTCAAAATTCTGAGATAAATAGGGGTAAGCTATAGAGAAAGACGGGTATATACAATATGTACAAGAACCGAGAGAGAATAATAAGAATGCAAGACCAAGTACAAAATTTTCGCATTAAAAAGGGTGTAAGACAGCGATGTAGCCATCCGCTTCTACTGTTCAATCTGCACATCGAAGAAGCAATGACGCAAATAAAAGAACGGTTCAAGAGTGGGATTAAAACGCAAGGTGAAAGGATATCAATGATAAGATTCGCTGATAACATTGCTCAATGAATGTGAACAAGAATTACGGGATATATTGAATGGAATGATCTAATGAGTACAGAATATGGATCGAGAGTAAATTGAAGAAAGTCGAAAGTAATAAGAAGTAGAAGAAATGAGAACAGCGACAAACTTAACACCAAAAGTGGTGATCGCGAAGCAGACGTAGTTAAGGAATTCCTCTGCTACGCAGCAAAATTACCCATGACGAACGAAGCAAGGAGGACATAAAATGCACACTAGCACTAGCAAAACGGAAATTACTACCCATGAGAAGTCTACTTGTATCCAATGTAGGCCTTAAATTGAGGGAGAAATTTGTGAGAATGTACGTGTTGAGCACAGCATTGGACTATGGTAAAAGCCGAGCAGAAGACAATCGAAGCCTTTGAGATGTGGTGCTACAGAAGAATGTTGAAAATTAGGTGGACTGATAAGGTAAGGAATGAGGAGGTTCTCCGGAGAATCAGTGAGGAACATGTGGAAAACAGTGACAAGAAGAAGGACCAAGGTGATAGGACATTTGTTAAGAAGTCTTCCATGGCACTAGGAGGGAGCTTCAAGGGGCAAAAACTGTAGAGGAAAACATGAAAGGTCCCCTTAGAAAAATTATGAAATACGGAACGCCCCCTTTGGAAAATTATGAATGCTGTGCTGGAAAACTTCTACGTTATTTGATTTTCAAACAGCTGAGTAAAATTCAACCTACTCAAACAGTTTTCTCTTTACTTATTCTGATCATCACTAAACTGACACACAATATTTTTAGCGCAACGCAGTCTGAATTTCAGTAATCCCTACAAAAGAATGGCCCTGACTAACAATAACCTATACCTTCCATGAATCACTCATCTCACAAAAATCTTCGTTACTCGAACTACTGCAATACAGCGAGCGCCAATACTGCCAGCTAAATAAAAGGATCTAACTACTGAAGGCACTAACTACTGATAGGCATAGTTAGCAAATGAAAGATTTTGATAGAGAACAAACAATGTATTTACCTTAATAATGTTGAAAAGTCATCATATATATCTATCAATTAATGACAATTATCTTTACAAATATCCTTTTTCTGGCAGACACACGTCCAGATCGTCCGCTTATAATAACCTCTCAAAACTCTGCCACCATTGCTGGCGGCTCACCTCCAACTGCCCAACGCTATGCGCTGTTCACATCCAACTGCCCAACATTACACAGGCGAATATTCCAACAATGAGTCCAACCAGCCACAGACTGCACACAGCACAGTCAGTGATTTTCATACAGAGCGGCGCTACGTGGCGTTACCAACATAAAAACCTTAACATCCTGCCTACAAACATAGATTGGAATATGTGCAGCAAATAATTGAGGGTGTAGGTTGCAGTTACTACTCTGAGATGAAAAGTTTGGACCACGAGAGGAATTCGTTTTGGCTTGTATCAAGCCAGTCGGAAGACTGATGACTCACAAGAAAAGAGAAACAAATATATGTGTTTTCTGACCCCCTATGTGATAATAAAGACACGTTGAATTTTCAGTTATCTATCTATTCCGTCAATTTGGAGTCGATTGTGAGTCATGAGCTTTAGGGGTGGTTTCCTCAAAACTGTGGTTTCATATTAGGTTGTACACAGGCGACTGGCCAAATACAAGTCGAATCGATTGGTCGCATCTGAGTCGTTCCCCTAGTCAGCAGCAAACCGATGCTGCACAGCGCACGTGAAATGCTGGGAAGATCCTATATTGCTGACGAACTGATGATTCGCTGCAGCCGGAAGGTCTAACTCTTGAAGTAGATGACGACTCCTTGTTAAGCAGTAGGAGGAATTCAGTGTATTTGGGAGAAAAAAGAGGCCAAGACTCGTCCACGGAGGCCGGGACGACCTCCACGAGATGGCATGTGAGGCGACTTTTCACGTACGCTATTGTTCCCGTGGCGAGTAACCCCGCCCTCTAAGATATAAATCGCAATCAGGCGGCCATGCCCGTGCCCGGAACCCAGTCGTGCGTGAACTGCGGAAAAACTGATGCCCCGCCCGTCGCTTGCCGCCCAGCCCTCGGGGGACACAACACGTGGCCGCCGCTCAGGACACCAGGGGGGCGACACGGCCTGAGACTCGTACCCCGCCGACGAGCGGGCGGATTCAAAAGTTCGATTAATACGAGGGTGAGCACAGCCAAAATAGCCTGGACTATACAGCTGTAGTACCGGTCGTTATGGAAACAATTGGTTCAAATGGCTCTGAGCACTATGAGACTTAACTTCTGATGTCATCAGTCCTCTAGAAGTTAGAACTACTTAAACCTAACTAACCTAAGGACATCGCACACATCCATGTTCGAGGCAGGATTCTAACCTGAGACCGTTGCGGTCACGCGGTTCCAGACTGAAGCGCCTAGAACCGCTCGGCCCCAGCGGCCGGCCTTACGGTAACAACTATTTCCAAATTTGAAGTTATGGGTCGGACGCTGAGAAGTCCGAATAGCTGAGACAGTAAGAGCACCCCTAGCAAAAGGCAGGAGTCTTGATTCGAGTCCTGGTCCAGCAAGTAGTTTAGGCTCCCAAAAGCATGAGTAATATGGAAACATCTACACTGCCCCTTTACGACGGCATGAAATCTACTGTGGAGGAATGGCAGCTCATTCTTCCTCAAGAGCCGAAACTAGAGAAGGTAGTGATGTCGGATTCAAAAACTGGTGCGAGGTCTAACTCATCTTAAAGGTCAGGTCGGGACTCTGGGACTGCCAGTCCATTCCAGGAATGGTACTGCCCATATGCATTGTCTCACACTTGCTTTATGTGGGTGCATTGTCATGCTGATGTAGTCATTGTCTTCCAAATGTTCCTCTACTGTATGCAGTATACGATGCTGCAAAATGTGTTCATGTCTTCCCACATTTAGCGTTTTCTTAAGCACAAGAAAGGGCTCATACCTTAAGCACGAAAAACACTCCCATACTGTAACATTACCTCCTCTGTACTTCACTGTTGGTACTGCACATGATGGCAGGCAACATTCTCCAGGCATTCGTCAGACGCAAACACTTCCACCGGATTTCACGCGGTATAGCGTATTTCATTACCCTGAATCAATCGTTTACAGCCGCCCATTTTCCAGTGGAGTCGCTCTTTACTTTACGTCAAGCATCGCTTAGCATTGACTACAGGAACATATTTCTTATGAGGAGCTGATCGACCATTTTTAACTCCATACGCACAGTCATTATGCTATATGGACTACTGATAACACTCTGGAATTCACGCGTGTTTCCTTCCGCTGATTCCGTGCCACTTTTTACAACTACACTCCTCAATGCTCGACGCTCCCTGTCTTTCATGACATGAGGTCTCCTATGTCTCGATTACGCTGTTGGTATTCTTCGCGTTTCTACTTCACAGTCATATCATCGACTTTGTCAGTTTCAGAAGGCTATATACAGGGTGGTCGGAAATTCCCGTTACAAACTTCCAGGACATGTAGAGGGTAGTGAGTACAATAACATTTTGAATAGGAACCTATGTCTGGAAACCTATCGTTTCCGTTCTACGACAGTTTCAATGCAGATGATTATCTCATCCACACACACGTGAGGAATGTACTTAGGCGTGACCCAGTACAATTTTTGCAATCTATTTGAAAAGAATACTGACTCGTTCCGTTATTACTTACGTATTCTTATTACAACTTACACCTTATGGTTTACATTAGTCGACAACAACAAGAACCCAGCATCTACTGCACAAGCCGTAACGTACCGATGCATTAAAACAGCGGCTCGGTGTGGCGACCACCAACGTTGTTACACACATTGTACCTCCGAAGCATGTTCTGGTACACTGTCACCATCCCATCTGGTGTCTCTTCAATGTCTTGTGCAGCGGCCAGAACTCGTGCCATCAGATCTTCCTCTGTCTCTACAGATGTCTTATAAATTAGACGCTTCATACGACCTCACAGGAAGTAGTCCATAGGGGTCAAACCTGGCGATCGGGGCGGCCACGCGGTTGGACCACCACGGCCTATCCATCTTTCACCATACCGTCTGTTGAGATGTCTCCGGACAGCCAGTGAAAAGTGAGGTGGTGCTCCATCATGCTGAAACCACGTTTTCTGACGGACATTCAATGGCACAGCTTCCAAGAACGGGTCCAGTACGTGAAGTAGGAAGATTAAGTATGCGGGATGGAAGGAGGTATGGTCCAATGACATGACCGTCCCGAATACCCACACGTTAATTCCCAACTTGTCTTGAAATCCCTGAACATGCGTGGCATGAGGGTTTTCGTCCATCCAGACATCGCTATTTCGAGCATTCAGAACACAATCATCTGTGAAGAGAACTCGAGGTGGAAACAGGGGCGCGTCGATGCAACGGTGCAAGAACCATGTGCAGAAGGCGACGCGTTGTGGAAAGTCTGCTGCACGCCTAGCGTGTACCCTTTGTAAGTGGTACGGATGTAATTGTTGCTCATGCAGGACGTCCAAGACGGTACTATGACTGACAGCCACTGCACGCGCAACTATTCGCGAAATCGTTGACGGGCTATCTTCGATGCGACGCAGTATACCTTCTTCAAATTCGGGAGTGCGGCTTCGCCTTGAAGCACCACAGTCCTGCCACCTCACGGTGAAGGTACCCGTTTCTCGTAGCCGTTGTGTAACTTGGGCAAACAGTTTGTGCGATGGAGTGTGACGGTGTGGAAAAACGTTCGTGATACAGCCGACTAGCAGCTCTTCCGTTACCTCCAGCTTCGCCATACACAAGGATCACATCTGTGTATTCCGCAAACGTGTACTGCACCATGTTTCCTCTATCGGTGATGCACAGGTATTGATTCGGTCTCACAGCAAAGCGGACAATAAGTGACATCTGGGGATCGTTTGACGTATTAAACGTCATCGTGTCTACCCTGTTGCATACCAGGACAGGGGACTCTGAGACGTTTCTCTTGATCTAAGCAGACGTTGACGAGGTACACATCTGAATTGAAACTGTCGTAGAATGGAAACGATACGATTCCTTACATGCGTTCCTATTCAAAATGTTCTGTACTCACTAACTTCTAAATGTCCTAGAAGTTTGTAACGGGAATTTCCGACCACCTTGTATATTCATAATAGATTTATTACCCAGATGACGTCCAATAACTAGCTCACGTTCGAAGTCAATGAGCTCTCCTGACGCACACATTCTGCTGTTACTGCTTGTGTGCTGACAACACAATACTCCCCGCCATCCTTCATAATGGCGGGTCCGCCTCTCGTGGTGTGCATCTAGTGCTCGATTCCGCATCACATAGACTGAAAGAATAAATTACTGCAATGTCACAATTATTATATTCTACTGTCCACTATGCGCTTCAGGTTAACTTACGTCAATTAACAAGGCGTTTACATCACATACATTTTATTGTTTATAGAACTTGTATGTGATGTAAATACGAATGGAAGGAACAGCCTGTGAACAGTAACAGAAGCATAACTAAAAGTCGTATATACAACACATTCATTTCTTCTAAACTAACATAAATCTATATCCTCCGAAACGCGCAGAGGGAAGTACAATAAGTCTTAATCGTTAAAGTTGTTTGTAATTTAAGTAGATATTCATAATGCTCAATATCGACACGAATCGAAAATGTTCGTATTTAAATGTAAAGACATGCTTACGAGAAGACTCATTTATTCGGAGGGCGAGAGAGTTAAGGAATTCGCGCTACTACACAAAAAGCAATCGCACTGTCAAACTCGTTAGTGAGTAAAGAGTAGGAAACAGCAAATATATATAGTTTCAAAAATCCTCATTCACAAATGATGTTGCTCTACTTTTGTTTTCCTTTCGTAGCGTTTCTGATAAATATTCGGAGCTTCTCATTGACATTTTCTAAGAATTCTGGCGTAGGGGATTCATGGTTTGCGGTTGATCATTACAGAGTAATAATGCAATTATGTGTCTCTTGAAGTTTTCCCGGCGTATGGAATGTTCTATTATCTTTCGGAGCGACATATTACCGGCTTTTTCAAGTTGTGAATGTCTTTTCACAGAAAAAAGGTAATTAGGGTAGCAACTGATTATACTGAAATTACATTACTTCATCATCTTTCGGTTGTGCTCCCTGGATAGTTTTATTTCTTCGTCCGATGTTTCATCTGATAATCCTGATAACCTTAAGGCAATCTTCGAGGTGATTCGGTGATAAAATTAGAACCAGTTAACATGACGCTGTCGAATCAATGTGCATGCGTCAAAGACAATGTTGTCGATAACAAGAGCGACGGTCACAGATGTGACTATACGTCTAAGAATAAAACATAGCAAGCGCAGAGTCAAGAAATCCTCAGTGCTGACGAATTATTAACGAATTATCAGGTTCATTGTTTTAGTCGGTGGTACGTGTTGGAATGTCAAACTACAGTTAAGAGCAATAATTTCTCTGAGAGTGCAGGCATGAAGTGAGTGGTTACCACGATTTGACGAGCTGGGAACCCTTGCCTCGGTTGAGTAGGTTGTCTGTTAATTGTATTTCACATCTTGCTTGATTATTGAATCCCAGTAGCATGAGGCTGTGGCCAGTACCTTGATTTCCCCACAATCCATTGGATAGCCTCAGCCTACTGGGACCATGGAAGCTCGATATATATTACTTGTCAGGGTAACTGCGAAGCAGTATGGGTTGATGACTTCGTCTCCACACATCATCTTTTACGGTTGACATGACGTATCTACCGTTCAATGCACCGTAATTTGTGAACGAACGTGGATTCATCAGATATCAATCGCTTTGAAGGGCGTCCAGAGTGAACTTATTCACGAGCCATTCGCATGTACAGGGTGTTTAAAAAATGACCGGTATATTTGAAACGGCAATAAAAACTAAACGAGCAGCGATAGAAATACACCGTTTGTTGCAATATGCTTGGGACAACAGTACATTTTCAGGCGGACAAACTTTCGAAATTACAGTAGTTACAATTTTCAACAACAGATGGCGCTGCAAGTGATGTGAAAGATATAGAAGACAACGCAGTCTGTGGGTGCGCCATTCTGTACGTCGTCTTTCTGCTGTAAGCGTGTGCTGTTCACAACGTGCAAGTGTGCTGTAGACAACATGGTTTATTCCTTAGAACAGAGGATTTTTCTGGTGTCGGAATTCCACCGCCTAGAACACAGTGTTGTTGCAACAAGACGAAGTTTTCAACGGAGGTTTAATGTAACCAAAGGACCGAAAAGCGATACAATAAAGGATCTGTTTGAAAAATTTCAACGGACTGGGAACGTGACGGATGAACGTGCTGGAAAGGTAGGGCGACCGCGTACGGCAACCACAGAGGGCAACGCGCAGCTAGTGCAGCAGGTGATCCAACAGTGGCCTCGGGTTTCCGTTCGCCGTGTTGCAGCTGCGGTCCAAATGACGCCAACGTCCACGTATCGTCTCATGCGCCAGAGTTTACACCTCTATCCATACAAAATTCAAACACGGCAACCCCTCAGCGCCGCTACCATTGCTGCACGAGAGACATTCGCTAACGATATAGTGCACAGGATTGATGACGGCGATATGCATGTGGGCAGCATTTGGTTTACTGACGAAGCTTATTTTTACCTGGACGGCTTCGTCAATAAACAGAACTGGCGCATATGGGGAACCGAAAAGCCCCATGTTGCAGTCCCATCGTCCCTGCATCCTCAAAAAGTACTGGTCTGGGCCGCCATTTCTTCCAAAGGAATCATTGGCCCATTTTTCAGATCCGAAACGATTACTGCATCACGCTATCTGGACATTCTTCGTGAATTTGTGGCGGTACAAACTGCCTTAGACGACACTGCGAACACCTCGTGGTTTACGCAAGATGGTGCCCGGCCACATCGCACGGCCGACGTCTTTAATTTCCTGAATGAATATTTCGATGATCGTGTGATTGCTTTGGGCTATCCGAAACATACAGAAGGCGGCGTGGATTGGCCTACGTATTCGCCAGACATGAACCCCTGTGACTTCTTTCTGTGGGGACACTTGAAAGACCAGGTGTACCGCCAGAATCCAGAAACAATTGAACAGCTGAAGCAGTACATCTCATCTGCATGTGAAGCCATTCCGCCAGACACGTTGTCAAAGGTTTCGGGTAATTTCATTCAGAGACTACGCCATATTATTGCTACGCATGGTGGATATGTGGAAAATATCGTACTATAGAGTTTCCCAGACCGCAGCGCCATCTGTTGTTGAAAATTGTAACTACTGTAATTTCGAAAGTTTGTCTGCCTGAAAATGTACTGTTGTCCCAAGCATATTGCAACTAACGGTGTATTTCTATCGCTGCTCGTTTAGTTTTTATTGCCGTTTCAAATATACCGGTCATTTTGAAACACCCTGTAATAACTCTTCGATTGAAATCGTTCTCATTCAGCTTCTGCATGGCTGACAGGTGGTTCGTGTGACAGCTGTGACCGTGTGCTATTCATCACGCTGATTTATGGGCGATACCAGTGGCTGCAGCAGTTTCTCGTAAGGTGTGCTGCCTGAGGGAGCTTGCAGAGATGTGGCGGGAACGGAATAGGGCTGCTAGGTGCACTACGTCTCGTAAGCTGATACGAGGACCGTGGTGTTTTGTAGCTAAAATAAACACTTCCACATCGTCACTACTTTCTGATTTTCGCCTGTTACTGACGAGCTTCTCAAACGTCTTGTTTCTCGAAGCCATTGTTCAGCACTTAACTGATACTGCTCATCTACTACGTTATCTCACTGCATAAGTCGTGCTTGATTCATTAACATACTGTCGGTATTCGTCGAGCATCAGTGACATGTCATCGTACTTGTAAGCTATGTATGCCCTGTTTATTCCGCACCAACATCTCTGGCGTTCCGACCTGCACTGCATACATTATACAGTCTAGCTGAACAAGACTTCAGGCCGCGCTCCGTGACACCAGTAACTGTACATCTCGTTCGCAGGTCCTTCAGAAAGTGCATTCAGTTGTACATTCAGGAGGGTTAGTATTCTTTTGAAAATGTCACATGAATAAACATTTTGCCATCGCAACATCCAACTGAACACAGCTAATTATGTACAGCATGTTGCATACACCCGAAATTACCCGCCTGGTGTAGCCGTGCGTCGGTGCGTCGGTTCCTGGATGGGGAGAAGTAACGACGAGGCTAGATGTTCCGGCCGGCGTCGATGTGATTTTTAAGCGGTTCTCCACGTCCCACTAGGTGAGGGTAACACTAACGCAGACATTTGCGTTTACATATTCCATTCCGAGAGGGATTAGGGATATTGGGATGGTGACAGAAGCGGTATCCAGACACCCTTTAAAACAACAAAGGGAAATTCGTTAATGGCCATACCGACCCTGTGATGATGCGGAACAAAGGCAAAAGGAAAAGAACAAGTTGTGACATACACTTGTAAAGCTTTGAACGTTCTAGTTCCCTAATTAAAATTAACGGAAATGTGATTTAAATTGATTTCTACACAGATGATTTCATTGCATCAGCTACATGATGGAAAAAAATAATGTTTTACTTAAAAAGTTATGACACATTGCTATAACTCTGTGGAGAATAACCAAATATACTATTAATCACTTGGTTTGAGAAGCAGTGGTAGCTCTGGTAAATACATTTCAGCTGATGAAAATCGCGGCAACTGCGACGAAATGATGTATTAATCGCGACTATTTTCATGAAATTACAGTCACATCTTCGTGACATAAACTGTTGACCTAAAGAATATACAAAAATGCTAATTATATTGTCTTACTTTACGATGTCAGTTTTGTGCATTTTTTGCAAGAAGATAGGTAACTTCTATTATCTACCCTTATGGAGATTATAAAGGTATGTATTGAAAAATTCGTATTCCTCACTTGTTAATCAACATTCTATCAATTCGGTACATCCTTGTTTAAGACTGATTTTGCTTTTTTATTTCTTCTTTAGGTAAACAGGTTGTCACATGAAGATGTACAACTAGTCTCAATTAATAAATCGTTTTGACGCAGCTGTTGCGGTTTTCCTTAGTTGAAACTAGTAAACTACATTGTCGGGGGAAAAAATATACGTGGAAAGATGACGTTGATTTTGATCCGATGACAGCATATGCCATCTGGGGGATAGTAGGTGTACTGATGATAGTGGTTTCAACGTCGTGTGCCAACAGAGAGCGTAGTGGCATAGCTAGCAGAGCGCCCTGTGTGTTTCCCCTTTAATACGTAATGGTGGCCGCTAGAAGGCTCAGGGTGGTGCAGAGGTGTGAAGCAAGAAGGCAACCAGACCACAGAGAGGAATTCGTGCCTCTTACAGCCAACTGAGTAAATTTGAAAGGGGTCAAATTACGGTCTTCCGAGTGGCGGGATGGTCCTCTCGGAAATTGTCATGCAAGTCTGACGTGCTGCGTCGATGCTGGTATCAGTGGACAAGTGAAAATTATCATACAGGTAAACGAGGTTTGGACGTGCACGCAGCACAGATGCCCGCGACAATCGTCGCATTGTAAGGGCAGTAGTGGCAGATAGTACTGTAGTACTGCTACACAGCACAAATAAGAGGGCTTGTGAGCTCAGGTGTGTCAGCACGAACTGTTGCGAACCGGTTATTAGCAGTGGAACTAACATCTAGCCCATCTCCCAATCACGCCGGCCGTTGTAGTCGAACGGTTCTAGGCGCTTCAGTCCCAAACTGCGCTGCTGCTACGGTCGCAGGTTCGAATCCTGCCTCGGGCATGGATGTGTGTGATGTCCTTATGTTAGTTAGGTTTAAGTACACTACTGGCCATTAAAATTGCTACACCAAGAAGAAATGCAGATGATAAACGGGTATTCATTGGACAAATATATTATACTAGAACTGACATGTGATTACATTTTCACGCAGTTTGGATGCATTGATCCTGAGAAATCAGTATCCAGAACAACCACCTCTGGCCGTAATAACGACTTTGATACGCCTGGGTATAGAGTCAAACAGAGCTTGGATGGCGTGTACAGGTACAGCTGCCCATGCAGCTTCAACACGGTATCACAGTTCATCAAGAGTAGTGACTGCCGTATTGTGACGAGCCAGTTGCTCGGACAACATTGACCAGACATTTTCAATTGGTGAGAGATCTGGAGAATGTGCTGGCCCAGGCAGCAGTCGAACATTTTCTGTATCCAGAAAGGCACGTACAGGATCTGCAACATGCGGTCGCGAATTATCCTGCTGAAATGTAGGGTTTCGCAGGGATCGAATGAAGGGTATAGCCACGGGTCGCAACACATCTGAAATGTAACGTCCACTGCTCAAAGTGCCGTCAATGCGAACAAGAGGTGACCGAGACGTGTAACCAACTGCAACCCATACCATCACGCCGGGTGATACGCCAGTATGGCGATGACGAATACACGCTTCCAATGTGCGTTCACCGCGATGTCGCCAAGCACGGATCCGACCATCATGATGCTGTAAGCCGCGCGGGATTAGCCGAGCGATCTCAGGCGCTACAGTCATGGACTGTGCGGCTGGTCCCGGCGGAAGTTCGAGTCCTCCCTCGGGCATGGGTGCGCGTGTTTGTCCTTAGGATAAGTAGTGTGTAAGCTCAGGGACTGATGAACTTATCAGTTAAGTCCCATAAGATTTCACACACATTTGAACATTTTTGATGCTGTAAACAGAACCTGGATTCATCCGAAAAAATGACATTTTGCCATTCGTGCACCAAGTTTCGGTGTTGAGTACTCCATCGCAGGCGGTCCTGTCTGTGATGCAGCTTCAAGGGTAACCGCAGCCATGGTCTCCGAGCTGATAGTCCATGCTCCTGCAAACGTCGTCTAACTGTTCATGCAGACGGTTATTGTCTTGCAAACTTCACCATCTGTTGATTCAGGAACGAGACGTGGCTGCACGATCTGTTACAGCCATGTCATCTCGACTGCTAGTGATACGAGGCCGTTGGGATGGCGTTCCGTGTTACCGCCCTGAACCCACCGATTCCACATTCTGCTAACAGTCATTGGATCTCGACCAACGCGAGCAGCAGTGTCGCGATACGATAAACCGCAATCGCGATAGGCTACAATCCGACCTTTATCAAAGTCGGAAACGTGATGGTACGCATTTCTCCTCCTTACACGAGGTTTCACAACAACGTTTCACCAGGCAACGCCGGTCAACTGCTGTTTGTGTATGAGAAATCGGTTGGAAACGTTCCTCATGTCAGTAAGTTGTAGGTGTCGCCACCGGCACCAACCTTGTGTGAATGCTGTGAAAAGCTAATCATTTGCATATCACAGCATCTTCTTCCTGTCGGTTAAATTTCGCGTCTGTAGGACGTCATCTTCGTGGTGCAGCAATTTTAATGGCCATTAGTGTAGTTCTAAGTCTAGGGGACTGGTGACCAGAGGTGTTAAGTCCCATAGTGCTTAGAGCCGTTTTTTTCCACTCACGCCACAGCTTCGACGTGCAAGGCTCGACTGGGTGCATCAGAGGATGACTAGGAAGACGGAATGGCGCGCCACGTTCTTCAGTGATGAAAGCAGATTCTTCCTGCAAGCAAGCGACGGTCGTTTGCGGGTACGATTTTGACCTAGTGAGCGTTGTCTAGTAGAGCGCATCCTTGCAAGATATACCGGCCCCATCCCAGGACTTAAAGTCTAGTGTGCGAGAAGCTACAACTCTCGTACACCTTTGGTGTTTCTGGAGGGGACACTAATCAGCTCTCAGTACGCACAGAATATTAGATCCATTCTTTTGCCATTCTAGCAACAGGATAATGCTCACCAACACACTGTCCATGAAACTCATCGTTATCTGCAAGAAGTGCAACAACTACCCTGAACAACACAATCTAGACGTGTCTCCAGTCGAACAAGTGCTGCACATGATGGGACGAAAAGTCACTCATGCAGCTCGTCAGCCAACAACTCTTACAGAACTACGTGAACCAGTCGAACAGGCGTGGCATAATGTATCCTAGGACAGTGTTCTCCATCTGTACGATTCACTGGATGACAAAATCAGCGCCTGCATTGCCGCCCGCGGAGTCTACACCCCGTACTAATATCGGTGTTTCAGCGTGGGTCGATACCTGGTACCTCAGAACTCCTTGTGCTATTGACCTGTAAATGTAATAATTTCATGAACTCCATACGCACTGTTGCAACAATAGATATTGAGTGAATCAGAAAATGTGGACTATTTTTTTCCGGCAATGTACGTTTATAATTCCACAGAAACAGTAACGTTTCTTAGGTTACCTGTCTAGAAAAATATTCGTTTCATTTATTATTTTATAAGTTGCCAAGAAAAACACCTTATCTGAGACATGCGGTATACCGCTTATCATAGAGGCGCAGGTCACTTGTAGATAGACTCTGGGAAACCTCAGTGGACACAAAGGAACGCGAGGAGGCTTGTGCCTGGACGACCGTGGAGATGATGTGTCTCACGCTTCGTGCACGCACAGTCTGGCTGCGGTCAAATGAGACGATATAAAACGTCTTGCCGTCGTTTCTCTTAACTGCTTAAATCAATGGCTCATTTAATACAGATTCAGCGTATTTCGTTACCCATGCTTGCCCAATGCAAGTTTGTATTCCGTCTCTAACGACCTTGTCGGCAATGAGACGTTAAAACTTAGTCTTCCTTCGGATTATTCCACTCCCGTTAATGACATGATTGATCTCCTTGTAACACAGAAAAAAATCCATTTCGATTACTTATGCACAATGCATCCCTTTTTGTCTTTTGTACTGCTTCTGTATAGTGTGTTTGATCTCAACAGAGACTCGGGTGAATATTCACCTAAAGATAGTTGCAAAAGAATCTAACTGGATTGTACCATTGCATCAGACCAGGATTTGCTCCGTGCCCTACTAACTTCCCGGACTGCGAAAGAAAGTACTTAGCTCGGTACGGTATGGTGGAACGACAGTCCCTTCTCTTCTTCTGTGTATCCACGACGAGCTTCACCGGTCGGAGTCTACGTTAAAGAAAAACAAGGCTGAAGAAAAGCTCTCTGCGCTACGTATAGAGTTACTATATATGGAATTCGTTAGTATCGAAATTCACTGCAATAGGCGTGATCTGTACGAATCTCTTAATGTAACGAACACGGAGTTCTTATTTTTCCTTCCAGTGTGCAAATGAATCTTATGAAGAGGTTGGAAGCTCGTGCAAGCACGTAACTTACCCACTTTCAAAGAAGCCAAACAGGTCGATAAGCTCATGTCATATTCTTGAGAATTCATTTCAGTCCTGGTATTAGAAACAAATGCCTGTTATTTGTTAGTCGAGTGTCATGACCCGCCATGGTTTAACTACTTTGATCATGATAAAACGCAAACAGTAAGTTAGCACGTAAGACCAACCTTCAAAGAAGACTGTGAAGTCACCGTTGCTACATCTCGATCGATATACCATGCAAAAAGAAAGCTTCTGGGAAGTCCGCCAACGTGCGCTTAAGAATCTCTGGGCTAAACAGTGGCTTTTACGGTGTCTTGCTTCTGTGCTTGCGGGAGCGCGCCAGTCGTTAATATGGAGTCTTCAGTTGTAATCGGTCGTGAGCTCCCGGTAGTAGAAAGCCAAGCAGTGTACAGAATCTTACGGTCAAATGTCGGTAGAATATTGTGCTCTCATTCGTAAGCAGAGAATGTAATCAAGATTGAAGCATCCATGAAATTTCTTTACTGGTATCTCGTGGCATGAGTTCTTGACTCTGATTCTCCACTGAAGCGCTAAAGAAACTGGTATAGGCATGCCTATTCAAATACGGAGATATGTAAACAGGCAGAATACGGCGCTGCGGTCAGCAATGCCGCAGTTGTTTGATCTGTTACTGCTGCTACAATAGCAGGTTATCAAGTTTTAAGTGAGTTTGAACGTGGTGTCATGTTTGACGCACTAGCGGAGGGACACAGCATCTCCGAGTTAGCGATGAAGTAGAGATCTTCCAGTACGACCATTTCACGAGTGTACCGTGAATATCAGTAATCCGATAAATCATGAAATCTCTGACATCGCTGTGGCCGGAGAAAGACCCAGCAAGAACGGGACCAAGGACGACTTAAGAGACTCAACCAACGTGACGGAAGTGCAACACTTCGACAAATTGCTGCAGAGTTAAATGTTGGGCCATCAACAAGGGACAGCGTGCGAAGCATTCAACGAAATGAAATGGTTGAAATGGCTCTGAGCACTATGGGACTCAACTTCTGAGGTCATAAGTCCGCTAGAACTTAGAACTACTTAAACCTAACTAACCTAAGGACATCACACACATTCATGCCCGAGGCAGGATTCGAACCTGCGACCGTAGCGGTCTCGCGGTTCCAGACTGTAGCGCCCAGAACCGCACGGCCACTCCGGCCGGCTCCATTCAACGAAACATCATCGATATGGACTTTCGGAGTTCAAAGCCCACTCAGGTCCCTTCATGACTGCATGACACTAAGCTTTACGACTCGCGTGGGCCCGTCAGCACCCGATACTGACAGGGATTTTTTTTCGGTAGGACTGAAATGGGTCGGCCAAGTAGGCTTAATTGTACCACTTTTCAGATTTTATTTATTATACCCTAAAACAAGCTGATGGATATTTTGAAGAGGAAAGGAGTAGATTGGAAAGAGAGACGACTGATACAAAATTAATATTTACACCAGAAAGTAAGGATAAGGATGGGAAATGAAATGTCAGAAGTAAGCAGCATTGGACGAGCTGTTAGACAAGGTTTTTGCCTATCCCCACTGTTGTTTAACGCATACCTTGAAGAGATAATTGCGAAAGGCTTAGATTCTCGCTTCCCACGTCCGGGTTCCCGGGTTCGATTCCCGGCGGGGTCAGGGATTTTCTCTGCCTCGTGATGACTGGGTGTTGTGTGCTGTCCTTAGGTTAGTTAGGTTTAAGTAGTTCTAAGTTCTAGGGGACTGATGACCATAGATGTTAAGTCCCATAGTGCTCAGAGCCATTTGAACCATTTTGAAAGGCTTAGATGGGAAAAGAGGAATATGTATTGGTTCAAATGGCTCTGAGCTCTATGGGACTTAACATCTGTGGTCATCAGTCCCCTAGAACTTAGAACTACTGAAACCTAACTAACCTAAGGACATCACACACATCCATGACCGAGGCAGGATTCGAACCTGCGACCGTGGCGGTCACGCGGTTCCAGACTGAAGCGCCTAGAACCGCACGGCCACACCGGCTGGCATGTATTGGTGGAAAGAGAATAGAATGTAAAAGATTTGCTGATGACATGGTATTAATGAGAAAAAGTGAGTGCACAGTGAATAACATGCTGAAAGATCTGAATTAAGCTGGTATGGAATATGGGATGCAAATAAACACAGCAAAAAAAGAGTATGGTCATCAGTACGAGGTGCATTCAAGTTCTAAGGCCTCCGATTTTTTTTTCTCCGGACTGGAAAGAGATAGAAACATGCGCATTGTTTTAAAATGAGGCCGCATTCATTGTCAATACGTCCCAGAGATGGCAGCACCGTATGGCAGATGGAATTTTACCGCCAGCGGCGAGAATGAGAACTGTTTTAAATACTTAAAATGGCGGCGTTTTCCTTACTTCAACAGCGTGCAATCATTCGTTTTCTGAATTTGCGTGGTGTGAAACCAATTGAAATTCATCGGCAGTTGAAGGAGACATGTGGTGATGGAGTTATGGATGTGTCGAAAGTGCGCTCGTGGGAGCGACAGTTTAATGAAGGCAGAACATCGTGTGACAACAAACCGAAACAACCTCGGGTTTCGCACAAGCCAGTCTGACGACATGATCGAGAAAGTGGAGAGAATTGTTTTGGGGGATCGCCGAATGACTGTTGAACAGATCGCCTCCAGAGCTCAGATTTCTGTGGGTTCTGCGCACACAATCCTGCATGACGACCTGAAAATGCGAAAAGTGTCATCCAGGTGGGTGCCACGAATGCTGACGGACGACCACATGGCTGCCCGTGTGGCATGTTGCCAAGCAATGTTGACGCGCAACGACAGCATGAATGGGACTTTCTTTTCGTCGGTTGTGACAATGGATGAGACGTGGATGCCATTTTTCAATCCAGTCAGCTCAATGGAAGCACACCGATTCACCGCCACCAAAAAAATTTCGGGTAACCGCCAGCGCTTAAAAAAATGATGGTGTCCATGTTCTGGGACAGCGAGGGCGTAATCCTTACCCATTGCGTTCCAAAGGGCACTACGGTAACAGGTGAATCCTACGAAAATGTTTTGAAGAACTAATTCCTTCCTGCACTGTAACAAAAACGTCCGTGAAGGGCTGCGCGTGTGCTATTTCACCAAGACAACGCACCCGCACATCGAGCTAACGTTACGCAACAGTTTCTTCGTGATAACAACTTTGAAGTGATTCCTCATGCTCACTACTCACCTGACCTGGCTCCTAGTGACTTTTGGCTTTTTCCAACAATGAAAGACACTCTCCGTGGCCGCACATTCACCAGCTGTGCTGCTATTGCCTCAGCGATTTTCCGGTGGTCAAAACAGACTCCTAAAGAAGCCTTCGCCGCTGCCATGGAATCAGGGCGTCAGCGTTGTGAAAAATGTGTACGTCTGCAGGGCGGTTACGTCGAGAAGTAACGCCAGTTTCATCGATTTCGGGTGAGTAGTTAATTAGAAAAAAAATCGGAGGCCTTAGAACTTGAATGCACCTCGTACAAGACGCAGACTGTCCAATATTAAAATAGGACAATCTACCATTAGCCAAGCAAGTGCATTTAAACATCTTGGAAGCACAATAACTGAAGACTTGAGATGTCACCAGGAGGTGAAAACTCGAATTGCCATGGCGAAGGAGGCATTCAACAGGAAGAGGAGACTCTTATGTGGCAAATTAGATAAAGGTCTAAGGAAAAAGCCTGTCAAATGTTTTGTCTGGAGTGTGGCACTATATGGGGCAGACACATGGACGCTGAGACGAGAGGATGAAAAAAGGTTAGAAGCATTTGGGATGTGGATGTGGAGGAGAATGGAGAGAATAAGCTGGATGGTAAGAGTGAGTAATAAAAGAGTATTGAAAAGGGTTGGTAAGAGAAGATATCTGCTGAAGGCTGTAAGAGAAAGGAAAAGGAACTAGTTGGGACATTCATTGAGAAAGGAGTGCTTGTTAGCAGGTGCTTTGGAAGGATTGGTTTGTGGGAGAAGACTGAGAGGAAGGAGATACAAATGTAAACGACATAAAGGGAAGAGGAAATTATGCAGACCTGAAGAGGATGGCAGAAAACCGGACAGCCTGGAGAACTACCATGTGAAAATCCTGCCTTTTGGCAGGACACTGATGATGATGATACCCTAAAAAGCAAGTTACAAAATTACTTAAATAAAGCCATCCTCTACTGCAGGACGTTGTTCTTGCTTTCTGGTTTACAGGCTTGGAAATCCTGAGAGAAATAAACACACGCCTTTTTATTTTCTAAACATCTGCATGTGGTACAAACTAAGGATCTGGTTTCCAAATTTATACCGGTGCTTGAATAAGTTGTACCACCCCTATAAACTGCATCACTGAATTTAAAGAAGTGTGTAGTCTACGTTTAAGGAAATGTTCCACGTTCTTGTTCTTACATCACTATTTGCTGGCATTGCAATATAACTTCTCTCCTCGTCTCTCCACACCTGTACACTTTGCATGAATCCACATTTTTGCCTTTCATGCATCTGATTATTTCTTACATTCGGTCTTCCTTGCACAACTTCCTGTATCAGTCCTCTGTGATGGCTTCCCCGCAGTCACCAAAACACGTCATTGTGATTGGTAGAGATGCAGTTTTTAAATTTCTTCTCCTTTGTTTCGGTTAGGTTTCATGATTTCCCTCAGATTCGGCGACATTTCTTGGATGGACACCTTAAGCCTACTGTTTGCCTGCCATGGCTTCTTCGGCATTTAAATTATGAGTCAATCTGTTTCCGTCTGCAAATTCGAACGCAAGTTTTCTTATCTCCAACATCTTTAAATCGAGCGTCAACTCTTCAAATGTTAGAATATGTTCTCCCAATTCATTTAAGATTTCATTCGAAAACACTTTACTGCGGCTAAAAATTTTTACATCTCCGTTCGCATTTTCGTTTTTATTTTTAGTACGCCTCTGTTGTCGGCTTAGGCACACTTTAAATGCGAGCACACAAAAATGGCTCTGAGCACTATGGGGCTCAACTGCTGTGGTCATAAGTCCCCTAGAACTCAGAACTACTTAAACCTAACTAACCTAAGGACATCACACCCATCCATGCCCGAGGCAGGATTCGAACCTGCGACCGTAGCGGTCGTGCGGTTCCAAACTGTAACGCCTTTAACCGCTCGGCCACTCCGGCCGGCAAATGCGTGCACATTTATTTAACCCATGATATGCATTTACATGTACTGTTATAGCTGAATGCAATTCGTCTGTGTTCCACTCTGCACATATTGCATAACGCCTATTTGTTGGCATAAAGTAATACAAAATAGTTATTTAATTAATAACTTAGGATAAGGAACACGTTAGAAAATTCACCGCATCATTTCTAAATATTATGTTGCATTAATAATAATAAACCAGTTTTAAAGCTCACTATACGAGCAAGTTTCCAGAAGTGCACCGGTACAATTTCGGAGACTTATAAAGGTACGTTATAGATAACGTCGCCATTTTGTCTTTGTCAGTTTCCTACAAACAAAGCAAAAAATACACATTTTCATAACTGTCTGAAAACTAAGATTATTTCTTGTATATTCATCCACAAATAAAATGTTATGTTTCTACTTATAACTGTAATTCTTTTCGTCACGTACACAAAACGTTAGATTACAACAAAATCAACGCTGTCCTCAGACGATGTGTTCCTCAACAGACAGAGCTCAAACAGGGTGCCAGTTATTGAACAATACGAATAAAACGTAAATTAGTTGTAAACTGCTGTGTGCGCACACTTTATTCATCATGTAAACGTCACTACAGATATTCGTATTATGTTCTGACACGTTCTATATGCCTGCTTTCAATGGCGATGACGTGACGCAGACGAACATCGAAATTCTGCATGATCCGTTGAAGTGTCAGAACTTCGATGTTGTCGATGGCCTCCTGAATGTCTATTTTCAGCTCAGCAATTATTTCGGGATTATTGCAGAACATGTTGTCTTTAATGTAGTCCCACAAAAAGTAGTCACAAGTGTTCAAATCCGGAGAATGTGGCGGCTAATCGAGGCTCATAGCAGTGGCCTCTGGGCACACCAGAGCCAGAATACGGTACCCAAAGTGCTCCTCCAAGACATCAAACACTCTCCTGCTTCGATGGGGTCGAGCTCCGTCCTGCATGAACCACATCTTGTTGTAATCGGGTCGCTTTGGATAATGGGGAAGAAATCATCTTTCAAAACCTTCATGACCGTGCCATCAAGGAATATCGCAAATGGCTCTGAGCACTATGGGACTCAACATCTTAGGTCATAAGTCCCCTAGAACTTAGAACTACTTAAACCTAACTGACCTAAGGACATCACACACACCCATGCCCGAGGCAGGATTCGAACCTGCGACCGTAGCAGCCTCGCGGTTCCGGACTGCAGCACCAGAACCGCACGGCCATCGCGGCCGGCAGGAATATCGCACCGATTATTCTGTGACTGAATTACTTCAAGTGAAAGTGGGCTTCGTCGCTAACAACAAGGTGCATTCGCATGCTAATTCCCATCATGCCACGCGGCCAGCCGTGCAGTTTGAACGTCCTAACTCAAACCGCTCAGAAGTTATGACGATTTTGTTTCATATAGTTCGATAATTGTCACCCAGTAGCTGACAACATGACTCCAAGAAGCACGTAGTTCACGGTGACCTCGCTAAATGTCGGGTAGTACAAGAGGTGCGGATTTTATAGCACTGGTGCAAATTAGATGCCTCAACAGTACAGCCAACTCTCCCCTACAGTAGAGACTGTCGAGGATACTGAATGTGGTAGCAACATAGATTCGAAAAAATTGGCGCGAGATGAGAAAAGACGGAGGTCAGACTGGGCCTGCTCTTTGCCACGTCCGGGCAGACAGTGTCGCGCAGACTGCGTAAGAGAAGCAGGCGGACTGCGGAGAGAGCTCAGCCCTAACGAGACGCGGCGGCCGTGTTTCGTAAGCCGGTGCGGTGCCGCGGCGTGCACCCAGCAGAGCTGAACGGCCGTGCGCTTCTTGCAGTCCACACCCCGCACTCCATTAGAGGTGCTTTTTGCCAAGACTCCCGTCCGGTCCCTATAAGGCAAGCTCCTTTCGGACGCCGATTGAAAGAGGAAGAGAAATAAGATTCTTACATTCTTTCGTCCAGAGACTGTGCACTTAAAGAGAACTAACTAGGACGGAGCTAATATATGGAATGGAAATGAAATCCCATACTACTTGACAGAGCGTAGCAGAACCGCACCGCAGTACTAGGCAAGGTCGTAATGGAGGTGGTTTGCCGTGCCTTCCTCCGACCGCAATGGGGAAGAATGATGATGATGGTGACGACACAACAACACCCAGTCATCTCGGGGCATGTGAAAATCCCTGACCTCGCCGGGGTCAGAGGAAAATACTAGGCCCTAAAGGAGATGGTGAAAGATAGCTGCGAAGACATTGGGGAAAATTTGGACTGGAGCATGAGGATAATATAATAATAAGCCAGGCTGAAAAGGCCAAGGACAGAATGACGAAAACAGTGTGGCAAACAACAGGGTATACAAGAGGAAAGAGTGGAACCAAGTGTGTTTTGGAATCCCGTTAGGATCAGACGGAATTGGGAATCAAGTGAATGGAGAGGAAAATTGGAGCAGCAAGTACATGCCGGCCCACATGTCAGACATCGACGACAGAGAAGGATTCAGGAAAAGGACAGAAAGTCACCATTGGAGCAGACAAGAGAAGAGGATACTTAATATGGCAGAAGAACAGCAGGAGAGAAGAAGAGGGAGGAAAAAGAGGGCAGAAGAAAAGCAGGAGAGAAGAAGAGGGAGGGTAATTAGGGACTGGGAGGGGAGCAGGAAAATACAATACATGAAGGGGCCCTTAGCGCAAGAAGAAGAATAAAGAAAGAAGAATTATATTTAATAATTTTGTAACCCATCTCTTTCGTGAATCAACTACACTTTGTTACGTGTTTTCCAACGTAGTTTCATCTGGGCAATGGTGATGTCGAACCCTACCTTTTTTTGGCCTGTTTACTGTAATTACACTACGATTTACTGCTGAAGATTATTTACCATTTTTTCCTCCAGTCGCTGCGCATCTGATGATGCTCCTTTTTTTTACACTTGCTTTTTAATGATGCGAGTTTCTGGCATGCAATGCATGTAACTGCCTAAACAAACTCTGACTTGCTACAGCAAAGTGAATTTGAGACAGTGGTATATTTTGATTGAGATTAAGGTATGAATTCGTTACGCCTCGTTTAGAATTTACTGACAGTGTGCCTAAAACTTACAATGTGCGTATTTCTAGGGTTTATTAATCTTTTAATGCTAGTGCTTTGATAAAATACTTGAGTTTTTGTTCCCAATTTCAAAGGAACCACACTTTGCGCGGCTTCTAAAACACACATACACACACAGACACACACACACACACACAAACACACACACACACACACACACACAGACACACACACACATACACACACACACACACACACACACACACACACACACACACACCTTGTAAAACAAACTAGCTCCGGATCCGTCCCCGGTAAATCGTTTTTTGAATCAATTAATATTTCCCTCCAGTTCAGCTCGTAAGATTAAGGAGTAGTATGTTCGCCTTTTGGTAATTGGTATGCGTCATATATGAACAGTAGTAGCTAATAGACAGCCATCTCATCATAGTTGTACTATTATTAATTACAGTAGTTGTTATATATCAGTTATTTCTTACACAAATCGGAATATACTTAATGGACATTTAAATGAAACTATTTCAACTGTTTCTAATAGCGTACCAGCACTATG
This sequence comes from Schistocerca cancellata, assembly GCF_023864275.1. Lineage (NCBI taxonomy): Eukaryota > Metazoa > Arthropoda > Insecta > Orthoptera > Acrididae > Schistocerca > Schistocerca cancellata. The sequence continues at coordinate 1,071,069,528 of NC_064626.1, forward strand.
GCTGTATTATTTTGTAGACGACTCAGTTAAGGTACAGATACTATTACAACGATTTTACGACTATGATATTGAAAGTATGTATTTCAAACTTTTTAGATCTTGAATTTGACACTTACCTCACACTAGGAAGAGATCTAAAAATTGATGGATTCTATTCACTAGATGCGGATAATTGAAAAGTTTTACGAAAAGAAAGAGTCCGGATGCTAACTAGAACATTAGATTGTTGGTTTGCGACTAAAAGTTACAAACTCTATAAAAACACATAATAACTGTAACCTTCGGACCTGACAATCAGAGGAAGGATGAGTGTAGGTCTACAATGTGAGTGCCTCTCTTGACATGGTCAGTTGTACTACTTCGACGAGTTAGTACGTAACGTATCCAACTGCATGCGGTTGTGCATTGAAGTTAGTGTGAATTCTTGATATAGTTCCCTAGTGTTTTACCTTTTACTTTTTGTTTTGTTTTGAGCAGTCATCTGATGGTAACTTGCTAAGAAGTCGAAACGGGTCATGATACCATATGTGTGACGTGAGACTGAAATATGTAACATAAAAATTACTCTTACAGGAAGGTGAGTATGATTAGTCAGTCGTTCTAGATTACAATCAAATTCAGTGCATCAGGCATTAACAAATTTCTCATCGCCGCATCCGTCTCGCTGTGTTACCCATTCTAAGTATTCGAAATACCCGATCTAAACCTCTCTGTCGGACCCTGTGAAAATGCTGGAATACCACACGGTAAGTATGTTATTTTCACATTGCGAACGCATCGCGAATTGTTCTCGCTTTCCGCGCACCATCCCTTTCGGACTGATCTCGAGGTAACTCGTATTCTCTACAAGCTGTCTGTAGACGCCATTTGCTGTCATATATTTTAACTACTTCGCCTATTTAGGTGTTTACACAAATGCTCGGTGTATCAGATCTGACAGCCTTCATGTACCTTTCTCGTATTTAGCATGTTTATTTTCTAATAGTTATTTTTTTTTTTCGTCTTGAAGCTCCTACTTTTAGAGAGGGCCCTATTTCTAAACGGAAGGAAATGAACTAATATGAAATACTTGTGGAGGTTTTTGTCGATGATTGTTCAGATGTTCCTAGTGAGAATGAAGACCCGGATGACTGCATGAATAAATCTCTTTGTGTTGCCGACGACGGTCCAATGACAGTGACATCATTAGAGCTTTAAAGCAGTGGAAGGTGCAGTATTTACAAGTGATTCTGACAATTACGGTGGAGGTGATTCTGCTTTTACGAACGATTTGTTTTGTCATAATGTTACCCCTATCGATACGGCACCTGAGTCTTACTGGGGCACTGGCTCCTCGTTGCATTCTCTACAACGCGGTATTTAAAAACGGCTGCAGCCCCTCAGGAGTTCCCAGGAAGCTCCACTTGCCTGTAAGAGACCAATCAGCCAAGATAATAATGTAGGCTGCTGACGCCAAATGTAATGATACAGAATATGTTAGTTTAACGGTGGTTGTTGTTGTTGTGGTCTTCAGTCCAGAGACTGGTTTGATGCACCCCTGCATGCTACTCTATCCTGTGCAAACTTATTCATCTCCCAGTACCTACTGCAACCTACATCCTTCTGAATCTGTTTAGTGTAGTCACCTCTTGGTCTCCCTCTATAGTTTTTACTCTCCACGCTGCCCTCCAGTACTAAATTGGTGATCCCTTGATGCCTCAGAATATGTCCTACCAACCGATCCCTTCTTCCAGTCAAGTTGTGCCACAAATTTTTCTTCTCCCAATTCTATTCAATACCTCCTCATTAGTTACGTAATCTACCAATCTAATCTTCAGCATTCTTCTGTAGCACCACATTTTGAAAGCTTCTGTTCTCTTCTCTATTCTATTCTCAGTTTAACGGTTAACTTCTGTAAAATGTAAAATAAAGTGTCGGCAACACAACGACGTTTGTGCTCTGTTCCCTTGTGTACATAGCCTAAAAAGGCTGAAAACGAGATACTTATTCATCAGATTTTTTTTAACGTCGCCAAAAAGAATGAAAATGAGGCACAGTGTCTGTTGACAGGTCACATATCATCAGAGCTGTTGGTTCTTGGATGTAGGTAGGTTCTAATAAATAAAAGAGTTGGAAGGTCATCGTAGAATACCGCCTGTCTTGACAAATGTGAGGAACCACTTACGTCAAAGTGGCCTTTCAAGTGAATTTCTTAACTAAGATTCCGCGCTGACCGGGGTGGACGAGTGGTTTTAGGCACTACATTCTGGAACCGCACGACCGCTATGGTTACAGGTTCGAATCCTGCCTCGGGCATGGGTGTGTGTGGTGTCCTTAGGTTAGTCAGGTTTAAGTAGTTCTAAGTTCTAGGGGACTGATGACCTCAGAAGTTAAGTCCCAAGTGCTCAGAGCCATTTGAACCATAAGATTCTGCCTGAAGAGAGCACAAACATGTCGGGACATTTTAGATGTCATAACACCACATTTTCATTAAACTTGAGGAATATTTTCATCATTTTTAGTTTCATTCTCCACATAACTTTCTGTGAAATTACGTTCAAAGTAATATAAATTTTCTTCAAAAGTGAACATCAAGCCCCATTTATAGTCAGTACACTTCATGCAAGAAACGGTGAGATAACAAACGATATTCAATGACGCAGCAAAAAGTTGCAGTGATGAGGAACACCAACTCAGTATGAGCGCAGACAACTGTTTCGGCTCACTGAAAGTTGTAGTAGGTGATCGTAGTCTCCCGAAGTCTCGGATTCATTGGTTTCAGCAGTCACAGTGCCTCGGATCAGGAAGACTACCGGGATTTCCTGCCCCCCAGGTGGCGGGATAAAGAAATGCGACAAGCGGCGACGGCGCTGGAGCCGTGCATTCTGGGCCTGCTTTATCTCCGTGACGCTGTTGCAGAAGCGGCGGTCACGGCTTTCGCCGCCGTTTCTTCGTTCCGGGCAAAACCGAAAGCGGGCCAGTCAAACGCGGAATGAAAGGGAAACCCGAGATCTCTTTGAAATCCCTGCTGAAGTCTCCGAGAGGTTTCCCCCACAGCTGATGAAGTAACACCGTGCCACATTTTTCTGTTGTCCACCCTTGCTCCCATCAAACTTGTTAATTTCATGTCAAGTGCGAACCCAGACAAACTCACTTCCTGTCCATCAGTTCAGAGAAGAACTTGACAGAGCAGTGAAAGAGCTAAGTCGAAACAAGGCCTGTAGACAAGACGACATTCCCTCATAATTATACATATGCTTGGGAGAGCCAGCTGTGACGAAACACGTTCACCTTGAATGGAAGATACATCAGATTTTAAAAATAATTTAATAAATCCTGTTCTAAAGAAAGTAGGAATTTTCAGTTTACCAAACCTTCGTTTTAATACATCATGATTGCGAAATACCGACATGTGTTATTTACAGATGCACAGAAAAACTGATAGAAGCCAACCTCGCGGACGATCTGTTCGGGCGAAATGTAAGAACTCCTGAGACAATACTGGCACTACAGGTTAGAGGAAAAGAAAGGCAATCCTACATTTATGGCATTTGCAGATTTGGATAAAAGATTTTGACACTGTTGACAGGAACACGCTCTTTGGAATTCAGAAGGTAATAGTGATAAAATACAGGCAAGGAAACGTTAATTACGGCTTTTACAGAAACCAGACTGCAGTTATAAGAATCGAAGGGAAGCAGTGCTTGAGAAGGGAGTGATACATAGTAGTATCCTATCCTCGATATTATTCATCCTGTACATTGAGCTAGTGGTGAATGAAGCCAAGGAAAAATTTGGAAAGCGATCTAAGTTTCAGAGAGAAGAAATAAAAACTGCCGATGACATTGTAACAGCGAATACTTGGAACAGGACGGAAGGAATAGTATACTGAAAAGAGGTTATAAGATGAACATCAACAACAGTAAAACAAGGAACCTTACAGGTTGGGTAACTACAGCAATGTGAACGACAATCAAAAGGTTCAAGTGGCTCCAATCACTATGGGACTTAACATCTGAGGTCATCAGTTCCCTAGACTTAGAACTACTGGAACCTAACTAACCTAAGGACATCACACACAACCATGCCCGAGGCAGGATTCAAACCTGCGACCGTAGTAGTCGCGCGGTTCCGGACTGAAGCGCCTAGAACCGCTCGGCCACCGCGGCCGGCATTTGACGCATGCCCGTATGTATATTTTACTATGTTGATGACTCGCACGGACTGTATGTCTTTTAATTCTGTGTTTCTCCCTCGGATTTTCACGATGGTTTTATCCTGTCATACGTGGACTATGTTCTGTCCGGGCTCGTTTTTTAACTGTGATTTGGACATGTATTAGTGATCATGCATGGTTCGGACTGGATGTCCATCTACCGTTCTATCCAAGATCTTACCGAGGAGTGACATGTTGGTTGGTTGTCCTTCACATTAAGTGCACCAGGATAACGCAAATAACGGAATATAGTAGAATTAGGCGATGTTGATGGATTTGGATTATTAAAGTAGATAACAACCAAGTATACTAGATGAATGTTTCTATTTGGCGGCAAAATGAATGATAATGGCCGAGTTAGAGAGGCTATAATACGCAGACTGGCAAGAAAAGTATTTCTGAAAGAGATAATTTTGTCAACATCAAACATTAATTTGAATGTGTATTTAGTGAAGGTATTTGTCTTGAGTGTAGCCTGGCACAGCAGTGAAACGTGGAGAGGAAAAGAATAGAGTAAATCTCATTTAGTCTCACTGACAAAAAATTTGTGACCATGGACCTAAAGTAAAGGAGATTTATTCTGAATTCGGGTCATTATTTTATTCACGACCATGTTGTGAAAAGAGAATAGAGTAACTAATGAGGATGTATGGAATCGACCTTGGGATTAAAGGAATTTATGGCACAACTTGACAAAAATAAGGGATCGGTAGGTAGGAGACATTTTGATGCTTCAAGGAATCGTCGTTTGGTAATGGAGGGCAATGCGGGGACTAGAAATTGAAGCGGGAGACCAAAGGATGAATACAGCAACCAGGTTCATACGGATGTAGGTTGCAGCTGTGATGCAGAGACGATGACGCTTGCATAGGATAGGCTAGCGCGGAGGCTCCATCCAACCATTCTTTGAACTGCAGACTACTACACAATATGAAGCAGGCAAGAACATGTAGAACCAGTAGCAACTGTACGCAGACACATTTGTTGTGAAATACCAAAACTAGTTCTTCCTTGGCCGCTATTCTATTTGCAGCTGAAAGATGCAGATGGTCATGGACTCAAAAAGCTTCCCGTGGCGCTATAGTGCCTTCACAACTTTTTTTCTAATCTCACGAAAAAATGCCGAGAAGTACCTAAAATGTGAATATTGAAAATGATCGCATCTACAAATCTTGTACAGACTACACTCTCTAGTTGAAGTTCATTGTTGGTATCACGTTCCATGATATGAAGTGGCATCGCTAGTGTCGTTGCTGATAAATAAACGCAGTCTTTCAATAGGTACCTCATTTCTTTTGTAAGAAATTGTTCTTCGTTTCTCTGTTCTTCCACCTTCCTCCAAATTAATGAGTTCCCTCCCTTTCACCGTAATTCAGATGCTCTGTACGCTTTTGCTGAGCTGCACGTTTATTTATTGTTCTTTTTATATATTTTGAGTTTAGTATTTATCAAAACAATGAAAAATCTAAGTCCTGAAACATGACGTATTTGGAAGTGGTGCTACCGTTAATTAGAATACTCCAGCTCATCTCGTTGTTGTACGAAAATGTTGTTCCATGCAGATGACCGAATGGAACAGCTCGTCTCACGTTTGCTGAACTTTGTGCTTGATGGATTCAACCATTGTCCAGAGTCAATTGAAATAAAACAAACAAACAACATAAAGAGCTCTCTGGTCCTCAGCAGCAGTTGTAGCACAATTCAGTGGATCTCCCTAGACCAAGAATTCCTAAACTTTTTCTCTGACGGAACACTTTGAGTATCCTGGTACTTTGATGAAAACCTTGTTTATTTCGAAGGTTAACAAAATTTAAAAAAATACGAAAAACTTGTTTCATTCAGTCATTACTTCCGTTTTAAACATAACTAATAACACAGAAATCACAATAAAATATTAAAAAATAATTAATCCTCTCAGAATGTAAAAAATACCGCCATGTTATGAATAGTTTTTCGCGGAGCACTTGCTTTTCACGAAGATTGGGAGACCCTGGCCTAGGCCAGCAGTTCCCAAACCAAACTTTTCCTCTGACGGAACACTTTGAGAAGAATGCTGGTACTTCGATGGAAAACGTTCTTATTTTGAAGGTTGATAAGATTTTAAAAAACAAAAAAAACTTGTTTTATTTCGTGATTACTTCAGTTTTAAATCATATCTAATAACACAGAAATCAAAATAAAATTAAAAAGTATTTAGTACCATAAATATCGAAAAAAAAAACAGACACCATGTTGTTATTAGATTTCCGCGGAGCACTTATTCACTTCCCGCGGAACACCAGCGTTCCACGGAACACTGTTTGGGAAACCCTGTCCTAGATGGTGTGAGCAGCATTTCCATATTTTCGATGAGGTCGGTGTTACTATATGTTGTGTACATAGTTCCGCGTAGTCAGCGCGTACACAACTTTCCCACTAGAGCGCGCCGCGCTAAGCACAACAGCGCAGGCGCAGCGCTCGTCCGTCTCCGCACTACGAGATGGCGGTGTCTTAGAGACGGACCAAATTCTGCTTCCGCCGATCCGCGTATTAATATGTAACGCAGACAATGAGATTGCTGCTAACGTAGAACCTTTTCTCCTCGCGGATCACACTCTGCGCCTAATAAGATTATCATATTCCTGTACATAGCCACGAAGATAAATGTATAGACACTTTGTCAAGTATCGGAGATATGTGAGAATATGATTAACGTACCAAGACCAAATGAACTTCAGATTGTCAATTGTAAATAGCATCCAGAACTAAATTAAGTAATGTTTATGCTAGTTATTATTTTAATAAATGTGTGTGAAAATTAATCAAGTTCTGTTTAAAGCTGGTCACCGTCAATCTGCTACTCTAAGCGTGCAAATGGCATTTCTATCGTCCGACCTAACGGCAGAAGATAAACACGCCACGATAAGACCACGAGACATATTGCTGACGTTCGCCTACTTCGTTAGAGCGACAAGTCAAATAATCTGATGGTGTGAGCACCGAAGGTCTTACAGTACGCACACCACACTATAGGAAGTATCATTTCTGGATGGTCGTACGGAAATGCAGAACGACTTAGGGTACTTGTTGTACCACACGGCAGCTACCTAAAAATACGGAAAAACACAAATTAATGGCCATAAGATAGAGCAATAACTAGGTAAAACTTATTTAAAAGACTAGTTATCAACTTCGGACACCTGCCATATCGATTAAATATCTATGGGTTTTGAAGTAACGCAAGCGCCAGGAGAATTTTCAGCATGGTAGGTATGTCAGCTGATGCTGACGCTACAGTCTTAATGTAAGCTAACAATGAGACTGTTCGTGTTTGCCGCCAAGGACTTCGCGCATGCGCACAGGCACTTTGACGGCGGACATCCGTTGCGCGGCCGTAGAACATTTAGCATCCAAGCACTTGACATTGAAACTGTAAACGACTGTAATATCCGTATTTCATACATAAGCCGTTTATTAAAGCAAAGGTTAGTCGATTCTTCATCCAAACATGTCCCAGTAAACTCTAATGTTTTTGGTTAAATATTTAAAAGGTACACTTTCCCATCTCGACTTAAATCAGAGCGGGATATTGCTTCTTTCGCTGACGATATGAAACACGTCTTTTGTAATTCTATACTCTTGTAACCTAAACAAATTGGTAAAATATAGCGTAATTCTACGATTTTTTGTAATAATGGAATGAATATACCATGACTCAGATTTCTAAGAAAAATCGCTTATGATGCATACTGCTGTAGCGTTCTACTTACATTCCATTTATATATCTTTTCGATACCGGTACAGAAGATAATTAGTACACTTTCCCTACTTTTGTGAACTAATGCTGTCGTGCAAGTCATTCTGCCCCTATATTTCACTTCACAGATTGAATTCACTTTCTCTATTTGCAGCTGTTGCACTACGTATCTTTGTATCAACTCTGTAAATCAGGTGAATGGTAACGCACTCGGCATCAAAACACGAGACTTAAACAGCGACCTTCATGCCAACGTTTGAATGTAAGGTCACCGCCTTGTGAAAGTCAATGTATCAGGGTCAATTCCTTTCCCGGCGTACGGTCTAAATTTGCGGTACTAAGAGGAACTATTCACAGAATAAGAGAACTGATACTCTTCTTTTCTGCTTTTACCATTTGTTCCATATGTAATGTGAGACAATTTGTTTCGTGAAATTACGTAGTACAGTACGGGCATCACATCATGTGATATGCTTTAAATGTCTACAGATTCGAGTTTTTACCATAAACCACTTGGCTTTCTGTATGCGTCTTAGTTAATATAAAGTGTTTCGCGGGGAAGTTCTGTATGACATTGTAAAAGTATTTGCAGCATGCATCCAGGTGGGATCAACATGGTCCGTCAACGTCCGCCAGTTAACGAAGATCCATCGGTTTTTTAAAATATTATCTTCATTCTCGAGAAATCTGTTCTCAGAGCATTGTGAATGAGTAAGTGCTCAGAAACATCAGATATTTTCGTTAGTTCTACTAGCGCTTCACACTTGGAGTGTCACTGTGTGTACAGTCTGAAAGGGAAGTAAAAGGGAAGAAAACACAGTATGTAATGTTTTACTTGTCTGTAGACATATTTAGAAAGTACAGAGATGATATCAAAACTGAGCAACTGAATGTTGGGGTGCGTATTTAAGGAGAGTACGTTCGATCGACAAGCCAGTAAAACTGATAATCCTGGTGCACATGAAAATTAATATATATTACTCTATACAGAATTTTTCAAAACAATTTTTTTATCTATTGGCAGTCAGTCGGGTTTTGTACAAAGCTGTACATCAGCAATGAATAAATACTCCTTCGTGTTATATGGAGTGGAAAATGCACTCTGAAATCCTTAGCTGCATTCTGAACGGTTCAGATGGCTCTGAGCACTATGGGACTTAACATCTGAGGCCATCAGTCCCCTACACTTAGAACTACTTAAGCCTAACTAACCTAAGGACATCACACTCATCCATGCCCGAGGCAGGATTCGAACCTGCGACCGTAGCAGCAGCGCGGTTCCGGACTGAAGCGCCTAGAACCGCTCGGTCACAGCTGCCGGCAATCAATGTGCAACGCTATGAAGACGGTTGGGAAACGCTGCAGCATCTTCCGTACTACCCGAATCTTTCATCGTGTGTTGTCACATGTTTGGTGATCTGAAAAAAGACAAGCGTGGACGCCGGTTTCAGTCGGACTAGGAAGTGCAAGATTTGGTGCGGTTGTGGACTCGTGAGCGGCCGACAGCATTCTATGAAACAGGAACCGCTCGTGGGATAAAAGTCTTAAGGCGTGTGACGATTACTTCGGAATGGAGCCACTCCATGGTCCCATTGTGATTGGTGATCGGTTTTCATTTGGCTGCCCCTAATAAAAGCCTTTCCCTTCATTTCAAACAAGAGTACTCCTTGTTCAACAGTACGACGGTCTTGTGAAAGAGCGCTGATGACCAAGCTGTTTAGCACTCAAAAATTTTAAATTCGTCATTCCATCTATCCTAGAAAAGAAGACAATTTTATATCTCTTTTCATTCAGGTAACTGTTCCTGGAACACTACAACATGTCCGCTGAGCCATTTGTGTAATTACTAATGTGCATATAAATCTGTGCAGAAATCATTAGACCTACTAGGAGTTGGTGATACGATTTTATCTACACTGTGGTACTTCTAGGGCGCGCGTTATCTTGATGGCGATTTTGCAGCCAGATGGGCTATCAAAGCAACTAACGAGCAACAGGGAGAGCTTTTCGTCTTCCACCTGAGGAGAGTGCTGTGAAAGTCCTTCATACTGACTTTCCATGGTAATTAGTTAGTGTACTGCACAGTAGTTAAAGTCGTTTTATGATGGATGGCTGGGAGTTGATGATGAGACGTTGCCAAACACAGGCAACAGTACTGGTAAGAGTGTTAACTGAATGCCAGTCTCCTCAGTCAGATGTCAACCATTCAATTATTTTACTTCTAAAGTAAAGTTGTGCAGATGCTACGAATTATCGTGTATTCAGGGTGTATCTTTATTGAAAGCGAAAGCTGACACAGGTAAAAGTATAGGCTAATAGGCGCAAAAATATTCGGGTAAACGTGGATGAAGAGGCACTCGCGAATGTGAGGGCTTTATCCGCCATTGACTTAAGTATGAAACATTGTCCTATCGAGTAAAAATGTATACGAAATATGCACCTTTCATTTAAGTCCCCATGCAACTGCGCTTAAATTTCGCCAACAGCTTACCTTGACACGAATTACGGCACTAGTTCAAAACGTATCATTTTACAATTTATTGTGCACTCGTACCTGCTAAATGAGGTGATCCACGCGTCGTCCAAGGATTTTGATGGGATACTGCATTCATCTCTGCAGTCAGATAGGCTTTCTTTCAGACACTTCGATTCATTTCGAAATGGTTGACAAGACATCTCTATTACTTATTTTATTTTAAAACGTTTCTTCCTTCAGACTGACGACGCTTCGAATACTTATTTTATTCTGAAATGTCAGCTGCTCCCAGTTCTTGAGTCTTAGGAAAGGGAGTGCTGTACAGACAGAAAAATCCAGAAGAATCAGATCACGAGTGTACAGGTCCTACTCGAGCTACCAATCTTGTATCCCACTGGTGTATTACATGTCGTCTTACAACAGCAGCAGGTTGTGCCAGTGCCCCATCATGTATCTACAACATTCCCAACACAGATTATGAGTGAAATCTGAGCAGAAGTAGATGGGGACTTAATCGAAAAATTTATATTTTAAAAACGTTTGTACTGAACGGGACAATACTTCTAACTGAATTAGGTGGTGACTCCTGACGACACTTTTGCAACTGTCTCGCAAATACCTTGCTTGTGGACCTACTTTCAGTGGAAAGTATTTGCCAATTCTTCGTGTACGTTCATCCCTGTCAGTTTTCGCTATTAATTAAGATAAACTTTGTATAGCCTATTTTTAAAGGGATGCCTAATCTCTTTCTCATTCTACAATTTATTCTCTTTAAGTCTCCCTCTACTACCGCCGTATTCCCTGACATTAACATATGTCTTACCATCCTGTCCTCTGTTTTTGTCAGTGGATTTGACATATTACTTTCCTTTTCGAATCTGCGAAGAAGTTGTCCATTTCTTAATTTATCAGTCCATTTCATTTTCGGTGTCCTTCTGTACCACCATATCTCAAGCTTTTAGATTCTATTCCGATTTTCGCACAGAGCAGGAATATCTGTGAGGGGAGCATAGCGTACTGCAAATATCGTCATCATCAAACCAGGACTGTCACTTGGCATCGGTATAATACTGTTTGTTTCAATTTTGCGGCAAGGGTGAAAGTTTAATATTTCGTGTATTTGCGTCTGTGAATAATTATTGCTGCTACAGAAACAAATCGAAATACATCAAAGGAGGAAAAGTTACTTGGGATCGGCAAGTAACGCAAAATGTGAGCGTAGTTATCATGTTACTAATACGTACTTTACGTGTTGAAAACTATCGAGACACAACCTCATAAAGAGTTAATAGCTGAGGGGTAATTTATGTTACTGTATGGCCATATATTTAAAAGCCAACTGCTACATAAAGTCGATAGTTTAAGAGTGTGGTGGAAGTTAAGCCGATGAATGTGCACATATCTCGAGCGATGTTTTATACAGGGTGAACCAGAACTCTGCCATCAGAAAATCGTTGTGCAGGGATATTTTCTGTGTATTTCAGTGTAAGAGGCCTGAGATCTCCGGTGCCTCGTTCAGAGTAATAATGTAACTACGATGTACTTAGTTTGTCGCTTTATTGATGGGAAAATACCGGCACAAAAATGAAAGGCTACACAAAAGGACAACACAGATCACGAGTAATTAAACAACCCTCGAACAGATACAAAAGTACGGCAACCGGGCTGCCGTCGATGGGAGAACATCTGAGCAGAGTCCGCATGCTTAGCTCAGTGGTTACGTGCTTGCCCATCATTTCGATTCCCGGCCGGATTGGAGATTTTTTCCTCTGGTGCACTAGGTGTTGTGTTGTCCTCATCATCACCGACGATCGAGTCACCCAATGTGGCGTCACCTGAAATAAGACTTGCAAACGGTGGCAGAACTTCCCCGGTTGGGGCCTCCGGACCAACAACGCCATACGATCATTTCATCTGAGCAGATCGTTGCTGCGCAGCGTTCCACTGCATTCACTGAAACAGTAGACGACGTGCATTTCAGCAAATTCTCCAACAGTAAACCAATCCGTGCTGCTGTGTATCACTGCTAACGAACAACTATCTGAGGCGGAAAAAAGACCGAGGCGAACCGAGCAGTACTGAATGCAGTCTTAAGGTCGAAATGAATATGAGCTTTACTGTTGTCAACAAGTACTATAAGTGAATGGAAGATGTGTTTCAATACAAGACAAAAAGTGCGTACATTCATCATTCGCAGTGTTATGCAGACATTTTCGTTGGAGTACAGATACAAAGCAATAGTAACACCTGTCCAAAATACTTGTCATTTCCTTCTTACCTCCCTTTCGAAGACTGCTAATTCTGGAGTGTAATTAGCAGTCTTCGAAAGGGAGGTAAGAAGGAAATGACAAGTATTTTGGACAGGTCAGGAAAACTGCTGGTGAATCCTGTGGATGCCTTGGGCAGATGGAGGGAATATTTTGAAGAGTTGCTCAATGTAGGTGAAAATACGATCAGTAATGTTTCAGATTTCGAGGAAGAATGGGATAGGAATGATGATGGAAATAGGATCACATTTGAGGAAGTGGAAAAAATGGTCAATAGATTGCAGTGCAATAAAGCGGCTGGGGTGGATGAAATTAAGTCGGAACTCATCAAATACAGTGGAATGTCAGGTCTTAAATGGCTACACAGGATAATTGAAATGGCCTGGGAGTCGGGACAGGTTCCATCAGACTGGACAAAAGCAGTAATCACACCAATCTTTAAACATGGAAACAGAAAAGATTGTAACAACTACAGAGGTATCTCTTTAATCAGCGTTGTGGGTAAAATCTTCGCAGGTATTGTTGAAAGGAAAGTGCGAGTATTAGTTGAGGACCAATTGGATGAAAATCAGTGTGGGTTTAGGCCTCTCAGAGGTTGCCAGGACCAGATCTTTAGCTTACGGCAAATAATGGAGAAGTGTTATGAGTGGAACAGGGAATTGTATCTATGCTTTATAGATCTAGAAAAGGCATATGACCGGGTTCCTAGGAGGAAGTTATTGTCTATTCTGCAAGATTATGGAATAGGAGGCAAACTTTTGCAAGCAATTAAAGGTCTTTACATGGATAGTCAGGCAGCAGTTAGAGTTGACGGTAAATTGAGTTCATGGTTCAGAGTAGTTTCAGGGGTAAGACAAGGCTGCAACCTGTCTCCACTGTTGTTCATATTATTTATGGATCATATATTGAAAACAATAGACTGGCTGGGTGAGATTAAGATATGTGAACACAAAATAAGCAGTCTTGCATTTGCGGATGACTTAGTTGTGATGGCAGATTCGATTGAAAGTTTGCAAAGTAATATTTCAGAGCTAGATCAGAAATGTAAGGACTATGGTATGAAGATTAGCATCTCCAAAACGAAAGTAATGTCAGTGGGAAAGAAATATAAACGGATTGAGTGCCAAATAGGAGGAACAAAGTTAGAACAGGTGGACGGTTTCAAGTACTTAGGATGCATATTCTCACAGGATGGCAACATAGTGAAAGAACTGGAAGCGAGGTGTAGCAAAGCTAATGCAGTGAGCGCTCAGCTACGATCTACTCTCTTCTGCAAGAAGGAAGTCAGTACCAAGACTAAGTTATCTGTGCACCGTTCAATCTTTCGACCAACTTTGTTGTATGGGAGCGAAAGCTGGGTGGATTCAGGTTACCTTATCAACAAGGTTGAGGTTACGGATATGAAAGTAGCTAGGACGATTGCAGGTACTAGTAGATGGGAACAATGGCAGGAGGGTGTCCACAATGAGGAAATCAAAGAAAAACTGGGGATGAACTCTATAGATGTAGCAGTCAGGGCGAACAGGCTTAGATGGTGGGGTCATGTTACACGCATGGGAGAAGCAAGGTTACCCAAGAGACTCACGGATTCAGCAGTAGAGGGTAGGAGGAGTCGGGGCAGACCAAGGAGAAGGTACCTGGATTCGGTTAAGAATGATTTTGAAGTAATAGGTATAACATCAGAAGAGGCACCAATGTTAGCACTGAATAGAGGATCATGGAGGAACTGTATAAGGGGGGCTATGCTCCAGACTGAACGCTGAAAGGCATAATCAGTCTTAAATGATGATGATGATGATGATGAGTAACACCGGTTCCCGTTGGTTGGTTGGTTGGTTTGGGGCAGGGGACCAAACGGCGAGGTCATCCGTCCCAACATATTAGGGATGGATGGGGAAGGAAGTCGGCCGTACAACGATTTAGGAAAATCTGAAAATCTAAATGTGGATGGCCGGAAGCGGGTTTTAGCCGTTGTCCTCCAAGATGAGAGTCCCGCAGATCACTGAAGTTAAGCGGTGTTGGGCTTGGTTAGCACTTGCGTATGCCAACGTCAAGGTCTGCCGAGCGCTGTTGGCAAGCTGTGAGAAGCCACTTGACTGGGAAATAGCGGCTCTGGTCAAGACAACAGACAACATCCAGAAGAGCGGTATGCTGCCCGCGTGCCCCGTCATATTCAAATCCAGTGACGCCTATCGCCAGAAAATGACACGGCGGTCGGTCGGTACCGTTGGGCCTTGCGGGAGCTCTTGAGACAGAGTTAACAGATACAAGGATCAAGGAGGTTAAGGAATCAAACGAAGTGCGATAACTCTGTAACGAGCCACCGGAATCCACGAAAATATCACTGAACCAAGTAAATTCGGTAAAATGTAAAACATTATTGTAGGCTTCCCTATTCGACAGTGAAAACGGAGTAAACAAATATCAATAAAAGTAATGGATGTATCGATAAACAGCTAATTTGCTGCAAGTCATAGCTCCAGATCAGATTTGGCGAGACTTCCATCTTGGAGTTCTTAGAAGTTATTTATCAATGTCGTGGCAGTAAAACCTATTAAAATATAGGCTAAGAAATATGATTAAGTGCAGTATAAAACCTAAAAAATAGTGGAAAGTATCCCAAATTCTCATGTAACACAAGAAATAGCGAAATCTGAGCAGTGACACTTGTCTCAAACAAATGAAATGCCCTTGCTTTTATCTCATCAATTCTTTAAGCTAACAACTTCCCAACATGGGATTCTTCGAAGAAAGATGTTGTCCTCGCTAAACCATTTTGGTTAAATTCAGAGAACTTGTATTCAAAGAAAACTGTGCAACAATCATACTGCCACCATCGTAAGTGTCGCTTAGAGATCATGAGAGTAAGGCAAGGTCGAGTAGACTGGGTACAGAGTCAAATAGACATTTTTCCCTCGCTCACCACGCGAGTGGGTTAAGAAAGATAATATCGCTACGATGTAACCTCCGCCATGTACTGTGCTATGGCTTGTCATGTATATATGTAGAGCTACATGGAGTAAATGTAGGTCGTTATCTCTAAAATGTAAACTTTCACGTAAGGAAACGTCACACCTAATAAAATGTTGCGGGCTATTATGCCGTGATCGAATGGATTTCACATTTAATCCGGACGTTTCGTCCCCATCTGCGGAGGACATTTTCAACGCGAATCGTAGCATTTTGCTTGTCCGATTCAGATCCTGTCTCGGTATTGACTGCAGCAATATTCCGTTTAAGCGTGCTTCCGCACACTTGCGTGACGTCACATGTTTTGAAGCCTGACGCCACGCCACTGCCCGGAAGCACGTGGAAACGGGATTTTGATGCGTCAGGATGTGAATTGGTAGCTCAAAGGAGATTCCCCTTGAACATGTTCTCCGCAGTTGGGGACGAAACGTTGAATTTAAATAAGAAAGCCATCCGACCAGCGTATAATGGCCCAGAATATTTTATTAATTATGAGATCGTCATCTGTCAGATCCTCAGCTGCTTTGTTTTGTATGCTACTCACGCTTACAGTTAGGATGCACGGGCTGTGAAGTTACACCATAGTTCTCGCATTTTTCTGATGCCTTCTGGATTTTGTCGATGGTGCTCTTCCGAATGTCCAATCTAAAACTTTTAACTGGAAGAATTTGATTGCCACTTCGCTCAACATACTTTAGCAACTTCGAAATAATGTTACCTGTCCCTTCTGCGTCGTGGGAGTATCTACACTACTGGCCATTAAAACTGCTACACCACGAAGATGACGTGCTACAGACGCGAAATTTAACAGACAGGAAGAAGATGCTGTGATATGCAAATGATTAGCTTATCAGAGCATTCACACAAGGATGGCGTCGATGGCGACACCTACAACGCGCTGACATGAGGAAAGTTTGCAACCTATTTCTCATACACAAACAGCAGTTGACCGGCATTGCCTAGTGAAACGTTGTTGTGATGCCTCGTGTAAGGAGGAGAAGTGCGTACCATGACGTTTCCGATTTTGATAAAGGTCGGATTGTAGGCTATCGCGATTGCGGTTTATCGTATCGCGACTGCTATCGTTGGTCGAGATACAATGACTGTTAGCAAAATATGGATTCGGTGGGTTCAGGAGGGTAATACAGAACGCCGTGCTAGATCCCAACGGCCTCGTATCACTAGCAGTCGAGATGACAGGCATCTTATCCACATGGCTGTAACGGATCGTGCAACCACGTCTCGATCCCTGAGTCAACAGATGGGGACGTTTGCAAGACTACAACCATCTGCACGAACAGTTCGACGATGTTTGCAGCAGCATGGACTATCAGCTCGGAGACCATGGCTGCGGTTACCCGTGACGCTGCATCACAGACAGGAGCGCCTGCGATTGTGTACTCAACGACGAACCTGGGTGCACGAATGGCAAAACTTCATTTTTTAGGATGAATCCAGGTTCTGGTTACAGCATCATGATGGTCGGATCCGTGTTTGGCGACATCGCGGTGAACTCACATTGGAACGTGTATTCGTCATCGCCATACTGGCGTATGATCCGGCGTGAGAGATCCCTGCGAAACCCTACATTTCAGCAGGATAATGCACGACCGAATGTTGCAGGTCCTGTACGGTCCTTTCTGGATACATAAATGTTCGACTGCTGCCCTGACCAGCACATTCTCCAGATCTCTCACCAACTGAAAACGTCTGGTCAATGTTGTCCGAGCATCTGGCTCGTCACAATACGGTAGTCACTACTCTTGATGAACTGTGGTATCGTGTTGAAGCTGCATGGGCAGCTGTACCTGTACACGCCATCCAAGCTCCGTTTGACTCAATGCCCAGGCGTATAAAGGCCGTAATTACGGTCAGAGGTGGTTGTTCTGGGTACTGATTTCTCAGGATCTACGCACCCACATTGCGTGAAAATGTAATCACATATCAGTTCTAGTATAATATATTTGTCCAATGAATACCCGTTTATAATCTGCATTTCATCTTGGTGTAGCAATTTTAATGGCCAGTAGTGTACATAGTTGTTAGCCAGCTTCCCGCTGTTTCGTGGAGTACGGGTACAGCAGAGACAGCGAGCATAGCAGTGGTCTCGTGAAAGCTGCGCAGGTACTGACACAGGATGGCAGCGTAAGGCCCGGTGGAGTCAAAGCAGACACAACAACCGTGTAACAGAGGCGCAGCCGAGCCTTCCTCATTGCGGCCGCCGGCGCCAGAGGCGAGAATTCGCGCATGGTTGCGACACGGGTCATTCCGAGAGCGCGCAGCGGGCGGAAAGCTGGCCGCTTCCCACGGGCCGCTGCGCCCCGACCATTATCTGGCTGCTAATTAATTTGTATCCGCGTTGCGCAGCGCCGCTGTCGAACGTGAGAAGTGGCGGCCGCCGAGGCGGCTGGCCACAAGGACGCGGGTCTCAGGATGTCTCAGTTGGACCATTGTCCCCTTCCACACTTCCACGCCAGTCCTACGGTTTCTACAAAAACAGCTTCTTTGTGCAGTGCAGTATCAGTCCAGACGTTGAATTAAAGTTTAGCTTTCAGATTCTACATTGGTTTTAAGTAGTAACAGTTACCTGCAAAAAGATGCAGAATTTGTTGTGAGATATCGTGGAATATTCCCGCTTAACCCCTTATAGTTTCACGAAGGTCCGCTAGATGGCAGTGCTATACATAGCCTTCAAAATGGCGTCTGTATCGTAGGTGTGTTCCAAGCAAAGGTTTGTCATTGACTTTCTTTTGGCGGAAACCCAAGGCATCGAAGATACTGCAGTCAACAAAAGCGCACTGAGTCGTTGGGCAAGGCGTCTGTCTTCAGCGTAACAAGATCGCGCAAACCTGTCCGATCTCCCACGAGCCGGCCGGCCGCACACCGCTCTGACTCTTTTGCTCGAACGTGCGGACACTCTCATTCGAGGTGATAGACGGATCACAGTCATACATCGCGCTGCACAACTGGACGTCAGTGTTGCTAGTGCTGACACAATCGTCCTCCAGTTGGTGTACTCAAAGGTGTCTGCCCTCTGGGGTCCTCGCCGCCTAAAAGAAAACCTTAAACAAGAACGAAGGATCATCTTTATGGAATTTGCTTGTGCGTTACGAGGCTGATACGACAGTTTTTGGTCGAATATCATCACAAGAGCCGGCCGCTTGGCCGAGCGGTTCTAGGCGCTTCGGTTCGGAACCGCGATGCTGCTACGGCCGCAGGTTCGAATCCTGTCTCGGGCATGGATGTGTGTGATGTCCTTAGGTTAGTTAGGGTTAAGTAGTTCTAAGTCTAGGGGACTAATGACCTCAGATGTTAAGTACCATATTACTTAGAGTCATTTGAACCATCATCACAGCCGAAGAAATATGGTTTCATCCACGTCGAACCGGAAAGAAAACGGAAATCCATGGAGTGGCGCCGTGCCACCTCTCTTCTGAAGAAAAAGTTCAAAGGTGCGCCCTCAGCCGGTAAAGTCATAACGACTGTCTTCCGGGACTCTGAAGCACTTATTCTGTTGTCCGCCGCTCGTGGTCTCGCGGTAGCGTTCTCGCTTCCCGAGCACGCGGTCCCGGGTTCGATTCCCGGCGGGGTCAGGGATTTTCACCTGCCTCGAGATGACTGGGTGTTTGTGTTCTCCTCATCATTTCATCATCATCCAGGAAAGTGGCGAAATTGGACTGAGCAAAGGTTGGGAAATTGTACGGGCGCTGATAACCACGCAGTTGAGCGCCCCACAAACCAAACATCATCATCATCACTTATTCTGTTTGCTGCCCTTCCTCATCGTGCTCTCATCAGCTCTTAAGTGTTTTGTGCTAGCCATGGGAAATTGAAGGAACGACTTCAGAGTATTCATCGCAAAAGAAGTGCAAACGAACTTGTCCTTCTTCATGACAAAGCAAAGCGTTACACAAATCTGTGAACTGGAGAGGAGCTCACAAATTTTCATTGGAATGTAGTTCTTCATCGACCCTACTGCATGAGGCTCTCACCTTCCGACTTCTCTTATTTGGGCCAATGTAGGAAGCACTCCGAGGGAAGCAGAGCGTAGATAATGCAGCAAGACGTTGCTCCGACGTCGCCCAGTAGAGTGGTAACAGGCGGGCATACACAACCTCCTAGAGAGGTTGCGTTAGACCGTGGCACTGAACGGAGGTTAAGCTGAAAATTAGGTTTTGTAGCCAAAAGAGTGAGGAATAATACGAGGGTTGTCCAGAAATTAAGTTCCGGTCGCGAAATGGAAACCACTGGGAAAATCCGTAAAGCTTTGCACAGACGTGTTG
Organism: Schistocerca cancellata; assembly: GCF_023864275.1. Taxonomy (NCBI): domain Eukaryota; kingdom Metazoa; phylum Arthropoda; class Insecta; order Orthoptera; family Acrididae; genus Schistocerca; species Schistocerca cancellata. Next base: position 1,071,089,455 of record NC_064626.1, read on the forward strand.
GGCAGTGTCTCTAGTATGCCCGTCGATCGTGTCGCGTCGCTCTTTTCAGTTTTAGTGAACAATGAGCACGTAAAGCTGCGTAGGGAATAGCGTCTCCCTCCAAGCATGAGGGCCTGGTTAGAGATTTCGCCTGTGTCATGCAGCCCACATAACACAGCTGTCGAGCAGTTCCTTCTTCATGCCAATTCTTGGCCGCACACTGCAGGGGCAATGAAGACGCACGTGCAGCGTTTCCGATTGGAAGTGTTTGATCACCCACAATACAGTCCGTAATTGGCTCCCCCTGAGCCTCATCTCTGTTTACAAGAAACGCTGGCTATGAAGACAAAATTTTTCCACAGACAACCAGCTGCAGACCAGTGCAGATAACTGGCCGAACGCACAGTTATCTATGACGAGGATATTTTAAAGCTGATACAACACTACGACAAAACTCGAAGTTGGAGCTGCGACTATGTAGAGAAGTAGATGGAAGGTGTACCTACTGTTGAAAATAAAACATTTCTGGTTTTCACTGTGGTTTCAATTTTGCGACCGCTGGGAACTTACTTTCTGGACAACCCTCGTATAGTAAGTCCACATTTTTGGAAGAAAAATGGCTCAAATGGCTCTGAGCACTATGGGACGTAACAGCTATGGTCATCAGTCCCCTAGAACTTAGAACTACTTAAACCTAACTAACCTAAGGACAGCACAGAACACCCAGTCATCACGAGGCAGAGAAAATCCCTGACCCCGCCGGGAATCGAACCCGGGAACCCGGGCGTGGGAAGCGAGAACGCTACCGCACGACCACGAGCTGCGGACTTTTGGAAGAAAAGGACATCTATCTTTAGACGAATTCTATGAAGAGTAAGAAAACCAGTGGATGAACTTTCTAGAGATCAGAGCAGTTTCATTCAAAATTTCTGTGTCCCTGTCGTTTGCTTAGAGGAGTCGCACCAAGTCACGTGTCTGGATACGCCGTTATCCAGGAGAACGGCTGTCCGAAATACGCACAGCGTCACTGCTCAGAAGCGGACTGGTGGGACAATAATATACTACGCGGAACATTCACCTGGTCTTCAATAGGACCTGTGGTAGTAAATCTCAGCACCACGACAGTTATGGACTTCTTGAACATTACTGTATCCGTTCGTGCTTGATGTCTTCCCCGACGATGGCATGTTACAACAACCCGTGCCATGAGGCCAGATTTGTGTTACAGTAGTTTGAGTAGCCTTATAGAGAACTCAAGCTGACGTGTTGGCCACCAAATTCGCCTAGTCTGAACCCTATGGAACACATCATGTCGAATGCTATCGGCCGCCAGCTTCACGCGCATAGACCACCGGCCAGAAATTTATGGGAATTGTGGGAACTGTGCGTAATGAACTGGTGTCACATACCTCCGGAACCCTAGCAAGGAGTTTTCGAATCCATACCGGAGCAAACCAGTCGTACATTGAGTTGCAAAGGTGTTTAGCAATCAGATATTGCTAAAGTTTAATCTCGTCTGTTTATACAAAGTTTTCTGCAATTCCCGTTACAAACTTCTAGGTGTTGTAGATAGGAGCGAGTACATAACATTTTGAGTGAGAACTAATGTCCGGAAGCGTATCGTTTCTGCGCTACAACCATTTGAAAACATTTTGGACACACGATAAGTTTTACAAGTAATTTGGAAGGCGTGACCCAATACATCACCTGTTTTGGAATTTCAGTCATTAATAACGAAAGAAACTGCTCGTGTAATCGTTAACGGGTTCTCTTTGGTCCGGAACCGCGCGATTGCTACGGTCGCAGGTTCGAATCCTGCCTCGGGTATGGATGTGTGTGATGTCCTTAGGTTAGTTAGGTTTAAGGAGTTCTAAGTTCTAGAGGACTGATGAACTCAGATGTTAAGTCTCATGTGCTCAGAGCCATTTGAACCATTTAAACCTCTTGGGTGTTCAGTGTCTCCTTGGAGTACCACAGTCACGCCTGCTGACGGTGAAGGTACCTTTTCTCGAAGACGTTGCGTAATTATGGAGAAAAGGGTACGCGATGGAGGCATACATTGTGGATAATGACCTTGATAAAGTCGTTGGGCAGCCCTTCCATTACCGAGAGCCTTGCCATGCAGAAGGATCGTGTCGGTGTATTCTGCGAATGTGTACTCAACCATGTTGCTCTGGCACTCACAGCCACGTGAATGATACCAGAACCAGGTCAGACAGGTAGCATGGACGTCAAATGACATCAACCAATCAAGCGTAAGCGCCCCCCCCCCCCCACTATGATTACCCTGTTGCATACCTACCTAGCAAATGGCTGTAGCACGGAAACTTTACGTTCCCCGAAATGGGTTCCAGTTCAAAATATTGTCTAGTCAATCCCCTCTACAAGTTCAAGAAGTTAAAAACGGGGGTTTCTGAACAATCTGTACACGATAATGCCTGTGGGAAGCAACTTTCGACGACATACACTACTGGCCATTAAAATTGCAACACCACGAAGATAACGTACTACAGAAGCGAAATTTAACCGACAGGAAGAAGATGCTATGATATGCAAATGAGTAGCCTTTCAGAGCATTCACACAGGGATAGCGGTGGTGGCGACACCTACAACGTGCCGACATGAGGAATGTTTCCAACCGATTTCTCATACACAAACAGCAGTTGACCGGCGTTGCCTGGTGAAACATTGTTGTGATGCCTCCTGTAACGAGGAGAAATGCGTACCATCACGTTTCCGATTTTGATAAAGATCGGATTGTAGCCTATCGCGATTGTGGTTTATCGTACCGCTACATTACTGCTCGCGTTGGTCGAGATCCAATGACTGTTAGCAGAATATGGAATCGGTGGGTTCAGGAAGGTAATACGGAACGCCGTGCTGGATCCCAACGGCATCGTATCATTAGCAGTCGAGATGACAGGCATCTTATCCGCATGGCTGTAACGGATCGTGCAGCCACGTCTCGATCCCTGAGTCAACAGATGGGGACGTTTGCAAGACTACAACCATCTGCACGAACAGTTCGACGACGTTTGCAGCAGCATGGACTATCAGCTCGGAGACCATGACTGCGGTTACCCTTGACGCTGCATCGCAGAAAGGAACGTCTGCGATTGTGTACTCAACAACGAACCTGGGTGCACGAATGGCAAAACGTCATTTTTTCGGATAAATCCAGGTTCTGTTTACACCATCATGATGGTCGCATCCGTGTTTGGCGACATCGCGGTGAACGCAGATTGGAAGCGTGTATTCGTCATCGCCATACTGGAGTATCACCCGGCGTGATGGTATGGGGTGCCATTGGTTACACGCCACGGTCATTTTTTGTTGGCACTGACGGCACTTTCAACAGTGGACGTTACATTTCAGATGTGTCACGACCAGTGGCTCTACTCTTCATTCGATTCCTGCGAAAACCTACATTTCAGCAGTATAATGCACGACCGCATGTTGCAGGTCCTGTACGGGCCTTTCTGGATGCATAAAATGTTCGACTGCTGCCTGGGCCAGCACATTCTCCAGATCTCTCACCAATTGAAAATGTCTGGTCAATGGTGGCCGAGCAACTGGCTCGTCACAATAGGCCTGTCACTACTCTTGATGAATTTTGGTATCGTGTTGAAGATACATGGGCAGCTGTACCTGTACACACCATCCAAGCTCTGTTGGACTCAATGCCCAGACGTATCAAGGCCGTTATTACGACCAGAGGTGGTTGTTCTGGGTACTGATTTCTCAGGATCTATGCACCCAAATTGCGTGAAAATGTAATCACATGTTAGTTCTAGTATAATATATTTGTCCAATGAATACGCGTTTATCATCTGCATTTCTTCTTGGTGTAGCAATTTTAATGGCCAGTAGTGTATATGGCCCCCAGGTGAGAGTTGTAGTGAGAAGCGCAGCTACGCGCACACACACGCACCCCACAGGACAGCTGTATGCCTACCTGCGTGTATGCAGAGACGGCGGGGTGTGGGCTGCCCCGGGCAGCGAACGGCGTACGCGGGCCGCGTCGTGTGTGGCGGGCGCTGCAGCCTATCGCCGGCCACTCAATGGGCGCAAATGACGTCCGATAGATGCGTGCATATTAAACAGGCGCGCGCTGAATGCTCGCTGACGAGTGTCTTTGTGCGCGGCCGGACGTGCGGCGCGTCGCCGCTGAATGCGTAGCGGCGGCGGGGGAGCGCTGCTGCGGCTGCGGCCGCTGCTCCCAGCTGCGACTCTCTGCTTCTGTTACTCTGCGGTTTCTCCCCGCCATTCAGTACCTCGTGGCCGTCGCCCGCTCTCTTTCTGAAATAAAAATAGAAAACTGCAGGTAGAACAGTCGACATGGGCCAGTGATGGTTCCGAAGATGCATTCGTTCACCAGACACTTCCGCTCGAGTAAAAGAGACGGACTCGTTTTATTTCTGCAGCGCAGCGTACTTCACCGCAGACAGGAATGCATTCAATCGCTTCCTAGTATTAGGTATTTTCGACGAGACTTTTAGTAAAGGTTGGAAAAGTTGAAAAAGAAATTATCATCTTTACTTTTTTTTAACGGCCATTTATATTGGGTTGGTTCCTAAGTTTAATAAACACAACAGATCCACATAATAGAGACTTTAGTCGCCAATAACATTTTCTCCTTCACTGTTTGCAAGAGTTTACCAATTCTGGGGTAACTTCTAGATTCCGCGACTGTAGAAATCACGCGGTTTTAATGCGAAGAACACGTCGAGGCATTTCGGAGAGGGTTTTCATCCGGAATGGAAATTGCTTGAAACTTCTTCGGTAGGGAACGGAAAATGTGAAAATCTGAGGGCGCAAGATCAGGTGAATAAGGTGAGTGCATAATGACTTGCCATCTCAATTCCTGTATAGTTTTTTTATCAATGTAGTTGAATTCTGTTTTTTTTTATTTTTTAATTTTTTTATGCGAACCTCCACGAATTTCTCTCCTGTGCTAACCTCTTCATCACAGAGTAGCAATTGCAACCTACGTCCTCAATTATTTACTGGATGTATTCCAGTCTCTGTCTTCCTCTACAGTTTTCGCCCTCTACAGCTCCCTCTAGTAAAATGGAAGTCATTTCCTCGTGTATTAACAGATGTCCTATCATCCTGTCTCTTCTCCTGATCAGTATTTTCCACATACTCCTTTCCTCTCCGATTCTGCGTAGAACCTCCTCATTCCTTACCTAATCAGTCGACCTAATTTTCAAAAAATGGTTATGAGCGCTATGCGACTTAACTTCTGAGGTCATCAGTCGCCTAGAGCTTAGAACTAATTAAACCTAACTAACCTAAGGACATCACACACGTCCATGCCCGAGGAAGGATTCGAACTTGCGACCGCAGCGGTCGCTCGGTCCCAGACTGTAGCGCCTAGAATCGCACGGCCACTCCGGCCGGCACCTAATTTTCAAAATTCGTCTGTAGCACCACATCTCAAATGCTTCGATTCTCTTGTGTTCCGGTTTTCCCACAGTCCATGTTTCACTACCATAGAATGCAATACTCCAGACGTGCATTCTCAGAAATTTCTACCTCAAATTAAGGCCGGTATTTGATATTAGTAAAGTTCTCTTGGCCAGGAATGCCTTTTTTGCCATAGCGAGTCTGCTTTTGATGTCCTCCTTGCTCCGTCCATCAGTGGTTATTTTATAGCCTAGGTAGCAGAAATCCTTAACTTCATCTACCTCGTGACCATTCAGTCCTGATGTTAAGTTTCTCCCTGCTCTCGTTTCTACTGCTTCTCATTACATTCGTCTTTCTTCGATTTACTCTCAATCCATATTGCGTAATTCTTATTCACTTTCACTTAGGATAGCTATGTCTTCAGCGAATTGTATCACTGATATACTTTCACCTTGTTTTTTAATTCCACTCCTGAACCTTTCTTTTATTTCCATCATTGGTTCCTTGATGTACAGATTGAACAGTACGGGCGAAAGGCTACATCCTTGTCTTAAACACTTTTTAATACGAGCACTTCGTTCTTGTTCGTCCACTCCTATTATTCCCTGTTCCCTGTTGTACATATTGTATATGACCCGTCTCTCCCTACAGCTTACCGCTACTTTTTACAGAATTTCGAACATTTTACATTGTTGAACGCTTTTTCCAGGTCGACAAATCCTATGAACATCTCTTTATTTTTCTTTAGTCTTGCTTCCATTATTAACCGCAGCGTCAGAATTGCCTCTCTCGCGCCTTGACTTATCCTAAAGCCAAACTGATCGTTATATAGCGCATCCTCAATTTTCTTTTCCGTTCTTACGTATGCTATTCTTGTAAGCAAATTGTATGGATGAGCTGTTAAGCTGATCCTGCGATAATTCTCGCACTTGTCAGCTCTTACCGTCTTCGTAACTGTGTGGATGATGTTCTTCCGAATGCCAGATGGTATGCCGCCAGACTTGTACATTCTACACACCAAGGTGAATAGCCGTATTGTTGCCATTTCCCCCAAGGATTTTAGAAATTCTGACGGAATGTTATATACACCTACTGCCTTATTTGAGTTTAAGTCCTCCAAAGCTCTTTTAAATTCTGATTCTAATACTGGATCAAATATCTCTTCTAAATTGACTCCTTCTTTTATCACATCAGACAAGTCTTCCCCCTCATAGATTCTTTCAACGCATTCTTTCCACCTATCCGCTCTCTCCTCTGTATTTAACAGTGTAGTTCCCGTTGCACTCTTAATGTTACCACCCTTGATTTTAATGTCACCAAAAGTTGTTTTGACTTTCCTGTATGCTGAGTCTGTCCTTCCGACAATCATATCTTTTTCGATGTCTTCACATTTTTCCTGCAGTCATTTCGTCTTAGCTTCCCTGCACTTCCTATTTATTTCATTCCTCAGCGACTTGTATTTCTGTATTCCTCAGTTTCCTAGAACATGTTTGTACTTCCTCCTTTCATCAATCAACTGAACTATTTCTTCTGTTACTCATGGTTTCTTCGCTGTTACCTTCTTTGTACCTATGTTTTCCTACCACACTTCTGTGATACCCTTTTTAGAGATGTCCATTCCTCTTCCACTATACTGCCTACTGAGCTATTCATTATTGCTGTATCTATAGCCTTAGAGAACTTCAAGCGCATCTCGTCGTTCCTTAGTACTTCCGTATCCCACTTCTTTGCGTATTGATTCTTCCTGACTTATGTCTTAAACTTCAGCCTACTCTTCATTACTAGTATATCGTGATCTGAGTCTATATCTGCTCCTGTGTACGCCTTACAATCCAGTATCTGATTTCAGAATCTCTGTCTGACCAAGATGTAATCTAACTGAAATCTTCCGGTATCACCCGGTCTCTTCCAAGTATACCTCCTCCTCTTGTGATTCTTGAACAAAGTATTCGCTATTAGTAGCTAAAAGTTGTTACAGAACTCAATTAGTCTTTCTCCTCTCTCAGTCCTTGTCCCAAGTCCATATACTCCTGTAACCTTTTCTTCTACTCCTACCCAGGGCCCGCAGCTCGTGGTCGTGCGGTAGCGTTATCGCTTCCCGCGCCCGGGTTCCCGGGTTCGGTTCCCGGCGGGGTCAGGGATTTTCTCTGCTTCGTGATGGCTGGGTGTTGTGTGATGTCCTTAGGTTAGTTAGGTTTAAGTAGTTCTAAGTTCTAGGGGACTGATGACCATAGATGTTAAGTCCCATAGTGCTCAGAGCCCTTTGCACCATTTTACTCCTACCCCCCCCCCCTCCCTACAACTGCATTCCAGTCCCCAATGACTATTACATTTTTATCCCCCTTTACGTACTGTATTACCCTTTCAATATCCTCATACACTATCTCTGTCTCTTCATCTTCAGCTTGCGACGTCCGCATGTATACCTGAACTATCGTTGTCGGTGTTAGTTTGCTGTCGATTCTGATACGAACAACCCTGTCACTTAACTGTTCACAGTAACACACTCTCTGCCCTACCTTCCAATTCATAACGAATTCTACTCCCGGTATACCATTAGCTGCTGCTGTTGATTAATATCAAATATACTCATCTGACCAGAAATCCTTTCCACTTCACTTCACCGACCCCTGTTATATCTAGATTGTGCCTTTGCATCTCCTTTTCAGGTTTTCTAGTTTCCCTACCACGTTCAAGCTTCTGACATTCCGTACCCCGACTCGTAGAACGTTATCCTTCCGTTGAGTATTCAATATTTTTCTCATGGTAACCTCCTCTTGGCAGTCCCCTCCGAGAGATCCGAATGGGGGACGATTCCAGAATATTTTGCCAATGGAGAGATCATCATGAAACTTCTTCAATTACAGGCCACATGTCCTCTGGATACCCGTTACGTGTCTTTAATTCAGTGATTTCCATTGCCTTCTGCATCCTCAAGCCGTTGATCATTGTTGATTCTTCCGCTTTTAGGGGCAGCTTCTCACCCCAAGGACAAGAGAATGGCAGAATGAGGGTGACTTCTTGTGCCGGAAGTCTTCGGCCGCCAATGCTGATTATTAATCAAAATTTAAACAGCGGGGTAATTCGAACCTAGGACCGAGATGTTATGTTTGTGAATCAAAGTCGCTACCCCCATTTTTTTCGGTAATGTTGCGTTTGGTCGGGGCGGACGTCATAAGACATCTGTTCAAGTTGATCGTTGATTCCTTTACTCAGTTTTTTATTTTAGAGTACGAGCAGTCCTCTGACCGAACACACTGAGCTACCGTGCCGGCATACTCAGCTGACCAGATAATGTACTTTTGTTCAAAGTTTAATCTGTAAGGCATAATAATGGTTACACCTCGGGAAAGCCATTCGTAGTACACCACACCGTTCCACCACTTTTTTTTTCTTTATTGTAATTTTTATACCTGTACATATACATAGGTAGGCTGGCAGCAGCATCTTACACTGCTCTTCAGCCATCGAGTTGACAGTGAGAAAGAACATGAAGAAGATACATAATAGATAGATTGTCGGGCAAAAAAACAGAAGACAAAGAAATACAAAACACCGAGCCATTCACACTCGACGAAATTTACACTGAAACACGTTGGCACGGCGCACAAACACTGTCGACGGCACAGGTGAACGTTGGAGTGTGACGGTGAACACTAACACAAACACGACGGCACACACACTAGAATCTGATGGCGATGATCTCCGGCGCGCGAATGTCCACGTAGCGTGTACGAGTCCGGGGACCTGCCATGAGGGAAAGAAGGGGGAGGGGGAGGGAGAGGGGTGAGCAAAGATGCCAATGGTAGAGGAGACGGGAGTAGGAGCGGAGGAATGTGGGTAGGGGAAGCCCGGGGGAGGAGTGGGGAGAGATGGAGGAGGGAGAGAAGGGAGAGAGGGTGCCCATAGGAACAAGACACAGCAGGAGGGAGGGAGGATCAAAGATGGTAGGAGGGGTAGATGGAGAGGAGGAGGGCATCATCAGGGAGGGGGAGCTAGCGGAAGCCACCTTGGGAGAGGGTGTGGAGAGTGGAGAGATGGAGAGCAGGTGGGACATGGAAGTACAGGCGTGGCAGCGGAGGGGGTTGGGAGAGGATGGGAGAGACCAGCGGGTGAGGAGGATCGAGTTTACGGGAGGCGTAGAGGACCCGTATCCATTCGAGGAAAGGGAGGAGGTGGCGGAAGGGAATGAAGTCGTATAGGATCCGCATGGGGGATGATAGGCGAGGCGAAGAGCATGGCGTTCGAGGATCTAAAAGATTCCGGATTAGTCCCCCATTCGGATCTCTGGGAAGGGACTGCCAAGGGGGAGGTTACCATGAGAAAAAGATTCAATAATCTACGAAAGGATAACGTTCTACGAGTCGGGGCATGGAATGTCAGAAGTTTGAACGTGGTAGGGAAACTAGAAAATCGGAAAAGGGAAATACAAAGGTTCAATCTAGATATAGTAGGGGTCAGTGAAGTGAAGTGGAAGGAAGACAAGGATTTCTGGTCAGATGAGTATCGGGTAATATCAACAGTAGCAGAAAATGGTATAACAGGTGTAGGATTCGTTATGAGTAGGAAGGTAGGGCAGAGGGTGTGTTACTGTGAACAGTTCAGTGACCGGGTTGTTCTAATCAGAATCGACAGAAGACCAACACCGACAACGATAGTTCAGGTATACATGCCGACGTCGCAAGCTGAAGATGAACAGATAGAGAAAGTGTATGAGGATATTGAAAGGGTAATGCAGTATGTAAAGGGGGACGAAAATCTAATAGTCATGGGTGACTGGAATGCAGTTGTAGAGGAAGGAGTAGAAGAAAAGGTTACGGAAAATATGGACTTGGGACAAGGAATGAAAGAGGAGAAAGACTAATCGAGTTCTGTAACAAGTTTCAGCTAGTAATAGCGAATACCCTGTTCAAGAATCACAAGAGGAGGAGGTATACTTGGAAAAGGCCGGGAGATACGTGAAGATTTTAATTAGGTTACATCATGGTCAGACAGAGATTCCGAAATCAGATACTGGATTGTAAGGCGTACCCAGGAGCAGATATAGACTCAGATCACAATATAGTAGTGATGAAGAGTAGGCTGAAGTTCAAGACATTAGTCAGGAAGAATCAATACGCAAAGAAGTGGGACGGAAGTACTAAGGAATGACAAGATACGTTTGAAGTTCTCTAAGGATATAGATACAGCAATAAGGAATAGCGTAGTAGGCGTAGTAGTACAGTTGAAGAGGAATGGACATCTCTAAAAAGGGCCATCACAGAAGTTGGGAAGTAAAATATAGATACAAAGAAGGTAGCTGTGAAGAAACCATGGGTAGCAGAAGAAATACTTCAGTTGATTGATGAAAGGAGGAAGTACAAACATGTTCCGGGAAAATCAGGAATACAGAAATACAAGTCGCTGAGGAATGAAGTAAATAGGAAGTGCAGGGAAGCTAAGACGAAATGGCTGCAGGAAAAATGTGAAGACATCAAAAAAGATATGATTGTCGGAAGGACAGACTCAGCATACAGGAAAGTCAAAACAACCTTTGGTGACATTAAAGGCAACGGTGGTAACATTAAGATTGCAACGGGAATTCCACTGTTAAATGCAGAGGAGAGAGCAGATAGGTGGAAAGAATACATTGAAAGCCTAAATGAGGGTGAAGATTTGTCTGATGTGATAGAAGAAGAAACAGGAGTCGATTTAGAAGAGATAGGGGATCCAGTATTAGAATCGAAATTTAAAAGAGCTTTGAAGGACTTACGGTCAAATAGTGCAGAAGGGATAGATAACATTCCATCAGAATTTCTAAAATCATTGGGGGAAGTGGCAACAAAACGACTATTCACGTTGGTGTGTAGAATATATGAGTCTGGCGATATACCATCTGACTTTCGGAAAAGCATCATCCACACAATTCCGAGGACGGCAATAGCTGACAAGTGCGAGAATTATCGCACAATCAGCTTAACAGCTCATGCATCGAAGCTGCTTACAAGAATAATATACAGAAGAATGGAAAAGAAAATTGAGAACGCGCTAGGAGACGATCAGTTTGGCTTTAGGAAAAGTAAAGGGACGAGAGAGGCAATTGTGACGTTACGGCTAATAATGGAAGCAAGGCTAAAGAAAAATCAAGACACTTTCATGGGATTTGTTGACCTGGAAAAAGCGTTCGACAATATAAAATGGTGCAAGCTGTTCGAGATTCTGAAAAAAGTAGGGGTAAGCTATAGGGAGAGACGGGTCATATACAATATGTACAACAACCAAGAAGGAATAATAAGAGTGGACGATCAAGAACGAAGTGCTCGTAGTAAGAAGGGTGTAGCCTTTCGCCCCTACTCTTCAGTCTGTACATCGAGGAAGCAATGATGGAAATAAAAGAAAGGTTCAGAAGTGGAATTAAAAAACAAGGTGAAAGGATATCAATGATACGATTCGCTGATGACATCGCTATCCTGAGTGAAAGTGAAGAAGAATTAAATGATCTGCTGAACGGAATGAACAGTCTAATGAGTACACAGTATGGTTTGAGAGTAAATCGGAGGAAGACGAAGGTAATGAGAAGTAGTAGAAATGAGAACAGCGAGAAACTTAACATCAGGATTGATGGACACGAAGTCAATGAAGTTAAGGAATTCTGCTACCTAGGCAGTAAAATAACCAATGACGGACGGAGCAAGGAGGACAACAAAAGCAGACTCGCTATGGCAGAAAAGGCATTTCTGGCCAAGAGAAGTCTACTAATATCAAATACCGGCCTTAATTTGAGGAAGAAATTTCTGAGGATGTACGTCTGGAGTACAGCATTGTATGGTAGTGAAACGTGGACTGTGGGAAAACCGGAACAGAAGAGAATCGAAGCATTTGAGATGAGGTTCTATAGACGAATGTTGAAAATTAGGTGGACTGATAAGGTAAGGAATGAGGAGGTTCTACGCAGAATCGGAGAGGAAAGGAATATGTGGAAAACACTGATAAGGAGAAGGGACAGGATGATAGGACATCTGCTAAGACATGAGGGAATGACTTCCATGGTACTAGAGGGAGCTGTAGAGGGCAAAAACTGTAGAGGAAGACAGAGATTGGAATACGTCAAGCAAATAATTGAGGACGTAGGTTGCAAGTGGTACTCTGAGATGAAGAGGTTAGCACAGGAAAGGAATTCGTGGCGGGCCGCATCAAACCAGTCAGTAGACTGATGACAAAAAAAAAAATTGGAGAGCTCCTGCTTTGGTTGGGCTCGACCACTTCTTTCTTTCCCCTACGTTACCATACAGACACCATTTCTCGTGACCAGAAACGATAAAGGATGGGAATGGTCGGTGTTGTTCACGAGCCAACTGATTACGAGCAAGCAAAGACGTATGTTGTGTACATAGTTCCTCGTAGTCAGCGCGTGCACAACTTTCCCTCTAGAGAGCGCCCTGCTAAGCACAACAGCGCAGGCGCAGCGCTCGTCCGTCTCCGCACTACGAGATGGCGCTGCCTTAGAAGCGGACCAAATTCTGCTTCCGCCGATCCGCTTATTAATATGTAACGCAGCCAATGAGATTACTGCTAACGTAGAATCTTTTCTCCTCGCAGACCACACTTGCGCAGTGATACCTGAACGCGCGAGGTATTCTAACGAGTGTACAGACCTCCAATTAGCCTGTCTGCATTTGATTGCACCAGTCTGTAGTCAAGTTTCAGTCTGCACCTAAGAAGATTATCATATTCCTGTACATAACCATGAAGATAAATGTATAGACACTTTGTCAAGTATCAGAGATATGTGAGAATAAGATTAACGTACCAAGACCAAAGGAACTTCAGATTGTGAATTGTAAACAGCATCCAGAATCAAGTTACGTAATGTCTACGCTTTTTATTATTTTAATCAATGTGTGTGAAAATTAATCATGTTCTGTTTAAAGTTGGCCACCGTCAATCTGCTACTCTAAGCGTGTAAGTGGCATTTCTATCGTCTGACCTAACGGCAGAAGATACGCACGACACGATAAGACCAAGAGACATATTGCTGACACTCGCCTACTTAGTTAGAGCGACAAGTCAAATAATGTGATGGTGTGTGTACCGAAGGTCTTACAGTACGCACACCACGACGTACATAAGGCCACATGCTGATTTTTATAATTTTAGCTTAGAACATGCGGTACCCATACACGCGATTTCTAAACTTTCATCATTGGATGCAAATGTCGCACGATGGTGGTGTTGTGTCGAGACAAGACAGCCTAGACACAATGAGAGGAAGCCGAAAGGCACGCGCTTAAACTCACGCAGGCTGGCGTGAGGTCTGAAACAGGATACGTAATGAATGCTATAAAGAAAAGTACGTAGCTTCTGGAATACTTAACTTTAATCCACATTTGTAGAACATCGCTCTTGATGATACATTAATAGAATATCAATATCAATTGAATACGGCGCCTTGCTAGGTCGTAGCAAATGTAGCTGAAGGCTATGCTAACTATCGTCTCGGCAAATGAGAGCGTAGTTGTCAGTGGACCGTTCCTTGCAAAGTCGGCTGTACAACTGGGGCGAGTGCTAGTACGTCTCTCTAGACCTGCCGTGTGGTGGCGCTCGGTCTGCAATTACTGACAGTGGCGACACGCGGGTCCGTCGTATACTAGCGGACCGCGTCCGATTTAAAAGCTACCACCTAGCAAGTGTGGTGTCTGGTGGTGACACCACAGTGGAATGATCACAGTTCATGACATTTGTCACTTCTAGAGTATACTGACTTGACCATTGTGCATTAATGCATTTAAACTATCTCTTCCTCAAACCGCGAAGGTCTTCCTGAACTTGAGAGTCAGTAACGTCAAAACGATCCTCTTTGAAAAGAAAAAAAACCATTATCTTGTCGTGTTCTATCCAGTGGCATTATTCCCATACACCACACGAATGTTTCTGGCTAGCCGCGCAGCTGTCATCCCACTACTGCCCAGACAGAAGAGTAACTCTGAAATGTTCCTGTTTCTCTACTTGGCACTCCATTTTCTAGCGTCCGCAGCTCCACTCACTATTTACAGATGACAAAATGACAATATGTAAACTCAAATAGTAGCAGTAAACTGCAAATAAAAATTTCACTTGACGAATAAACCCATAGCAAACACGCAAAACAAAAACTCTACGAACTTATGCACCGACCTAATACGTACATAAAATACACTGAAGAAACTAGTACACGTGCATAATATCGTGTAGCGCACCCACGAGCACGCAGAAGTGCCGGAACATGATGTGGCATGGACTCAACTAATGTCCGAAGCAGTTCTGGAGGCAATTGACACCATGAATCCCGCAGGGCTGTCCATAAATCCGTAAGAGTACGAGGGAGTGGAGATTTCTTCTGAGCAGCACGTTGTAAGGCATTCCAGATATGCTCAATAATGTTCATGTCTGTGGAGTCTGGAAGCGAGCGGAAATGTTTAAACTCAGAAGAGTGTTCCTGGAGCCACTCTGTAGCAATTCTGGAGTTGTGGTGTCGCACTGTCCTGCTGGAACTGCCGAAGTCCGTCGGAATGCACAATGACACGTACGTAACGCATGTGTCACCTGTCAGAGTCGTATCTAGACGTATAAGGGGTGCCATATCACCCCAGCTACACGCGACCCACGCCATTACAGAGCCTCCACTAGCTTGAACAGTCCCCTGCTGACATGCATGGTCCATGGATTCATCGATAGAATTTGAAACGAGACTCGTCCGATCAGGCAACATGTTTTCAGTCGTCAAAAAAAAAAAAAAAAAAAAAAAAAAAAAAAAAAAAAAAAAAAAAAAAAGTTCAAATGTGTGTGAAATCTTATGGGACTTAACTGCTAAGGTCGTCAGTCCCTAAGCTACTTAACCTAAATTACCCTAAGGACAAACACACACACCCATGCCCGAGGGACGACTCGAACCTCCACCGGGACCAGCAGCACAGTCATCAACAGTCCAATCTTTTGGTGTTGACGGGTCCAGGCGAGGGGTAAAGCTTTGTGTCGTGCAGTCATCAAGGGTACCCTAGTGGGCCTTCGGCTCCGAAAGGCCATATCGACGATGTTTCATTGAGTGGTCCGCACGCTGAGACTTGTTGATCGCCCAGCATTGAAAGCTGCAGCAATTTGCGGAAGCGTTGCACTTCTGCCACGTTGAACCATTCTCTTCCGTCGTCGTTGGTGCCGTTCTTGCAGGATCTGTTTTCGGCCGCGGCGATGTCGGAGATTTGATGTTTTACGGGATTTCTCAGATTCACGGTACACTTGTGAAATTGTCGTGCGGCAAAATTCCCACTTCATCGCTACCTCGGAGAGCCTGTGATACATCGCTCGTGCGCCGACTCTAACACCAAGTTCAAACTCACTTAGATTTAATATCCTGTCATTGTAGCAGCAGTAACTGATCTAACAACTACGCCAGACACATGTGTCTTATATAGGCGTTGCCGACCGCAGCGCCATATTCTGCGTTTTTACATATCTCTGTACCGAAATTCTTCCAATCCATATGTGGCATACAGCAAACCAGTGCTTAAGAGTATTGGTTAAAAACAGCCTTGGTTGCAATTTTTTTATTTTTTGTTTTTCAACGACGCGTTTCGCTTTATTTAGGCTTCTTCAGGTTATCTTTTCTAGATGGACGCGAGAGGCACCAAGATATGTATAACGCGTTCCCGTTCTCAGGAGCGAGTAACAGAGTAAGATCTTACTCTGTTATTCGCTCCTGTGAGCGGGAACGCGTTATGCGGATCTTGGTGCCTCTCGCGTCCATCTAGAAAAGATAAGCTGAAGATGCCTAAATAAAGCGAAACGCGTCGTTGAAAGATAAAATACTAAAACTGCGAACAAGACTGTTTTTAACCAATACTATCTCTGTATTTGAATACACTTGCCTATTCTTGTTCCTTGGCGCTTCAGTGTAACTCTGAATTATATTCACAAATAAAAACGCATTTGATACAGTGAAAGTAAGAGTGAATGGAAGGTCTTGGAAACTGGTACTGGGCCTGAGTTTGATGTTAGTTAGCGAGCTGGTAGTCAAAGTACAGTTTAGCAATTTAGCCGTAGTCTCTCTTCATGAATAAACACTTGTTTCGCGTGGTGGAGCTAGGAGAGAACGGAAGTGCTAAATACGTACGCTCATTTGAGTCTACTGACGACGCCCAGAATAGAGTCGGCTAGGCGGTAATTGCCTGGTGGCGATGCAGTGCAGGCCAGGCACGTGGCGAAATCCGGTGCTGAAAGCGAATCTGCTATGTTAATAGTGGGCGCGTTAGGCTAGGGAGTGGGGCGATGGGGACTGGAGGGGGGTGGGGGAGGGGTCAAAGCGCCACTACGTGGCGCCCAGCCGCAGCCGCGGCCGCGGCTAGTGTTTGATTACATAATACGGTCTTGTTAAGGTAACGACCTCGTTTGTATCCCGGGCCTAATAGCGGCTTACGCCCGATACCGCCACGCGGTCGCCGCGCTGGCCCGGCGCGCTTCCGGCCGGCAGCTGCGAGAGACCCACGTTGCATTCTTATTCGTCTTCATGAACCACGTTGCGAGTGCGGAGTACGAACCTCGCAGCTGCCGATTTAAGAAAGGGAACAAGCTCGCTGCTCACCTTAACCTGTAATAAATCAGCCAACTCTGCACTGAGGCGACAAATGTCATGGGATACCTCTTAATGGCTAGAGGCTTATCTGACTAGGTGTAAGATAGATACTGCCTACAGGAAAATTAAAGAGAGCTTTGGAGAAAAGAGAACCACTTGCATGAATATCAAGAGCTCAGATGGAAACCCAGTTCTAAGCAAAGAAGGAAAAACAGAAAGGTGGAAGGAGTATATAGTGTGTCTATACAGGGGCGATGTACTTCAGGGCAATATTATGGAAATGGAAGAGGTTGTAGATGAAGATGAAATGGGAGATATGATACTGCGTAAAGAGTGTGACAAAGTACTGAAAGACCTAAGTCGAAACAAAGCCCCGGGTATAGACAACATTCCATTGGAACTACTGACAGCCTTGGGAGAGCCAGTCCTGACAAAACTCTACCATCTGGTGAGCAAAATGTACGAGACTGGCGAAATACCCTCAGAATATAATAACTCCAATCCCAAAGAAAGCAGGCGTTGACAGATGTGAAAATTACCGAAATATCAGTTTAATAAGTCACGGCTGCAAAATACCAACGCGAATTCTTTACAGATGAATGAAAAAACTGGTAGAAGCCAACCTCGGGGAAGATCAGTTTGGATTCCGTAGAAATATTGGAACAAGTGAGGCAATACTGACCTTACGACTTATCATAGAAGCTAGATCAAGGAAAGGAAAACCTACGTTTCTAGCATTTGTAGACTTAGAAAAAGCTTTTGACAATGTTGACTGGACTACTCTCTTTCAAATTCTGAAGGTGGCAGGGGTAAAATACAGGCAGCGAAATGCTATTTACACTTTGTACAGAAACTAGGTGGCAGTGATAAGAGTCGAGGGGCACGAAAAGGCAGCAGTTGTTGGGAAGGGAGTGAGACAGGGTTGTAGCCTCTCCCCGATGCTATTCAATCTGTATATTGAGCAAGCAGTAAAGGGAACAAAAGAAAAATTCAGAGTAGGTATTAAAATCCATGGAGAAGAAATAAAAACTTTGAGGTTCGCCGATGACATTGTAATTCTGTCAGAGACAGCAAAGGACTTGGAAGAGCAGTTGAAAGGAATGGACAGTGTCTCGAAGGGAGGATATAAGATGAACATCAACAAAAGCAAAACGAGGATAATGGAATGTAGTCGAATTAAGTCGGGTGATGCTAAGGATATTAGATTAGGAAATGAGACACTTAAAGTAGTAAAGGAGTTTTGCTATTTGGGGAGCAAAATAACTGATGATGGTCGAAGTAGAGAGGATATAAATTATAGACTGGCAATGGCAAGGAAAGCGTTTCTGAAGAAGAGAAATCTGTTAACATCGAGTATAGATTTAAGCGTCAGGAAGCCGTTTCTGTAAGTATTTTTATGCAGTGTAGCCATGTATGTATGTGAAACATGGACGATAAATAATTCGGACAAAAAAGAGAATAGAAGCTTTCGAAATGTGGTTTAACAGAAGAACGCTGAAGATTAGATGGGTACATTACATAACTAATGAGAAGACATTGTATAGAATTGGGGAGAAGAGAAATTTGTGGCACAACTTGACTAAAAGAAGGGATCGGTTGGCAGGACATGTTCTGAGGCATCAAGAGATCATCAGTTTAGTATTGGAGGGCAGCGTGGAGGGTAAAAATCGTAGAGGGAGACCAAGAGATGAATACACTAAACAGTTTCAGAAAGATGTAGGCTGCAGCAAGAAACAGCTTGCACAGGATAGAGTAGCATGGAGAGCTGCATCAAACTAGTCTCAGGACTGAAGACCACAACAAGAACAACCTCTTAATATCGTGTTTAACTTCCTTTCCTCTTCCATAGTTCAGCAACTCGACATGGCATGGGCTCAACAAGTCGCTGGAAGTCCCCTGCAGCGGTAAGGAGCCATTCTGCGTCTGTACCCGCCCATAACTGCGAAAGTGTTGCCGGTACAGCATTTTCTAAACCAACTGTCCTCTCCATCACGTCCCATAAATGTTCGATGCGCTTCATGTCGGGTGGTCTGGGTGGCCGAATCATTCACCAGAATTATCCAGAATGTTCTTCAAACTAATCCCGAATAACTTTGGCCCGGTGACATGCCGCATCGTGATCCACAAAAATTCCATGGCTGCAAATGGTCTCCAAGTAGCTGACCGTCCAGAGGTCCCAGTCCAATGCATGTAAACACAGTTCACACCATTATGAAGTCTGGTTGACAACTTAGCTCCATGACGTCGTAGGGTTGAAAGTACTTCCCTACAGGACTGCAAGGCACCACTGAAAACCGCAATGTTTGCGCTCTAACAGTGACTCACAAGGAAGGACTGCATATATCCGCAGCTGATCTGATCGGCACTATGTACGAGGTCGTAGTTAAAAGTAATACCTCTGAATTTTTTATTTGTATCCGTTAAAGCTTTTAAATAAAACATGTTCGTTCTTCATGTCTACATACTTATTTCTCAACATCCCTTACTTATATATGCTGGCGATATACGCGAACTAAATAGTATTATACAAAGTCATATCATCAGCAAGCATATTAATTCTACGAACCTTAATAAATTTAGATATGGTATAATCCTTAGACAGTTTACACGTACGTCGAGTCCTCGGCACAACAGTTTGTCAATAAAAGACTGTCACATGTATCACTACGAGTGCGTAAATAAACTACTCATTGATCTCCGTCGATCCATTGTGGCCAGGGGACATCGGCTGGTATGTACTTTTCAATTCAATGAAGTTACTAACAGTCGTGTACTTTAGGTTATTTTATTTTATTTCGACCACAACCAGTTTCGGCAATTCATTCTGCCATCTTCAGGCCCCACACACTTTTTTCGAATCAACGAGCTTATCGTATAGTGCCATAAATCTGGATACCGCGAATCCCAATCATTGTGCAACTGATTCATACGAAAGCTTGTTGGTGTCATGCTTTCGTATGAATCAGCTGCACAACGATTGGGATTCACGGTATCCAGATTTATGGCACTATACGATAACCTCGTTGATTCGAAAAAAGCGTTTGTGGCCTGAAGATGGCAAAATGAATTGCCGAAACTGGTTGTGTTCGAAATAAAGTAACCTAAAGTATACGGCTGTTGGTAAAGTTTATTGAATATAAAAACACATTGACCTTGTCAATAAAAACACATTGACCTTGTCAAAAGCCGAGAAGAGATTTCTTCTTTTTTTGTAGCCTTGGCCCACATCTCAGTATCCTGTGCCCTGGGGTTCCTCAGCCCAAGTTCTCATTTCGGCGACGAACACTCCCCCCCCCCCCCCCTCTTACCCCCCCACCCCCCACGCCCCAAAACGAGAGACCAGTTTGTTGATACCGTCAGTGTAGAATGTTTGACTTTGATGACGGAGCCGCAATCTCACCTCTGTTTGCACCCCTTCGTCACTATCAGAGTGAAATCGAAGATGTTCTTTAAGTTTTGTGAACACTCCAAGCTCTGTCACACACGTTGACGCTATCACGAACGCTTCCTTCATTATGCGCACGAACAACAAAACGTCGTACATTACCGATGTCGATAGAATCATTAGCGAAACAGTTTTCACTCTTCTATGGATTTCAATTGGAGGTACGTTTTCTGCCGTTAGAAACTTGATTACAGCACGCTGTTTCTCACGCACCGACATAGATACGTGGTAGAACGGCATGTTACTCGATGCAATTCATAGCCGTCTAGTCGCAGAGGGCTGCAACTTGCGTCAGAGAAGCGCGAAAGTGGTCCGAGTAATGTGCATGACATGTAATGCGTCAACCGACATTGAGAACGGAACGGAAAATTCGGAAGCATTACTTTTCAGCACGCCCTCGTACTAACTGTATTTTGATACTCTTTTTACATTTACACGACTGACGTACATCTGGCCTCGCTTTTTGAGTTCTTTGCCACAGGCGTCGTGCGTTTTGAAACTTTGTTCCTCACGGAACAGTACTAAGCTTCACAGATATGTTTTGGAAGGTGGAGCTTTGTTTATTCTCTGCTGTTGCCAATACGAATGGTGGAACGATGTCCATTCGTCGGGTGAGAGACGCATGCTAGCAGGACAGAAAGTATTTTTTGTGTGTATGTGTTTCTCTTGTTATTAAAGCTTATATAATAAAAACACATTGCTGTTCTTCACACACGTTTTTCTCTTCTGTTGACAATGGGCAGCTGACGACCGAGTACAAATTTACAAAAAGTATGATTAAAAACTGTAAACCAATAGCAGTTTATTTTAAAACGATCCGACCATGGTTCAGAAATACTATTAACATTTTGTTTTGGGCGCAATTGTTGATCGCTGCCGCACATCCAATACAAAGCTTTTTATAGTTATTCTTCACGAGAAATGTACCACACTCAGATTCCCGCACATGGTCCGATAACATATTGCGTATTTACATGCAGTTTTCATCTATGTTTATGGCTTTCGAAAATTTTTCCCAAGGACCGTCTTGAAAAGATCTTTTTTCTGAATAAAACAGCCTAGATCGCTTACTATGTCGTTATTTGTAACGTCGTTTCTACTACTGCTACCGCTACATCTGGAAACAAAGGGTGATTCAAAATAAATGGGACAAAAAGAAAGTATTCCTGTGACTACAGAAATGTTATTTCAGAAATACGCATATAGAGCGAAAGGTAAATCGTCACAATTTAGGTTGGCGACAACGCAACAGTAGAAAGTTGCCGTTGTTGTTTATCGCTGGCGTTACTATTCAAAATGGTGGCATACGCGAAAGAAAAGGCATAATGTGTCGTAGGATATCCAAAATCATCATCAATAATCACCGTTCAAAGATATTTTCAGACTGAGTTTGGTAAAGTAACACCACACCATCATAACACTGCTAGATGCTAGATGGGCAAAGTAAATCGAGGGGACAGAATGCATAAGCAAGTAGAAAACCACAGGATGACCGTCCGTCGAGAATGAAGTAGTGGAAAACGACCTCAGGAAATCCACGCGTCCTGCCAGTCGAGTAGTGAATGTGTCGCAATCAGCAATGTGGTGTGTGTTAGTTACGTGTTCCATTGATCAATCTCACGGTAATCATTATGATGTGGAACGTGCCAAATGCATAACAAATGCACACATGAGTCAAGGCTTTTATTTAGGCTTAAAATTTTTATTACCCACCCCATTCCCTTAAGTGGCACAAAATGCATATATTATACCTATAGGTTTATTTATTCCTGTGCTGAGGAGATATGATTTCAATTTATTTTTGAAACTATTGCTGCTGTCTGTCAGACATTTTATTTCATCTGGTAATTTATCGAAATTTTTACAGCAGCAAATTTTACCCCTTGCCAAAGATAGGTTAAGTAGAGGATAGTGTAAGTCTTTCTTTCTTCTGGTATTATAATCATGAATGTCACTGTTGTTTTTAAACTGATCCATATTGTTAAGAACAAAAGTCATTGCTGAGTAAATGTTCTGGGAGGCTGTTGTAAGAATTCCTAACCTCTTAAAGAGATGCCTATAAGATGTGGAACTGTGAGTCCCATACATTATTCTAATCACTTTCTTTTGAGCAGTGAATGCTTGGTCTAAACGTTGAGTTACCTCAAAATATTATTCAGTATGACATGAGAGAGTGAAAGTACGTGTTGGGCAAGCATCGATATTTTAAGGCTTACAGAATTCAAATTTTTGAAGTCGCTAAAACCAGCCGATAAATAAAGCCGGAGACAAAAAAAAAAAGAAAAAAAATGGCTCTGAGCACAATGGGACTTAACTTCTGAGGTCATCAGTCCCCTAGAACTTAGAACTACTTAAACCTAACTAACCTAAGGACGTCACACACATCCACGCCCAAGGCAGGATTCGAACCTGCGACCGTAGCGGTCGCGCAGTTCCAGACCACTCTTGCCGGCCAAGCCGGAGACAACTATGCATTGATTAACAAGCACAGTTGGAGGTGGATGGTTCGGATTGAGGTTGATGGTTTCGGAGTCACAGTTACGTCCTCTGCCGAAGCCGGCCGGCCGCGGTGGTCTAGCGGTTCTGGCGCTGCAGTCCGGAACCGCGGGACTGCTACGGTCGCAGATTCGAATCCTGCCTCGGGCATGGGTGTGTGTGATGTCCTTAGGTTAGTTAGGTTTAAGTAGTTCTAAGTTCTAGGGGACTTATGACCTAAGATGTTGAGTCCCATAGTGCTCAGAGCCCTTTGGGCCCCCCTCTGCCGAAGCCGCATTTCACTTCAACGGCAAAGTGAACAAGCCGAGTGAGAATATGGGGTACATAAAACCCGCATGCCTCTCTGAAATGTGAAAGTGATTCTCCGAAAGTTAATGTTTTCTGCAAAGTCTTTGGTCCTATCTTCTTCGCAGAACCTACCGTTACAGGCATAATCTACCTCGATGAGCTTCCTCTCTGGTGGTTGCCTCAGTTGACAGAAGACGTACCCGACTACATTTTGCGGCACGACGGCGCCCAACTACACTGGCATAAATTCGTACGTAGTCATCTCAACGAACATCTTCGATAGCGCTTGTTTGGTCGAACTGGGTCGAATGGTGTGTCGTTCATGTTGAGGCGCACCAGGTCCCCTGACCTTACAGCAAAGGATTTGTTTCTTTTTAGGATGTGTGAAGAACATGGCTTAGGTACCACCATTTCCGCGGAACTTACAGCAACTAAGGCATCGGATAGTCGACGCGGTTAACTCCGTTGGTTGAGTTACGCTGGAACGGATCTGGTAGGAAAATCAGTACCGGATAGGTATCTGCCGGGTCACAAATGGAGCCCACATCGAACGTCTGTCCACGTCCGTAGCAACTGTGGCTGTTAACCTTTCAGTGTAAATGTGTATTTCGAAAATAAGCACTTTAATCATAGGAATATTATCTTTCCACCCATTCATTTTCTACATCTACATCTACATGGATACTCTGCAAATCACATTTAAGTGCCTGGCAGAGGGTTCATGGAACCACCTTCACAATTCTCTATTATTCCATTCTCGTATAGCGCGCGGAAAGAATGAACACCTATATATTTCCGTACGAGCTCTGATTTCCCTTATTTTATCGTGGTGATCGTTCCTCCCTACGTAAGTCGGTGTCAACAAAATATTTTCGCATTCGGAGGAGAAAGTTGGTGAGTGGACTTTTGTGAGAAGATTCCGTCGCAACTAAAAACGCCTTTCTTTTAATGATGTCCATCCCAAATCCTGTATCATTTCTGTGACACTTTCCCCCATATTTCGCTATAATACAAAACGTGCTGCCTTTCTTTGAACTTTTCCGATGTACTCCGTCAGTCCTATCTGGTAAGGATCCCACACCGCGCAGCAGTATTCTAAAAGAGGGCGGACATGCGTAGTGTAGGCAGTCTCCTTAGTAGGTCTGTTACATTTTCTAGGTGTTCTGCCAATGAAACGCAGTCTTTGGTTAGCCTTCCCCACAACATTTTCTGTGTGTTCCTTCTAATTTAAGTTGTTCGTAATTGTAATACCTAGGTATTTAGTTGAATTTACGGCTTTTAGATTAGACTGATTTATCGTGTAACCGAAGTTTAACGAGTTGCTTTTAGCACTCATGTGGATGACCTCACACTTTTCATTATTTAAGGTCAACTGCCACTTTTCGCACCATTCCGATATTTCTTCTAAATCGTTTTGCAGTTTATTTTTATCTTCTGATGACTTTGTTAGTCGATAAACGACAGCGTCATCTGAAAACAATCGAAGACGGCTGCTCATATTGTCTCCCAAATCGTTTATATAGATAAAGAACAGAAAAGGGCCTATAACACTACCTTGGGGAACGCCAGACATCACTTCTGTTTTACTCGATGACTTTCTGTGCGGCTGGTCCCGCCGGAGGTTGGAGTCCTCCCTCGGGCATGGGTGTGTGTGTTTGTCCTTAGGATAATTTAGGTTAAGTAGTGTGTAAGCTTAGGGACTGATGACCTTAGCAATTAAGTCCCATATGATTTCACACATATTTGAACATTTTTTTCGATGACTTTACGTCAATTACTACGAACTGTGACCTCTCTGACAGGAAATCACAAATCCAGTCACATAACTGAGACGATATTCCATAAGAACGCAATTTCACCACGAGCCGCTTGTGTGGTACAGTGTCAAAGGCCTTCTGGAAATCCAGAAATACAGAATCGATCTGGGATCCCTTGTCAATAGCACACAGCACTTCATGTGAATAAAGAGCTAGTTGTGTTTTACAAGAACGATGTTTTCCAAACCCATGTTGACTGTGTGTCAACAGACCGTTTCAAAAATGTTCAAATGTGTGTGAAATCTTATGGGACTTAACTGATAAGCTCATCAGTCCCTAAGGTTGCACAGTACTTAACCTAAATTATCCTAAGGACAAACACACACACCCACGCCCGAGGGAGGACTCGAACCTCCACCGGGACCAGCCGCACAGTCTATGACTGCAGCGCCCCTCTCGTGGTCGTGCGGTAGCGTTCTCGCTTCCCACGCCCGGGCTCCCGGGTTCGATTCCCGGCGGGGTCAGGGATTTTCTCTGCCTCGTGATGGCTGGATGTTGTGTGCTGTCCTTAGGTTAGTTAGGTTTAAGTAGTTCTAAGTTCTAGGGGACTTATGACCACAGCAGTTGAGTCCCATAGTGCTCAGAGCCATTTGAACCATTTTTTTGCAGCGCTCCAGACCGCTCGGCTAATCCCGCGCGGCAATAGACCGTTTTCTTCGCGGTGATTCATTACTCCATGGAGTCGCCAATCAGTAATTCATTCCATTCGAACACAATATATGTTCTGAAATCCTGCTGCATATCGACGTTAACGATATGGGCCTGTAATTTAGTGGATTACTCCTACTACCTTTCTTGAATATTGGTGTGAGCTGTGCAACTTTCCAGTCTTTGGGTACGGATCTTTCGTCGAGCGAACGATTGTATATGATTGTTAAGTATGGAGCTAATGCATCAGCATACTCCGAAAGGAACCTAATTGGTATACAATCTGGACCAGAAGACTTGTTTTTATTAAGTGATTTGAGTTGCTTCACTACTCCGAGGGTATTTACTTCTAAGTTACTCATGTTGACAGCTGTTCTCGATTCGAATTCTGTAATATTTACTTCGTCTTCTTTTGTGAAGGCATTTCGGAAGGCTCTGTTTAGTAACTCTGCTTTGGCAGCACTGTCTTCGATAGTATCTCCATTGCTATAGTGCAGAGGAGGCATTGATTGTTTCTCGCCGCTAACATACTTCACTTACGATCAGAATCTCTTTGGATTTTCTGGCATGTTTCGAGACAAAGTTTCGTTGCGGAAACAGTTATAGGCATCTCGCATTGAAGTCCGCGCTAAGTTTCGAGCTTCTTTGAATCACTTGGTAAGACTAAAGGAAAGTAAAGAACGAGAGGCACTTATTAAGCTTATCAAAGTACGAAAGATGAAAAAGTAAAAGTTAAAAAATTTTAAAAAATGCCTCACCAAAATTTAGCGGTTGTAAGTAAGGTTCAACGTTTCTATCAATAAAGCCTAACGTAAAAAGAAAATTTCATTTATACACTCCTGGAAATTGAAATAAGAACACCGTGAATTCATTGTCCCAGGAAGGGGAAACTTTATTGACACATTCCTGGGGTCAGATACATCACATGATCACACTGACAGAACCACAGGCACATAGTCACAGGCAACAGAGCATGCACAATGTCGGCACTAGTACAGTGTATATCCACCTTTCGCAGCAATGCAGGCTGCTATTCTCCCATGGAAACGATCGTAGAGATGTTGGATGTAGTCCTGTGCAACGGCTTGCCATGCCATTTCCACCTGGCGCCTCAGTTGGACCAGCGTTCGTGCTGGACGTGCAGACCGCGTGAGACGACGCTTCATCCAGTCCCAAACATGCTCAATGGGGGACAGATCCGGAGATCTTGCTGGCCAGGGTAGTTGACTTACACCTTCTAGAGCACGTTGGGTGGCACGGGATACATGCGGACGTGCATTGTTGGAACAGCAAGTTCCCTTGCCAGTCTAGGAATGGTAGAACGATGGGTTCGATGACGGTTTGGATGTACCGTGCACTATTCAGTGTCCTCTCGACGATCACCAGTGGTGTACGGCCAGTGTAGGAGATCGCTCCCCACACCATGATGCCGGGTGTTGGCCCTGTGTGCCTCGGTCGTATGCAGTCCTGATTGTGGCGCTCACCTGCACGGCGCCAAACACGCATACGACCATCATTGGCACCAAGGCAGAAGCGACTCTCATCGCTGAAGACGACACGTCTCCATTCGTCCCTCCATTCACGCCTGTCGCGACACCACTGGAGGCGGGCTGCACGATGTTGGGGCGTGAGCGGAAGACGGCCTAACGGTGTGCGGGACCGTAGCCCAGCTTCATGGAGACGGTTGCGAATGGTCCTCGCCGATACCCCAGGAGCAACAGTGTCCCTAATTTGCTGGGAAGTGGCGGTGCGGTCCCCTACGGCACTGCGTAGGATCCTACGGTCTTGGCGTGCATCCGTGCGTCGCTGCGGTCCGGTCCCAGGTCGACGGGCACGTGCACCTTCCGCCGACCACTGGCGACAACATCGATGTACTGTGGAGACCTCACGCCCCACGTGTTGAGCAATTCGGCGGTACGTCCACCCGGCCTCCCGCATGCCCACTATACGCCCTCGCTCAAAGTCCGTCAACTGCACATACGGTTCACGTCCACGCTGTCGCGGCATGCTACCAGTATTAAAGTCTGCGATGGAGCTCCGTATGCCACGGCAAACTGGCTGACACTGACGGCGGCGGTGCACAAATACTGCGCAGCTAGCGCCATTCGACGGCCAACACCGCGGTTCCTGGTGTGTCCGCTGTGCCGTGCGTGTGATCATTGCTTGTACAGCCCTCTCACAGTGTCCGGAGCAAGTATGGCGGGTCTGACACACCGGTGTCAATGTGTTCTTTTTTCCATTTCCAGGAGTGTATAAGCGTCATCTTGTGTCACTCCTAAATAGATTCACCTTAGGTTTGTGGTAAGTACAAAAAGACACCGTCCGAACAGGCTTTGAAGGCCAAACTGTACTGGCCAGCCTCCATGTCATCCTCAACACTTAGGCGTCACCATCCGTAGAGACGGAGGGGCCTGTGGTCAGCACACCGCTCTCCTGGCCGTTGCCAATTTTTCTGACCAATGTCGCTACTTCACTGACAAGTAGCTGCTAGACTGGCCTCACAAGGGCTGAGTGCATCCCGCTTGCCAACAGCATTCTACAGACCTAGGCGGTGACCCATCCAAGTGCTAGCCAAGCCCGGCAGCGCTTAACTTCGGTGATCTGACGGGAACCGGCGTTCCACTGTGGAAAGGCCGTTGACGTTTGAAGTACTTCAGAAGGACTTCAGAAAAGTGAGTAGTCCCACAATAATATCACTGCGCAACAAGAGTGCCGCACTGTCAGAAGAGACAGTACATGTTTCGGGTTTCCTGTAGAGACAGATTGCTGCGAATAACTAGTGCATCACAGTGTGCTACTGAAATGATGCGGCAACTGGAACTGTACTCCAAAGTCGAAGTTTGTGGGACAGCACGATTCTTGTGGGCAAAGCATTTAAATTGCACTAAGATTCACCCTTAAATTCTGCCATTGGATGAACCAAATACTATCTCGCGTCCAGCTGTAATGAAGTGGTGCCAACGAAGGCCGCACAGACGTAGGTGAAACCGATCTGGATGGCCACACCTTGCACCAGGCGTTTTCTATCTTTTCGGCAAACCGAATGAACAACTGAAGGAACAGAGGTTTCCAACCATGACATTCGCTTAGCGACTTTTGAATGGCGCTGTGACTAAGAAGCGTATTTCTGACGTCGCGGAACTGAACAACTGGTACCATGTTCCGAGCTTTGTTTGCTATACTGAAACGTAGTGTCATGTATCTGTGTCATTTTGAAATGTACTGCAGCATTCAATAAAAGTAACTTGGCATTCCATAATATGGGTTTGTAGTTTTTTTTTTAAGTCCCTCGTATATGAGGCACCTGCTGGTCTGGACGTGAGCTATTTTTGTCATTCGTAAAACCTCCCCCTAGCTGTCGTCTGCTCTTGGCTAAAATTGGCTCCTTCCTGTCCTAATCATGACCCAGGCATCAGCTTTCTTTCGTACTCACGGGCTTTATGAAACTATATGCGGTCTGTTCAAAAAATTCCGTAACATTCGTAATTTCGCGTCAGTGGTGTGTTGAACCGAAATGCGGTTGGCATCCCTGGACACGCATGTGTTTAATGTGTGACTACCGGAAGTTTCATCGTAGTATGTCTGTTAGTTATCGTTCAGAGCTGTATTGTGTGGAACGTTGTGTCACACAGTT
Source organism: Schistocerca cancellata (assembly GCF_023864275.1). Lineage (NCBI taxonomy): Eukaryota > Metazoa > Arthropoda > Insecta > Orthoptera > Acrididae > Schistocerca > Schistocerca cancellata. The sequence goes on from NC_064626.1 coordinate 1,071,118,755, forward strand.
TACGAAATTCGAGATGGCAGAGTTAGTGGAGCATGAAACTGGAGAAACCTTTACAGAGACACACCAAATGATGAAGGAAGCCTACGGTCATGAGTACGTAAGCCGTACTCTGTGTTACGAATGGTTCACACGGTTTAAAAATGATCGGACGTTAAAGGTAACCCTCGTTCAGGACTCGTTTCGACGTACACCGACAACGCTCACGTAGGGAACGTCAACGAAATTGTGTGTGGCAATCGAAAACTGACTGTTTGACAGATTGCAGAAGAATGTAACATTTCAGTTGGATCATGTCATGATATCCTGACACAGCATCTTGGAATGCGTCGTGTTGCCGCAAGTTTCGTCTCACGGCTCATGAATTCAAGACCAGAAAGACCTTCGCCTCGTAATCCGTGAAGAGCGTTTGGATCCCGCAAATGACAACGAGATTTTCCTTAAGAGAATCATAACTGGTGATGAGACGTGGTCCGCAGCTCGTGGTCGTGCGGTTGCGTTCTCGCTTCCCACGACCGGGTTCCAGGGTTCGATTCCCGGCGGGGTCAGGGATTTTCTCTGCCTCGCGATGACTGGGTGTTGTGTGATGTCCTTAGGTTAGTTAGGTTTAAGTAGTTCTAAGTTCTAGGGGACTGATGACCATAGACGTTAAGTCCCATAGTGCTCAGAGCCATTTGAGCCATTTTTTGATGAGACGTGGGTCTACGGTTATGATGTTGAGACCAAGGTTCAATCTTCTCAGTGTTTCGGGAAAGGTTCTTCAAGATCAAAAACAGCTCATCAGTCTGGGTCAAATGTTGAAGCCATGCTGATAGTTTTCTTTCACTTGAAGGACTAGTTCATCATCATTTCGTACCACAGGGACAAACTGGTAATCGATGGTATTAACGATACGTGTTGCGACGCCTACTAGAAAATGTGAGAAGAAAATGGCCTGAAATGTGGGGATACTATTCATGGTTCTTGCATCACGATAACGCACCTGCACATTCGTCTCTGTTGGTGCACAACTGTTGCACAAAAAACGAAATCACTGTGCTATCTCATTCTCGGTACTCTCCAGACCTGGCCTCTGCGCATTTTTTTTATTTCCGATTTTGGAAACTGCGCTGAAAGGACGAAGATTTGCAACGATAGACGAGAAGAAAAAAAATTCACAGACGACGCTTCGCGCGATCCATCAAGAGGCGTACTAAGACTGATTCCGCAAATTGGAAGTGGAAACGGCATTGGGAGCGGAGTATCTGTTGAGGCGGAGAGTATTTCGAAGAGGACCATGCACAGTAAGTAAAAGATAAGCGTAGGAATATTCTTTGGACAAAGGTCCAATATTTTTTTGAACAGATCTCGTAAATTAATTAAGTACGGGAGGGAAAATTGGAGACCTACGTAAATATAAGTCAGAGACAGACTCAAAGAAACAAATATACAGAGTAAACCTTCAGATTCTGATAAGTAACTCAGTTATTGAATTAACGTGACAGCACTGAATCGAGTGACAAAACTTGCTTAAACTGTTCAACTTGTATACGTTATTTGCCCGGTAGTCACTGCTCGGTCAGTAGGAAAAAAAAACACATGCAATAAATATTGAAATAAACTCTCAAATGAAGGCGACCTACAGAGAGATATTCTGTGAAATGATCTTTGCCGGCAGCAGAAATTTCAGCCTTATGTGAGCGGTAGCATAGGTGACTCACAGATTTGTTGCGGTCGTAAATTGGAGCTGTTATCGCATTATTTATTAGTCGCGTCCTTGCGACGAGCGAGCAATAAGATGTTTAAACGTTTCGGTCGTTGAAAAACCGGAAGCCTTTCCTAAGCTTCTGACGCTTCAGCACTCAGAAACACTGTTACGAAATGGCGCTCAAACTCTTCGTCCATGTGGCACAGAGATGACTGCACCAACTGCAGAAACGGCAGTTGATTTTTTAAAGATGCTTCAAAATGTGTGCAAATGAGATCTACTGCTCGCTTTGAGTGCTGTTCCGTATCTAGGCTCTCGAAGAAAACCGTCCCCTACTAACGGTTAACTTCACGGTGTCTATTACACACGGTCATATCAGACCACTTACTTAATTGCTGTACTCAAGGGACACTCGGCTCTTCTGCAAAATAGATTACATTAGGATTTGGTCAAGATATAAGCCCATGCGAAGATAAAAACTACTTACGTTTTTGGGGTAAACCATTTTTATTTTTCGACAGAGTCTCCCTTTAGACTTATACACTTCATCCAACGCTGTTCTAATTGTCCAACTCTGCAAAATAGCTATTAGTTGAGGCAATCACCTCCTCGTTTGAAGAAAATCTTTGTCCCACCAGCCATTTCTTCAAACTGGGGAACAAATAATAGTATGAGGGAGCCAAGTCTGGAGAATAGGGGAGATGTGGAACGAGTTGGAATCCTATTTCCAATAATTTTGCGACTACAACTGCTGAGGTGTGTGCTGGTGCATTGACGTGATGGAAAAGGACTTTTTTGCGGTCCAATCGCCGGCGATTTTCTTGCAGCTCTGTTTTCAAACGATCCAATAACGATGAATAATATGCACCTGTAATAGTTTTACCCTTTTCCAGATAGTCGATGAGGATTATCCCTTGCGAATCTCAAAAGACAGTCGCCATAACCATTCCTGCCGAAGGAATGGTCTTCGCCTTTTTTGGTGCAGATTCTCCCTTGGTAATCCATTGTTTAGATTGCTGTTTGGTCTCGGGGGTATAGTAATGTATCGATGTTTCATCCACAGTGACGAAACGACGCTTAAAGTCCTGCGGATTCTTCCTGAACAGCTGCAAACCATCCTTGCAACACTTCACACGAGTCCGCTTTTGGTCAAGCGTGAGCAATCGCGGAACCCATCTTGCGGATAGCTTTCTCATCTCCAAATGTTTATGCAAAATATTACGTACCCGTTCATTCGTGATGCTCACAATACTATCAATCTCACGCACCTTAACTCTTCTGTTGTCCATCACCATATCATGGATTTTATCAATGATTTCTGGAATTGTAACCTCCACAGGGCGTCCAGAACGTTCAGCATCACTTGTGCCCATATGGCCATTCCGAAAATTTTGAAACCACTTATAAACTGTTATAATAGAAGGTGCAGAGTCACCGTAATGCTTATCAAGCTTCTCTTTAGTCTGCTGAGGCGTTTTTCCTTTCATAAAGTAATGTTTAATCACCACACTAAATTCCTTTTTCGTCTATTTTTTGACAATCAGTCGACTTCCTTGATTCACACGACCTAAAGAAATAGACCAATATGGCTTATGGCTGCAACTTGGTGTGCGTTCTTTCCAAAGAAGCTACTAACTAAACATGACCTCGATACGAGTCGGTGGTGCCATCTCTCGGACTTTGCAAAGACTTTTCAAACGCCCCTCGTAAGTCCCAATCCCTACCATGCACTTAGGTACGGAGCAGTTAAAATTCCTTCTGCTTGCATTAGATAAGCTACGTAATATTTTAATAACACGTACCCAGATTGGAGACAAAACTTAAAAAGTCATGCTGGTGAACAAGATTCAAATAACACCTCATAAAATAACTAACATTTTCAGCTTCATATAAACTTCCATAACTCACATGTACCATACAATTAAATAATAATATAATTCTTGCTTGAAATAGATGCTTTTAAGAGGTATTACTTCCTGCCCATCCTGGTGATTCAAAATTTTTAATCACTTTAAAAAAACAAAGCATCAGGGTTGACTGTTGCACAGTATGAAAATCCTTATACGAGTAAATGGGGAATGCACCGTTCACACGCGATACCCACAATGACAAGTTCCATCTTGCATGTGACAGCAATGCATAACCATCTGCTTCTATAATAACTGAAACCAATCAGAGAGATGCCGCCTATTTCTCTTTAATCTCGCTATCTACAGCGTTTTTTTTCTGGTGCGTGCCATTTAATAGATCATGGCAACAGACTGAATACAGAAATAACGAACATCACGTGAACAGATAAATATTTTTTCTCTTATAAAAAAACACTAACGAAGGAAGTAGCAGAGGAAAGAAGCGTATGGAACATCCTTAACACTAATTGAGGGACAGGATAAAGGGTCATCTCGTATAGAAGCCAAGAATAGTTAACTTAGCTTCGGAGTATATATGCAGATGCAGATTTTCGTCATTATTGTGACTGACCGCCAGGTAACGTGCACTAGAAATTAGGAAACGAGAATACACGAAAGTGAATGAAGTGGCGCAGACATTTAGTCACTACAGTCGGTTAGTCGGAACGAGATTCAAAAACCTATCTTTCCATTCTCATTTTCTCCCTGGTTTCCGGAAACCATTTTAGGAGAAAGGTAGAATGCTTACTTCGGGGAGGACAGTTTTTCAAACCTCAAAGCGATGCTCCCTATTTCTCTTTAATCTCGCTATCCACAGCGTTTTTTCTGGTGCGTGCCCTTTAGTCTTTCATGGCTACGAACTGGATACAGAAATAACGAGCATCACGTGAAGAAATTAATATTTTTTCTCTTGTAAAAAAACACTAAGGAAGGAAGTAGCAGAGGAAAGAAACGTAGTTAACATCCTTAACACCAATTGAGGGATGGGATGAAGGAACATCTCGTATAGAAGCCAAAAATAGTTAACTTAGCTCTAGATGGAGCATTAGGAGGGGAAATAAGTAGCGGCAGGCAAAGACTAGAAGAGTCAAAAATTTTAGAGGCGAGAAATATTAGCGTAAGAAAAGTATGAAACACAGCATAAAACCAGACGAAACAGGTAAAACTGGGCTACTAAGAGGAAATGTATCTAATTTATTGCTTATCCTCATACTTAATTTTAAATCAGTCTCAAATTTTGGATCATAAGTTTGAGCCTCGCGGGGTAGCCGCGCGGTCGCAGGCGACTTGTCACCGTCCGAGCCGCTTCCCCCCCCCCCCCCCCCCCCCCCACCGTCGGAGGTTCGGATGTTCGAGTCCTCCCTCGGGCATGGGTGTGAATGTCGTCCTTAGCGTAAGTTAGATTAAGTAGTGTGTAGGCATAGGGGCCGATGACCTCAGCACCTTGGTCCCATAAGACCTTACCACAAATTTCCAAAATTTAATAAGTTTCATTTCCAGTCTTTTATTATACCTTGCGATAGTTGAATATCCGAATGTCAATGGTTGGAGACTTCGGTTTTCTCCGATAGTTGGCTTAACCAAACTGTGATGTATTAACAATTACGAAATCTCCATTTTTACTTATACAGTGTACAGTGTTAGGAGAGAGTGCCACTGAACAGCTTACTAAAACTCCTGGACCATGGGGGTCGAATGTGGAAGTGGCCGTCCATTTTGAAGTAGGAAGTAACATTTTGAGTTTTTCTTGAGTAACTCGAAAACAGCGGCCTCTGTACAAAACGTATTCCGGTACAAAATTAAACTATATGAGATTTGATACAAAAAAGGTCCAATTTATTCATTTTCTCTTTGGAACCAATAGTTTGCGTGAACAGAGCAAGAAAATACTGAAAATCTTGCGCACCCCGCATGCGCTGTAGCTTAGATGGTTTTTGTAGTTAAATTTGTGGTAGTTTCCCGATTTGCTGGACTTCAAGTGTCCTGTACCATGGTGTCTGCCTCGACTTCCTCTATACCTCTGTGGTACGTCGTAAACAACTATCGTTTACATCCTGTATAACGTCGTTATCTGCCAGCAGGATGTGTCAATATTCACTCCTGTATCTATCGTGAGTGAAAGGTTCCCATTAGGCACAGCCCTCCTTTCCAGTTGATAAGTTAGCTTGCAGGGCTCAAGTAAGTGGTGTTTACCGCCTGTCGCCGACAGGTACGGCGCTGTTACTGCAAGACTGTATCAGCTGAGGCAACCTTTCACTGACTTCTCACTTCATTGTTGTGTTTTACGACAGCGAGACGTACAGTGTACCTTTCATCGATCTCATATAAGGAGCCAGCTTTTAATTTTCGTAAAGTTCGGTTTAAATAGCATCTAGTAATACATACTGTTACTCAGTTTTTGAGGAAGTATTATGACTCATTTTATCACTACCGACTAAGGTACTGAGATATTGAATGGCTACCAAATTTTAATTTAAAAAAATAGATAAAATGGCTCTGAGCACTATGGGACTTAAGTGCTGTGGTCATCAGTCCCCAAGAACTTAGAACTACTTAAAACTAACTAACCTAAGGACATCACACACATCCATGCCCGAGGCAGGATTCGAACCTGCGACCATAGCGGTCGCGCGGTTCCAGACTGTAGCGCCTAGAACCGTGCGGCCACCCCGGCCGGCTTTTAATTTTAAAATTGGAAATTTGTGATAAGGGCTATGGGACCAAACTGCTGAGGTCATTGGTTCCTAGGCTTACGTCTACTTAATCTAACTTAAACTGACTTAACGCTAAGGTTAACACACACGCCCATCCCGAGGGAGGGACTCGAAACCTCCGACGGGGGGGAGCCGCGCGAACCGTGCAAGACGCCCTAGACCCCACGGCTACCCCGCGCTGGGCCATGTTTAAACCCATATTCAAAGAATTCGAAACGTAATGTATCTATCTCCTGCATATTTTAACAGGCACATCAAACTATTTAGTTCTCATCTGTTCATTTACTAAACGCACAGTATCTAAAATTTTGTGGTTAGATAGGGCAAATTCACTTTTCAGTTCGAATTACACAAAATTCAAAACAGAAGTAAAGATAGAAAAGATAATTGTTGCAGTCGTTTAGAAAATGCACAATTTCAGACTGTAACGTTTTTTCAAGCCAATCCCAACAATCATTGAGATTTTTATCTGCGTTGTACTAGATAACATATTTTTAATAAGTAAAATAATATCACTATTACTTGTTGTCAAACATTATATACGTTAATAGTTGGATTCACTGGGTATGAAGTCTTCTAAACCTTCATTGGACAACTCTTCCCGTTTGCACAATGGCTGACTGATCTGTATGCAGTCTGGTAGAAGATGACGTAGTAAATTAATGTGCGAACGAAGCTCGGGATTTTCTGCGAATTTCATCGGTACAGTGTTATAACAAACTGTTGGTTATCACGTAGGAATTAAGTGATAATATTCTTCTCGGGTATGCAGCCGGATCATAACGTCTTCATGACACGATATTTCCGCAGTCCAACTGGCCGCTGTCTTCATGTGAGAGTGCTGGTGCACGATCTCCCCAGAACTCGGCTAGATCGTGCACCAGCACCCTCACCTGAAGATGGCGGCCAGTTGGACCGCGGAAATATTGTGTCATGAAGACGTTATGATCCGGCTGCATACCCGAGAAGAATATTATCAATTATTACGCCGGGAAAGCCTTCGTAGCCACAGAAATTAAGTGATTTCTAGAAAAATAATGATAAAAGTACAATGACTGGCTTTTCCTATTTTGAGCGCGTCAGGATTAATAGTTGCGTATCACGAGGCTTTTGATTACAATTCAAACTTCAGAACGTGCTCAGAACGTTACGAAGTTTTCAGCAATGCGTAATCAATTTTTGCAAATCGCAGTTGTTCAGCCGACAGCTTTTTCTCCAAGCGCCTTGTGTTATATGCAACCTGCCAGACGTTCGTGTTGGGTTGGATAGCGAGTAGTAGGGGAGAGGAGCGAATAGAGTTGTGAAATGTGTGAGAGACAAAATTTATGAAGTGTTCATTTAATGGCGCAGTTACAAGATATTTCACATAAATAATCGATCGTCCAACATCAGCCAGCTTCAAATCATGATGAGAAGCGTCGATATTACCTAAATGGTTCAAGCAGGTAACAACATCGTCGATTAGAGTGGAATGTTGTCTTAGGGCAACGGCTCTAGCATCATCTATTTTCTCCTTACGCTTCGTCATTATGTTTCACTTTCTGCTGTGAGTACGTTAATGATTCCTAACAGTACAGTTAACGGAACGCAATTTCGCAGGCATTATACTTTCTCTCACGTTACGAACTTCGTCCTCTATATTCCAGCCCACATTTCCATTTACTATTTTAAAATGAAATCAGCTCCATGATACGTATATATCACACTCACTTGACAGAGACAGGTAATCACTCTTGCACACAATTTTTTCTATTTTTTTAGTTCTTAATATTTAACTCGTAAGAGATAGTAGCCTTTCATACTTCCACAATTACGTTAAATGTTGATCAGGTTGCTGCAAAATCGTCCTTAAAGTATATGGAGATTTTTTATAATTCAGTACTGGTTTTTGGACGTATCAAATTTATTTTTGTTCTAAACGCATTGTTTTCTCTTAGATACAACGGATCTCTTCATATTTCAGCTTATTTTTTCTCAAGAGAAAATCGTACAAATGCCTATTGACCCCACATTATGCCTCTTTTATGTGACCGCTAACCCATTTGAGACTATATGAGTGCTGATCTATGGCGGAACAGTCTGCGGCTGTGCAAAGCGTCCGTAATAACAAATCACACGAAGTTTTACGGTTATTGCTCGCAAGTATAGGCCACGACATTGGGATTACGAATTTACTTCAAACTCTGTACACCTTCAGTGGGCCATCAAAACAACACAATTTGTAAGTAGTGAGATGCGCTGCTCTGGCAATTCCGAGAAAATCGCAAGAGAAGTTTTACGCGTCTGTTATGTAACTGATCTATCTGTGCGCAGGTGCTGGGCGTTAGAGTTCATGGTCGTCAAGCGGTTAGCGTTCGAGCTTCGTAACACGAACCTGTCTGAGGCGACGCTTCGACTCCCACTCAAATCTTCACTTTTGTAGCACGTGTGTAAATTCTGCGATATTCAGAAAATTTGCACCTACACTATTCGTTCTTGCTACATTAGTTACGTCTCACCACCACCCACGTTGATTGTCAAATGGGGCTTCTCTCTATGTCTGCAGCTCAAAGCGTTGAGATGCAAAATAGTTCCTGGTAACTTACCGGGGCCGGCCGCGGTGGTCTAGCGGTTCTGGCGCTGCAGTCCGGAACCGCGGGACTGCTACGGTCGCAGGTTCGAATCCTGCCTCGGGCATGGGTGTGTGTGATGTCCTTAGGTTAGTTAGGTTTAAGTAGTTCTACGTTCTAGGGGACTTATGACCTAAGATGTTGAGTCCCATAGTGCTCAGAGCCATTTGAACCATTTGAACTTACCGGGTGCATGTGCAAGAGGTTTCGCAAATCACGACAGGTATAAATTTTCATAAATACTCTATGCGTTTCTTAATTTACTTGTCGATAATTATAAATACGTTTGTTCTAATAATTAAATTTAATTAAAAATAGTAAATAGTCAAATAAAGTGAAATTCACTAAAATTTCGTGCAAATAGACGTGGTTTTTTTAGTTATATTGTCTTTCAGTGTCATATAAATTAAGTAATATGACCAGTGACGAAAAATATATAGATTAAAACTTAAGCCTGACCGAGAGCCAAACCGGGACGTCATATACGTTCAGCTTGTACGCTCACCACTTGGCCACCATGAACGCTAACGTCCGATACCTACGCACAGATACATCAGTTACATAATAGACACGTAAAGCTTCTCTTGCAATTTTCTCGTAATTTCGTGAGTAGTGCACTCTACTACTTCCACATTATGTTGTTTTAATGACCTACTAAAGGTGTACAAAGTTTGAAATAAATCTGTGATCCCAACGTTGTGGCCTCTCCTTGTTAGTGAACGTAAAGTTACACTACGAAACAGAATGACAGAAATTAGGAGATGTATACTACTTTTGCAACAGATTTATATGTGACGTCATTGACTTGGAATTGTAAAGTTGTTAGTTCCACTGAGCGTGCTAGTTGATTCATCACAAAGGATGTTGTCTACAGGTTATAAATATAGAAAATAATAAAAGAAGATCCTTAGCATATGTCACGGTACAGAATTGTAATAGAAAATGTGCAGTTATTCCAGAAGACGCTTCAGTCCGGACCCGCGCGACTGCTACTGTCGCAGCTTCGAGTCCTGCCTCGCACATGGATGTGTGTGATGTCCTTAGGTTAGTTAGGTTTAATTAGTTCTAAGTCTAGGGGACTGACGGCCTCAGATGTTAAGTCCGTTAGTGCTTAGAGCCATCTGAACCATTCCAGAAGATTCAGGAACTTCTACATATATTACATGTGTTCTACAAGGCCAGGATATGAAAAGCGATTGTAGTTCCTTCACAGTCTGCCTGTGTTTCAACGTGGAGCTCACGTTGACCTTAGAAACTCAGCATTCCACCGTTTCATTGACAGCAGCAAAGATATGCTGCAGACGTACATGAAGAGTTAAATTCATTCCCCCTACAAGGAACTGTACATAAATCCCTGAATTTCGAAAGAAAAACACTGCCACGTATGCTGTTTGTTCGTGGAATTTTCAGGTAATCAATATTCAAGAGCTTTAAGAGGCTGCTGATTCATCTCCGACCAACGGGTGAAGGAAGCGATGCATACGTAGCTTGCTGCACAACAGAGAAACTTCTTTTTCATGTGGTATGGGAAAGCTTGTGTAAAGGTGGATCAAGTGCGTTGGAACACGGGATTACTCTGTTGAAAAATGATATCAATAAAAACTGAGTACTCTTGCTCAACAAAATGTAAAAATTGATTGCAGGTACTTATTAATTTACTCTCGTAGACCTACAGGGTGTCCAGGCTAGAGGTACACAGAAACGACTTGTTATATTTCAGCACCAATTAAGGTTTATAACTTATTTCTCCAACGTCGTACTCAGGGGTTCAAACATTTTTCTGCGTATTCGTACAGATCAATGTGGTTACCATTTGTAGCTCGAAAGATATCGAAACGATACGCCACGTCTCGCCATATGTTCATAGGCATGACTGGTGTTATGGCATCTACTACGGCGTAGATTCGTTGTATTAGGTCCATCAGATCTCGACCACTTGTCCTGTAAACAATGTCCTTTTTAAGCCCCAGGCACATAAAACCCAGCAAATCTGGAGACCGAGAGGGCCAGGAAATGGAACCCCCGCCCCCCTGCCTCCACCAAATCCTATCCAACGTTCAGGAAACATCTTATGGGAAAAAACTGGTAACATCCCCATGAGAGAGGGGTGGGGCACCATACTGCTGGGTAATGACGTCGAGAGGCACCTGTGCAACTGCATAGTTCGTCAATATGTCGACGTAGGTGTAACCTTCATTGGCGCGCTTGATCCATGCGACTCAGCGCTGTTCATGAAATGATGAGATGCACATCTTGCAGACAGTCTCTATCGACTGCGTATTTACGCATCAACATCAAATGTAGAGTTCTTTCGTTATAAGGATTTGTTTGTGTAGAACTCTAGTCCGGACACACACTAGTAAAGGCGGTCGTGTGACCCTCTACCGCTTATGCAATGAAATGGCGAACGCGGAGGTGTGACAGAATGGCAAAAGGAGCTTTCGTGTTTGGAGGTGGCCTGTGAATTGAGTAGTTCGACGTGTGGTTTATAAACACAAACTGTCCATAGTGACGACAGGAATGATGTATCACTCGCAGTCATGTAACATGGCCTGCTAAAAGATTCTAACCGACAGGTACCGGAGACGAATGTCCGTGTGGTCTGACGAGTCACGTTTCTGTATCCATTAAGCCGATGCAAGGCGTCGAGTGCACCGACTGCCCAATGAGGCGCTGAAACCACAGTGTGCAGTGTACAGTCGAGGTGAGAGGTAGTTTTGTGATGTTTTGGGGTTGTTTTACGAACCATGAATGACCCTCTTACCGAGGATACAGTGAAACCGAAAGTTATATATTTTATCCTCGGTGAGCACGTCTTGCTCATTCTTCTACACCTCCATGACTGTGGACATACCCGTGTATCAAGATGATAAAAGCCGTATTCGCAGAGCTACATGCATATGTTTCTGATATGACGAACACTCAGCAACCCCGTCACAGAACCACCTATCTTACCTGATCTTACCATACGGCAATCGCATTATCGTAATTTTTTTATACTTATGATACGTGAAGTTCATTTCATTCATTTATTTAACATGCTCTATTACAGGATTTTTAAAACTCTCGTATTTGTTTAGTTAACAAGATACAGAAAGAAGAAGTCTAGTTACAAGTGTTGCGATAGTATGAATAAAATTTATTTACAATAGAAAACTTCCGTATGATCGATATAAGGTTCCCATGTAGAACACGATAAAAGTATACTAATAATTACACTCGTAACAGTAGACTTCTGTAGATAGAAATAAGGTTTTAAAGTACAACATCATTTTTTTTACTTTGGCAACATAAATATTCATATGCTGGGAAACATTATTAAATTGCAAAATTTATGAAATTCGTTCATGAATAGCTTTACTAAAACTGGCCAGCTGCCTCCATTTTCTGTAATATGCTTCCTCAAGCCATCTCTCTCTTTGTATTAAGGTCGTGACACATCTATAACAGGTGATCTACCGTCTGATCGCCCGGTCCGTACGTACAAGCTGCACTTGGCACTAGCCTGAACCGATAGTACATATGTGAAGTTCAGAACTGAAACAAACATTTTTCTTTCAGAACTGTTCGAAAGCATTCCTCAAAAATTCTCGAGAAAATCGGCTTCGAAGTTCTCCGACCTACTTTAATATGCTAAAGGAGGTAATTTTTTTCTCGACAGGCGGTGTGGCTGGGTGGTAGAATGGTCACCTGCCACGTATGGGTTTTAGATTCGATTTCCAACAGGTGCAAATGTTTAGAAAGAAGTGCATGTTCTATGAGCAGGTCTCTAAAGCTTAAAGTAAAGATGGAAAAAAAAATCTGTTGCACTCGAGACTGGTAATCGCTGGTCGAGTGTTTTTTCCGTCATTCTGTCTGTTTTTCGTCTTCCTCCCGCTCAGTTCAAAAACCTACGTCATTTAAATAAAAAATTCATCATATGTGCTAATTAACAGATAGTTAGTTGGTATTTTTATGAAAAATGCACGTCTTCTTATTTGTAATTATATATCACGCACATATAAATTATTAATTACTGATCTTATATTAAAGTTTGTTTGAATTTTAAAAAAGTTCGAAATAAAATTCTTTTTCATCTTTATGAATTTCACGCTTCATGGATAGGCTCATGGTATATGTATCCTTGTTTCAAATTTTCCTAGGGCTAGGAATCGAATCTGGGTCAAATCGGTCAAATCCCGATGACCCCGTGCTCAGTGCAATCTGATACTCTCCTAATAGTCACATGACGTTTCGAGAAAAGACGGTCGGAAAATTTCAAACTCGGTTTTCTCAGAAGTTTATAAGAGTTACATGGAACTGTTTTTGTCATTGATATTTGAGTTCTGAACTTCACGTACCATATATACAAAAAATTACAAAATTCGTTTGCCATGTTGTCTCTTTGTTACTTGAAAGAAAATGTCTGGACCTTTCTGAATAATGGATGATGCGTAGGAATCAACGTCCCCGTAATTTGGTAGCTGTACGGGTTTGATCATGAATAAGCGGCTTCAGTGGTTACAAAGTATTAGCTTCATGTCGCATGAGGGTGACAAATTTTTTGTGCCATGTGCTTAGTGTAACAGTAACGAAGACGACGAATTTGAGTGACTTTTTTATGCAGTGTATTTTTGCGGCACACCGCTTGTAAGACAAAAACCACCCTATACGGCACTTAACACCAGAAACATGTACGAGGGCTACTCGGAAAGGTAAGGTCCGATAGGTCGCGAAATGGAAACCACTGTGAAAATCAACAATGTATTACACTCCTGGAAATGGAAAAAAGAACACATTGACACCGGTGTGTCAGACCCACCATACTTGCTCCGGACACTGCGAGAGGGCTGTACAAGTAATGATCACACGCACGGCACAGCGGACACACCAGGAACCGCGGTGTTGGCCGTCGAATGGCGCTAGCTGCGCAGCATTTGTGCACCGCCGCCGTCAGTGTCAGCCAGTTTGCCGTGGCATACGGAGCTCCATCGCAGTCTTTAACACTGGTAGCATGCCGCGACAGCGTGGACGTGAACCGTATGTGCAGTTGACGGACTTTGAGCGAGGGCGTATAGTGGGCATGCGGGAGGCCGGGTGGACGTACCGCCGAATTGCTCAACACGTGGGGCGTGAGGTCTCCACAGTACATCGATGTTGTCGCCAGTGGTCGGCGGAAGGTGCACGTGCCCTTCGACCTGGGACCGGACCGCAGCGACGCACGGATGCACGCCAAGACCGTAGGATCCTACGCAGTGCCGTAGGGGACCGCACCGCCACTTCCCAGCAAATGAAGGACACTGTTGCTCCTGGGGTATCGGCGAGGACCATTCGCAACCGTCTCCATGAAGCTGCGCTACGGTCCCGCACACCGTTAGGCCGTCTTCCGCTCACGCCCCAACATCGTGCAGCCCGCCTCCAGTGGTGTCGCGACAGGCGTGAATGGAGGGACGAATGGAGACTTGTCGTCTTCAGCGATGAGAGTCGCTTCTGCCTTGGTGCCAGTGATGGTCGTATGCGTGTTTGGCGCCGTGCAGGTGAGCGCCACAATCAGGACTGCATACGACCGAGGCACACAGGGCCAACACCCGGCATCATGGTGTGGGGAGCGATCTCCTACACTGGCCGTACACCACTGGTGATCGTCGAGGGGACACTGAATAGTGCACGGTACATCCAAACCGTCATCGAACCTATCGTTCTACCATTCCTAGACCGGCAAGGGAACTTGCTGTTCCATCAGGACAATGCACGTCCGCATGTATCCCGTGCCACCCAACGTGCTCTAGAAGGTGTAAGTCAACTACCCTGGCCAGCAAGATCTCCGGATCTGTCCCCCATTGAGCATGTTTGGGACTGGATGAAGCGTCGTCTCACGCGGTCTGCACGTCCAGCACGAACGCTGGTCCAACTGAGGCGCCAGCTGGAAATGGCATGGCAAGCCGTTCCACAGGACTACATCCAGCATCTCTACGATCGTCTCCATGGGAGAATAGCAGCCTGCATTGCTGCGAAAGGTGGATATACACTGTACTAGTGCCGACATTGTGCATGCTCTGTTGCCTGTGTCTATGTGCCTGTGGTTCTGTCAGTGTGATCATGTGATGTATCTGACCCCAGGAATGTGTCAATAAAGTTTCCCCTTCCTGGGACAATGAATTCACGGTGTTCTTATTTCAATTTCCAGGAGTGTATTTGCAACGGTTAGCTACACCCTCCAGCTACGTCTATACATAGTAGCCGCTACGATTTACACGTAAGTCATGGAAGGCATACATCTGCGCTTCCTGCCAACTCTATACGCTGGTCTACAGATCGTTGTCTGTGCCAAAATGTTGCCTACGTAGCCAGCTGTTAATGTGAGCAGAGATTAAACACAGGGGGAGCCAATTATGGGCTGCATTGTTGGTGATCACACACTTCCCATCGAAAATTCTACAGAAACGTCCTAAATGTCCCTGCAGTTTGTGGTAAAGAATTCTCATGAAGAAGGAACTGCATGACAGCTATATTACTTGGGCTGAATGACATAAGGCGAAGTTTCTCACCAGGCCCTCATATTTGGCGGGAGACACTGTTGTTCTAGGCATCGTTGCGTCCTCACAGTGCGCAGAAATGAAAAGAATGGGGTGACGCGACCGACAGTCATATAGGGGCACTGGCCATGTGTGCGAAGCTTCATCGGATTTTCACTGTGGTTTCCATTTCGCTCCCGACCGGACCACACTCTCCGAATAGCCCTCGTATTGCAATACACTGATGAGCTAAGACATTAGGATCGCCTGATTAAAAGCATGTTCATCCACCTTTTGGAACTCAGTTCAGCAGCGTTTCTTCTTTATATATACTCGACAAGGTCTTGATGGGGGTTTGGAGTTTATGGAGCCAGATGTCTGCCCATAGACGCTTGTTTGTGAGCGCAGGTGTTGCCCTAAAGCGCCACAGAAGTGTTCTGTCGGGTTTAAACAGGCGAATTTGGTGTACAAGGCTTCGTGGATTCACTGTCACGCCCCTCAAACAACTGTAACACTGTGGAACGGGCAGTTATCCTTCCAGAAGGCGTCACCTCCGTCAGGAAAGACATGTAGCATTAAGGGATTCATGTAATACACAGTAACTCCTGTTATCCTTATAGCCCACCGCGCGGGGTAGCCGTGCGGTCTAGGGCGCCTTGTTACGGTTCGCGCGGCTTCCCCGGAGGTGGATCGAGTCCTCCTTTGGGCATGCGTGTGTGTGTGTTGTCGTTAGCGTAAGTTAATTTAAGTGAGATTAAGTAGTGTGTAAGCCTATGGACCGACGATCTCAGCTGTTTGGTCCCACAGAACTTACCAAAAATTTCCAATTTTTCCAATTTCCAATTTGACCTCTGCCTTTTGAAGACTGATAGATGTTTAGAGTCACTATAAATAAGCAAGGCAAAACGACTGAGCTAAACATCATAAAACAGTTACGCAGTGCTAACTGTTTCACTAAAACACTGTGAATAAATTAAATAGCGAGAAACACTCCAACAATGTAAGGCAGAATGCGCACAGAGTACCGAGACAGTCACCATTCCATTCTTCGGTAATCTTGCTCATAAAGCGGATAATATTTTCAAATATTTTAAATAGACGCTGTATTTAAGTCCGAAAATACGCTGCAATTTAAACTAAGGAACCATTTAGAACATGAAGTCGACAAATACGACGGAGTTGATGACAATAGAGTTCAATGTACCTGCAGTACAATCTACATATGCCAAAATGGTAGCTCCATTGAGTTGAGGTACAAAGAACATAGGGGCGCTTTTTGACTTAACATATACGAGAAGACAATGGTAGCCGTACATACTCATGAAACCGACTACTCCCATGTTGGGATTTGATGAGGATCTCGCAGTTTTTCGTATACTACATAAAAGCAAGAAACTGGATATACTAGAACAGTTGGAGATTGCTGTACATAGCGTGGGAAATCACAATACATTAAATGAACGGCTTTCAAGACGTTTGTAGATCTTTGGTAAAATCTGTAATTAATTAGCGATTTTACAGTTCACCGTTAGTTTTTCAAGGCGGGTCTTTAATTTCCGGTCTGCTCGGCATGCTTACCCATCATCTTTGTTTCTTCGGTATCTCTTTGATTTCATGTTTACATTCACATTACATTTGTGTTTGTGTGAGGGGCGTCGCTTTCAGGAAGATACACGGGCCGCGCTCACATATGCCTGGTGCCAATACAAAGGGACAACATGTGTCGCTCCATTTTGACCTATGGTGATATGGATATACTTTTAAGAAGACATGGCGGCGAGGGAAGTAGTCACGTTATTTTCATTGCTCTTTTCTATGTTTCATATTGGTGGCCTTTATAAGTTTTTGCACAGTGAATGCGACAAAGGCATAAATTCTAGCGTTTTTTAACATTGTAAATATGTGGTTGCACCGACGTTTTCAGTTTAACATTGGATGCATGTTAGCGGTAGTGATATTCACGTAGTCCACAGCTGTCATGCTACCTTGGATTACTACCATATGCTCCATGGAAACTCAGGTGAATGTCCCCCATATCGTAAAACTGCCCCTACTGTTCTGCGTCCGTAGCCGGTGTAACATTATGTGATTGCCTTATCATTTTAAATCATTCACTAATCGAGCAGTCGCTCGGCAACAGCTACAGTTAGCAAAAAAACTTGCGAGAATGTAAAAGGTGAACGACCTGTGACGTAACTTGTTTATTGTCGAAGCGCCGTCAGAGATGCAGTGAGTTATTGACTTTGAAAACCGCGACGCGAAAAACGGACAGAAGAAGAACACTTTTACACTTTTTTTTTTTTTTTTTTTTTTTTTTTTTTGTTGTACGAGATATTCTCGATGAACAGTTACTCATTCTTCTCTTGTCTCTTGTAACTTGTGTCGGACGCGCATGTCTTGCCGCCGTATTATTATCGCTAAAAAATAATATTATTTTAGTGTAAAGTAAATGTGTAATACTAAAAGTGCCTAGCAGTAGATTTATTGTGCGACGTGTATGTGAAAACGTCAAAGGAATTGTTTTCATTACGAGAAGTGCCAGTCAAAACGGCATCCATGTTAAATCCTTCATTGCAGTGTAAGTTCGTCTATTAATTGCCATAAATTCAGAGTTAAATGGAACTGGTGTGAGGACTATTTATTTAACATAGAATCTATGTCTCACTCCTTCATGAAGTTATTTAATTTTCTTTATGTTTCTGCCAAATAGAGAGTTCACAGTCACGAATTCTTTCGTCGAGTTCGGACGGAAGTTGCATGCGGCGAAATATTTTCTCCGCGCCATATTCTACTGGTAAATGCATGATAAACTACGGTCCCTTAGGAAATTCATGTTGAGCTATCCAAAAATAATTATATTTTGAATAGGCATTTTCTCTCCTCTGCAATGCAACTTCCGACTGATCAGACGATCAAACAAGAAACAGCCGCACACGGTCGGCGTTCGCAAATATGTTTCCATCGCTGATTATAGCTATATGTTACAGCGCAAAAGTAAACATATTGTTATAATTAGCGACTACGAACGGGGACATTTATAACTGTATGTTTATGTATACACATTACGTAAACATATCGTTATACCGGCCGCTGTGGCCAAGCGGTTTTAGGCTCTTCACTCCTGAGCCGCGCGACTGCTACGGTCGCAGGTTCGAATCCTGCCTAGGGCATGGATGTGTGTGATGTCCTTAGGTTAGTTAGGTTTAAGTAGTACTAAGTCTAAAAAAAATGTTCAAATGTGTGTGAAATCTTATGGGACTTAACTGCTAAGGTCATCAGTCACTAACCTTGCACACTACTTAACCTAAATTATCCTAAGGACAAACACACACACCCATGCCCGAGTGAGGACTCGAACCTCCTCCGGGACCAGCCGCACAGTCCATGACGGCAGCGCCCTAGACCGCTCGGCTAATTCCGCGCGGCTTCTAAGTCTAGGGGACTGATGACCTCAGATATTAAGTCCCGTAGTGCTTGGAGCCATAGTGCTTAGAGCCTGCGTCAGTGGCGCGGTGCACGTTTCAAGCAGTCGTCCGTCGGACACAGACCTCATTTAACGAAGTTTATCCTCCCTCGCGACACCTTTCCACTGTCAAATCTAGATGACCCCGTGCCCAGTACAATCGGAACTGCCGATATCGCGTCAACACAGAAGCACATAGGAGCCACCTACTACGGAGCCGCATCATCATTATTGTGGAGCGATGCGAAACACCTGCTACCTGAACGAGCATAGCAATCTTTCGTCAGGTCTGCCACAGATCGCCGCTTATTCTACTTTACAGTGCTGGCAAGCCTTTGACCTCCAAGTTCTGTAGTGTGACGTGGTCGTCCAGCACACTGTCATGTATTCCTGGTTCTGCCGTCCTTCTAAAACTTCCCATAGATGCTCAAGGTAGTATCACGCGAAGAAAAAAAAAAATGGTTCAAATGGCTCTGAGCACTATGGGACTTAACATCTATGGTCATCAGTCCCCTAGAACTTAGAACTACTTAAACCTAACCAACCTAAGGACATCACACAACACCCAGTCATCACGAGGAAGAGAAAATCCCTGACCCCGCCGGGAATCGAACCCGGTCACGCGAAGAGTCGATAGCTTTCAACGTTTGTGAGATGTTCATTTCCAGGCGCCGTGTCATAACAAACTGCTGTTTGTTAGTGTCGGTTAAGTTAGTGTTTTTCCCCGGTTGTGGTTCGATTTGTCGCTAGAATGATTTCCCATTCGTCTCTGCTCGGGTTATTAAGTTTCCTTACTACGCCATGCGTCCGCAACGTCGCCAGGACGAATTCGGTCCGAGAATGTGCAGTGGTCATAATGTTTTTGGTCTCTCATTATATTCATTCACATTTCACAAACCTTTCGAATATCAGCGAAAGACTTCGCAAAGTGATATCGCACGTTTTTACGTCACATGTTAGTCCTTGGCAGCTGGTTTACAAAAGTCATGGGATAGCGATATGTGCATATACAGATGGCGGCAGTATCACATACACAAACCATAAAAGCGCAGTGTATTGGCGGAGCTGTCATTTGCACTAATTAATGTGGAAAGGTTCCGAAATCATTATAGCTGCACGACGGGAATTAACAGACTTTGAACGCGGAAAGGTAATTGGATCTAGACGCATGGGACATTCCATTTCGGAAATCGTTAGGGAAGTCAATAAGAATGTGCTGAGAATAACGCATTGCAGGCACTACCTCTCAGCAAAGTCAGCGCAGTGGCCGACGTCCTTCACTTAACGAACGAGAGCAGCGGCGTTTGTATAGAACTGTCAGTGCTAACAGACAAACAACACAGCATGGTTCAAATGGTTCTAATGGCTCTGAGCACTATCGGACTTAACTTCTGAGGTCATCAGTCCCCTAGACCTTAGAACTACTTAAACCTAACTAACCTAAGGACATCACACACATCCATGCCCCAGGCAGGATTCGAACCTGCGACCGCAGCTGTCGAGCGGTTCCAGACTGTAGCGCCTAGAACCGCTCGGCCACTCCGGCCAGCAACACAGCATGAAATGACTGCAGAAGTCAATGTGGCACGTACGACGAACGTATCCATAGGTCGATGCGTTAAAATTTGGCGTTAATGGGCTACGGCAGCAGACGATCGACGCGAATGCCTTTGTTAACAATTAGAGATGGGCAAAACTTTTCTTTTCAGAGATCAGATCAGAACTGTTCACTCCCTGAAATGAATTAGCTCTTTTTCATGACTGACCACTCATTTACAATAGAAAATAAATGGAAGGCACATTGCCCTTTAATCTTGGTTTATTCCAGTACTATACCTGTATTTTGATCTTATTTCATCCTATTTTGAAGTAACACAGATAATAAGAATTTTGTATTGTTTATTGAAATTTCCACGATATGACAAAGTTTTTGATTATTGATTTATTTTGCACTATCGTGGTTTTTTGGGTGATCGGAAAATGTTGTAACTTGAGATTTACATTAACAATATATTTGGCTATAATGTATTAAAATTTCATTAACCTCATACAAATACATCACATGCCATATATTTTTAAAGTGAACGTTTCCTTCCGAAGACACCTAAAATCGCAAAATCCGTACCAGAATAAGAAAAAAAATATAAATTTGACTGTAAGACGAAAGTGCTGCATATAGCCTTACGCAGAATAAAACAAGGAAAATATTGGTGTATCACATTTTGCAATACGTTTATTGGTTCGCTCGTAATTAAAGCGTAAATTCGAGTGTCCATAATAAAAATCATATAGTAAGAAGAGTCGTCAGGAACCTAATTTGATCAGTTTAAACAAATAAAAATAAAATAAAAATAAATGATGTATACATAACATAATAATGTAATATACATAGCGGTATTACTACGAAGAACAATATCCAGTAGAGACGAACTCCGATGCAGAAGCACTGAGTCGAGCAGGTCGAGCCGCGAGCTGCATTACTGCGTGATCTAAGACGGCAGAGACCAGAGTGACACCTGAGTTGCTTTGCTCAATGCTCTGGCTAGAGTTGAGAACGGTGGGGTGAGCGTTGAGCGGGCGAGTTCCGAGGGTGGGGGGAGCGGTGAATGGCCACCCGCTCCGAGACAAATCGTCTGTTCTCTTGCGAGCAGGTTGTTGCAAGTAGTTCCTATGTTCTCCGCTAGGAGGCTCTCTGTCCTGTTGCTTGCATAAACTGCCCAGAGGGCAGGACGTGCGACTGAAACGATCGCCGACAGAGTGCGATGCTAAGTTAAGCTGCGCCAGACACTGCACGCGGCAGACGACGCACAGAGACGGCACGGCATATGTGAAACACAAAATCCAATGGGGCACTGCACAATGTAGGCAGCCAAGGTAGAAGCAGGGCAGAGGCCAGCGCTGCTGTGTTGTGTGACGTGCACTGTGCTCTGACCAGCAGAGGCGCTGCTGATATGCTCCGTCTCTCTCTCTCTCTCTCTCTGCCGTGGGAAACGTTTGGAGCTACCGTTCTTTTTTTCTGAGTCACTGATTGTTCACTCCTTTGAAAGATTCAACTCTATGTATCAGTTCAGGAGCGGATCCCCCATCTCTATTAACAATACGACATCGCCTGCAGTGCTTCTCTTGAACTCGTAACCAGGTTGGGCCCTAGACTACTGAAGCATGGCCTACATAGATGATTCCCGATTTCAGCTGGTAAGAGCTGATGGTAGGGTTAGAGTGTGGCTCAGATTTCACAAAGCCATCAACAAGGCACTGTGCGAGCAGGTGCTGGCTCCATAATGGTGTGGGCTGTGGTTACATGGATTGCATTGGTTCCTCTGATCCACCTGAACAGATAATTGACTAGAAACGGATATGTTCGTCAGCACAAAGTCATTTAATTTTTACAGATGACAGTGGGACATGTCGCCGAGCCACGGTTTTTCGCGATTGCTTTCAAGAAGATTATGGAAAATTGGAGCGAGTGATTTGGCCTCCGAGATCACTCGACATGGATCCCATCGAACTTTCATGGGACGTAATTGACAGGTCACTTTGTGTACAAATTCCTGCACCGGAAATACTTTCGCGATTGTGGACAGCTATATAGGCAGCATGCCTCTAAATTTCTGAAAAATTTGGAAATTTGTGATAAGATCTCATGGGACCCAAATGTGGTCATCGGTCCCTAAGCTTACACATTACTTAATCTACAATGAGATTTTCACTCTGCAGCGGAGTGTGCGCTGATATGAAACTTACTGGCAGATTAAAACTGTGTGCCCGACCGAGACTCGAACTCGGGACCTTTGCCTTTCGCGGGCAAGTGCTCTACCAACTGAGCTACCGAAGCACGACTCACGCCCGGTACTCACAGCCCCCAGGCTGTGGCTAAGCCATGTCTCCGCAATATCCTTTCTTTCAGGAGTGCTAGTTCTGCAAGGTTCGCAGGAGAGCTTCTGTAAAGTTTGGAAGGTAGGAGACGAGGTACTGGCAGAAGTAAGGCTGTGAGTACCGGGCGTGAGTCGTGCTTCGGTAGCTCAGTTGGTAGAGCACTTGCCCGCGAAAGGCAAAGGTCCCGAGTTCGAGTCTCGGTCGGGCACACAGTTTTAATCTGCCAGGAAGTTTCATATCAGCGCACACTCCGCTGCAGAGTGAAAATCTCATTCTGGAAATATCCCCCGGGCTGTGGCTAAGCCATGTCTCCGCAATATCCTTTCTTTCAGGAGTGCTAGTTCTGCAAGGTTCGCAGGAGAGCTTCTGTAAAGTTTGGAAGGTAGGAGACGAGGTACTGGCAGAAGTAAGGCTGTGAGTACCGGGCGTGAGTCGTGCTTCGGTAGCTCAGTTGGTAGAGCACTTGCCCGCGAAAGGCAAAGGTCCCGAGTTCGAGTCTCGGTCGGGCACACAGTTTTAATCTGCCAGGAAGTTTCACTACTTAATCTAACTTAAACTATCTTACGCTAGGGACAAAACAAAACACACACCCCTGCCCGAGGGAGGACTCGAACCCCTGACGGAGGGACAAGGAGCCTAAGACCACGCGGCCTAAATTTCTGTAGCCGACTTCCAACGACTTGTTGAGTCCATGGCACGTCGAATTACGCCGGAGAAAAGGATGTCCGACACGATATCAGGAGGTATCACGTGACTTTCGTCACCTGAGTGCAGGGCCATTCCAGGCGGCCGGTTGTCGCCTTGGCGCTGCCGTAACCGCAGGAGTCCCCTCGGAGCTGGAGCCGTCGTCCTCTGCGGACAGGCAAGCTTCGCCTCGCTTTGCCTGCTGTGTCTCTGCTCGAATTTCGCGCCGGAGAACGGCTCCCCAGCGCCGCGCGAGGCCGGCTGAAGGCGGCGCTGCGTGGCCCTTCCACCCGCACGGCGAGGGGCATTTGCAAATGCCAAGGACGGGCTCGCGAATTGTACGCGCTGCGCTGGAAACGTGAGTGTGGGACCGATGTGAAGGCGGGGTGCGACACACGGACTCTAAGCCGAAACGAACGAAGGGCCCTCTCGGTAACACCAACAGTTTCAGTTGACAGACAGCACCCCCTACCTCGTTTGTGCGTGTGTCCTGACATTGATGCTGCCCGTGGAGAATTCCTCTCCTGCGCGAACTTCTTCATCTCAGAGTAGCACTTACACCTTATGCTCTCAATTATTTTTTGTATGTATTCCAATCTCTGTCTTCCACTACGGCTTTTACTCCCTACAGCTCCCGCTACTACTGCGGTGGTTATTTTCTGAAGTCTTAACACATGTGCTATCGCCCTGTCGCTTCTTCTTGTCAAAGTTTCCGTACGTTCCTCTCTTTGCCTACTCTGCGGGGAATTTCTGTATTCAGAATGAGATTTTCACTCTGCAGCGGAGTGTGCGCTGATATGAAACTTCCTGGGAGATTAAAACTGTGTGCCGGACCGACAATCGAACTCGGGACCTTTGCCTTTCGCGGGCAAGCAGACCATCTACGAGGCGTGTTTTTAAAGTAAGTACCGTTTTGAAATAAAAAAAGACTTGCTAAGATATCTCAATAATTTTATTTTTACATGAAAGCCTGTACCTTAATCTACGCACTGACGCCATTACAGTCTGATTCTTCGTTATTTACGTTGCGTACCGAGTGTATTAGATGGCCCCGATAATCGTGAGTCCCGCCGACTGTGAAGTACGGGCTGTTATACGATTTCTTAGTGCTAAAGGCCTAAAAGCGATCGATATTCATCGTGAGATCTGTAAAGTTTACGGAGAAAACATTATGAGTGATGGAATGGTAGGAAAGTGGGTGAGAGCATTTAAAGGTGGCCGCACAAAATGCATGATGAACAACGGAGTGGGCGTCCTTCGGTCGTTAATGAAAGTTTGGCGCAGGAAGTGGGCAAAAAGATGAGAGAAAACAGACTATTTAAGATTTCTTCATTGCGGGATGCCTTTCCTAATGTTTCTCGTAGTGTTTTGTATGGAATTGTGACCGAGCACTTGAATTACCGAAAATTGTGCGCACGTTGGGTACCGAAAATGTTGACGGATGTGCACAAAACCAAACGTTTAGACAGTGCATTAACTTTCCTTGGTTGGTACCACAACGACGGTGATGATTTCTTAAGCCAAATTGTTACGGGCGATGAAACATGGGTGGCCTATGTCACACCAGAATCAAAGCAACAGTCTATGGAAGTTGAGCAAGGGCATCGTCTTGCTGCAAGACAATGTCCTTCCGCATGTGGCGAATCAGACCAAAGATCTCACCACATCTTTTCGATGGGAAACTCTAGATCATCCTCCGTACAGCCCCGATCTTGCGCCCAGTGACTACCATCTGTTCCTGCACTTGAAGAAACACCTGGACGGTCTGCGTCTCCAAGACGATGTCAAAACAGTGGTGATACAGTGGTTAACAAGTCAGGTGGCAGACTTCTATGAGGAGTGTATTCGAAAACTGGTACAACGTTATGACAAGTGCCTCGATATTGACCGGAATTATGTAGAAAAGTAGATTTCCCGTCTCCAGCCATCCTGATTTAGGTTTTCCGTGATTTCCCTAAATCGTTTCAGGCAAATGCCGGGATGGTTCCTTAGAAATGGCACTGACGATTTCCTTCCCCATCCATCCCTAACCCGAGCTTGTGCTCCGTCTCTAATGACCTCGTTGTCGACGGGACGTTAAAATACACTAACCTCACCTAGAAAAGTAGATTGAGGTACAGGCTTTCATGTAAAAATAAAATTATTGAGATATCTTAGCACGTCCTTTTTAATTTCAAAACGGCACTTACTTAAAAAACACACTCGTAATTTTCAAGATCCTCCTATAGCACCACATCTAAAATTATACAGTCCCTTCTTTTCCTCTTTTCCCACAGCCCACGATTCTCTACCATACAATGGTGTTCTCCAAACAACATTCTGAGAAATTTATTCCTAAAATTAACCGTTGAAATACCAGA
Organism: Schistocerca cancellata; assembly: GCF_023864275.1. NCBI lineage: Eukaryota > Metazoa > Arthropoda > Insecta > Orthoptera > Acrididae > Schistocerca > Schistocerca cancellata. The sequence goes on from NC_064626.1 coordinate 1,071,144,549, forward strand.
GGTGGTCTTCTCTGTTTCATCCGCTTTTTGTTATTTTGCTCACAAGGCAGCAGAATTTCTTTACTTCTTTACTAGACGGTCCCCAATTTTGATAAGATCGACTCTAATCTACTTTTTGCTAATCCTCATTAATTTCTTCTTTTCTTTTCGTTTACTCTCAATCGATACTGTGTGTTCATTAGACTGTCCATTCCATTCAAAAGATCTTGCAGTTTTTCCTCACTTCCGAGAATAGCAATGTCATCAACGAATTATAATCACTCAATCCTTTCACCCTAAAAATTAATCTTATTCTTGGACCTTCCTTTTGTTTCCGTCTTTGTTTCTTCTCTGTATAGGTGGAACAGTAGTGGCGGCAGACTGCATCTCCTCTTACACCCCTTCTGATCCGAGCGTTAAAGTCTAGATCTTCAACTCTTATTTTTCTCCTCTTAGTTCTTGTACATAATGTGTATTAACCGATTTCATCTACAGAATACATCTATTTTCCTGAGAATTTCAAACATTTTGAACCATTTTACATTGTTGCTCCCTTTTTCTAGAACGTTAAATCCTATGGAAGTGTCTTGATTTTTTGTACGTCTTGCTTCAGATACTAATCGCAACGTCAAAACTGCCTCTCTGCCGCCTTTATCTTTCCCAAAGCCAAACTGATCGTCATCTAATATGTTCTTTAAGGCTATAGTAAGCCAGAAAGTACAGAAACCAAGAACCGTGAACGAAAAAGGATTCGCACGTCAGAACTGCCTATATGCCACCTTATTTTTGAGTTTTTGTTATTTTATTATTATTTTTGTAATTTTTTCAGTCATCAGTCTCCTGACTGATTTGAAGCGGCCCGCCGCTAATTCCTTTCCTGTGCAAACCTCTTCATCTCAGAGTAGCACTTGCAACCGACGTCCTAATTATTTGCTGGATGTATTCCAATCTCTGCATTCCTCTACAGTTTTTGCCCTCTACAGCCCCCTCTAATACCAAGTAAGTCATCCCTGATGTCTTAACAGGTCCCATCATCCTGTTCCTTCTCCATATCAGTGTTTTCCACATATTCCTTTCCCCTCCGTTTCTGCACAGAACCTCCTCATTCCTTACCTTTTCAGTCCACCTAATTTTCCACATTCGTCAGTAGCACCACATCTCAAATGCTTCGACTCTCTTCTGTTCGGGTTTTCCCACAGTCCATGTTTCACTATCATACAATGCTGTACTCCAGTCGTAGGTTCTCAGAAAATTCTTCCTCAAATTATGACCTATGTTTGATACTAATAGACTTCTCTTGACCAGAAATGCCCTTTTTGCCCTAGCTAGTGTGTTTTTGATGTTCTACTTGCTCCGTCCGTCATTGATTATTTTGCTGCCTAGGTAGCAGAATTCTTTAACTTCATCTACTTCGTGACCATCAACCCTGATGTTATGTTTCTCGCTGTTCTCATATCTGCTATTTCTCATACTTTCGTTTTTCTTCGATGTACTCTCAGTCCATGTTCTGTACTCATCACATTGTTCATTTCATTCAGCATATCATGTAATTCTTCTCCACTTTCATTTAGGGTAGCAGTGTCATCAACGAATAGTATCATTGATAGGGCGAAAGACTACATCCCTGTCTTATACCCTTTTTAATCCGGGCGCTTCGTTCTTGGTCGTCCATTCGTATTATTCTCTCTCGGCTCTTGCACATATTGTATATTACCCGTCTCCCCCCTATAGCTTACCCCTATTTTTTTCAGAATTTCGTACGTCTTCCACCATTTACATTGTCGAACGCTTCTTACAGGTCGACAAATCCTATGAACGAGTCTTGATTTTTCTTTAGTCTTGCTTTCATTATTAACCGCAACGTCAGAATTGCCTCTCTCGTGCCTTTACCTTTCCTAAAGCCAAACTGATCGTCACTAGCGCTTCATCAATTTTCTTTTCCAATCTTCTGTATAGTGGTTCATGGTGTGGGTTCCTGTAGTCATGTCCTAGTTCATGAACCACGGGCAACGTATGAGTGGCCAAGTAAGTGGTCCCGACAGTCGGGATACCAGTTACTTTGGAATAAGGCTGGGCATCTCGGACATATTCTGAGTCGTGGTCACCTTTGTGCTCATACGGCAAAGACTACCAAATCCACCAGTTAGTCCCTCAACCGTTAGGGGTAACACTCAATGGGACTCGGGGCAAGTAAGGCTAGCAACCTGCTTCCCTGGTACTTTAAATATGATGCTGGCAACAATCAGAGCAAAATGCCTCGAACCTTTGGAGGTGATGGAGTCCCACCTTTAACTGACAAACCAGGGACTCCTAAGATACGACTTGGCAAACAAATGGTAATGAGATGGGGAGCTATTAATATCAATGGGGGCTACTCTGGGAAGAAGGTAGAGCTGGCAGAGGCTGCAAGTAAGATGGGGCTGGACGTTTTAGCTGTTAGTGACACTTGGGTAAGGGGTGAGAAAGAAGAGGAAGTGGGAGGATACAAGGTCTACCTGTCAGGAGTCAAAGCAGGAATAGCACAATGAGGTGTAGGGCTTTACATCAGGAAAGAAATGGAACCCAGCGTAGTTGCAATAAGGGATGTAAACGAACGACTGATGTGGATAGATTTGACAGTGTCTAGCAAGAAAATTAGGATTGTGGCAGTATATTCTCATTGTGAAGGGACAGATCAAGATAAGATGGATAGTTTTTATGAGGCACTCAGTGATGTAGTTGTTAGAGTAAAGGACAAGGACAGTGTTCTGCTCATGGGTGATTTTAATACCAGGATTGGAAATCGAACAGAAGGGTATGAAAAGGTTATGGGTAAATTTGGAGAGGATATGGAGGCCAACAGGAACGGGAAACAACTCTTGGATTTCTGTGCCAGTATGGGCTTAGTAATCACAAACTCCTTTTTTAAACATAAGAACATTCACCGGTATACTTGGGAAAGCAGGGGAACCAGATCTGTCATTGACTATATAATAACAGATCAGGAATTCAGGAAGGCTGTGAGGGACACACGTGTATTCAGGGGATTCTTTGATGACACTGATCAATCTGCAGTGAAATTGGGATTGTGAGGCCGAAAGTGCAGGAGGTCAGGTCCAGGATAAGAGTGGAGAAACGTCAGGATAAGTAAATCAGGCACAAGTACATAACAGCGATCTCAGAAAGGTACCAGTTAGTTGAATGTAGTCAGTTACAGTCATTGGAAAAGGAATGGACAAGGTACAGGGACACAGTACTAGAAGTGGCTAAAGAATGTCTTGGAACAGTAGTGTGTAAAAGTAGGATGAAGCAAACAGCTTGGTGGAATGACACAGTCAAGGCAGCCTGTAAAAGGAAAAAGAAGGCGTATCAAAAATGGCTACATACTAGAACTCAGGTAGACAGAGAAAGTTATGTTGAAGAAAGAAACAAAGCCAAACAGATAATTGCAGCATCCAAGAAGAAATCTTGGGAAGACTTTGGAAACAGGTTGGAGACTATGGGTCAAGCTGCTGGAAAACCATTCTGGAGTGTAACTAGCAGTTTCCGAAAGGGAGGTAAGAAGGAAATGACAAGTATTTTGGACAGGTCAGGGAAACTGCTGGTGAATCCTGTGGATGCCTTGGGCAGATGGAGGGAATATTTTGAAGAGTTGCTCAATGTAGGTGAAAATACGATCAGTAATGTTTCAGATTTCGAGGTAGAATGGGATAGGAATGATGATGGAAATAGAACCACATTTGAGGAAGTGGAGAAAATGGTCAATAGTTTGCAGCTGGGGTGGATGAAATTTAGTCGGAACTCATCAAATACAGTGGAATGTCAGGTCGTAAATGGCTACACAGGATAATTGAAATGGCCTAGGAGTCGGGACAGGTTCCATCAGACTGGACAAAAGCAATAATCACACCAATCTTTAAACATGGAAACAGAAAAGATTGTAACAACTGCAGAGGTATCTCTTTAATCAGCGTTGTGGGTAAAACCTTCTCAGGTATTGTTGAAAGGAAAGTGCGCGTATTAGTTGAGGACCAATTGGATGAAAATCAGTGTGGGTTTAGGCCTCTTAGAGGTTGTCAGGACCAGATCTTTAGCTTGCGGCAAATAATGGAGAAGTGTTATGAGTGGAACAGGGAATTGTATCTATGCTTTATAGATCTAGAAAAGGCATATGACCGGGTTCCTAGGAGGAAGTTATTGTCTGTTCTACGAGATTATGGAATAGGAGGCAATCTTTTGCAAGCAATTAACGGTCTTTACATGGATAGTCAGGCAGCAGTTAGAGTTGACGGTAAATTGAGTTCATGGTTCAGATTAATTTCAGGGGTAAGACAAGGCAGCAACCTGTCTCCACTGTTGTTCATATTATTTATAGATCATATGTTGAAAACAATAGACTGGCTGGGTGAGATTAAGATATGTGTACACAAAATAAGCAGTCTTGCATATGCGGATGACTTAGTTGTGATGGCAGATTCGATTGAAAGTTTGCAAGGTAATATTTCAGATCTAGATCAGAAATGTAAGGACTATGGTATGAACATTAGCATCTCCAAAACGAAAGTAATGTCAGTGGGAAAGAAATATAAACGGACTGAGTGCCAAATAGGAGGAACAATGTTAGAACAGGTGGACGGTTTCAAGTACTTAAGATGCATATTCTCACAGGATGGCAACATAGTGAAAGAACTGGAAGCGAGGTGTAGCAAAGCTAATGCAGTGAGCGCTCAGCTACGATCTACTGTCTTCTGCAAGAAGGAAGTCAGTACCAAGACTAAGCTATCTGTGCACCGTTCAATCTTCCGACCGACTTTGTTGTATGGGAGCGAAAGCGTCCGCAGCTCGTGGTCGTGCAGTAGCGTTCTCGCTTCCCACGCCCGGGTTCCCGGGTTCGATTCCCGGAGGGGTCAGGGAATTTCTCTACCTCGTGATGACTGGGTGTTATGTGATGTCCTTAGGTTAGTTAGGTTTAAGTAGTTCTAAGTTCTAGGGGACTGATGACCATAGATGTTAAGTCCCATAGTGCTCAGAGCCATTTGAACCAATTTCTTTTTTTTTTTTTTTTTTTTTTTTTTTTTTTTTTTTTTTTTTTTTTTTTTTGAGCGAAAGCTGGGTGGATTCAGGTTACCTTATCAACAAGGTTGAGGTTACGGATATGAAAGTAGCTAGGATGATTGCAGGTAATAGTAGATGGGAACAATGGCAGGAGGGTGTCCACAATGAGGAAATCAAAGAAAAACTGGGAATGAACTCTATAGATGTAGCAGTCAGGGCGAACAGGCTTAGATGGTGGGGTCATGTTACACGCATGGGAGAAGCAAGGTTACCCAAGAGACTCATGGATTCAGCAGTAGAGGGTAGGAAGAGTCGGGGCAGACCAAGGAGAAGGTACCTGGGTTCGATTAAGAATGATTTTGAAGTAACAGGTTTAACATCAGAAGAGGCACCAATGTTAGCACTGAATAGGGGATCATGGAGGAATTTTATAAGGGGGCTATGCTCCAGACTGAACGCTGAAAGGCATAATCAGTCTTAAATGATGATTATGATGATGATGATTCTTCTCTATACTATTCTTGTAAGCAACTTGGATGGACGAGCTGTTAAGCTGATTGTGCGATAATTCTCGCACTTTTCGACTCTTGCTGTCTTCGGGATAGTGTGGATGATGCTTTCCCGAAAGTCAAATGCTATGTCGCCAGACTCATACATTTTTCACATCAAAATGAATAGTAGTTTTCTTGCCACTTCCCCCAGTGATTTCAGAAATTCTGATGGAATGTTATCTTTTTTTTCTATTGTACGGTGGAGCCCCCCCCCCCCCCCCACCCCCCTCCCCGTACGACCACTCTGGCCGGCTGTCTGGTTATGATTAACCATTAATACGCCCTCATCTGGAGGCAGATTGGGTCGAAAGTTGAACGAAGGGTAGCGGTTTGAATTACAGATAAAAAAAAAGTCGTAAAAGCAGTAGCGGATTTCTTGCTGGCTGCAACAGGTCCTACAAGGGTAGGCTTTGTTAGTAGTGGGTATCATGCAGGCGGATACCTGTGAGTTGTGGGGCGTTGTTACTCGGCGGCTGCAGCTAGGTACCGGTGTTGGCTTCTCGGTCAGCATCAGCATGCTTGTAACAGTTTGTTCACCATCGTTTAGTGTCCGATAGGTCATATATCGGATTCACAGTGTAGGGTAGAGTTGGCGGTTTGTTTGTGCATTAGCGTGCGTCCTTGTCGGCTTCCCTGCTGTAGCCTGTTGGTCGGCTTTGATAGCAACTGGCATATCCATTCACTGCTGCTAATGTGCAGGGGCTCGCTGGTATTGTCGCTTGTGTTTGCTAGCTTGCCATAGGTGGTTATGTCCTAGCCAGTACTGTCTCTGGCCGCTTATGCTTCTACTTATGGTTGTGAGCTGCGTTCGTCATGAGAGGTTTAATCAGTGCCATGTGTATAGATTTCGATACCCTCCCATGTAGTGTACTTTTCCTTTTGAGCAATCGCCGACATAGTGTAACTGAGCAGATTGAAAAGTGCCTTAAAAACCATCAAAAGACTGGGCGGCACACCGGACCTCGACATTAATCCGCCGGGCGGATTCGTGCCTGGGACCGGCACGCTTTCCCGCCCGTAAAGCAATGCGTTAGACCGTAGGCAAACCGGGCGGGCTTGTGTAGGTGTACTTGTTTATATGTTCAACAAAACTCTGTTTTCCCCTTAGCCGACGTGATGCATTTCCTTTTATGGATATGAAACCTGGAACATCCGCGTAAGGGAGCAACAATTTTAATATTCAAAACAGATAAATCCCTAGTGCTAAATACTGTAATTTCTCCGAAATTACAAATCGGATTTTGGCGACTGATACTTTCGACATCTTCGATACTTGAAGCAGAAATTACTGTAATCCCATTTGGAGAAAAAACTCAAGATAGTACCTATAGCTCTATGATTAATATAGCTATAAAATGGTTCAAATGGCTCTGAGCACTATGCGACTTAACTTCTGAGGTCATCAGTCGCCTAGAACTTAGAACTACTTAAACCTAACTAACCTAAGGACAACACACACATCCATGCCCGAGGCAGGATTCTAACCTGCGACCGTAGCGGTCGCTCGGTTCCAGACTGTAGCGCCTAGAACCGCACGGCCACTCCGGCCGGCATATAGCTATCATAAGAGACTATGAGTCGTATGATGAGCCTTGTAATTCATCTCGATGAGTACGGAATTTCGATACATTTAACAGTTCCATAAACATTCTAGGTAAACAGCTTACCTAAATCATTAAATGGATTCCATGGTTCAGTCAATTACAACCTACGGTGCGGAATGTTGCTACACGCAAACGGGAACGTACTAAAAGCCCCTATAATCTGCGGCGTACAGTTAGTCTCGTATCGTTTGGCCCCGAAAGGGAAATTACCTGCGAGATATTCCTCCAAATATAGCACCTGAAACCTAGATCACACAAAGGAGAAAAATTATATTTCTACTGTCACGTCACATCAAATGAATCACAAGAGGAGATGTCTCTATGATGTGATAAGAAATCAAACTAAAAAAAATCAATTAAATTCTATACAATAAACTCAAGTTACTTATATATATATATATATATATATATATATATATATATATATATATATATATATATATATATGTGTGTGTGTGTTTATTATATATAATATTGTAACATAGCCGTTCACAAAATATAGTCCTATCTATCTGCTTCAGTATTTACTACCGTTAAATCTTTGTAGTTTTTGCAGAGGTTGTTTCAAACACAAGCATTTTAATGTATGACCCATTTCACTGGGAGAGCCCTAAGCGGAAATTAGAGGTAGTATCTCCTGCTGACATACGGATTGCTACTAAGCAGTAACCAATACACCGATTCTGTGATGCGGAACTACACTACAGAGTCGCGCATTAAGAAATAAATGTTTCCTTGAGTGATCAGTTTGATTATTAAATTTCAGATTTTTGAGCACCGCCAATCAAACTAGATACCTTGGATCTATCAGGCACCGTTTCACTGCTGTTTGCCGCTTGCGGCCAAAAAGGATGTGTTCACACAATTCTGAAAGCACCCGCTGTCATTAAATCGGCAGTATTTTTTCGGAAAGTACCCATGCTACGATCTCTTCGCTCCGGTTTTTACAGTGTTCCTGGTGTAATCTACTTTCTGTACTTTTAAAGTCTCCTAAACAATAATAGGTATTTTCTACAATTACCGTATCATCGCGTCACATAGTTTTAATTTCTCCTTGTTTCTTATTTCAAATAAATTCCCAGGTCTGGGAATTAACGAATTAAATCTGTAAAACTGAGGTAAAATTACACAGAATTCGAATGTAAAAGATTCTTTGTTTGATTTTGTGTGTGTGTGAGTTTGTGTGTTTGTGTGTGTGTGTGTGTGTGTGTGTGTCTGAGAGAGAGAGAGAGAGAGAGAGGGAGAGAGAGAGAGAGAAAGAGGAGAAAGAGAGAGTCAAAATGGAACTAGTGCAAGAAAAATTACAGTATATTTTAGAGAGAGAGAGAGAGAGAGAGAGAGAGAGAGAGAGAGAGAGAGAAAGAGGAGAAAGAGAGAGTCAAATTGGAACTAGTGCAATAAAAAATACAGTATATTTAACGCTTGCAGTTGCCTAACAAAAACTGATAGAATTTACAATCGCATAAACAATGTTTATGTCTAGACTAGATCTTTATCCGGCAATATCCGAAAAGAGGCTGACGATAAAAGATTAATTCAGTTAACAGTCTAGTGAAGTATTGGATTTATGCGACGCTCTTTTTTTTCGTTATAGTGCAGTTTTAAATTTCACCTAATGAAATCATCGCCGGCTCCCATTAAACATTTTCACTCGCGAAATGTCGTTTCCCGTTTTTACAGAGTTTCTCAGTCAAGTCACGTTGCAGAGAATGCTATTCAGACGCCAAACTAGCACAACTGTACTTTATACCGTCAATTAAACTCGTGTATATTGCGACTAACGTTCTCTCATTAAAAAGTTATAACAATTTATCTGAGTTTCAGAAGTAATTATATTTATGACTCACATTTTAGAATTTTTATTACTCTTTCAGTCACAACTAGGGCAATCGAACCTCGCAGTTAATTGTCACTGCGTAACTTCATACAGTTGACCGTAGCTCTCGAAAGGAATATCTTTGTTAGCAAAAGCTTTACTAGCTGAAATTCAGCAGAGCTCATATTCTCATATATAAATTGAACTGTTCCGGAGCACTATTCGGACTAGTCCGCCCCTAAAGCTGAGTGATCAGCGTGACGGATTGCCGGCCTACGGGCCCGGGTTCGATTCCTTGCTGGGTCGGGAATTTTTCCGCTAAGGGACTGGGTGATGTGCTGTCTTCATCATCATTTAATACCCATCCGGCGCGCAGGTCTCCCAACGTGGTGTCGAATGTAATAAGACGTGCATCAAGGCGGCCGGACCTGCCCCTCAAGGATCCTCTCGGCTAATGACGCCAAACGCTCATATCCATGTCCATTCGGACTAAGACACATATGGGGTAATATGAGATTTTTCTCGACGATACAGCTGTACTTTTCTTCCTTCTTATTCTGCACAATTTTGTTCTCTCATGATCATTGTCATACCGTAGCTTTGGGTCGAATAAGGATTAGATTTGTTTTTGTAGGTTAAATGGTTCAGATGGCTCTAAACACTATGGGACTTAACATCTGAGGACATCAGTCTCCTAGACTTAGAACTACTTAAACCTAAGTAACCTAAGGACATCACACACAACCATGCCCGAGGCAGGATTCGAACCTGCGAGCGCAGCAGCGCGGTTTCGAACTGAAGCCTCTAGAAGCGCTCGGCCACAGCGGCCGGCGTAGGTTAAATGCAGGTAGCACATGCAGAGGAAGTCTTAAGAAAACTAAGTTAATTTGTGTCAAATAAGAACACTCATACATATGGGCACATGCCCCAGCGTTTTAGTCTCCAATCAACAGGCTTGTCTGATTCAATACATGTAACCAAACAAAAACATTATTAAAGTACAAAAATCGGGAACAAGTTTATCAATAACCTAAAGATGATTTTCATTTATGTAACATTCGGAACATAAAAGAATGGATTGATGAATGTGGTAAAAGACCTGAAAGAATAACATGTTTATAAAAAATTGACCCTGTGCGGGTAGGACTCGCCCACTGGCAGTTTAGTATAAAACTTAATTATGTGTATAGACGGTTCATCCATTCTAGTCTACAAATGTTTATTTCACTTACAACCTGAAATGCCATATCTAAATTCTGTAATCGCCCCTTGTCCGCCCCCGGTAGCTGAGTGATGCCGCCACGGTAGTTCAGCGTGTTCCGTCAGAAGGTCAGCTACCCTCTGTAATAAAAAACTGAGTGAACGGATAAACAAAGAACCTGAACGGGTGTCATAGGGCTTCCACCCCGAACAAATTCAACGAACAATTTGGAACAAAATGAAATCAACTAAAAAAAAAAGAAAAAAATGGTCAGCGAAACAGACTGTCTATCCTAAGGGCCCGGGTTCGATTCCCGGCTGGGTCGGAGATTTTCTCTGCTCGTTGACTGGGTGTTGTGTTGTCAGAATCATCATCGTTTCATCCCCATTGACGCGCAAATCGCCGAAGTGGCGTCAAATCGAAAGACTTGCGCCCGGCGAACGGTCTACCCAACGGAAGGACCTAGTAAAAAAAAAAAAAAAAAAAAAAAATCTACTGATTCGTTACCTGATGTCTGACTTTCGTCATTGCGACCCAGTCAGCTTGAATGCAGAACTACTGACTGTTTTAATTTCTAGTTTGACGCCAAAGAACTAAAGTCAAAAGAAATGTTTTTTTCGCGTGATGTAATTACAAAACAACAATTTTCGGATTTTTTCCTTTAATTGAACTGTGAAACCTTGCTTCTTGCCAAATTTCATGATTCTAGGTTAATGGGAAGTACTCTATGTGTTTTGAGTGAGTTTGGGAGATCGAAATATGTGACACAAATGGCAGCATCTTTTGACTGAATTCACTTAAAAGCTAACGTTTATTAGACCACCAGGCCATAGACCTTAGTGCGTGACATAAATTTCAAGTTGATACGTCTATCTGTTCCTAAGAAAAACAAGTCTTAACGGTCCGACGGGCAGTCAGACAGCCCGATATATAAAAAATAAAATAAAAAATAAAAAATAAAAAAATAAAAAAATAAAAAAATATTTTCTCATGTAGGATAATCGCAAGTTTACAGTTTTCAGATTTTTTTTCCTTTGGATACTGTGAAAACTTCCTTTCTTCGAAACTGCATGGTTCTGGGCCAACGGTAAGTACCCCACAAGTTTTGGTGAGTGTGCGAGTCTCAAAATGTTTGACATGAATGGCCGTATCTTTTGAATGCCTAGACTTATAAGATTCAATGTTTTACACCGTCAAGGGACCATAGACATCAGTATGTGGCATAAATTTGAACCTGATTACATCTGCCAGATCCTGAGAAAAAGAATTGTTAGCAGTCGGACAGACAAACAAACACACAGACGAACGTACAGCAAAGCGATCCCAGAAGGATACGACTGAGGTACAGAACCGTTAAAAGAACGTATTCTTCAGCGATATCGTTTGAACTCAAAGTATTTGGAGTTTCAATATTTATTTCTTTTAATTCCATCAAAAACCATTTTTATAATTCTGCATTGTCTAACGGTTCCAGACTGTAGCGCCTAGAACCGCTCGGCCACTCCAGCCAACTCGGCAGAGCACTGTTATCGCTTTTCATTCCTGTACTTGTATTACCTGCAAAAACGAAAGGATTTGCAATTTTTGACATTGAAGGAGGAAGATCATTTAGGTCTACCAAAAACAGAGAGAACCCAAATCAGTGAGTCCAAATTCCGAGTACTTATTCGTGTCCGACAGTCATGGTATAGACATTAGTCATCCACCGTATCATTGAACCTGGAAGTGAGGGCTCGTTGGTCGGCGTTTAGTGAGACTGTCTGACCTGAAAAAATTGACTGTGTGATGTGGTTGACTTAGTCACTACTTTACTTTTACTGTAACAACGCCGCGTGTTTTTGATGCAGCCAAGTGCAATAACATCGTGGTTGGGTAGTACATACTGAAAATCACGAGCCTATTGTGTCTAGTATTTCACAATGTTTTAGATTTTCTGCTCTCTGCAGATTATGTAATTATGGGTATAAAAAGCAAAAATACATAGTAAATTAATAATTACACATTAATTCACATGAAATATTTGACAACACAGTTATGAAATCTTCCAATCTGGAAGAAGGAATAATTAATTTCCACAGTTGTCAATAACAGTCTCTCTCGTTTCTTAGTGTATATGTCTTTGCGCGATGCGCTGTGTAGCGGTGTTTATGACAAACTGAATGAAATGAATACCGGCAGTGTTTGTGCAGCATTGCATGCGAGACGAATAGGATGGCACGCCGGCCATGATAATTGTATTGCGAGCGAGCACACGAGTCGCCGAATCGAGTCCACTGGGAAGGAGAGCCACTGTCAACAGACACTTGTTTGTTGCAGACTGGCTGTCTGTATGTCGCAGAACTGATTGCATCGTCCCAGTTAATTTTTGACGCTTCAGAAAAAGCTCAGTTAGAGGGGAACTGTATGATTGAGCTCACGGATGAATGGGACAGCCGTTTGCCAAGGCACATCTCGTATTTATCGAGAGTACAGTGTACATAATTTAAGGTGTTTGCGTAATATGAACATATTTCATTCTCGCGATGAGTACGTTTGTCCGAATGTCTGTCTGCGTTTGTGCCCTTGCAGAAATAGCGATGGAGTTTGGCAGCTGTCTTCTCTCTTTTCCATTTCTGTTATTTGCATAGGTGAATGGGCTCTCAAATAGTTAACGACTCTGTGCAAGCCTTTCCGTGTCCATGTTCAGTGTAACTGAAGTGGGACATTATTAATTACGAACAGTCATATTTGGATCACGATAGTATTACGTCGGAAAATAAGAAGTGTCTGTGTTTACATGCACTGACGAGATGATGTTATTTCTGAGCACTGAACAGAACGAAGAGGCATAAGTCTTATAACTCTGTAATTGTGTTCGAGAGGAACTCTGTAATATGTTTTATGAGGCCCCTTTAACGCAACAGAGTGCACATTCCATTACAACTGTGACTCCTTTAGTCACAGTACGAGCATCACGCGTGCTATAGGCCTCACCATAACAGAAGCATGATTTAGTCATCCAATACTTGTTGTTGTTTTAGGCTTAAAGCCAATTTGCGATATAATTTACTGACTTTATACAAGGTAGTTCAGCTGCCCCTATCCCTCAAAAACCACGCGTGATTTTAATTTTTGCTCGCTCGCTATGTGCGAACTACACACATCAAAAAAGTTTTGCATCGCCCCGATTCCAAGAACTCCTGAAGATAGTCGTTTCGTCTGTGGATATTGTATTACAGACACATTCCATTTGATTGATCAGAGATGTCACGAAACCCGCCCAAAGATGTAAACAACCATGCATGAGCAGCGCTTATTAGAAGGAGGGGGTCCGACAGCCGATCAGTTCCAGTCATTCCACCAGGAAGGAGGTACATGGCTCGTGTTGTCTGTAAATCAACCATGCCTAGATGGTCAATACCGCGGTTCGATCGCGTTCCTATTGTTACTTTGTGGCAGGAAGGGCTTTCGACAAGGGAAGTGTCCAAGCGTCTCGGAGTCATGTTGTTTGGACATAGAGGAGATACAGAGAGACGGGAACTGTCGATGACATGCCTCGCTCAGGCCGCTCAAGGGCTAGTACTGCAGTTAATGACCGCTACCTATGGATTATGGCTCGGAGGAACCCTGACAGCAACGCCACCATGTTGACTAAAGCTTGTGTTTCGATTCAAACTGTGCGCAATAGGCTGCATGGTGCGCAACTTCACTCCCGACGTCCATGGCGAGGTCAATCTTTGCAACCACGACACCATGCAGCGCTGTATAGATGGGCCCAACAACATGCCGAATGGCATCACGTTCTCTTCACCGATGAGTATCGCATATGCCTTCAACCAGACAATAGTTCGATACGTATTTGGAGGCAACCCGGTCATGCTGAACGCCTTAGACACACTGTCCAGCGAGTGCAGGAAAGTGGAGGTTGCCTGCTGTTTTGAGGTGGCATTATGTTTGACAGACGTACGGCGCTGGTGGTCATGGAAGGCGCCGTAACGGCTGTATGATACGTGAATGCTATCCTCCGACCGATAGTGAAACCATATCGGCAGCATATTGGCGAGGCATTCGTCTTCATGGACGACAATTCGCGCCCCCATCGAGCACACCTTGTAAATGGTTTCCATCAGGATAAAGACATCGCTCGACTAGAATAGCCAGCATGTTCTCCAGACATGAACCCTATCGAACATTCATGGGATAGAATGAAACGGGCTGTTCATGGACGACGTGACCCACCAACCACTCTGTGGGATCTATGCCGAATCGCCGTTGAGGAGTGGGACAATCTGGGCTAACAGTGCCTTGATGAACTTGTGGATAGTATACCACGACAAATACAGTCATGCATCAATGCAAAAGGACTTGCTACTGGATGTTAGAAGTACCGGTGTGTACTGTACAGCAGTGTGGACCACCACCTCTGAAGTTCTTGCTGTATGCTGGAGCAACAAGGATTGTGCGGTTTTCATGAGCAAGAAAAAGGGCGGAAATTATGTTTATGTTGATCTCTATTCCAATTTTCTGTACAGGTTCCGGAACTCTCGGAACCGAGGTGATGCAAAACTTTTTTGATGTGTGTTTTAGACCTACAGAATAATGAACAGGGCTTTTTTGTGGGCAATTTAATGTAGCTAAATTTTTTACCGAAGTCCGTTTTCGCTGCAGGCCACGTTGTTTGAGTTATTCAAGAAAAACAGATTTGAAGGTCACTTTTGTATATTTTTCTTGAATAGTTCCAGAACTACAGCCCGTAGGAAAAATGTATTCCAGTACAAAAGACAACTACACTACATTTCCTACAAAAACGCCACGTTCATAATTTCTGAAGGAATAAAAGTTAGCACGTAGCACAAGCGATAGAATATGAGAATCCTGCGAATGGTATTTGAAGGTATTATGTGTTGCATAAAACATGTGGTTAGGGGCAGCTGAATCACCGTTTACATGAAAGGGAGTCCTTCACCGAAAGCTAATTCTTACTTTATGCAAATAACGTTTGGAAACGTTGAATGAGTTGGACTACTGCCAAGTGTTAAAGCTTTCACGATCACTCGTTACGGTGTTGCTTGCTAGCTTTCGTCTCGGGATTCTCAGCCGACGATATATATACACTTATTCAAATGTGTTGGATGTGCGGCATACTCCGACATCGCTGATATGAGATAGTCTATGATCATTTTAGTCAGCTCGTAAATAGCCGTTACGCCGTGTTTGTGCAATATACTATACGGCCGTCGCCCTGGGGGTGTACGGCAGTACCCGACGTATCTTTTTCTTATGTTTCACTTCCCTGGGTGTTAAGTTTCGCGACTCGCACCCGTATCAAGCAACTGTTGGGTAACAATAGCTGCTCAGAACGGATTCATCTACTATTTGTGATGCTGCGGATCACATCTTCTTTAGCGGCTTACGAGAGTATAAATCAGACCTCTTTTCTGGATCAGGTGATGATTTGAAAGTTTGTGCATGAGTCTGTTCATGTGTGTTGGTTATCGATACACGCTGTGGCTCAGGTTGTCACCGTCCCTCACATCCATCACATCTATAAATGGCAGCTATTGACCTTTTTCTGCATCCGTAGTTTAATGGTGGTACGGAGACTGTTCAGATGGCTTAGGAACACGCCGACCTGTTCTTCACTGTGGCTTCATGCGACGAAGGTGTCGCGGAGTACCTTTACCTTACTTTTACAAGGGGCTAAGTTTAGCTCTTGGGACTGGATTGTCATGAGGATAGTATTTATAGAACACAAAAAGCAACAAAATTTACCATAATATCATCAAAATCAAAAGAGAGAGGAATACCAATTTAAAAATAAAACGATTACATTTGAAATGAGGAATATGCACCTGGAGTTAACTGGTCGTCATCAACCTGTACTTCTCGGATATGGCCTGAAGGGTCTATCTAGAACCATCAGTACACGTTTCCCTTGGTCTTTGCAAACATCTTACGTCTATCGCTTTTATTCAGTAGGTTGTTTTAGATACCGTTCATTGCTCATTCTGAGGACATGTTTGACTTATTTTGTCCTGTATTCTTCTACGTTTTCTACTACTAAGAAGATCCGCTACAAGTTATTGATGAGTTGATCGCGGTGGTGAGCCAGTCTGTTGCAGCCTTTGATACTCTCAAAAACCTCATTTCTGTCTCTTTGTGTCCTTTCATTGGACCTCGCTATCACAAGGAAGAAGTGGGTCTGCTTTTATCTTGTGCAATATCGTCTGGGTCTCTGTGCGGCAAATCTGCGACAGCATTTTTTTTATGGTTCTATGGAACCAAACTGCTGAGGTAATCGGTCCCTAGACTTAATGTAACTTAAACTAAATTAAGCTAAAGACAACACACACACCCATGCCCGACGGAGGACTCGAACCTCCGAGGGAGGGAGCCACGCGAACCGCGACAAGGCGCCTGAGACCGCACGGCTACCCCGCGCGGCAGGCAGCATTATTCCTATTGGGCTGCATACCCGTGAGAATGTAAATAACATTCTACGTTTTCTAGATGTCTCAATCGTATTTGTATGTGACATTTCGGTGTAGGTAATTAAAATTTAGTTCTTTTAATTTATTGGTTTCAGGAAGGCCCATTTTGGCAGATTTAATTGTGAGACCTAATGAGGCTTGAACATTTTTTAGGAACTTACTAGCAAAATAAGAGGCACATGTATGACATAAAATCAGCTCATATACAAAGAAGCATAAATTTGATATTTGCTCGCGACAGCCGGCCTTGGTGGCCGTGCGGTTCTAGGCGCTCCAGCCTGGAGTCGCGCTGTTGCTACGGTCGCAGGTTCGAATCCTGCCTCGGGCATGGGTGTATGTGATGTCCTTAGGTTAGTTAGGTTTAAGTAGTTCTAAGTTCTAGGGGACTGATGACCACAGCAGTTGACTCCCATAGTGCTCAGAGCCATTTTTTGCTCGCGACAAGATCTCCAGCCTGGAGTCGCGCTGTTGCTACGGTCGCAGGTTCGAATCCTGCCTCGGGCATGGGTGTATGTGATGTCCTTAGGTTAGTTAGGTTTAAGTAGTTCTAAGTTCTAGGGGACTGATGACCACAGCAGTTGACTCCCATAGTGCTCAGAGCCATTTTTTGCTCGCGACAAGATCTACTTAAACTGCTTTTGGTCTTATAACTTCTTTTCCTTTAAGGAATTATTAAATCAACGTGTTTACTTGCTATTTGTAGTTGTCTTGTATACGTAATCACCTCGAGACGCTCAGATGACCTTGTTGATTTGGCAGCTCGCACTGTCAAGACTTTGCGTGCACTAATTTTTGTGACCTTTTTGTGAACTTTTTTTGCAGTGATCAATGCGAACAATTCTTCTCCATGCAGTACTCAGCAAATTATTATCGTAGCAGGAATGAAACTTATTTCGGCGTGTATTTATCTGCAGTTGTGACGGTATGTTTTCGCTTCTTCTAATACATCCAATTTCTTCTACATAAGAGGCCAATAGGTATCACTATGTGTACTAAATTTGATGACTGCTTCACGAATGTAACTGGTTGTTTGCTAGCTTATTAGACATGCTCGATGCTTTGTTCAGCTGTAAATATCTTCACAGTTTACAAATGAATGGTTATTATAGTTTTAAGACACACACATGACAATCATCTGAACGTATATTTTTTCACTTTCTTGTTTGTTACTTCCACCATGGCAAGCTTATGGTGTCTGGTTGAATGCCGCGTAATTCTGAATCTTTCCTGGCGCAAATAAAGGCAACGTGAAGTAGTCTGACGCACGTGCTACAGTTCTTCTTCTTACGTAAGTGGCTTATTTTCCTTAGAAAAACGGCTGTTTCGTCGCTGTGCAACGTCGCAGCATTTCTGGTTCTATTAAAATGGCACCGAATGAACCTCGTTAACTGCACGCTGGGAGGCTTTTCAGGCCTTGCACAAACACACAAAATTCCTCTGCCTTCACCACACTTTATTATTTCTTATTTTGATTACGCGTTTCGGACAACGGAATAAATATCTTGAAACATTAATACAGTGGGTATCGTCAAATAGTACATACTCGGACGAGGTGTAGGTGGAAGCCATGGCTTGTCTCCTGCACAGGCACTGACAAGACGACAGGCCTTTGCGTTACGTTTCCGTTACAGTTAAGGAGCGGGTGGCTTATCATAGAATTTCGGGGCTTTTTCTTGCGAGGTGTTATATTCTGGCTAAGTATTATACCTGTTTTACTAAGTAGTTCCCAATATTATTTTTGAGGCTTGATGTGATTATTGTAGTTGTTTGTTAATCCATCTTCTAAGTTTTTGTAGGTGATTGTGAGTGATTTTGCGATTCTCCTCTCAAATTTTATCTCATTTTTGACAGTGTATGAGACGCGCCTACGTAATGTAAGTGCTAGTTCCATGCATAAAAGTAACATGTTTTGATTAGGTGACATACAGTAGCTTTTAAGTAACTGGAGAAACGCGTTTCAGCTATCACCTGTTTTTATTTAAACCTTAATACCTCTTTCGGTCGTGGATCATCTTCACACAACATAAGGCAAAAACAGATCGGTTTAATATATAAATTATTTTCTTTTCTGGCTAATAGGAAACGCAAAACGTCGTAATAGGTATAAGAAAAAAAACATATATTCCACAAAAGTCTCAAGACGTGCTCAACGTAACGGCAGTTAACGTAATATATTATATCCTGCGAAGATGGTCCACGACCGAAACCAGTAGATATTAAGCTTCAAATAAGAACAGCTGATGGTTAAAACGCGTCTTTCTATGTAAATAGAACAGTTGTCTGGTAACCATGTATTTCGTGCTGTTTCTTTTTATCTTGCAGCTGCTTCCATAGTCAGCATCCTTTAAGGCGAGAGAAATCCACCCAAATAACAAATCATGCATATTTTATATATAACCTCTGTTAGAATTTCGCTATCGATATTCGAAGTGTCAAGTCAATACATTTTTGTTAATCTGTATGCTAGCAAATTTTAAAAAATAAATAAGATATGTATAAGCCTATTGATTTATTTTTGTCTAACAAATAGTTACAGGTACAGGAATTTACACTTAGTTGCTTTCTCCTAACAGTTTCATTTTCAGTATGATCTCTCTCGACCAAAATAAACACCAATCAAGTGAATACAACGTAATGTAAATGAGTATGTTGATGAGAACGTGCCATCGATATGCATATTGTCGATTTAAAAAGTTACAAATGAAAATAACCACTGTCACAGAAAACATTATTTTCGGACATGCACTGGTTTTCTCCGAACGAACTATTATCATTGTTCACTTGGTGATCATCTGCGTGCATTTCGTTGAATAACTGTGTACATAGACTGTATCATGTTTCTTGCATAGTTTTGATAATGCGCAACAAAACTGTGACTCGTCTCTTTTTGCAGACATGTAGCACACCTCATTTTCATACATACGAAAATATCGTTCATGTGCTTGTGAGTATTATAACGAAAAACTAGTTTAATACTCGTACTAACTGAGCTACTTTTTGCTCTACGCATGCGACAACGTCGAACGAAAAACATGTTGTTAAGAAAACGCTCTTTGTTTCATCCTAAAGTTATCTTATTTCAAGTCAGACATTTTACATTGACCGGGGGGAGATAGGAAATTTTGGTTACTACATTCATACTAACAAATGAATCAGGATGTGTTGCTTTATTGATGAGTAAGTGCATTTCCCCATTACAAGAGACAGCACAACCAGTCACACAAAAGTATGTCTCACTTATCTTCAACAATCACCCAATAAACGTATAGCGATTTTACTTCAAGTTGTCTGAAATAAAATTACAGTAGCAATAAAAAAAATTATCCAAACAAAATCTGATCGACTTCAGAATTTTAAATATTTCGATTCGACCTTTCTGTTTTAGAAATATAATTCTGTGAAGCTATTGTAGCTTGCTCGCTTCTTGGCTCGGGGAGATCGAAATGAAAAAAAGAAATGAGTTCTGGCTGTCACCGTCTTACCCATCATCAGACTAGAATAATCTCACCTGATAATCTTCTGCTTTCTGAACTGTGAAGGTGTTGGATTATTCTTCAGAACAGGGGAGATTACAGACAAGGAGCAGACAGCTTCAAGGAAAGCAGATATATTCTCGTACACGCATTGAAATGAGACGTAGTCTCGATACAAGGAGGTGGAACCTAGTTAGTCCTCAATTTCGAACCACACAGGTGATTCTCAGCGTTGCTGTTGGCCAAACCACAATTATATGGAAAGGCACAAAATGTGAACAAAGATAATGATAACTACTCCAGTCACTAGAATGTGTGAATTCCTAAGGGATCAAACTGCTGAGGTCATCGGTACAGTCACTAGAGAGAGTTCTTATGCAGCTTGACAAACATGAACTCCAGGATTCTAATCACGAGTTATGGTAGAGAGACATGAGTGGAAACACTGGCAAGGGCAGTACAACAAAGACTACAGAATTAAGACTGATAAAACCGGGAGGCGATCTCTTGCTGTCCAAACCGAATATTTACATCTTAAACACAGCCCGCTTTTCTATCTTTATCATAAAATAACTTAATCTTGGAACTCTTCCATTTGGCCCGTGTTTGCATAGAAAAACAACAATATCAGAAGTTGAGTCCGCCGTGATGCAAAACACCTAATTATTTGTTTACTTATTTATTTTCTCAAACTAGTTTCGGCGACAAATATCACCATCATAAGCAAAGTGCGAAGGTTTTGTTTTTCTGTATACATAATCAGCTACATGTCGTCCAGCGAACTTGTAGATGACATGATGTACGCTGTGACAAAACGGCGATAGAAAAAAAGTACAGAAAATATGCTGCAAACAGCGAGAATAATTCTTAAAAAAACGCCATAACATACAATAAATAAGAATTTAAAAAACCCATTGATTATGGTGACATTTGTCGCCGAAACTATTTGGGAAAATAAATAAGTAACCAAATAACAAGGTGTTTTGCATCAAGCCGGACTCAACTTCTGATATTGTTTTTTATCGATATTGTTGACTTTATCAAAACTGAGCGTAATGGCGCCTGGTTGCTTCAAAGGCTGTGGAAACGAACACATGTAGCACGGCATGGCATATACTGCCGAACCTCTGCTGGTCACGAAATAAAGCCTAGAACCTACTGCCACGAACTGACCCTAGCAAGCTCTGTCACGAACTCACGCTACAAAGTACTGCCACTAACTGAGCACTAGATGGCAACTGTCAGTAGTTTTGTAATCTCGGGTCCTCGCACACTCTACGGTACCTCCGGCATCAGAAGTTCACTGCTGCCAAAATGAGAGAGGGCGGCAATGCCGACGGTCGCTTGGACTTTCAGAAGAAGGGCTGTTCGGCTCACCCATGCACAGGTTGGCACTACTGTGGTGGCCCCTGGCGTCTGGCCGTCAGAGAAGCCGGTGTCCTTCCGTGCAACTGTCGCCTTGACGTGAATTTTCGAAACCAACTGCCACTGGATGTCCTCCAGTTCTAAGCCATATTGACGAATTTATGAATTCAGTGACTGGTGAACTCAGGAATTTCTTCTTCAGCAATGTCTGAAAGTCCTGTACTCAGGCAAGCTACCTGTAGTTACAAATGGCTTGGTAAAATTACTTCCAAAGCGTAACTAAGCGAATTTAATCCACCTTATTTCTAATAAATTGGTGTGCAGCCCCCAGCTCACTACCATTAAATTCGTTGTTGTACAAGCAATTCGAATCTTAGATTGGAATAACAGTTTTAATTTTATTTTACCCCTCTCTTTTCCAAGTACTGGTCTGAATGACTATAGAGACTTCGACACGTGCTTTAAACGTTTATGGAAAGACTCAGTGTTACAATATCACGCCTGATTTGTTTCATCTACTTGCTGGCAATGATGGTCAATAAGTGCAAACAGAAGGAAAATGCACATCGGTCATTCAAACAGTTCTGTAAAACATTCCCATGCAATTGTTGATGCAGTTAGATGAGTACATTATAAGGAAGGAGCTACTGACGAGTTGGAATGCGATGCACACTGATTTTATAAATGCCTATCACCTGTTCAGGATGTCATTAGAAGCGAGAACAGTAACTTCAGCGGCTTCACCTGTGCTAGTGCTACGTCGATTGCTCTGCCATGAGCTGAATCTTCCGTTCGTAGAGTTCCTCTGCCAGAGTAGCATTCGCCTACCTCCTTCCATAATATAAAAAGGTAATGATGATGAAATTTGTAATGATGGGCTGCTTCTACTGTACTCGTTTAAAATGACTACCGTACTGTACTTCAAGTGCTTGGATTGTATCTGAGATAGGAATGCCGCAAATACTGCCGCGATAACTCACTTTTGCGACAGATGAGTGGTATTTCTAGCTTCTCTTCATTGTCTTGCGTGGTGCTGACACATACCTGCATCCAAAGACGGTTGACTGAATAATTGGTGTGCATCTTTCTCGCGCTTCCACTTGTTTATTGTCAAGTATAGCAACCGGACGGGTTAGTTACCTAGGCTACCTGCACTGTGTGCTGGTACAAGACTCTCAAAAGTCAGTTTTGTGCAACACCTACGTCTACATGATGTTCTACAGTTCACAACTAAGAGCATGGCAGAAGTTCAAGCTATTTCTATACCGTTCCACTTTCGAACGGCGCGCAGGAAGAATCTTTCTGTCCGAGCTCTGATTTGTCTCATTTTATTATGATGATCATTTCTCCCTATTTAAGAGGGCGCCAAAAAAATATTTTCGCAGTTGGAGGAGAAAGTCGGTGACTGAAATTTCGTGAGGATATCTCGCTACAATCACAAACGCCTTTGCTTTAATGATTGCCACCGAAGTTGCGTATCATATCCGTGACACTCTCTCCCTCCCTTCGCCATAACACAAAACGAGCAGCCCTTCTTTGAACTTTTTCGATCTTCTCCATAGACCCATCTGATACGGACTGCACACCACACAGCAGTAACCCAGGAGAGAACGGACAAGCGTGGTGTAAGCAGTATCTTTAGTAGACCTATTGCACTTTCTTAGCGTTCTGCCAATAAATAGTAGTCTTTGGTTTGCTTTCCCCTCAACATTAACCATGTGATCGTTCCAATTTAAGTTATTAGATACTGTAACACCTAAGTATTTAGTTGAATTTACAGTCTTTAGATTTATGTGACGTGTTACGTTCTTATCATCATGTTTACGTGAATAGTACACTATCCTACGTGTCTGAACAGGTCTTGAGAAGAGTAAATGGACTGCCCACATAAAAAAACCACAGAGAGTATTGTTTAAAAAAGACGTTCTGCAGTTCGTATCTTCGTAACAAACAATTACAGGGAAGGAAACCATGCTGGTTAAAGTCTCACAGGTAGCTGAACAACATTTGCTCTATAGAGCTTTTTTTTAATTTGCTTCTGGACAATAAGTTATTTGAGATGATCGGCAGATATATGATTCCCTGTGTATTACACACTGCGCCATTTCCTTCGCAAAATTTAGTTTTACAAACTATTGTTTTTCTTTTACAGTAGTCATAAAGTTGCTAAGACGTGCTGAATGATTATGTGCAATTAAAATTTCAGTTTCCCTGACGACGATCAATGATAAAAATGATTTTACAAGACAAGCCTAAAAATATACCGATGTATCTCCTTTATTTTCCTGTTTAAAAAAAATGACGATATCTGAACTGTGAAATTTATCACAAATATGCGAATTGCTCTTATGTATGTATGCAGACTGAAATGACAAATGAAAATTTGTACAGAGGGACAATTACTGAACTATATGAAAAAGCGTAAGTTAGTTACAAACTACGGCGTGCACATACTTTTTTCAACGGGTAAGCGTCGCTACAGATATTCGGATTTAGCTTGGGACATGTTCGATATGCCTGCCATCGTAGGTGATGATGTGGCGCAGACTGATAGCGAAATTCTGCATGGCCCGCTGAAGTGTCGGAATATCGATGCTGTCGATGACCAACTGAATGGCTGTTTTCAGCTCAGCAACGGTTTTTGGGTTATTGCTGTACATCTTTAATACAGCCCCATGAAAAGGAGTCGCATGTGTTCAGATCTGGGGAATATGGCGGCCATTCGAGGCCCATGCCAGTGTCCTCTGGGTACCCCAGAGCCAGAATGCTGTCCGTAAAGTGCTCCTCCAGGACATCACTCTCCGACTTCGATGGGGTTGAGCTCCGTCTTGCATGAACCAAATACTGTCGAAATCAGAGTCACTTTGGATAATGGGAATGAAATCATATTCGAAAAGCTTCACTAACGTTCGGTAGTCACCGTGCCATCAAGGAATATAGCACCGATTATTCCGTGATTGGACATTGCACACCACACGGTCACCCGTTGAGGGTGACGAGACTTCTTGATCGCGGAGTGCGGCTTCTCAGTCCCCCAAATGCGCCAATTTTGCTTAATGTCAAACTCATCCATATGAAAGTGGGCTTCGTCGCTAAACCAAACCAATATGCGCATACCAATGATCCGTGCCCAACTGTGCAGTTTGAACGTCCTAACACAAATCGTTCACTGGTTATGACGATTTTATTTCATATAGTTCAATAATTGTCACCCTGTACCAATGCCCTTATACATTTACGGAAAAAAATCACAACCCAAAAAATAATTAGTACCGGATGATGAAATTCCGGGAATATATTTTTCTAGATAACACATGTAAGTTATTAACGTTGCAAGAGGACAGATAAATGAAAGCGCGAGATAAGCCATTGCAAACGGGAAATGCTGGTACATAAATAACCAGTGCAATGGCCAGACTGTTGAATGGAAGCATGCAAATGTGCATGCTTAGTGTTGTATAGGTGTCGGATATCAGTTTGGGATGGAGTTCCATGCCTGTGACACTTGGTCAGACAATACAGGGACGTTTAATGCTGTTTGTGGATGACGTTGGACTTGTCGTCTGATGACGTCTCATATGTTTTCAGCAGACGGGTCTGGTGACCTAGCAGGCCAAGGCAACATGTCGACACTGTAGAGCATGTTAGGTTACGACAGCGGTATGTAGGCGAGCGTTACGCTGTTGGGAAACATTCCCTGAAATGCTATTCATGAATGGCAGCACAACAGATTGAACCACTGGACTGACGTACAAATATTCAGTCGGGATGCGTGGGTTAACGAAAAGAGTGCTCCTGATCCCATACGAAATCGCATCCCAGACCATAATTCCAGGTGTTGGTCCAGTGTTTCTAGCACGTAGAGCCGACCGAGGTGGCCGAGTGGTTCTAGGCGCTACAATCTGGAACCGCGAAACCGCTACGGTCGCAGGTTCTAATCCTGCCTCGGGCATGGATGTGTGTGATGACATTAGGCAAGTTAGGTTTAAGTAGTGCTAAGTTCTAGGGGACTGATGACTTCAGAAGTCAAGTCCCATAGTGCTCAGAGTCATTTGAACCTAGCACACAGACAGTTTGGTTGCAGGCCTTCAACTAGCCTACTGCTAACCAACACAGGACCATCACTGGCACCGTGGCAGCACCAGCTTTTATCCGACAACACAACACACCTCCCCCCTACCCTCTAATGAACTCTCTCTTGACACCGCTGAAGCAGCAGATGTTAATGGTTTGGGGTCACAGGAATACACGCTACAGGGCGTCTGGCTGGGACTGTCCTTGAAGTAGCCAACTTGTAACAGTTCGTTGCGTCACTGTGGTACCAACTGCTGCTCAGATTGCTGCTGCAAATGCAGTACGATGCACTAGAGCCATACGCCGTACACGATTGTCTTCCCACTTGGCAGTGCCACGTGGTCTTCTGGAACCCGGTCGTCTTGCGACCGCGTGACTACAGCTGCTAGCAATCATGTATAATGGATACATTCCTGCCAAGTCTTTCTGCAACATCGCAGAATCGCAGAAGAACCATCCAGCTTCTCATAACCCTATTGCACGACTTTGTTCAAATTGAGGTGCTGATAATTGTGTCTTTATCAACTTAAAGGTATTCTTGACTTACGTCAACTCACCATGTCCACTCTGAAAGGTAACTAACTCTCACGATCATTTAAAGCAAACATGATTTGCATTCCCATAGTGGTGGTAATAGCGCCTCTCTTATGCGATGCTGCAAAATTTGAACAGATATTATCTTTCAGATGTAGAAACACGCCTACCAACTTTTGTTCAAGTCGCACAACTGCTTCTTGGTGTAGCGATTTGTTTTTCCGTCAGTGTATATACACTACTGGCCATTAAACTTGCTACACCAAAAAATGACGTACTACAGATGCGAAATTTAACCGGAGGGAAGAAGATGCTGTGATATGCAAATGATTAGCATTTAAGAGCTTTCACACAAGGTTGGCGCATGTGGCGACACCTACAACGTGCTGACATGAGCAAAGTTTCCAACCAATTTCTCATATACAAAGAGCAGTTGACCGGTGTTGCCTGGTGAAACGTTGTTGTGATGCCTCGTATAAGGAGAAGAAATGCGTACCATCACGTTTCCGACTTTGATAAAGGTCGGATTGTAGCCTATCGGGATTGTGGTTTATCGTATCGCGACATTGCTGCTCGCGTTGGTCGAGATCCAATGACTTTTAGCAGAATATCGAATCGGTGGATTCAGGAGGGTAATACGGAATCCCAACGGCCTCGTATCACTAGCAGTCGAGATGACAGGCATCTTATCCGCATGGCTGTAACGGATCGTGCAGCCATGTTTCGATCCCTGAGTCAACAGATGGGGACGTTTGCAAGACAACAACCATCTGCATGAACAGTTCGACGACGTTTGCAGCAGCATGGACTATCAGCTCGGAGACCATGGTTGTGGTTACCCTAGACGCTGCGTCACAGACAGGAGCGCCTGCGATGGTGTACTCAACGACGGACCTGGGTGCACGAATGCCAAAGCGTCATTTTTTCGGACGAATCCAGGTTCTTTTTGCAGCATCATGATGGTCGCATCCGTGTTTGGCGACATCGCGGTGAACACACATTGGAAGCGTGTATTCGTCATAGCCATACTGGCGTATCACCCGGCGTGATGGTATGGGGTGCCACTGGTTACACGTCTCGGTCACCTCTTGTTCGCATTGACGCAATTTGAACAGTGGACGTTACATTTCAGATATGTTACGACCCGTGGCTCTACCCTTCATTCGATCGCTGCGAAACCCTACATTTCAGCAGGATAATGCACGACCTGATGTTGCAGGTCGTGTACGAGCCTTTCTGGATACAGATAATGTCCAACTGCTGCCCTGGCCGACACATTCTCCAGATCTCTCAGCAATTGAAAATGTCTGGTCAATGGTGGCCGAGCAACTGGCTCGTCACAATACGCCAGTCACTACTCTTGATGAACTGTGGTATCATGTTGAAGGTACCTGTACACGCCATCCACGCTCTGACTCAATGCCCAGGCGTATCAAAGCCGTTATTATGGCCAGAGGCGGTTGTTCTGGGTACTGATTTCTCAGGATCTATGCACCCAAATTGCGTGAAAATGTAATCACATGTGAGTTCTAGTATAATATATTTGTCCAATGAATACCCGTTTATCGTCTGCATTAGTTCTTGGTGTAGCAGTTTTAATGGACAGTAGTGTAATTCCAGTTATGGAATGCAAATTGTGAATAAGGCTATGAAGTATGTGTAGAAGGTTCATTTCTAAACTGCACGTGTTGGTACTAATGACGTAAATTACATTCAAAATTTGCAGGGCGTTTATGGGCGAACTTTACGGCATACCATAACCATGTGACTTTTGGAGTGTATGAATGTTGCCAACGAAAACTATTCTGCGCGACTGAACGCTCCCTCTGTAGTTGTTCCTGTTCCACGTTATTACGCTCGCGTTCATTCTGGACAGAGGCGTACAAACCAGAGACGCAAAACGGCGCGCCATCGTGACTCTCTGCGAGCTCGCCACGGCGGCTATTTAAGCGGCAGGCATCGAGTTGTCCAAGGTAATGGCGCTAGAAAGTGCAGCTCCTCAGGCGGCGGGCTGCGGAAAGCCTTCTTGTGGAAGAGAAGGCGCTGCCTTCCTCGAGTTGCGTAAGAGAGCCGCGGCGAGTGCGGCGCGCTTGACCCACATCACACGGCGGCGTCGCTACTGGTTCAAGGGCGGCGGGCGGCCCGCGTCTGCAGTGGACCGGCCTCGCGGCTTCCGGGCCCGCCGGCGCCGACCCAGACCTTCTGGCGGCGCCTACGCATTTCCGCCTACACCGCCTCGCTGACCAGTGCGTTGCCTCTGTGTCCGAGGTGCTCAGATGAGATCATCCGTCTTCTGATTGGTGTGTTGCGCCGCACCACGACTCCCTCTCCTACCTCTTCACCTCAGTGCAGCACTTACAACCAACGTAATTATTCGTTGGATATATAACAACCCCTGTCTTCCCTCACACTTTTTGCCTTCTTTAGCTCCCTCTCGTACAATGAAAGTTGTTCCCTGACGTCTCAACACATATCCCATCAAATGGTTCAAATGGCTCTGAGCACTATGGGACTTAACATATCAGGTCATCAGTCCCCTAGAACTTAGAACTAATTAAACCTAACTAACCTAAGGACATCGCACACATCCATGACCGAGGCAGGATTCGTACCTGCGACCGTAGCAGTCGCGCGGTTCCGGACATATCCCATCATCCTGTTTCTTCTCCTTGTGAATGTTTTCCATTTTTTGCTCTCCTCACCGATTCTGCCGACAGTTTTCTCACTTCTTAGCCTCTCAGGACACCTATTTTTCGACGTCCTCCTTTATCACCACGAATCAAACACTTTGTTTCTCTTACTTTCCGATCTTCCCACAATTCATCATTCTCTACCGTAAAAATCTGTAATCCAAGCGTACAGTCTCAGAAATTTTTTTCCCTCCAAATGTAGGGCAAAGTTAGCTAGTAGTAGACATTTTTTTGTCCAGAAATACCTTCTTTGCGTGCGCTAGTCAGGTGGATTCATCCTCCCTGACTTGCTCATTGTGCTCTTTTGCTTGTAAGGTAGCCGCCACTTTTTACGTTAAGCTTATTGCCATCTAATTTCTGCTATTTCTCATTACTTTCGCACTTCTTTGGTTTACTCTCAGTTCATATTCGGTACTCACAAGAGTGTTTGTTCCATTCAGTAGGTCCTGCAATTGTTCTTCACTTTCGATGAGCAGAGCAATGTGATCAGGAATCTTATCATTGATATCCTTTCACTCTAAGTTTAAATTCCGCCATTGCACGTTTTATTTCAGTCGTTGTTTCTTTGACGTAGAAACTGAACAACAAGGGAAGACCATGTCCCTCTCAACACTTTCTTTAATTCGGGCACTTCATTCTTGGTATTCCACTCATATGCACACATAAAACTGCAGTGGGTGACCGCTACCTACACATTATGGCTCGGGGGAATCCTGACAGCAACGCTACCATGTTGAATAAAGCTTTTCGTGCAGCCAAAGGATGTCGTGTTACGATCAAACTGTGCGCAATAGGCTGTATGATGCGCAACTTCAATCCCGACGTCCGTCGAGAGGTCCATCTTTGCAACCACGACACCATGCAGCGCGGTTCAGATGGGCCCAACAACATGCCGAATGTACCGCTCAGGATTGGCATCACTTTCTCTTCACCACTGAGTGTCGCATATGCCTTCAACCACACAATCGTCGGAGATGTGTTTGGAGGCAACCCGGCCATGCTGAGCGCCTTAGACACTCTGTCCAGCGAGTGCAGCAAGGTGGAGGTTCCCTACTGTTTTGGGGTGGCATTATGTGGAACCGACGTACGGCGCTGGTGATCGTGGAAGACGCCGTAACGGCTGCACTATACTTCTGTTTTCTTAAGAATTTTAAGCATCCTCCGGCCGATAGTGCAACCATATCGGCAGCATACTGGCGAGGCGTTCGTCTTCATGGACGACAATTAGCGCCCCAATCGTGCACATTTTGTCAATTACTTTCTTCAGGATAACAACATCGATCCACTTGAGTGGCCAGCATGTTCTCCAGACATGAACCTTATCAAACATGCCTGGGATAGACTGAAAAGGGCTGTATTCCAATTTTCTGTACAGGTTCCGGAACTCTCGTAAACGAGATGATGCAAAACTTTTTTTGAAGTGTGTACTTTCTTCCTGGTTCTCATACATATTGTGCATTACCTGACTTTTCCTATGGCTAACTTCTGTTTTATTAAGAATTTTAAGCATCCAGCACCATTTCACACTGTCGAGCGCTTTTTCTAGGTCGACAAATCTTATGAATGTGTCTTGTGTTTTCCTTAAGTTATGCGTCCATTATCAAGCGCCACGTCAGAGCTGTCACGCTGGTACCGTCACCTTCCCCATAGGCAAAATGATCGTGAACTAACTCATGCTTTTATGGTAGGTGCTTTGGTTGGAAATATTAAATATTTATTTGTGCCGCTATAAGCTATAACTATCTGTCTACTGAAGGCCATTTCATTTCGGCCGTACATCCTTGGTGGTAAAACTATATGACTCTCGGTTGAATGCAAGATCAGACGTACAATTAACTGGAATTAAGTAGAATTAATTGGGAAGGTTAAATGCGAAAGTGCGCTGAGAGAGCGGAAGAATGGCTGATACTGACGACAAGGTAACTGAAACTGCAGAGACCAACCAAGTCTTACCGACATCTCCGAATCGCTATTACTTTCCATTATGGCTGCGCAATTACAATAACGTAGCTTTAATTTCTACTTGCAGTCGTACAATCTGCCAATGTACCACGACGTGAACAGCGTTCTGTGCTGCTCAATTATAAATTACTTGTTAGTAAATTACCCACCCATTGATCATGTTTCTGATATTTAAAGCTAATGATCATCCTCTCAAGGACTGTAACACGTAAACGACTTTTAGCACATACAGTTCAATACGTGCGTAGTTTTTATGTAACAACGTTAGTCAATGAAACACAATTTCATATCAGAAAAGTGGAGGCGTATTGTGTTCTGTAGAGGACTAAAAGTGAAAGCAGAGAAGATAAGTCCCTGTTGCAACCAGTCATCCATTTCATTTCACTTTATGTTTTCACTGGTTTCCATAAATGAGTGCAACAAAAAGGCGTAATATAGTTGAATTGCTTTGTATACTTCCTTCTGCAATACTTTAGTGAGGCAAATCCACTTTAGACACAAAGGACTCTTTGCACAGAAACGTGAAGTAGGGAGAATATCTTTTGTCCATCCTCGGACCGTCCATGGTTGGTTATGTTGATTAAATCGTGTGCGAAGAGTACGATTAATGTAAAAATCCGGCCACGTGAATGGTCAGCGTGAAGCCATATTTTCAATAAAGTGTGTGTGACAATTGTAAACTTATTGCACTTACGTCACCAAAATCACAAAGAACAGTTGCAAATTTGTGGAATATTAAAATAACCATACTTAACTAAACAAAAATAATGACTGTATCGAATGAGGCAAAACTCAGGCAAAACGTATTAAAAAAGAAACTGCTTAAATACAACGTAATTAAATGTAAAGAAATTATGTTTTAACACAGAATCTGTGCAGTGGATTTGTCAATTTGGTATAACGTAAGTAAGCAGTACGGTTCCTGATTTACTGTAAGCAGCATCATTCGCCGACGTGCGACGTGCAATGGGGGCTTGTGAGCTTCTTCTCAGAATATTGTCTAGAGAACAAGATTCCATCTTCTACATCTACATCTACATCTACATCTACATTTACATCTACATCTATATGATTACTCTGCAATTCACATTTAAGTGCTTGGCAGAGGGTTCATCGAACCACAATCATACTATCTCCCTACCATTCCACTCCCGAACAGCGTGCGGGAAAAACGAACACCTAAACCTTCCTATTCGAGCTCTGATTACTCTTATTTTATTTTTATGATCATTCCTACCTATGTAGGTTAGGCTGAACAAAATATTTTCGCATTCGGAAGAGAAAGTTGGTGACTGAAATTTCGTAAATAGATCTCGCCGCGACGTAAAACGTCTTTGCTTTAATGACTTCCATCCCAACTCACGTATCATATCTGCCACACTCTCTCCCCTATTACGTTATAATACAAAACGAGCTGCCCTTTTTTGCACCCTTTCGATGTCCTCCGTCAATCCCACCTGGTAAGGATCCCACACCGCACAGCAATATTCTAACAGAGGACGAATGAGTGTAGTGCAAGCTGTCTCTTTAGTGGACTTGTTGCATCTTCTAAGTGTCCTGCCAATGAAACGCAACCTTTGGCTCGGCTTCCCCACAATATTATCTATGTGGTCTTTCCAACTGAAGTTTTTCGTCATTTTTACACCCAGGTACTTAGTTGAACTGACAGCCTTGAGAGTTGTACTATTTATCGAGTAATCGAATTCCAACGGATTTCTTTTGGAACTCATGTGGATCACCTCACACTATTCGTTATTTAGCGTCAACTGCCACCTGCCACACCATACAGCAATCTTTTCTAAATCGCTTTGCAACTGATACTGGTCTTCGGATGACCTTACTAGACGGTAGATTACAGCATCATCTGCGAAAAACCTAAGAGAACTGCTCAGATTGTCACCCAGGTCATTTATATATATCAGGAACAGCAGAGGTCCCAGGACGCTTCCCTGGGAAACACCTGATATCACTTCAGTTTTACTCGATGATTTGCCGTCTATTACTACGAACTGCGACCTTCCTGACAGGAAATCACGAATCCAGCCGCACAACTGAGACGACACCCCATAGGCCCGCAGCTTGATTAGAAGTCGCTTGTGAGGAACGGTGTCAAAAGCTTTCCGGAAATCTAGAAATACGGAATCAACTTGAGATCCCCTGTCGATAGCGGCCATTACTTCGTGCGAATAAAGAGCTAGCTGCGTTGCACAAGAACGATGTTTTCTGAAACCATGCTGATTACGTATCAATATATCGTTCCTTTCGAGGTGATTCATGATGTTTGAATACAATATATGCTCCAGAACCCTACTGCAAACCGACGTCAATGATATAGGTCTGTAGTTCGATGGATTACTCCTACTACCCTTCTTAAACACTGGTGCGACCTGCGCAATTTTCCAATCTGGAGGTAGAGATCTATCGGTGAGAGAGCGGTTGTATATGATTGCTAAGTATAGAGCTATTGTATCAGCGTAATCTGAAAGGAACCTAATCGGTATACAATCTGGACCTGAAGACTTGCCCGTATCAAGCGATTTGAGTTGCTTCGCAACCGCTAAGGTATCTACTTCTAAGAAACTCATGCTAGCAGCTTTTCTTGTTTCCAGTTCTGGAATATTCCACTCGTCTTCCCTGGTGAAGGAATTTCGGAAAACTGCGTTCAATAACTCCGCTTTAGCGGCACAGTCGTCGGTAACAGTACCATCGGCACTGCGCAGTGAAGGTATTGACTGCGTCTGATAAATCCTCCCATACTGTCCCAGCACAAACATGTATACGTGCCTCAAAGGTGCGATCTGTTACGGACATGACAAGAACTGTTCATCTCGGAAAGACATGGAGATCTGTGTGTAGGCCTAAAGAGATGTCGCCCAACACACACACACACACACACACACACACACACACACACACAGATGGACATCATAATGATTCTATAAGGCTTCCGTTTCTATCGGCTGAGGTACAGAATCTTAAAAATAACTTCAAAATGGTCCATATGTTTACTTATGAATGTGTAACGAGAATGTTAAATGATTCAGTCCACGTCATTACGATCATACTAATGATCCATGGAACATAAAACTAAGTGCCTAACTATAAAAAGTGAGTGACACAAAACTACTCCACTAATGGTGACACTTGATTTTCTTTGTATCATGTAGAAAATATGAGATGATACCAACTCAATCCCTACGCCAGGTCGAGAGCTTTCTCCTTTGAGCTGGCAACTCTTTTTAGTCGTAACTATTTGCTGTCACTTTTAGTGCATTGTTCATTGTTCCCCCTTTCGGTGGATGACACAGGAGCTATCTCTAGAGTTTGGTAACAGGAGGAAGAGAAGGTTCACAACAGCATCGTAGCCTTCATGAGGAACTTGGTATTTTGCGAGAGAGAGAGAGAGAGAGAGAGAGAGAGAGAGAGAGAGAGAGAGAGAGAGAGGAGACTGTAGAGCACAAGTGGGAGCGGGAGAGCGGCACTTGTGGCCCGGCCTGTACTCCTGTGGAGGACCCCACCCCGCCCCACCATAGCCCAGCCCCACTCGGCGAGCCGCGCTGCCCTGCGTCCCTCCGCTATCTGGAGCAAGCCACTCGCTTTGCGCTCGCTAATGAACGAGTAAAGCCGCCGCAAGGACTGCCGACAACTGTGTCAGTGCTGCCGCTAATTAGCGCCAGCGCCCTTCGGCGACAGCGCAGAAGTACCCACCTCCGATCTATCTGCAGAAATGCTTTCCGGATAGTTCCAATATCAAAGTGTTTTTAATGAGATTGTCTTGAGTCCAGAAAATTAAGAAAACAGGTGACTGATTTCGAGTGCTCTGCTGCCATCATCAGAACTACGCTACTGCCCATTAAAATTGCTACACCAATAAGGAACGCAGATGATAAACGGGTATTCATTGGACAGATATATTATACTAGAACTGACTTGTGATTACATTTTCACTCAATTTTGGTGCATAGATCCTGAGAAATCAGTACCCAGAACAACCACCTCTGGCCGTAATAACGGCCTTGATACGCCTGGGTATTGAGTCAAACAGAACTTGGATGGCGTGTACAGGTACAGCTGTCCATGCAGCTTCAACAAGATACCACAGTTCATCAACAGTAGTGACTGGCGTATTGTGACGAGCCAGTTGCTCGGCCACCATTGACCAGACGTTTTCAGTTGCTGAGAGATCTGGAGAATGTGCTGGGCAGGGAAGCAGTCGATCATTTTCTGTATCCAGAAAGGCCCGTACAGGAGCTGCAACATTCGGTCGTGCATTATCCTGCTGAAATGTAGTGTTTCGCAGGGATCTAATGAACTGTACAGCAACGGGTCGTAACACATCTGAAATGTAACGTTCACTGTTCAAAGTGCTGTCAATGCGAACAAGAGGTAACCGAGACGTGTGACCAATGGCACCCCATACCATCACGCCGGGTGATACGCCAGTATGGCGATGACGGATACAAGCTTCCAATGTGGCGTCACCGCGATGTAGCCAAACACGGATGCGACCATCACGATGCTGTAAACAGAACCTGGATTCATCCAAAAAAATGACATTTTGCCGTTCATGCGACCAGGTTCGTCGTTGAGTACACCATCGCAGGCGCTCCTGTCTGTGATGCAGCGTCAAGGGTAACCGCAGCCATGGTCTCCGATCTGATATTCCACGCTGCTGCAAAGGTCGTCGAACTGTTCGTTGGAAAGACCACATAGATAATATCGGAGGGAAGGCGAGCCAATGGTTGCGTTTCGTTGGCAGGACTCTTAAAAGATGTAACAAGTCCAGTATAGAGACAGCTTACACTACATTCGTTCGTCCTCTGTTTGAATATTGCTGCGCGGTGCGGGATCCTTACCAGGTGGGATTGACGGAGGACATCGAAAGGGTGCAAAAAAGGGCAGCTCGTTTCGTATTATCACGTAATAGAGGTGAGAGTGTGGCAGATATGATACGCGAGTTGGGATGGAAGTCATTAAAGCAAAGACATTTTTCGTCGCGGTGAGATCTTTTTACGAAATTTCAGTCACCAACTTTCTCTTCCGAATGCGAAAATATTTTGTTGAGCCCAACCTACATAGGTAGGAATGATTATCAAAATAAAATAAGAGAAATCAGAGCTCGAACAGGTGTTCGTTTTTCCCGCGCGCTGTTCGGGAGTGGAATGGTAGGGAGATAGTATGATTGTGGTTCGATGAACCCTCTGCCAAGCACTTAAATGTGAATTGCAGAGTAATCATGTAGATGTAGATGTAGATACAGATGGTGGTTGTGTGCAAACGTCCCCATCTGTTGACTCAGGGATCGAGACGTGGCTGCACGATCCGTTACAGCCATGCGGATAAGATGCCTGTCATCTCGACTGGTAGTGATGCGAGGCCGTTTGGATCCTGCACGGCGTTCCGTATTACCCTCCTGAACCCACCGATTCCATATTGTGCTAACAGTTATTGGATCTCGACCAAGGCGAGCAGCAATGTCGCGCTACGATAAACAGCAATCGCGATAGGCAACAATCCGACCTTTATCAAAGTCGGAAACGTGATAGTACGCATTTCTCCTACTTACACGAGGCATCACAACAACGCTTCACCAGGCAACGCCGGTCACCTGCTATTTCTGTACCAGAAATATGATTGGAAACTTTCCTGATGTCAGCAAGTTGTAGGTGTCGCCACCGGCGTCAACCTTGTGTGAAAGCTCTGAAAAGCTAATCGTTTGTATATCACAGCATCTTCTTCCTGTCGGTTAAATTTCTTTTCTGTAGCACGTCATCTTCGTGGTGTAGCAATTTTAATGGCCAATACTGTATTAAACCTTCACTACCACTGGGACCTAAGTGTCCCACGATAGATTATTAGGGAACCAGTGGCAGTTCGCTATCTATTATTGCTGTGTATCGATGCCCCACTGGTAAAGGAAAGCTTACCAATGATGTGCAGAATTGCTATAATTATAGTTTCCATCTGTAGTTTCCGCTGTCCTTGTTATATCTGAGAAGTACGGAACACCCGCAGCTCGTGGTCGTGTGGTAGCGTTCTCGCTTCCCGCGCCCGGGTTCCCGGGTTCGATTCCCGGCGGGGTCAGAGATTTTCTCTGCCTCGTGATGACTGGGTGTTGTGTCATGTCCTTAGGTTAGTTAGGTTTGAGTAGTTCTAAGTTCTAGGGGACTGATGACCATAGATGTTAAGACCCATAGTGCTCAGAGCCATTTGAACCATTTGAAGTACGGAACAACACAGACGGGAGACTTGAGTGGAGAAAACAAGTTTAATCTAATTGAAGTTCACACAAGATCTGAATACAAACACTGTCAGACGGAATTATTCACTGAGCTCCTATCACAGTCACATAACACTGTCACTTCAAGGCTGTATATGTCCGTAGTTACAAGCGGTGAGTCAAAACACTTCGCGAGACTTTAGACTGACTTCGCACTCCCTTCCGTTTTTTTTCTTTTTTTTGTGGTAGGTTAAGGTACAGCGTCACCGGTGTGTCTGCTCTTACTGACTTAGTGTAAGGGTAAAATTGTTCTATCCTAGAATGATGTCATTCCAGTGACACCATTGGAGTGCACGTTGAAGGTGTGGTGGTGGGACTTGAAGTCCCATACCACCCTCCGTCGTTGGAAGTTCGAAGCTGCCGTGGCAGGGGGTGCGCTTTTAACTAGCCAGGCCTCCGGTGAGACCGCGGTGGCGTGGCATGCCGAGACTTGCTATTTTCCGTATGTACGCCGGCTGGCGTTGTTGCGGTTACCGAGGAAGCGGCTTTAGGGGTGGTCGCGCCTGCGCTTAAGCGGAGGTGGTGCCTTCGCCTATGGGCCGTGAGCTGAACACCGTCTGATTCCTGGCCGCGAAACGCTGTGTGTCACAGTGCCGTCTATGATAATACTGCAGTCTTCAAGTTTCATTTTTAACTCTCTACATCTACATGACTATTCTGAAATCAGCAATTAAACGCCTGGCAGAGGTATCATCTAACCACCTTCGAGCTGGCTCTCTACAGTTCCATTCTCGAACAGCGCACCGTAAAAAGGAACACTCAAATCTTTCCGTACGAACTCTGATTTCTTTTTTTTATTACGCTGATCATTTATACCTATCTAGATGGGCGCCAGTATAGTATTATCATATTCGGTGGAGAAATTTGGTGATTGAAAGTTCGTGCTAAGACTTCGCAGCAATGAAAAACGCCTTTACAGTTGCTTTAATAGTCATTTCTTTGTGGCGACTAGTTTCTTAACATCACGACCATTTTCAAACCGTAGCCTACAAAAGATTTTATTGTATTAACAAATGTCAAATTACAATATATTCCTCAATTGTACATATAAGTCGAATGTTACATTAAGTATTATGAAAGATTTAATCCGTGCAATACACGTTTATACATACCTGATACTTAAGTGTAATCATACACTCCATCAGTGTACATATGAGTAACAAATGTTCATATTCATCATTAGAAATTATTAAGTGAGTGCAAAATGTTATATTTCATACGAGCATATAATATGGCTTCCTTACAATCGAGCCGGCCGGGGTGGCCGAGCGGTTCTAGGCGCTACAGTCTGGAACCACGCGACCGCTACGGTCGCAGGTTCGATTCCTGCCTCGGGCATGGATGTGTATGATGTCCTTTGGTTAGGTTAGGTTTAAGTAGTTGTAAGTTCTAGGAGACTGATGACCTCAGAAGATAAGTCCCATAGTGCTCAAAGCCATTTGAACCATTTTAACCTTACAATCGAACGCACCAAACGAAAACTCTGTGCTAGCCTAGTCGCCTCGTAACATCCGTAGATGTCGCTAGAAGTGACATGAGACAGCCTCAAACGTAATAGAAAACTTACTTGCGTCTTAAGTCAGTAGTATCAGGCCACTTCCAACTGCAGAAACCTTCGTCACAATTGTTACATTTAATTACAGTCATTTACTTATTTTTGCATACACAATTATAGTGCGTCACGCATTATAACAAAACCAACGCAACACCACAATACGGCATGCCCAAAACCAACATCGTAGTCTCCACCGAGACAGTAATATGAAAGTGTCTTAATTTTTTATTTTTATTTATTTATTTACTTTTATTGCGTTGGGTTACCACAATGTTTCATCCCTGAATCATGTAGACCGATGTGGTAATCCCACAACATACATTTTAAAATCTTGGAAAATTCAAATCTTATGATGTGCTATATTCAGGTCCGGTCGCGAAACATTACAACTTTTACATTTAGATAGGTAACTATCTCATATTTACCATACTGTTAGTGAGTTACAGACATTTAGAAATGTAGGCTATGGTTCGAAAACGCACGTGATGGTCCGAAACTAGTCGCCACAAAGATATGAGTATTATCGCAAGGATGGCGGATATTAGAAAAAAACATTTCGTACCTAAGTTTCTGGTGTCCTCGATATTGTTGGAACTTCACAGAAAACGCGTTTCTTTGAATGACTGACACTCCAAGACGCGTTTCATATTCGTGACACCCTCTTCCCTGTTTCGTGATAATATAAGACGAGGTGTCATTTTTTGAACTCCTCCGACAATCCTATCTGGTAAGAATCGCATACCAGACGGCAATAGCAGTCATCTTCTAAATGTTCTGTTAACAAAACGCAGTCTTCGGTTCGTTTTCCTCACAACATTATCTATGTGATCGTTTCAAGTTAAGTTGTTCGTAACTGTAATTTCTAGGGATTTAGTCGGATTGAAAGCTTCTAGATTTGTGTGATTTATCGTGTACCCGAAATTTTACGAATTCATTTTAGTACTCATGTGGATGACTTCTCATTATTTAGATACAGCTACCTCTTCGCACCAGACAGATATCTCATTTAAATCATTTTGCAATTGGTTTTACACTTCTAATGACTTTTCTAGACGGTAAACGACAGCATCATCTGCAGACATTCTGATGTCTCCTCAAATTGCCCCGTAAATCGTTCATACACATTAGGACCAGCGGAGGGGTTATAATACTTCCTTGGCTGTACCGCCAGATGTTACTTCTGTTCTACTCTATGACTTTCCGACTGTTACTACGAACTGTGACCATTCTGACAGGTTATCACGATTCCAGTATTACAACTGAGACGATACTCCATAGGCACGCAATTTGCTTAGAAGTCGCATGTGAAGAACGGTGCTAAAAGCCTTTTGGAAATCTAGAAATGTTGAATGAATTTTGGGCAGCACGCATTACTTCAGTTGTATATCACAGGAGCGATATTTTCTGAACCCTTACTATGCGTCAATAGACCGTTTTTTTCCCGAGGAAATGCGTACTGCTACTCTGCACCGTCTCTTACTGTCGCATCATGTTAGTTCGCCCCTGTAGATAGGCAACCAAATGGACAGTTTTGCAAAACGGGATGCTGTCG
The DNA here is from genome assembly GCF_023864275.1 of Schistocerca cancellata. Classification (NCBI taxonomy): domain Eukaryota; kingdom Metazoa; phylum Arthropoda; class Insecta; order Orthoptera; family Acrididae; genus Schistocerca; species Schistocerca cancellata. The sequence continues at coordinate 1,071,184,689 of NC_064626.1, forward strand.
TGCCTGTCTGACAATTCGTGACGTTTGCCACGTCACAAAGGCTACAGTATTGTCTTTCACTCCGAAAAAAGGTTGCAGTGAAAGGGTTAAGTATGGTATAGAGTCACGTGTCATACTACATTTCACAACGTAACATCCATTTTTACGAGGTCCAATAGCAATGCATTAAGCTCTAATTCAGTTTCACAGTTTGCTGTTCACCGCATTTGCTCATATTTCCTCCCACATAAAAGACACTGCCCGCTAGTCCCTGTAGAAATCACTAAGCAATATGCTGATGACTGATTCAACACCTGTGGCTCACAGAATGGTGCAAACTTTCCGTCTGGGTGGCTTGCATGTCAGCTCTTTTACGGATATATGTTTCGTGAATATAACTAGTGATCGGGAGATATAAGGTCGTACTCGTTGTTCTTGTTGTCGATGATGATGACGATGGTGAGAAGGGAGAGAGTGAGACCCAGTACATACTTCTTCAGTAGCAGCAAGAATCGACGAACTCAAGGTCCTTATCCGACGGATGGCTCTCACCTTCAGAGTCACATGACTAGACGCCATGAGACACGGCGGATTTTGGCGTAGAGTCCACTGATCGCGAACTGAACGCCACAACTTCTCCTCTTGCCGGCCAACTATTGACACTGAAAGACGAGTCACCATCGCAGAAACGTGTGTTAGCGATCTCAGCTATAGAGACTGAGAGATAATGGCTCCGCGCTAAGCATTTAGCAATATTTTGTGTCAATAGCCGCAAGTGAGTGAGTTATTCTTATTGTTGTTGAGTCGAAATTTGTTGTATCTTCTTCGTTGTCATGTAATATCAGTGAAAATAAGTTTTTGATAAAGTGGTAGTAATTCACTGATGTCTTTACGCGTATTCTATCTTCCTGTCGATTCTTTTTGTCAGTGTTTTGCGTCTGTTCGTTTCTTCGCCGATTCTGCGGAGAGCATCCCCATTCCTTACTTTATCAATCTACCTCATTCTTCTTATAAACAAGTGAAGAATTTCCCTGGTCTTTCTATCCATTCGCGTGGCTATATATGATCCGCTCACGTCACGTTGCTAAAGTAAATTAGTCATGAATAATGCACTAAAAGTGATTGGCAAAACCTTGTCACATGCTTTGCTTAGCGGTTCTGAACTGTAATTCCTTTTATAGGAAGGAACAAAAAAGTTATCAGAAACGTTTCCGATTCCATGTTGAATACAAAGTTTCTCATACAACACGTTGACGACGAAATACCTTTTACTACACAACAAGAAGTCAAATATTTTTCGGTAGCTCTCACAGTATTTATGGTTTGGAGTTCTTGATACAAATTATATAACTGTACGTCATGAGTTGGAGAGATCAGTTAGTTTCACTATTCTCGCACTATTTAGGTGTGAAGAGAATGCAAAATCCGTTTAGTCATTTACTAACACTTCTGGATAGGTCTTCAGATGTTCTTTAATGTCTGATATTTCGAGCCTTCAAAGTACCATTAATCTCTCTCCTAAATGCACTGTTTCATCTACCGAATATGGTCAGTTTACAAACAGAAGAACACAAAGATGCAGTCTGTTTTCTACAGTTTTCAGCATCTATCATGTTCCGCCTATTTGCACAAAAAAAAGATGTTTTTCACACCTGATAAATTTCAGTTGAAGGCAAGGTCAATAAAAACTGTGTACAGTGATTTAATTCCTATGTGTCTAGTGTAAGATTATATGAAATACACTCCTGGAAATGGAAAAAAGAACACATTGACACCGGTGTGTCAGACCCACCATACTTGCTCCGGACACTGCGAGAGGTTTGTACAAGCAATGATCACACGCACGGCACAGCGGACACACCAGGAACCGCGGTGTTGGACGTCGAATGGCGCTAGCTGCGCAGCATTTGTGCACCGCCGCCGTCAGTGTCAGCCAGTTTGCTCCATCGCAGTCTTTAACACTGGTAGCATGCCGCGACAGCGTGGACGTGAACCGTATGTGCAGTTGACGGACTTTGAGCAAGGGCGTATAGTGGGCATGCGGGAGGCCGGGTGGACGTACCGCCGAATTGCTCAACACGTGGGGCGTGAGGTCTCCACAGTACATCGATGTTGTCGCCAGTGGTCGGCGGAAGGTGCACGTGCCCGTCGACCTGGGACCGGACCGCAGCGACGCACGGATGCACGCCAAGACCGTAGGATCCTACGCAGTGCCGTAGGGGACCGCACCGCCACTTCCCAGCAAATTAGGGACACTGTTGCTCCTGGGGTATCGGCGAGGACCATTCGCAACCGTCTCCATGAAGCTGGGCTACGGTCCTGCACACCGTTAGGCCGTCTTCTGCTCACGCCCCAACATCGTGCAGCCCGCCTCCAGTGGTGTCGCGACAGGCGTGAATGGAGGGACGAATGGAGACGTGTCGTCTTCAGCGATGAGAGTCGCTTCTGCCTTGGTGCCAATGATGGTCGTATGCGTGTTTGGCGCCGTGCAGGTGAGCGCCACAATCAGGACTGCATACGACCGAAGCACACAGGGCCAACACCCGGCATCATGGTGTGGGGAGCGATCTCCTACACTGGCCGTACACCACTGGTGATCGTCGAGGGGACACTGAATAGTGCACGGTACATCCAAACCGTCATCGAACCCATCGTTCTACCATTCCTAGACCGGCAAGGGAACTTGCTGTTCCAACAGGACAATGCACGTCCGCATGTATCCCGTGCCACCCAACGTGCTCTAGAAGGTGTAAGTCAACTACCCTGGCCAGCAAGATCTCCGGATCTGTCCCCCATTGAGCATGTTTGGGACTGGATGAAGCGTCGTCTCACGCGGTCTGCACGTCCAGCACGAACGCTGGTCCAACTGAGGCGCCAGGTGGAAATGGCATGGCAAGCCGTTCCACAGGACTACATCCAGCATCTCTACGATCGTCTCCATGGGAGAATAGCAGCCTGCATTGCTGCGAAAGGTGGATATACACTGTACTAGTGCCGACATTGTGCATGCTCTGTTGCCTGTGTCTATGTGCCTGTGGTTCTGTCAGTGTGATCATGTGATGTATCTGACCCCAGGAATGTGTCAATAAAGTTTCCCCTTCCTGGGACAATGAATTCACGGTGTTCTTATTTCAATTTCCAGGAGTGTATGTTAATACTTCGGCGATGCTCTTACACCTATTTTATGATTTTAAACGCTAATGGCAACGGAAAGACCTCAAGTTCGTTAGAGACGAAAAATGTTTTAAGTTGGAAGAGGAACTGTTGTTAGCCTTTTTAAATATTTGAGGAACCATCTGATATTCTTCTGGAATGATTCCGGACAACCATGAAAATCTTTCTGGAAGGCGAGATGAGAGTGAAGTGCGATCGAGAGAGATAGGGCAGTGGTTAAAGCCCGCATTTGGGGGGAGGGGGGGGGGTAGGATTCAAGCATCCATACAGCCATCTAAATTTAAGTTTCTCAAAATGGCGTAAGGCATTCTTTAATAAGAACCCTCCCGATTTCGACCTTTATCCTCGCCAATCCAGACGTGTGTTCCGACTCCAATGACCCCTGGACGTAAAGATCTAATCTTCCATTTTTCCCCTTTTGAATACGAGTCGTGCTACTTAATAGCGCCAGTTGGTAGGCTAACATCATGTGTAGCGCCGCGACCGATTGCCGCTCTCTTGTGTGTGGTGGAGCGGAACAGGAGACGACGTGAAACCCTGAGGAGTCCGCCGTTGGTGCCGGCAGCCGTGGCCCGAATACCGATCGGTGAGTGTGTCGAGACAACCGACCCCGCGGGTAATTTGGCGGAAAATTGTGAAAGATGCAGGGAGCGTTATGCATATGGAGAGGAAAGTCGTTCAAGGTACCATGATATAGGCACGATTATGAGTTGTTTGAATACAGCTTATAACGATCTCATTGACTGCCCAGTCTTCCAGAACACGGTTGAGAACCGGAAGACATTACTTGGGTTCATAAAAGCTAGAGACTTCTTGTTGCCGGCCGCTGTGGCCGAGCGGTTCTAGGCGCTTTCGTCCGGAACCGCGCGACTGCTACGGTCGCAGGTTCGAATCCTGCCACGGGCATGGATTTGTGTGATGTCCTTAAGTTAGTTAGGTTTAAGTAGTTGTAAGCCTAGGGGACTGATAACCTCAGATGTTGAGTCCCATAGTGCTTAGAGCCATTTGAATCATGTTTGGATGTCTTGTTAATTTATTTGACGTTGAAGGACTAATCCATATAGAACACCTATGGTTTTTATAATTCATTACCCGCACACAGGCATAAACACATAATTCGAAAACAGCAGAAACACACACACTCAGCCTTTATGTGGCACAGAAAATTGTGAGGCACTCAGCCGTAAACATTTTTTAACGCTTATAAAATGAGGTGAAGAATCTGAGAGATACTGAAACTCACGAAACAAAGGAATACACCATGTTACATTCTTTTCCTGGGGTTTGACCGCTTTTTTAAAACGCTACCAAATCGGTCCCAACTATAGAATGTGATGTGAGTACATCTCTTTCTCTCAATTTTGCACATTCATTTACAGTTCCTTTACTTAAGTATTTAAGAACGGCTTAATATCTTAAAATTTTGTGTCTGATTCTAACTCAAATCTGGGTCATTTTAGCACTGTGGTATTAATCGCTTTGTCCGAGGATCCGTAACAATTGGAGTCTAAAGGAGAGTCGCTCATCGAGGTGCGCTCATTTTACTGAATTAATAGTGTACTGTTTGTAGCGTTCGGGGTTCAAGTTACGTTGCAGCACCAACTTTTAATTTTTAATACTGAACCGTCATAGCTTCTGGTGTTTCGGAAATGGAAGTCGAGCGCAGGCAACGCTCGTTGTTTTGACAAAAACAATACCTGGAAAAATTTCATCGTACTGATATAGGACCAGAGAGTGCAACGCTCTTTGCTTTGAAAAAATAATATGTAAGTCATCCTTGTTGTAGGTCACTGTGCAAAAGGACAACGCCGACACAGTGAACTGAATTTTTTGGGAATACAACGGATTGTATTTATTTTTAATGTGTCGCCTAGTCAGCAGGAGTTGAAGAATCTTGAAATCTAAATCAAGACTGAGATTAACAGGTATTTATTTGCTCTAATGATTGATATAAATCTCAATGAAATTAATAGAGAGTAAAGTTCTGTGTAATTAAAATGTATGGGCAACAAGATCTACTTATCTGGGTAGATCACGTAATCACAGTCAATGTCACAAACGCAACCAGCAACACTAGTTGCGTGACAGAGAAAGCATGCAGCGAACTGCACAGAGTACGGATTGCGCTACCGCAGTTGCACTACATTTAAGGGACAGTCAAATTAAAACGAGACAGACGGAAAAATGTAAGTAAACTGTTAATTATTTCAAAAGTAATTATCATAACACTTAATACATTTATCCACTGTGGGACAAGACAGTTAATCAGTTCGTTGAAAAACGTTTCTGGTTGTTTACAGAACCATGATTATATCTAGGCGTGCACCTCTTCGTCCGAAGCAAACCAACAGCCATGAATCTCTTTCTTCAGGGCTCCAAAAATATGGAAACTGCAGGGGGAGACATCGGGACTGTATCGAGGACGAGTTAGGTCTACCCAGGGGAACTTCTATAGCGTATTCCAAATGCCCGGAAATATTTACGGACAGCATCATTTTGTTGCAGGATAATGGATAATGCCCGTTCACATGTTGCCAGGGGTGTTTCGAGTACGACGCAGAAGTTCGGCTGGAAAGCGCTTGCATGTCCTCCGTACAGTCGTGATCTCTCTCCATGCGATTTACATATTTTTTGTGTCCTGAAAAAAAAAACAGATTCGTAGCCGTCAATTTGCTTTCGACGAATCACAATCGTTTTACGCGACAACACTGACGGTCTTACCTCACAGTGGGATAAATGTTATGGGGATTACTTTTGAAACATTAGAGTTTACTTGTATTTTTTCCATTTGTCACATTTTATTATACTGCCCATTATATATTCGCTTGAAAAGATACCGTACGCCGTCTAGTCCCTAATGGTGGCCGGAGATGACTCTCTGTCTATTGGCCTGGAACAGAACGCCGCCCCACAGCGGCCCAGAAGCGAATGACCAGAATCGAAGTTCGCGTCCCTCAATTCTCTACTCAATAAGAGGCTCTACAAGGAGGGGGTACTGTTGCTAATGTAATGGACGAGAATTGTTGTTAAATTATTGAAGAAGCAAGCGAAAGTGCAGACGTAACGCCCTTTCTTTCCCGTACAAGATGTTCAGTTTTCATGCACATTTGGCACAACCGAAGCAGCGTCCTACGTCTAGAGCGACGCAATACTGTTGGCTGAACCAAATTTTTAGAGCGAACACAAACCGCTTTCCCACCTCGGTGAGAGGGTGTGTCAAGGCTTCTGAGCCTTTGAGGTCGCGCACAATTATTGAGTGGGGACTGTGGGGTGGCCACGGCTTACTGTGGCTCCAAGGATGCAGGCGCCAGCCCAGCTTTGAACAGCCGCCGACAGGGTCGTTACCAGAGTTCCAAGAACTGACCATCGCCCGCCAAAGGAGATCCGCTCGATCTAATAAATTGAAACGACTTTCCTCCGACAAAAGACGCAATAGAGACGCTTCCGGCGGCATACCACCCACCCTGGATAACGCAGGGCTGCATTCTCAGACACACTGCTCCACTATGATTCCCAGTAAGCACAGAAGCAGTATAGTTAGAAGTTTTAGAAGAACAGTTCTCCTTAAAAACAGGCTTTCCTTGAACATGCTTAATTCATGTATTTGCCTTCTGCTTCCTTGTGCAATAAGGGTGGAGTCGTTCAGTGTTAATAATATATTTCTATTTATTTAATGTCAAATTAGATTATAGTCTGTTGAATGCAAGTATGTCGTATTTCGTAACATTTAAAGGTGGTGAAAACATCGTCTCATTACAATATTTTGTTGCCGCAGTCTGAAGGACTTAATTGCCTTGTTACTACTTCTATGCTCACTATGCTCACTAGAAATAAAACAGTATTAAAGTGACTGTATAACAGTTAATATTATCTGAATTACCAGCTAACAGTTGGATTACATCACGTTATGTGAGAAACATTTCAGCTTAGTTAGGTTATCGGCGTTGTGTATGCTAATAAGCAGCATAATGAGATAAGCATCATACACACATCAAAAAAAGTTTTGCATCACCCCCGTTCCCCGAACTCCTGAAGAGAAACGTTGACTGTGGATATTGTATCACAGACACAGTCCATTTGACTGTTCAGAGATGTCAGTAAACACGCCCAAAGATGTAAACAATCATGCACGAGCAGCGCCTATTAGACGGATGGGGTCCAACAGCCGATCAGTTCCAGTCATTCCACCAGGAAGGAGAACACGACTCGTGTTGTCTGTAGTTCAACGATATCTAGACGGTCAATACCGCGGTGCGATCGCGTCCGCATTGTTACTTTGTGCCAGGAAGGGCTCCCAACAAGGAGAGTGTCCAGGCGTCTCGGAGTGAACCAAAGCGATGTTGTTCGAACATGGAGGACATACAGAGAGACAGTAACTGTCGATGCCATGCCTCGCTCAGGCCACCCAAGGGCTACTACTGCAGTGAATGACCGCTACCTACGGATGATGGCTCGGACAACCCTGACAGCAATGCCACCATGTTGAATAATGCTTTTCGTGCAGCCACTCGATGTCGTGATACGACTCAAACGGCCGGCCGGAGTGGCCGAGTGGTTCTAGGCGCTACAGTCTGGATCCGCACGACCGCTACGGTCGCAGGTTCGAATCCTTCCTCGTGCATGGTTGTGTGTGATGTCCTTAAGTTTGCTACGTTTAAGTAGTTCTAAGTTCTAGGGGACTGATGACCTCAGAAGTAAAGTCCCATAGTGCTCAGAGCCATTTTAACCATTTTTGAACGACTCAAACTGTGCGCAATAGGCTGCATGATGCGCAACTTCACTCTCGACGTCGATGGCGAGGTCCAACTTTGCAACCACGACACCAATGCAGCGCCTTCAACCAGACATTCGTCGGAGACCTGTTTGGAAGCAACCGGGTCAGGCTGTACGCCTTAGACACACTGTAGAGCGAGTGCAGCAAGATGGAGGTTCCCTGCTGTTTGGGGTGGCATTATGTGGGACCGACGTAAGCCGGTGGTGGTCATGGAAGGTGCCGTAACGGCTGTACGACGTGAATGCTATCCTCCGACCGATAGTGCAACCATATCGGCTGCATACTGGTGAGGCATTCGTTTTCATGGACGACAATTCGCGTCCCCATCGTGCACATCTTGTGAATGGTTTCCTTCAGGATAACAATATCGCTCGCCTAGAGTGGCCAGCATGTTCTCCAGACATGCCTGGGATAGATTGAAAAGGGCCATTTATGGACGACGTGACCCACCAACCGCTCTGAGGTATGTACGCCGAATCGCCGCTGAGGAGTGGCACAATCTGGACCAACAGTGCCTTGATGAACTTGTGGATAGTATGCCACGACGAATAAAGGCATGCATCAAAGCAAGAGGACGTGCTACTGGGTATTAGAGGTAGCGGTGTGTACAGCAGTCTGGACAACCACCTCTGAAGGTCTCGCTGTATGGTGGTACAATGTGTAATTTTCATGGGCAATAAAAAGGGCGGAAGTGATGTTTATTTTGATCACTCTTCCAATTTTCTGTACAGGTCCCGAAACTCTCGGAACCGAGGTGATGCAAAACTTTTTTTGATGTGTGTACGTTCTGGAGACAGTGGTGCTTTAGCGTCCTTCAACAAGGAACCAGCCCTGTCCTGTATTTGATTTGGGCGATTGAGGGGAACCAGGGAAAGCCAAAATATTGGATTACTGAATGGGAATTATTTTTTATTACTGTACCATCCCTCTCTCTTCTCCCACTCTCTCGCCTTGGGGTATGCGGTGAAACAGTTTCTGGGAGACAATTCGGTCTTATTATAAAACAGTATACTAGCAAGAAATGCTAAATACTGCAGAGATAGGGCGTAAAGGTATTTCCAGTCCATCATGTCTTATGTAGGGGGAAATGTCATTGCTTCGCCAAACTCAGTTTAGGTGGAGCGTCAAAGGTGGTGGAAAGTGGAAGAAAGATGCAGAGTGCCAAGTTCACGTCAAAGAGCGGAATATTAAATTGTGAGCGAATACGAACATTGCCGAAGTGACTGGGAACTGTATCTCACATCCAGTTCGTACTGGGCATGCTGCCATGACAGTAATGATTGTCTTGAACTGGTGTGGTGTGTTGGAGTACCGCTGAATACCGCATCAGATTTCGACTGCAACATTTTGACAGTCTGAACGGCAACTACTACATCAAAGAGAATTCGGTGACGTCCCAGCAGCAGCAATTTTGGTTTTGGGGGCTCACACATAGCGCAGCACACCGAAATCTCGGTGTGGGAGATAATTTACAGATTTATAATAACACAGATACCACAGAAGTACCCCGCGGAAACGGCGTCGAACCGTCGATATAGACACGTCTATACTCGTCGCAGTATTCGAGCATCGAGCCAGGGTTGTGACGGAGTTATGCGCTGTATTAAGGCCATGAGGCGGGGGAGTGAGTTTGGGGTTGACAGCAGAAGCCCCAGTTGTGACCATGTTGACATATTGTGTGGTTCAGTATCCGCTGCATAGAACTCCATTGTTCCAACACTCCTCACCGTCGTAGCAGGTTGCCCCAGATGGACCAATCTGTTACAGCAGGAAAAAATCGACTGCATCGTGAACGGTAGTTCTGCTCTCAGACGCTGATACTGAGATTTAAAGTCAACAACGTATACAGGGATTTGCTGGTATGTTCCCACTTCATTTGACAATTGTTCTCTGATTGAGCAAGAAGTAACACTGACAACATAAGGTCTTCAGGTACGCCATCTGTCTAAAATCTGCACTAATTACGCGTTAATTATTCTCGATATTTTCCAACATTGGTTTCATTGAGACAGTTGTTCTTAGGGGCTACTGTGCGATGTTTGCTCACGTTTGGTATATCGGGGCAGAATTTTGTGGCATCTTTTTTCCTGACGACAGGACAGTGGTTTCATGCGCTGTTCTCTTGATACTATTTGATGAAGTTCCATACATGTTATGTGGTTGAGTTCTTTTAGAAGCTTCCTTTAAATGCCACAGAAAAAAAATGTATAATTTGATCAGAAAAAAACAAAGTCGGTATATGGTAGAGCACTTGCCCGCGAAAGGCAAAAGTCCCGAGTTCGAGTCTCGGTCGGGCACACAGTTTTAATCTGCCAGGAAGTTTCAAAGTCGGTATAGTCATTCAGCGTACTGTCTGCTAAAACTTGGCGAGAACCGCACCTCGGTACATTTATTCTTTTGGATGTATTTGGCGAGTCCTCTCTTAGCTAACTCACCCTACATACTCAGCAGCTTGTCTGCGTTGGATGGTGTAATTTTTTAATTTATTATTAACTTTTCTGAAGTTAATTACATGTACTGAATCGTTGCATGACCATTCAGCCTAGTTCCTCAATTTATTCGTACGGTACAACAGGTGTGAATAAATAAAAATATGTTCACTATGTGGTGCATGTGTATGAAACTTCCTGGCAGATTAAAACCGTGTGCTGCACCGAGACTCGAGCTCGGGACCTTTGCGTTTCGTGGGCAGGTCCTCTAGCGTCTGAGCTACCCAAGCACGACGCCCACGCCGTCCTCACAGCTTTACTTCGGCCAGTACCTGGTCTCCTGCGAACTTTGCAGAACTCGTACTCTTGGAAGAAAGGATATTGTGGAGACATCGGTTAGCCACAGCCTAGGGGCTGCAGAGTGAAAATCTCATTCTGGAAACATCCCAGAGGCTGTGGCTAAGCCATGGCTCCGCAATATCCTTTCTTTCAGGAGTGCTAGTTCTGCAAGGTCCGCTGGAGAGTTTCTGTGAATTTTTGAAGTTTGGAAGGTAGGAGACGAGGTACTGGCAGAAGTAAAGCTTTGAGGAGAGGGTGTGAGTCGTGCTTAGGTAGCTCAGACGGAGCCGGCACGGAAGCTCAGCGTGTTCGGTCAGAGGGCGAGCATCTCTCTAGAATTAAAAAAAAAAAAAAACTGAGTAAAGGAATCAACGATCAACTTGAACGGCTGTCTTGTGACGTCCGCTTAGAACAAACGCAACGAACAATACCGAACAAAACGTAAAGAAGAAGAAAAAAACGACGGCAGAACACTTACCCGCGAAAGGCGAAGGTCCCGTGTTCGAGTCTCGGTCCGACAAACAGTTTTAATCTGCCAGGAAATTTTATATAGCGCACACTCCTCTGCAGAGTGAAAATCTCATTCTATTGCCTGTATATCTCTCTCGAAGGGGTAGAAAGACAGGATTATGTTAACTGAAGCGTGCACGGTGGAGTTTAAACAATGATTAGTTCCTCGTTCCATATTCGAATGGAACGAGAGGAAATCTTAATACGCGTTACCATCTGCAGTGCACTTCCCGGAGGTTAGAAGAGAATAGAAGTAGAGATAGATGCGGGCACCAAGGTGAAGCTTCATGCGAGCAAACGAGATTCTCAACCCTTTCTCCCCTTTACCTTGCACAGCCAGATTTCGAGGCTGTGTTCGTTGCAGGGATGATAAGAGTGATGACGTGCTCACAGATGGGCCCAGCAACTCTGCCGAGAACCGCGTCGGCACTTAATGAATCACAGCTCGAGTGGGAGCTGAGGTCCCTGGCGGCAGTAGTCCTCACTGGCGGCACGCGATTGTGTCCGCCGGCTGTGAGCGAGCACCGCTGCTGGGCTTTGTCTCAAGGATGCTGTCGGGTTTGTGACGACGCGTGGTCCGCCCGAGGTCAGGCAGCATCACCGCCGTCTTAAGGTGTTAAAGCGACGAGCAGCCGGCCTCGGCAGGCGTGAAGAACGCAGCGGCAGAACGCGTCCTCCGTTATACCAGTCCCGTCACGTCGCCAGAAGCTATGTACAGGCCATGAGTGACGGCGAGTACGCTCGCTGCATCCGTCGGTAATCGCAGATTCGAGTTCCACTGTGATGACGCAGGACACCAAGTGAGATCTGACGTTATTGTCAGAACAGCAGCTGTAGTGTAGGATTTCTTATTTAAAATATACGAACTGTTTTGGGCTAATTATTTCTCAAATACCCCCGATCAGGTTTTATCTATTTATTCATACTATAAATAAGGAGTACGTAAAGTATAATAACGAAAACTTTTACATCTGAAGCAAATAAAAAGCTGAGAGGTTATGAAATATATACATATGACAAAAAGGTTGTGAAGACCTGATTAATAAATCTACATCTACATTTTAGTCCGCAAACCACCCAACGGTGTGTGGCGGAGGGCACTTTACGTGCCACTGTCATTACCTCCCTTTCCTGTTCCAGTCGCGTACGGTTCGCGGGAAGAACGACTGCCGGAAAGCCTCCGTGCTCGTTCGAATCTCTCTAATTTTACGTTCGTGATCTCCTCCGGAGGAATAAGTAGGGGGAAGCAATATATTCGATACCTCATCCAGAAACGCGCCCTCTCGAAACCTGGATAGAAACCTACACCGCGATGCAGAGCGCCTCTCTTGCAGAGTCTGCCACTTGAGTTTGCTTAACGTCTCCGTAACGCTATCACGCTTACCAAATAACCCTGTGACGAAACGCGCCGTTCTTCTTTGGATCTTCTCTATTTCCTCCGTCAACCCGATCTGGTACGGATCCCACACTGATGAGCAATACTCAAGTATAGGTCGAACGAGTGTTTTGTAAGCCACCTCCTTTGTTGATGGACTACATTTTCTAAGGACTCTCCCAATGAATCTCAACCTGACACCCGCCTTACCAACAATTAACTTTATATGATCATTCCGCTTCAAATCGTTCCATACGCATACTCCCAGATACTTTACAGAAGTAACTGCTACCAGTGTCTGTTCCGCTATCATATAATCATACAATAAAGATCCTTCTTTCTGTGTATTCGCAATACATTACATTTGTCTATGTTAAGGGTCAGTTGCCAATCCCTGCATGAAGTGCCTATCCGCTGCAGATCTTCCTGCATTTCGCTGCAATTTTCTAATGATGCAACTTCTCTGAATACTACAGCATCATCCGCGAATAGTCGCATGGAACTTCCGAGACTATCTACTAGGTCATTTATATATATTGTGAAAAGCTCCCCTGTGGCACGCTAGAGGTTACTTTAACGTCTGTAGACGTCTCTCCATTGAGAACAACATGCTGCGTTCTGTTTGCTAAAAACTTTTCAATCCAGCCACACAGCTGGTCTGATATTCCGTAGGCTCTTACTTTGTTTATCAGGCGACAGTGCGGAACTGTATCGAACGCCTTCCGGAAGTCAAGGAAAATGGCATCTACCTGGGAGTCTGTATCTAATATTTTCTGGGTCTCATGAACAAATAAAGCGAGTTGGGTCTCACACGATCGCTGTTAGCGGAATCCATGTTGATTCCTACAGAGTAGATTCTGCGTTTCCAGAAATGACACGATACGCGAGTATAAAACATGTAAAATTCTACAACTGATCGATGTCAGAGATATAGGCCTATAGTTGGCTCATCTTCACAGCTCCGATTCTGCGTAGTTCTGCGTGGCATTGATTCGACAAGTTCGTGGTACCACATGTCTTGGTACAGGTCACAAAATTGCGTGTGATTCACCACCAAGCCCCTTAAACCACAGTAACACGATTCTGGCCTTGTGGCACTAATGTCCTCATATCTCCGTCGGAGATGACGTGAAGCAAGTGCGTGTGCAGGTGGAGCAGAATAATGTTCATGCAGTCCAGATATATCATTGTGACTTCCAGTACTACCAAAGGTCCAATTGAAGTCCATGTCAACGTTCCCCACAGCACGCTACTGCTCCCAACGGCCTTCGTCCGTGGCGTGGGGCATATTTCGAGCACCCTTTGGTTTGGATTACGGCGATGCGGACAGACCATCTCCTTGGTGTAACAAGAAGCATGATTCATGCGTCAGGTGCCGCTTTGTCATTGATTCACTATCCCGATGACCTCAAGTCCACTGCAATCGTAGCTGTCGACGTCGCTTGTCGGAAATGGGAGTCGTCTGCTGAGGAGTCCCATATTCGACGATGTGCGCTGAACCGTGTCCTCCCGAACACTTCTGCCCCTCCGTCGCCAGATCTGTTACAGAACGGGAAAGCCTCCGACCTGCACATTCTGGCTTTGACGCCCACTATCTTGTCGCCCTCTACTGGTTCACTATCCTTAAAGCAGTTTCCCTAGATGCTCACTACTAGAGTTGCGCTCTACCAAATCGACGGTTCTATATTTTCGATACACTACATTTCTGACGTAGTAAATGGTAGCATTACCGATAGTATTGGTGGAACTGATAGGGAAAGAAAACTCTTGGCCATCAAAGCCATAGGATCATTTCATTTCACGAGTTTTTCTCTTACTTCCTTTCCCTGATTTATTCCTATTGTTTCCACCATTCATTATACCGCTAAATAAAGACACGCAAGAGGAAGCGTATAATCTCCTTGTCCAGGATATGCCAACTTCTGTAACATATTATTCATTTACGCACACTTGGAAAACACCGGGAGATACGGGAAGATTTCAATTAGATTACATCATGGTCAGACAGAGATTCTGAAATCAGATACTGGATTTTAAGGCGTACCCAGGAGCAGATATAGACTCAGATCACAATATAGTAGTGATGAAGAGTAGGCTGAAGTTCAAGACGTTAGTCAAGAAGAATCAATACGCAAAGAAGTGGGATACAGAAGTACTAAGGAATGACGAGATACGTTTGAAGTTCTCTAACGCTATAGATACAGCAATAAGGAATAGCGCAGCAGGCAGTACAGTTGAAGAGGAATGGACATCTCTAAAAAGGGCCACCACAGAAGTTGGGAAGGAAAACATAGGTACAAAGAAGGTAGCTGCGAAGAAACCATGGGTAACAGAAGAAATACTTCAGTTGATTGATGAAAGGAGGAAGTACAAACATGTTCCGGGAAAATTAGGAATACAGAAATACAAGTCGCTGAGGAATGAAATAAATAGGAAGTGCAGGGAAGCTAAGACGAAATGGCTGCAGGAAAAATGTGAAGACATCGAAAGAGATATGATTGTCGGAAGGACAGACTCAGCATACAGGAAAGTCAAAACAACCTTTGGTGACATTAAAAAAAGCAACGGTGGTAACATTAAGAGTGCAACGGGAATTCCACTGTTAAATGCAGAGGAGAGAGCAGATAGGTGGAAAGAATACATTGAAAGCCTCTATGAGGGTGAAGATTTGTCTGATGTGATAGAAGAAGAAACAGGAGTCGATTTAGAAGAGATAGGGGATCCAGTATTAGAATCGGAATTTAAAAGAGCTTTGGAGGACTTACGGTCAAATAAGGCAGAAGGGATAGATAACATTCCATCAGAATTTCTAAAATCATTGGGGGAAGTGGCAACAAAACGACTATTCACGTTGGTGTGTAGAATATATGAGTCTAGCGATATACCATCTGACTTTCGGAAAAGCATCATCCACACAATTCCGAAGACGGCAAGAGCTGACAAGTGCGAGAATTATCGCACAATCAGCTTAACAGCTCATGCATCGAAGCTGCTTACAAGAATAATATACAGAAGAATGGAAAAGAAAATTGAGAATGCGCTAGGTGACGATCAGTTTGGCTTTAGGAAAAGTAAAGGGACGAGAGAGGCAATTCTGACGTTAAGGCTAATAATGGAAGCAAGGCTAAAGAAAAATCAAGACACTTTCATAGGATTTGTCGACCTGGAAAAAGCGTTCGACAATATAAACTGGTGCAAGCTGTTCGAGATTCTGAAAAAAGTAGGGGTGAGCTATAGGGAGAGACAGGTCATATACAATATGTACAACAACCAAGAGGGAATAATAAGAGTGCTCGTATTAAGAAGGGTGTAAGACAAGGCTGTAGCCTTTCGCCCCTACTCTTCAATCTGTACATCGAGGAAGCAATGATGGAAATAAAAGAAAGGTTCAGGAGTGGAATTAAAAAACAAGGTGAAAGGATATCAATGATACGATTCGCTGATGACATCGCTATGCTGAGTGAAAGTGAAGAAGAATTAAATGATCTGCTGAACGGAATGAACAGTCTAATGAGTACACAGTATGGTTTGAGAGTAAATCGGAGAAAGACGAAGGTAATGAGAAGTAGTAGAAATGAGAACAGCGAGAAACTTAACATCAGGATTGATGGTCACGAAGTCAATGAAGTTAAGGAATTCTGCTACCTAGGCAGTAAAATAACCCATGACGGACGGAGCAAGGAGGACATCAAAAGCAGACTCGCTATGGCAAAAAAGGCATTTCTGACCAAGAGAAGTCTACTAATATCAAATACCGGCCTTAATTTGAGCATTGTATGGTAGTGAAACGTGGACTGTGGGAAAACCGGAACAGAAGAGAATCGAAGTATTTGAGATGTGGTGCTACAGACGAATGTTGAAAATTAGGTGGACTGATAAGGTAAGGAATGAGGAGTTTCTACGCAGAATCGGAGAGGAAAGGAATATGTGGAAAACACTGATAAGGAGAAGGGACAGGATGATAGGACATCTGCTAAGACATGAGGGAATGACTTCCATGGTACTAGAGGGAGCTGTAGAGGGCAAAAACTGTAGAGGAAGAGAGAGATTGGAATATGTCAAGCAAATAATTGAGGACGTAGGTTGCAAGTGCTACTCTGAGATGAAGAGGCAAAGGAAAGGAATTCGTGGCGGGCCGCATCAAACCAGTCAGTAGACTGATGAAACAAAAAAAAGGAAAAAAACGCATTTAGCACAGACAAATCGTAGGAGGTACCTCTTACGCCAGCTGCTGGCCTTCGTAGCACCTCAATCAGCCATGACAGGAAATAACCCTTTTATTATGTAAAAGCCCCGTTCACATACCACCTAACGAAATAGAAAAAGCAATTTTTGCAAAACTGGTGCTTAGACCCTTTTGCATGATAACCCTTCCATTATTACCAGTCGTAATCAAACCAGAATACAAAACTTTAACTAGGTTACAAAGGGCGACGCAGTGTTTCTCCTATACTGCTGATTGCGTATATCTGAGAAGTAATGAATGATAAAAATGGACTATCCAGGATGGAATGTCACAAATTTATTAAAAGGATAGTATTATGAAGAGGTCTGGCCTCAGCAGTCAGAGGCTGTCGTCATGTATGTGGGAGTTGCGTTTGCGTGGGTGTGTGTTTGTATGTTGGCTGTGTCCGATAAAGGCCTTGTCGCCCGAAAGCTTAGTTTCTGACAGTCTCTTTGTTGTGCCTATGTGCGACTCAGTATCTCCGCTATAGGTGAGTAGCAACTATCCTTTGCATAATACTGAATGGAATAAAATTATGAGAAGGATGATTTTTAGTGGGATTAAAATCCAGGATGAAATGCTGTCAGTGAAAAGTTTCACTGTTTATACTGATATCCTCTGTGAAAATGACCTCTTGAATGAAACAAAGTCTGCTAAGCATGAAATAATGATTGAGGACAAATCAGTGACACAGTAAAGTAATGAGGAGTATCATAAATTATGATACCTTAACATAAAAATTGAGAATCTCATATCAGAGGAAGCGAAGGAAATTTTGCCGCCATGAAAGTGAAGTAACGCATGACAGCGAAGTAAGGAGGAATTAACAAGTAGGTTACTATGGTCGATGAGGGTGTTATTCGGCAAAAAATGCTACAAGTGTCAGACACACAGCTTAGTTACAAAAAAAAAGCTCTGAAAAGATACGTCTGGGCTTTCTATCATTGTAGACGAAGAAATCATTATTGGCCGCGTTGGGTAGCCGCGCGGACTTGCCACAGTTCGCGCGGCTCTCCCCGTCGAAGGTTCGAGTCCTCCCTCGGGAATGGGTGTGTGTGTTCTCCTTAGCGTAAGTTAGATTAAGTTACACTGCTGGCCATTAAAATTGCTACACCAAGAAGAAATGCAGACGATAAACGAGTGTTCATTAGACAAATATACACTCCTGGAAATGGAAAAAAGAACACATTGACACCGGTGTGTCAGACCCACCATACTTGCTCCGGACACTGCGAGAGGGCTGTACAAGCAATGATCACACGCACGGCACAGCGGACACACCAGGAACCGCGGTGTTGGCCGTCGAATGGCGCTAGCTGCGCAGCATTTGTGCACCGCCGCCGTCAGTGTCAGCCAGTTTGCCGTGGCATACGGAGCTCCATCGCAGTCTTTAACACTGGTAGCATGCCGCGACAGCGTGGACGTGAACCGTACGTGCAGTTGACGGACTCTGTGCGAGGGCGTATAGTGGGCATGCGGGAGGCCGGGTGGACGTACCGCCGAATTGCTCAACACGTGGGGCGTGAGGTCTCCACAGTACATCGATGTTGTCGCCAGTGGTCGGCGGAAGGTGCACGTGCCCGTCGACCTGGGACCGGACCGCAGCGACGCACGGATGCACGCCAAGACCGTAGGATTCTACGCAGTGCCGTAGGGGACCGCACCGCCACTTCCCAGCAAATTAGGGACACTGTTGCTCCTGGGGTATCGGCGAGGACCATTCGCAACCGTCTCCATGAAGCTGGGCTACGGTCCCGCACACCGTTAGGCCGTCTTCCGCTCACGCCCCAACATCGTGCAGCCCGCCTCCAGTGGTGTCGCGACAGGCGTGAATGGAGGGACGAATGGAGACGTGTCGTCTTCAGCGATGAGAGTCGCTTCTGCCTTGGTGCCAATGATGGTCGTATGCGTGTTTGGCGCCGTGCAGGTGAGCGCCACAATCAGGACTGTATACGACCGAGGCACACAGGGCCAACACCCGGCATCATGGTGTGGGGAGCGATCTCCTACACTGGCCGTACACCACTGGTGATCGTCGAGGGGACACTGAATAGTGCACGGTACATCCAAACCGTCATCGAACCCATTGTTCTACCATTCCTAGACCGGCAAGGGAACTTGCTGTTCCAACAGGACAATGCACGTCCGCATGTATCCTGTGCCACCCAACGTGCTCTAGAAGGTGTAAGTCAACTACCCTGGCCAGCAAGATCTCCGGATCTGTCCCCCATTGAGCATGTTTGGGACTGGATGAAGCGTCGTCTCACGCGGTCTGCACGTCCAGCACGAACGCTGGTCCAACTGAGGCGCCAGGTAGAAATGGCATGGCAAGCCGTTCCACAGGACTACATCCAGCATCTCTACGATCGTCTCCATGGGAGAATAGCAGCCTGCATTGCTGCGAAAGGTGGATATACACTGTACTAGTGCCGACATTGTGCATGCTCTGTTGCCTGTGTCTATGTGCCTGTGGTTCTGTCAGTGTGATCATGTGATGTATCTGACCCCAGGAATGTGTCAATAAAGTTTCCCCTTCCTGGGACAATGAATTCACGGTGTTCTTATTTCAATTTCCAGGAGTGTATTATACTAGGACTGACATGTGATTACATTTTCACGCAATTTGGGTGCATAGATCCTGAGAAATCTGTACCCAGAACAACCACCTCTGACCGTCAAAACGGCCCTGATACACCTCGGCATTTAGTCAAACAGAGCTTTGATGGCATGTACAGGTACAGCTGCCCATGCAGCTTCACCACGACACCACAGTTCACCAAGAGTAGTGACTGGCGTATTGTGACGAACCAGTTGCTCGGCCACCATTGACCAGACGTTTTCAATTGCTGAGAGATCTGGAGAATGTGCTGGGCAGGGCAGCAGTCGATCATTTTCTGTATCCAGAAAGACCCGTACAGGACCTGCAACATGCAGTCGTGCATTATCCTGCTGAAATGTAGGGTTTCGCAGGGATTGAATGAAGGGTAGAGCCACCGGTCGTAACACATCTGAAATGTAACGTCCACTGCTCAAAGTACCGTCAACGCGAACAAGAGGTGACCGAGACGTGTAACCAATGGCATCCCATACCATCATGCCGGGTGAAACGCCAGTATGGCGATGACGGATATACGCTTCCAATGTGCGTTCACCGCGATGTCGCCAAACACGGAAGCGACCGTCATGATGCTGTAAAAAGAACCTGGATTCATCCGAAAAAATGACGTTTTGTCATTCGTGCACCCAGGTTCGTCGTTGAGTACACCATCGCAGGAGCTCCTGTCTGTGATGAAGCGTCAAGGGTAACCGCAGCCATGGCCTCCGAACTGATAGTCCATGCTGCTGCAAATGTCGTCGAACTGTTCATGCAGATGTTTGTTGTCTTGCAAACGTCCCCATCTGTTGACTCAGGGATCTAGCCGTGGCTGCACGATCCGTTACAGCCATGCGGATAAGATGCCTGTCATCTCGACTGCTAGTGATACTAGGCCGTTGGGATGCAGCACGGCGTTCCGTATTACCCTCCTGAACCCACCGATTCCATATTCTGCTAACAGTCATTGGATCTCGACCAACGCGAGCAGAAATGTCGCGATACGATAAAGCGCAATCGCGGTAGGCTACAATCCGACCTATATCAAAGTCGGAAACGTGATGGTACGCATTTCTCCTACGTACACGAGGCATGTCAACAACGTTTCACCAGGCAACGGCGGTCAACTGCTGTTTGTGCATGAGAAATCGGTTGGAAACTTTCCTCACGTCAGCACGTTGTAGGTGTCGCCGCCGGCGCCAACCTTGTGTGAAAGCTCTGAAAATCTAATCATTTGCAGATCACAGCATCTTCTTCCTGTCGGTTAAATTTCGCGTCTGTAACACGTCATCTTCGTGGTGCAGCAATTTTAATGGCCAGTAGTGTAGATGAAGTAGTGTGTAAGCCAAGCACCGATGATTTCAGCAGTTTGGTCCCATAAGAACTTACCAACAATTCCCAAAATCATTATTAACAACAACAAAGATACAGTAATCCGTATATTCTGAATTATCGGAGCGAGGCAGAGAGCGAAACGCTAAAATAAGTTTAATACGAACTCAGGAAAATAATGGTTCAAATGGCTCTGAGCACTATGGGACTTAACAGCTATGGTCATCAGTCCCCTAGAACTTAGAACTACTTAAACCTAACTAACCTAAGGACATCACACAACACCCAGTCATCACGAACTCAGGACTAGGTGTAAAAACTGTTCAGTATGACAGTCACGTCACAGACACATCAGGTCTCTTCTGTGCATGTTAGCACATATTCAATAAGCGTTTTGGCTATTACACAAGCTCTCACCGTACCACAGTGTCGTTGGCAATCGGCGTCCAGCAGTGTGTCAGACTTGAACCGAGGCTGATGGCTGCGAACACAGGACATGCGAAGCTGTTCCACTAGTTAGTAGCGAAAAAGAGTAAAAAATTGCTGAAGAGGGTACTGCTTACCGCCGGAGATGACTCTGGAGAAAGTGCCCCTCCCCCCCCCCCCCCTCCTCTCCCACGGACTGTTTCAAAGGTTCCCCTCCCCTCACGACAAACACTTTGCGCTCCGCCGAGGCAGCTGGCCGCCTGCCCGCGCCGAGGGCAAACTTCCTGGTCGGTTTCGCCTGCGAGCTAATCGCCTATTCTGCCAGGCTTTTCACCGCTGAACGCTAGCGTCCACTCCTGGCAACGTGTAGCCGCGCCAGGTGGACGCCTGGAAGCAATCCACCTTGAAAGGCCGCACTGGATTGTATTCGTCCTCACCTTCAGCCGCGGTGACCGGCGAGCCCAAGGGCGAAATTCGTATCGTGTAGCCTGTTGTATCAAACTGCCTCTGTGCCTGAGGTCGTTAACGCGCCAGAGTGCAATGGCGTCCGAACCACAAGCAGTCGGCCCAGTTATGGGCAGGTCAGCAAAATGTGTGTCATATTCAGCGTGTTTCAAACTGTGTCTGGTACGGTACTTACAAAACAACAAGTTACAGGAATACGTACTTAGAAGGAGACGGCACGACGGTGGGGTCGGGGATTTGTCCGAAATTTTCGTGGTGATGGAGGACCCCTAACACATCACGTGGTTAAAATATTACGATGCACTACCCGGAAAATCCCGGGAATAATCGATCCAAAGTTTCTTAGGTGCCGTCTGGCTTAGATGTTCATTTTTTTCCCCCAAGACATTTTGTTCATAATTACTCGTGTTCGACTTCCAAAGTATTTGTGTGATTCAAGAAGAATTCTTAAGTTTTTATCAGTGTTCAGTTTCTACTCAGAGAAGAGGTTTGTTTGTCTTTCTTACATCGGAGAATGGGAATATTGTATTAAGATTTCTGCACACTTAGTGCTATGACGCAATAGGGAACATGAAAAAAGGGGTGGGAGGGGTTTGGGCATCGACGCGCTGGCAGTGCCGTGAAGAGACCCCACTGCTAGTGCGGCGTGTACCACGCCCTGACCATCCTAAAAATAAAAAATATAAAAAAATAATTAAATAAAAAATAAAAAAAATAAAAAAGCTGTTAAAAAGTAAAAACAGAAACAAAAAAGATGGTAAAAAAGGTGGTTAAAAAAGTAAAAAATGTTGGTAGAGCACTTGCCCGCGAAAGGCAAAGGTAAAAAAAAAGATGTTAAGTCTTGGATTCTTACGCCAGAGATCTAGGGTTTGATTCCTCCTTTTTTTTCTTCTGTTTCATTTTCTTTCGTTATTTCACCAATTATTCAGAAAGTTTCCCAAACCTACATTATCTTTAACAAATTAGTTACATTATTGAATAAAAATTATTTTCTTTTTGTCCAACAACACAATTCATGGCGGTGGGTTTTCCATTTTTCATTTTTAAGTATATGAGGAGAAACATTGAGTTTTTTAATCAGAATAGCAAAGTCGATTGGGAAACACTCAATTTTTATACATACAATAATTATAAACAAGAACCGCAGTGGTAATTATCGTAAAAACAAACAAAGCAATAGTTTTTGTGACATCTTGCGCAACATATCAAAGCGGATTTTTTACAATCACAGGGCGTTTGCAATAAATCTGTACAAAAACATTCCCCATTAACATTTACGAAAATGTTTTAAGTTTCTGATAATTTGGGGGCAAGCTAGGAATATTGAATCATGTCTCGGAATATTGATGACGATAATTCATGGTGAATTATAGAATGAATTTTTATACAGTCTTCCCGGGAATTAATTTCACGATTCTCCTGTAACAATGTGCTGGAATTTTGCAAACAACAGAAGAAAAAAAAATGTGCGGAAGGAGGAATCGAACCCGAGACCTCTGGCATAAACGTCCGAACGCTAACCATGTAGGCCAAACGGCGGCTCGGCAATGGACAAACATTTTATACTCATACGGCACCTAAGAAACTTTGGATCGATTTTTCTCAGCATTTGCCGAGTAGTGCGTCCAAATATTTTAACCACGTGAGGTGTTAGGGGTCCTCTTTCACCACACAAGATTGCGGACAAATCACCGACCCCACGGTCGTGCCGTCTCCTTGTTAGTTAGGTTACTCTTCCTGCGAAGTTAGGAATACAGTTTAGGTGGTTATTTTTCAGAGAGTTACAGCACTAAGTTGCATTTTTTAACATAACATTATTTTTCAGGCATATAGTGGAATCATTTAAAGCAACTGCATACAAATCAACTTGAATCAAATTTCTTTCAATTTTGTGAGAGAACTGGAAACGTCCAAAGTTTTACAGGTTGATGTAACATTCTGTACATAATTGCCTTTTTTCAGATGGATGTTCTGGCGGCCAAATTTTCATTTAAGTAAAGTGTTCAAAGGAGTGTCGTTTCCCCTGATTGCACAAGTCAGTGCGCGTTCTAAACGATCTGTGGTGAAGATGTGTGTCATGGACGGATAAATACCCAGGTGTGCTGTTTCAAACCATGTTTGGTTAGATTGTGTAATGAACACTTTCACTGCTGTATACACCGCAGGTTAAAATGCACAGTGCACGAAGAAACGAGGTTTGACCTGCCACGGATACTGAGGTGAAATTAACATGGCATACGTATGCAGCGCGTACTCTGATGTGCTGCTGATCAGCGAATGGCGACATGATGCCAATGAAGCAACGACGGCTTACGCCGCGAGATATCCAGGCCGAAGAGCTCCATCAGCCATTAGGTCCTTATAAGCTGAACAACGACTTCGAGAATTAAGTAGTTTGAGAAGGCATGGACGTATTAATAACGACCATCGAGATGTGAGGGTATAGAAGTATTTGTTTTAGCTGCAGTTTACAAGAAGTTTCTACAATCACTGTTGCATTTGCCTTAGATCTGCGTGTAGGGTAACACACGATCTCATGAAACTTCCTGGCAGATTAAAACTGTGTGCCGGACCGAGACTCGAACTCGGGACCTTTGCCTTTCGCGGGCAAGTGCCCTACCAACTGAGCTACCCAAGCACGACTCACGCCCCGTCTTCACAGCTTTACTTCTGCCAGTACCTCGTCTCCTACCTTCCAAACTTTACAGAAGCTCTCCTGCGAACCTTGCAGAACTAGCACTCCTGAAAGAAAGGATATTGCGGAGACATGGCTTAGTCACAGCCTGGGGGATGTTTCCAGAATGAGATTTTCACTTTGCAGCGGAGTGTGCGCTGATATGAAACTTCCTGGCTGATTAAAACTGTGTGCCGGACCGAGACTGGAACTCTGCAAGGTTCGCAGGAGAGATTTTGTAAAGTTTGGAAGGTAGGAGACGAGGTACTAGCAGAAGTAAAGCTGTGAGTACCGGGCGTGAGTCGTGCTTGGGTAGCTCAGTCGGTAGAGCACTTTCCCGCGAAAGGCAAAGGTCCCGAGTTCGAGTCTCGGTCCGGCACACAGTTTTAATCTGCCAGGAAGTTTCATATCAGCACACACTCCGCTGCAGAGTGAAAATCTCATTCTGGACACGATCTCATGTTTCACCGATACCACCTGTCACGATTTCGATCGAAGAGTGTTTTTCTGCGAATGGGTCGTGAATAATTTGCCTCTGGGCACCTTAAAGACGTTCTCTGATAAATGACATTCTCAAATTATAGTGCACCATCGTAATATACAGTCTTACTCACAATACATCCTAGACCAGGGATGGGCAAGTTTTGGCTCGGGGTCACTTTGTGCAAGCATAGGTTAGCGGATGGGCTGCACCTTTTAAGATGATTGCGTGCATCAGTTAACTTTGCATTTCAGAAAACGTATAAATTGTTATATAAAAGTTCTTACTGTCTTGGCGGGCCGCACAAAAACATTAGCGGGCGGTATGCAGCTCTTCGGCCGCTATTTGCTTACACCTGTCCAGGAAGGTTTCGTCATGTTGAACGTCACAGGAGTTGGTCAACTAATGTTTGATTGCGAATCCTTGGAGATGAAATCGTCGGTCCACACTACTGCGCAAGTATGATGTGAGGAATATCACGCTTTTATCGTCGACAATTTTGGTGCTCTGCCTGGAGAAGTCAGTCTAAACGTTAGAGATCGTATGTTTATTCAGAGTGACCGTCTCCCAACCTTTTGTGCGTGATGATCTTCCGGAACTGACGAATAGGTTTCCTGGAAGTAAGAATGCCATGATCCTCGGAAATGGCCGTCACGGTCACCCAATTTAACATTAGGGGATTTCTTTTTGTGGGGATAACCTTAGAATCGCGTTTATGTCGCCGAAACCGCAATCAAAGATGACGTCAAACAGTGCAGCTAGAAATGTTGTCCTTTCGAGACTCTAGCATCTTTCCATGTCGTCCCATGTCGTTTAGAAGGAGCATTGAGTTGTGCATGAAGGAAAATGGGTACTCTTTTGCAGCATGCCCTGCATGTTAATCCATCTGTAAGTCTCTAAGGTTTCTAGCTCTGTGATACAAATATATAGAAATTCGATTCAAATTGATTTGTACACAGTTTTTTTCAATACTACAGCTACATGACAGGAAAATAAAGTTATATTAAAAAAAGATAACTTGTTACTGTAATTCTCTGGAAAATAACGGAATAAACAGTGTTCGTATCTCCGCAGAAAGACTAACGTTTCTTACATTTGCTGATGTCAATAAATATTTCTTTCATTTTTTTATGTACATAACAGAGCCACAGTTTATCTGAAACACCTCGCTATACGACACCCATTTTGATTATCAACCCAAATATGAGTCGACCGTTTCTGGTTCGGGAGCCACCACACTTTGGTGCGTTAATGACTTCGGCCACGTTGGTGGTTTGATGCAAGCTATAAAATACGAATTTCGTCCTTTAGCATGGCGGCTCGAGGTGAGGACAAACAGAACCTAACTACCTTCCTGCTACAAACCGATGACAATTACATGGGTTTTTAATTCAGATGATTATTTCTATTCCCTTTTTTTGTATTTGTCTGACCTACGCAACTTTCGAATCCTTCGTGGAGAATACGATATGCATTGTTGCAATGTATGTTCTCTGGTGTCATCGACCATCCATTCTCCTCGGTACGTATCTCGTCTTTGTACTTTCCATAATTAATCTCTCCCCCTTTCGCTAAGAAACCCCTAGTTTTTGATCGATTTTCATATTGAAAGTCCATGTCTCAGTGCCATAAATCAGAAATCGTTATCCATTCTGATGGTAAATTTCCACGTTATTACCACGCTCACCGTCGTGTAAAAGAAATCTGAATGTGTGAGTGAATTTATACGATATTTTCTGAGAAAATACTGTTTTATGTCCTGCAGAATTTATATGCACAAAATGGGATAAATATGTTAAATTATTCGTGAAGGTAGATTCTGTGTGGATAGTTATATCTTCCCGTCTCATCTACATCTACATCTACAATCTACAAACCACTGTGAAATGCATGCCAGAGGGTTCGTCCCACTGTACCAGTCATTACGACTTTTCCCTCCGTCCTCTAATTAATCTGATCTTGTCCTCACGATCTCTGTGAGAGGTATGGAATATCCTGGAATAAAATTTGATGACAAAAGCACAATGAACAATGTTTAATTCATTTTCATCTGGACCGCATGGTTTATAATGACTCACAGTTTCAACGTGTTTCGGCATATGTCATGATCAAACGTTTGTCAGATAATATGAGGAACAAGTAACGAGAATCGATTCAGGAATCATGAAGAGAAGACAAAAGAGATTTGCACATCTGTGGAGGCAGACGCACAAGAGCTCATCTGTAGCTGACAGTTCACGTAGGTAGTATCGCACAGAGTGGCTAACAATGCTAGAAAGTACTCTGTACCATACATTGTACAGCGGCTTACGGATGCAGTGGCAGTTGTCCATATACACATATGAAGCGTTTGACATGAAAGCCGCTGATGTGTAGCCAAATATTTATAGCCGGCTCTGAGGCACCTGAAAATGTGAATAAGCAAGCACTGTTCGGAATTTAAAGACAAGGAGTTGTCACTCTTCCTTTTCTACGAGCGACTCGCTGCCCTTCTCTTGTGAACTGGAATGAGTATGACGCGGGGCAGCAATGGTATCGCTCAGGCCAAACGAGCGAGTGTTCGATGCATTCACTTCACCGAAGCTTTGCTCCACTGCCCTTGCCTTCAGTCGATCGCTGGACCCGGAGGCCTTTCTCTGCCCTCGACCTGTTGAGCAGGCAGTGCGCGTAGAGACCACTACTTCACCAGAACGAAGGAGTAGCTAGGCAGTACTACTAAAGGCTTGGAAAACAGCAGAGGTCTCGACAGGCGATGATCAGAGCCACCAACAAATTACCCAAGAAGGCAAAGTCTGGCTACTCACTCGCAGACACACAGCACAAAATGAAGACCAAGAGTGTTCAACTTTTAGAACATCCTAGTCACATAAAAACCCACGATTTTTTTATTTTTGACTGTAGCACTATCTAACGTAAAAAAGAAACGTCACATTCAAGTCAGAAATCCAGTTTTTTTTTTAATTTAATACACCAGTAAAATTGAAAAGTAGACTAGAACGTGACACCACAGTTACAGAGCTTCATAAATACCGGGGTGGACATAAACAGGAAATACCAGAATGGTGTGAAGGCGCCAGCCTGGCTTTCAGTAGCTTCTGTCACGTCGCTGACCGGGTTCTGGAAACTGCCTATTCTCTTCAAAGCCGCCACCGGCGAGCTAAAGAGGTTCAGTGGCTGACTTTCTACCGGCTTGAGAGCCTAAAGGGACGCTTGTGGGCGCAAACTACCCGGAGTGGCGGGTGCAGAGCTGCTTTCTCAGACATACTGCTCCAACTCACTAGATAACTGCGAAATACACTCCTGGAAATGAAAAAAAGAACACATTGACACCGGTGTGTCAGACCCACCATACTTGCTCCGGACACTGCGAGAGGGCTGTACAAGCAATGATCACACGCACGGCACAGCGGACACACCAGGAACCGCGGTGTTGGCCGTCGAATGGCGCTAGCTGCGCAGCATTTGTGCACCGCCGCCGTCAGTGTCAGCCAGTTTGCCGTGGCATACGGAACTCCATCGCAGTCTTTAACACTGGTAGCATGCCGCGACAGCGTGGACGTGAACCGTATGTGCAGTTGACGGACTTTGAGCGAGGGCGTATAGTGGGCATGCGGGAGGCCGGGTGGACGTACCGCCGAATTGCTCAACACGTGGGGCGTGAGGTCTCCACAGTACATCGATGTTGTCGCCAGTGGTCGGCGGAAGGTGCACGTGCCCGTCGACCTGGGACCGGACCGCAGCGACGCACGGATGCACGCCAAGACCGTAGGATCCTACGCAGTGCCGTAGGGGACCGCACCGCCACTTCCCAGCAAATTAGGGACACTGTTGCTTCTGGGGTATCGGCGAGGACCATTCGCAACCGTCTCCGTGAAGCTGGGCTACGGTCCCGCACACCGTTAGGCCGTCTTCCGCTCACGCCCCAACATCGTGCAGCCCGCCTCCAGTGGTGTCGCGACAGGCGTGAATGGAGGGACGAATGGAGACGTGTCGTCCTCAGCGATGAGAGTCGCTTCTGCCTTGGTGCCAATGATGGTCGTATGCGTGTTTGGCGCCGTGCATACGACCGAGGCACACAGGGCCAACACCCGGCATCATGGTGTGGGGAACGATCTCCTACACTGGCCGTACACCACTGGTGATCGTCGAGGGGACACTGAATAGTGCACGGTACATCCAAACTGTCATCGAACCCATCGTTCTAGCATTCCTAGACCGGCAAGGGAACTTGCTGTTCCAACAGGACAATGCACGTCCGCATGTATCGCGTGCCACCCATCTTGCTCTAGAAGGTGTAAGTCAACTACCCTTGCCAGCAAGATCTCCGGATCTGTCCCCCATTGAGCATGTTAGGGACTGGATGAAGCGTCGTCTCAAGTGGTCTGCACGTCCAGCACGAACGCTGGTCCAACTGAGGCGCCAGGTGGAAATGGCATGGCAAGCCGTTCCACAGGACTACATCCAGCATCTCTACGATCGTCTCCATGGGAGAATAGCAGCCTGCATTGCTGCGAAAGGTGGATATACACTGTACTAGTGCCGACATTGTGCATGCTCTGTTGCCTGTGTCTATGTGCCTGTGGTTCTGTCAGTGTGATCATGTGATGTATCTGACCCTAGGAATGTGTCAATAAAGTTTCCCCTTCCTGGGACAATGAATTCACGGTGTTCTTATTTCAATTTCCAGGAGTCTAGTAGCAGAAAATGAAATAATATCGCACTGCGGTTTGCGGCAAAAATCAAATGGCTCTAAGCACTACGGGACTTAACAGCTGATGTCATCAGTCCTCTGAACTTAGAACTGCTTAAACCTAACTAACCTAAGGACATCACAAACATCCATGCCCGAGGCAGGATTCGAACCTGCGACCGTACCAGCAGCGCGGTTCGGTTTGCGTCAGTAACGTCACAGTTTCACTGGTCAGATGAAAGGTGCTGGTAGGTTCAAAATTTTCTTTTGTTGAATTTAAAGTTCTGATTCATAAGTGCTGCCTGGAGGCAGACCGTTATGATAGAGGGGCGTGATACAAAAATGGTTCAAATGGCTCTCAGCACTATGGAACTTAACAGCTGATGTCATCAGTCCCCTAGACTTAGAACTACTTAAACCTAACCAACCTACGGACATCACAAACATCCATGCCCGAGGCAGGACTCGAACCTGCGACCGTAGCACCAGCGCGGTTCGGTTTGCGTCAGTAACGTCACAGTTCCCCTGGTCAGACGAATGGTGCTGGTAGGTTCAAAATTTTCTTTTGTTGAATTTAAAGTTCTGATTCATAAGTGCTGCCTGGAGGCAGACCGTTATGATAAAGGGGCGTGATACAAAAATGGTTCAAATGGCTCTCAGCACTATGGAACTTAACAGCTGATGTCATCAGTCCCCTAGAACTAAGAACTACTTAAACCTAACTAACCTAAGGACATCACACACATCCATGCCCGAGGCAGGATTCGAACATGCGACGGTAGCGGTCGCTCGGCTCCAGACTGTAGCGCCTGGAACCGCACGGCCACTCCGGCCCGCGGGCATGATACAGCTGTACAGGATAATGCAAATTTGCAATCCCCACATTCGACTGCATAAAAGCTTTACTCTGTTCGTAGGTAGTGGATGAAGCTTCCTGATTATTTTGCGATCGAGGATTTTCTGGTGTGTTAGTCCACTGGACCATCTGATTCCGATGCCCATGATAATCTTCGGAACAGACAAAGAAGAAAGTGCTATCGTTTTCTGCAGCTGATGCAAATGCAAACAGTCTAGTAGCAAAAGTGAAGGACGCAGAGCGCGTTCGGTGCCGTACGGTATCAGGCTGCGGGAGGAAGGCCGCCATTGAAAGCGCGGGTCGTCCCCGTGGAGTGACGAGGCTATCGCTGCTGCTTTGCCGCCTGCGGCGCTAATGGCTGCCGATATGGCCTGCTAACGAGCCAATGGTCTCTTAACTCGGGTCTCCGGGCGCCGCTGCTGCTTAATGAAGCGCCAACACCTGATGTCTCCCGGTAACGGCGGCCGCGGAGGCGACGAGTAATTTGCTGCAGCGCCTAGCTTTTGTGCCCCGTCTTGCTTTCATCTGCGTGTGTTATAATGAGGCAGGAGCCGTAACGACGTGCGCAAATGGTCAGTGAAATGGCGCTCGCATGGTTAACGTTGCAGTACGTTCTATCGCATGCAGCCAGCCGAAATTACGCTGCTGTTACACTTTTGTACGCATACCCTGTTATACCTTTCTCGGTATCGGTTATGGTAAAGAGAACGAAAACGCCCATTAGTATTCACGCGCAGAGAACAGGATGTACTCCAATTAATTTTCTTCGTTAATCTGCCCCAGTTTCCACCGCGTTAATGAGAATGTGTGGTCTAATCCGTTATTCGTTGGCTGTGATGCAAGTAGGGTTGAAGTGGAAGGAGTCTGGGACAGGTAAGTCAACGTGTACCTTCTTTTACCCCTGTATTTAATTAAAAGTAAGCCTCCAGATATTCAGAGATAAATGAAATTAAACATGATTCGAATATGTGGGTCATTCTAACAGTAAAAAAAAAAGTTTTTTCGTCCAGTCTTCTTAGTCAAGGTAATGAAAGAAAACTTATCTCACAACGTGTTTTGATAGAATGCCGGACATTTGCCACGCCGGACATTTGCCACGTCGGACATTTGCCACAATTGCCCCTTCGCCAAGTAGCGATCCCTCAGGTAAGGGACGCTCTTCCCCGTACTACCTCTGTCCGCTTTCAAACCGCCGTCTCCACATCTTACTCGATACAACCATTACGTAAGGGACCTTCTTCTTCGACATATTGGCCAAATACAGAACTTCTTTTCCGAAATCGAAATGTTTATAACTTTTGGGAAACGAAGCAATACCGACGATTATGTCAGTATGTAATTAGTTCTGCCAAGTATAAATATAGATTCCTCTGTCTGTACGGTAGCTTTCTTTCACGCTTACTGATTGCGATAGACACAGTCCATCGCCATGGGAGCAACAAGAAAGGAACGATGTAAACAGAGTGCGAATGTACGCTAATCATTTCTTTTTGATCACTGAATTTGTGCCTACTTTAATTACTACAACTGCAGGCCCAAAAGACAACAAGGAAAGAAGAAACGGGTATGTGAATGTTTGAAAAGAAGAACGACGTACTCCATACTAATTTACTCTCTATAATGTGATATCCCTTGCGGCGAAACATTAGTTAATAAAGTGTAGCGGGACAATGTTCAAAACGTGACTGAAAATACGTTCACTAAATAGAGATAAGAACATCTATGATTGACATGTCACCTAAAGTCGAAGTACAATTTTAAAATGTTAGAAATAAGGAAATGAAGGAATACAGAATACTATTCTAGTAACGTACGTTGTTGTTCTACATTGTTTAGCTCTGGTATTTACAGGATCACAGAGAAAGCATCCTAGGTTTCGTAGGGAAAAATCATAATTGTAATGGTCTGCACTACAACAGAAACAAGAAGCACAACTTAAGGAAAAATAATGTATGTTCCAGCTCACAAGCGACATAGAAGAAGATAGTTCCTGTGACTTAGTATGGGCAGACGTTATACTCTACAGCCGGAATAAATTAATAACTGGCTCCTTTTACCAATCCCCGGTCTCAGATGAAACATTTGCTGAACAGTTCAAAGAAAACTTGAGTGTCATCACAAATAGGTACCCAACTCATACAATTATAGTTGGCAGTCACTTCAATCTGCCTTCCGTATGTTGACAGAAATACATTTCCAGACCGTATTGTAGATAGAAAAAACTTCCGTAATTGTTCTAAATGCTTTTTTAAAATAATTTTGGAGAATTAGTTCACAAGGCCATTCAAATTGTGAATGGTTATGAAAGCACACGTGACCTCTTAGTCACATATAATCCTGAGCATCACGACGGATACAAGGATTAGTGAACACACAGTCGTAGCGAGGCTCAATTCCGTAACAAAGAAATTCACCAAAAATAAACGCGAAGTATATCTATTTATAAAAGCAACTAAAAAGTCTGTTGACGTCTTTCTAAGAGACGGTCTCCAATCTTTCCAAACTATGTAAGTAAAGACCACATGTAGCTTCAGTTCAAAGATATAGTATCAACAGCACTCGAGAGATTCATACCAAATAAATTAATAAGAGACGGAACTGATCCCCCATGGTACACAAAACACGTCAGAAAGCTGCTGCAGGAGCATCGAAAAAGACAAGTATAATTTAGACGAACGCAAAATCTCCAAGATTGGCGAATTTTTACTGAGTCTCGAAATTTGGTGCGGATTTCAATGCGAGATGCAGTTAATAGTCTCCACAACGAAACTCTCTCTAGACATGTGGCGGAAAATACAAAGAGAGTCTGGTTCTATGTTAAGAAAACCAGCGGAACGGCTCAGTCAGTACCTTTACTGCGGGTCGGGCGGCCTGTGAGGAGGAGGAGGAAGAGGAAGAGGAGGGGGAGGGGCAGGCAAGGGACCCAACCCTTCGGAGCAGGTAAAATCGTGGCAAATGTCCGGCGTGGCAAATGTCCGCACACCGTTCTGATACCTTAGTTACTTTTGTACGTGTCCGCCGTTCAAATTTAAGAATACACAGTTGCCGCCAAGTTGTTACGAACTCCTCTTTCAGTTTGTTGATAGTTCCAAAGCGCTTTTCATCCAAAAAGAATCCTTCAGTTTGAGAAAAAGGTTCTTATCACTACAAGTCACATCTGGACTATAAGACTGTTGTTCAAAAACTTTCCACCAAAGTTACCGAAGCAAATCCTTCGTCAACGCAACTGAATGCGAGCAAGCGTTATTATGAAAAATCACAGTGCCGCTGGACAACAGTCCACGCCGCTTGTTTTGAACGGCGCGGCGTAGACGGTGAAGGATCTAATAGTAGCCCTCTCATTGTAACACAGCGTGAAATAACCGTAAAAATCAGTATGGGAGGTAAGACGAATTTTTCCTTTAGGACGGTGCCGTAAAATTTGACGTTAGTGGGCTACAGCAGACGACCGACTTGAGTGCTTTTACTAACAGCACATCTCCTGCAGCGCCTCTCCTGGGCTCGTGACCATATCGATTTGACCCTAGACGACTGGAAAACCGTGGCCTGGTCAGATGAGTTCCGATTGCAGCTGATAAGAGAACGCAGCATTTCGTTCTCAATGGAGAGAAGTCTTCCGAAGTAATAGTGAGTTCAGGTGTGCCGCAGGGGAGTATCGTAGGACGATTGCTATTCACAATATACATAAATGACCTTGTGGATAACATCGGAAGTTCACTGAGGCTTTTTTCGGATGATGCCTTAGTATATCGAGAGGTTGTAACAATGGAAAATTGTACTGAAATGCAGGAGGATCTGCACCGAATTGACGCATGGTGCAGGCAATGGCAATTGAATCTCAATGTAGACAAGTGTAATGTGCTGCGAATACATAGAAAGAAAGATCCTTTATCATTTAGCTACAGTATAGCAGGTCAGCAACTGGAAGCAGTTAATTCCATAAATTATCTTGGAGTAGGCATTAGGAGTGATTTAAAATGGAATGATCATATAAAGTTGATCGTCGGTAAAGCAGATGCCAGACTGAGATTCATTGGAGGAATCATAAGGAAATGCAATCCTAAAACAAAAGAAGTAGGTTACAGTACACTTGTTCGTCCACTCCTTGAATATTGCTCACCAGTGTGGGATCCGTACCAGATAGGGTTGATAGAAGAGATAGAGAAGAGCCAACGGAGAGCAGTGCGCTTCGTTGCAGGATCATCTAGTAATCGCGAAACCGTTACGGAGATGATAGATAAACTCCAGTGGAATATTCTGCAGGAGAGACGCTCAGTAGCTCGGTACGGGCTTTTGTTGAAGTTTCGAGAACATACCTTCACCGAAGAGTCAAGCAGTATATTGCTCCCTCCTACGTATGTCTCGTGAAGAGACCATGAGGATAAAGTCAGAGAGAGGCATACCGACAATCTTTCTTTCCACGAACAATACGAGACTGGAATAGAAGGGAGAACCGATAGAGGTACTCAAAGTACCCTCCGCCACACACCGTCAGGTGGCCTGCGGAGTATGGATGTAGATGTAGATGTAGATAAGAGCTGATGGTAGGATTGGAGTGTGGCGCAGACCCCACGAAACCATGGACTCAAGTTGTCAAAAAGGCATTGCGCAAGCTTGTGGTATTTCCATAATGTTGTGGGCTATGTTTACATGGAATGGACTGAGTTCACTGGTTCAATTGAACCGATCATTGACTGTAAATGGCTATGTTCCGCTGCTTGGAGACCATCTGCAGCCATTCATGGACTTCATGTTCCGAAACAACGATGGAATTTTTTATGGATGCCAATGCACCATGTCTCCAGGTCACAGTTGTTTGCAATTGGTTTGAAGAACATTATGAACAAGTCTAGAGATTGATCTGGCCGCTCAGATGGGTCTACATGAATCCGTTAGAACATTTATGGAACATAATCGAGAGGTCAGTACGTGCTTAAAATCCTGCATCGGCAACACTTCCGCAATTATGGACGGCTATGGAGGCAGCATGGCTCGGTATTCCTGCTTGGAACTTCCAACCACTTGTGGAGTCCATGCCACGTCAAGTTGCTGCATTACGCCGGACAATGGTATCCCACGGCTTTTGTCATCTCAGCGTATTTATGGTCCGTCCTCTAGGCCTAAAGCCAATGAATGGGCTACCCTTTCGACTCGAAAACACTGTGACCATAATCTTTTTGATGCTAGAATTTGTTTGGCTTTTTTTGGTTTTATTGGTGATCATGAATGATGTCATTCCATTGGCAGGCACTATGTTTCTGGACTATTATTCCCAACCAAATTCTCTTCATCAATAACACTATAGTTCAAAAACTCCTCGCCACCGAGTGAGCAAAGTCGGCGCAGTTTACATTTGGCTTTGTTTTTGTGTACACCTGTCAAAAGTCAACATACCCACCTAGCACATACTTTTCTGTAGCGCAAATGACCGCTAACAGTCTGATATAGGAATGATCGAGAAATCTCTGAAAAGCGCAAGCTCAGTCCATCAATATCGAAAGATCTGTTGTTGTTGTTGTTGTTGTGGTTTTCAGTCCTGAGACTGGTTTGATGCAGCCCTCCATGCTAGTTTATCCTGTGCAAGCTTCTTCATTTCCCAGTACTTACTGCAACCTACATCCTTCTGAATCTGTTTAGTGTATTCGTCTCTTGGTCTCCATCTTCGATTTTTACCCTCCACGCTGCCCTCCAGTACTAAATTGGTGATCCCTTGATGCCTCAGAGTATGTCCTACCAACCGATCCCTTCTTCTAGTAAAGTTGCGCCACAAATTTCTCTTCTCCCCAATCCTATTCAATACTTCCTCATTTGTTATGTGATCTACCCATCTAATCTTCAGCCTTCTTCTGTAGCACCACATTTCGAAAGCTTCTATTCTCTTCTTATCTAAACTATTTATTGTCCACGTTTCACTTCCATACATGGCTACACTCCATACAAATACTTTCAGAAATGACTTCCTGACCCTTAAATGTATACTCGATGTTAACAAATTTCTCTTCTTCAGAAACGCTTTCATTGCCATTGCCAATCCTTTTCAATTTTATGCCTCAGATCCTTATTTGAGTTTATCAGTCGTTCTGATCGTTCCTCACAATGAATTTTCACTCGCTTGATGCATAATTTTTGAACTGGAGCATGATTTCTATAAACTTCGGTTGTTGTATTGTTGATTGAGTTTACTTATGGATTGACTTTTTTGGGCTTCATAAACATTTTATTTTTATCTGTTATTAATTTTATGTTGTAATTTTATATAGTGACACGTTCCATGACCTTGGAGATTTGCTCCTCAATTTGGTCCTACGGAACTTGACGTGTAAGTAAATAAATAAAGCGCCATTATCAACACGTGATTGAGTTTGAACAAGTAATAGGGCCACAGAAGCTGGATGTTCCTTCTGCGATGTTGCAGAAGGATTTCACAGGAATGTAGCCGCTGTACGCGATTCCTCGCAGCGATGGTCACGAGAATGTTCAAATGGCTCTGAGCACTATGGGACTTAATTACTGAGATCATCAGTCCCCTAGAACTTAGAACTACTTAAACCTAACTAACCTAAGGACATCACACACATCCATGCCCGAGGCAGGATTCGAACCTGCGACCGTAGCGGTTGCGCGGTTCCAGACTGAAGCGCCTAGAACCGCTCGGCCCCACCGTTCGGCCACGAGAATGTCCGACGGCCGTGTGGATCTACCGAGAGAGAAACTATCGTGTTCGGCGTGTGCTCTGCCGAATCGCACTGCATCTGCTGCAGCAGTTTGAACAGCAGGTGGCGCCACAGTGAAACAACGAACTGTTACAAATCGGTTATTTCAAGGACAGCTCCAAGGCAGATGCCCTGTAGCAGCATTCCACTGATCCCAAACCACCTCCATTTGCCACTTCAGTGGTGTCAAGCGAGAGCTCATTAGAGGGCAGGGTGGAGGTCTGTTGTGTTTTCTGATTAAACCTGGTTCTGCCTCCGTGCCAATGGTGGCCCTGCGTTGGTTAGAAGGAGTCCAGTTGACGGCCTGCAATCACCCTGTAGACGCGCTGGGGTTACCTGGGGTTATGGCCTAGGGTTCGATTTCGTATGACAGCAGGAACACTCCCTTGATTATCTTACGCGGCGTGATTGCAATTTTGTGCGTTAGTTTGTTGATTCAACCCGGTGTGCTGCCATTCATGAATCTGATTCCAGGGGGTTTTAGTACGTTCAACATTGCAGCACAGTCAGCAATCGTGATAATCTACACTACTGGCCATTAAAATTGCTACACCACGAAGATGACGTGCTACAGACGAGAAATTTCACCGACAGGAAGAAGATGCTGTGATATGCAAATGATTAGCTTTTCAGAGCATTCACACAAGGTTGGCGCCGGTGGCGACGCCTACAACTTGCTAACATGAGGAAAGTTTCCAACCGATTTCTCATACAAAAACAGCAGTTGACCGGCGTTGCCTGGTGAAACGTTGTTGTGATGCCTCGTGGAAGGAGGAGAAATGCGTAACATTGCGTCGTCGTTGAGTGACTGTAGGAGGATACAAGATGTCTTGGAGAGGATTTGTGATTGGTGTAAAAAATGGCAGCTAACTCTAAATATAGATAAATGTAAATTAATGCAGATGAATAGGAAAAGAATCCTGCAATGTATGAATACTCCATTAGCAGTGTAGCACTTAACAGAGTCACGTCGATTAAATATTTGCGCGTAACATTGCAGAGCGATATGAAGTGGGACAAGCATGTAATGGCAGTTGTGAGGAAGGCGGATAGTCATCTTCGCTTCATTGGTAGAATTTTGCGAAGATGTGGTTCATTTGTAAAGGAGACCGCTTATAAAACACTAATACGACCTATTGTTGAGTATTGCTCGAGCATTTGGGACCCCAATCAGGTGGGATTGATGGGGGACATAGAAGCAATTCAGAGACGGGCTGCTAGATTTGTTACTGGTAGGTTTGATCATCATGCGAGTATTACGGAAATGCTACAGGAACTCGGGTGGGAGTCTCTAGAGGAAAGGAGGCGTTGTTTTCGTGAATCGCTACTGAGGAAGTTTAGAGAACCAGCATTTGAGGCTGACTGCAGTACAATTATACTGCCGGCAACTTACATGTCGCGGAAAGACCACAAAGATAAGATAAGTGAGATTAGGGCTCGTACAGAGGCATATAGGCAGTCATTTTTCCCTCGTTCTGTTTGGGAGTGGAACAGGGAGAGAAGATGCTAGTTGTGGTATGAGGTACCCTCCGCCACGCATCATATGGTGGATTGCGGAGTATGTATGTAGACGTAAATGTGGAATCCACTGTGACTGGAAAAATTGTCTAAAAGCAAGAAGCTTCAGTGAGGTTTTGATAAAGACAGGTCAAGGAGAAGTAATACGGTTGAAGCTCGTGGAAGTTTGTTCCTAGAAGAACGCTCAAGGTAAAACGACAGATCACGAAGTAAAATGAATTAGCAAGCATACGCGAGAAACTAACCTACCAATGAAGAGAGCCGCAGATGTCAAGACTTGCAGTAAAAGTAACTTTGGCTTTTGAAATCTTGATGTCACGAGGGACAATCAATAAGTAATGCAACAATTTTTTTCTGAAAGCAAGTTGGTTTTATTCTGGATTACAATACATAATATAATTACCCACTGTTTTGATTACAAACCGGTATTTTTCAACATTATCTCCGTTCAATACGACGGCCTTACGCCACTTTACTGGGAGGGCCTGTACGCCGGCATGGTAGTGCTCCTCTAGTTGACGCCAGGGCAACGTGTTACCGCATTAATAACCTCCCCATCATCCACGCACTGTTTGCCGTGGCGTGCATTCTTCATTTGCGCCAAATACATGGAAGTCTTGTGTTAGGCGGGGAGGAACCCGGCGGGCACACATCTTTGAGTACGCCAACTGGTGGACGAGTGTGTCAGTACTACCAACAGAGAAATACAGCTGTGCAGCGAGGTGTCTGACTGTGATACGTCGATCACCTCTGATGACACTGTCCGCACGTTCCAACAGTGCAGGAGCCACAGCTGTGTGCAGCCGACCGGCACGCGGAGATCAGACAGGTTTAGGCGACCTTCTTGCGATGGTGGTGGACACCTCGTCCACCGACTCACCGTGCTTTTGTTCACTTCTGGCTTCCGTAGACATTCTACGAGCGTCTATCAATATTTGTGAACCTTTGGTTTTCCGCCACACGAGACTCCGTGGCAGCTCTCTGCTGCGAACGCATTTTGAAGGCTACGTATAGCGCCGCCACCAATCGGAACTTCATGAAACTATAAGAGGCTGAAACGGGAATATTACGCGATGTCTTACAACAACCGAAATTGGCCGAGAAAAAGAATATGTTGCATTGGTTATTGAATGGTCCTCGTACATGCATCAAGGGGTAAAACTTTGCCGACAAAACTGCTTCCTTCTTAAAAACGGCCAACCTGCTACTGACTGAGCAATGAGGCAATATTTTGTGACACATCGTCTGCCCCCATCCGTCCTCTCCAGCCCCGCTATACCAACCTTCTCCCCTGCAATACACTACCGGCCATTAAAATTGCTACACCACGAAGATGACATGCTACAGACGCGAAATTTAACCGACAGGAAGAAGATGCTGTGATACGCAAATGATTAGCTTTTCAGAGCACTCATTAAGGTTGGCGACGGTGGCGACACCTACAACGTGCTGATATGAGGAAAGTTTCAACCGATTTCTCATACACAAACAGCAGTTGTCTGGTGAAAAGTTGTTGTGATGCATCGTGTAAGGAGGAGAAATACGTATAATCACGTTTCCGACTTTGATAAAGGTCGGATTGTAGCCTATCGCGATTGTGGTTTATCGTATCGCTACATTGCTGCTCGCGTTGGTCGAGATCCAATGACTGTTAGCAGAATATGGAATCGATGGGTTCAGAAGGGTAATACGGAACTCCATGCTGGATCCCAACGGCCACGTATCACTAGCAGTCGAGATGGCAGGCATCTTATCCGCATGGCTGTAACGGATCGTGCAGCCACGTCTCGATCCCTGAGTCAACAGATGGGGAGGTTTGCAAGACAACAAACATCTGCGCGAACAGTTCGACGAATTTTGCAGCAGCATGGACTATCACCTGGGAGACCATGGCTTCGGTTACCCTTGACGCTGCATCACAGACAGGAGCGCCTGCGATGGTGTACTCAACGACGAACCTGGGTGCACGAATGGCAAAACGTCATTTTTTCGGACGAATCCAGGTTCTGTTTACAGCATCATGATGGTCGCATCCGTGTTTGGCGACATCGCGGCGAACGCACGTTGGAAGCGTACATCCGTCATCGCTATACTGGCGTATCACCCGGCATGATGGTATGGGATGCCATTTTACACGTCTCGGTCACCTCCTGTTCGCATTGACGGCACTTTGAACAGTGGACGTTACATTTCAGATGTGATATGACCCGTGGCTCTACCCTTCATTCGATCCCTGCGAAACCTTACATTTCAGCAGGATAATACACGACAGCATGTTTCAGGTCCCGTACGGGCCTTTCTGGATACAGAAAATGTTCGACTGCTGCCCTGGCCAGCACAATCTCCAGATCTCTCACCAATTGAAAACATGTTGTCAGTGGTGGCCGAGCAACTGGATCGTCACAATACGCCAGTCACTACTCTTGATGAACTGTGGTATCGTGTTGAAGCTGCATGGGCAACTGTACCTGTACACGCCATCCAAGCTCTGTTTGACTCAATGCCCAGGCGTATCAAGGCCGTTATTACGGTCAGAGGTGGTTGTTCTGAGTACTGATTTCTCAGGATCTATGCATCCAAATTGCGTGAAAATGTTATCACATGTCAGTTCTAGTATAATATATTTGTCCAATGAATACCCGTTTATCATCTGGATTTCTTCTTGGTGTAGCAATTTTAATGGCCAGTAGTGTAATATATAAGAAACTATCAGCGTCGATTCCGGTAATGCAACCAACCTTTACCTAGGTTTCAGCCCAAATAATTGAGCCTTCTTCCGAAGATATACCTGAATCTATAATTTGTCTAAGAGGCCATCGTTATTAATCAAAGATGACATAGTACATAGGACATTAATAACGATCGGTGCGTTATGAAGCATTCGTTGTGAAGAGGCCGATATATTCCAATAGTTTAAGTCGGGGTAATGTGTTCGAATTTACATAAATCCATAAGTCATAACCTAGTGCAGAGGCTTTATGTTTAAGATTTTCAACCTTTCTATAAGTTATTTGTTTCAAGATATAACTGCGTTGGTCTTTCATCTTTGACAATCATGGTCTCACTTAGACATGCGCAATGTTCCCCGCCATGTTTATTTGCAGCGCGTCATCTAGCCCTGCTTAGTTTCACGTGAGCTCCCGAGGGCCACCGCACGGCGTCCATGAAGACGAGGCGCACGCCAGAGCTTAAGTCTTGGTGTTGACTTAGTACTTATGTATTGCATTTCTAAAATGTGACTACGCTTATTCAGACTGTTTTAATTTTATTTCTAGACCATACCCTCTTAGACAAATTATAGATTCAGGTATATCTTCTGAAGAAGGCTCAATTATTTAGGCCGAAACCTAGGTAAAGGTTGGTTTCATGACCGCAGTTGAGGTTGATAGTTTCTTATATATTCCAGGGGGTGTTTTCCAACAGGATAACGCTCACCGCCGGCCGTTGTGGCCGAGCGGTTCTAGGCACTTCAGTCCGGAACCGCGCTGCTACTACGGTCGCAGGTTCGAATCCTGCCTTGGGCATGGATGTGTGTGATGTCCGTAGGTTGGTTAGGTTTAAGTAGTTCTAAGTCTAGGGGACTGATGACCTCAGATATTAAGTCCCGTAGTTCTTAGAGCCATTTTTTTAACGCTCAGCCATATAACGTTGTTGTAAACGAAAATTTTCTACAGAATGTTGCAGTGGCCTGCTCGATCACCGTATCTGTCTCCAATCGAGCACATATGGGACATCATCGGACGACAACTCCAACGCCGTCCAAACATCATTCAAATGGCTCTGAGCACTACGGGACTTAACATCTATGGTCATCAGTCCCCTAGAACTTAGAACTACTTAAACCTAACTAACCTAAGGACAGCACACAACACCCAGTCATCCAAACATCATTAACCGTCACTGTACTGACCGACCAAGTGCAACAGGCCTGCAACTCCAACCCACAAACTGATATTCGGCACCTGTACGACACAACGCATGCATGTTTGCATGCTTACATTCAACATTTCTGTGTTACACCGGTTATTAATGTACCATCATTTCACATTTGCACTGATTTATCTCGCACTTACATTAACTTGTGATCTTGCTGTGTTAATCGCTTAAATATGTTAACTAGACAGATGTTTTCCCGAAATTTCAATATTCTAAAGGAATTATTTTTTAGTGTTGCGATCTTTCCCCGTCAGTGTACATTTTTTTCGTTGTCATTTTTATGATTTCAGCTTATATTAAGGAAGAGGAAAAGCGCCGTATGGAAATGTTTGCTGGGCGATCCTGAATGGTTGTTTAGTCACTTAAGTGGGAAGAATTTCCTTCCGCCCGTATTGGTCCCAATACCCGCGGTTATCGGAGCTGTGTCTCCAAGTGTATATGATGTGTGTATTTTGAGTGGTGTCGCATTTGTGTTGCCTGTTGAGAGATGAGAAGGTGTGAAACCCGTTGCCTACACATGGCCGCTCCTCTCGAATAGCACTACGATGACCGCCGGTCTTAATGCCCTCTTCCGACTGACTGATCACCATCAAAAAATGGTTCAAATGGCTCTGAGCACTATGGGACTTAACTTCTGAGGTCATCAGTCCCCTAGAACTTAGAACTACTTAAACCTAACTAACCAAAGGACGTCACACACACATCCATGCCCGAGGCAGGATTTGAAGCTGCGACCGTAGCTGTCGCGCGGCTCCAGACTGTAGCGCCTAGAACCGCTCAGCCACACCGGCCGACGATCACTATCAAGAGTGTCACATGCTCTCATTTCATGAGACAGTCTAGAGAGTGAGGGAATTTAATTCACGACATTGGCAGAAAGACTGGTGGTTAAGAACTTTACACCGCCACTTGTTCTCTTTGTCGGGCAAATAGTGATGGAGAAAATTTCTTGCGTCAGCAGGATTCGGGCAGAGCACCTTCCGAGGGTGCCAACGCATAAATTTGAATTAACTCCCGCGGCTTAGGAGGCGGTTTCAACGGTCACTGATCTGCTGTTATGAATGCAGGATCTGATATGCTTCAAGTAATTTGAAAGAGGTTCAATTGATAGTATGAAGTTTCCAAGTAAGTTTTCTCTTGCTCTTCCGTATTTGTATATTCAGCAAGCTTGGGTTTTTGCATATCGTCCATTGCTTCTTCCTCTTTAGAATTAATGTAGTTGTCTCTTCTGGTACGTATTTCGTAAAGCAATATCAGTGTTTCGCTCAGTTAATGAACTGTGAATTTTGTAAATTGGTGAGCAGTTGGTAAAACTGAAGAATGGCTTATGACAAGGCGTTATGAGAGCCATAAATCTTGTTAACGTTATCCGTGCATAACATTTAAAAATATTCAACCCACAGTATTAAATACATACAGCACTGAAACTTCCTGGCAGATTAAACCCGTGTGCCGGACCGAGACTCGAACTCGGGACCTTTGTCTTTCGCGGGCAAGTGCTCTACCATCTTTTTTTTTTTTTTTACTCTCATTTTGTTCGCATTTGTTCGTTGTATCTGCTCGGGGCGGACGTCGTAAGACATCCGTTTACGTTCGTTGTTGATCGATTAGCTCAGTTTTTTTTATTACAGAGGGCTGCTAACCGTCTGACCGAACACGCTGAGCTACCGTGCCGGCTAATCTGAGCTACCCAAGCACGATGGTAGAGCACTTGCCCGCGAAAGGCAAAGGTCCCGAGTTCGAGTCTCGGTCCGGCACACAATTTTAATCTGCCACGAAG
The DNA here is from genome assembly GCF_023864275.1 of Schistocerca cancellata. Lineage (NCBI taxonomy): Eukaryota > Metazoa > Arthropoda > Insecta > Orthoptera > Acrididae > Schistocerca > Schistocerca cancellata. The sequence goes on from NC_064626.1 coordinate 1,071,228,958, forward strand.
TTTCATATCAGCGCACACTCCACTCCAGAGTGAAAATCTCATTCTGGACATAAAGCATTCTAATTTTTCGAAGTAGTCAAACCCAGAAATTATAATATACCCTAAATATATTTGCATCACTTGTGGCGAATACCTTTTTCCATGATTTTGGTCATTGAATAAGCCATCCACAACAAATAATGTCCCACTTGTAACCTTTCCGTAATGCCTCTAAGCCACTGAAAATTGGTGCGTAATTGTGTGTTCAACAAGACCACGATCAGTTTGTTAATACATTCTTTTTCAAATTGAGTTAGCGTTTTGTCTCTAATAACGTCTTTATTGACGAAACGCTAACGCCCAACCTTCCTTCTTTCTTTTCCAAGGACAACTGAGTAACATGTCAACAGTTGTTGTTGTTGTGGTCTTCAGTCCTGAGACTGGTTTGATGCAGCTCTCCATGCTACTCTATCCTGTGCAAGCTTCTTCATCTCCCAGTACCTACTGCAACCTACATCCTTCTGAATCTGCTTAGTGTATTCATCTCTTGGTCTCCCTCTACGATTTTTACCCTCCACGCTGCCCTCCAATGCTAAATTTGTGATCCCTCGATGCCTCAGAACATGTCCTACCAACCGATCCCTTCTTCTAGTCAAGTTGTGCCACAAACTTCTCTTCTCCCCAATCCTATTCAATACCTCCTCATTAGTTACGTGATCTACCCACCTTATCTTCAGCATTCTTCTGTAGCACCACATTTCGAAAGCTTCTATTCTCTTCTTGTCCAAACTAGTTATCGTACATGTCTCACTTCCATACATGGCTACACTCCATACAAATACTTTCAGAAACGACTTCCTGACACCTAAATCTATATTCGATGTTAACAAATTTCTCTTCTTGAGAAACGCTTTCCTTGCCATTGCCAGTCTACATTTTATATCCTCTCTACTTCGACCATCATCGGTTATTTTACTCCCTAAGTAGCAAAACTCCGTTACTACTTTAAGTGTCTCATTTCCTAATCTAATTCCCTCAGCATCACCCGACTTAATTTGACTACATTCCATTATCCTCGTTTTGCTTTTGTTGATGTTCATCTTATATCCTCCTTTCAAGACACTGTCCATTCCGTTCAACTGCTCTTCCAAGTCCTTTGCTGTCTCTGACAGAATTACAATGTCATCGGCAAACCTCAAAGTTTTTACTTCTTCTCCATGAATTTTAATACCTACTCCGAATTTTTCTTTTGTTTCCTTTACTGCTTGCTCAATATACAGATTGAATAACATCGGGGAGAGGCTACAACCCTGTCTCACTCCTTTCCCAATCACTGCTTCCCTTTCATGCCCCTCGACTCTTATAACTGCCATCTGGTTTCCGTACAAATTGTAAATAGCCTTTCGCTCCCTGTATTTTACCCCTGCCACCTTTAGAATTTGAAAGAGAGTATTCCAGTCAACATTGTCAAAAGCTTTCTCTAAGTCTACAAATGCTAGAAACGTAGGTTTGCCTTTTCTTAATCTTTCTTCCAAGATAAGTCGTATGTTCTATAAATGTGCAGCCCATCATGGAGTACAGCTCGTTTGATTGACAGACAGAAACCTACCAACGTGTATTCACCTGTTGCGGTTTCCTGTAGCTGTTTCGACTGCGAATGTCTCATGCTACATCCGGAGCAGAAAGCTACAACACTTACCAGATTGCAAAGAAGTTCTACCAATACAGAATCGAAGGCCTCCCGTTTTGCACAATACGATGAGCGCTCCGTTGCGTAGTTCACAGTAGAGATGTATTAGTTTCCGAGATGACCTGTATCTAATGGAAAAGCAGTGATCTCTTAGTTTGTATCATGACCCCAATGGAACTAACTGGGATTCTCAGCAATGAGAAGCATGGAGTTCGCCAACTGTCCACATTTTGGGAGTGGTACAAAGCCAAAGCAAAAGATTAGTGCTCAGAAGCTTCTTCAAACCCCAGTCCGTCCGGTCTTGTTTCCTCAGACATCAGGAAGTTACTCGAGGAAGACGCCGGTACGATACCCTTAACGAGATCGCCGCCGTTTCCGTCTCCAGAACCTGTCCAGCTGCGCTCGGGTTCTGCGCCGATGACGCTGCTGACCTCGATCTGCTAGACCTTAAACAAAGAAGAACTGGTTCAACGTTTCTCCTTGATTTCTCGAGTACTAGAAGCCAACAATAGCGGTAGCAACTGCTGAAATGCTCCTTGATCGGTCTAATGAATGTGACGGTAACGGATGCAAATTTCTCGACCTCTATAGGGTGCAGAATTGTATGGTTCCCTTAATAGGTCAGGCGTGCACCACATGCAAGAAGCGGCTGCAAGGGCATCAGAGTACGTATAGAGTTCACATTGTTTTTTAGGTTAGAGGCCCTCCACCCCCTTGGGATCCGCGTTAAATTGCCTGCCAACACCGAAGTTACATCAGCCAAAATGTTCTGAGAGAATGCTCTCCTCACAGATCGGATACAGAAAAGGTTAATGTGATATTAGTAAACTGCTGGAGCATCCAAAGCAGGATCGCAGACTTAGTATCGTTTATTGAAGATTATAATGTCCATATATTATTAGGAACAGAAAGTTGGTTGAACCTGTAAGTGAGAAGCAGCCAAATCCTAAATTCAGATTGGATTATTTATCTTAAGGATATTTTAGGCGCCAATGGTGGCCGCGTATTTATTGCAATAAAGAATTAGATAATATCTAGCGAGGTTACCAGGGATTCTGAATGTGACTTAATGTGGGTGAAGTTAAACATCAAAGGTCAGTCAAAAATGGTAGTCAGATGTCTGTATAGACCGCCTGGGTCAGGAGCTGTAGCAGTAAAGCTCTTCAGAGGGAATTTGCGGAATATCGTTAGTAATTTTCCTGATCATACAATTGTGATGGGGGGTGACTTCAACTTGCCAAGTATAGACTGAGCGAGTCATGCCACCATAGCTCGTGCCGGTGACAGGGATTGTTACGACATTATTGTGAATGTGTTGTTCAAAAATTACTTCGAACATATAATTAAAGTATCAATTCATGGAGATAACGACTTAGACCTCCTAGCAACAAACAAACCTGAACTTATCAAATCGGTTAACGCAGAGGAAGGTTATCAGTGATCATAAGGCTGTGACAGCGACTATGACCATGGGCCGTACAAGGAATGTTAAGAAAGGTAGGAATATATTTTTGTTGAGCAACATTGAGAGGGTTCAAATTGCAGTGTATCTGAGTAGTCAGCATCAGATATTAGTGCTGAGGACGAAGATGTGGAGTGCAAGTGGAAAAAATTCAAAAGCATCGTTCAATATACCTTGGCCAAGTACGTCCCGAACAATGTCTTAAGGGATGGGAAAGAACCACCGTGGTTTAGCAGCAATATTAGAAAATCGCTACGTAGACAAAGAGATGTTCGTCACATATTCCAGAGAAGTCAAAACCTAACTGAAAAACAAAAACTGAATTTTTTTTCAACCGATCTGAGTAAAAAGTCTGAAAGGTTTTGCTCACACATAAAATGAGTAAGCGGTTAGAAATGCTCTATCCAATTACTCAGTGACCATACTGGCATAGAAACGGAAGATAACAGACAGAAGGGCAAAATACTGAATTTGATCTTCCGAAATTGTTTCACCGCCAGAGATCGTAACACGGTCCCTCCTTTCGGTCATCGTCAAGCCGAAATGGTAGATATTGAGATAACCGATCGCGGAGTAGCAAAGCAATTACAACCGTTTAGTCGTCAGGACCAGACGAGATAACGCAACTACAGTCGCTTAGTCATCAGGACCAGATGAGATACCTACAAGATTTTACAAAAATTGTGCGGAAGCACTTGATCCTCTCCTAGCAGCAGTTTATCTTAGATCGCTGGAGAAAGGAAAGGTACTCAGTGACTGGAAACAGGTGCAAATGGTTCAAATGGCTCTGAGCACTATGGGACTTAACTTCTGAGGTCACCAGTCCCCTAGAACTTAGAACTACTTAAACCTAACTAACCTAAAGACATCACACACATCCATGCCCGAGGCAGGATTCGAACCTGCGACCGTAGCGGTCGCGTGGTTCCAGACTGTACCGCCTAGAACCGTTCGGCCACTCCGGCCGGCGGAAACAAGTGCACGTTATTCCTGTTTTGAAGAAGGGCCGGCCTCTGTGGCCGAGCGGTTCTAGGTGCTTCAGTCCAGAACCGCGCTGCTGGTACGGTCGCAGGTTCGAATCCTGCCTCGGGAATGGATGTGTGTGATGTCCTTAGGTTAGTCAGGTTTAAGTAGTTCTAAGTCTAGGGGGCTGATGACCTCAGATGTTATGTCCCATAGTGCTTAGAGCCATCTGAACCATTTGAAGAAGGGTACCAGGACAGATGCACTTAATTATAGGCCTATGTCGTTGTCTTCAGTCTGTTGTAAAATTATGGAGCATGTTTTATGATCAAGAATTATGATATTTTTGAGAACTAAAATCTACCCTATAAAAATCAAAATGGTTCCCTCTTACGGAACTCAGCTCTCTCTGTTTCTCCATGAGATCCACAGCGCCTTAGACAACGGAGCTCAGGTTGATGCCGTGTTCTTATGCTTCTGGGAGGAAGTTGACGCCGTCCCGTGCTGCTGTTTAGTGAAAAAATACGAGTTATCGAGAATCGGACCAGATTTGCGATAGGATTCAGGACTTCCTTGCCCTTAACGTAACAAAATTGACAAATATAAGTGTAATTTCCAGAATACCTCAAGGAAATGCGATAAGATGGTTACTGTTTAGAACGTATATAAATGATCTAGTACAAAGTGTTGAGAATGCTTCAAGACTGTTCTGCTCTCTATAAGACATTAGCAACGCCAGAAGATAACCTCGATTTGCGGAATGATTTGCAGAGGATTGATGAATGGCCCAGTCTCTGGCAGTTGACTCTGAACGTAAATAAATGTAACATATCGCCCACACACAGGGAAAGAAAGCCACTACAGAGAGGTCGTATGTGGAATGACTACACACAACAAATAGTAGGAAAAGCAGATGTCAGGCAGGTTCATAGGTAGAATCGTAAGAAAAAATAACTCATCCACGAAGGAAGTGGCACACAAGGCCTTTGTTCGGCCGATTCTTGAGTAGTGCTCATCTATCTGGGATCCTTACCAAGCAGGACTGCTAGAAGAGATAGAGAATATCCAACGAAGAGCGGCGTGTTTTTAACGGGATCATTTGGTCGGTGTTACAGCTCAACGAAGTCCAGTTGCAGACGTTACAAGGGAGGCGTTATGGATCACGGGGAAGTTTGATATTGAAATTTTGAAAGAGCACTTTCCGGGAAGAGTCGACAATATATTACTTTCTCTCACATACATCTCGCAAAATAATCATGACGAGAAAATTGGAGAGATTAGAGCTAATACAGAAGGTTACCTAATATCATTCCTCCCTTTCGCCATACGTGAATGGAACAAAGAAGTGGGTGGCAGTTAGTGATATCATAAGTACCCTCCTTAGGTGGCTTGGGGTGTATGATTCAGATGTATGTAAATATTCTGGGATCATCTCAAAAGAGGTGCCCAGCATTTCAGTTGATACGGTTGAAGAACTAGAGCAGTGAACTGTTCGGTATTGTGAAGATTCACGAGATGACATGGGGGTGTTTGAAAGGATTCGCAACGGCTACTGCAGCATTGCACCACACTGAGAGGAGACGCGTGGAACACTTAGTGTACAGTAAAAACTTCTAATGTGATAAACTAGTGCTGTATTTCCTGTTAACGTGGGCGACGGATGAAATTTGAGCTCAATTAAATGGGGAATTAAAAGATTAGTTTACATTTTACATACATCTTTCGCACCTAGGACGATATTTCACACTTACGTTACTGCTGCCTCATAACGACGCATTCACATTTACCACTCTTGTGGACCCAGGTTTTCGGAAACGTTTCGCTTCCACTATCACGTAATTTCATCCATTAATTGTTTTGCTGCTAATTTTAATACAGCCTTTACGGCAATATCGCGCCATGAAGTCATTTTTTGTCTGATATTATAAAAATTATTATAATTCGAAGATTCAAATTGCCCTAACGTCACGAAGTATGATAATCTCCGCAGTTTGTGCTATAATGTCACAGAATGGGAATAAAAAATTTAAATAATATTCGTAAATGAAAATGACTTTAACGTTATCCAAAACTCAAATCGATCTTTTTAAAGAAATACTGCGAAGTGCAGGTTCAATGTCGCGAAAGAAAATTAATGGTAGTATACTGATTTAATAAGTGAGTCCACCAGACAGATGCATCAAACACTATAAGATCGATTAAAATTCCTATCATGACCAGTTTTTCCAGTTATTATAAATCATGAATTAATCCTTTTATCTATAATATGACTGACTTGGTAGTACGCAGTTATATAGTCTGACAGAATTAGGTTCACTTAAATTTCATTTATTCATGAGGAAACGACAGAGTCACAATACCTTTAATGTGCTATTGCTTACCTGAGTGATAGAGGCAAAGTGAGCTTTTTGATACACGAATACCATTTCATTTCTCCTTCATTGTTTTAGCGAGCAGAAAAGAATAACACACTTGTCTCTAAATGCCTGGATGTATAGTATCTTTGGATTTCTACTCGCTCACCAGCAGATACAAAAACTGCATAAACTACGCGCTCGTGATTCTATTGAATATAAGATGATAGTGAAAAGAAAATTCTGAGCGGATAATATCTGAAGAAACACGATCCCGAATAAAAGTTTTATGTAAAAAGTTATGGGACCATAAATACAGTGCAAGAATAAAGGCAATAGGTAATTTGGAAATACAAAGAAATGCAATAATATTGTGATACAGAACCTGTTGGAAACTCTCATTTCTACAAACAAGAAACATGACGATGGAAGTTCATAGCTGCTTCACACTCTGGAATTCTGCGTGTAGGAGTCTCCAAATAACAACTGACTGGCGAGAATCTTGCGAACCATGGATGAAGGGCATCAGACGGATGCCATATTCCTTGACTTCCGGAAAGCGTTTGACTCGGTGCCCCACTGCAGACTCCTAACTAAGGTACGAGCATATGGGATTGGTTCCCAAATATGTGAGTGGCTCGAAGACTTCTTAAGTACTAGAACCCAGTACGTTGTCCTCGACGGTGAGTGTTCATCGTAGTGCCCCAGGGAAGTGTGGTAGGTCCGCTGTTGTTTTTCTATCTACATAAATAATCTTTGGTATAGGGTGGATAGCAATGTGCGGCTGTTTGCTGATGATGCTGTGGTGTACGGGAAGGTGTCGTCGTTGAGTGACTGTAGGAGGATACAAGATGTCTTGGAGAGGATTTGTGATTGGTGTAAAAAATGGCAGCTAACTCTAAATATAGATAAATGTAAATTAATGCAGATGAATAGGAAAAGAATCCTGCAATGTATGAATACTCCATTAGCAGTGTAGCGCTTAACACAGTCACGTCGATTAAATATTTGCGCGTAACATTGCAGAGCGATATGAAGTGGGACAAGCATGTAATGGCAGTTGTGAGGAAGGCGGATAGTCATCTTCGCTTCATTGGTAGAATTTTGGGAAGATGTGGTTCATTTGTAAAGGAGACCGCTTATAAAACACTAATACGACCTATTGTTGAGTATTGCTCGAGCATTTGGGACCCCTATCAGGTGGGATTGAGGGGGGACATAGAAGCAATTCAGAGGCGGGCTGCTAGATTTGTTACTGGTAGGTTTGATCATCATGCGAGTATTACGGAAATGCTACAGGAACTCGGGTGGGAGTCTCTAGAGGAAAGGAGGCGTTCTTTTCGTGAATCGCTACTGAGGAAGTTTAGAGAACCAGCATTTGAGGCTGACTGCAGTACAATTTTACTGCCGCCAACTTACATGTCGCGGAAAGACCACAAAGATAAGATAAGTGAGATTAGAGCTCGTACAGAGGCATATAGGCAGTCATTTTTCCCTCGTTCTGTTTGGGAGTGGAACAGGGAGAGAAGATGCTAGTTGTGGTATGAGGTACCCTCCGCCACGCATCATATGGTGGATTGCGGAGTATGTATGTAGACGTAAATGTGGAATCCAGTGTGACTGGAAAAATTGTCTAAAAGCAAGAAGCTTCAGTGAGGTTTTGATAAAGACAGGTCAAGGAGAAGTAATACGGTTGAAGCTCGTGGAAGTTTGTTCCTAGAAGAACGCTCAAGGTAAAACGACAGATCACGAAGTAAAATGAATTAGCAAGCATACGCGAGAAACTAACCTACCAATGAAGAGAGCCGCAGATGTCAAGACTTGCAGTAAAAGTAACTTTGGCTTTTGAAATCTTGATGTCACGAGGGACAATCAATAAGTAATGCAACAATTTTTTTCTGAAAGCAAGTTGGTTTTATTCTGGATTACAATACATAATATAATTACCCACTGTTTTGATTACAAACCGGTATTTTTCAACATTATCTCCGTTCAATACGACGGCCTTACGCCACTTTACTGGGAGGGCCTGTACGCCGGCATGGTAGTGCTCCGCTGGTTGACGCCAGGGCAACGTGTTACCGCATTAATAACCTCCCCATCATCCACGCACTGTTTGCCGTGGCGTGCATTCTTCATTTGCGCCAAATACATGGAAGTCTTGTGTTAGGCGGGGAGGAACCCGGCGGGCACACATATTTGAGTACGCCAACTGGTGGACGAGTGTGTCAGTACTACCAACAGAGAAATACAGCTGTGCAGCGAGGTGTCTGACTGTGATACGTCGATCACCTCTGATGAGACTGTCCGCACGTTCCAACAGTGCAGGAGCCACAGCTGTGTGCAGCCGACCGGCACGCGGAGATCAGACAGGTTTAAGCGACCTTCTTGCGATGGTGGTCGACACCTCGTCCACCGACTCACCGTGCTTTTGTTCACTTCTGGCTTCCGTAGACATTCTACGAGCGTCTATCAATATTTGTGAACCTTTGGTTTTCCGCCACACGAGACTCCGTGGCAGCTCTCTGCTGCGAACGCATTTTGAAGGCTACGTATAGCGCCGCCACCAATCGGAACTTCATGAAACTATAAGAGGCTGAAACGGGAATATTACGCGATGTCTTACAACAACCGAAATTGGCCGAGAAAAAGAATATGTTGCATTGGTTATTGAATGGTCCTCGTACATGCATCAAGGGATAAAACTTTGCCGACAAAACTGCTTCTTTCTTAAAAACGGCCAACCTGCTACTGACTGAGCAATGAGGCAATATTTTGTGACACATCGTCTGCCCCCATCCGTCCTCTCCAGCCCCGCTATACCAACCTTCTCCCCTGCAATACACTACCGGCCATTAAAATTGCTACACCACGAAGATGACATGCTACAGACGCGAAATTTAACCGACAGGAAGAAGACGCTGTGATACGCAAATGATTAGCTTTTCAGAGCATTCACACAAGGTTGGCGACGGTGGCGACACCTACAACGTGCTGATATGAGCAAAGTTTCAACCGATTTCTCATACACAAACAGCAGTTGACCGGCGTTGCCTGGTGAAAAGTTGCTGTGATGCCTCGTGTAAGGAGGAGAAATACGTATAATCACGTTTCCGACTTTGATAAAGGTCGGATTGTAGCCTATCGCGATTGTGGTTTATCGTATCGCGACATTGCTGCTCGCGTTGGTCGAGATCCAATGACTGTTAGCAGAATATGGAATCGATGGGTTCAGAAGGGTAATACGGAACTCCATGCTGGATCCCAACGGCCACGTATCACTAGCAGTCGAGATGGCAGGCATCTTATCCGCATGGCTGTAACGGATCGTGCAGCCACGTCTCGATCCCTGAGTCAACAGATGGGGACGTTTGCAAGACAACAACCATCTGCGCGAACAAGTCGACGAATTTTGCAGCAGCATGGACCATCACCTGGGAGACCATGGCTTCGGTTACCCTTGACGCTGCATCACTGACAGGAGCGCCTGCGATGGTGTACTCAACGACGAACCTGGGTGCACGAATGGAAAAATGTCATATTTTCTGATGAATCAAGGTTCTGTTTACAGCATCATGATGGTCGCATCCGTGTTTGGCTACATCGCGGTGACCGCACATTGGAAGCTTGTATTCGTCATCGCCATACTGGCGTATCACCCGGCGTGATGGTATGGGGTGCCATTGGTTACAGGTCTCGATCACCTCTTGTTCGCACTGAACGGCACTTTGAACAGTGGACGTTACATTTCAGATGTGTTATGACCCGTGGCTCTACCCTTGATTCGATCCCTGCGAAACCCTACATTTCAGCAGGATAATGCACGACCGCATGTTGCAGGTCCTGTACGGGCCTTTCTGGATACAGAAAATGTTCGACTGCTGCCGTGACCAGCACATTCTCCAGATCTCTTACCAATTGAAAACGTCTGGTCAACGGTGGCCGAGCAACTGGCTCGTCACAATACGCCAGTCACTACTCTTGATGAACTGTGGTATCGTGTTGAAGCTGCATGGGCAGCTGTACCTGTACATGCCATCCAAGCTCTGTTTGACTCAATGCCCAGGCGTATCAAGGTCGTTATTACGGCCAGAGATTGTTGTTCGGGTACTGATTTCTCAGGATCTATGCACCCAAATTGCGTGAAAATGTAATCACATGTCAGTTCTAGTATAATATATCTGTCCAATGAATACCCGTTTATCATCTGCATTTATTTTTGGTGTAGAAATTCTAATGGCTAGTAGTGTAATTTGTTATCTGTCCATCATCACAGTTTTTTTTAAGTTTTCTTATCCATCGTTTGCTGTAGTCCATGCAATTATCAGATGCAGCAACGAGGATGTGAGACGGCTTATTGCGTGATTACGGTATCTAATTCAAGGAAGTAGTAAAACGTCTGAAGTAAGACAGGATACAGCTCTAGAGCTCTGACACAGCAGTTGATGATTTCAGCCATGAGGATAATCTGCCCTGTCCTCCATATTGTATGAAACACACATGAGAACGAACTGCTAAGCGTTTTCCGCGTTCCGGATATTCAGCAACGAAAGAGTTTCTGTGAATCTCTTCATTGCCATGCGTGAATCACGTAACTGCTCCGCTCATGCGATCCGTGTTGGCTACGAGTACTGAATTATTGGCGTACGCATTAAGAGTGATATACCCCTTTGGCAATGGGCGATTTCAGAGAATGGCTGCTACTGCGAGGTCCGGTGGGCGTGGCTGTCGGGCCCTCGACAGCGAGCTGAGCGGCGGTGTGTCAGGAGAGTGACCCCGCTCTGCGAGCGACGGCTGGGCGCGTCCTTGGCAGCGCCACTTTGGTCCGCCAGTGCGGTTCCCGCGTAATGGCAGGAAGCGCCGTAATCTGTGAGCGGGCGCGCCGAGCGTCGCGTGCGTTCTTGACATGCGGGCGCAGTTCCCGGCTGTTGGGCGTCCCGCGCACGTACCGCTGCACCCTGCACGCTTCCCTGATGACTGCCAAGTGCCCGCCTCTTGGCCGACATTTCCACAGTGCATGTGCTAGCACGGCTGTTCTGCGTCTCCTAGTGTATAGCAAAACTGGTTGTATTACACTACTGGCCATTAAAATTGCTATACCAAGAAGAAATGCAGATGATAAACGGGTGTTCATTGGACAAATATATTATACTAGAACTGACATGTGATTACATTTTCACGCAATTCGGGTGCATAGATCCTGAGAAATCGGTACCCAGCACAACCACCTCTGGCCGTAATAACGGCCTTGATACGCCTGGACATTGAGTCAAACAGAGCTTGGATGGCGCGTACAGGTACAGCTGCCCATGCAGCTTCAACACGATACCACAATTCATCAAGAGTAGTGACTGGCGTATTGTGACGAGCCATTTGCTCGGCCACCATTGACCACACGTTTTCAGTTGGTGAGATATATGGAGAATGTGTTGGCCAGGGCAGCAGTCGAACATTTTCTGTATCCAGAAAGGCCCGTACAGGACCTGCAACATGCGGTCGTGCATTATCCTGTTGAAATGTAGGGTTTCGCAGGGATCTAATGAAGGGTAGAGCCACGGATCGTAACACATCTGAAATGTAACGTCCACTGTTCAAAGTGCCTTCAGTGCAAACAAGGGGTGACCGAGACGTGTAACCAATGGCACCCCATACCATCACGCCGGGTGATACGCCAGCATGGAGATGACGAATATACGTTTCGAAGGTGCGTTCAACGCGATGTCACCAAACCGGGATGCGACCATCATGATGCTGTAAACAGAATCTGGATTCATCCGAAAAAAGGATGCTTTGCCATTCGTGCACCCAGGTTCGTCGTTGAATACACCACCGCAGGCGCTCCTGTCAGTGATACAGCGTCAAGGATAACCGCAGCCATGATCTCTGAGCTGATAGTCCATGCTGCTGCAAACGTCGTCGAACTGTTGGTGCAGATGGTTGTAGTTTTGCAAACGTCCCCATCAGTTGACTCAGGGATCGAGACGTGGCTGCACGATCCGTTACAGCCATGCAGATAAGATGCCTGTCATCTCGACTGCTAGTGATACGAGGCCGTTGGGATCCAGCACGGCTTTCCGTATTACCCTCCTGAACCCACCGATTCCATATTCTGCTAACAGTCAATGGATATCGACCAACGCGAGCTACAATGTCGCTATACGATAAACCACAATCGCGACAGGCTACAATCCGACCTACACTCCTTGAAATTGAAATAAGAACACCGTGAATTCATTGTCCCAGGAATGGGAAACTTTATTGACACATTCCTGGGGTCAGATACATCACATGATCACACTGACAGAACCACAGGCACATAGACACAGGCAACAGAGCATGCACAATGTCGGCACTAGTACAGTGTATATCCACCTTTCGCAGCAATGCAGGCTGCTATTCTCCCATGGAGACGATCGTAGAGATGCTGGATGTAGTCCTGTGGAACGGCTTGCCATGCCATTTCCACCTGGCGCCTCAGTTGGACCAGCGTTCGTGCTGGACGTGCAGACCGCGTGAGACGACGCTTCATCCAGTCCCAAACATGCTCAATGGGGGACAGATCCGGAGATCTTGCTGGCCAGGGTAGTTGACTTACACCTTCTAGAGCACGTTGGGTGGCACGGGGTACATGCGGACGTGCATTGTCCTGTTGGAGCAGCAAGTTCCCTTGCCGGTCTAGGAATGGTAGAACGATGGGTTCGATGACGGTTTGGATGTACCGTGCACTATTCAGTGTCCCCTCGACGATCACCAGTGGTGTACGGCCAGTGTAGGAGATCGCTCCCCTCACCATGATGCCGGGTGTTGGCCCTGTGTGCCTCGGTCGTATGCAGTCCTGATTGTGGCGCTCACCTGCACGGCGCCAAACACGCATACGACCATCATTGGCACCAAGGCAGAAGCGACTCTCATCGCTGAAGACGACACGTCTCCATTCGTCCCTCCATTCACGCCTGTCGCGACACCACTGGAGGCGGGCTGCACGATGTTGGGGCGTGAGCGGAAGACGGCCTAACGGTGTGCGGGACCGTAGCCCAGCTTCATGGAGACGGTTGCGAATGGTCCTCGCCGATACCCCAGGAGCAATAGTGTCCCTAATTTGCTGGGAAGTGGCGGTGCGGTCCCCTACGGCACTGCGTAGGATCCTACGGTCTTGGCGTGCATCCGTGCGTCGCTGCGGTCCGGTCCCAGGTCGACGGGCACGTGCACCTTCCGCCGACCACTGGCGACAACATCGATGTACTGTGGAGACCTCACGCCCCACGTGTTGAGCAATTCGGCGGTACGTCCACCCTGCCTCCCGCATGCCCACTATACGCCCTCGCTCAAAGTCCGTCAACTGCACATACGGTTCACGTCAACGCTGTCGCGGCATGCTACCAGTGTTAAAGACTGCGATGGAGCTCCGTATGCCACGGCAAACTGGCTGACACTGACAGCGGCGGTGCACAAATGCTGCGCAGCTAGCGCCATTCGACGGCCAACACCGCGGTTCCTGGTGTGTCCGCTGTGCCGTGCGTGTGATCATTGCTTGTACAGCCCTCTCGCAGTGTCCGGAGCAAGTATGGTGAGTCTGACACACCGGTGTCAATGTGTTCTTTTTTCCATTTCCAGGAGTGTATATCAAAGTCGGAAACGTGACGGTACGCATTTCACCTCGTTACAGGAGGCATCACAACAATGTTTCACCAGGCAACGCCGGTCAACTGCTGTTTGTGTATGAGAAATCGGTTGAAACATTCCTCATGTCAGCACGTTGTAGGTGTCGCCAGCGGCGCCAACCTTGTGTGAATCCTCTGAAAAGCTAATCATTTGCATATCACACCATCTTCTTCCTGTCGGTTAAATTTCTTTTCTGTAGCACGTCATCTTCGTGGTGTAGCTATTTTAATGTGCAGTAGTGTATTTATGCACGGACTAAGCGACAGCGTCTGTATCATTTTTCACATAGTCTCTAAGGATGTCGTTAGTTGCTCTGTACATAGAGCCGTCATAAAGTAAATTACACATGTCGTCATGCACTTAGACCGTTGCAGAACAGCAGTGGCGCAGTGTAAGAAGAAACTCCATATGCTGAGCTCCCTGCAGGTAGCGCTGTTCTAGCAGGTGGTTATAATTAAAGTGCAGCTATTCACATTGTCCTGTGCGGGTTGTAGTTGTCGTATGGTAGTGGAACTTGCGGAAATGACTTACGCTGGAAAAAAATTAGTCATACAATGAAGTCTTTCACGACCGGACGTTTCAGCTGCCGAGAATTATTCCGGGTTGTATGGCCGTGCTCCATGTAACTCTTCTATCCCTGACGTTTCGTCCTAAGCTACGTTGCACATCTTCGGAAGTGCTCCTTGTTGTGCTGAGTCTTGCTGACTGACGAATCGGACGTCGAAGAACGGTCTAAATACCATTGAAAGTGGGCGTGGTCTGGATTTCACGTGATAGCAGAGATAAACCTTGTCAAGGATAAAATATAACTATCGATCATGGTACGTCATAGATAAAAACTTCTCATCGATTCTGTAGCGCCACTGTCCATATTTCGCTGAGTTTCATACCTTCTTCCTTTTTGTTAAAATTATCCCCATGTCGATGGCTTCTCTATATAGCCGTCGATAATAGTTCGTCATAGTACACAAAACTTCAGTTTCCGAAAATTTCGCTACGTGATTTGCCGACTGAAGAGCGTGTTCCGCCACGGCTGACTTGTCCCTTTTCCCTAGTCGGCAAAGACTTTCATGTTCCTTCAACCCTGCATTCACACTTCCAATGTAGACCCTACCACATGTATACGGAATCTTGTATACATCCCTTGCAGACAGAGGGGACGTTTATCCTTAACGGAACGAAGTGCTAGCCTATTTTCTTAATTGGTCTTAAAAACGGTCGAACGTTATGTTTCCCTAAAATCTTACCGATTTGATCCGTTACTTTTTTGATGAAGAGTAGAGAAACCGTGTTCTTCCATCGCTGTGTCCTATCGTTGTCCTTGGGCCTCCTGTTATTCGCTCGCAAAAGTCCATTTATTTCCTTACTGGAGTACCCATTCTTCTCAAAAGCCTGCTTTAGATGTTTTTAGCTCTGTCCACTAGACTTTTAATTACACCTCTTTTTTGTTGTGGATGATGATTGGAATCCTTATGCAAGTATCTGTCGGTATTTGTAACCTTCCGAAAGACTTTATGTTTCAAGCTGGCATCAGTTTGTCTCATGACGAAGACATCCAAGAAGTATATTGCATTGTCTTTCTCCATTTCCATGGTAAACTGGATTTTAGGATTTATACTATTTAAATAACAAGAGAATTTATCTAAAGCTTTTTTGCCATGTGATCAAACCACAAATGTGTCATCCACGTATCAATACCATCGACATGGTTTCTTATTTGCTTTTTCCAGAATAATTGTTCGAATTTCTTTCCATGCAAAAATTGGGGATCGTAGGACTCATGGGTTACCCATGGCCACACTATCAACCAAGTTTGCCCACCAGGTGCAAATCTGGCGCCGTGAATTCAAGAAAGACGTATAGAAATGTTTCCATATGTAACGGATTCAAAATGGAAAGTAGGTAGGAAAGTTCAAACAAATGAGAACGGCAAACTAATGATTTCATTACCAACTTCCGCTTAAACAACATGTTCATTATGAGCACTAGAGACGTAGACGAGTATTCCGTAAAACGACGTGATCAACTGTTGAGCAACGTGTTCCTGTATATTGGCCTTCAGATCCGGTAGAGGCTTGAACGTGTCCCTGGTAAACGCGTTCTTTCAGATATTCCAAGAGCCAAAGTCTCATGCATTCAAATCAACCTTGCAGGCCCTACATCTGGAAAACCTATGAATATAACACGTTCGTGAAGGTTACATGAAGCAGACCTCCCAATGGGTGAGCGACACTGTATATTGCCCCATCTTGCATGAAAACAGTGGTTTCCAAGCATTTGTGCTCTTCCAAAGCAGGAATCACATGCTGCACAAGGAGGTCTCATAACGACACGGTACGCCCGACAGGCCCTCTGGCTACATACTCTTCAAAGAAGAACGGACTGAGAACGAAGGTGTTTGTGAATCCACACCACACAGCCACATATGGCGAGTGCAGTGGCCCTTCGTGCACAACGTCCGCAGCTCGTGGTCTCACAGTCGCGTTCTCGCTTCACGAGCACGGGTTCCCGGGTTCGATTCCCGGCGGGTTCAGGGATTTTCACCTGCCTCGAGATGACTGGGTGTTTGTGTTGTCCTCCCATTTCATCATAATTAATGAGGGTGGCGGGACTGGGCTGAGCAAAGGTTGGGAATTTGTATGGGCGCTGATAACCGCGCAGTTGAGCGCCCCACATACCAAACATCATCATCATCATCTTCGTGCGCAACACACGGTTTAACAGTACCCGAAATTTGACATTTCTGTGTATCTACTGCACCCTGTAGTGTAAAATGTGACCCATCACCACACTCATTATTGCCCAACTTTTATCATCACCAGGAACCGGAGAGCTACTTCAGAACGTTGCAGCGGATCATAAGATTTGAACTGCTGCATCGTCTGGATCCCGTACGTGTACCAGTGTAATTTAGACCGTAAAACTTTCCAAACTGTTGACCTTGGGGTGGACAATCCTCGTGATACTGCACGATCACTAGCACTACCTGGGGCACATGCTGCACGGTCAGTTACAGCAACAGCAACCTCGTCAATAACTTCTACCAGGATAGGGCGCTTCCTCTTCCAGATGCCACACCGAGGTCACCAGTGTTCTATAATTTCCTTATCATCTTCTTTAAAACATTTAATGACATTGGCTCTCTCCTCGTATCTTTCGCCGGGATAGTTTCTTTGAAAGGGCACGGCCGATTTCCTTCCCTGTCCTTCCCTAATTCGAGCTTAAGCTTCGTCTTAATGACGTCGTCGTCAACGGGACTTTAAAATCCCCTCCTTCTGCTCCTCAGACCTTTCAGTCGCCGATACTCTCTCAGTGCAGCGCTGTAATTGTTGCCTTTCAAATAAAACATTGTCGCTTACGACATACTTCTGGATAGCCATATTGTTCACTCATATTATGGCTTGTCAAATGACGGAGTGTACGTCATACAATCGTGTAAACATACAGTGCCAGAATTGCGCCTGGTGCCCAAAATTGGAACTAATTTTTCCAACGTAAATCGATTCCGCATAAACGCTTTAGCGTGTATACCAAGTTTCACGATAATTACAGACCACACTGGACGTCCATGAGTGGCTACTCTCTAATTATAGCAACCTGATACTTGGTGATGAAGGGCACCTATAGATTGTCCTCAATACGTTCAAGTGTCAGCCGTGTGTAGAACAGAGTTCTGTGTAGTTGTTGGTGCATTATGCCGAAGCTAAGCGAATTGGACTGTGGGAAAATTGTTGTTGGTCTTATGCTTCCGTAAAGAAGGGGGGGGGGGGGGAGTGTTTAGTGCTTCAAGATGCACTGTGTCGAAGATTTATACCGCACACAGGGAAAGTCAAAAAATATCATACGCTAAGTTACAACACGGACGAAAGTCTGTGTTGACAGGTGGTCACTGAAAAAGAGTTGTGCCTCAGATGGCGACTGCCTGCAAAAGTCACTGCAGAACTGAATGTCGCACTCGCGAACCCTGTCACCACCAAAACTACTCGAAGATAGTTCCATGTGCAGGGGACTGTAGGTCGAGCTGGAATTCCAAAACCATTCATCGGTGATGCAAAAGCCCGTAATAGGAAAACTTGATGCCGAAGCAACAAAACCTGGACTGTGTTGCAATGGATGAAAGTCATTTGGCGGGTTGAGTCTTGTTTCACGTTGTTTCCAACTTCTGGCCGGATTTACCTCCCATGAATGAAACATGGCGGGGGTTCGTTGATGACTTGGGCAGCCATATCACGGTATTCCATGGGAGCCAGGGGTACTTTGCAAGATCGCATCGGTGCCAAGGATTATGTGACCCTTCTGGCTCATCAGGTCCATCGCATGGTAGAATGTTTGCTCCCCAATAGTGACGTTGTGTCCCAAGACACATGACCCCTCTTTACGCAGCTCACGTCTTCCAGGAATGGTTTTGTGAGCACGAGGATGAATCCTCACATCTCTCCTAGCCACAACAGCCACCAGATCTTAGTGTCATTGAACCCTTGTGGTCTACTTTGGTGAGAAGGGTATGTGATCTTTATCCATCTCCATGATAGTTAGTTGAACTTGCCAATATTTTGCGTCAAGAATGGTGTAACATTCCTTTGAAAACTGTACATGAGCAGCCGGCCATTGTGGCCAAGAGGTTCTAGGCGCTTCAGTCCGGAACCGCGCTGCTGCTACGGTCACAGGTTAGAATCCTGCCTCGGGCATGGATGTGTGTGCTGTCCTTAGGTTAGTTAGGTTTAAGTAGTTCTAAGTCTAGGGGACTGATGACCTCAGATGTTAAGTCCCATAGTGCTTATTGCCATTTGAACCATTTTTGTACAGGACCTGTATTTATGCATTCCGAGACAACTGGAAGTTGTTTTGGATGGCAAATGTTTTCCTCCGCCGTACTAGGCATAGTAATGTGTTGTGTTTGTTGTGTTGCCATATTTGTGTCCACTGGTTGTACTTCCGTTGCGTTACAGATGTATCACAGTGTGTGACTGAATTGGCACGGCAACTGGAAACGTGCTCCAAAGTTGAAGTACGTCGGAAACCACGATTTTTGTGAGCGAATCATCTAAACTGCACACAGTTCTGCCGTGAATGCTGGCGGTATATGGACCAAATGTAACGTCGTGTCCAGCAGTAGTGAGATGGTGTGAACCAGATGACACAGGTAGCACAGATGCGGGTGATACTGATCGGGTTGTCCACATCTTGGACCACACGATTTGCACCTTTTCGGAAAACTTAAACAACGTCTGGGGGATAGAGGATCTCCAGCGACGAAGACGTTGACATAGCGCTTCTGGAAGGATCCGTGACCAAGGAGCGGATTTCTATCGTTCAAGAATTGAATGCCTGGCAGAACCAGGAGCATGCATTGCCTGGCAGAATGTTAGAACTCTCCGACGGACGATTACAGAATCTTCGTGGCTACGAAAATGAATGCCATGTATATGAGTCACTTTGAAGACTAGTGCAGCTTTCAATAAAAGTTACTTGCCTGTCATAATAACGTCTAACTTTCTTTCTGCAGTCCTCTCGTAAATATCGTTCCGTTGACAACAGTAGCAAATAGTTTTCACAAGTTGCGAACTAATAGAGGAAGTTGTCATAAAATTTTAACTATTACCTCAAAAAAATGTCATTGACGGCCATGACAGCTTATGAATGTGTTAAGCCTAACCTACGAAATCACTCTTCAGTGCGATACATTTTCCCAACGATGCGTTACTTAGCGGGGACCTTGGTTGTTCATCTATGAGTCAGATCTCTTCAACTGAAAGCTCTTTCTTTTCAGTATTTGGAGAGGTGGTAGTACGGACAGAGTTTGAAAGCAACCTTAATGTGGGGCTCCATTTTACCAGCCCGTCGAATCGTCTAGTATCAAAATTTATGGAGCATACGTATATGACAGCGCCCCGATGTTGGACTACATGGGACAGTCAAGTCAGGGATACTCGTCGTCAAGGATCTGGTCGACCGTGTCTTACCATTACGAGGAAGGGTCGCCGTATTGTGCACCGAGCACATCGTGACCCCTTCAAATCTGCACCCACCATCCGAGGAACACAGACGGTAGCATCTGGAGCGACAATGATGTCTGGGAATTATCGACTGCTGATGAATGGCGTCTCATTGTGTTCACTGATGAACTGCTTTTCTGCCCTATCCTTCTTGACACTCGTTAGTGAGTTTAGTGGTGACCTGTGGAGATTTCATTCTACCAATGTTTTGGAAAGTCACTGTGCGGCTACTCGTGCCGTCATTGTGTGACGAGCCATCAGGTGAGACCTTAGAGCACGGCTGGTAGTAACTGATGGAACTGCGAGGCAAAAACGGTACGCCACGGGCATCCTACTTCCCGTGCGACAATATCATTCTGTCATTTTTTAACAGTACAATGCTCTTCTACACATGGCACGTGTCTGTATCGTTTTTCTGTGTGATGCAGAGGTACTGCCATGGTCATAAGATACCCAGATCTGTTCCTGACAGAACATGTGCGGGACCAGGAAGGACGTCAACTCCATCCATACCAGTGAACTCCATCCATACCAGTTACAAAGTTGTAGGCCATTTTGCCTCAGGAGTTCCCAACCGAATCAGTGCAAGCATATATGCCGGTAGAGGTGATAAATGGACTCATACTGCCAAGTTTTTTCAAAATTTGACTCATTGAAATAACATAACATATTCTCACAACCCGTGAGTTTTCATTTCGTTTCCTCGCCCACTGCTGGGTGTTTCACTTTTTTGTCAGGCGCACATGGTGTATTAGACAAATCCTGTGGTCAAGTTCTCTGAAAGCTAGATGAGAATAAGAGATCCTACTTGGTTGCCAGTTCGCTACCCTAATCCGACACTGGATTCCTTCTTGTGAGATCACTTGGAAAGCCGATGCTGAAAAGGATGTTCTGATACTGATTCTCACTGCATATAACACTGTTCGAGTAAGGCTTGAACAAATACGACAGAAGTTTGTACGACAATGTCGTGTCTTCATGAAGACTGAAGGACCCCACATTGTACTCATGGAGTACTTTGGGCAGGTTGGTCAGACGAGTGAACCGCTTCATAAATGCACCTACTTCGATTTTTGTGATCGTTATCAGTGATAAATCTGAAATTTTCTTACTTTTTTATAACTTCTACTATGTCAGTTCCGGATCAGGATTCCGTTCATCAAGTCGATACATTTGCCCTTATAGAATATATTATAGAATATATTATAGAATATATTCTTAACATTATCACGGAAACTTCCCTTGTGCAGACTCGTTGGGAGAGTCAATGATACGTGGAAGATCACATACATGGTTCTATGTACTGTGCTGAGAAGCTCTCTGGCGCTAAGTTATATATAAATAGCTCGAACTGAAACCTCCTAACGTCTCGTCCTTGGAGATGGCATGGCGTTGCGCAATGTGTCACTTGCGGCCACAAACGTAACCATGTGTTCTTGACGTGCAAGACAAATAACGGGACGTATCGCTCCGTAGATTAAAAAGGAAACATTTTTGGCTGACAAACAACTGTTTTCTGCACCCCACTACTCTTACAAAATAGTGTTATTTGGGGACGGCAACCTCGCTTTGACTCGCGAAGTTGGTATCTAAACTTGTCAGTTTTCCAAAGTCCAATCACTACACAGGGACATGTACGCTGCTAAGAGGCAATACATTGCTTCCATCCAGTTCCCAGCAACTTGTGCAGGTAGGCTCGACAAACATGGAGTAGAGCAACAGTTCAAAGCAAAAAAAGGCTTTTTATAGTGTTAGGGGGGAATATATGACAAGATATGAATAGATTGGAAGGCAACTCGGAATCATAAACATGTACAAAAAATACCTGAATGGTGTTATAATTCGAGTGGTTTATAACGGACAGAGGGGTTCGGCAATGTAGTGTGCTCTCTCTCACCAGTGCTTTTTAATATAGTCATGGACAACATCATAAGGAAAGTTCGTCAACGGTCAACAGCAGATTATGTGAAAATGATAGCATATGCGGACGATGTGATGTTTTGAGAAGAAAATGAAACTGGGAGAACAACTAGAAACCTGGCAGAGAGTAACTGAAGAAGCAAGCATGGAGAGCAGCTTAAAAAAAGTGAAATAATGATAATCTTCAGGAAAAAATAAAGGAAAGTTAAGGATGTGACTTGCAATGGAAAAATGATTAAACCACTAGATGCTTTCAGGCACCTAGGAAATAAATTAACCAAAAAAAGAAACATCGAGAATGGAACTTCGGAGAGAATAAAAAATTGTTCGAAATTTTGTTATTGTGTATCGGACACAATTGGAAATTAAAAGTACCCTTAAAGAAAAGATCTTGATGTACACGTCATATTACTTGCCAAATCTTATCCATGGATCAGAATGAAAGACTTGGACAAAGGAAGATCTGAGCAGAGTACAAGCAACGTAATGAACTTTCTACGCGGGTTTCTCGGTAAGGCGGAAGGGGACAGGAAGAGGAAGGAATGAAATAATTCGGAACAGCGTGGTGAAGATCAAGCCCATAAAACAAACAAAACTTCTTGCAAAGTGCAAGAAGGCCTCCTGCAAGGACTATAAGACGAGCATTAGCATGGAATATGAAGCCTGTGTATGTAAAAAGAAAAAGAGAATGATGTGTGGCATCGATGGCCGGGAGATGCCATTCGGTGAAGTTTGGCCGCCGGGTTGCATTTCAGGTGACGCCATATTGGGCGACTCGCGCATCCCACCCACTCCATGAGCGGAGAAAATCTTCAAACCTGCCGAGAATCGAGCTCCAGCGTGCTGCATGGTGGGCAAATACCTTATCAGTCAGTTAAGCTGGCGGACGCTTCTGTTTGTGTGTGTGTGTGAGGAGGGGGGGGGGGGGGGGGAGGAAGGGGGGCGGGGCTTCTCGTGGGTTATGGGCCCTCAGAGGCGTATAAAGCTCGTAAACAAGGGAAAATATCCTATACTTTCTGATGACATCATCGAAGAACATTTAGTGGAATCTGATATAGCTGTAAACGTGTCAACATTCTTAGCGATTTGCGGAAAGCCGACCGCATAACTGGGTCATCAAGAAGGTAAATACTGAGTTGGAAAGAATCCTAAGGAAATACACGTCCTCATGGATTGCTTATAGCTCTCTCGTTCGAAAGGTATTTCTTACTCTTCAATCCATAGCCAAGTTAGATTAACAGAAGGTACATGGACGTTACAGAAATGTTCCACAAACTGCAGTGGGAGATGTACAAGGGATATGTTGTGCATCACGAGAAGGTGTAATCATACAAATTCGAGAGTGGACTTTCCAGGACGAGTCACGAAACATATTACCTCCTTCCAATGACCGTGAGATATAATTAAATTGCGTCCGGCTATATGAAGGAGAACAGCTGTTTTCCCTGCGCGTTCGTTGGGAATGGAATCGTACGGCGTGAAAATAATGACGCTGTTTTACCCTCCAACACATATCGTACTGTGGCTTGCGTATTTCTGATTTGATTAACGCGAAGGAGGAGAAGTGAAAGGATATTATGAAATGAATTCAAATTTCATTGCCAACTGTCTGTAAAACACTAATCGAAAGAGTTAGTTTAGACTCCATAAACATCAAATGCGATAAACGGAGATGTGTGCGAAATTAGTTCAGATATTCGGAGCAGAAGTCATGAGCAGAAATTGTGTTTACGAGTGATTTAAAAGATGTAGAAGGGAAAGGAAACTATAATGAGCCACATTTGAGTCACCTATCTTGAAATATAAAGACTGATGTCGAATGTGTATGACATGTACTTGAAAAAAAAATGCCACTCACTCTTAGACTGACACTAGAGGTATTGGTAAGCGGAAAATCAGTTCTCTACTTGCACAGCACAAATTACATCATAAGGGCAACATAGTTGGAAACTGTTGGAAATTACGCTCATGAGCCTGAACATTATGACCACTTGCCTAATAGCGTGTTTGTGCACATATGGAATGCAATACAGCAACAATACTGCGTGGCATGTAGTTAACAAGTCCTTGATAGGTTTCCGGAGTATGTGACACAAGATATCTATTGACAGGTCACGTAATTGCAGTAACTTAGAGGTCGATGGTTTGTGGTTGCGCAGCTGGCACCAGAAATGTCCTGCATGTGTTCTGCCGAGTTCAAATGTTGGGAATTTGGTGGCCAAGACATAAATTTGAGTTGATTACCATGCTCCTAAAACCACTGTAGTACGATTCTGGCTTTCCTGCTGGAAGATGCAGCTGCCATTGGGGATGACATTAAGAATGAAGAGTTGTAGATGTCTAACATTCTGAGTGGTGTCTGTTTGTTCTATATCGTGTCTCCCAACCACTTTCGCGCAACGACGCTCTGAGCGTGTTTTTTGGGGAATTGACTAGTTTGAACCTGGGACCTGTTGCTGGTAAGGAGATGTCAGACCACACATGACATGTAGAGTTCAGAAGAGTTCAGCGAGACTAGCGATGATATAAACAAATACTTAATGATTTCAGCGTCAGCTCCACTGCACTCCCTGTAAAAGAATCTTAATACTAACTAAATTTAGTGGAAGGGGTTCAAGGCTTTCCTATTTTTAGTTAGCTGGTAAAATAACGTCAAAAAAGCAGTTACGTTTACCATTGGAAATTTTACTCTACTCACAAAATATTGTTTATAAATTGCACTATTGATAAAAGGAAATGTTTTAATACAGGATGGTAAAAACCAACTGCGTTCAACAAAAATGTGAACGATTATTCCCTGAATGGGTTTCCAAGTTCTACAATGGATCGAAGGATGACCTATGCCATATCACATCTATAATCTTGGTTTAAACTAAGTTTCACAAGAGAGAAAACTATCAAAATGGTCTACAGTGACCCTCAATTATCTTTAATTACTTGTCTAACTTGTTGTAAATTACAGTGGCTGATGTGGCTTCTCAATAACTATATAACGGAAAAATCATCGCGTTTGAGATTTTTACTTCAAGTGGCAAATGTGAACACCATGAGCTTTAATTGACGATCGACACTAGTATTACGCAAAAAGGGGGTGTAACAGATGAGACTTCTGCAGTTCTGAGTGAAGCTTTATGCGCTGTTATGCGGCATCGTGTGTGTTCATTACCTTGTCGGTGTTCGTCAGGGGGCGGCGGGCAGCACAGCTCTGCTCATCTCGCCGTC